>NC_058518.1:491934580-494434580 GCF_904849725.1 Hordeum vulgare subsp. vulgare | reverse complement strand
ATGTAATAATAAACAATACTGGTAAGAGAGGTATTCAACAAGATCAACCTACCCCCCGAGGATGATGCATTACCAATCCAAGTTTCACAACATTTAAGAAACTTCTCATACACAAAGGACTAGTGTAGGTTTCTCAGACTAGTATAGCTAACTGGAACCCCCAGATATTTCATAGGAAAGGGTCCAATCTGGCAATTAAACAAATCAGCATAATGTCATCATCACCCCCACACAAAGGATTTCACTTTTATCAAAATTAATCTTGAGCCCAGACATCAACTCAAACATATACAGAAGGAGTTTCAACTTAACAGCTGCATCAAAGTCATGTTCAAAGCAGATGACAGTATCATCTGCATATTAAAGTATCGCTACACCCCCCTCAACCAGGTCTGGGGCAAGACCATTGAGAAGATTTTCTTTCTCAGCATTTAACACCATCTTAGAAAGCGCCTCAACTGCTATGTTAAACAGAAATGGAGAGAAGGGGTTTCCCTGGCGCACCCCTTTATGACTTTGAAAGTATGATCCTTTCTCATTATTCAGCTTGATACAAACCGTACCAGCATAAAGGACTTTTTTCACCCAGCCACACCAGGTATCCCCAAAACCCCTGTTCCTATCACACTCCAGAAGGAAATCCCAGTTGATTTTATCATAAGCCTTTCCAAAATCCAATTTCAAAAATAATCCCAATTTTCTTTCTGCGCTGAGTGTGGTGTAGGACCTCATGCAAAGTAAGAACACCATCCATAATGTTCCTATGTTTAATGAAAGCATTTTGGTGTCTACTAATTAGAACATCAGAGTACAAAGCAACTATGTCATTCAAGACCTTAGTAATCAATTTGTATGGGCATCTCGATAAACAAATTGGTCTATATTGTTGAAAAAAATTAGTACCATTCAGCTTAGGAAGCAAGGTAATCACCCCATAATTCAGACGTGCCACATCCAAAGAATTATCATGAAATGCTTCAAATAGTTTCATCAAGTCAAACTTGACAAAATCCCAACAATGTTTATAAAATTCAGCTGGAATATTGTCAGGGCCAGGTGCTTTATTACTATCCATGGAAAACAAGGCTTTCTTCACTTCTTCCTCAGTAAATTCCCTAGTGAGGAGATCATTGTCCTCAACACTGATCTTTTCCCCCACAGACCACGTGTCAGGGTCAAGATGAAACATGTTCCCTCTAGCAGGGCCAAACAACTCTTTGTAATATTCAGTGGCATGTGCGAGAAGATTCGAGGCCCTCTCAGTCACTACTTCCCCATTAGTGAAAGAGTGAATAGTATTCTTCCTTTTCCTCCCATTAGCAACCCTATGAAAAAAGGATGTGTTTTGATCTCCCTTAAGTAACCAAGTTCCTTAGATTGTTGAAGCCAAAAAAGCTCTTCTTTCGCCAAAATATATTAAATTCAGCATATAGCAAGGTTCTCTTCTCATAAATCTCAGGGTCTAAGGGGCCAGCTTCTTCCATAATTTCAATCACTTCCAACTCTCTCTTGATATCCGCTTTCCTCTTCCTATCATGGCCAAACACATTAGACCCACACCCTTTAAAATATTTCTTCACATGCTTCAACTTGATATTAAGAATATCGATGGGATCCTCCGCCCTCATAGGTTGTTCCCAGATACTTTTAGCTTTAGGATAAAACTCTTCACTCTTTAACCAGGAAAGCTCAAACCTAAACTCACGGACCATAGGAGGACCCCGCTTAACAGGATCCGAAGACAGAAGCAAATGATTATGATTCGACACATCCCTAACCAACTTTCAAACAGGAACCAGAGGATACAAGTCCTCCCACTTGAAACTCATAAGCACCCTGTCCAGCTTCTTCAAGGTAGGATGGTTTTGCTTATTAGTCCAGGTATATCTACCCCCTCCCATATGAATCTCCCTAAGGCTTAAGGAATTTATGACCATATTAAATTTTTCTGTGAACCTTGAGTTGCCGGGATTTTTATTTTTTCATCCATCCCCCGAATGATATTGAAATCACCCCCTATAATGTAGGGAATATTCAGACTGCTGCACACACTAAGCATCTCATCTAAGAACTCATCCTTTCGCTCATCGTGTGCCTCCCCATAAACAC
Source organism: Hordeum vulgare subsp. vulgare (assembly GCF_904849725.1). Lineage (NCBI taxonomy): Eukaryota > Viridiplantae > Streptophyta > Magnoliopsida > Poales > Poaceae > Hordeum > Hordeum vulgare. The sequence goes on along the minus strand of NC_058518.1, from coordinate 494,432,471 downwards.
AATCAGAGCCCACATACACTTGTTTTTACATCAAACACATTGTCTTGAACCAGGAAATTGCCTATCGCCCAGGAAACCACTTCCAGACTTTCCTTCCTAATACCACATAATATACCACCGGATCTACCCCACATACGGTAGATGATTCCAAACAAAGTTACCAAAAGGATCCACTTTTTTCAAGAATTTAGGAGGAAACTCTTTCTTCTTAGTTTCTTGAATTCATATGAAATCAAGGGAATGGTCCTTAATAATATCAGCGAAACAGGTAGCCATCCTTTTTCTACCTGCTCCCCTACAGTTCCAGAAGATCCCATTCATTTAATAACAGGTTTTTTTCTTTTCCTTGGTGACCCTGCTAGGAAGCACATCAGGGGCACCCTCATCTTCTGAGCGGTCTCTGTTGCCAAAAAAAACCTCCAGAACTTTGTGTCTTTTCTGGATTTTTTGGTTTTCCTGTTCATCCCAAGTGTATATGCATCCGGGAGCAGAATGGCACTTTTGGTGAGTGGAACTGTGGAGGTGTCTTAAATTTCTTATTGAATATAGATCAACCAAATATGTATGACTTGTTAATATATTGAATAATGTATTGAGATAAGTGCGTGTAGCAAGCCTTTGCATTAGCTAATTAGAGAACAGAACTTCCTATTCTGGTGGAGCTAGAGTCGAGGCAAGCTGTAAAAATGATGAAGGATGAAGCTACTGATCGTTCGAGGTACTATTCACTGGTGGAAGAAGTCAAGCACCTTCGATCCTTGCGTGTTAACCGTTTCTCCCATGCTACTCGTAGTCAAAATTCAGTTAGTGTTTACCTGACTAAGTTTGCTAGAGCTCATAAACAAACTGTTGTGTGGCTCAATTCTGGTTTGTCAGAGATTATTGATCTTTGTAATGCAAATTGTGGAGGTTCCACCTGAGTAATGCAAAGTTCATTTGCAAAAAAAAAAGTTAATACTGGAATAGATAGCCTTCTCCATATCAGATTACAAGGCATGTGCATCGTTTTAGGTTAAAAATTTAACTAGCTAAATATGTATTATATTTGATGAAAATATATATTTATGAACTACAACTGCTTAAGAATCTAATGATGTACAATTTATATTTAACTGGTTAAATCGATGTCGTAAAACTATGTGTACGCCCTATAAATCGAGACGGAGGATTGTCCTGCTTTTGATGAAGTATATAACAGAAGAGTAATTAGCTAGCTGCCGGTCGTGACCAAGTCCACAACTATTATTAGACGGATCAACTGAGAACCCAATGCAAAAGCTTGGTACGCGCACAGTGTGCGAAACAGCTTGCATATATGCAGCTTCATGAAGTACCAAGAAACAATATACTAAACATAGTTGGAGTCGACAACTTTATAGCACACAACGAAATGAAACAAGGAACCAACCTTGTACAGGACCGTCGTCGAAATAACCCTAGCTACCTCGCATGCGCATACATCATATACACATTATATATATGTAAACTTGAGCTTCTATGTAGCATCAAAAGCCTTGCTTAATCTCGTTAGGAAAGACCTAAACATTTCGTTTTTGCGAGGGGTTAGGAAATTAGAGCTGTGGTGGTCGACATATTTTGGCTAGCTAGAGCGATGGGGATGACGAAAGGGATGATGGTGGGATGCGCCGCGCTGGGCGTCCTCAGCCTCCTCACGGTCATCTTGGGCATCACCGGCGCGGCCTCGACGTCGTGCGGGCCCCCGCCGGCGGTGGGCTGCGGGGTCGTGGCGTCGCTGCTGGCGCTGACGACGCAGATCATTGCCACCGCCGCCACCAGCTGCTGCGGCTGCTGCCGGACGTGGGCCATGCCCAACGAGTCCAAGCGCATCGTCGCCATCGTCCTGTCCACCTTCTCATGGTACGTACGTACGTACGCCTACCGCGTTCGTATTTCGCGTGTGCATATATACGTACATGACATCCGTAGACGAATACTTGCAGGGTCCTCGTCATCGTAGTGGTGATACTGTTCTTGGTGGGCGCCGTCGTGAGCACGCCCGGAGGCGTGCCCACGAACGACGACGAGAAGTGCGTCCAGCCGGGCGCCGCATTGCTCGCGACGGCGACAACCTTGTTTTTCATAGCGATGGTCTGTCAGATCACCTCGTACATCCTGTTGCAGGCTACATCGGTTGCAGGCTCTACCAAGTCGCCGCTCGCGGAGGAGTCGGGGATCGCCATGGGACAGCCAGCGGCGGCGGTGCGTGCGAGTAATGCTGAACAGAAGGCAGCTGCCGCCGGTGACCTTCCTCCTTCGGCGCCAACTGCAGCCGCCGCCGGTGACCTTCCTCCTTCGGTGCCTACTGCGTCGTCAGAAGCCAATGTTGCCCCTCCTCCTCCTCCTTCGGCGCCTACAATGTCGCCCAAGGCCGGTGCTGACCCCACAAGCCATGTTTGAAGCTCATATATCATGTCGCTTGTTTGTTTGTTTGTTTTTGAAGAAATGTCGCTTGGATACTTAATATCTTGTATCACTTTATTTTTTTATAATAACACTTTTGGATTCGTCACCTTTCTATTTTAAGGATGTGTTCGGTTTAGAAACGAAATGGAATGGAATGTTAGAGTTCCGTTCTTGTATTTGATTGAAGATATTTGATGGAATGAAATGGTTAGTGTTTGGTTTGAGGGATAGAATGAAATGAATCCAGTTCAACTCATCTCTATTAAAATGATGAGTCTGCCTCTAAAATGCATATATTATTTATATGAACAAGTATAAAAAATATATTTCTAGAAATATATTATTGGAATTTTCAGAACCATTTACATCAAGTTGTACTTTCAATCGAATGTTTGCTTTCAGTTCTTTGATATTGATAGGATATACACATGGGTAAAATAACATCAACGGCCGAACAATCAAGGAAATTTTGCTCGATGTTTTTTGACTATTTACATTATATTAGATTTTTAATCAAGAAATTTTGCTCATAAATGAAGCACATCAGCACTCTTGTTGTTGAACTCGAGATATTTGCACAACAACATCCCATGTCCATCCCATAGATCAGGTCGCCGAAAGTAATGCCCATCACTGTTGCAGTCGATGGCAAGGTAGTGATCGTGTGTGCGAGGTGGCCGTCACAACCCATGAGGGAATGGCCACCGCCTCAAAAGCAGGCCTGGTCGCCGCCGCCCCCATCAGATCAGGTCGTCATCGTTCCTGGCACATTAAGTCGTCGTCGTCTCCTAGTAGATCAGATCATAGCCTTCCCTAGCAGACCATGCATGGTCGCCGCCACCCATCCAATAGATCACGTCGTCGCCGCCCTACTGCGGATCCCCTAGCTTGGTCGTTGTCCCCCATCCACCGAACCTGGGAAAGACGAGAGTGGAGAGACGGACGTGAGAGAGAGAGGGGTTGGAGGCGAGTATGTTGCGTCGGAGGGAGGTTGAGTGAGGGAGAGGAGAGGGGGAGGAGGTGAGTGCGAGGGGAACGAGCGGTTCCACGTTGTCGGCTTAATTTCGAGGTATCACCTTGTTTCGTATATCAGGAACGGGTCCTACCCGTGACATTCAAGTCAGTTCTTGCAACCAACACATCCTAGGTGTTGCGAGATTTTTGTCATCTCCAACTTTTTTCCGGATCACGAGCATTATTGATTGCTCAGCAGGAATACAGTTAGTTTGCACCGAAGCAGCTAGCTTGCCTGGTCGGTCTCTATATTGGTATCACTCTTCACATGCCTATTATTTTGAAGAATGGTTGTGCTTCCATGGCTTTCTTCTTTGCAAATGAAAAAACATTAACAGGTTCGTTATTGCTTTTTTTGGAAAAAGCAAGTCCCTTCTTGCTGGTTTGAAGGAGTCTCTGACCATTTCCAGGCTGCTTTAGAATTTTAAACGTTCTAGAATTAACCGCCTGGCCAATGGGATGACGCATGAGATTGTGAAGTTTAGTTTTGATACTATATTAGATGGTGTTCATTGTAATAGTTTTCTGCCCTCTGCCCTCGGTGGCGTGTGTTGTAACGAATGGTTGTGATAACCTTTTAATTAATTGTCGAATGGGGGTGTTTAAGAAAGGATTTAGATGTGCATTCTTAAATTTTTTGGACCTAGTTGACATACCCGGAATACTTTTAGGACCTATAGTGTACTTTACTCTAATCATAACCATGGTCAAAAAAGGAGTGATGCACTACTCCTCAGATCAGTCGTGCCGGTATCACACCCGTTATGGTTCTCCTTACTCATGATCATCAATAAATAAAGTTATTTGCTCAGTTGGTTCGACAAGCCATATATATATAGGAACCTCATTGCTCGAGGTGATCATGCTAGCATCAACCAGTTATCATTCTTCCGGAATTCGACCTACCAAAATTCAACGAGTCAATGAAATGGGGATTAATTTGAAATTGCTTGATGAGTTTGACCGAACACGTCAACATTACAAATATCTTGGTACCAACCAAAATTATCATTTTCTCATAAATTCCATTGAAATTTTAAACCACACAGTCCACTGCGGGTGAGCGGACTAGCTAATAGTGCATAAATGAAGCGAATAGAACCGCGCTCAACCATAGCCCCACATGTAAATGTTGTGTCACGCGACACTTTCCCTTATCCCCTCATCTATATTTTCTCTTATTTATTCTAGAAAGCACCGAAGCAAGAGAAAAAACATATGGAGGCGATGAGGGCCATCACTGTTTCTATTTTGATTCAGCAAGCTCATCACGTGCCCAAATCAGAGGCGGAGCTAGTGTTATGTCGTTGGGTTCAAGTAAACCCAACGATTTTTGCCCATCACATATATTTACATGGTATCGATTAGCTATGAACACAATATTTTTGTTTGCTTGAACCAATTAAATCACAATGCATACTTGAATAACCCAATCAAAGACCACACGATACATGCCCATCAATAGATGATTTGCTGTCTCATACTTATTTTAGAGTTAATTCTGGTTTTTACCCCTTATTTTTGACGTTTTTGACACCAATTACCCCATTTAACGAGATTTCATCCGTTTTACGCCATTTAGCAAAAGTGTTGCCATAATTTACCCTATTTTAAATTTATGAGCGTTCTGATTGGTGGGTCACAATTGTCAGGTCCAGCTGATATGCCACTTCGGTGGTTTTCATGGACATTCTTCTCACTGCTGAACCGGGCTGCACAACTTGTCCCAGACGGCTCGGCCAGATGGAGGTCGCTCGTGTCACGCAAAGTGCCCGAGTCGGTCGCATATCATGCTCGCCTCCCGTTGCTTCTTGCAGTGTTGCTCGCCCCCATCAAACATGCAAACTAATTTCCTTATAAGCATCAAGTTCCTCTAGTATGTTCATCATGCGTGCATCATGTGTTAACTCAACCATGGAGTTCCCATTGGTCCCCTTCTTCTGATAACAAACGTTGTCCCAATGGTTAAAACCCAATTCCTCCATCTTCTCCTTTATATATGTCAAAATAACTAATGAAATCCCTCTCGATCATCTCTGTTTCTGGATTCTTGTACCCTTACACATGTAAAATATGCCTTAACACTCCACTTCTCGGTTTCCATCTGCTTTGTGCAAGAAAAAATCAAATGAATTAGTCACCGCAATCATAATATACTCTAATAAGATAAAAAAACGAGTTTCAACATGCGTCGTAAGATATAAAGATCCAAAATTTCTTTACAGCTAACAAGTAGCAACAAATACTATCACCAATCTTCAAGAACAAGGGGGGTGTTCAGAGTTGTACTAATTACCGTGGAATTAAATTGATGAGCCATACAATGAAGCTATGGAGAGAATCATTGAGCACCGCTTAAGAAGAATGACAAGCGTGACCAAAAATCAGTTTGGTTTCATGTGTGGGAGGTCGATCATGGAAGTCATTTTCTTGACACGACAACTTATGGAGAGATATATGGAGCAAAATAAGGACTTGCATATGGTGTTCATTGACTTGGAGAAGGCCTATGATAAGATATCACGGAATGTTATGTGGTGGTCTTGGAGAAACACAAAGTCCCAGCAAAGTACATTACCCTCATCAAGGACATGTACGATAATATTTTGACAAGTGTTCAAACAAGTGATGGCGACATTGATGACTTCTCGATTAAGATAGGACTGCATCAGGGGTCAGCTTTGAGCCCTTATCTTTTTGCCTTGGTGATGGATGAGGTCACAAGGGATATACAAGGACATATCCCATGGTGTATGCTTTTTGCGGACAATGTGGTGCTAGTCGATGATAGTCGGACAGGGGTCAACAGAAAGTTGGAGTTATGAAGGCAAACCTTGGAATCGAAAGGTTTTAGACTCAATAGGACTAAGTTCGAGTACATGAGGTGCGCTTGCAGTACTACTAAGCACGAGGAGGAGGGGGTGTTAGCCCTGATGGTTAGGTGGTACCTCAGAAGGACACCTTCTGTTATTTGGGGTCAATGTTGCAGAAGGATGGGGATATCGATGAAGATGTGAACCATTGAATTAAAGCCGAATGGATGAAGTGGCGCCAAGCTTCTAGCATTCTCTATGACAAGAGGGTGCCACAAAAGCTAAAAGGCAAGTTCTATAGGACGGCGATTCAACCCGCAATGTTGTATGACGTTGAGTGTTGGCCGACGAAAAGGCGACATGTGCAACACCTAGGTGTGGCGGAGATGCGCATGTTGAGATGAATGTGTGGCCACACGAGGAATGAGTGAATCTAGAATGATGATATACGAGATAGAGTTGAGGTAGCGCCAGTTGAAGAGAAACTTGTCCAACATCGTCTGAGATGGTTTTGGCATATTCATCGCATGCCTCTAGAAGCCCCAGTGCATAGAGGACGGCTAAAACATGCTGATAATGTCAAGGGATGTCGGGGTAGACCGAACTTGACATGGGAAGAGTCCATAAAGAGAGATCTAAAGGATTGGAGCATCACTAGAGAACTAGCCATGGACAGGCGTGCGTGGAAGCTTGCTATCCATGTGCGAGAACCATGTGTTGGTCGCGAGATCTTATGGGTTTCATCTCTAGCCTACCCCAACTTGTTTGGAACTAAAAGCTTTGTTGTCATTGTTGTTGTAAGATATACAATAGCCTAACATTTCAAAATTGGTCAAAAACAGCCTAAAATCGGCCCAGAATCGGACCTGGCGTGCCGACGGGCCGGCCCGTTTAGCTCCCATGCCGTGCCTGGGTTTGGAGGCTGCGCACATGGACCAGCACATCCCACCCAGCTAATACTCGTGCCTGGTCGGACCGTGTTGTGCCGGGCCTGTTTACGACCGTGTCGTGCCGGGCCGACCCGCGTGACCAGGTATGGTGCTGGCCCACGTGCTCTTCCCTTCACTTCAGGCAAAACCAAGAAGCTATGTGGACGAGCCTGAATGCACGCTAGGGTTGTTAGGCTGCTAGCCTGCTACGCTATCTCTGGACCAAATAGACTATTTTTTTCAGATATATATTTTAAAAATCATAAATAAAAATAAATTATATAAATAGGTTGTGTCGTGTCGGCCTACATGCTCACCTTTCAAGCCTAGACACGGTCTTACACTAAAAAAAGCCTAGACACGGTCCTCGCGTGGCACATGGCAGACATGGATTGTTTTATATATGTTACCTCAATCCGAGGGTTATGGGGCACAGCTGCTCAAGTGGGCCGTGATAGATGCGTCGGTCCGGTAGCACGCCCGCACGGTATGACTCGTGCTATTTTATATGTTATATATGTTGGAAATATGCCCTAGAGGCAGAAATAAATTGGTTATTATTATATTTCCTTGTTTATGATGACCGTATATTATCCATGTTAGAATTGTATTGATTGGAAACTCAAATACATGTGTGGATACATAGAGAACACACTGTCCCTAGTGAGCCTCTCAAGGACTAGCTCGTTGATCAAAGATGGTCAATGTTTTCTGGCCATAGACATGAGATATCGTTTGATAACGGGATCACATCATTAAGAGAATGATGCAATGGACAAGACTGAAACTATGAACGTAGCATATGATCGTGTCACTTTATTGTTATTGTTTTCTGCATGTCAAGTATCTGTTTCTATGGCCATGAGATCATGCAACTCCCGCACACCGGAGAAATACCTTGTGTGTATCAAACGTCGCAACGTAACTGGGTGACTATAAAGGTGCTCTACAGGTATCTCCGAAGGTGTTTGTTGAGTTGGCATGGATCAAGACTGGGATTTGTCACTCCGTGTGACGGATAGGTATCTCGGGGCCCACCCGGTAATACAACATCACAACAAGCCTTGCAAGCAATGTGACTAAGGAGTTAGTTACAGGGATTTTGTATTACAAAATGAGTAAAAAGACTTGCGAGTAACGAGATTGAACTAGGTATAGAGATACCGACGATCGAATCTCGGGCAAGTAACATACCGATGGACAAAGGGAACAACGTACGGGATTAACTGAATCCTTAACGTAGAGGTTCAACCGATAAAGATCTTCGTAGAATATGTAGGAGCCAATATGGACATCCAGGTCCCGCTATTGGTTATTGACCGGAGAGTGTCTCAGGTCATGTCTAGATAGTTCTCGAACCTGCAGGGTCTGCACACTTAAGGTTCGGTGACGTTTTGGTATTATTAAGTTATGCATGTTCGTAACCGAAAGTTGTTAGGAGCCCCAGATGAGATCCCGGACGTCATGAGGAGCTCCGTAATGGTCTGGAGGTAAAGATTGATATATAGGAAGTCCCATTTTGGTCATCGAAAAAGTTTTGGGTATTTTCGATAGTGTACCGAGAATGCCGGGAGGGCCATCGGGAGGGGTCACCCACGCCGGGAGGCCATATGGGCCTTAGGGGTGGCACACCAACCCTTAGTGGGCTGGCCGAGCTAGGCCCAAGGGGCCCATGCGGCCAAGAGGTGGGGGAAGGAAAAAACCCAAAAGGAGGGGAGGTTTCCAAGTATGAGAGGAATTATACTTGGAGTAGGATTGGAGGTGGACTCTTCGAGGTCCTCCTGTTCGACCGAACCAAAGGAGGGCCTTTTGGCTGCCTCCTCCCCTCCCTCCCTCCTATATATATACGAGGATTTGAGGATAGCCCTAACCCTAATAAGCCACATGTTGCACTCTCTCCCTAGGTCGTTTTCTCCTCTAGATTAGTTCAGTAGAGCTTGGGGAAGCCGTGTTGAATTAGTTCACCACCACCACCACACCGTCGTGCTGGAGAACTCATCTACCTCTCCGCCCCTCTTGCTGGATCAAGAAGGCGGTGATCGTCATCGAGATGTACGTGTGTTGAACGTGGAGGTGCCGTCCGTTCGGCGCTGGATCGGGATGGACCGTGATGGGATCGTGGGATGGATCGTGATGAGACCGCGCCGCGATTTGGATCGCGAAGATGTTCCACTACGTCAACCGCGTTATATACAATTCCGCCTAGCGATCTACAAGGTTTTGTGGATCCAATCTCTCCTCCCGTAGATGGTCATCATTATGGATATATCTTATGTGCGTGTAGGATTTTTTTTGTTTTTAATGCGACGTTTTCCAACAATATATATATATAAACAAATATAAATAAAAAATAAAAAAAATGTAAAATGGGTCGTCCTGTGCCGGCCCTCTTGCCCAGCCTTCAGGCCGAGGCACGGCCCAAAGCGGGCTGCGTGCGTGGAACGACCCGTTTATGCCGTGCGTGACCCATGGCGACGTGCTCGCGGGCTGACATGTTTAGTCCAACCCGTTTGGTCAGTTATAACTGTCATGACACAACACGACTAATATTTGTGTTTTTAACGGACCGGACTGTGCCACTCACGATTATGCTGGGCTGGGCCGTGCTGGACCGTCCGTTTGGCCGGCTCTGCTATGGGGACGTCCGTGGGACCACCTAACCAGAGAACATTTTCAACTTAAAAAAACCAGAGAACTTTTCTGTGTTATCATTTCCTTTTAAAAACAGCAAAGAAATGAAAAGTTTCCTCAAAAAAAATAAAGAAGCAAAGAAATGAAGACTTCACCAAACGAGACCGAAAAGAAACAGGAACATATTCCACCCCCAATCCAGCTGCGAAATGAAGCCACAATGAATCCATCCCGAATCAAACACCCCGGATTTCAGTGGACCAGCCCCATACACACCAGGGCGAGCGACCAAACGGGCCGTCCCCCCACCCTTCACGGGCCCCGTGGACCAGGTCCACCCACACCCCCCATTCCGCCCTTCGATACCACCACACCCCGCTTTTATTCCCCACGCCCTCTCCACACCTCACTCCCCTCCTCCCCTCTCCCCCCTCCCCAACCAGCGGTGCCGCCGCACAAAGTCCAACCCTAGATCCAGCCCCGATCCGCGGCCATGGCGACGCGCCGGGCCCTCTCCTCGCTCCTCCGATCGGCGTCCCGCGCCCGCGCGGCCTCCCCGTCGCCGCGCCCGCGCCCGGCGCCGCTCCACCGCCCGTCCCCGGCCGGCTACCTCTTCAACCGCGCCGCCGCCTACGCCTCCGCCGCCGCGGCCGAGGCCCCGGCCCCGGCCGACAAGCTGCCCCCCACCTCCGACAAGTACGTCGGCGCCAAGATCACCGACGAGTTCACCGGCGCCGGCTCCGTCGGCCAGGTCTGCCAGGTCATCGGCGCCGTCGTCGACGTGCGCTTCGACGAGGGCCTCCCGCCCATCCTCACCGCGCTCGAGGTGCTCGACAACAGCATCCGCCTCGTGCTCGAGGTGGCGCAGCATCTCGGCGAGAACGTCGTGCGCACCATCGCCATGGACGGGACCGAGGGGCTCGTCCGCGGCCAGAAGGTCCTCAACACCGGATCCCCCATCACTGTAAGGACCGCATCTCAATCTCCGCTCGCCGTTTCCGCAACTGCATTTCCTGTCGTGCCCGATCTGATGAAATGTAGATCTGGCAGGGTTAGATTTGATCTGGATGCACGAATCCGACTGGCACGTGTCGGATATGCCTCTCTCTTTTATGTTTCAAATCATTACCGATATGCCGATTGCTTACTTGTTGTGTTCCGTAGGATCTGTATAAGTTGTTGAACATTGATATTTTTTATGTTATTGACAAGTCCCGACTGCTGTGGTTGGTAGTCTGCCGTTTGATTATCAAACCTTTGAAGTTAATTTTGATCATATGTGCGTTATCTAGGTTCAGCTATGATGCTCAATAGGCCCATAGCCACCAGTTGTTCAATTAAGTCTGTTTGTTACAGTTATCTATATCAAGTATTGCTTAGTGAATACAAGAAACTTGGTTTTGGTGTCCTTAGTGGGATCAATTTACAGTCTGCTGCAGGAGCATCTGCTTGTATATATGATGTATGCATGTACACCCGTGGTGTTCGTTTTCGAAGTTGAATCATACTCACCTGCTGTGTGCTTCATTTGTTTGACTTGGAAATTGTTTCTCTTTCTCAGGTTCCTGTTGGGAGGGCCACCCTTGGACGTATCATTAACGTTATTGGTGAGCCAATTGACCACAAGGGTGACATAAGTAAGTGACATTCTCTATGCTAGTTCCTTCATCATGTTCCTATTTATGGAGGAGTTGTGTACTAATGCCTTTTTATCGTTGTCGTTATTATTGATACATCTCTATCTTGTAGAGACACACGACTATCTTCCTATTCATCGTGAGGCCCCTGCTTTTGTTGAGCAAGCCACAGAGCAGCAAATTCTTGTTACTGGAATTAAGGTATAACCTTTCACCATCTTACATTATTTCATGTAACCATTGAATGCAGTGTGAGAATATGTGCTATAATGTATCAAGTGTTAATCATAGTGTAATATTCTGTATCTTACAGGTTGTCGATTTGCTTGCACCATACCAAAGGGGTGGGAAAATTGGTCTCTTCGGTGGTGCAGGAGTGGGTAAAACTGTTCTTATCATGGAGTTGATCAACAATGTTGCCAAGGCCCATGGTTGGTATTCTACAGAGTTGTATTGTTTATATTGTGTAGCTGCTTCTTATGGTTTACTGATTGTACCTGGCTTGTTTGTGTACCTTAGGTGGTTTCTCTGTGTTCGCTGGTGTCGGAGAACGTACCCGTGAAGGTAATGACCTGTACCGGGAAATGATTGAAAGTGGTGTCATCAAGCTTGATGATAAGCAGGTAATTGTTATGGATTTCATAATTTCAGTTGTGAAGCTCATATATGCAAGCTATCCTTACAAAATGATTTTTGTGGCAGAGCGAAAGCAAGTGCGCTCTTGTCTACGGGCAGATGAACGAGCCCCCGGGTGCTCGTGCTCGTGTTGGTCTGACTGGTTTAACTGTTGCTGAGCATTTCCGTGATGCTGAAGGACAAGATGTGCTTCTGTTTATTGACAACATTTTCCGTTTCACCCAGGTAACTTCTGCAGGGCTTTTTTTTTGTACGGACACCTCTGTTTCTCTGTTCCATAGTGTTGTTAAACAATATTTCTCTTTCGAATATGTTGTAACCATTGCAATTAAGTCTCATTGCTGAACTTTTTTGTTACTCTTCATGGCAGGCAAACTCTGAGGTGTCTGCTCTCCTTGGACGTATTCCATCTGCTGTGGGGTACCAACCAACTCTTGCTACTGATCTTGGAGGACTGCAAGAGCGGATTACGACGACAAAGAAGGGTTCTATTACATCTGTCCAGGCTATTTATGTGCCTGCTGATGATTTGACGGATCCTGCTCCTGCTACCACCTTTGCCCATCTTGACGCTACTACTGTGTTGTCACGATCGGTTTGTCCGTCGCCCCTAGTACATGATCATTATGCAACACACATAATACGCTAGTTATGACTGTAATGAGCTACCTGTGCAGATTTCTGAGCTGGGCATTTACCCTGCTGTCGATCCTTTGGACTCGACATCAAGAATGCTTTCTCCCCACGTTCTGGGTATGGATCACTACAACACTGCCCGTGGTGTGCAGAAGGTTCTTCAGAACTACAAGAATCTTCAGGATATCATTGCCATTTTGGGTATGGATGAGCTCAGTGAGGATGATAAGTTGACGGTTGCTCGTGCAAGGAAGATCCAGCGGTTCCTGAGCCAGCCCTTCCATGTTGCCGAAGTTTTCACTGGTGCTCCAGGGAAGTACGTGGATCTAAAGGAGGGTGTTCAAAGTTTCCAGGTGAGAATTGAACCATAGTACTTTCTAAAACACGCAATACCACTATCCTATAAGCGCTTGCTCATGTGATGTAGTGGATGTTTGTCATATGCTTGCTCATGAACATTGCACAGAATTAGACCCAAGTATAAACCTTTTAAGAAATTTCTGTTGCCTGTGATCATCTTACTCGAAAACCTGAGATGCTCCTTTTGCATATAGTTGTTTGCTTTTAAGAATAGCTGTTTTACTCTTCCCATATGACTGCTTAGTTATCTGGAGCTATGTATTATGTGTGCTTTGCTAACATGCCTGATTGGTGAAATGCGCAGGGTGTGTTGGATGGCAAGTACGATGACCTCTCGGAGCAGGCGTTCTACATGGTTGGAGGCATCGACGAAGTCATGGCCAAGGCGGAGAAGATCGCCAAGGAGAATGCTTGATGACGAGGTGTTACCACCACCCTGTACAAGTTAATTTTTTTGGATTTCAGCTGTTCGCCCGAGACTTGCTCACGAGCAGGAGCGTGCCAGCTCCTGCTGAGGGATCCTTGTTTTTGTTCGTTTTTACTCCAATTTACCCGCAATAAGCAACTGCAGTGACATTGGTTTAGTCTGCACAACAGCAACACTACTCTTGGCTTGGAAAAAACTTTGTGCCCTTTGTAATGCAGATCCACAGGTCATGAATTGGTTTAGTTTATTATTGTTGTTGGCGAAGCTGTCTTTGTGCAGGTTTTAAAATTGGCCTTAATTTTCTATTTCGTGTTTAGGTTGGTTCCTCTTTGAAACATATAGAATAATAAAATCAACATGTCAAACATCGCATCGTGTGTGCCACTCTGGGTTTCTTGTTATGACGGCATAGAAATATCACCGAAAGCAATGTCAAACATCTCATCCGTGTCCGACATTTTTTAGGTTCTGTAGTTTCTTTGGAAATCTGATCTTAAATGCTTTGGCTGAACAAGACTATTGTGTGAGAACTAGTCAGGGAGCATTCTTTTGGAAGCCTTCCAACGATTGCTTTTACCTGTCATCACTTGGCATGCTTTCATGTGTCGGGTTTTATGTGTTTCTTCTGTACTCCTTGTTTCTAAATATAAATCTTTTATGGATTTCATTAAAGGACTCCATATGAAGCAAACTGAATGAATCTACATTCTAAACTATGTCTATATACATCAAAACTTATATTTACGAACGTAGGAAGTATTTTTTTATTTTTCTGCATGTGTTTTTTTATTTTGTTTTGTTGTTTTTTATATTTTGGGTTTTTACCGGTCTTTCTAGCTTTTCAATGATTTTTTTAGAAAAGATACAAGAAAAAACATGTTCTTTTTTTTGCGAGAAGCACCGTCGGACCTTTCAGAAACGAAAAAAGTGTGTTTTTTATGAGAGACATGTTTTTTCTTTTATGAGAGGCATGATCGTGTCTCTTGAAAACTAAAAGAACGTGTTTTTTCTATAAGAAATATGGTTTTGCGAAGCTTCTGCTTTCGCAAGAGGCACAACCATGCATTTCGAAAAAAAACAAATGAAGAAGGAATTATCTTGCAACGACCGCCTTTGGGATAAAAAGGATACACAATATCATGTCATTCAAATTACGTTTTCAAAAGAGGGACACCGCTGGGATCAAGCAACCACGTGAAGAAGGAAGTATCTTGCCACGATCACCAAGCTGTTTTAACAAACTGATTTTTGTGATTAATTTACACATGATCAAAGAACGTGCAAGCAAAGAATTGATGTTATGTAACGCTTTCTCAATTTTACCAATGATTGTTCAAGACTTGATCAATATATGCTTTATACAAGTATGGTATCTTCTCGAGTAGACACGGTAAATACAATTTGGGAGTATAGATGTAGCAAGGAAAAGTAAAAGAGAAAGGGGGCCCATTTTCAAAGAGCTCTAAACTGCAACTTGAAAACTACAAGACAACATTGCATTTATAGTACTGTTGGTAATTGGCAAACTACAAGAGAACATAAATACTTAATGCACAACTTTGAATACTGGTGGAAAGCGCACATACAGGAAGCACAAATTTTCCTTGCATAAGCTTCCATGTCAAAATATGGCAACCCACAGTTGCGATATCTCAACACATCACACTACAAGAATGTAACACATAGGTCTAAGTAACACGTGTAGCTACACTAACATTTGAAATATTTGAGGTACTTGACATGAATAATTTCAGCCATCAACATCGTTGCAAATTAGCGCGGTTCTTGTTCTTTACTTTGGAAGGTCAATCTTATTTGTTCCGGCTTGTCTGTGAGGGATTTTGGAGTTCTAGGTAGATGGACACATCTCGGTTCAGAGTATGTTCGCAAGCGGAAGTTATACCTAGTGATATAATCTATACAAACTTGATGTTCACGCATAAAGACTAAACAGTCAATTGCCCACGAAACTGCTCATAGAAATAGCAACATCTGCTAAAAATGTGTCACAATTACCCAGGAATAAGGAAATTATGAAAAGAATGAACATGTTAGAGAATATATAAACCGAGGAACAAATTAATACTTTTTGCGTAAAAATAAATTCTTTGAAAATAGACATACTTAGAAAAATAAAAACACACTATAGTACCTCACAAGTAATTAAGTCTATGATTGTCAATTCCAACACCCAATGTATTTTGTTGACAGGGTACTATGTAAGTTCAGGAGAACTACAATTTGGTTTAGTATCCAGCTAGCAGGGTTAACTTTTGGTGATATATAACATTTGTCTAGTTAGTTTGTAATCTGGTTGTCAAATAGGAGGTACTATCGAATTTCATGGCCCGGTATGAAAGATCAACAGCAATAAGACATCAACAACAAAAGGAAACAACATGTAGCTGGGCAATGATGGGTATGATATAAGAATATAGCCACCACAAATATTCCTTTGTGTACCTTTGCACTTAATTCACACCGGTTATCTTTCTTTCTTAACCGTATCTATCGGTGTTCTCTCTAATCCGTCAGCCTGCGCATAGATGAAAATAAAATAACCAGAAGAGTACTTTGACATGGACAAAAGAACAATTCCACTAACATAAATGTGTTCTGAACAATGAGAAAACAATTTCTATAACAAACCATCCTTTCATCAAAGTACATGAATAATTCATCTAGTAGAAACAAATTAGAACAACAAGAATATTATATATAGCTTTGCAATATTAACATTGGCCAGAACGTAAAGAATGGGGACATTAGAATACCACAACATAACTGAAACAATTATAGTAGGTTTAGGGTTTAATGTTACTTCTCAAAGTGGACTAAATTGGAGGTAAATTTTTCGATTTAAAAAAAAAAAGTTTTGGCCAAACTAATACAATCATAGTTGACACATATATAAAAATACCTATATTCTTCGCAAAGAGATTATCCAGATAAAATAATAGTATCTTCCATACAATCAGTGGTAAATAGGATGGAAGCAACTACATAGTGATATCAGATTCCATTTGATTACTTATATGTTACAAGGGTTAAAAACTTAAAATTACAATGTCTCAAACTAGTGACAATCTTTGGTACTCCAAACAGACTGTACGTGAGCACATCTGTCCTTCTATTCTCCAACATTCACCATAGCTCAGCCTTTAGTCAGATTACCTGAAATAATACAACCAAACTTAAATGATGTAATTAATCGGATGGGGCGAATACTTTAAAATCAGTAGCACCACCAACAAAAACACAAAAGTATCCCAGACTTATTTAAAACGAGAGCAAAACCATATATGATCAATTCCGCTAGTGCAACATATATTAATATTTACAACTGAAAGTTACAATTAATATTTACAAGGGTTAAAATTAATACCGATGTAAGAAGTTGTCCCAAGATCCCTACTTCCATGAAGAAAACTGTGTGTGTATGAGTTACAACTAGAACTTACAAACCTTTAGTAGAAAAGAGTGGGAGTCAATTTATCGAGCAAGTAATTGATTATATTTTAAAACCAAGTGCATGAAACAAAAAAAAAACTCAAAATCATTTTTTGTTGTTGTCATGGTTAGTACATGACCATTTCTCCATTTACCATTTACCACACCCAATATATACAATTGACTGTAAAGCTTCGGTCAGGGTGACCAGTACAGATAACGAAAGAAATTGTATTAACTATGTACAATTATCAAAACTATGAACTGAAGTAGACATCAAATTTGTATAACCAGTACAGCAAAATCTAGTTATGTACGTACAAGCTATATACAAACACTAATTTTGGAGAGTGATTAGCTCCCTTGCATACACACATGCGCCACTACACATTGTATCACACTAACAAGTAAACATGAAGTGGTGTCCATGTGCAGAAAGTTGAGGGTCGCTCAGGGTACAAATCAAGCAGAGAGGTGGGACAAACTGTCCTATACAACATGCCTTCATCTCCATGCTGCACAGAGAAGAGAGAGAGGACCCATGCAGAGAGAGAGAGAGGAGTGCCTACCTGTGCCGCTGCTGACTTAGGTCCGCGCGTGCTAGTGAGGACCCAAGAAAAGCCACACAAGGGGTTGCAGAACACTCCGAGCACTCTGTGAGGGACTAGATTGTAAATTCAGAAACAAAACATAATTCCACTTGATTTCAGGGGATTTGGAACTCTCAAGATAGGGTTTGTATTGCAAGGGAAAGGGGAAAACAAGTTCAGCTTGCCTCCGGCGGCTAGGGTTTACACTCGATAAACATTACATGATCCCAAATGAAAGAGAGAGAGAGCTGGCTTTGTATCCATTACAACGAGGCAACCAAAACATGGTTGTGCACGAAAGTGAACAACTGTCCACGACACACTCACACCGTCAGATCACTGACGGACGATCAGAAATGATGCAGCCTGGCGAACCGGTAGCTTGCATGATGAGCCGTTGGATGCGAGATCTTCGGTCTTCTCTTCTTCTGGCATGCGAGAACAGAGCAACTACAGTAACTGAATGTAAACGGCATGAAAATACTGCCCCTCTAAAGATACAGAGCTTGTCCTCAAGCCCAAAAAGCAAGGAAAACTTTTTGAATGAAGGCCGAATCTTCCCAAATGGCCTGTTCCACTCGCATACTCACCCATTTAACCAACCAACGAACCACATGAATGCTGATGTTGCCTTGCCGCCTTGGGATGAGTTTTCTTTCGAGTATCGCTTCAGGCTCCATCTCGATCAGGCCATCAGCTCCCACCAGTTGTAACTGTGGGGATGGGACTACTTCTCAGCCAATGTGTTTCTTAAGTTGTCTCACATGAAACGTACTGTGTAGTTGAAAACTCTCAGGAAGTAGTTTGTAAGCATGCTTGCCAATGCGTTGGAACACTCTGAATGGGCCATAAAATTTATAGTGCAACTTCAGATGTGTGTGTGAACCGAGGGAAGTGTGTCTATAAGGTTGCAGCTTTTGGTAAACCATATCTCCCACTGAGAACTCCCTTTCATTTCTCTTCTTGTCAGCATAATGCTTCATCCAATATTGTGCTTTCATCAGGTTCCGTTTAATCACTTCCACATCCAATTCCCTGTTGTGCAAAAAACTGTCACTTTCTTCAGAGATAGTATCTGGCAAAGCTGATTCAGCTATCATTGGAGGGGAAAACCATACAATGCCTGAAATGGGGTCATCTGTAGTGATGTATGGAAACATGTATTGTACCACCACTGTGCTAAAGCCAACCACCCATGCCACTTATTTGGTTGCTGAAAACACATACACCTCAGGTAATTTTCCAAACACTAGTTGACTCTTTTAGTCTGGCCATCAGATTGCGCGGGGGGGGGGGGGGGGGGGGGAGTGATAGCTAGTACTCATGTGCAATTTCAACTGCGGCCATAGATGACTTGTAAATATTCAATCCCCATCACTAACAATGACCAAAGGCATGCCATGTAGCTTGAAGACATTGTCAGAGAATGATCTAGCCACAAATTGCACTGAAATGCGATGCTGCAATGCTACAAAGTGAGCATATTTAGTAAATCTGTCTACCACAACCAGGATTAAATTCTTCAGAAGTGGGCAATCCTTCCACAAAGTCCATGCTGATATGGGCCCATGCAAAGTCTGGAACCGGTAAGGGTTCCAACAATCCAGGGTAAGGGGAATGTTTAGCTTTGTTAAGTTGACACAACACACATTTTTAACAAATGCAATCACATCCTATTTCAAACCCTACCAATGAAAGACTAAATTCACTCTTTGATATGTAGCTCTTTCTCTTAAATGCTCCCCTAATTCAGAGTTGTGTAACACTTTCAGTATGTCTTCTCTGAGACTAGTGGCAGTGCCCACCAAAATCTTGTTGTTAAATCTGAGTATACCATTTCTAAAAGAATAAGCAGTGGTGTTCTCTTCATCCAAAGCACATGCATCAATTAAATCTCTCACTTTACTATCTTCTTGGTAGCTCTTAATCACTTCTTTCACCCAAGTAGGGGCAGTAACACTAACAGTTAGGGACAATACTTTGTGTTTAACCCTGGACACCACATCAACAACTCTTTTCCCCCTTTCTTTTGCTCTACTCAATTATGAAATTGTATCCTAGGAGCTTGAGCAACAGCTTATGTTGAATTCCCTCAATGATCTTTTGCTCCTCGATGTATTTGAGGCTCTCTTGGTCAGTTCTAATCACTAGTGCAATGGTTAGGAAATAGTGCCTCCACTTTTTAACATCTCCAATGATTGCCATTGCCTCTTTATCATAAGTGGACATAGCAGCAGCTCTAGGCCCAATAGTCTTACTGAAATAGGAATTAGGCCTGCCTTCTTGCATTAACACAGCTCCCAAAAAATATCCACTAGCACCAGTTTCTAGGACAAATGGTTTTTTGAAGTCTGGTAAAGCCAGAACTGGAGTACTAGTGAGTTTTTTGCTTGAGGCACTCAAAAGCTTGGGTTTGCTCCTCTTGCCGGCAGAAAGCATCTTTCAAGTAATCAAACAGTAGCCTACAAATTATCCCATATCCTTGGATAATTTTTCTGTAGTATCCACTTAAACCCAAGAAACTTTCGAGTTCAGTTACAGTTGGAGGAACTGGACACTCTTGGATGGCTTTAATTTTTACTGGGTCCGTAGATACTCCGTGTGAATTAATGATATGGCCCAGGTATTCTACTTCTCATTGACCAAAGGAGCACTTATCCAGCTAAGCATATAATTTGTTTTCTTGGAGAATGTCAAACACCTTTTCCAAATGTTCCTTATATTCTTCCATGGAGATACTAAAAACAAAGATATCATCAAATAACAACACTAAAAATTTGAGAAGTCCAAATAATAGATTCATAAGAGCTTGAAATGTTGGAGGACCATTAGTGAGACCAAAGGGCATTACTAAATATTCAAACAATCCCATGTGTGTTGAAAATGCAGTTTTAGGGATATCTTCCTCGACCATTCTTATCTGATGATATACATTCCCGAGGTCAATTTTGGAGAATTGTTTTGCTCCTTTCAGCTGGTCTAGTGAATCCTCAATCACAGGGATATGATATTTATTTTTGACAGTGATAGCATTTAGTTTTCTGTAGTCGGTGCACATCCTCCAAGATCCATCTTTGTTCTTGACCAGTAAAACATGAGAGGAAAATGGACTAGTGCTAGGTCGTATTATCCCTTACTTTAATAAATCCAGGATAATTCTCTCTAGTATTTCCTTCTGGTGGGGGGCACTCTATATGGTCTTTGGTTTACAATTTCAATTAAAGGGGTTTTGTAATCACATGGCCTATGAGGGGGGCAGCCCAGTGGGCTCTTAGAACAATCTTTCATACTGTTGTAGGAGAGGCTGCAGTTCAAGGGGCACTTCCTGATTTGTTATATCAAAATTAGTACCAGAGGTTGTGAACAAGAAAAATCCACACACAACTTGGTCCAATAGTTTATGTGTATTTTCCTGGGTTTCCTGCACATGACTCAAGGGCACAATTTCATCAATGAATGTCATCATGTGGCCGTGAAGTGTGGAAATTTTAATTTCCATTTTGATAAAGTCCATCTGAATTGGGATATACTTGTATAGCCAGTCCACCCCAAAAATCATGTCATAACAAGTCAAATTCAATACTGTGAAAGTGTAATAGAATTTCGTGCCTACAGTTTCATATGGGCAGTGTTTTAGTGTGAACTGTTGGGTAACGTAGCATAAATTCAAAAAATTTCCTACGCATATTCACATCTTTCTATGGAGAGACCAGCAACGAGAGAGGGGTGAGTGCATCTTCATACCTTTGAAGATCGCTAAGCGGAAGCGTTTCTAGAACGCGGTTGATGGAGTCGTACTCGTGGCGATTCAGATCGCGGTGTGATTCCGATCTAGTGCCGAACCACGGCACCTCCGCGTTCAACACACGTGCAACCCGGTGACGTCTCCCGCACCTTGATCCAGCAAGGAGGAGGGAGAGGTTGGGGAAGATCTCCGGCAGCACGACGGCGTGGTGTCGATGGAGAGACGAGGTCTCCCGATAGGGCTTCGCCAAGCACCGGCAGAGAGGAGGAGAAGGAAGAGCAGGGCTGCACCGAGGGAGAGGCAGATTCGTGTCCCCAACAGCCCAAAGTGCCCACTATATATAGGGGGAGGGTTGGGCTGCGCCCCCTTGAGGGTTTCCCTCTCCTCGGAGGGGCGTCATCCCTAGATGGGAGGAGGTGCAGCGGCCAGGAGGGGAGGAGGGGTGGCGCACTCCTTTGGTGGGCCTTAGGCCCACCCTGCGCTAAGGTTCCCCCCTCTCCCCTCTTCTTGCGCCATGGGCTGAGTGTGGGGGGCGCACCATCCCACCTAGGGGCTGGTTCCCTCCCGCACTTGGCCCATCTAGCCTTCCGGGGTGGTGGCCCCCTTCTGGTGGACCCCCGGGGCCACTTCCGGTGGTCCCTGTACGTTACCGGCGACGCCCGAAACACTTCAGGTGTCCAGAACCATCCGTCCTATATATCAATCTTTAGCTCCGGACCATTCCGGAGCTCCTCGTGACGTCCGGGATCTCATCCGAGACTCCAAACAACTATCGGTAACCTCGTATAACAATTCCCTATAACCCTAGCGTCATCGAACCTTAAGCGTGTAGACCCTACGGGTTCGGGAGACATGCAGACATGACCGAGACGCTTATCCGGCCAATAACCATCAGCGGGGTCTGGATACCCATGGTGGCTCCCACTTGCTCCACGATGATCTCATCGGATGAACCATGATGTCAAGGATTCAATCAATCCCGTATACGATTCCCTTTGTCTGTCGGTATAGAACTTGCCCGAGATTCGATCGTCGGTATACCTATACCTTGTTCAATCTCGTTACCGGTAAGTCTCTTTACTCGTTCCGTAGCACGTCTTCATGTGACTAACTGCTTAGTGACATTGAGCTCATGATGATGTTCCACCAAGTGGGCCCAGAGATACCTCTCCGTCACGCGGAGTGACAAATCCCGATCTCGATTCGTACCAACCCAACAAACACTTTCAGAGGTACCCGTAGTGCACCTTTATAGTCACCCAGTTACTTGTGACGTTTGATACACCCAAAGCACTCCTACGGTATCCGGGATTTGCACAATGTCACGGTCGAAGGAAAAGACACTTGACATTAGAAAAGCTTTAGCATACGAACAATACGATCTAGTGCTTGTCTTAGGATTGGGTCTTGTCCATCACATCATTCTCCCAATGATGTGATCCCGTTATCAACACATCTAATGCCCATGACCAGGAAACCATGATCATCTATTGACTAACGAGCTAGCCAACTAGAGGCTTGCTAGGGACACATTGTGATCTATTTATTCACACATGTATTACTGTTTCCTGTTAATACAATTATAGCATGAACAATAGACGATTATCATGAACAAGGAAATATGATAATAACCATTTTATTATTGCCTCTAGGGCATATTTCCAACGGTCTCCCACTTGCACTAGAGACAATAATCTAGTTACATTGTGATGTATCGAACACCCATATCATTATGGTGTTGATCATGTTTTTCTCGTGGAAGAGGTTTAGTCAACGGGTCTGCAACATTCAGATCCGTGTGTACTTTACAAATCTCTATTACCCCACTCTGGACATGGTCCTGGATGGAGTTGTAGCGGCGTTGATGTGCTTGGTCTTCCAGTGAAACCTGGGCTCCTTGGCTATGGCAATGGCCCCAGTGTTATCACAGAAGAGCGTCATTGGACCCGACGCGCTTGGAACCACTCCAAGGTCGGTGATGAGCTCCTTCATCCAAATTCCTTCATGAGCTGCTTCTGAAGCAGCTATGTACTCCGCTTCACATGTAGATGCTGCCACGACTTCTTGATTGCTGCTGCACCAGCTCACTGCCCCACCATTCAAAACATATACGTATCTGGTCTGTGACTTAGAGTCATCCGGATCTGTGTCGAAGCTAGCGTCAATGTAACCCTTTACGACGAGCTCTTCGTCACCTCCATAAACGAGAAACATCTCCTTAGTCCTCTTCAGGTACTTAAGGATATTCTTGACCGCTGTCTAGTGTTCCATACCGGGATCACTTTGGTACCTCCGTACCAAATTTATGGCAAGGTTTATATCAGGTCTGGTACACAGCATGGCATACATAAGAGAGCCTACTGCTGAAGCGTAGGGGACAATACTCATCTTCTCTCTATCTGCTGCCGTGGTCGGCGACTGAGTCTTACTCAATCTCATACCTTGCAAAACTGGCAAGAACCCTTTCTTTGAGTTTTCCATATTGAACTTCTTCAATATCTTGTCAAGGTATGTACTTTGCGAAAGACCTATGAGGCGTCTCGATCTATCTCTATAGATCTTGATGCCTAATATGTATGCAGCTTCTCCAAGGTCCTTCATTGAAAAACTCTTGTTAAAATAGGCCTTTATGCTCTCCAACATCTCTATATTATTCCCCATCAATAATATGTCATCCACATACAGTATGAGGAAGGCTACAGAGCTCCCACTCACTTTCTTGTACAGACAGGCTTCTCCATAAACCTGTATGAACCCAAACGCTTTAAGCACCTCATTAAAGCGAATGTTCCAACTCCGAGAAGCTTGCACCAGCCCATAGATGGAGCGCTGGGGCTTGCACACTTTGTTAGCACCCTTAGGGTCGACAAAACCTTCTGGTTGCATCATATACAACTCTTCCTTAAGGTTCCCGTTAAGGAACGCTGTTTTGACGTCCATTTGCCAAATTTCATAATCATAAAAGGCGGCAATTGCTAACATGATTCGGACTGATTTCAGCTTCGCTACGGGAGAGAAAGTCTCTTCGTAGTCAACTCCTTGAATTTGTCGAAAACCCTTTGCGACTAGTCGAGCTTTGTAAACGGTTACATTACCATTTGCACCAGTCTTCTTCTTGAAGATCCATTTATTTTCTATGGCTCGCCGGTCATCGGACAAGTCCACCAAAGTCCATACTTTGTTCTCATACATGGATCCTATCTCGGATTTCATAGCCTCAAGCCATTTGTTGGAATCCGGGCCCGCCATCGCTTCTTCATAGTTCGAAGGTTCACCGTTGTCTAACACCATGATTTCCATCACAGGGTTGCCGTACCACTCTGGTGCAGAGCGTGCCCTTGTGGACCTTCGCGGTTCAGTAGTAACTTGATCCGAAGCTTCATGATCATTATCATTAACTTCCTCTTCAGTTGGTGCAGGCGCCACAAGAACAATTTCCCGCGCTGTGCTACTATCCTGTTCTAGAGGGGGTGTAATTACCTCATCAAGTTCTACTTTCCTCCCACTTACTTCTTTCGAGAGAAACTCTTTCTCTAGAAAGGATCCGTTCTTGGCAACAAAGGTTTTGCCTTCGGATCTAAGATAGAAGGTATACCCAATAGTTTCCGTAGGGTATCCTATGAATACACATTTCTCCGCTTTGGGTTCGAGCTTTTCTGGTTGAAGTTTCTTCACATAAGCATTGCAGCCCCAAACTTTAAGAAACGACAACTTAGGTTTCTTGTCAAACCATAGTTCATACGGTGTCGTCTCAACGGATTTAGACGGTGTCCTATTTAAAGTGAATGCTGCAGTTTCTAATGCGTATCCCCAAAATGATAGCGGTAAGTCGGTAAGAGACATCATAGATCGTACCCTATCTAATAAAGTGCGATTACGACGTTTAGACACTCCGTTGCGTTGCGGCGTGCCAGGCGGCGTGAGTTGTGAAACGATTCCACACTTCCTTAGGTGTGTGCCAAACTCGTGACTCAAATATTCTCCTCCACGATCAGATCGTAGACACTTAATTTTCCTGTCATGTTGATTCTCATCCTCACTCTGAAATTCCTTGAACTTTTCAAACGTCTCAGATTTGTGCTTAATTAAGTAGATATACCCATACCTACTCAAATCATCGGTGAGAGTGAGAACATAACGATAGCCACTGCGAGCTTCAACGTTCATCGGACCACACACATCAGTATGTATTATTTCCAATAAGTCGGTTGCTCTCTCCATTATTCCTGAGAATGGAGTCTTAGTCATCTTGCCCATGAGGCACGATTCACATGTGTCAAATGATTCAAAGTCAAGAGACTCTAATAGTCCATCAGTATGGAGCTTCTTCATGCGCTTAACACAGATATGACCAAGGCGGGAGTGCCACAAGTATGTGGGACTATCATTATCAACTTTACATCTTTTGGTAGTCACACTATGAATATGTGTAACATCACGATCGAGATTCATCAAGAATAAACCATTCACCAGCGGAGCATGACCATAAAACATATCAGTCATATAAATAGAACAAGAATTATTCTCTGACTTAAATGAGTAGTCGTCTCGCATTAAGCAAGACCCTGATACAATATTCATGCTCAAAGTTGGTACTAAATAACAATTATTAAGGTTTAAGACTAATCCCGACGGCAGATGTAGAGGTAGCGTGCCGACGGCGATCACATCGACGTTGGAGCCATTCCCGACGTGCATCGTCACCTCGTCCTTGGGCAGTCTCCGCTTATTCCGCAGTTCCTGCTTTGAGTTGCAAATGTGAGCAACAGTACCGGTATCAAATACCCAGGAGCTACTACGAGCGCTGGTAAGGTACACATCAATAAGATGTATATCACATATACCTTTAACATTGTCGGCCTTCTTGTCCGCTAAGTATTTGGGGCAGTTCCGCTTCCAGTGACTTTTTCCCTTGCAATAGAAGCACTCAGTCTCAGGCTTGGGTCCATTCTTTTTCTTATTCCCGGCATCTGGCTTACCGGGCGCGGCAACGGCTTTGCCGTCTTTCTTGAAGTTCTTCTTACCCTTGCCCTTCTTGAAACTAGTGGTCTTGTTGACCATCAACACTTGATGCTCTTTCTTGATTTCTACTTCTGCAGACTTGAGCATCGAGTACAACTCGGGAATGGTCTTCTCCATCCCTTGCATGTTGTAGTTCAGCACAAAGCCTTTGTAGCTTGCTGGGAGAGACTGGAGGATTCTGTCAATTATAGCATCATCCGGAAGTTCGACTCCAAGTGAAGTCAGACGACCGTGTAACCCAGACATCTTGAGTATGTGCTCACGGACAGAACTGTTCTCCTCCATCTTACAGCTAAAGAACTTGTCGGAGACTTCATATATCTCGACACGGGCATGAGCTTGAAAACCTAGCTTCAGATCTTGGAACATCTCATATGCTCCGTGTTGCTCAAAACGCCTTTGGAGCCCCGTTTCTAAACTGTATAACATGCCACACCTAACCAGAGAGTAGTCATCACTCCGCGTTTGTCAGACGTTCAGAATGTCCTGGGCTGCTGCGGGAGCGAGAGGGTCACCTAGCGGGGCATCAAGGACATAAGCCTTTTTAGCTGCTTCAAGGATGAGCTTCAAGTTGCGAACCCAGTCCGCATAGTTGCTACCATCATCTTTCAGCTTGTTTTTCTCTAGGAATGCGTTGAAATTAAGGTTGACGTTGGCCATCTACAATATTTTTAAAGACAAACCTTTTAGACTAAGTTCATGACAATTAAGTTCATTTAATCAAATTAAGTATGAACTCCCACTTAAATCGACATCCCTCTAGTCATCTAAGTGATACATGATCCATGTTGACTAACCCGTGTCCGATCATCACGTGAGACGGACTAGTCACCATGCTGAGCAACTTCATGCTGATCGTATTCAACCATACTGTAGTGCCCCAGATGTAAACCTTCCCTACTTGGAACCTATTGCAAGTGGGTCCACCTTGTCAGAGATTATGATGTTATAGTTGGTGCCATGGTTTCATGTGTGTTCCCTACTACTTCCTTCTCATGCATGCATGCATAACATGTCTTGTCTTGGCCATGTCTTGTGTTGTTGCATTATGGTCATAGCATTTCATGTGGTGGTTGTGATCTTGTGGTTAGGTACCTTGTGATGCTTGTGATCTTGTGAATTCATGTGGTATGCTCATGAGATGTTGGAGTGAGTAGAATTGTTGTGGTGGTTGTTTACTTCAAGCCCTTCTCTAAATCAAAAGAACCTTTTCTCTCTTTTGTTCTCAAGTTCAAATTCTACTTGCTCCTAAGCTGTTGTTAAAAAAATGTCTTTTATTTAGGAAATATTGTGGGTATATTTGGGGTCCAAAATTTGGTGTTTTGAAAAGTGTTTTGAAGGTGCAAATAAACACAAAACAGTATATATAATGCTGTTTTGTATTTATTTCATATGCCCCAAAAATCATTTTGTTATATTATTTAATTAGTTAGCTATTTTTCAGGCCGAGGAACATCTTTGTTTTTCATTTATCTTCTTTCTTTTTCTCTGTGGCCTTTTCCCTTTTCTCTGTGGTTTTATCTAATAGGAATTTGCAGGGAGGGCCTTTTTCTTTTAAGTGATGCTCTGGTGGGCTTCCTCCCACCAGAGAGGCCCATCTCTCCCAGTAGCGCAGCAGTAGCCCACCTTACCGTCGCTCGTCTTCCTCCTGGCGACGTCACGCCTGTACGAACCTCGCTCCACCTCCCGATCGCCTTCCCCCCGATCCAGCGGCTCAAGCTCGTTCCCCGAGGTGAATAAAGCCCCAGGTCTTCCTCCTCCTCCGTAGGGTTCCCTCTCCCCCTCCAGTTCGCCGCCACCTTCCCCATTTCTCTTCCTCCCCGCAGGTAAGCTGCTGTAGGAGTTAAGCAGAGAGAGAGAGGAGAAGGACCGCTGCCGTCTATCCCCGTCTACACCGCGGAGCAGCGCCACCACCATGTCCAGGAGCTCGGGAAGACTCCCCGCGTCCCATTCCCGACCTCGCTGAGGCCGGGGAGCACCCTCCTCGACGGCCAGGAGCTCGTCACCGCGTCATCCGCGGTGAACTTCTTCCTCCCCAACGACCTGCAGCAGGGAGCTTCTTCCACGCCGGTCTGCTTCCTCTCCGTCGCCTCTTCCTCCGTTTGGTCCTCTCCTTCCTTCCCCAAGGTGTGGTACCTTCCCCCTTCCTTCTTCCCCCGTAGATCGGTCGGATACGAGGAAGAGTTCGCCGTGTTCTTCTCTGATGCAGGGTAGACCAGAGCCGTAGCGATGCATGTGTTCGTGTATCTTCTTTCTCAGGCTTGTGTGCAGTAGGGAGCGGCATAGCAGGGGCTCCTCCCTCCCCTGGTAGCGATCAGTTGTAGGGCCGCCTCTCTGTCATGGCGCAGCAGCAGTAGCAACTCGACGAGGAGCCGGCGTTCGGTAGGAGAAGTTTACCTTGCCAAACTATCCTCCTCTGTCAGGTTCCCAGTCGTAGCGTAGTGGAGCGCGTCTGTGTGTTGATGCATCAGGTCGTGGGTTCGAATCCCAGGGTTGCTCCCCCCTTTTTTTGGGTTTATTGCGATGCAGTAGTATGCTAGCGCAGCAGATCGGCTTATCCTCGCAGCGGGTCTGTTTCTGTCGAACACAAGGCTCTAGCAGGGTGGTATGCACCACATGACAATACCAGTGGGTTCTGGGTTAGGATCCCAGGAAGCCCTCCTTTTGTTTTTCTCTTTTGCTGCAATTATACTTCCTCTTTGCTGTTGATGTTGTTGTGACAACAACATAGGTGGCAATGGCATTTTCTTTATTTTTCCTTGCTGTAATATTTGTGCTAGGTGTTGTAGTGTGTGTGGATGTGCTTGTGAGAAGTGTATGTGATGTGTGAGCATACACGTGATGTTGGCCACAAGGGAGTGTGTGAGTAAGTGGTGATGCACTTGTGTGTGTGTATATTCACTTAGTAGAGTAGTGATGCATGTGCTTATGGTCATGTGTTTTCCACCTTAGTTGAGTTTGGCATTTTATCACCTTGCTTGTATTGTGTAGTAGTGGTAGTTGATGAGGTGTTTGTTTGGGTGCTTGTGAGGGATGTGCATGTGTGTGTGTTGCACACACATGAGGTGCAGCTAGTGTAGGCATGCTTGTGTGTGTGAGAAGCTTTCCACCATTGCAAGCAAGCCTTGCACCTCCACATGTCCATATGTGAGAGGGCATGTGATGTTGTTTGTGTGGGAAGCTTAGTAGTAAGGGGTTGTGAAGTTGATGTGCATGACACAAACATGGGATTCAAACCCCCATGTCACTTTGTCATTGTGCACATGAGCTCAACCTTTGTAGATGTTGATATAGTGGAACTACATGAAATGATGCCCTATTCAGTAGGCATGATTTGAAGTAGTTTCCTCTTCCTTAATTGTGGTCACTTGTTCCAAGTAGGTGTCCACATTTTATATATGATTTGGGGGTAGTTTTATATATGATTTTATATAGGAATCCAGTGGTGAAGTTAGTTTTGCCATTAGGATACTTCATGGAGTTGACATATTCAGATTTGATGCAAGTTTGCTCTTTGTTTCCATGGAATAGGTGGAGCCCAAGGACATGAGTTTTTGTGTAATAGTAGTAGGGGTTTTGCTCTACACCATAGTGGTGTCATTTATCACTTGGTGTTATTTGTGTGCAAACTATGCCTAGACAAAGTGGGCATGTGGCTGAAAAAGTCCAGCTTAGTGAAATCTGGAAATTTCACTAAGTCTGAGAATCTGGAAACATTTTCTTCTCCTATAGATGAGGTTGTGCTGGTCATTGTGTTGTGAACTAGCCTTAGTTCAGTGCTAGGGTTTTGAACCTGATATGTTTGTGAATCTCCCTGGCAAGTTTCATATCAGTTGGAGTCCTGTAGGTTATGTTTTGCTTGCTGTCAAAAAGCTTCAGAACTAAGACAGAAAGTCAGGTGCTGGAATTTTCACCAAGTCCCTGAGATCTGATGGTTTTGGGAAAGTTTGTGGCCTTGTATGTTCTAGAGTTTAATTCCTTTTGCAGTGATTCTTGCTGGTGCTTGTAGTGTTATTGGTTGGCTACCGCCACATATATTATTTGTCATATTTGGAGGGCTGTAGCTATGTTGCATGTAGCTCACAAAGAGCTAAGATGCAGATTATGGCAGATTGTGCAGTATAGTCATTTTGATGATTGTGGGTGCTTAGTTGATGTTGTGGTGTTCTTCCTTGCTCCAATCCATTCATGTTGGGTTGTTATATGTCTTGGCAACCTGGGAGTACCAGATTTGTGCCAATTGAGTGTGTGGGGTTGATTCTTCCACGTAGGGCTTCATATCTTGTTTCGTTGATTCCCGTCGATCCGTAGCTCCGATTGTAATGTTCTTTATATGGTTTTGC
Source organism: Hordeum vulgare subsp. vulgare (assembly GCF_904849725.1). NCBI lineage: Eukaryota > Viridiplantae > Streptophyta > Magnoliopsida > Poales > Poaceae > Hordeum > Hordeum vulgare. The sequence goes on along the minus strand of NC_058518.1, from coordinate 494,401,814 downwards.
ATTGATTTCACGAGACGCATCTGATCATGTCATCCTCATGCATGTCAAAATATCCTAGTGTACAGTTCTGTCAAGAAACTTATAGTAGATTCTTTTGCTTGTGCTAGTGATAGAAATAGTGATGCATGCTCATTTTTCATCTCATGCATCATGTGTTTGTTGCATCTTGTGGTGCTGCTGTTAATTGGTTGTTATTCTTATGTTGGGTAGCACCGGGATCGGAGAACGAATACGTGGAGTCAGGAGAGTACGTGCAGGACGAACCAGAACCATTCCAAGCTGAGGATATCACAGGCAAGATGATATGACCTTGATTCCATCTCTAGACTTGTTATGCTAGTTTGCGTTTCCATGTCATATTGCTCGTTGCCTAGCACTGAATTAAATTGCCTCTTGTTATGCCATGAACCCAAACACTGATCCTTCCTAGCAAAACTTGAATGGCTAAGTAGGCTTTTGCTCAGCTACTAATGTTAGCGTTGCTAGATGCACGTGCTTTGACTCATGTGATAACATGAGCTTGATATCATTATCTTAAATTCTGTTATTTAATTAATGCACCTATATACTTGGTAAATGACGGAAGGCCTAGCCTTTTGCCAGGTGCTTTGTTCCGTTATTGCCGCCTTAGTTACCGGTTATCGGTGTTTGATTCCATAATGATCGCTCCTAACACGTTCGGGGTTGTTACGGGGACCCCCTCGATAAATCGCTTAGTGCTAAGGCTTGTCCGGCAGGACCCAACATTGGTGTTATTTTGCTAATCACTTAATAATAATCTGCATAGGGAGTAGCTACCCCGAGGACTTTAATCAACAACCCGGGCCAGTGCTCCTCATGAGTGTTGGTCCAACCCAGAGCAGCTTATTACGCTCCCCGGGTGTCGTGGTTTTGTCACGGCAGATGTCCTCGTGAAAGGACTTAGTACTGGAGCCATCGCACCTTGGTGGCGACTCAAAGGGGTTAAGCGGGAGAGACACGGCGATTTACCCAGGTTCGGCCCCTCGAGAAGAGGTAATAGCCTACGTCCTACTTTGTGTGTATTGATGTGGATTCGATTACAAGGAAGGCGTAACTCGCCTAAACCTAGCACTCGATGATTTCTAACCTGCCTCTCTCCCTCCAGACTCGCCTTTATATATAGGTCGAAGCCTTAGGGTTTACAAGAGTCCCTTCCTTTTTACAAATCGTGACCACCGCGGTCTCTAAGTCACCGTCTTGCAAAACTCAGAGTCCTTCCATAAATCATAACCATCCTGCGACTTGGAACCGCCCAGGTTGAGGCCCAACTAGCCCTAAAGGATGAATCGCCTTAACAGTAACCCGGCCCATATTCGGCGGGTCACTTAACAGGCAATATCCCCAACATTAGGCCCCAAATTGACTTGAATCTTCACGCCAATGCTTCCATTTTAGTCGAAGGCGATTCACTCATCTGTGTTCCTCCGTACACCAGAAATCTTAACTCGCCAGCTGGTACCGTACAAAGTCTCTGAGTCGCCAACGCATTTCCCATCAGTACTTTCCTTAGCCCTCGATTCTCGGGAACTCCAACACAATCCCAATGGATCTTTTAATGCGTCATTATCCCAAAATTTTCGGACGTCATCATGGCGAATCTTTCCTTCCTCAACGGTTCCCGCTCATAACGCCTCGATCCCCGCGCCCGTCCTGATAAATAGGCGGAAGGGACAGGGCTGACACCGGCCACCTACCAGTCTCGTCAATCCCTCCACCATCATCTCAGCGAGGAGAACACGCTCCGCATCCCGAAGGCTCCGCCGCCGACCGCGAACTCCACCCCCGTCCGAAGAACTCCAGTGCTGCCTGCAAGCCGTCGCCGTTCGAGGAGCTCCGGTGCCGCCCGCAAGCCGTCGCCGTCCGAAGAGCTCCAGCGCCGTTTTGAGGAGCTCCAGCGCCGCCCGCACGTCGTCACCGTCGCCAGGCTCCACCGCCGCCGAGGATCCCCTCATTCTCCAACAGCCTCCATCATCACCGATCTTCTTCGACCAAGATCTTCAGGTTAGGCCACTGCTTCCCCTTCTTTAAGGGTAGATTTAGTTCTTGTTCTTGCCGCCGCCATGGCCATAGCTCCGAAGCTCTATGCTCGTCACCATCTTATCTGTCGAACTGATTAGTCCGAGCGCCATTAGGGCACCTAGTGTTTCGAACAATGCTATCCGTCTGTGCCCTTGCGAATTTTCGCAACAGACTAGTCTTTTTAAACATGAGGCACCATCCTGATCACACACCGTTCATGTTTTAGCCACGTCCGTAAGCTTTTATATCTGTTGAATAGATCCATTCCTCTTTCACTGTTTGCAAAAAGCTGTTTGGAAACCTCGTCCTTCCCTTAGTGTTTCGGAAAGAATAAATTTTACCACCCATAGTAGCGTCGCTTCTGAGAATAGCCCTGCTCCGATAAGTCGCCACATCAGCCCAACCCGGCCTCCCAATCCGGCGGGTTAAGCAGAAGCTAGTCCCGACTCACATAGTAAATGTTCGAGACATGTAATACCATTTTCTTGCCTATTTGTAGCATGGGTGCCGTTTTCAAGAGCGATTGGCTCCCCACCAAAGTTGACGATGCTGTTTTGGCGAATTACGTGAAAGCGGGCTGCTTGGATCCTCAAGACGTCATTGGATGGCGCACCGGGTTAGGAGAAGACCTACCCAACCCTAAAGAAGGGGAGATAGTAGTTTTTGTGGAACACTTAGAACGGGGTTTTAAACCGCCCGGATCTAAATTCCTTAGAGACGCCCTAAATTTTATGAATGTCCGACTCCAGGATTTGGGACCCAATTCCATAAGCAACCTGGGTCAATTCCAAGTCCTTTGCGAAGCTTATTTGCGGATCGAGCCTTCCGTCCCTCTGTTTTGGTACTTTTTCCACTTGAATCGCCAGATGGAATTCCACAATGGCCCCAGTTTGGAACTCGGCGGGGTCAACGTCCAGCGTCGCAGGGACAATCCATTCCCTTCACTCATTATGCCTTGCCATCCCAAAGGCTGGGGCGAATCTTGGTTCTACTGCAAAGAAACATCCCCTGCCGGCGAAAACAAACTTCAGGGTTACAGGCCAAGCCGCCTTCCAGTCAACTTCAAGCTCCCTGACAAGCTCACCGAGGAAGAAGAGTCGGAATTCGTCCCAATTCTGTCTGAACTGAGATCCTTGACGAGCAACGGTCTCACCGGGGTTGACTTGATTCGCTGCTGGGTCGAATGGCGGATCCTTCCTCTGAGCCGCCGAGACGGCCTGATGTGCGAATTTGATGGTACTCTGGATCATCCCCAATGCTACTTCCACACAGCATTAACAGAAAAAGACATCGTCACCATCATCAGGAAGCTGACCGGCGAACCTGCAGCGAAATGCGGCCAAATCGGCCTTAAGCCCTTCTGCAAGATTAACCCGGCACCCAAGGTAACCAAAGCTAACTCGCCCTCAACTTTTATTTCATCTGTTTTACTGTCATCATGACTTCATGCCATATCCCCTTCCAGAAAGGCGACAAGTTCTGGTCTAGGAGACCTAAGAAACAAGCCATGAAGAGCGCTAAGCCGCCTTCCAAGAAAAACAAAGGAAAAGGTAAATCGGCTGCGGCCGAGCCATCTGAAGTCAACGAATCTCAAGCTGGCGACGCACTCTCAGAGGTACCAATCCGTCCTCATTTTCACTCGCCACTTATCACCTTTTAACTTTTATTTATCTCTCGCTCCTCTTATAATAGAATGAAGATAACGAGAGCCAGGAAGACTCTGTCGAGGTAATTTCCGTCTCCTCCGATTTATCTCCTTCTCCACCTAAGCCGGCCCGGCGAATATGTGGGAAAGTACCTCTCTCACATCCAAATGCCCATTTGGACCCAAATTTCTTACTGAAGAAAACGCAGCACGCCTCGAAACGGAAAACGCGAAGTCATTCTGGCGACCTGACACCTGGCTTGCCAACAAGGAACAAAAGAAAACCAAGCGAGGTACCTCCTTTTCTTATTTGAGCAACCATCGTTCGTGCTGCTTTGGATCACAGTCATAACCCGCCAGTATTATCGATGTACAAATTCTGCAGGATTCTCCCCCCACTTCTGGCGACTCAGTGATGTCGACCCTTCCACCAATGATCCGAGTCCCGGGGTAAGTTCCTTGTCCTGATCCTTGAGAATAATACTCTTTTTAATTTTTTGACACGCCTATCTCTTTCATTAGGGCGCAAGCCAAAAAGAGGAAAACCAGTGGATCAATCCCAGACGCCACTTCTGAACCTCCAAGGAAAGCTACTCCGACTCAAGAAGATCCGAGTCAAAACGAGCCGTCAATTCAAGCAAACCCTCCTGAGTCGCCCAAAGGATCAACGGATGTCCCTAGATCACCGGTCGTAATGGCGACAACTGATGACCCAGATGCTGTGGTCATCACTGGTTTTGGTTTCTCCAAGCCGGCAGAGACAATCCTCTCCAAACATATAGCATCCCCTTCTCCATCAATTCCCGAGTCTGGGCCTTCCAAGGCGAAACTTTCTGACTATGCAGGTCTGGAGTTTAAAGAGCTCTGTTCTGGCTTCACAAGTCGCCTGGAAGCGAGTTACGAGATGGAAAAGAATCTGCTAAAGATGTTAAATAACAAGCATGAGGTAAACTTTATACTCTGTATTATTCCCAGTAACCCCCAAGGGCCGGGTCATCAGTAAAATGATGAGCCGGGTCTTTTAAAAAGCGTTGCGACCAGTAACCCCCAGGGGCCGGGTCATCAGTAAAATGATGAGCCGGGTCTTGATTTATGTATAATTTCCCTTGAGAAATTATACATTAGCCCCCAAGTGTCAGGGGTATTGCCTTGCAATAATTCTGAGACTTGTATTTGTTTTAAATTTTGAACAGGAAAGCCTTGCCCAGACCGAACTGGCCCTGGGCGACTTAAGGAAAAACTTGGCTGACCAACAAGATGCCCGAACTCAGTCGGAAGAAAAATATAAGTTGGCTCTGGTTGAACTGGAAAAGCTCAAAGCCGAGTTAGAAAGAACTCAGGCTGACCACAGCGCGGTTTTGACGAGAGCCGAAAAAGCAGAAGCAAAGCTGGCAACTGTGCAGCAGGAGCTATCCGGCTTAAAGCGCCATATTTCCAACATGACACAAGCCATCTTTGGTAAGCTTTACCTAACTCTCCAATCTTATCCTCTTCCTTGGGAAAATTCCTTACTGTTTAACTTACCGGTTATTTAATCATAGGCTCGAGAGTCGCCAATCTGCAAGACGACAGCGTGTTGATGCTCAAGGCGATCTATACACTGACGGAACAACTGTACACAGGCAGTGTGCTGACCGTCAAAGCTGTGATCGGTGCAAAGGAGCCCATAACTTCTATCAAGAAGGTGCTTGGGTATCTATCCACACTGCCTCCCCAGATCGGCGAGTTAACCCGATCAGCCGCCCGGAAGGGTGTCCTGACGGCTCTGAGTTGCTGCCTGGCGTATGCTCCAGAAATTAATTTGGAAGAAGTAGCTGCCGGCTTCCCTCAGCTTAAAGATGACGGCTCGGAGTTCGTGGAAGAAGACTACCAGAAGGTTGTCAAGGATTCTCGACTGGCCGCGACTCAACTCGCCGCCAGCCTTGACTTGACAAAATATCAGGCGGCTTACGATGACAAGAATAAGAAAATCAGCCCGCCAACCTTCGTGGTGACCAACCTTATCCCTCGGCGACCCAAGAATCCCTTTGACTGGGAAACACACCTGGCATCAATCTTGACCGATGAAGACGATTTTGCCTCTTTGTCCAGATGCAATTGGGTCTTGGGCGATTTACAAATCGAAGCTGGTCAGAGCTCACTCCAGGACTTAGCGGAATAGATTTTCCTTGAATTTGGCCCAAGAGCCATGTAATAGTCAGTACTATCTTTTGATGACATCTTCTGCAAAAAAAACCCTTATACCGCCTTTGAGGCGGTTTAAAATATTTTGTTAATCCTTATCAGAATCGCCTGAAATGCTCAATCCGCCAAGGATGAAAACCTTGAGCGCATTATCTGTGAAAATAAAAGAACCACAAACAGTTTCAACAAGTAAGCAGTGAGGATAAAATTTCCAAGGTCAAATCATAACACGAGTAATTTTGTCGGCTCATACGGTCGCGACAGGAGGGGGCGAGTCAGAAAGCTCGTGCACCCACCCTTAATGCAGGTTTCGTCGGCTCATAAGGTCGCGACAGGGGGAGGCGAGTCAGAAAGCTCGTGCACCCACCCTTAATGCAGGTTTCGTCGGCTCATACGGTCGCGACAGGGGGAGGCGAGTCAGAAAGCTCGTGCACCCACCCTTAATGCAGGTTTCGTCGGCTCATACGGTCGCGACAGGGGGAGGCGAGTCAGAAAGCTCGTGCACCCACCCTTAATGCAGGTTTCGTCGGCTCATACGGTCGCGACAGGGGGAGGCGAGTCAGAAAGCTCGTGCACCCACCCTTAATGCAGGTTTCGTCGGCTCATACGGTCGCGACAGGGGGAGGCGAGTCAGAAAGCTCGTGCACCCACCCTTAATGCAGGTTTCGTCGGCTCATACGGTCGCGACAGGGGGAGGCGAGTCAGAAAGCTCGTGCACCCACCCTCAATGCAGGTTTCGTCGGCTCATAATGTCGCGACAGGGGGAGGCGAGTCAAAAAGCTCGTGCACCCACCCTTAATGCATGTTCTGTCGGCTCATAAGGTCGCAACAGGATGTCATGAAATTGCTCTTTCTTTTTCTTAAAGAAGAAGCCCCCGAATCAGGGAAACATTATATTATTCCATAATGAAAACTGAAAAACTTACAAAGCATGGAGTTTTAAGAACTCAAGTGTAATAAGGCCGCAAATGGGCAATATTCCAAGGGCGAGTTGACTCAGCCCCCGTAGTCGGTCGATCAGGCCGAAGATCCATCAAGTAGTAAGAACCATTGCGGAGGTTCTTGCTGACAACGAAAGGTCCCTCCCAAGGGGGCGAAAGCTTGTGCATGCCTGCCCGATCTTGTATCAGTCGAAGCACCAAATCGCCTTCCTGGAAGGTCCGACTCTTCACCCGGCGACTATGATAACGCCGCATATCTTCCTGATAGATCGCCGAACGAGCCGCTGCTAAGTCACGTGCCTCTTCCAAGGCATCCAAAGAGTCCTGACGCGCCAGCTCGTTGTCTTGCTCCACATATGCGGCGACTCTAAGAGAATCATGCCTTATGTCAGTAGGGAGGACGGCCTCTGCACCATAGACCAAGAAGAAAGGGGTGAACCCCGTGGACCGATTCGGGGTGGTTCGGATGCTCCATAATACCGAAGGTAACTCCTCCACCCAACATCCTGGAGTTCTTTCCAGGGGAATTATGAGCCGAGGTTTGATCCCTCGCAAAACTTCCTGATTCGCCCGCTCGGCCTGCCCGTTTGACTGCGGGTGAGCAACTGCAGAGATATCAAGCCGGATATGTTCACGGCGACAGAAATCCAGCATCACTCCTTGGGACAAGTTAGTACCATTGTCCGTGATGATACTGTGCGGATATCCAAAACGGAAAATCAGCTTCTTCAGAAATTTTACCGCAGTCTCCGCGTCGCAAGTCCCAACAGGCTCCGCCTCAATCCATTTAGTGAATTTATCAACCGCCACCAATAAGTGAGTTTTCTTGTTGGAGGACATCTTAAAGGGACCGACCATGTCCAGCCCCCAGACCGCGAAAGGCCAAGTAATGGGGATCATCCTCAATTCTTGAGCCGGCACATGAGCCTGTCTCCCGTGTCGTTGGCACCCCTCACACTGCCGTACTATATCTTCTGCATTTGCGTGAGCCGTCAACCAGAAGAAACCGTGTCGAAAGGCTTTTGATACCAAAGAACGTGACCCGACGTGATGTCCGCAGTCTCCAGAATGGATGTCATTAAGGATCGTGCATCCTTCCTTGGAGGAAACGCACCGCTGAAAGACCCCTGAAGCACTTCGTTTATATAGCTCGCCATTAATGATGACCATGGACTTGCTACGCCGAACAATCTGGCGAGCCAAAACTTCGTCAGTGGGTAACTCGCCACGAGCAAGATAAGCTAGATAAGGAAGAGCCCAATCCGGAGCGATATGGAGAGCCGCCACAAGCTGAGACTCGGGATCTGGTATCGCCAATTCCTCCTCCGTGGGTACAGTTACGGACGGTTTATGCAAGACATCCAAGAAGACATTAGGGGGGACCGGTTTTCTCTGTGAGCCGAGTCGCGAGAGGGCATCAGCTGCTTCGTTGAGTCGCCGATCAACATGATAAACCTGGTACCCATGAAAATAGCCCGCCACGTCAGATACGGCTCGCCTGTAAGCCGCCATCATAGGATCTCGAGAGTCCCAGGTGCCCGAAACCTGTTGCGCCACCAGATCTGAGTCCCCAAAACATCTGACTCGGGTTAGGTTCATCTCTTTTGCTAGTCGCAAACCGTGAAGCAGAGCTTCATACTCTGCCGCATTATTTGTACAAGGGAACATGAGCCGGAGGACGTAGTAGAACTTATCTCCTTGAGGGGATATCAACACCACACCAGCCCCCGAGCCCTCCAACTGCCTGGATCCATCAAAATAAATAGTCCAATAGGTAAGGTCAGGCCGATCTTCCGGAGCCTGAAGCTCCGTCCAATCATTGACGAAATCAACTAGTGCCTGGGACTTGATGGCCGTGCGGGAGGTATACTGAATGTGATGTGACCCAAGTTCTATTGCCCATTTGGCGATTCGCCCTGTTGCCTCGCGGTTTTGGATGACGTCGCCGAGGGGCGCGGAACTGACCATGGTGATTGGGTGCTCTTGGAAATAATGTTTAAGCTTCCGACTCGCCATGAACACCCCATAGACCAGTTTCTGCCAATGTGGGTATCGCTATTTGGAAAGAGTTAACACCTCACTGATAAAGTACACCGGGCGTTGTACCGGGTATTCCTTTCCTTCCTCCTTTCTTTCGACGACCACAGCCACGCTGACCGCTTTGGAATTCGCGGCGATATACAGGAGCATAGGCTCCTTTTCAGTCGGGGCCGCCAGGACCGGCGGGTTAACCAATTGATGTTTCAAGGCCTGAAGTGCCTCGTCAGCTTCTTCTGTCCACACGAATCGGTCAAACTTCCTCAACAATTGATAGAGCGGAATCGCCTTTTCTCCGAGGCGGCTTACAAAACGACTGAGAGCCGCAATATGACCCGCCAATCGCTGAACTTGGTTAACATTCGTCGGCTTGCCGAGGGAGGTAACCGCTTCAATTTTGTCCGGGTTAGCCTCGATGCCGCGCTCCGATACCAAGAAACCCAGTAGTTTTCCCGCAGGTACGCCGAAAACGCACTTGGGTTGATTTAGCTTCATCTGATATACCCGTAAATTATCAAAGGTTTCCTTAAGGTCTTCCAGAAGTGTCTCCTCCCGGCGGGTCTTGATCACAATGTCGTCAACATAAGCATGGACGTTGCGGCCAATTTGACTATGAAGACAATTCTGGATACAGCGTTGGTAAGTCGCCCCTGCGCTCTTGAGCCCGAACGGCATGGACACATAGCAAAAGGCCCCGAAGGGGGTTATGAAAGCAGTCTTTCCTTGATCTTCCACAGCCATTTTGATCTGATGATAACCTGAATAAGCGTCCAAAAAGCACAATCGTTCGCATCCAGCCACCGAGTCAATGATTTGGTCGATGCGGGGAAGAGCGAAAGGATCCTTGGGGCAAGCTCTGTTGAGGTCCGTATAGTCAATACACATACGGAAAGTGCCATTCTTCTTGAGTACTAACACCGGGTTAGCTAGCCATTTGGGGTGAAAGACTTCCACGATGAACCCGGCGGCTAAAAGACGGGCGACTTCCTCTCCAATCGCCTTCCGTCGCTCCTCGTTAAACCTGCGGAGGTATTGTTGGACAGGTTTGCATTTTGGGTCAATATTAAGATGGTGCTCAGCGAATTCTCTCGGTACACCCGGCATGTCAGAGGGTTTCCATGCGAAGATGTCCCGATTCTCACGGATGAATTCGATGAGCGCGCTTTCCTATTTGGGGTCCAGACCCGTTCCAATGGTAAACTGCTTGGATGAATCGCCAGGGACGAAGTCGACTGTCTTCGTGTCATCCGTTGGTTTGAACTTGAGGGGCGACTCAGAATCTGTAGTCGGTTTCTTGAGTGGTGACATGTCTGCCGGGTCAACATTGGCCCGGTGGTTTTTGAGCTCTTCCGCCGCGCAGGCGACTTCCGCGTAGGCCGCGTCTCCTTCCTCACACTCCTTTGCAATTCTTCTATCTCCGTCGACCGTGATGGGCCCTTTAGGACCAGGCATTTTGAGCTTGAGGTAGACGTAGCATGGGCGGGCCATGAAGCGAGCGTAAGCCGGTCGCCCGAACAGCGCATGGTACGGGCTTTTTAATTTGACCACCTCGAAGACCAGAGACTCCGACCTGTAGTTCTGTGCAGTTCCAAACGCTACTGAGAGCCTGACCCGGCCAATCGGATAAGCGGATTTGCCCGGGACGATGCCGTGGAAAACCGTGGTTGAAGGCATCAAGTCTTTCTCTAATAGATTCATCCTCCGGAAGGTGTCGAAGTATAGGATATTAATGCTGCTGCCGCCATCCATTAGTACTTTCGATAGAGTGTAGCCCGCCACTTGGGGAGCCACGACCAAGGCCAGGTCGCCCGGGTTATCTATTCTCGGCGGGTGATCCTCTCTGCTCCACGTTATGGTCTGTTCGGACCAGTGGAGATATCTGGGAACTGCCGGCTCAATTACGCTGTACGCCCGGTGATTTACCTTTTTATCACGTCTGCAAGCATTAGTGGTGAAAACATGATATTGCCCATTACTTAGCTGTTTAGGATTGTTGCGGAAGCCCCCATGGTCATCCTGGTCCTACGGAGCCCCCTGTGGGGGTGGCTGCTGGAAGACTCCTGGCGGGTTGTACCACCGGTGGTGGTGCACCGGGTATTGGCCGCCGCCTGGCTGCGGCCCCCCCCGAGCCTCTTGTTCGGGAAAACCGTCGAAGGGGTTGTGCCTTTGGATGGGCGCGGCGAGTTGGTCTTGGCGACGGTTCGGGTCTTCGCTCTGGCTCTTCTTGATTGCCTCGGCCCGAAATTCCCGCATCACGAAGCAGTTCTCCCAGGAGTGGCCCGCCGGGCCGTCGGCCGTGGCGTGGTGCGGGCAAGGGCCTTTGAGCAGCTCTTCGTAGTTACGTGGTCTTTTCCCACTGAAGCCTCGATTCTTATTTTTGCCGTCATTGGCGTTGGTGTTGGCAACCAGATCCGAGGGCTCCTCATGCGGCCTACGCTTGCCGTTGGTCCCCTGGTTATGACGGTTGCGGCCTTGGAGGCGGGTATGCTTACTCGTTGAATCGCCCTTCTTGGGCGAGTTACCCTTACCATCCTCGCCGGGATCCTTAGTATCATCGGCTTCGGCGTACCTAGTGAGGGTATCCATTAGCTCGCCCATATCCTGAACTTTCCGTTTGAGTCGCCCCAGCTTCTGGACCAGCGGTTCGTAGTGGCAGTTGTGCTTGAGGATAAGCACAGCTTGCGCTGCCATGATGCCATCCGATGAATGGATAATTTCCGCGACTCGCCGCGACCAATGATGCGCCGACTCATTCGGGCGTTGCACGCAGTGTTGTAAGTCGACGATTGTCATCGGTCGTTTACAGGTTCCCCGGAAGTTTTTGATGAAACGCTCCTTTAACTCGGCCCAGGACTGGATAGAATTGGGGGGTAAATTTTTCAACCAAGTGCGTGCCGATCCCTCGAGCATCATGGTGAAATATCTGGCGCAAACCGCCTCGTTTACGTCGAGCATGTTCATGGCGATCTCATAGCCCTGGATCCAAGATGTTGGTTCGAGGTCTGGTGTGTAATTAGGCACCTTTCTTGGTTCTTTGAAATCGTTGGGCATTCTTTCGTTTCGAAGGGCCAGGGACAAGCAGGGCACCCCAACTCGCCCTCCGGTCCCCGCGGGAGGAGTCTGAGCCTCTTGAGTGTTGGGTGGACCTCTGCCCGACGGGTCCCGCTCAGGCGGGTTGTCCTGCGGGAGGTGTCGCGGGGCGCTGTTTACGGCTGGCTGATCCTCCGGCCAACCCCTGGTATAGCTCGCCTGGGGGGTGGAGTGCAATCGCTCGGGGCTGTGTGAGAATTGCGCGTTTTGGACCACCGCCGTTTTCAACATCTCGATGGCGTTCCTTGCTTCGACCTCAGCTGGGGTGTTGCCGTGGATCGGGAGAGACTCCAGATGGCGAGTTGCGGCAAGCACGTTATCCACCGGGTTAGTGAAGTGGCCTCGGGGGGTACGGAAACGAGGAATTTGACCCTCAGTCGGCTGAATCGGCGGGTTAGGAGGGCGGCCCATCCCTCCTGCTGGAGCGGCTCCCATCCCGGGTGTTTGGGGAGTGTCGAACAAGCGAGTCGGATTGAGATCATGGGGTAGGCCTCCCTGGTGCCTCCGCTGATGGACGGCGTCGGATGCGCGCTGCTGTCTTTCAAGCCGTATAATACAGAGCTCCCCGGGGCAACTGGGTGTTTTGGCGTGGTAACCATCGCTCATCCGGCGTGTCCTGAGACTGAGATACGCGGCTCTTATCAGGGTCGTCGACACGTCGGGAGGTCCTGCTAGCCTTGCCTTACCTTAGCGGTATATCTTGCGTATAGGAAACCCAGTGAAGCTTTGGTTTCCCCCAGAGTTGAGGTTTTCCTCTAAGGAATCCGACGAAATCATGAGATTCGTGATAGAGGATGCCTTTGCGGCCTGTGTACGTTTGTGATGGAATAGTTGGAGCACCCCTGCAGGGTTTAATCTTTCCGAAAGCCGTGCCCGCGGTTATGTGGCAACTTGGAATATTTTGTTAACATCCAGTATTAGAGAACTTAAACATAAGCTAATAAAATGGCCAACTGTGTGCGTAACCGTGACTGTCCCCCACGAAGATCTCTCTTCGATCGGGAACACGGTGGGGTTATGAATGCCGTAGGTAGGTGTTCAGGATCACTTAGTGATCAAGTAAACACGACCGCTAGTGTAGACCACCTTCACAATTGCTTTACGTAAGTTAGCCACTAAATCAAGCTTAGGATGCTGCAACCTTATACACTTCACCCTTACCTTACCTAATAACATGACTAGTTCTGGCACCAAGGTCTTAGATTGTTGAGTCCCCGTGGCTCACGGATTCCTCCGAAACTCCCAACAGGTACAGGTACCCCAGAGACAGATGATCCCGACGTCACCCAGCTGGCGTGGCAGTACGATGAGGAGACAGACCGCCTCTACATGAACTATCCAGAGGACTGAGGCGTGGTCGTGATCGTGGGCCTACAGGCAGGGTAGCATACCATTTCCATGTTTTGTAGTCCGTAGTGGAACTACCTTGATTGTATCTGTGATGTACTCTGAGTTATTAATGAGAAGACAGTTGAATCCCGAATTGTCTACTTTTATTATTATTTGTGCTATGTTGCTTGCTTGCGAAACTCTTAGATGCGCTTCTTTCCTATTCGGGGGCCTCGACCCCTAGATCGGAAAGAACCGCATTTTGGTCGTTACAAGTTGGTAATCAGAGCCTTACGACCTTAGGAGCCTTTGTGTGATCGTACTTGGCCGAGTCGAGTCTAGAAAATGTTTTGAGTATTAGTTATATCGGAGAGAAGGGTTCTTTTTTCTCCTCTTCTATGCTCTGGTGAGGTTCCCGTCTTAGGAAATCTTTAACTCTACTCCTTTTCTCGCTCAAATTTTTTTTTAGGATCACGCGGGTATTTGTGAACTCTATATGATTTCGATGTGACGGAATCCTGTCTTGGTGCCTCCTATCTGCTCTAAGTATCAGGGGAGTTGAGATCCAGGGGATTCTTGCGCACATCGCCATCATTTAGATTTCTGAGTATCTAAGAACGAAGGGTGTTCGTTATTGCTTCAATACTGGTAGTGGTGAGATAACCCCGATGTCCCCAGTACTGGTGTAGATTGTTCGGGGGTATTACCACACTTGGTATCGTTGTGATCACGAGGATCTGTTGTAGATGAAGGTCCCAGATGCTGGTTGTGTGTTGAAGGATGTGATACAGGTGACAGGTTAGTTTAGGAGTTGTGTGAAATACTCCTTGTATCCGTGTACCTGATTGCATGACCAGTTATTTCGGGAATTCATAGGTGGGATATCTAGTAGTATCTTATAGGACTATCTTCTTACAGACGCTTGATTGAGGTTTGGGAAATCTCGGTCATATGTTTGTTCCGAGCAGTTCTAGCTCACACTTGTTTGCAGTGGTCCTTATCGGAATTTTGTCGTCCGTCACTTTGAGGATGCATTCTTGCTAAGTTGTTCGAGTGCAATGCTAAATTCTGTTCAGATATTCTGTCTTTTGATTCAACAATATCTTCAATTATTCTGTGGACTAATATGCTGTCCGTCTTCAGGATGGCTCCACCGACTCGTCAGACCCCAGGGCGTGAGGATATGCCGCCTCCACCACCTCCTCCTCCACCGCCGCCTCCTCCTCCTCCGCCTCCTCCTCCTCCTGCAGAGGCCTGGCAGGCGATGATGGCAGCTACTAATGCAAACACTCAGATGCTGTTGCAGTTGATCCAGGAGAGAGCCAATCATCAGCAGGGCAATTTCCAGCAGGGTGGCAATCACTTCGCCAACCTGAGTCAGTTCCTGTCAAACCAGCCTAAGACGTTCACTTCTTGCGACTAGCCTTTTGATGCAGAAGATTGGATCCGTGATATGAACAAGCATTTCGAGTGTAGCAACGTACGTCCTGAGGACTATGTCAAGTTTGCAACGTTTCAGTTGAAGGGACATGCTTCTATATGGTGGCAACAGCTCAAGGACTCCAGAGGTGACAGGGTGATGTCTTGGGACGAGTTTTGTCGTGACTTCAGGTCCCACTACATCCCTTCCAGTTTTGTGGAGGAGATGCGTGATAAGTTCAGGCGTTTGAGGCAGGGCAGCAATTCTGTGTACAAGTACAATGTCGAGTTCCACGAGCTGGCCCGTTACGCGTTGCAGGATGTCCCAGATCAGAAGAGCAAGATCTACCAGTTCAGGGGTGGCTTGAAGGAGGACTTGCAGTTAGCTCTTGTGTTGCACGATCCTGAGGAGTTTGACAAGTTCTACAACCTAGCTCTCAGAGCAGAGGCAGCCTTGCTCAAGGTGGAAAACTCCAAGAAGCGCTTCAGAGATTCCAGCTCTTCCTCGACTCAGGTGGTTCAGAAGAAACAGAGGTTTTGGGTTTCTCCTCCTCCTCCTCGGCACTCACAACAGCTGAAGCACTCAGGTGGACGTGGTTCTTCCCACCCACCCAACCCTGGCTTCCAGCAGAGATACCAGCATCAGAAGCAAGGGCCTCCTCAGACTCAGTTCCGGCAACCAGCAGATGTCACTTGTCACAAATGTGGGCAGAAGGGTGTGTCGTGGTAACGATTCCGACAATAGAAAGAGGGTAGGATAACGGAGCATGATCTATCAAGATGCACATGGGTGACACGGTGGTTTTAGCGAGTTCAGGCCTCTCACAGTGGAGATAACAACCCTACGTCTCGTGCTCCGGAGAGGCTTTGTTTTATCTGTCATGGACATGAGTTACATGGTATGGAGAGAGCCAGAGCTCCAGGGAAGGAATGAGCCCGCAAGGGGAGACGAAGAAGAAGATGTCCCTAGCTATGTGGTGGGGGTGGCTTATATAGAGTGCGCCACCTCCTCACCTCTTATGTTACAAGATGGGGCATTGATGCCATAATGTCAGCCCACTACAGATGTCTTGCCGACTGTTGGTATTTGCATGACCGAGTGAGTCATACGGCCGAGTGGTTGACTGTCATCCGAGTGGATGGATTGTACTTGTCTGAGTGGATCCGTACCGAGTGGATTAGATGTTGTCACGATCCAGTAGGAATTTCCCTTGTAGTCCTTCAACTAATAATGAGGTGCCCTTGGGTAGGACATATTGGTCAGACCTATGACCCTACCCTAGGGCTATATCCCCGTCATTAGCCCCCGAATGGATCAGGGTCCGAGTGGTGAAGGTGTCGATGTAAATCTTGTAGCAGCACACCGAACATGGACGTGCTTCAGGGCCTTGCAAAATTATGCGTTGATTGAAGTCTTCATCATTTGCCATGATCGATTCCGCTGAGTAGTACGTCCGAGTGAACTTAAGAATTGAAGTAGATCCGAGTGACCAACAGGATCTTGAGACTCTGACTGACTGCTGGTAGTCGGTTGGAATCTGTTGAATCTGTTGAACTTGGATGTTGTTGGTGGACCTGACCAAGCAGAATGTTTCTTTTTTGTATTTCTCTTCCCGTGGGGGCACGCTCAGTGCACCCACTGGGTGTAGTCCCCGAGCCTCTGTCGGACTAGATGAGTCTGGCAGAGGGTTTAAGACTTCCAGTGCTTGTCATGTTGAATGTTTGTTGAATCTGCATTATATGATTTCTGGATTAAAGTCGAGTCTCCGAGTGTATTTTTTAACTTAGGCGATACGGGGTCGCAGCTAAGTTCCCGAGTGTGTAGCGTGTCTGTACTCGGAGTAGTTTTAACTTAGGCGATACAGAGTCTCAGCTAAGCCTCCGAGTGCGGAGCATGTCCGCACTCAGAGTTGTTTTTAACTTAGGCGATACGGAGTCGCATCTAAGCCCCCGAGTGTGGAGCATGTACGCACTCGGAGTTGTTTTTAACTTAGGTGATACGGAGTCGCAGCTAAGTCCCCAAGTGTGGAAAATGTCCGCACTCGGAGTTGTTTTTAACTTAGGCGATACGGAGTTGCAACTAAGTCCCCGAGTGTGGAACATGTCCGCACTCGGAGTTGTTTTTAACTTAGGCGATACGGAGTCGCAGCTAAGCTCCCGAGTGTGGAGCATGTCCGCACTCGGAGTTGTTTTTAACTTAGGCGATACGGAGTCGCAGCTAAGTTCCCCGAGTGTGGAGCGTGTCCATACTCGGAGTAGTTTTTAACTTAGGCGATACGGAGTCGCAGCTAAGTCCTTGAGTGTGGAGCATGTACGCATTCGAAGTTGTTTTTAACTTAGGCGATACGGAGTCGCAGCTAAGCCCCCCGAGTGTGGAGCGTGTCCATACTCGGAGTAGTTTTTAACTTAGGCGATACGGAGTCGCAGCTAAGTCCCCGAGTGTGGAGCATGTCCGCACTCGGAGTTGTTTTTTAACTTAGGCGATACGGAGTCACAGCTAAGCCCCCGAGTGTGGAGCGTGTCCGTACTCGGAGTAGTTTTAACTTAGGCGATACGGAGTCGCATCTAAGCCCCCGAGTGTGGAGCGTGTCCTTACTCGGAGTAGTTTTTAACTTAGGCGATACGGATTCGCAGCTAAGTCCAGCGGTGGCGCGCGGGGCATCCGAGTGATGAAGATGTGCCACACGGAGTGGCGATGCGTGGGCCATCCGAGTGAGGTAGACGAGTCCGACTGAGTGGCAACGCGCGGGGCGTCCAAGTGATGTATGTCGAGGAGGCGTCCGACCCACTGACGGCACGCTGGGCGACCGTGTCCACTACGTCATCGAAGGGGCTTCCGTACACGTGAAAACGCACAAATGATTGTTGCGGCGACTGAGCCTGAGTAGCGACGAGGATGGCGCATGGATGCGTCGAGTAACCTGTGTATGAAAAATAGCACAAGCCAGCATAAAAAATTATCAAAGTAATATGATCTTTTCTGAAATAGTTTGTGTAAATTGCACCTATAGACACCCGCTGGGTGTGCCACGTGATTGCTGGTTCGGAACCAGCAAGAGTCTAAAAGAGTGAAGGATCCGACTGAACTCGTTTGAGTACTGGACCCAAACGAAGCGGAAGTGAAGTGTTCCCACATAAAAATAAACAACCGAGTGCAGAGGTACACTCAGTGGCGTGGCCTCCGAGTGAACGTCATGTGCGACTTCCTCGACACTCGGTAATGCATAAATAATTATTTAACTGAATGCACTGTGCGAAGAATGACTCAGCTGGCTAACGACGCGTGAAGCAGTCGAGTGCTGACGAGACGCCTGACTGAGCATGGCATGCAGGGCGGCCGAGTGATGACGACGCGTCCTATTGAGGGGCGGCGCACGGGGCGGCCCAGTGTTGACCCGTCCGACTGAGCGACGGCGCACGGGGTGGTCGAGTGTTGACGACGTGTCCGACTGAGGGACGGCGCGCGTGGCGACCGATTGATGACAACGCGTCCGACTGAGCGATGGCCCGTAGAGGAGCCGAGTGATGATGACGCGTCCGATTGAGTGATGACGCCCGGGGCAGCCGATTGATTCCGTCGTGTCCGATTGTATGGCGACGCGCGGGGCGGCCGAATGATGAAGACCCATCCTACGGAGTGGCGACATGCGGGACGGCCGAATGATGAAGACGCATCATGCGGAGTGGCGACATGCGGGACGGCCGAATGATGAAGACGCATCCTGCGGAGTGGCGGTGCGTGCGGTGGCCGATTGATGTAGACACGTTCTACAGAGTGGCGACACGCGGGGCAGCCGACTCGCTGCATGTTAGTAGTAACCATAGCTACGAATATTTTTTGATGGACTAAGTGTCCTGTATAGTTGCTAATTTGCAATGAATAAAAACCACAAATGAGAATATGCATGCATGCATGCATGCATGCACGATTGGCCGTTGAAGGAAACAGTGTGGCAAATGTTTTGGCCGCACTAATTAGGAAACCGATGTCATCAATCCTCACCTGATGAGCCGGTTAATGAGGCCATTACCTTATGCAAACCGTCAGCCCATCCCATGAAGGACTATGAAGATCACGTTCTTCTGTTTCCGTTTTTCCTGCATGCAGTTAATCTAAACAAGGAACAGGCCCACGTAACGCACACACTTACGAAGCGTTGCTGGGCGCCTTGGTCACAGAGACCTCGCCGGTGGCCGGCGTTGAAGGAAGAAGCGTTGCGCGCCCGCACCGCACGGAGCCCACGCTTCCACCGCGTAGGTCGCCCTTGAGTGGCCGAGAACACAAGGCTCATGTCGACGACGAGGTGAACGGTGGCGGCGGTCGTGCGTGGGGGCTCAACGTGGTTGGAGACGACGATGAGGCGAAAGGCACTGGCGACCGTGCGCGACGACGATGAGATGAACGGCACCGGCGGTCGTGCGCGACGACGATGAGGCGGGCGACACCGGTGGTCGTGCGCGACGATGATGAGGCGGACGGCACCGGTGGTCGTGCGCGATGACGATGAGGCAGACGGCACCGGTGGTCGTGCGCGATGACGATGAGATGAACGGCACCGGCGGTCGTGCGTGACGACGATGAGGCGGACGGCACCGGTGGTCGTGCGCGACGACGATGAGGCGGACGACACCGGTGGCCACGCGTGGTGACGATGAGGCGGAAGGCTCCTACGGCCACCCATGGCGACGATGAGGCGGACGGCGCCGTTGGCCGCGCATGGGGGCCGCACGACGACATCGCAGGTGAAGTGCAGTGTGCAGCGTCGAGGTCGGAGACGACGATGAGGCAGACGACACCGGCGGCCGCGTGCGGAGGAGCAGTCGGTTTCCTGAAGGTCGGTGGTGCTCCTTGTATGTGCTTGGATAGATGTCTGTTTTCCTTCTGCTTGCGATGCTTTGCTCGTCTTGGAGATGAACAATACAGACAAATGTGTTAAATCATGAAGATGAAACTGAATAGAGGGCACCAGCGGAATCGATCCGCCACCGGTGGCTGAAGAAATAACCATATGCATCATGGCTCGATAGACGCCATGCCCCACGGTGGGCGCCAAATGTCGTGGTAACGATTCCAAGAATAGAAAGAGGGTAGGATAACGGAGCATGATCTATCAAGATGCACATGGGTGACACGGTGGTTTTAGCGAGTTCAGGCCTCTCACAGTGGAGATAACAACCATACGTCTCATGCTCCGGAGAGGCTTTGTTTTATGTGTCATGGACATGAGTTACATGGTATGGAGAGAGCCAGAGCTCCAGGGAAGGAATGAGCCCGCAGGGGGAGACGAAGAAGAAGATGTCCCTAGCTATGTGGAGGGGGATGGCTTATATAGAGTGCGCTACCTCCTCACCTCTTATGTTACAAGATGGGGCATTGATGCCATAATGTCAGCCCACTACAGGTGTCTTGCCGAATGTTTGTATTTGCATGACCGAGTGAGTCATACGGCCGAGTGGTTGACTGTCATCCAAGTGGATGGAATGTACTTGTCTGAGTGGATCCGTACCGAGTGGATTAGATGTTCTCACGATCCAGTAGGAATTTCCCTTGTAGTCCTTAAACTAATAATGAGGTGCCCTTGGGTAGGACGTATTGGTCAGACCTATGACCCTACCCTAGGGCTATATCCCCGTCAGGGTCACTATGCCAACAAATGTACTTCTCAGCTCCGTCTGCCGCCTCCTCCTCCAGGCAAACCTCCAAGCAACGCTCTTGTGAAATTCAACCCCAGATCAGC
Source organism: Hordeum vulgare subsp. vulgare (assembly GCF_904849725.1). Lineage (NCBI taxonomy): Eukaryota > Viridiplantae > Streptophyta > Magnoliopsida > Poales > Poaceae > Hordeum > Hordeum vulgare. Next base: position 494,381,391 of record NC_058518.1, on the reverse strand, counting down.
TCGAGTCAACATGGTGAATGCAGCTGAAGCAGACAACTCCTCTGATGTGATCATGGGTAACCTCCTCGTCAATGATATTCCTGCTAAAGTGTTATTTGATTCTGTGCTTCATCTCCAAGCCTTTCATAGCTAAGCATGACATTCCTGCAATTCATTTGGATAGTCCCTTTCGTGTGGTTTCTCCGGGCATGCGCATGAGTTCGTACATGAGGGTTCCGGATGCTTCTGTCAAGATAGGCAAGTATTCTTTTCTGGCGTCTCCTATTGTCTTGGGAAATTCCGACATCGACTTGATTCTTGGTATGGACTGGTTGGCTATGAACAAGGCGTCAATTGATTGTGAAGCCAAAGAAGTCAAGCTTACCCACTCTTCGGAGGATGTGATTATATTCGCGGCGCGTGATGATACAATCCGTCTGTTCTCCTTGAACGAAAAGGGTGAGATCAATCCTATTGAGCAAGTCCCAGTGGTCTGCGAATATCAAGATGTGTTTCCTGAAGAGCTGCCAGGCATGCCTCCGCACCGTGAAGTTGAGTTTGTCATTGAGCTTGAGCCAGGCACCGAGCCAGTGTGCAAACGACCGTACAAGCTGGGTCCATAAGAATTGAAGGAACTCAAGAGGCAACTCGATGAGCAGGAGCGTTTGGGTTTGATCAGACCAAGCTCGTCTCCGTGGGGATGTGGTGTTCTATTTGTCAAGAAGAATGATGGTTCGGGCCGGGTGTGTGTCGATTACCGCCCATTGAACAAGAAGACAATCAAGAACAAATATCCACTTCCGAACATAACTGAGTTGTTCGAACAGTTGAAAGGTGCTAAAGTATTCTCCAAGCTTGATCTCAGAATGGGCTATCATCAGATTCGCATTCGCGAGGAAGACATTCCAAAGACGGCATTCAGGACTAGTTTTGGCTCGTATGAGTATACGATCATGTCTTTTGGTCTGGCTAATGCTCCTCCGACATTTTGTCGATTGATGAACTATATTTTCTCCCAATACAAGAATGAATTTGTCTTGCTCTATCTCGACGACATTATGGTCTTTTCTGAGACTGAGGAAGAACATGAGAAGCATCTCAGGTTGGTTCTTGATAAACTGGGAGAGTACAAGCTCTATGCCAAGTTTTCCAAGTGCGAGTTCTGGCTGAAAGAAGTGGTTTATCTTGGGCATAGTATCTGTGTCGAGGGCATTAAGGTTGACCCATCCAAGGTTCAAGCCATTGTTGAATGGGAGCCTCCGTAGAATGTGAAGCAGCTTCGAAGCTTTCTCGGGCTTGCTGGATATTGCTGAAGGTTCGTTGAGAACTTCTCCAAAATCGCCAAGCCGCTCTCTAGTCTTCTTCAGAAGGGTGTTAAGTATGTTTGGTCTCCAGAGTGTCAACTGGCTTTCGATACACTCAAAGAGAAGCTTATCTCCACTCCGGTGTTGGCCCCTCCGGATGATTCCAAGCCGTACCAGGTCTTTTGCGACGCTTCTCTCCAGGGTCTTGGTGCAGTCTTGATGCAAGATAGGAAGGTGGTTGCTTATACCTCCAGGCAGTTGAAGCCCACGGAGAAGAACTATCCTGTGCACGATCTCGAGCTAGCAGCTGTTGTGCACGCCTTGATGACTTGGAGACACCTCTTGTTGGAACGTAAGGTTGAAGTTTTCACTGATCACAAGAGTCTCAAGTATATCTTCACTCAGCCTAACTTGAATCTTCGGCAAACACGTTGGGTGGAAATGCTCCAGGATTTTAATCCGAGTGTTGAGTACACGCCACGCAAGGCAAATGTTGTGGCAGATGCATTGAGCAGGAAGGCATATTGCAACAGTCTGATTCTGCAACCTCTCCAGCCGGGTCTTTCTGAGTCTTTCAGGAAGCTTAATCTTCATCTAGTTCCTCAGGGTTTTCTTGCGAACCTTCAGATCTCTCCTACCTTGGAAGATCAGGTCAGAGCAGCTCAGCTTCTTGACGCTATGGTGAAGAAGGTCAAGATTAGCGTGGGAAAGAGTCTCTCCAAGTATAAGTGCTTCACTGTTGATGCCAGGGACACGTTGTTTTTCAAGGATCGCCTTGTCGTCCCGAAAGGTGATCTCAGGAAGGTGATCATGGAAGAAGCTCATAACTCTCTGCTCTCTATTCATCCGGGAAGCTCCAAAATGTACCATGACTTGAAGCAGACTTTCTGGTGGACTCGTATGAAACGTGAAATTGCTCAGTTCGTAAACGAGTGTGATGTATGTCGAAGGGTGAACGCAGAACATCAACGACCAACAGGCCTCTTGCAGCCTTTGCCGATTCCCAAGTGGAAGTTTGATCACATTGAGATGGATTTCGTCACCGGGTTTCCGAAGTCCAAGAAGGGCAATGATGCTATCTTCGTCGTCATCGGCAAATTGAGTAAAGTGGCTCATTTCCTTCGAGTCAAGGAGTCCATTTCAGCAGCTCAGCTGGCAGAGTTGTACACCTCCAGGATTGTCTCTTTGCACGGCGTACCTATGATGATCTCGTCAGATCGCGGAAGTATCTTCACTTCCATGTTCTGGGACTCCTTCCAGTCTGCTATGGGCACGAAGATCCGCTTCAGCACAACGTTCCATCCTCAGACTAGTGGTCAAGTGGAGAGAGTGAATCAAGTTCTTGAGGATATGCTGAGAGCCTGTGTTATCTCTTTTGGCATGAAGTGGGAAGATTGTCTGCCTTTCGCGGAGTTCTCGTATAACAACAGTTATCAAGCTAGTTCTGGCAAGCCTCCGTTTGAAATTCTCTATGGCAGGAAGTGTCGTACTCCGTTTAACTGGTCCGAGACCGGCGAGCGTCAGATCCTTGGGAATGATATGATAGAAGAAGCCGAGGAGATGTGTCGGATCATTCGTGACAACCTCAGAGCAGCTCAGTCCCGTCAGAAGAGCTATTACGATAGCAAGCACCGTGACATGTCTTATGAGCTTGATGACTTTGTCTATCTCAAGGTGTCGCCTACGAAGGGTATGCATCGCTTTGGCATCAAAGGCAAGCTTGCGCCTCGTTTCGTTGGTCCGTTCAGAGTGGTTAGCAAGAGGGGCGACCTTGCATACCAGCTGGAGCTTCCCACAACCTTTGCAAATGTCCATGATGTGTTCCATGTTTCTCAGCTTCGGAGGTGTTTCAAGACCCCCGAGCACACTGTGCATCTTCAAGATATCGACCTTCAGCCTGACCCTTCTTATCGTGAGCATCCAGTTGCGGTTCTCGAGGCGACTGAGCGCAAGACCCGTAACAAGACTGTCAAGTTTCTCAAAGTGCAGTGGTCTCACCATTTCGATAAAGAAGCTACGTGGGAACGCGAGGACCACCTCCGTTCCGAATTTCCCGATTTCTTTCTGTCTTAGATCTCGAGGGCGAGATCTTCTTTGTAGTGTGGGAGAGTTTGTAGTGCCCTAGATGTAAACCTTCCCTACTTGGAACCTATTGCAAGTGGGTCCACCTTGTCAGAGATTATGATGTTATAGTTGGTGCCATGGTTTCATGTGTGTTCCCTACTACTTCCTTCTCATGCATGCATAACATGTCTTGTCTTGGCCATGTCTTGTGTTGTTGCATTATGGTCATAGCATTTCATGTGGTGGTTGTGATCTTGTGGTTAGGTACCTTGTGATGCTTGTGATCTTGTGAATTCATGCGGGATGCTCATGAGATGTTGGAGTGAGTAGAATTGTTGTGGTGGTTGTTTACTTCAAGCCCTTCTCTAAATCAAAAGAACCTTTTCTCTCTTTTGTTCTCAAGTTCAAATTCTACTTGCTCCTAAGCTGTTGTTAAAAAAATTTCTTTTATTTAGGAAATATTGTGGGTATATTTGGGGTGCAAAATTTGGTGTTTTGAAAAGTGTTTTGAAGGTGCAAATAAACACAAAACAGTATGTATAATGTCGTTTTGTATTTATTTCATATGCCCCAAAAATCATTCTCTTATATTATTTAATTAGCTAGCTATTTTTCCGGCCCAGGAACATTTTTGTTTTTGATTTATCTTCTTTCTTTTTCTTTGTGGCCTTTTCCCTTTTCTCTGTGGTTTTATCTAATAGGAATTTGCAGGGAGGGCCTTTTTCTTTTAAGTGATGCTCTGGTGGGCTTCCTCCCACCAGAGAGGCCCATCTCTCCCAGTAGTACAGCAGTAGCCCACCTTACCGTCGCTCGTCGTCCTCCTGGCGACGTCACGCCTGTACGAACCTCGCTCCACCTCCCGATCGCCTTACCCCCGATCCAGCGGCTCAAGCTCGTTCCCCGAGGTGAATAAAGCCCCAGGTTTTCCTCCTCCTCCGTAGGGTTCCCTCTCCCCCTCTAGTTCGCCGCCACCTTCCCCATTTCTCTTCCTCCTCGCAGGTAAGCTGATGTAGGAGTTAAGCAGAGAGAGAGGAGAAGGACCGCTGCCGTCTATCCTCGTCTACACCGTCGAGCAGCGCCACCACCATGTCCAGGAGCTCGGGAAGACTCCCCGCGTCCCATTCCCGACCTCGCTGAGGCCGGGGAGCGCCCTCCTTGACGGCCAGGAGCTCGTCACCACGTCGTCCGCGGTGAACTTTTTCCTCCCCATCGACCTGCAGCAGGGAGCTTCTTCCACGCCGGTCTGCTTCCTCTCCGTCGCCTCTTCCTCCGTTTGGTCCTCTCCTTCCTTCCCCAAGGTGAGGTACCTTCCCCCTTCCTTCTTCCCCCGTAGATCGATCGGATACGAGGAAGAGTTCGCCGTGTTCTTCTGTGATGCAGGGTAGACCAGAGCCGTAGCGAAGCATGTGTGCGTGTATCTTCTTTCTCAGGCTTGTGTGCGGTAGGGAGCGGCATAGCAGGGGCTCCTCCCTCCCCTGGTAGCGATCAGTTGTAGGGACGCCTCTCTGTCATGGCGCAGCAGCAGTAGCAACTCGACGAGGAGCCGGCGTTCCTTCCTGTCGAGGCGCGTCTCTATACGTGCAGGGTAGAGCTCGCGGTAGGAGAAGTTTACCTTGCCAAACTATCCTCCTCTGTCAGGTTCCTAGTCGTAGCGTAATGGAGCGCGTCTGTGTGTTGATGCATCAGGTCGTGGCTTCGAATACCAGGGTTGCCCCCCCTTTTTTTTGGTTTATTGCGATGCAGTAGTATGCTAGCGCAACAGATCGGCTTATCCTTGCAGCGGGTCTGTTTCTGTCGAACACATGGCTCTAGCAGGGTGGTATGCACCACATGACAGTACCAGTGGGTTCTGGGTTAGAATCCCAGGAAGCCCTCCTTTTGTTTTTCTCTTTTGCTGCAATTATACTTCCTCTTTGCTGTTGATGTTCTTGTGACAACAACATAGGTGGCAATGGCATTTTCTTTATTTTTCCTTGCTGTAATATTTGTGCTAGGTGTTGTAGTGTGTGTGGATGTTCTTGTGAGAAGTGTATGTGATGTGTGAGCATACACGTGATGTTGGCCACAAGGGAGTGTGTGAGTAAGTGGTGATGCACTTGTGTGTGTGTGTATATTCACTTAGTAGAGTAGTGATGCATGTGCTTATGGTCATGTGTTTTCCACCTTAGTTGAGTTTGGCATTTTATCACCTTGCTTGTATTGTGTAGTAGTGGTAGTTTATGAGGTGTTTGTTTGGGTGCTTGTGAGGGATGTGCATGTGTGTGTGTGTTGCACACACATGAGGTGCAGCTAGTGTAGGCATGCTTGTGTGTGTGAGAAGCTTTCCACCATTGCAAGCAAGCCTTGCACCTCCACATGTCCATATGTGAGAGGGCATGGGATGTTGTTTGTGTGGGAAGCTTAGTAGTAAGGGGTTGTGAAGTTGATGTGCATGACACAAACATGGGATTCAAACCCCCATGTCACTTTGTCATTGTGCACATGAGCTCAACCTTTGTAGATGTTGATATAGTGGAACTACATGAAATGATGCCCTATTCACTAGGCATGATTTGAAGTAGTTTCCTCTTCCTTAATTGTGGTCACTTGTTCCAAGTAGGTGTCCTTGGGATCTGATGGTTTTGGGAAAGTTTGTGGCCTTGTATCTTCTAGAGTTTAATTCCTTTTGCAGTGATTCTTGCTGGTGCTTGTAGTGTTCTTGGTTGGCTACAGGCACATATATTATTTTTCATATTTGGAGGACTGTAGCTATGTTGCATGTAGCTCACAAAGAGCTAAGATGCAGATTATGGCACATTGTGTAGTATAGTCATTTTGATGATTGTGGGTGCTTAGTTGATGTTGTGGTGTTCTTCCTTGCTCCAATCCATTCATGTTGGGTTGTTATATGTCTTGGCAACCTCGGAATACCAGATTTGTGCCAATTGAGTGTGTGGTGTTGATTCTTCCACGTAGGGCTTCATATCTTGTTTCGTTGATTCCCGTCGATCCGTAGCTCCGATTGTAATGTTCTTTATATGGTTTTGCATTGATTTCACGAGACGCATATGACCATGTCATCCTCATGCATGTAAAAATAGCCTAGTGTACAGTTCTGTCCAGAAACTTATAGTAGATTCTTTTGCTTGTGCTAGTGATAGAAATAGTGATGCATGCTCATTTTTCATCTCATGCATCATGTGTTTGTTGCATCTTGTGGTGCTGCTGTTCATTGGTTGTTATTCTTATGTTGGGTAGCACCGGGATCGGAGAACGAATACGTGGAGTCAGGAGAGTACGTGCAGGACGAACCAGAACCATTCCAAGCTGAGGATATCACAGGCAAGATGATATGACCTTGATTCCATCTCTAGACTTGTTATGCTAGTTTGCGTTTCCATGTCATATTGCTCGTTGCCTACCACTAAATTAAATTGCCTCTTGTTATGCCATGAACCCAAACACTAATCCTTCCTAGCAAAACTTGAATGGCTAAGTAGGCTTTTGCTCAGCTACTAATGTTAGCGTTGCTAGATGCACGTGCTTTGACTCATGTGATAACATGAGCTTGATATCATTATCTTAAATTCTGTTATTTAATTACCTAGCCTTTTGCCAGGTGCTTTTTTCCGTTATTGCCGCCTTAGTTACCGGTTACCGGTGTTTGATTCCATAATGATCGCTCCTAACACGTTCGAGGTTGTTATGGGGACCCCCTCGATAAATCGCTTAGTGCTAAGGCTTGTCCGGCAGGACCCAACATTGGTGTTATTTTGCTAATCACTTAATAATAATCTGCATAGGGAGTAGCTACCCCGAGGGCTTTAATCAACAACCCGGGCCAGTGCTCCTCATGAGTGTTGGTCCAACCCAGAGCAGCTTATTACGCTCCCCGGGGCAACTCGGTGTTTTGGCGTGGTAACCATCGCTCATCTGGCGTGTCCTGAGACTGAGATACGCGGGTCTTATCAGGGTCGTCGACACGTCGGGAGGTCCTGCTAGCCTTGCCTTACCTTAGCGGTATATCTTGCGTATAGGAAACCCAGTGAAGCTTTGGTTTCCCCCAGAGTTGAGGTTTTCCTCTAAGGAATCTGACGAAATCACGAGATTCGTGATAGAGGATGCCTTTGCGGCCTCTATACGTTTGTGAGGGAATAGTTGGAGCACCCCTGCAGGGTTTAATCTTTCGGAAAGCCGTGCCCGCGGTTATGTGGCAACTTGGAATATTTTGTTAACATCCGGTATTAGAAAACTTAAACATAAGCTAATAAAATGGCCAACTGTGTGTGTAACCGTGACTGTCCCCCTCGAAGATCTCTCTTCGATCGGGAACACGGTGGGGTTATGAATGTCGTAGGTAGGTGTTCAGGATCACTTAGTGATCAAGTAAACACGACCGCTAGTGTAGACCACCTTCACAATTGCTTTACGTAAGTTAGCCACTAAATCAAGCCTAGGATGGTGCAACCTTATACACTTCACCCTTACCTTACCTAATAACATGACTAGTTCTTGCACCAAGGTCTTAGATTGCTGAGTCCCCGTGGCTCACGGATTCCTCCGAAACTCCCAACAGGTACAGGTACCCCAGAGACAGATGATCCCAACGGCACCCAGCTGGCGTGGCAGTACGACGAGGAGACAAACCGCCTCCACGTGAACTATCGAGAGGACTGAGGCGTGGTCGTGATCGTGGGCCTGCAGGCAGGGTAGCATAGCATTTCCATGTTTTGTAGTCCGTAGCGGAACTACCTTGATTGTATCTGTGATGTACTCTGAGTTATTAATGAGAAGACAGTTGAATCCCGAATTGTCTACTTTTATTATTATTTGTGCTATGTTACTTGCCTGCGAAACGCTTAGATGCGCTTCTTTCCTATTCGGGGGCCTCGACCCCCAGATCGGAAAGAACCGCATTTTGGTCGTTACACATACGACTCATGTTCGACCTTTCGGTCTCTTGTATTCGAGGTCATGTATGTACATGCTAAGCTCATCGAGTCAACCTAGGTGTTTCGCGTGTGTAAATCTGGCTTACACCCGTCGTATGCGAACGTTAGAATCTATCACACCCGATCATCACGTGGTGCTTCGAGACAACGAACCTTCGCAACGGTGCACACTTAGGGGAATACGTTCTTGAAATTTTAAGAGGGATCATCTTATTATGCTACCGTCGTTCTAAGCAATAAGATGTAAAACATGATAAACATCACAATGCAATCATATAGTGACATGATATGGCCATTATCATCTTCGCCCTTTCGATCTCCATCTTCAGGCATCGCATGATCATCATCGTCACCGGCGTGACACCATGATCTCCATCATCATGATCTCCATCATCGTTTCTCCGTGAAGTCGTCACGCCAACTACTACTATCACTACTACTATAGCTAACCGTTAGCAATGAAGTAAAAGTAGTAAGCACATGGCGTTGCATCTCATACAATAAATTAAGACAACTCCTATGGCTCCTGCCGGTTGTCATACTCATCGACATGCAAGTCGTGAAACCTATTACAATAACATGATCATCTCATACATCATACATGCAACATCACAACTTTGGCCATATCACATCACATGTCAAACCCTGCAAAAACAAGTTAGACGTCCTCTAATTGTTGTTGCAAGTTTTACGTGGCTGATTTGGGTTTCTAGCAAGAACGCATTTTTACCTACGTGACAGCCACAACAATGATATGCCAAAGCTATTTAACCTTCATAAGGACCCTTTTCATCAAATCCAATCCGACTAGAGTAGGAGAGACAGACACCCGCCAGCCACCTTTATGCACGGTGTGCATGTCTGTCGGTGGAACCAGTCTCACGCAAGCGTACGTGTAAAGTCGTTCCGGGCCGCTTCATCCCACAATACCACCGGAAAAGAATAAGACTAGTAGCGGCAAGCAAATTGACAAATCATCGCCCACAACTTTTGTGTTCTACTCGTGCATAGAATCTACGCATAGAAAACCTGGCTCGGATGCCACTGTTGGGGAACGTAGCATAAATTCAAAATTTTCCTACGCATATTCAAATCTTCCTATGGAGAGACCAGCAACGAGAGAGGGGTAAGAGCATCTTCATACCTTTGAAGATCGCTAAGCGGAAGCGTTGCTAGAACGCGGTTGATGGAGTCGTACTTGCAGCGATTCCGATCTAGTGCCGAACTACTGCACCTCCGCGTTCAACACACGTGCAGCCCGGTGACGTCTCCCGCACCTTGATCCAGCAAGGAGGAGGGAGAGGTTGGGGAAGAACTCCAGCAGCACGACGGCGTGGTGTCGACGGAGAGACGAGGTCTCCCGGCAGGGCTTCGCCAAGCACCGGCAGAGAGGAGGAGGAAGAAGGGCAGGGCTACGCCGAGAGAGAGGCAAAAGTCTAATTTCCAATGGCCAAAAGTGCCCACTATATATAGGGGAAGGGAGGGGCTGCGCCCCCTTCGGTGGACCCCCGGGGCCACCTCCGGTGGTCCCGGTGGTCCCGGTACGTTACAGGTGATGCCCGAAATACTTCCGGTATCCGAAACCATCTGTCCTATATATCAATCTTTACCTCCGGACCATTCCGGAGCTCCTCGTGACGTCCGGGATCTCATCCAGGACTCCGAACAACTTTCTATAACCTCGTATAACAATTCCCTATAACCCTAGCGTCATTGAACCTTAAGTGTGTAGACCCCACGGGTTCGGGAGACAGGCAGACATGACTGAGACGCCTCTCCGGCCAATAACCATCAGCAGGGTCTGGATACCCATGGTGGCTCCCACTTGCTCCACGATGATCTCATCGGATGAACCACGATGTCAAGGATTCAATCAATCCCGTATACGATTCCCTTTGTCTGTCGGTATAGAACTTGCCCGAGATTCGATCGTCGGTATACCTATACCTTGTTCAATCTCGTTACCGATAAGTCTCTTTACTCGTTCCGTAGCATGTCATCGTGTGACTAACTCCTTAGTCACATTGAGCTCATGATGATGTTCTACCGAGTGGGCCCAGAGATACCTCTCCGTCACACGGAGTGACAAATCCCGATCTCGATTCGTACCAACCCAACAGACACTTTCGGAGGTACCCGTAGTGCACCTTTATAGTCACCCAGTTACATTGTGACGTTTGATACACCCAAAGCACTCCTACGGTATCCATGAGTTGCACATTCTCACGGTCGAAGGAAAAGATACTTGACATTAGAAAAGCTTTAGCATACGAACAATACGATCTAGTGCTATGCTTAGGATTGGGTCTTGTCCATCACATCATTCTCCCAATGATGTGATCCCGTTATCAATGACATCTAATGCCCATGATCAGGAAACCATGACCATCTATTGACTAATGAGCTAGCCAACTAGAGGCTTGCTAGGGACACATTGTGATCTATTTATTCACACATGTATTACTGTTTCCTGTTAATACAATTATAGCATGAACAATAGACGATTATCATGAACAAGGAAATATGATAATAACCATTTTATTATTGCCTCTAGGGCATATTTACAACAACTTATCCAAGCACCGGCAGAGAGGAGGAGAAGGAAGAGCAGGGCTGCGCCGAGGGAGAGGCAGATTCGTGTCCCCAACAGCCCAAAGTGCCCACTATATATAGGGGGAGGGAGGGGTTGCGCCCCCTTGAGGGTTTCCCTCTCCTGGGAGGGGCTGCGCCCCCTTGAGGGTTTCCCTCTCCTGGGAGGGGCGGCCGCCCTAGATGGGAGGAGGTGCGGCGGCCAGGAGGGGAGGAGGGGTGGCGCACCCCTCTGGTGGGCCTTAGGCCCACCCTGCGCTAGGGTTCCCCCCTCTCCCCTCTTCTTGCGCCATGGGCTGAGTGTGGGGGGCGCACCAGCCTACCTAGGGGCTGGTTCCCTCCCGCACTTGGCCCATCTAGCCTCCCGGGGTGGTGGCTCCCTTCCGGTGGACCCCCGGGGCCACTTCCGGTGGTCCTGGTGGTCCCGGTACGTTACCCGCGACGCCCGAAACACTTCCGGTGTCCAGAACCATCCGTCCTATATATCAATCTTTACCTCCGGACCATTCCGGAGCTCCTCGTGACGTCCGGGATCTCATCCGGGACTCCCAACAACTTTCTATAACCTCGTATAACAATTCCCTATAACCCTAGCGTCATCGAACCTTAAGTGTGTAGACCCTACGGGTTCGGGAGACAGGCAGACTTGACCGAGACACCTCTCCGGCCCATAACCATCAGCGGGGTCTGGATACCCATGGTGGATCCCACTTGCTCCACGATGATCTCATCGGATGAACCACGATGTCAAGGATTCAATCAATCCCGTATACAATTCCCTTTGTCTCTCAGTATAGAACTTTCCCGAGATTCGATCGTCGGTATACCTATACCTTGTTCAATCTCGTTACTGGTAAGTCTCTTTACTCGTTCCGTAGCACGTAATCGTGTGACTAACTCCTTAGTCACATTGAGCTCATGATGATGTTCTACCGAGTGGGACCAGAGATACCTCTCCCTCACGCGGAGTGACAAATCCCGATCTCGATTCGTACCAACCCAACAGACACTTTCAAAGGTACCCGTAGTGCACCTTTATAGTCACCCAGTTACGTTGTGACGTTTGATACACCCAAAGCACTCCTACGGTATCCGGGAGTTGCACAATCTCACGGTCGAAGGAAAAGACACTTGACATTAGAAAATCTTTAGCATACGAACAATATGATCTAGTGCTTGTCTTAGGATTGGGTCTTGTCCATCACATCATTCTCCCAATGATGTGATCCCGTTATCGATGACATCTAATGCCCATGACCAGGAAACCATGATCATCTATTGACTAACGAGCTAGCCAACTAGAGGCTTGCTAGGGACACATTGTGATCTATTTATTCACACATGTATTACTATTTCCTGTTAATACAATTATAGCATGAACAATAGACGATTATCATGAACAAGGAAATATGATAATAACCATTTTATTATTGCCTCTAGGGCATATTTCCAACATGAACACATTCCATAATATTTCCCCACTTGCCACTATTACTTTTACTTTAGTACTGACCAAAGGTGCCACTGGCATTTTGCTAGCAACTTCACGAGAAACAAACATGGAAGTACTACCACTGTCCACCAGAGCAGTAGCAATAAGACCACCAATTTTTACTCATAGAATGAAGGTATTTCGAGTAGTTCCCATTCCCATAGCAGCATGTGCTCACAGTTGCAGCATTGTATCCTCTCGAGGTGTTGCGGATTGGTCCAAATTTGGGTCATCAAAGTGTGTGACATATATTAGATTAGACTGTTATGCTTCATGGGCTTGCAGTGCTTGAATTTGAGCACTTTGGTTCATCATACAGACTTGCCTATGCCCTGGTACCCATGGTTCTCTACAGTAGCACACCTGGTTCTGCTTGGCTTGCTGAATTATGGTGTTCCCGTTAGGCACAAGTGTATTACCCTGAACATTTGGTTGATCAAAGTTCACTTGTCTCTTTGGTTGTGGAACATAGGGCCTTGTCTGAACTACTATAGGTGGGGCTTGAACTTTCTCCATTCTCCTAGCATACCACACAACAGTCTGCATATCCCTTGGTTTAAAACACCCCACATGGCTTTTTATGTATGGGTTAAGACTAGCCACAAAGCTAGTGACATAATAATCATTAGGAATTCTAGGATTTTCTCTTCTCATAATGTTCAACAACTGTTAAAAATATTCCACATAAGCAGCCACTTTTGTAATTTGTTGGAAAGCATGAAAGGAAGTAACAATGTCACAGACAGACTGAACAGAAAATCTATCAGATAAGAGAAAACAGAATTTGTGCCTTGGAGCATTGCTAGGAGCATAACCAGTTCCTCTCCATCATTGTACAACATGTCATTTGAGATAGGGTATCCCTAATTCAGTTATGTGTTCAATAGGTCTTCTGGCTGCTGCAAAATACTGCTCCAAATTTCGGATCCAAGACTCTGGATCGTGTCCTTCAAATTCTAAAATGTTCAGTTTGGCAGACTTGACTGACAGAGGGCTTCTTCTGCCATCAAGTGGTGTGTTCACCCTCCTTTTGTAGTTGTTGTCATAACCCATGCAGGTCATCTAGTTGAGCATCATTTGGTTGTACTACAAGTGTTCCCACTGTTTCTCCTTTGTTGATTCCAAAGTTTGGGTGCCTGTAAGGAATTTTGGGGGTACCATCAAAATTGAGCTCCTTTCCATTATAATCCCTCAATATAGTTGTGGCTATTGTACCTTGGATTTCTTTTTCAGGCGTTGTCACCGAAGGAGGGGTCGAGGTCGACAATTTCTTGGGGCGTCCTGGAGCCACATGGCGAGAAAGAACGGGATTTTCTTTCAGGAGAGCAGTACCGTGATCAGACACATTCTCACCTTACTCTACTGGGTCTCGCTCCAGGTCAAGAACCAAACACGTGAAATTTTCTTGGATCTTGCCGAATTTTTCTGCGTAGTGATAAAATTCTTGTTTGCCATAGCTTGGAACTGGTGGAACTCACTACGATCTTCCTCCCGATCTCGTCGCACTGTTTTGATGTCGAGCCCGAGCGATTCGAGTTGCAACTTCGCTTTAGTTGTCGAGTCCGCAACCCCTGTCATGGTGTTCTACACAGAGCACGACCACAACTAGGGAGGGAAGGGAGGGACTCGTGACCTACTCGTCGCCATCAACACCGCCGCGAGTGTCCGCCTCCGATGATACACGATCAGATCCCAGGCAGTGGAATTTTACCACCCAAGTGAAGAACTTGAGAAACCAGGCTGAATTCTCACTGTACCCGGACATTGCCACTCCAGCCGCCACCATGACGCCGCCACCTTCTCAAGCACCGAGAGGGATTTCACAGCCTAAACCAACCTCTATGCCGCTCAAATCAATGCCAACACCGAGGATGGACTGGCCTCTGATATCAATTGTTGGAGATTAACTTCTGAATTCGGAGACAAGACATAATTCCGCTTGATTTCAGGGTATTTGGAACTGTCGAGCTGGGGTTTGTATTGCAAGGGAAATGGGAAAACAGGTTCAGCTCGCCTACGACGGCTAGGGTTTACACCGATAAACGTTACATGATCCCAAATGAAAAAGAGAGAGTTGGCTTTACAACCATTACAACGAGCCAGCCAACACACGACTGTGCTAGAAAGTGAACAACTGTCCATGACACGCTCACACCGTCAGATCACTGATGGACGATCAGAAATGATGTAGCTCGACGAACCGTTATCTTGCATGGTGAGCCGTTGGATGTGAGATCTTCGGTCTTCTCTTCTTATGGCACGCGAGAACAAAGCAACTACATAAACTAATTGTAAACAACACGACACACTCTCACAAGGATGCTGCCGCGGTGACGAAGGCGGCGTCGGGCCACAGTCAAACCATGTTGGCATAGGGCAGGCAGTCGGATTGCACCGCCACCTGCCGCATTGACGCAGATCGAATTCTCCACCGGCGCCTGGCGCATTGAGGTAGATCGAATTCGCCACCGCCGCCAGCCACCAGTCATATTCTCCTCTCATATGCTCCTCCTTCATCTATCGGGGCCGAAGGCGAGTGGCGGATGAGGCGTGACAAGTGGCAGACTCGGCGGTTCTGCCGTGTGGCGAGGGGTCAGTTTCCTTTTTTCCCGGTGCCTAATTGTAGGGATTGCTGATAGGACATGGAGTTTATGTATTTGTGGAGGTGTACAGTCAGTCATCCTGAATTAGTAAGTACACACAGACAACAAATCAGGTTAACGATGGACGTTATATTAGGATTAGTGGACCTAATCAGGTGGTGGTAATGAGTCTATGTATACTTAATGTGTGTGTTTAGAAAAGATAACGTATGCTCTTTTATTAACAGTGGAGAAGATGGGTGTGCTTACTCATGAATACGCAAGAAATGCATCTTTTCATTGATATAAGGAAGACTTTACAACATGAGGTTACAGTGATACACTAAGTCATGTACATAAGTGATTTCCTTTTACTAGCTTTGCTATGGGATGAACAATATTGTGATGGCATGTATCTAGGGATGAAATAATATGTAGTGCTTTGTTAAGCTTTGCTATGAGATGAAACGATATTGTTATGTCATGTATCTAGGGATGAAACAATCTGTAGTGCTTTGCTTTTACTAGCTTTGCTATGGGATGAAACAATATTGTGATGCCATGTATCTAGGGATTTAAGAATATGTAGTGCTTTGCTTTTACTAGCTTTGCTATGGGATGGAACTATATTGTGATGCCATGTATCTAGGGACGAAACAATATGTAATGCTTTGCTTTTACTAGCTTTGCTATGGGATGAAACAATATTGTGATGACATGTATCTAGGGATGGAACAACATCTAGTGGTTTGCTTGTAGTAGCTTTGCTATGGGATGAAACAATATTGTGGTGGCATGTATCTAGGGATGAAACAACATGTAGTGCTTTGCTTTTACTAGCTTTGCTATGGGATGAAACAATATTGTGGTGGCATGTATATAGAGATGAAACGATATGCTACGAGTGGTGGCATGCAAAGTGGTAGATTATTAGCAGTTTTGCAAGGAATAGGTAAAAAAGTGCATCGCGGAAACTATTCTGGAAAATACGGTTGGATCCTTACTTCTCATTATCCGCAAGGCCTAATTAATTGCCTACCTATTAATTAATTATTATTTTTGCGCTGGAATTAATTATTTTTATTAATGGCACAAGAATTAACTCCACATCACTATTTAATTGTACTAATTTATTACAGATGTAATTAATCATATTATTAGTTAAATCATTAATGACTTGATTTCCAAAACGATCGAACATTGATTTTCAAATTGTTTTCGCATTGATAGTTCCGTACAAACGGCGACGACATACACAATCCCTTTTTAACAATAGAGATGTCATGTGGTCGATGTTAGGTCCATATAAAACCATTCTTGGGCGTGTGAATGTTGGAAAATGCAAGCGAGACAAGCTCCTATGCTCATGTAATCAACCGTCTATATGGTTTTCTCTCAAGAAACATAAATACGTATTTTGTTTGCATCAGTTAACTCAATTAGCCAGAATTCAAAACGACGTCGTATGAGAAACCAGATACCATGAAAACCATAAAATTAGTTCGGTTCGGTTTATTGCTGACACGGTTTTTGAGTCCAGTTTTAAAATAAACAGAGCGAGTGTTCTCTTTTCCTGGAGCCACATGACGAGAAAGAACGGGATTTTCTTTCGGGAGAGCAGTACCGTGAGCAGACGCATTCTCATCTTCCTCTACAGGGTCTGGCTCCAGGTCAAGAAGCAAACGCGTGAAATTTTCTTGGATCTTGTCGAAGTTTTTCTACATAGTGACAAAATTCTTGTTTACCGTAGCTTGGAACTCGTGGAACTCACTACGATCTTCCTCCCGATCTCGTCGCACTGTTTTGATGTCGATCCCGAGCGATTCGAGCTGCAACTTCGCTTTAGTCGACGAGTACCCAACCCATGTCATGGTGTTCTACACAGAGCACTGATACGTCTCCAACGTATCTATAATTTTTAATGGTTTCATGCTATTATCTTGTTAAAAATTTGGATGTTTTGTATGCCTTTTATATCTTTTTTGGGGCTAAGTTATTAATTCAGTGTCAAGTGCCAGTTCATGTTTTTTCCGTGTTTTTGACCCTTTTCAGAGGAGGATTTTAAACGGAGTCCAAACAGAACGAAACTTCCAAAAAGATTTTTTCCGAAACAGAAGACGATCGGGGAACTTGAGAACCATGGCAGGGGGACACAAGGAACCCCACAAGCCCCCTAGCCGCGGCCAGGGGGCCCCGTGCCTCCCAGGCTTGTGGGCTCCCTGGGCCTCCTCTGCCCTAGGTCTTTCGCCTATATATTCCCTAAAATCCCAGAAAAAATCAGGAGATCGTCGAAAGTACTTTTCCGCCACCGCAAGCTTCTGTCTCCGCAAGATCTCATCTGGGGCACGTTCTGGTGCCCTATCGGAGGGGGGATTCGGATACGGAGGGCTTATTCATCAACACCATGACCTCTCCGATGATGCGTGAGTAGTTCACCATAGACCTACGGGTCCACAGCTAGTAGCTAGATGGCCTCTTCTCTCTCTTGGATCTTCAATACAAAGTTCTCCATGATCTTCATGGAGATCTATCTGATGTAATCTTCTTTTGCAGTGTGTTTGTCGAGATCCGATGAATTGTGGATTTATGATCAGATTATCTATGAATCTTATTTGGGTTTCTTATGATCTCTTATATACATGATTTCATATCCTTGTAATTCTCTTTGAGTTGTGGGTTTTGTTTGGCCAACTTGATCTATGATTCTTGCAATGGGAGAAGTGCTTGGTTTTGGGTTCATACCGTGCGGTGACCTCACCCAATGACAGCAGGGGTAGCGAGGCACGCATCGTGTTGCTGCCATCAAGGCTAAAAAGATGGGGTTTCATCATTGGTTTGAATTTATCCCTCTACATCATGTCATCTTGCTTAAGGCGTTACTCTGTTCGTCATGAACTCAATACACTAGATGCATGCTGGATAGCGGTCGATGTGTGCAGTAATAGTAGTAGATGCAGAAAGTATCGGTCTACTTGTCTCGGACGTGATGCCTATATGTATGATCATTGCCTTAGATATCGTCATGACTTTGAGCGGTTCTATCAATTGCTCGACAGTAATTTGTTCACCCACCGTAATATTTTCTATTTTGAGAGAAGCCTCTAGTGAACACTATGGCCCCCGGGTCTACTTCACACCATATTTTCAGCCTTACTCTTTTACTTCGTTGCACTTTCCGCCTTCAGATCTCACTTCGCAATCAATCTTGAAGGGATTTACAACCCCTTTATAGCGTTGGGTGCAAGCTCTTTTGTGTTTGCGCAGGTACTCTGGACTTGACGAGATTCTCCTACTGGATTGATACCTTGGTTCTCAAACCTAGGGAAATACTTACTGCTCCTGTGCTGCATCACCCTTTCCCCTTCAAGGGAAAAACCAACGCAAGCAAGTCACCGTCAACGTGTCAATTTCCGGTGCTGTTGTTTGAGAAGTAGCAGAATGATTTCTGCCGCCGTTGCCGGGGAGGATCAAGTAAAGAACTCATCCAAGTAAGTGTCGCAAACTCATCTCTTGCATTTACTCTTCTGCCTCTCGTTTTTCTCTCCCCCACTTCTGAAAAACAAAAATTTACAAAAATATTTGCCTTTTTCGTTCGCCCTTTCTTTCGCTTGCCTTTCCTTTTCTTGTGTGCTATGTGCCTTCAATGTGCTTGCATCTTCGCTTGCTGAAAATCTATTGATATGGATCCTCATCCGCTTGCTAATCTCTTTAAGAGATCCAATTATTTTGAACCAATTGCTAGTGAGTTGAGTGCACTTGACTTTCTCTATGGAGTTTTGCTTGAGATGCGTGAATCTGAAAATCTTGATGAAGAAATTTATGAAGTGATTCACGAGGGCTCCTTGAAGGAAAAGCATGATTGCAATGGTTTCACTATAAATCCCATTAGTGACAATCATGCTAAAAATATGCAAAACCCTAAGCTTGGGGATGCTAGTTTTGCTATGTACACTACTTGTTGCAATGATCATGATTGGGGTAATGATTTTTCTTATGATCTTGAAAACTTGTTTAAGCCTCATGATGATTATGATATTAGCAATAGTATTGAAAGTGGGTTTGGAGAAGTCATGACTTTAGTTGATGATAATCCCACTATTTTTTAAGAGCGTCAACTTTGCATGCATGTGGATCATGAAAAGAATATCCTTTGTGATAGCTATATTGTTGAATTTGAATATGATCCCACATGTAATTTCTATGAGAGAGGAAAATATTGTGGTAGAAACTTTCATGTTACCAAATTACCTCTCATTATATTGAGATTGCTATTGTCTCTTTCTTCTTCCTTGCATTTGGTAACTATTGGTTGTCTTGCCAGTCTGTTTTCCTATAAAATGCCTATGCATAGGAAGTATGTTAGACTTAGATGTGATTTTCACATGCTTTATGATGCTCTCGTTGTGCTTCAATTCTTGTCTTTTGTGTGAGCATCATTGAATTATCAATGCCTAGCTAAGGGCGTTAAACAATAGCACTTGTTGGGAGGCAACCCAATGAATATATCTTTGCTTTTTTGTTTCAGTTTTGTTGCGTCCACACCATCATAATTCTGTTATGGTTGTGTTCTTTTGTGTTTCTTTTTGTGTTTGAGCCAAGCAAAACCTTTATGATTGTTTTGGCGATGGTTGTTTGATCCTGCTGGAAAAAGACAGAAACTTTTCGCTCACAAAACTATTTTTCATTTTTATTAAGAAAGAGCTTTTGAGTTGATTCTTTCTGCTGCTGGTTTATATGCCTTTTTCCCAGGTAGTCGTAAGTTTTCAGAATTTTTGAGGTACCAGAAGTATACGAAGTATACAGATTGCTACAGACTGGTCTGTTTTTGACAGATTCTGTGTTTGTTGAGTTGGTTGCTTGTTTTGATGAAACTATGTATAGTATCGGGGGGTACTAGCCATGGAAAAGTGAGAATACATTAATCTAACACCAATATAAATAGAAATCAAGATTGCTACACTACCTAAAGAGGTGGTAGTTTGTTTTCTTGTGCTAATGATATCACGAGTTTCTGTTTAAGTTTCGTGTTGTGAAGTTTTCAAGTTTTGGGTGATGTTCTCATGGACAAAGAGATAAGGAGTGGAAAGAGCTCAAGCTTGGAGATGCCCAAGGAATCCCAAGCCAAATTCAAGGACATCAAAAAGCCTAAGCTTGGGGATGCCCCGGGAAGGCATCCCCTCTTTCGTCTTTAATCCATCGGTAACATTACTTGGAGCTATATTTTTATTCACCACATGATATGTGTTTTGCTTGGAGCGTCTTGTATCATAGGATTCTTTTCTTTCCGTTGTGTCACAATCATCCTTGCTGCACACCTTTTGAGAGAGACATGCACTCATCGTGATTTTGCTAGAATGCTCATCGTGCTTCACTTATATCTTTTGAGCTAGATAATTTTGCTCTATGTGCTTCACTTAGATCTTTTAGAGCACGGCGGTGCGTGACTTGGTAGTTGGCTTGTGCTATGAAAGTAGTCCCAAAGGTGATAGGTACCCAAAGAGGATACAAAAACCTCCATCTTCATGTGCATTGAGTAGAAAGAGAAGTTTTGATTCCTCTCAATTAGTTTTGAGACGTGGATTTGGTAATATTAAGAGTTATGTTAGTAGGGTGTTGTGAAACTAGAAATACTTGTGTTGAAGTTAGTGATTCCCGTAGCATGCACGTATGGTGAACCGCTATGTTAGGAAGTCGGAGCATAATTGATCTATTGATTGTCATCCTTTGTGTCGAGGTCGGGATCGCGCGATGGTTTACACCTACCAACCCTTCCCCTAGGAGTATGCGTTTAGCACTTTGTTTTGATTACTAATAAAAACTTTCGCAACAAGTATGTGAGTTCTTCATGACTAATGTGAGTCCATGGTATATATGCACTTCCACCTTCCACCATTGCTAGCCTCTCTAGTGCCGCGCAATTTTCATCGGTGCATAAATCCACCATATGCCTTCCTCAAAACAACCACCATACCTACCTACTATGGCATTTTCATAGCCATTCCGAGATATATTGTCATGCAACTCCCACCGTTCCGTCTCATGACTTGCGCCGTCACTCTCAAATTGCCATTGCATGATCGTAAGATAGCTAGCGAGATGTTTCGAGGTCATACGCCAAGCTAGATCGTTGCACATCCCGGTACACTGCCGGAGGCATTTCCTATAGAGTCATCATCGTTCTAAGCTTTGAGTTGTGAGTAAATAAAAGTGTGATAATCATCATTGTTAGAGCATTGTCCCATGTGAGGAAATAAAAAAAAGAGACCAAAGAGCCCAAATAAAAAAGAGGCTAAAGAGCCCAAATAAAATAAAAAAATATAAAAAAGAGAGAGAAAAAGAGAGAAGGGACAATGCTACTATCTTTTTCCACACTTGTGCTTCATAATAGCACCATGTTCTTCATGATTGAGAGCTTCTTGCTTTGTCACCACCATATACTAGTGGGAATCTTTATTATATAACTTGGCTTGTATATTCCAATGATGGGCTTCCTCAAATTGCCCTAGGTCTTCGTGAGCAAGCAAGTTGGATGCACACTCACTAGTTCTCCTTTTGAGCTTTCACATACTTATAGCTCTATTGCATCCTTTATATGGCAATCCCTACTCATTCACATTGATATCTATCAACGGGCATCTCCATAACCCTTTGATATGCCGAGTCAATGTGACCATCTCCTCCTTTTTTGTCTCACAACCACCACCACACTCTATTCCACCTACAGTGCTATATCCATGGCTCACGCTCATGTATTGCGTGGTAGTTATAAAAAGTTTGAGAAAGTAAGAGTGCAAAAACAATTACTTGGCCAACACCGGGGTTGTGCATGATCTAAATTAGTTGTGTGGGGATGATGGAGCATAGCGAGACTATATGATTTTGTAGGGATAACTTTCCTTGGCCTTGTTATTTCGAAAGTTCATGATTACCTTGCTAGTTTGCTTGAAGTATTATTGTTTTCTTGTCAATAGCAAACTATTGTTTTGAATCTTACGGATCTTAACATTCATGTCACATGAAAGAAGTTACAAAGGACAACTATGCTAGGTAGCATTCCACATCTAAAATTCAGTCTTTATCACTTCCCTACTCGAGGACGAGCAGGAGTTAAGCTTGGGGATGCTTGATACATCTCCAACGTATCTATAATTTTTTATGGTTTCATGCTATTATCTTGTCAAAACTTTGGATGTTTTGTATGCCTTTTATATCTTTTTTGGGACTAACTTATTAACTTAGTGCCAAGTGCCAGTTCGTGTTTTTTCCGTGTTTTTGACCCTTTTCAGAGGAGGATTTTAAACGGAGTCCAAATGGAACGAAACTTCCAAAAAGATTTTTTATGAAACAGAAGACGATCGGGGAACTAGAGAACCAAGGCAGGGGGCCACCAGGGACCCCACAAGCCCCCTAGCCGCGGCCGGGGGCGCCTCCCAGGCTTGTGGGCTCCGTGGTCCTCCTCTGCCCTAGGTCTTTCGCCTATATATTCCCTAAAATCCCAGAAAAAATCAGGAGATCATCGAAAGTACTTTTCCGCCGCCGCAAGCTTCTGTCTCCGCAAGATCCCATCTGGGGCACGTTCTGGTGCCGTGCCGGAGGGGGGGTTCAGATACGGAGGGCTTCTTCATCAACACCATGACCTCTCCGATGATGCGTGAGTAGTTCACCATAGTCCTACGGGTCCATAGCTAGTAGGTAGATCGCTTCTTCTCTCTCTTGGATCTTCAATACAAAGTTCTCCATGATCTTCATGGAGATCTATCTGATGTAATCTTCTTTTGCGGTGTGTTTGTCGAGATCCGATGAATTGTGGATTTATGATCAGATTATCTATGAATCTTATTTGGGTTTCTTCTGATCTCTTATATGCATGATTTCATATCCTTGTAATTCTCTTCGAGTTGTGGGTTTTGTTTGGCCAACTTGATCTATGATTCTTGCAATGGGATAAGTGCTTGGTTTTAGGTTCATACCGTGCAGTGACCTCACCCAATGACAGACACTACTAGAATCCAGAAATTTGCCGTCAGCCAGTTCTTTACCGTCTGCTGGCTGACGGCAAAGAACCTCTTTGCCATCAGTTGACACAATACAGACGGCAAAGAACTGACACATGGCAAAAATACTATTTGCCATGTGTGGGTCCTTTGTCGTCTGCCAGCACACGGCAAAGAGCCCCACGGCAGACGGCAAAGGGGACGCGTGGGTCCCATGCCTGCCGTGTCCGAAATCCGGGGGCCTTTGCCGTCCGCGGGCCTTTGCCGTCTGCCATACGGCCCTTTGCCGTCTGCCATACGGCCCTTTGCCGTCGGGGGGCGGACGGCAAAGGGGCAGCCCTATAACGGCCGTTACCCCCCTCGCTCACTGTCTCTCTCTCTCTCTCACCCCGACCACTCTCTCTCTCCACGGCGGCGACCCCCTCCCCGCGGCGAGCCCACCCCCCCCCCCCCCCCCCCGGCGAGCCCACCCCCCCGGCGACCCCCTCCCCGTGGGATCCCCTCCCCGAGAGGGCACCTCCCCTGCGGCAGGCCCCCTGCCGCCGCCGCCCCCTGCCGCCGCCCCCTGCTGCGCGCCCGCGCCACCTGCCGTCGCCGCCCCCTGCTGCGCGCCACCTGCCGTCGCCGCCCCCTGCCACGAGCCCCCAGCCGCGCGCCCCCTGCCGCCGCCGCCCCCTGCCGGTGAGTTTTTCCTGTTTTTCTTTTTAAAAAAGTTAATTACTTTAGTTAGTTTATTAGGTTAGTTTTTTATTATATATAGGGTAATTTAGTTAGTTTATTTGGTTAGATTATTAGGCTAATTAGGTTAGTTAGTTAGGTTAGAAGAAAAAAAGCAGAAGGAAAAAAAGCAGGAGAAGAAGAAGAAGAAGAAGAAGAGGAGGAGGAGGAGGAGAAAAAAGAAGAAGAAGAAGAAGAAGAAGAAGAAGAAGAGGAGAGGAGGAGGAGGAGAAAGAGGAGGAGAAAGAAGAAGAAGAAGAAGAAGAAGAAGAAGAAGAAGAAGAAGAAGAAGAAAAAGAATAGAAGGAGAAAAAGAGGAGGGGGAGTAGGAGGAGAAAAAAGAAGAAGAAGAAGAAGAAGAAGAAGAAGAAGAAGAAAAAGAGGAGAGAGGAGAAGAAGAAAGAAGAGGAAAAGGGAACCCCGGCACCCCGAAACTGACCCTCGACCCCCGACCCCTGACGCCCGACACCACTGACCCCCGACCATCGACCTCCGACGCCACTGACCCCCGACCCCCGACCCCCGACGCCACTGACCCCCGACGCCACTAACCCTCGACCCCCGACGCCACTGCCCCCGACCCAGACCCTCGGCCCACGACTCCCGACCCCCGACGCTCGACGCCACCAACCCCCGACCCCCGACGCCACTGACACCCGACGTCACTGACCCTGGACCCCCGACGCCACTGACCCTGGACCCCCGACGCCACTGACCCCCCACAACCGACGCCACTAACCCCCCGACCCCCGATGCCACCGACCCTCGACGGCACTGACTCCCGACGCCACTAAGCCCCGACCCCCGACACCTCTTCTGCCTTCTTTTGAACGAGAAGGTGCTTTTCGGCCTTCCAGAGGCCCACGGGGTCATAGTTTTGTAAATTATGAGTTAGGTCACATATTTTCCGATCATGTTAATTATAAAAACATCGTATTTGTGTTGATCGGGTGAATTTCAATGTGCAGTTGTTCGACGACCTCCACGTGCGTTGGACGAGCTCCGCCCTTGCGTTTGTTGGTGAGCACAAATGACTTCTCCTCCTACCCCCTTAATTTGCTCTGTCCCGGTCTTCGTGCCGATGAAACTTGGGAGACCAGCCACAACAACGCCAAGGAGAGGCGTGGCAAAATGGTTGGCGTGCCACACCATCAAGGGAGCGTCAACTTAATCCAATTTGGCGAGAACTGGGTATGTGGTTTGCTTCATGCCTCATGCAATTCATTCTTAATGCTATCTTGAGCCCTTTACCAATACAATTTTCTGCTCTCTCTCTTTTAGGCGCGTCACAATAAGACGGAGGCGCCACAGATGTACGACCTGTATGCGATGGCCCATACTGCCTCGTACAAGAAGGTCAAGGCATTCTGTGAGTCTGACCTCGAGCATCCAGAAAACTTCACCAACATCTCCTCCCACGACAAGCTCGTGAAGTACAGAGATCACGGGAAGGCGAGGAAAGGGGAGCACTTTAACCCGAGCGAGGGGCCTATTGATCCAGAGGTGGTGATGATAGCTGGCAACGGGAGGCCCCATGGCTCGATCGCCATTGGAGACGACCTTATACGTTGTCCTAGCACTCTCCGGCAGATAAAGGCACGCCAAACGAGCTCTTGTCCGGAGATAACACGTCGTCCACGGCCAGTCGAGCTCGCCATCGAGGTTAGTTTAATGGACTCAACTATCTTTCCGCATTATGTTGTGCGTTGGAACCAATATGATTACATTGCTAACAATGAGTTGTGTTGCAGGCTGCTATTCAGAAAGAGAGAGCGGCAATGCAGGCGGCTATGGCGGAGAAGGATAAGGAAATTAGGGAGCTGGAGGAGAGGACGACTGCATTGGTGGAGGCGGAGAGGGCACGGAATGAAGCGTCTACCAGGGCCATATACGAGCTCTTCGTGGTAAGTTTCTTCTTCATGTTATTTCAAATCTTGCATTTGAATGTCCGTTTCATTAATAAATCAAAAGTTTGACTTGTCGAAGCTAAATGTACAGTCTATGTGCGAGAAGAACGGCCAAGTCCCTCCGCCGATGCCAGTCATTAACGTGGCGGGGACGGTGAGTTTCATTTCAGTGGAGTGATCTTAAGAGTGTCCTCATGCTAACTACACATTGCAAACGATGTTTGGTGCAGAATATGTCCCGAAATGCATCGCACGACCCTTGTACAGTCGAGCCTTCTCCAGGGCAGCCTTCTCCAGGTGAAACAAGCCAGAGCCACCGTGCGTCACCCTAACTTAGGTATGTTATTTCTAGTGTTTTAATAAAAAATAGCTAGACTTCCATCTAATGACATAATTAGCTTAGTTAGCTCCAAAATAGCTAGACTTCCATCTAATGACATAATTAGCTTAGTTAGCTCCAAAATGTCCTATTTAATAAAAAAAGACCTATACTTAGCTAATTATCCTCGAAATGACATAATTAGCTCCAAAAAGGCATTCTTAGCCAATTTAGCCCGAAGAAGGGGACCAGAAGAGAAAAAGAGGAAAAATGAAAGGAAGGAAGAGGAAAAATGAGGAGAAGAAGGAGGAGAGGGAGGAGGAGAAGAAGAAGGAGAAGAAGGAGGAGAAGGAGAAGGAGCTCCTCCTTCCCCTTCTTCTTCCTCCTTCTTCCTCCTTCTCCTTCTCCTTCTTCTTCTCCTTCTCCTTCTTCTTTTCTTCTTCTTCTCCTCTTCCTTCTTCTTCTCCTCCTCCTCCTCCTCCTCCTCCTCCTTATTTTACTTCTTCTTCTCTATCTCTTCTTCTACGTAGCTTAGACTTATCCAAGAAAGGCTAAATTGGCTAATTATCCTACGAAATGACATAATTAGCTTAGTTAGCTCCAAAATGTCCTATTTAATAAAAAATGACCTATACTTAGCTAATTATCCTCGAAATGACATAATTAGCTCCAAAAAGGCATTCTTAGCCAATTTAGCCCGAAGAAGGGGACCATAAGAGAAAAAGAGGAAAATGAAAGGAAGGAAGAGGAAAAAGGAGAAGAAGAAGGAGGAGAGGGAGGAGGAGAAGAAGAAGGAGAAGAAGGAGGAGAAGGAGAAGGAGCTCCTCCTTCCCCTTCTTTTTCCTCCTTCTTCCTCCTTCTCCTTCTCCTTCTTCTTCTCCTTCTCCTTCTTCTTTTCTTCTTCTTCTACTCTTCCTTCTTCTTCTCCTCCTCCTCCTCCTCCTTATTTTACTTCTTCTTCTCTATCTCTTCTTCTACGTAGCTTAGACTCATCCAAGAAAGGGTAAATTGGCTAATTATCCTACGAAATGACATAATTAGCTTAGTTAGCTCCAAAATGTCCTATTTAATAAAAAATGACCTATACTTAGCTAATTATCCTCGAAATGACATAATTAGGTCCAAAAAGGCATTCTTAGCCAATTTAGCCCGAAGAAGGGGACCATAAGAGAAAAAGAGGAAAATGAAAGGAAGGAAGAGGAAAA
Source organism: Hordeum vulgare subsp. vulgare (assembly GCF_904849725.1). Lineage (NCBI taxonomy): Eukaryota > Viridiplantae > Streptophyta > Magnoliopsida > Poales > Poaceae > Hordeum > Hordeum vulgare. The sequence continues at coordinate 494,354,308 of NC_058518.1, read as the reverse complement.
AGGAGAAGAAGAAGGAGGAGAGGGAGGAGGAGAAGAAGAAGGAGAAGAAGGAGGAGAAGGAGAAGGAGCTCCTCCTTCCCCTTCTTCTTCCTCCTTCTTCCTCCTTCTCCTTCTCCTTCTTCTTCTCCTTCTCCTTCTTCTTTTCTTCTTCTTCTCCTCTTCCTTCTTCTTCTCCTCCTCCTCCTTATTTTAATTCTTCTTCTCTATCTCTTCTTCTACGTAGCTTAGACTTATCCAAGAAAGGCTAAATTGGCTAATTATCCTACGAAATGACATAATTAGCTTAGTTAGCTCCAAAATGTCCTATTTAATAAAAAAAGACCTATACTTAGCTAATTATCCTCGAAATGACATAATTAGCTCCAAAAAGGCATTCTTAGCCAATTTAGCCCGAAGAAGGGGACCAGAAGAGAAAAAGAGGAAAAATGAAAGGAAGGAAGAGGAAAAATGAGGAGAAGAAGGAGGAGAGGGAGGAGGAGAAGAAGAAGGAGAAGAAGGAGGAGAAGGGGAAGGAGCTCCTCCTTCCCCTTCTTCTTCCTCCTTCTTCCTCCTTCTCCTTCTCCTTCTTCTTCTCCTTCTCCTTCTTCTTTTCTTCTTCTTCTCCTCTTCCTTCTTCTTCTCCTCCTCCTCCTCCTCCTCCTTATTTTACTTCTTCTTCTCTATCTCTTCTTCTACGTAGCTTAGACTTATCCAAGAAAGGCTAAATTGGCTAATTATCCTACGAAATGACATAATTAGCTTAGTTAGCTCCAAAATGTCCTATTTAATAAAAAATGACCTATACTTAGCTAATTATCCTCGAAATGACATAATTAGCTCCAAAAAGGCATTCTTAGCCAATTTAGCCCGAAGAAGGGGACCATAAGAGAAAAAGAGGAAAATGAAAGGAAGGAAGAGGAAAAAGGAGAAGAAGAAGGAGGAGAGGGAGGAGGAGAAGAAGAAGGAGAAGAAGGAGGAGAAGGAGAAGGAGCTCCTCCTTCCCCTTCTTCTTCCTCCTTCTTTCTCCTTCTCCTTCTCCTTCTTCTTCTCCTTCTCCTTCTTCTTTTCTTCTTCTTCTACTCTTCCTTCTTCTTCTCCTCCTCCTCCTCCTCCTTATTTTACTTCTTCTTCTCTATCTCTTCTTCTACGTAGCTTAGACTCATCCAAGAAAGGGTAAATTGGCTAATTATCCTACGAAATGACATAATTAGCTTAGTTAGCTCCAAAATGTCCTATTTAATAAAAAATGACCTATACTTAGCTAATTATCCTCGAAATGACATAATTAGGTCCAAAAAGGCATTCTTAGCCAATTTAGCCGAAGAAGGGGACCATAAGAGAAAAAGAGGAAAATGAAAGGAAGGAAGAGGAAAAAGGAGAAGAAGAAGGAGGAGAGGGAGGAGGAGAAGAAGAAGGAGAAGAAGGAGGAGAAGGAGAAGGAGCTCCTCCTTCCCCTTCTTCTTCCTCCTTCTTCCTCCTTCTCCTTCTCCTTCTTCTTCTCCTTCTCCTTCTTCTTTTCTTCTTCTTCTCCTCTTCCTTCTTCTTCTCCTCCTCCTCCTCCTCCTCCTCCTTATTTTACTTCTTCTTCTCTATCTCTTCTTCTACGTAGCTTAGACTTATCCAAGAAAGGCTAAATTGGCTAATTATCCTACGAAATGACATAATTAGCTTAGTTAGCTCCAAAATGTCCTATTTAATAAAAAAAGACCTATACTTAGCTAATTATCCTCGAAATGACATAATTAGGTCCAAAAAGGCATTCTTAGCCAATTTAGCCCGAAGAAGGGGACCAGAAGAGAAAAAGAGGAAAATGAAAGGAAGGAAGAGGAAAAAGGAGAAGAAGAAGGAGGAGAGGGAGGAGGAGAAGAAGGAGGAGAAGAAGGAGGAGAAGGAGAAGGAGCTCCTCCTTCCCCTTCTTCTTCCTCCTTCTTCCTCCTTCTCCTTCTCCTTCTTCTTCTCATTCTCCTTCTTCTTTTCTTCTTCTTCTCCTCTTCCTTCTTCTTCTCCTCCTCCTCCTCCTCCTCCTCCTCCTTATTTTACTTCTTCTTCTCTATCTCTTCTTCTACGTAGCTTAGACTTATCCAAGAAAGGCTAAATTGGCTAATTATCCTACGAAATGACATAATTAGCTTAGTTAGCTCCAAAATGGCCTATTTAATAAAAAAAGACATATACTTAGCTAATTATCCTCGAAATGACATAATTAGGTCCAAAAAGGCATTCTTAGCCAATTTAGCCCGAAGAAGGGGACCAGAAGAGAAAAAGAGGAAAATGAAAGGAAGGAAGAGGAAAAAGGAGAAGAAGAAGGAGGAGAGGGAGGAGAAGAAGAAGAAGGAGAAGAAGGGGGAGAAGGAGAAGGAGCTCCTCCTTCCCCTTCTTCTTCCTCCTTCTTCCTCCTTCTCCTTCTTCTTCTTCTTCTCCTTCTCCTTCTTCTTTTCTTCTTCTTCTCCTCTTCCTTCTTCTCCTCCTCCTCCTCCTCCTCCTCCTCCTTATTTTACTTCTTCTTCTATATCTCTTCTTCTACGTAGCTTAGACTCATCCAAGAAAGGCTAAATTGGCTAATTATCCTACGAAATGACATAATTAGCTTAGTTAGCTCCAAAATGTCCTATTTAATAAAAAATCACCTATACTTAGCTAATTATCCTCGAAATGACATAATTAGGTCCAAAAAGGCATTCTTAGCCAATTTAGCCCGAAGAAGGGGACAAGAATAGAAAAAAAGGAAAAATGAAAGGAAGGAAGAGGAAAAATGAGGAGAAGAAGGAGGAGAGGGAGGAGGAGAAGAAGAAGGAGAAGAAGGAGGAGAAGCTCCTTCTCCTTCTTCTTCTCCTTCTCCTTCTTCTTTTCTTCTTCTTCTCCTCTTCCTTCTTATTCTCCTCCTCCTCCTCCTCCTCCTCCTTATTTTACTTCTTCTTCTCTATCTCTTCTTCTACGTAGCTTAGACTCATCCAAGAAAGGCTAAATTGGCTAATTATCCTACGAAATGACATAATTAGCTTAGTTAGCTCCAAAATGTCCTATTTAATAAAAAATGACCTATACTTAGCTAATTATCCTCTAAATGACATAATTAGGTCCAAAAAGGCATTCTTAGCCAATTTAGCCCGAAGAAGGGGACAAGAAGAGAAAAAGAGGAAAATGAAAGGAAGGAAGAGGAAAAAGGAGAAGAAGAAGGAGGAGAGGGAGGAGGAGAAGAAGAAGGAGAAGAAGGAGGAGAAGGAGAAGGAGCTCCTCCTTCCCCTTCTTCTTCCTCCTTCTTCCTCCTTCTACTTCTTCTTCTCCTTCTCCTTCTTCTTTTCTTCTTCTTCTCCTCTTCCTTCTTATTCTCCTCCTCCTCCTCCTCCTCCTTATTTTACTTCTTCTTCTCTATCTCTTCTTCTACGTAGCTTAGACTCATCCAAGAAAGGCTAAATTGGCCAATTATCCTACGAAATGACATAATTAGCTTAGTTAGCTCCAAAATGGCCTATTTAATAAAAAAATACCTATACTTAGCTAATTATCCTCGAAATGACATAATTAGGTCCAAAAAGGCATTTGCCGTCCGCGGGCCTTTGCCGTCTGCCATACGGCCCTTTGCCGTCTGCCATACGGCCCTTTGCCGTCGGGGGGCGGACGGCAAAGGGGCAGCCCTATAACGGCCGTTACCCCCCCCCCCCCTCGCTCACTGTCTCTCTCTCTCTCACCCCGACCACTCTCTCTCTCCACGGCGGCGACCCCCTCCCCGCGGCGAGCCCACCCCCCCCCCCCCCGGCGAGCCCACCCCCCCGGCGACCCCCTCCCCGTGGGATCCCCTCCCCGAGAGGGCACCTCCCCTGCGGCGCGCCCCCTGCCGCCGCCGCCCCCTGCCGCGCGCCCGCGCCACCTGCCGTCGCCGCCCCCTGCCACGAGCCCCCAGCCGCGCGCCCCCTGCCGCCGCCGCCCCCTGCCGGTGAGTTTTCCTGTTTTTCTTTTTTTAGAAGTTAATTACTTTAGTTAGTTTATTAGGTTAGTTTTTTATTATATATAGGGTAATTTAGTTAGTTTATTTGGTTAGATTATTAGGCTAATTAGGTTAGTTAGTTAGGTTAGAAGAAAAAAAGCAGAAGGAAAAAAAGCAGGAGAAGAAGAAGAAGAAGAAGAAGAAGAGGAGGAGGAGGAGGAGGAGAAAAAAGAAGAAGAAGAAGAAGAAGAAGAAGAAGAAGAAGAGGAGAGGAGGAGGAGGAGAAAGAGGAGGAGAAAGAAGAAGAAGAAGAAGAAGAAGAAGAAGAAGAAGAAGAAGAAGAAGAAAAAGAATAGAAGGAGAAAAAGAGGAGGGGGAGTAGGAGGAGAAAAAAGAAGAAGAAGAAGAAGAAGAAGAAGAAGAAGAAGAAGAAGAAAAAGAGGAGAGAGGAGAAGAAGAAAGAAGAGGAAAAGGGAACCCCGGCACCCCGAAACTGACCCTCGACCCCCGACCCCTGACGCCCGACGCCACTGACCCCCGACCATCGACCTCCGACGCCACTGACCCCCGACCCCCGACCCCCGACGCCACTGACCCCCGACGCCACTAACCCTCGACCCCCGACGCCACTGCCCCCGACCCAGACCCTCGGCCCACGACTCCCGACCCCCGACGCTCGACGCCACCAACCCCCGACCCCCGACGCCACTGACACCCGACGTCACTGACCCTGGACCCCCGACGCCACTGACCCTGGACCCCCGACGCCACTGACCCCCCACAACCGACGCCACTAACCCCCCGACCCCCGATGCCACCGACCCTCGACGGCACTGACTCCCGACGCCACTAAGCCCCGACCCCCGACACCTCTTCTGCCTTCTTTTGAACGAGAAGGTGCTTTTCGGCCTTCCAGAGGCCCACGGGGTCATAGTTTTGTAAATTATGAGTTAGGTCACATATTTTCCGATCATGTTAATTATAAAAACATCGTATTTGTGTTGATCGGGTGAATTTCAATGTGCAGTTGTTCGACGACCTCCACGTGCGTTGGACGAGCTCCGCCCTTGCTTTTGTTGGTGAGCACAAATGACTTCTCCTCCTACCCCCTTAATTTGCTCTGTCCCGGTCTTCGTGCCGATGAAACTTGGGAGACCAGCCACAACAACGCCAAGGAGAGGCGTGGCAAAATGGTTGGCGTGCCACACCATCAAGGGAGCGTCAACTTAATCCAATTTGGCGAGAACTGGGTATGTGGTTTGCTTCATGCCTCATGCAATTCATTCTTAATGCTATCTTGAGCCCTTTACCAATACAATTTTCTGCTCTCTCTCTTTTAGGCGCGTCACAATAAGACGGAGGCGCCACAGATGTACGACCTGTATGCGATGGCCCATACTGCCTCGTACAAGAAGGTCAAGGCATTCTGTGAGTCTGACCTCGAGCATCCAGAAAACTTCACCAACATCTCCTCCCACGACAAGCTCGTGAAGTACAGAGATCACGGGAAGGCGAGGAAAGGGGAGCACTTTAACCCGAGCGAGGGGCCTATTGATCCAGAGGTGGTGATGATAGCTGGCAACGGGAGGCCCCATGGCTCGATCGCCATTGGAGACGGCCTTATACGTTGTCCTAGCACTCTCCGGCAGATAAAGGCACGCCAAACGAGCTCTTGTCCGGAGATAACACGTCGTCCACGGCCAGTCGAGCTCGCCATCGAGGTTAGTTTAATGGACTCAACTATCTTTCCGCATTATGTTGTGCGTTGGAACCAATATGATTACATTGCTAACAATGAGTTGTGTTGCAGGCTGCTATTCAGAAAGAGAGAGCGGCAATGCAGGCGGCTATGGCGGAGAAGGATAAGGAAATTAGGGAGCTGGAGGAGAGGACGACTGCATTGGTGGAGGCGGAGAGGGCACGGAATGAAGCGTCTACCAGGGCCATATACGAGCTCTTCGTGGTAAGTTTCTTCTTCATGTTATTTCAAATCTTGCATTTGAATGTCCGTTTCATTAATAAATCAAAAGTTTGACTTGTCGAAGCTAAATGTACAGTCTATGTGCGAGAAGAACGGCCAAGTCCCTCCGCCGATGCCAGTCATTAACGTGGCGGGGACGGTGAGTTTCATTTCAGTGGAGTGATCTTAAGAGTGTCCTCATGCTAACTACACATTGCAAACGATGTTTGGTGCAGAATATGTCCCGAAATGCATCGCATGACCCTTGTACAGTCGAGCCTTCTCCAGGGCAGCCTTCTCCAGGTGAAACAAGCCAGAGCCACCGTGCGTCACCCTAACTTAGGTATGTTATTTCTAGTGTTTTAATAAAAAATAGCTAGACTTCCATCTAATGACATAATTAGCTTAGTTAGCTCCAAAATAGCTAGACTTCCATCTAATGACATAATTAGCTTAGTTAGCTCCAAAATGTCCTATTTAATAAAAAAAGACCTATACTTAGCTAATTATCCTCGAAATGACATAATTAGCTCCAAAAAGGCATTCTTAGCCAATTTAGCCCGAAGAAGGGGACCAGAAGAGAAAAAGAGGAAAAATGAAAGGAAGGAAGAGGAAAACTGAGGAGAAGAAGGAGGAGAGGGAGGAGGAGAAGAAGAAGGAGAAGAAGGAGGAGAAGGAGAAGGAGCTCCTCCTTCCCCTTCTTCTTCCTCCTTCTTCCTCCTTCTCCTTCTCCTTCTTCTTCTCCTTCTCCTTCTTCTTTTCTTCTTCTTCTCCTCTTCCTTCTTCTTCTCCTCCTCCTCCTCCTCCTCCTCCTCCTTATTTTACTTCTTCTTCTCTATCTCTTCTTCTACGTAGCTTAGACTTATCCAAGAAAGGCTAAATTGGCTAATTATCCTACGAAATGACATAATTAGCTTAGTTAGCTCCAAAATGTCCTATTTAATAAAAAATGACCTATACTTAGCTAATTATCCTCGAAATGACATAATTAGCTCCAAAAAGGCATTCTTAGCCAATTTAGCCCGAAGAAGGGGACCATAAAAGAAAAAGAGGAAAATGAAAGGAAGGAAGAGGAAAAAGGAGAAGAAGAAGGAGGAGAGGGAGGAGGAGAAGAAGAAGGAGAAGAAGGAGGAGAAGGAGAAGGAGCTCCTCCTTCCCCTTCTTCTTCCTCCTTCTTCCTCCTTCTCCTTCTCCTTCTTCTTCTCCTTCTCCTTCTTCTTTTCTTCTTCTTCTACTCTTCCTTCTTCTTCTCCTCCTCCTCCTCCTCCTTATTTTACTTCTTCTTCTCTATCTCTTCTTCTACGTAGCTTAGACTCATCCAAGAAAGGGTAAATTGGCTAATTATCCTACGAAATGACATAATTAGCTTAGTTAGCTCCAAAATGTCCTATTTAATAAAAAATGACCTATACTTAGCTAATTATCCTCGAAATGACATAATTAGGTCCAAAAAGGCATTCTTAGCCAATTTAGCCCGAAGAAGGGGACCATAAGAGAAAAAGAGGAAAATGAAAGGAAGGAAGAGGAAAAAGGAGAAGAAGAAGGAGGAGAGGGAGGAGGAGAAGAAGAAGGAGAAGAAGGAGGAGAAGGAGAAGGAGCTCCTCCTTCCCCTTCTTCTTCCTCCTTCTTCCTCCTTCTCCTTCTCCTTCTTCTTCTCCTTCTCCTTCTTCTTTTCTTCTTCTTCTCCTCTTCCTTCTTCTTCTCCTCCTCCTCCTTATTTTACTTCTTCTTCTCTATCTCTTCTTCTACGTAGCTTAGACTTATCCAAGAAAGGCTAAATTGGCTAATTATCCTACGAAATGACATAATTAGCTTAGTTAGCTCCAAAATGTCCTATTTAATAAAAAAAGACCTATACTTAGCTAATTATCCTCGAAATGACATAATTAGCTCCAAAAAGGCATTCTTAGCCAATTTAGCCCGAAGAAGGGGACCAGAAGAGAAAAAGAGGAAAAATGAAAGGAAGGAAGAGGAAAACTGAGGAGAAGAAGGAGGAGAGGGAGGAGGAGAAGAAGAAGGAGAAGAAGGAGGAGAAGGAGAAGGAGCTCCTCCTTCCCCTTCTTCTTCCTCCTTCTTCCTCCTTCTCCTTCTCCTTCTTCTTCTCCTTCTCCTTCTTCTTTTCTTCTTCTTCTCCTCTTCCTTCTTCTTCTCCTCCTCCTCCTCCTCCTCCTCCTTATTTTACTTCTTCTTCTCTATCTCTTCTTCTACGTAGCTTAGACTTATCCAAGAAAGGCTAAATTGGCTAATTATCCTACGAAATGACATAATTAGCTTAGTTAGCTCCAAAATGTCCTATTTAATAAAAAATGACCTATACTTAGCTAATTATCCTCGAAATGACATAATTAGCTCCAAAAAGGCATTCTTAGCCAATTTAGCCCGAAGAAGGGGACCATAAAAGAAAAAGAGGAAAATGAAAGGAAGGAAGAGGAAAAAGGAGAAGAAGAAGGAGGAGAGGGAGGAGGAGAAGAAGAAGGAGAAGAAGGAGGAGAAGGAGAAGGAGCTCCTCCTTCCCCTTCTTCTTCCTCCTTCTTCCTCCTTCTCCTTCTCCTTCTTCTTCTCCTTCTCCTTCTTCTTTTCTTCTTCTTCTACTCTTCCTTCTTCTTCTCCTCCTCCTCCTCCTCCTTATTTTACTTCTTCTTCTCTATCTCTTCTTCTACGTAGCTTAGACTCATCCAAGAAAGGGTAAATTGGCTAATTATCCTACGAAATGACATAATTAGCTTAGTTAGCTCCAAAATGTCCTATTTAATAAAAAATGACCTATACTTAGCTAATTATCCTCGAAATGACATAATTAGGTCCAAAAAGGCATTCTTAGCCAATTTAGCCCGAAGAAGGGGACCATAAGAGAAAAAGAGGAAAATGAAAGGAAGGAAGAGGAAAAAGGAGAAGAAGAAGGAGGAGAGGGAGGAGGAGAAGAAGAAGGAGAAGAAGGAGGAGAAGGAGAAGGAGCTCCTCCTTCCCCTTCTTCTTCCTCCTTCTTCCTCCTTCTCCATCTCCTTCTTCTTCTCCTTCTCCTTCTTCTTTTCTTCTTCTTCTCCTCTTCCTTCTTCTTCTCCTCCTCCTCCTTATTTTACTTCTTCTTCTCTATCTCTTCTTCTACGTAGCTTAGACTTATCCAAGAAAGGCTAAATTGGCTAATTATCCTACGAAATGACATAATTAGCTTAGTTAGCTCCAAAATGTCCTATTTAATAAAAAAAGACCTATACTTAGCTAATTATCCTCGAAATGACATAATTAGCTCCAAAAAGGCATTCTTAGCCAATTTAGCCCGAAGAAGGGGACCAGAAGAGAAAAAGAGGAAAAATGAAAGGAAGGAAGAGGAAAAATGAGGAGAAGAAGGAGGAGAGGGAGGAGGAGAAGAAGAAGGAGAAGAAGGAGGAGAAGGGGAAGGAGCTCCTCCTTCCCCTTCTTCTTCCTCCTTCTTCCTCCTTCTCCTTCTCCTTCTTCTTCTCCTTCTCCTTCTTCTTTTCTTCTTCTTCTCCTCTTCCTTCTTCTTCTCCTCCTCCTCCTCCTCCTCCTTATGTTACTTCTTCTTCTCTATCTCTTCTTCTACGTAGCTTAGACTTATCCAAGAAAGGCTAAATTGGCTAATTATCCTACGAAATGACATAATTAGCTTAGTTAGCTCCAAAATGTCCTATTTAATAAAAAATGACCTATACTTAGCTAATTATCCTCGAAATGACATAATTAGCTCCAAAAAGGCATTCTTAGCCAATTTAGCCCAAAGAAGGGGACCATAAGAGAAAAAGAGGAAAATGAAAGGAAGGAAGAGGAAAAAGGAGAAGAAGAAGGAGGAGAGGGAGGAGGAGAAGAAGAAGGAGAAGAAGGAGGAGAAGGAGAAGGAGCTCCTCCTTCCCCTTCTTCTTCCTCCTTCTTTCTCCTTCTCCTTCTCCTTCTTCTTCTCCTTCTCCTTCTTCTTTTCTTCTTCTTCTACTCTTCCTTCTTCTTCTCCTCCTCCTCCTCCTCCTTATTTTACTTCTTCTTCTCTATCTCTTCTTCTACGTAGCTTAGACTCATCCAAGAAAGGGTAAATTGGCTAATTATCCTACGAAATGACATAATTAGCTTAGTTAGCTCCAAAATGTCCTATTTAATAAAAAATGACCTATACTTAGCTAATTATCCTCGAAATGACATAATTAGGTCCAAAAAGGCATTCTTAGCCAATTTAGCCGAAGAAGGGGACCATAAGAGAAAAAGAGGAAAATGAAAGGAAGGAAGAGGAAAAAGGAGAAGAAGAAGGAGGAGAGGGAGGAGGAGAAGAAGAAGGAGAAGAAGGAGGAGAAGGAGAAGGAGCTCCTCCTTCCCCTTCTTCTTCCTCCTTCTTCCTCCTTCTCCTTCTCCTTCTTCTTCTCCTTCTCCTTCTTCTTTTCTTCTTCTTCTCCTCTTCCTTCTTCTTCTCCTCCTCCTCCTCCTCCTCCTCCTTATTTTACTTCTTCTTCTCTATCTCTTCTTCTACGTAGCTTAGACTTATCCAAGAAAGGCTAAATTGGCTAATTATCCTACGAAATGACATAATTAGCTTAGTTAGCTCCAAAATGTCCTATTTAATAAAAAAAGACCTATACTTAGCTAATTATCCTCGAAATGACATAATTAGGTCCAAAAAGGCATTCTTAGCCAATTTAGCCCGAAGAAGGGGACCAGAAGAGAAAAAGAGGAAAATGAAAGGAAGGAAGAGGAAAAAGGAGAAGAAGAAGGAGGAGAGGGAGGAGGAGAAGAAGGAGGAGAAGAAGGAGGAGAAGGAGAAGGAGCTCCTCCTTCCCCTTCTTCTTCCTCCTTCTTCCTCCTTCTCCTTCTCCTTCTTCTTCTCATTCTCCTTCTTCTTTTCTTCTTCTTCTCCTCTTCCTTCTTCTTCTCCTCCTCCTCCTCCTCCTCCTCCTCCTTATTTTACTTCTTCTTCTCTATCTCTTCTTCTACGTAGCTTAGACTTATCCAAGAAAGGCTAAATTGGCTAATTATCCTACGAAATGACATAATTAGCTTAGTTAGCTCCAAAATGGCCTATTTAATAAAAAAAGACCTATACTTAGCTAATTATCCTCGAAATGACATAATTAGCTCCAAAAAGGCATTCTTAGCCAATTTAGCCCGAAGAAGGGGACCAGAAGAGAAAAAGAGGAAAATGAAAGGAAGGAAGAGGAAAAAGGAGAAGAAGAAGGAGGAGAGGGAGGAGAAGAAGAAGAAGGAGAAGAAGGGGGAGAAGGAGAAGGAGCTCCTCCTTCCCCTTCTTCTTCCTCCTTCTTCCTCCTTCTCCTTCTCCTTCTTCTTCTCCTTCTCCTTCTTCTTTTCTTCTTCTTCTCCTCTTCCTTCTTCTCCTCCTCCTCCTCCTCCTCCTCCTTATTTTACTTCTTCTTCTCTATCTCTTCTTCTACGTAGCTTAGACTCATCCAAGAAAGGCTAAATTGGCTAATTATCCTACGAAATGACATAATTAGCTTAGTTAGCTCCAAAATGTCCTATTTAATAAAAAATCACCTATACTTAGCTAATTATCCTCGAAATGACATAATTAGGTCCAAAAAGGCATTCTTAGCCAATTTAGCCCGAAGAAGGGGACAAGAATAGAAAAAAAGGAAAAATGAAAGGAAGGAAGAGGAAAAATGAGGAGAAGAAGGAGGAGAGGGAGGAGGAGAAGAAGAAGGAGAAGAAGGAGGAGAAGCTCCTTCTCCTTCTTCTTCTCCTTCTCCTTCTTCTTTTCTTCTTCTTCTCCTCTTCCTTCTTATTCTCCTCCTCCTCCTCCTCCTCCTCCTTATTTTACTTCTTCTTCTCTATCTCTTCTTCTACGTAGCTTAGACTCATCCAAGAAAGGCTAAATTGGCTAATTATCCTACGAAATGACATAATTAGCTTAGTTAGCTCCAAAATGTCCTATTTAATAAAAAATGACCTATACTTAGCTAATTATCCTCTAAATGACATAATTAGGTCCAAAAAGGCATTCTTAGCCAATTTAGCCCGAAGAAGGGGACAAGAAGAGAAAAAGAGGAAAATGAAAGGAAGGAAGAGGAAAAAGGAGAAGAAGAAGGAGGAGAGGGAGGAGGAGAAGAAGAAGGAGAAGAAGGAGGAGAAGGAGAAGGAGCTCCTCCTTCCCCTTCTTCTTCCTCCTTCTTCCTCCTTCTACTTCTTCTTCTCCTTCTCCTTCTTCTTTTCTTCTTCTTCTCCTCTTCCTTCTTATTCTCCTCCTCCTCCTCCTCCTCCTTATTTTACTTCTTCTTCTCTATCTCTTCTTCTACGTAGCTTAGACTCATCCAAGAAAGGCTAAATTGGCCAATTATCCTACGAAATGACATAATTAGCTTAGTTAGCTCCAAAATGGCCTATTTAATAAAAAAAATACCTATACTTAGCTAATTATCCTCGAAATGACATAATTAGGTCCAAAAAGGCATTCTTAGCCAATTTAGCCCGAAGAAGGGGACAAGAAGAGAAAAAGAGGAAAATGAAAGGAAGGAAGAGGAAAAAGGAGAAGAAGAAGGAGGAGAGGGAGGAGGAGAAGAAGAAGGAGAAGAAGGAGGAGAAGGAGAAGGAGCTCCTCCTTCCCCTTCTTCTTCCTCCTTCTCCTTCTCCTTCTTCTTCTCCTTCTCCTTCTTCTTTTCTTCTTCTTCTCCTCTTCCTTCTTCTTCTCCTCCTCCTCCTCCTCCTCCTTATTTTACTTCTTCTTCTCTATCTCTTCTTCTACGTAGCTTAGACTTATCCAAGAAAGGCTAAATTGGCTAATTATCCTACGAAATGACATAATTAGCTTAGTTAGCTCCAAAATGGCCTATTTAATAAAAAAATGACCTATACTTAGCTAATTATCCTCGAAATGACATAATTAGCTCCAAAAAGGCATTCTTAGCCAATTTAGCCCGAAGAAGGGGACAAGAAGAGAAAAAGAGGAAAATGAAAGGAAGGAAGAGGAAAAAGGAGAAGAAGAAGGAGGAGAGGGAGGAGGAGAAGAAGAAGGGGACAAAAGGATAAAAAGAAGAAGGAGAAGAAGGAGAAGAAGAAGGAGAAGAAGAAGTAGAAGGAGCCCGCTCCTTCTACTTCTTCTTCTCCTTCTTCTCCTTCTTCTTCTCCTTCTTCTTCTTCTCCTCTTCCTTCTCCTTCTCCTCCTCCTCCTCCTCCTCCTTTTTCTTCTTCTTCTCCTCTTCCTTCTCCTTCTCCTCCTCCTCCTCCTCCTCCTCCTTCTTTTACTTCTTCTTCTCTTTCTCTTCTCCTATAGTTAGCTAGGGTTCCACCTAAATGACATAATTAGCTTAGTTAGCTCCTAAATGGTCCATACTTAGCTAATTTCTCTCCGAAATAACCTATATATACACTACTTCATCTAGTATTATTTTTCTAACTTTCTTATTTGTCATTCTGCAGATTACCTTCACTTCACGGGAAGCTTGGTTGATGGAATGCTTGAAGATTATTTCTTGTACCATGGGTTGTAGTGAAACTATTGTAGTATATGAATATATGAAACTTTGTATGCACGTGGATGAAACTGGTGTAATATATGGTTTGGTACGGATGTAACTTCCATAATATGTATGCACTATGGATGAGAGTTATTTTAATATGGTTATGAGTACGGAAAGAAATTTATTTATGTCAAATATATATATATATATACTGATTATTGTTAAAAATGCTGGATATAACAAAAAATAAATAAAAAAGGGGCTGGTTCCCCTCTTTGCCGTCTGCCCCCACATGGCAAAGGGGGGGAGGCACACGGCAAAGAGGGAATCTGCCCCCTCTCTCTCCCCTCTTTGTCGTCTACCCCCACATGGAAAAGGGGGGGAGGCAGACGGCAAAGAGGGAATCAGCCCCCTCTCTCTCCCCTCTTTGCCGTCTGCCCCACATGGCAAAGGGGGGGAGGTACACGGCAAAGAGGGAATCTGCCCCCTCTCTCTCCCCTCTTTGCCGTCTGCCCCCACATGGCAAAGGGGGGAAGGTAGACGGCAAAGAGGGAATCTGCCCCCTCTCTCTCCCCTCTTTGCCGTCTGCCCCCACATGGCAAAGGGGGGGAGGCAGACGGCAAAGAGAGGAGGCCTGCCGTTAACACTTAACGGGGACGTTGCAATATATGCCGTCCCACTTATTTTGCCGTCTGCCCCCTCATGGCAAAGATTCTTTGCCGTCCGCTTTGTGAAAGCAGACGGCAAAGAGCCTCTTCACCGGATTTTTTTTTACCGTCTACTTTGCCATGAGGGGGCAGGCGGCAAAGCCTTTGCCATCCGTGGTTGCCCCCTTTGCCGTCCGCCTTGGCAGACGACAAATTTCTGAATTTCAGTAGTGAGAAGGGGTAGCGAGGCACACATCGTGTTGTCGCCATCAAGGGTAAAGAGATGGGGTTTTCATCATCGGGTTGAGTTTATCCCTCTACATCATGTCATCTTGCTTAAGGCGTTACTCTGCTTGTCATGAACTCAATACACTAGATGCATGCTGGATAGCGGTCGATGTGTGGAGTAATAGTAGTAGATGCAGAAAGTATCGGTCTACTTGTGTGGGACGTGATGCCTATATGTATGATCATTGCCTTAGATATCTTCATGACTTTGTGCGGTTCTATCAATTGCTCGATAGTAATTTGTTCACCCACCGTAATATTTGCTATTTTGAGAGAAGCCTCTAGTGAACACTATGGCCCCGGGGTCTACTTCACAACATATTTTCAGCCTTACTCTTTTACTTCGTTGCACTTTCCGCCTTCAGATCTCACTTCGCAATCAATCTTGAAGGGATTGACAACCCCTTTATAGCGCTGGGTGCAAGCTCTTTTGTGTTTGCGCATGTACTCTGGACTTGACGAGATTCTCCTACTGGATTGATACCTTGGTTCTCAAACTGAGGAAAATACTTACTGCTCCTATGCTGCATCACGCTTTCCTCTTCAAGGGAAAAACCAACACAAGCAAGTCTCCATCAACGTGTCAATTTCTGGCGCTGTTGTTTGAGAAGTAGCAAGCACGACCACAACTAGGAAGGGAAGGGAGGGACTCGTGACCCACTCGTCGCCATCGATACCGCCGCGAGTGTCCGCCTCCGATGGTACACGATCAGATCCCACAAACTGGAATTTTACCACCCAAGCGAAGAACCTGAGAAACCAGGCTGAATTCTCACGGTACCCGGACATTGCCACTCCGGCTGCCACCATGACGCCGCCACCTTCTCAAGCACCGAGAGGGATTTCACAGCCTAAACCAACCTCTATGTCGCTCAATCAATGCCAACAGCGAGGATGGACTGGCCTCTGATACCAATTGTCAAGGACTAACTTCTGAATTCAGAGACAAGACATAATTCCGCTTGATTTCAGGGTATTTGGAATTGTCGAGCTAGGGTTCGTATTGCAAGGGAAAGGGGAAAACAGGTTCAGCTCGCCTCCGACGGCTAGGGTTTACACTGATAAACATTACATGATCCTAAATGAAAAAGAGAGAGCTGGCTTTATAGCCGTTACAACGAGCCACCAGGACATGGCGGTGCTAGAAAGTGAATAACTGTCCAGGACACGCTCACACCATCACATCACTGATGGACGATCAGAAATGATGCAGCCCGACGAATCGTTATATTGCATGGTGAGCCATTGGATGCGAGATCTTCGGTCTTCTCTTCTTATGGTACGCGAGAACAGAGCAACTACATTAACTAAATGTAAACAACATGACACACTCTCACGAGGACGCTGCCGCGGTGACGAAGGCGGCGTCGGGCCATAGTCGAACCACATTGGTGTAGGGTAGGCGGCTGGATTGCACCGCCACCTGCCGCATTGAGGCAGATCCAATTCACCACCGCCGCCTGCCGCATTGAGGCAGATCGAATTCGCCACCGCCGCCAGCCACCAGTCATATTCTCCTGTCATGTGCTCATCCTTCATCTATCGAGGCCGAAGGCGAGCCGCGGATGAGGCGTGGCAAGTGGCAGCCGCGACGGTTCTACCGTGTGGCGAGGGGTCAGTTCCCTTTTTCCCGGTGCCTGATTGTAGGGATTGCAGACATGGACGTGGAGTTTATGTATTCGTGGTGGAGTACAGTCAGTCATCCTGAATTAGTAAGTACACACAGACAACAGATTAGGTTAACGATGGACGTTATATTAGGATTAGTGGACCTAATCAGGTGGTGGTAATGAGTCTATGTATACTTAATGTGTGTGTTTAGAAAAGATAACGTATGCTCTTTTATTAACAGTGGAGAAGATGGGTGTGCTTACTCCTTAGCGAATCTAACTCTTGCACCCTCGCCAAAAAAACTTGAAAAAAATATGGGAGATCAAGTTACAAGTTTTTTTGGGCCTTCGGTCTGCACATTAACTCTTCGGTGGAACTGAGTGAGCAGGTAGCAACGCCTTTTAATCTTTTACTAGTTATTTTTCATGAATACGCAAAAAATGCATCTTTTCATTGATATAAGGAAGACTTTACAAAATGAGGTTACAGTGATACACTAAGCCATGTACAGAAGTGCTTTGCTTTTACTAGGTTTGCTATGGGATGAACAATATTGTGATGGCATGTATCTAAGGATGAAACAATATGTAGTGCTTTGCTATGGGATGAAACGATATTGTGATGTCATGTATCTAGGGATGAATCAATATGTAGTGCTTTGCTTTTACTAGCTTTGCTATGGGATGAAACAATATTGTGATGCCATGTATCTAGGGATTTAAGAATATGTAGTGCTTTGCTTTTACTAGCTTTGCTATGGGATGAAACAATATTGTGATGTCATGTATCTAGGGATGAAACAATTTGTAGTGCTTTGCTTTTACTAGCTTTGCTATGGGATGAAACAATATTGTGATGACATGTATCTAGGGATGAAACAACATGTAGTGCTTTTCTTTTACTAGCTTTGCTATGGGATGAAACAATATTGTGGTGGCATGTATCTAGGGATGAAACAACATGTAGTGCTTTGCTTTTACTAGCTTTCCTATGGGATGAAACAATATTGTGGTGGCATGTATCTAGGGATGAAACAACATGTAGTGCTTTGCTTTTACTAGCTTTGCTATGGGATGAAACAACATTGTGGTGGCATGTATCTAGGGTTGAAACAATATGTTAGGAGTGGTGGCATGCGAAGTGGTAGATTATTAGCAGTTTTGCAAGGAATAGGTAAAAAAAAGTGGACCACGTAATCTATTCTGAATAATACGGTTGGATCCTTGTTTCTCATTATCCACAAGGCCTAATTAATTGCGTACCTATTAAAAAAAATTGTGCTGGAATTAATTAATTATATTAATGACCCAAGAAGTAACTCCACACAATAAAATTATTGTTTAATTGTACTAATTGATTACAGATGTAATTAATCATATTATTAGTTAATTCATTAATGACTTGATTTCCAAACCAATCCGACGTTGATTTTCAAATTGTTTTCGCATTGATAGTTCCGTATGAATGACGACGACATACACAATCCCTTTTTAACAATAGAGATGTCATGTGGTCGACGTTAGGTCCATATAAAACCATTCTTGGGCGTGTGAATGTTGGAAAATGAAAGCGAGACAAGCTCATATACTCATGTAATCGACTGTCCATATGGTTTTCTTTCAAGAAACATAAATACATATGTTTTTTCACATCAGTTACCAGAATTCAAAACGACGTCGTATCATAAACCAGATACCACGAAAACCATAAAACTAGTTTGGTTCGGTTTATTGCTGACCCGGTTTTCGAGTCCAGTTTTTAAATATGTACAGAGCGAGTGTTTTCTTTTCCTTTTCTTTCGTGAAAGAATACAGAGAGTAGTTTTCATTTTATTACCATAATTAAAAATGAATACTCTCTATGTTTTAAAATAAATGTCTTAAGCTTAGTACATTTTATACAAGTACCAGTACGAAGTCAAGATACTTATTTTATCGTACGGCCCCGAAGGTTTTAAGACGGACGTAGAAGATTGATGAGACGAGCTTCGACAAGGAGGCGAGCCCAACCCAGACGCAGCCTCCCAAACGGAACGGAAAACGGAAGGCCCATGACGGACGGGATATCCTGACGCGAATTCGAAACGAGTGGGGACCACCACCACCACCACCACAGTTTCTTCTCGCTTCCTTCCTCCCCGAAAATCCCGAAACACAAACAAACGCCAACCCCGGCCGTGCTCCTCCGCAATCGTCTCCCTCCCCATTCCCAACCCATTTCGAATCCCGCCGCGCGCCCTCTCCGGCGACGCCTCCGCCCCCGTCCGCCGGCAGGCCGCGCACCGGTGAGCGAGCTCTCGTATCGCGGGAGGCGGAAATCCGCGCGCGGCGGAGGCCCTGTAATTAACCAATCCCCCTCGATTCGCTCCCCACGTACCCGCAGGCCGCGGCGCCCCCGGCGGGACCGGGATGAGCGGCGGACGTCGCCCCGGCGACCAGCTCCTCCAGATGGGGACGGCGTGCGGCGCCCTCATGCACGAGCTCCAGGTGCGCGCGGCCTCTCCGATTACGTACCGCGGCGGGTGTGATTCGATCGCCGGGTCTGACGATCGCTCGCGGTTGGTTGGTTGCGTGCGTGCGTGTCTGTGTGTGTGTGCGCAGGTCATCTGGGACGAGATCGGGGAGAAGGACGCCGCGAGGGACACCATGCTGCTCGAGCTCCAGCAGGAGTGCCTCGAGGCCTACCGGAGGAAGGTCGACCAGGCCAGCCGCTGCCGGGCCGAGCTGCGGCGGGACATCGCCGACGCCCAGGCCGAGCTCGCCGCCGTGTGCTCCGCCATGGCCGAGTCGCCCGTCCTCGTCAGGGAGGTTGTTCACTCTTCCACCTGTTTGTTTTCTCCTCAAATACCGCAAAGCAAGTTTATCTAAAAAAAACGGTTTTGTTGAAACACATTTAGGTGTGAGATAATGTATTGCACATCTAAGTCCTATATCATTGATCTTGAGGAGCTATCACACCTTTCTCTTGATTTAATCATTTAGATGTGCAATAACTATGTCACATCTAGATGTGTCATGGACACACCAAAAAAAAAATACCGCAAAAGAACTTGTGTTGGTACTTGGTAAGGCACAACTATTGTGCTAATTGCGTGCAGTTACACTGTACAAATGAATTTCGGGTCCCTATTGTTCTGTTATCCAGTCAGTCCTAGTTGTGTTAGGGACTTAATTCTGTTCCCAGGCAGGTCAGCTAGTTAGAAATTCATGCCAGGACAGCCATCTGTTTTTGTTACTTCTGTCATACTATCATTTATCTCTTCAGAAAACAGGATATTCAAAATTTAATCCGTTTTCAAATAAACAAATAAATGTGTTCTTCCAATAGATGGTTGCAAGTATGCCTAATTGTCAACGATTGGCTGATGGGTTCAGAACAGTAGCGATTCCATTCAATCCATGCAGAGGAAAATGAGGGCTCGTGTAAATTTGGTTGCAGTCATATATACCCTTTTGATTTCATCATAACGAGGCAGCATTGTTTATTCACTGACCAATTTAACTGTAAAACACAGCTTCAGAGTAATGATGTTGCATGTTCACTCCGCATGTATTGTTAGTGTAATTAATTTCAAAGGCTTGAAGCTTCCTATGCGGACTTTGCCAATAATGAGTATTTCCCATCATGTCTTTTCTTCATTCTGAACAGAAAGGGTATGGCTTACGGGAGGAACTGAGTGCAATCTTCCCATATTTGGAAGAGATGAAGAATAGAAAGGCCGAAAGATGGAACCAGATTCTTGATGTTATAGGCAAGATAAAAAAGATATCATCTGAGATCAGACCTGCAGATTTTGTCCCTTTTAAAGCACCTGTGGATCAATCTGATCTATCCTGCAGAAGGCTAGAAGAGTTAAGAACGGAGCTGCGGTCCCTAGAGAAAGAGAAGGTTCATGTTCATCCCTTTTGCCCTTTGTACACACTGATTACATTTTCTATTTCTCACTTATGCTAGTTCTGTGATTTTTTAAATATCTGGCAGAGCGAGCGGCTAAAGCAAGTAATGGATTACCTGAATACTTTGCATTCCTTGTGTAAAGTACTTGGTGTTAACTTCAAGCAAACAATATCTGATGTACACCCCAGTCTTGATGAGGATGGCGTACCAATGAACATTAGCAACACCACAATTGAGAGGTTGGCGTTGGCAATACAGAGACTACGGGAAACAAAAATTGAAAGGATGCAGAAGGTTAGCATCTTACAGTTCTATTCTAGAAGTTTCATCATATGACTGCTTTCGGCCCTCAACTCTGTTAGCTCTTACAGCTTCAAGATCTCTCGTCTACAATGCTCGAACTATGGAATCTTATGGATACACCGATAGAAGAGCAACAGTCGTTCCAGAATATAACATGCAATATTGCTGCATCAGAACCTGAAATAACAGAGGCCGATGCCCTTACCATTGACGTCATGAACTTTGTGAGTCAATGTGTTGTTTGCAGAAGTTGCTTTAATTGTATTTATTGGTTAGGTTAGGAGAGATGATATTCTTTGATGCAGGTAGAAGCTGAGGTATTGAGGCTTGAACAACTGAAAGTCAGTAAAATGAAGGACTTGGTTCTGAAGAAGCAAACAGAACTAGAAGAGCATCGTCGACGCGCACATTTAGTTGGAGATGAACATTATGCAACTCAGTTCAATATCGAGGCCATTGAAGCAGGTATGTTTCTAGCTTTCTAAAATGCTTTGGTGCATTAGGCAGAATAAGGATTTTTTCCTTGTAATTTTCTTTGCTGCAGCATTCAGATACAAACAGACGTGTTTGTTGATATCATTTATTAATGTTGTAATATCCAACATAAATGTTTTTGCTGTTTCATTGCAGGTGCTATTGACCCCTCACTTCTTCTAGAACAAATCGAGGCATACATCGCAACAGTTAAAGAAGATGCTTTTAGCAGGAAGGATATACTTGAGCGAGTTGAAAGGTGGCTAAATGCATGTGAGGAGGAAGCTTGGTTAGAGGATTATAGCAAAGTATGGTTGTGTTTGATGACTTAATCCAGGCGATATGACAACATTTTCTATATCAACTCCTACTAATTTCACTATCTAAATATCATGTTAGGATGATAACCGATATAATGCTGGGAGGGGTGCACATTTTATGCTCAAGAGAGCTGAAAAAGCCCGTGTTTTGGTTAACAAGATACCAGGTAAAACAACGCTACTAAGTACACTATATTCTGCTTGTTATTTTTAAAATGCTGTTGATGATCTGTTTCTTGTTGCATGGAGCAGGAATTGTAGACCTTCTTACAAATAAAGTTATTGATTGGGAGAAAGAAAGGGGCACTGAGTTTACTTACGATGGTGTACGTATCCATAATTTCACTGTTATTCTTGTGAGTAAACACAATATCTGTTTCTATACTGTCAAAAGTTCATGCCATTCAACCTTTTCAGGTTAGTCTTTTGTCTATGCTTGATGATTATAGGATAGTTCGTGAAGAAAAGGAGCAGGAAAAGAAGAGGCAAAGGGTATTCATATTTTGAAACTTTTTTGCACTTGTATCTGTCTTCATCTGCAGATGATATCTGATGGGTGAGAAATTGCAGGATCAGAAGAAGCTTGAGGATCGATTCAAAGCCGAGCAGGAGACACTGTATGGATCAAAGCCAAGCCCTGCAAAGTTAAATAGCGGGAACAAGCTTACCAGAAACTCCTCGGGAATTGCAAACCGGAGGCTGTCTGTCGGCGGAGGACCAGTGCGAACTCCAAAATTAGTGACACCTCAGTCAAGATTCATACGTTCAGCCAAGAAGACAGAAGATAGTGGCACGCTCTCCCCTGGCAAGTTCACTTAACCATAGCTGATGCAATTGTTCAGTTTTTTTACTTTCAAATTAACGGACTATGTCTGATGAAAACAAAAAAAACGCTTACAGGTAGGAGAGGCAAAGGCACTGCCAACCCTCGATGCAAGCAGTTATCTTTCAAGGCAAGTACTCTTGGTGAGACTGAAACTCTTCGCAAACCCTTCACGCAGATCGCACCCGGAAATAGCATCCCATCGACGCCCGTGCGGTCTGCCTCCAATAGTACCGAAGGCGAGAACAGAACTCCCAAAATACTCGCAGCACCAACTCCTAAGACGCCGATGATGGTGATCTCTCCTATGCAAATGTCCACAACGCCTGCTCTGACTGCCGCAAGAGCTGCACCTATCTGCGTCTCCAATGACAAGCCGGAGCTGTGTTTGCTAGAGGGCACCGAGTACTCCTTTGAAGAGAGGCGTCTTGCCTATCTCGCTGCGCACGCCGCTTGACTCTTGGGGAATGCCGGGGAATGCAGGGTAGGTTGCTGAAAGTATGTCATCTGGCATGGCAAGGCGTCTCTTGTGGGAGACGCTTGGCTTAGTTGATAAAGACACATTTTTTTTTGTATCGAAGTCACAGCCATATGTCATGCTGGCTTAGTTGGTTGGATTGCTGGCTTCTGCTATAGATGTTTAGCAAGTCATGGTACGTGATACTGGAAATGCATACTGGTTTATCTACAGAAGATATCTTTCTACAGGTCGACCGATGCGCTAAACTATATATCCGTGTTGCTTGTGACGTAAACCTACACAATTGAACATATTATTGCTGGCAGCACTGGATGTTTCATGTGCCAGTAGCTGTGGTTAACCAAAAGATAAACGTGCAACATGTTGCCTGATTTGCCAGGTGCAAGCAGAAAGCCCGATGCATTGCTGCTCAAAGCCACTGCAGCAATGGCAAAAAGTTACAAGCGTCGAAAAGCACTGCAAGTTTCCTCAAGTTAGAGAGGCCGGACACTTCACAGCACACGTATGCACATTTTCTTTGATGAATACTTCCTCTGTAAACTAATATAAGAGTTCTCTATTTTTACAGAGGGAGTATTTATAAGTAGGTAGAGCAGACCTGGCCAAACGGGCCGGCCTGGCACGGCACGGTCCGGCCCACCATAATCGTGCCATGCCCGGCACGGCACGCCTGGGCCCGATTATTAGCCGGGCCGTGCCATGCCCGGCACGGCACGCCTGGGCCCGATTATTAGCCGGGCCGTGCCGGCCCGCCGGCGCAGCCTCCCGGCCCAGGCACGACATGAAGGCTATACGGGCCGGCCCGTAGGCACGCCAGGCCCGCTAGCCTGTTAGTTTTTTTTGTTATTTTTAGGCTATTATTTGGGCTAATTTTGGCCTATTAGGTTGTTTTTTTGGGCCTATTTAATATATTGGGCTGTGTTTTGGACCAATTTTGGCCTATTAGGTTGTTTATTATTATATATATATATAAATAAGTAAAAAAATAAACGGACCATGCCGTGCCGGCCCGCGTGCCCAGCCCTCAGGCCCAGGCACGGCCCGAGGCGTGCCGCGTGCCTGGCACGGCCCGTTTAAATCGTGCCGGGCCGGGCCCGTGTCGTGCCGTCGGGGCAGGCTGGCGGGCCGGCCTGTTTAGCCCGGCCCGTTTGGCCAGGTTTGAGGTAGAGTGACTATTTATATCCTCTGCTTTCCTACAAACAAACTGACATCAATATAGGGACGACAAAGTGCACTGGAAGTTTTCCCCATTTTTTCAACACCGAAACGGACATCAATCATCCGTGCATCAAAAGACACCTCAAGGGAAGCAATCTTTGAAGCTAAAGGGGCGCAGCTACAACATCAAACTTTTGCAAATTCTTTCTGCGCACCTCAGAAGGTTCCTGGGAACTAGAGCAAGATTTACATGTTTTCCTTGATAACAACTGGAAAACAATTTTTTGCATGACATGGAAGGCACAAAGCAAATAATATGCGACACAACTAAAACACATAGAGGTATACTAGGTAAAACAACTAGCAGGGGAACGTGCAAATTGCTGCAATGCAGTTCAACATTGACGCTTACACCTGAATTTACAGACCATCAACACCATGGGGAGACAATTTGGCCATATGTCCAATTTGTCTGATTCGGCATGAAGGCAAACGACCTCTCCTATGCAAATGACCACGACGCCTGCTCTGACTGCCACAAGAGCTGCACCTGTCTGCGTCTCCAATGACAAGCACCGTTCGGGGAGAACAACAAAACACCCAGGAGAAGGTGCCTACTGGATCAAGATTTATATGTTGTTCTTGATAACCCCTGCAAAAGAATTTTAACATGACAGGGAAGGCAGGCAGCAATCAATATAGGATACAATTAATGCGCAGAGAAACATTGCCTCATTGCTCCTGAATTTACAGACTATCCATTCCATGAGGAGACAGTATGCCATATGTCAGATTTGTCTGATTCAGCATATAGGCACATTACATGACGAAACAAAAGCGAAACAGACAGACTACAATCTCTTTAGAGGATTTAATATATGCATAATACTGGCAAGAGAGTCACTAAATGTCTAAGGAACATGCGTACATTACATAGGCTGTTGCTTTTAGTTTGAAGCAAGTTTGGCGATGAGCTCGTTCAAAACAGAGGGATAGGTCGTAATTAAAGGCTCCCAGCCAACAGACGCCATTACTTTTTGCAAACACAAGGGAGATTGGACTTGGATAAACTTCAAGCACGCCTCCTTCAATGCACGGCAGTGGCGCTGCTCAGCAAGAGCAAGAGTGGACGCCACCGAGCTCACAGCTGTGCACTGGGACTGGGACAATTGCTTTTCACAGATAAACTTGAGCCGTTGGAGATCATATCTGTCTGCGGCTACAACTAAGTCTTGCAGCCATTGCACATCCTCTGCTGCTTCCTCTTCTTGTCCTTCCACAGTTTCTGGTTGGTCCTCCTCCATGACCTCCTCCTCCAATACAGGGATTGAGTCCGTGTAGATGAAGCTAAGCAAAGCCCTGAACACTTTTGCTTCCATGTCTTCGATCTGTACAACAGTGGATTTAGTACTGCCCTCCTTCATGGGGCCAAAGAATTGTGCCATGAAGACTTCAGATCGGGCTGCAAGCACACATCGGTGCGCAGAGAACATCTCTCCGCTGACCTCGAATGTCACATCAGCACCCACCTTAGTCTCAAGGAGATTGTTTAAATCTTGGTCTACTTCAGACAGGAGCACCTTGTTGCCACCGACATCCTCGGTGTCACAGATCATGATGTCACGCCGGATGGTGAAACAGTCATCCATTAGATTCGCCGATTGTTCAAGGGCATCTTTTCTCATGAACTTGCCGTAGTCTCGCAGACACTCGGAGCGGAAGCCAAATGTTTTGGTTCCAGAAATGTACATTGGCTTGTGCTTCTCCGCCTCGTCGATGAAACTGAAATCAAACTTGGCCTTCACAGGCTCTTCGGCATCACCGACACCGCCATCGTCATCGAGAAGGTTAACATATAGAGAAATGAAATCATCACAACCCTTGTTGTGACAGTTAGGATAGTAGTCGATGCACCATTCATGGCGTCCTACCATGAAAGGGCGAGAGCTGATGCTCACGCCGGTGGGTGTCGCTCGCTTCGTCCGCGAGTAGTCCTGGACCACAAGCAGGTGGTACCCGCAGTTCGTGCTGGTGAAGACGGACGACTGGGTGGAAGGGCACAGCTCACCGCCGGCCAAGACGGATACACCGGCGAACGTCGACGACATGGCGAATCTGCGAGTGGATCCATCGAAATGCTGACATCCCAAAGTTCAGACCTGACATGGAGAATCTGCGAGTGGATCGACATGGCAAACCTGGTCACGGAGTCGGCGTCGCTCAGCTCGTTGCGCCGCCCGCGCCGACGACGTCGCTTGTTCCCGGAGCAGAGTATGCGCCGCCGGCTCGTCTGTCCGTGCCTAGAGTTTGACTGGGCTTCTGTTTGAAGGCCCTTACAACCCACGAACTGCAAGCCCATACATCATTCACAACACGAATCGCGCAGAAACCTGCAGATGCAAAAAATATAATCCAGTTCATTTAAAGAATAAACGGAATCCAGCTTTCATATATGGAATGCTATATTGCATTTGATTTCGAAAATGTAGATGCAGCCCTTTTATGTACACATGGATGTAGACTACATATGTATAAAGTTTGACGATGATATACATTAAGGTTAGAGCTATACAAAAGGGACAAATTCGTGGGTTTTTACTTTTTAGTAATGAACACAAAGATAAACTTGTGATTTCAAAAGGGTGACCGTGCACACATTGTTCAATATTAAAAATTCACGAATTTGTCTTTTTTGTGTAGCTCACATGTCAATGTATCTCATCGTAAATAAATAAATAAATTTATAAACAAATCCATATGAATATGATGATATTTCTAAAAAAATAGGATCAAAAATACACTTTTTGAATTTCTCCCAAAAAAGAACTGCATGGAGCGAGTGCTCTATAATGCCTCGCTCGTTTGACTTGCCCCAAAGAAACAAAGAATTTGACTGGCCTTTTTTTATAACTGTCACACAAGAGAGAGAAGAAGCCATCTAGCTACTAGCTATGGACCCGTAGGTCTATGGTGAACTACCCACGCATCATCGGAGAGGTCATGGTGTTGATGAAGAAGCCCTCCGTATCCGAATCCCCCTCCGGTAGGGCACCAGAACGTGCCCCAGATGGGATCTTGCGGAGACAGAAGCTTGCGGTGACGGAAAAGTACTTTCGATGATCTCCTGATTTTTTATGAAATTTTTGGGAATATATAGGCGCAAAACCTAGGGCAAAGGAGCCTCAGGGAGCCCACAAGCCAGGGGGCGCGGGCTCCCCCCTGGCCGCACCTTGAGGGCTTGTGGGGTCCCTGGTGGCCCCCTGCCCTGATTCTCCGGCTTTTGATCTTTTTATGTTCCGGAAAAAATCTTTTTGGCAGTTTCATTCCGTTTGGACTCCGTTCAAAATCCTCCTCTGAAAGGGGTCAAAAACAGGAACTGGCACTTGGCACTGAGTTAATAAGTTAGTCCCAAAAACTATATAAAAGGCATACAAAACATCCAAAGTTTGACAAGATAATAGCATGAAACCATCAAAAAATTATAGATACGTTGGAGACGTATCAAGCATCCCCAAGCATAAATCATGCTCGTCCTCGAGTAGGGAAGTGATAAAGAATGAATTTTTGATGTGGAATGCTACCTAGCATAGTTGTCCTTTGCAACTTCTTTCACGTGACATGAATGTTCAGATCCGTAAGATTCAAAACAATAGTTTTCTATTGACATTAAAACAATAATACCTCAAGCAAACTAGCAAGGTAATCATGAACTTTCAAAATAACAAGGCCAAGGAAAGTTATCCCTACAAAATCATATAGTCTAGCTATGCTCCATCATCCTCACACAACTAATGTAAATCATTCACAACCCCGGTATTGGCCAAGTAATTGTTTTGGCACTCTTACTTTCTCAAACCTTTTATAACTGTCACGCAATACATGAGCGTGAGCCATGGATATAGCACTATAGGTGGAATAGAGTGTGGTGGTGGTTGTGAGACAAAAAGGAGGAGATGGTCGCATTGACTCGGCGTATCAAAAGGCTATGGAGATGCCCATTAATAGATATCAATGTGAATGAGTAGGGATTGCCATACAAAGGATGCACTAGAGCTATAAGTATGTGAAAGCTCAAAAGTAGAACTAGTGGGTGTGCATCCAACATGCTTGCTCACGAAGACCTAGGGCAATTTTGAGGAAGCCCATCATTGGAATATACAAGCCAAGTTATATAATGAAGATTCCCACTTGCATATGGTGGTGACAAAGCAAGAAGCTCTCAATCATGAAGAACATGGTGCTATTATGAAGCACAAGTGTGGAAAAAGATAGTAGCATTGTCCCTTCTCTCTTTTTATCTCTTCTCTTTTTTGTCCTCACATGTGAAAAAGACCTCGATGACGCCTAGAGGGGGGGTGAATAGGCTATTTAAAAACTTCTTCAGATTAGGCTTGAACCTGATGCGGAAATAAACTAAGAGGGTACTTGTCAAGCACAAATCCTAAATGCACTAGGCACTGCAACGTGTATCAACAACACGATCTACTAAGATGGACACAATGGAGTTACTAACAAGCACAAGTAAGTTACACAAACTTACTTGAGCTATATCACACGACAAGTAGGTGAACAACACAAGATACTAGATCACACTATATCACACGATATATCAAGGGATGCAAGTATGAACGTGTGGATATAGAGGGTATGCTTGAATGATTAATCTTGTACAAGAAATGGCCAACACAATATAATGAGCACAAGCAATATGAATGTATGTATGCTCAAATAACACAAGTAAACCACAAGTAAGGAGTTAGGGTTAAGGATAACCAAGGTCACTGAGACGAAGATGTATCCCGATGTTCACTTCCTTGGAGGGAAGCTAGTCACCGTTAGAGAGGTGGATGTTACCACGAAGGCACACCAGCGCCACGAAGGCTCACCCTATTCTCCCTTTGAGATAACACCACGAAAGCGTTTCTCAACCACTAGTGGTAAGCCTTTGAGGTGGCTTCCAGACCCTCACAAACTTTTCCGGGGGAAATCACACGAATTGATTCCTCTCCGAAGAACTCCTACCGCCTAGGAGTCTCCAACCTCCAAGAGTAACAAGATCACGGGGAATGCTCAAAACTTGCTCAAATCACAAATAGCTTGGGTTGAGAGAAGGAGAGGGAGAAGATCTATCTTTTGATTGGAACAACTCTCAAAGGGGCTCACAAATGCTCTTGGGATCTAAGATTTGGAGTGAGCAAATGTGTGTGAGGTGGAAATGTGTTCTTATGAGGATAAGGCTGTGTTGGGCCACGCTCTCACGAAGTGGGAGGGGGTATTTATAGTGTGGAGAGAAAAAGAGCCGTTGGGGACACTTTAAGTCACACACGGTCCGGACGTCCGACAGTTGTCGGAAGTCCGGGCGTCCGTGAGGGGCCGGACGTCCGAGACTTTTAGGCATGACTGGAACTCTTCTGAATTCATCAGCGGCCGGACGTCCGACAGGGGTCGGTCGTCCGAGGCCTGTAGATGTGCCTGAACATATTTGAATTCATCAGCATAGGGACGTCCGGAGTGGCCCGGAAGTCCGTGTTATACAGATCAACATCTACTGGTGGTAGGTTCCGGATTTCCGACGGGTGTCGGACGTCCGGCGCTCGGTCGTCCGGAGGGAGCCGTATTTCCGAGATATAGAACTCAACTTCTACTGGTGGTAGGTTCCGGATTTCCGACGGGTGTCGGACGTCCGGCGCTCGGTCGTCCGGAGGGAGCCGGATTTCCGAGATATAGAACTCAACTTCTATTGGTGCAGGCTTCCGGATTTTCGGGACTTGGCCGGACATCCGGGCCTCGGACGTCCGGAGGTAGCCGGAAGTCCGAGTTATATGACTCTGATTTCTCTGGTATAGGATTCCGGATTTCCGAACTAGTCAGTCGTCCGGTCCTCGGACGTCCGGAGAAAGCCGGATGTCTGAGGCACTGGTTTGGTTTTAAGATAACAACAAAACAGTGGAGATGTGGTCTGAGCAGAAAATGATGATGTAGTTTGAGCAAGTTCATCGCAAAACCTGTGATCCCCTCTTAATAGTGCGGGATCCCTAAGGACTCAAGAATCATAAAAGAGTATTGATGATCCATACTTGAGTGTATACTTTTATTCGCTGATCATCACTACGCACAACTAACGTCAATGGAACTGATACCTTTGAGTCAGCCCTTTCACCTGAGCTTGATGTTGTTGTTCCTTCTTGGCTCAAGTTGAAAGCAAGACATGATGAAGTCTTCAAGTAGCTTTCCCATACACAATGCGGAAAGCCTAGCTTATGTATTTATCTTCATTTGTCCACCATGTGAACATCCACAAGAATCAAGCATGAAGTTCTCAAGAATGCTTATCTTGATCTTGTCCTGTCCACCATGTGAACATCCACAAGAATCAAGCATGTAGTGCTCAGGAATGCTTATCTTGATCTTGTCCTTGTTAGCACATGAGGTTGTCCTTGTCAGCACATGATCATTGACAATAGTTTCAATGATATATTCGTGTTGATCCGCTTGAACTTGCACACCACAATCTTGATGACGATCACCACTTGACGTCATCCTTCATGGGTTGTATGAGATCTTCCTTTTGACGCAAGCCCAATGGAAACACACCTAACCCCCACATTGGAGTCTCACAAAGACCATGGGTTAGTACACAAACACGTAATGGACAATGCTTACCATACCATGGGATCACTTGATCCCTCTCGGTACATCTTATACGCTTTGTGGGTTGATCATCTTGATTTGCTCTTAGTCTGAGATCTTGATCAACCTAGTGTTTCTATGACCATTCCTTGGATAATACCTTGAATAACATCTTGGTCAACATATAAACTCCTTGAACCCAACAGATGGACTTCAAGAAGTGCCTATGGACAAATCCTATAAATATAACTTAAGGCAACCATTAGTCCATAGGGATTGTCATCAATTACCAAAACCACATATGGAGATATATTATGCTCTATCAACATGGTACAATGCTCTAATAATGATGATCATCACACTTTTATTTACTCACAGCTCAAAGCTTAAAAATGACTCTATAGGAAATGCCTCCGGCAGTGTACCGGGATGTGCAACGTTCTAGCTTGGCATATGACGTTGAAACATCTCGCTAGCGATCTTACGATCATGCAATGGCAATATGAGAGTAACGGCACAAGTCATGAGACAGAACGGTGGGAGTTGCATGGCAATATATCTCGGAATGGCTATGAAAATGCCATAGTAGGTAGGTATGGTGGATGTTTTGAGGAAGGCATATGGTGGGTTTGTGTACCGGCGAAAGTTGCGCGGCACTAGAGAGGCTAGCAATGGTGGAAGGTGAAAGTGCATCTATACCATGGACTCACATTAGTCATGAAGAACTCACATACTTGTTGCGAAAGTTTTTATTAGTAATCAAAACAAAGTGCTAAACGCATACTCCTAGGGGAAGGGTTGGTAGGTGTTAACCATCGCGCGATCCCGACCTCAACACAAAGGATGACAATCAATAGATCAATTATGCTCCGACTTCCTAACATAGTGGTTCACCATACATGCATGCTACGGGAATCACTAACTTCAACACAAGTATTTCTAGATTCACAACACCCTACTAACATAACTCTTAATATTACCGAATCCACGTCTCAAAACTAATTGAGAGGAATCAAGACTTCTCTTTCTACTCAATGCACATGACGATGGAGGTTTTTATATACTCTTTGGGTACCTATCACCTTTGGGACTACTTTCATAGAATAATCCAACTACCAAGTCACGCACCGCCGTGCTCTAAAAGATATAAGTGAAGCACACAGAGGAAAATTATCTAGCTCAAAAGATATAAGTGAAGCACTATGAGCATTCTAGCAAAATCACGATGAGTGCATGTCTCTCTCTCTCTCTCAAGAAGGTATGCAGCAAGGATGATTGTGACACAACAAAATAAAAGACTCCTACGATACAAGACGCTCCAAGCAAAACACATATCATGCAGTGAATAAAAATATAGCTCCAAGTAATGTTACCGATGGATTGAAGACGAAAGAGGGGATGCCTTCCCGGGGCATCCCCAAGCTTAGGCTTTTTGGTGTCCTTGAATTTGGCTTGGGATGCCTTGGGCATCCCCAAGCTTGAGCTCTTTCCACTCCTTATCTCTTTGTCCATGAGAACATCACCCAAAACTTGAAAACTTCACAACACAAAAATTAAACAGAAACTCGTGATAACATTAGCACAAGAAAACAAACTACCACCTCTTTTGGTACTGTAGCAAACTTGAATTCTATCTATATTGGTGTTGGGCTACTGTATTCTCACTTTTCCATGGCTAGTACCCCCCGATACTATCCATAGTTTCATCAAAACAAGCAACCAACTCAACAAGAACAGAATCTGTCAAAAAGAAACCAGTCTGTAGCAATCTGTATACTTCGTATACTTATGGTACCTCAAAAATTATGAAACATTACGACTGTCTGGGAAAAAGGCATATCAACCAGAAGAAAAAAGAATCAACTCAAAAGCTCTTTCTGAATAAAAATGAAAAAGCATCTCGTGAGCAAAAAGTTTCTGTCTTTTTCCAGCATGATCAAACAACCATTACCAAGACTAATCATAAAGGTTTTGCTTGGCTCAAACACAAAAAGAAACACAAAAGACACAATCACAACAGAATTATGATGGTGTGGACGCAACAAAATAGAAAGAAAAAGATAAATTCATTGGGTTGCCTCCCAACAAGCGCTATTGTTTAACGCCCTTAGCTAGGCATTGATAAATCAATGATGCTCACACAAAAGACAAGAATTGAAGCACAACGAGAGCACCATAAAGCATGTGAAAATCACATCTAAGTCTAACATACTTCCTATGTATTGGCATTTTATAGGATAACAAATTGGCAAGACAACCAATAGTTACGAAATGCAAGGAAGAAGAAAGAGACAATAGCAATCTCAACATAACGAGAGGTAATTTGGTATCATGAAAGTTTCTACCACAATATTTTCCTCTCTCATAGCAATTACATGTGGGATCATAATCAAATTCAACAATATAGCTATCACAAAGGATATTATTTTCATGATCCACATGCATGCAAAGTTGATGCTCTTCAAAAATAGTGGGATTATCATCAACTAAAGTCATGACTTCTCCAAACCCACTTTCAATAATATTGCAAATATCATATTCATCGTGAGGTTTAAACAAATTTTCAAGATCATAAGAAAAATCATCACCCCATTCATGATCATTGCAACAAGTAGAGGACATAGCAAAACTAGCATCCCCAAGCTTAGGGTTTTGCATATTTTTCGCATGATAGTCACTAATAGAATTCATAGTGAAACCATTGCAATCATGCTTTTCATTCAAGGAGCCCTCGTGAACCACTTCATGAATTTCTTCATCACGATTTTCAGATTCACGCATGTCAAGCAAAACTCCATAGAGAAGGTCAAGTGCACTCAACTCACTAGCAATTGGTTCCACATAAGTGGATCTCTTAAAGAGATTAGCAAGTGGGTGAGGATCCATATCACTAGATTTTCAGCAAGCGAAGATGCAAGCATATTGAAGGCACATGGCAACACAAGCAAATAGAAAGCAAGCAAAAGAAAGGACGAACGAAAAAGGCAAACGAAAAAGGCAAATATTTTTGTAAATTTTTGTTTTTCAGAAGTGGGGGAGAGGAAAACGAGAGGCAAAAAAAGGTAAATGCAAGAGATAAGTTTGCGACACTTAGTTGGATGAGTTCTTGACTTGATCCTCCCCGGCAACGGCGCCAGAAATTCTTCTGCTACGGCAACAAAAGTCCTTCCCCGGCAACGCTAGGAATTCTTCTTGCTACTTCTCTTACTTGCGTCGGTTTTTCCCTTGAAGAGGAAAGGGTGATACAGCACAGGAGCAGTAAGTATTTCCCTCAGTTTGAGAACCAAGGTATCAATCCAGTAGGAGAATCTCGTCAAGTCCAGAGTACCTGCACAAACACAAAAGAGCTTGCACCCAACGCTATAAAGGGGTTGTCAATCCCTTCAAGATTGTTTGCAAAGTGAGTTCTGAAGGCGGAAAGTGCAACGAAGTAAAAAGTGTAAGACTGAAAATATGGTGTGGAGTAGACCCGGGGGCCATAGTGTTCACTAGAGGCTTCTCTCAAAATAGTAAGTATTACGGTGGGTGAACAAATTACTGTCGAGCAATTGATAGAACCACGCAAAGTCATGAAGATATCTAAGGCAATGATCATACATATAGGCATCACGTCCGAGACAAGTAGACCGATACTTTCTGCATCTACTACTATTACTCCACACATCGACCGCCGATACATCCATTTTGCATCATGTTTTCATGTTGATTTTTATCGCTTCTTGGGCTGTTATTTCACTTCACGGTACAATTCTTATGTCTTTTCTCTCTTATTTTGCAAGGTTTACATGAAGAGGGAGAATAACGGCAACTGAAATTCTGGCCTAAAAGTGGAGCAAAGTTGAGATACCTATTCTGCACAACTCCAAACACCGTAAAAATCAACGAGGATTTTTTTCCCGATTTATCAAAAATACTCGGCCGAAGAAGTGCCAGAGGGGCGCCAGGGGGTGGCCACAAGCCTGCACGGCGCGACCACCCCCCAGGTCGCGCCATGGCGCTTGTGGGCACCCTGCTGGCCCACTTGCCCCCTGTTTTGCTATATGAATGGTTTCGTCCAAGAAAAAAATCAGAGAGGAGATTTTTCGTGGTTTCGCCGCCGCCACGAGACGGAACTTGAGCAGAACCAATCTAGAGCTCCGGCAGGACGATCCTGCCGGGGAAACTTCCCTCCCGGAGGGGGAAATCGTCACCATCGTCATCACCAACACTCCTCTCATCGGAGGGGACTTGTCACCATCAACATCTTCATCAGCACCATCTCATCTCCAAACCCTAGTTCATCACTTGTAACCAATCTCCGTCTCGCGACTCCGATTGGTACTTGTAAGGTTGCTAGTAGTGTTGATTACTCTTCGTAGTTGATGCTAGTTGGATTACTTGGTGGAAGAGTTTATGTTCAGATCCTTGATGCTACTCATTATCTCTCTGATCATGAATATGATTATGCTTTGTGAGTAGTTACTTTTGTTCCTGAGGACATGGGATAAGTCATGCTAATAATAGTCATGTGAATTTGGTATTCGTTCGGTATTTTGATGTGTTGTATGTTGTTTTTTCTCTAGTGGTGTTATGTGAACATCGACTACATAACACTTCACCATTATTTGGGCCTAGAGGAAGGCATTGGGAAGTAGTAAGTAGATGATGGGTTGCTAGAGTGACAGAAGCTTAAACCCTAGTTTATGCGTTACTTCGTAAGGGGTTGATTTGGATCCACTAGTTTAATGCTATGATTAGACTTTATCTTAATTCTTCTTTCGTAGTTGAAAAAGACCTCGATGACGCCTAGAGGGGGGGTGAATAGGCTATTTAAAAACTTCTTCGGATTTGGCTTGAACCTAATGCGGAAATAAACTAAAAGGGTACTTGTCAAGCACAAATCCTAAATGCACTAGGCACTGCAACGTGTATCAATAACACAATCCACCAAGATGGACACAATACAATTACTAACAAGCACAAGTAAGTTACACAAACTTACTTGAGCTATATCACATGACAAGTAGGTGAACAACACAAGATACTAGATCACACTATATCAACACGATGTATCAAGGGATGCAAGTATGAACGTGTGGATATAGAGGGTATGCTTGAATGATTAATCTTGTACAAGAAATGGCCGACACAATATAATGTGCACAAGCAATAAGCAATGTATGTATGCTCAAATAACACAAGTAAACCACAAGTAAACCACAAGTAAGGAGTTAGGGTTAAGGATAAC
Organism: Hordeum vulgare subsp. vulgare; assembly: GCF_904849725.1. Classification (NCBI taxonomy): domain Eukaryota; kingdom Viridiplantae; phylum Streptophyta; class Magnoliopsida; order Poales; family Poaceae; genus Hordeum; species Hordeum vulgare. The sequence continues at coordinate 494,319,176 of NC_058518.1, read as the reverse complement.
CAAGGTCACTGAGACGAAGATGTATCCCGATGTTCACTTCCTTGGAGGGAAGCTAGTCACCGTTAGAGAGGTGGATGTTACCACGAAGGCACAGCAACGCCACGAAGGCTCACCCTATTCTCCCTTTGAGATAACACCACGAAGGCGTTTCTCAACCACTAGTGGTAAGCCTTTGAGGTGGCTTCCAAACCCTCACAAACTTTTCCGGGGGAAATCACACGGATTGATTCCTCTCCGAAGAACTCCTACCGCCTAGGAGTCTCCAACCTCCAAGAGTAACAAGATCACGGGGAATGCTCAAAACTTGCTCAAATCACAAATAGCTTGGGTTGAGAGAAGGAGAGGGAGAAGATCTATCTTTTGATTGGAACAACTCTCAAAGGGGCTCACAAATGCTCTTGGGATCTAAGATTTGGAGTGAGCAAATGTGTGTGAGGTGGAAATGTGTTCTTATGAGGATAAGGCTGTGTTGGGCAACCCTCTCACGAAGTGGGAGGGGGTATTTATAGTGTGGAGAGAAAAACAGCCGTTGGGGACACTTTAGGTCACACAGGGTCCGAACGTCCGACAGTTTCCGGAAGTCCGGGCGTCCGCGAGGGGTCGGTCGTCCGAGGCCTGTAGATATCACTGAAAATACTGTGAATTGAACAGCGACCGGACGTCCGGAGAAGCCGGAAATCCGAGTTATTCGACTCAACTTCTTCTAGTGGGAGGTTCCAGATTTCCGAAAGGGGACGGACGTCCGGGCCTCAGACGTCCGGAGGGAGCCGGAAATCCGAGTTATAGAGCTTATGTTCTTCTGGTGCAGGGCTCCGGATTTCCGAAGCTGGTCGGACATCCGGCGCTCGGATGTCCGGAGGGAGCCGGAAATCCGAGTTATAGAACTCAAGTTTCTCTGGTGCATAGTTCTGGATTTCCGAAGCTGGTCGGACGTCCGGGCCTCGGACGTCCGGAGGAGGCCAGATGTCCGGACCTCGGACGTCCGGATGTCCGGGCCTCGGAAGTCCGGAGGAGGCCGGATGTCCGAGGCACCGGTCCTGTTTTCAAATAACAGCAGAGCAGTGGAGATGTAGTTTGAGCAGAATAGTGGAGATGTAGTTTGAGCAAGTTCATCGCAAAACCTGTGATCCCCTCTTAATAGTGCGTGATCCCTAAAGACTCAAGAATCATGAACGGGAAACTGATGATCCATACTTGAGTGTATACTTTTATTCGCTGATCATCACTCCGCACAACTAACGTCAAAGGAACTGATACCTTTGAGTTAGCCCTTTCACTTGAGCTTGATGTTGTTGTTCCTTCTTGGCTCAAGTTGAAAGCAAGACATGATGAAGTCTTCAAGTAGCTCTCCCATACACAATGTGGAAAGCCTGGTTTATGTATTCATCTTCATTTGTCCACCATGTGAACATCCACAAGAATCAAGCATGAAGTTCTCAAGAATGTTTATCTTGATCTTGTCCTGTCCACCATGTGTACATCCACAAGAATCAAGCATGTAGTGCTCAGGAATGCTTACCTTGATTTTGTCCTTGTTAGCACATGAGGTTGTCCTTGTCAGCACATGATCATTGACAATAGTTTCAATGATATATTCGTGCTGATCCGCTTGAACTTGCACACCACAATCTTGATGGCGATCACCACTTGACGTCATACTTCATGGGTTGTATGAGATCTTCCTTTTGACGCAAGCCCAATGGAAGCACACCTAACCCCCACATAGGAGTCTCACAAAGACCATGGGTTAGTACACAAACACATAATGGACAATGCTTACCATACCATGGGATCACTTGATCCCTCTCGGTACATCTTGTACGCTTTGTGTGTTGATCATCTTGATTTACTCTTTGTCTGAGATCTTGATCAACCTAGTGTTTCTATGACCATTCTTTGGATAATACCTTGAATAACATCTTGGTCATCATATAAACTCCTTGAACCCAACAGATGGACTTCAAGAAGTGTCTATGGACAAGTCCTATAAATATAACTTAAAGCAACCATTAGTCCATAGGAGTTGTCATCAATTACCAAAACCACATATGGAGATATATGCTCTAACAGTAGTTGCAGATGCTTGCGAGAGGGGTTAATCATAAGTGGGATGCTTTTCCAAGTAAGGGTAGTACCCAAGCGCCGGTCCACCCACATATCAAACTATCAAAGTAACGAACGCGAATCATATGAACATGATGAAACTAGCATGACAGAAATTCCCGTGTGTCCTCGGGAGCGTTTTTCCTTCTATAAGACTTTGTCCAGGCTTGTCCCTTGCTACAAAAGGGATTGGACCACTTTGCTGCACCGTTGCTACTTTTGTTACTTGTTGCTTGCTACAAATCATCTCACCACACAATCACTTGTCATCGACAATTTCAGTGCTTGCACATATTTCCTTGCTGAAAACCACTTGTCAGATCCTTCTGCTCCTCGTTGGGTTCGACACTCTTACTTATTGAAAGTACTACGATTGACCCCCTATACTTGTGGGACATCAAGACTATTTTCTGGCGCTGTTGCCGGGGAGTGAAGCGCCTTTGGTAAGTGGAACTTGGTAAGGACACATTTATATAGTGTGCTGAAATTTGTTGTCACTTGTCACTATGGATACTAATCCTTTGAGGGGCTTGTTCGGGGTATCTTCACCTCGAACGAAAGCACGAATGGTTGCTCCTCAACCTGCTGCACCTACTGAAAATATTTGCTTTGAATTTCCTTCGGGTATGCTTGAGAAACTGTTGGCTAATACTTTTACAGGAGATGGAACATCACATCCAGACTTGCATCTGATCTATGTAGATGAAGTTTGTGGTTTATTTAAGCTTGCAGGTGTGCCCGAGGATGAGGTCAAGAAGAAGGTCTTTCCTTTATCTTTGAAGGATAAGGCGTTGACATGGTATAGGCTATGTGATGATACTGGATCATGGAACTACAATCGGTTGAAATTGGAATTTCATCAAAAGTTTTATCCTATGCATTTAGTACATCGTGATCGAAACTATATTTACAATTTTTGGCCTCGTGACAGATAAAGCATCGCTCAAGCTTGGGGGAGGTTTAAATAAATGCTATATTCATGCCCCAATCATGAGCTCTCGAGAGAAATTATCATTCAGAACTTCTATGCTCGGCTTTCTCATGATGATCGCACCATGCTTGACACTTCTTGTACCGGTTCTTTTATGAAGAGAGATATTGACTTCAAATGGAATTTATTGGAGAGAATTAAACGCAACTCTGAAGATTGGGAGCTTGAAGAAGGTAAGGAGTCAGGTATGAATTTCACGTTTGATTGCGTTAAATCCTTTGTTGAGACAAATACCTTTAGTGACTTTAGCGCTAAGTATGGACTTGACTCTAAGATAGTAGCTTCATTGTGTGAATCTTTTGCTGCTCATATTGATCTCCCCAAAGAGAAGTGGTTTAAATATCATCCTCCTTTAGAAGTCAATGTAGTTAAACCCACTCCAGTTGAAGAGAAAATCATTGCCTATAATTATCCTGTTGTTCCCAGGGATTACATTGAGAAACCACCTTTCCCTGTTAGGATAAAGGATCATTCTAAAGCTTCAACTGTGATACGTAGAGGCTATATTAGAACACCTACACCCCCTGAGCAAATTAGAGTTGAACCTAGCATTGCTATCATCAAAGATCTTCTGTCTGAAGAAGTTGAGGGACATAATATTTACTTCTGTGAAGATGCTGCTAGAATTGCTAAACCTCACGCTTGAGACAAACATAGGCCTGTTGTTGACATGCCTGTGGTTTCTGTTAAGATAAGAGATCATTGTTATCATGGCTTATGTGACGTGGGTGCTAGTGTTAGTGCAATACCTCAATCCTTATACGATGAAATCAAAGATGAGATTGCACCTGTTGAGATAGAACCTATTGATGTCACTATTCAACTTGCCAATAGAGATACTATCTGCCCTGTGGGAATTGTTAGGGATGTTGAAGTCTTGTGTGGTAAAACGAAGTATCCTGCTGATTTCCTCGTTCTTGCTACCGCACAAGATAGCTTTTGTCCCATCATATTTGGTAGAACTTTTCTCAATACTGTCAATGCTCATATTGATTGTGAGAAGCAAACTGTCACTGTTGGCTTTGAAGGTGTATCACATGAGTTCAATTTCTCTAAGTTTTGTAGACAACCTCATGAAAAGGAGCTGCCTAGTAGGGATGAAACTATTGCCTTAGCCTCTATTGCCGTGCCTCCTACTGATCCCTTAGAGCAATACTTGCTTGAGCATGAAAATGATATGCATGTGGATGAAAGGGATGAGATAGATAGAGTTGTCTTAGAACAATATCATATCCTTAAGAATAACTTGCCTGTTGAACTACTTGGGGATCCACCCCCACCAAAGGGTGATCCTGTGTTCGAGCTTAAACAGTTGCCAGATACTCTTAAGTATGCCTATCTTGATGAAAAAGAGATATATCATGTTATTATTAGTGCTAGCCTCTCAGAGCATGAAGAAAAGAAGTTGCTAAAAACTCTGAGGAAGCATCGTGCTGCTATTGGATATACTCTTGATGATCTTAAGGGCATTAGTCCTACCCTATGCCAGCACAAGATTAAAACCGATCCTGATTTCAAACCAGTTGCTGATCATCAAAGGAGATTGAATCCTAAGATGAAAGAAGTAGTGAGAAAGGAAATACTAAAGCTCCTGGAAGCAGGTATCATCTATCATGTTGCTCACAGCGATTGGGTGAGTCCGGTGCATTGCGTCCCTAAGAAGGGAGGCATTACCGTTGTCCCTAATGATAAGGATGAATTGATCCCACAGAGGATTATCACTGGCTATAGGATGGTGATCGATTTTAGGAAATTGAATAAAGCCACTAGGAAAGATCATTACCCTTTGCCTTTTATCGACCAAATGCTAGAAAGGCTGTCCAAACATACACACTTCTGCTTTCTAGACGGTTATTTTGGTTTCTCCCAAATACCAGTTGCACAATCTGATCAGGAGAAAACCACTTTCACCTGCCCTTTCGGTACCTTTGCTTATAGACGTATGCCTTTTGGCTTATGTAATGCACCTGCCACTTTTCAAAGATGTATGATGGCTATATTCTCTGACTTCCGTGAAAAGATTGTCGAGGTTTTCATGGATGACTTCTCCGTTTACGGGTCTTCCTTTGATGATTGCCTCAGCAACCTTGATCGAGTCTTACAGAGATGTAAAGACACCAATCTTGTATTGAATTGGGAGAAGTGCCACTTTATGGTTAATGAAGGCATCGTTATTGAAGTCGATAAGGCTAAGGTTGATGCAATCGAGAAAATGCCATACCCCATAGATATCAAAGGTATAAGAAGTTTCCTTGGTCATGCTGGTTTCTATAGAAGGTTCATCAAAGACTTCTCTAAGATTTCTAGGCCTCTTACCAATCTCTTGCAAAAGGATATTCCTTTTGTCTTTGATGATGATTGTGAGGAAGCCTTCGAAATACTTAAGAGGGCTTTGATAACTGCACCTATTGTTCAACCACCTGATTGGAACTTGCCTTTTGAGATCATGTGTGACGCTAGTGATTATGACATTGGTGTTGTTATAGGGCAAAGAGTTGACAAGAAGTTGAATGTTATTCACTACGCTAGTAAAACTCTAGACAGTGCCCACAGAAACTATGCCACTACGGAGAAGGAATTTTTAGCAGTCGTGTTTGCATGTGAAAAGTTTAGGTCTTACATAGTTGATTCCAAAGTCACTATTCACACTGATCATGCTGCTATTAAGTACCTTATGGAGAAGAAGGACGCTAAACCTAGACTTATCAGATGGGTTCTCTTGCTACAAGAATTTGATTTGCACGTTGTCGACAGAAAGGGTGTTGATAACCCAGTAGCAGATAACTTGTCTAGGTTGGAGAACGTTCTTGATGACCCACAACCTATTGATGATAGCTTTCCCGATGAGCTTTGAATGTCATCAATGCTTCACGTAGTGCACCGTGGTATGCTGATTATGCAAACTATATCGTTGCCAAATACATACCACCTAGTTTCACGTACCAGAAGAAGAAGAAATTCTTCTTTGACTTGAGACACTACTTTTGGGATGATCCTCACCTTTATAAGGAAGGAATAGATGGTGTTATTAGATGTTGTGTACCTGAACATGAACAGGGACATATCCTACAGAAGTGTCACTCCGAGGCCTACGGAGGACACCATGCAGGAGATAGAACTGCACACAAGGTATTGCAATCAGGTTTCTATTGGCCCACTCTCTTCAAGGATGCCTGTAAGTTTGTCTTGTCGTGCGACGAATGTCAAAGAATAGGTAATATTAGCAAACGTCAGGAAATGCCTATGAACTATTCACTTGTCATTGAACCATTTGATGTCTGGGGCTTTGATTATATGGGACCTTTTCCAAAATCCAATGGGTATACTCACATCTTAGTTGCTGTTGATTACGTCACTAAGTGGGTAGAAGCTATCCCCACTAGTAGTGCTGATCAAAACACCTCTATCAAGATGCTGAAAGAAGTTATCGTCCCTAGATTTGGAGTCCCTAGATATCTAATGACCGACGGTGGTTCACACTTCATCCATGGTGCTTTCCGTAAAATGCTTGCTAAGTACGATGTAAACCATAGAATTGCGTCTCCTTATCACCCTCAGTCCAGTGGTCAAGTAGAGCTAAGCAACAGAGATATTAAACTAATTCTGCAAAAGATTGTCAACAGGTCTAGAAAGAATTGGTCTAAGAAGCTCGATGATGCACTGTGGGCTTATAGAACTGCCTATAAGAATCCCATGGGCATGTCTCCGTATAAAATGGTGTATGGGAAAGCATGTCATTTACCTCTTGAGCTAGAGCATAAAGCTTATTGGGCAATCAAAGAGCTCAACTTTGATTTCAAACTTGCCGGTGAGAAGAGGTTATTTGATATTAGCTCGCTTGATGAATGGAGAACTCAGGCATATGAGAATGCCAAGCTATTCAAAGAGAAGGTTAAGAGGTGGCATGATAAGAGGATACAAAAGCGTGAGTTCAATGTAGGTGATTATGCCTTGCTATATAACTCTCGTTTAAGATTCTTTGCACGCAAGCTTCTCTCTAAATGGGAAGGTCCCTATGTTGTTGAGGAAGTATATCGTTCCGGTGCTATCAAGATCAACAACACGAAAGGTAATTGTCCGAGAGTTGTAAATGGGCAGAGAATCAAGCATTATATCTCAGGTACTCCCATAAATGTTGAAAGCAATATCATCAATACCATAACTCCGGAAGAATACCTAAGGGATATTTATCAGCGTGTTTCAGACTCCGAAAACGAAGAGGTATGTGATTCGGTAAGAAAACAGAGTCCAAAACTTTCCCAATAGGAATTTTTCTCTATTTTGGAATATTTGAAAAAATACAAAAATTGGAAGTAGTCCGGAAAGTGCGGAAGGAGGCGACAAGCCTGCACGGCGCGGGCCCACCCCCTAGCCGCGCCGTGAGGGACTGTGGCCACCTCGTGCGCCTCCCGGACTCCGTTTTCATGCGGGGTACTCCTTCTGGTCTAGAAAAAATCATTATATATACTTCAGTTTGGTCTGACCCATGCATCACACAGATTTCCTCTGTTTTTCGTTTCGAGCCTGTTTTCTGCCGCAGTTCTAGGTCAAGATGTCTTCTCATGATTCAGAGGGGGAGATCTATGTGGCTGATTACCTTGCTAACCCCAAGGTATATGGGGACTTTGATCCATATGGCTGGACCACGGATGAGGAAGAAGACTATGATCCCAAGGGGAAGGAACAAACAAGTTCTGATGAAGAGGAGGCTCCTCTACCTCAACCTAGACACACACATGTGGAGTTCAAGAAGTCGAGCCTCCCTGACTCAAGGAAGAAGCCTAAGACCTTGTTTATCCCTTCTCGTTTCTTGCAGGAGAGTAAGCATGAATTATGCCAAAGGGTGTTGAAGCTTGAAGAGGAAAATGATGATCTGAGGGAGCCGAATTTTATGCTCAAGTGGAAATTAAACAAGCTCAAGACCTCCTCAACAACTCCTCCACCATCACCACCAAAGGAAGACAACTGAGCATTGGTATGGGCAATCCCCTTGGCTTTTGCCAAGCTCGGGGGAGTTTCCCCGGTATCGTATCACCATCACATCTTTTGCCTTTACCTTTGTTTTAGTTTTCCTTTTCAGTTTTCTTTTTCTCTAGTAGTTTAAAAGTCTTAGTGTTTTAGTCTTGAGTTTTGCTTTGTGTCACCCCTGTTGTATTCTTGCTCGTGAGCCATATAATAAAGAGTGTCTTAGTTGAAGGGTTTTCCTCTTTCCATGATCAAAAGAGTGAGAATAGAACAAAAGCATGAAAGATCATGTAATGATCTTATGGGAAGTGATGGCTTCACATATAAAAAGAATGAGGATTGAAACTTGTTGAGGGTAGACAAACGTAGACCTTGGTCATTGTTGTAATTAATAGGAAGTAATAAAGAAGGAGAGGTTCACATATAAATATATCATCTCTGACACCATCTATGATTGTGAACACTCACCAAACTATTGCATGCCTAGAAGTAGATGTTGGACAAGGAAGACAGCATAATGAATTGTGTTTGCTTGTCTCTGAACAATGTTATATGATTAGAGATCCCTTAGCATGTGACGATTGCTTCCACCTCATATTAGCCAAAACTCCCGCACTAAGTAGAGATACTACTTGTGCATCCATAAACCTTCAAACCAGTTTTGCCATGAGTGTCAACCATACCTACCTATGGATTCAATAAGATCCCTCAAGTAAGTTGTCATCGATGCAAGCAATAAAAATTTCTCTCTAATATGTATGATCTATTAGTGTGTGGAAAATAAGCTTTATACGAACCTGTGATGAGGAAGACATAAAAGCGACAGACTGCATAATAGAGTTCTTTATCACAGGGGGCAATATAAAGTGACGTTCCTCCGCACTAAGAGGACACGCATCCAAACCTCAAAAGCGCATGATAACCTCTGCTTCCCTCTGCGAAGGGTCTATCTTGTACCTTTACTTTTTGTCCCTGAAAGAGTCATGGTGATCTTCACCAATTCCTTATTTTGCCTTTGTCTTGGCTACCGTCACATGCTTGGGAAAGATCTATATTCATATGTCAACTTGGAGGTAAGTATTAATGAATTATTATTGTTGACATTACCCTTGAGGTAAGCAGTTGGGAGGCAAAACTATAAGCCCCTATCTTTCTCTGTGTTGAGCTGAAACTTTGATCTCATGAGTACCACGTGAGTTGTAGCAATTGTAGAGAACGAAATAATGATTGAGTATGTGGATTTGCTTTACAAGCTCTTATTTGACTCTTTGTGATGTTGTGATAAATTGCAATTGCTTCAATGACTAGAGGCTATCGGTTGTTACTTCTCGGTAAGGTTCTTGATCCATGCTTTACTTTGTGAAGAAATTATCACTTTAGCATGAGAGATTATATGTTGGTATTGTTGTTCTGATCTTGATCTTGATGCATGCATGTTCGTATCTTGTTTTGTCGACACCTCTCTCCCTAAACATGTGGACATATTTATTGAGCTCGGCTTTCGCTTGAGGACAAGCGAGGTCTAAGCTTGGGGGAGTTGATACGTCAATTTTGCATCATGTTTTCATGTTGATTTTTATCGCTTCTTGGGCTGTTATTTCACTTCACGGTACAATTATTATGCCTTTTCTCTCTTATTTTGCAAGGTTTACATGAAGAGGGAGAATACCGGCAACTGGAATTCTGGCCTGAAAGTGGAGCAAAGTTGAGATACCTATTCTGCGCAACTCCAAACGCCGTAAAAATCAACGAGGAATTTTTTCCCGATTTATCAAAAATACTCGGCCGAAGAAGTGCCACAAGGGTGCCAGGGGGTGGCCACAAGCCTGCACGGCGCGACCACCCCCCTAGGCCGCGCCATGGGGGCTTGTGGGCACCCTGTTGGCCCACTTGCCCCCCTCTTTCGCTATATGAAGGGTTTCGTCCAGGAAAAAAAATCAGAGAGGAGCTTTTTCGTGGTTTCTCCGCCGCCACGAGGCGGAACTTGAGCATAACCAATCTAGAGCTCCGGCAGGACGATCCTGCCGGGGAAACTTCCCTCCCGGAGGGGGAAATCGTCGCCATCGTCATCACCAACACTCCTCTCATCGGAGGGGACTCGTCACCATCAACATCTTCATCAGCACCATCTCATCTCCAAACCCTAGTTTATCACTTGTAACCAATCTCCGTCTCGCGACTCCGATTGATACTTGTAAGGTTGCTAGTAGTGTTGATTACTCTTTGTAGTTGATGCTAGTTGGATTACTTGGTGGAAGAGTTTATGTTCAGATCCTTGATGCTACTCATTACCACTGTGATCATGAATATGATTATGCTTTGTGAGTAGTTACTTTTGTTCCTGAGGACATGGGATAAGTCATGCTAATAATAGTCATGTGAATTTGGTATTCGTTCGGTATTTTGATGTGTTGTATGCTGTTTTTTCCTCTAGTGGTGTTATGTGAACGTCGACTACATAACACTTCACCATTATTTGGGCCTAGAGGAAGGCATTGGGAAGTAGTAAGTAGATGATGGGTTGCTAGAGTGACAGAAGCTTAAACCCTAGTTTATGCGTTACTTTGTAAGGGGCTGATTCGGATCCACTAGTTTAATGATATGGTTAGACTTTGTCTTAATTCTTCTTTCGTAGTTGCGGATGCTTGCGAGAGGGGTTAATCATAAGTGGGATGCTTGTCCAAGTAAGGGCAGTACCCAAGCGTCGGTCCACCCACATATCAAACTATCAAAGTAACGAACGCGAATCATATGAACATGATGAAACTAGCATGACAGAAATTCCCGTGTGTCCTCGGAGCGTTTTTCCTCCTATAAGACTTTGTCCAGGCTTGTCCCTTGCTACAAAAGGATTGGGCCACTTTGCTGCACCGTTGCTACTTTTGTTACTTGTTGCTTGCTACGAATCATCTCACCACACAATCACTTGCTACCGACAATTTCAGTGCTTGCAGATATTTCCTTGCTAAAAACCACTTGTCAGATCCTTCTGCTCCTCGTTGGGTTCGACACTCTTACTTATCGAAAGGACTACGATTGATCCCCTATACTTGTGGGACATCAACCGCTATCCATCTTGCATCTAGTGTATTGAGTTCATGACGAACAGAGTAACACCTTAAGCAAGATGACATGATGTAGAGGGGTAATCTCAAACCAATGATGAAAACCCCATCTTTTTACCCTTGATGGCAACAACACGATACGTGCCTCGCTACCCCTTTTGTCACTGGGTGAGGTCACCGGACGGTATGAACCCAAAACCAAGCACTTCTCCCATTGCAAGAATCATAGATCTAGTTGGCCAGACAAGACCCACAACTCGAAGAGAATTACAAGGATATGAAATCATGCATAAGAGAGATCAGAAGAAACTCAAATAAGATTCATAGATAATCTGATCATAAATCCACAATTCATCGGATCTCGACAAACACACCGCAAAAGAAAATTACATCGGATAGATCTTCATGAAGATCATGGAGAACTTTGTATTGAAGATCCAAGAGAGAGAAGAAGCCATCTAGCTACTAGCTATGGACCCGTAGGTCTATGGTGATCTACTCACGCATCATCGGAGAGGTCATGGTGTTGATTAAGAAGCCCTCCGTATCCGAATCCCCCCTCCGGCAAGGCACCAGAACGTGCCCCAGATGGGATCTTGCGGAGACAGAAGCTTGCGGCGGCGGAAAAGTACTTTCGATGATCTCCTGATTTTTTATGGAATTTTTGGGAATATATAGGCGCAAAACCTAGAGCAAAGGAGCCTCAGGGAGCCCACAAGCCAGGGGGGGCGCGGGCTCCCCCTGGCCGCACCATGAGGGCTTGTGGGGTCCCTGGGCCCCCTGCCCTGATTCTCCGGCTCTCCGATCTTTTTCTATTCTGGAAAAAATCTTTTTGACAGTTTCATTCCGTTTGGACTCCGTTCGAAATCCTCCTCTGAAAGGGGTCAAAAACATGGAAAAAATAGGAACTGGCACTTGGCACTGAGTTAATAAGTTAGTCCCAAAAAATATATAAAAGGCATACAAAACATCCAAAGTTTGACAAGATAATAGCATGAAACCATCAAAAATTATAGATACGTTGGAGACGTATCAGCCGCCAGTGTTCCTGGTTGGCTTTCGTGTACTGGCTTGTAAGAATTCACCCATAATTTGCTACTGAAATCGAGCTAGTTTGAGTGTTCTTTGTCTCTATTCGAGTTTCAGATAGTCAGGACCTGTCAATGGCACAACTGTTTGGCCCCATGAAGGAGACGGCCACCGTCATACAGACCAAATGCATGGAAGCAAAAGTGTTCAAAGCACTGCTTAGCTTTATCTACACAGACTCATTCCCTATGATGGAGAAGGACAACATGGAGGAGGATGCAGTATAGTAGTTATGGAAGATGGGCAAGAAAAGGAGGCAATAGAGGATGAAATGTTGTTGCAATGACTTTAAGACTTGTTGGTAGCGGCTGGCATATACGATGTCCAACGGCTCAAGTGCATTTGTGAGAAGCAGTTGTCTGAGAACATAGGAGGTGGCGTACGTCTTCATGGTGAGGCTCCGCGCGGTTCCAGCCAGCCGCGAGATCGGGACGACGTGGCTTCCGGTGAAAATTGTGCCTGACTGCGGTCTTGGCCGTCGATGGCGGCGTCTCGGACGTCGTTCCCTTCTCGAGGCATCGTCGTTGCAGGTCACGTCAACTTGATCGGGATGTTCCAGATCTGGGTCTACCGGATCGAACGATGACGACGCTTTCGATGTCGTTCTCCCTCCTGGGGGCATCATTTTGGAGCAAATGCTGGTTGGAGGGGACAAGAGGAAGAGCGGTGTTACATTCACCGCAAGGCCGATGGCGGATCCCGGCGGCATGGTGCTGCGGAGTTTCGCCGACAGCCGCGTGTGGATGAATACGTGCAGGATGGTGGAGTTGTCTTGCACCGTGGTGGCATCGACGGCAGGCCTGGCAAGGTCACTGCATCAGTACCGGCTGTGGAGATGGGTTGGTGGAGGACGGCGGCGACGACCTGTGCGCCAGACCGGTTTGGACCCAGTCCCGGTTTGTGGCTGGGCTAGGGCATCCGGCTTTAGATGTTAGGGTTTGGTGCGATGCCTGTTTGGTATTAGGCTCGGACATTCGACACACCTTCATCATGGGGATAGGAGTAGAGGCATGTGTTGCCAAGATGGTGACTTCAAGCTTACTGATGTATTGCTTTGTAAGGTTTTTAAGAATAATTAATAAAATGGCTGCATGCATCGTCCTTTTCTAAAAAAATAAATAAAAATAATAAATGTATATACCTCATTTTTCTAAAAAAATAAGTAAGGTATATCCTTTTCTAAAAAAAATAAGTAAGGTATATCCTCCTTTTCTAAAAAAATAAATTAAAAAAATGTAGTTTCGACCTATACCTCATTTTTGAAGGAGCTATTTGTCAAGTTCGCTTGGAACCAGCCGAAGTAACACTTTGCATACGGTACGCTATGCATGTTCCTTAGCTAGACCTGAAGTGCACTCTTTTGCATATGTGTGATCCTATGATAATCTGTGTGTATTGCCTTTTGTCTCATCATGTATATAATCTGCCCATATGCTGAATCAGGAAAATCCGAAAATATGGCAAATTGTCTTTTCATGGAATGGATGGTCTTTCAATTCAGGTGTAAATGTCAAATTGATCGGAGTATCAGTAATGTGCAAGCTTTCTAGCTAGACATTCTATCCTTATATATTTCTTTGCATTAGTTGTCAAATTGATCGGAGTATCAGTAGTATACCGTTGATTTGTGCCTTCACTGTTATGTATAACCCATGGTTATCAAAAAGAACATCGTAGTTTTCCCGGTAAGCACCCAATATCATTAGGATAAACAATCAATTACAACGTACATGTGGCCAGGAGAAGGATGGCGGGGAAAACCGCCACTCCGATAGTTCTGAAAGGTGAATAAATCCAAAAAAGGATTCCGGCATGTGAAATGTGTTCGTTTTGCGTTGCGCTTATGTAGTTGAAGATGAAGTTGTGGATAGGAAGGATTCGATTGGATTTTGGCCATTAATTATATGAATCTCAGCAGAGCATGTCTAATAATAGAGTCAACAATTGGCTACATCTCATTGCCATGTCAATTTGATAGCCCCGCATACTTTCCTAAGGACAAACCTTTGATTAACAGTTACTCTTTCAGTATACAGTTTTGCTAAATTAAACACATTTAGATGTGAGATAAGTATTGCATATTTAAGCCCTATATCACTGATCTTACGTGAAGATCCATGTGGGAATTATTTTTTTTTCTGTTTTCTTTCCCTTTTTATGCTTGATTTAGTCGTTTAGATGTGCAACAGCAATGTCGCATCTAGATGTGCCCTAATCACAACTGTCAGGATATTCCTTTTTGAGAGAAATCTCTCTTAGCATATAATTTGTGTGATACAAAATTTTCTCGAAACTGGACTCTAGTGTAGTCCACCAAGCTTGGGCCACATTTGCGTGAGCCTTGGAACAAAATCAAAGCGAAGGAAAAACTAGCACAGAACTGTGATCCCCTTCTTCGTTTTATTCTACTCGTGTGTTCTTCTTCACGTCTACTAGCTACTAGCTAGCAATTCTTGCTGCAGGTGCAGCGGTAGGCTCCGCCGCCGGTGCAGTCGCCGGAGTCGTAGCCCTCGTTCCGGCAGTTGATGGCGCAATCCTCTGGGTCGAAGCACGACCCGGTGCACTTCTTGCACGGGGCGTGCTCGCACGCCGCCGCCTCCCGCACAGGCCCCATCTCTGCATGCATCAAGAACGATCAATCTCAGGTCAGGTTTCAAGTTACCTGTGCCCGTCAGGACAAACATGCAGTCAATTACCTGTGGCCAGGAGGAGAAACAGAAACAGGACGGCCGCCGGGAAAAGCTTGGACGAAACCGCCATTGTTGCGGGAGTTCTTCTTCTGGAGGAGTAAGAGGGAATGTATAATGAGGTTGTGTTTGTAGAAGGTGGTGGGGGTATGCTTGTTATATAGTCGAAGGTGAGGACGTGCATAGGAAGGATTCGATTGGATTTTGGGGATAGGCTTCCTATATAGTGATATATGAATCTCAAGACTTGATTGCTGGAATCAACGCGCCTTCATTGAAAAAGATTGGCTCCCTAAAGTCATGGCTAATAATAGGGCAACCTGTGATGGCTATATCTTGTTGCCTTGGATGATACGTATTTTGTCATGGTTATACATACAAGGTAATAACAGATTACTAGAATTTTGCATGGCTTAATATATGGCACCGTTTTTTGAAGGAAAAAATATTATGAGTATCCGCAGTCAGGAGGAATAATAAAGCGCGGATGGCTGATCGATTGGTACTAGGTTTATTTTGGTTTACTAGCGAAAGGTCTCGGAAAAATAAAGATATGAATGATGGCTTTGGATGGCTTGATGTATGTTTTTGTTAAAACTACGTACAATCTTTATCTTTACCTACTAATCAAGCAAATATTGCTTCTGTCGTGCGTCATTCAAATTGCCCTTAAAATTGGCTAAAATTACCCACCAATGCCACATATAAGTAACAGAAAACGTTTAAAACAGAAAAATCACCGGACTGGGCCGGCCCATGTAGACGTCTCATATATTACGTTCTGGGCATTGGAAAAAATGCAGCACACCTGTTTGGGCCGGCCCATGCGTGGGCGTCTGTTTTCTTTAATTTAGTTTTTAATTTTTCTTTTCCGTTTCATTTCGTTTTTCTACTTTAAATAATTTAAAACGTCAAATAACTTTTTTCAATTTTAAGAAACTGAGAATTTCGAAATAAAATATTTTAAAAAACATAATAGTTTTGAGAATTCAAAAACTACTCAGGAGTTTTGAAAAATGTTTGCATATGCAAAAAATGTTTAAATTTTGAGAAAATGTCCATAAAATAAAAAAGTCAATGATTTTAGACAAAAGTCCGTGTAAAAATCTTTAAAACAGTTCGTGCCTCTGTTTTTAGTCTCATTTTTTATTTTCATTTTTCTATTCCATTTTTTAATTTAAATAATTTAGAATTTTGAAAAATTTATGTAATTTATAAAACTTAGAATTTTGAAATAAAAGTTTGAAGAAAACATAAAATGTTTGTGAATTCAAAAAATGCTCGGGATTTTTGTAAAAATATTCGCATATTCAGAAAAATGTTCATAATTTTGAGAACAACGTTGGTGAAAATAATAAAATTCCATGATTTTGAAGAAAAAAAATTAGGTATAATTTTTTGAGTGAAATTGAAAAAGATGTTTGCTAATTCAAAAAATGTTCAAGCATTTCAAGAAATGTGCTAAAATTTTAAAGACATAATATGTCCAGCACCATTGGAGATTATAATTGTTTCTTCCGTTGCAACGCACGGACCCTTTTGCTAGTAATAAATAAAGATAGCTGTATGCATCGATTGATGCACATGTCTGGAGTTTTAACCTCCTTTTCAAAAAAAAAGAAATTGGTGGGATCCTCTTTAAATTAGCGAGGTGATACAATTAAGGAAAAAAATCTAAGGAGAAGCGCCGCACCCTCTCCTATGCAGCGGCTCACGTAGACCCATGCGCATGTTTGAATCTTCTACCTCATGTTTACATCATCGTATTAAATGTTTTTTATTTTTTTTCAAATAATATATCTTACAGATTAATAATTTGATTGAAGATTCGCCTTCACCGTTAGATTTGTCTTGACGAGACCTTCAAAATAAGATCCCATGTTGACATGTTTCGTTGATTTTTTTTCGTCGTTCCTAGTTGCCACATATTTATATCATCATAGTTGTCATCTTACAGGTGTATAGTTGTCATAAAAATTATAAATAATTATCGGGATAATAATTTTATATTTTTTAAGCATTGCAATGTTACGTAAAGCTAAAAAGTGGGTATTAAAGCATTAACAATAAGCAAGTAAATGCATGAGCCAACATAAGTACAATGAATTAAGTTTTTAGTGGGGTATATCGACATTCATAAACCTGATAACCAAGTTAATTTAACTTGAGAACTATGTGACAAATAATATGACAAGTAAGTGATACTAATTCGGCAAGTACCGAAAAAACAAAAGTTATCGAAACATGTCGACATGAGATCTAGTTTGAAGATTTCTTCGCGAAAAAGTCAATGATGAAAGCGGATCATTAATTGAGCTAACAATTTGGAAAATAAATCTTTTTTAAATGCAAAATCAAAATAATATTTAATGATGTTGTACTTGTGTAATATTGCTTGCATACAAGGAATGAATGAAAGGGAGCCGCCGCATCGAAAGACTAATATGCGGCACCTCTTTCTAGTGAAGTTCTACAATTAATTAATAAGAAAACTTTTTTGGTAGAAAGCAAAGCTGGACCAATGGCCCAATAGGGAGAATCGTAGATGTGGTCCAAGTTGTTTTTCTAGAAAAGGAGGTTAAGACCCCCGACTTCTGCATCAATCGACGCATATAGCCATTTTTATTACTTATTCAACGTGATCCAAGTTGTTATGTGTTTATCGTGGCCGATACGGCCTATCAGGGATTGATGGTGGTTTGGTCCTGTAGATCGATGGTTCCCGGTCTTAATAGATTGTTGCATTACATTTTGGCCTGTCAGATGTTTTCATATAGTATTGTCAAACATCCTCTCATCATTGGGCATGTAGTTTGTAAAGCATGCTCTTGTTATTAGACATGATGATTTCCTTTTGTGTTCATAGTCAGCGAAGCAACAATTCAACAAAATATATCATAAATGATTTTCCCTCGACCATAGTGTGATTAACAATAGTGTGATTACCAATCTTAGCTTCTAACAAGTTGTCTTAGATGGCTCATGCGGCTATTCAAGAAGTCGAGATGCAAGAGATGAGTCTCGAGTCAATGACTATGAAGGACTTTTGATTTAACTTTATGTTTTTATCTTGGTCCTTTGGTTTTTCTTGTCTTTGTTTGATCTGATATATTTTGTGTAAATTATCAATAAATACGGTTGAATACGCGGTCATACTACTTTGTTTCTAGTCAAGGGAGTCCAGCCACTATGGTTTTCCGTGCTTCTCTATCGTTGGTCTGCCTTGTCTTCTATAGCCATAGAATCAGGAAGGCATGGTGGTCCAGGATCTTGCCGACGGAAGGACTCCGTTTTTATATTGTTTTTCTTATTTTGTATAAGGGTTTGTCTCCTATTTAGAGAGGTGAGACGATGACGACTCTTTAGTGATGAAATAAGGTTCTTTCCACCTAGTCCCCGTTTCGTTGATGCATCTAGCGTCGTCGGATGACATGTGAAGGCTTGTCTCCGACAGATGTCGCAGTATTTGGCAGGCATTTGTCTTCTTGAATCCATGTGGATTCATTATTTGTTCGCCCTTGCGTGTGTGTACGTTCAATCCTTTCGATCTACGTTTTCTTCATCGACGGTGGTTGTTCTGATGTGGTGGTTCCAGAGACAATGGTTTATTTTACTATAAAAGGTTCGTCGGGCTCCGATAAAGGAGGGGGTGAGACGCTTCTTCAGTTTACTTCAATTCTTGTAGTCGTTGGTAGATGGTCTATGAACTGGATGTAATTTTACTTTTGGTTAATAGTAGTTGATAAACAAACACGGCTGGTTAAATGTTACTCCGTCAGCAGATTTTGTACGAAACTAGTATAAATTTTACATACAAGATCATCAACACTTATTTTGAGACGAAGAGAGTACTTAAAAGTCAATTCGGATTTTGTAGCCATTCAACTCAATGCAAAAATTGTCTCTTTACCATTCCAACCGGAGGAGCCTTGGGAGGGAGGCGAGTGGTCAGTAATGCTAAGATCAGCCTTCCCTCTCGTCTTCCAGTTGCCGCACAGGAAACCGCCCCCAATCCGCCCGCCCCGCCCACCACCTGTTCGTCGCTATGCCTCCCCCGCCGCCACCGCCGCCGCCCCACTGCCGCCTCCTCAGCCACGGCCGCTCCCCCCGGCTTCCGCCTACGTCCACCTCCCCTTCTGCCGCAAGCGCTGCCACTACTGCGACTTCCCCATCGTCGCGCTCGGCTCCTCCGCCTCCTCCCCCGGCGGCTCGGGCTCGGGCGAGGACCCTCGGATCGCCGACTACGTGCGCCTCCTGCTCCGGGAGGTGGCCGCCACGCGTCCCGTCTCCGACGACGGCGTGCCGCTCGAGACCATCTTCTTCGGCGGCGGCACCCCGTCGCTGGTCCCGCCGAGGCTGGTCGCCGCGGTGCTCGACGCGCTGCGCGGCAGGTTCGGGCTGTCCGCGTGCCCGGAGGTGTCCATCGAGATGGACCCCGGCACGTTCGACGCGGCCAAGCTGCGGGAGCTGGTGGGCGTGGGGGTGAACCGGGTGTCGCTCGGCGTGCAGGCGTTCCAGGAGGAGCTGCTCCGGGCGTGCGGCCGCGCGCACGGCCTGCGGGAGGTGCACGAGGCCGTCGGGGTCGTGACCGGCTGCGAGGGGCTCCAGAACTGGAGCATGGACCTCATCTCCTCCCTGCCCAACCAGACCCAGGAGATGTGGGAGGAGAGCTTGCGGTGCACCGTCGATGCCCGCCCCACGCATGTCTCCGTCTACGACCTGCAGATCGAGCAGGGCACCAAGTTTGGCCAAATGTGAGTTTGTTCTGCCCATACCTCCTAGGATCCCTATCTTGAAAACAAACATTATCGGTCCTGACAATTTTGTGTGTGGTTCTGGACTATAGATAAAGAATTGGAGCAAAACTAACACACTGCAACCATCTTCGTCACACAATTAGCTACAATTCTTGTTTCGATTTGCACTTGTTTGTGCTGTAGCCTGTAGAAGTTCAGCCTTCTCTTCTTGGAAAGGGGCTACGTACTAATCAGGTTACAATTAGCTACAATTCTTGTTTCGATTTGCACTTGTTTGTGCTGTAGTCTGTAGAAGTTCAGCCTTCTCTTCTTGGAAAGGGGCTACCTATTAATCAGGTTACAGAGCTGAGGTTACAATCAGGCATGTCATAACCAACAGGCAGACCGGAACTGCATCTTGTAGAACACCACCACACAACACCTTTCGACAGTATTGAGCTAAACCATGCGCTACCCTGTTATCCTACTTTTAGATCTTGAGAATTATGTGACTCGGGAATTCAGGTAACATGAGAGAAATCTTCTGAATGCCACCACTAATTGTGGAGCAGCACAACATATGAGGATCAAGGGCATTAGCCACTGTCAGGTCGTTGCTGTCAATCAACACCAGCCTGATTAGTGTAGATCAGCGCCTTTTGGACACCTTCTATTCATGCGATGCAATGGTTTCTGTTTCTTCAGCGTTACGGCATCGTGGCACCATGTGCTAGGCGGACAGAATTACTTTTTCCTCTTCGATTCTGATCACCGCCGTCCAAGTTGCAGTATTAGTTTGGCGGTAAAACTGATGTCCACATAAACCATCTGACATCAGGTGGCATCCAACTTGTCCGGTAAGGAGTTCTCTCCTTGCTAGCTTATCTGTGGACTACACTCTTGCCCTTTTCATTGTATTCATTTACACTATCTTTGATATCTTTGCAAAGTGTTCCTATAGTTGAGTAAGAACTGAACCAAGGCTCTGCTTGTTGCCTCACTTATATCATTCCAGAGAAAGAAGTTCAGTTCAGGCTGCAGGTGGGATTGCTCGTGGGTGTTCTACCTCTGCCCACTTCATCCCAATACAACTTGGTGGGCGTGAGCGAGCAGCCCGCCAAAGCTTAGACAGATTAAGTGGAGTAAGTGGGATAAGCTGTAGAAGTAGAATCCTATCAGAGGAATCGATCATCGAGAAAATCGAGAACATCAACGAGGTCGGCCTATACGATGGTGCCCAGCAGGTCGCGGACCTGCATCAACGAGGCCGGTCTCAAGTGCAGGTGTGCCCGACCGTCACGGTGTCCTGGCCCGGCATGCCCGACAGCTTTGGTAGTCGCCACCTGCGCAAGCGCAACAAACCGGTCGAGTACCTTGCGACGGACTCTGCAACGGCGCAGCAGCCACTGGCGAGGAAGGTAGATCCCAGTGAAGGTGACGCCCACGTCGTCAGGGCCTGCGAGCTGGCCGCGGCCAATGTGGCCGGCGTGCGCGCTGAGCGTGGCGGCTGACTGCATGCATGTCCCTGGGCGCGTCATGAGGTTCCGAGAAATGTCAAGCACTTGGCCTTTCTTGATAGGCTGGTCGGTTTGCTGGGCCTTCACAGTTGATTGGCACTCCGGCCTCTGGCGGAGTAGCAGATGGGTCTGTGGATATCCTCCTCTGTTGAGGCAGGTTTTTTACTTTTCCGATCGAGAGAACTGCTGGGGATTGGTAAAGCGGGTTTAGTGGGGTCCCGATGGGTTAAATGGCATAGCCCATTTATATTTAGTGAGGACCCACGGGTATCCACTAAACAGTTTAAGTGGGATGGGCTAAGTTAGTCCCAGTATTATCCACTCCCACCTGCAGGCTGAAGTTCAGTCTTCATCTCCAACTCATGATGCTGATAGTAGTACCATATAAAGCCATGTTGTTCTCTAGCTTGCCATCTTATATCCAAGTTTGTAACAATTTCGTCACATATTAATTTGCAGTGATATTTTTGTACTATGAAAGATTGAAGGATCAAATGTGCTCATCTTTAAATATGTGTCAGATTGATGCTGATCTCACTCTTTTCATATTAAATGTTGCAGATATACGCCTGGTGTATTTCCTCTCCCAAATGAGACAGACTCTGCAAACTTCTACAAGATAGCTTCGAAACGGCTTTCTGAAGCAGGATATCAACACTACGAGATCAGTAGCTACTGCAAGCCTGGTTACGAGTGCAAGCACAACGTAACATACTGGCAAAACAGGCCGTTCTATGCATTTGGTCTTGGATCAGCAAGCTACATCAATGGTGTCAGGTTCTCTAGGCCCAGAGGAATGAAAAACTACGCGGATTGGGTTCAGAAACTCGAAGATGGGACCTGGTGCCACGAGTCCAGCGTCTCCGAGACGAAGGATATGGCGATGGACTCGGTGATGCTATCACTGAGAACAGCTCGCGGGCTAGATCTGCACAGTTTCAGCAAATCTTTTGGAGAGGGTCTGACACGGTCATTGTGTGATACGTTCAGGCCTTTTGTTGAGAGTGGGCTGGTGATCGCCATGGATAAGGAGCGAGAGGCCCTGCATTTCAATGAGTTTGAGTCGGATTTGGAAAGCGAGGGTGAGATGACCGGGAGCAGGGTGGCCATCCTCCGTCTGAGTGACCCGGATGGATTTCTGCTGTCCAACGAGTTGATCTCGCTTGCCTTCGGGACTATTTCGCCATGACAAGAGTATCTGGCTATTTCGCATTGATAATTCCACATTCTTATTTGTCAGATTTTATCTGACAAAATTGACACTTACTGATATACAGTACTAGACATTAGCTGATCAGTGGGATCCATAGTATTTTTTTTATATAAAATTGTCCAATTGTTCAGCGGGCACCTATCGGTGCGTTTTACCGGACTCCTAGCCGGTGCTTCTGAATTTGAATTTAACGGGGGCGCCTTCTACGAGTTGAGTTCGCACCTCCTGAGATGATAATGCCGTGTAGTACATCCTGGCGAGGATTTTCTGTTGGCAAGGCTTGGTTATTGATAATGTACACATGAATTGTTTAGTGGCCACGGAGTCTGGACACTGAATTTGAACTTGAACTGCTGGTCCTGAAGAGAATCCTTGCAGAGGGCAATCAGAAAGGATCGTCTTCAAGATGAGGGCTTCAGCACCAACCGCTGTGTACGCCGTGCCTTCAGGAGCCTGAAACGATGAATCATCTCCTAATGCAGTGTTCAATCTCCAGGACTGTCTGGTCATTGGTGACCGTACCTCTTAATATTGCCATCTCGTGTACTCAGAGGTGCTCGCCATTTATGATAATCACTCTGCTGATGTTCTCTATCTCGCAAGAGAGGAATCGGCGAACTTTTGATAACATCTCAACCTCGGACAGCGAGGTGGCAAATAAAATCCTTGCAGAGTGGAGGCTATATAAACTAGTTTGCATATGAAGAGGAGTGGAGTAGGGATCGTGGGAGAACAAGAGACTTCAAATTCTCATAGGCTTGGGTGAATTTGGATTGCTAGAGCCTTTCTTCTTTAGCATTATCATGTCACTTAAACTCTGTTTGTTCTATGTGATCTTAATGAATCAACACACAAAGCTCTTGCGTGTTGCGGAAAAAAAGAATTTGTGCCGAGAGTTTCATGTAAAATAAATGGGTACCGAGTTTCCTTCAGAGAGATGGAGAAACTTAGACCGGTCGAGTTTCAGTCTATATAGACAAAATTTTCCGGAGAACTTGATTAGCTCATTCGAAACTTGATTAGCTCCCCTATTACAGAAAACGTCGCCTCGAAGAAATTTAGATTGCCGGAGCCATCACATTTTGCAGTCATTTGCGGCTGCGCATCATAGTCCGCTATGATTAGAGCGGGTCAGTGTGACAGCCCGCACAAACCTGCAATTCCTACCGGGCATGTAGGCGCAAGAGCTGGTTGGGGTGCATACGCCAAAGCTCTGCTTGTTCTCTTTGGTAGCAAAATGACAATAACCCCACCGCATCATGCCATGCCGTGCTAGATATTCCCGAGTACCTGAGCATCCGTGGCAACCACTACGAGTACCACATCCACAACCGGCTCCGGACCTTCGATGAGAGGTTTTGGCGCTGGGGAGCAAGGTCATGTAGTTCCCTGCATGAGTGAGGGCAATTCGGCCACATTGAATGTTAATTTTTCTTGGCAGAAAACGGTGAATAGTCAAAAGAAAGTTTACAAATGACACAACTTCACGAGTAATTACATTGTAAAAGGCACTGATCTTCACTTAGTTAGCGCGGTTGGCGTTGAAACTAGTAGGGTCCCTACTCGTCAGATATTGATACGGCAAAAAAAAAGTAACGTGAGCTTGTTTACTGGTCCCATTCTTTTTTCAATCTTCATCCTGTTGTTCTTCTGCCCCAGTCATCATGGAAATGAAGATAGAACGAACGCACCAATGGAGAAGTTTAAATCACTGACACCGCCCTCTTCTTCCTTACCTCCGAATCTCCTTTACCAGCGAGTATAAGCGAGTATAAGCCTCCTTTCTGTATCTCCACAACTCCGCAGAGCTCCTATGCAGTCGGAAATCTCGTTCTTTTAGGGTCTGTTTGGTTGATGAACCAAGTGGAACGGAATGGAGTGGTTCCATTCCATTGGAACGGGTCCGTTCCATTCCTGTGTTTGGTACCCTCAAAGAAGCAGAACATGTTGTTCCATTCCCGTGTTTGGTTAGAGAGATGGAAATATGGAATGAAAAATGGAATCACATGAAATTCGAAATTTTGGCCGCATTTCTTTTGTATTTCAAAGACAAACAACATAACAATATAGATATTGACAAGAATCACACAAATATGACATCAACCAAACACAAATTTCAATAGAAGGTACCAACTTCATCCATCACATCCAAAAGCAACCAACCATACATGAGTTCACATATCAAATCAGCCAAAAGCAAGAAAGTGCACATGCCAAGTTATCATACTCAGCCATACAACCATATCGAAATACAACTTTAAAAGTTCTTCTTCACATACCTACTCACCCAAATTGATTTGTTGGTTTCGGAAAGTTTCATGAAGGCTCTTGTGGTCTTGTGGTAGTCAACAAGATGAACATAGTAGTGGGCAAGGTGCTCTTCATCAAATTCTTTCAAATTGTAGACTACATCCCAAAGATCATCCGATATATCATCATCATCTCCAACAGATTTCACAAGAGCTTCAGCCACAAGTTTGAACCCATCTTTGAGAATGGCACCTAGTGGATCCTCTAGAACTTTGACTACCTTGGCCTTCTTTTTTGCTGGTCTTTTGGGATTCACCAACTTGTGGTGAAGTGTTCACCTAACCATAATCCTCATCATCAACGTCAATAGAAATGAGATCATTTCCATACCTTCCATTGATACCGAAAGCCGCTATTGTTCCAAATATGGTCACCATGGCATGATAGTGGTCAATTGGGTTATTTAAGAAGGAACCATCAGATTTGTGGGTCTACAAAATATGTGCAAGTCATTAGCATAAAATGGGATGATATTGCTATTGAAGAGGGCATAAAATGAGTTGATACTATTCATAGCATTAAAAGCTTACCATACAATGACATGCATAGTGTTCTTCACTCAACCTAATTGTGCAAGTATCTTCATCCAATAGAACTCCACTTAAACTCTTCAAATTAACTATCTTGCTCCACTTCTTGAGATGGTTTCTAACTTGATTAGAGGTGACAACTAGCTTGAATTGCTCATTCAAAACAACATCACATTGTTTAAGATGTATCTCCCCTAATCAACTAGAAGTTGTCTTCCCTTTAGCAAGAAGGTCAGCCAAAAAACCCAGCATGTTGTTGGTCATGGAAGTGGTCCATACAATGATCCCACTTTTCACAGAGTTCCCACTTGCAGTGGTAACTTCGACATTGTCCATTCCTGCCCAGCCATGAAAATATTGCAAAAGAATGGATGAAATCAACTCAAATACATGATTCAAACATATAAAAGATACAAATTGCCCAGCCAATAAAAGGTTGCAATAAATTAGATAAAATCAACTCAAATAGATGGTTCAAACATATAAAAGATAGAATCTGTCCAACCACGAAAAGATTGCAATAAAATGAAATCATCACAAATACATGGTTCAACATAATTAATGCTACAATCTGTCGAGCCACGAAATAAATGCAAAGGTAGCTGCATAACCATTACAAGTACATAGTGTGACACACTCATACATTTGCATACATCAGTTGCCTATCTTCCCACATTTGGGCGGCAATTTGTAGCCTATGTTCTACGAAGGCCCTACTATCACTTGTTTGTTGCCTTGATGTTCGAATTGGTTGGGTTGTCCATGTCACTTCTGGTATTATAAATTCATCGATCCCTTGTGACAGTGCATAATTATGAAGAACACAACAAGCTATAGCAATGTTGACTTGGACCGGGAAAGTAAAGAATGGCTTGGCATCATCAAATTTTTTGAAACGCCTCTCGAGAGATCCAAAAGCCCTCTCTACCTTGTCACGCCCAAGATGTGATCCTATCCTCAATTTGGCACGAAGACCTCGTCAGGGATAGAAGCGCATCTCGTCGTGTCGCAAGAATGGATATCGTTACAAGTACATGTACTGAAAAGAAGAGATATATATACAGAGTTGGCTTACACTCGCCACAAGCTACATCAGAGTCACATGAGTACATTACATAAACATCAAGAGTAAGAGCAGGGTCCAACTACGGACGAAAACAAACGAGAAAAGAAGAACGACGTCCATCCTTGCTATCGCAGGCTGCCGGCCTGGAACCCGTCCTAGATCGATGAAGAAGAAGAAGAAGAAGAAGCAACTCCAAATGAACAATCAACGCGCTCGCGTCAAGGAACATTTACCTATACCTGCAACTGGTGTTGTAGTAATCTGTGAGCCACAGGAGACTCAGCAATCTCATTTCCAAAGGTATCAAGACTAGCAAAGCTTAATGGGTGAGGTATGGTTAAGTGGTGAGGTTGCAGCAGCGGCTAAGCACATATTTGGTGGCTAAACTTACGAGTACAAGAAATAAGAGGGGGAAGCTCTACGCATAACGGACGTGAACTACAGATGATCAAATGAATGATCCTGAACACCTACCTACGTCAGACATAACCCCACCGTGTCCTCGATCGGAGAAAGAACTCACGAAAGAGACAGTCACGGTTACGCACACAGTTGGCAAGTTTTAATTAAGTTAACTTCAACTTATCTAGAACCAGTGTTAAACAAAGCTTCCACGTTGCCACATAACCGCGGGCACGGCTTTCCGAAAGATTTAACCCTCCAGGGGTGCTCCAACTAGTCCATCACAAATTACCACAAGCCGCATAGAAATCCTCGATCACGAAGCTCGCGATCTCGTCGGATTCCCTAGTGGAAAACCTCAACTCTGAGATTACCCAAAGCATCACCGGAATCCCGATGCACAAGATATCTCGTCAAAGGTAAAACTAATCCAGCAAGGCCGTCCGGCGTGTCGACGATCCCGATAGGAGCCGCGTATCTCGTTCTCAGGACACGACAGATGGAACTAGCTACGGGTGCCAAACCTCGAGTTTCCTCGCGGTGGCCCGCAGGCAGACCGTTTGGGACCAACACCATCAGCACTGGCCCCCCTGTTTATGTAAAATTACTCCTCGGGTTCATGACGCCCTATGCATTTCAGTGTTAACAAAATTATTACGTTGGACAAATGTAAAACCAAAGTTGGGCCTTGCCGGACCAGCTTTAATCTAAAACGAATTATCAAGGGGGTCCCCATAACAACCCCGATCGTGTTAGGAGCGCTCGTTTATGGAACATAACACCGGTAGCCGAAACTAAGGGGACAAAGGTGGAACAAAACACCAGGCTAGAAAGGCCGAGCCTTCCACCTTTTACCAAGTATATAGGTGCATTAAATTAAATAGCATTAAATATGGTGATATGACAAGGAACCCATGTTATCACATGGAAGCAACTGCACCTGCAACTAGCAACGCTAACAACAGGGTTAAGCAAGCGGTAACATAGCCAATCAGTGGTTTGCTAGGTCGAACAGGTTGAAGATGATCATGGCATTGTTGAGAGGCTGGTATTTAACATGTGGTAGGCAACGAGACATAATCGGTAGAAGCAATAAATCTAGCATGGCAATGATAGTAATGATATCTGGGGAAATGGTCATCTTGCCTGAGATCTCGCTTGGAAGAAGAATGACTCCGTGAAGCAGACGAAGCGATGTAGTCGAACAGGTCCTCACATCCGACACGCTTGCGGAACTCTATCGAGACGAAGCAAACCGGAAACACAATCATCACACAGGATTCATCTCACGATGCACAACACATATGATGCATGAGCTACTGAATACATGCAAGTCATGGCATGGCAATTCACACAATCAAACACTACACATTAAGTGAAGTTCAATATGCAACGAGTTGCATATTGACGAAACTCCACGTTTATTATTTAGTCCTATCCTGTTTAGATACACGGCAATATTAAATGTCATTAAACATGGCAAGAGGTGAAGCGCAATTAAACTACCTATCTAGGCATTTTAAATGAGGTCGTAAATGACTTATAGCATCTCCGAAACGACCTCACATGTTAATTTACAGTTCTGCCCAGATCTGAATTAACACATTTAATTAGTTGTTAAACAGCAAAACAAATAGGTTCACGTGATTCTACGCGTCATGGCAAGCAATCTACACATAAAGAACATCTCCAACGGAGCTACGGAACAAAATATACAAGCACCGCAAGAAATGATGGCATGAATGCAAAATGTGTGCAACGTCGGCTAAGAGCACTTCAAAACATCCAACCAGCAAGGGAAAATGAAACTACACGAGATTCTAAGCAAGTTTCATATAGGACACGATCAAATCGGAGCTATGGTTCAACATCTACAAGCAAAACAAGAAAACACTACAATCTGCCAAAATCAGTCACATAGCATTTTCTACGCCTCACAACTTCGGCTACACAACTCCGATAAGCTCGAGCAAGGCATGGAACGGAAGAGGGAAAGAAGCACTACTACAAACATCTAACAACAACTAGCATGGCAGCAAGGAGCACTAGGAAAAGAAGACACAAAATGGCATCTCACACACTATTCAGACTTAGTGAAAATAACACCTCCTGAAAGTGCAGTTTTCAGCCTGAAGCAATATTGACAGCAGCAAAACCTATAGCTACGGGACTCCAAATGGCATGAAACTTCACAGCATGCTAGAGAAACACAAGGGCTACAACTTACTCCATTGGACCAACCTCAAAAGAGCTACAGACCACAAGATACAAGCAAGACAAGACAGCAATAAAATAATAACAGATTCCAGACTTAGAAATATTTCAGCTCCTCTAAAACAGCACTATTTCTAGCAACTTGAGAGCAACCAAATCACACCTAAACATGCATTTATATTGCAACCAAAAATACCAAGGACTAAACAAAACATCCAAGATCAACTCTCTAGTTGACAACTAATTCAAACGAGGCACGGAATAAATCCTACGAATTAACCAAAAGGGCAACATGGCAAAATATCTCGCGAACTAACTTACTCGAAAGCTAAAACTAATTGCACAGAAAAATCCATGGGATTTTTCTACCCCGGAAACATATAAAATATGTGGGGTTTGCAACACAAAATAAAGCCACACATTAAAGCGAGATAATCATCTATATGCGGGAAAATAAATTACCGGCAAATCCTATACGCAAAAATACGAGTGACCGCTCTAAATACACGGAAAAATAGTCCCTAAAACATGGGCATTTCTAAAACGGCATACGGGCAATACGGTCTAGCGCGAAAAATAAATACGGCGTCAATCCTATATAGACAGCACGGTAAACAATGCATATGGCACGCTAAACTACGTCAAACACATATGCACGTTTTAAATTCGTGTTCTACGCGCGAAACTACCACAAAACCATATAAAATACGCCTCGATCCGATTTACGGTTTAAAAGTTACGGGGGTTCTAAAATCGTCTAATTCCTGGAAAAAAAAATATTCTCAGGAAAAATCCTAATAATCAACGGGCCGAATTGGGGGCGCTGGATACTAAGTAGCGCTAGGGGCGGGGATAGGCTCACCTGGGCCGGCACTTGGGCCGGGGGCGCCGGAGGCGAGGCGGGCCAAGGAAGCTGCTGGCCAGCTGGGCCGGGGTGAGCTGGCCCACGCGGCGAGGGTGAGGCCGAGCCGGCCTGGAGCGCCTGGGGGGAGTTGGGCCATCGGGGCCCACCTGCGGGTCAACGGGGGCGAGCCAGCTCCAGCTCCCGATCGGATTTGGCGCGGGAGGAAGAACAAGGGCGGCGCCGGCGAGGGGCTGGCCGCGGCGGCTCGTCGGCCCGGCACAGGGGGCGAAGGTGGTGGGGAGACCAGCGGGATCCGCCGGATCCGTCCGTGGCGAGTCCGTTCCCGACAGCGGCGACGCAAGGCGGCGGCCAGACAGAGAGGATGCGGCGGCGGCGTGGGCTGGCAGGAGGCAACCTCGGGGAGGCCAGGGCGGCGCGACCTGGCGCGGCGGCGGCGGAGGCCGGAGGCGGACGATGGGAGGAGGCGCGGCGGCGTGGCTGCGGGACCAAGGCGGCAGCGAGGCGCTCGGGAGGAGGAGGCACGGGCAGGGAGGCTCGGCCACACGGCGGCGGCTGCAGCCCGGGCGGCGGCCGGATGGGCCTCGGCGGGCCATGCACGGGCTTGGGCGGGCCGGCGGCGCTGGTGGGGAGAGGCTGTGGCTAGGGTTAGGTTTAGGTGGGGCACGGAAAACGAGGTAGGTTAGGGATGGCTGTCTAGAAATTAGGAGGAGGGGTATTTATAGGGAAAAGAGGGGCTCGGTTAACCGGAATCGCGTTCCGGATCCAACCGCGGGGTCGGATTCGGACGATTCCGAATGCGGGACATGCTAAGTGACCGTGTTGTGTAGATGTCCGGAGACGAGAGGGAGAACGGGCGGCGCGGCAACGATTTTTAAAACACCGACAAACGTCCGACGAATAACCGGAGATGGTGCCGCTACGGTCGACCGTTCGGGTACCAGACGGACTCCGATCGCGATGAAATTTGACAGGCGCCTAGCTATAACTAAATAATACCGCGCGGCAAATTCCAGCACAATCGGAGAAAGTTTTATACACGCTTTAAAAACAGAGTTACGACGGTGCCGCGGGCGCGTGCGTGTGCGGTCAGGCTCGGAACGAACAACGACGAGAACCGGCAACTAACAACGGATGCAAGTTTTGAAAACGGGCGGCAACGGAGATGCCGATGCAATGCAGATGATGCGCATGATGATGCGGCAACTGAAAATACCCACACGACGAAAACGGAAAGAAATGGGGAAGCTTCTGGAACGTCGGCATCGGACTGTCACAACTCTCCTACACTACAAGAGGATCTCGCCCCGAGATCCAAGAATGAAAGGGGAGAGGATGAGAAAGAACAAGAGGTAAAAGTTAGTCGCTTTTTTTGACAAACGAGTGAAACCAACGATCCTTGAAGGATGCAAAGAGATGAGGACTGATATGAGAAGGAAGCAAGAAATCACGGAAAATTTCGGCAGCACTTCGGTAGGAAAATGGGACAAAAAATTCGAAAAGGTAGGAGAATTAGACAATATTCATAACAATCAACTAAATAGAACAAGGGAACACCATGATCTTGATAGAACAACCAGATTGACCCAAAAGATCAATATCACAATGCCTCCGGAACAATAGAATATGAACTAGCTCAAGCAGAAGAAGAGAATGAAGAAAAGAATGACAACTACCAACTCCAATGAACTTTGCAAGCATCCTTGCAAGAAGAATTGAACGGAGTTGTTGAAAAAAATCAACAAAAGAACAAGAAATTAGTGGGCTTATGGAAACCTTTTCAAACTAATGAAGTGACAACCAACCACTACAAGAACCAAGGATAGAAGAAAGCAAGGATATCAAAACTTCTTACACCAAGAGGATACATTGAGAACTTGGATTAATGACAAGCACCATGATAGCAACAATCCATAGGAAAAGCTTTAGGTGAAACCCAAACCAAGATAGTTCAATGAAGAAATCATGGGTTGAAAATATCTCATGATCAAAGAATCGATGGATTTAATTATCTCATTCTTGAAAGGAAAACTCTTCGAGGCTCCTACACTAACAAGAATGCTATAATACCACCTCAAAGGATAAAGGAAGAACAAATGCACTGGAGATGCAAGAGAATGAATACTTGAGGTATTCCAATAGCAATCTTGAAGAACACTTCAGAATGAATGAAATCTTGACGAACCACCAAGAAGGACCTCCGTATACAAATGAATGATGCAAAGATATGAAGGTAGAAAAGAATAAGATTATGACCTTGTCAAGATTTAGATGAAGCCTCATAAAGAGATTCTTGAGAAAACTTGGAACTCCGGAAAAGAAAAGATAAGAACGCTTGAGAAAAGAATTGATATCAAGAGCCACTCCGGAAGAAGAATTCAGATTACTATGAACAGGAATAAGAATTATGTTACGATTATCCTTCATCAAGTTTAATTGATGACAAGCAACGGATTTAGCATACAACTTATTCCTCTTGAAAGAATCTTGAAGAGACAGAGAGAAAAGCACCACTTGAGGCGTGATTGAAGGAAGCACCGGTAAGAATTCAGTGTTGAATGGAAAACCAAGAATCAATGGAGAAACATGAGAACGAAGAGATCATGAGCCACCTGAGAGAAAAACTAGAACAAGGCACCGGAATAACCGAGAGACGAACGAAGAGACCACAATGGAGAAGAAGTGAGGATGAAAGCTGAAAGCTGAGAACGAAGATTCTTCTGAAATGATGGCCTTCGGAGGATCGAGAATGAAAACAACTCAGAAAACCACCGGATAGCGAGAAATGGATTCTCGTGATTGGAACAAATAAGATGATGACACCAAGCTGAAATGATGAATCTCGAAGAGAATGGACCAAGATTCGAGAGAAACACTCCTTCGGTCTTGAAAGAAGAGAATGATGAGAACAACACCACCAAGAATTAATGAGACACTCTGGAATAAAGAAGAATGAAATGTTGAGCCAATATGAGAATTAATTCAAATAGAACTTGGAGAAGGGATATGACTGATGAAATTCATACTTATGTCATAGTTGAAAAGAATTAAAGATCTCCGGACAAGATTACAAGAGTTAAAAGAACCTGGGAAAAACCTGTGGGTTATGGGCCCACTCAAAGAAACCACCGTTGAAAAGATTGCTCAGAGAGAGAGCAATTGCACCGGTATAAGAGAACTAGATGAGGTTAGCACCTTGAAATAACGGAAGGATCGAGAATCATGACTTCTGAAATATCTTGAACACTCCGGATAGAAAGAGAGAGGAATGAATAACAAGATAGGCTCAATGAATTCCCAACATAGGAAAGAATTACACGGATGAATGGATAAGATGACACGGACAACTAAGTTGAATTCACCGGTAAGGATGCCAAGAATGAATAAAGATGAACATGAAGCTCCTGATAATCTTCCCAATGAATCACCGGGTAAGAGAGAAAGAACAGACAGCGTAAGCACAACGAAGAGAAAACTCTTGGATGAAAACTGAATCACTGAAGAAAAGGGTGGGAGGGTGGGGAAAAACAAAGACAACTTGAGACAGAAGAGACAAACTCCGGTAAGAATTGAGAGGATGATCTGCAACAATTGGAAAGGATTGAGTTCACTTGAAGAGAAGCACACCGTTTGAATGGAATTGATAAGACGATCTGAATGAGCAAAGAATTTGCATTCACATAAAAATATGAGAACACAGATTAGGAACGATCTGAAATCACCACTTGACATCGAAGCAACACAAATTACCATATTCAGCAAAACAAAGGGATGAGGCTTATGAAAAAAGCCAGAACAAACTCATGAGAAAGATTTCGTCCGATATTTTCGTGGACAGGATCGCACGGGCTCGATTTTACCGTAGCCATCAAGTGCAAGGCAGTGCACCCGACATACGAAGCGTCCCCGAGTCGTAGCAAGCTACAAGGACTCTTTAAGACACAACGTGTACCGCTGTAAGTCGACCGTGAACAAACGAATCCACTAGATGTCGAACCCCAACCTAACATCATGCATTTGTTGGAAGATTGTCCTATAAGCAACTACTTGAATTCCCACCTAAGAAATCCCGAAATATCTAGTCATGCAATCTGGTACACGGATACAAGGAGTAATATTCACACAACTCCTATACTAACCCGTCACTTGTATCACATCCGTCAACACAGGACCAGAATCTCGGACCTTCATCTACAACAGACCCTCGTGATCACAATGATACAAAGTATGGCAGTACTCCCGAACAATCTGCACCAGTACTGGGGACATCGGGGTTATCTCGCCACTACTAGTATTGAAGCAATTACGAACATCCTTCGTTCTGAGATACTAAGAAATCTGAATGATAACGATGTGCTCAAGAATCCCCTGGAGCTCAACTCCCCTGAAACTCAAAGCAGATAGGAGGCACCAAGACAGAACTCCGTCACATCGGCATCATATAGATTCCAACAATATCCGCGTGATCCTAACAAAAATTTGAGTGAGAAGAGGAGTAGAGTAAATTATTACGTCAAGATTCCTCACCAGAGCATAGAAGAGGATAAAAAAGAATCCTACTCTTCGATATATAACTAGACTCAAAGTAGTTTTTCACTAGACTCGACTCGGCCAAGTTCGATCAAAAAAGGGGGCTCCTAGGTCGGTACGGCTCTGATACCAACTTGTCACGCCCAAGATGCGATCCTATCCTCAATTTGGCACGAAGACCTCGTCAGGGATAGAAGCGCATCTCGTCGTGTCGCAAGAATGGATATCGTTACAAGTACATGTACTGAAAATAAGAGATATATATACAGAGTTGGCTTACACTCGCCACAAGCTACATCAGAGTCCCATGAGTACATTACATAAACATCAAGAGTAAGAGCAGGGTCCGACTACGGACGAAAATAAACGAGAAAAGAAGAACGACGTCCATCCTTGCTATCCCAGGCTGCCGGCCTGGAACCCGTCCTAGATCGATGAAGAAGAAGAAGAAGAAGAAGCAACTCCAAATGAACAATCAACGCGCTCGCGTCAAGGAACATTTACCTATACCTGCAACTGGTGTTGTAGTAATCTGTGAGCCACAGGGGACTCAGCAATCTCATTTCCAAAGGTATCAAGACTAGCAAAGCTTAATGGGTGAGGTATGGTTAAGTGGTGAGGTTGCAGCAGCGGCTAAGCACATATTTGGTGGCTAAACTTACGAGTACAAGAAATAAGAGGGGGAAGCTCTACGCATAACGGACGTGAACTACAGATGATCAAATGAATGATCCTGAACACCTACCTACGTCAGACATAACCCCACCGTGTCCCCGATCGGAGAAAGAACTCACGAAAGAGACAGTCACGGTTACGCACACAGTTGGCAAGTTTTAATTAAGTTAACTTCAACTTATCTAGAACCAGTGTTAAACAAAGCTTCCACGTTGCCACATAACCGCGGGCACGGCTTTCCGAAAGATTTAACCCTGCAGGGGTGCTCCAACTAGTCCATCACAAATTACCACAAGCCGCATAGAAATCCTCGATCACGAAGCTCGCGATCTCGTCGGATTCCCTAGTGGAAAACCTCAACTCTGAGATTACCCAAAGCATCACCGGAGTCCCGATGCACAAGATATCTCGTCAAAGGTAAAAACTAATCCAGCAAGGCCGCCCGGCGTGTCGACGATCCCGATAGGAGCCGCGTATCTCGTTCTCAGGACACGACGGATGGAACTAGCTACGGGTGCCAAACCTCGAGTTTCCTCGCGGTGGCCCGCAGGCAGACCGTTTGGGACCAACACCATCAGCACTGGCCCCCCTGTTTATGTAAAATTACTCCTCGGGTTCATGACGCCCTATGCATTTCAGTGTTAACAAAATTATTATGTTGGACAAATGTAAAACCAAAGTTGGGCCTTGCCGGACCAGCTTTAATCTAAAACGAATTATCAAGGGGGTCCCCATAACAACCCCGATCGTGTTAGGAGCGCTCGTTTATGGAACATAACACCGGTAGCCGAAACTAAGGGGACAAAGGTGGAACAAAACACCAGGCTAGAAAGGCCGAGCCTTCCACCTTTTACCAAGTATATAGGTGCATTAAATTAAATAGCATTAAATATGGTGATATGACAAGGAACCCATGTTATCACATGGAAGCAACTGCACCTGCAACTAGCAACGCTAACAACAGGGTTAAGCAAGCGGTAACATAGCCAATCAGTGGTTTGCTAGGTCGAACAGGTTGAAGATGATCATGGCATTGTTGAGAGGCTGGTATTTAACATGTGGTAGGCAACGAAACATAATCGGTAGAAGCAATAAATCTAGCATGGCAATGATAGTAATGATATCTGGGGAAATGGTCATCTTGCCTGAGATCTCGCTTGGAAGAAGAATGACTCCGTGAAGCAGACGAAGCGATGTAGTCGAACAAGTCCTCACATCCGACACGCTTGCGGAACTCTATCGAGACGAAGCAAACCGGAAACACAATCATCACACAGGATTCATCTCACGATGCACAACACATATGATGCATGAGCTACTGAATACATGCAAGTCATGGCATGGCAATTCACACAATCAAACACTACACATTAAGTGAAGTTCAATATGCAACGAGTTGCATATTGACGAAACTCCACGTTTATTATTTAGTCCTATCCTGTTTAGATACACGGCAATATTAAATGTCATTAAACATGGCAAGAGGTGAAGCGCAATTAAACTACCTATCTAGGCATTTTAACTGAGGTCGGAAATGACTTATAGCATCTCCGAAACGACCTCACATGTTAATTTACAATTCTGTCCATATCTGAATTAACACATTTAATTAGTTGTTAAACAGCAAAACAAATAGGTTCACGTGATTCTACGCGTCATGGCATGCAATCTACACATAAAGAACATCTCCAACGGAGCTACGGAACAAAAGATACAAGCACCGCAATAAATGATGGCATGAATGCAAAATGTGTGCAACGTCGGCTAAGAGCACTTCAAAACATCCAACCAGCAAGGGAAAATGAAACTACATGAGATTCTAAGAAAGTTTCATATAGGACACGATCAAATCGGAGCTATGGTTCAACATCTACAAGCAAAACAAGAAAACACTACAATCTGCCAAAATCAGCCACATAGCATTTTCTACGCCTCACAACTTCGGCTACACAACTCCGATAAGCTCGAGCAAGGCATGGAACGGAAGAGGGCAAGAAGCACTACTACAAACATCTAACAACAACTAGCATGACAGCAAGGAGCACTAGGAAAAGAATACACAAAATGGCATCTCACACACTATTTCAGACTTAGTGAAAATAACACCTCCTGAAAGTGCAGTTTTCAGCCTGAAGCAATATTGACAGCAGCAAAACCTATAGCTACGGGACTCCAAATGGCATGAAACTTCCCAAAATGCTAGAGAAACACAAGGCTACAACTTACTCCATTGGACCAACCTCAAAAGAGCTACAGACCACAAGATACAAGCAAGACAAGACAACAATAAAATAATAACAGATTCCAGACTTAGAAATATTTCAGCTCCTCTAAAACAGCACTATTTCTAGCAACTTGAGAGAAACCAAATCACACCTAAACATGCATTTCTATTGCAACCAAAAATACCAAGGACTAAACAAAACATCCAAGATCAACTCTCTAGTTGACAACTAATTCAAACGAGGCACGGAATAAATCCTACGAATTAACCAAAAGGGCAACATGGCAAAATATCTCGTGAACTAACATACTCGAAAGCTAAAGCTAATTGCAACACAATATGTGGGGTTTGCAACACAAAATAAAGCCACACATTAAAGCGAGATAATCATCTATACGCGGGAAAATAAATTACCGGCAAATCCTACACGCAAAAATACGAGTGACCGCTCTAAAATACACGGAAAAATAGTCCCTAAAACATGGGCATTTCTAAAACGGCATACGGGCAATACGGTGTAGCGCGAAAAATAAATACGGCGTCAATCCTATATAGACAGCACGGTAAACAATGCATATGGCACGCTAAACTACGTCAAACACATATGCCCGTTTTAAATTCGTGTTCTACGCGCGAAACTACCACAAAACCATATAAAATACGCCTCGATCCGATTTACGGTTTAAAAGTTACGGGGGTTCTTAAATCGTCTAATTCCTGGAAAATAAATATTCTCAGGAAAAATCCTAATAATCAACGGGCCGAATTGGAGGCGCTGGATACTAAGTAGCGCTAGGGGCGGGGATAGGCTCACCTGGGCCGGCACTTGGGCCGGGGGCGCTGGAGGCGAGGCGGGCCGAGGAAGCTGCTGGCCAGCTGGGCCGGGGCGAGCTGGCCCACGCGGCGAGGGTGAGGCCGAGCCGGCCTGGGGCGCCTGGGGGGAGTTGGGCCATCGGGGCCCACCTGCGGGTCAACGGGGGCGAGCCAGCTCCAGCTCCCGATCAGATTTGGCGCGGGAGGAAGAACACGGGCGGCGCCGGCGAGGGGCTGGCCGCGGCGGCTCGTCGGCCCGGCACAGGGGGCGAAGGTGGTGGGGAGACCAGCGGGATCCGCCGGATCCGTCCGTGGCGAGTTCGTTCCCGGCAGCGGCGACGCAAGGCGGCGGCCAGACAGAGAGGATGCGGCGGCGGCGTGGGCTGGCAGGAGGCAACCTCGGGGAGGCCAGGGCGGCGCGACCTGGCGCGGCGGCGGCGGAGGCCGGAGGCGGACGATGGGAGGAGGCGCGGCGGCGCGGCTGCGGGACCTAGGCGGCGGCGAGGCGCTCGGGAGGAGGAGGCACGGGCAGGGAGGCTCGGGCACACGGCGGCGGCTGTAGCCCGGGCGGCGGCCGGATGGGCCTCGGCGGGCCGTGCATGGGCTCGGGCGGGCCGGCGGCGCTGGTGGGGAGAGGTTGTGGCTAGGGTTAGGTTTAGGTGGGGCGCGGAAAACGAGGTAGGTTAGGGATGGTTGTCTAGAAATTAGGAGGAGGGGGTATTTATAGGGAAAAGAGGGGCTCAGTTAACCGGAATCGCGTTCCGGATCCAACCGCGGGGTCGGATTCGGACGATTCCGAATGCGGGACATGCTAAGTGACCGTGTTGTGTAGATGTCCGGAGACGAGAGGGAGAACGGGCGGCGCGGCAACGATTTTTAAAACACCGACAAACGTCCGACGAATAACCGGAAACGGTGCCGCTACGGTCGACCGTTCGGGTACCAGACGGATTCCGATCGCGACGAAATTTGACAGGCGCCTAGCTATAACTAAATAATACCGCGCGGCAAATTCCAGCACAATCGGAGAAAGTTTTATACACGCTTTAAAAACAGAGTTACGACGGTGCCGCGGGCGCGTGCGTGTGCGGTCAGGCTCGGTACGAACAACGACGAGAACCGGCAACTAACAACGGATGCAAGTTTTGAAAACGGGCGGCAACGGAGACGCCGATGCAATGCAGATGATGCGGATGATGATGCGGCAACTGAAAATACCCACACGACGAAAACGGAAAGAAAAGGGGAAGCTTCTGGAACGTCGGCATCGGACTATCACAACCGTCACCCGTAGAGATGAGTGCCGAAGGTTGAATAGTTTCTTATCATTTTGGATCGGATTGTTGCCCCACTCATTCAAATGGTACCTCACGGCACGAAAAGGTGGTAAGAAACCAGACTTGGCTCCATAACTGGCATCAACTAGGTAGTACTTTCCTGAAAAGTTAAAACAACTACTGGTTACAATGGTTTCTTAAGGAAGTAACATATGGAGAATTTCTATCTAGGGAAACCTCTTACCCGGTGGTACTTCTAAGCCTCTCTCACGAGATAATGCATGAGCTAAAACGGTTGTGTTGTCTGCGGACCCTTCCCAACCAGCCAATACATATGTGAAGCGGAGGTCAAAATTTACTTTTGCCATCACATCTTGAGTGGTAAAGGCCTTCCTACCACGAAAAGAATGCTCCACATCTCTTTGGTAACACCTTCTCGCACATGTGTACCATCGATAGCTCCAATACAATCCTATATAGTGACCCGTATTAAATATCATATCACATATCCTAGATAGCTAAGAAATAGTTCCTAAAATTACCTTAAAATATGGGTCAAAACGATGATTTCCTGCAATTTTTGTTGGGGTCTCCATTGATGGTGGCCTTATGTAATGATTGTGGAGCTCGCCTATGGCATGAAGAGCCTTTCTAAAAAAATGTTGGTTGTGCCATATGATCTACAAAAATTGGCTGAAATAACCCTATTCCGAAGGTTATGCCCAATTGTATGCAAAAACATCGCCACTTGTTTCTCCATACTAACATGTGGACTGTCTTCTAGCAACTTGCAAACCCTCAATATGCCACACAAGCGAAAGAATGCGGCTCTTTCAAACCTTGGCATGTTTTTACATAAGACATCACTTTGCCAAAAAATTGGTTTAAATAAGCATATCTACCTGATCTATTTCATTCATTGGGCCATAAGTAATACGCGCTCTTCTCTTCCTTATTATAGCCCGAATAATGACTGCCATTGCAGCTAGTGCAACAAAAATAGCGGCTCCCCTAGCCATCCTTTTTATTTTGTTCATCTTGATGACCATCTACATGTTGGAAATATGCCCTAGAGGCAATAATAAATTAGTTATTATTATATTTCTTAGTTCATGATAATCGTTTATTATCCATGCTATAATTGTATTGATTGGAGACACAATACTTGTGTGGATACATAGACAAAACACTGTCCCTAGTAAGCCTCTAGTTGACTAGCTCGTTGATCAAAGATGGTCAAGGTTTCCTGGCCATAGGCAAGTGTTGTCACTTGATAACGGGATCACATCATTAAGAGAATCATGTGATGGACTAGACCCAAATTAATAGACGTAGCATGTTGATCGTGTCATTTTGTTGCTACTGTTTTCTGCGTGTCAAGTATTTGTTCCTATGACCATGAGATCATATAACTCACGGACACCGGAGGAATGCTTTGTGTGTATCAAACGTCGCAACGTAACTGGGTGACTATAAAGATGCTCTACAGGTATCTCCGAAGGTGTTCGTTGAGTTAGTATGGATCGAGACTGGGATTTGTCACTCCGTGTGACGGAGAGGTATCTCGGGGCCCACTCGGTAATACAACATCACACACAAGCCTTGCAAGCAATGTAACTTAATGTAAGTTGCGGGATCTTGTATTACGGAACGAGTAAAGAGACTTGCCGGTAAACGAGATTGAAATAGGTATGCGGATACTAACGATCGAATCTCGGGCAAGTAACATACCGAAGGACAAAGGGAATGACATACGGGATTATATGAATCCTTGGCACTGAGGTTCAAACGATAAGATCTTCGTAGAATATGTAGGATCCAATATGGGCATCCAGGTCCCGCTATTGGATATTGACCGAGGAGTCTCTCGGGTCATGTCTACATAGTTCTCGAACCCGCAGGGTCTGCACACTTAAGGTTCGACGTTGTTTTATGCGTATTTGAGTTATATGGTTGGTTACCGATGTTGTTCGGAGTCCTGGATGAGATCACAAACGTCACGAGGGTTTCCGGAATGGTCCGGAAATGAAGATTGATATATAGGATGACCTCATTTGGTTACCGGAAGGTTTTCGTGCATTACCGGAAAAGTTTCGGGCTCATCGGTAGTGTACCGGGAGTGCCGGGAGGGGTGCCGGGGACCATCGGGAGGGGTGTCACGCCCCAAGGGGTCTCATGGGCTATGGGAAGAGATAAAACCAGCCCCTAGTGGGCTGGAATAAGTTCCCACTAAGGCCCATAAGGTTTGAGAAGGAAAAAACACAAGGTGGAAAGAGTTTCCAAGTGGGAAGGTGGAATCCTACTCCAAGTAGGATTGGAGTAGGACTCCTCCACCTCCAATTTCGGCCAAACCTTTAGGTTTTGAGGCTGCCTCCTCCCCTCCCTCCCACCTATATATACGGAGGTTTTAGGGCTGATTTGAGACGACTTTTCCACGGCAGCCCGACCACATACCTCCACGGTTTTTCCTCTAGATCGCGTTTCTGCAGAGCTCGGGCGGAGCCCTGCTGAGACAAGGTCATCACCAACCTCCGGAGCGCCGTCACGCTGCCGAAGAACTCTTCTACCTCTCCGTCTCTCTTGCTGGATCAAGAAGGCTGAGATCATCGTCGAGCTGTACGTGTGCTGAACGCGGAGGTGCCGTCCGTTCGGTACTAGATCGTGGGACTGATCGCGGGGCGGATCGAGGGACGTGAGGACGTTCCACTACATCAACCGCGTTCACTAACGCTTCTGCTGTACGGTCTACAAGGGTACGTAGATCACACATCCCCTCTCGTAGATGGACATCACCATGATAGGTCTTCGTGCGCGTAGGAAATTTTTTGTTTCCCATGCGACGTTCCCCAACAGTGGCATCATGAGCTAGGTTCATGCGTAGATGTCTTCTCGAGTAGAACACAAAAGTTTTTGTGGGCGGTGATGTGCGTTTTGCTGCCCTCCTTAGTCTTTTCTTGATTCCGCGGTATTGTTGGATTGAAGCGGCTTGGACCGACATTACTCGTACGCTTACGAGAGACTGGTTTCATCGCTACGAGTAACTCCGTTGCTCGAAGATGACTGGCGGGTGTCAGTTTCTCCAACTTTAGTTGAATCGGATTTGACCGAGGAGGTCCTTGGATGAGGTTAAATAGCAACTCATATATCTCCGTTGTGGTGTTTGCGTAAGTAAGATGCGATCCTACTAGATACCCATGGTCACCACGTAAAACATGCAACAACAAAATTAGAGGACGTCTAACTTGTTTTTGCAGGGTATGCTTGTGATGTGATATGGCCAACGATGTGATGTGATATATTGGATGTATGAGATGATCATGTTGTAATAGATAATATCGACTTGCACGTCAATGGTACGGCAACCGGCAGGAGCCATAGGGTTGTCTTTATACTAACGTTTGTGCTTGCAGATGCGTTTACTATTTTTTGCTTGGATGTAGCTTTAGTAGTAATAGCATGAGTAGCACGACAACCCCGATGGCGACACGTTGATGGAGATCATGATGATGGAGATCATGGTGTGACGCCGGTGACAAGAAGATCGTGCCGGTGCTTTGGTGATGGAGATCAAGAAGCACATGATGATGGCCATATCATGTCACTTATGAATTGCATGTGATGTTAATACTTTTATGCACCTTATTTTGCTTAGAACGACGGTAGCATTATGAGGTGATCTCTCACTAAAATTTCAAGACGAAATTGTGTTCTCCCCGACTGTGCACCGTTGCTATAGTTCGTCGTTTCGAGACACCACGTGATGATCGGGTGTGATAGACTCAACGTTCACATACAACGGGTGCAAAACAGTTGCGCACGCGGAACACTCGGGTTAAGCTTGACGAGCCTAGCATGTGCAGACATGGCCTCGGAACACATGAGACCGAAAGGTCGAGCATGAATCGTATAGTTGATATGATTAGCATAGAGATGCTTACCACTGAAACTATTCTCGACTCACGTGATGATCGGACTTGAGATAGTGGATTTGGATCATGTACCACTCAAATGACTAGAGAGATGTACTTTTTGAGTGGGAGTTCTTAAGTAATATGATTAATTGAACTAATTGTCATGAACATAGTCTAATGGTCTTTGCGAATTAC
Source organism: Hordeum vulgare subsp. vulgare (assembly GCF_904849725.1). NCBI lineage: Eukaryota > Viridiplantae > Streptophyta > Magnoliopsida > Poales > Poaceae > Hordeum > Hordeum vulgare. The sequence goes on along the minus strand of NC_058518.1, from coordinate 494,275,801 downwards.
GATGTAGCTTGCGCTATAGCTCTACTGTTTTTATATGATCCTAGAGAAAATTTAGTTAAAAATTGATAGTAGCAAAACTTTGCAGACTGAGTCTGTAAAACCGAGGATTGTCCTCGTTGCTGCGCAGAAGGATTATGTCCTTAATGCACCACTCGGTGTGCTGCACCTCGAGCGTTGTCTGTGGATGCTATAAACATCCGACATACACGTTTATGATGACTACACGATAGTTCAGTGCAAAATACTTAATGGCTTAGATGCAAGGCGCCGAAAACGTTGTAAAACGTCACGGAACATAAGTGATGTTCTAAAGAGATGAAATTGTGATTTCATGCTTGTGCCCTTGTTAAGAGGTACAAGACCTCCGACAAGATTCTTTGTCCACAAAGTAAAGGAGAAAGACTCAATCGTTGAGCGTGTGCTCAGATTGTCTGAGTACGACAATCGCTTGAATCAAGTGGGAGTTAATCTTCCAGATGAGATAGTGATAGTTCTCCAAAGTCACTGCCACCAAGCTGTGAGAGCTTCGTGATGAACTATAACATATCAAGGATACATACAATGATCCTTGAGCGATTCGCGATGTTTGACACTACGAAAGTAGAAATCAAGAAGGAGCATCAATAGTTGATGGTTTGTAAAACCACTAAGTTTCAAGAAAGGCAAGGGCTAGAAGGGATACTTCGTGAAACGACAAAACAGTTGCTGCGATAATGAAGAGACCCAAGATTAAACCCAAACCCGAGACTAAGTGCTTCTGTAACGAGGGGAACAGTCACTGAGGCGGAGCAACTCTAGATACTTGGTAGATAAGAAGGCTGGCAAAAGTCAAGAGAAGTATATTAGATATACATGATGTTGATGTGTACTTTACTAGTACTCCTAGTAGCATGAGGGTATTGGATACCGGTTCGGTTGCTAAGTGATTAGTAACACGAAATGAAAGCTACGGCATAAACGGAGACTAGCTAAAGGCGAGGTGACGATACGTGTTGGAAGTGTTTCCAAGGTTGATATGATCAAACGTCGCACGCTCCCTCTACCATCGGGATTGGTGTTAAACCTAAATAATTGTTATTTGGTGCTTGCGTTAAACATGAACATGATTGGATCGTGTTTATTGCAATACGATTATTCATTTAAAGAGAATAATGGTTACTCTATTTTCTTGAATAATCACCTTCAATGGTTTATTGAATCTCGATCGTAGTGTTACACATGTTCATAATATTGGTGCCAAAAGATACGAGTTAATGATGATAGTACCACTTACTTGTGGCACTGCCGCTTGAGTCATGTTAGTATAAATTGCATGAAGAGGCTCCATGCTGATGGATCTTTGTACTCACCTGATTTCGAATCACTAGTGACATGCAAATCATACCACATGAGCAAGGCCTTGTTTTCATTGAGATGAAATAAGATAGTAACTTGTTGGAAGTGATACATTTTGATGTATGCAGTCCAATGGGTGCCGAGGCACGCAGTGGATATCATTATGTTCTTACTTCACTGACGATTTGAGTAGATACAGGAGTATTTACTTAATGAATCACAAGTCTGAAATGTTGAAAAGTTCAAATCCGTTTCAAAGTGAAGTTCGTCGTAACAAGAGGATAAACTGTCTACGATATGATCATAGAAATGAATATCTGAGTTACGAGTTTTGGTACGCAGTTAAGAGAATGTGGAAATTGTTTCGCAGTTCATGCCACCTGGAACATCATAGTGTGATGATGTGTCTGAACGTCATAGCCACGCACTATTTGGTATGGTGCATGCTATGATGTCTCTTATCGAAATACCACTATCGTTTATGGGTTAAGCATTAGAGACAACCGCATTCACTTTAAATAGGGCACCACGTATTTCCGATTGAGATGACACAGTATAGACTGAGGTTTAGAGAAATCTAAACTGTCGTTTCTTGAAAGTTTGGGGCTTCGACACTTATGTGAAAAAGTTTCAGTCAGATAAGCTCGAACCCAAAGCGAATAAATGCTTCTTCATAGGGTATCCAAAACAGTTGGGTACATCTCCTATCTCAGATCCGAAAGCAAAGTGTTTGTTTCTAGAAACGGATCCTTTCTCGAGGAAAGGTTTCTCTCGAAAGAATTGAGTGGGAGGGTAGTAGAACTTGATGAGGTTATTGAACCATCACTTCAACCAGTGTGTAGCAGGGTGTAGGAAGTTGTTCCTGTGGCGCCTACACCAATTGAAGTGGAAGCTGATGATGGTGATCATCAAGCATCGGATCAAGTTACTACAAGCCTCGTAGGTTGACAAGGTCGCATACTACTACAGAGTGGTACGGTAACCCTGTCTTGGAGGTCATGTTGTTGAGCAACAGTGAACCTACGAGTTATGGAGAAAGCGATGGTGGGCCCAGATTCTGACAAATGGCTGGAAGCCATGAAATCCGAGAGAGGATCCATGTATGAAAACAAAGTGTAGACTTTGAAAGAACTACTTGATGGTCATAAGACTATTGAGTAAAGATGGATCTTTAAAAGAAGACAGACGATGATGGTGATAAGTCACTATTAAGAAAAGCTCGACTTGTCGCAAAGATGTTTTCGACAAGATCAAACAGTTGACTATGATGAGACTTTCTCACTCGTAGCGATGCTAAAGGTCTGTTAGAATTATGTTAGTTGTTGATGCATTATTTATGAAATATTGCACGTAGGATGTCAAAACATTGTTTTCTTGACGGTTTCCTTGAGCAAACATTGTATGTGATACAACCAGAAGGTTTTGTCGATCCTAAAGATACTAGCAAGTATGCAAGCTCCAGTGATCCTTCAATGGACTGGTGCAAGCATCTCGGAGTTGGAATATACACTTTGATGAGATGATCAAAGATTTTGGGTTTGTGCAAGGTTTATGAGAAACTTGTATTTCCAAAGAAGTGAGTGGGAGCACTATAGAATTTCTGATAAGTATATGTGGTTGACATATTGTGGATCAGAAGTAATGTAGAATTTCTGTAAAACATACAAGGTTGTTTGAAAGGAGTTTTCAAAGGAATACCTGGATTGAGCTACTTGAACGTTGAGCATCAAAGATCTATGGAGATAGATCGAAAGCGCTTAATGGAAGTTTCAACAAGATGCATGCCTTGACAAGTTTTTGAAGGAGTTCAAAATAGATCAGCAAAGAAGGAGTTCTTGGTTGCGTTGTGAGGTGTGAATTTGAGTAAGACTCAAAACCCGACCCCGGCAGAATAAAGAGAATAGACGAAGGTCGTCTTCTATGCCTTAGCCGTAGAATCTAAAGTATGCCATGCTGTGTACCGCACCTGATGTGTGCCTTGACTCAAAGTATGTTGAGAGGTACAGAGAGTGATCCATGATTGAATCACTAGCAGCGGTCAAAATTTATCCTTAGTAACTAATGGACTAAGGAATTTTTCTCGATTATGGAGTTGGTTAAAGAGTTCGTCGTAAAGGGTTACGTCGATGCAAGCTTTGACACTAATCCGAATAACTATGAGTAGTGAAACGGATTCATATAGTAGAGTAGATATTTGGAGCATTTCCGAATAGCACGTAGTAGCAGCATCTATAAGATGACATAAATATTTGTAAAGAACGCACGGATCTGAAAGTTTCAGAACCGTTGACTAAAACCTCTCTCACGAGCAAGACGTGATCAGACCCCATAACTATATGGGTGTTGGATTCGTTGGAATCACATGGTGATGTGAACTAGATTATTGACTCTAGTGCAAGTGGGAGACTGTTGGAAATATGCCCTAGAGGCAATAATAAATTAGTTATTATTATATTTCTTAGTTCATGATAATCGTTTATTATCCATGCTATAATTGTATTGATTGGAGACACAATACTTGTGTGGATACATAGACAAAACACTGTCCCTAGTAAGCCTCTAGTTGACTAGCTCGTTGATCAAAGATGGTCAAGGTTTCCTGGCCATAGGCAAGTGTTGTCACTTGATAACGGGATCACATCATTAGGAGAATCATGTGATGGACTAGACCCAAATTAATAGACGTAGCATGTTGATCGTGTCATTTTGTTGCTACTGTTTTCTGCGTGTCAAGTATTTGTTCCTATGACCATGAGATCATATAACTCACGGACACCGGAGGAATGCTTTGTGTGTATCAAACGTCGCAACGTAACTGGGTGACTATAAAGATGCTCTACAGGTATCTCTGAAGGTGTTCGTTGAGTTAGTATGGATCGAGACTGGGATTTGTCACTCCGTGTGACGGAGCGGTATCTCGGGGCCCACTCGGTAATACAACATCACACACAAGCCTTGCAAGCAATGTAACTTAATGTAAGTTGCGGGATCTTGTATTACGGAACGAGTAAAGAGACTTGCCGGTAAACGAGATTGAAATAGGTATGCGGATACTAACGATCGAATCTCGGGCAAGTAACATACCGAAGGACAAAGGGAATGACATACGGGATTATATGAATCCTTGGCACTGAGGTTCAAACGATAAGATCTTCGTAGAATATGTAGGATCCAATATGGGCATCCAGGTCCCGCTATTGGATATTGACCGAGGAGTCTCTCGGGTCATGTCTACATAGTTCTCGAACCCGCAGGGTCTGCACACTTAAGGTTCGACGTTGTTTTATGCGTATTTGAGTTATATGGTTGGTTACCGAATGTTGTTCGGAGTCCTGGATGAGATCACGGACGTCACGAGGGTTTCCGGAATGGTCCGGAAACGAAGATTGATATATAGGATGACCTCATTTGGTTACCGGAAGGTTTTCGTGCATTACCGGAAAAGTTTCGGGCTCATCGGTAGTGTACCGGGAGTGCCGGGAGGGGTGCCGGGGACCATCGGGAGGGGTGTCACGCCCCAAGGGGTCTCATGGGCTATGGGAAGAGATAAACCAGCCCCTAGTGGGCTGGAATAAGTTCCCACTAAGGCCCATAAGGTTTGAGAAGGAAAAAACACAAGGTGGAAAGAGTTTCCAAGTGGGAAGGTGGAATCCTACTCCAAGTAGGATTGGAGTAGGACTCCTCCACCTCCAATTTCGGCCAAACCTTTAGGTTTTGAGGCTGCCTCCTCCCCTCCCTCCCACCTATATATACGGAGGTTTTAGGGCTGATTTGAGACGACTTTTCCACGGCAGCCCGACCACATACCTCCACGGTTTTTCCTCTAGATCGCGTTTCTGCAGAGCTCGGGCGGAGCCCTGCTGAGACAAGGTCATCACCAACCTCCGGAGCGCCGTCACGCTGCCGGAGAACTCTTCTACCTCTCCGTCTCTCTTGCTGGATCAAGAAGGCCGAGATCATCGTCGAGATGTACGTGTGCTGAACGCGGAGGTGCCGTCCGTTCGGTACTAGATCGTGGGACTGATCGCGGGACTGATCGCGGGGCGGATCGAGGGACGTGAGGACGTTCCACTACATCAACCGCGTTCACTAACGCTTCTGCTGTACGGTCTACAAGGGTACGTAGATCACACATCCCCTCTCGTAGATGGACATCACCATGATAGGTCTTCGTGCGCGTAGGAAATTTTTTGTTTCCCATGCGACGTTCCCCAACACTACAATTGATGCTTACTATAAAAAAATATGGCTAAGAATGACTTATAACCATGGATCTAGGAAATACACAGGAGCACATATTGAAATAAAATTTGGGTAACCATGGATCTGTCTACTACACTGAAGCACATATATATGAAACAAATAGAGTGGGAACATGGCACACACAGGAAATAAAATCTACCCAAGCATCAAGGTCGTTGCCAAGTTGTTGATGCGCTCCATCACGGAGGAGAGACGACGGGGAAGAGAGTGAAGCGGGCGCCGGAAAGGGATGGAGGTGGTAGATCGAGAGGGAGGGAGACGAGGGAGGGCGACATCGCTGGGAGAGGGGAGTCGCGAGAGGATAGGGCACATGCGCTTGCGAGGGGAAAGAACGACTCGTTCCCTGTCGTCCGCTCGATCTGGAGGTACGACTTCGTTCCACATAACGAGCGAATACTCGTTTTCCTGCCCGATTTGAAGGTACACCTTTCGATTTGGAGGTACGCCTTTGTTCCACATAACGAGTGAATATTCGTTTTCCTCGGACAGGTGGGTTCTGATTCCTTCGACTAACCAAATGCGAGAAATGGGTTGTGGGAACGGGTCGGACCCATACCGTTCTACCTGATGACAACAACCAAACACACCCTTAAAGTCACAAGTTTTGTAGCCTACACCTAAATTGTTGGTTTGCCGTTTGCCATCGTTGTTGAAGACATATGTTCTCCTTCACCAACGAACAACACCATATACCGCTCCACTGGTGACCACAATGTAACCCACATGTGTGTCGCGGAGATGAGAATAGAAAATACTCACCTATTTACATCAAAATTTTATATTTGTTCAACACCTTTTTTCTTCACTAATTAGCAAATTTTTTTTCTTTGTTTACTTGTCCCTCAATTATTTTAGAACACTTGACCTATCTATTGTCATCAATTTCACCATTTGATATGTTTTTTCTTGGCTTAAGTTAAAATGACGTGTCTAATATTTTTGTCATCCGACTTGAAAACAAACATGTTGTGAAAATGGTTTAATGGAACATTTTAGGAGTGCTCCTGATTTTATTTCGAACTTAGAAGCCATATATTCTTACTAAAGGGAGCATCCTCTTTTGGTATTAGCATAACTATTGGTATATGATACTACATCTGTAACTCAGTATAAGATATTTTTGGAGTTCAGTTGAACTACTATGTCTTATTTAGTTACAGAGATAGTATTAACAATGTGTTTCAAATTGTTTCTAGCGAATTCAGCTACCGGTTGTGTTGATAATATTGAACTATCGTGTTCCTTCTATTTTAACACAAATATAATTTTGCTAATATCTATACCTAGTAATAAAGCACCTATTTGCATCTGTGATACGCCATTAAATTTGTCCCTAAAGTTCACCAAAATTACTCACCAATACCACCCGTAAGTGACAAAAACGATTCGTTTTTTAAACTTCTTTTCGGCTCTTTCTTTCTAATTCTAAAGGATGCGGTTCCCATATGTTATCACAAGCACAAGGCTAGCCCAACCGGTTGGGTGCGACCCTGAGACCCAGGTTAGATCCCGATCGCGACCTACAACCCTTTTTGTTCTTCTATTTCACATTTTTTCTACTTTTTTTTCTCTTTTGCCTTTATTTCGATAAACTTTGCACAAATGTTAATCATGGATTAAAGAAATGTCAAATTTGTAGATAAAAAAGTTCCCATATATACAAAAAATGTACAGTTCGTATGGAGAATAAATAATATATTTTTCTTTTATTTTGAAAAATATTGATCGTGTATTTAAAAAACTTTAAATGTGTATAAAAAAATGTTTCAGATCCGCGTAGCCGCTCCATTCCACCGCCTGTGATGGCCAACTCCGGTAGCCTTAGGAACGACGGCCCCAAGAGGGCTCGTTGCGTCAGATCCGACCCCGCGCGTAAGCGCGTCGCCCGCTGGTACACGCAGTGGGGCCATACGCCGCCACCGTCGCTCCTCCGTCACGAGACAGAGGAGTACGACCGCGTGCGCGGCCGCCTCTTCTCCGGTAACTCCTTCGAGGCGTCGAGCTCGCGCTCGTGCTCCTCCCTCCCCTTGATGAAGAGGGAGCTCGAAGAGCTCCCGTCGATGATGATGGAGCCGGAGGCCGAGGCGGTGCCGGAGCGACGTGTCGGGGCCATCGTCGGACCAGAGGATTTCCTCCCTTCGACGGGGGAGGATAGCATTTTGCCGGTGCTGCTGGCGCGGAGTGCACGAGAGGCGGAAGAGGACCAGCAGTGCCGCCGGAGGGAGGAGGAGATCGACACCATGCTCTACCGTCGACCCTCGCCTTCGGCCACAAGGTGGAGGAGTGGCGCCGCGAAGCGACTGCGCAGGAGCACATCTACATCGAGGTCTCCTCCGACGACGACGACGACTGAGCGCACTCACTGCGCATATACTACCGCACGAGCTCGACTCCGGTGAGCTCAATTTTGCGTAGTGCGGTAGGATAGCTAGTAGCTCTGGTGAGCTCCGATGAGCTCCAGTAGGTGTGCTCCCCCCTCTAGTAAGTGATGCAGGCTGTGAATGTAGTTTGTATGATCATGTTCTATGTAGACTGTGGTTCCAATTTCGCCTGCGAATGTTTTATTTCAAATTATGCAGTTTGATTATACGGGTTCTGTTCTGCGGCGCAACATTTCGTCCCGCAAAACCCCACTTCGTCAAACTGTAAAACGCGTTTGCAGGTCGCAATTATACAGGGTCTGCTAGAGTTGCTCTTAGCTTTGATTTTACATATATATAAACTGTTTTGCTAATTATTTTTTAAGAATATTGATATTGATAAGCAACCTGGAACATTTGGTATGCATGCACTTACAAATTGTTTGTTTTCGATGGAGCTATCTAATATGTTTGCAATCAAATTAAGACTTCACTTAGATTACAAATGCAAACACATATATCAGCAAGATAAAAATAATATTTTTATGCATATTCTATCATTAATTAACAAAACATACTTTGTTATTTTCATCATAATTTAAATAATGTTCATGCATTTTAAGAAATGTCCTAAAATTTTAAGAATGTAATGTGATTATCATAATTAAAGATTATGATTTTTTTTTCTTCCGTTGCAACGCACGGGCCTTTTTGCTAGTATAGATATATGTGTTTATTCGAATTATGTTAGTTGTTGAAAACATAGTTTACATGACTATTTAACTAAATTAAAATATCTCCAGATCCAAACAAACTAAAAGAGATGGAATCACATTCCTCAAAATTAATTTGTTCCTCTTTTACATGTATTATAATGTGTATATGAGGTTTATTTTTTAGTATATTTATACATTTTGTTGGAAGGTACTGGAGCATATCTCTATTTGGTATCATGATATTAAGTTCATAGGGGATATGGCCAAACTTGGTGTAAAAAGGGTAATTTTATGGACAACGCTAGGACTTGGTCGACCGGTGAAAACCTCGACCAGTCACCTTGCCACTCATCCGATTGCAACATGCATAGTCGTGTGGTTAGACCAAGCATGATTGAAATGCCAAGCTTGGGATCCATATGGAGGAATTCCAGAAACCAGTCATGGACATTTTGGAGTGTCAAATTACATTGTTTCGAGTGCTCAAACTAAAGATACAAATGTTAAATATCTATGTATAGGTTGGTAGTTAGGAGATTCTCTCTGTTTATGTTTATCTTTCTATCTCCTAAAACCCCCCTGTAATATCTCCTGGTGGTTAGCCTCGATGCTGCTATCTTTATGTATGTACCGATCCCCTCTAATCAATATATATACCGCGGGTCTCCATGTATGGAGATTGAGACGCTTCCACAATTTCCACATGGTATACAGAGCAGGCCTCTTCCACGACATCTAGCTCATCTTCCTCCATCTGTTTCCCTCCCAAACCCACCACGCTGCAACCATGTCCTCCTCCTCCGCACTCCCCTCCTCTGGCCTCAACTACAACACCTCAGAACCCCTTAGCCGGACGAACTATGTTCTCTGGCGAGCCCAAGCACGATCCCAGATATTGGGCGCCGGCTTGTTTGTCTACATAGATCGGACTATAGAGGAGCCTCCAAAAACAGTCACCGGCAAAGATAAAGATGGCAAAGAACAGGTAGTTCCCAACCCTGCTCATAATCCCTGGCTAGTTCAAGATCAGCAAATCGTAGCATATCTTCTCCGAAACATGTCCAAGGAAGTCCTTGTTCAAGTAGCCTCGCTTGAATCATCATATGCGATTTGGACCGCGCTAGCAAATATGTTTTCTGCGGTCTCTTTTCTCGTGTCAACAACATCAGATCGGCCCTCACGAACGCCCAGAAGGGGTCACAGTCGGCCTCTACCTTCTTCGGCAGATGTGTGCCCTCTCCGACGAGCTTGCGGCGGCAGGCAAACCAATCGGGGAGGATGAACTCATCTCCTTCATCGTCGCCGGGCTTGATATGGAGTATCAGCCCATCATCTCTGCACTCGACGTCCGCACCGAACCCATCACCGTCGACGCGCTCTTCTCCATGGTGGCAAACTTCGATCAACGCGCTGAGATGTTCAGCAGCGCTGGTGGCTTCAAGTCATCAGCAAACGCCACCGCCAGGGGTCGATCAGGTGGTGGCGGAGGCGACTACCGCAACCAGAAGCAAGGTGGTCGTGGCGGCGGCTTCTCTGGCGGTGGTGGCCAAAACCCTAGCAGCGGCTACCCTGGCACGGGCAGCAGCGGCTGTAACCATGGCGGTGGCGGCTACAACAACCACACCACCGGCGGTGGCGGCTACTCTGGCGGTGGCCAAGGCAGTGGTCACCGTGGCGGCGGCGGAGGGGGCTACTACAACAACAATGGCCCTCCGCACCACTACTACAACAACAACCAAGGGGGCCGTTTCGCCGGGTATGAGGAGTATGAAAACAAATGTCGGATCTGCAAGAAAACTAACCATATTGCAAAAGAATGTAAGTGGCGCTATGCAGAGGATAATTCTAGAAAAAGGCGTGTTGCAGGTGCAGCGGATGCCTCATACGGAGTTGATTTCAATTGGTATCTTGACTCCGGCTCGAATGAGAACATCACCTGTGAACTCGAGAAGATGACCATGCACGAGAAGTATCACGGCCAAGATCAAGTTCAGACCGCTGCAAACGGTCCAGGTATGACGATTAGTCATGTTGGAGAGTCTATTATTCAAAACCCACACCGTGATATTCTTGTAGATGATGTCCTTCACATTCCCAATGCATCCAAAAACCTTCTGTCAGTACATCGCATTACTCTTGATAATGGTGTCTTCATAGAGTTTCACCCCTTTTTCTTTTTGATCAAGGATCAGGTCACGAGGAGGGTGCTTTATCGTGGTAGATGTGTGCAAGGCCTCTACCCATTGATTCCCAAAATTTCCAAGTTCAATAAGCAAGCCTATGGAGTCTTGAAAGTGTCTTCAGAACGATGGCATAATCGTTTAGGCCACCCATCTTTTTCCATTGTTTATCAGATTCTTAGCAAAAATAAGCTCGCATTTGTTGATGAGCATGATCGTGAAACTATTTGTGACTCTTGCCAAAGAGCAAAAAGCCACCAGTTACCATACCATGTATCCACCAGTGTGTCTACAAAACCTTTCTAACTTGTGTTTTCAGATGTTTGGCGACCGGCCCCCTCCTCTGTTGGCCGCCACACCTATTATGTAAGCTTCATTGATGATTTTAGCAAGTATACCTGGATATACCTTCTTAAAAAACGCTCCGACATTTTTCAAGTCTTCCTTAATTTTCAGGCTCTTGTAGAACGCTAATTCGACTGCAAAATACTTGCTATGAAATCCGACTAGGGAGGTGAGTACAAAAAACTCAACTCCTTTTTCCAACAAATAGGAATCTCCCATCATGTTTCCTGCCCTCACGCTCATCAACAAAACGGGTCAGCAGAGCGCAAGCACAGGCACATTGTTGATGTTGGCCTCTCCCTCCTTGCTGCTGCATCTATGCCACTAAAGTTTTGGGATGAGGCCTTTCTCACCGCCATACACCTCATAAATACTCTGCCTAGCCGTGTCATCAATCATGAAACACCAACGGAACGTCTTCTTCATACCAAACTCGACTACTCCCACCTTCGTGTGTTTGGTTGTGCATGTTGGCCAAACCTCCGCCCCTATAACACCAAGAAACTTATGTTTCATTCGACACAATGTGTTTTCCTATGCTACAGTGCCCAACACAAAGGCGTCAAGTGCCTTGACGTCGCTACAGGACGTGTGTATATCTCTCGAGATGTAGTCTTTGATGAAACGCTTTTTCCCTTTGCCAAACTCCACCCAAATACCGGCACCTTGCTTCGCAAAGAAATACTACTTCTGCCCTCTTTCTTATCCGGCGTTGATCATGGGGGAGAGATTAATAGTACTAATCAACTTGCATCTAATCCTCATATTATTCTGAGATTACTGCTGCAGAAAATGGTGAAAACCCGAGGCAAAACGGCCAAGATTTTATGTGCCACCCAGTTGGAGACATGGACGCACACCGAGGAGGATCTGCCTCAGAATCCTCGCGCCAGGAGACAACATCCCCTCCGAGATCTGGGTGGACAGGGCGGACAGCACCTGGTCTCACCTCGGGCCCCGAGCGCCTCGAGCGCGCGCACGGTCGCGAAAGCGACGTTGTCGCCCCGCATCAACCACCTGACGACGCGTGCCGGGCAGTTATTCGCGCGGCTAGGCCGCACTCGCCTGATTGGCCCGCGCTAGATTCATCAGGGCCCTCTACCGCCAACCGGCCGCATGCGCCAGGCTCGCCCGGACCCGCCACCTCGCCTCGACCGCTGTCGCCAGCAGGAGCGACAGAATCATCCTCGGGATCCGATTCACCAGCACTTGATGCAGATCGTGGATCTCCTGTGGCTCCACCTCCTGAGGTCACCCCTGTGGCGCCGCGCACAAGGCTACAGAAGGGAGTTACTACTCGCTTAAACTACAAAAAAATCTCTAAAATTGGCATGTCTTGCACAACTGGTGAGCCTAACAGTTTAATGACAGCACTTGATGATCCGAGGTGGAAGGCAGCCATGGAAGATGAAATCATGGCATTGCACAAGAACAAAACATGGCACCTAGTGCCCCCACGACCATGCAGAAATCTGATTGACTGTATGTGGGTCTATAGAATGAAGAAAAAATCTGATGGTACCATAGACAGATACAAGGCAAGACTTGTAGCAAAGGGATTCAAGCAAAGGTATGGTATAGATTATGAAGATACATTCAGTCCTGTTGTTAAAGCTCCGACAATCCGTCTTGTGTTATCAATAGCCGTGTCCAGGGGATGGAGCCTGAGACAGCTAGATGTCCAGAACGTGTTTCTCCATGGTGTTCTAGAAGAGGAAGTTTACATGAAACAGCCTCCTGGTTTTGAGGATAAGAGTGCACCATCATATGTCTGCAAACTTGATAAAGCCCTGTATGGTTTGAAACAGGTGCCCAGAGCATGGTATTCACGGTTAAGTATGAAACTCCAGTCTCTTGGTTTTGTTCCATCAAAATCTGACACCTCCCTGTTCTTTTATAACAAGCATAAAACATCCATATTTGTTTTGATATATGTTGATGATATCATTGTCACTAGCTCTTCTGATAAAGCCGTGACAGCATTGCTTAAGGATTTAGGCTCTGAGTTTGCTCTCAAGGATTTGGGAGATCTGCACTTTTTCTTGGGTATTGAAGTCAAGAAACATAGTAATGGTATTCATCTATCTCAAGCAAAGTATGCCTCTGAACTGCTAAGTAGAATTGGTATGCAGAATTGTAAATCCTCACCAACACCTCTGTCTAGTTCAGAACCTTTGTCCTTAACAGAAGGAAAACCCTTGCACCAAGAGGACATCAGTGGTTACAGAAGTCTGGTTGGTGGGATCCAGTAATTTACTCTTACTCGACCTGACATCTCTTTTGCAGTTAATAAGGTGTGTCAGTATCTTCATGCACCTACCACAGCCCACTGGACAGCTGCAAAACGAGTCCTCGGGTATATAAGCAACACTATGCACTTGGGTCTTACACTCAGCAAGTCACCTTCCACACTTGTTAGTGCATTCTCAGATGCAGACTGGGCTGGTTGTTTGGATGATAGAAGGTCAACAGGTGGTTTTGCCATTTTTTATGGATCTAACTTAATATCATGGTGTGCACGCAAGCAAGCTACTGTTTCCATGCCAAGTACTGAAGCAGAGTATAAAGCACTAGCAAATGCAACAGCAGAAGTCATTTGGGTTCAATCCATGCTTAGAGAACTTGGGGTAGTTCAAACTCAGCCACCATGCTTATGGTGTGATAATCTTGGTGCCACATACTTGTCTGCAAATCCAGTCTTTCATGCGAGGACAAAGCACATTGAGATAGATTTTCATTTTGTGAGGGAACGTGTTGCCAACAAACAGCTTGAGATCAGATTTATACCATCCAAAAATCAGCTTGCCGACGGATTCACCAAAGCTTTGCCAGCCTGAAGTTTTGAAGAGTTTAAACGTAATCTCAACTTGTCATAGTTGTGATTATGGGGGAGTGTTAAATATCTATGTATAGGTTGGTAGTTAGGATATTCTCTCTGTTTATGTTTATCTTTCTATCTCCTAAAACCCTCCTGTAATATCTCCTGGTGGTTAGCCTCGATGCTGCTATCTTTATGTATGTACTGATCCCCTCTAATCAATATATATACCGCGGGTCTCCACGTATGGAGATTGAGACGCTTCCACAATTTCCACACCAAAAACGTTAACATCGTTCGTGCAAATCTAACGAATCCAAAAATGTCAAAATCGGAGTTCATATAAAGAATTAACGGTCATTTTATTAAGGAAATCTAGATCAAAATACGACACTCGATAGGACTGCGCACGACCATATTGGTGGTCGTACCAGGCTCAAAAAGCAGAAAAATCGCCCTGATCAGATGCGATTCTTGGTGGAATTCGTCCATGTTTGTTTCCACGATTTTCTTGGCCAGCAAGAAAGGTATTGAGATTGGATTTGGCTCATCAACAACCCCTTGATCAAAGAGGAGGATCTACATCAACAGAGGGGACCCAAGGAGACCTATATATATACACTTCCAACCCGGCATATACACGGTCTCCATCTTCATTGCTCTCCAAGATCATATCCATAGAAAAAGAAGGGACATGACCAGAAGAAGGAAAAGGAGGCTCAGCCATCGTGTCGCAACGGCCTTTGGGCCCGTGCCATCTCCACCGGTGTAATCTCCATCGGCACCACTGACTTCTCCTTCACAGACTCAGTGTCAGCTTGTATCACACCGCTCCCTTCTATGTTTACCCCTTTCACATTTGAGTAGTGAGGATATGGTTGAGCCCTTGCATAATAAGAATTGAATGTCAGTGATCGATCCGCCTATCCCCTTTTTTCGAAATAAGAAAAGAGTTGCTCGGTTAATTAGAAAAAACCAAATGAATATCAGATTGCCTAGTTAATTATCAAAAACCAAGCAAAAAAACATCACAACTGACCATCACAACCGAAGGGTAGTACAAATAAGATATCCCACACACACCACTCCTAAGATGGTCTCACCGAGACAGCACATGGACATCATCGTCATCACTCCCCCTAGAAGGCATCATCGCCATCCCTAAACCCTGAGCAAATGATTCCGACTTTACCATAGGTGATTGCCGACTCAACACACACTGTAGAGGTTGTCTGGAGTTGCATAAAGATCCGCGTCGGATATCAGCCTCCTGCGACCACACAAAGCAACTCCGACTTGATAAAGAACTATGAAGGAGCACGTGGCATGGCTCGCGCGGTAGAAGATCACCGAACGAACCACCTGTTGTTCGTCATCGTACGCCACCCGGGCACCACCACCATAACTTCGACTTCAGAACAACAAACCAGGCAAGGCGATCCCATAAAAATGCCAGAGAAGAGCCGACTACCTCAATCAATGTCATGGCTCCGACATCGCTCCCCATCATCATTACGACAGAAGCATTGACGCGAGCACTCTCTCTCAGGGCTCCCATCCCGACTTCCATTGCTTAGTCGTGCACAACGGGTTCAACCGACACCACCTTCCAGTCCTATAAATTCACATCTTTAGAGAAAAAAATAGCACAGAAGATTTCATCACATTTTACGAGACAGAGCTATTATTCTTCTTCGATAGGGCTGATTTGGAGTCCGTTTGGGGATCCGGAGAGGGGCATTCGTCGTCATCGTCATCACCAACCCTTCTTCATCAACACCGCCATGACGCTCACCATCAGGAGTGAGTAATTCCTTTGCAGGCTTGTTGTATGGTGATGGGATTGGATGAGATTAATCACGTAATCGAGTTATTTCGATAGGGCTTGATCCCTAGTATCCACTATGTTCTAAGATTGATGTTGTTGTGACTTTGTTATGTTTAATGCTTGCCACTAGGACCCGAGTGCCATGATTTCAGATCTGAACCTATTGTTTCTTTTCGAATATGAAAGTGTTTAGATCCTATGTTGCAAGTTGTATGAACCATGTGTTATGATCTGCATCCCCAAGGTGACAATAATTGGGATTCTTTCTGGTGATTGCCGTAGTTTGAGGAGTTCATGTATTCACCATGTCACTACAAGAAATATGTCAACTAACGACCTTCTGTCAGTGGCACTCGCAGAATTGGTCGTAAATCTATGACCATTTGAGACCAATTGGTCGTAAGCTGTCCGGAGGGGTCCTAACCTCAAAAACTAACAACCTTTTTCATCAGAAATATCGTAACTTCCTTACTGAAAAAGGTCGTAAAGCAGATAGCCCTGTTTCGCTGCCTAATTTGTAGCTAATTACGACCAATATAGATGGTCATAGCTATGACTAGGTGCAACCTCATCAGTTTTGCCTACGTGTCATGTCCATGTGTTATCTTTTGCCTAGTTTGTGAAGCAGCCTACTATTCTGCCATTCCAAAAATTCTTGAAAAATTCTCATAAATACTTTGGATCATATATTCCTCAAATATGTGAAAACCCTTCCTTCCATAGTTCGAAAATAATTCAGCAATATTCATTTTCCTATTTTGTTCAGAATAGCACTTTGTGAAGGAAGTGCTATTTCTATTTCTTTGATGACCCTCACATATTTTGGACACTTTTTCCTATCCAAATCATTGCCTCATGAAAACTTTCGTAACCATTTGCCTAGTAAATCTTTCTCAGCAAATTTCCAAAGTTTGTGTTCAGCTAACAGCTTTGTGAAGGAAGTACTATATAGGAATATCCTCATGAGTTGATTTTTTTCCACATCTTCTATGTGCCCAAAACATAGCTCTCCACAAAATTTTAGCCCCATCTAACAATCCATGTGAGCTCATCATTCAATTTTTGTTTGTGGTAATATTTTTAGTTTGTGAAGCAACTACATTTTATATTGCTTTATAGTTGATGAAAGTTTACCATGTAATAAAACTGGCCATATAACCTCACTCCACCAAATTTTAGCTTATTTAATTCAGCCAGTTTCCCTCAATATTTTTCCCAATATTCTGTTCAGTAGAGAGCATTGTAAATAAAGTACAATTTTTATTTATCCAAATTTTATGAACTTTTCACAGTGCCTTAATGTGCCCAAATTATCATCCTCCTCCAAATTTCAGCTCAATCCAATCATCTATGTGAGCCCAGTTTCAATTACCATTTTCTGTCCAAATTGACACATTGTGAAGGAAGTGTCACTTTGGCATGTCCACATGGCATAAATTTTTTACAGTGCCTTCATATGCCCTAATTAACATCATACACCAAATTTCAGCTCAATCCATTGATTTCTTTGATCCTAGCTTCAACATCCATATTTCTGCACAGTGTGGTACTTTGCAAAGCAAGTGTCACGTAGGTTCATCCATTTGAGCTAAAATTTTGGCAAGAGAGTCTCCTCAGTAGATGATCATCCTCAGCCAAAATTTAGGCCCATTGTCTATGTGCATTACCCGCACCGCTAATCAAACACTTGGCTGCTAATTCATGTTTGAGCTTAGTTCGGTCTCCTCGTGAGATTCTTCTATTGTATTCTTCTTCCTAACACCTATCGAGGGAGTGTATAACCCACGAGACATGCCTATTCCATCCAGAATGCGTGGCAACGCAACGGTAACGCGGTGACCACGCGACTCGCATGCAAGTTCACGCGCTCTCGAGTTGGGGCCCTCGACCGCCATCCAAACCTCGGCGTCAAGCCACCACACCATGTAATTCTTATTAAATAGATACTTATGTACCTATAAATGATTTTCGGAAAAAAATAAATAGCAAATTATAATGCAGCTGCAGTTCAAATTTGACCCGCTTCCATCTGAATCGGCGACAATTTGTCTTTTTCACTAGAGGTGGATAAAAGCTTTTAACACCCAACCATTTTGTCAATTGTACATTAAATATGGCCTAGTATTTTAGAAAAATGATTTGGTACAATTTTGAAATAAATATATGGTAGGTCCTTCACAAAAAAACTCATTTTGGACACTTGAAAAATGGAAAATTAATTTTTCACACAAGGAAAATGAAAACTTCCTTAATCAACATTGTTTGCCATTCCAATACGCACCCTTGTGCATAATGTTATATCATTTCAACAAACTATGTCATGAATGTGGCCATAAGATTGATCATTTGGCTTGAAAGCCATGAATCTTCACACATGATAGCCCATTTCTAAGACACTTTTTAAAAATAATTGTCATATTACAAGTTTATTATTTTTCCTGGTAACTTTGTCACAAATAATGACACAATGCAAAGGTTTTCCATTTTTTTGTTTTTTCTGAATTTTTCATGGCCATTTCAAAATGCGGTCAAAACAACGGGCACTAGTGGGGACGGGGCCTTTAGCCCCGGCCCGTAAGGGGCTTTAGTCCCGGTTCACCAACCGGGACTAAAGGGGCGGGACTAAAGGCCTAACCTTTAGTCCCGGCCCTTTTACAAGCCGGGTCTAAAGGTGCTCCACATGGGCGCCTCGTAGCGCCCCACGGGCAGGACCTTTAGTCCCGGTTCGTTACACGGGCCGGGACTAAAGATTTTCAGATTTTGCTTATTTTCGGGGTTTTTTAATGAAATTATTTTTGGGTTTTAGGGTTTTAGGGTTTAGGTGTTCGGGAGATTAACGTGATGCCTCGTTCGGTGTTCGGGAATTAGTTTTCATATAATTTAAATAGAAATAATTATGCATATATATATTAGGTTAACTTATCTTACAAGCGAGCATATATATACAATTATATGGAGATCTGAATTATCGGGACTAGAGCCCGTCTATTTGATTACATGGACGAACATCAGTAATGGCCCCTAGCTACACTAAATCGTCCTTTGTCATCTATAGCTTCCGTCCTCAGAAAGGTCGCAAGCTCCTCTGCAACAGCAATCGCGCGTTGCTCTGGTAGGACCTTCATAGTCATGGCCGTGTGCTATATAAGAAGAGGAGATTAATATGAATATCAATCATGATAACAAAGAATGTCGGGTAAAAATAGAGGTGTGAATGTTCATTGCTTACGTCGAATATGTGATCCTTGTGCTCAGAGGTAAACGTGCGAATGGTCTCGCAAACATAGTATCCGCATAGATGTGTTCCCCTAGACTGCTGGTCGCACTTTACGAGAATAGAATATATATTATCAAAATAATAATCTAGCATCATAAATATATTGAAAATAGAAGTATATCATACTACTACTTACCTGAGCCGCTCTAAAGGTCAACTTCTCATGCTCGATACCGGGAGTCACGCACTTGAACCGCTTCCAAACCCTGCCCGGCAAGGATAATGATTTGCTAAGTTTTTCATTAATTGATATATCAGAAAATCATCGAAAGAGACCGATAGAGCGCAAGAATGATTGAAATTACCCTTGGAGCATGTCTTGCAGGCTTTGGAACTGTTCCAAGGGTCTCGATAATGGGTCGAAGGCATCAACTCTTCCCTTATCAATTTGAATGTCCAACAGAATCCAATGAAAGCTGCACATGTATATATATATATGTGTGTGTGTGTGTGTCAGTAACTTATCAATTACACTTATAAGTGAATGGACACAATAGAGTAAAGACCCTCACCTAAAGTTGTATGGAAACAGTATGTGGTCACAGAAATTTTGATCTGTTAGAAACCTTAGAAGGTTTTCCTCCGTCTCCTTGGGATAATTAGTTAGCGTCGCTATATGTATTTTATCTGGGTCAATAAACCCAATATTTAGGATGCTCTTACTTTTACAATCCAGAATCTTCATTCTGCATAATAGAGTACAAGTTATATATAGACAATGAATTGAAATAACTAAACAAGTTATATGTAGACAACGAATTGAAAAACTTACAGACAATAGCAACTCATAAGCGATTTGTCGAGGGCGTTGCCATTGTACATCTGGAAGAGTTCATCAAAGTCGATATGGATTTGTTCGGGGCGGCCGTAGTACTCCTATGGGACACTCAGCACGATCATCGTTCTCCCATTCTTTGATTCACTTAAGTACCATTGATGCAAGTAACACATATTTGTTGGGAGATCATCTTTGCTGACCAAAGGCTCACCCATGACAAATTGTGGCTTAGGGGCTACCACAGCCTTGGGTATCTTGTCGTCTTGGGAAGACAGCAATTCTTCAACCGAGACACCACATGCAGCCGCCAACTCCTTTGCTCTTTCTAAAGCTAGCCCCTGCACCGGAGGGGGAACATTCTCGGTTAACACCTTGAGGGGTGGGATCGACTGTTTGGCCTGTTGTCCAAGCTAAGGAACGTCTGATTTTTTCGTGCTTGTAGTTGAACTTGATTTGCTCCCACTTGCACTTGCACGTGATCTGCTCTTTTTCACTTCCTTCTGCAATGTGCGTGTATAGTCATCAGGCTTACGGTGTAAGTCATAAGGTCTGATAGGAAGATTAACATGACGTACCTTTGGGAGGGGCGACCGTTTGCGCTTTGGGGTGCTTTGTGGCTTAGGAATCGTCGGCGGAGCGTTCTTGGTGGCACGCTCCTGCTTAGTATTCGGAGCGGGCGGCGGCGGAGACGGACGACCCAAGTCCGGCGGCGGTGATCGAGATGGACTCGTGTTGTACTCGCCGACGTCATGTGGAGGGCTTGCACGTGATCTGCTCTTTTTCATTTCCTTCTGCAATGTGCGTGTATAGTCATCAGGCTTATGGTGTAAGTCATACTGTGATGGAAGGGTCGTGAAGTATTTTGCAAATGCTATTTGCTTCTAGGTGTATTCCGGGCGGGGCTCGGGTTTCTTCTTTTTCATTTGCGCATCATGATGTTCCTTTGCTATCCTGGCATTTTCCTCGGGGGTACGATCATAAGGTCTGATAGGAAGATTAGCATGACGTACCTTTGGGAGGGGCGACCGTTTGCGCTTTGGGGTGCTCTGTGGCTTAGGAATCATCGGCGGAGCGTTCTTGGTGGCACGCTCCCGCTTTGTATCCGTGGCAGGCTCAGGCTTTGTATCCGGAGCGGGCGGCGGCGGAGCGTTCTTGTGGCACGCTCCCGCTTTGTATCCGTGGCAGGCTCAGGCTTTGTATCCGGAGCGGGCAGCGGCGGAGCGTTCTTGGTGGCACGCTCCTGTTTTGTATCCGTGGCAGGCTCAGGCTTTGTATCCGGAGCGGGCGGCGGCGGAGCGTTCTTGGTGGCACGCTCCCGCTTTGTATCCGTGGCAGGCTCAGGCTTTGTATCCGGAGCGGGCGGAGACGGACGACCCAAGTCCGGCGGCGGTGATCGAGATGGACTCGTGTTGTGCTGGCCGACGTCATGTGGAGGGCTTGGAGGTAATGGAGGTGTAGGTGACCTGCGACGACTCGGAGGCGGTGTTGTCCTTGGGGCCGAGCCTGGAAGCTTGACGTAGTTCTTGTCCCATAGGATGACTCCACCCAGTACTTCTCCGAGTGTCCTCTCATCTTCGGGTCCAGCTATGTCGAGCTCCATATCATTAAACCCCGTCATGATTTCATCCACCCCGACTTTAGCAAAGCCAGCTGGAATCTCACGGCCATGCCAGCGTGCATCAGGGCTAGAAGGTAAAGCTTGTCCGACGGCCACCTTCATGGATATGTTCTTGAATTTCTGATGGAGTTCACATGATGTTGACTCCTTGATTCCATCCACGGGGTAGCCGGGACCGCCCTCTATCATTCTTCGTTCATCGTCGGGCGGGGCCTTAGATTCAGCCACGCTGCTTTTCCGCTTAGATGGAGCGCCGGTAATATCAAGTGCAGGATCTTCGTGGCGCGGTACTCCTCTAAGCTCATCAATCTGCTTCTGTTGCTCGTTAATCCTGGCAAGCAACTGGTTGAACTTGTCATTCTCCTCATCCTGCTGCCGCTTCTTTTCTCTCTCTCGGCTTCTGTAAGTGTCTTGGTCTCTGGCAAACCCAAGCCACCACGGGTAAGATGGACCGAAGCCTCGCGTTCGTCCTCCATGTTCGTCATTGCCGAGGACCAGTGTGAGCAAATCTTTATCTCTATCTGCAGTGAAATTTCTTTGTCCCTCCTTAATTTCTTTCACTATCCTTTTCCAATTCTCCCTGGGTATCCTAAGATTGTCATTGCAGATGAGGTCCCCTATTGTTTCGTCGTACGACCCACCATGCGCAAGGAACCAATTTCTTGCTCTCAATTCCCACTCATCACGGAGTGGTTCAGGTACGATGCCTTTATCTATCAGATCTTGCTCTTTCTTTTCCCACTTTGGAATGGCAGTCTCATAGCCCCTTGGCCCCAGCTTGTGGTGATATTTCTTCTTGTCGGCATTTATCTTGTTCTTTTCTGATAATGCCTGGGCATCTTCTGACTCCTTGTACTCTTGAAATTCCTTCCAGTGATTCGCCTGCTTGGCTAGATACCCCTCGAATACTGGCACTTTTTTTGTCTTCAGATAGTTTTTCCATAGCTTCTTCTTCCAGCTACGGAACAGTTCGGCCATCTTCTTTAGAGTCCACTGCTTGACTTTGGCCCTCAGTTTGTCTGCGGCGTCTTCATTCTCACATTCTGGCAGGTTGAAATGTGACATGAGATCACTCCAAAGATTATCTTTGTACCTTTCGGCAACATAGTCACTATCGGCTGCCCCTTTGCGCTTGTTCCACTCCCGAACGCTGATCGGGACGTGATCCCTAACGAGAACTCTGCATTGCTTCTTGAATGTGTCAGCAGCATTCTTAGGAAGCTTGGGTTCGCCCGTAGGCATTATCACCTCAAAGGTGTAATGCGTCCGTGCATCCAACTTTCTAGTCGGGCCTCGTTTCGTAGATTTGCTCGATGTGGAGGCCTAAGAGGGAGAAACATTCGTCAAATGAATGTATATGTATACAATATAGAGCTATCTCAAATATTTTTCACATATTACAAGTGAATGTCGAACTTCATATGTACACCTCGCCGGACTTTATTATTTCTTCACCGGCTTCTCCATCAGTGGAGCTATCACCTTCTCCGTCATTGGACCTATCTCCTGCCCCATCGGCTTCATCTTCGTGTCGCTCGACCTCCATTCCATATCCGGAGTCGTTTAGATATGACGTCGGAGATTCAGCTGGTTCAACGTCGGGGCCGTCTTTGATTATATCTTCGAGAAGTTCTTCCTCTTCGAGGTTCCTCATATGTGGATCCATAGTTCTGCAAAAAACGGACATTTGATTAACTAATAAACTAACAAACTATATAAGAGGGGTTGGAAACTTCGAAGGCTCGTTTTATATAGGAGGACCTTTAGTCCCGGGTCTTGGCTAGAACCTAAACTCTAAAATACCAGCCGGGCGGAGCCCAGTCCCGGACACTTAAGCATATACAATAGCAAAATTAAACTAGTTCTATTAATTTTCTTGCTAAAAATAAACTATTAACACTTAAGCATATACAATAGAAAAATTAAACTATTAACACTTAAGCATATACAATAGCAAAATTAAGCAATAATCTAAGAAACACTATTAACACTTAAGCATATACACTATACAATAGCAAAATTAAATGACAAAAAAATATTTCTTCTTCTTGTAACCCTAAACTAATTTTTCCTCTTCTTCTATTTCTCCTCTTCTTCTACTTCTTCTTCTACTTCTACTTCTCCTCTTCTTCTACTACTTCTCCTCTCCTCTTCTTCTATTTTTCCTCTTCTTCTCCTCTCCTCCTCTTCTTATTCTCCTTTTTCTTCTTTTCTTCTCCTCCTCTACTTATTCTCCTTTTTCTTCCTTTCTTCCCTTTTTCTTCTTTTCTTCTCCTTTTTCTTCTTTTCTTCTCCTTCCCTTTTTCTTCCTTTCTTCTCCTTTTTCTTCCTTTCTTCTCCTTTTTCTTCTTTTCTTCTCCTTTTTTTCCTTTCTTCTCCTTTTTCTTCCTTTCTTCTATTTTTCTTCCTTTCTTCTCCTTTTTCTTCCTTTCTTCTCCTTTTTCTTATTTTCTTCTCCTTTTTCTTCCTTTCTTCTCCTTTTTCTTCTTTTCTTCTCCTTTTTCTTCCTTTCTTCTCCTTTTTCTTCTTTTCTTCTCTTTTTTCTTCCTTTCTTCTCCTTTTTCTTCCTTTCTTCACCCCTTTAGTCCCGGGTGGAGCCACGACCCGGGACTAAAGGCCCTTTTTCAGCAGACCAAAAGGCGGGAAGCAGGGGCCTTTAGTCCCGGGGCGTGGCTCGAACCGGGACTAAATACCCCCTTTAGTCCCGGGTGGAGCCACGATCCGGGACTAAAGGCCATTTTTCGGCAGACCAGAAGGCGGGAAGCAGGGGCCTTTAGTCCCAGGTGGAGCCACGCCCCGGGACTAAAGGCCCTTTTTCGGCAGACCAGAAGGCGGGAAGCAGGGGCCTTTAGTCTCGGGGCGTGGGAAGAACCGGGACTGAAGTGTTGCCTATATAAACCCTCGCCCCTGCCCACCATATCCCCTGTTTTTTGGTTGTTGAAGTGTGACCATGCCATGCTCTTGCCACTCTAGTTCATGCACATGACGCGTTCAATAAAATGCCCGAGCCACTCTACTTAAGCTTTCTCCTCTCCAAGCTCGACCTCCAAGCTCCATTTTCCTTAATATTTGTCTAGGTTTGGCCGTGCACCAACTGCGAGCACCACCGTGGTGAGCCTCTTGTTCTTAACTTCTTTTTAAAATCAAAAAAATCTTACTTATATGATTTAGATACATACTTGTATAAATTACTCACTTTCATTATTTTTTGTTATTATACAGTGCGATGGTTTTGGTATCCGCCTCCGTCGGCCCTCGTCCTGTCTATGATTCGGATGTGGTATATATTATCTTTTATAACTATTTGTTTTATTTAGTGTTTATGACAATTATGACGACCAATGTGACATATATTTTTTTAATCTAGGAGGTATGTGAACCGGAAATTCCAACCCACATAAAAATTATTGTCGAGAAGTTAAATTTGGTTGAAAAAGAAAACAAATACTTGAAGAAAAAATTGAAAATAATTGAGGATAAGAATATGGAACTGGAGTTGCATGTCGCCGATGTCATCGATGATCGCAAGATGAAGATCGATGCGATGCGGTTGAAGATGGATGCAATGCGCTTGAAGATGGATGACATGCGCTTGAAGATTAGGAATATTAGAAAATATGCCATTGATAAAGAGGCTTGGTATCATTATCCTGTTGGGTCAATTGTTACCTTAGTTGCGATTTTGATCGCGTTTGTTGTTGCATTTAAATGTTTTACATAGTTGTATGTTGTTTTATGAGAGAACTTTATGTATTTATTTTTTGCAATAATAACATTTGATCACTACTTTCTTTGGCTTTAATGTGATGATGAACTTGTATTAATTTGGTCATATGTTCTGCAATGATTTTTTGATATATTTAATTTCATAATAGAGATGAATCGCCAATGATAATATTTAATTTCATAATATGGTTTTTTGAACTCCATACTTTTTGTGTGTTCAACAATTTCTGACTTCATTTGGTATATTTCGTGCATTTACTTATTTTTTTTGAGCTAGTTGACCCTGAAATTGAAAAGCACTACAAATGAACTCTGAAAATGTTAAAAGTTGGCATGCTATCATCATTTCACCCACATAGCATGTGTTAAAAAGTTGAGAGGGCTACGACAAAAACTGGATGCACTTCGTGTACAAAACGGACAATCTCTCTCGAAGTATCAGGGTTTCGAACGAGAACTCATCTCTTACAAAGGGATTTCATTTTTTTGAACTTATTTGAACTCCATACTTTTTGTGTGTTCAAAATGCACCATTTAAAGGCACATCACAAAATTTCAACAATTTCTGACTTCATTTGGTATATTTCGTGTATTTACTTATTTTTTTTGAGCTAGTTGACCCTGAAATTGAAAAGCACTACAAATGAACTCTGAAAATGTTGAAAGTTGCCATGCTATCATCATTTCAACCACATAGCATGTGTTAAAAAGTTGAGAGGGCTACGACAAAAACTGAATGCACTTCGTGTACAAAAGGGACAATCTCTCTCGAAGTATCAGGGTTTCGAACGAGAAGTCATCTCTTACAAAGGGATTTCATTTTTTGAACTTATTTGAACTCCATACTTTTTGTGTGTGCAAAATGCACCATTCAAAGGCACATCACAAAATTTCAACAATTTCTGACTTCATTTGGTATATTTCGTGCATTTACTTATTTTTTTGAGCTAGTTCACCCTGAAATTGAAAAGCACTACAAATGAACTCTGAAAATGTTGAAAGTTGGCATGATATCATCATTTCACCCACATAGCATGTGTTAAAAAGTTGAGAGGGCTACAACAAAAACTGGATGCACTTCGTGTACAAAACGGACAATCTCTCTCGAAGTATCAAGGTTTCGAACGAGAACTCATCTCTTACAAAGGGATTTCATTTTTTTGAACTTATTTGAACTCCATACTTTTTGTGTGTGCAAAATGCAGCATTCAAAGGCACATCACAAAATTTCAACAATTTCTGACTTCATTTGGTATATTTCGTGCATTTACTTATTTTTTTGAGCTAGTTCACCCTGAAATTGAAAAGCACTACAAATGAACTCTGAAAATGTTGAAAGTTGGCATGCTATCATCATTTCACCGACATAGCATGTGTTAAAAAGTTGATAGGGCTAAGACAAAAACTGGATGCACTTCGTGTACAAAACGGACAATCTCTCTCGAAGTATCAGGGTTTCGAACGAGAACTCATCTCTTACATGGATACTATGAAAATGAAAAGTGTTTGAAATTTAGTACATTCCATACATGCATTACATAAAAGGTTTAATACATTATTACATTATTGCACCAATATTCCTATCTATTATTTCTGTTTTCTTCTGGGTCGTAGCCATGGAGAATCTTCATCATTCAATAGGATGCTTGGGTTAGTTTTCACTTTGAAGGGCGGAATTTCATGAAACTTATTATAATCTTCTGACATATCTGTCTTGTCATCTACTCCCATGATGTTTCTTTTCCCTGAAAGAACTATGTGGCGTTTTGGCTCATCGGACGATATCTTCTTTTGCTGATTTCTTTTTCTCGTTAATGTAGACATGTCCTTCACATAGAAAACCTGAGCGACATCATTGGCTAGGACAAATGGTTCGTCCATGTACGCAAGATTGTTGATATCCACTGTTGTCATGCCGTACTTTTGGTCTACAACTACCCCGCCTCCTGTCAGCTTCACCCATTTGCACCGAAATAAAGGGGTCTTAAAAGTAGGTCCATAGTCAAGTTCACATATCTCCTCTATGTACCCGTAATATGTTTCCAAACAGTGCCCATTCTCGTCTGTTGCATCAAAGCGGACACCACTATTTTGGTTGGTGCTCTTTTTATCTTGGGCAACCGTGTAAAATGTATTCCCATTTATCTCATACCCTTGGAAAATACATATAGTCTAAGATGGTGGCCTGGCCAAACAGTACAGCTCATCTCCAACGGTGTCGTCATTCATGAGATGTGTCTGCAACCAACTGCCGAAAGTCTTCTTGTGTTCCCCTTTAATCCAAGAGTCAGCCTTCCCCGGGTTTTCGGAGCGTAGAATATTCTTGTGTCTCACGATATACGGAGCCACCATGGTGGAATTGTGTAGAACTGTGTAGTGTGCTTGAGAAAAAGAATGCCCGTCCATACATACTTTTGCTTTCCTTCCTAGTGTGCCTTTTCCTGTCAGCCTACCGTCATACCGAGATTCAGGAACACCAATCGGCTTAAGGTCAGGAAGAAAGTCCACACAAAACTCAATGACCTCCTCTGTTCCATAGCCCTTGGAGATGCTTCCTTCTGGCCTAGCACGGTTACGAACATATTTCTTTAAGACTCCCATGAACCTCTCGAAGGGGAACATATTGTGTAGAAACACATGACCGAGAATTCTAATCTCTTCGACTAGGTGAACTAGGAGGTGTGTCATTATATTGAAGAAGGATGGCGGGAACAACAACTCAAAGCTGACCAGACATTGGACCACATCAATCCGTAACCCTGATAGACTTTCTCGATTGATTACCTTCTGAGAAATTGCATTCAGGAATGCACATACCTTCACAATTGCCAGGCGAACATTTTCCGGTAGAATTCCTCTCAATGCAACCGGAAGCAATTGCGTCATAAGCACGTGGTAGTCATGAGACTTTAGGTTTTGGATTTTTTTGTCTTTCATATTTACGATTCCCTTTATATTCGACGAGAAGCCAGTCGGGACCTTGATACTGAAAAGGACTTCAAAGAAGATTTACTTCTCTTCCTTAGTAAGAGCGTAGCTGGCACGCCCTTGAAACTGCCCTGGATGCATGACATCTCTTCCTTTATGATGTTCCTGGTCCTCCCGTGCTTCCGGTGTATCTTTTGACTTCCCATACAAGCCCAGGAAGCCTAGAATATTCACGCAGAGATTCTTCGTCAGGTGCATCACGTCGATTGCCGAGCGGACCTCATGGACTTCCGAGTAGGGTAGCTCCCAAAATATAGATTTTTTCTTCCACATGGGTACGCGCTTATCAGGGCCGTTAGGAACAGGTTGGCTGCCAGGACCCTTTCCAAAGATTACTTTTAAATCTTTGACCATATCAAATACTTCAGCACCAGTACAGATGACAGGCTTCCCCCGGGGTTCTGCCTTGCCATTGAAATGCTTGCCTTTTTCTTTAAGGGATGCTTGGGCGGAAGAAAACGACGATTGTACGGATACACATTCTTCCTACAGTTGTCGAGATATATACTTTTCTGTCTGATCCAAACAGTGCGTGCATGCATTGTATCCCTTGTTTGACTATCCGGAAATGTTACAAAGAGCAGGCCAATCATTGATGGTTACGAAAAGCAACGCTCGAAGGTCAAATTCCTCTTGTTTGTGCTCGTCCCACACGCGTACACCTGGTTCGGCCCACAGCTCTAAAAGCTCATCAACTAATGGCCTTAGGTACACATCAATATCGTTGCCGGGTTGCTTTGGACCTTGTATAAGCACTGGCATCATAATGAACTTCCGCTTCATGCACAACCAAGGAGGAAGGTTGTAGATACATAGAGTAACGGGCCAGGTGTTGTGACTGCAACTCTGCTCCCCAAAAGGATTCATGCCATCTGTACTCAGACCTAACCATAAGTTCCTTGCGTCAGCTGCAAATCTCGGGAACTCTCTCTCGATTTTTCTCCACTGCCGACCATCAGCAGTGTGCCTCAACTTATCGTCTTTCATACGATCTTCCATGTGCCATCGCAACAACTTCGCATGATCTTTATTTCTGAACATACATTTCAACCGTGGTATTATAGGAGCATACCACATCACCTTGGCAGGAACCCTCTTCCTGGGTGGCTCGCCCTCAATATCACCAGGGTCATCTTTTCTGATCTTATACCGCAATGCAGTGCATACCGGGCATTTATCCATATTCTCATACTTCTCACCGCGGTAGAGGATGCAGTTATTAGGGCATGCATGTATCTTCTGCACGTCTAATCCTAGAGGGCAGGCAAGCTTCTTTGCTTCGTACGTGCTGGCGGGCAATTCGTTCTTTCTTGGAAGCATCTTCTTCATCAGTACCAGCAACTTTTCGAATGACGAGTCAGTCACACCAGTCTCTGCCTTCCACTTCAGCAATTCCAGTGTGCTACCCAGCTTCTTCTGGCCATCTTCACAAGTTGGGTACAACAATTTGTTGTGATCCTGTAACATCTGCTCGAACTGCAACCTCTCCTTTTCTGTGTCGCAACCTCACCGTGCATCAGAAATGACCCGGCCAAGATCATCAGCGGGCTCATCTGGTTCCCGTTCTTCATCCTGATCTTCTTCTTCATTGTCTTCCATTGCGGTATCAGCATACTCAGGGAACATAGATCGGTAGTTGTCATCATCGTTCTTTTCTTCTTCATCGTCGTCTTCCATCATAACCCCTCTTTCTCCGTGCTTGGTCCAAACATTATAGCCCGACATAAAACCGGACCGAAGCAGGTGGCTCTGAATGACTCTTGAGGAAGTGTAATCCTTCTCATTCCGACATTCAACACATGGACAAAACATATAGCCACCACCATGCTTGTTCGCATCGGCTGCATCTCGAAAAGAATGCACGCCTTCTCTGTAAGCGGTTGTGCGTCGATCACCGTACATCCATGGATGGCTCATCTGTGTTATATGACAGTATATCAAATACAATCACGATCCTAAAAATTAGTACCGCACGGTCTAAACGAGGAAATATAGTTGCTAACCTTTTAGAATAAGTAGAAATAAAGAGGAAGAGGTTTAAGCGTGGCTCAGACATCTCATATCGTAGTTGTGTTCGGTGAACTGAAGCGGCATCGCTCTAACACACATTTCAACAAACACCTCTAGTGCATCAAAAAAAGTGGAGAGCAAGCACCCACCCACAATCCTCCATCCAAGAAAAATGCAAGGAAGAGGGGAGAGGGGGGCTGTGCTATATATAGGCAGAGGACTTTAGTCCCGGTTTGAGACGCAAACCGGGACTAAAGGTGGCGCACATGCGGGCTGCCCACCGCGTAGCCCTTTAGTCCCGGTTTGGGACACGAACCGGGACTAAAGGCTCCTTACGGGCCGGGACTAAAGCCTCGAGGGAGGCATTGAGAATTGGGGCGACGTGGCCGGGCCTTTAGTCCCGGCCCAGAGGCAGGCCGGGACTGAAGGTCGAGGCCAAAGGCCCGTTTTCCACTAGTGGGGTATGACCGTTCCTACCTAGTGGTTGAATCTTGGAAAACTTTTGATGTTTCTATGATTAAATAGATACCTATCTACCTATAAATAATTTAAAAAATAAATAAAGAGCAAACTATGAGGGAGCTGCAGTTCAAATTTAACCCGGTGTTGAATGTCAATGGGATAAAAATGAAGTACTAATTATGTGTACGTGAGGTGATTTCCTGATTTTATTTTTCCTGGTCCCTGTTGTTTAATGACAATGATGGACCCAAGTAAACAGGTCCCTGGTCTGTATCCTGATTTTATTTTCCCCACACACTATCTTCAGAATTTACTTAGTATTTTTAGTTTTCAGTCCACCTCACGCACACTACCAGCAACCGAGAAAGAGGAAGAGCGTTAACAGTAGTGATTATCTGGAAGGGGTTGTGCCATATTGTGAACCATGAAGTTACACAGTAGAGCCAAGTAGGCGTTAGTAGTAGTACATGCTATGCTTGTATTGCTTAATACAGTCTAGAGGCAGTAAAAGCAAAGAAACGCAAGTAGCACAGAGCCTCTTCTTTAGTAGAAGCTCTTAGCCAGTCAGTCTTGAGGTTTTCTTACCTCAGCATTTGTATGTCCATGCAATTATTCAATTGTCTATTTTCCTATCCTTAAGGTTAACCAAGATTGGTCGTTTTATTAAAATGTTTGTTGAGAATTATGTGCATAACATGACTGAAACTTTTCATTCTATTATGGAGTCTGTATCTTTGTTAACTGTTCTGCAGTTTTTTCCTACATACAATAAATGAAAGAAAGTCAATAAAAATTTGCTATGTTCTGATTATGTTTAGGAGATTGGAGAATGTGATATTCAAAAGCAAGAAATTTGGGAGGCAGTTGAGCTACCATTGACACACCATGAGTTGTACAAGCAGATTGGTATTGATCCTCTAGGCACTGGGAAGACCATGCTTGCTTAAGTTGTGGCACATCATACAACTGCTCCTTTTATTAGAGTGGTTGGTTCCGAGTTTGTGCAGAAGTACTTGGGGGAGGTAAGATGTGAATAGTTGTAACATGCATTTATTAACCTTGTTTCTCCATTGGGATGCCCTTCTGTTCTTACAAAATTTATTGCATGTGTTAAGCTTTGATAATGTAATAGACGCCTAGTTTCTTAGGTGTTGGTTAGGTTTCCGACATGTACTAATCTTACTTGGTACTAATGTGTTAGGTTTCTTTGATAATTCAACAAGTACTAATCTTACTTGGTACTAATGTCAGATTCGACCAGGAACCTGTTTACTTGGATCCATCATTGTCTAATGTTTGATGTTGTGTACATCTTATTCTTATTTTTTTGCACAGGTCAAGTATAAAGCCAAGTGTGAAGCTATGAAGCGTATCAACAATTAGTAGCATATGTATTGTATTATTAGGCAGTAGTAGGCATATCTGGGTTGTGGTGTAGTGTAAAGATTGTAATAGACAAATTTAATGTTGGTTTGGACGAATTTAATTTGCTCCCTAGCCTGTTTGAAATATTGATTGTGAATGTGATTTGAATACCTATGAAATGGAAACTTGACAAGGGGAACCAAGTTATGATATTTATTTGATAAAATTTGAAATTTCTGACGTGTGGCAATAATTTTGAGATCAGCATGACATGTGGGACCAATGTGACTAGTGGGACCAGTACAAAAATAAAATGGCCAAAAAAGAAAATCAATAAAAAGTAAAAGGCCACAACCCAAAATAAAAAGGCTAAAATGTTGAGGATTATTGGGCCAGGCCCATGCAGCTAAGCAAAATAAAGAGAAAAAAGCATTAAATGGGCTGGATTAATGGGCTCGGCCCATTTAAAACACCGAATTGGACCGGGCTGATTCTATGCCACGTCAGCTTGCCATGTCAGCTCCGACGTGGCGTGGGCAGATTGCTAGTGACCAAAATAATTTCAATGTTTTCGTTTGGTCGTAAAATCCTACGACCAATACAACAAAAAGGTCGTTATAGTTCATTAGAGACCCTCAGCTTTTGGCCGTTTGTTTTTGGTCGTAA
Source organism: Hordeum vulgare subsp. vulgare (assembly GCF_904849725.1). Classification (NCBI taxonomy): domain Eukaryota; kingdom Viridiplantae; phylum Streptophyta; class Magnoliopsida; order Poales; family Poaceae; genus Hordeum; species Hordeum vulgare. Next base: position 494,243,066 of record NC_058518.1, on the reverse strand, counting down.
AAAGGTCGCAAATAGAAATCAATGACTATTCGGTGACCAATATTGAAGGTCGTTAGTTGACATATTTCTTGTAGTGTGTGTTAATGCTTTGTTCCGATTCTCTATTAAAAGGAGGTCTTAATATCCATTAGTTTCCTTATGGAATCCACTGCCACGGGAGGGTGGGACAAAAGATGACATACAAGTTTGTATCGCAAGCATTTATGACTATATACGGAATACATGCCTACATTATATTGATGAATTGGAGCTAGTTTTATGTCACTCTAGTGTGTAACTGTTACATGATGGATGTCATCTAAATCATTATCCATCACCGGTCCATGTGCCTATGTTTTACATATACTGAATATTGCTAAGTTACTATTGATGTTGCTACTGTCACAACTACTACAAAATTGCTGCTATCACTACCACCGTTAATTACTACTACTACTTTTCCGTGCTACTAAAATATTTGTTGCAGAGAGATATCAAGGCCGAAAAATATTCTTTGGCTCCCCTTGTGTCGAATCAATAAATCAGGGTGTAATACTACCCGCGAAGACTGTTGCGATCCCCTATACTTGTGGGTTATCACGATGTGGATGAGGCTGAGAGAGAGAGAGAGAGAGAAGCACAAACGAGGGAATCCTCTACTGAGAATCAATTTGGGTTGCACAAATTTGAGGAGGGAGGGGCACTTCTCCTCAAATTTTTGAAGATAATCTTTTGAGTGGTTAAAGCTTTTAGGGCTTTTGTTGGAGATGCTCTTAGAAGGCCCGCGTCATGACCGCTTCAATATGCATATCACGTCCTCACATTTTTCTATTGGATGAGCTGGCGCATCACTTGGGCATGCATATTTTCGGTGCCTTGGTGGGATCTCTAGATGAGTTCCATGTAGGTGTGGTCTTGTTATCCATGACTCATGGTTGATCTCCCAAGTTTGCAACAATGAGCAAGGTGAGATACGGGTCACTAGGGATGCGTTTGTGTCAAAATATGATGGCACATTTCAAGATTACAAGGATGAAGGATGTCGATGAGTAACGTTGTGTTGTTGCTAGTTAGTTGTGCATTGCCTACTCTTCATAGAGTACATCACAATATTCATAAGGTTGAGATAAGTTAAGCTTGTTACCATACAAGACATACAATCATATATTTCTTTTGCTTTATTTTTTCCTTAATTGTCTCTCTTGGGACATAGTCATAGTTTTTTGTCATCAAGTCACTAGTGGAACACTGCTAAGAAAAGTCGTCAATTAAGAGTTTTGGTAACTTAGAAATGCCACTAAGGCCCTGTTTGTTTGGGCTGTGGCTTTGAAATTTCCAGCCGTGAACTTGCTACGTTGGCAAAGATATTGTGTTGAAGAAGTCGTTGGGGTGAAAGTTAGTTGTTTGGCAATGCAGTTGTGAAAACTACTCGTGAACTGATGAAAATGTTTTGCTTTAAAAGGAGGGGGCGAAATGAAAGATAGGTCGTTGATATGGTGGCTTTTTATCACATAACTACGCTATGCTTTGGGTTGTGATTCCATAATTGCTTTAAAATAGTTGTTTGTTCTAGCTTCAACTTCTCCCCGTCCAAAGCTGAAACAAACAAGGCCTAAGAGTGGCACGCTAGAGTATCTTACGCTCACGCTCCCAAACATATCGTTGATGGTAAACGAGATGCTTTTAGATAATTAAATAAAATATTAAGTCATCATTTAGTCATTCCCTTTTTTCGAAAAAGAAAATGGATCACACTTATCTAACAACTTGGATCTAGACCTCAGTTTAAAAATACCTGGATCTAGATTCAGGCTGAAAAAGAGAAGAAAAAACCTGGATCCAGATTAACGTGGCAGTCTACCTGGCCCTCTGTTCGTCCTCCCACGTGACACATGGTGCCACGGCGTCGGCAAGGAAGAGAACATACGCAAACAGGACCTCGCCTGAAGTAGGAAAATACCAAAAGACAAGGACACGCAACGTGTTGCCCGACGGTGCCAAACCACTGTGTTTGACCTATCCTTATACAGTATAAAACTAATTCATCACACACAGGTCAACCATCTCCAGTTAAGCCAATGTGGCGTCAAGCAAGCTACGTACAAGTGTCGAAAAGTACACCGGCCGAGCAAGTCAGAGCGTTGCAACACCAGCTGGTCCAGTCATCAGGTGCACGCACCCACGCACGCCCACATGTATGCATGTACTACGAGGCGGTAAATTAAGGTAAGTGGCCGACGTGATCGATTGGTGAACCACGGCTGTGGAGCATATCGATCGTGTCCGGTGTCATCAGCAGACTGGTGTTTATCCCATGTTCATGTTCATTTCCTGGCAGTTTCTCCCGGCGACTTTTTTAACCAGTATCATAAATGGCGAGCTGGATCGAGATCAAGAGCCTCGTGTGGGAATTTTCGCCCTGTTTCCGGTAAGTCAGTTCAACCGGCACCTGTGCATTTAATCACCCAGGACCAGAGATCACCGTGCTACATTTGCTTGCAGGAAGAGGACATGGCCGATCACATTCTTCCGCAATGTGTTTTTACTCCCTCCGTTCCATAATATAAGTCTTTTTAAAGATTTCACTAAAAGACTACATACGAATGTATATAGACATACTTTAAAGTGTAGATTCACTCAATTTGCTCTGTATGTGGACCCTTAGTGAAATCGCTTAAAAGACTTATATTTAGGAACGGAGGGAGTACATGTCAAGCTTGGCATAGCTGTTTTAAACAGGCTGGAATCGACCTTGCCATGATCCCGTCGGCTGATGACTGCTTGGGAGAATGGTGGATGGAGCGGCGCGCTCTAGTGGCTTCACAGCAGCGAAGAGGTTTCGAGTTTTCACTCCTTGGTCATGTTGATCTGCTGGCAGCTATGAAAGAACCGTTGGCCGTACAACTCACAACACTATACCACATTTTACCTTGGTAGTCTTTGACACTCTCCTCTCTTGGGTGTCGGCAGGATGTCGTGGAGCGAGCGTGTTCTGTGAGTAGTACTGTTTAGTTTTTGGGAATGGAGTAGAGACTTCCGACACCGTTGATATGTCTTGTGTAAAACTGAGATAGAAGTTCCGTCTCCAACCCTCTTGATCACGCCGGCACTAAGTGCCTCTCTCCCAGCTATGATCGCATCCCATGTTGCCGAAGAAGACTTAGGCGTTGATCGTACGTCTTCTTCTTCTTTTTCGTCATCTCAACGAGGGCCTTCGCCGCCTTCATCGGCTTCCTTGCCCGCTTACCGCTGGCCAGACGCAACGGAGGGTGAGCGGTTGTCATGCGGTTGTTGTATCGACATTGAAGGATAGGGTTACAGGAACCATAACATTTTATAATTGTATCCAAAATCACTAATTACGAGGTTATTGTTTTTGCAAAAAACACAAGTCGTTTGGTTCGTCCCTTTTAAGTATGATTATGCCAGACGGGGCTCGATTTTGTCGACGTGGCGACAATGTTCACTCGACAGAGCCGTGTGACGCCGCGCGTCGGTCGGGTTTGAACTAACCCCCTGAATCGGTATCCCGCACTCCCTCACTCCTTACTCTCTCGCTCTTTGCTTCTCCCTCTCTGCTGTTCGTCGTCACGTCGATCGGTCGGAGATAATCTTAGCCCCGTTGATTCCCCTAGGTCAGCGAAAAGAACAGGCCCGGCCCTGAGGGGGGCGAGAGGGGCGGCCGCCCCGGGCCCCGTTGTCAAGGGGGCCCCGATGTGTTGCTATCTGTAACTAGGCCTGGCTGCAAGTACACGCACATTACGCGCAGGATGGTTGTTGATTCCATGATTTATGGCTAAGAGACCAGCGTATAACCGAAACAACACCGAGATCTTCGCCTGTGACTGGGCGATGATTGATTGTATGATCTTTCAGATTTCAATCGGTTGCAGCCGCATGGCTGCAATCAGACATCGCGTATCACGGCGGCGACTTGAACACGCCCTCCGGCAGGCAGAAACATCACACCGCACTTTGGAGGTCTTCGACGACATCGTCGGGCTGATCAACTACCGCAGCTAGAAGCAGATGGTCGTTGCTCCTATTGCATCGCCTTCAGTCCTCAAAGCCCAGCGAGCAAGTCTGTGTGTGTCTCAATATGCATGGCCATAGAAGGACGACGGGTACATCATGTGCTGCTGTTGCGGTGGTGCCTGCAACCAGGTATAAAGATACCATATAAAATTACTAGATTGTTGTTTTGATTATATTGTCTATCTAAAGAAATATAGTGGTTGTGAGGACATGCAATGTGAAACTACTGTCAAGAAGTCATCAACGAGATGTTATAACATAGCCCAAGACCCTATATAATAGAATCTTAGTCCAAAGTTTTCTGTTAATTTTACTGGGTTAATTATGACCATATGATAAAGTAAGAAAGAATAGGATAATGTTGTAAACAAATGCTGACAGATTTACGGATAAATGGAGGATAATGTCGAAGCAATTTTGCTTTAGAAAATATGAGTGATTCCCTAGTGCATATTTTGCTTATGTAATATATTGTGTTGTAAAGCAAAAACAAAACGAAAACTTGAACATAGTTTAAGCGGGGAGAAACTTTTCAAAGTTTAAAATTATTATTTTGATGTTCATATTAAAGGCTTTGGATTGTTGTTTCGTCCGGGCCCCAGAAATCCCAGGACCGGTCCTGGAAAAGAAGAATGTGTGAAGACCGGAGTCACACAAAACTCATGCGAACACCAGATTAAAAACGGATCACGGTTCTTCTTCATTGATCATTCTGAAGCCCCCCCAAAAAAGATAACGATTATCGTCAGACCCACAAATGGACCGGCGCCATGGAATATTTGCACACACGACGTGTTGCCCGATCGACTGCACCAAAAGTTTGACCTGCCCATATATACAAACGGAAATTGCGTTTGGTGGCCGAGCTCCATGCTGGCCTTTAAATTTAAAATTCAAATTTCATGAAAATTCATATTTTTACATTTCAAAAAATTCTGAAAAAAAAATACAGGGATAAGTGAAGGCGTAACACACATGTGTGTAAATTTTCAGAAAAAACACATTGAAATGAGGGCTGTGCAAAAAAGACAAATCTGAGGCTTTTTTACACAGGACACTATTCATCGTTTCAGGCCATGAATTTATCTTTTTTGTGCATATCGTATTTCAAGGCATTTCATTTTAAATTTTTACACACATACACATAACATCCTTCTTTACTTCCATATTTTTTTTATATTTTTTTGAAATCGAAAAGTTTGAATTTTGAATTATTTAAAAATTTCGGCCTCCATGGAGACCGAGCTCCAAACGTCTGCACTCCTTATACAAATACTTATATATAATAATATAACCAGTTCATCATAGGTCAACCAGTTCCAGTGAAGCCAAACGCGTGTTCCCGCTGGCTCAAACCACGTTTGCACCGGCGTCAAGCTACTGCCATCGAAAAGTACACGGGTAAATTACGGGAGTGGGCGAGTGGCCGCCCAACCAATCTCATCAGCAGCAGTCGGTGAGCTCGATCCAACAAAGTCCACACGGCCGTGGAGCGTATCGATCGCGTCCGATCTCATCAGCAGACTGGTGTTCATCCCATGTTCACGTTGATTTCCAGGCAGTTTCTCTCGTCGACGCTGGCGACTTTCTCAACTGCAGTAGAATGTTAAATGGCTAGCTGGATCGAGATCAAGAGCCTCATGTACAAAACTTGGTCCCGTTTTACAGAAGACTGTCCCTGTCGGTCTGGTTGAGACCAGAGGAGAGTCTTCGTTTGTGCTGAGTTGATAATGTATATACATAGAGTGAGTAGTACGTTGTACTTGGCGGAGAATTTTGCTTAGAACAATCTTCGCAAGGATTTGCTTTATACTACTCATGTCGGTATACAGTACATTGTTTAATGAGCCTGGAGCCTGAACAATGAACCTGGATTGGATTCCTAGCTGCAGTCAACGCCGAGAGTCTCCTTCCGAAAAGATTGAGAAATTTACTAGGACAGGTTTTCAGCTCATGTCGGTAGGTAAATAATCCCGCTGTCATTGTTTTTTATTCCTTCCATCCGAATTTTTTTATCGTATAAATGAATGTATCTAGATGAGCACTTCCTGCTACACACGGGCAGCGTTAGAGTTAAGAGAGACGGGCTAATTTTGCGAGGAGGACGTGTACTGCTATATTTCCTTTTTAAAGAATTATAAAAACATTTAGATTACTGTTTTACCGATCTAAGAGCATTTCTAGCGGTTCCTGTAAAAACGCAAATTGTAAAACTGAGACACGAATTAAAAAAAACATTTTAAGGATTCATTTTAGCTATGCCCGAACAGAAACGGTAAAAGACACTGTAAAACTGCGGTAAAGAGCTCCTTCCTCCGGTCCGTCCGCCGCTATCCCTTTCTCCAGCCCTGTCGGGTGTGCCCCATCGCCCGTCGGCCGCAGTCCGTCCCCGTCGGCCGCATCCCATCACCACGCCGGCCGCGCCCAGCATCGCTAGCCACGTCTTGTCGTCCGCCGGCCATGCCCCGTCGCATCCGTCGTCAGCGACTTGCTCTGTTGCCAGCCGCGCCCAGCATCACAGGCCATGCCTTGTCGCCCGTCGGCCATGCCTCGTCGCATCCGTCGTAAGCGACTTGCTCTGTTGCCAGCCGCGCCCAGCATCGCTAGCCACGCCTTGTCGCCCGCCGGCCATGCCCCGTCGCATCCGTCGTTAGCGACTTGCTCTATTGCCAGTTGCGCCCAGCATCACTGGCCACGCCTTGTCGCCCGCCGGCCACGCCTTGTCGACCGCCGGCCATGCCCCGTCGCATCCGTCGTCAGCGACTTGCTCTGTTGCCAGTCGCGCCCAGCATCGCTGGCCACGCCTTGTCGCCCGCCAGCCACGCCCCGTTGCATCCGTCGTCAACGACTTGCTCTGTTGCCAGCCGCGCCCAGCATCGTTGGCCACGCCTTGTCGCCCGCCGGCCACGCCCCGTTGCATCCGTCGTCAACGACTTGCTCTGTTGCCAGCCGCGCCCAGCATCGTTGGCCACGCCTTGTCGCCCGCCGGCCACGCCTTGTCGCCCGCCGGCCACGCCCCGTCGCATCCGTCGTCAGCGACTTGCTCTGTTGCCCGCCGCGCCAGCCGAGCCGTGTCCCTTTGCCTGTCGCGCTGGGAGGATTTCCGTGGCCATGCTGAGGTCATTGGAGGCCATCTGAGGTCGAGCTCGTTCAATTCAAACCGGCGGCGATCGATTGCGGCGTTCAACGGCCTTTTTCAGCGTGCGGTGATGAATTACGGCAAGTTTAGGACGGATTCCGACAAACTCCGCGGCGACGTGTTTGCTTCGACGAGGTTTGACCGGTATACAGAGCCTTCCTAGAATCGGTCTTTCAACCTTCAAAAATTAGGGATTTTCGGGTGTGGATTTGCCGTGTCCATTAAAAAAAATATGGGTTAAACCATTTTTATGGTTTCTGTTCTACACATTTTTTATAAAACTGTAAAACACAAAATAATTACAGGTTTTTACCGTTTATACGGGGTTTGTTAGTGCTAGAGATGTTCTAAACGATCTAAATGTTGTTATCTTTGTTTGCGGAGGAAGTACAATTAGATCAAGAGGAGCAAAGACGAAAATAATTCTTAATTTGCCCACTGCTGCCCCAGTTCTGCGTGTCCACATCAGCACCCACGGAGAGCACGCAGCCATGCACACGACCAAATCTATTACCTGCTCCGCAGGCAAAATAAATGGCGAGGTACTCCTAGCAAGCACAAGCGCTGGACAGCGGGAGCACGTTTAAGGCGTGGGGAAATGGCCGTCACATGCATGTTTGAATCTTGACAAGCCAAACCCAACCCAAGAAAACGACGCCCAACTAAAAAGAAGACTTGATCTCCTATCCTCACTCATTGACAGTCCAGGACTAAAAAGAAGAAGAAGAAAACAAGGCAAGACCCAACAGCGATTCGTCACTTCCTCACTGGAAGGCATACGAGCAATCTGAATGATTTACCTAAACAAACGCCTTTGAAACCAACCCACCCGCCCACCCTAATAATAACCTCAAGGATTTACGTAAACAAATACTCCTATTTCTGAAACCAACCCAGCCCTATGTTTCTCGTGGGCACCAGTCCAGATAATCACAATCGCTAACCGCCATATTTAGCGCCGGTGACAAGACACCCTTATAGGTACTAGTACTACACAAAGGCAACGAAAAGAATGTGTGAATCCTCACTGAGGTCATACAAAACCCATGCAAGCACCGGTTTTAGGAAATAGATAGATAGATACAGTTTGCTGTTGTTGGCTGTTGGGTCTCAACTCTGAACCCAGAAAAAGGTGTTGTCGACGCCCGGAAATAGACCGCGGCCACCCACGACGCGGCCGGGGCGAGACCATTTCCCCCTTTTCTATCCAACATCCCGACCCACCCAGCCAGCACCGCGCGCCAGCGCCGATTACCACCGGCCCCGACCGACGACCCGACCCCATCATCCATCCCACACACTCGCTCGCACGCGCCCCGCGGCGGGAGGAGACACCCACCTCCTCCCGCTGACTTGCCTTCGCCGTCACCTTCCTCCGCACGCGTTTCCAATCCAAGCTAAGCCAGCCCGCGCCGACCCGCGGTAGCTAGCTATATAAAGCCGCGGCGTCACCGGCAAGCCGCAAACCCAAACCAACCACCGCAAACATCCATCCCGTTCCCGGAGCTTCAACCACCTGCTCTCGCTTTGCTTCTGCGGCGCGATCTTGCTATCGCTTGGCCTCCGTCAATCCGCGCGCGCGCTTGGCTCCTTGCGCAACAGCTTCTGCTCGGAGGCTGTTCTTGGAGCTCTCTGCCGGCGCGCGAGCGGTTCTTGGAGGGAGGGAAGGCTGGGCATGGGGAACTACCTGTCGTGCACGCTGGCCAAGACGCCCGGCGGGAAGGGGGCGAGGGTGATCCTGCCCGACGGCGCGGTGCGGCAGGTGACGCTGCCGGCCACGGCGGCGGAGCTCATGATGGACGCGCCGGGCCACTTCCTGGCCGAGACGCGCCACGCGCGCGTCGGCACACGCCTCGAGGCGCTCCACGCCGACGAGGACCTCGAGATGGGCGCCGTCTACGCCACCTTCCCCATGAAGCGCATCGGCACCAAGCTGGCCGCCACCGACATGGCCCGCCTCGCCGCCGCGGCCACCCGGGAGGCCCGGCGCTCCGCCAAGGTCTCCGCCGTGGGGGCCGCGGCGGCGGCTGCACCAGAGCCGGCCGTGACCTTCGTGCCGGCTGCGGAGGAGACGCCGTCGCCCAGGGCGCGGCTGGACGAGATGGTGGACGACGCCGTGGCCGCGGAGATCGGCGTGCTCAAGCACCGGCTCAGCAGCGCGCGCTCCAGGCGGCCCAACCTCGAGACCATCCACGAGGAGAATCACCTCCTGTGCAGACGCTGAAATATACTAGCAGCTCATTTCTCTTCTTCTTCTTCTTCTTCTTTGTTCTGGAATTTTTTGATATCAAGTTCAACAGAAGTTGGAAAGGATATATATGTGATGAATACCAAGGAATTGATTGTACAGTCTAACTTTGTCGAATAATTCAAAACGTATACATATGGATCAGGTCAGGCTTTCCATTTGTTGTTCATCCCTGGTCCCTACAAAAACATGTTAAAATTCGAAATAGCGAACATCTCATGGGAAATGGGGGAATAATCCACCTTTTTTTAGTTTGGACGAATATCATTGTCTTATCATTTTGTTTCAAAATGAATTACAAGGTTATAATGTCGCATATTGTTTTTTTTTTAAATACAGTTACACTATTACTTTTCTGATCAATTGAAATAGACTTCTACATACTATAAAAAGTCAAAGACATGGAAAAGTATTAGAAGTCAGAGATAGGAAATTCTGGTGGTACGCGTTTAGAATGTTTTGTAGACAAAGATAGTAGGTCATACCTATAGACAAGGTTAACACATTTTCCAGAATTTTCATGTCTCAACATTTTGTTTTCAAGAAAGGCGCACGAGACACGCCTGTCTTTCGTATTAACAAGAGGAAAGAGATTCATAACGTACAACAATTTGTTTGAGATCTTTGTTACAAGATAGCAGTATTCGTGTTAAATTTGTTTGTAATCATCTAAAAACACACCGAGATGACTTTTATTTCTAATGCTAGATGTACAGTTTCTCACGGATAGGAGGGAGTAGGATAGTTGCTGATATGAGATAGGAGCACGGAGAATCAAACAAACTCTTCATTAAGAGTTAGACTCTCATTAAGGAGCCAAACCTTGTTGCTGTTGTGCGTTGCCCAGTGGCGGAGCTTAGGGGCTGTTTGGTTCCCAGGCTAAGGTTGTCACGCCTAACCTTAGTCATGCCATAATACCTTAGGCATGTGTTTGGTTCATTACCACACTTGTGGTTTGCCACACTTTTCTATTTACTAGCAAAAGGACCCGTGCGTTGCAACGGGAGAAAAACAATTATAATCTCCAATGATGCTGATCATATTATGTCTTTAAAATTTTAGGACATTTCTTGAAATGCATGAACATTTTTTTAATTAGCAAACATTTTTTTCAATTGCACTCAAAAAATAACACACAAACTTTTTTTCAAAATCATGGACTTTTATTGTTTTCACCAACATTGTTCTCAAAATTATGAACATTTTTCTGAATATGCGAATATTTTTACAAAAATCCTGAGCATTTTTTGAATTCACAAACATTTTATATTTTCTTCAAACTTTTATTTTAAAATTCCCAATTTTGTAAATTGAAAAGTTTTTCAAAGTTCTAAATTATTTAAACAAAAAAATAGAACAGAAAAATGAAAATAAAAAATGAGACTAAAAACAGAGGCACGCACTGTTTTTAAGATTTTTACACGCACTTTGGTTTAAAATCGTTGACTTTTTATTTTATGGACATTTTCTCAAAGTTTAAACATTTTTTATATGCAAACATTTTTCAAAACTCCTGAGTAGTTTTCGAATTCTAAAAAAATATGTTTTTTTGAATATTTTATTTTGAAATTCTCAGTTTCTTAAAATTGAGAAAAGTTGTTTGAAGTTCTAAATTATTTAAAGTAGAAAACAAAATGGAACTGAAAAGAAAAAAAATAAAAAAACTAAACTAAAAAACAGGCACCCACGCATGGGCCGGCCCAAACAAGTGTGCTGCATCTTTTTCAACGCCCAGAGCGTAATATAGGAGATGCCTACATGGGCCGGCCCAGTCCGGTGATTTTCCTGTTTGAAACGTTTTTTATAACTTATATGTGGCATTGGTGGGTAATTTTAGTCAACTTTAAGGGCAATTTGAATGACGTACCGAAGAAACACTATTTGCTTTATTAGTAGGTAAGATATGTGAAAAGGACGTGGATGTCGCCTAGAGGGAGGGGGGTGAATAGGCGCTTTAAAATAGTTAAGGTTTAGGCTTGAACAAATGCGGAATAAAACTAACGTTTAATATGTCAAGCACAAAACCTACAAACAACTAGGCTCACCTATGTGCACCAACAACTTATGCTAAGCAAGATAAACAACTAAGTGATAGCAAGATATATTACAATAAACAATAGGTCTATCACAACGTAAAGTGCATAAGTAAAGGGTTCCGGTAAGAGATAACCGAGGCATGGGGAGACGATGATGTATCCCGAAGTTCACACCCTTGCGGATGCTAATCTCCGTTAGAGCGGTGTGGAGGCACAATGCTCCCCAAGATGCCACTAAGGCCACCGTAATCTCCTCACGCCCTCGCACAATGCAAGATGCCGTGATTCCACTAAGGGACCCTTGAGGGCGGTCACCGAACCCGTACAAATGGCAACCCTTGGGGGCGGTCACCGAACCCGTACACGTGGCAACCCTTGGGGGCGGTTACCGGTACCCGTACAAATTGCTCGGGGCAATCTCCACAACCTAATTGGAGACCCCAACGCTTGCCCGGAGCTTCACACCACAATGATTGAGCTCCGAGACACCACCAAGCTTCTAGGACGCCAAAGCATCCGCGAAGAACAATATCTAGGGTACTAAGTACCAAAGGTAATAAGCTTCTCAAACTTCACTTCCACGTATCACCGTGGAGAACTCAAACCGATGCAACTAATGCAATGGCAAGAACACACGAAGTGGTCAAGTCCCTTACACTCAAATCCCTCCACAACAATGAAAGCTATGGTGAAATATGAGAGGAAGAACAAGGAGCTCACAAAAGAACTCCAAGATCAAGATCCAAGGGGTTCCCCTCACATAGAGGAGAAAGTGATTGGTGGAGATGTGGATCTAGATCTCCTCTCTCTTTTCCCTCAAGAACAAGCAAGAATCATTGGAGGGATTGAGAGTAAGCAAGCTCTAAGAATGTCAACAATGGAGGTAGAACAAGAGCTCAACAGATGGATGAGACCAAGGGGGAAGTGTTGGAATTATGCCCTAGAGGCAATAATAAATGTATAGTTATTATTATAATTCCTGTATCAAGATAATAGTTTATTATCTATGCTATAATTGTATTGAATGAAGACTCATTTACATGTGTGGATACATAGACAAAACACCGTCCCTAGCATGCCTCTGTTTGGCTAGTCAGTTGATCGATGATAATCAGTGTCTTCTGATTATGAACAAGGTGTTGTTGCTTGATAACTGGATCACGTCATTAGGAGAATCACGTGATGGACTAAGACCCAAACTAATAGACGTAGCATGTTGATCGTGTCATTTTGTTGCTACTGTTTTCTGCGTGTCAAGTATTTATTCCTATGACCATGAGATCATATAACTCACTGACACCGGAGGAATGCTTTGTGTGTATCAAACGTCGCAACGTAACTGGGTGACTATAAAGATGCTCTACAGGTATCTCCGAAGGTGTTAGTTGAGTTAGTATGGATCAAGACTGGGATTTGTCACTCCGTGTGACGGAGAGGTATCTCGGGGCCCACTCGGTAATACAACATCACACACAAGCCTTGCAAGCAATGTAACTTAGTGTAAGTTGCGGGATCTTGTATTACGGAACGAGTAAAGAGACTTGCCGGTAAACGAGATTGAAATAGGTATGCGGATACTGACGATCAAATCTCGGGCAAGTAACATACCGAAGGACAAAGGGAATGACATACGGGATTATACGAATCCTTGGCACTGAGGTTCAAACGATAAGATCTTCGTAGAATATGTAGGATCCAATATGGGCATCCAGGTCCCGCTATTGGATATTGACCGAGGAGTCTCTCGAGTCATGTCTACATAGTTCTCGAACCCGCAGGGTCTGCACACTTAAGGTTCGACGTTGTTTTATGCGTATTTGAGTTATATGGTTGGTTACCGAATGTTGTTCGGAGTCCCGGATGAGATCATGGACGTCACGAGGGTTTCCGGAATGGTCCGGAAATGAAGATTGATATATAGGATGACCTCATTTGATTACCGGAAGGTTTTCGGAGTTACCGGGAATGTACCGGGAATGACGAATGGGTTCCGGGAGTTCACCGGAGGGGGGCAACCCACTCCGGGGAAGCCCATAGGTATTTGGGGGGTCACACCAGCCCTTAGTGGGCTGGTGGGACAGCCCACCAATCCCCTATGCGCCAAGGAAGAAAAAAATCAAAGGAAAGAAAAAAAAAGGGAAGAAGTGGGAAGGGGGAAGGACTCCCTCCCACCAAACCAAGTAGGACTCGGTTTGGGGGGGGAGAGTCCTCCCCCCTGGCTCGGCCGACCCCTTGGGGATCCCTTGGACCCCAAGGCAAGGTCCCCCTCCCTCCTCCTATATATATGGGGCTTTTAGGGCAGATTTGAGACGACTTTCTCACGGCTGCCCGACCACATACCTCCATAGTTTTTCCTCTAGATCGTGTTTCTGCGGAGCTCGGGCGGAGCCCTACTGAGACAAGATCATCACCAACCTCCGGAGCGCCGTCACGCTGCCGGAGAACTCTTCTACCTCTCCGTCTCTCTTACTGGATCAAGAAGGCCGAGATCATCGTCGAGCTGTACGTGTGCTGAACGCGGAGGTGCCGTCCGTTCGGTACTAGATCGTGGGACTGATCGCGGGATTGTTCGCGGGGCGGATCGAGGGACGTGAGGACGTTCCACTACATCAACCGCGATCTCTAATCGCTTTGGCTGTACGATCTACAAGGGTACGTAGATCACTCATCCCCTCTCGTAGATGGACATCACCATGATAGGTCTTCGTGCGCGTAGGAAATTTTTTGTTTTCCATGCGACGTTCCCCAACAGTGGTATCAGAGCTAGGTTCATGCGTAGATGTCTTCTCGAGTAGAACACAAAAGGTTTTGTGGGCGGTGATGTGCGTTTTGCTGCCCTCCTTAGTCTTTTCTTGATTCCGCGGTATTGTTGGATTGAAGCGGCTTGGACCGGCATTACTCGTACGCTTACGAGAGACTGGTTTCATCGTTACGAGTAACCCCCTTTGCTCAAAGATGACTGGCAAGTGACGGTTTCTCCAACTTTAGTTGAATCGGATTTGACCGAGGAGGTCCTTGGATGAGGTTAAATAGCAACTCATATATCTCCGTTGTGGTGTTTGCGTAAGTAAGATGCGATCCTACTAGATACCCTTGGTCACCACGTAAAACACGCAACAACAAAATTAGAGGACGTCTAACTTGTTTTTGCAGGGTATGATTGTGATGTGATATGGCCAATGATGTGATGTGATATATTGGATGTATGAGATGATCATGTTGTAATAGAAATATCGACTTGCACGTCGATGGTACGACAACCGGCAGGAGCCATAGGGTTGTCTTTATACTAACATATGTGCTTGCAGATGCGTTTACTATTTTGCTAGGATGTAGCTTTAGTAGTGATAGCATAAGTAGCACGACAGCCCCGATGGCGACACGTTGATGGAGATCATGATGATGGAGATCATGGTGTGGCGCCGGTGACAAGAAGATCGTGCCGGTGCTTTGGTGATGGAGATCAAGAAGCACGTGATGATGGCCATATCATGTCACTTATGAATTGCATGTGATGTTAATCCTTTTATGCACCTTATTTTGCTTAGAACGACGGTAGCATTATGAGGTGATCTCTCACTAAAATTTCAAGACGAAATTGTGTTCTCCCCGACTGTGCACCGTTGCTACAGTTCGTCGTTTCGAGACACCACGTGATGATCGGGTGTGATAGACTCAACGTTCACATACAACGGGTGCAAAACAGTTGCGCACGCGGAACACTCGGGTTAAGCTTGACGAGCCTAGCATGTGCAGACATGGCCTCGGAACACATGAGACCGAAAGGTCGATCATGAATCATATAGATGATATGATTAGCATAGGGATGCTTACCACTAAAACTACTCCCGACTCACGTGATGATCGGACTTGGGATAGTGTAGGTGGATCATGAACCACTCAAATGACTAGAGAGATGTACTTTTTGAGTGGGAGTTTAGCATGTAATTTGATTGAGTTAAACTCTAATTATCTTGAACATAGTCTAAGTCCACTTTGAATATATTTGTGTTGTAGATCATGGCTCACGCAAGTGTCATCCTCAATTTTAATACGTTCCTAGAGAAAGCTAAGTTGAAAGATGATGGAAGCAACTTTGTAGACTGGGCTCGTAATCTTAAGCTAATCTTACAAGCTGGAAAGAAGGATTATGTCCTTAATGCTGCGCTAGGAGATGAACCACCCGCTACGGCTGATCAGGGTGTTAAGAACGCTTGGTTAGCGCGTAAGGAGGACTACTCAATAGTTCAATGTGCAGTCTTGTATGGCTTAGAACCGGGACTTCAACGTCGCTTTGAGCGTCATGGAGCATTTGAGATGTTCCAGGAGTTGAAGTTCATCTTTCAGAAGAACGCCCGGATCGAGAGGTATGAGACCTCCGATAAATTCTATGCTTGCAAGATGGAGGAAAACTCGTCTGTCAGTGAACATGTGCTCAAAATGTCTGGGTACTCAAACCGTCTAGCTGAACTGGGGATTGAACTCCCGCAAGAAGCTATCACTGACAGAATCCTCCAATCACTGCCGCCAAGCTATAAAGGCTTTGTGTTGAACTACAACATGCAAGGTATGAACAAGTCTCCCGGCGAGTTGTTTGCGATGCTGAAAGTCGCAGAGTCTGAACTCCGTAAAGAGCATCAAGTGTTGATGGTGAGCAAGACCACTAGTTTCAAGAGAAACGGCAAAGGCAAGAAGGGCAATTCGAAGAAGAGCGGCAAGCCTGTTGCCAATCCGCCGAAGAAACCCAAGGCTGGACCTAAGCCTGAAACAGAGTGCTTCTATTGCAAGGGTATGGGTCACTGGAAGCGCAATTGCCCCAAGTATCTGGCAGATAAGAAGGCAGGCAAAGAAAAATCAGGTATATTTGATATACATGTTATTGATGTGTACTTAACCGGCTCTCGTAGTAGTGCCTGGGTATTCGATACCGGTTCTGTTGCTCACATTTGCAACTCGAAGCAGGAACTGCGGAATAGACGAAGGCTGGCGAAAGACGAAGTGACGATGCGCGTAGGAAACGGTTCCAAGGTTGATGCAATCGCCGTCGGCACAGTGTCACTTCAACTACCATCGGGATTAGTGATGAACTTAAATCATTGTTATTTAGTGCCTGCGTTGAGCATGAACATTATATCTGGATCTTGTTTATTGCGAGACGGTTACTCTTTTAAGTCTGAGAATAATGGTTGTTCTATTTCTATGAGTAACATCTTTTATGGTCATGCACCGAATGTGAGAGGATTGTTCATATTGAATCTTGATAGAGATACGCATATACATAACATTGAGACCAAAAGAGTTAGAGTAAACAATGATAGCACCATATTTTTGTGGCACTGCCGTTTGGGTCATATTGGTGTAAAGCGCATGAAGAAACTCCATGCTGATGGACTTTTGGAGTCACTTGACTTTGATTCACTTGACACGTGCGAACCATGCCTCATGGGCAAGATGACTAAAGACTCCGTTCTCCGGAACAATGGAGCGTGCAAGTGACTTGTTGGAAATCATACATACCGATGTGTGTGGTCCAATGAGCGTGGAGGCACGCGGCGGATATTGTTATTTTCTCACCTTCACTGACGATCTAAGTAGATATGGTTATGTCTACTTGATGAAGCACGAGTCTGAAACATTTGAAAAGTTCAAGCAATTTCAGAGTGAAGTGGAAAATCATCGTAACAAGAAGATCAAGTTCCTACGGTCTGATCGTGGGGGTGAGTATCTGAGTTTCGAGTTTGGTACTCACTTAAGACAATGTGGAATTGTTTCGCAGTTAACACCGCCTGGAACACCACAGCGTAATGGTGTGTCCGAACGTCGTAATCGTACTTTATTAGAAATGGTGTGATCTATGATGTCTCTTACTGATTTGCCGTTATCGTTTTGGGGTTATGCATTAGAAACAGCTGCATTCACTTTAAATAGGGCACCATCGAAATCCGTTGAGACGACACCATACGAACTGTGGTATGGCAAAAGGCCAAAGTTTGTCGTTTCTTAAAGTTTGGGGATGTGATGCTTATGTCAAAAAGCCTCAGCCTGAAAAGCTGGAACCCAAAGCGGAAAAATGCGTCTTCATAGGTTACCCAAAAGAAACAGTTGGGTACACCTTCTATCTCAAATCCGAGGGCAAAGTGTTTGTTGCTAAGAACGGAACTTTTCTCGAGAAGTAGTTTCTCTCGAGAGAATTGAGTGGGAAGAAGATAGAACTTGACGAGGTTGTCGAACCTCTCATCCCTCTGGATGGTGGCGCAGGGCAAGGGGAAACCTCTGTCATTGCGACGCCGGTTGAGGAGGAAGTTAATGATGATGATCATGAAACTCCAGTACAAGTTTCTGTTGAACCACGCAGGTCGACGAGATCACGCGCTGCTCCAGAGTGATACGGTAATCCCGTCTTATCAATCATGTTGTTAGACAACAATGAACCTGCAAATTATGAAGAAGCAATGGTGGGCCCAGATTCCAACAAATGGCTAGAAGCCATGAAATCCGAGATAGGATCCATGTATGAGAACAAAGTGTGGACTTTGGAGATGCTGCCTGAGGGCCGCAAGGCTATTCAGAACAAATGGATCTTTAAGAAGAAGACGGACGCTGACGGTAATGTAACCGTTTATAAAGCTCGACTTGTGGCAAAGGGTTTTTCACAAGTTCCAGGAATTGACTACGATGAGACTTTCTCTCCCGTAGCGATGCTTAAGTCCGTCAGAATCATGTTAGCAATAGCTGCATTTTTCGATTATGAAATCTGGCAGATGGATGTCAAAACGGCGTTCCTTAACGGTTTCCTTAAGGAAGAGTTGTATATGATGCAACCCGAAGGTTTTGTCGATCCTAAAAATGCTGACAAGGTGTGCAAGCTCCAGCGATCCATTTATGGACTGGTGCAAGCATCTCGGAGTTGGAACAAATGCTTTGATGAGGTGATCAAAGCATTTGGGTTTATACAAGTGGTTGGAGAATCTTGTATTTACAAGAAAGTGAGTGGGAGCTCTGTGGCGTTTCTAATATTATATGTGGATGACATATTACTGATTGGAAACAACGTAGAGCTTTTGGAGAGCATAAAAGGTTACTTGAATAAAAGTTTCTCTATGAAGGACCTAGGAGAAGCTGCTTACATTCTAGGCATTAAGATCTATAGGGATAGATCAAAACGCCTGATAGGACTTTCATAAAGCACATACCTTGATAAAGTTTTGAAAAGGTTCAAAATGGAACAGTCCAAGAAAGGGTTCTTGCCAGTTTTACAAGGTACGAGATTGAGTAAGACTCAGTGCCCAGCAACTGATGAAGATAGAGAGCATATGCGCTCCGTCCCCTATGCTTCAGCCATAGGTTCTATCATGTATGCGATGCTGTGCACTAGACCGGATGTTAGCCTGGCCATAAGTATGGCAGGTAGGTTCCATAGTAATCCAGGAGTGGATCACTGGACGGCGGTCAAGAATATCCTGAAGTACCTGAAAAGGACTAAGGAGATGTTTCTCGTGTATGGAGGTGACGAAGAGCTCGCCGTAAAAGGTTACGTCGATGCAAGCTTTGACACAGATCCGGACGACTCTAAGTCGCAAACCGGATACATATTTATTCTTAATGGGGGTGCAGTAAGCTGGTGCAGTTCCAAGCAAAGCGTCGTAGCAGATTCTACATGTGAAGCGGAGTACATGGCTGCCTCGGAGGCGGCTAAGGAGGGTGTCTGGATCAAGCAGTTCATGACGGATCTTGGAGTGGTGCCAAGTGCACTGGATCCAATAACCTTGTTTTGTGACAACACTGGTGCCATTGCCTTAGCAAAGGAACCAAGGTTTCACAAGAAGACCAGACACATCAAACGACGCTTCAACCTCATCCGCGACTACGTCGAGGAGGAGGACGTGAATATATGCAAAGTGCACACGGATCTGAATGTAGCAGACCCGCTGACTAAACCTCTTCCACGGCCAAAACATGATCGACACCAGAACTGTATGGGTGTTAGATTTATTACAATGTAATTCACATGGTGATGTGAGGGCTAGATTATTGACTCTAGTGCAAGTGGGAGACTGTTGGAATTATGCCCTAGAGGCAATAATAAATGTATAGTTATTATTATAATTCTTGTATCAATATAGTAGTTTATTATCCATGCTATAATTGTATTGAATGAAGACTCATTTACATGTGTGGATACATAGACAAAACACCGTCCCTAGCATGCCTCTGTTTGGCTAGTCAGTTGATCGATGATAATCAGTGTCTTCTGATTATGAACAAGGTGTTGTTGCTTGATAACTAGATCACGTCATTAGGAGAATCACGTGATGGACTAAGACCCAAACTAATAGACGTAGCATGTTGATCGTGTCATTTTGTTGCTACTGTTTTCTGCGTGTCAAGTATTTATTCCTATGACCATGAGATCATATAACTCACTGACACCGGAGGAATGCTTTGTGTGTATCAAACGTCGCAACGTAACTGGGTGACTATAAAGATGCTCTACAGGTATCTCCGAAGGTGTTAGTTGAGTTAGTATGGATCAAGACTGGGATTTGTCACTCCGTGTGACGGAGAGGTATCTCGGGGCCCACTCGGTAATACAACATCACACACAAGCCTTGCAAGCAATGTAACTTAGTGTAAGTTGCGGGATCTTGTATTACGGAACGAGTAAAGAGACTTGCCGGTAAACGAGATTGAAATAGGTATGCGGATACTGACGATCAAATCTCGGGCAAGTAACATACCGAAGGACAAAGGGAATGACATACGGGATTATACGAATCCTTGGCACTGAGGTTCAAACGATAAGATCTTCGTAGAATATGTAGGATCCAATATGGGCATCCAGGTCCCGCTATTGGATATTGACCGAGGAGTCTCTCGGGTCATGTCTACATAGTTCTCGAACCCGCGGGGTCTGCACACTTAAGGTTCGACGTTGTTTTATGCGTATTTGAGTTATATGGTTGGTTACCGAATGTTGTTCGGAGTCCCGGATGAGATCACGGACGTCACGAGGGTTTCCGGAATGGTCCGGAAACGAAGATTGATATATAGGATGACCTCATTTGATTACCGGAAGGTTTTCGGAGTTACCGGGAATGTACCGGGAATGACGAATGGGTTCCGGGAGTTCACCGGAGGGGGGCAACCCACTCCGGGGAAGCCCATAGGTATTTGGGGGGGTCACACCAGCCCTTAGTGCGCTGGTGGGACAGCCCACCAATCCCCTATGCGCCAAGGAAGAAAAAAATCAAAGGAAAGAAAAAAAAGGGAAGAAGTGGGAAGGGGGAAGGACTCCCTCCCACCAAACCAAGTAGGACTCGGTTTGGGGGGGGAGAGTCCTCCCCCCTGGCTCGGCCGACCCCTTGGGGATCCCTTGGACCCCAAGGCAAGGTCCCCCTCCCTCCTCCTATATATATGGGGCTTTTAGGGCAGATTTGAGACGACTTTCTCACGGCTGCCCGACCACATACCTCCATAGTTTTTCCTCTAGATCGTGTTTGTGCGGAGCTCGGGGGGAGCCCTGCTGAGACAAGATCATCACCAACCTCCGGAGCGCCGTCACGCTGCCGGAGAACTCTTCTACCTCTCCGTCTCTCTTGCTGGATCAAGAAGGCCGAGATCATCGTCGAGCTGTACGTGTGCTGAACGCGGAGGTGCCGTCCGTTCGGTACTAGATCGTGGGACTGATCGCGGGATTGTTCGCGGGGCGGATCGAGGGACGTGAGGACGTTCCACTACATCAACCGCGATCTCTAATCGCTTCTGCTGTACGATCTACAAGGGTACGTAGATCACTCATCCCCTCTCGTAGATGGACATCACCATGATAGGTCTTCGTGCGCGTAGGAAAATTTTTGTTTCCCATGCGACGTTCCCCAACAGGAAGAAGACCCCCTTTATATAGTGGGGGAAGGAATCAGACCGTTACCCCCACTTTCTGCCCGAGCTCCAGCGGTACTACCGCTGGCTGCAGCGGTACTACCGTTGGCACTCCAGCGGTACTACCGCCAGCTAGCGGTACTACCGCTGGCACTCCAGCGGTACTATCGCTGGGCCCCTGGTAGTGCAACGGCACTACCACCGCCAAGGAAGTCTTCGCAAAAAGGTCCGTCCACGAACAACCGCTAGGCAGGCGGTACTAAGCTCCTGGAGCGGTACTACCGCTGACTAGGGGCGGTACTACCGCCAGCCAGCGGTACTACCGCTAGGGCCAGCGGTACTACCGCCAACTCCAGCGGTACTACCGCTAGGTCCAGCGGTACTATCGCTCGCCAGTGAAACAACCATAACTTTCGCATACGAGCTCCGAATCGAGCAAACCCAAGCTTGTTGGATTCAGGACGACAAGAGCTATCCAAACAGCGGTTATGAATATGTCAATGATATAAAGATGTGAGACCTCTAAGAATGAAGAACCGGCAAAAACTCCAACATCGAAAACATCATAGTAGTTGCATATGGACTCCGTTTTCGATGAACTCGAGCTTGTCATGAAGATGACCATAAGCTCTAAAACTCACAAAGAGAAACACCAAATAAGAACCAAGAAGTATGATGCAAGGATGCAAATGGTTTGAGCTCTCAACGAATGATACGATCAAGCTACTCACTTGAGAGCCCCCCTTGATAGTACAACAATCTATCCTAACCAGAAAACCTATCAAGGGCAAACCTATACCTTGCACCTCGTCCTCTTGAGCTAGATGATGATGATCTTGGCTTCCTCAAGATGGACCACCTTTCTTGATTGTGTTGGCTTGATGAAGACTAGTTGATTGCTCCCCCATACTCACTATGGGTGAGCCACTCTTCAGCATATCTTCACAAGTCCATTGCCACCACAATGGACGGCAAGCTTCAAGCATGCTATCTTCGTGCTGATCCACTTGAACTTGCACATCGCAATCTTGATGACAATCACAACTTGACGTCATACTCCATGGGTTGTATGAGATCTTCCCTTTGACGCAAGCCCATGGAAACACACCATACCATGGGATCACTTGATCCCTCTCGGTACATCTTGTACGCTTTGTGTGTTGATCATCTTGATTTACTCTTTGTATGAGATCTTGTTCAACCATTGATGACGATCACAACTTGACGTCATACTCCATGGGTTGTATGAGATCTTCCCTTTGACGCAAGCCCATGTAAACACACCATACCATGGGATCACTTGATCCCTCTCGGTACATCTTGTACGCTTTGTGTGTTGATCATCTTGATTTACTCTTTGTCTGAGATCTTGATCAACCATTTATGACGATCACAACTTGACGTCATACTCCATGGGTTGTATGAGATCTTTCCTTTGACGCAAGCCCATGTAAGCACACCTAACCCCCACATAGAACTCTCACGAAGATCATGGGTTAGTACACAAACACGTAATGGATAATGCTTACCATACCATGGGATCACTTGATCCCTCTCGGTACATCTTGTACGCTTTGTATGTTGATCATCTTGATTTACTCTTTGTCTGAGATCTTGATCAACCATGTGTCTCTATGACCATTCTTTGGATAATACCTTGAATACCATCTTGGTCATCATATAAACTCCTTGAACTCAACAGATGGACTTCAAGAAGTGCCTATGGACAAATCCTATAAATGTAACTTAAGGCAACCATTAGTCCATAGGAATTGTCATCAAGTACCAAAACCACATATGAAGATATATGCTCCAACAATATGGTTCACATATCATACACTTAATTTTTTACCAAATCTTGCCACACTTGTGATGTCCATTTTGTTAGCCACACTTTTTGTGGCAGCCACACTTTTTGTGGCAGCCACACTTTACCTAAGGTTAGTTGTGGCAAAGTTAGTCATGAACCAAACAGGCCCTTAGTGCATTACTGGCTGGGGAGAGGGGGGGAGGGGGGCTGTGGCCCCCCAAGATTAGCACATGCAGATTTAAAATATTAGGAAAAAATATATAAAATGTGAAATTTTGCATGTTTGGCCCCCATTAGCCCATATATTTCATTTGGCCCCCTTAAAGATCTTGCTCAAGCTCCGCCACTGACGTGTCCTGTTAAATCTAAGCTCTTCGCGTAGAATCAGTTTAACACACACCCTATTGCATAAACTATTTTACGGTCGACTCTAAATTAAGTGGAGTTAACATACGAGGTGTTTGTTTCAGGGATTTTTGCCTCGCACTTATTTGCACTGTAAAGAAAAAACGTTACCTCCGTTTGGAAAATCAACACCGTAAACATGTCCCTCCGTAAACGGGTCCGGCCCAGTTATAGATCGATACCGCCCACGCCCCACTGGTAATGATTACGGTAGCGAGCCCACGACCCCCTCCTTCCCCGAGAGCCCCCTCTTCTCCGCACGAACTCCTCCTACTTGTTCGCCGCCGCCTCCCCAATCTTCTTTGAGTCCGGCACCGGTGCTTCTCATATCCCCTTCGAATCCTTACGGAGATTGGAGCAGTCGGCGGTAGTACCTCCGCTATCCCCTTCGAATCCCAATGGAGATCGGAGCAGCCAGCGAGGCTTGAGACTGCTCAAGGACGGCTGGTGGCACACAAGATCGAATCGCCGGCGGTAGTTGGTTTCGGAGATGGCCGGCGACGCTAGAGGTCCTTGGCTGAGCAAGAGCATAGCAATGGTAATCAATTCCTTTACCTGGATCTGAACCAAACAAACTTGAAAAAATCTCAATACACCTCCTAAAACACAGTGATCTGATTAAGTTAACAGTACCGTTACCATTGCTGTAGCCAAACACCTCCATAAAAAGACCTGCTATTGACTCCACATCGATGGAGACGAACAATTCTGTTGCACGTACCGATCGTCGGTCACAAGCTAAATACGAAAAGGACATTCTTGAAAAACAATGTGAAAAGCACAAGAAACAGCTAGCATGAACCAGTACTCCGATGTTATTTGGCATGGCATCACCCTTGCTATGGAGTCTAGAAAGAAGAACAAACGCACATAGCAAACAATGAAACCATCGATTCTACCGCCGACTGATGTTCCCGTTTTCTTCATATCCAAAAGAGAGAGCTGACCGGGGGGAGTAAAAGAGAAAGCAATCACTGTCGAATTCCCTCGGTAACAGGCAATTGGTTAAGTATAATCTGATATGAGTATTGCTTTGCAGACAAGGCACATGATAATGTTGCCCCTCAAAACAGGGTAAAGAGGTGAGCAAACTGATTGACGAACGCAAAGGAAAAGTGCTGCTCGAACACGCATACCCGTTGAAGAAAAAGCCAAATACTTGCAACACATGAAAAGAAAACTTTCCTCATGAAACGAATGTTTCACTTGGAACGTACTACTTCAAAGCCCAAGAAAAAGCATTCTTCACGGCCATCATCGTCCACACACACACACGCTAATCGTGCTACTTTTTTTTCTTCTTCAGCTTCCTGTTTAGGCGGGATCGCGCGCGGCCCACGACGACAAATGGCAAACTGTCAACGGCTCATGGCCCATGAACAACTGGGCCTCAGGGCTGATAAGCCTACCCAATCTTTGACAACGGATTCCATTTGTTACGCCGAGGAATAAATCTCTCGTTTCTCCAAAAAGAAAAAAAAGGAATAAATCTCTCTACAACCCGATCTGCGGCGCAGAGGGAAACTGCTGATCCACCCGGCGATCTCGCTGTCGCTAATGGAACGTGGCTATTCTCCATCGACCTCAGCACCATGGAGGTGGCGAAACGCAACCACAAGGCAACCGATCCTTTGGGCCTGTGGGATTATCCGTGCGAGCTGCCCTGGCCGCCTACTATACGTGCTTCGAAATCACTAGTTAGCAAATACATCTTGTAACGATTACTCTCACCCTTACATGTTGTATCAAATGGTGCAGTGCATGCGTGTCACTTGTCGCAACCGGAGAGTTTTTCTTTTTTTTGTAGATCCATATTGTCAAAATATTTTATCTCCTAAACCGTGCGTTCAAATCTCGAACGTTGTCTTTCTCGCTCAAGATCTTTAAAACTAGATCCCAAGTTAATAGGTTTTGACAAACTTTTTTTTCATGAAAAAAACCGAACGAAAAAATCGTGTCTCACGCGATAGGAAAAAAAATAGAAAACGCGGTGTTTTTTCTCTTTCCGAGAAGCACGGTCGTGCCTCTAGCGAAGGCAAAACCGTGCCTCTCGCGAAAAAAAAGGAACAGAAAACGCGTTTTCCCCTTTTCGGAAGACGCACGGGCGTGCCTCTCGCAAAGGCAAAACCGTGCCTCTCGCAAAAGGAAAAACAAAAAACGCATTTTTTCCCTTTCGGGAGAGACACTGGTGTGCCTCTTGCAAAGACAAAATCGTGCCTTTCGCGAAAACAAAACCGTGTCACTCATAAAAAATAGAAAACGCGTTTTTTCCCTTTTCGAAAGGCACGGGCGTGCCTCTCGCGAAGGCAAAACCGTGCCTTTCGTGAAAGCAAAACTGTGTCTCTCACAAAAAAATGAAAACAAATTTTTTTCCTTCCCCAGAGGCACGGCCGTGCCTCTCGCGAAGGCAAAACCGTATCTCTTGTAAAAAAAACAGAAAACGAGTTTTCTCACGTAAAAAAATGAAAACGCGTCTTTTCACAAAAAAATTAATTTTTTCCGTATAAAAATTACGAAAGACCTATGAAATACCATAACATAAAAAAATCAGAAAAAACCACTCAAAAAAGACGAAAAACCATGTGGAAAAAAAAATCGAAGGAAACGCTCACAACGCGACACATGACGGCGACTGAAAACGCGCCAAGTGGCTATGCGCGAGAGCGATCGCTGGAAGACGTCCGAGGAAGCGCTCGCTAATTAGTTGCTCCCTACGTGCTTGCGTTGCTTGAATAGGGAGGTGTAAAAGGCAAGAACAAGGCCCATGTTCGCATGCTTGTACTTGTTAAGGCCAATTCAATTTAAGTCGATTGTAATATAGACCCTCCTTTTTTTACTACAGAAGTACATAAAGTGTCTATGTCAACTGCTTTATTTGGGTCAAGCCCAAATAATAAAAGATACAAGAATAACGATTTCCAACCAAACAACATACTTTTTTCAAAAAAAAAACAACAAACTTATATATTAAAAAATCTCAATGTTGTAAAAATAGTTTTATAATAAGTACATAGTTATATATATTCATGCTTTTTAAGAATCAGTCGAAATTCTCAAAAGTTGTTCCATTTAAAATATGTATTTAGAAATTAAAAAAATACTCTATTTTCTAATACTTTAACAAAACATTTATTTTATATCGACGTTTATTAGAACTGAATATAAGAAGTGGAGTGTAATGGCAAATAACTTGAGGACTTCGCGGAGTCCAAGATTTGCTGGGTGCGTCCTTCGACGAGCAAAGTTGCCTATGTCTTAGCTAAGAAAGATTGTACGAATAAGCTTTGTAAAACATGGTTTCATGTCCAGTCGCGTGTGTTGTCATATTGATACGCCCGGAATGAATGGAGACTGGTAAATAAATCACATCAATTGCAACTAGGGAAAACAAAAGAAAATTATATCTAATGGCACATGAAGTAGGTTTTGCAAGGTTGTACGAATGTTCCAACGCACGGGCATTTGTATTAGTAAATCTTATACGTGAAGTAAAAAAGAAACGGAGGGAGTACATACATACAACGAGTTTTTTTTTTTAAAACACATATACATACATACAAGATACAACGAGTAAAAAGGGTAGTGACTCTTCTTTAAGCCGGCTTGCGTATGGGCCATGGATAGCATGGATGCAGCGTGTCGCGGGCTTACATACGGCGCGTGAAATAACCAGGCCGAACTTGATACGGTAGACGTAGAAGGCATGGATTCGATCTGACAAATAAATCTGTGCTCCTTGCGCCGCAGAGGGGAACCACCGATTGATCCGACCATCGGCTCGAGCAACTTCACTGATGTACTACCCCTAAAAAGAAGGGAAACGTTTTCAGCCGGCGCGCGTTTGGTTGCACGTCTGGCTAGCCAGGGTTTGCAACAGTTTTTCGTTCAGATTTGCTGTAAGTACGTTTAAATTTTATACAATCATTTTTTATTTTGCTATAATTTGTCCATTAAAAAAGTTACATTCAAGTTTAGTTGCGACTTGAATTTGTTGGATTATTTTACTACAACCGGTGTTTTAATTTTATTACAACCGTGTTAATTTTTGCTACAACTGTTATCATTTTTTGTTGCAATCGTTCATTAAAAAGTTGCATACACGTTCGTGAAAGTCGCAACCCGAATTCACTGGATTGTTTTGCTACAACCCACATTTTGTTTTTCTAGCATGCATCATCAGCGTCCTTTTTTTTTGCTACGATCACATTGATATTTGTTTGCTATAATTATTATTTTTGTTGCAATCGTGGACAAAATTTATTGCGTTGTGGCCTAAATTTGTTACATCGAGGAATTTTTACTACATGAGAGGTCTAACGGTGCGGTCCGTGGATCTGACGACTGGGCTGCAACCGGCACGAGCGCTCGGGCCGGCACACCGGGGCCAGTACTGCACTAGAAAGAAATATAAGAGTGTTTAGATTAGTATTTTATAAGGAAAACATTATAAATCATCCGACGGATCGCACGCTGGCATCCGCCCTCTTCTTTATACGCCATGTGCCTCATGATCGTCATCAGAAGTTTTTGTAACTAGCATGTTGTTGCAATTTCTCATCGCAACAACGGCTCTGTTGCAGGATCTGAATCCTTAAAATTAGATAGTACAGCGACGCGACGCTTCTGCAACATAATCTCAATTGCAAAAAGAAATCTGCAACGAAACTTTAATTGCAAAAACAAAATTAAAGTAAGATCTTTGTTGCAAAAAAATTATGCAACAAAACTATAGTTTCAGAAAAACTGCAACTGGACCTAAGTTGCAAAAGTGAAAAAGTTGTTCTATCGCTCGATGCGAGAGATCTGATGGCTCACGAGCTGGCGGATATTTTTTTTAAATCTGCGTAGCACGCACCATTTTATAATGACCTAAACGTTTTTATGTTTATTTACAAAAAGAGTATGTTTTAATTATTTTTATATTTATGGCATCAATTTAAGACGCTCTTAGTGACGATGTTGGAGAAGCCCTCCTTTTTACAAGAGGACTGGTGGGGAAGCAGAAAAACCGTGACATGGCTTTGCATGCACGCAGAAGATCCTGACTCATGCGGACATACTACATGCATACATATGCATATTCTTCAACGCAGTGACGGATCGAACTCAAAATAGCAGGGTGGTCCAACAGTATACTTTTTTATAAATACTAGTATAAATGCCCGTGCGTTGCACAGGGCTAGAAACAATGCAGAACCTATTTATTTTACCATTAAATATTAAATGTAAATTATAATGTTAAATGTAAGACATCTATTTTTGGACGGAAGGAGTTTCTTTTAAAGTTTTAAAATATAATGTAATGCTTACACAAAAATTGGATTACTTTTTTAATAATAATTATCATTTTTATTGAGTGGTAATAATGTTTTGTTTTTTATGGGTAATAGCATTTTTGTGTACAACATATTTTCAAAAAATGAATTAAATAATATATATTTTAAATTGTTTGTTGCACAACTTGCTAAGCTCTTGCGAGTGAGCTGCTCTGAGCGTAGACACCAAGCCTCCGCACGAGACACAAAGCGTGTCCTCCGTAGCACTTTCCTCATTTTCTTCTAAAAAAACAATCTCCTCATCTTATTCTCGAAGAAAAAAAGTTGTCCTTATCTCTTCACTTTGTTCCCGTCACTCCCCCCATTCCAATGGTGGCCACCCCCTCCCTTTCATTCCTTGTGGAGCTGAGCTCTCAATGTACCTCAAATGTAGGCTGCCCCTTGCCGTTCATCCCCTCCGCTGGCGCGAGGCCACATGACTTATGAATTTGGCATGCTTTCTTTCGAATGCCGGGTTCTCACAACGATATCAACATGCTTCAACAATCTCGAGTGTTCAAAAGGCTTTGCAACGGGAAATCACCGTCGTCGTGTTACTACATCGTCAACGATCGAAACTACAGCATGGGATACTATCTTAGCGATGACATCTCTCTAATATTCATTGTTTTTCACAAATTTCGCTCCGCAATTGAGATGTTTGAAAACAAGATTTCACAGAATTCTCTTCAAGCTTGATTAAGACAACAAATATCCTTACAAAACTTTAGAAATAACAACACCCGAATTGCCAATTTATATTTCATATTGTCATGACAAGGGGTCATGGGTGCATGCTGGTATTTCATTCTTGGATACAGATTGAAAGCATAAAGGAAAGAAGAGGCAGTTAACATGTTTTGCATAAGGCTGGGATAATCAGATTGTAATAGTGGTGCTAACTGGCACTGCATATAGCAAATTGTATTTCAGACTACTGTTCTGTCTAACAAGAAACATGTTCGATCATCCTGTCGACTAATTATTTGAGTTGTCCCATGCACACTAACGCTTTTCTTTTCCAGATAATTAATAGGTAACGATAATACAAAGTTTGGCCATCCACCAATTAGAAGTACAAAAGAGTAGACGAAGGAGTCAAATGAATCTTCAAACATTGAAGGAAGTGAATAGCATTGAAAAGGAAAAGGTCATACATTTGACATCTTTACTTCTTGATGGATTCAAACCTTTCCTAGTCTGTCGCTTGCTCACCTGGAAAGGAAAAACAAATTTTAAGACTTACCAATTAGCTAACATGATTTTTTCCTAAGTATATACAAAATAGAGTGCAAGGGAATATTTAGGAAAGAACCTAAATGTACCAATAGGTCCCAATTTTTAAGGATTTCAATAAAGTTAATCAAGTAACCTACACCAGAAGACTTCCTAAGGATTCAAATCCTCCAAACCCCTAATGGAACCCTTTGAATCAAATAAGCCCATAGTAGGTAAGTAAGTAAGTGTGGAACTAATTGCAGCTTGAACTAAGAAAATCTCTTCCGCGAATATATACAGAGAATTGAACCGAGTATGATGAGTATGAGAGTTGCCATATATTGCCATATGGGAGAGGTATCATGGAGCCCTGTCCTAAGTCTTCAGAAACAACTATCGTGCCATAGCATATTTTCCTGAATGCTCAGAACAATTAGAACCACAGATTTCCATTAAGGTAAGAGTCCATGGAAGCTCCCTATATTGAATAATTATATTCACAACAAAAAGAGCAACATGTATGTCTAGCACTTAAGGAAAGGCAAGTGCGCTTACCTCATTGAACAACCTGACAACTGCATCATCAATAGAGTACATGAAAAGATGTTTGAGGGCAAAGGGTGAGTTTAGAGAAGTTTGATATGAGACGCATGCAAAATGACATGGTAGAAAACAGAACATTACCAACTTGGGTTGCAACCTTGATAAGCATCTTTTCTTTGTTGTCAATAGCATTCTCATGTATTTTATGACCCTTCCGCGCAGCCTGCATTCGCCACAAAACAAGAGGTCATGCCCTGAACACAAAAACATACTAATGGCATGTCGAATTGACGGGCAAGCGAGTGAGGTGTGGCATACAATGCGCTTCTCCTTGCGGGCCTCTCCCTTGGACTTGTGCTCGTCCGCCTCCTCGGCCAACTTGGCGTCGACCAATTTCTTGTCCGCTGACAGAATTGGACCCTTGCAACAAGAAGAAAAGGTGTTAGTCCCCCTTTTATGCTATGCATCACCATGAGAGAAATGTAAAAACGTTGAGAATTAGGGGAGTAACAACCAACCAATGGGTTGTCGCCGAGTTTCTTCTCCATGATCTTGGTGAAGGCGACCTGGAAAGCCCTGCAGCCTTCCTGGAACATGGTGACGGCCCTTTCTCCGTCTCTGACACGCGGGCGTTGCGGCACAGTCCGGACAGCATCGCGTTCCATGCGGGCAGGTTCCGCTCGGGCATTTCGTCGAACAGCCTGTAGGCCTCCGAGACGCGGCCGAAGCGGAGGTAGGCGTGCACGAGGGAGCCCGACGTGAATACGCACGGGCGGAGGAGGCCGAGCCGGAGCGCGCGAGGCTTGTCTCAGAGTGCTGATTTTTCTGAAGAAAGATTCAGAGCAGCCGGAGGAGGAGTACCCTACGCACGGAAAAGAGATCTCAAAGTTTACTTCAGGGGCAGCAGCTTGCCGGCAATGGCCAGAAGGCGAGTTGCATCGAGATGTGATGCCAGGATCAGTAGCAATGATGGCTGGAAAGATGAGAACATATGTTGCTTTACAAGGTTGGAGTCTGTTTCTACTTCATCCATCAACCAAGGGGGTCCGAAATCGAGCAGGAGAAAAGCAAGTTGCACGCATGGTGAGTATTCTATGGCAGAGAACATCATCGGATCAGGGCCATATAATTCTGAAGATCTGCATCAGGACAGACCAAGGAGATCGTTAGTCAGAAGTTCGACATATCGCTGTGATGAAAGCGATGTGCAAACGGTTCCAGCGCAGAGGAGAGATGGCGCAGGTGTGCGAGGCGGCATATGAGCTCACCTCCGTGTAGCCATGGGAGAGCGTGGCGACGCGAACGGACTCCTTGAAGTCCTCCGTCCTGTCCCAGACCCTCGACATCGCCGAGGCAGCAGCACCCACCAGATCCGCATGCGCTAAAATTCAAGAGCCGGCTAGGCGTGGCAGTCCTGCGCCCGCGAGCCTATGAGGTGAGCAAACCTCGTGCGGGATCTGCGCCGTGGATCGGCGACGTTCGAGAGCGGCGGCGGGTCGCCGACGGGTCGGATCGGGCGGCGAGGTGGGAGGTTTGGTCGAAGGAGAGGACAGGGGAGCGCGGAGGAATACGTGTACTACAGGGGTTTTTCTACAAAAACGAAACGTTTTTCTGTTTTTATCACTTAAAAATGTACCGCGGGTTGAATACCGGAAAGTCGAAGGGTGTTTTTGCAAAAATGTCACGACGGACGACAGAAGCGTTGCGTGCTTTATTATTAGGGAGATATATTATTTTATTTATTTTTCAGCCTATGCGAAAATTGTTGAGTAAATAGGCAATTTTCCGAGCAGATTAATCCATGAAATAATTACTAACATGGCATTGACTAGATTCATGACATACTGATCACGGAGTATACTAGCAAGTACTACGCATATAGCAGAAACATCTACGCATATAGGCAATACTACTAGTGCAGACAGAAACGGGAGAGAGACAAACACATCATACCCTCCGATCGGCCAGTTG
Source organism: Hordeum vulgare subsp. vulgare (assembly GCF_904849725.1). Lineage (NCBI taxonomy): Eukaryota > Viridiplantae > Streptophyta > Magnoliopsida > Poales > Poaceae > Hordeum > Hordeum vulgare. Next base: position 494,210,488 of record NC_058518.1, on the reverse strand, counting down.
GCCGTAGCAGCAGCGGCGGCGGCGGCAGTATCCTCTGCCGCCTTCTTCTCGGCTTCGGCCTTCTCGCGGACGAGACGGTCAGCTTCGCTTGGTGAAGACATGGCGATGACGAGGGCGACGCGGGCGTAGACGAAGCAGACGGACGGAGGCGAGCAGTCGCGTGATCGCTCCCCAAAAACCTAATCGCCCCTCTCCCGTACAGGAACCGGAGAGGCGAGGTTTCGGAGGCCTGCTCTCCCGTCGACCGTGTACGCGGTAAACGGGACGGAGTCGCCGGCGGCAGCAGCAGTCAAGGAACGAACGCATGAGGCAGATGTGATCTGATTCTAGTGACGGCTAGGGTAGGCGATAGCCTGCTTATAAAGGCGGCTGGGTGGAGAGACGTGGGCCAAACCCACGTCCGAGTCGGTAACAGCCACGATCCGACGTCTCGGATCGTGCCTTGTCCGTTACGTATTCTTCCTTCCTGACCGGCAAAAATAAGCGCGTAGGTATGAGCTCGGCTCGTTCCCGCAACCCGCGGCGCGTCGTGACGAGGCGAGGCGTGGCATGGCGAGGCGGGCGGCGGAGGAGGAGTGCGCGAGGGCATCTTCTCTTCTCACTCTCCAATAGCATGTGGAAGAGAGACCCTTATAAAGGGGTCCAACTTCTCCTCCACTAGCGGGGTGGGACTAAACTTCCCACCACCTTGTCATGCCACCACCTACATGGGCCCTTGAAGATTTTTCTGAAATTTGTCTTATGGGCCTAAGGCCCATCTCTAATTTCAACAATCCCCCACCAGATCTCAAGGGCACATCGTGTTCCCTCGTTCCAAACACTGTTTTAATATACCAGCATTTCAGCGAAGACTTGTTAAGGTTGAGCTTCACCTAGAGCAAGTAGCTACACCCCTTTACAACTGAACAATGGACTATGCCTTGAATTGTCAATTTGGCGTAAAGGAGCTTCACCACAAGTCTTACTAGTACTAGGCTGCCGAAGGTGACCCCTCGGGTGGAGCATATTAGTCACACTCCTGGCCTATTCATGAGTTTACTAGAGATCACCCAAACCTCATAGACTGTGACCAGCAGTCAAACTCATATAGGTGTGTTCCTTCAAAGATCGCTCTGTAGGACAGCATCTTGCTTACATATAAGCTTTAGAACACATTAAGACAGTAGTCATCCTACCATACAGTATCCGAGAGTATTGCATCTCCAACGGAGTGGGTTAGTAAAGTTACTCTCCTCAGTTCACCACTGGCTTGTTTTCCCAGGTCCTACTTCACGGGATCTCCGATCATATAGGTTGGGTTACTGCCATGGAAACTCATGTGGGTCTCATACCCATCTCCCTCGATGCATTGTCTATCACAACACGTGATAGCCCTTTAGTAAAGGGATCTGCCAGATTCTTAACCGTTTGGATGTAATCCAACGCTATCACTCCGGAGTTTCTCAAACGTCTGACAGACTTCAATCTCATTCTTATATGTTTGTTGGACTTCATATTGTCCTTTGAACTCTTCACTTTAACAATAACTGTTTGATTATCGCAGTTCATAAGGATAGCCGGAACCGGCTTCTCAACCACAGGTAAGTCCATCAAAAGATCTCAAAGAAATTTTGCTTCGACACCAGATGTGTCTAATGCTGTTAATTCTGCATCCATTGTCGATCTTGTTCAGATCGTTTGCTTGCAAGACTTCCAAGAAACAGCACCACCCCCAAGAGTAAACATATACCCAGTAGTGGCCTTCATCTCATCAGCATGAGAGATCCAATTCGCATCACTATACCCTTCAAGTACCGATGGGAATCCCGTTGTCACGCCCAAGATGCGACCCTATCCTCAATTTGGCACGAGGGCCTCGTCAGGGATAGAAGCGCATCTCGTCGTGTCGCAAGAATGGATATCGTTACAAGTTCATGTACTGAAAAGAAGAGATATAAAGAATTGGCTTACACTCGCCACAAGCTACATCAGAGTCACATCAGTACATTACATAATCATCAAGAGTAAGAGCAGGGTCCGACTACGGACGAAAACAAACGACAAAAGAAGAACGACGTCCATCCTTGCTATCCCAGGCTGCCGGCCTGGAACCCATCCTAGATCGTTGAAGAAGAAGAAGAAGAAGAAGCAACTCCAAATGAACAATCCACGCGCTCACGTCAAGTAACCTTTATCTGTACCTGCAACTGGTGTTGTAGTAATCTGTGAGCCACAGGGACTCAGCAATCTCATTTCCAAAGGTATCAAGACTAGCAAAGCTTAATGGGTGAGGCGTGGTTAAGTGGTGAGGTTGCAGCAGCGGCTAAGCATATATTTGGTGGCTAAACTTACGACTACAAGAATAAAGAGGGGGATGATCTACGCATAACGGACGTGAACTACTGATGATCAAATGAATGATCCTGAACACCTACCTACGTCAGGCATAACCCCACCGTGTCCTCGATCGGAGAAAGAACTCACGAAAGAGACAGTCACGGTTACGCACACAGTTGGCAAGTTTTAATTAAGTTAACTTCAAGTTATCTAGAACCAGTGTTAAACAAAGCTTCCACGTTGCCACATAACCGTAGGCACGGCTTTCCGAAAGATTAAACCCTGCAGGGGTGCTCCAACTAGTCCATCACAAATTACCACAAGCCGCATAGAAATCCTCAATCACGAAGCTCGTGATCTCGTCGGATTCCCTAGTGGAAAACCTCAACTCTGAGATTACCCAAAGAATCACCGGAATCCCGATGCACAAGATATCTCGTCAAAGGTAAAACTAATCCAGCAAGGCCGCCCGACGTGTCGACGATCCCGATAGGAGTCGCGTACCTCGTTCTCAGGACACGACGGATGAGCTAGACGTCGGGATCGCTAAACCTCCGGGTGACCAGAGGGGCGCCGGACATCGCTCAGGTGGGGCCAACACTCATGAGGAGCACTGGCCCGGGGGTTGATTAAATTATCCTCGGGGTCCGGAAAGTCCCTATGCAATTTTATTAGGTGTTTAGGCAAATGTAGTACCAAAGTTGGGCCTTGCCAGACCAGCTTTAATCTAAAACGAATTATCAAGGGGTTCCCCATAACAACCCCGATCGTGTTAGGAGCGCTCAATTATGGAACATAACACCGGTAGCCGGAAACTAAGGGGGCAAAGGTGGAACAAAACACCAGGCTAGAAAGGCCGAGCCTTCCACCTTTTACCAAGTATATAGGTGCATTAAATTAAATAGAATTTAATATGGTGATGTAACAAGGAACCCATGCTATCGCATGGAAGCATCTGCACCTGCAACTAGCAACGCTAACACAGGGTTAAGCAAGCAGTAACATAGCCAATCAGTGGTTTGCTAGGTTGAACAGGTTGAAGGTTTCATGGCATTGTTGAGAGGCTGATATTTAACATGTGGTAGGCAACGAGACATAATCGAGAGAAGCGATAAAACTAGCATGGCAATGATAGTAATGGTATCTGGGGAAATGATCATCTTGCCTGAGATCCCGCTTGGAAGAAGAATGCCTCCGTGAAGCAGACGAACCGACGTAGTCGAACGGGTCCTCACAATCCGACACGCTTGCGGAACTCTATCGAGACGGGGAAACCGGAAACAAGCATCAACACACGATATTCACCACTCGATGCACAACACATATGATGCATGAGCTACTGAATACATGCAAGTCACGGCATGACAAATCACACAGTCAAACACTACACATTAAGTGAAGTTCAATATGCACGAGTTGCATATTGACGAAACTCCACGTTAATTATTTATTTCACTCTCGGTTATCTACACGGCACTATTAATGTTGTCAAACATGCAAGAGGTGAAGCGGAAATTAAACTACCTATCTATGCATTTTAAATGAGGTCGGAAATGACATATAGCACCTCCGAAACGACCTTACGTGTTAATTTACAATTCTGTCCAGATCTGAATTAACACCTTTAATTAGTTGTTAAACAGCAAAACAAGTAGGTTCACGTGATTCTACGCGTCAAGGCAAGCAATCTACACATAAAGAACATCTCCAACGGAGCTATGGATCAAAAGATACAGGCACCGCAAGATAAGATGGCATGAATGCAAAATGTGTGCAACGGCGGCTAAGAACACTTCAAAACATCCAACCAACAAGGGAAAATGAAACTACACGAGATTCTAAGCAAGTATCATGTAGGACTCGATCAAAACGGAGCTACGGTTCACAAACTACGAGCAAAAGAAGAAATCTCTACAACCTGCCAAAATCAGCCACATAGCATCTTCTACACCCCACAACTACGGCTAAACAACTCCGATATGCACAAGCAAGACATGGCATGAAAGAGGGCTAGACGCACTACTACAAACAACTACCAACAACTAGCATGGCAGCAAGGAAAAGAAGACACAAAATGGCACCTCACACACTATTTCAGACTTAGTGAAAATAGCACCTCGTGAAAGTGCAGTTTTCAGCCTGAAGCTATATTGACAGCAGCAAAAACCTAAGCTACAGGACTCCAAATGACATGAAACTTAACAGCATGCTAGAGAAACATAAGGGGAACAACTAACTCCATTGGACCAACTCAAAAGATCTATAGAGCACAAGCTCCAAGCAAGACAAGACAGCAACAAAATAATATCAGATTCCAGACTTAGAAATATTTCAGCTCGTCTAAAACAGCACTATTTCTAGCAACTTGAGAGCAAGCAAACAACACCTAAACATGCATTTCTATTGCAACCAAAAATACCAGGGGCTAAACAAAACATCCAAGTTCAACTCTCTACTTGACAACTCCGTCAAACGACGCACGGAATAAATCCTACGAATTAAACAAAAGAGCATCACGGCAAAATATCTCGCGAACTAACTTCCTCAAAAGCTAAAACTAATTGCACAGAAAAATCCATGGGATTTTTTTCTACCCCGGAAACATATATAATATGTGGGGTTTGCAATACTAAATAATGCCACACAATAATGCGAGAGAATAACCTAGACACGAAAAATAATCTAGCGGTAAATCCCTACATGCAAAAATACAAACGACTGCTCTAAAATACATGCAAAAATGACCCCTAAAACACGAGCATTTAATCTACGGCATACGGGTAACCGGACACGCGCGAAAAATAACTACGGACAATAAACCTATCGAGACAGCACGTAGTACTAGGCATTTGGTGCGATAACGACGTCAAATAAACATGCAAGTTACAAAATCATATTCTACGCGCGAAACTACCACAAAACCATATATAAAACGCGTCGTTCCGACTTACGGTTAAAAAATTACGGACGTTTAACTATATGTCTAAATCCTGAAAATATAAAACCGAAAACCTAAAATAAATAAATACTACCGGGCCTAATATTCTACCAGACCGGAAAAGAAAAAAAAAGGCTGGGCGCAATTTAGCTAACACGCGCACAGGGCGCTGGTGAGAGGGGCTCACCTTCGGGCCAAGTAGGCCGGCCTGGGGCGGATGAGGAGCAGAAGGCCTCGGCCTGGGGAGGCCTGACGCTCGGCTACTTGGGCCGCGACCCGCGCTGGGCCACAGGCGAGGCGGGAGGAGCTGAAGGGCCTCGGGCGAGGTGGCGGCAGCGAGGCCCAGAGGCGCTGGCGGGCCGGCCCACACGGGCGAGGAGGCGGCAGCGCCCGCACGATCTCCTCGTCCCCTCGACCAGGGATCCACGGCGGCGCTGGCAGGGCTCGTCGCCGACGGGGGCTGCTGCAGCGGGACGCTAAAGCGACGGGAGGAGGCGGCGCCGGCCGGATATGGCCGGACCTCGCCGGATCCGGCCGCCGGCGGGCGAGGCAGCAAGGCGGCGACGGAAGGACCGGGGCCCTGGCGGCGGGGTTGCAGCGGCGAGGGCGAGCAGACTTGCGCGCTCTCCGGCGAGCAGGCTGCCGGCGGCACGCCGGCCAGCGAGGAGGAGCGGCTGCGGACCGGCGGGGAATCAGCGGCGCTAGGGCGGCGCGCTCTCCGGCGGCGAGGAGCTTGCGGCGGAGCGGCGCAGCAGGCTGCAGCAAGCTCGGGAGGAGGAGGGAGACTCGCCTCCGGGCGGCGGCGCGGATCCGGGCCCGGCGGGCCCGCGGTGGCTGGCGGCTGGCGGGAGAGAGAGAGGGGATTAGGGTTAGGCACGGTTTTCGAGGCAGAGGGGGGCTGGCTGCCTAATTTTTAGGAGGGGGTCTATATATAGGCAAACGGGGGGCTCGGTTAACCGGAATCGCGCTCCGGATCCAACCGCGGGGTCGGATTCGGACGATTCCGAACGCCGGAACGGTTACGAGGCCGTGTAGAGGGGTTATCCGGAGACGAGAGGGAGAACGGGCGACGCGGCACGAATTTTAAAAACACCGGCAAACGTCCGACGAATAACTGAAGACGGTGCCGCGACGGTCGACCGTTCGGGTACCAGACGGTCTCCGATCGCGACGAAATTCGACAGGCGGCCTAGCTATATCTAATCGCGACCGCGCGTCAAATCTCAACCCGATCAGAGAAAGTTTTAAACGCACTTTAAAAACAGTGTTTCGACGGTGCCGCGGGCGCGTGCGTGTGCGGTCGGACTCGAAACAACAACGACGAGAACTGGCAACTAACAGCGTATGCAAGTTTTGAAAACTGGCGGCAACGGGATGCCGATGCAATGCAGATGATGTGCATGATGCGACGAAGATGCGGCAACTGAAAATACCCACACGACGAAAACGGAAAGAAAAGGGGAAGCTTCTGGAACGTCGACATCGGGCTGTCACAACTCTCCTACACTACAAGAGGATCTCGCCCCGAGATCTAAGAATGAAAGGGGGAGAGGATGAGAAAGAACAAGAGGTAAAAACTTAGTCGCTTCTTTGACAAAGGAGTGAAACCAACGATCCTTGAAGGTTGCAAAGAGATGAGGACTGATATGAGGAAGAAGCAAGAATTCACGGAAAATTTCGGCAGCACTTCGGTAGGAAAATGGGACAAAAAATTCGAAAAGGTAGAAGAAATAGACAATATACATAACAAACAACTAAATAGAGCAAGGGAACACCATGACCTTGATAGAACAACAAGATAGACCCAAAAGAGCAACATCACACTGCCTCCGGAAGAATAGAATAGGAACTAGCTCATACGGAAGAAGAGAATGAAGAGAGAATGACAACCACTAACTCCAATGAACTTGACAAGCATCCTTGCAAGAAGAATTGGACGAAGTTGTTGGAAAAGCAACAATGAAAAGAACAAGATAGTAGTGGGCTTAAGGAAATCATCTCACATTTATGAGGTGACAACCAACCACTAAAAGAAACAAGGACTGAGTAAAGCAAGGATATGAAAACTTCTTACCACGAGAGGATAAATTGAGGACTCGGATTAAAGACAAGCACCATGATAGCAACAATCCATAGGAAAAGCTTTAGGTGAAATCCAACCCAAGATAGCTCAATGAAGAAATCATGGGTTGAAAATATCTCATGAACATAGAATTGGTGGGTTTAATTATCTCCTTCTTGAAAGGAAAACTCTCTGAGGCTCCTACACTAACAAGAAGGCTATAATACCACCTCAAAGGATCAAGGAAGAACAAATGAACTTGAAAATGCAAGAGAACGGATACTTGAGGTTCTCCACCAAGAGTCTTGAAGAACACTTGAGAAAGAATTGAAACCTTGATGAACCACCATGAAGGACCTCCGTGTAGAATGAATGATGCAAAAATATCAAGGTAGAAAAGACTAAGATTATGACCTTGCAAAGTCTTCGATGAAGCTTCACGAAGAGAAACTTGAGAAAACTTGGCATTCCAGAAAGAAAAGATAAGAACACTTGAGAAAAAAGGAATTGATATCATGAGCCACTCCGGAAGAAAGATTCAGATTACTATGAACAAGGATAAGAATTATGTTATGCTTATCCTTCGTCAAGTTAAATTGACGACAATCGACGGATTTAGCATAGCACTTATTCTTCTAGAAATGATTAAGGAGAGATATGAGCACAAACTAGAAGAAATCTTGAAAGAGGCACCGGTGAGAATTGAAATGAATGAGGCAACCATGAATGACTGGAGATACATGAGAATGAAGAGATCACAAGCCACCTGAGAGAAAACTTGAACAAGGCACCGGATAATCGAGAGACGAACGAAGGGACAATAATTGAGAAGAATTAGAGGATGAAAGCTGAAAGCTGAGAACGAAGAAGTCTTCTGAAATGATGGCCTTCGGAGGATCGAGAATGAAAACAACTCAGAAAAGCACCGGATAGCGAGAAATGGATTCTCATGATTGGAACAAATCAAGATGATGGCACAAGCTGAAAAGATAAATTTTCAAGAGAGTGAACCAAGATTCGAGAGAAACACTCCTTCGAATTGCAAGCTGAGAATGATGACGAGAGCAACACCAAGAATTACTGAGACACTCCGGAATAGAGAAGAATGAAAGGTTGAGCCGAATAAGAGAACTAATACGAATAGATTTTGGAGAAGGGATATGACTGATGAAATTCATACTTACGTCATAGTTGAAAAGAATTAGAGATCTCCGGAGATGATTAAAAGAGCTAGGTAAGATCCTGGGAAAGAACCTGTGGGTTATGGGCCCACTCAAAGAAACCACCGTTGAAGAGATTACTAGACCGGGAGATATTGCACCGGTAAAAGAAAACTAGATGAGGTTGAGCACCTCGAAATAATTGAAAGAATTGAAAACACTAACTTCCGAGATATCCTGAACACACCGGATAGAAAGAGAAGAATGAATAACAAGATAGGGTGAAAAGAATTTCCAACGTCGGAAAGAACTACAAGCACGAAAAGGATATGATGACACGGACAACTAAATTGAATTCACCGGAAAAGATGACAAGAATGAATAAAGATGAACATGAAGCTCCTGAGAATCTTCACAACGAATCACCGGATAAGAGAGAAAAGAACACATAGCAGAAGCACAATGAAAAGAAACTCTTGGATGGAAATTGAATCACTGAGAAAAGGGCGGGAGGGTGGGGAAAAACAAAGACAACTTGGGCTAGATGAGATGAACTCCGGAATAAACGAGAGAAAGATCTTGCAAATAGGAGAGGGTTGAATCCACTTGGAGAGAAACACATCGGTTGAAAAGACTTGATACGATGACTCCGGTTGAAAGGAATTGATAAGACAACTGATTAAGCAAAAGGATTTTCATTCTCACATAAAAATATGAGAACACCTCTTAAAAAGATCTGAAATCACCACTTGACATCGAAGCAACTGAATTACCATACTTCAACAAAACAAAGGGTGCGGCTTACAATTAGCCAGAACAAACTCATGAGAAAGATTTCCGTTCGATATTTTCGTGGATAGGATCGCACGGGCTCGATTTACAGCAGCCATCAAGTGCAAGGCAGTGCACCCGACATACGAAGTATTCCCGAGTCGTAGCAAGCTACAAGGACTCTTTAAGACACAATGTGTACCGCTGTAAGTCGACCGTGAACAAACAAATCCACTAGATGTCGAACCCCAACCTAACATCATGCATTTGTTGGAAGAATGTCCTATAAGCAACTACTTGAATTCCCACCTGTGAATTCCCGAAGTATCTGGTCATGCAATCTGGTACACGGATACAAGGAGTAATATCACACAACTCCTATACTAAACCGTCACTTGTATCACATCCGTCAACACACGACCAGAATCTCGGACCTTCATCTACAACAGACCCTCGTGATCACAACGATACAAAGTATGGCAGTACTCCCGAACAATCTGCACCAGTACTGGGGACATCGGGGTTATCTCGCCACTACTAGTATTGAAGCAATTACGAACATCCTTCGTTCTGAGATATTAAGAAATCTGAATGATAACGATGTGCTCGAGAATCCCCTGGAGCTCAACTCCCCGGAAGAAAATCAAGTCAGACAGGAGGCACCAAGACAGAACTCCGTCACATCGGCATCATACAGATTCCAACAATATCCGTGTGATCCTAAAATTTTTTGAGTGAGAAGAGGAGTAGAGTAAATTATTACGTCAAGATTCCTCACCAGAGCATAGAAGAGGAGAAAAAAGAATCCTACTCTCCGATATATAACTAGACTCAAATAGTTTTTCACTAGACTCGACTCGGCCAAGTTCGATCAATCAAGGGGGCTCCTAGGTCGGTCCTTGCTCTGATACCAACTTGTCATGCCCAAGATGCGACCCTATCCTCAATTTGGCACGAGGGCCTCGTCAGGGATAGAAGCGCATCTCGTCGTGTCGCAAGAATGGATATCGTTACAAGTTCATGTACTGAAAAGAAGAGATATAAAGAATTGGCTTACACTCGCCACAAGCTACATCAGAGTCACATCAGTACATTACATAATCATCAAGAGTAAGAGCAGGGTCCGACTACGGACGAAAACAAACGACAAAAGAAGAACGACGTCCATCCTTGCTATCCCAGGCTGCCGGCCTGGAACCCATCCTAGATCGTTGAAGAAGAAGAAGAAGAAGCAACTCCAAATGAACAATCCACGCGCTCACGTCAAGTAACCTTTATCTGTACCTGCAGCTGGTGTTGTAGTAATCTGTGAGCCACAGGGGACTCAGCAATCTCATTTCCAAAGGTATCAAGACTAGCAAAGCTTAATGGGTGAGGCGTGGTTAAGTGGTGAGGTTGCAGCAGCGGCTAAGCATATATTTGGTGGCTAAACTTACGACTACAAGAATAAAGAGGGGGATGATCTACGCATAACGGACGTGAACTACTGATGATCAAATGAATGATCCTGAACACCTACCTACGTCAGGCATAACCCCACCGTGTCCTCGATCGGAGAAGGAACTCACGAAAGAGACAGTCACGGTTACGCACACAGTTGGCAAGTTTTAATTAAGTTAACTTCAAGTTATCTAGAACCAGTGTTAAACAAAGCTTCCACGTTGCCACATAACCGTAGGCACGGCTTTCCGAAAGATTAAACCCTGCAGGGGTGCTCCAACTAGTCCATCACAAATTACCACAAGCCGCATAGAAATCCTCAATCACGAAGCTCGTGATCTCGTCGGATTCCCTAGTGGAAAACCTCAACTCTGAGATTACCCAAAGCATCACCGGAATCCCGATGCACAAGATATCTTGTCAAAGGTAAAACTAATCCAGCAAGGCCGCCCGACGTGTCGACGATCCCGATAGGAGTCGCGTACCTCGTTCTTAGGACACGACGGATGAGCTAGACGTCGGGATCGCTAAACCTCCGGGTGACCAGAGGTGCGCCGGACATCGCTCAGGTGGGGCCAACACTCATGAGGAGCACTGGCCCGGGGGTTGATTAAATTATCCTCGGGGTCCGGAAAGTCCCTATGCAATTTTATTAGGTGTTTAGGCAAATGTAGTACCAAAGTTGGGCCTTGCCAGACCAGCTTTAATCTAAAACGAATTATCAAGGGGGTCCCCATAACAACCCCGATCGTGTTAGGAGCGCTCAATTATGGAACATAACACCGGTAGCCGGAAACTAAGGGGGCAAAGGTGGAACAAAACACCAGGCTAGAAAGGCCGAGCCTTCCACCTTTTACCAAGTATATAGGTGCATTAAATTAAATAGCATTTAATATGGTGATATAACAAGGAACCCATGCTATCGCATGGAAGCATCTGCACCTGCAACTAGCAACGCTAACACAGGGTTAAGCAAGCAGTAACATAGCCAATCAGTGGTTTGCTAGGTTGAACAGGTTGAAGGTTTCATGGCATTGTTGAGAGGCTGATATTTAACATGTGGTAGGCAACGAGACATAATCGAGAGAAGCGATAAAACTAGCATGGCAATGATAGTAATGGTATCTGGGGAAATGATCATCTTGCCTGAGATCCCGCTTGGAAGAAGAATGCCTCCGTGAAGCAGACGAACCGACGTAGTCGAACGGGTCCTCACAATCCGACACGCTTGCGGAACTCTATCGAGACGGGGAAACCGGAAACAAGCATCAACACACGATATTCACCACTCGATGCACAACACATATGATGCATGAGCTACTGAATACATGCAAGTCACGGCATGACAAATCACACAGTCAAACACTACACATTAAGTGAAGTTCAATATGCACGAGTTGCATATTGACGAAACTCCACGTTAATTATTTATTTCACTCTCGGTTATCTACACGGCACTATTAATGTTGTCAAACATGCAAGAGGTGAAGCGGAAATTAAACTACCTATCTATGCATTTTAAATGAGGTCGGAAATGACATATAGCACCTCCGAAACGACCTTACGTGTTAATTTACAATTCTGTCCAGATCTGAATTAACACCTTTAATTAGTTGTTAAACAGCAAAACAAGTAGGTTCACGTGATTCTACGCGTCAAGGCAAGCAATCTACACATAAAGAACATCTCCAACGGAGCTATGGATCAAAAGATACAGGCACCGCAAGATAAGATGGCATGAATGCAAAATGTGTGCAACGGCGGCTACGAACACTTCAAAACATCCAACCAACAAGGGAAAATGAAACTACACGAGATTCTAAGCAAGTATCATGTAGGACTCGATCAAAACGGAGCTACGGTTCACAAACTACGAGCAAAAGAAGAAATCTCTACAACCTGCCAAAATCAGCCACATAGCATCTTCTACACCCCACAACTACGGCTAAACAACTCCGATATGCACAAGCAAGACATGGCATGAAAGAGGGCTAGACGCACTACTACAAACAACTACCAACAACTAGCATGGCAGCAAGGAAAAGAAGACACAAAATGGCACCTCACACACTATTTCAGACTTAGTGAAAATAGCACCTCCTGAAAGTGCAGTTTTCAGCCTGAAGCTATATTGACAGCAGCAAAAACCTAAGCTACAGGACTCCAAATGACATGAAACTTAACAGCATGCTAGAGAAACATAAGGGGAACAACTAACTCCATTGGACCAACTCAAAAGATCTATAGAGCACAAGCTCCAAGCAAGACAAGACAGCAACAAAATAATATCAGATTCCAGACTTAGAAATATTTCAGCTCGTCTAAAACAGCACTATTTCTAGCAACTTGAGAGCAAGCAAACAACACCTAAACATGCATTTCTATTGCAACCAAAAATACCAGGGGCTAAACAAAACATCCAAGTTCAACTCTCTACTTGACAACTCCGTCAAACGACGCACGGAATAAATCCTACGAATTAAACAAAAGAGCATCACGGCAAAATATCTCGCGAACTAACTTCCTCAAAAGCTAAAACTAATTGCACAGAAAAATCCATGGGATTTTTTTCTACCCCGGAAACATATATAATATGTGGGGTTTGCAATACTAAATAATGCCACACAATAATGCGAGAGAATAACCTAGACACGAAAAATAATCTAGCGGTAAATCCCTACATGCAAAAATACAAACGACTGCTCTAAAATACATGCAAAAATGACCCCTAAAACACGAGCATTTAATCTACGGCATACGGGTAACCGGACACGCGCGAAAAATAACTACGGACAATAAACCTATCGAGACAGCACGTAGTACTAGGCATTTGGTGCGATAACGACGTCAAATAAACATGCAAGTTACAAAATCATATTCTACGCGCGAAACTACCACAAAACCATATATAAAACGCGTCGTTCCGACTTACGGTTAAAAAGTTACGGACGTTTAACTATATGTCTAAATCCTGAAAATATAAAACCGAAAACCTAAAATAAATAAATACTACCGGGCCTAATATTCTACCAGACCGGAAAAGAAAAAAAAAGGCTGGGCGCAATTTAGCTAACACGCGCACAGGGCGCTGGTGAGAGGGGCTCACCTTCGGGCCAAGTAGGCCGGCCTGGGGCGGATGAGGAGCAGAAGGCCTCGGCCTGGGGAGGCCTGACGCTCGGCTACTTGGGCCGCGACCCGCGCTGGGCCACAGGCGAGGCGGGAGGAGCTGAAGGGCCTCGGGCGAGGTGGCGGCAGCGAGGCCCAGAGGCGCTGGCGGGCCGGCCCACACGGGCGAGGAGGCGGCAGCGCCCGCACGATCTCCTCGTCCCCTCGACCAGGGATCCACGGCGGCGCTGGCAGGGCTCGTCGCCGACGGGGGCTGCTGCAGCGGGACGCTAAAGCGACGGGAGGAGGCGGCGCCGGCCGGATCTGGCCGGACCTCGCCGGATCCGGCCGCCGGCGGGCGAGGCAGCAAGGCGGCGACGGAAGGACCGGGGCCCTGGCGGCGGGGTTGCAGCGGCGAGGGCGAGCAGACTTGCGCGCTCTCCGGCGAGCAGGCTGCCGGCGGCACGCCGGCCAGCGAGGAGGAGCGGCTGCGGACCGGCGGGGAATCAGCGGCGCTAGGGCGGCGCGCTCTCCGGCGGCGAGGAGCTTGCGGCGGAGCGGCGCAGCAGGCTGCAGCAAGCTCGGGAGGAGGAGGGAGACTCGCCTCCGGGCGGCGGCGCGGATCCGGGCCCGGCGGGCCCGCGGTGGCTGGCGGCTGGCGGGAGAGAGAGAGGGAATTAGGGTTAGGCACGGTTTTTGAGGCAGAGGGGGTTGGCTGACTAATTTTTACGAGGGGGTCTATATATAGGCAAACGGGGGGCTAGGTTAACCGGAATCGCGCTCCGGATCCAACCGCGGGGTCAGATTCCGACGATTCCGAACGCCGGAACGGTTACGAGGCCGTGTAGAGGGGTTATCTGGAGACGAGAGGGAGAACGGGCGACGCGGCACGAATTTTAAAAACACCGGCAGACGTCCGACGAATAACCAAAGACGGTGCAGCTACGGTCGACCGTTCGGGTACCAGACGGTCTCCGATCGCGACGAAATTCGACAGGCGGCCTAGCTATATCTAATCGCGACCGCGCGTCAAATCTCAACCCGATCAGAGAAAGTTTTAAACGTACTTTAAAAACAGGGTTTCGACGGTGCCGCGGGCGCGTGCGTGTGCGGTCGGACTCGAAACAACAACGACGAGAACTGGCAACTAACAGCGTATGCAAGTTTTGAAAACTGGCGACAACGGGATGCCGATGCAATGCAGATGATGCGCATGATGCGACGAAGTTGCGGCAACTGAAAATACCCACACGACGAAAACGGAAAGAAAAGGGGAAGCTTCTGGAACGTCGACATCGGGCTGTCACACCCGTATAGTGAAGCCCGTGGTTGACAGTACCTTTCAAGTAGCACATAATTCTTTCAACAGCACGCCAATGAACATCGCCCGGGTTTGCAACAAACCGGCTAAGTTTGCTCACAGCAAAAGCATGTCAGGCCTCGTTGCGCTAGCTAGGTACATAAGTGAACCGATAATTTGAGAGAATCTCAATTGATCTATAGCTGTGCCTTCAAACTTTCGAATAAGCACACTAGGATCATATGGTGTTTGACAAATTTTGCAGTCTGAATATCCAAAGCGACTCGAAATATTATCAACATAGTGGGATTGCAGAAGTGTAATCCCACCCTCATCATCTCTCAACAGCTTGATGTTCAAGATAACATTAGCCACCCCAAGGTCCTTCATCTCAAAGTTTTGAGACAGAAAAGACTTAACCTCCTCAATTACTTTGAGGTTGGTTCCAAATATCAGTATGTCATCAACATACAAGCACAATATAACTCCTTCGCCCCCACCATGGCGATAGTATACACATTTGTCAGCTTCATTAACAACGAAGCCAACAGATGTCAGAGTTGTATTAAACTTCTCATGCCATTGCTTAGGTGCTTGTCTCAGACCATATAAAGATTTCAGTAACTTACACACCTTTCCTTCCTGACCTTCTATCACAAAGCCATCTGGCTGTTGCATATAGATTTCCTCATTTAGCTCTCCATTCAGGAAAGCCGTCTTAACGTCCATTTGATGAACGAGAAGACAATGAGAGGCCGCTAATGAGAGTAGTACTCGAATGGTGGTCAGTCTAGCCACAGGTGAATAAGTATCAAAGAAATCTTCTTCTTCTTTCTGGGCATAGCCCTTGGCCACAAGCCTAGCCTTGTACTTTTCAATCGTACCATCGGGCCTAAGCTTCTTTTTGAACACCCACTTGCATCCCAATGGTTTGCAACCATAGGGACGATCAGTGATTTCCCATGTCCTGTTAGCCATGATGGAATCCATCTCGCTACGGGCCGCAGCTTTCCAGTAATCAGCATCTAGAGAAGCATACGCTTCTGAAATAGAAGTGGGATTATCATCCACGAGGTATGCGAAGAAATCATCACCAAAGGTCTTTGCAGTCCTTTGTCTCTTGCCCCTACCACGGGCTTCCTCGTCATCCTCCTCAGGATTTTTATCATGTGTTTGTTCATAGTATTCCATAGGAATGGCAGGCTCAGGAGTTATCTCAGATTCCTGTCTAGAAGTGCTTTGCATATCTCTCATGGGAAATATATCCTCAAAGAATGTAGCATCTCTCGACTCCATTATTGTACCGACCTTCACGTCAGGTACCTCTGATTTCACTACTAGAAATCTATAGCCTACGCTATTCTTAGCGTATCCCAAATTAACGCAGTCCACAGTCTTTGGTCCAAGCTTACGCTTCTTGGGGATCGGTACATTGACTTTCGCCAAGCAGCCCCAAGTACGTAAGTACGAGAGCGTCGTCCTTCTCTTCGACCACTCCTCGTAGGGAGTGACCTCATTATCTTTTGTAGAAACTTTATTTAGGACATGACACGCAGTCAATATAGCCTCCTCCCACCATGCCTTGGATAAACCCGATGTATCTAACATGGCGTTAACCAAATCAGTTAGAGTACGGTTTTTCCGCTCGGCAACCCCATTTGACTGGGGTGAATAGGGAGGCATCCTCTCATGAATAATGCCGTGTTCCGCACAAAATGAGTCAAATTCGTTTGAGAAGTACTCTCCACCACGATCAGACCGGACTCGTTTAATTTTCTTTTCAAGTTGATTCTCAACTTCTGCCTTATAGATTTTAAAGTAGTGTAGAGCCTCATCTTTAGTATTTAACAGATACACATAGCAATATCTAGTGGAATCATCTATCAATGTCATGAAATATTTCTTTCCACCTTTAGTCAACACACCATTCATCTCACAAAGATCAGAATGTATGAGTTCTAATGGTGCCAAGTGTCTCTCCTCTGCAGCCTTGTGAGGCTTGCGAGGTTGCTTTGCTTGCACACACGAATGGCACTTAGAACCTTTGGCTAAAGTGAAAGTTGGGATTAAATTCAGTTTTGCTAGCCGCGACATAACACCGAAAGTTATGTGACAAAGACGTGAATGCCAAACTTCAGATTCATTAACACTCGAATGAATATTGTTCACGACTTTATTACAAAAATCTGCAAGAGAAAGGCGGAACAGACCTCCGCATTCATAACCTTTTCCAACGAAAAGTCCATATTTCGTAACTACTACTTTATTAGACTCGAATACCAACTTAAACCCTTCTCTACACAGAAGGGAACCACTAACGAGATTCTTCTTGATGGCGGGGACATGCTGCACGTTCTTCAGCTGCACGATCCTTCCCGAAGTAAACTTCAGATCGACCGTGCCAACACCAAGAACAGAAGCACTCGCGCCATTCCCCATCAATACGGACCCGCGACCGGTGGCCTGATAAGAAGAGAACAATGATAAGTCAACACACACATGAATATTTGCACCCGTGTCCACCCACCAATCGGTGGACTGACAAACTGTAAATACAGTAAGTAAATTACCGTACCTAGATGCACCACTTTCATTGTTGCCCACAATCATATTGGCAGACTTGGAGTCCTACGCCGGCTTCTTGTACTTGTTTGGGCACTTGTTCGCCCAATGTTCCTCTGAACCACAAGTATAGCAGCCATCTCCCTTCTTATTCTTCTTGAAGGGCTTCTTTCCCTTCTTCTTGAAGTTGGTATTCTGTTGGACAGAATTCTTTCTCTTGGGCTTGTGGGAATTGAAGTTCCTCTGATGTACCATATTGGCAGCAGAAGAGCTTTCCACTGCTTTTCCATTGGAGTCCTTTGCTCTCGAGTTCTGCTCAACACTCAGATGGCCGATGATGTCCTCTACTGAGAACTCACGCCTCTGATGTTTGAGAGTAGTAGCAAAGTTCCTCCAGGAATTAGGGAGCTTAGCAATTATACAGCCCGCGACAAACTTGCCCGGCAAATTGCACTTAAGAACCTCAAGTTCCTTAGCTATGCATATTATCTCATGACCTTGTTCCAATACAGAACGATTGTCAACCATCTTGTAATCGTGGAACTGCTCCATAACATACATCTCACTCCCAGCATCGGTGGCCCCGAATTTAGATTCGAGCGCCTCCCACAAGTCCTTGGCAACATGCATATGTAAATATGCATCAACCAGCTTATCTCCGATCACGCTAATGACTGCTCCAAGGAATAGGATGGTGGCCTCCTTAAACATCTTCTCCTGTTCAGGAGTGATAGTTTCCATAGAAGTGACACCGGCTACCCAGAACACGTTCATAGCTATGAACCATAGCTGTGATAGTTTCCATAGAAGTGACACCGGCTACCCAGAACACGTTCAGGAGTGATAGTTTCCATAGCTGTGAACACTGATCACGGATTATACTAGCAACTACTAGTGCAGACAGAAACAGGAGAGAGACAAACACATCATACCCTCCGATAGGCCAGTTGGCCGTAGCAGCAGCGGCGGCGGCGGCAGTATCCTCCCCAAAAACCTAATCGCCCCTCTCCCGTACAGGAACCGGAGAGACGAGGTTTCGGAGGCCTGCTCTCCCGTCGACCGTGTACGCGGTAAACGGCGGCAGCAGCAGTCAAGGAACGAACGCGTGAGGCAGATTCTCGTGACGGCTAGGGTAGGCGATAGCCTGCTTATAAAGGCGGCTGGGTGGAGGCGAGGCGGGCGGCGGAGGAGGAGTGGGCGAGGGCACCTTCTCTTCTCACTCTCCAATAGCATGTGGAAGAGAGACCCTTATAAAGGAGTCCAACTTCTCCTCCACTAGCGGGGTGGGACTAAACTTCCCACCACCTTGTCATGCCACCACCTACATGGGCCCTTGGAGATTTTTCTGAAATTTGTCTTATGGACCTAAGGCCCATCTCTAATTTCAACAAAAATCTCAGGGTGGTTCATGGACCACCCTGTCCACCCCCTATATCCCCCACTATCTTCAAGTATGTACAAAGTTGCATCAAGTAATTCAATTATTTATATGCTACATAAAAAGACAGAATATTTGGCACAAAAACAACAAAGAAAAAGTGCATCTTAATCTATGTATTTATCTTTTCTATATAATTACATACGAACATATGTGTTCACGAAATTTTATATGTGCGTACTACAAGTACACATCTATTTATATAATTTTTCAGATATTTTTTAATATGGGGAAATAGTATGAGGGAAGCTACGCGTCCGTCGGCCGGCTCGCGAGCCGTCCGATTTGTTACATTGAGGGTACCAAGTATGCTTCATCACTGTAGATCTGCAACATAGTTCTTGTTGTAGAATTATTTCTGTAACATAGATGTTGTTGCATAATTTTTTTGCAGCAAATGTTTTGTTACAATTTTTTTTGGCAACTAAGGTTTCAATATTATTATTTTTTGCAAATGAGACCTCGTTGCAAAAATTACTGCAATAAATATTTTGTTCCAAAACATAAACCCGTCGTAGACCATCGCAACACCTTATATGTTTCAGAAACATAATCTGTATTGCAGAATCGCACGGTCACTTGGACGCATGTCATACGGAAAAGGTGGCGGATACGACCACTGCAATCCCTCGGTTGATGATTAGCTTTTTCTAAATACTCCTTCTGTACACTAATATAAGAGTACTTAGATAATTAAAGTAATGATCTAAACACTCTTATATTAGTTTAGAGAGGGAGTAGTATTTTCGTAGAAAAAAATATAAAGAACTCTATATGAAGGCCTCGCATGCACTTTTCGGAGCGTGTGGTGCCTTGTGCGTTGGTAGTCCCAACATCAGTCCAGCCCCGATCTACACCTTACTGCACCGCGCTGCGTGTGCACCGATTGGCCACCAGCCTCCTGCTACCTTGCAGTAGACAAGTCTAACACGAGCAGGCCAATCCATCCAGCAGCTTGCGGTAACAACACGGGTGACGGAGATTCCAAGTAGCTGGCACAGTTGAGCTGATGGAGCGCTGTGGTGCCTACATATGTCGTGCACGGTCGACCGGGCACATGGCGCGTACGTGACCACACAAGTGTAGCTTCTGACAGACAAACAGGCCGAACTGCATACATACAGAGATCCTTCACGTCGCAGGGGTGGATCTAGGTCACAGTGGTTTGCTGTCCCACCGTGTCACTAGAACTCAAACATGCAAGTGCAACGTGTCACTAGAACTGAAACATGTAGGTACGAGTAAGAGCATCTACATTCAGACTTGACAAATTTGATTCTTTATATGTTCGCGGATGCGTTCGGACGCGTCCGCATGCGTATTCGGACGACCGCTCAAATGAACTGTTCTGCATCTACATAAGTTGAATTCGAACTTTTAAATCCATGCACATCCATCGTACACATCAATGTCGCACATAAATAACAAATATTTGGTAGCCAAAATACATTGTTCTTACATAAATTTTATTTAAAATGCACAACTCGATCATCGGCTCTTTGACTTTGATTGTGGATCAATATATGCTTCACAAGATTATTGATTAGTTGTGCATGCACCTGATGACCTCGAATATTCGGATGCATCTGCAGAAAGTTCATAAGTTGGTCTGTATTTTGCTCTTTCGGAATTTGAATTTGTTCTCTAGGTGTTTCAAATTCATTGGTTTTGGCAACACCATCATGCTCATCCTCGACAATCATGTTGTGCATTGCAGCTCCATGAACAATTCCTGAACGAGCTTGAAACACTCCGAATGCCCTGTGCACATCCTTCCTAATTACTTCATGCATTGTTGCAAAGTGGCTTTTTTTCCTACCGTGTGGTTCGAAAATGGTCTTCACAGACGCCGCCCACTGAGGATAGATGCCACTGGCAAAATAGTGTCCGATGTTGTAGTCATGGTCACTGACGGTATAGTTACACGGCGGCAATTCCCCATTACAAAGCCTCCTGAACACCGGGAATCATTGAAGCATGTTGATGTTGTTGTGAGAACCCGATATTTCAAAGAAAACATGCTAAATCCATAAGTCATATGATGGTACTCCTATCAGTATGATGGTGACATCTTTGATGTGACCTTGATACATTTCCCGCAAAACTTTTTGGCAGTTCTACCATTGCCAATGCATACACTCAATTGATCCGAGCATTCATGCAAACCCTCTGGCATGTTCAATAGACAACAACTTTTCTGTGTCGCTCGTATTTGGTTTTCTCAAATACTCTACTGCCAATACATGCACGACGGCACAAGCAAACTTCACAATTGTCTTCAGACATGTGCTCTCCCTCATCCGAACCATCTCACCAACGACATGTGCGACGGTACCAAGTGCAAGCATCTTGAGAGCAGTTATGCATTTTTGCTTAGCACAAAACGAAAGTTGGCTGCAACAATTCCTTGTGAGCTTAAAGTAATCATCGTAAGCCTCCACTCCCTCCACAATGCGCGAAAACAATGGATTTCGCATGTGAAAACGCCGAGAAAACCATGAATCATCCGGAAAAGTTACATCCGGAGCAAGGTAGGCCTTCTGTAGTAGCCATGCGCCAGAGACCCTATCCCCATTGATCACTCTTCTTCCTTTGATTGAGTCCTTGAAGTTTGGAATATACTCCACATGATGATCTATTTTCTCTTTGCATGCTCATGAGCATGATGATATCCACTTCTTCGTGTGAATAAGACGAATCGAAGAACTCAACTTAAATAATTTAATATGGCTCTGTTGGTTCATAATCCTCGTGTAGTGAAGCATCATAATTCATCATTTTTCCTGGAAAAAATCGCAAGAAACCGGGTCGACCGATGTGTTGAACACATAGAATGCAAGGAGCAGCCCAAGAGTTGTTGGACATACCGCGGTGGCGTCCGGGCCGGCGACGACATCCTCGGCTTCGAGTACGAGAGAGAGGAGTGTTGTGTCGGTGTTGTCGACACATATGCTCGGAACTAGTGCGGAGTACGCGCGTCAACGGAGCAACAAGACAGACGTCAAGAACAAATGGGATGGATGGGGTGAATTTGATGTAACTTGTGGTAGGGTAATCGTGTAGGACAAACGGGCCCGGACACCCCGTATCCGTCCTAAATTTGGACTATATATGAAAAGTGTTGATCAATCTGGATGTTTGAGACACCCGTCTGGCACGGGCGGATCCATAGTTGGTCATGGGTATACAAACATACACCCAAAATTTTTGGCTAGAGATATTTATATATGATGTACTTCCTCCGTCCTAAAATAGATGACTCAAAAGTGACTTAATTTTGTATTAAAGTAATATAAAATTAAATCGTTTTTAAATCATTTATTTTAGGACGGAGGGAGTATACTTTAATACTTTTAGTGCTTATGTGACATTTCTTTGGCGGCAGAAAATGATGAAGCAAGCACGATTTAAACAACGGACCACACCTACTACGCATGTCATCGGCACCAGATAATTAACATTTTTCTTGCCTATTGTCTTCACATGCTCTGTATGCCGATTATATATGTGGTAAAAAATATTTATTTCTTTTGTTATTTCTATAAGGTATCGCCATTTTGATGGAAAAAAGTTGGTACATGAACAATTTAGATACTAGATCAATCTTTTTTGAAAATTTCACAAAAAATATTAAACACCTAAGTAAGAAATCTTGGATGTGCCACTGCCGTTTGAATCTCATTTTCATAACCGATCAATGACCGGCCAGTCCCCCGGGGCATTTGAGGCGCGTACGGATCACTCAGATGGATTGTGGTCCATGAGTGTGCACAATATAATAAACTCTATCGAACTACATAAATACCCATGCATACACCATGTGATGGATTGCGGTCCATCGTCTAGAGCCCCACATAATATAGTAAACCCTATTAAACTATTATATTTACCATTGCAGACACCACGAGAGTACGTGGCGCTCTAGAAACCAAGTTCCAGTCAATATTTTGTTAATATTTAATGTTGGAAATATATTAATTTTAATTATGCAATAAACATATACCGTAGGCCTTGTCTTACCATTTTTCGGGTCAAAAATATGTTTATGAATGTTATCTATATTCACCCAAGAGAAATACAGTTTTGCAATCCTTAGTTGCTCGAAATTCTCCTTGGCGTCAGTTGAATAGGTCGAAGCCCTAAGGTAGAAGATGCAGGCAATGTGGCGAGGGTCAACGAGGCCTCGTCTGAACAACCTGGAGTCGGCAACAACAAGGGAGTGGTGTCGCAAGTGGATGGGAGTCTAATGATCTCGTTTGGAAAAATTGTTGCCCGAAGAGGTTTATATGAATTGTTGGGGGTAGCGGTGAGCCATACATGGTTGCACCGGCGGCCGCAGTGGGTTAAATGTTAGTTTTATCTATGTTGTCTTGGATTTTAATTATGTTTGGCGGTGTTTCTTTCCTTTAGTATATCGTGTTGGATTGTTGTCGGAGACGATATTTGTTCTAAGAATAGGGTAAAGTTGTTCAGTATATGCTTATGGTGTCCTTACGCATTTCAGTCTTGATGTAGCCTGTGGTAGTTGTGTGACCCTTTGGGAACACTTATTTCACACTAAAAACGTGGATTTGCCACTATAATTCTCATGGGCTCACGAATGATCTCCCGCTGAGCCAGGGCCCCTGATTTTCCTGCTCGGTTAGCATTTTATATCTGACTGCTCCATTCCTAGGTCAGGAAAACCAACAATCGTGTTCTTATTTGAAAATATTTGCATACTGATTTCTTAATGTATTTAAAAAATCTTGAATTAAAACACATGAATGTTTAAAAAGTTCATGAAATTGAGAAATCAGTATTTTTATATTTTTCTCTGAATTATATAATAAGTTCACAAATTTAGAAAAAATACTGATTTTATAAAATGTTCATGAAATTTCAAAATATTCATAATAGAGACCAAGAAGTGAAAAAAAAGTGTTCATAGTTTTTCAAAATTATGCATGTTTTTTAAATATTCATGAATTAAAGTGTAAAAATGAAAAGCGGGAAATATAAAAATAGGAAAAAAGGAAACAATATTTAAAACAGTGGAAAAAATAGAAGAAGAAAAAAGCAGCCAATACCTTCTCAAAACCCCTATAGCCCTCGACATATTGGAAGACTTCAAATCTAGGGAGCTTATTCATGAATTAAAATGTGAAATAAAATGAAAACGAAATAGAATTACGAAAACCAAAAGAAAAAACTACTGAAAATAAAGGAAAGAAAAATTTAAATCATGCAATACCTTTTCAAAACTGGAAAACGGTCCGACCCATTACGGTTAGAGATGTGTTACTCTTAACCAACGCTCACACCGAGGCGGGTTCATAACGAATATCACAGCCTCCTATGTGTCAGGAGGCTCCAAATCTAAGGAGCTTATCCATAAATTAAAATATGAAAAAAAAGTAAATTAAATAGGCAAATAAAAGTAGAAAATCTGAAAAACATATTAGTAAAAATAATAGTAGAAAGCACAACAAGAAAGAAAAACAAAAACTAGACAACACATTCTCATAACCGGAAAAATCGGCAAGACCACTACGACTAGGTGTGTGTTATTCTCAACTAGTGACACATATCCTTAGAGGTGGGGCCCATAGGCACCCCTACAGCCCCGATGCACCAGGACACTCTAAATCTATTGACCGTAGTATCTTAGAAGATTTGTCTCGCTGAGTTTTCTTTAGAAGCACAATACCCAAACATGTTTCATGTAATTCACCATTAACAAAACCATTATGTTGCTTTATTGGATTGCTAAAGGGAG
The DNA here is from genome assembly GCF_904849725.1 of Hordeum vulgare subsp. vulgare. NCBI lineage: Eukaryota > Viridiplantae > Streptophyta > Magnoliopsida > Poales > Poaceae > Hordeum > Hordeum vulgare. The sequence continues at coordinate 494,185,638 of NC_058518.1, read as the reverse complement.
GGGGTGGGTACTCCGGTTTATTAGGCTCTAATAATCCTGATAACTGGTAGTAACAAAGACTATCGATACGTCTTGTTATAAGAGAATTTCTAACGGGTTTCGCTATTTAGTATAAGAGAATTGCCAAAAGTATTTGGTATCGGTGGGATGTACCCACCCAGTAAATACCAAAAATAACATCTCAATGATTTTCAAACTAATTTGTGGAACAAAAAAAAGACCTCGTTTTGTGTCAAATTTAAAAATACAAGTTCCACAATTTATTTGAGTAATTAAAAAATGTCAGGCATAATTCAAATATGTTTAAAGGATTTTGAAACTATGACTGGAATAATTGGAACACGTGTGAAAATGTTATGGATTATATTCATGAACAATTTTAAAACAATGAAATTTTAGGTACCTGTTTATGAGATGTTTCTGAAATTAATTTCAATAAAATAAAATAATTGAAGGTGTGTCGAATGTTTTTGAAATTGATTTGGTTATCTGAACTAATTGAAATTTTTGCAGATGGTTTTTAGTTGTACATGTAAACTCTTGTCTGAAATGAAAGAAAATCATTACAATAATTTAAAATGAATAACAATATGACTTTCTAAAATGGAAAAGATATAGTTGAAATTTTGAATAAAATTTCCGAACAAAATACCCACTATATTAAAACTAATTTGCTTTATATTTTTTTAAGTAATTGCTTTAAAAAAATCTTTGAATCATCATGATTTTTGCGAGAATTTGTTGAAGTACTATTATTTCGAGATCCAGTTTGTCAATACCGGAACCTGAAACACGGATATAAAGACTAGTGGTGCTAACAGAAAAATGCTCCATCCGTTTTTAGAAATATGTCTTTTTAAACATTCCATTAGGGACTATATATGAAGCAAACCGAGTGTATCTTCATGTATAATTTATAGTGAAATTTTTTAGAAGACTTATATATTATTTACAAAGAGAATAGAACTCAAAAAAACATCCATGCTTGGCATGGGATTGGTCGGATTCAGGAGCGCTCACTCCACCATGAAGTGACCCCAGAAAATTAGAAATGAATTGTGAAAGGTGTCACTGCACCGACTCGTGCAGAAAAAAGCACGTGCTGCATGCAGAGGCCGGTCGTGGCGACCAGCATTAGTTACGAGATATGTGCGGGTGCAGTTCAGCCCTGTAGTAGTGGGGTATTATCTAAAGTATTATGGATATTATATTACTGTATAATACCACATAAATAATGCATAATATTATACGTATGTTTTATTATAGAATAATTTATTTACATATAATAGCACGTCATTTTATATGAGAAAACGTTTGACAATGGCGTCGGCCGGTCACACGCGCGCCACTCGATCGTGCAGTATCCAGCGCACACACGTGTTTTTTTTGAGGTTACCAGCGCACACACGTATCCCAGTTCAGGTTAAAAGCGCACACACATGCCTTTTGGCCCATCACGACGCTTTTTTTTTCTAAGCCTTACTCTTTTTTATTTATCTTCTTTTCTATATTTTTTTGCGGAAATAATACTTGTATTACTCAACTTACAGGTCCTTACAATCATCTAGGACCAACTTCAAAACATCCTCCGAAGGCAGATCTAACCCAAGTCATAGTACGACCTTCTAGCCTGTCAAAACTAGCTAGCCGATCAGAAGCTTTATTTTGAGATCTAGGTATAAAAGTAATACAAGTTTGTCTAAAGCTCATAAGGTGCTTGATTTCACCAACCAGCGAAGCATACACCCATTGTTCCGGCTCAACGATAGAGATCATCGCCATCGCCATGCTCGAGTCCAACTCAATCAGAATTGGAAGGTTGGATAGTTGAATAGCAAAAGAAATCCCTTCCATACCAGCACACAATTCAGCCTCCAGTGCATCTCTGCAAGAGTAAAGGGATCTGCAAGAGGAGAACACAATGGCCCCCAAGAGTAAAGGGATCTTCTTCCTTATGTTGTCTTCAAGATCCATGTTCATTAGTCCAGTTTTTGCTATATACTTCAACCGATTTGAAAATTTGCTACAAATGGCATCGCATATTGTTGTCATCGACGTCATGTTTTGCTGCAATGCACAATCGGCATCACGTTTTTGCTACAACCGCTTTCATTTTTACTACATACTTCACGGGAGCTCCGGTCCGTAGCGGTGGCGATGACTTTTCTGCCGCAACCGTAGTAGATTTTTCTATGTCCGCGAATAATTTTTGCTACATCCATTCACTTAGACATAAAAATTTGCGGCCTACAACGACGAGCTACGCCGCCGGCGACGATGACAACGCTTTTCGCTGTAACCGTTCTCTCTGCTTGCTACGATCGACAAAGAAATTTGCTATCAGGAAAGGCGAGTAAGATTTGTAACCAGCGAGCGCACCGGTGAGCGGCTTCGCCAAGTGTGCCGCGGGCGGCTCCGTTGAGCGCGCCACCAAGCGGATCCGTCGAGCGCACCACCGAGCGGCTCCGCCGAGCTGCTAGTGAGAGGCGGTGAGAGGTCATTGAGGCAGTCTTGCATGGAGGTGTATGCGAGCGATGATGGATTTTTTTTTTCTGTTTTTTCTTCTCTGGATTTGACGGGTATATGTGCATGTATCCCACCCTAAGGGATTATCTAGCAGTCTTCTTTAATATCATAAGATATTATAATATGCAAAAAAATCAACCTGCATTTGGATGATCGGAGGGACAATGGTCTTCCCAACTCATCAGGGTTCAAGTCCAACAGGGGACTAACCACCAACGATCGACGAAACCTGAAGTATGTAGCGCCCCCAATCAGCGGCCATACCCAAATCCTTGGTTCCATCACTCGCATTATTAAAAAAAAAAGTTGACATGTATAATAGTATCATCTATGATACTCTTTTTATACACATCCTAACTACAGTTGTGCACATCCGCACACAGTGGTGGCAGCTCGAGCCGAGCTGCCATGAGCCCTGTGCTCATTATGAAAACGCCGATGCAGCGTCATGGTCCTCTCTCCCGGTGCCGGCCAGTGCATAGAGCGATGCCCCTCCATCTCGATCAGGCTCCATATATATATATAGCCCAGTTCCAAACATCGAACACGTACGCTAGCTAGCACGATCGATCATCGATATCGTAGGCGAGGCCACACGATGAGCTGCCAAGAAGGCGCCATGCCAGCGGCGGCGGTGGCGCAGCCGCACGTCCTTCTCGTGTCGTGCCCGCTGCAGGGCCACGTGAACCCGCTACTCCGCCTCGGCCGGCGCCTCGCCGCCAGGGGCATCCTGGTCACCTTCACCACCCTCCGCCACGCCGGTCTCCGTGCCACCCACCGCGACGGCGTCAGCTCCGAGTTGTACCAGCTGCGCGACCACGACGGCGACCAGATGAACCCCGAAGACATGCTACGGCACGTCGTGGCTGAGGGCCCCGCGGCGCTGGCCGATCTGGTCCGGCGCCAGGCCGACGCCGGCCGGCCGGTCACCTGCGTCGTCAACACCACCTTCGTGCCCTGGGCGCTCGACGTGGCCCGGGAGCTGGGCCTCCCCTGCGCCACGCTGTGGAACCAGTCCTGCGCCGTGCTGTCCCTCTACCACCACTTCTACAACGACGACGCGTCGTTCCCGAGCGCGGCGGACGACGCGCCGGTGGCGCTGCCCGGGCTGCCGCCCATGTCCTTGGAAGAGCTGCCGCTCATGGTTCGCCCCGAGTTCGCGCACAACCTCTGGGGCCAGATGCTCCAGGCGCAGCTGCTGGAGGTTCAGGGGAAGCAGGCGCCGTCCTCCTGGGTGCTCGTCAACACCTTTTACGAGCTCGAGCGCGACGCCGTAGACGCGCTACGTGCATGCGCCGTCGCCGCCACGCCCGTCGGCCCGCTCCTGGACGATGAGCCGGCCGTGGCCGACGACGACGGCTGCGTGATGGCGTGGCTCGACGAGCAGCCGCCGCGCTCTGTGGTGTACGTGGCGTTCGGCAGCCTGGTGGACATCGGGCGGGGCGAGACGGCGGCACTGGCGGAGGGGCTGGCCGGCACGGGCAGGCCGTTCCTTTGGGTGGTGCGGGACGACCTCCTCCGCCTCCCGGAGCCCGTCCTCGCCGCATGCCGCGGAGACACCGGCAGGATCGTGCCGTGGTGCCCGCAGTGGCGCGTGCTCCGGCACGGCGCGGTCGGGTGCTTCGTGACGCACTGCGGGTGGAACTCCGTCACCGAGGCGCTGGCCGCGGGCGTGCCGGTGGTCGCGTACCCGTGGTGGTCGGACCAGTTCACCAACGCCAAGTTCTTGGTGGAGGAGTACGGGGTCGGCGTCCGGCTGCCGGCGCCCGTCACGCAGGGCGCGCTCTGTGCGTGCATCGAGGAGGTGATGAGCGGTCCGGAGGCAGAAGCGATCCGCACGAGGGCGACGGCGTGGAAGGAGGAGGCGGCGGTGGCGGTGGCCGACGGCGGGTCCTCGGGCCGGAGCTTAGAGGCTTTCGTTGACTTCTTGCGGGCGCCCATAGGATCTCGTGGAGTTGACACGATTAGCTCGCCGGCAAAGCAGGGATCAGTCAGTTCGTTATAATTTCGCGGTGGCGCTGGAATAAACCATCTATCACTTGAAGAACATTTTTGTTGAGCTCCAACACGTTCACCGTCCGGCACCATTCTATGGATATTATGCTCCTCGAAAGATTTTTGCTAATCTTTGTACTCGTACCAAATGTCGTTGCATCATAGGCATAATGTGGATAGAGCAAAGAGATGCCAAATGGCCGGTTCCTGCCAAATGTTGTCGCGTCTTGTCTCCTCTCTTGGCTCCTTCTCATGTATGTACACCCTCCATCCAAATTTACTGATCCCAATGTATTCCAACTTTTTCAAGTCAAATTTAGACAATATACGTCCGTACTGAATTACTTGTCAAAAAGTGGATATATCTAGATGTAACTTTATATTTAGATACATTTCATTTTACTCATTTTTGCGACAAGCAATCGGGACAAAGAGAGTAATTGGCAAGCAGTGGCAGAGCCAGAAAAATCGAACAAGGGGGGCAAGTATTGTTAAATCTTGTTGGGGCGGACCAATCCATCAAAAACACCATTATGGCAGAGAAAATCACTATTACTACTCATATTACTAAGCTTGCACGTGCAACGTATGTATTCTAATAAATTATAATAAAAATATGAGATTTGTATTGTGTTTTTACCACAAGATTTAAATACATGCCATGCCCAATGATTTTAATGTAACAATTTGTTTTAGATTAAGACATAGTTCTTGTTTGACCGGTGAAAGTTGAAATGTTCTGATCCCAAAATTCAAAAAACAAAATGAAAAACTCGCGCATGTAACCCACGATGAATACACATGTCTTCACATAAAATTAACGATCGCATAGATGTATTGTAATTTTTAGTTACTACAAAATACTTAAAAATAACAACTAATCAACATTATCTATTAGTCATTATTTGATGATGATCCTCTCTCGAAGGTCTATCTTTTGATGTGATCTATAATGCTTCGTTCTAAGACTTGAATATGATTTAGAACTTCATTCTACTCATACTTCAAAATATGAACCAAAAAATGCTTCCTTAGTTCACAATCACCCTACATATGTATTATATAATATTGTTATTAAAAAAACATGTGTAACGTTTATATAAATGAGCATCTCGTCGATACTTACCTTGGGTAGTGCAAAATGTAACGTTCCATCCTGCCATGAGTGTATGTATGAAATGTTACATGTGAGTTGAATGAATCAATTAAGATTGCAATGTATTGACAAGATTATCCTATTCGCAAAAAAAGACAAGATTATTACCCGTATGAATTTGTGGGAACAACAGGAACTTTCCATTCCCATATAAAGATGTTGTCCTTGAAGGTGGGGTTTGCAACTTGGAGAGCAAGGTTTAGATCGTTGACCATACTTTCAAGTATATGCTTTCCGAAAGTGGGTATTGAAAGCGGGTCCAAAATATAAACAACGTTTTTATGTTGGTCCAAGACGAACAATAAAATAACAAAGAATATCACAAGGCAATAAAATCTGCAATGATGCATATATTTAGAAACACAACAAACATTATCATTCATTAAGACCAAATAAATAATGAATTTTAGTTCAACCCTTATCATATCACATTCTGAGAGCTATCAAGCCACCTATCAAACAGTTGTGCCAACATAGCAATGTGAATGTCGTCACGATGACTTGGAACTCGTGCATAGTGGGACATGGACTACAATAATATAAGAAAACATTAGAAGAATGGAGGAAAATTTAATATGTGATTATAATAACTCACACAAAATCATATATCCATATAGTGTACTCAGATGTCTATAGCAAGCTGGATGTGGTGGCATGCTAGTATCCGCACATCCATATTAAAACAATGTGCATCCATGTACTCATCATTATTTAATTATGTTCTTTAATTGTCCCAAATTTAGACTAATGGGATACGGGTGAGAGCTTTTCACCCATTCACTCGTGTGAAAATGGGAATTCTATCAATTATAATTATACAAGAGCAATAATTTATTAGAAACAAAAATGAATTGGAGAAATGTGTCTTACCGTAGCAAACAGACATCATCAACCATGTGTATGGACAAGCAAGCTATTAAGTCGTCATTTATTGCAAAGACAGATGGCGAAAGGATATATGATTGCGAGATGACCTCAACTTGTGATGATGAGTTGGATGCTTTTGGTTTGTTAGGAGGTCTTTCCACAATCATACTATCGGTGGAATCCATGCTCGTTTCATCATCATCGAAGTTCCGGTTTCTTATATCATCATCATTCATTTCCAAGTCGACTAAAATGCCCGCTTTTGTTCTAAATTCTGTCATATGAACCGAAAGTGAAGTAATAATAATAAGACTTAGTTTTCAAATAATTATACACCATGAAATAAATACTATCATGGTAGGATGCAAGATATACCTGTGTTATACCTGTGCGGGAGTGTTGGACAAACTATCTCGTGCGAAGTACTCCATGTAATTTAACATTGAGAGACCACAAGATGACCTAGATGATTATGAAAATTTGATGTGCTGAATAACAAAAATATCAACAAAATATTATTAGCATTATAAAATGATGATGACTGCACCACATAGTCATATCGGTCAACCTCAATAAAAAAAGAATTGAACAACGTCCGCGAATATAAATCAAATGAACAAAATGGCTATCAATAAAAAAAATTGAATTTGTCAACGCATTTTTTATAAATAAAATGAATTATAATAAACATGAACTTTGTATTGTGTTTTTACCACAAGATTTAAATGTGTGCCATGCCCAATGATTTCAATGTAGTAGTTTGTTTTAGATTAAGACATAGTTCTTGTTTGACGGGTGAAAGTTGAAATGTTCTCATCCCAAAATCCAAAAATCAAAATGAAAAAACTCGCGCATGTAACACATGATGAATAGACATGTCTTCACAAAAAATTAACGACCGCATAAATGTATTGTAATTTTTAGTTATTACAAAAATACTTAAAAATAACAACTAATCAACATTATCTAGATGTAGTCCTTGAAGGCACGGTTTGCAACTTGGAGAGCAAGGTTTAGATCATTGACCATACTTTCAAGCATATGTTTCCAAAAGTGGGTATTTAAAGAGGGTCCAAAATATAGACAACTTTTTTATGTTGGTCCAAGACAAACAATAAAAAGAGCCCAAGAATATCACGAGGCAATAAAATATGCAATGATGCATACATTTAGAAACACAACAATCATTATCATTCATTAAGACCAAATAAACAATGTTTTTGAATTCAAATCTTACCATATCATATTGTGAGATATGATACTCATTTCTATCACGCCAGCTATCAAACAATTATGCCAACATAGCAATGTCTATGTCGTCGTGACGACTTGAAACTCGTGCATAGTGGGACATGGACTACAGTAATATAAGAAAACATTAGTAGAATGGAGCAAAATTAATATGTGATTATAATAACTCACATAGAATCGTAGATCCATATAATGTACTGGGATATCTCTAGCAAGTTGGACGCCGTGACACGCTAGTATCCGCACAACCATATTAAAACAGTTAGCATCCATGTACTCATCATTCTTTAATATCTTCTTTAATTGTCTCAAATTTAGACTAATAGGATAAGAGTGGGAGCTTTTCACTCATTCACCCTTGTGAAATGGGAGTTTGTCAATTATACTTATACAAGAGTAATAATTTACTATAAACAAAAATGAATTGGAAAAATGTGTCTTCCTCTAGTAAAGGGACGTCATCAACCATGCTGATGAACAAGCAAAGTTCGTATATTAACTCGTCATTTGTTGGAGTTGCAGATGGTGAAAGGATACATGACTGCGAGATGAGCTCAACTTGTGATGATGAGTTGAATGCTTTTGGTTTGTTAAGAGGTCTTTCAACAACCGTACAATCGCTGGGATCCGTGTTGGTTTATCATCATCAAAGTTTCGGTTTCTTATATCATCATCATTCAATTTCGAGTGGACTAAAATGATTGCTAATTTTGTTCTAAAATCTGTCATATGAACCTAAAGTGAATTAATAATAATAATATGCTCGCTACTTATGAACTTGGGAGTGATTCTTTGTTGCATCACTGCTGCAATCAGGGAATTTGCCATCAGCCAATTCTTTGTCATCTGTTGGCTATTGGCAAAGAGCCTCTTTGTCGTCAGCTACCACAAAACACACGGCAAAGACCTGGCTGATGGCAAAGACATTGTTTTCCATCAGCCAAGTCTTTGCCATCTGCCTGCAGACGGCACAGAAGGAGAAGGCAGACGACAAAGAGCCCACGCCTCATCCCCCACTTTGTCGTGTGCCAGCACACGACAAAGTGGATGGCCCATAACGACCGACGCCGCCCCCACCCCTCCTTGTCGTCTGCCAGCACGCCTTTATCGTCCGCTAGCGGACGACAAAGGGGATGGCCCCATAACGGCTGACATAGCCCCACCCACCCACCCCCTCTTTCTATGTGTCTCTCTCCCTCGCCCTCGCCGTGTGACAGGCCGAGACCGACGCCCAGAAGATTCCCCCTTTTATTTTCGTTTCCGTCGTGTGATTAGTTTTATTTGTTGCATCGTCATTTAGTTTGCATCACGCATCATGCATCATCTCCGTCATCTCTGGTGTGATTGCTTCCATTGTTGTGTTTATTTTTTCCCTCTTCTCCTAGCCACTCTTTGTTCTTTTCCTTTTCCCATTCTCAACTTATTTCAATCCATTGGAATCTTGGGTGTCATACCAACTTCGCTCGTTATCTCATTCGCAACGCCGTTGACATTCTTCCCATGATAGCCCTTGCACCTTTCTTATTTTTTTCCCTTTGCTTTCATTTATTTGAGTTGCAGATGTAATGCTCAAATAAATGTTTCCGTTGAGCCCATAAATAATATTCGTTGTATAGGGTCTCGTCCCCCCCGGTGCGCCTCCTCTCGTCTTCCTCCCTGTGCGCCGCCTCCATGGCCTCGGCCTCCCCCCGCGCGCCATGACCGTCGCCCTGCTCCCCAGGCCGTCGCCCCTACCTCGCTCCCGGTCGCCGCTCGCCAGATCCCTCGCCGCCGCGCCGCCTCGGCTCGCCGTTCTCCCGCGCGCCGCCGCCCACCTGCAGGAGCCCCGCTCCCCGCGCCTCCCTGTTGCTGTCACTGCCCGGGTTGCCGTGTCGTGGCCTCTCCCCGCCGTACTGTCACGTCCCCGGCGCCTCCCGCGCGCTGCCGTGCTCGCCGCCGCAATCTCCGTGCTGCGCCTGCCGCCGTGCCCGCCAAGGACATCTCCCGCATGCTGCCCTGCCGCCATGGGCATGTTGTGCCGCTGCTGCGTTTTTGCTGTTGCCTGATGCAGTGCTTGCTGACTGCTGCCTTGCTGTGCCGCTGCTTGCTAGCTGCTGCTATTAGTCGCTGCCGCCATTAGTTGTGGTTGCCGAGCTGTTGCTGCTGCCGCAGCTAGCTGCTGTAACTGTTGCGTATTGATATTGCTGTCGCTGCCCTGGTTGTTGCTGCTGCCGTGGTGATGCTGCTGCTGTCCTGAGGTGCGCTGTGTTGCTGCTTGCTGCCCATGCCGTTGCCTGCTTGCCGTTTTGCTGCTGGCTATAGATGCTGTAGCTGTTGTGTTGCTACCGAGTTGCTGCGGTGGTTGCTGTGCCGTGCTATGCTGCGTTATTGCTTGCCCGCTGCAAGTTGCTTGTTGGCCTGAAGTTTGCCATGGCCGTAGCTACTATGCTTGCTGTTGCTGTTGTTAGATGCTTAGATGCTGCTAGTTAGTAGATGTTGTTGTTGTAGATGCTTGTTGTTAGATGCTAGATGCTGCTTGCTAGTGTGCTTGTTGTAGCTAGACGTGTTAGTTGCTGTTGCTAGCATTGTTAGTTGTAGTTGCTACTTGCCTTGCTAGTTAGGCTAGGTGCTGCTAGCTTGCTAGCTTGCTGTTGCAAGTTGCTGCTGTTAGATGGTGGCATGATGTTGTTGTGTCGCCGTTGCCTGCTGCTGGTGCTGCTTGCGTCGCGTTGCTATTTGATGTCGCTGGTTATGTCGGTGAAGACCGCGTGCGTCATTCCCTCCTTCATGGAACCGACAAGATCGGCGAGTACCACGACGTCCTCGACGACCCCCGGAACGTGTTCGACAACCGATGTGAAGACCGTGACCGACGCCGAAGACCGTGAACCACGACGCCGAGCGAACGACTACCGTCGACGAAACCGTGTACGACTACTTCCAAGACGACCACGACTTCCACGACGTCCGCTACAAACCGATCCGATTCGAATCGCACGCTTCGAAGGTATACCGATGGGACATGTCGTGTACCGAACACATATGATGTATGAGTTGAATATATGTTGCACCGTATGTTGCCCGTGGCACGTTGTGTTACTCTTTTGTTGTGCCCGACATATGGGAACCCGATATACGGGATCACCCCATCTTTATTTACCGTTCCCGCACACGCTCCCTATTCGTTGGCACGTTATCTCGATGAGTTATCGGGATAGGTACATTGCCGTGGCATCGTTTTCGACTTGCCGCCATTGTTCCCTCTCGCTAGCCGTAGCGACTCTTGCTTCTTTTCCCTTCTTGCCGTGATGTAATGAACTCGCATGCATGACGCATTCATGGCATATAATCTTGTGTTGCATGTCTCTCGTGTCGTAGCTCCGTTCTATGTCTCGCGTGTTACCCGACTAGGATGACACGTAGGAACATCGCTACACCCTTGCCATGTTAACAACAATTAAATATTGCCGTGTAAATAAACGGGAGTGAACTAATAATTAATCCTGGAGTTTCGTCGATGCATATCGAGCTTCACTTAATACGTAGTGTTTGCGTGATGTGAATTGCCATGCCATCCCCTACATTTTGTTCTGATCATACATCGTATTAGGGTGTGCATCATGTCTTGCATTTGTCGTGGTGAATATCTGTGTTGATGTTTGTTTCCGGTTTGCTCCGTCTTGATAGAGTTCCGCAAGCGTGTCGGAATGTGAGGAATCGTTCGACTACGTTGGTTCGCCGACTTCACCGAGTCGTTCTTCTTCCAAGTGGGATCTCAGGCAAGATGACCATTTCCCCAGATACCATTACTATCATTGCCATGCTAGTTTTATTGCTTCTATCGATTATGTCTCGTTGCCTACCACATGTTAAATATCAGCCTCTGAATCATGCCATGATAACCTTCAACCTGTTCGACCTAGCAAACCACTGATTGGCTATGTTACCGCCTGCTTAACCATGTTGTTAGCGTTGCTAGTTGCAGGTGTAGTTGCTTCCATGTGACAACATGGGTTCCTTGTTATATCATCCTATTTAAATGCTATTTAATTTAATGCACCTATATACATGGTAAAAGGTGGAAGGCTCTGCCTTTCTAGCCTGGTGTTTTGTTGCACCTTTCCCCCCTTAGTTTCAGCTACCGGTGTTATGTTTCATAAACGAGCGCTCCTAACACGATCGAGGTTGTAATGGGGACCCCCTTGATAATTTGTTTTAGATTAAAGTGTTGGGGAACGTCGCATGGGAAACAAAAAATTTCCTACGCGCACGAAGACCTATCATGGTGATGTCCATCTACGAGAGGGGATGAGTGATCTACGTACCCTTGTAGATCGCACAGCAGAAGCGTTAGAGAACGCGGTTGATGTAGTGGAACGTCCCTCGATCCGCCCCGCGAACAATCCCACGATCAGTCCCACGATCTAGTACCGAACGGACGACACCTCCGCGTTCAGCACACGTACAGCTCGACGATGATCTCGGCCTTCTTGATCCAGCAAGAGAGACGGAGAGGTAGAAGAGTTCTCCGGCAGCGTGACGGCGCTCCGGAGGTTGGTGATGATCTTATCTCAGCAGGGCTCCGCCCGAGCTCCGCAGAAACACGATCTAGAGGAAAAACTATGGAGGTATGTGGTCGGGCAGCCGTGAGAAAGTCGTCTCAAATCTGCCCTAAAAGCCCCATATATATAGGAGGAGGGAGGGGGACCTTGCCTTGGGGTCCAAGGGATCCCCAAGGGGTCGGCCGAGCCAGGGGGGAGGACTCTCCCCCCCCAAACCGAGTCCTACTTGGTTTGGTGGGAGGGAGTCCTTTCCCCTTCCCACTTCTTCCTTTTTTTTCTTTCCTTTGATTTTTTTCTCTCTTGGCGCATAGGGGATTGGTGGGCTGTCACACCAGCCCACTAAGGGCTGGTGTGACCCCCCCAAATGCCTATGGGCTTCCCCGGAGTGGGTTGCCCCCCTCCGGTGAACTCCCGGAACCCATTCGTCATTCCCGGTACATTCCCGGTAACTCCGAAAACCTTCCGGTAATCAAATGAGGTCATCCTATATATCAATCTTCGTTTCCGGACTTTTCCGGAAACCCTCGTGACGTCCGTGATCTCATCCGGGACTCCGAACAACATTCGGTAACCAACCATATAACTCAAATACGCATAAAACAACGTCGAACCTTAAGTGTGCAGACCCTGCGGGTTCGAGAACTATGTAGACATGACCCGAGAGACTCCTCGGTCAATATCCAATAGCGGGACCTGGATGCCCATATTGGATCCTACATATTCTACGAAGATCTTATCGTTTGAACCTCAGTGCCAAGGATTCGTATAATCCCGTATGTCATTCCCTTTGTCCTTCGGTATGTTACTTGCCCGAGATTCGATCGTCAGTATCCGTATACCTATTTCAATCTCGTTTACCGGCAAGTCTCTTTACTCGTTCCGTAATACAAGATCCCGTAACTTACACTAAGTCACATTGCTTGCAAGGCTTGTGTGTGATGTTGTATTACCGAGTGGGCCCCGAGATACCTCTCCGTCACACGGAGTGACAAATCCCAGTCTTGATCCATACTAACTCAACTAACACCTTCGGAGATACCTGTAGAGCATCTTTATAGTCACCCAGTTACGTTGCGACGTTTGATACACACAAAGCATTCCTCCGGTGTCAGTGAGTTATATGATCTCATGGTCATAGGAATAAATACTTGACACGCAGAAAACAGTAGCAACAAAATGACACGATCAACATGCTACGTCTATTTAGTTTGGGTCTAGTCCATCACGTGATTCTCCTAATGACGTGATCCAGTTATCAAGCAACAACACCTTGTTCATAATCAGAAGACACTGACTATCATCGATCAACTGGCTAGCCAACTAGAGGCATGCTAGGGACGGTGTTTTGTCTATGTATCCACACATGTAAATGAGTCTTCATTCAATACAATTATAGCATGGATAATAAACTATTATCTTGATACAGGAATTATAATAATAACTATACATTTATTATTGCCTCTTGGGCATAATTCCAAAAGTCTCCCACTTGCACTAGAGTCAATAATCTAGCCCTCACATCACCATGTGAATTACATTGTAATAAATCTAACACCCATACAGTTCTGGTGTCGATCATGTTTTGGCCGTGGAAGAGGTTTAGTCAGCGGGTCTGCTACATTCAGATCCGTGTGCACTTTGCATATATTTACGTCCTCCTCCTCGACGTAGTCGCGGATGAGGTTGAAGCGTCGTTTGATGTGTCTGGTCTTCTTGTGAAACCTTGGTTCCTTTGCCAGGGCAATGGCACCAGTGTTGTCACAGAACAAGGTTATTGGATCCAGTGCACTTGGCACCACTCCAAGATCCGTCATGAACTGCTTCATCCAGACACCCTCCTTAGCTGCCTCCGAGGCAGCCATGTACTCCGCTTCACATGTAGAATCTGCTACGACGCTTTGCTTGGAACTGCACCAGCTTACTGCACCCCTGTTAAGAATAAATACGTATCCGGTTTGTGACTTAGAGTCGTCCGGATCTGTGTCAAAGCTTGCATCAACGTAACCCTTTACGGCGAGCTCTTCGTCACCTCCTTACACGAGAAACATCTCCTTAGTCCTTTTCAGGTACTTTAGGATATTCTTGACCGCTGTCCAGTGATCCACTCCTGGATTACTCTGGAACCTGCCTGCCATACTTATGGCCAGGCTAACATCCGGTCTAGTGCACAGCATCGCATACATGATAGAACCTATGGCTGAAGCATAGGGGACGGAGCGCATATGCTCTCTATCTTCATCAGTTGCTGGGCACTGAGTCTTACTCAATCTCGTACCTTGTAACACCGGCAAGAACCCTTTCTTGGACTGTTCCATTTTGAACCTCTTCAAAACTTTATCAAGGTATGTGCTTTGTGAAAGTCCTATCAGGCGTTTTGATCTATCCCTATAGATCTTAATGCCTAGAATGTAAGCAGCTTCTCCTAGGTCCTTCATAGAGAAACTTTTATTCAAGTAACCTTTTATGCTCTCTAAAAGCTCTACGTTGTTTCCAATCAGTAATATGTCATCCACATATAATATTAGAAACGCCACAGAGCTCCCACTCACTTTCTTGTAAATACAAGATTCTCCAACCACTTGTATAAACCCAAATGCTTTGATCACCTCATCAAAGCGTTTGTTCCAACTCTGAGATGCTTGCACCAGTCCATAAATGGATCGCTGGAGCTTGCACACCTTGTCAGCATTTTTAGGATCGACAAAACCTTCGGGTTGCATCATATACAACTCTTCCTTAAGGAAACCGTTAAGGAACGCCGTTTTGACATCCATCTGCCAGATTTCATAATCGAAAAATGCAGCTATTGCTAACATGATTCTGACGGACTTAAGCATCGCTACGGGAGAGAAAGTCTCATCGTAGTCAATTCCTGGAACTTGTGAAAAACCCTTTGCCACAAGTCGAGCTTTATAAACGGTCACATTACCGTCAGCGTCCGTCTTCTTCTTAAAGATCCATTTGTTCTGAATAGCCTTGCGGCCCTCAGGCAGTATCTCCAAAGTCCACACTTTGTTCTCATACATGGATCCTATCTCGGATTTCATGGCTTCTAGCCATTTGTTGGAATCTAGGCCCACCATTGCTTCTTCATAATTTGCAGGTTCATTGTTGTCTAACAACATGATTGATAAGACGGGATTACCGTACCACTCTGGAGCAGCGCGTGATCTCGTCGACCTGCGTGGTTCAACAGAAACTTGAACTGGAGTTTCATGATCATCATCATTAACTTCCTCCTCAACCGGCGTCGCAACGACAGAGGTTTCCCCTTGCCCTGCGCCACCATCCAGAGGGATGAGAGGTTCGACAACCTCGTCAAGTTCTATCTTCCTCCCACTCAATTCTCTCGAGAGAAACTCCTTCTCGAGAAAAGTTCCGTTTTTAGCAACAAACACTTTGCCCTCGGATTTGAGATAGAAGGTGTACCCAACTGTCTCCTTTGGGTAACCTATGAAGACGCATTTTTCCGCTTTGGGTTCCAGCTTTTCAGGCTGAAGCTTTTTGACATAAGCATCACATCCCCAAACTTTAAGAAACGACAACTTTGGTCTTTTGCCATACCACAGTTCGTATGGCGTCGTCTCAACGGATTTTGATGGTGCCCTATTCAAAGTGAATGCAGCTGTTTCTAATGCATAACCCCAAAATGACAACGGCAAATCAGTAAGAGACATCATAGATCGCACCATCTCTAACAAAGTACGATTACGACGTTCGGACACACCATTACGCTGTGGTGTTCCAGGCGGTGTTAACTGCGAAACAATTCCACATTGTCTTAAGTGAGCACCAAACTCGAAACTCAGATATTCACCCCCACGATCAGACCGTAGGAACTTGATCTTCTTGTTACGATGATTTTCTACTTCACTCTCAAATTGCTTGAACTTTTCAAATGTTTCAGACTTGTGCTTCATCAAGTAGATATAACCATATCTACTTAAATCATCAGTGAAGGTGAGAAAATAACGATATCCGCCGCGTGCCTCCACGCTCATCGGACCACACACATCGGTATGTATGATTTCCAACAAGTCACTTGCACGCTCCATTGTTCCGGAGAACGGAGTTTTAGTCATCTTGCCCATGAGGCATGGTTCGCACGTGTCAAGTGAATCAAAGTCAAGTGACTCCAAAAGTCCATCAGCATGGAGTTTCTTCATGCGCTTTACACCAATATGACCCAAGCGGCAGTGCCACAAAAACATGGCGCTATCATTGTTTACTCTAACTCTTTTGGTCTCAATGTTATGTATATGTGTAGTGCTATCGAGATTCAATATGAACAATCCTCTCACATTTGGTGCATGACCATAAAAGATATTACTCATAGAAATAGAACAACCATTATTCTCAGACTTAAAAGAGTAACCGTCTCGCAATAAACAAGATCCAGATATAATGTTCATGCTCAACGCAGGCACTAAATAACAATGATTTAAGTTCATCACTAATCCCGATGGTAGTTGAAGTGATACGGTGCCGACGGCGATTGCATCAACATTGGAACCGTTTCCTACGCGCATCGTCACTTCGTCTTTCGCCAGCCTTCGTCTATTCCGCAGTTCCTGCTTCGAGTTGCAAATGTGAGCAACAGAACCGGTATCAAATACCCAGGCACTACTACGAGAGCCGGTTAAGTACACATCAATAACATGTATATCAAATATACCTGATTTTTCTTTACCCGCCTTCTTGTCTGCCAGATACTTGGGGCAATTGCGCTTCCAGTGACCCATACCCTTGCAATAGAAGCACTCTGTTTCAGGCTTAGGTCCAGCCTTGGGTTTCTTCGGCGGATTGGCAACAGGCTTGCCGCTCTTCTTCGAATTGCCCTTCTTGCCTTTGCCGTTTCTCTTGAAACTAGTGGTCTTGCTCACCATCAACACTTGATGCTCTTTACGGAGTTCAGACTCTGCGACTTTCAGCATCGCAAACAACTCACCGGGAGACTTGTTCATCCCTTGCATGTTGTAGTTCAACACAAAGCCTTTATAGCTTGGCGGCAGTGATTGAAGGATTCTGTCAGTGATAGCTTCTTGCGGGAGTTCAATCCCCAGTTCAGCTAGACGGTTTGAGTACCCAGACATTTTGAGCACATGTTCACTGACAGATGAGTTTTCCTCCATCTTGCTAGCATAGAATTTATCGGAGGTCTCATACCTCTCGATCCGGGCGTTCTTCTGAAAGATAAACTTCAACTCCTGGAACATCTCAAATGCTCCATGACGCTCAAAGCGACGTTGAAGTCCCGGTTCCAAGCCATACAAGACTGCACATTGAACTATTGAGTAGTCCTCCTTACGTGCTAACCAAGCGTTCTTAACATCCTGATCAGCCGTAGCGGTGGTTCATCTCCTAGCGCAGCATTAAGGACATAATCCTTCTTTCCAGCTTGTAAGATTAGCTTAAGATTACGAGCCGAGTCTACAAAGTTGCTTCCATCATCTTTCAACTTAGCTTTCTCTAGGAACGTATTAAAATTCAGGATGACACTTGCGTGAGCCATGATCTACAACACAAATACATACAAAGTGGACTTAGACTATGTTCAAGATAATTAGAGTTCAACTTAATCAAATTATATGCCAAACTCCCACTCAAAAAGTACATCTCTCTAGTCATTTGAGTGGTTCATGATCCACTTACACTATCCCAAGTCCGATCATCACGTGAGTCGAGAGTAGTTTCAGTGGTAAGCATCCCTATGCTAATCATATCAACTATATGATTCATGATCGACCTTTCGGTCTCATGTGTTCCGAGGCCATGTCTGCACATGCTAGGCTCGTCAAGCTTAACCCGAGTGTTCCGCGTGCGCAACTGTTTTGCACCCGTTGTATGTGAACGTTGAGTCTATCACACCCGATCATCACGTGGTGTCTCGAAACGACGAACTGTAGCAACGGTGCACAGTCGGGGAGAACACAATTTCGTCTTGAAATTTTAGTGAGAGATCACCTCATAATGCTACCGTCGTTCTAAGCAAAATAAGGTGCATAAAAGGATTAACATCACATGCAATTCATAAGTGACATGATATGGCCATCATCTCGTGCTTCTTGATCTCCATCGCCAAAGCACCGGCACGATCTTCTTGTCACCGGCGCCACACCATGATCATCCATCAACGTGTTGCCATCGGGGTTGTCGTGCTACTTATGCTATTACTACTAAAGCTACATCCTAGCAAAATAGTAAACGCATCTGCAAGCACATATGTTAGTATAAAGACAACCCTATGGCTCCTGCCGGTTGCCGTACCATCGACGTGCAAGTCGATATTTCTATTACAACATGATCATCTCATACATCCAATATATCACATCACATCGTTGGCCATACCACATCACAATCATACCCTGCAAAAACAAGTTAGACGTCCTCTAATTTTGTTGTTGCATGTTTTACGTGGTGACCAAGGGTATCTAGTAGGATCGCATCTTACTTACGCAAACACCACAACGGAGATATATGAGTTGCTATTTAACCTCATCCAAGGACCTCCTCGGTCAAATCCGATTCAACTAAAGTTGGAGAAACCGTCACTTGCCAGTCATCTTTGAGCAAAGGGGGTTACTCGTAACGATGAAACCAGTCTCTCGTAAGCGTACGAGTAATGTCGGTCCAAGCCGCTTCAATCCAACAATACCGCGGAATCAAGAAAAGACTAAGGAGGGCAACAAAACGCACATCACCGCCCACAAAACCTTTTGTGTTCTACTCGAGAAGACATCTACGCATGAACCTAGCTCATGATGCCACTGTTGGGGAACGTCGCATGGGAAACAAAAATTTTCCTACGCGCACGAAGACCTATCATGGTGATGTCCATCTACGAGAGGGGATGAGTGATCTACGTACCCTTGTAGATCGCACAGCAGAAGCGTTAGAGAACGCGGTTGATGTAGTGGAACGTCCTCACGTCCCTCGATCCGCCCCGCGAACAATCCCGCGATCAGTCCCACGATCTAGTACCGAACGGACGGCACCTCCGCGTTCAGCACACGTACAGCTCGACGATGATCTCGGCCTTCTTGATCCAGCAAGAGAGACGGAGAGGTAGAAGAGTTCTCCGGCAGCGTGACGGCGCTCCGGAGGTTGGTGATGATCTTATCTCAGCAGGGCTCCGCCCGAGCTCCGCAGAAACACGATCTAGAGGAAAAACTATGGAGGTATGTGGTCGGGCAGCCGTGAGAAAGTCGTCTCAAATCTGCCCTAAAAGCCCCATATATATAGGAGGAGGGAGGGGGACCTTGCCTTGGGGTCCAAGGGATCCCCAAGGGGTCGGCCGAGCCAGGGGGAGGACTCTCCCCCCCCAAACCGAGTCCTACTTGGTTTGGTGGGAGGGAGTCCTTTCCCCTTCCCACTTCTTCCTTTTTTTTCTTTCCTTTGATTTTTTTCTCTCTTGGCGCATAGGGGATTGGTGGGCTGTTCCACCAGCCCACTAAGGGCTGGTGTGACCCCCCCCCCAAATGCCTATGGGCTTCCCCGGAGTGGGTTGCCCCCCTCCGGTGAACTCCCGGAACCCATTCGTCATTCCCGGTACATTCCCGGTAACTCCGAAAACCTTCCGGTAATCAAATGAGGTCATCCTATATATCAATCTTCGTTTCCGGACTATTCCGGAAACCCTCGTGACGTCCGTGATCTCATCCGGGACTCCGAACAACATTCGGTAACCAACCATATAACTCAAATACGCATAAAACAACGTCGAACCTTAAGTGTGCAGACCCTGCGGGTTCGAGAACTATGTAGACATGACCCGAGAGACTCCTCGGTCAATATCCAATAGCGGGACCTGGATGCCCATATTGGATCCTACATATTCTACGAAGATCTTATCGTTTGAACCTCAGTGCCAAGGATTCGTATAATCCCGTATGTCATTCCCTTTGTCCTTCGGTATGTTACTTGCCCGAGATTCGATCGTCAGTATCCGTATACCTATTTCAATCTCGTTTACCGGCAAGTCTCTTTACTCGTTCCGTAATACAAGATCCCGTAACTTACACTAAGTCACATTGCTTGCAAGGCTTGTGTGTGATGTTGTATTACCGAGTGGGCCCCGAGATACCTCTCCGTCACACGGAGTGACAAATCCCAGTCTTGATCCATACTAACTCAACTAACACCTTCGGAGATACCTGTAGAGCATCTTTATAGTCACCCAGTTACGTTGCGACGTTTGATACACACAAAGCATTCCTCCGGTGTCAGTGAGTTATATGATCTCATGGTCATAGGAATAAATACTTGACACGCAGAAAACAGTAGCAACAAAATGACACGATCAACATGCTACGTCTATTTAGTTTGGGTCTAGTCCATCACGTGATTCTCCTAATGACGTGATCCAGTTATCAAGCAACAACACCTTGTTCATAATCAGAAGACACTGACTATCATCGATCAACTGGCTAGCCAACTAGAGGCATGCTAGGGACGGTGTTTTGTCTATGTATCCACACATGTAAATGAGTCTTCATTCAATACAATTATAGCATGGATAATAAACTATTATCTTGATACAGGAATTATAATAATAACTATACATTTATTATTGCCTCTAGGGCATAATTCCAACATAAAGCTGGTCTGGCAAGGCCCAACATTGGTACTACATTTTCCCAACATAATAACTTGTTAATACTGAAAGCATAGGGCGTCATGAACCCGAGGAGTAATTTCACATAATACAAGGGGGGCAGTGCTGTTGGTGCTGGTCCAAAACTAGAGCCATTTGCGGGGCCAACCCGGGGTAACTCGGGAGATTTCTATCAGGCCACCGTACGCTGTGCTTATCCGTCGTGTCCTGAGAACGAGATACGCGGCTCCTATCGGGATCGTCGACACGCCGGGCGGCCTTGCTGGATTAGTTTTACCTTTGACGAGATATCTTATACATCGGGATTCCGGTGAAGCTTTGGGTAATCTCAGAGTTGAGGTTTTCCACTAGGGAATCCGACGAGATCGCGAGCTTCGTGATTGAGGATTTCTATGCGGCTTGTGGTAATTTGTGATGGACTAGTTGGAGCACCCCTGCAGGGTTAAATCTTTTCGGAAAGCCGTGCCCGCGGTTATGTGGCAACGTGGAAACTTTGTTTAACACTCGTCCTAGATAACTTAAAGTTAACTTAATTAAAATGTGCCAACTGTGTGCGCAACCGTGACTGTCTCTTTCGTGAGTTCTTTCTACGATCGAGGACACGGTGGGGTTATGTCTGACGTAGGTAGGTGTTCAGGATCATTCATTTGATCATCAGTAGTTCACGTCCGTTATGCGTAGATCTTCCCCCCTCTTATTTCTTGTACTCGTAAGGTAGCCACCATAAATAATGCTTAGCTGCTGCTGCAACCTCACCACTTAACCATGTCTCACCCATTAAGCTTTGCTAGTCTTGATACCTTTGGAAATGAGATTGTTGAGTCCCCTGTGGCTCACAGACTACTACAACACCAGTTGCAGGTGCAGGTAAAGGTTACTTGACGTGAGCGCGTTGATTGTACATTTGGAGTTGATTCTTCTTCTTCTTCATCATCGATCTAGGATGGGTTCCAGGCCGGCAGCCTGGGATAGCAAGGATGGACGTCGTTCTTCTTTTCTCGTTTGTTTTCGTCCGTAGTCGGACCCTGCTCTTACTCTTGATGATTATGTAATGTACTGGTGTGACTCTGATGTAGCTTGTGGCGAGTGTAAGCCAATTCTATATATATATATATATATATATATATATATATATCTTCTTTTCAGTACATGTACTTGTAATGATATCCATTCTTGCGACACAACGAGATGCGCTTCTATCCCTGACGAGGCCTTCGTGCCAAATTGAGGATAGGGTCGCATCTTGGGCGTGACAAGTTGGTATCAGAGCAGTACCGACCTAGGAGCCCCCTTGATTGATCGAACTTGGCCGAGTCGAGTCTAGTGGAAAACTACTTTGAGTCTAGTTATATATCGGAGAGTAGGATTTTTTTTCTCCTCTTCTATGCTCTGGTGAGGAATCTTGACGTAATAATTTAATTCTACTCCTCTTCTCACTCAAAAAAAAATTTAGGATCACGCGGATATTTTTTTGGAATCTATATGATGCCGATGTGACGGAGTTCTGTCTTGGTGCCTCCTATCTGCTTTGAGTTTCAGGGGAGTTGAGCTCGAGGGGATTCTTGAGCACATCGTTATCATTCAGATTTCTTAGTATCTCAGAACGAAGGATGTTAGTAATTGCTTCAATACTAGTAGTGGCGAGATAACCCCGATGTCCCCAGTATTCGTGCAGATTGTTCGGGAGTACTGCCATACTTTGTATCGTTGTGATCACGAGGGTCTGTTGTAGATGAAGGTCCGAGATTCTGGTCGTGTGTTGACGGATGTGATACAGGTGACGGGTTAGTATAGGAGTTGTGTGATATTACTCCTTGTATGCGTGTACCAGATTGCATGACGAGATATTTCTGGAATTCATAGGTGGGAATTCAAGTAGTTACTTATAGGACGATCTTACAACAAATTCATGTTGCTTCAATGTCAAGTGGTGATTTCAGATTTTTTCTAAGAGGTGTTCTCATATTTTTATGAGAGTATTAATTCTTTTGCTCTATCAATTGTCTTATCAATTCCTTTCAACCAGAGTCATCGCATCGATTCCATTCAACCGGTGTGCTTCTCTTCAACTGAATTCAATCTTATCTAATTTTGCAAGATCATTCTCTCTTTTATGCCGGAGTTCATCTCATCTGTTCCAAGCCGTCTTTGTTTTTCCCCGCCCTCCCACCCTTTCCTTCAGTGATTGGATTTTCATCCAAGAGTTTTCTTTTCATGGTGCTTCCGCTGTCTGTTCTTTTCTCTCTTACCCGGTGATTCGTTGTGAAGATTCTTAGGGACTTCGCGTTCATATTTATTCAATCTTGTGATCTTTCTCGGTGAATTCAATTCAGTTGTCAGTGTTCATCATATCCTTTTCATCCTCTAATTCTTTCCTATGTTGGAGATTATTATCAACCTATCTTGTTATTCTTTCATCTATGTTCCATCGGGAGTGTTGAAGATATTTCAGTAGTTTCTCGTTTTCAATTCTTTTAATTATTTTGAGGTGCTAACCTCATCTAGTTCTCTTCATACCGGTGCAATATCAATCTTTCCAGCAATCTTTTCTAACGGTGGTTTCTTTGAGTGGGCCCATGACCCACAGGTTTTCCCAAGATCTTATCTGGCTCTTTTAATCTTTTCCTGGAGATCATTAATTCTTTTCAACTATGAAGTAAGTATGAATTTCATCAGTCATACCCCTTCTTCAAGATCAATTTGAATTAATTCTCATATTAGTTCAACCTTGCATTCTTCATTATTTCGGAGTGTCTCATTATCCTTGCTCTTGTTTCTCGTCATCATTCTCAGCTTGCAAATTCGAAGGAGTGTTTCTCTCAATCTTGGTCCATTCTATTGTAGATTCATCATTTCAGCTTGGTGCCATCATCTTAATTATTTTCAATCATGAGTAACCTCTTTCTGGCTATCCGGTGCATTTCTGAGTTGTTTTTATTTCTCGTTCCTCCGAAGGCCATCATTTCAGAAGATTCTTCGTTCTCAGCTTTCAGCTTTCATCCTCAATTCTTCTCAATTGTTGTCTCTTCGTTCGTCTCTCAATTATCCGGTGCCTCTTTCAAGATTTCTTCTAGTTTGTGCTCATATCTCTCCTTAACCATTTCAAGAAGAATAAGTTGTATGCTAAATCCGTTGCTTGTCATCAATTATACTTGATGAAGGATTAGCATAACATAATTCTTATTCTTGTTTCATCAAATGATTTCAATTCTTCTTCCGGAGTGACTCATGATATCAATTCTTTTCTCAAGTGTTCTTATCTTTCTTTTCCGGAGTTCCAAGTTCTTTTAAGAATCTCTTTGTGAGGCTTCATCTAAATCTTGGCAAGGTCATAATCTTATTCTTTTCTACCTTCATATCTTTGCATCATTCATTTGTATACGGAGGTCCTTCTTGGTGGTTCGTCAAGATTTCATTCATTCTGAAGTGTTCTTCAAGATTCTTGTTGGAGAGCCTCAACTATCCTTTCTCTTGCATTTATATGTGCAATTGTTATCTTTATCATTTGAGGTGGTATTATAGCATTCTTGTTAGTGTAGGAGCCTCGAAGAGTTTTCCTTTCAAGTATGAGATAATTAAACCCACCAATTCTTTGATCATGAGATATTTTAGCCCATGAATTATTCATTGAGCTATCTTGCTTTAGACTTCACCTAAAGCTTTTCCTATGGATTGTGCTATCATGGTGCTTGTCATTAATCCCAGTTCTCAATGCACCCTCTTGTTGTAAGAAGTTTTGATACCTTTGCTTTCATCTATCCTTGGTTCTTGTAGTGGTTGGTTGTCACCTGATATTTATTGAGATGATTTTCATAAGCCCACTACTATTTTGTTCTTTTCGTTGTTGGTTTTCCAACTACTATGTCAATTCTTTGTCCGGAGGCTCTTAAATTCTATTGTGATAATAGTTTCCATTCTTTTTCTTCATTCTCTTCTTCCGCTTGAACAAGTTCCTATTCTATTGTTCCGGATGCTTTGTGATGTTGCTCTTTTGGGTCTAGTATGTTGTTCTATCAAGATCATGGTGTTCCCTTGTTCTATTTAGTTGTTTGTTATGTATATTGTCTAATTCTCTCTTCTTATCGAATTTTTTGTCCCATTTTCCTACCGAAGTGCTGCCAAAATTTTCCGTGAATTCTTGCTTGTTTCTCATATCATTCCTCATCTCTTTGCAACTTTCAAGGATTGTTGGTTTCACTCGTTTGTCAAAGAAGCGACTAAGTTTTACCTTTTGCTTTCTCTTCCTCCCCCCCTTTCATTCTTGGATCTCGGGGCGAGATCCTCTTGTAGTGTTGGAGAGTTGTGACAGCCCGAGACCGAAGCCCAGAAGAATCCTCCTTTTATTTCCGTTTCCGTCGTGTGATTAGTTTTATTTGTTGCATCGTCATTTAGTTTGCATCACGCATCATGCATCATCTCCGTCATCTCTCGTGTTATTGCTTCCCTTGTTGTGTTTATTTTTTTCCCTCTTCTCCTAGCCACTCTTTGTTCTTTTCCTTTTCCCATTCTCAACTTATTTCAATCCATTGGAATCTTGGGTGTCATACCAACTTCGCTCGTTATCTCATTCGCAACGCCGTTGACATTCTTCCCATGATAGCCCTTGCACCTTTCTTATTTTTTCCCTTTGCTTTCATTTATTTGAGTTGCAGATGTAATGCTCAAATAAATGTTTATGTTCAGCCCATAAATAATATACGTTGTATAGGGTCTCCATCTAAAATCTTAGTCCATTTGGGGTTGGTTTGGTTATGGTTTAAATTTAGGCAAGTTTGAAATATATTCAAAACTTGTCCGAATTTATATTCGGTAAAAAAAATCCCCAAACCAATTTTATTAAATCCCCCATATTTTTCTGGCCCCGGGAAAATTTCTCTCTTGTTGGAATTCCAACTTCTTCCTTGTTTTCTTACTTTGCAAGTTGCTGTAAAGGAAAAGATTTTAAAAGAAAACAAGCAAAAGAGGGAAAGAGGAGGAGCCCAGCTGGAGCCTCCCGCGGCCCAAGGCCCAACCGGGATCCACGCTAGCCCTAGCGACAGGGATCAGGAACGCCTCGTCCTCCCCTCGTCCCCCCCCCCCCCCGTGCGCCTCCTCTCGTCTTCCTCCCTCTGCGCCGCCTCCATGGCCTCGGCCTCCCCCCGCGCGCCATGACCGTCGCCCCTACCTCGCTTCCGGTCGTCGCTCGTCAAGTCCCTCGCCGTCACGCCGCCTCGGCTCGCCGTTCTCCCACGCACCGCCGCCCACCTGTAGGAGCCCCGCGCCTCGCGCCTCCCTGTTGCTGTCGCTGCCCTGGTTGCCGCGCCGTGGCCTCTCCCCGCCGTCCTGCCACATCCCCCACGCCTCCCGCGCGCTGCCGTCCTCGCCGCCGCAATCTCCGCGCTGCGTCGGCCGCCGTGCCCGCCAAGGACGTCTCCCGCGTGCCGCCCTTGAAAAGACCTCGATGACGCCTAGAGGGGGGGGGGGTGAATAGGCTATTTAAAAACTTCTTCGGATTTGGCTTAAACCTAATGCGGAAATAAACTAAGAGGGTACTTGTCAAGCACAAATCCTAAATGCACTAGGAACTGCAACGTGTATCAACAACACGATCTACCAAGATGGACACAATACAGTTACTAACAAGCACAAGTAAGTTACACAAACTTACTTGAGCTATATCACACGACAAGTAGGTGAACGACACAAGATACTAGATCACACTATAGCACACGATATATCAAAGCTGCAAGTCTGAACGTGTGGATATAGAGGGTATGCTTGAATGATTAATCTTGTACAAGAAATAGCCAACACAATATAATGAGCACAAACAATATGCAATGTATGTATGCTCAAGTAACACAAGTAAACCACAAGTAAGGAGTTAGGGTTAAGGATAACCAAGGTCACTGAGACGAAGATGTATCCCGATGTTCACTTCCTTGGAGGGAAGCTAGTCACCGTTAGAGAGGTGGATGTTACCACGAAGGCACACCAACGCCACGAAGGCTCACCCTATTCTCCCTTTGAGATGACACCATGAAGGCATTTATCAACCACTAGTGGTAAGCCTTTGAGGTGGCTTCCAAACCCTCACAAACTTTTCCGGGGGAAATCACACAGATTGATTCCTCTCCGAAGAACTCCTACCGCCTAGGAGTCTCCAACCTACAAGAGTAACAAGATCACGGGGAATGCTCAAAACTTGCTCAAATCTCAAATAGCTTGGGTTGAGAGGAGGAGAGGGAGACGATCTATCTTTTGATTGGAACAACTCTCAAAGGGGCTCACAAATACTCTTGTGATCTAAGATTTGGTGTGAGCAAGTGTGTGCGAGGTAGAAATGTGTTCTTATGAGGATAAGGCTGTGTTGGGCACCCTCTCACGAAGTGGCAGGGGGGGTATTTATAGTGGGGAGAGAAAAACAGCTGTTGGGGACACTTTAAGTCACAGAGTGGTCGGACATCCGGCAGTTCACGGATGTCCGGGCGTCCACAAGGGGTCGGACGTTCGACAAGGGTCGGACGTCCGAGGGCTGTAAATATATCTGGAACCACTGTGGAGTTGAACAGGGACCGGACGTCCGGAGAAGGCCGGAAGTCCGAGTTATTCGACTCAAACTTCTCTGGTGCAAGATTCCGGATTTCCGAAAGGGGACGGACGTACGGAGGGAGCCGAAAGTCCGAGTTATATGGCTCAAGTTCTTCTGGTGCAAAGCTCCGGATTTCCGAAGTTGGTCGGACGACCGTCCCTCGGACGTCCGGAGGGAGACGGAAGTCCGAGTTATATGGCTCTGATTTCTCTGGTAAAGGATTCCGGATTTCCGAAGCAGGTCGGACGTCCGGCCCTCGGACGTCCGGAGGAGGACGGATGTCCGAGGCACTGGTCCTGTTTTCTGATAACAGCAGAGCAGTGAAGATGTGGTATGAGCAGAACAGTGGATATCTAGTTTGAGAAAGTTCATCACAAAACCTGTGATCCCCTCTTAATAGTGCGGGATCCCTAAAGACTCAAGAATTATAAAAGGCGTACCGATGATCCATACTTGAGTGTATACTTTTATTCGCTGATAATCACTCCGCACCACTAACGTCAAAGGAACTGATACCTTTGAGTTAGCCCTTTCACTTGAGCTTGATGTTGTTGTTCCTTCTTGGCTCAAGTTGAAAGCAAGACATGATGAAGTCTTCAAGCAGCTCTCCCACACACAATGTGGAAAGCCTAGCTTATGTATTCATCTTCATTTGTCCCCCATGTGAACATCCACAAGAATCAAGCATGTAGTGCTCAGGAATGCTTATCTTGATCTTGTCCTTGTTAGCACATGAGCTTGTCCTTATCAACACATGATCATTAACAATAGTTTAAATGATATATTCGTGTTGATCCACTTGAACTTGCACACCACAATCTTGATGACGATCACCACTTGACGTCATCCTTCATGGGTTGTATGAGATCTTCCTTTTGACGCAAGCCCATGGAAGCACACCTAACCCCCACATAGGACTCTCACAAAAACCATGGGTTAGTACACAAACACGTAATGGACAATGCTTACCATACCATGGGATCACTTGATCCCTCTCGGTACATCTTATACGCTTTGTGTGTTGATCATCTTGATTTACTCTTTGTCTGAGATCTTGATCAACCTAGTGTTTCTATGA
Organism: Hordeum vulgare subsp. vulgare; assembly: GCF_904849725.1. Classification (NCBI taxonomy): domain Eukaryota; kingdom Viridiplantae; phylum Streptophyta; class Magnoliopsida; order Poales; family Poaceae; genus Hordeum; species Hordeum vulgare. The sequence goes on along the minus strand of NC_058518.1, from coordinate 494,157,039 downwards.
CCATTCTTTGGATAATACCTTGAATACCATCTTGTTCATCATATAAACTCCTTGAACCCAACAGATGGACTTCAAGAAGTTCCTATGGACAAATCCTATAAATATAACTTAAGGCAACCATTAGTCCATAGGAATTGTCATCAATTACCAAAACCACATATGGAGATATATGCTCTAACAGCCCTGCCGCCACGGGCATGCTGTGTCGCTGCTGCGTTTTTGCTGTTGCCTCATGCAGTGCTTGCTGGCTGCTGCCTTGCTGTGCCGCTGCTTGCTAGCTGCTGCTATTAGTCGCTGCCGCCATTAGTTGTGGTTGCCGAGTTGTTGGTGCTGCCGTAGCTAGCTGCTGTAACTGTTGCTTATTGTTGTTGCTGTCGCTGCCCTGGTTGTTGCTGCTGCCGTGGTGATGCTGCTGCTGTCCCGAGGTGCGTTGCGTTGCTGCTTGCTGCCCATGTCGTTGCCTGCTTGCCGTTTTGCTGCTGGCTATAGATGATGTAGCTGTTGTGTTGCTGCCGAGTTGCTGCGGTGGTTGGTGCGTCGTGTTATGCTGCGCTATTGCTTGCCCGCTGCAAGTTGCTTGCTGGCCTGAAGTTTGTCGTGGCCGTAGCTACTATGCTTGCTGTTGCTGTTGTTAGATGCTTAGATACTGCTAGTTAGTAGATGTTGCTACTGTAGATGCTTGCTGTTAGATGCTAGATGATGCTTGCTAGTGTGCTTGCTGTAGCTAGACGTGTTAGTTGCTGTTGCTAGCATTGCTAGTTGTAGTTGCTGCTTGCCTTGCTATTTAGGCTAGGTGCTGCTAGCTTGCTAGCTTGCTGTTGCAAGTTGCTGCTGTTAGATGGTGGCATGATGTCGTTGTGTTGTCGTTGCCGGCTGCTGGTGCTGCTTGCGTCGCATTGCTGTTTGATGTCGCTGGTTATGTCGGCGAAGACCGCGTGCGTCATTCCCTCCTTCATGGAACCGACAAGATCGACGAGTACCACGACGTCCTCGACGACCTCCGGAACGTGTTCAACAACCGATGTGAAGACCGTGACCGACGCCGAAGACCGTGAACCACGACGCTGAGCGAACGACTATCATCGATGAGACCGTGTACGACTACTTCCAAGACGACCACGACTTCCACGACGTCCGCTACGAACCGATCCGCTTTGAATCGCACGCTTCGAAGGTATACCGATGGGACGTGTCGTGTACCGAACACATATGATGTATGAGTTGAATATATGTTGCACCGTATGTTGCCTGTGGCACGTTGTGTTCCTCTTTTGTTGTGCCCGACATATGGGAACCCGATATACGGGATCACCCCATCTTTATTTACCGTTCCCGCACACGCTCCCTATTCGCTGGCACGTTATCTCGATGAGTTATCAGGATAGGTACGTTGCCGTGGCATCGTTTCCGACTTGCCGCCATTGTTCCCTCTCGCTAGCCGTGGCGACTCTTGCTTCTTTTCCCTTCTTGCCGTGATGTAATGAACTCGCATGCATGACGCATTCATGGCATATAATCTTGTGTTGCATGTCTCTCATGCCGTAGCTCCGTTCTATGTCTCGCGTGTTACCCGACTAGGATGACACGTAGGATCATCCCTACACCCTTGCCATGTTAACAACAATTAAATATTGCCGTGTAAATAAACAGGAGTGAACTAATAATTAATCGTGGAGTTTCGTCGATGCATATCGAGCTTTACTTAATGCGTAGTGTTTGCTTGATGTGAATTGCCATGCCATCCCCTGCATTTTGTTCTGATCATGCATCATATTAGGGTGTGCATCATGTCTTGCATTTGCCGTGGTGAATATCTGTGTTGATGTTTGTTTCCGGTTTGCTCCGTCTTGATAGAGTTCCGCAAGCGTGTCGGAATGTGAGGAACCGTTCGACTACGTTGGTTCGCCGACTTCACCGAGTCGTTCTTCTTCCAAGCGGGATCTCAGGCAAGATGACCATTTCCCCAGATACCATTACTATCATTGCCATGCTAGTTTTATCGCTTCTATCGATTATGTCTCGTTGCCTACCACATGTTAAATATCAGCCTCTCAATCATGCCATGATAACGTTCAACCTGTTCGACCTAGCAAACCACTGATTGGCTATGTTACCGCTTGCTTAACCATGTTGTTAGCGTTGCTAGTTGCAGGTGTAGTTGCTTCCATGTGACAACATGGGTTCCTTGTTATATCACCCTATTTAAATGCTATTTAATTTAATGCACCTATATACTTGGTAAAAGGTGGAAGGCTCGGCCTTTCTAGCCTGGTGTTTTGTTCCACCTTTGGCCCCTTAGTTTCGGCTACCGGTGTTATGTTCCATAAACGAGCGCTCCTAACACGATTGGGGTTGTTATGGGGACCCCCTTGATAATTCGTTTTAGATTAAAGCTGGTCTGACAAGGCCCAACATTGGTACTACATTTGCCCAGCATAATAACTTGTTAATACTGAAAGCATAGGGCGTCATGAACCCGAGGAGTAATTTCACATAATACAGGGGGGCCAGTGCTGTTGGTGGTGGTCCAAAACTAGAGCCGTTTGCGGGGCCAACCCGGGGCAACTCGGAAGATTTCTATCAGGCCACTGTATGTTGTGCTTATCCGTCATGTCGTGAGAACGAGATACGCGGCTCCTATCGGGATCGTCGACACGCCGGGCGGCCTTGCTGGATTAATTTTACCTTTGACGAGATATCTTGTGCATCGGGATTCCGGTGAAGCTTTGGGTAATCTCAGAGTTGAGGTTTTCCACTAGGGAATCCGACGAGATCGCGAGCTTCGTGATTGAGGATTTCTATGCGGCTTGTGGTAATTTGTGATGGAATAGTTGGAGCACCCCTGCAGGGTTAAATCTTTTCGGAAAGCTGTGCCCGCGGTTATGTGGCAACGTGGAAACTTTGTTTAACACTGGTTCTAGATAACTTAAAGTTAACTTAATTAAAATATGTCAACTCTGTGCATAACCGTGACTGTCTCTTTCGTGAGTGTTTTCTCCAATCGAGGACACGGTGGGGTTATGTCTGACGTAGGTAGGTGTTCAGGATCATTCATTTGATCATCAGTAGTTCACGTCCGTTATGCGTAGATCTTCCCCCCTCTTATTTCTTGTACTCGTAAGGTAGCCACCATAAATAATGCTTAGCCGCTGCTGCAACCTCATCACTTAACCATGTCTCGCCCATTAAGCTTTGCTAGTCTTGATACCTTTGGAAATGAGATTGCTGAGTCCCCTGTGGCTCACAGACTACTACAACACCAGTTGCAGGTACAGGTAAAGGTTACTTAACGTGAGCGCGTTGATTGTACATTTGGAGTTGATTCTTCTTCTTCTTCTTCATCGATCTAGGATGGGTTCCAGGCCGGCAGCCTGGGATAGCAAGGATGGACGTCGATCTTCTTTTCTCGTTTATTTTCGTCCGTAGTCGGACCCTTCTCTTACTCTTGATGATTATGTAATGTACTGATGTGACTCTGATGTAGCTTGTGGCGAGTGTAAGCCAATTCTATATATATATCTCTTCTTTTCAGTACATGTACTTGTAACGATATCTATTCTTGCGACACGGCGAGATGCGCTTCTATCCCTGACGAAGCCTTCGTGCCAAATTAAGGATAGGGTCGCATCTTGGACGTGACATGCCGCCAGCCCCCGACAGCCGCCCACCACCGGAGATCCCCCACGCCGGCCACCCCTCGCCCCACCCTCTCCCTGCGTCGGCCCCGTGCTAACCACCCTCGATCCCCATGCCCGCCACCCCCTTCCCGTAGCTCTCCCTGCACCGGCCCCGCGTCGGCCACCCCTTCCCGCGACGGACACCCTCGCTCCGGCCACCCCTCCCCGCAACTCTCCCTGCGCCAGCCCCGCGCTAGGCACCCCTCCCGTGCTGGCCACCCTGCTCCTTCCCGCGCCGGCGCCCCTGCCCTGCCCGTCGCCCCTGCGAGCCCCGACGCCCCACCGGCCCGACCCCCACTGCCCCGGCCTCTGCACACTGCCTCCGGCGTCGACTGCACCAAGGTGAGTTTTTTTCTTCCTTTTTTGCTATTTAATGCTATGTTAGTTTAGTTTAGTGCTACGTTAGATTAATGATAGGTTTAGTTTAGTGCTATGTTAGTAATAGGTTTTAGTTTAGTGTTAGGTTTTAGTTTAATGCTACATATGTTTAGTGGTAGGTTTTTTCCCTATTTTTGTTCTTTTCTTTGCTATTTAATTGTTAGGTTATATATTTGATTTAGTGGTAGGTTAGATTAGATTAGATTTTTCTGTTTTAGTGCTAGGTTTAGTTAATTAGTCATAATTACAAGAAGTAGAAAAAAGATGAAGAAAAGAAGAAAAAGTAGAAGTAGTAGAAGAAGAAGAAGAAGGGGAGGAGGAGGAGAAGGAGGAGGAGAAGAAGAGGAGGAGGAGGAGAAGGAGGAGAAGAATCCACCTCCACCTCCTACGCTCTTTTAATCATGTGAGTAGATTTCATTTTCATGCTAAGTCGCGTAACCTAGGTGTCTCCCGTTTGAAAGGGTTGCATCGATAAATATGCATTCAGTTGCATATTTATCACCGTAACTCATTCAGATTGTGGAGCGATTTTCATGGACAACCAAAATATGTGTAGAATGAGTACGTTCTCCATGCTCTACACTATTTCAAGACAAAATTTCGGCAGCGCCTCCCCATTGTTCTCCGGATGCACATTCTCTCGGCTTTTTGCCAAGACGTGTATTTGGAGAACAACGGGGAGGTGATACCAAAATTTTGTCTCGAAATGGGGTAGAGCATGGAGAACGTACTCACCCGTGCCACCGCATCAGCCGCCTCCGCCTTCGTCATTTCCTCCGCGAGATAGAACTCGACGACCCTTATCCTATCCTTCCCACGGCGGACAGCCCGTTCCCGGTGGGTCAATGGGTCTACCCGCCGGGACCTCGATGATCCCGTCGTAGAGGAACCGAGCGTCCGTTGAGCGGACACTATGGAGTCGCGACAGACAGATCCTGCCGTCGGCTGGACGAAGTCCTCGCGGGAGCGGCGAAATGCAATGTGAACCGCCATTGCCTCCTTCACTCAACATGGGACGAACCCCGAGTCGATGGATCCGGACTGGTCGGAGTCAGATCCGCTGCCCTTCATGCGGGAGAAGTTCGGTGATCGCGGAAGGTGAGGCAGAGGGTGGCGGATGGGAGTTTGGGAATGAAGTGAAGTGACTAGGATTTGGTCTGACGAACGGATGATGACGGATATATGTGGAGCCGATGCAGTCCAGTGCGGGACAGGCGGACGTGTCCGAACACTCCCTATACGCCTCATACTTGGGCTGTATATGATAGATGATAGTCAGTCCAAACGTTTAAGGCCCTGACTCGATCAATTTTCTATGATCGATGAGTGACCGGTCGGCTTGGAGGGATGCCGGCTGAGTGTCATAGATTCCGAAACAGCGATGTGAAATTCACACTAGACAAGGCCCTGTTTCAATCAAACATGGTAAATTTCGCCCATGCCGCGAACGAAGGATCTGAGCTTGGGAGAAACCGCGACGTCCCAACCAAACAAACAAAACTGTGCCCGCCTGCCTGCCTAATCTGCACCGTTGTTTGACCTGCGAAAAAGCGCAACGTAGCACAGCACCCGGCCCCAACCCAGCAAAGCCACACGACAGGCACTCATGTCCAGCCCGCTACCAGTGGGCCACATGCCCCCTGCCCACCCATCCGGGCCCACCGCTCAGCGAACAGATAATCAATCCTATCCCAGTTCGCCCCGCCTTTACACGGCGTAATCAGGGATCCGCAGACGTAATTACGGGAAAAAGCTTTCGCATCCCCTAAATTAAAAGTCAAATAAACCCCAGGCGGAGGCGTCTGGCAGTAGTAGTACTACTGCTGGTCTGGTCAGCACGAGAGCTGCGCGGGTGTCCGAAACGGATCGCCGGATCCCCCACCTCGCCGGCGAGATCCAGCCCCCCCGCCGATCCATGGCCCTCGGCGCCGTCCTCCTCCTCCTCCTCGCCCTCGCGGGGCGGGGGGACGCCCTCCGGTCGCTGGGCGTCGGCGACGGGGCCGCCGCGCAGGGGGACTACGCCGTCGACCTCAACGCCACCAGCTTCGACGCCTTCCTCACCGCCTCGCGGGAGCAGTTCGCCGTCGTCGAGTTCTTCGCCCACTGGTCAGTCCCTCCCCGGCTTTGATTCGCGTCCTCTTTTATATTTATACATATATATTTAGTAATACGGGAAATCGCTTCGGGTCGATTTGATCCGGAGCCGCGACGTGGATACGAATCGATGGTTCCGGATAGCCCGAGGTGTGGCGCGTGGTTTCATGCCGCTGTCGATCTGGCCGCCCCAAATCGAAAATGAGTTGTTCCTCCCTGATATCAGCAGCTGAACACGATATTAGACCCTCGTGTGTGGTTTTCCATATGTACCACTCCCTCTGTTTCTAAATATAAGTCTTTTTAGAGGTTTCACTATTAAACTACATACGGATGTATATAGGCATACTTTAAAGCATACATTCAATCATTTTGTTCCGTATGTAGACTTCTAGTGAAATCGCTTAAAAGACTTATATTTAGGAACAGATGGAGTAGTATCATAAGTTCATAACAGGGTAATTGTACTTTCTTCGTGTTATGTCTGAAATCCCTACTGACTGGAACTTGATGATTTTGTCAACTCATACTAGGAACACACTGCCCAACACTTCAATACTCTACAACACTATGTTGTGTTTCATTCTGGAATCTCTGCTCTAGAGATATTCCCTGCCAAGCTTATTTTGGTTTGACTTGCTAGGCTATTGGTATTAAGCTATTAATCATTATGCCTAGCTCCTTAATAGACATGGCCACATGGGTGATATTGCTGCTCCACATTTTGAAAAAATTCACTGATAGAATATCTTCTTTTGTCCCTAGTAAATTGTTTCTTGCTGTATTTGGATTCATCTTTACCTACCATACTGTCCCCTAATTTTACCATTGATCATGCAAAATTTGAAGGATTGACTCGCTTGCCTTTCTGGAAACATACTCTTAGCACCCTGTTGGTACTCTATATTTCATTCCTGCTTAATGTCATTTGTTTTCGTCTTTTTTTATTTCTGCTAATTAAATGCCTATCATGCTTGTGCAGGTGTCCAGCTTGCAGAAACTACAAGGTATTGAGCCTATGGTGGTAGAATGTATCATATAATTATATGATCTGGAAAGCCACTCTTGCTAATATTGATTTCTTCTTTACCTGTAGCCTCATTATGAGAAGGTTGCGAAGCTTTTCAATGGTCCAGATGCTGCACATCCTGGGAGAGTACTGATGGCTAGGGTTGATTGTGCATCAAAGGTACAGTACTTCTTGTACAGCACTTTAAAAGGCGATATTGTTGCAATTCTGTTACTGGATGGGGAAATAACCTAGAGAAGTATCGATGTGCATCTTCAGTTTATAGTTCTCCTGTTTGTTATTGTCAACCTGAATGCTAGAAATACAGGAGGTTCTTCTCATGTGAAAAGATTTATCTCTCATTTAATTTAATTGTCTAATCATTATTTCTGTCAAAAACCCAATAATATTCTGAATTGTACTGCTATAGCTTATTACTCCCTCAAGCAGTGGTGTGCATTGGCATGCAGTGATGCTTTATTTCTTTTGAATGTTGGCAGCACAGGTGAACGTAGATCTTTGCAGTAGATTTTCTGTTGATCATTACCCTTTCCTACTTTGGGGACCCCCACCAAAATTTGCTAACACTAAGTGGGACCGGAAGCAAGAGAAAAGCGAAATCAAATTGATTGATGATGGAAGAACAGCAGAGCGTTTACTTAAGTGGATAAATAAGCAACTGGAAAGGCAAGTTTATCTCCCAACTATTTCATTATTGCTAAAAGTTCAGTCGATATGTCATCTACCGAACTATTGAAATTTTGTGCACCTATTTTTGTTACCTCTGTTTCTTAACTAAGTACATAGGTATGTGTATTTAGGCTTAACATCTTATTCTGTTGCTTAGATGCTTCTATGTTTTCGTTTGTTTTTACCATTACAGGCATGATGGATTTTATTAATATATCCTCTATGCTATGTGCAGCTCATTCACTTTGGATGACAAAAAATACGAGAACGAAAATATGCTTCCAAACAATGTTTCAGACCCTAAACAGGTACAGCCGCATGCTTTATTTCTTGAGCCAAATTGCATAAAATCTTATTTCATGCACTAACAAGTAGTTTGTGAGTCCTTCAGAACCTTCGTTGATGTACTTAATCTGTTGTATTAGGTCGTTCAAGCAATTTACGATGTTGAGGAAGCAACAGCTCATGCGTTACAGATAATTTTGGAGCACAAGGTTCTAGTTAAATGATCAAAATTCACAATTGACATGCTGGTTGCTCCTCTTTTGCTGACTACCACTACTGTTACTTGCAAACTGTAGATGATCAAACCAGACACTCGTGACTCTCTTATAAGGTTTTTACAAATTTTGGTGGCTCATCATCCATCCAAGAGGTATGAGGGTGCTCTTTTGAATTTATGGTGATGAAGTATAGTTATTCTGCATTGTTCATTTTGTAACATTTTGTTGATTCCTTAGGTGTCGAAGAGGATCTGCTGAGCTACTTATTAACTTTGATGATCACTGGCCTTCGAACCTCTCTTTAAGTTCACAAGACAGTTCTAAACTGTTGGAAAGTGTTGCAGCAGATAACCACAAGATCTGTGGGAAGGAGGTGCCTCGCGGTTACTGGGTATGTGTCCTCTTTCTTATGCTTAGCCTGATGCTGGTTTCTTTTCTACGTGTTCTCTTATATTGGGACCGTGTTGATATCCCACGCACACATAATCTAAACTGATGCTTTATTTAGGTATTGATTGTTCAATCCTGGTTTCCTCTAGCCTAATATCTGATGCATTTTATGAGAAGACAATACTTTGCTTTAGGCATGTGATTCCTTCCTTGTAGAGCCAATTTTCATAGCCTATAGCTGTTAACTAAACGATACAAGGAATATTTGTGTATGTGCTTTTCATTTTTTTTAGTTCAGATTTGATATTCGTATTTTTGTTTTTGCTGCAGATGTTCTGCCGTGGAAGTAAAAGTGAAACAAGAGGATTTAGGTGACGTCTGCTCTCTGCATATGTTCTGAACATTCTTTCAAATACATTTTTGAAATCAAAGTAGGCTGTAGGTACAAGCAGATGAAAATGCAGTTATTGACATCTTAATATCACATGAACTTAACACTGTTTCCTGTATCAGTTGTGGTCTATGGGTTTTGCTGCATTCACTTACTGTCCAAATTGGGGATGGAGAAAGCCAATCAACCTTTACATCAATATGTGATTTCATACACAATTTCTTCATCTGCGAGGAATGCCGCAAACACTTCTATGATATGTGCTCGAGGTTTGCAAAACAAACTTTGTGTTACATTGTTGTTTTAAAAACAAAAAATCTACTACATGTCTGACGGTGGCCTTTGCTTGTAGTGTGTCAGTTCCCTTCAAGTCAGCGCGTGATCTCAGCCTCTGGCTATGGAGCACACATAACAAAGTTAATGAGAGGTTGATGAAAGAAGAAAAGGATATGGGAACTGGCGATCCATCATTTCCTAAGGCTATCTGGCCTCCAAAGGCACTCTGCTCATCTTGCTATCGTTCTTCAAGCAGGACGAGTGATGGACCCTTGCAGGTTGACTGGAATGAGGATGAAGTGTTTCCATTCTTGGTTAACTACTATGGGAAGACGCTCGTATCATCCTATAAAGAAACCTACATAGAGTCTCTTCAAGGGAAGACGCAAGTAGGTGCGGCACTTTCTGACGATGCCTCCTCCTCGCATGCTGCAAGAGTCCCAATTGGAGCTGCCCTGGGTGTTGCCGTTGCCAGCTGTACATTTGGAGCACTAGCTTGCTTCTGGAGAACCCAGCAGAAGAACAGAAAGTACTCGTACCGTTTACATTCTTTAAAGAAAATATGATTAGACAATTTTAGGTTGGTAGGATATCATTCATTGCTGTGTGCGTATACGGGATTCAAATCATAGAGAAGTGATTAGGTTCTACTTGTCGATTTTACAGGCAAAGAAAGAACTGGAACTGAAAAACAGCCCACCGGTTGCTCACCGAGCACTTCATCAGAGGTGCCCCCCGTGAATTTATATTTCCTGGATGGGTTAAAAATCCTGGTAAGTAGTTCACAGAGAGCGCACACAATTCAATGATGGAGCTGTCATTTATACAGATGAAAAACTTACAGAAGCATGATGACGTAACTTGCACCTTGTTGTAGGCTCAAAATGTAGTTCTGTTTTTACCATATACTAGTTGTGATCTGATCGGTGGATACGGGCGAGCTGTTGCTGCCCATTTGATCCTTCAAATTATGAACTCAATGTTAATCCTGACGCCTTGTGACTTTTTATCGCAATGTTCTCTGTCTATGGTATCGAAAGTCGTGCTGTCGACCGACAGCATGATGTCAAATTATTGAGTGCGCTTAAAGGCTAGTATACCTTACACAAGTAGCATTTGGAACTGGCGAATTTGACGACAACAACAACAAAGACGACGGCAGCGAGTGATTCCTGCATTTTCTCGGTGCATCGAATGTACATTGCACAAGTCTAAAATTCCTACATCATCTTGTACTCCTGCTCTTGTCTTGTATAGGAGAAACACTTTGTCTTCACTGCTTCTGAAGCAAGTGTCCATGAATGTACATATGTGTTTTTCTTTCGATATACACGGGTACCCCGAAGATCGTATACGTACAGCCACAAGCCCGCAACTCACAATTATTATGTACATATCCTCCGTCTCTTGTGCCGACATGATGGCACACCTGAAGCTCAAAACCGCATCCAGGTGACATGCTTGACGGCTGATGTTCATATCTGTTCCCCTTGGTGCACTACTGGATGGTGATAATCACACGCTGTTGCTGTGGAGCAACCGGCACCGGCTGCGAGCTCCCTGCTGCTGCTGGTGGTTCAGAAACCTGACCGTTCATAGCCTGCATTGTGTTGCATAATGTTGTTAGCAAGAAACTTCATAAGTTTTTTGGCGCTACGATCGAAAGTTTTTTTTTTTACAAACCTGCCACTCGCTGCGTCGATAAAGCAGCTCGGTCACCGCGACCAGGATGATGTAGACCGGTATCACAATTCCGGCGGTTCTAAGCATGAGCAACTGGTTCCACAAAACAAAATTACGCACACCAGTTTACATTAGCCGCGTCCCATAAAAACGTGAGAATTGTCCCCCAATTTTCAGAGCCTCACTTACGGTGACAAGTGCAACGGTATAGACGCCTTGATCGCCGAGGTAGACCGAGATGGCGTCATGGAGCACCAGGAGAAGCATGAGCTGAGGTTGCAACAATGTTTCAGGCTGTTAATTTCCCAAGCCGTCGAACGAAACAACGGACATGTCTGTAACTTTTCACCGGCACTTACGGTTATAGCAATTATGCGACAACAGATTACACCTTTCGGGGTGGAAGCCTGGCGATCATACTGGTAGCTTGTCGAGGTGGAAGAGCTCCGGGCATGCGCTTGGATGTACGCAGGAGTTCTGGTAAGGAGAAGAGCATCAGGTGATCCATACTTGAGATGTCATATGTGTGACAAGTGAAGCATTGGGAATTATTGGTACCTGAAGAAGATGGAGTTTCTTCCCTGCTGAAACAACTTGGAAGGAGCCTTGTAGTTTGGTGTGAATTGCTGTTTTGTCATCAACAAAAACAAGCTATTAAGCATGCTATTATCCATACCGTTACATGATTTGAGATGACAATATCCTCCATCAGTCAGCCATGTGCACAAGTTGGTAGGGAAACCAAATGTTCACCTGCAAGCATATCTCACATATGGTGTCCCCCTTCTCGTCGCACCACCTCTGCACGCATGTCCGGTGGGCGTACTGAAAGAGAGACACCGACCAAATTCAGATGCTTGTTTCAGACAAGAAGACGTGTTAGGCATGGCACAATCACAACAATCACAGCTACGCATTACAGTAGATTTTAGGATCCAAGCTACCAGCATGTTTTTCCAGATTAAACGCCGAAAACCAACCCAAAGATGGATCACCATGCATGATGCTGCTAATTAATAAGCAAGTTCAACGTTCACCTTCAAGCTGCCCTTGCAGGAGCAAGGGGCCTCCATGCAGGTCTCGTCGCCGTCCTCCTGGCAGATCCTGCATTCCACCAGCACGCCGCTCTTGGGCCTGCCGCCGCCACCGTCTTCGCTGACGACGACGGCCTTTTCACCGCACGTCGGCGTCGAGGACGAAGCTGCATTGGAGGCCTCGTCGATGGCGGACTGCACCGTGGACGCCGTGAGCAGCCGGCCCGCCATCACCGCGAAATGGTCCGCCATCGATCCCCGGGCTGGAAGGATCACATATAGCCAGCGTCGGCCGGCCGACGATGCAGCACGCGTCCAAGGCAAGGTAACGTCGGAAGCGGGGGAATTATCCGAGAAGCGTGGATGGAGGTGCCAAGCAAGGTCAAGAGGGAAGGGAAGGGAAGGGAAACGAAGCCAGAGGAGGAGGAGGAGGAGGCTTGCAGGCCGGGGCTTTGATGGGGTATCCGAAGAAGCGGCGAGGGAGAAGCAAGAGATGGAGTAGGCGCCGGCCGTCGCTGTCGTTGCTCTCGCAGTTTTGATTCTGAGATGAAGTAGTTGACGATCGAAAGGAAGCAAGCTAGCTAGCAATTAGTAGCATCGACGATCATTGTCATATCATATGTTGCTGCAAAGTGAGTGGGTTATTCCTCTTTCAGCTGCCATATGGCGATCTTTCTTGCTTGTCATGGGGTTTGGAGGAGTGGGAGAGGTTGACAGGTGGAGCTGTTGGGAATTAAGTTCTGGATGTGGCGGCTTTCCGTGGCTTCTTGGGCTGTCAGGAACATCTGGTAACCGAATGTCTCGTTGCTTCGTACACGGTTTCTTGTCTTGTTGCTGATTATTTTATTAATGTGAAGAATCTCTCGACGAGACGGCTGCTTGTATTTGTATAGAAGAGCTTACAGTATGTATGTGTGTATAGATTCACTCATTTTGCTCCGTGTTGTAATAAGTAATGAAATCTTTTAAGAAAACTTATGTTTAAAAACAAAAGGAGTGTATATCCTCTATTCAGTCATAACCCCTAACTGGAGCCTCTCTAAACTCGAGAGCTATCTAGAGGATGCCAAACCGGATACGAAAAGCGTCAGGCGAAGTAGGTCGGCCCATCAGCGTTTTCAGCGGTTTTGATGACCTATTACGGACCAGTTTGGGGAGCGTTCCAGCGAGCTGTTTTAGAAACCTTTCGCCTGTTTATTATTGGGAGGTTTCATTATTTTTTTCTCACATAATTTTATATTGGTTTTATTCCTATACTTTTCGATTTTTCATGTTCGTTTTTATGGTTCCTCTTTTTTTTTTCTTCAATTTCTCGCATGTTTTAGTGAAAAAGGAGCGAATATTATTTTACATGTAATGAACATTGTCCAAAATTGCACAACCATGTTTTTACGTTTTTCTGAACATTTTTACTGGTCATAGATATTTTTTATATGTCATGAACAGTTTTAGTATTGTCGGAGCAAATTTTTGCACATTCATGACCATTTTCTATTTTTCTTGTAATAATTCATGAACATTTTCTAAACGTGTGAAAAAATATTTTAAATGGGTACAAATATTTGATAATTTTTCAAAATTGTGTGAACAAATATTTATATTTTTAATAATGTAATGAACTAAATTTTAAAAGTATGAAAATGTTTGTTAAATGGTACCAGAAATTTTCAAAAGTCATGAACCTTTGACTAAAAATGTGTGACCACTTTTTTTTTATCTGTGTGAACATTTCTTAATAGATGAAGTTTTTTTACAAAATTAATAAAACAAAATGTTGAAAGTATATATTTAGAGCATTTCTGAATATATAGGAATATTAAAATAACAAAAACAAAAAACAATTGTACTTATGTACCTTATAGAAGCTAAGTCGACACGAGCCCTAGAATGAACAGTGAAATAAAGGAAACTGAAAAAAATGTTCCTGGAGATGCATGGGGTTATATAGGTGTGTGCAAAATTTCATGTTGATTTTCCATCGAAGGAGCTCTAGAGAAAAATTACATTTTGAGAAAGGTTCAAGAGGGAATGGAATGGAAGAGAAGATAGATGAGGAGGCTTGTAGGACAGAGCTTGATTGGGCATTCGAAGAAGCGGCGAGGGAGAAGCAAAAGACAGAGTGACTACCGTCGCTATTGAGGTAAAAGTCGAGAAAGCTATGTCTCGCACTCTCGCTTATTGCAGAGAGAAGAAGCATCCGCATTCGGCCTCGTTCGAAGTAGACCAACGTAATTTTCCAACGGTTTTGGGGGCTACTAGTTTTCGGGAACCTTCCAATGAGCGGTTTTAAGAACCTTTTGCTCAGGTGTAAGGAGGTTTCATTTGGTTTTTATTTTCACATATTTTTATAGGTTCTATTTTTATACTTTTTCAATTTTTGCATGTTTGTTTTTATGTTTTTGTTTTTCTTATTTTTTGCATTTCTTCTTCAGTTTATCTAATGTTTTTATTTAAAAAGGAGTGAATATTATTTTACATCTCAAGGACATTTTTGAAAAATTGCATGATTTATTTTTACGTTTTTCTGAAGAGTTTTTACTGGTTATAGATACTCTTTTTTATGTCATGAACATTTTGTGGAATTGAGAGAACAATTTTTAACACACTCATGAACGTTTTTTTACTGGTTATAGATATTCTTTTTATTTGTTATGAACATCTTTTATATTTTTGGGGAATAATTTTTACACATTCAGGAACATTTTCTAAACGTGTGAAAAATTATTTTAAATGGTTACAAATCTTTGAACATTTTTAAAAGTTGCATGAACCATACGCTCAAGCTCTCAAACTGTCAAGATTGTTATTCTTAAAGCTCTTCGAAACTTAGTGTATGATGTTGATACCCCACAAGCTCTCCAACCATACGCTTCGTTTGTTCAGTATGCAATCGAGCAAATTACTAAGAAGAAATAATTTTGCCCACAAGTGTCGAAAGTTTGCATTTTTCCTGTCAGCGATACTCTTTAGATTGTCAAGGAGAACGGCAAAGGCAAAGTCCGTGTGGTCTCTGAAGGAAATGTTGCAGCTCCTGCACCGAAAGTCAAGCACATTGCGGTTGATATTCTCAAGGAAGAAAAATCTATCACTATATAAATTTGTCTTCGGACTCGGCAAACCTTGGAGAAGCATATCAAGCTTGAAAAGAAAGAAAAGGTTCATATGATGATTGAAATCAATCAGCTGCATAATTATGCTTGTCATGCTCTGCTCTTAGCAAAGCAATAGAAGAAGCGCAGTCAAAATCTTCTTTGGAAGCATTACACTCGTGATCAGCTTCTTGCCAAAGGAATTGACAAAGAATATGACTGTAGATTTATTTGAAGTTCCTTGGCTGCAAAGACAAACTCCAGTGCAGCCACAGAGATCTTCTTCAGCGGATATGATATTCTTAGAGCCAAATGATGAACTCGGTGAAACTGCTGCTACCGCCGTATACAACCCAGATTAACCATGCCCTAAAGGAAAACAAGACCGCTCTTCTAAAGGCAAAGCCAGCTCTGCTGCTACTCCTGCTTCTGCCTCGACCATGGCTCGATCTGGTTCTCCAAACAGTTCAAGCTCTGATTTTTTCGAAATGGAGTTCAAGCTCTGATGATTCTTCGAATGAGTAGTTCCTCTGTTGTCTTATTCCTTTTTTTCACTTGTTGACAAAAGGGGAGATGAACATCGAGATCTCTATTAAAAAAATAAAATCGAGAGGTTAGGGTCTTTTGTCCGTTTGGTTTCGTTTACGTTCCTAAAAAAGAATTGGTTTCTTGGTCGATAGTTGAACTATTTATATATGTTGGATCATTACTAGCAAAATATGCCCGTGCGTTGCAACGAGAGACAAATAAATTCTGCGCTAGCAAATAATTATGACTCAATGTCGTGACACATGAACATCTTCTATTTTAACACTGTGGCTCACCATGTTGCCACTTATTTTTCTTTCCACCCTCGTTGATGATGGTGTGATGTTCACGTGATCATAATGCATTCGACATGTTAAATCCCAAGGCTATGAGCTTTCCATTGCACGCTACGCTTTTCATTATATTGTGCAAGGAAATGTTTAAAACTTTTAAAAATATCTCATCGACCACGAACTACTCCCAATGCCTAGACATATAAAGACTTTCAAAAAACTAATCAAATTCTTGACATAGTTCTTTTGAATCGGTGAACGGTTTCTCGAACCGACAAACATTGTTTTCAAATTTTGTATTTTTCAAAAAAATCACGAACAGTTTGAAATGCATGAACAGTTTTTAAATTCATGAATATTTTCGTACTCACCAACGTTTTTGAATTGATCAACTTTTTTCAAACAAATTCCGAATAAATTTTAAAAACATGTGTTTTTTAATTTATGCCAGTATTTTCTAAAATTTCATGGACATTTATTTTCAGATTCCTTAATACATTTTGAATTTTGTATTTTTCAAAAAAATCACAAACAGTTTGAAATGCATGAACAGTTTTTAAATTCATGAATATTTTCTTACTCACCAACGTTTTTGAATTGATTAACTTTTTTCAAACAAATTCTGAATAAATTTTAAAAACATGTGTTTTTTAATTTAGGTCAGTATTTTCTAAAATTTCATGGACATTTGTTTTTCCTTAATACATTTTGAATACACTATCATTTTTTCAAAATCATGAACATGGTTTTGTGCCTTGATCATTTTTTCCAAATCACGAATATTTTTTATAATTGGTGAACAATATTACAAAACTATCAACATTTTTTTAAACCACAAAAAATTATGATTTCCTTAACATGTTTTTGAATTCACATACACTTTATGATTTCTCGAACATCTTTTTGAAAACTCGCAACTTTTGAAATTTAAAAATCCTGAATTTTTGGAAAGAAGGAAAAGAAAACAGAATGAGAAAAGAAAAGACAGAAAAATTAAATAGGGAAGTCAAGCTTTGCACATGGGCCGGCCCATTAATGCTTATGTGGGGATGGTTTTCTCGAGAAAAGGATGAGAAAAGAAGTGGAGACTCGGATTCGATCCTTGGTCTCTAGGATAGTAAAGCTAGACGCTAACCACTCCACTAATTACACGCTTGTGCTTTGCATCAGTATTGTTTCTCGAGTAGTACGCCGCGACTTTGCAACAACGGACGACAAAAGCACTCAGTGCTTTAGTATTAGGGAAAGATAAAACCTTTTGTCAACATCTCGATATGTAATGTTAATAACCCTCCCATCTCGACAAGATCGACAGGATCCATCGCATCTCACGCGACACCCGGCTGCAGCTGCTCGTCGGCCATGCAGGGAGCACGGACGAGCTGCTCGTCAGCGTCCATCCAACAGACCTGCTTCTGCTTCTGCTGCAACACAAAGAAAAGTGTAGTGGAGTAGCTACTGATCTGCTCCAGAAACAGAGCATGCAGCCAAACAGAGGTGCAGTATATTCAGATAGACACTGAAATAGATGATGGTTGTGACAAAATCTTGTTAGGTTGATCTCCACCGATAGGCCCAACGGCCTATTGGGCTTTTGGTCATCACGCCCTTGGGCGTCTGCTACTTCTCAAACAATAGTGCCAGAAATTGACACGTTGATGGAGACTGGTCTTGCGTTGGTTTTTTCCTTGAAGAGAAAAGGTGATGGAACACAGGAGCAGTAAGTATTTTCCCTCAGTTTGAGAACCAAGGTATCGATCTAGAAGGAGGGTCTCGTCAAGTCCAGAGTACCTGCGCAAACACAAACAAGCTTGCACCCAACGCTTCAAAGGGGTTGTCAATCCCTTCAAGATCGTTTGCAAAAGTGAGATCTGAAGGCGGAAAGTGTAACGAAGTAAAAAGTGTAAGGCTGAAAATATGGTGTGGAGTAGACCCTGGGGGCCATAGTGTTCACTAGAGGCTTCTCTCAAAATAGAAATATCACGGTGGGTGAACAAATTACTGTCGAGCAATTGATAGAACCGCGCAAAGTCATGACGATATCTAAGGTAATGATCATACATATAGGCATCACGTCCGGGACAAGTAGACCGATACTTTCTGCATCTACTACTATTACTCCACACATCGACCGCTATCCAGCATGCATCTAGTGTATTGAGTTCATGAGGAACAGAGTAACGCCTTAAGCAAGATGACATGATGTAGAGGGATAATCTCAAACCAATGATGAAAACCCTTGATGGCAACAACACGATGCGTGCCTCGCTACCCCTTCTGTCACTGGGTGAGGTCACCGCACGGTATGAACCCAAAACCAAGCACTTCTCCCATTGCAAGAATCATAGATCTAGTTGGCCAGACAAAACCCACAACTCGAAGAGAATTACAAGGATATGAAATCATGCATAAGAGAGATTAGAAGAAACTCAAATAAGATTCATAGTTAATCTGATCATAAATCCACGATTCATCGGATCTCGACAAACACACCGCAAAAGAAGATTACATCGGATAGATCTCCATGAAGATCATGAAGAACTTTGTATTGAAGATCCAAGAGAGAGAAGAAGCCATCTAGATACTAACTATGGACCCGTAGGTCTATGGTGAACTACTCACACATCATCGGAGAGGTCATGGTGTTGATGAAGAAGCCCTCCGTATCCGAATCCCCCCTCCGGCACAGCACCAGAACATGCCCCGGATGAGATCTTGCGGAGACAGAAGCTTGCGGTGGCGGAAAAGTGATTTCGATGATCTCCTCATTTTTTTGGGATTTTTAGGGAATATATAGACGCAACCCCTAGGGCAGAGGGCGCCCAGGGGGTGATGGGGAACGTCGCATGGGAAAAAAAAATTTCCTACGCGCACGAAGACCTATCATGGTGATGTCCATCTACGAGAGGGGATGAGTGATCTACGTACCCTTGTAGATCGTACAGCAGAAGCGTTAGTGAACGCGGTTGATGTAGTGGAACGTCCTCACGTCCCTCGATCCGCCCCGCGAACAATCCCGCGATCAGTCCCACGATCTAGTACCGAACGGATGGCACCTCCGCGTTCAGCACACGTACAGCTCGACGATGATCTCGGCCTTCTTGATCCAGCAAGAGAGACGGAGAGGTAGAAGAGTTCTCCGGCAGCGTGACGGCGCTCCGGAGGTTGGTGATGACCTTGTCTCAGCAGGGCTCCGCCCGAGCTCCGCAGAAACGCGATCTAGAGGAAAAACCGTGGAGGTATGTGGTCGGGCTGCCGTGGAAAAGTCGTCTTAAATCAGCCCTAAAACCTCCGTATATATAGGTGGGAGGGAGGGGACCTTGCCTTGGGGCTCAAGGAGCCCCAAGGGGGTCGGCCGAGCCAAGGGGGGATGACTCCCCCCCCCCCCCAAACCGAGCTGGACTTGGTTTGGTGGGAGGGAGTCCTTCCCTTCCTTCCCACCTCCTCTTTTTTTTTCTCTTGATTTTCTCTTCTTGGCGCATAGAGCCCTTTCGGGCTGTCCCACCAGCCCACTAAGGGCTGGTGTGCCACCCTCAAGGCCTATGGGCTTCCCCAGGGTGGGTTGCCCCCCCGGTGAACTCCCGGAACCCATTCGTCATTCCCGGTACATTCCCGGTAACTCCGAAAACCTTCCGGTAATCAAATGAGGTCATCCTATATATCAATCTTTGTTTCCGGACCATTCCAGAAACCCTCGTGACGTCTGTGATGTCATCCGGGACTCCGAACAACATTCGGTAACCAACCATATAACTCAAATACGCATAAAACAACGTCGAACCTTAAGTGTGCAGACCCTGCGGGTTCGAGAACTATGTAGACATGACCCGAGAGACTCCTCGGTCAATATCCAATAGCGGGACCTAGATGCCCATATTGGATCCTACATATTCTACGAAGATCTTATCGTTTGAAACTCAGTGCCAAGGATTCATATAACCCCGTATGTTATTCCCTTTGTCCTTCGGTATGTTACTTGCCCGAGATTTGATCGTCAGTATCCGCATACCTATTTCAATCTCGTTTACCGGAAAGTCTCTTTACTCGTTCCGTAATACAAGATCCCGCAACTTACACTAAGTCACATTGCTTGCAAGGCTTGTGTGTGATGTTGTATTACCGAGTGGGCCCCGAGATACCTTTCCGTCACACGGAGTGACAAATCCAAGTCTTGATCCATACTAACTCAACTAACACCTTCGGAGATACCTGTAGAGCATCTTTATAGTCACCCAGTTACATTGCGACGTTTGATACACACAAAGCATTCCTCCGGTGTCAGTGAGTTATATGATCTCATGGTCATAGGAACAAATACTTGACACGCAGAAAACAGTAGCAACAAAATGACACGATCAACATGCTACGTCTATTATTTGGGTCTAGTCCATCACGTGATTCTCCCAATGACGTGATCCAGTTATCAAGCAACAACACCTTGTTCATAATCAGAAGACACTGACTATCTTTGATCAACTGGCTAGCCAACTAGAGGCTTGCTAGGGACGGTGTTTTGTCTATGTATCCACACATGTAAATGAGTCTTCATTCAATACAATTATAGCATGGATAATAAATGATTATCTTGATACAGGAATTATAATAATAACTATATTTATTATTGCCTCTAGGGCATAATTCCAACAGGGGGCCCACAAGCTTGTGGGCCGTGGCCTACCCCCTGGCCGCGGGGTGGGGGCTTGTGGGGCCCCTGAGGCTCCCGTGCCTTGGCTCCCAAGCTTCCCGATCTTCTTCCATTATGGAAAAAATCTTTTCGGGGATTTTCTTCTGTTTGGATTGCGTTTCAAAATCTCCTCTGAAAGGGGTCAAAAACATGGAAAAACAGGAATTGGCACTTGGACTGAGTCAATAAGTTAGTCACAAAAAATATATAAAAGGCATGCAAAACATCCAAAGTTTGACAAGATAATAGCATGAAACCATCAAAAATTATAGATACGTTGGAGACGTATCAAGCATCCCTAAGCTTAAGTCCTGCTCGTCCTCGAGTAGGGAAGTGATAAAGAATGAATTTTTGACGTTGAATGCTACCTAGCATAGTTGTCCTTTGCAACTTCTTTCACGTGACATGAATGTTCAGATCCGTAAGATTCAAAACAATAGTTTGCTATTGACATGAAAACAATAATACTTCAAGCAAACTAGCAAGATAATCATGAACTTTCAAAATAACAAGGCCAAGGAAAGTTATCCCTATAAAATAATATAGTCTGGCTATGCTCCATCATCCTCACACAACTAATGTAAATCATGCACAACCCCGGTATTGGCCAAGTAATTGTTTTCGCACTCTTACTTTCTCAAACTTTTTATAACTATCACGCAATACATGAGCGTGAGCCATGGATATAGCACTATAAGTGGAATAGAGTGTGGTGGTGGTTGTGAGACAAAAAGGAGGAGATGGTCACATTGACTCGGCGTATCAAAGGGCTATGGAGATGCCCATTAATAGATATCAATGTGAATGAGTAGGGATTGCCATACAAGAGATGCACTAGAGCTATAAGTATGTGAAAGCTCGAAAGGAAAACTAGTGGGTGTGCATCCAACTTGCTTTCTCACGAAGACCTAGGACAATTTTGAGGAAGCCCATCATTGGAATATACAAGCCAAGTTATATAATGAAGATCCCCACTAGCATATGGTGGTGACAAAGCAAGAAGCTTTCACTCATGAAGAACATGGTGCTATTATGAAGCACAAGTGTGGAAAAAGATAGTAGCATTGTCCCTTCTCTCTTTTTCTCTCTTTTCTTTTTTTTTCATTTGGGCTCTTAGGCCTCTTCTTTTCTGTTCTTTTTCTATTTTTTTTTGTTTTTGTTTTTGGGATCTTTGGCCTCTTTTTTTTATTTCCTCACATGGGACAATGCTCTAATAATGATGACCATCACACTTTTATTTACTCACAGCTCAAAGCTCACAATGATGATGACTCCATAGGAAATGCCTCCGGCAGTGTACCGGGATGTGCAACGATCTAGCATGGCGTATGACGTGGAAACATCTCGCTAGCTATCTTACGATCATGCAATGGCAATATGAGAGTGACGGCACAAGTCATGAGACGGAACGGTGGGAGTTGCATGGCAATATATCTCGGAATGGCTATGAAAATGCCATAGTAGGTAGGTATGGTGGCTGTTTTGAGGAAGGCATATGGTGGGTTTGTATACCGGCGAGAATTGCGCGGCACTAGAGAGGCTAGCAATAGTGGAAGGTGAAAGTGCATCTATACCATGGACTCACATTAGTCATGAAGAACTCACATACTTGTTGCAAAAGTTTTTATTAGTAATCGAAACAAAGTGCTAAACGCATACTCCTAGGGGAAGGGTTGGTAGGTGTTAACCATCGCGCGATCCCGACCTCAACACAAAGGATGACAATCAATAGATCAGTTATGCTCCGACTTCCTAACATAGCGGTTCACCATACATGCATGCTACGGGAATCACTAACTTCAACACAAGTATTTCTAGATTCACAACACCCTACTAACATAGCTCTTAATATTACCAAATCCACGTCTCAAAACTAATTGAGAGGAATCAAAACTTCTCTTTTTATTCAATGCACATGAAGATGGAGGTTTTTGCATCCTCTTTGGGTACATATCACATTTGGGACTACTTTCATAGCATAAGCCAACTACCAAGTCACGCACCGCCGTGCTCTAAAAGATATACGTGAAGCACTAGAGCAAAAGTATCTAGCTCAAAAGATATAAGTGAAGCACTATGAGCATTCTAGCAAAATCACGATGAGTGCATGTCTCTCTCTCTCAAAAAGGTGTGCAGCAAGGATTATTGTGACACAACAAAAAGAAAAGGCTCCTAAGATACAAGACGCTCCAAGCAAAACACATATCATATGGTGAATAAAAATATAGCTCCAAGTAATGTTACCGATGGATTGAAGATGAAAGAGGGGATGCCTTCCCGGGGCATCCCCAAGCTTAGGCTTTTTGGTGTCCTTGAATTTGGCTTGGGATGCCTTGGGCATCCCCAAGCTTGAGATCTTTCCACTCCTTATCTCATCGTCCATGAGAACATCACCCAAAACTTGAAAACTTCACAACACAAAACTTAAACAGAAACTCGTGATAACATTAGCACAAGAAAACAAACTACCACTTCTTTTGGTACTGTAGCAAGTTTGAATTCCATCTATATTGGTGTTGAGCTACTGTATTCTCACTTTTCCATGGCTAGTACCCCCCGATCCTAACCATAGTTTCATCAAAACAAGCAACCAACTCAACAAAAACAAAATCTGTCAAAAACAGACCAGTCTATAGCAATTTGTATACTTCGTATACTTCTGGTACCTCAAAAAATCTGTAACATTACGACGGCCTGGGAAAAAAGCATATCAACAAGCAGCAAAAAGAATCAACTCAAAACCTCTTTCTGAATAAAAATGAAAAATCATCTCGTGAGCGAAAAGTTTCTGTCTTTTTCTAGCAGGATCAAACAACCATTACCAAGACTAGTCATAAAGGTTTTGCTTGGCTCAAACACAAAAATAAACATAAAAAACACAATCACAACAGAATTGTGATGGTGTGGACGCAACAAAACAGAAAGAAAAAGATAAATTCATTGGGTTTCCTCCCAACAAGCGTTATTGTTTAACTCCCTTAGCTAGGCATAAAAGCGATAGAATCACATATCGTCGTCTTTGGTGCTCAAACCATAAGTGGCCCTCATCATGGATTCATAAGGAAATCTTATTTTATTTCTAGGAAAGTGTTCCTTGCCCTTCCTTAAAGGAAATTGGAATCTAATATTCCCTTCCTTCATATCGATGATAGCACCGATAGTCCTTAGGAAAGGTCTACCAAGAATAATAGGGCATGTAGGATTGCAATCAATGTCAAGCACAATGAAATCCACGGGTACATAGTTCCTATTTGCAATAATAAGAACATCATTGATCCTTCCCATGGGTTTCTTGATAGTAGAATCAGCAAGATGCAAATTAAGAGAACACTCTTCAATCTCATTAAAACCCAGAACATCACATAAAGACTTTGGAATCGCAGAAACACTAGCACCCAAATCACACAAAGCATTGCACTCATAGTTTTTGATTTTGATTTTGATGGTAGGTTCCCACTCATCATGAAGCTTTCTAGGGATAGAGACTTCCAATTCAAGTTTCTCTTCAAGAGATTTTATCATAGCTTCAACGATATGATCGGTAAAGGCCCTGTTTTGGCTATAAGCGCGTGGAGAGTTTAACATGGATTGCATCAAAGAAATGCATTCAATCAAGGAGCAACTATCATAATTGAATTCCTTGAAATCCATGGTAGTAGTTTCATTACTACTCAAAGTTTTAACATCTTCTACTCCACTTTCAATGCTTTTAGTATCAAGATAGATGGACTCCGAATCATTGGGGCACTTTTCAACCAAAGTGGATTCATATCTAGCCCCATAATCATTAGGTTTGACACAAGAAAACAAAGATTCAATGGGAGTCACACCAAGCACTTTAAGATCTTCGTGATTCTCATCACGAGAACACGCCTTTTTAAGCCATTCATGTCTAGCACGAATCTTGGCGGTTCTTTCTTGGCTCTCAATCATGGAAACACACATAGCTTTCAAAGTTTCATCCATGTTGAATTTGGGAGGAGCACATCTAACTTTCAAAGCATCAACATCACTAGACATTCTATCAACGCTTTTAGCCAAATCGTCAATTTTGAGTAGCTTTTCCTCTATGGACGCATTGAAAATCTTTTGAGAGTTGATGAACTCTTTGATATTACTCTCTAGATCAGAGGGTAATCTATTGTAATTTCCATGAGTATTGTTGTAGGAGTTGCCAAAATTATTAGAGGAGTTACTAGGAAAGGGCCTAGGAACATAGTTTCCTCTAAAAGCATTGTTGTTGCCAAAGTTATTCCTACCAACAAAATTAACGTCCAAGCTAGCGTTGCTACTCTCAATCAAAGAAGACAAGTGTTGGGGAACGTCGCATGGGAAACAAAAATTTTCCTACGCGCACGAAGACCTATCATGGTGATGTCCATCTACGAGAGGGGATGAGTGATCTACGTACCCTTGTAGATCGTACAGCAGAAGCGTTTAGAGAACGCGGTTGATGTAGTGGAACGTCCTCACGTCCCTCGATCCGCCCCGCGAACAATCCCGCAATCAGTCCCACGATCTAGTACCGAACGGACGGCACCTCCGCGTTCAGCACACGTACAGCTCGACGATGATCTCGGCCTTCTTGATCCAGCAAGAGAGACGGAGAGGTAGAAGAGTTATCCGGCAGCGTGACGGCGCTCCGGAGGTTGGTGATGATCTCGTCTCAGCAGGGCTCCGCCCGAGCTCCGCAGAAACGCGATCTAGAGGAAAAACTATGGAGGTATGTGGTCGGGCAGCCGTGAGAAAGTCGTCTCAAATCTGCCCTAAAAGCCCCATATATATAGGAGGAGGGAGGGGGACCTTGCCTTGGGGTCCAAGGGACTCCCAAGGGGTCGGCCGAGCCAAGGGGGGGAGGACTCCCCCCCAAACCGAGTTGGACTTGGTTTGGTGGGAGGAGTCCCCCTCCCTTCCCACTTCTTCCCTCTTTTTTTTTCTTTTCCTTTGATTTTCTTCTCTTGGCGCATAGGCCCCCTTGGGGCTGTCCCACCAGCCCACTAAGGGCTGGTGTGTCTCCCCAAAGCCTATGGGCTTCCCCGGGGTGGGTTTCCCCCCCCCCCCCCCGGTGAACTCCCGGAACCCATTCGTCATTCCCGGTACATTCCCGGTAACTCCGAAAACCTTCCGGTAATCAAATGAGGTCATCCTATATATCAATCTTCGTTTCCGGACCATTCCGGAAACCCTCGTGACGTCCGTGATCTCATCCGGGACTCCGAACAACATTCAGTAACCAACCATATAACTCAAATACGCATAAAACAACGTCGACCCTTAAGTGTGCAGACCCTGCGGGTTCGAGAACTATGTAGACATGACCCGAGAGACTCCTCGGTCAATATCCAATAGCGGGACCTGGATGCCCATATTGGATCCTACATATTCTACGAAGATCTTATCGTTTGAACCTCAGTGCCAAGGATTCGTATAATCCCGTATATCATTCCCTTTGTCCTTCGGTATGTTACTTGCCCGAGATTCGATCGTCAGTATCCGCATACCTATTTCAATCTCGTTTATCGGCAAGTCTCTTTACTCGTTCCGTAATACAAGATCCCGCAACTTACACTAAGTTACATTGCTTGCAAGGCTTGTGTGTGATGTTGTATTACCGAGTGGGCCCTGAGATACCTCTCCGTCACACGGAGTGACAAATCCCAGTCTTGATCCATACTAACTCAACTAACACCTTCGGAGATACCTGTAGAGCATCTTTATAGTCACCCAGTTACGTTGCGACGTTTGATACACACAAAGCATTCCTCCGGTGTCAGTGAGTTATATGATCTCATGGTCATAGGAATAAATACTTGACACGCAGAAAACAGTAGCAACAAAATGACACGATCAACATGCTACGTCTATTAGTTTGGGTCCAGTCCATCACGTGATTCTCCCAATGACGTGATCCAGTTATCAAGCAACAACACCTTGTTCATAATCAGAAGACACTGACTATCATCGATCAACTGGCTAGCCAACTAGAGGCATGCTAGGGACGGTGTTTTGTCTATGTATCCACACATGTAAATGAGTCTTCATTCAATACAATTATAGCATGGATAATAAACTATTATCTTGATACAGGAATTATAATAATAACTATACATTTATTATTGCCTCTAGGGCATAATTCCAACAATAAGGGCATATCATTAGGATCCAAAGGAGCACTTCTACTAGCAACCAAATTCATTAACTCGTCCATCTTAGCACTCAACGAGTTAATTTCCTCTATAGCGTGTACCTTCTTACTAGTAGGTGACCTTTCAGTGTGCCACTGAGAGTAGTTCGTCATGATGTTGTCTAAGAGCTTTGTGGCTTCTCCTAACGTGATTTCCATGAACGTTCCACCTGAGGCGGAGTCCAAGATATTTCTAGAAGCGAAATTCAAGCCAGCATAAAAGATTTGTATAATCATCCAAAGACTCAAGCCATGAGCGGGGCAATTTCTAATCATTAATTTCATTCTCTCCCAAGATTGTGCAACATGTTCATGATCAAGTTGCTTGAAATTCATGATATCATTACGGAGAGAGATGATCTTAGCCGGCGGAAAATACTTGGATATATAAGCATCTTTGCACTTATCCCAAGAATCGATACTATTTTTGGGCAAAGAAGAAAACCAAGTTTTTGCGCTATCTCGCAACCAGAAAGGAAAAAGCTTCAATTTAATCACGTCATTATCCACATCTTTCTTCTTTTGCATATCACAAAGTTCAATGAAGGTATTGAGATGGGATGCGACATCTTCACTAGGAAGGCCAGAGAATTGCTCTTTCATAACTAGATTCAGCAAAGCGGCATTGATTTCGTATGACTCCGCACCAGTGGTGGGAGCAATCAGAGTACTAATAAAATCATTATTATTAGTATTCGAGAAGTCACAAAGTTTAGTGTTTTCATTCATGGTGACTTAGGCAAGCAAGCAAGCACACGAGCGAACAAAGAGCAGGCGAGAAAAAGGGCGAACGAAAAAGGCAAACGAAAAAGGCAAATCGGTGAAGTGGGGGAGAGGAAAATGAGAGGCAACTGGCAAACAAAGTAAATGCAAGAAATGAGTTTGCGACACCTACTTGGATGAGTTCTTGACTTGATCTTCCTCCCCGGCAACGGCGCCAGAAATCCTTCTGCTACTTCTCAAACAACAGTGCCAGAAATTGACACGTTGACGGAGACTCGTCTTGCGTTGGTTTTTCCCTTGAAGAGGAAAGGGTGAAGCAGCACATGGGCAGTAAGTATTTCCCTCAGTTTGAGAACCAAGGTATCGATCGAGAAGGAGGGTCTCGTCAAGTCCAGAGTACCTCCGCAAACACAAACAAGCTTGCACCCAACGCTTCAAAGGGGTTGTCAATCCCTTGAAGATTGTTTGCAAAAGTGAGATCTGAAGGCGGAAAGTGCAACGAAGTAAAAAGTGTAAGGCTGGAAATATGGTGTGGAGTAGACCCTCGGGGCCATAGTGTTCACTAGAGACTTCCCTCAAAATAGCAAATATCACGGTGGGTGAACAAATTACTGTCGAGCAATTGATAGAACCACTCAAAGTCATGACAATATCTAAGGCAATGGTCATACATATAGGCATCACGTCCGAGACAAGTAGACCGATACTTTCTGCATCTACTACTATTACTCCACACATCGACCGCTATCCAGCATGCATCTAGTGTATTGAGTTCATGACGAACAGAGTAACGCCTTAAGCAAGATGACATGATGTAGAGGGATAATCTCAAACCAATGATGAAAACCCTTGATGGCAACAACACGATGCGTGCCTCGCTACCCCTTCTGTCACTAGGTGAGGTCACTGCACGGTATGAACCCAAAACCAAGCACTTCTTGCATTGCAAGAATCATAGATCTAGTTGGCCAGACAAAACCCACAACTCGAAGAGAATTACAAGGATATGAAATCATGCATAAGAGAGATCAGAAGAAACTCAAATAAGATTCATAGATAATCTGATCATAAATCCATAATTCATCAGATCTCGACAAACAGACCGCAAAAGAAGATTACATCGGATAGATCTCCATGAAGATCATGGAGAACTTTGTATTGAAGATCCAAGAGAGAGAAGAAGCCATCTAGATACTAACTATGGACCCGTAGGTCTACGGTGAACTACTCACGCATCATCGAAGAGGTCATGGTGTTGATGAACAAGCCCTCCGTATCCGAATCCCCCCTCCGGCAGGGCACCAGAACGTGCCGAGATGGGATCTTGCGGAGACAGAAGCTTGCGGCGGCGGAAAAGTGATTTCAATGATCTCCTGATTTTTTGGGGATTTTTAGGGAATATATGGGCGCAACCCCTAGGGTAGAGGGCGCCCAGGGGGCCCACAAGCCTGTGGGCCGCGGCCTACCCCCTAGCCGCGGGGTGGGGGCTTGTGGGGCCCTTGAGGCTCCCCTGCCTTGGCTCCCAAGCTTCCCGATCTTCTTCCGTTACGGAAAAAAACTTTTTGGGGATTTTCTTCTATTTCGACTCCGTTTCAAAATCTCCTCTGAAAGGGGTCAAAAACATGGAAAAAACAGGAACTGGCACTTGGCACTGAGTCAATAAGTTAGTCCCAAAAAATATATAAAAGGTACGCAAAACATCCAAAGTTTGACAAGATAATAGCATGAAGCCATCAAAATTTATAGATACGTTGGAGACGTATTAGCGTCCAACCCTCATATGGTTGGTGGACCCCTATGACCTGCGTATATAAAGAGGGGTGGGGGCCGGGGCATGGAACATGAGGTTCACCGCCGCCACACGTCCCACCCACAAACCTACCGATGTAGGGTTACACAGTGCTCACGGGAAGCACCGCCGCCGCCACCTCACGATGGATGCCGACGGGAGCACCTCTAGTGTGGGAAAGGTAAACCCATTTCAACCACTGCCGGAATCACTAGTACACCGGATCCTACGATCTATCAATGGTATCAGACCAAGTTGGTGCTATGGATTTCGGTAGCAACAAAGTATTGAATCCCTCCCCATAAACCCTAGACACGGCAAAGTACGATCAAAAGAAACGGAAAGATCACCAGAGAAGGGCCTCGAGCCCACCGGCAAAGTAGTGCCGCCGCAAGGCCGCGACTGTTCCTCTCGATCCCCACACGCATCGACAAGCCGAGGTGTGGAGAAGAAGAACACCACCCCTTCGGGGGCAAAGCAAAGATCGGATTGGATCCGAAAACAAAAAAAATGCAAAGAAAAGGTAGAGAGACTACCCCTCCGGGGCAATGAACATGAATCGCAGCCACGCCGTTCGACGGCGCCGCGCTTCTGCTAAGGGAAACGCGCCACCGCCAAAGGGGAGGCAACGGCGCAACGACACCCTAAACGACGCAAAGATCTACTCCCTCCGAGGGCAAAGGGCACCACCACATCATTTTGACGGTGGCGCGTTCACCTTCGAGGTGCTCGCGCACGCCGACAAAATAGGTGGAGGAGGCGCCGCTTCAGGCCAACGCAGGAGCCTCGTGAGTGTCAGGTCGCTGTGGTACTGCTGTAAGAAAAGAGAGAGCCGTGTGGCGCATGCCGCAAGCCGGGAAGAGGAACCAGGGCGCGCACGGCACGGTGGTCTTCAACCCCGTCACCGGCGGCCGGCCAGAGTCGCCTGGTAAATCCCACCGGTAGCATGGGCTCGCAGTCGTGGTGCACACAGAACAAGGAGAGCGGCGCAAGGAGGGAAAGGGGAGGAAGGAGAGGCTCGTGTGGGGCGGAGGTCTTCGACCCAGTGGCTAGCGGTTGGAAAGAGCACCGCCGGTGGCTCGTCGTTGCCATTTGCGTGCGAGAAGGAGCTGCCCCGAGCGGGAGCGAGAGGAGGCGAGTGGCGCGAGGGGGAGGAGGGGAATGATTGAGGGTTTCGATCGTCTCCCCTTGGACAATGGTTTTGATCTCGCGAAACGCTCGCTGGAGCGTCGGATCACATCCGACGGCGCACAGGATACCCTAGCTCGGCTGCGAGCTGGCTGGGCAAAAAGTGGCGCTTTGGGTGGTTGTGCTCAGGCCGGCACGAGCACGGCTGGGCCGGTTGCGGCCCACAACATTGGGCGGGCAAACCTGCCACTAGCCGCGTTTCTCCGCTTATTTTTTTCCAGTTTTAGACAAAATCGTCAACAGTTTTAAATAAGTTTTTCTATGCATGTTTTTCCAACGAAAATTATGTGTAGAAAATAGAGAATAAAAGTTAAAAAGTTTCTGTAAAAGTAGACAGAAAAGTATAAATTTTTCTACAAAGATAAATTAAATGTTTCTGAAAATAAAATAAATATTTTGAGAAAAAGAAAAGTTCATGAATTTTTTATTTTAACAAAGTTATTTTTTCTGTAAAGTAGAAAAATTGCATGAATTTTATATTCACGTTTTCCGCTACTAAGTAATATTAATAGTGCTCTTTTACGAAGTAAATAAAGTTTAGAGAGAATAAACTTTCGGAGCATATTAAAGTGATTATTGAAATATGGCTATGTTATTTTTGTGACAAACGTTGTTAATAACATAATCATGTTGCATTATTGTCATTAAAGATGAATTTATTTCTATCACTTGACCAACGGTAATATAGATTTTTTTGCATAGACAATTGTATGTTTAATTTGACCGACATTGTGATTTCAGGAGGCTTCCACCTCATGAGTTGCCTAAAGGACGTTCCTACACTCAGAGGAGATAATTACACTGAGTGGAGGAAGAAGGTTGACATGGCTTTTATCTGTGCTGAGGTGGACTGGGTTCTGGAGGAACCACAGCCTGTAAAACCTTCAGGGCCAGTCAAAGAGGCTGATGATGATGATGATGCATGGACAACAAAGCAAAGGAATTATGCTCCAGTGGAGATGTCCTACTCCGTGAGCAACCAAAAGTGGATAAATGCCAACAAAAAGTGTTTGGCATTTATAAAGAATATAATTGAGAACTCCATTTTGGGCTCGATTGCAGAGTGCGCTTCCGTAGGGGAGTTGCTTGTCCAAGATAAAGAGTCAGTTCGCTGGTTCTTAAAAGACATATGTCACCCAGTTGATAAAACAACTGGTCACAGAGAACTACTCTCGAGGTGGCCATAGCATAAGAGAGCACATCCTTCGGATGAGCAATATGGCCGCCAGGCTCAAGCCCATGGATGCGGATCTGGAGATCAACCAGCTCTCCTCGTCCACCTGGTAATGGCTTCGATGCCAAAGGAATTTGAAACCTTTGTTGTGAACTACAACATGCAGCCTGATAGATGGGACATAGAAAAGGTAATAGCAATGTGTGCCCAAGAAAAGGAGAGAATGAAAGCCTTACATGGTGGCTCCCAGAACTATGTGAAGGGAAAGAAAAACAATTTCCAACCCAACAAAAAAGGTTCTCCCTCAAAGCCATATGGTAAAGGGCCCGCTCATTTTCAGCATTAGCAAAAGCCTCTTCCAGTGGACAGTGACACTTAGCTCCACTGCAAGAAAACATGGCACTATAAAAAGGATTGCCCTGAGTGGCTAAAGGCCTTCATGGCAAAGAGAGGTAACGGCATCGTTTCCTTCGTTAATGAATCTTTGTATTTGCAGTTTTCGAAATCTACTTGGTGGATTGACTCACGTGCAAGTGTTCATGTTGCAAACTCTTTACAGGGATTCAGTTCGACGAGGATCATGCAAAGAAAAGAAAGAAGTATTGAAGTCGCAAATGGTGTCCAAGCAGAAGTTGAAGCTGTCGGGGACGTCTCTTTGGAGCTAGCCGAAGGATTCAAGCTTTTGCTTAGATGTAATGCCCCAAGTGTGTAATTGCCATATTTGGAACCTATTTGATGTGGGTCCATCATGCCTATGCTATGAGAGAGATCAATGGCATGATCTCATGTGATGTCCCTTATTGCTTCCTTCCCTTGCATGGATGCATAACATATCATTTCATGCCCATGTCTTGTGATGTTGCATTGTGGTCTTATGCTTCCTTGTTTTGTGATCTTGAGAATTCATGTGTGATGCTCATGAGATGTTGGGGTGAGTAGAAGTGATGTGGTGGTTGTTTACTTCAAGCCCTTCTCTAATTCAAAGACCCTTTTCTCTCTTTTAATCTCAAGTTCAAATTTCACTTGATCCTAAGCTGATTTAAAAAAATGGCTTTTATTTAGGGCATATTGTGGGTGTTAAGTTGTGCAAGTACGGTGATTTTAAAAGTGTTTTAAACAGGTGCAATAAATACAAAACAGAGTCATCTAATTCTGTTTTGTGAAATATTACTTGCTCCTAAAAATCTTGTTGTTGTTTTATTTAAATAGGTCATATTTTTCTATGACCAGGGGGTATTTTCTTTTGATTTTATCCCCACTAGTTTGCTGTTTTTATTTCTTTCTTTCTGGCTTTTCCTCTAAATAGAAAAGCCACAGGGCTCTCTTTTCTCCTTAAGAGGCGCCACAGTGGACTTCCCTCTCTTCCCTGGCGGCCCATCTCTCTCCCTCCCTCACGCGCTGAGGCCCGTGTGCCTTTCGTTCCTCCTCCTGACGCCGTTGCCTCCCTGCGTCTCCTTTCCGTCAGCCATCAGAGGGCTCACGTTGCCGCCGTGTGCGCACTAACATCGAGGGGACCCTAATTATCTTGGCGTCCGTGCCTCCCAAAGCTAGGGTTCCCTCCTCTCCTTCAGACGCCGCCGCCACCTCTCGACTTTCCCCATCTCTCTCTTCCTCCACAAGGTAAGCCTCTGTAGGTGCAGCAGAGAGATAGCAGTAGCTCGTCGCCGCCGATCTCCACGCGTTCGTCGTCTCCGGCGCCGACCAGCATGTCCGGGAGCTCGGGGTGGTTCCCCGCGTTCCATTCGTGGCGCTGGGAGCCCCGGGGATCGACCGCTCCGACGGCCCCGAGCTCGTCAAGGGCGCCCGGGGTGTTCTTCTTCCTCTCCTTCGGTTCGGCAACAGGATCGTCTCCAGCCTTCTTCTTCCTCTTCGGCGGCGCCATCTCCCCCGATCCGAACCTCTTCTTCCTCCCCAAGGTGAGGATCAACCTCTCCTTCCTTCCTCCTCCGTAGATCAGCCCGGATCTGGCGTGTGCGCGTGCGTGCTCTCTGTTTCGAGCAGCAGCAGTAGCAGGTGCAGGTGCTGCAGTAGTTGCAGGGTAGTTGTGTGAGGCGCAGGTGCATCTTGGCATGTGCAGAGCAGCAGGGCGTTGCTTCCCGCGTGGCCATCGTGTAGCAGCAGTAGCGGAGACGAGCTCATTGTCTCCTGTCGCCGGCGAGCAGCATAGCTGCATCTCTGTCAGTTAAGTGCAGGGACAGGCAGGAATTAGGAGTTCTGGATTCAATCCTTCTCTCTGTCAGACTTCGGTGCATAGCGTAGTGGTGTGATGTTGTTGTTGCCAGTTGGAGGTTGTGGGTTCGATTCCCCCTCGACAACCGTTTGTTTTAATTCTTCGGCGCAGTAGTTGGCGCAGCAGGGTAGTAACCTCCTAGGCGCTCTGTTCTGTCGAGCACACGGTGCATAGCAGGGTGGTTGAGTGCAGTAGGCAGTTCCAGGAGGTGCAGGGTTCAATTCCTGTCCCCCTCCTTTTGTTCTTTTTATTTTCTTTTGCAATGGTGCTATAGCCTTGGGCTTGTTGTAGTGATCATGTGTAGTGCCTTACACCTTGTAGATATTTTGTTATCTTCTCCTCTCCAAATCACCATATGTGTGTGTGTGTATTACTTGATTTGGAGGCATGATAGTGTGTGTGCATTGTAAGATGAGGAGGTTTATGTGAGTGTGTGTGGGCTCCTACACACATGCTTGTGCAATTGCACAAGCATTTGAGTGTAGGTGTAGGCTTGAGGTGTATGTATGTGTTGATCCATGTTTACTTGCATGGTAGTTTTTCCCCTCATGTTGTTCTTGGGGTTTTAGAGCTTGTGATGAGATTGTGGTGTTGATATTTATGTGGTGAAAACAGCCCCATTTGCAACTTGTGCACCTCCTCATGTTTAATATGAGAGAGGGCATGAAGTTTGTGTGTGTGGGTGATTTGGTGAGAGAAGTGTTTGTGTTGTTGATGTGCATGACACCAACATGGGGTCCAAACCCTCATGTCCATATTGTCTTTGTGCACATGAACATAGCTATGTGATACTTATTCTAGTGAGAGTTGCATAAAATGTTGCACTATTCACTATGTTGGATTCTATGTAGTTTTTCCTTCCTAGTTTGAGCTCACTTGCTCCAAGAAAGTGCATGTGTTTTATATATGGTTTTGGAGTAGAAAGATCCCAGGAATCCAATGGTGAAATCATTTTTGCATTGGAGCATTTTCTCGAAATGACATATCTACATTTCCTTCTAAGTTTGGAGCTTGGTTCCATGAGTTGTGGTGAGCCTTTGTGTTTGTTTCTTGGTTGTGCTAGTAGAAGGTGACCCCCTCTACCTCATGTTGGTTTCATCTCATGATTAGGATTCCATATGTGCAAGTTATGCCCACTCAAAGTAGGCATATGACTGAACTAAGTCTGAGAATCTGTTTATATTTTCTTCTCGTGTAGATGAGGTTGTGCTGGTCATTCTGTTGTGATCTAGCCTTAGCTTTCAGCTAGAAATTTGGACCTGATATGTTTGTATAGCTCCCTGTAAAATTTCATGTCATTTGGAGCTCTGTAGGTATTGTTTTGGCTGCTGTAAAAAAGCTTCAGAGCAAAGACAGAAAGTTAGGTGCAGGAATTTTCACCAAGTCCCTGTAATCTGATGGTTTTGGGCAAGTTTGCAGCCTTGTATCTTCCTGTGTTTAATTCCTTTTTGTGTGATTCTTGCTTGTGCTGGTAGTATTCTTGGCTAGCTACAGCCACATATATTATTTGTCATAGTTGGGTGGCTGTAGGTGCTTTGCATGTAGCTCACAAAGTGCTATGATGCAGTTTATGGCAGATTGTGTAGTTTTGTCATTTTGATGATTGTGAGTGCTTAGTTGATGTTGTGGTGTTCTTCTTTGCTCCACCCCATCCATGATGGGTTATTTTATGTATTGGCAACCTGGGAATACCAGATTTGTGCCATTTGAGTGTGTGCTAGTGATAGAAATAGTGATGCATGCTCATATTCATCTCATGCATCATGTGCTAGTTGCATCTTGAGGTGCTGTTGTTCATTGGATGTTATTCTTATGTTGGGTAGCATCGGGATCGGAGAACGAATACGTGGAGTCAGGAGAGTACGTGCAGGACGTTCAAGAACCATTCCAAGCTGAGGATATCATAGGCAAGATGATATGACCTTGATTCCATCTCTAGACTTGTTATGCTAGATTACGTTTCCTTGTCATATGCTCGCTGCCTACCATTGAAATATTTGCCTCTTGATATGCCATGAACCCAAACACTGATCCCCTCCTAGCAAACTTGAATGGCTAAGTAGGTTTTGCTCAGCTACTAATGTTAGCGTTGCTAGATGCAGGTGCTTTGACTCATGTGATAACATGAGATTGATATCATTATCTAAATTCTGTTATTTAATTAATGCACCTATATACTTGGTAAATAACGGAAGGCCTAGCCTTTTGCCGGGTGCTTTGTTCCGTTGTTGCGGCCATAGTTACCGGCTACCGGTGTTTGATTCCATATTGATCGCTCCTAACACGTTCGGGGTTGTTATGGGGACCCCCTTGATAAATCGCTTAGTGCTAAGACTTGTCCGGCAGGACCCAACATTGGTGTTAATTTGCTAATCACTTAATAATAAACTGCATAGGGAATAGCTACCCTGAAGAATTTAATCAACAACCCGGGCCAGTGCTCCTCATGAGTGTTGGTCCAAAATGGACAGACTGCGGGGGCCACCACAGGGAAACTTGAGGTTTGGCTCCTATAGGCTTTTCCATCCGTCGTGTCCTGAGACTGAGATACGCGGCGCTTATTGGGGTCGTCGACACGATGGGAGGTCCTGCTAGTCTTGCCTTACCTTAGCGATATCTTGCGTATAGGAATCCCAGTGAAGCTTTGGTTCTCCCCAGAGTTGAGGTTTTCCTCTAAGGAATCCGACGAGATCACAAGAATCGTGATAGAGGATTACTTTGCGGCCTATGTACGTTTGTGATGGACTAGTTGGAGCACCCCTGCAGGGTTTAATCTTTCGGAAAGCCGTGCCCGCGGTTATGTGGCAACTTGGAATATTTTGTTAACATCCGGTACTAGAAAACTTAAACAAAAGCTAATAAAATTGCCAACCATGTGCGTAACCGTGACTGTCCCCTCGAAGATCTCTCTTTAATCGGGAACACGGTGGGGTTATGATTGACGTAGGTAGGTGTTCAGGATCACTTAGTGATCAAGTATTCACGACCGCTAGTATAGTCCACCTTCATAAATGTTCTACGTAAGCTAGCCACCATGTCAAGCATAGGAAGCTGCAACCTTAAATACTCTACCCTATCCAACCCAATAACTTGACTAGTTCTGGCACCAAGGTCTTAGATTGCTGAGTCCCCGTGGCTCACGGATTCTTCCACAATACCAATAGGTTCAGGTACCCCAGAGACAGATGATCCCGACGGCACGCAGCTGGCGTGGCAGTACGATGAGGAGACCGACCGCGTGTACGTGAACTATCCAGAAGATTGAGGCGTGGTCGTGATCGTGGGCCTGCACGCAGGGTAGCATAGCCTTTTCTCTGTTTTGTAGTCCGTAGCGGAACTACTTTGGTTGTATGCATGATGTACTCTAATATACTTATGAGAAGGCAATTGAATCCCTGATTGTCTGTCTTTATTATTATGTATGTGTGACACCCCGATGCCGACGTTCCAGAAGCTTCCCCTTTTCTTTCCGTTTGCGTCGTGTGGGTATTTTCAGTTGCCGCATCATCATCGCATCATGCGCATCATCTGCATTGCATCGGCACCTCCGTTGCCGCCAGTTTTCAAAACTTGCATCCGCTAGTAGTTGCCGGTCCTCGTCGTTGTCCGTTCTGAGTCCGACCGCACTCGCACGCGCCCGCGGCACCGTCGAAACCCCTGTTTTAAAAGTGTGCATAAAACTTTCTCTGATCGAGGTGAAACTTGGCATGCGGTCGCGATTAGTTATAGCTAGGCTGCCTGTCGAATTTCGTCGCGATCGGAGACCGTCTGGTACCCGAACGGTCGACCGTAGCGGCACCGTATTCGGTCTACCGTCGGACGTCTGTCGATGTTTTTAAATCGTTGCCGCGCCGCCCGCTCTCCCTCTCGTCTCCGGTAAACCCCTCTACACGGCCACGTACCCATTCCCACGTTCGGAATCGTCCGAATCCGACCCCGCGGTTGGATCCGGAACGCGATTCCGGTTAACCTAGCCCCCCCATTTGTTATAAATAGGCCTCCTCCTTAATTTTAGGGAACCAACCCCTCTCCACCTCGGGATCCGCGCCGTCCCGAAACCCTAGCCGCCCCCACAGCCTCGCTCCTCCCCCAGCCGCCGCGGGCCCGCCGAGCCCAGATCGGGCCCGGGCAGGCCCATCCGGCCGCCGCCGCCGCCCCGTTCTCGTCCCTGCACCGAGCCTCCCCGTTGCGCCGCCGCTGCCTCCCTGTGGCACCGCCGCCGACTACCCCATGCCCGCCGTCGGCCGGTCACCGGCAAGCCGCCGGAAGAGGACCCCGCCGCCTGGAGCTCCTCGCCCGCGTCGCAGTGCCGCCCTCTCTACCCCGCCGCCGGCCTCTGCAGGAAGCAAGCCGCCGCCATGTGCTCCGCCGTCCCTCTCGCCGGGATCGGTTCCCCGAGGTCCGGATTCTCCCTAGACCGTCGGGATCCGGCCTCTCCTTGCCCTCGCCGCCGGGATCTGGCCTTCCCTTGGTGCCGCCGGTCCGCCATGGCCTTGCGTGGGGAGCACGGGAGGAGCACGCCTCCCTCGTCCGAGCCGACTCCCGTGGATGGGCCAGCGCTGCGCCTCACCTGGGCCACCGCGCCTCGCCTGGGCCGGCTTCCCCCAGCAGCCCGAGGCCGGCCCAGTTCGACGCTCCAGCCGGCCTACTCCAGGGCGTCAGCAGCCGGCCCACGTGGATACCGCAACGGCCTCCCCACCAGGCCGGACCCGGCCCAAGTCGGCACCGCCCCAGCTGCCCACCTCTCCGGTCCGAGCAGGCCGAGCGGCCCCAAGGTGAGGCTATCCCCCGCCCATGCGCTGTTTTGCTATGTTACGCCCTTGGTTTCGGCCCGTAGCTAATTAGGATTTTTCCGGAATTTAATAAAATTCCAGAAAAAGACTAGATTTTCAAACGCTTGTATCTTTTAATCCGTATGTCGGATCGCGATGATTTTTATATGCTTTTCGTGTAGTTTCTCGAGTAGAACCCGTTTATAAAACTTGCATAATTATTCGAGCTAGTTTACCGCGCCAAATGCCTAGTTTTACGTGCTGTCCCGATAGGTTTGTTGCCCGTAGTTATTTCCACGCATGTTTGAATTACTCGAATGCCATGATAGAAATGTCCATGTTTTAGGGACTATTTGCCCGCGTATTTTAGAGCGGTCATTGTCATTTTTGCGTGTAGGGATTGGCCGTTAGATTATTTTTCGTGTATAGGTTATTCTCCCGCATTATTGTGTGACTTTATTTTGTGTTGTAAGCCCCGCATATTTTATATGTTTTCGGGGTAGAGAAATCTCATGGATTTTTCTGTGCAATTAGTTTTAGCTTTTGAGGAAGTTAGTTCGCGAGATATTTTGCCGTGAAGCCCTTTCATTTAATTCGTAGAATTTATTCCGTGCCTCGTTTGAATTAGTTGTCAACTAGGGAGTTGATCTTGGATGTTTTGTTTAGCCCCTGGTAATTTTAGTTGCAATAGAAATGCATGCTTAGGTGTGTTTTGCTTGCCCGCAAGTTGCTAGAAAAAGTGCTGTTTTAGACATGCTGAAATATTTCGAAGTCTGGAATCTGTTATTATTTTGTTGATGTCTTGTCTTGCTTGCATCTTGTGATCTGTAGCTCTTTTGAGGTTGGTCCAATGGAGTTAGTTGTACCCCTTATGTTTATCTAGCATGCTGTTAAGTTTCATGCCATTTGGAGACCTGTAGCTATAGGTTTTGCTGCTGTCAATATTGCTTCAGGCTGAAAACTGCACTTTGACGAGGTGTAATTTTCACTAAGTCTGGAATAGTGTTTGAGATGCCATGTTGTGTCTTCTTTTCCTAGCGATCCATGATGCCATGCTAGTTGTTGGTAGATGTTCATGGCAGTGCTTTTTGCCTCTTCCGTGCCATGCCTTGCTTGAGCGTATCGGAGTTGTGTAGCCGAAGTTGTGAGGCGTAGAATATGCTATGTGACTGATTTTGGCAGATTGTAGAGATTTCTTGTTTTGTTCGTAGTTTGTGAACCGTAGCTCCGTTTTGATCGAGACCTACATGAAACTTGCTTAGAATCTCGTGTAGTTTCATTTTCCCTTGCTGTTTGTATGTTTTGAAGTACTCGTAGCCGCCGTTGCACACATTTTGCATTCATGTCATCATATCTTGCGGTGCTTGTATCTTTTGAACCGTAGCTCCGTTGGAGATGTTCTTTATGTGTAGATTTCTTGCCTTGACGCGTAGAATCACGTGAACCTATTTGTTTTGCTGTTTAACAACTAATTAAAGGTGTTAATTCAGATCTGGACAGAATTGTAAATTAACATGTGAGGTCGTTTCGGAGATGCTATATGTCATTTCCGACCTCATTTAAAATGCCTAGATAGGTAGTTTAATTTCCGCTCCACCTCTTGCATGTTTGACAACATTAATATTGCCGTGTAGATAACCGGGAGTGAACTAAATAATTAACGTGGAGTTTCGTCAATATGCAACTCGTGCATATTGAACTTCACTTAATATGTAGGTGTGATTGTGTGATTTGTCATGTCGTGAATTGCATGTTTTCAATAGCTCATGCATCATATGTGTTGTGCATCGTGTGGTGAATATCGTGTGTTGATGCTTGTTTCCGGTTTCCCCGTCTCGATAGAGTTCCGCAAGCGTGTCGGATGTGAGGACCCGTTCGACTACGTCGGTTCGTCTGCTTCACGGAGTCGTTCTTCTTCCAAGCGGGATCTCAGGCAAGATGATCATTTCCCTAGATACCATTACTATCATTGCCATGCTAGTTTACCGTTTCTGTCGATTATGTCTCGTTGCCTACCACCTGTTAAATACCAGCCTCTCAACAATGCCATGTTAACCTTCAACCTGTTCGACCTAGCAAACCACTGATTGGCTATGTCACCGCTTGCTTAACCCTGTTGATAGCGTTGCTAGTTGCAGGTGCAGTTGCTTCCATGCGAAAGCATGGGTTCCATGTTATATCATCGTATTAAATGTTATTTAATTTAATGCACCTATATACTTGGTCAAAGGTGGAAGGCTCGGCCTTTATAGCCTGGTGTTTTGTTCCACCTTTGCCCCCTTTAGTTACCGGCTATCGGTGTTATGTTCCATATTTGAGCGCTCCTAACACGATCGGGGTTGTTATGGGGACCCCCTTGATAATTCGTTTTAGATTAAAGCTGGTCTGGCAAGGCCCAACATTGGTACTACATTTTCCTAATCACCTAATAATAATGCATAGGGACCCGCCGGCACCCGCGGACTATTTTAATCAACCCCCGGGCCAGTGCTCCTCATGAGTGTTGGTCCAAAACAGAGCAGCTTATTAATGCTACCCGGGGCAACTCGGCGTTTGGCATGGTAACCATCACTCATCCGTCGTGTCCTGAGAACGAGGTACGCGACTCCTATCGGGATCGTCGACACGTCGGGCGGCCTTGCTGGATTAGTTTTACCTTTGACGAGATATCTTGTGCATCGGGATTCCGGTGATGCTTTGGGTAATCTCAGAGTTGAG
Organism: Hordeum vulgare subsp. vulgare; assembly: GCF_904849725.1. Classification (NCBI taxonomy): domain Eukaryota; kingdom Viridiplantae; phylum Streptophyta; class Magnoliopsida; order Poales; family Poaceae; genus Hordeum; species Hordeum vulgare. Next base: position 494,115,542 of record NC_058518.1, on the reverse strand, counting down.
GTTTTCCACTAGGGAATCCGACGAGATCGCGAGCTTCGTGATTGAGGATTTCTATGCGGCTTGTGGTAATTTGTGATGGACTAGTTGGAGCACCCCTGCAGGGTTAAATCTTTTCGGAAAGCCGTGCCCGCGGTTATGTGGCAACGTGGAAGCTTTGTTTAACACTGGTTCTAGATAACTCGAAGTTAATTATTTAAAACATGCCAACTGTGTGCGTAACCGTGACTGTCTCTTTCGTGAGTTCTTTCTCCGATCGAGGACACGGTGGGGTTATGTCTGACGTAGGTAGGTGTTCAGGATCATTCTTTTGATCATCAGTAGTTCACGTCCGTTATACGTAGGTCTTCCCCCTCTTATTTCTTGTACTCGTACGTTTAGCCACCAAATATATGCTTAGCCGCTGCTGCAACCTCACCACTTAACCATGCCTCACCCATTAAGCTTTGCTAGTCTTGATACCTTTGGAAATGAGATTGCTGAGTCCCCTGTGGCTCACACATTACTACAACACCAGTTGCAGGTACAGGTAAAGGGTACTTGACGCGAGCGCGTTGATTGTTCATTTGGAGTTGCTTCTTCTTCTTCTTCTTCTTCTTCGATCTAGGATGGGTTCCAGGCCGGCAGCCTGGGATAGCAAGGATGGACGTCGTTCTTCTTTTCTCGTTTGTTTCCGTCCGTAGTCGGACCCTGCTCTTACTATTGATGAATATGCAATGTACTGATGTGACTCTGATGTAGCTTGTGGCGAGTGTAAGCCAACGCTATTTATAAATTTTTCCTTTTCAGTACATGTACTTGTAACAATATCCATTCTTGCGACACGACGAGATGCGCTTCTATCCCTGACGAGGCCCTCGTGCCAAATTGAGGATAGGGTCGCCTCTTGGGCGTGACAGTATGTGCCGTGTTACCTGTTTGCGAGACGCTTAGATGCGCTCCTTTCCAATTCAGGGCCTCGATCCCCAGATCGAAAAGGACCGCATCTTAGTCGTTACAAGTTGGTAGTGAGAGCCTTACGACCATAGGAGCCTTTGTGTGATCGTACTTGGCCGAGTCGAGTCTAGAAAATGTTTTGAGTCTTAGTTATATCGGAGAGTAGGATTCTTTTTTTCTCCTCTTCTATGTTCTGGTGAGGTTCCCGGCTTAGGAAATCTTTAAGTCTACTCCTTTTGTCGCTCAAAATTTTTTTAGGATCACGCGGGTATTTGTGAAATCTATATGATTTCGTTGTGACGAAGTCCTGTCTTGGTGCCTCCTGTCTGCTTTGAGTTTCAGGGAAGTTGAGCTCCAGGGGATTCTTGTGCACATCGCCATCGTTCAGATTTCTGAGTATCTAAGAACGAAGGATGTTCGTTATTGCTTCAATACTGGTAGTGGCGAGATAACCCCGATGTCCCCAGTACTGGTGCAGATTGTTCGGGGGTACTGTCATACTTAGTATCGTTGTGATCACGAGGGTCTGTTGTAGATGAAGGTCCGAGATGCTCGTTGTGTGTTGACGGATGTGATACAGGTGACGGGTTAGTTTAGGAGTTGTGTGAAATACTCCTTGTATCCGTGTATCAGATTGCATGACCAGTTATTTCGGGAATTCGTAGGTGGGATATCAAGTAGTATCTTATGGGACTATCTTCCTACAGACGCATGATTGAGGTTGGGGAAATCTCGATCCTATGTCTGTTCCGAGCAATTCTAGCTCACACTTGTGTCCAGTGGTCCTTATCGGAATTTTGTCGTCCGTCACTTTGAGAATGCATTCTTGCTATGTTGTTCAAGTGCAATTGCTAAATTCTGTTCAGATATTCTGTCTTTTGATTCAGCAATATCTTCAATTATTCTGTGGACTAATTTGTTGTCCGTCTTCAGGATGGCTCCACCGACTCGTCAGAACCCAGGGCGTGAGGATACGCCGCCTCCACCTCCTCCTCCGAAGAACCCTCCGCCGCCGCCGCCTCCTCCTGCAGAGGCCTGGCAAGCGGTGATGTCAGCTACTAATGCAAACACCCAGATGCTGATACAGTTGCTGCAAGAGAGAGCCAACCAACAGCAAGGCAATTTTCAACATAGTGGAAATCAGTTTGCGAGTCTGAGTCAGTTCCTGTCAAACCAGCCAAAGACGTTCACTTCATGCGACCAGCCATTTGATGCAGAAGATTGGATCCGTGATATGAACAAACATCTCGAGTGTAGCAATGTGCGTCCGAAGTATTATGTCAAGTTTGCAATGTTTCAGTTGAAGGGGCAGGCTTCTATATGGTGGCAGCAGCTGAAGGACTCCAGAGGCGCAGGGTGATGTCTTGGGATGAGTTCTGTCGTGACTTCAGGTCCCACTACATCCCTTCCAGTTTTGTGGAGGAGATGCGTGAGAAGTTTAGGCGTTTGAAGCAGGGTGGCAATTCCGTGTACAAGTACAACGTTGAGTTCCACGAGCAGGCCCGTTACGCGCTGCAGGATATCCCGGATCAGAAGAGCAAGATTTATCAGTTCAGGGGTGGCTTGAAAGAAGATTTGCAGTTAGCTCTTGCCTTGCACGATCCTGAGGAGTTCGACAAGTTCTATAACTTAGCTCTCAGGGCAGAGGCAGCCTTGCTCAGGGTGGAGAATTCCAAGAAGCGCTTCAGAGATTCCAGCTCTTCCTCGACTCAGGTGGTTCAGAAGCAACAAAAGTTTTGGGTTTCTGCTCCTCCTTCTCGGCACTCGCAGCAGCTTAAGCACTCAGGTGGTCGTGGTTCTTCCCACCCACCCAACCCTGTCTTCCAGTAGAGATACCAGCATCAGAAGCAATGGCCTCCTCAGACTCAGTACCGGCAGCCAACAGATGTCACTTGTCACAAGTGTGGGCAGAAGGGTCACTATGCCAACAAATGTACTTCTCAGCTCCGACTGCCGCCTCCTCCTCCAGGAAAACCTCCAAGCAACGCTCTTGTCAAGTTCAACCCCAGATCACCTTGAGTCAACATGGTGAACGCAGCTGAAGCAGAGAACTCGTCAGATATGATCATGGGTAACCTCCTCATCAATGATATTCCTGTTAGAGTGTTATTTGATTCTGGTGCTTCTCATTCGTTCATGTCTAGACCATCTGCATGGAATCATGATTTCATTTCTAAGACCTTGGACAAACCTTTTCGTGTGGTTTCCCCGGGAGCGTTGTTGAGCTTTAATGTGGTCATTCCGGATGTTTCTGTCAAGATCGGCGCTTATGCTTTTCTGGCATCTCCTATTGTCTTGGGCAATTCCGACATCGATTTGATCCTTGGTATGGACTGGCTGGCCATGAACAAGGCATCAATTGATTGTGAAGCCAAAGAAGTGAAGCTTACCCACTCTTCGGAGGATGTGATTATATTCGCGGCGCGCGATGATACAATCTGTTTGTTCTCTTTGAATGAAAACGGTGAGATCAATCCTATTGAGCAAGTCCCAATGGTCTGCGAATATGAAGATGTGTTTCCTAAAGAGCTGCCAGGCATGCCTCCACACAGAGAAGTTGAGTTTGTCATTGAGCTTGAGCCAGGCACAGAGCTAGTGTGCAAACGGCCGTACAAGTTGGGTCCAGAAGAATTGAAGGAACTTAAGAGGCAACTCGATGAGCAGGAGCGTTTGGGTTTGATCAGACCGAGCTTGTCTCCGTGGGGCTGTGGTGTTCTGTTTGTCAAGAAGAAGGATGGCACGGACCGGCTGTGTGTCGATTACCGTCCATTGAATAAGAAGACAATCAGGAACAAATATCCACTTCCGAACATAACTGAGTTGTTCGAACAGTTGAAAGGTGCTAAGGTCTTCTCGAAGCTTGATCTCAGAATGGGCTCTCATCAAATTCGCATTCGCGAAGAAGATATTCCCAAGACTGCCTTCAGGACTAGTTTTGGCTCGTATGAGTATACGGTCATGTCTTTTGGTCTGGCAAATGCTCCTCCGACATTCTGTCGATTGATGAACTATATTTTCTCTCCGTTCAAGAATGACTTTGTCTTGCTCTATCTCGACGACATTCTGGTCTTTTCTGAAACTGAGGAAGAACATGAAGAACATCTCAAATTGGTGCTTGATAAGCTGAGAGAGTACAAGCTGTATGCCAAGTTTTCCAAGTGTGAGTTCTGGCTGAAAGAAGTGGTTTATCTTGGGCACATTATCTCTGCCGAGGGCATTAAAGTTGATCCGTCCAATGTTCAGGCCATTGTTGAATGGGAGCCTCCGCAGAATGTGAAGCAGCTTAGAAGCTTTCTCGGGCTTGCTGGCTATTGCAGAAGGTTCGTTGAGAACTTCTCCAAGATCGCCAAGCCGCTCTCAAGTCTTCTTGAGAAGGGTGTTAAGTATGCTTGGTCTCCAGAGTGTCAACTGGCCTTCGATACACTCAAAGAGAAGCTTACCTCCACTCCAGTCTTGGTCCCTCCGGATGATTCCAAGCCGTACCAGGTCTTCTGCGACGCTTCTCTCCAGGGTCTTGGTGCAGTCCTGATGCAAGATAAGAAGGTGGTTGCTTATACCTCCAGGCAGTTGAAGCCTGCGGAGAAGAACTATCCTGTGAATGATCTTGAGCTAGCAGTTGTGGTTCACGACTTGATGACTTGGAGACGTCTCTTGTTGGAACGTAAGGTTGAAGTTTTCACCGATCACAAGAGTCTCAAGTACATCTTCACTCGGCCTAACTTGAATCTTCGGCAAACACGTTGGGTAGAAATGCTCCAGGGTTTTAATCCGAGTGTTGAGTACACGCCAGGCAAAGCTAATGTCGTGGCGGATGCTTTGAGCAGGAAGGCATATTGCAACAGTCTGATTCTGCAACCTCTCCAGCCGGGTCTTTGTGAGTCTTTCAGGAAGCTCAACCTTCAGCTAGTACCTCAGAGATTTCTTGCGAACCTTCAGATCTCTCCTACCTTGGAAGATCAGGTCAGAGCAGCTCAGCTTCTTGACGCTATGGTGAAGAAGGTCAAGATTGGCGTGGGAAAGAGTCTCCCCAAGTATAAGTGCTTCACTGTTGATGCCAGAGACACGTTGTTTTTCGAGGATTGCCTTGTCGTCCCGAAAGGTGATCTCAGGAAGGTAATCATGGAGGAAGCTCATAACTCTCTACTCTCTATTCATCCTGGAAGCTCCAAAATGTACCATGACTTGAAGCAGACCTTCTGGTGGACTCGTATGAAGCATGAGATTGCTCAATTCGTAAATGAATGTGATGTATGTCGAAGGGTGAAAGCAGAATATCAACGCCCAACAGGCCTCTTGCAGCCTTTGCCGATTCCTGAGTGGAAGTTCGATCACATTGAGATGGATTTCGTCACCGGGTTTCCAAAGTCCAAGAAGGGTAATGATGCTATCTTCGTCGTCATCGAGAAGTTGAGTAAAGTGGCTCATTTTCTTCCAGTCAAGGAGTCCATTTCAGCAGCTCAGCTGGCAGAGTTGTACACCTCCAGGATTGTCTCCTTGCATGGTGTGCCTATGATGATCTCTTCAGATCGCGGAAGTATCTTCACTTCCAAGTTCCGGGACTCCTTTCAGTCTGCTATGGGCATGAAGATCCGCTTCAGCACAGCGTTCCATCCTCAGACTAGTGGTCAAGTGGAGAGAGTGAATCAAGTTCTTGAGGATATGCTGAGAGCCTGTGTTACCTCTTTTGGCATGAAGTGGGAAGATTGTCTGCCTTTCGCGGAGTTCTCGTATAACAACAATTATCAAGCTAGTTCTGGCAAGGCTCCGTTCGAAATTCTTTATGGCAGGAAGTGTCGTACTCCGCTCAACTGGTCCGAGACCGGCGAGCGTCAGATCCTTGGGAATGATATGATAGAAGAAGCTGAGGAGATGTGTTGGATCATTCACGACAACCTCAGAGCAGCTCAGTCCCGTCAGAAGAGCTATTATGATAGCAAGCACCGTGACATGTCTTATGAGCTTGATGACTTTGTCTATCTCAAGGTGTCGCCTATGAAGGGTATGCATCACTTTGGCATCAAAGGCAAGCTTGCGCCTCGTTTCGTTGGTCCGTTCAGAGTGGGTGGCAAGAGAGGCGACCTTGCGTACCAGCTCGAGCTTTCGGCAAACTTTGCAAATGTCCATGATGTGTTCCATGTTTCTCAGCTTCGGAGGTGTTTCAAGAACCCCGAGCGCACTGTGCATCTTCAAGACATCAACCTTCAGCCTCGCCTTTCTTATCGTGAGCATCCAGTTGCGGTTCTCGAGGCGACAGAGCGCAATACCCGTAACAAGACTATCAAATTTCTCAAAGTGAAGTGGTCACACCATTCCGATAAAGAGGCTACGTGGGAACGCGAGGATCACCTCCGTTCCGGATTTCCCGATTTCTTTCAGTCTTAGATCTCGAGGGCGAGATCTTCTTTGTAGTGTGGGAGAGTTTGTAATGCCCCGAGTGTGTAATTGCCATATTTGGAACCTATTTGATGTGGGTCCATCATGCCTATGCTATGAGAGATATCAATGTCATGATCTCATGTGATGTCCCTTATTGCTTCCTTCCCTTGCATGCATGCATAACATATCATTTCATGCCCATGTCTTGTGATGTTGCATTGTGGTCTTATGCTTCCTTGTGTTGTGATCTTGAGAATTCAAGTGTGATGCTCATGAGATGTTGGGGTGAGTAGAAGTGATGTGGTGGTTGTTTACTTCAAGCCCTTCTCTAATTCAAAGACCCTTTTCTCTCTTTTAATCTCAAGTTCAAATTTCACTTGATCCTAAGCTGATTTTAAAAAATGACTTTTATTTAGGGAATATTGTGGGTGTTAAGTTGTGCAAGTCTGGTGATTTTAAAAGTGTTTTAAACACGTGCAATAAATACAAAACAGAGTCATCTAATTCTGTTTTGTGAAATATTACTTGCTCCTAAAAATCTTGTTGTTGTTTTATTTAAATAGGTCATATTTTTCTATGACCAGGGGGTATTTTCTTTTGATTTTATCCCCACTAGTTTGTTGTTTGTTTTTTTTTCTTTCTGGCTTTTCCTCTAAATAGAAAAGCCACGGGGCTCTCTTTTCTCCTTAAGAGGCGCCACAGTGGACTTCCCTCTCTTCCCTGGCGGCCCAACTCTCTCCCTCCCTCGCGCGCTGAGGCCCGTGTGCCTTTCGTTCCTCCTCCTGACGCCGTTGCCTCCCCGCGTCTCCTTTCCGTCAACCATCAGAGAGCTCACGTTGCCGCCGTGTGTGCACTAACGTCGAGGGGACCCTACTTATCTCGGCGTCCGTGCCTCCCCAAAGCTAGGGTTCCCTCCTCTCCTTCAGACGCCGCCGCCACCTCTCTCCTTTCCCCATCTCTCTCTTCCTCCCCAAGGTAAGCCTCTGTAGGTGCAGCAGAGAGATAGCAGTAGCTCGTCGCCGCTGATCTCCACGCGTTCATCGTCTCGGGCGCCGGCCAGCATGTCCGGGAGCTCGGGGTGGTTCCACGTGTTCCATTCCCGGCGCCGGGAGCCCCGGGGATCGACCGCTCCGACGGCCCCGAGCTCGTCAAGGGCGCGCCCGCGGTGTTCTTCTTCCTCTCCTTCGGTTCGGCAACAGGGTCGTCTCCAGCCTTCTTCTTCCTCTCCGGCGCTACCATCTCCCCCGATCCGAACCTCTTCTTCCTCCCCAAGGTGAGGATCAACCTCTCCTTCCTTCGTCCTCCGTAGATCAGCCCGGATCTGGCGTGTGCGCGTGCGTGCTCTCTGATTCGAGCAGCAGTAGTAGCAGGTGCAGGTGCTGCAATAGTTGCAGGGTAGTTGTGTGAGGCGCAGGTGCATCTTGGCGTGTGCAGAGCGGCAGGGCGTTGCTTCCCGTGTGGCCATCGTGTAGCAGCAGTAGCGGAGACGAGCTCATTGTCTCCTGTCGCCGGCGAGCAGCATAGCTGCATCTCTGTCAGTTAAGTGCAGGACATGCAGGAGTTAGGTGTTCTGGATTCGATCCTTCTCTCTGTCAGACTTCGGTGCATAGCGTAGTGGTGTGATGTTGTTGTTGCCAGTTGGAGGTTGTGGGTTCGATTCCCCCTCGACAACCGTTTGTTTTAATTCTTCGGCGTAGTAGTTGGCGCAGCATGGTAGTAACCTGCTAGGCGCTCTGTTCTGTCGAGCACACGGTGCCTAGGAGGGTGGTTGAGTGCAGTAGGCAGTTCCAGGAGGTGCAGGGTTCAATTCATGTCCCCCTCCTTTTATTCTTTTTATTTTCTTTTGCAATGGTGCTATAGCCTTGGGCTTGTTGTAGTGATCATGTGTAGTGCCTTACACCTTGTAGATATTTTGTTATCTTCTCCTCTCCAAATCAGCATATGTGTGTGTGTGTATTACTTGATTTGGAGGCATGATAGTGTGTGTGCATTGTAAGATGAGGAGGTTTATGTGAGTGTGTGTGCAAGTGTGTGTGTGGGCTCCTACACACATGCTTGTGCAATTGCACAAGCATTTGAGTGTAGGTGTAGGCTTGAGGTGTATGTATGTGTTGATCCATGTTTACTTGCATGGTTGTTTTTCCCCTCATGTTGTTCTTGTGGTTTTAGAGCTTGTGATGAGATTGTGGTGTTGATATGTATGTGGTGAAAACAGCCCCATTTGCAACTTGTGCATCTCCTCATGTTTAATATGAGAGAGGGCATGAAGTTTGTGTGTGTGGGTGATTTGGTGAGAGAAGTGTTTGTGTTGTTGATGTGCATGACACCAACATGGGGTCCAAACCCTCATGTCCATATTGTCTTTGTGCACATGAACATAGCTATGTGATACTTATTCTAGTGAGAGTTGCATAAAATGTTGCACTATTCACTATGTTGGATTCTATGTAGTTTTTCCTTCCTAGTTTGAGCTCACTTACTCCAAGCAAGTGCATGTGTTCTATATATGGTTTTGGGGTAGAAAGATCCCAGGAATCCAGTGGTGAAATCATTTTTGTATTGGAGCATTTTCTGGAAATGACATATTTACATTTCCTTCTAAGTTTGGAGCTTGGTTCCATGAGTTGTGGTGAGCCTTTGTGTTTGTTTCTTGGTTGTGCTAGTAGAGGGTGACCCCCTCTACCTCATGTTGGTTTCATCTCATGATTAGGATTCCATATGTGCAAGTTATGCCCACTCAAAGTAGGCATGTGACTGAAATTCCAGATTAGTGAAAATGTCTGAGAATCTGTTTATATTTTCTTCTCCTGTAGATGAGGTTGTGCTGGTCATTGTGTTGTGATCTAGCCTTAGATTTCAACTAGAAAGTTGGACCTGATATGTTTTTCTAGCTCCCTATAAAATTTCATGTGATTTGGAGCCCTGTATTTATTGTTTTGGCTGCTATCAAAAAAGCTTCAGAGCAAAGACAGAAAGTTAGGTGCAGGAATTTTTCACAAAGTCCCTATAATCTGATGGTTTTGGGCAAGTTTGCAGCCTTGTATCTTCATGTTTTTAATTCCTTTTTGTGTGATTCTTGCTTGTGCTGGTAGTATTCTTGGCTATCTACAGCCACATATATTATTTGTCATAGTTGGGTGGCTGTAGGTGCTTTGCATGTAGCTCACAAAGTGCTATGATGCAGTTTATGGCAGATTGTGTAGTTTTGTCATTTTGATGATTGTGAGTGCTTAGTTGATGTTGTGGTGTTCTTCTTTGCTCCACCACATCCATGATGGGTTGTTTTATGTCTTGGCAACCTGGGAATACCAGATTTGTGCCATTTGAGTGTGTGGTGATGATTTTGACACGTAGGGCTTCATATCTTGTTTCGTTGATTCCCGTTGATCCGTAGCTCCGATTGTATTGTTTTTATATGGTTTTGCATCGTTTTCACGAGACGCATCTGATCATGTCATTATCAGGCATGTCAAAATAGGTTAGCATGCAGTTCTGTCCAGGAACATGTTTTAGCTTCTTTTTCTTGTGCTAGTGATAGAAATAGTGATGCATGCTCATATTCATCTCAGGCATCATGTGCTTGTTGCATCTTGAGGTGCTGTTGTTCATTGGATGTTATTATTATGTTGGGTAGCACTGGGATCGGAGAACGAATACGTGGAGTCAAGAGAGTACGTGCAGGACGTTCAAGAACCATTCCAAGCTGAGGATATCACACGCAAGATGATATGACTTTGATTCCATCTCTAGACTTGTTATGCTAGATTACGTTTCCTTGTCATATGCTCGCTGCCTACCACTGAAATATTTGCCTCTTGATATGCCATGAACCCAAACATTGATCCCCTCCTAGCAAACTTGAATGGCTAAGTAGGTTTTGCTCAGCTACTAATGTTAGGGTTGCTAGATGCAGGTGCTTTGACTCATGTGATAACATGAGCTTGATATCATTACCTAAATTATGTTATTTAATTAATGCACCTATATACTTGGTAAATAACAGAAGGCCTAGCCTTTTGCCGGGTGCTTTGTTCCATTATTGCCGCCATAGTTACCGGCTACCGGTGTTTGATTCCATATTGATCGCTCCTAACACGTTCGGGGTTGTTATGGGGACCCCCTTGATAAATCGCGTAGTGCTAAGACTTGTCCGGCAGGACCCAACATTGGTGTTAATTTGCTAATCACTTAATAATAAACTGCATAGGGAATAGCCACCCCGAGGAATTTAATCAACAACCCGGGCCAGTGCTCCTCATGAGTGTTGGTCCATAATGGACAAACTGCGGGGGCCACCACAGGGAAACTTGAGGTTTGGCTCCTGTAGGCTTTTCCATCCGTCGTGTCCTGAGACTGACATACGCGGCTCTTATCGGGGTCGTCGACACGACGGGAGGTCCGCTAGTCTTGCCTTACCTTAGCGATATATCTTGCGTATAGGAATCCTAGTGAAGCTTTGGTTCTCTCCAGAGTTGAGGTTTTCCTCCAAGGAATCCGGCGAGATCACAAGAATCGTGATAGAGGATTACTTTGCGGCCTGTGTACGTTTGTGATGGACTAGTTGGAGCACCCCTGCATGGTTTAATCTTTCGGAAAGCCGTGCCTGCGGTTATGTGGAAACTTGGAATATTTTGTTAACATCCGGTACTAGAAAATTAAACAAAAGCTAATAAAATTGCCAACCGTGTGCGTAACCGTGACTATCCCCTTGAAGATCTCTCTTTGATCGGGAACACGGTGGGATTATGATTGACGTAGTTAGGTGTTCAGGATCACTTAGTGATCAAGTATTCACGACCGCTAGTATAGTCCACCTTCATAAATGTTCTACGTAAGCTAGCCACCATGTCAAGCATAGGAAGCTGCAACCTTAAATACTCTACCCTATCCAACCCAATAACTTGACTAGTTCTGGCACCAAGGTCTTAGATTGCTGAGTCCCCGTGGCTCACGGATTCCTCCACAATACCAACAGGTTCAGGTACCCCAGAGACAGATGATCCCGACGGCGCGCAGCTGGCGTGGCAGTACGATGAGGAGACCAACCGCGTGTACGTGAACTATCCAGAAGATTGAGGCGTGGTCGTGATCGTGGGCCTGCAGGCAGGGTAGCATAGCCTTTTCTCTGTTTTGTAGTCTGTAGCGGAACTACTTTGGTTGTATGCATGATGTACTCTGATATACTTATGAGAAGGCAATTGAATCCCTGATTGTCTATCTTTATTATTATGTATGTGATGTGTTACCTGTTTGCGAGACGCTTAGATGCGCTCCTTTCCAATTCAGGGCCTCGATCCCCAGATCGGAAAGGACTGCATCTTGGTCGTTACATTAGAGATGTTCTATTTGTTCCTTCATGTAATAGAAATTTAATTAGCGTCTCATGTTTGGATAAAGACAATTATGAATTCTTTTTTGGACATGGCAAATGTGCCATTTGGTATAATAATGCTTATGTGGGTGATGCTTTCCTTCACAATGAGCTTTATTTGTTACCACTTCGTGAAAAAGTGCATTATGCATATAATGTGAATGAGAAAAGTTCCTCGTCGAACAAAGAACAAAAGAAATGAAAGAGAACTCACGACTCATCGAAATTATGGCACCATCGCTTGGGCCATATTTCCAGGGGAGAATAGAAAGATTAGTCAAAAGTGAAATTCTTCCTCCGTTGCACTTTTGTGACTTAGAACAATGCATAAATTGCGTTAAAGTAAAGTATGTAAAACAAATCAAAAAGGGTGCAAACCGAAGCACAGGAACACTGTAAATTATTCACACTGACATTTGTGGACCATTTCTTGTGAAAAGTGTGGATGGCTATGATTCATTAATAACATTCACAGATGATTACTCCCGCTTCGGTTATATTTATCCAATCAAAGAAATAAATGAAGCATTGGATACATTCAAAATATTCTAAGCTAAAGTTGAAAATCAGCTTGACAAAAAGATAAAGATAGTGAGGTCAGACCGTGGGGGGAGTACTACGGTCGACACACTCCATATGGCCAAGTCCTGGACCTTTTGCAAAGTTCTTGCAGGAGACTAGCATAGTTGCCCAATATTCAATGTCGGGCGAGCCTCAACAAAATGGAGTAGCTGAAAGGCGTAACCGTACCCTTATGGATATGGTGCGCAACATGATGAATTACTCCAACCTGCCATTGGGATTATGGATGGAGGCGCTTAAAACCGCCATTCACATTCTCAACAGAGTACCAATCAAGTCGGTGCCCAAAACACCGCACGAGCTGTGGACAGGAAGAGTACCATCACTGCAACACTTCAAGGTGTGGGGATGCCCAGATGAGGCCAAAATGTTTAATCCAAACATTGAAAAGTTAGATCCCAAAACAATGAGTTGCCATTTCATTGGCTATCCTGATAGATCAAAAGGTTTTCATTTCTACTGTCAAGAAAGATACACAAAGTTTGTAGAAACGAGACATGCGGTCTTATTAGAGGACGAAATGATGAGGGGGGCATGTGTCACGCCCAAGATGCGACCCTATCCTCAATTTGACACGAAGGCCTCGTCAGGGATAGAAGCACATCTTGTCATGTCACAAGAATGGATATCATTACAAGTACATGTACTGAAAAGAAGAGATATATAAAGAGTTGGCTTACACTCGCCACAAGCTACATCAGAGTCACATCACTACATTACATATCATCAAGAGTAAGGGCAGGGTCCGACTACGGATGAAAACAAACGACAAAGGAAGAACGACGTCCATCCTTGCTATCCCAGGCTGCCGGCCTGGAACCCATCCTAGATCGATGATGATGATGAAGAAGAAGAAGAAGAAGCAACTCCAAATAAACAATCTACGCGCTCACGTCGAGTAACCTTTACCTGTACCTGCAACTGGTGTTGTAGTAATCTGTGAGCCACAGGGGACTCAGCAATCTCGTTTCCAAAGGTATCAAGACTAGCAAAGCTTAATGGGTGAGACATGGTTAAGTGGTGAGGTTGCAGCAGCGTCTAAGCATATATTTGGTGGCTAACTTACGAGTACCAGAATAAGAGGGGGAGGATCTACGCATAGCGGACGTGAACTACTGACGATCAAATGAATGATCCTGAACACCTACCTACGTCAGACATAACCCCACCGTGTCCTCCATTGGAGAAAGAACTCACGAAAGAGACAGTCACGGTTACGCACACAGTTGGCAAGTTTTAATTAAGTTAACTTCAAGTTGTCTAGAACCAGTGTTAAACAAAGCTTCCACGTTGCCACATAACCGCGGGCACGGCTTTCCGAAAGATTTAACCCTGCAGGGGTGCTCCAACTAGTCCATCACAAATTACCACAAGCCGCATAGAAATCCTCAATCACGAAGCTCGCGATCTTGTCGGATTCCCTAGTGGAAAACCTCAACTCTGAGATTACCCAAAGCATCACCGGAATCCCGATGCACAGGATATTTCGTCAAAGGTAAAACTAATCCAGCAAGGCCGCCCGACGTGTCGACGATCCCGATAGGAGTCGCGTACCTCGTTCTCAGGACACGGCGGATGAGCTAGACGTCGGGATCGCTAAACATCCAGGTGACCAGAGGGGCGCCGGACATCGCTCAGGTGGGGCCAACACTCATGAGGAGCACTGGCCCGGGGGTTGATTAGATTTCCTCGGGTTAATTACTCCCTATGCAGTTCATTAGTTATTAGGCAAAAGTAGTACCAAAGTTGGGCCCTGCCAGACCAGCTTTAATCTAAAACGAATTATCAAGGGGGTCCCCATAACAACCCCGATTGTGTTAGGAGCGCTCATTTATGGAACATAACACCGGTAGCCGAAAACTAAGGGGGCAAAGGTGGAACAAAACACCAGGCTAGAAAGGCCGAGCCTTCCACCTTTTACCAAGTATATAGGTGCATTAAATTAAATAGCAATTAAATATGGTGATATAACAAGGAACCCATGTTGTCACATGGAAGCATCTACACCTGCAACTAGCAACGCTATCAACAGGGTTAAGCAAGCAGTAACATAGCCAATCAGTGGTTTGCTAGGTCGAACAGGTTGAAGGTAATCATGGCATTGTTGAGAGGCTGATAATTAACATGTGGTAGGCAACAAGACATAATCGATAGAAGCGATAACTAGCATGGCAATGATAGTAATGGTATCTGGGGAAATGATCATCTTGCCTGGGATCCCGCTTGGAAGGAGAACACTCGGTGAAGTCAGCGAACCAATGTAGTCGAACGGATCCTCACATTCCGACACGCTTGAGGAACTCTATCGAGACGGGCAAACCGGAAACAAACATCAACACAAGTATTCACCACAACAAAAGCAAGACGTGATGCATACCCTAGTATGATGCATGATCGGTTCATTGATGCAAGGGGTGGCATGGCAATTCATCTCACGCAAACTCTACACATTAAGTGAAGCTCGATATGCAACGGGTTGCATATCGACGAAACTCCACGTTTAATTATTTAATTCACTCCCGTTAATTATCACGGCAATATTACATTGTGGTTATCATGGCAAGGGTGAAGCGATGATCCTACAAGTCCTAGTCGGTTATCACGCGGAGCATAGAACGGAGCTACGGCACGAGAGACAAGCAACACAAGAACATATGCCATGAATGCGTCATGCATGAGAGTTCAACACATCACGACAAGGAGGGAAATAAGCATGGTGTCACCATGGCGAGCGAGAGGAAACCATGGCGGCAAATCGGAAACGATGCCACGACAACGTTCCGGTCCCGATAACTCGAGGAGAAACCGGTGCCAACGTATACGAACGCGTGCGGGAACGGTAAATAAAGATGGGGTGATCCCGTATCTCGGGTTCCCATGTGACGAGGGCTCGATGAAAAGGAAGAGGACGTGCACGGCAAATAAACCGTGCATACATTCATTCAACTCAAACAACTCATACATTCGTTCAACACTAGCACGCGGTACATGACATGTCCCCTCGGTATACCTTCGACGCGTGCGAATTGGAGGGGTTCGGTCGAAGCGGACGTCGTGGTCGTCGTGGAAGTAGTCGTACACGCGCCGGTAGTTGAAGTAGTGGTACACGGTCTCGTCGACGGTAGTCGTACTCTCGACGTCGGTAGACGTACACGAATCCGTAGATGTCCAGGGTCGTCGGGGCGTCGTGGTACTCGCGGCGAACTTGCCGATGACACGCGGCGGCAGGGATGGTGCACGCGGCGACGCAAGCGGCAGCAACACGCAGCCCAAGCTAGCATCAGCTAGCGACTAACATCTACCTAGCCTACTACCACAGCAGCCGGCAACAAGCAAGCTAGCACCATCTAGCCTCGGCAAACAGCAAAGCACGGCAGCAGCGAGCAAGCTGGCAACCCTCGGCAAGGCAGGCTAGCGGCTACACAACAACAACAAGTAGCAACGGCGACAGGTAACGCCGCCACAACAAACACAGCTACAGCAAGGCAACAACGGGCAGCACCGGCACATCTGGCAACAACATCAGCAGCTACGGCAGCGACGGCAGCAAGCTACAGCAAGCAACGGCAAGCAGCAACAAGGCGCTACAACAACAGCAGCAGCAGGCGGCAGCATCATCCAGCAGCACAGCGGCAAGGCAAAAGAGAATGGCAGCAGCTACAGCTAACAGCGTCAGCAGTACAACGCCACAACTCGGCGCCAATGCAGCAACAGCAACGGCATCGGCGTGCTACCTCGGCGTCGGCAAGGGAACGGGCGGTCACCGGCGAGCACGACGGGGCGGCGACCGGGAGGCCGGCAAGGATGACCAGGGGCGAGGCCGGCGGGGCGAGGAGCTCGTGCCTGGGGGAGCAGGGGCGACGGCAGGAGTTCTGTTGGGGAACGTCGCATGGGAAACAAAAAATTTCCTACGCGCACGAAGACCTATCATGGTGATGTCCATCTACGAGAGGGGATGAGTGATCTACGTACCCTTGTAGACCGTACAGCAGAAGCGTTAGAGAACGCGGTTGATGTAGTGGAACGTCCTCACGTCCCTCGATCCGCCCCGCGAACAATCCCGCGATCAGTCCCACGATCTAGTACCGAACGGACGGCACCTCCGCGTTCAGCACACGTACAGCTCGACGATGATCTCGGCCTTCTTGATCCAGCAAGAGAGACGGAGAGGTAGAAAAGTTCTCCAGCAACGTGACGGCACTCCGGAGGTTGGTGATGACCTTGTCTCAGCAGGGCTCCGCCCGAGCTCCGCAGAAACGCGATCTAGAGGAAAAACCGTGGAGGTATGTGGTCGGGCTGTCGTGGAAAAATCGTCTCAAATCAGCCCTAAAACCTCCGTATATATAGGTGGGAGGGAGGGGGCCTTGCCTTGGGGCTCAAGGAGCCCCAAGGGGGTCGGCCGAGTCCAAGGGGGAGGACTCTCCCCCCCCCCCAAACCGAGTTGGACTAGGTTTGGTGGGAGGGAGTCCCCCTTCCTTCCCACCTCCTCCTTTTTTTTTCTTTCTCTCTTGATTTTCTTCTCCTTGGCGCATAGGGCACTTGTGGGCTGTCCCACCAGCCCACTAAGGGCTTGTGTGTCTCCCCCAAGTCCTATGGGCTTCCCCGGGGTGTGTTGCCCCCCCCCCCCCGGTGAACTCCCGGAACCCATTCGTCATTCCCGGTACATTCCCGGTAACTCCGAAAACCTTCCGGTAATCAAATGAGGTCATCCTATATATCAATCTTCGTTTCCGGACCATTCTGGAAACCCTCGTGACGTTCGTGATCACATCCGGGACTCCGAACAACATTCGGTAACCAACCATATAACTCAAATACGCATAAAACAACGTCGAACCTTAAGTGTGCAGACCCTGCGGGTTCGAGAACTATGTAGACATGACCCGAGAGACTCCTCGGTCAATATCCAATAGCGGGACCTGGATGCCCATATTGGATCCTACATATTCTACGAAGATCTTATCGTTTGAACCTCAGTGCCAAGGATTCGTATAATCCCGTATGTCATTCCCTTTGTCCTTCGGTATGTTACTTGCCCGAGATTCGATCGTCAGTATCCGCATACCTATTTCAATCTCGTTTACCGGAAAGTCTCTTTACTCGTTCCGTAATACAAGATCCCGCAACTTACACTAAGTTACATTGTTTGCAAGGCTTGTGTGTGATGTTGTATTACCGAGTGGGCCCCGAGATACCTCTCCGTCACACGGAGTGACAAATCCCAGTCTTGATCCATACTAACTCAACTAACACCTTCGGAGATACCTGTAGAGCATCTTTATAGTCACCCAGTTACATTGCGATGTTTGATACACACAAAGCATTCCTCCGGTGTCAGTGAGTTATATGATCTCATGGTCATAGGAATAAATACTTGACACGCAGAAAACAGTAGCAACAAAATGACACGATCAACATGCTACGTCTATTAGTTTGGGTCTAGTCCATCACGTGATTCTCCCAATGACGTGATCCAGTTATCAAGCAACAACACCTTGTTCATAATCAGAAGACACTGACTATCATCGATCAACTGGCTAGCCAACTAGAGGCATGCTAGGGACGGTGTTTTGTCTATGTATCCACACATGTAAATGAGTCTTCATTCAATACAATTATAGCATGGATAATAAACTATTATCTTGATACAGGAATTATAATAATAACTATATTTATTATTGCCTCTAGGGCATAATTCCAACAAGTTCTCCTCGTAGCAGACGACGGGCGGCGGCGCGCTCGGGAGGAAGAGGCCGGCGAGGATGGCGCGAGGAGGACGAGGCCCTGGCGGCGGGCACGGCAGGGCGGCGCGCGGGTCGGGCACCGGCAGCGGCGCGGGCGTAGGGGCGGCAGCAGAGAGGCGGCTCGCTCGCGGCGCGGCCATGACGGGCGACGGGGTCGAGACGCGGGTGACGACGGCGTTGCAGGGCGAGGGCGGCGGCTCGGACTCGGGGAAGAGGAGGAGCAGAGGGGCGAGGCGGCCGGCTCGCGAGCACGAGGGGCGTCGCGGCGGAGGCGCAGCGCGGGGCTGCCGGAGGCGGGGAACTCGGGGGCGACGGGCGAGCGCAGGCGGCGGGTCTCCTGCAGGTGGGCGGCGGCGCGCGCATGCGGGAGGAGGAGCAGAGAGAACGAGGGGAGGAGGGAGATGGGATCGGGCACGGCTGCGCTAGGGCGCGGGAGGGAGGCTGGACCTTGGGCCTTGGCCGGCTGGGCCTTGGCGTGGGGTCCTCCTCTCTCTATTTTGTTTTATTTTATTTTAAATCCTCTTTTTTTAAAACAGAAATTTTAAAATAAGGAAAGGCTTTTAACAAAATAAAACAAAATGTTTCACTCCTTTGAAAAAAAATACCCCAACTCTAAAATAGCTTGGGCATTTTTAAACAAGTAAAATGAAACCCTTTTAAGAATTAAAATAAAACCCTTTTTAAAGAATTTAAAAACAATTCAAAACCCTTTTTAAAGAATTAAATAAAACTCTTTATTTAAAGAATAAATAAAGCCTTTTAAAAGAGAAAATAAAATGGGAGGGTTTTAAAATAAAACAAACGGAGAGTTAAAATAAAACCTAAGGGTTGCCCCTACATTTAATAAAAGGACTTTTATTGAAAAGAAGAAGACGCACTCTTTTAAATAGGGGTTTTAAACGAAGACTTTGGCAAAACCACAAAAACGAAATGAGAGAGGAGAGAAGGGGAGAAGGTTTAGGTCGGCGGTGCAAGGGGGTTTAGCGGTGGCTCTCACGCTCCCTCTCTCATCACTCCAACAAAACAACGTCACTCACGAAGCACTAACGCCTAACAACACGGAGCAACAAGCAACACCGACAAAACACCGATGACATGATGCCATGCATGATGCGATGATGCAACTACATGACGATGCAACGAATAAAACTAAACACACGACGAAAGCGGAAAAGAAGGGAGAATCTTCTGGGCGTCGGTCTCGGGCTGTCACAGCATGGTAGCTCGAAAAATTGATCTTGAGGAGAAGAGGGTGCATGCACCTAATCCGATGATTCAAGAGCCATTTTTCGCACTACATGTTGTAACTCCAACCATGACAACTATGGGAGAAGATCCGGAACCTATCCTTCAGGATCCGACTGAACCTTCCGTTGAGCATGAAAGGGAGGTACAACAGCCAATCTTAGAGAATGTGCCAGAGAATGAGGCACTTAGAAGATCTAAGAGAACAAGAAGATCAGCCATTTCTACTGATTATAAAGTTTATAACACATAATTGGTTCATATGGAAGGTGATCCCACTTCATATGAAGAAGCGATGAGAAGTCCTCACTCATCGAAGTGGCTGGAGGCAGTGGAAGACGAGATGAAATCGATGAGTTTCAACGATGTTTGGGACTTAGAAATTATTCCTAAAGGAGCCGAAACAGTAGGATGTAAGTGAGTCTACAAAACAAAGTATGACTCTAATGGGAATATAGAAAAGTATAAAGCACAACTCCTCACAAAAGGATTTACATAAAGAGAAGGGATAGACTACAATGAGACTTTTTCCCAGTCTCATGTAAGGATTCCTTCAGAATCATAATGGCATTAGTTGCACATTTTGATTTAGAGTTGCATCAAATGGATGTAAAGATGACATTTCTAAACAGAGATTTAGAAGAAAATGTCTACATGAAACAACCCAAGGGTTTTATCATGGAAGGCAAGGAAGACATGGGATGCCGCCTAAAGAAATCCATTTATGGACTAAGTCAAGCCTCTAGACAGTGGTATCTAAAGTTTAGCGATACTATTAAAAGATTTGGATTTCAAGAAAATGTTGAGGATAATTGCGTTTATGCAAAGTTTAAAAATGGGAAATACATTTTCCTAATCTTGTATGTGGATGATATCTTGCTTGCAAGCAAGAGTGTTAGTTTACTACAAGAGACAAAGAAGTTTTTATCCTCAAACTTTGATATGAAAGACCTTGGTGATGCTTCATATGTTTTGGGCATTGAAATTCACCGAGATAGGAAAAATGGAGTCTTAGGACTGTCGCAGTAAGCATATTTAGAGAAAGTTCTCAAAAAGTACAATATGCATAAGAGTAAAGCCACACCTGCCCCTATAGTCAAGGGCGATAGTTTTGGGAATTACCAATGTCCCAAGAACCAGTACGAGCTTGATCAGATGAAAACAGTGCCATATACTTCGGCTGTTGGAAGTTTACAGTATGCACAAGTGTGCACACGCCCTGACTTAGCTTTTATCACCCGGGTACTCGGTAGATATCAAGCGAATCCAGGCCAAGAGCACTGGAAGATGGAAAAGAAAGCATTGCGTTATGCGCAAGGCACAAAGGATATCATGCTAACATACAGACGATCTGATTCCCTAGAGATAAAAGGGTATTCAGATGCAGATTTTGCGGGAGATAGAGATGATAGAAAATCCACGTCTGGATACGTGTTCACTCTCGCTGGAGGGGCTATTTCATGGAAAAGCTCCAAACATACTATAGTTGCATCGTCCACGATGCAAGCAGAGTTTGTAGCATGCTTTGAAGCCACCGGACAAGTAATATGGTTAAAGAAATTTATACCCGACTTGAAGGTGGCAGATTGTATTCACAAGCCACTAAAGATATATTGTGACAACCAGCCCGCAGTATTTATGCCCACAACAACAAGTCGGGTAATGCTTCCAAGACAATAGATATAAAGTATTATGTTCTGAAAGATAAAATCAAGGATCACACTATAAGTCTCGAGCATATAAGTACAAAGAATATGCTTGTGGATCCGCTAACGAAAGGCTTACCACCCAATGTGTTCAAGGGACACTTATCCGGCATGGGTTTAATGGAAAGCCTATGATTCCTGGATCATAAGAGGCCAAAAAAGTAAAAGAATTTGTTTCAAAACAAAACGTGTGTTGTGGTTGTATGATTCTATCGACAATTAAGTTGTGACGATGAGATATGCTCTACATGCCTATATGTGATGTAACAAGTAAAGTAGAAATAAAAAGTTAAAATTAAAAGTTGAGATCAAGGGGCAGAATGTTAGGTTGATCTACACCGATAGGCCCAACGACCTATTGGGCCCTTGGTCATCACGCCCTGATCGGGGGCGTCCAACCCTCATATGGTTGGTGGGCCCGTGTGACCTGCGTATATAAAAAGGGGTGGAGGTCGGGGCACGAAACACGAGGTTCACCGCCGCCACACTCCCCACCCACAAACCTACCGATCTAGGGTTACGCACTGCTCACGGGAAGCACCGCCGCCGCCACCGCATCTCTCTCTTTCACCATAGCCGTCGCCACCTCACGATGGACGCCGACGGGAGCACCTCAAGTGCGGGGCAAGGTAAACCCATCTCAACCACTGCCGGAATCACTAGTACATCGGATCCTACGATCTATATCAAATCCATGTACTGAATAACTTACCAACATGCCATTGAAAGGATCTGGAATAGATCGTTGAAACAAAGGGCTCACTACAGCCTGTCTGCCAAATGCAACAGGCTATGCATGCTCCAAGATTTGATGTGTATCTGACTTTATTGTGTCGACTGAATTCTTTTGTGTTGTTATTACAATCATGAGTGGAGGTTTAAAAAAATGTGAGTTGGTAAGACTAAGTTCGAATTATCATATTTAATGGCTCATAGTTTTTTTATTCCAAAATAAGATGTTACACAAAAATACATGATTGATTTGATAAATTTAGATGTTACCGAAGGTCATGCACGTCGTTGCTGCATGAATTCAACCAATTTTCCTTTGTTTGCCCTGTTGTATAATGAATGTAACTCATCCCCCCACCTTGGATCTACCCTTGTTTCAAAAAAAAATTCCTGAAAATTGGTGCTACTTCCGATTGCTCACAATTTCAGTTTCACTGACATGATACAAGCCCCTGTTTCAGTTTATTTTAATCTGAAAAAATAATGTTACTAGCCAAGGATTAGACCAAGAAATATCATGTTGCTGACTACATATACCTAAACATTGTGGCTTTGACTTGGTTACGATAATTCTTGGGCATGATGCTGGAGTAATTCTTGAAGTTTCATATATTCTCCTCCTTCTTTAGTTATCAATTAGCTTAATTGCATACACATGACTAGATATGTTGCATCACCTAGGTGTTTGCTCCGCAATGAACCCATTGCAACGCACGTGCATATTTACTAGTGTTAATAACCCTCCATGCAATGCTATGTCTATCCTATCTATTTTGCAGGTGGTACAATATCAAAGAGGCATCTTGCTCACATTTACCATTCTCTTGCTCTGGTTATATTCGACATATCTAACCTGCAGGAGAAGATTCTTTAGAGATGAACTCGAGAACTACAGTTCTCTGAAGAAAATTATACGTTCACTCGCCTTGAATTATTTCATGTATTCAGCCTTGTCCTCATTCATTAAAGTCCTCATGCAGAAGAAAATGCTTCACAAGATACATGATACACTGAAATAGTTATGTTTCTCTTGCTCGACTTCTTGTTCATACAAGCTAATATCCATGAGAAGTTCTATCAGGAGTGGACATGATAATTGTGATATTCTAAGGAAAACTTCACTCCTTATTTCCGCGACAAATCATTTCAAAGTATTCATACTCTCGAATCAAATCCTTTCAAAGGTTTTTCTTGCATGAAAACCTTTCTCGGATATCTTAGAGTACATTGATTGATCCTATTTCATCGAATCACATCTCAATGTCACTCCATCAAAGATTTCTATAGCCCTCATTCTTACTAACCATGCATAATTTCGTCTATCAAAATTTCCAATAAGATGCATATATTCAGGGGGGAGCATTCTTTATCTTCAAAAAATCATTCTACATTTATCTATTCACACATTATTAGTTAGCCTTCCCTCTAGTCCTTCAACGTGCTTTGTTTTCTCAACAACCGTCCAAAAAAGGGGAGTCTGTTGGTTCAATTAACTGTCCCCTTGTGTTTTGGAGAATGTTGATAGAAAAAACTATGGATTTATTTGTTTGCTAGTGCACACAGAGAGAAATAGTCCATGAAGATCCAAGCAGAATGCTATATTCTGTACAAAAGTTCGAAGAACTTCAATGAAGATTATCTATTTTGTATAGACGCAGGAGGAATATTTGAAGAAGAAAAAAACCAAGAAGAATGTGTGAAGAGATTGACACCTTGAAAATATTGCTGTCGCAAAGCGATTTTCATTCAGTGTGTCCAGAGAAGAATGGGTGCAACCGAGAAGAATGACGACGAAGTGAAGTTGTAGCATTTGTTTCGGTCTTCTTCTGTCTCTTAATTGAGTCATAGGACCACCATACTATCAAAAGGGGTATATGTTCTTGATACTTAGGTCAATTGTGATGCTTAGTCAAAACCTGTGAAAGACTGAGAGAGATCTCTTTGTGCTCCGAATGATTACTTGCTCGCAAGAGACGTGATTCTTCTTTGCTGCAAGAGATATCTTTCGGAGCGATGAGATAGTTTACTTGGTCCGCAAGGAAAGTTGCCGTTGTGCTCAAAATCCGACCGCTCGAAATGTGTCGATTGGCCATTGGTTAGGCTACGTGCCCAGTTTGGTCACTTTCTTTATGGGAGGGCTCACACATAAATAGCCAGCATGCACCAACTTTGTCTTTTGGCTGCTCTACTTGAGATTTCTGAGAAGATTGATTGAGCATCCCTCTCGAGTCTTTTAAGTTTAAAACCCATTGTGAGAAAAGAGCGGAAACTAAGATAGTGGTTGAGCATCACAACAAATTCGGGTTAGATTTCTTGTACCTATTACTTTTGAGAGCTACACACTCTAGATGGATAGGTGTCAGCTTAAGTGTCGAAGAGTAATTGACTTCCCAAACAAA
The DNA here is from genome assembly GCF_904849725.1 of Hordeum vulgare subsp. vulgare. Lineage (NCBI taxonomy): Eukaryota > Viridiplantae > Streptophyta > Magnoliopsida > Poales > Poaceae > Hordeum > Hordeum vulgare. The sequence continues at coordinate 494,091,454 of NC_058518.1, read as the reverse complement.
GTCTTCAGCAACCAAGAGTAATCCTAGTCTGTGAAGAAGTCCATCGAGGGTTTGGAGATCGCCGACAAGTATGTCTGACCAGTTTTTGGTTCAAGGAGAATAGGATGGAGAGAGTATTGCTCATGTGTTCAATCACAAGTCCCTCCAACGAGACATAGCTACGTTGTAGAAGAGTGAATTAGTCTATCAAATCATTTGTCACCATTGAGCATCACTGGTTCATTTCTACTTCTACTGCAACTCATTCGTTGGTTTATCTTCAATGCTCTATGCGTCGAATGATATCCATGATCATGTATGTGTAGTTCTTCTGCTCGTGTTCACTTTATTTTGTGTGGCATCATTCTCTAGACATCATCTATTAAAAATAGTATACGTTGATTTGCTTTCATTCAAGGACTGTAAAGCCATGTTCTTTATCATGATATCATTTTGTGCCATGTTGTCATTGCAAAAGCTTTGTGTTATTATGCAAAGAAGATCATCACATATTATATGGAATGCTTTAATTGGGTCACTGCATGTCTTATCTCTTGCATGTGTTACGAGAGTTTACCTTTGGTGATCTACCCATTCTGCCTTATTCGCTATAGTGATTGGTTTTGCTTCGAAGTTTCGAAAGACTTTTTTAATCTCTCATGCACCACCCTTTGGTCGATATACTCTCAGTCCTAACAAAAAGAATTATTTTTCTCCTTCAACATTCCCCATTGACACCAAAAAAAATATATCGTAAGAGAACTATGAGGGCCAAGAGCCTTTAGTGGGACAATTTGAAATGAAGTGTGAGAAATATCCTTCTCCAAGAATTCCTCACAAAGCTTGGTTTTAGACTCGCCAGAAATACATGGCTTGAAAAGATTAACAACATGAGATGCCACGAGGTTCTTATCTGCCATGAATAAGTTTGTAAAGTAAGACATGCCCAAATTTTGCATGGTTTCCTCATCGGAGAAGGTAGCTCCAGATTCATCTCTGAGTTTGTGAATCTTCTTCTTCCCTACCCTCCGAACTGCCTTCCTCTGAAAATATTTCTGTTTCAACCACGCGATCTAGAACCATTTTCATCTTATATAATAATTCATTCATTCAATCCTCGCCCTTCGAATATCCTGCCTATACACATTCATATGCATCGTTGCACACGTTGATTGCGTGATTTCTGAATCTCGTTCGTAATATTGCCACAAAAATTGTTGCTCCACTTATACGGAGAATTTATGATACTGCCCATAGCAGCCTCAATATACCCAAGATCCATTGTCTAACCAAAAGCATATCATGAAGCCGGATAACTGCTAGAAGAGAAGGATCCCTCCCCCGCATGATCTCAAACCGGAGACACTTCTTTCTACCCGTTTGCACTTCTTCAACCCCTCCATGCACAACAATCACGACATGATGTGAGGGAGGGAGGCACATGTGGTATCAAGTCAAAAGGAAATACATCTCGCAGGGAATTTGAGGCCACGGCCCTATCCAGGCGAACTCTCGCATTAGCAACACCAACTATTTTGTTATCATATTTATACGGAACTGAAAATCCCAATCGAGTGAGAGAACATAGTTCCAAGGTATCTCGAGAAACCTCCATCCGTGGTTCCGTCCTTGCTGTGGTTGAGAAGTGCTCAAAGCTCCACATAGCTTCATTAAAGTCATCAATCCCTAACCATGGAAGCATTTTAAATAACATGAGGTGGCTATCCTCCACTCTCGGCTCAACATAAACACACGTTAAACGCCACAAGGGTTCACTACGAACTACATATGGATGTATATAGACATACTTCAGAGTATAAATTCACTCATTTTGCTCGGTATGTAGTCCGTAATGAAATCTTCAAAACGACTTATATTTTTTAGGAATGGAGGGAGTACATAGTGATAGAGCTACATGTAATGCTGAGGCTGCTGCACCCCCTCCCCCCCCCCCCCCCGCCCCGCCCACACACCCCAGCTGTGGCATATTTTCTGAAGGGAAAAAGATATAAAAGCCTTAAATTGAAAAGATTGCTGACATTTGCCCCTCCCCCACCCAAAAGATGCATTCTTTCTCTTTGCCCCCCCCCCTTTGATTCTCGGCTAGCTCCGCCACTCGGAGTACATATCCTCTGTTCAGCCATAACCTCTAGTTGGTGCCTCTCTAAACTCGAGAGCTATCTAGATGATGCCAAACCGGAGATGAAAAGCCTCACAATAAGTGAACAACACACATATGTGAGTGACATTGACCGTGTTATGTTTGGTCATTTGCTAATACTATGTTTCGGCTACACATCTTCTTTTGAAGACTACACATATGAACAAAATGTGATTGTTTGGACATGTGAAAAGCATGTACCTTTTAGTAGTATTCCATTATAGACAGATGCTTTTTATTTCCATCGGAATATTTATATATCCGATGTCATAGAAGGCGAGGCAAAAGGCGGAAAAACTTTTTTTTAGCTTTTTTTGTGATGTTGCAGATGTCTCGCTTATTGTGGTGTTTTGATGTTTTGTTTCTTCTTCAATTTCTCTCATGTTTCTATATTTAATGTTTTTAAATTTATTGTGGTGTTTTTTGTATGTTGTTGAAGTATCGCTTATCTTTTTTTTATGTTGTAGAGTGAAGAGCCTCAGGCGAAGTAGGTCGGTCCATCAATGTTTTTCGACGGTTTTGACGACCTATTAGAGACCAGTTTGGGGAACATTTCAGCGAGCTGTTTTAGAAACCTTTCGCCTAGTTATTATAGGGAGGTTTCATTATTTTTTCTCACATACTTTTCTATTGGTTTTATTTTTTTTATATTTTTTATGTTTGTTTTTATTGTTCCACTTTTTCTTTGTTTTTTTTTGTTTCGTCTTCAATTTCTCTCATGTTTTCAGTTAAAAAGGAGTGAATATTATTTTACGTGTAATGAAAATCGTCCAAAATTGCATGAACATGTTTTTGCGTTTTTCTGAATATGTTTTACTCGTTATAGATATTTTTATATGTCATGAACATTTTTAGAATTGTCAGAACAATTTTTTACACATTCATGAACATTTTCTATTTTTCTTACGATAATTCATGAATGTTTTCTAAACGTGTGTATTTTTTTTTAAATGGGTACAAATATTTGATAATTTTTCAAAATTGTGTAAACAAATATTTATATTTTTTAATAATGTCATGAACAAAATTTTAAAAGTACGAAAATATTTTTTGAATGGTACCGACATTTTTCAAATGTCATGAACCTTTGATTAAAAATGCGTGACCATTTTTTTATCTGTGTGAACATTTCTTAATAGATGAAGATTTTTTACAAAATTTATAAAAAAATTGTTCAAAGTATATATTTAGAGCATTTCTGAATATATAGGAATATTAAGAGAACAAAAGTAAAAAACCAGGAGGAATTGTACGTATGTACTTTATAGAAGCTAAGCCAGCAAGAGCCCTAGAACGAGCAGTGAAATAAAGGAAAATGAGAAAAATGGCCCCGGAGATGCACGGGGTTATATAGGTTTATGTGCAAAATTTCATGATGATTTGCCATGGAAGGAGCTCTAGAAAAAAATGACATTTTGAGAAAGGTTCAAGAGGGAAGGGAATGGAAGAGAAGATAGAGGAGGATGCTTCTAGGACAGGGCTTGATTGGGTATTCTAAGAAGTGGCGAGGGAGAAGCAAGAGACAGACTGACCACTGTCGTTGTCGAGGTAAAAGTCGGGAAAGCTATGTCTCGCACTCTCGCTTATTGCGCGAGAGAACAAGCATCCGCCTTCAGCCTTATTCAAAGTAGGCCGGTCCAACGCTGTTTTTCAATGGTTTTGGGGGCTACCAGTTTTCGGGGACCTTCCAATGAACAGTTTTAGGAACCTTTTGCTTAGTTTTATGGCGGTTTCATCTGGTTTTTATTTTGACATATTTTTATAGGTTTTTTTTCCGCATGTTTGTTTTTTATGTTTATGTTTATTCTTAATTTTTGTGTTTATTCTTCAGTTTGTCTGATTTTTTATTTAAAAAGGAGTGAATATTATTTTAGATCTCAGGAACATTTTCGAAAAATTGCATGATTTCTTTTTATATTTTTCTGAACAGTTTTTACTGGTTACATATATTCTTTTTTATGTCATGAACATTTTTTTAGAATTGAGAGAATAATTTTGAACACGTTCATAATCTTTCTACTGGTTATAGATATTCTTTTTATTTGTCATGAACATCTTTTATATTTCTGGGGAACAATTTTTTACACATTCATGAACATTTTCTAAACGTGTGGAAAATCATTATAAATGGTTACAAATATTTGAATTTTTTTTAAAAGCTGCATGAACCATACGCTCGAGGTCTCAAACTCTCGAGATAGTTATTCTTAAAGCTCTCCAAAACTTAGTGTATAATGTTGATACCCCACAAGCTCTCAAAACCATACGTTTGGTTTGTTCAATATGTGAACACCCGAGGAAGCATTACCTTAGAATTTAAATAGATTCACCATATTTTTTTAAACATGATCTTCCACATTTGAAATTAAGCCATGCCACTGCCAAACTTTCTTCTATGGACTTTAATTTGTCATAAATATTGTTACACGTGGATTGACCGGTCAGACGTGTGGAACATTTATTACTAAGTAACATCCACATAGTAAATCAACATCGGATTTGCATCGTTTTTCACGCCTACAACATCATGCAATTCTTCTCTACTACTCCTTCCGATGCTAAATATAAGCTTTTTTAAAGATTTCATTAGAAGACTACATACAAAAAAAAGAGTAAATCTATAATTTAAAATTATCTGTATGTAGTTATGTAATGAAACCTTAAAAAAAACTTATAGTATTTAGTAACGGAGGGAGTAACATTTACCATCCACTTTAGAAGAAAAAAGACCATCATACGCAACCAACGGTGCAGATCTTCCCATCCACCATCCAAGCGCCACATCTCCGATCCTGCAAAACCCTAGCCGCACCTTCTCCAGACTATAAAATCCTCCACGTTCCATCTCGGCCCTCTTCTCTCCCAACCCTCCCCCCCTTCGCCGCCGCCGCCGCCGCCACCTCCACCCTCCCCGCCGCGAGCTCCGCCCCACCAATCTCCCCGCGGCAGCCATGGCGAACATGCAGGAGTCGCTCACCCTGGTGGGCACGATGCGCGGCCACAACGACGTGGTGACGGCGATCGCGGCGCCGATCGACAACTCGCCCTACATCGTGTCCGGCTCCCGCGACAAGTCGCTGCTGGTCTGGGACCTCACCAACCCGGTCGCGTCCCTCGGCGACGGCACCGTCGGCACCGACTACGCCGTGCCCTTCCGCCGCCTCACCGGCCACGGCCACTTCGTCCAGGACGTCGTCATCAGCTCCGACGGCCAGTTCGCGCTCTCGGGCTCCTGGGACGGCGAGCTCCGCCTCTGGGACCTCTCCACCGGCCTCACCACCCGCCGCTTCGTCGGCCACACCAAGGACGTCATCTCGGTCGCCTTCTCCGTCGACAACCGCCAGATCGTCTCCGCCTCCCGCGACAACACCATCAAGCTCTGGAACACCCTCGGCGAGTGTAAGTACACCATCGGCGGCGACATGGGCGGCGGCGAGGGCCACACCGGCTGGGTCTCCTGCGTCAGGTTCTCTCCCAACATCCAGCAGCCCACCATCGTCTCCGGCTCCTGGGACAAGACCGTCAAGGTCTGGAACCTCGCCAACTGCAAGCTCCGCTCCACCCTCGCCGGCCACGGTGGCTATGTCAATGCCGTCGCCGTCAGCCCCGATGGCTCGCTCTGCGCCTCCGGTGGCAAGGACGGCGTCACGCTGCTTTGGGACCTGTCTGAGGGGAAGAGGCTCTACCAGCTGGAAGCCGGCTCCATCATCCACTCGCTCTGCTTCTCGCCCAACCGCTACTGGCTCTGCGCTGCGACAGAGGAGTCTATCAAGATCTGGGACCTGGAGTCCAAGCATGTCGTGCAGGACCTTAAGCCTGAAGTCCAGGTCTCCAAGAACCAGGTACTTCCCTCTACTGCCGTTTACCTGCTTGTTAGATCTGCTGTTATGTTTGATTATGATTCATCACTGCGTGTGTAATTCAATGTGCATATTTGCGGGGACAGTTCTATTTGTGCCTATCTTAACATGACGTGCCTTGAAATTATTCAGTAGTGTATATTAGTACTGTGGAAGTTCATGGCTTGTGGATAATTTGATATCACTAATTGCACTGTGTTGAAAGTGGAAGTTTTGTTTTTGTGTCAGTTGTTATGATAATGTGTTGGTTTGCATTATAGTGATTTGATTGGCAATTGTACTGGCTTGGCTTAAAACATTTAATGTCTATTGTTCCCACATGAATTAAGTGTTGAACCTCCTTCCAAATTTATGTCTTAATCTATATTAAGCTCTGTGCTTGCTTGTTGTACACTGAACTGTCTATGGTAGATACCCTTGTGATCTATATGTATCAACTGTCCATGGATGATACCATGTATAGAATTATCCTGTGGGGCAATAACTGCTGCTGTTCCGTTCCATCTGCAAGGGCCATAACCAAATTTGTGAAGTATGTTACATGGTACTCCAAATGAAATATAGTAGAAACATTATGCTGTTGTGTCCAAATATTTTAGTTTGTTTACAGCTGTTTGAAATATATGCCAAAGTATTTGTGATCTGGACATCTGAACATTGTTGTGTATTGTCGATCCTGTTTTACTGTTGTCATGAATGTAATTTCGTCTCAACAGTCTATTGAGAGCAATTGTGCAAGTATTTGTCACGCTATGTCTTCGGTCTGTATAATACTCTGATGGAGAGGATCTGCACTCTTGTAATCTTGATTGTTCACTATAAACCACTAAATTTCATGATTCTTGTTTCTGTCAACTGTACAATTGTGCTCCTGTTTAAACAGTATGGTCGAATCTACATTATGACTTTGCATATTGACTACTTATTGCTGGTACATTTGTACAGATGCTGTACTGCACAAGCTTGAGCTGGAGCGCGGACGGAAGCACCCTCTACACCGGGTACACCGATGGAACTATCAGGGTCTTCAAGATCCAGGCCGGGTTTGCCGGATATGCGTAGGAGTCTTGCTGGCCGAAGAGGTTGTAATGACCGTCAAGTTTTTGACTGTTATAAGGCAGCATTGTATGCCTGGTACTTTCAGCTTGAGTTACTATTTACTTTCTGCTTAGGTGATTTGTTGATGAGCACATTATGAGTACTATGGAAGGGGACCTGTTTCGCACCAAGGCTTTGTTTTGTCTGCTGCTTTCAATATACTGCCCGCTATTTAGGTCTGCAGCCCTCCTGATCCTTGTCTCTGCGAGTTATTGGCTGTCGTTTGCATTGTCTGCAAATTATTGGTTGCTGTTTGCATTTTTTTTTCTTTGTGAAATATGGATTGTTTTTTTCTTATGGCACTTGTTCCGTGCACTGCTTGGAGGATGTAACATTTTCGTCCTTCTGAGCATTTGTCGCACTGTATGTGTTGCCGTCAAGCCTGAACTTCTGGACTTCAAATTATGAACGCTTAGTCTAATATACTTCGGCCTTTCAAGCTAGTGCAAAATCTTTCTCTGATTGCATTATCTTTGTGAATTACTTCCTCCGTTCCTAAATATAAGTCTTTTAAACGATTTTACTATGTCAATATACATTCGTATGTACTCTATTAGTGAAACCTCTAAAAAAATGTATATTTAGGAACGGAGGGAGTATTACTGAACATTTATATTTAGGAATGGAGGGAGTATTACTGAATGGTGCTTTTCTGTCACTTCCTTACTTAGACGGACCTTTAAATTTTCCTGAAATCTTGGCGAGACAAACTGCACACGCTGCATGAGATTGCAAAGATACGGTGTCAGCGCATGTATGTTTATTTGAGATTTCAAAATTTTGAGAAGTCATAATTTCCTAACCTAACCATCTATCGGAATTTAGATCTGTTTTCACCGCTGGAGATCTTTAAAACTAGATATCGTATGACTATGTTTCGATGCAAATTTTATTATAATTTTGATGCTATATAATGCAACTTCAGTACTGCATTATGCAAAAGTGTATTTTTTTCAAAACCAGTTAAAGCTGTATGATTTAAGATTTAACTTCACATGAGGTTGCAACCTAGCAATCATGAAAACTTGATGTGCAACTAGTTTACTAGTCTGTTGTTTGAGCCAACTTTTTATTATTCGATGTGCAACTTCTTTTTCTTCCTATTTGTGGATATGTAGTTTGAAGTTGCACATCTTACGAGCATGGATAGTTGGATGGTGAAAATCCCACAATCTTGATGGTAGTGAAAGTTGCATATTCATGAGAGTAGTAAAAGTTGCATATAAATGGGGCACTAAAGTTGCATATCTTATTAGAGGGGTGGTTTCGAGTGTTAGTAAATTTTTTTATATATCCATGATGTATGAAGGAATAGTTGCACATCACTGATAGATAGTTGGGAGTGACAATATCGGAAGTTGCAATGTTGTGGTATTGTCATATGCTCGTATCTGAAGCACTAGTATGCTCAACTCGGTGTACACACTGGACCTGGAGGAGGTAACCTTTTTGCCCTGTTGGAAGCTTGAAAGCATGACTTGACTTGAGTTGGATTTAGTCACGTTCTGTCACCTCCGTCTGACATCATCTCTGAACCCAACCTCTCCCATTTTGTAATCCTTTCTGATTGCGAATTCCTCAATGCGTAATCAGTCTCTTGGCCATCCACGCAACCTCGCCGCCGTCGACCAAATCAGCAGCAGCCTGCCCTCCAAAGCGTGCCACGACGACCAGGTCCATTCTCCAATCATTCAGCTCCGACGCAGCACAAGCAAGCGCTCCATTCCCTTCTCTAGCCAAGTAGCAGAAGACGCAGCGCTCCAGTTCGTTGTCCTCTGCGCACGCACCACGCCGGCGCACCCGATCCCTCCGCGCGCCGCCATGTCCTCCCTGTACAAGCAGCTGGGCCTGGGCGCCGCCGGCTCGCCGGTCACGGCGTCCCACCTCCTCATGCTCGTCCTCGGCGCCGGCTTCCTCGCCTTCACCGTCTTCGTCGTCCACCCCAACGACTTCCGCCTCCAGTCCTTCTTCTCCGGCGCCTGCCCCGGCTCCCCGCCTCATGACGCCGTTCACGCGCCGGTCAACGCCACGGCCAAGGCCACCGCCACGCCGGTCAAGCACGCCGACGCCACCGTGCCGGTCAAGGCGGCGGACGGGCAGGCCGGCGTGCGCGTGCTGATCGGCATCCAGACGATGCCGGGCAAGTACGAGCGGCGGCACCTGCTGCGCACCGTGTACGCGCTCCAGCTCCAGGAGCACCCGTCCCTCGCCGGCGCCGTGGACGTGCGCTTCGTCTTCTGCAACGTCACCTCCGCCGTCGACGCGGTGCTGGTGGCCCTGGAGATCATGCGCTACGGCGACGTGATGGTGCTGGACTGCGCCGAGAACATGGACGGCGGCAAGACGTACGACTTCTTCGCCGCCGCCGCCCGCGCCTTCCCCGACGGGTCCTACGACTACGTGATGAAGGCCGACGACGACACGTACCTGCGGCTCCAGGCTCTGGCGGCGTGGATGGCCGGCGCGGCGCGGGATGACGCGTACCTGGGCCTGCAGATGCCGTGCGACCGGGAAAACTTCTACCCGTTCCCGCCGTTCATGTCCGGGATGGGGTACGCGCTGTCGTGGGACCTGGTGCGCTGGGTGGCGCGGTCGGAGGTCAGCCGCCGGGACCGCGTCGGGCCGGAGGACATGTGGACGGGGCGGTGGCTCAACGTCGCCGGCAAGGCCAAGAACCGGTACGACGGCGCGCCCAGGATGTACAACTACCTGGGGAGCTCCCCGGCCAACTGCTTCCGGCGCGGATTCCGACCGGACACCATCGCCGTGCACATGCTCAAGGACGCCGGCCGGTGGGCCGAGACGCTCGCCTACTTCAACGCCACCGCCGGGCTGCCGCCGTCTGGCCTCTACCACCTGCCCTGATCGGTTGAAACAATGAAACGGTCCTCGTTTTGCTTTCTTGGCTCTTGGCTCGACCCGGTCGGCCGGGCTACAGCAGTGTGCGTTGAATTTGTTCGGGTGGTGGTGGTTGGTTGGACAAGAAGAGGATAATTTGATTTGTACTCCACATCATAGGTGCATACTTTTCATGGTTTTTGTCCAGTGCCTGTGTTCCATTTACATACAAACTTTCATGGTGTTGCTACATATGTCACACCCCTTTTAGTTGCCTTACAACTCTTTCCTGCTGAACAATTCAGTGAAGTACATTAGCACCCACAAAAAAGAGAGTACATAAACTGGAATCATCAAAAAAGAACAGAGGTCAACGTACGTAGTAAAATGTCATGGAAAAGAAGAAACCTTTGGTACCAAGTGAAGTAATAAGTATGCGGATGAAGATGGATTTTTGTTTTGAGGGATTTAACCCTAGCACCATTCATATACTCGTTGCATATTTTTTCTTCTTCTATAATGAGGTGTCATGCTTGCAACTCAAATAAATAAGTTAGTGTGAATGACTCTCGTAGATATATAGGTAAGGAGGCTGATCAGTTTTCACATTCATGATGTGGCACCTGGCGCCTCGGTCAAGTGCCGGTTATGGGCATGTTGCTCCATCAAAATCGGCTTCATTCCATCAAATCCATTTTGAAGTAGAAGTTGCAGCTCCACTAAAAAGCAATTTATCATGTTTGGCTTTCAGCTTTAAGAATCCGTCTAAAAAGCAATTTAGCAAAAATGATCTATTTGATTAGATGAGATAGAAGAATGAAGAGATATTCATTTACTGGTGGTAGTTGCGGATAATTTTTTCTTAACTCAAACTTTTAGAGTTTTTGAAGCAACTCCTAAAAAGCTTAAAAAAAAGGACTTGTACCCTAAATTTTAGTTTTTCTACGAGCTATTCTGTTTGGCTTGCATTTTTAAAGCGAAGATGAACTTTAGGTGGCAGAGCAGTTTCAAATAGGTCCTCGCTACTTGTAAATTGTGTTGGTTTTTTTCTCCAAAGAGGAAAGAAGATGCAGCATAATAGAGAGTATTTTCCTCAATGAGAACAAAGGTTATCGAACCAATAAAAGAATCACACAAGTTTCCGTTGTCAATACCTACACACACAGAAGAATCGCGAAAGCAAAACTATTTTATTCAAAACGTAGTGAAAACAAGAAAAAAAACAAAAAAAGCAAAAAATAACATCAAAACCTGAAACATGTACTTTTTTTTACAGAGGGAATACTCTGCACGCGACACGTGACCGCGGCTAGACTCATCACTTAACACGCACGCATGCCAAAAATGTGAAAAATCCTATACGATGCATATTGCGTTCCACTGTCAACGGTTTACACAAGAGAGGTGCGAGAGCGATCGAGTTGGCCAGCCCATTTACAGCGCCAAGCAAATTTCCGATTTTGGGAACCTTCTAAGGTTCGAAGCCAGTTATCGGTTTTGAAAACCTTCTAAAGGGTTTCCTCAACCAATATTTTTTCTAGAATTTCTATTTCTTTTCCTTTCGTTATTTTTTGTTTCTGTTTCTTTTTTGCTTCTTTTCCAAACATTTATAATTAGGTAAACATTTCTTTTCAAAAATGTTCACTTTTTTGAGATTTTGTTCAGGTTTCAAAAAATGTTCACGATTACAAAATTTGTTCTCAAATTAGAAATATGTTCGCTTTTCCAAAATTTGATCATATTCACTTTCCTAAATAAAAACACCTTTGATATTCCAAATAACATTTTGATCTGCCGCCACTCACAGTTCATTTAAGCCACGTTATAATTTTCAGACATCAAAGTTATGTTTTCCACTGGTTATGTACCACTGCTAACTACCAGGAGGTCACGAGTTCAAATCCTCGTGAGTCCATGCTTTTAGGAATATTATGCTGAGTCCAACATCCGTCGTCGTGTTCCTGTTGCGTCACGCCGTTGAGACTTCACATCGTCGACCATCACATGGAATGCCACTCCACCGTTGGAACGGTGGAACCATCCACTTGTCCCTCAAGCCAATACACACCTTCAAGAATGATGACCTCAAGGAGGGAACGACACGAATGCGTCGCTGACATCCGATCGACTGATCTTGGGATCCCTCCGAAGGTAGCAGAAGGAGTTGGGATCTTCACCTCGATGATGCCTTTAAAAAAGAAATGTGCATGTCCAGATCATCTTGAAAGCCCCAGAGCGTGTGCCACCACTTGAGTCTGGAAGGAGGACCACTACCCCACCTCACCAAACCGCGAGAGCCGTCGAGAGGAATCGCTGACCCGATCTAATCCGGAGCCAAAGTCATCAAATCGTCGGCACAGATCCACCTTCGACAGGGACATCGCCACGCCATGCCGCCGCGAAAGGCCTGGGCTTCACCTATCACCACCTTCCAGGACCGCCACCTCGGGTCGCCATCGCCATGTCGTCCTCCACGTTGTTGCATCACCCACATAGGCACCCCACGCCGGCGAGCCGCCGCCGAGGTCCGAGGAGGCCGAGCCGTGCAGCCCCATTGCGCGAGGGGAAGAAGACGTCCCTCCGCCACCGACTACCGGTCGGGCTTCGCCCATGCGCGCCCTTGGGCGATGGCGAGGAAGGGGGCAGGAGGAGGCGCCCGACGGCAGAGATCGAAGGCCCTCCCCGTCGTCTCGCGGGGGCGGTGCGGGAAGGTTAGGTCGCCTGGGTTGTTAGTGAATATAGAGCCACAAATATTATGATTCTTTGCCGTTGTATAAATTATTATTATGAATTGAGCGTTTTCCTGAAAAAATAAATACAAATGGAATATTCAACTATGGATGCGAATGCCTAACCAAATCAATAGCTATTTCTCCGGTTCATGTTGGTGTTGTCACCATGTTCATGTCAACTTTATACTTAAATAAAATAACATTTTTTGCATAGTGAAAAGGCAAACTTTAGGGCTTAATTTTTAAGCACTAAACATTATCGTAACTGAGATTTTAACTCTTCGTCCCATGAAAATTTGCAGAAACAGAAACGACACGAACAAGTACATATCTAACTCTGTTTCTATGTCTGCCCCACCCGTCAGGATATTTCGGACAAACTTGAGCGCTTAAAAAGTAAAAACATTAGGACTAAACTTTTTTGTTCTTTTTGCGAAGACACTAAACTTCTTCTTACATATACTTGTATTGTAGTATTACATAAAAAGAAAAAATCCTCCTTTTTCTGTATCTGATATACGTATTAACTCCCTAACAAAAACACAGATGTCTTGAATCTAGGGTTTTGTCCAATGAAAAATTGTAGAAACAATGACGACGACATGAAAAGTAGATGCCTAATTTTCTTTCCACACCTTCTAACGTCTGAAAAAAGCCACTTCCTCCTAGACGCAGCTTTGAGTTATGTAAATCCAAGGCTAACCAACCGGCGAATCCTTGACTCCAGCTTGGTAGCCGGCAAACCAGGCGTCGTAGTAGTTATCGTTCCGCCAGTACAAGGCTGAACTGTAGCCGTCCGTCCAGGCCCCGTCATAGTCGTAGTCGTAGTCGTAGTCATAGTCGTAGTCGTAGTCGTAAACGTCGATGTCGTCGTCCTCCTCCTCCTTCTTGGAGCTCTGCTCGTTGAGCAGGCGATTCAAGGCGTCGAGGCTTTTCTCCAGGGCGGCGATGGAGTCCACGAGCGACCTGATCGCCTCCTGGTCTACGTGCACGGCGGGCGCCGACGCTGCCTTGTTCTGCAGGCTGGTCTTGGTCTCCGCCGTCGTACCGGTCGCCGCGGCCTCGATCCGGCTGGTCGTCGTCTTGGGTGGCGTGTCGGCGACTAGGCGCTCTGCCGGCGCCGCCTTCTCCCTGTAGACGCCGAGGAGGCTGACGCTCTTCATGGACGCCACAAGCAGCGCGTGCGCCGCGGCCTCCTCGCTCGCGAAGCCTACGATGGCCGGAGGACCCATGGAGGCGAACTGGATCGCACCGAAAGGGGAGAAGGCGCCGACGAGGTCTCCGATCCCGGTGCCCGGCGGGACGTCCTCGATGACGATGGCCCGATGGCCGCCGTCCAAGTTCTCCGGCGGCGCCATGCCTGTCTTTTGGTCACGGGGTACAGTCTATCCGTGCGTGCCTACGTTCACCATCACCTGCCAATTATATACGTGGAGGACTCCTACTTCAGATATACTATACGAGTACGTTTCCTACACCGGGAGGGAGTCCAGGAAAAACATAGAAGCAGGGTCGGCCCTATATTTCGGAAGGCCCTAGGGCAAACACGAGGACATGGGCCCCTAAATTCTTAGACAATAAAAATAATATAACTTCATTTGCATAATATTAATTAAGAGTAAACTTTTAACCATACATCTTTAGTTTGAGATTGGACTACAACACTTATTGGACAAATGCCATATTACCACATAAAGACTAAAGAGATAGCAAAATGAAACTGACATTATTACATCAAATAAGAACCAGATTCAACCGATTCCATGAATAACAATGCAAGAAAGGCTAATGACCTAAAATTATGAAGAGAAGATAATACAGAGAATCGAAAATTTATGCATCAAAATCCTAGTGATGTACATAAAGATTTAGGATGGATGAATATATACAAGTAATTGTGAAAGACTAAATAAAAAATTTATACACGAAGGCTAATCATGTACACTGAAATTGGGGGTTGGGTCATTCATGAATGAATAAGATTTTGTAATCGATTGCGCGAACGGTTTCGTGGATGCCGCCGGAGGCCGGATGGCAAGGTCGCCAACACGGACGAACGACGCAACAGAAGGTTGTCGGCCTGCCGCCGCGCGTCGCAGCGACAGTGAACTAGAACCTGAATCCCGAACGACAGAGACAGGCAGACAGGCGACGAGGCACCAAGCGACGTTTCAGGGAGCCTCGAAGACGAACTGGCGAACCTCGCGGGCCGCGGCGACAACAAACTAGGACCTGAATCCCGAGCAACCGGAGCTGGCAGGCAGGCGGCGACCCGCAGAGTGACGTATCAAGAGACTCGAAGAAGTACGAACTGACGAACTGAAACGATCGCCAGATTTCTTTCACACACAACAGACACATGGCGGTTTGTGGCCGTGGGGACCCTTCATCACTTAGCTATCCGCAAGATAATTAGGCCTAGCATCTTGTTTTTTGCTCTTTTAAATTTTTCCTACTTAGTTTTTTGCTAGGCTATATTACACATGTATACCAGATGATGGGCCCCCTCCAGGCATGGGCCTTGGGCCGTCGCCCCTCCGGTCATACACCAGGGCCGGCCCTGCATAGAAGTCGTTTTAAGATCTATTTTAGATCTTGGAGTTAAAGTTAATTGATGTTTGTTTTTCATAAAAAACTCAAAAAGGAATTTTTATAAAGAAAAAGATCTTCAATTTTTCTTAAATTGCTTGGATTGCTTACCAAATGTGGCATGATATGCAGTAGCACCGAAGGAAATCACGAGCAATATTTACACCGGTTGTAGAGAGAATTTTCTCATGTGTTCTTTACGTTTTTTTTGGGAAAAGACACGAGACCATATATTAAGTTTGTTCTTTTAAGGGGCGACCATATACTCCCTCCGTCCGAAAATACTTGTCCTAGAAATGAATGTATCTAGACTTATTTTAGTTATAGATACATCCATTATATCCATTTCTAGGACAAGTATTTCCGGACGGAGGTAGTATTAAGTAATACATGTCTTACAAACTCACCAGTACAGAAAAATTACATTCAAATTCATGGGGAGCCAAAGTGTTCTTCCTCCTACATCCATCGACGACACGACAACAAAAATGGCTCGATGTGGCCTCCGCCTCGGCCAGAAAGTCGTCGAAGTAGACTATGAGATGTCGGCACCATGATCTGCGAAGCAAATCGCCGCCCCGGAGAAGAAAATACCAAAAAGGGCATGTAGAAACTCTGAGGATAACGAAAACCGATTGAATTTAGACGGATTCACCAGAAACCTAGACTAATCAGATCTCGATCTCGAAAAACCCATCAGACACAACGTCGGATGCCTTCCGTCGACAATAAACACACTAACGGAACCAAGATAGGACAAGGAGAAATTTATTCCTACATAGGGATGGTAACACCGTCTTGCCTCCTATCCAAAACCCTAAGACAACTGAAGACCCGCCACCACCCAGGATCCCATCACGAAGCCCCCTTATGTGATGCCAAATCTATGCTGGCTTGCCACCGACTTCGTCTGGTGGATGGGGTTTTAATGTCAGAAATGATAGTGGTGTCTTTATGGCTGCAGGAGCAGGAAATCTAGAACATGTATCCAATGCACTCCATGCCAAAGCCTTGGCCATGTTATATGCAATTATCACAACTACGAAAGTGGGATGTAATCATGTGATATTTAAAATAGACTCTGTGGTACTGAAGCAGGCGATCTCAAGCGAGGAGTATGACTTGTCGACTTTAGGTGTTGTGTTTTAAGAAATAAAATTTCATTTGAATGTCACTTTTGATGATGTAAATATTACTGTTTGTCTAAGATCCTGTAATGTAGAAGCTCATAGCCTAGCAACATATGGTGTAAAACTAGGAGATGGCCAATATGAAACTTGGCTAGGCTATTTCCCTGAGTTTGTTGTAAACTCTATAGCTCACGATTTAGCCCGTCTAACTTTGTAATGGAATATAAGGTTGTTTATTAAAATATTTATGTTGGCCTGCCACCGAAGGTAGACAACGTGCGCAAACCAATATGTGGTTGGATGGTTAGAGAGACAGTGGTATCCACAACCAACTAGGGTTCAAGTCCTGGTGCTTGCATTGTTCCTGAATTTATTTCTGAATTTTCGACGATATACTTTCAGTGGGAGGGGACGTTTTCGTCGACGACGAGACGCGTGACTTCGTAAATTGTATGAACATTTACATCTATACTGTGTTAAAAAAAGATAGGCAACGTGCCGGAGCTGAGTCACGAGCTCGAACCAGCCACCAACGCACGCGTAGCAGCCCGACCCTCCGCATTGTATCACACGTCTCACCAAAGCACCACATCTCCGAGGGAGGCGAGATGAGAAGAGGTGATCTAGGTTTTCATTTGGCAGCGGCGGCCACCGCTATGCTAAACATGTGCTTTGTGTGCTCTTCAGATTATCTAAAGATCAACAAAATACCGTGTCAAAAAAAGATCAATAAAAACATGCCACTGCACAATAGGTTTTCTTTTGGTGCCATCTCTCGTATTGAACGCATACAAATTACTAACTAATAAGAAACCATTTAACTATTTCCTCAAGAAATGTGTAACTAATTGGCGGCATGTGGATTAGTCGAGGAAAGTGCCCGCCGGTCCATTATGTCTCTGATGGCCCTAGGGCCATGGTGGATCCTGGCCTTTTCCAGCTGGAGGGCTTTATTTTTTAGACTTTTTTTTGAGTTTTATTAGGATTTGTGTTCTGTTCAGGAAGGCGAGATGACGGTGGCTCTCTGAAGATGAAATAAGATTCTCGCTGCCTAGCCTTTGTCCTGACGATGCATCTAGCATCGTCGGAGGGTGTGTGGAGGTGTGTCTTCGATGAATCTCACGGGATTAGATTGGTGGTTGACTTTGTTCATATACGTTCGTGTGTCTTCAGGTTGGATCCTTTCGATTTATGCGTCTCTTCATCGACGACAGTTGTTGTTCTGGTGTGCTTGTCCTATGGGGTCTTAGCACGATGGATTCTCGATTATCTATTACAACAAGTTTCTTCTGGCTCTCGCGAGGGAGGGATGATGATGACGGTGTGACTTCAGTTTGCTTCAGTGCTTGTAGTCATCACTAGGTGGTCTATAGGTCTGGCTGTAATTTTTACTATTTTTAGTATTCGTTGTACTATCATGATTGAAGATAATAGATTAGAAGATTTCTCAAAAAAGAGAGAGAAAAGTATCTTGCTTTCAGTAACACAAGAGGGTTGGACAATTCCTTGGGCGTGGTTAGATTTCAACATTTCCGTCCTTTTCTTCTTTCAGTATTTTTTGTGCAACTACAATTGCGTGTGACCAACCGATGCGCAAGTCTAGTTGTCTGCGGGGAAAAAGGAAATAAGAATTCACGGAACAACGTAAATCATGCATCAAAGAATGAAAAAATAATAGTAAGAAAACTCTTAGACGGTACAAGAATCTCTCTCTCTGTCACTCACGCGCGCCCACCGGATACTAGGGCACACCGATGCAGAGGAACACACCTATCAAGCCCTGTACGACCGTTCATCTGCCTCGCAATTCGCAAAATAGTTGAATCCCGCATGAGGCCACAATAAATTTTAAATTTTAATCATTAAAACTTACATTTTTGTACTAAGTTTTAAGAATCGAAACTTAATAACTTTTTTTAAAATTCATCAAAGCATATTCAAAATGGATGTTATTCGAAAGCACTCGTCACGAGAAACACGAATTTGAAAACATAATTTAATTTAGACTTTTTATTCAAAAAATACGAAAGTTTGAAAACTGAAAGCACAAAGAAAAAGCACGTCGAAGGACCCGGTGCCCCGCACCTGCGTGCCAAAAAACTCTCTCTCGCGCGCACACACACACTCTCTCTTGTTTCCTAGTCCAACTCAAATTGATTCATGCCACTTGAGCAATTCCACACATTACACGCAAATGTTGCTCCACTTTTGTGTTGTAATAACCATTGCTTCTACAAGCTTTTGGTTTAAACAAGTTTGCTCCTCAAGGCGGAGGCCCAAAGACGACATCAAGCTTTACTCACAATGCGTCATTGGTAGATGCAGAGAAAAGAAAATTTCAGCACATGTAAGAAATTGAATGTCATTTTGTTTTCTATAAAAGATGTGTTTGTTAAGACCCGTGAAGACTTAATATATGGCCTTAGGCCTTTTCCATAATTTTCTTTGCGGTGTAAAACCCTATTCCTGCTTTATGGATTGATTTCTCTCTTTTGTGCTAAAGTGTTACAAGGTATGAGGAAGAAAAAGGCTCACCCCCCGCGCGCGTTTGTCCCTTTTATCCTTGTCACGCTGATCTTCGTCCTGGAAAGGCGCTATCCATGATGCGCTCGTGGGCTCGCTGGCGAGGTCCGTCCTGGTGACTGCTGTCACGCTGATCTCCTTGCGCAAAAAAGTAAGTCTCGGGACTCATCTTCTGGAGGAACAACTTTTCACTGCCCTTTTATCACAAAGAGGAAATATTTTTCTGCTGCGCCCGTTGGCGTCGTCCTTGCAGCTCCTGTCGCCCGGCCACGTCATCCACGTGGCGGGCGCATGACCATCAGGCCAACACTGCACGGTCTCTCCTTGCAAAAGGCTCGCAGGAGAGACCTGGCGAGGTGTCTCACATCGTGCACAGGTATCCAGTGGGCCCTTCTTAGAGAGAGAGCGCTTCGCGGAGCCGGAGCCTCGCGGGGTGATCGTCAGAATCCTCCAGCGGTTCTCCTGCCACACTGGGCCTTCTTAGCACAGCCGACTGGACCAGCAATAAATGGGCCGTGGTACCCTAGTTTCATTGAACCGACAATCTCATAGCTCTGTCACATCAACATCCTGTTATACTAAGCATGACAAGTTACTACTATACTGGTGACAACAGCATAACAAGGATGATGAAAAGATCTGAATCAAATTGAAACTGCCCGCTGCAACATTTAGCTTATAAAGTGCAAGATTTGCGTCATTGACTATATCTTTTCTATTTTTTATCTCGGAGTTCTGACCAGTCCTATCCTATATGTACATCATATTTTTCAATCTATAAGAACCATGTGCTAGGAATTACAATGGAGTTATTCGAAATGCATGCAGTAATCGAATAAGATGAATA
Source organism: Hordeum vulgare subsp. vulgare (assembly GCF_904849725.1). Lineage (NCBI taxonomy): Eukaryota > Viridiplantae > Streptophyta > Magnoliopsida > Poales > Poaceae > Hordeum > Hordeum vulgare. The sequence goes on along the minus strand of NC_058518.1, from coordinate 494,071,697 downwards.
TGAAACATAATTTGGCTTGCGTTGATTTGTCTAACTACAGGATTGGGAGCACATACTTGAGCAAACAACTATGGAAGTAACATCAGACTTTGATTCAGAAAATCAGAACTGGCGGTGATGAATGAAATGCATTTTTGTGTGGCTAGCTATACATGATGAAACGAACAAGTGCCAGAGCATCATAATATGCACCAAAGCAATTTGTTATCATGTAAAACCTCATGACTTATCACTCCATTCTTAACCTCTTATTTGTTTTGAGATTGGACTCAGAGACTGAATTAAACCAGGTCCATAGCAAACTATTCCCTCCGTCATAATAGTGTCAAAAACGCTCTTATATTATGAAATGGATGCAGTAGGTGGCAACACTGTGTTAGAAACGGTCCATCCAAATTGTGTAGTCTGCAAAAATGACATGAATTATGGTAGAGGGCCTGCTGCCATTTGCTGTGGATGTAGAAATCCACTAGCATGGGCAGAAGCTCAGGGTTGATGCGGCAAGGCCATTTTTCTAACGCACTTACGCATTGTGCATCTTGCCTGGTGTTCCTACAATAGGTGTGTGATACTTATCACGATATATCAAATAGGTAATAACATACACCCTAGCTCTGTTCCTAAATGTAAGATGCTTTTGCAGTTCAATTTGAACTGCCAAAACGTCTTGCAATTAGAAACAGAGGTAGTAGGTTCTACACAACTATGCACACAATGATTCAGACCTTGTTATGTTCCACAGACGCGGACAAGCAACACTGAATTTTTCCAAAAAAGGCATATGCAAGTATCTGTAGAGTAATATAAGGCCATAAGAAAGTTGGCGTACCTGATACGACTTGGCCTCCAACTTTTGAATTAAACCTTGACACTTAAGCAAGCTATACTGCCTATAGAGCACTAGAGCACAGCAAAATAACATTACTACTTCCGTCCCAAATTAGTTTGTCCTGATTTGTAGATAGGATGCATGTAACACTAAAACGTAACTTGATACTCCCTTCCTCCCATAATATAAAAGCATTTTTGTCACTACATTAATGCCAAAAACACTTTTATATCATGAATACATCCGTATCTAAACAAATTTGAGACAACTAATTTGAGACGGAGGTAGTATCATATACTCCCTCCGTTCCTAAATATAAGTCTTTTTAGAGATTTCACTAGTAAAGTATATACTGATGTATATAAACATATTTTAAAGTATAGATTCACTTATTTTGCTTCGTATGTAGACTTCTATTCAAATATCTTAAAAGACTTATATTTAGGAACGGAGGCAGTAGAATAGAGGCCAGGGGCGGAGCCACCGTGATGGCGTTGGGTGCACTTGAACCCAATAACATTTGTTGGCTACGTACTTACAAGTAGGTACCTATTGGGTGTGAACCCAGTAAAAAGATTAGGCTGACCCCATCGATCAAAAGAATAATGAAACGTGGATAGTCTAATAGGCCGAAAGGCTCATAAGGAAATTGCATCGGTGCTCCCACTACGCAGGTCTCTCAATCCCGAATTTTACTCGTACGATGCGTACGCAACAGCCGCCGTGCCTTTTAAAAATTAATGAGACCAATCCGGACTAGACTAGCCTGCTGGCATTTTTTTATAGAAGAAAAGTCCGTGAGCATCAAGTGTTAGAGCCGAGGCTCGAACACCGATGGGTTGGCTGCAATCTCCAACGCCAAGCCAACTGAGCTATGCTCCTTTTGACTCATTAGGTCTCCGAACTCACATCTAGCCTCTCTCCTCTTGTCTCCATTGTTCACCCATTCCTCTATCGTCAGTTCGTCACACCCTGGCAACAACTAGATAACGCGGCAAGCCGTCAACTCTATTACAAATTTAAGGTAATGACTAATAAGATCACATCGTCATATCTCCCCCTCTTGTGTGTTCTGTCTAGCATGGATTTTCTTTTGCCCTAGTTTCCTTATTGTTCTTTCATGGATTTTGATTTATATTTAGACTATGTAATGATATTCTTCATAGAGAAATTGATCACCACATCAAGACAATGATGCAGGCACGTCGAGGTCTTCCATTAGACGTAAACAAAGTGCATCAAATGTGTATATAGGCATCACGTTCATAAAAAAATAGGCAGAGTCCTGCCTGCACCTTATTACTATTACTTCACTTCAAGAGCGCTTTTTATTCTTGCCTCTTCACGTATTAAGTTCATGACGAACGAAGTAATGCATGGAGTAAGATGGCATGATATAGACAAAGTAAACTCAAGCAATATGAATAAACCCCACCGTTTTATCCTTAGTAGCAGCAACACAATGATGCATCTTGTCCCCTTCTATCACTGGGATATAGAAACTCGTCAGGTTGAACCTACCACAATGCACCTCCCTCACCGAAGAAATACCGATCTAGTTGGCCAAACTAAATCAATAGATCAGAGAAAATAACAAAGCTATCATAATCATGCACATAAAAATCATATAAGTATTCAGAGATGACTCAAATATTTATCATGAATAATCTGAACATAAACTCACAATTCAACGGATCTCAACAAACGCACCACACAAAAGGAATTACATCATATGGATCAAAGCGAAGATGTGATGATCATTGTATTGAAGATCAAAGAGCGAGATTGCCATCTAGGTACTGACTATGGACCCGTAGGTCTGTGGTGAACTAATCACACATCATCGTGAGGGCAGCAAGGTTGATGAAGAGGCCCTCCGTGATCGATCCCCCCTCCGGTAGGATGCAGGAACGGAGCTCCAGATGGCCTCCCGTCAAAACAGAGACTTGCGGTGACGTAACAAGTGTTCAGGGACTCCCTCTGACCTTTCTAGGGTAAATAAGAATTTATAAGCCGAAAACAGCGTCGGAAGGGCCACGAGGGGGGCACAACCTATCAGGCCGCCCCCAGGCCACACTTTGATAACTTGTGGGCCCCTCGTGAGGCCTCCAACTTTCTTCCGATGCTCATTGCTCTTTTTTTGGTCCAGAAAAAAATCATTAAAAAATTTCAGGGCAATTGGACCTCCTTTGGTATGAAAAATACGCAAAGTAAAAAACACGCAGAAAACAACAACTGACACTGGGCAGTGGGTCAATAGGTTAGTGTTAAAATATAATATAAAATGGTAAATAAATACCTCAAAAGCATATTAGAATGATAATATATTAGCGTGGAACAATCAAAAATTATAGATACATTGAAGACGTATCAGTATAATGCGCGAGAAAGGGAGATGAAGCGACCATCACCAACAGTCAAAATATCAGAGGAAGAGTCCCAACTGCTGTTGTGGGGGTCACTTCCTCCTTCTTCTCTATGTGCTACACATTTTGGTAATACACACGGGGACGAAGGAAGGAGCGACGAGCAACAATGGTCAAAATTTATGTCAAGAGGAGTGTCCACCACATACACAACCATATCAATGTGACGGATTGCCGCACCATATACACCATGATATATTATATTTTTTTAAGGAAGCCTCGACAGGCCGAAAGTCAATCCATGCAGAATACTTCCTAGTATAATTGTCGTCGGTTAATATTTGAATCGTGAACACAAGAAATGTCCAACAACGGATCCTTGAATGTGATTACTGCAGTGACGATCGAGGAATCTGCGACAGGCCTCACCTGCAAGACGGTAGGTTCTTCACCATCAAGTTGGACGAGTCATTCGATGTCTTTAGGTATGCAATGATGACATATATTTTTCGTAATTAATCATGACTTGTGTTTTTTTTTCTTCAACGTGTAATTTCTGTTTTTTACAATTCCACTAATGTATCCAATGTCATGCAAGATGGTATGTCTTCAAGAAGCTCGCTTTCCAAGATAGTAAGAATATGAAGACAAGGAGAGCTCACCTGAGGACTAAACATAGTTATCCATTTCGGGTTAAGCTATACACATTTCAGAGGGAAGCTCTAGGTAAGGCATATGAATTTAAGGAGGATATGCAAGAGTAACCTTCGATATTCATCCTCAAGATGATATTGAAGAAAACATCAACGTTTGCGTGAATGTGGGTATGCTTCAGTTTTACCTCTATATTAGTTTTTCAAATATATTTGACCACTAATAATTAATGTTTGGACCACATATGATCACCTAATAATTCTATGAATTTCATATTTTACATCTAGATGTGAAACTGTTACCTCACATCTAAGTCCTTTACCATTGGATTTGTTTTGTCTTCAAAATATACGTACAAGTCTAGCAATTTGTCTGGCTTTTCGATCTTGTATTTGCTCGATCATACTCCCTCCGTCTCAAAATAAGTGATTCAAAAATGACTCAACTTTGTACTAAATTTAATATAATATTAAGTCATTTTCGAGTCACTTATTTTAAGACAGAGGAAGTACTATTTATAGCCCGTTCCGTGTAGCCTGCCCGACACGCGTGGGCTGATTTTACCTTTTTTCTATTGTTAAATTGTCTCGATTCGCTGTTGCATTTGTTTTTCTTTATTGTTTTCTTTTTTCTGTTTCATTACGTGTTATAAACTAATGATTTCTTGTATTTAGCTATACTTTATATTTTCTCCTTTTTCATTTTATTCATTTTTTATATTTTCTTTATCTGTTTTAAATTTATGGACATTTATATATTGTCACGGTAGTAGTTGGTGCTCAGCAACAGTATGCGGTCTCAGGTTTGATCCTTCAAAACTCAATGCCTTTTTTTTTATTTGTTAATTCTCATGTAGATGAGAACAAGGACAAAGCCAATATGAACGTATGAAGGGGGTGAGTTTGCTCATAAAGAAAGTAAAGCTTTCATGATGTTGGATTTTTTGGCTAAAATAGCAACTTCGATTGAAGAAAAATCAAATCATTGAGGAGGGTCTATCCCCCCTCGCCTCCCCTTAGACCCGTCCCTGGATGAAATCTTATTTAACTCACATACATCATCTTAGTAATCAAACAAAGTATAAATAAAAAGGAAAAGGAAAAAAGGAGAGTTTTTTTTGCCGGTATGTACTTCTTTTTAGTGCCACACACCATACGCTTGAGGCCAACTCCACCACGCGACCTCAAACGGACGTTCGTTTTGCCCGGATTCTGACTGTTTGGAATAGGGAGATGGGGTCGTGTCCGGCCCTGTCCTGGGATGCGCTGGCCGTGCGCCCAGCGCGCGGCCGCATCCGTTTGTCCTATCTTGTTCGCCTCCAAAAGAACAACGCTTCAAATACCAGCGGCCTAGCTAGTTCACGCCGGCAACGCAACCAACGGCCTACACGTCCTCGCCGGCAACAAAGCCAGCGGCCAGCAACACAACCAGCCTCCAAAATAAATAGTTTTGTTTGCCGACAACACAGCTAGCGGGCGGCAACACAGCCAGCCTCCAAAATGAATCTGTTTCTCGCCGGCACACAGCCAGCGGCCCAGCGGGCAGCACCGATGCCAGCCTAAAAAAAAGAACGACCACGTCCGATCGGATGACCTAGTTCAGGCCGTCAGCGTCGAACATCTCCTTCTGCCTGGCCTCGAACTAGCTCCTCGTCTTCTCGCTCATCTTGGTCAAGTCCACGCTCATGATCGCAAGGGCCACCTCCTTCGCTTTGGTTGCGGCATTGGTGGCCTCGATGTCGAGCTGCCTCTTCTGGCCTCGACATTGGCTGCCTCAATGTCGAGCTGCCTTTGACGGGCCGCTTCCTCCAGGTCGATCTTCCTCTTCTTGGCCACCGCCTCCATCTCAAGCTTCTTCCTTTGAAGCTCCAGGTATTGCTTCATTTGCTCGTCCTTGCTTTGCCGCTTCTTCTCGTCCCTCGTGTCCTTTTGAGACATCATGCCATGCAAAGTCTCATGCAAGGCCATGGATGCGGCATCACGTATGTCGTCCACCTTGGAGTTGGTCTTGCCCCTCGGCCTCTTCAACGCCTCGCCATCTCCACCTCCGACGAACTTGGCCGTCTTCTTGCCTCTCTTCCTTTGAAGTTCACGATATTGATCCTTGAACTTAGGGCAATTGTTGATGATCGTCCAACAATGCGTAAGAGTGAATGGCTTGTCATTGTGTCGGGCCTTGAATGCTTCCAAAGATTGAAATGCCTACACCACATGATCAACAAGATTTGGACATTCAAACATATACAAGGCCGAAGCAAGGAGAGGACTAGGATGAGGAGAGCATACCATGTCCCCAATGCCGGGACCACTCACGGGCCGTGCTTCAACGCTCTCCGATGCGGCGCAATACTTATTGCACTCTTGTTGGATGAACAACCACCTCTTTTGAATCGAGGTGATGCCACGGTCGCTTGTGATTTGATAAGGCTCAAACATCTTCCTTTCAATGGAAAGTTTTGTGGACTCTCGTCCAAAAAACTAGGCCCTTTTGTTGCACGTTCGTCCTTGGATGTTGGCTAATCTCTGTTGGGGCATAGTTTACGCCTAAGTAATTTTGGTGATTGATGACAGTACCGTACAGGACTAACCGTGTGTGTCAAGGTTTCAGATAACACACGTCAATGGCACAAGACGACTCGTCTCCTCTCTCCTGGAACGGAAGCACGGTGCTCTCTACGATTCTCTTTATTTGAGTCTTAGGAAAGCCGTACTATTAAGAGGGGATCCATAGTGGAAAGGTTTGGGTGTAATCTATCTTTACACACGCACACTTCACATTCTCCCTTTCCTTATCTTTTGGAGCGGCCCTCGCCTATTCATTTTGAGTATCTCTGCAAAATGGTCCCCAGCGGTACTGCCGCTAGTAGTCCAGCGGTACTACCGCCGGAGCCAGCGGTACTACCGCTAGCTGGCGGTAGTACCGCTAGCTGGCGGTAGTACCGCCCCTGGTCAGCGGTAGTACCGCTCCAGGTGCTTTGTTCCACCTACCTAGCGGTAGTTCGTGGACGGACCCTTTTGCGAAGACTTTCCCGGCGGTAGTAGTGCTTGAGCACTACCAAGGGGCCAGCGGTAGTACCGTTGGTGTCAGCGGTAGTACCGCTGGAGACCCAGCGGTAGTACCGCTGCATCCAGCGGTAGTACCGCCAGGCAGCGGTAGTACCGCTGGAACTCGGGCAGAGAGTGGGAAAACGGTCTGAATTTCCCCCCCACTATATAAAGGGTTCTTCTAGCTGAGGAACCCTATCTCTTACCTCTCTAAGCTCCATTGTTGCTCCACAAGCTCAAAAGTGCCCGATCTCTCTCCCTAGCCAATCAAACTTGTTGATTCTTTAGGGATTGGTTGAGAAGGCCTAGATCCACACTTCCACCGAGAGAAAAGTTGATTCCCCCACCAATCCCTTGCAGATCTTGTTACTCCTGGGTGTTTGAGCATCCTAGACGGTTGAGGTCACCTCGAAGCCATATTCCATTGTGGTGAAGCTTCGTGGTTTAGTTGGGAGCCTCCAAGCTTTGTGTGGAGTTGCCCCAACCTTGTTTGTAAAGGTTCGGTCGCCGCCTTCAAGGGCACCTATAGTGGAATCACGGTACCTTGCATCGTGCGAGGGCGTGAGGAGAATACGGTGGCCTTAGTGGCTTTTTGGGGAGCATTGTGCCTCCACACCGCTCCAACGGAGACGTACTTCCTGTTAGAGGGAAGGAACTTCAGTAACACATCCTCGTCTCCATCGGTTCCACTTGTGGTTATCTCTATCCCTTACTTTGTATTTGCTTTTGCTTGTGACTATATCTTAGTTGTCTTAATAGCTCTCGTTGTTAGATTCTATAGGGTTCACCTTATTGTCATATTATTTGTGAACCCGCATAGTGTTTACCTTAACTTGCTAAGATTAATTGAAAAGTGGTCGTTGTCTATTCACCCCCCCTCTAGCTAACCATATCGATCCTTTCAATTGGTATCAGATCCACGTCTCTTTATTAAGGGTTTAACCACCTGAAGAGTATGGAAGGCGGAGAGGAAGTTAACCATGGACAACCCGAGGACATGGACTTGACTTCGGTCACAAGGGACGACTTGAATACGACTATGGCAGCCCTCAAGACGTCCTTGACGAGCGAAGTCAAAACCATGCTTAAAGAATTAATTGAGGGTCTTAAAAGTTGCACCCGAACCGGCTTTAGTGGTTAAACCCACCATTTCCGATTCGGAGGCCAACTCCTCTAAGGAAGCGGCTAAAGGTATGCGACCGGTTTCACCTCACGAAAAGGATGGGACTGGAACATATGCCTCAGTTCCACCTCCCATGGCCTATGGAGGACCCGTTCTCGCACCTCGTCTTAATCCTGTTGGTCCTCCTCCTAAACTTGTGAAAGGTGACTTTGCTAACTTGGTATTTTCTATTAAGTCTCATTTGAATCACAGCTCAACAAATTTGTGGAGAATTATCGAGCAAGGATATTATCCCCATGACCCAAGCAACCTCACTCCAAGAGAAGATGCAGACAATCAATATAATCACTCTGCGTTGTTTATTCTCCAGTCTGCTGTGCCACCTGAAGATCTTCCCCACTTATGTCCCTTCACATTGGCCAAGGATTGTTGGGAGCATATTATGGTGTTGTACAAGGGAAGCTCAAGTATTCAACGATCCAACTATGAAGTGATACTTGATAAGGCCGATGAGTTTGTGATGAAGGAAGACGAGGACCCCCGTGATCTCTATCGGAGGGTGACTGCTATTGCTGTGGCACTAAAGGATCATGGGAGTAAGGATGTGGATGATACATGGGTCAAGCGCAAGTTTCTCAAAGCCATCATGCCTTTCAATAAAGCCATGTCATCTTTCATTCGTCAGCGGCCAGACTTCCACTCCTTGTCTTCCAGTGAAGTGTTGGATGAGTTCATTGCAATGTCAATCATGAACGAAATAGCCGACAATGCACTTGCTCGTGTCCGATCAAAAACCACTTCACCCAACCTTGCGTTGAAAGCAAGAGCAATGCTTGAAGAAGAATAAGAAGATGAGGAAGAGGAGAGCTGCCCGGAAGACACAAAGTATGCCTATCATGAGCACATGGCTCTTGCATCAAGGCAATTCTGGGGAAATAAAAGGAACTCAAGACCCACCTTCAACAAGAACAACTCGAGTGGATTCAAACCCAAACAACGAGTAAGGACATGTTATAACTGTGGCAACGTAAGTCACTTCGTGGCAGAATGTCCCTATGAGAAGAGGGAAGACAACGGAGGCAAGCTCATTCGCAAAGACAAAACCAAATCATTTCCAATCAAGAACAACTTTGTGAAGAAACCTCACCCAAAAGGGATGGTGGCCCTGGAGGAGTATCCTTCTGATGACGATGGTGATGATGATGATACAGTGGCAACGGCAACTGTTGCTATTGCCACTACCTCTTCCCAGAAGGTGTCTCTCTTCAACGCCCCCAACGAGAACCACATCACCAAGTGCCTCATGGCAAAAGGTACCAATCAGGTAACTCCCATCATTAAGACCAACATTGCTTCTGCTCCTTCATTGTTAAATTGTGTAGAAGATAGTGATGTTGGAGAACTTAATGAGCATGATCTTGATAAGTTTCTATGCACTATTAAGGGAGAACCCAAGAAGCACTTTGTTGCTCTCTTGGAACAACTGGGTGAGGCCACTGACCTCATTGAGTCTCATGAGGAGACCATCTCCGAGCTTCAGGGACATAGCCGTGACTATGCCGATGAAATTGCCGAATTATCTAGTGCTCTAGAAGAAGAGCGCACTCTTCGTTTGGCTCTTGAGGAGTCATATAACGATGACTGCGCTAAAATGCAAAAGAAACTAGATCATGATGTTGTTCTTACTCGCATGCTTAAATCTGAAAAGTATGCTCTTGAGGTTGGTCGTGACAGACTCAAAGAAGAGTTTGACATACTTGACAAGGCCCACAAAGCCTTGAAAGGTGTTCATTTCTCTCTGAAAGAGTCTCATGATCAACTCCACACAAAGCTTGCCAAGGAGATCTCTACTTGTCCTCCCATTGTGTTAATTGATAATACTTGTGCAACTAACCCCTGTTGTGAGCATGTTCATCTTGTGGAGGAAAATGCCAAGTTAAAGGAGAAACTTGAGAAGGGCCTTGTGGCATGCAGACAAGGTGAGAAGAGTCTGAACGATCTCTTGAGCACTCAAAAGGGTGTTGTAGGAAAGGAAGGAATTGGACTTACCTCCAAGTCAAAAGGTAAGAGGAAGAACAAGGACAAACGATCTCTCACCCTCATGGACATCTTTGTCAAAGAGGGTGAGGGGACTCAGAAGGTGAACAGGAACAAGGTGGACTATGGGAACCCCAAGAAGGGCAAAACCACTCCTACTAACACAGCCGGCAAACTCAATTCCTATTATGTGTTATGTTGTGCTAGTGATGGGCATGTTTATGCCAGATTTGTTGGTTCCTACGATGAAGATATTGAATGGGCTATCTGGGTTCCTAAGACCCTTGTCTCTAACATGAAAGGACCCATTAAAAAATGGGTACCTAAAACCAAGCCTTGATCTATTGCAGGAGTTTGCTTCCGATGGGGTGTCATGGTTGCTCGATAGTGGAGCAACAAATCATATGACCGGAAGCAAGGACTTAGTGGTGGATGTGCATCCTTCTCCATCTATGCCCACCCATGTCCAATTCGCCGATGCATCCTCGTCAAAGGTATTGGAATTTGGTAAGGTGGTCGTCTCTCAAGATTTATCTATTGAGAAGGTCATGCTTGTTGAGTCACTTGCCTACAATTTACTTTCGGTTCGTCAACTTGCAATCATGGGTTTTTCCACATTCTTTAATATTGACACTGTGGTCCTCCTAAGGAGCAAGACTCTTAAAGTAGCCTATGTTGGACATGTCGAAAATGGTCTCTATGTAGTGAACTTCTCAAAGCGACCCACTAAGACTGCGACATATTTAATGGCTAAAGTTGACGTGGGCTGGCTTTGGCATCACCGTTTAGCTCATGTCAATATGAGATCTTTGCAAAGTCTTCTGACAGGGGACCATGTTCGTGGACTAACAAATGTGAGCTTTGCTAAAGATCGTGTTTGCAGTGCTTGCATTAAAGGAAAGATTCATGAAACTGCTCATCGTCCAATGACTCTTATCTACACTAAGAGGCCATTGGAACTTCTCCATATGGATCTGTTTGGTCCTCCAACATTTGATAGTCTTGGAGGCAGAAAATATTGCTTAGTGATTGTTGACGACTACTCAAGATATACCTGGGTATATTTCTTCAAAAGGAAGAGTGAAACTCAACAAACGGTCATCAACTTTGCTAATGAAGCACAACGTCAACATGAAGCAAAGATCTTGATGATTAGGAGTGACAACGGCACCGAGTTCAAGAACTACACCCTAGATGAGTTTCTAGGTGATGAGGGAATAAAGCACCAATATTCTACACCATATACCCCTCAGCAAAACGGCGTGGCAGAAAGGAAGAACCGGACCTTGATAGACGCTGCAAGAACAATGATGGCAGAATTCAAATCTCCATACAACTTCTGGGCAGAGGCCATCAACACAGCATGTCATGCGTCCAATCGGCTCTACATCCGCAAAGGCTTGAACAAGACTCCGTATGAGATTCTAACTGGAAACAAACCCAATCTCAAGTACTTCCGAGTATTCGGTTGTAAGTGTTTCATTCTTAAAAAGGGAGCTCGGTTAGCTAAATTTGATTCTAGAGCACATGAGGGTATCTTTGTTGGTTATGCTACAAACTCTCATGCTTACCGTGTCCTCAACAAGTCCACCGGACTAATTGAGGAGACGTGTAACGTAGAGTTTGACGAAAATAATGGCTCCCAAGTGGAGCAAAGTGGTCTTTGTGATATAGGTGATGAAATTCCTCTCGAAGCCATAAGAAGAATGGGGATTGGTCAAATACTCCCCATTGAGGAACCCCTTGTGGCCGAAGGAGAAGGACAATGCTCTACTCAAGTGGAGCCATCACCCCCACAAGCCCCACACGCTTCCGATGAACAAAGAGAAGACTCTCAACAAGTTGATCAAGCTCACGGTCAAGGTCAATTGCCTAACAATGGTGATATGCCCCATGATATTCAAGCTCTACTCCAAGACCCGGAACCAGCACAAGATCAAGATCAAGAGCAACCACTGATACAAGATCAAACTAGTGAACCTGCTCAAGTCGAAGGACAAGATGATCAGGAGACTGTCTCACAATTCCCGTCTGGAGCTCCAACAACCGACTCAAGACGCAAGGGCAAACAAAAGAAACAAGTCGATGCTCCTCCGTTATCGAATGAAGAACTCTTGGAGCGTCGAGCAGCCAAGAATGCGAACAAGCTGAAAGCCAAGTCACACCTTATGAAGAATGTTCTTGGCAGTTTAAAAAGGGGAGTATCTACCCGTCAACAGCTTTGGAATTATTGTGAGCATCACGCGTTTGTCTCGTATTGTGAACCTCAACAGGTACAGAAAGCACTCGGTGATGAGGATTGGCTTATGGCCATGCACGAAGAACTTAACAACTTCGAGCGCAACCAAGTCTGGGATTTAGTACCTCGGCCAACGAAGGAACATAATGTCATCGGGACCAAATGGATATTCAAGAACAAGCAAGATGCAAATGGAATTGTGATTCGAAACAAGGCAAGATTGGTGGCTCAAGGCTACTCCCAAGTCGAGGGTATCGACTACGGTGAAACCTTTGCCCCTGTTGCTCGTCTAGAATCTATTCACATGTTACTTGCATTTGCTTCTCATCATAACTTCAAATTACAACAAATGGATGTGAAAAGTGCGTTTCTTAATGGTCCTTTGAATGAGTTGGTATATGTCAAACAATCCCCGGGATTCGAACATCCCAAGCTCCCCAATCATGTGTACAAACTCAATAAGGCACTCTATGGCCTTAAACAAGCCCCACGCGCGTGGTATGAGTACCTTACTGAGTTGTTACAAGATCGTGGGTTTGAAATTGGGAAGATTGATCCCACTCTTTTTACTAAGAGGGTTAAAGGGGATTTGTTCATATGCCAACTATATGTTGATGATATTATCTTTGTCTCTCCTAACATTTCATTCAATGAAGAATTTGCTGCACTAATGACTGAGAAGTTTGAGATGTCCATGATGGGAGAGTTGAAGTTTTTCCTCGGCTTCGAGATTAAACAAGGTCTAGAAAGGACATTCATCAAACAAGCCAAGTACACTCAAGACATGCTCAAACGGTTCAAGCTCGAAGATGTCAAACCGGTCAAGTTCCCCATGCCAACCAGATGCAAGCTTGACAGTGATCCCAATGGTAAAGCAGTGGATCAAAAGGTATACCGCTCCATGATTGGATCCCTCCTTTACCTCTGTGCATCTAGACCGGATATTATGTTGAGTGTAGGGATATGTGCACGGTTTCAATCCGCACCAAAAGAAAGTCATTACATGGTTGTCAAACGAATCTTCCGATATTTGGCTCATACCCCAAACTTTGGCCTCTGGTATCCCAAAGGAGCAAACTTCAATCTAGTTGGCTATTCTGATTCAGATTGGGCTGGAGATTGTGTGGAGAGGAAGTCAATGTTTGGAGGATGCCAATTCCTTGGTTGCTCTTTGGTAAGTTGGTCTTCAAAGAAGCAGAACTGTGTCTCCTTATCATCCACCGAAGCTGAGTATGTGGCAGCTGCAAGTTGTTGTGCACAATTGCTATGGATGAGGCAAACTTTAAAGGATTATGGTGTCACTTGTGACAAAGTGCCTCTTCTATGTGACAATCAAAGCGCCATCAAGATTTCCCTTAACCCTGTGCAACATAGCAAAACCAAACATATTGATATTCGTCATCACTTCATTCGTGAACATATCAAGCTAGGTGATATTGAGGTTCACTTCATCCACACTGAAGAGCAACTTGCAGATATCTTCACTAAGCCTCTAGATGAAGCAAGGTTCCGGGAGTTAAGGCATGAGCTGAATATCATTGATTCAAGTAATGTGGATTGAAACTAGGCATATTGCACCTCACTTTACATTCCATCTTGGTCTAGATGTAGGCATGGACATAGGGGGAGTGTTGTTCTCTCAATAAACTCTCCCTCCCCCCATTATGCGTAAATCAATCTAGTCTTTCACTTTAGCCATTGTCAAATGGCACTTGTGCTTCAAAGACGAGCATTGGTCATGAACCCAAGGATAATTCTTCGCGGTGTCATACCATTGTCTCAAACATAGGTGGCCTCGGCCACCGCCCCTCCATCCTCTCCTGCGTATAAAGGAGAGGATATACAATGACAAGTCAGTACATTCTCTTGGATGCTATCTCCTTTTACTCTTGTCATGTGCCCAAGTTCACCCTTATTTCCTTAGCCGTGTTGAAACATGTACAGCGGTACTACCGCCAGGACCCCAGCGGTACTACCGCCAGGGGTAGCGGTACTACCGCCAGGATTCAAAATCTAACACGACCGGCTAGAAAAATTCTAGGGTTTCAAGAGGGAGCGGTACTACCGCCAGGGGGAGCGGTACTACCGCCAGGACCCCAGCGGTACTACCGCTGCATCTGGCGGTACTACCGCCAGCTAGCGGTAGTACCGCTGTGGCCCTGGCGGTAGTACCGCTAGCTGGCGGTACTACCGCCAGGGCCACAGCGGTACTACCGCTGGCCCGTACCCCTTGGGCTATATAAAGGGAGGGGGAGCCCGATTTTCTCTTCTGTTTCTTCTTCCTCGCGGCTCCTCCCTCCCCTAGCCCGAAAACTCCCTGATTGGATCTCACTTCGTGGAGCTCCTTCTCCCCATTGGTGTGGAAGGGTTGCTTCATCTCTTCTTCCTCCTCCAAGAGCCATGAATCCCGGTAAAGCTCCTCCCTTCTTCTATTTGGTTGTTGTTCGTGTTCTAGGGTTAGGAGCATTGGGGATTGGATTCATACTTTTGATCCTATGGCTAGTTCTTGGATGGCATGAAGGAAATATTTGAGGGGAGTATAGGTCCGATGGTTTGATGTTGAGTTTGCTGCCATGCCCTAGGAGTTACTCGTCTTAGATCGAACACTTGAACTTTTGTATTAGATCTAAAACGTGTTCTCTCTTGCCTAGGCATGTATGTATCTCTTGTTACTAAGTGTTCCTCATGACAGTAGGGCTGGGGGTGTACGTCTTAGTGTTCATATTCAGCCCATGCCCTCGAAAACGAGTTTTATATGTCAGATCTGAAAGTCAAACCCCCAGCGGTACTACCGCCAGGGGGTAGCGGTACTACCGCCAGGGGTGGCGGTACTACCGCCATGAGAGTTCACTATGTATTTTTCTGGTTGTTTCTGCTTAGCAATGCGTGTTTACTTGTTTTGCGTTTTCAAGATTCATTGCCTTGACTCTTCTTGTCGCCTCTTTTTCGCTGTGTGGTCTGTGTCACAGGTGGCTCTTCTCGCCGTTCGAACCCCCCACGGGACACGCAGTCCAAACAGTATTGCAATCCAGAGGCGCCTGAGGGGTCTGCCACCTCTGGTCTGCCTCCCAAGAAGAAGTCCTTCAAGAAGGTCGCTCACAAGGACAAGAGGGTCAATATCCGTACAATGTCCCCCAAGGACTTTCTGCAATTTCGCACCAAGAACCACTATCTCAAGGAGAGGGATGTGATCGAGGGTGTTGACCATGTCTGGGCAAGGGACCAGTGCAGGATCTATCGGGATGTTATTGCTCATTTCAAGAAGAACTATGTCTCTGTTCAGTGGATTGATCTGGCACATCTTCAGCGGAACATGGACTACTTTGGTGATGCCCTCTCTCTGGTTGACAAACTGGGCATCAAAGACATCATCACCTTCAAGACGGACTTTGATCCCACTGCAGTTGCTCAGTTTTATGTCACAGTCCATTTCTCTCCTGATGAACAGCGTTCCATGGTGTGGATGACTGGGTCAAAGAAGATGACCGGTTCTTGGACTGAGTTCATGCAGTTCCTTCACATTGACTTTCAGGGTGCTGACACTCCTCTTGGGCTGCGTCCTCATGCTTCAGCCCCCACCGATAGGGCCCCCGCAAAGGACAGACTGCAGACACTGTATCTAAGGAAGGGGGTGCTTCCCAAGCACCTGGACATCATGCATCGGATCTTTCGCAACACCCTCTTCCCTCGGAGTGGTAACTTCGATGAGGTCCATGGCTCCTTGGCTGAGATGCTGTTACTTTGTGAGGAGGCTATGTCTCAGGAGTCTGCTCAACTGGATATTTCTGATGTGATATTCACAGAGCTCTGAAACTGCATCATCATCCGTAAGGTTCCTATCTACGGGCCTTACCTGTTCGCATACATTAGCCATAAGTGGCAAGAGGCTTTTCCAGAGGAGCTGCTCTACGCTCAGTCTGATTACATTGTGCATGACCCGATCAGGCTTCGCGTCAAGGACAAGTGGGCCAACCCATCTACATCCTCTCAGCACATGGATACTGATACAGAGACTGCTGCTGACAGAGGAACCGCATCTCAGTCCCGCTCGTCTGCCATGTTGTCTTGGGCTATCAAACTGCGGGACAAGATGAAGACACTTTTCTATATGTAGGCCAAAGGTTAGTACCAGACACACGTGGCTCAGAAGCAGAGCCGCCAGAGGCATAAGCGTGTTCTCAGGACCTTGGATGTGGACATCTCCAGCGGCTCAGAGGACGACATCACTCCTGAGGCCACTTGGATGCAGGCTCAGGGGTACCAGTGGTCTGGCGATGAGGTGGAAGAGGAGGAGCAGACCGACCAGGAGGGGACAGACAAGTCTGGTGATCCTGAAGACGAGGAGTAGTTACTTGTGGCATTAGGTGTGCCCCTTTTTGGTGTCTTGTGCCAAAGGGGGAGAGAGTCTAGGATTTGCTTTCATTTTCGAACTTTGCATTGCTTTGCTTTATTTCGTATGGTTTGATTCTCGTTTGCCATCTTTTGTGAGACATGATCTTATGCGAGATTTATTTCCATCATATGATGTGAGTCATATGCCCCGTATTGTCATATATCTCTATCTGTTTGTTCTCATATTATTCTCTGTGCAAATCCGGTATTGTCATCAATCCACCAAAAAGGGGGAGATTGTTGGGGCATAGTTTATGCCTAAGTAATTTTGGTGATTGATGACAGTACCGTACAGGACTAACCGTGTGTGTCAAGGTTTCAGATAACACACGTCAACGGCACAAGACGACTCATCTCCTCTCTCCTGGAACGGAAGCACGACGCTCTCTACGATTCTCTTTATTTGAGTCTTAGGAAAGCCGTACTATTAAGAGGGGATCCGTAGTGGAAAGGTTTGGGTGGAATCTATCTTTACACACGCACACTTCACATTCTCCCTTTCCTTATCTTTTGGAGCGGCCCTCGCCTATTCATTTTGAGTATCTCTGCGAAATGGTCCCCAGCGGTAGTACCGCTGGCTCCGGCGGTAGTACCGCTGGACTACTAGCGGTAGTACCGCTGCAGCCAGCGGTAGTACCGCTAGCTGGCGGTAGTACCGCCCAGGTGCTTTGTTCCACCTACCTAGCGGTAGTTCGTGGATGGACCCTTTTGCGAAGGCTTTCCCGGCGGTAGTAGTGCTTGAGCACTACCAAGGGGCCAGCGGTAGTACCGCTGGTGTCAGCGGTAGTACCGCTGGAGACCCAGCGGTAGTACCGCTGCATCCAGCGGTAGTACCGCCAGGCAGCGGTAGTACCGCTCCTGCTCAGCGGTAGTACCGCTGGAACTCGGGCAGAGAGTGGGAAAACGGTCTGAATTTTCCCCCCACTATATAAAGGGTTCTTCTAGCTGAGGAACCCTATCTCTTACCTCTCTAAGCTCCATTGTTGCTCCACAAGCTCAAAAGTGCCCGATCTCTCTCCCTAGCCAATCAAACTTGTTGATTCTTTAGGGATTGGTTGAGAAGGCCTAGATCCACACTTCCACCGAGAGAAAAGTTGATTCCCCCACCAATCCCTTGCAGATCTTGTTACTCCTGGGTGTTTGAGCATCCTAGACGGTTGAGGTCACCTCGAAGCCATATTCCATTGTGGTGAAGCTTCGTGGTTTAGTTGGGAGCCTCCAAGCTTTGTGTGGAGTTGCCCCAACCTTGTTTGTAAAGGTTCGGTCGCCGCCTTCAAGGGCACCTATAGTGGAATCACGGTACCTTGCATCGTGCGAGGGCGTGAGGAGAATACGGTGGCCTTAGTGGCTTTTTGGGGAGCATTGTGCCTCCACACCGCTCCAACGGAGACGTACTTCCTGTCAAAGGGAAGGAACTTCAGTAACACATCCTCGTCTCCATCGGTTCCACTTGTGGTTATCTCTATCCCTTACTTTGTATTTGCTTTTGCTTGTGACTATATCTTAGTTGTCTTAATAGCTCTCGTTGTTAGATTCTATAGGGTTCACCTTATTGTCATATTATTTGTGAACCCGCATAGTGTTTACCTTAACTTGCTAAGATTAATTGAAAAGTGGTCGTTGTCTATTCACCCCCCCTCTAGCCAACCATATCGATCCTTTCAATCTCCATCCAACAATTGCAAATCAGCTTGTCCTCATCTTGGGTGTATGAACCCGTGCAAATGCTCTTCTTCCTATTTTGTGCTTCCGCTCTTTGGGTGAGCTCGTCGATGAACAATGGCTCACCACTAATATCAATGTCATTGCCTTCATCTTCATCACCATCACCTTCGCAATAGATGTCATCGTCTTCATGCCACGAGTCACCATGGTCGTAGTCAGCACGGTCGTCGGCCTCTTCATCGACAACGAACTGGGCGCGACCATCCTGACTTTGGGTCTCCTCGGGATCATAGGCAGGGACATGCCCACCGTTGTAGATCACATCCTCCATGAACTGGGTGCAGGGGGTCGTCGACCGGTGCCATTGGTGTTAACATTTCGTCGAACAGGACGCGGGGGGATGGCATGGTGCTCGTAAACGGCGGGCGTGCTTGCTTTCTTTGCATCTCGACGAACGGCTGGCTGCCGCTGCTAGACCCAGGTGTGACGTTGAGGTCGATGCAGGCCAAGGGGCGTGTGGTGGAAGGCGCGATCACGCTCACGTCCGGTGACCCCGAGAAACGGGTGTGGGCGTTGTGCCTTGGCGGGGGGGGGGGGGGGGGGGGGGAGTCGGGCGACACAAGCATGGTCCGCAACATCGGCGACTGGCAGTGCGGAGACCGGGCGACCGACGAGCCTGTGCTCGCCGGGCCGACGGTCGCTGTAGAGAAACCGGCCGGACGACAAATGCCAAGCATGAGGAGGGCGTGCGCTTTGTTGACGATGGCCTCCTTCTCCTCGACCTCGGTCTTTCGCCGCGCGGCCTTCATCGCATCGCGCTCGGCAGCGAACTTGCGCGTGGCGGCGTTGTCCTTCACGACCGCCCCTCCGGTTCCTCCTCTTCGTCGATTCCGCGTTTAACTTGGCGATCTCATCCGGCGTGCACTCCGCCTGCGACTTCCTTGGCGCCTTGGCCTTCTTCTTCTTGGCCATTCCGGGCTGGTCGACGGTCGGACCGCCGGATTCGGGTGGACGTCGGCCATGAACGGGAAAAGAGAAGGGGACGGTGAACGTGTGAGGGTTTGGGGAGAAATGGCGCCAAAGGGGGCGGGGGTGGGTTTTAGTTCGTGCCACCGACAGGCGGGTCAGGGGCGGACAAGCGCGCGTCCTGCTTGTCCGCGCGCTGTCCGTTTTCATGCTGTCCGTTTTCATCTAAAATCGACGCAAAATTGGACCCGGCATAAATCGAAAGCGAACACAAACCGACAAAAGTCCGTTTGTTTCCGCGTGCGCGCGGTGAAGTTGGCCTGAAAGTAATTCACAGACACCCTCCGCCGCGGCGGACGACTAGCCCTGCACGGTGCACCTGCTCCTTTCCGGCGAGCTGTTGCAGTCCGGCCTGTCCCATATCAAGATGCCTCCATCCGCATTTCGTCCAACACCCAACTTGCTGATACCTACGGCAGCCCAGCGCCAGCGCGGCCTCCTCCTACCCAGCTCACCGCCTCCGGCCACCTCCGCCGCTCCCCAATGGAACGCCGCCATCAGAGACCGCCTCGACTCCGGCCTCCCCGCGGCGGCCGTCTCCGCCTTCGCCGCCATGCTCCGCGCCGGCGCCCGCCCGGACGGCTTCACGCTCCCGCTGCTCAACCGCGCGGCGGCCTCGCTCGCTGCTCGCGACGGCCTCGTCGGGGCCGCCCACTCGGTGGGCGTCCGGACCGGGTTCGCACTCAATCTCTACTTCTGCAACACCCTCGTCGACGCCTACGTGAGGCACGGCGCGGTCGCCTCCGCGCGGCAGCTGTTCGACGAAATGACCGTTAGGGACGTGGTTTCCTGGACGTCGCTGATCTCTGCCTTCGTCGGTACAGGCGACAGACGAGAGGTTTCCCGATTGGTGACCAAGATGCGGATGGACGGGTGCGAGCCGAGCTCCGTGACGCTCGCGGTGCTGCTTCGTCGGTGTACCGCCGAGAGGGACGTTCCCGGGGGGAGACAGCTGCACTGCTATGCGATGAAGAGCGGTTTAAGTGAAGAGCCACTGGTTCTCAACTCAATATTGACACACTTCGCCAGGGCGACGACTTGCTTGGACGATGCGGTGAGGCTGTTCGAGCTCTCGCCGGGAGGAAGAGATGCGGTTTCTTGGAACATTATAATCTCAGAGTTTTCGTCGCAGGGAGACGTTGGTCAAGTCATTGACATGTTTGAAAGGATGAGAAGAGAGGAAGTGCGTCCAACCTGCCAGACCTTAACTGCCCTGGTTGCTGCATTTGCCAAGCACAGGTGTCTTGAGCAAGGAAAGAAGCTCCATTGTTTTGTAATTAGGAGTGGGCTTAGTGATCCGATCTTGGTGGCATCCTTTCTGGATTTCTATGCTAAATGCTGTGAAATGGAATCCTCTGCCAAGTTGTTTGAAGAATTCAGGGGAACAGACAGCTGCATATGGTCAGCCATGATGTGGGGTCTCATCCACCATGGGCACTTCTTACAAGTAGTCCATCTGTTTGGGCGAATGTTGAACTCTCAGCTAGCTATCAACGCCGACATGCTTCAAGGACTAGTCATCAGTTACATGGAATTAGGTGCTTCGCGGCTAGGTAAATCAGCTCATGGATACATCATACGAAACAGTCATGGTGGTGCACAATATGAGAATAGCTGTTACTTGGAGACATCAATTGTTAAATTCTATTCTAGATGTGGGAACATCCGTTTGGCACGACGGTGCTTCAACAACATCCAGCAGAGAGACATTGTCGCATGGAGTTCAATGATTGAAGCGTACGCGATTCATGGGAACGGCAGGGAAGCTCTGGCATTGTTTGACCAAATGCTTGCGGAAGGAGTAATGCCAAACGGAGTGACCTTCCTGAGCTTGCTGTTGGCCTGTAGTTACTCAGGGCTTGTTACTGAAGCCCGTGCATTGTTTGATTGCATGACTAGGGAGTTTGGCATCACGCCGGAGCTAGGCCACTACACTTGCATGGTGGACATCCTCGGCCGTTCGGGTGACCTAGACGAAGCCGTCCAAGTGATCAGTGACATGAGTGTTAAGCCAGATGGAAGAATTTGGGGTGCTCTCCTTGCATCATGCAGAACACATTCGAATGTCGAGCTGGCATCTTTTGCAACTCAGAAACTTATGGAGTTGGAACCAGATAATGTTGGCTACCATGTGGTGTTTAGCAATGTCCAAGCAGGCAGTGGTGATAGATGGCGTGAGGTGGAGCATATTAGACGCTCGATGGCAGTGATGGATGTACAGAAGGTGCCTGCTTGGAGCTGCGTTGCTGACACAGGTAGCCCATGATCTGTAATTCTGCACCGCACCACCTCCGTTTCGCCCATATACATTGCGGTTTGGTAAGACTATATATGACCAGATAGTCTATTGAAGCAGTGGGATGTGACTGTCAGATTGACCAAGATTTACCAGCGTGGCAGTGTACCAAGGCCTTAATATATTGTATTAGGAAGTTGGTATTTAACATCCATCCAAGCATATGAGATGAGATCAAGTTTTGAGCAGCCTACATGACACACAGGTCGCAAATTAGCGAGGCCAATGTCAGGGTATTGTTTTAGTACATCCTGGCCGGCTGTGTGGTGGGACTATGCAATTAGGTGCAATCGGGCGATTTTAAGAGAAGAAAATTGCAAGTCTGAATTTGGAGCAAAGGGGACAAATGCTGGTGTAAATAGGCTGCTGCCATTCACGGTTCAAATATTGTTCAAAGCAGAATTTGCAATTTTCCTGCTCCAACTGTTTGATTTGATCGCCTTAAGCTCTTGTTACCGCCTCAATATTTATCTATTTATTTATTGCGAAAACCGCCTCAATATGTTGGCTTGTCTGTCGACCTAGAGTGACGTCTCAATATGTCCTCGGCTTGACAGCTACGTCTAGTCGTACTCTTTTGTGACTTGTGTCATGCTCTAGTTTGTTTACCGGTGGTATTAAGATAGCGGTTTAGTTTATTTGCAGGAAACACTCGTTCTGTAGGTTTTAGCATTTTTTGATCTACATGCCAACATCATAGTATATGGGCTTCTCATCCGGTAGTGTGAGTGTGTGAGCAGAGAAGGTCTCGAAGGAGATATCTATATCCTTGTAGGTTTCCATCTGAAGTTGAACACGATTGTGGCTGTAGTTTAGTGGTGAGAATTCCACGTTGTGGCCGTGGAGACCTGGGCTCGAATCCCAGCAGCCACACAATTATGTTTTTTCCCTCTTGTTCTTTCTTTTTAACAGTACATTTCTCACAATCTAGCTGTACTAATTGCTCTAGTCATTTTTTTCCCTCTAGTTCTTTCTTTTTAACAGTACATTTCTCGCAATCTAGCTGGACTCATTGCATGTGATTGCTCTTGCAGGATGATTAGTTATCAGTGACTGTGCAGTATGTTAAATCTGTCTATAATTTGGCCGCAGTTATCGTCTTAATGTTGGCGTGGAAAGATGGTTACACATACCTTCTGTTGGCTAATCAAAGTTCCTCTTAACTTTTGTTGCTTTGCCAGCTTGCTTCAGAACTTTGATTAGCCTGGGCTTTCAGTTCCCAACTCAACTTGGAGATAGAAGCGTTGCTGTTACTTGACATTGGCGTGGAGGTCAACGTAAAGGCTAGACTTTGCTTTCTTCAGAATTTTGCAATGCATTAGGATTTTTATTTAACTACTTTTACCTCTAGGTGGTAGAGGGTGTTCCTCTATCAAATGTTAGACATCTAAGGCTGACGGAATTATGCAAGAACCAGATGCTTAGGTGAAAACCTTTGTTCCCATGCATATAAGGTAAATATATCATGTATTGACAAAATTATATTCTTATGGTTAGAAATAGTCCCTGAATATGCCCTTATTTTTAATATCATACGTATAGTCAAATGATGGATATAATCTAGGCCTTGTTAGTCGTTTCAGCCTGAGCATTGATAGTGATGAATGACATTGGAAGAGTTGGAACATTTTTCGTTGGTTTATTTCTCACACAATGCCATGCCAACCTGAGGGGTTGGGGATACATATTTATAGGTTGCTAGCCAGCTAAGCATATGCTAAGATGCTAGTCTAAGATGCTGCTAAAATGCTAGTCCTTAGTTGTCAAGGATGCTATCCTAATAGTCATAAGAACACAGGGACCATGTGTTGCAGCCCTACAAAGACCTTAGTATAGAGACTTATCCATCAGGCCTCACCGCCACAGTAAGCTGACACTTGATGTTTTTTTACAGGAACAGTCATACAATTTGTGTGTGTACGTGAATGGATTAATGTAGCATTTATGATCATTTCGATTTTGAACTAGATAGGCCACATATCTTACTTCATTTCCCCCTTTGTAGGCTGAAGCTCAAGGCGTCAACCAAAACAGAGTAAGAGAATAAGCTGGGAATAAAGGTGCAGTGGTATGAAATTTAAAAGAAGCTGAATATAAAGTTGAAGAGCTGGCAGGAGCCAAGCATGGCGGCATGCAGTCATGCTTTGGTTCATTTACATGTATTGAGAATGTGGTTAAGTTTGTTTTTATTTCTCTAGGTTTTAGCATTTTTGGTCTAAATGCCAACGTCACATCGCAACAGAAGAACGTGTGTACACCTTGAAGGATAGATTTTTGCATACTTGAAATTTGCCAGCTCAAATTGGACACGATTGTGGCTGTAGTTTAGTGGTGAGAATTCCACGTTGTGGCCGTGGAGACCTGGGCTCGAATCCCAGCAGCCACATAATTTTATTTTGCTAGTTTTTTTCTCACAGTTTTCTTTTCCACAGTACATTTCTTGCATTCTAGTTGTTGCATGTGATTGCTGCTGCCAGATGATTAGATTATTCTTTTTCATTCAAAAAATCATGTCAATTGTTATTAATCTGAAATGGATTTTAACCTGCTTTGAGCAAGTTTCTATGACAAGTATAAATTATAACAAGAGTATTTTTCAAAAAGAAGAGTGAATTGTGCGACAAATTCCTATCAATTACTCAGGCACGGTGACGAGCTTATTAGAGATTTGGAGCCTTTAAGATCATTGAAAAGGCTAAAGAGACATGTTGCCCAAATGGCCACAATAGAACATGTCTAGTTAGCATTTATTTTTCTTGCCCTTCCAGTTGTCAATAATCTCCTGACATGAGTATAATACCCGAATGAAAAATTATATATGAAAAACCTCTGAGGACATAGTAAAATGCACTTGTCTAATTAGAACCTTTGCACAAGGGAAAAACATTGAACACTGATGGATCCATATTATTTTCACGCAAAATATGACCTTAGTTTGCTTGGTGATCAGCCTATTTGATGTTATGTTGAGATGTACCTTGGAAATTAAGCCATGGCATATGTTTAAACGGTGCAAGATGGATGGAGTCAAGCATGGTGGGATTAGTAAAGGATTTGCTACAAAACCAACCCTAAGATTCTACACGGTAATTAGCAAGCGGAAGTCACCACTAACTATATGTAAGTGTAATATACTAGATGTTCTTGCGCAGCCATAATATAATCTAGGATCTACCAACACTCAGAATCGCCGAAAGATCATGGGTTTCGATTTCCTCTTGTGACCGTCTCTTGTCTGTACATTTATTGGTTATATCTACACTTCATGTTTCTATGCATGTCAACTCTCATATCCAAGACTGAATCGATTATCACAAATCTATTTAAAAAAGCAGCAAATGCTTTTGTGATAAGTAATAGCAAAAAAAATCACAATTGGCGTTATGGTTTAAAAACACCGTTCTTTTCTTTACTGATGCCTACCACTTTTGTCTTAAAAATTGGCAAAAGCCACTTATGACAGGTTGGGTTAAAATTAACCGTTTTATGACATGTCTGGCCCACCCGCCAAGGCCACGGGATAGACGGAAGGGGGTAACAGTCGTCATCCTACTTGGTCTCGTAGGAACCTCTTCTCTCTATTGGTGCTAGTCAGTCACTCTCTCACACCAGCTAGCTCTCTCCTGCGCTCGCTCTGACCTAAGGTCGGTAATGGCGGCGGCAAAGCCCATCCACAACAATTACTTGGTAGGTGGTGGAGGGATTGGTGGCGAAGGCGACGACTACTGTGAGGTCGACCACTAACTCCAAAACATGAGCTTTTCCATGCAACCGCCCTAGTCGTCCCCGACATATCGTGCGGCGACGTCTTTTGCCACAGTGATTGTGGCTGATCCGACCGACGACCACAACTGGGCTTCCCCACTCCGCGGTGTCATGTATGTCTAACTCCTCTCTTTCCTCTCTATTATTTTTCATTTTGATTTTAGGGTTCTAGGATAAATAGAGATTTAGGGTTTGAGAAAAATTAGGGGGGAAATTAGATGAACATGTCATCTATGTACAATTATCTGAAACTAGGATGAGTATGTTCTTTAAAATTGGGCATTGGTTCAGTGTTAGTATTTTCAAATTGGGGATTAGTCAAATTAAGGGTTGCGCTATTTGTCACCCTGGGTGAGGAATAGTTATTCTTCACCCCCTCTATTTTAACATTAATGCACCGTAATTTTATATTTCATATTTTTTTTCTTATTTTATACATAAAAAGAGACCGTAAGAAAATATAATCAACGTAAAAATATTTTATGTCACGTAAAATTACGAACATACAACAATAGTGCAAAAAATACAATAAATTCATTTTTTTCTGGTCTTGTGACCTATATTTTTGTTTTTATTTTGTCAAATATTACATAATGGTTCAATATAAATTTAATTATTTGTATTCCAAATGTAATTTATTTGTAAATTGATCGTAAGATTATCTCGGGTGAAGAATAAACTATTCTACACCCTGGGTGATGAATAGAATTTCTATATATATATATATATAAGTATGTATATATATATATATATATATATATATATATATATATATATATATATATATATATATATATATATGTGTGTGTGTGTGTGTGTGTGTGTGTGTGTGTGTGTGTGTGTGTGTGTGTGTGTGTGTGTGTGTGTGTGTGTTCATTTGAACATGTTATCTGAAATTAGTTATTTACATAGTATATGTTTATCTGTGCATAGTACTAACATATATGTATGTCTGAAATCAGATATTGGTATTTATATTCTTGACACTGAAGTTGTTACAATTAGTGTTAAATAAGCTTATATACTTATATATGTATTTCTTAGACATAATATCAGGGATGTTAGTGACTAGTTTATCTGTTTCAGGTGTGTTACTATTATGGGATTGGGGTAGCAACTAGTTATTTTGCTAAAAAAAATTAGTATGGATGATGAAATATAAAAAATAAGGTTTCATTTTCAAGACGAAGACAACTTGTAAAGAACAAATTATTTATTAGAGTACATTTAATTAATATTGTAGCCCAGATCGAGACCGTCAGCTATGGAAATTAGCGAAGCCAACCATAGGTGTTGTTTTAGTAAATGATGGCCGGCTGTGTGGTGGGAGTAAGTGCCATGCAATTACGTGCAATCGAGCGATATATAAGGTGTATCTAGGGCAGCACAACATTACAAGTCTGAATTTGAAGCAAAAAAGGACAAATGCTGATATTCGCAGTTCAAAAAATGTTCATAGCACTCGTGAAAAAAATATGTTCATAGCAAAATATTTATTGTCCCTGGTCTAACTGTTTGAATTTCTTTTTGAATTGTTTAGATTGCTTACCTCATGTGTCACATGGTCTGGTCTAACTGTTTGAGCACATTAAGCAGTTGTTACCGCCTCAATTGTTATTATTATTTATTTTGCGAAAACTGCCTCAACATGTTGGCTTGTCTACCGGCCTATAGTGACACACACTGTGACTTATGTCAACAGAAGATAATGTGTAGAGAAGATTCCTGTCAAAAAAAAGTGTATAGTTCTCAAAAAGAGAAGTGTGTAGAAGGTGTCGAACAAGATATTTTGATCCTTCAACCTTGGAAGCTCAAATTGGACACGATTGTGGCTGTAGTTTAGTGGTGAGAATTCCACGTTGTGGCCGTGGAGACCTGGGCTCGAATCCCAGCAGCCACACAATTATGTTTTGTTTTTTACAGTAGATTTCTTGCAATGCAGTGTCTAAATAATGTGAAGCCGAGGCCACCAAACAATTCATCTTTTTTACAGTAATTATGTTTTGCTTTTTACAGTAGATTTCTTGCAATGCAGTGTCTAAATAATGTGAAGCCGAGGCCACCAAACAATTCATCTTTTTTACAATAGATTTTTCGCGATGCAACCGCACAATTGTTTTGCTAATTGTCTGAATAATGTGAAGCCGAGGCCACCAAACAATTCATCTTTTTTACAGTAGATTTTTCGCAATGCAACCTCACAATTGTTTTGCTAATTGTCTGAATAATGTGAAGCCGAGGCCACCAAACAATTATTTTGTTATTTTTTCTCACGATCTTTCTTTTTTACAGTACATTTCTTGCAATGCAATCACCCAATTGTTTTGCTAATTTTCTGAATAATGTGAGGACGAGGGCACCAAACAATTTTTGTGCTAATTTTTTCTCACATTCTTTCTTTTTTACAGTAGATTTCTTGCAATACAACAACACAATTGTTTTGCTAATTGTCTTGACAGTCTCTTGACATGAGTAATACCCGGATGAAAGTAAAATGCACTTGTCTATTTAGATCCTTTCAAAGAAGAAACACTGGACATATGAATCCCAAATTCACACGACTAGATTTTTTTTGTGTGAGGAGCTCAGATAAAAAAGATACATGGGACGGTGACTAGATTACCATTCTCTTGCAAAATATCACTGTAATTTGCTTGGCGGTCGACTTATTTACAGAAGATGTATGTTTTGTTTGATGATATATTGAGACATATGTTCTGAAACCCAGTGGAAAACGGTCGCCTAGAATGGTGAAATACGACTGGTCTGTACTTCATGCGCTTTTAAGGTTATTTGCTAATGGTGAACCGACCTAGGGTAAGATGGTTAGAGGAACTGTGTATCATCGTGTTCAAGTCATGGTGCTTGCATTATTTATAGATTTATTTCAGGATTTCTAGCGGCTCAGTCCCTCGAATGTGTCCACAAGGGTTGGGTGTGCACGTGCGTTTATAGAAATGAGTGTATGCGCGTGTATATGAACATTTGCATCTGTATTGTATTAAAAAAAATGTTTGCTGGTGAACACACCTAGCTGGTCTTGGTTCCATGAATAAACAATCTTCCTATTCTCCTTGGCTCGTCGTACACATCCCATTGACGTTAATGGAATGAACTTCCTTAGTTGCCCCAGTTAAATGCACTATCACATTGGAAATATTGTGCCCAATATCGAGCAGCAATTTTCAGCGCAGAGTTATGGACTCGGAGTCACAGCTTCCGTGTCAAACTCGTGTCAAACTGGAAGCAACCTTCACAGTTTTTCTTGAGAGTAGTAGTCTGTGTTGTAATCGTATCGAGAGAGAGATGCAAATGAATCAACTGTCAACTTTATTCTTTGATGATGAACACTTATATGCCAGGGAAAGACGGTTCCTGGAAGCGACGCTCCAGGAACAATACGTTGGTTCCGCATCGTGGGAGGGACTCACGTACGGTTACAAGTAGAGATTAATTTAACTAATTACATAATTAATTAAATTCTAACACTCCCCCTAATCTATACTTGTCCATGAGCGTGTTCATCATCTTGAAATAGTCTCCTCCAAAAAAAAACCCTATGGGAAAAATATAAGGAATGGTGTAGTATATGCGGCTAAAACTCCTTCAAACCCTGTGGGAAAATAAGGAGAAAATGATACAACATATAATGATTATTGCCTCTGTTAACTCTATATGAAATGTATCCATAGAATTAGAGGACAATAAATATGTCGTATATACTTTCCTAAAAACCCCGGTGGGGAAAACATATAGTATGACATATGATCTTATATTGATATTACCTCATTAAAAACCTCGATGAGAACCTATAAAGTAAACTCATAAAGGGAAAAGAGTGTAATATGATGCTTTGAACATGAACAATTCAGGAAGATACCCCCCCTGACTCTTGCAAATCTCGGAGCCGTCGCATACCAATTCCATGAATGTATTTCTGGAATGTTGAAGCTGGTAGAGACTTCGTGAAAAGATCAGCTAGATTATCGCATGACTTGACTTGCAAGATGTTGATTTCACCACTTTTCTGGAGTTCATGGGGATAAAACAACTTAGGGGCAATATGCTTAGTGATATTGCTCTTTATGTATCCTCTTTGCATCTGTGCAACACAAGCCGCATTATCTTCATAGATAATGGTAGGTGATTCGATAGAACCAATTCCACATGACTATTGTATGTGGTTTATCATTCTGCGAAGCCACGTGCACTTCACGCGATGCCTCATATAAAGCAATTATTTCAGAATGATTGGTAGATGTTGCAACTAGGGTCTGTTTCGAAGACTTCCATGATATAACAGTTCCACCATGTAGGAACACAAAGCCGGTCTGCGATCTGGCATTATGGGGATCAGATAAATAGCCAACATATGTATATCCAATTATACCAGAGTCCAGTTTTTTCTGGAACTGAAAAAATAGACCAAGATCCTTTGTGCCTTGGAGATATCGAAAGACATTCTTGACTCCCGACCAATGGCGTTTGGTGGGAGCTGCGTTGTGTCTAGCAAGTAGATTTACTGCAAATGCGAGGTCAGGTCTCGTGCAATTTGCTAGATACATAAGCGCTCCAATTGCACTGAGATATGGAACCTCGGGTCCCAAAATCTCTTCACCATCATCCCTTGGCCTGAACGGATCTTTCTCTACGTCTAGAGATCGAACCACCATGGGAGTTTTAGATGGGTAGGATTTGTCCATATTGAATTTCTCCAATATTTTCTGGATATAGGCAGCTTGGTGTACCATTATTCCTGAGGTAAGGTGCTAGAGTTCGAGACCCAAGCAAAATTTGGTTTGACCCAAATCCTTCATCTCAAATTCCATCTTTAGGTGATTGCGTGCTTCATCAATGTCTGGTGCACTGCCGATGATGTTGAGATCATCAACATACACAGAAATGATGCAAAATCCTGTAGAGGACTTCTTGATGAAGACACATGGGCAATCATCACTATTGGAGTAACCTTTCTGAAGAAGGAACTCACTTAGTCGGTTGTACCACATCCGCCCCGACTGTTTTAAGCCATACAACGACTTATTCAGCTTTACACAATACATGTTGCGTTTTGCACTGTTATTCGGGATAGAGATTCCGTCAGGAACCTTCATATATATGTCCGAATCTAGTGACCCGTAAAGATATGCAGTCACGACGTCCATCAACTGCATGGATAGACGATTTTGTACTGCCATAGATATAAGATATCGGAAAGTTGTTCCACTCATTACTGGAGAGTATGTCTCATTGAAATCAATGTCGGGTTTCTGCGTAAAACCTTGTGCTACGAGCCTTGCTTTATATCTCACCACCTCATTGTTCTCATTTCGTTTCCGGTGGAAAACCCATTTGAATCCCACAGGGAAAACATTGGGAGGTATAGGTATTGCTTCAGTGAATACCTTCCTTTTGTTAAGCGAGGCAATCTCTGCTTGGATTGCATCCTTCCATTTAGGCCAGTCGGAGCGCCTTTGGCACTCGACGATAGACCTTGGATCATGATCCGTGATAAGGATATCTGCAATCTTTTCAGCAAAATATATGTCGACAGTCGTAGACTTGCGGTCAAATGATTCTCCAGAATCAACATAGTTGATGGAAATTTCTTGCACCCCTAGAGACTTTTCGTTATTTCCCAATACGATTGAGTCTAGGTGTTCCGATGTTCCAGCTAGTTTGTGCATACTGGAGCTGGGTTGTGAAGGTTGCCCTTCCACTGGGTGTAAACTACCCATAAGGTGTTTATCAACGTTGAGTTGACTTGCATTTACTAATTTTGAGGATCTTCTCCTCTCTCTCCTTTGCTGCTTGCGAGAAGCAGGTTTCGGGTCAGAGGTCGTACTACTCCCCCTCTTTTTAGGAGCAGGGAGTTGAGTGGTTTTAGTTGGTACCTCCACTCTTTCGGGCGCATTTCTGGCTGGAATCAAGGATTTTGTAACACCTTTTAGATCAGTAAATGAATCTGGCAGATTATTTGCAAGATGTTGCAAATTGATAATTTTTCGAACTTGTAGTTCGGTCTCTTGAGTACGTGGATCAGAGGCTGAAATGGCAATGGCATTCCAATCAATTTCCGGGCATTCTTTCTGGTACTTGAAATCTCCCCCTAATGCCGGAAAATGTTCCTCGTCAAAAATGCAATCAGCGTGACGGGCTGTGAATAGATCCCCAGTAAGGGGTTCCAGGTACTTGATAATCGACGGCGATTTGTACCCCACATAGATCCCAAGTTTCCTGTGTGGGCCCATGGATGTCCGCTGTGGTGGTGAGATTGGGACGTACGTAGCACATCCGAACTTACGTAGATGGGAAATGCTGGGAGGATTTTCACGTACCAATTGCAGAGGGGAAGTACTGTGATATGCAGTAGGTCGCAATTGGATTAAGTCAGCAACGTGTAAAATTGCATGACCCCAACACGAGGTTGGCAAGCTGCAATTCATTAACAAAGGTCTTGCAATGAGTTTGATCCTTTTAATTAGAGATTCGGCCAAACCATTTTGAGTATGGACGTATGGGACAGAGTGCTGAACTTCTATCCCCAAGGCCATGCAATAGTCATTGAAAGCACGTGAAGAGAATTCTGCAGCATTGTCCATGCGAATTGATTTAATCCGACTTTCTGGATAATGGGCCTGTAACTTAATTACTTCCCGCATTATCTTGGCAAATGCATGGTTTCGTGTGGATAGAAGGCACACGTGTGACCATCGTGTAGATGCATTAATCAGAACCATGAAATACCGAAATGGTCCAGATAATGGTTGGATAGGACCACAAATGTCACCTTGAATGCGTTCAAGGAACTGAAGTGGTTCAGCTTGTATTTTGAGGTGTGATGGCCTTAAAATTAGTTTCCGTGTGGCGCAGGATGTGCACACAAAGTCTGATGACTGAGGAAACTTTGACTCAAGCAAATTATGACCAATGGAATTGCTAGTAATTTTCCTCATCATCCCAACACTGGGGTGGCCAAGGCGATCATGCCAAGTTTGGAATGCATTAACATTCTGAAAAATTACCTTGTAAGCAACATGTTCTACGGGCTTGATGTACGTATAGTACAGTCCGGACGATAGTGAAGGAATTTTTTTCAAGTACTTGCTTGCCATATCCGCAATCTTTTGTGAAGAGTAGAAACTCTTCTTTGTTGTCCTCATGGGTTTCAATGTGAAAACCATTTTTACGGATATCTCGAAAACTGATTAGGGTACGGGATGAATCGGGATACAGCAAGGCATCCTCAATTGTCACTTGTGTACCACCTGGGAGGGTAAATATGGCACGTCCAGTGCCAACAATTACCGTATCGCGTCCAGCGATTGTCAAAATATCTCCATTCATCTTTTTCAGAGTCTGAAAATATTTCAACTCCCTCAGTATGGAGTTTGTGGTAGCACTGTTCACAAGGCATAATTCCTCTTTCATCGGATTGACCCCGTAGAAAGCTATATATAAAAATGAGGAATTTTCAATAAGAAAGCCTTATTTCAATACATAGAATACAATCTTATTATATCAAAGTGCTGATACAATATATAAATGACAATAATACTTATGTTCTATTACAATCATCACACATGGATATGATTTATTTAATAAATCGATCACTAAGGAGATAATGGGACTAATCGAAGTCTCCAAACATGTCGGTTGAGGCGTACTCAACCATCATGTCCTCCGTGTCATGTTCTCCGTGTTTGTAGGGTCCTCTGATGTATGGAGTGTCATGGTGTTGCTAGATCCGGGAGGAACATCTTACGAACAACCAGCTCCATTGGTGCCATCTGGATGATGGTTGAAGTTGGCTTCAAACCTTTTCCCTTGAGGTACTTTGCGTCCCTGAGATTGCTGATACAGAATTGTCAGATGCTTCGGGGTCTTGCACTTATTGGTAGGATGCGTGTAGCATCCACACTTGTCACAAAGCTTAGTTTTGTCAAACTTGGGCTTTGCGGTGCCTTTCCCACGGTCCGAGTTTCTAGGCTTTCTGTTCCGGTTGCGCTTGCGTTTACCCTTGAAGTTCGATGGCTTGCCATGGGACGCACCATCAAACTTTCGTCTGTTCACGACGTTCATATGAACTTCAGGCAGAGGTTGGGAACCAACCGGACGCTGAGAACCATTCTTAGCGAGTAGCTCATCATGATTTTCAGCCTGAAGTAGGATATGAATGAGGTCGGAATAGACTTGGTAGTCACGAGCGCGGTACTGTTGCTGGAGGACCCTTTCAGATGGGAGCATAGTAGACAGAGTTTTTTCTATCTTTTCCGCATCAGTAGGTTCCTTCCCGCAAAAGCGTAATTTGGAACATATCTTATGAACCTCGTGATTGTACGCCCCGATGGATTTGAAATCCTGGAGTCGGATATGCGTCCAATCATGGAGTGCTTCCGGCAGGACAACTGCCTTCTGCTGTTCATACCTCGTCTTGAGGGCCTGAAACAGAGTAAGTGGGGATTCCACCTCCAAATATTCAGATTTGAGATCTGGGTGGATATGGTGCCTTATGATGTATAGGGCGGCATATTTATGTTCATCTCTCAGCGGCGTGACTCCATCCGGAAGAGGATCTTCCAGAGTCTGGATTGCACGCACTAATCCACGGGATGCAAGAGCGATCTTGATGTCCATGGCCCAGGTAGGATAGTTGTGGCCATTGAGGTCGAGTGCATCGAACTCTCTTCCAGCCATTGGTTACCTACATGGGTAAACCAGAGATTATTAATTAACACTAGGTAAATTAAAACCTTCATCGTTATGTTGTATCGAACGTTGCAAAATTAATGATAACTTCAAGAAATGGGCTTGAAATCATTAGTGTGACTTTCAAATTGTTAAGTTTGACACATTGTAGATACGCCCCAAAAGAAAATTCGGGGTCCGTCTCTCAGAACTAGAGAGTATAATCTGATAAAATCAGTAGATACTCATGTTTCTAGTACCTTATGTCATAACTTAATAAAATGTATGGGAGGGCACAATGTTAAGCAATCATAATATCAATATGATAGAATGTAGGCTTAATCGTAGTGGCGATAATCTGCTATGCAGTAGATCAACACACTTCTTTGTGGTCCCAAAACATCAATTTGAAAGAAAATCACTTTGGAATCTTGCATATCAACTCGTGCTCGTATTAAGCCAAAGGCTCAATTAAGACGAGGGGTTGATTTTTATTTGCAAGAAATTTGAAATCTCAATTACAAATAATAGAGGTAATAAATCTCAACATGTAGCAAACATGGAAATATATATTACATCACATATGTTCTAAAATACAAAGTACTCTACAGAAAACAGTACTGGAAATAGACGTACTGAAAACAGGAATTAAACAGGATCTAAGACAGGGATTAGTCTACTGCTAGATCTACTGTTGATAGTACAGGAAGTAATCTAAAACAGAGAGCAAATAGTACTAGAAAATACTACTAAAGTGTGCTGGAGTGCTGCAAGACCACATGTGCCATCAAACCAAGACCACATGTGTCCCAAGGATGTGCACATGTCGTCTGCAGCGCCCACTTTATTCAAATCACGGGAGGATAAGGCAGAGCCAGCTCTAGAAAAGCAGAAGCGGCACCGCATCAGGCAGAGCCCCGCGCCAGGGAGAACTCCGCGCAGCAGCACGCATTCACCAGGGACGGGCGAGAGAGCCTCCGTCGCGCTCGTCCTCGTCTTCGCCGGAAGGCCCCCCCGGGGCAAGGAGCCAGGCGAGGCGCCGTTCGCGAGCCCAAGGGAGGCCGGGCTCCAGGATCCAGCGCGCGGGGCGCGGCCGCTCGACGGAGGGCTCGAGGCCGCGAAGCCAAAGGGCAACAGCCGGCGGCGAGGCGGAGTTGCGGCCGGCGCTGTGGATGGCAGGCGCGCGGGGTTGGCCGGCGTTGGAGACGGCAGGCGCGGGGGCGTAGCCGGCACCGCGGGCGCGATGGCGTCGACGGCCGCCGCGCAAGAGAAGCTGCGGGCAGCGGAGCCAAAGGCGAAGGCGGAGGCCCCGGTCGGCGCAGGCACGGGCGCGGAGGAGCCGCTCCCCATCTCGACAACCGCCGGGGTCGGAGACGGGAGGCGCGGCGCGAAGGAGCCGCTCCCCATCTCGACAACCGCCGGGGTCGGAGACGGGAGGCGCGGCGCGACGGAGTTGGAGTCGGCAGCCGCGGCGCTGGTGGAGCCCAACTCGAAGACGGGTTCGGGCGCCTGCTCGACGGCGGCGGCGTCATCCCCATGAAGTGGGCAGATGACCCACCCATGGGCAGAGCACCAAAAACCCGGCGGCGGTGCTCCCTGTGCCGCGTCGGCCCCGAGCATTGGCGGGGCAGGGCCGGCGAGGAGCCAGTCGAGGGCCTCCAGCGCGAGCGGGGCGAGGGACGCGGCGCCGTCCGCCGAATGAGCACCGCTCAGGGAGCGGGTGCCCAGGCCATGGAAACAGGGCACTCCTTGGCGGAGCGCACGGTAGCCACCGGCGCCGTGGCGGCGGCCGATGTAGCGACCCTCTCCGAGGCGCCGACCGTCGAAGCGGCGGCGCTCTCCAAACCTGCGGTGGAGAGCAGTGAGGCGGCGTCGACGGACGTAGTTCTGCTGCAGGCGGCGAAGGTTCGCCGGTGTTGAGCGAGGCATCCTTCTCACCTTTTGCTTTCTTGCCGATCTCGTCGAAAGCGTTCTGGAAGAGCAAAGCTGATAACGTGTTGTAATCGTATCGAGAGAGAGATGCAAATGAATCAACTGTCAACTTTATTCCTTGATGATGAACACTTATATGCCAGGGGAAGACGGTTCCTGAAAGCGACGCTCCAGGAACAATACGTCGGTTCCGCATCGTGGGAGGGACTCACGTGCGGTTACAAGTAGAGATTAATTTAACTAATTACATGATTAATTAAATTCTAACAGTCTGACAACGCCCAGGGTACACCAGTAATGAACACAACAGTGTGCAATACACAACGACGAAGCCACGCTCTGTTGAAAACGCACGCCCGGGCCGGAATGCAAAGCAGTGAAGAAATACGGAGTAGCTGACATGACAGTACAGTGAACTTTCTTCTAGTGACATCCAATATCATGTTAACAAGGATAAATATATAGCACCATAGATAGCTAAACAACCTGGTATGAAATCCTAAACAAGCCTAGAGCCTGTACAATAAGTAAGAAAATCTAATGAACAAAGTACTGTCGACAACGGCCCATAAAATTTAACCTCAGGATATCTTGCCACTTCCCAAAAAGGCCCAACTAACCATCGGAATACTCTTCATCGTCACTAGGCTGTTCGAAAATTTCAAACTCCCCATCACTTGCTTCACCATTATTAAGGGCATCACCTGATTTATTCTGGCCATCTTCATTCAGTGGAAAGCTGCGCAACACCTCCTCAAGGTATCCAGTGGAGAAGCCTTCTCCAAGTGTGTCTGATACATCTTATAGGAAAACAAGGACAACACAACTTCCAACACTTGTATATTAAAAGAGAAAGGGGAAAAAAATAATGCAATGCAAAGGTTCTTTAATCATGTAAAGTCATCTCAAGGATTGAGGAAAAAAAAACTTTGGTTAGTAATCGCAACCTTAAGTACTGCTTCTTGTTACTCCAACCTCAAAAATGTAAAATCTGGTAACTAATTTGAAATATTTAGAAGAAAGGGAAATCAACAAGTAGTTTACACTAAGCAACCAGAACTAGCCCAGTTTCTCTTCTCCCCAGGCCATGAATTAATTGCTGCAGAAAGTGAGTGAAAACGTAGAACAACTTGTTGTATTTGTACTCTTTGTTAATCAACATATTAAAATGAGTGTCAAGCACAGAGAGGAATGGGCACAAAGTTGCAACAGCATGGTACTTTTTCCCCATGAGAAATCAAATTTCACAAAATGAATTGTATCAAGGATACATGACTCATGTAAGGCGAAATCAGGAACATCCTCGGCCTACATAGATATAGTAAACGATTTAGTTATTATAGTGCATATTATAGGGCCAAAGGTGCAAGTAGTGAACATACCATGGCTGGAGAATCATATCCATCTGATTCCTCTTTATCTTCCTCTTCCTCGTCATCAACATCTTCACTATCAGAGTTGTTAGTGTCCATCTGATCCTCAGATCCAACATGCTCAGTAGGTGCTTCTGGAGAATAAATAGAATTTAACAAGCAGTATGGATGTGCTTAAGTATCTCTCTAGGAAGAAGAACAAACATTTTTTCCATCGAACACACGAGCTACCAATTGACCTGAACGTGTATCAAAGCCCATACAAACAGAAGTACAAACCTAGCATGCACAAAAATGGAAGATCGAAACATGAACTTCATATGCATGTATAATCTAGATAGTGCACTTGGGTATTTTCTACAAATTTCCTTAAAGATAGAATAGTACTAGAACAAGTTAGAATGTGGATAATATGTCCATTGCAAACAAAGAGAATATTGTACGCACAGGTCAAGTTTTCTATCATGTTCTAGTACTATAATCCTTTTGGGAATTTCTCGTGAGCTCATAAGTACTCAAACCTAAAATAGCTCCAAATGAATCTTGGTTCACAAAATTAGATTAATAGAGCCATCGAAGCAGGTAAGCAACAAGTTCATACTGCTCAGTAAGAGGTCATACTGCAGGGTACCCAGCGGTCAGAGCCCATATGTATTGAACAAATATGCATTTGACTAGTATTAGTAAGATGAAACTGAACCTTCATCAACATCTTTTCTTTCCTTCAGTTGCTCGGATCTGCAAATAGCTTCCTGCTTTTTGGACCTTTCAAGAAGTTGATGGGCATTCCTCAAAAGGATTTTGGTATCTTCATTGGGATATAATGAGAGGAACCTTATGCATAGTTGTAACCTCAAACTTTTAATCATTGGCTTAGAAAACCAACCTGTCGAATGCTACATAGGAATTAGTTAGTTTATGCATACAAAGAAATGTTGCTACAAGCAATGAATCAAGATTATTACACAGATGATGATCACAGCAAATTTGGGAGAAGTTGGTATGATTAAAAGTGGTCAATGAAACCTCTGCTTGCAACAGAAAAACTACGTAATCTGCCACTTTCCCTCAACAAGATACTTACAATGATTGTACAATAAGATTTCTGAAGGCCAGCAAAATGCCACAAAAGTTAATTCATGTCAGATACACGAGTAGATAAGTAACAGTTAATATGTTATGCCCATACAATGTTTATGTTCTTTCTTCCCAAAAAAGCATCAAAACAAATATTTAGTTACTCACTGAGCAAGTTGATTGATGAGAGGGTTTTCTAATTTCGGCTTGAATGAAGTCATCTTTCAGTTCAAATAATTGCAGGAAGATGAAGCTTTTCGATGGCATCCTTTCAAGCTTGCACATCTCTGACCACTTCTCAGATCTTACATGTCAAAAGAAAAGAAAAAATGTATAAGCAGGGGAGAGAAGAACAAGCAGCAAATGTAAAGGTCTTCTTATTCAAAGAGGGCAGCACTTAAACAAAGTCATTCATAACCCAAGTTTATTTATGAACAGACAATGACACACCAGGCACCAGAGAACGCAATCATCTGGAGATATGAAGTGAGGAACTAAATATGTTACGGCAGATTTGTCCCCATAAATGTTCAACTGGATTAACACAAATAAAAGTGAAGAGCTAAGCATTTGTTCACCATATTGGGAAACTGTCAGGATTATTACACGGTTCATGTTGTACCCATACTAGAGATGATGCCCTTGCATTGCTGCGGAAATTGGACGCAATTATTTCAACGAGATCTGATAGTATGAAACATTAATTTTATACTAACAATATGGAATTGAAACTAAAGTACACGTAATTATTTTATTTAATTATTATGTAGTTGTAGAATATTTATTGAATATGAGTAGCATGCATGGTGTACGTTAGGGTGGGTCTTTTCCCATGCATGATGGCATGGTGAGTTGGCATAGTTGTATGTTGAGAGAAATTAGAGTTAGTGGGGATTAATTATTTAGGTATATAGGATAGTTCTTCCCAGTAGTTCAACAGAAAACCTTGAAAACACTCATAGTGGAACATGCATTACTATATCTACAGTTCAAAAGTATTTTGATACAAACCCTTAGTGGAGAACTAGAATAAGCCAAAGCCAATTTTATTTTCCTATCTGTAATGAAGCTTCAACACTTTATGCACATGTAGTGTAATTAAATAGTGAAACTTCTGTAATGAGAATTTAGTTCACACATCCAGGTGCAATTTCTGTAGAGGACTCGATTGTAATTAAATAGTGAAACTTCTGTAATGAGAATTTAGGTCACACATCCAGGTGCAATTCCTCTACAAAGTCCCACCCAATTGCAGTTAGAAGGTGGAACCAATTATGGTCACTATAAATATGACAAAAACTTTGCAGCGTGAAGTTTGACGCACCATAACAAGTACCTAACTTAACTCCAAAACAGCTCCTAACTATTATCATGTTCACCTTTTCCCACAATCAAGCTAAATTAATATATTTATCTATTCCAGTGAGGAAATACTACGCACTTCTGAGAAATCTACGTAACAGAAACATGTTCATTATTGCTTAAATATCAGCAGGCTAGTGTTAAGAATTGGCACATATATTCACTGTTTTGGGTACTGAAAAATGGACACAAATGTTTTAGTTGAATTGCAAACACATCAGTATCTTATATTCAACTAAAATCTTATACACTGGGAATTGGCGACCATTGGATTAACACGAGAGGTGTGTCAGGAATTCATGATGAGGTTAAAAAAGGTATGGCATTCACTAGGTGTACATGGGCACGAAGTAGAGTGTGCAACTTTTGATCACCAAGTTCTTTCACCAGTAATAAGAGATTAGTAACTATACAGTATTATGAAGTATATTAACAACAACCACTAATACAGGAAACAATGGGGAAGTTGAGAGACAGATCTTTTAAATAATGCAATGATATAACACTGGCTCAAAATGCAAGCAAAAAGAAATATACGACTCACCCATCGTGCCTTTTCGTTTGAAGATTCCTTAGCTCGGGAGGCATGCGGAAATCTATTCGCTGATATCTAGCACAAGAACATCATTTTTAAAAGATACTAAAATAGCCAAGAAATAGAGTTTCAAGACAAGAATGAAATGCATAGGTAAAGAAAGATTTTGGCCGCAAGAAATTTAGTAAGAGATTCTCTTTTTTACAAGTTTGTTGCTCCGGTTTATTTTAACATTTGACTGCAAAGCTAAAGTGTGATTCTCATAAAGTTTCTTCTCCTCATACATGGAAGAATTTACATTTTCAGGATAGGAACTCCTCAAAGAAGGTTTCTGAGAATATGATGGATGTTGTCTCTAGTTAGATGAACTATTCTTTCGGAAGTAGATTTGATCATTGATGTTACTTTTTTTTTCAAGGATAAGTACAGACAGACACACCAGTAGCAGGGAAGAAAGGCCAAGATCTCCTGTTTGACCTTTTCTGGCTACATCGCCCACAAAGCATTAAGGCCAAACGGATTACTAATCCGACTACTCGCTTACATTCCACCTATCTACCGTGAATTCCATGGCTAGCGTAGAACGGAAAATCCTAGCCAGCCACCAGCTTCACGCCTCCTCCTGTATCTCACCCGCCCAAAACCACGTCTCTCACGGGCATCGTGTTGCTGAAGACAATGTCGTTTCAGTGCCTTCAAAGTGTCGAAGATGAGTAGGATCGCAGTTCTCACGTCCATTGAGAGTTGGCCCTCACCTTCCTGAGAAGATCACAAATCAATAAAGTCGGTGTCCAGAACCGGCATCCAGCCCATCCTCATCTATGATTCTTGATTGGATTGTTTTTCTACAATTTAACCTTGGTTGTAGCATTATAATATGATTGCTAACAATGTTTCCAACCTTGGACTTGAGAAGTTGTGGGGCCAGAACAACAGGTCAACAGGAGATCGAGATATGCTGATCTGGATTCCAAACCAACCCGGAAATATCCAACAATCGAACACACAGACAACAGATGTAACCCTTATAAGTTTTAGATGATGTATTTCAGTTACATACTTTTACCGAGAAGCCATCTAGTAATATATATTTTTTCATTCTCATCTCGCTTCCTCATTAAGTAGCCCATCACTGCATTATCCATATAGTGAAATAATCGCATTTGCGCTCTTCCTTCTCTTAAATATAGCAGTAGTCTAATGATTAAACTGTAAAGGAAAAAATCATTTGGCTAATGTAGTGTACTGCAGAAAGATAAGACTTGTCAATGTTTGATAATGGAATTCTCATTTCAAATAAACTTTTAGAGTAGCTCATATTTCATAGGTTCTGCACAAGATATGACAACTTTATGCTCATTGATATTTGCAGCTGAAAAAAGAAACATCAGAAGCATTCCATACAATTTAAGTAATAGGCTCTACTCTCAAAAGAATATTTAATGAATGTCAATAAGCAAATAGTTTAACAAAGCAGTGCTTACATTCGTGACTCGGGATCTTTACGAGGATCATATTCTTTTTTGATCCAGAATTTACCAAAGGGTCCAGTAGAGAAGTAGTATCCAGCTTTAAACAAAAGGCTGAGCAAGCACACAAAAAGAAACAAAATGAATGAAGAGATGATAGTTGAAAGACATTAAGACATATCGAAAGGCCTAGATGATTCAGGAGTTAAAGAAACAACGATACCTTTTGAACTGGCTTGTTGACACATGCACACCATCATCAAGCAAGCGTTCATAAAGTGACTGTCTTGGCCACACAGGACGCTCATCAAATAATTTGCACAGAGCCATCTGCGAATCCCACTCTGATGAATTCCTTGGTATGTGGTCTTCCCAATTAACCTTCTTAGGGACAGGTAAATGGCAATTAAGGTAAACAAGGACATGCTTGAAGAAATGAGGAAGATAATTTCCTTCCTCGGAACACTATCTAAGATTTTGCAAAGACATCCTCTTACAAGGAAAATTCATGGATAGCCATGTCAGAATAACAGAGTATTGGTCATAATGGAACACCAAGTTTTAAACATAAAGGGTCATTTATGGCAAACAAATTATACTACCATCGCACGTCATCACTGCATTGTTCTATCTCCAAATACAAAAGGGTACTATGGGTGTGTCATTGTTATAGCTGCACCATCAAATGCATTTCGGCCCTTTTCTATTCTCAAGTGTTGAAAGTGGCACTTAACACTAGTTACACATACTTCTGATGGCAAATACAATACGGGAAGTCAGGTGA
Source organism: Hordeum vulgare subsp. vulgare (assembly GCF_904849725.1). Taxonomy (NCBI): domain Eukaryota; kingdom Viridiplantae; phylum Streptophyta; class Magnoliopsida; order Poales; family Poaceae; genus Hordeum; species Hordeum vulgare. The sequence continues at coordinate 494,029,041 of NC_058518.1, read as the reverse complement.
CAGATCCAAACATTTTATAAAACAAAGTAACATGTAAGATGGTGTCCTATATTTATTAAGAAAGTACACAAAGTTGATGGTATAACACTAAACAAAGGATATCTTGAATGTTGAAAGGAAGTGCAAGGGTTGGTTCAATATCCATCTGCAAGCAAAGAAAAACAGTCATCACCAATGCAGTCAATAAGCTATTCACACCAACTACAATGGGCACATCTCCCAAGAGAAAGCATTGAATGAGGTAGCAGAAAAAATGCCCTAACTTCTATTCAAGTAAGACTGGTAACTAAAGGTGCACTGAGTGCAATATAAAAAAACTTGAGTGGAATGTCTACATATGGCAAAAAAAAAAAGTGCTATGAAGGCTGCTCCCATTTTCCTCTGAAAATGATGGGAGGGAGGCAGCCTATCTCACGAAAACTGATCATACCTCACAAAACTATCCACATAAAGCAGCAAAGATATGATAAGAGACTTAGAGAGCCATGGTGAGTATGAGAAGCTAGAGGTGGTAAAGGTCACTAATTAGCCGCTTTCGAAGTGATAAATGTTACAGCACCAAATATAGCTGAAGTTATCACAAAGTGTAACATATGTACCTATTCAGCAAATAATGTAGTGCAATACAACAAAAAATAGGGTAAATGAAGACAGGATAGTGACATTGTTCTAAATAACAGCCTTTGCAATGATGATAGTAGCTACTATGAAGTTAGTCACAGGTCTATCTTCACACTATACAGAGATCCAAATTTAAAGGTTTAGCGGACTTTGATAGCAATTTAGCAGATCTTGATAGCAGGTTAGCTGTTTAGCGAGCCTATACACATAGCATGTAGAAGGATTACTTGCTCTTTTGTGAGGCTTCCTCACTAAGATTCATGAGTGCTTCCTCAAGAAACTACTATTAAGGAAGCGTTTGACAGCACCACTTCAGACAGATGATGTAGAGTAAACCCTTAGCAATGCCCTCAGGTGAAACAGTACAAAAATGCAGAACTCAATGTTCAGTTGTGTTTGTGTGTGTTTCCTATGACTAGCTGAATTTCCATGCGTTGTCATGGATAAATAGAAATCATATTTCCCAGTTGTAACTCCTGTAGATATCCTATATTTAAGGAAGGTAGAAGGAGAGATGCTGAGAATACCACCGCTCACCAACTCCGCCTTTTAAGTAAACAAACCTGACTGCACATAAATAGTCATATCTATAACTGCTAAACCCTTTCAAACTGAGCGGCATGTCACTTACCGCTTACTTCTATTTAGAGTGTTGGTAAGCAATGTAGGGCCAGTACAGTTTACCCAAAAGAGTAAACTGAGAAAAATGTCACAATTATATTTTAGTAGACATTCATGAGAACCTAGAATCACTGTAACAGATAAGCAACAGAAAAGGTCTATGCAAGGAGGATCAACCTCCCACCGATGCTGCACAACTCCCCTTTGCATGCTCTTGGATAGTGCATTGGTCGATGGTAGAAGCCTAAAAAATTACAGTAAATATTATTAAGCAATATTTTAATGATATATTGTTTTGTCAGATATATATATAATGGTGAAATAAATTTTTTTAAACTAGTGGAGCTAATCCCAGAAGCTATGCTGACAACTTAGCTCCGCTTTTCCGAGGGTGGGAAGGTAAGAATAACATGTTCTTATCTAAGTGATAAAAATAATATTTGGGAGCATTTTGATCAATTCTGAAATTATTGTCATCACTGTTCAGGATATCGGTAATTGGTACCATATCGGTCGGGGGCTGATACGGGATTAATCGGCGAATCGGCCATTTAACTGAATATATCAGTAACCCATTTATCGGTAGGTTAACTAGGGTCATATTTACATATCCGAGGCAACATAGCAACATGCATTGTACTGAATATCTAAATATGCAATCCTAGGCTACATAGCAACAAGGAAGAGTGTTATCTTGATGGTCTGAAGATGTCTAGATCTACACAGAAGAGCAGCAACAACAACAAGGAAGAGTGTTATCTTGTAAACTGTGAAACTAGGAGCACTTACGCAATGTTTGTTGGATTATCCTTTATCGCAAAGAGTGGTGGTACCAACATCATGACATCTCCATCATCCGTGTCTAGACCCCCTGCCTTATCTGCCATGCAGAAGGGGAAAGGAGTGATCAGAAATGGCAACATTAAGCCATTGCATCATGAAAATAGAGAATGTCCGAAGGTATTCTACCAGTGCCTAAATCATCTTTAACATTTGGACAATCTAACCGTTTTCTTTTTCTAACTTGAGCAGCATGAACTGGGACGACATGCTGAAAATCTGCCATGCCTGCATAAATAAACTTGTATGAGCAAATTTGCATGTACAAAAACCTGCACTCAAACACATCGTTGCCTCCAAATATGAAGTCTCATATTTGTAACATCCTGGCCGTCGGCCTTTATTCCCTCTTAATAGAATCACAGCAGATCTCCTGCTGTCTTACTAAAAAAAATATTTGTAACATCCATAGTCCAACATAGTGTATCATACTGGTAAACACCATATCATAATCCATTAGCTAGCAGCCAGAGTTGCTCCAACTGGTCAAAAGAAGCGAGCCTTGGAACAATGACAGCCGTTCCAAAGCGTAACAAGGAGAAGGCATTTCATCGAACAGGTTGTGGCTAAGCGCTCGCCTTGGAAATGGTAGGCGGTCCGGACGCGCGCCACCACCTCGGCACGCGGTGGCGCGGAGCCTCCTTTGGGCCTTGAGAGGCGGAGGAGGAGGCCGGTGGAGGCGCGGGGCTCGCCGAAGGTCGGGTGGCAGTCGGGGTCCTCCGGGCGGAAGCGGAGCTCGAGGCGGGAGCCGGGGTCGGAACTCCGGACCTGCGGCGGATCAGAGAACAAGCGGCAGTAGGTCACTCCGCTTGCGCGGGCTGATGGAAGCGAGAGGGGTGAGGGTTTCAGGTGTGCGTACCTTGGCGATGGCGGGGAGGCCGCCGAGGGTATGGGTGGCGCGAGCGGGAGAAGAGGGGTATCCCGGGTAGTACACGGCGAAGGCCTCGGTCCCCGGGAGTGTGCCGCTGACGGCGCCGTCCGTGATGGTGGACGGTGACTCGGGCGCCGCCGCCGACGCGGCCGTGGGGATGGGGGTGGAGGAGACCATCTGAAAGGCAATGTTAGAGGGGGTGTTTGATAAGGCTGGGAGAGGGGCAGCCGGGCAGGCGCTGGGGCTTGGCCGCCCGCGTCGCCTGCCGGGCTCGCGGACGAAGTGGGGCGAGGGCGGAGAGGGTGAACGCCGACGAGGGGAGCGGCGCCGCGGTGGTCTGGTGGCACGGTCGGAGAGGGGAGAGGACGAGGGTGTTCGGGGGCCTCTTCGGCTGGCTTCTCTCGTCAAATCCACTTGTTTGGCCCATTCAGGAGTGCCTCATTCGGCTGTGGGCCAGGGAAATAGTGGGCTGTCGTCTAAACCTGGGGAAAGAAATAAGCCGTTTTTATCGTTGGGTTTCTCGCATCGGTATTTTTAAAACTAAATATTATATTGATAAATTTTAATAAACATTTTTAAACAAATATGTGTGCCCAAACAGTAGTAACTTGTGCTTCCAGGTAAATTAATTTATGCTTCTGCGGAGGGTGTGCTTCACTTTTTGAGAATGCATGGTTGGAGCTTACATGTGAGAAACACAATTGTGTTTCACGCAGAAGTAAAATAACAAGGGCAGAAAACCCAAAAGATTGGAAAACTGGAATAACTAAAAAAAAACAGGAGAAAATATCTAGAGGCTGAAAAATCAGCAGAAAAAACATAAAGCAAAAATCATGCTTCATTTTTTATGAAGCACAACTGTGCTTCGCATGAGAGCATATCCGTCCATCGTTTTTCGGAAGAACAAAATCGTAAATGCCCTTCATGTGAAGCATAACCATGCTTTTTGCATGAGGGTAGTTCCTACAAAGAATCGGCCTAATGACCTATGCAATGTCGAAGCCATCCATTAATTGTAATGGAGCAAAGTTTTCGTCCGAAATATGAGTTACCATCCCTTGATCATTTATAGTACCCAAAACATACGACTGCATTTTCCAACTAAAATGAAAATTGACAACCAAAATTGCATTGTACACACACATAAAGCGCATGTAAATAAAAAAAGACTAGAAAAGGAGGCAAAGTCCAAAAAGAAAAAAATCATGAAAATAATATGCTCTCGCAAGTGCGCCAGCGCGTTGTTAAAAAAGGCTATCACTTTAAAAAAAATTGGGGTGGACCTACGGGTCACTCTGCGCACGGAAGTGCTCCAGCGGCTTTAGGTGGTGTGTCCTATCGCCGCCACATGTTGCATGCTAAACGCTTCCCATCAGGGGTATTTTTTGCTTTTTGCTTTTCCTTTGTTTTCAATTGTTCCTTGGTTTTTGTGCGTCGGCGCGTTGTGCTTTTGCGGGAAGCATCGTTGTGCTTCATCCCCATCGGAACACAAGTATACTTCACACGGGGGAGCAGATGTGTGCTTCACGCGGGAGCATAGTTTTGTTTCCTCACGGAGCACGATTTACGCCCGCGGGGGTGGGGTGGAGGGGTAGTTTACGTTGAAAACACAGTTGTGCTCCACTCCACGGGAGCACTAAGTATGCTTTTTCGCAGAATAAAGTTGCGTCTCTTTTTGTGGAGACACGAGTTAGTCCTAGTTGAAGGCGCAATTTAGTTCACAAAAGCACAAGTTACTATACTAGTTGAGACACATATTTGAATAAAAAAAGTTTGTCAAAACTTATCAACATGTAATCTATTTTCGAAAATCTCGACACGAGAAACACAATAATGTAAATTGCTCATGATTTGAACGCATGATTTAAGAGATAAATTGTTCTGGGAAAATGAATCTATGTGAAAAAACAAACCGACATCCTCTCATCCTACCAAGACACAAGTGGCGAGCATCACTAGCAGAGCCCTCAAATCCTTAAATCCTCAAACCAGTTTAAGGGTTGAAAATTGTTATTTTTTGGCAGTTTTAAGGGTTGAAAAACAGGGGCAAAGAATAGAACCCTCAAACACAACTCCAACACTTAAAACTATCATTCCGTTATAAGGGTTGAGTTTGAGGATTCTAGTCTTTGCCGCAACTCCAACACTTAAAACTATCATTTGACATATCACAATTATCACTAGAAAAACACAATCAACCTTCAAACAAACACGGAAATGAAAATTATTGATGCATAGTTTAATAGTTTATATCACAAAATCATCATCTTCCCCCTCTCATCGGCACCATCACCAAAAAGTTGCACCCCGACGCCATCTCCTAGACCACTTCCGCATCCATCAAGCACCTCCATTGTCACCGGCGGTGGAGTCATCCACACCGCCATCGCCACCACCACTGATCAGAGTGTCCCCTCGAAGAGTAGAGGACGCACCACGCCATCGCCACCACGCCGCCTCTTGGCGCCGACGTGGGTGGCGGCCACCACCGACACCACCTGTGCCTGGCTCGGGACGGTCGGCTGTTGGGTCGGCGCGGGCGTCGCCGTGGCCGGGGGCGGGGCGACGGGCGGAGGGAGGAGGCGGGCTGGGCGAGGGAGGAGGCGGGCGGGGCCTCCATGGTGCGCGGCGGTCGACGACAGCGAAGAGGTGGGCGGCGGGAGGCGGGGACGCAGGGAAATTTCCCTCACGCGCGTTGACGGGGAGGAGTGCGGGCTGGGGGTGGTTCCCCTCTCCAATCCTCACTTTTAGAGATTGGGAGGGCAACCCGGGGTCCAATCCTCAAATTTTTTTAGGGGTTTAGGGGTTCTATTCTTTGCCTTTCTTCGTTTCAACACATAAAAACCGGTTAATTTTGAGGATTTAAGGATACTACTAGTGATGCTCTAACATTTGTAAGGGGCGTCTTTTAAATAGTAACTTCGTCAAACCCTCTCAATTATGCCAAATCCTAACAAAATAATTTCATGTCAAAAAAATCATTACAAAATAATTTAGGCACCTCAAATTTTTATTTTTGGCAACCATAATGTCAATAGCAATGATAATCACAAGACATTTGAAGAAACTCTAGATGCAATTGTAGACGTTCTAAATACTCAGGCATCCAGACCAAATGTGCGTGGGTGAGCGCAACTTCTCCTTCAACATTGAAGACGCCAAAGAATAAGACCTAACTTTAGACCTATGATAGATATGACCTTGGGCATTCCATCGAGATCGGCCACCAAATATCTCCAGCGACTAAGTTTAAATATCACCCAATCCCCATATCGTACTAATTGATGTCTATAATTCTAGTCAAGCAAGATTATGATTGTTACTAGCATCGTGTGGGGCTGAACTTGGGTAAAATTGTATATGCGTCTATCTGATAACTTGAGGTTATGTCTCACTGCCACACAAATCAACATATGTTACTTTATCGAAATCCACATACATTACTTTACTGATGTTCAAGTACCTTGCAAAATACCGTTGATAGCTAGCACCAGCATATCACATCGGATCTGCCAAGACAAAAATCCACAACAAAAAGGCATCGTCAAAACAAATGATGGAAGAGGATACAACATATGAGTGATGCAACTACCGTCTGGAAAGATCGAACCAGACGGTGAAGCCATGAAGCCACAATATCCGTCGACCGCCGATCAAACACTACCCTCTGTCGGAACTAAAAAGGATACCCGCTCAACCTGAACAACGAACTCTTTGCGGAATGCAACTACACAAACAACTACGGTCACACTAGAAGAAGAGATGGTGTGGGCGGTGAGCCGATGCTCGGGCCTTCCCAGATCACCCTACATGCATAAACTTTAAAGAATGGTACATTTGACATATATGATTCAAGTGATCATACAACATGCTTAACAAATCAATGATGCTTATCCAAAAGATCACTTCGCCCTATTGGTCACGCAAGGAGGCAAAATATTACTATTTGCTTTTGTCAGATAGAGTGACTTGATATGCAACACCATTGGCATGCATCACTCAAAACTGTATGTTAAGTTCCATGAAAACCAGGCACGTACGTGATGGTCAAGCTACAAAATAATTAATAATACCTCTGTATCAAAATATAAAACATTTGTTGGGGGTAAACTGGTACGGAGTGTAAACATCTAGCGATCATAGTACAGATAACAGGCGTACTAGCAGGCAGAGGCGCGTCCGCGCCCATAGGCAAGCCCGTGTAAAAAATTTATTAAGGAAAAGCCTTGCAATATTTTATTTGTGAGTCCATGAGATAGCCTGGTGTATATAGTTTTGGTGTACTGCATCTACTGACCCCGAATTGTATCCATGAGGCACTTACTATAAATTAACCTTGATCAATAAAGTAAGATATTTTCTCAAACAAAGTGTAGCTTATCTTCTTGCTGTTATGAGTTCTAGAGCATGGAAGTACTATGTATAGTAAGTCAGACGTAGTTGTGACTTTTTTTAGAAAAGGTAGAAAAAGTAGTGGTTTGCATTATGTATCCATGGTGGCCTTGTGGCATGATTGTTGAAGAAATCTAGATGGCCTTTTGCTTTCATGCGACATAACTGTCCGTCTAGCTCCCCTGGTGTCGCTCGTGCTCATAGTCAGCCATAGCTTGCCTTGAATACATCTTTGTCAGTCGTCATCACCAAGGGCTAATTGCAGAGACTGAAGAAAAAAATCCACAACTTTTCACATGCTCCCGTCAATTATAGGTTGTTCAAGAAGCTGAGGCCAAGAACGCAGCTGAATAAAACAATGATGTAATTAACAAATATATTTGGTATAAAGCATGGTAGTACTGCCATTCTGAAAAGGAAATGTTATACATTCCAAATTTCTGCCATTAAACAGGGGGCGCGTTTCCTCCTTTTCAAAAAATAACAGGGGGCGCAATTTTTTGTTGAAGAAATGACCCCAGCTGAACAAATTATTGTAAGCAGATCTATAACAATGGGACAATGCAGTATATGCCTTGTACAATTTGAAATAAAGAGGCACTACAATATTAATCATCTTCCTTACAAAAGGCATTAAGCTCAGATACACTATCTTCTTTGAAATTAGATATGCATTTTTTGCTCACTGGAATAAACTTTTCTGCCACTTGGTGGAGTAAAGGCAGAGAAAGTACCACTCTAATAAATCTACCACAATCTCACATGGGCAAGTCTGTATCACGTACTCCCTCCGTCCCAAAAAATTTGTCTTAGATTTGTCTAGATATGAATGTATCTAGTCAAGTTTTTGTATTTAGATACATCCATTTATAGACAAACCTAAGAGTGCAATATAATCAAAGCAATCTCCATATGTGAATTAAATTAGCCAAATCAACGTTATGCTATATTGTTGAGAAACTGAGGAATAGATACACTCGGTGGCAGATCCCTGACGCTTCACCAGAGGTATAGTTACAGGGCGCGACATTGGAGCCTGCCAGGGCGGTTGAGTGCACTGAAGCCATGAAGTGCACGACCATGGCGTTGGACAATATGCCCATCTCTAGCCCACATAGAAATTTGAACCATGAGAAAATGCTAAAAATAATAATCTAACTTCTCCCGCCTTTTGCCGTAATTAAACCTATATTGTGAACAGATGAACACACATGATCTAGCAGACCAACCCCAAACACTTATAAAGCATGACTACATGGATGATCAATCTTCAACAAACTGGAATGGAACTATCAAATGAAAAACAAAACTCTATCGAATCTAGCTAAAGTTTTCCTAGTTAATGACTCCAAGAGACCAAGTTCAGGTTAACAAACAACAAATAGGAAATAGTCAAGAACATAATTCTATATATGCTAGAATACTTAAAGAATTAAAATCATGATGCATTAATTTGCAAGATTCCAAACTTGACAAAATTAAAGCTTACCTTCTGCGTTACTGGTTCTGAGTGGAAGTATGGAGGAAGTGTACACACGACAATGGACAGGAAACAGAGTAGGTGCAGCGATACATGTTTATATCAAAACAGTAGCTTTATCTTAAATCACATGGCGACCACTTGAAAAATAGACTCAAGATCATTAAAATCATAAGGTGAAGATCTAGAACTATTTGCAGGAATTAAATCAAATAACCATATATAAAAGACCAAAATCTTAGAAGCATACAGTACACACGTTGACTGTGAGCATCGCCATGCGACAGGGATGGATTAATAATGTTAACTTCAGCTGCATTTGGTAGAACAATATCCACCTTGACCGTCAGCACAACAGGTTTCTGCCGTCGCCAACATGACCATGCTAACAACATAAGAAGGATATTGATATAGATTGACATGAGGTACCATCAGACAATTATTGTTATCATGGATCGGTACTCTGTTTCCTTTCTGGTGTTTTTTTTGTAAAATTCCAGTTCCTCGAGCACAGAACAACATATCATGAAGCAACATCTGAACCAAACTCTTATAGGTATCAAAACATATAAATTTAGATTTACCAAAATTACTTCTAATCTAAAGAGTTCCACCGGCTTTAAGCACTGACATACCAACTGAATTGGTGGATTACCATCAACCTGCAAGCATTTTGTACGGAGAAAATCAAGATAAATACAATATAAAGCACCAGGCTAAGCAGAGAGAGAGAGAGAGAGAAACACCGCATCATATAGTCAGCGGTCAACACATGTAACATGTAGTAGAACGCCGACAAACAAAGATATGATTGGCTTCTCTACCCAGAGCGTGATCCCTCCATCGATACATCAAATGTGTTTGCATCAAGAGGATATGCATTAGTTCATCCATGAGTACACAAAAATCAGCCTAGCTCATAGATGGCTTTCAGGTACACAATATGTCTGCATCCAGAGGATATGTAAGAGACTGGAGATCATAAAATAGGAGATCATAACGGCAATCATATTTCCAGTGAGCCCAATAGACCAAGCACACCAGTTGCTACATGACTTTGTGCAAGCTACATGACTGCTTAGATGAGATTCAACACATAAACCATGTAAGTTAAGAAGATATCACCGTAACCTTGAACTATCCTCAGTTCCAATGATAGCAAGGCATCATTTGTTAATAGATTGGTAACCTTCTGGACAATTATGAATTTATGATATAACTAATCTGAAGGAAATCACATGACACAGAAAAAGGTAGTATAATCCAAACTATTAACATAGCAGCAACAATATGTGGATGATTCAGAAGTTCATAGGAAGATGGGAAAATTGTCAGTCTATTTCCCGAGGATTACATGATGATGATAATCAAATTACTCACATATATAAAATTATCACATAAGAGTATCAGGTATCCAAACATCAAGCATTAAAAGGAGACCAAAAATCCAATCGTATCGAGATAGTAGAAGCAATCGCAAATGTTTTTTAGGGGAAAAGGCATCATTGACTGATTCACACACGACCTCTGTTGCCGCTGCTGTAGTCAGCCGCATAGGAAGAACGTGTTATCCATGCCACCCCGCTCTGGACTATGTGTGCACTCCAAATGCAATCCCGCTCTTCCTGCCCATGGCCATGGTGGCACTGTAGGCTGACGTTGCAAGAGGCCTCGACCCGCCTGCCAAACTGAGAGGAGGGGCAAAAAATGGATCAGATCAACATAAGAAGGGAGGAAAAGATGTGCCCACACCAATCCCCAGGAAGGCCGCGGTCGCGCCGCCGCCGCCGATGGACAGCTCCGGCTGCACTCGCTCCTGCGCCCCGTGGCTTCGGCCCAAACCACACCCCCAAATCGGTTTCTCTCCGCCCTGGCGCTACAGCCCCATCAACTTAACCATTGCGCACGCGCACCAGGAGAATCTGCCGCTGCCATTACGCAGCAGCAGAGCAGAAGAGGACGCCGCGACGGCGTCGCCACCGACATGATTGTGTTGTGTGCCGCCGCCTTGGTCATCCATTCATGTACGGAGAAGAGATAGAGGATAGGGAAAATATATGTGGCTCCGTGGTGGGGCGGGGAGGGCTAGGGTGACAGCCAGCGGCGACGGACTGGCGGTGCTGGCAGCGAAGGATCGACACGATTCCCTTTCTCTCCGTCTCTCTCGTTGCTTCTCTCTAATCCCCTGCGAGAAAAATACGGAGCAGGCCAAAGAAAGAGGTGGGTAGCGGGATAGGTCTGGACTCTTCGTTGGCTTCAGCGGTAATTCATCAGGGGCAGTAAAATAAAAGCTAATAATTAGAAAAATGATGCCAACACGTGGCAGGCAGAAGGACCAACTACTCAAATCACTGGGATTGCACGGGAGGGGCCGTAGCTTAGCAGCTATAATATATTGTTATACTAGATCACAAAAACACGCTAGTAACACTTTTTGTTTAGATTACATGATGAATTAATCAGAGTTATGAATCGTACCAAAATTAAGTTCCACAATTTATATTCCAGGTTGGAGTTATGAATTGTATTGCACCAAAATCAAGTTCCACAATTTATATTCCAAGTTGGAGTTCTGCTATTTATCCAACAACAAAGTTAACTGCTGATAAACGGCTGAATCGACAGCTACGCCTGTCTTTGAGAACAGTACTGTATTAGCTAGCTAGCTGAATCCCGATTAATCTTTTGAAAGTAGTAATTCAGAGAGTACTGGGTTGATCTGGCACTGCCAGGCGCTTCTTGATCCGGCGGAGGAGAGGTGGGATCTGGGGTCCCTTGAGGCGCGGAGCCCCGGCGAAGGCGCGGCGGATGGTGATCTTGGGCCGCCTGACGATCCCGGCTGCCGCGTCGGCCGCCTGACGCTGGCGGCGGCGCTCGGCCATGGCGTCCGCCCGCTCCAGCACATACTTCGTCTCTCCGTCCGGCTCCTGGAACACCATGCGAGCGGGGACGAACTGGATGGGCTTGTTGTAGTCGGGCCTGGGGCGCGGCGCGTCGGAGTCGGAGTCGGCCTCGGGCTCGGAGAACGCGCAGTAGATGACGATCTCGTCGTCGTCGCTGATCTGGGACGTGCTCTCGCCGCGGGCCTGAGAGTTGCCGCCCACCTCCATGGGGCCGCCGGCCTGAGAGTTGCCGCCCACCTCCATGGCGTCGCCGGCCTGAGAGTTGCCGCCCACCTCCATGGGGCCGCCGGCCTGAGAGTTGCCGCCCACCTCCATGGCGTCGCCGGCCTGAGAGTTGCCGCCCACCTCCATGGGGCCGCCGGCCTGAGAGTTGCCGCCCACCTCCATGGCGTCGCCGGCCTGAGAGTTGCCGCCCACCTCCATGGGGCCGCCGGCCTGAGAGTTGCCGCCCACCTCCATGGCGTCGCCGGCCTGAGAGTTGCCGCCCACCTCCATGGGGCCGCCGGCCTGAGAGTTGCCGCCCACCTCCATGGCGTCGCCGGCCTGAGAGTTGCCGCCCACCTCCATGGGGCCGCCGGCCTGAGAGTTGCCGCCCACCTCCATGGCGTCGCCGGCCTGAGAGTTGCCGCCCACCTCCATGACGCCGCCGGCCTGAGAGTTGCCGCCCACCTCCATGACGCCGCCGGCCTGAGAGTTGCCGCCCACCTCCATGACGCCGCCGGCTAGGGTTAATTTGGGACGTCGGTGCGGTTCGAGGATTGGGGAAAGAGGACGGCCGGGAACCGTATTTATTTCCGAAACATCCTTCTTTACATAAACCGATTCCAGGAGGGACCCTTTTCTTTGCCAAATTGCTCTTTTTTTTTTGAGAGAACACGGCACTTTATTGATCACAGCAAATCATTACATAAGGTTTTCTGGATACAATCCGGGACAGAATTCCTAAAGATAGTAGAAACAAAAAGCTCCGCCGAGCGAGCTAGAACATGTGCCGCTTCATTACATTGACGTAGAGCATGCTTGAAGGAAGCATCGGTGAATCACCACACCCACCATGCTACGATCCAGCTCCGATGACTCCAAACGCTGGACCAAAGAGAGGCAGTCCGAGACCACCAGGATCCTGTCAAAACCTTCCTCAGAAGCAAGGGAGACTGCACGGCGACAAGCCAGTGCTTCAGCAATTTCTGGTGTCGTAACCTCGTCGTGTAGTTCACTGCAAGCCAGTAAACACTCTCCGGTGTGGTTCCTGATCACGACGCCTGCTCCCATCCGACGAGAAGAGGCAAACAGAGCAGCATCGACATTAACACAGATCGTACCTTCGGGCGGCGGAGACCAACGCGCTCTAGAAAGATTAGACTCACGCCTTGTAGAAGGCATTGGATCAAGAATATGCTGCTCTATCATTTCGACATAAGATTTGATCTGTATGGCAACTGACTTTGGATGTTGCATCTGTTCTCCATTCCTTACTCCATTACGAGTCAGCCAGATATGCCAAATTGTCATTGCTAAAACTATACATTCCTTCTCGGTGGATCTTGAGATGAAATCAAAGACCCAGCTTTTTGGGCAGGTGAACAACCTCCGACGCAAGTGAATACCATACGTTGGTTTGAGCTCCTCCCATACTTCTTTTGCAAACTGGCAGAAAAGAAATGTATGCTCAGCTGATTCAGCTCGGTTGCAGAAGACACAGGCCATAGACGCTGGTATATGTCGCCTACACAGTTGAACTCCTGTTGGCAAACAGTCATGCGCTAGGCGCCATAGATTAATCTTCATCTTGCCAGGAGCTTTAATAGCCCAAAGTTTTTTCCAAAGGTGGCCATCATGTTCAGCATTAGAGCTCGTTCCTCCATCTGATTTGCTTCGGTCCACAAAGAACTTCTCTGACCGAGCTAGATGGTAGGCTGACCTGACTGAATAAGTAGCCAATTTGGTAAAGGGCCAGGAGACAAAGTCTTCTCCTTCACGCCGGCTGATTGGAATTTGTAAAACCTGGTTGGCCACTTCTTCTTCAAAAGTTGAGCGGACTACATCCACGTCCCACGCACTATGAGAATCATTAAGCAAGAAGTTCACAGTAGCACCTGCCGGGATTGGTGTCAGAAGACGAAAGGAACCAGGCCGGAACTTAGGAATCCAATTATCAGCCAACACCTTGATTCTTGTACCATCACCAACACTCCATCGGACCCCCTGTTTCACCAGTTGCATGCCATGACAAATGCTCCGCCACGTGAATGAAGAGGAGCGGGGTGTAGGAGCGTCCCAGAAGTCACATTCCGGGTAGTATCTTCCTTTTAGCACACGTGCACACAAAGACGAAGGATCCGTGAGTAATCGCCAACACTGGCGGCCGAGCATTGCTTGGTTAAAAAGAACCAAATCGCGAAAACCCATGCCACCAAGTGCTTTCGGAGTAGAGAGCCACTCCCAACTCTTCCAGTGCATCTTCTTCTTTCCTGCCTCAAAACCCCACCAATGATCAACCATTGCTTTGCGTAGAGAGTCACACGTTGAGACAGGGATTTGGAAGCAACTCATGATATACGTCGGTATAGACTGAATAACAGATTTCAGCAAAGTCTCCTTCCCCGACCTTGACATGGGTTCAGACCAACCATTCATGTGTTTCCAAGCTCTATCCACAATGGAGCGAAAAGAACCGGTGGGTGACCTGCCAATACCCGTAGGCATTCCCAGGTATGTATCCTGCAGGGCTTCATTGGATACACCCAGGCGGTTCATCACCTCCACTTTAACTTGATTGTCGCACTGGAGTCCAAAGAAAATAGAAGATTTATCAATATTTACCTTCTGACCGGACCCCTGACAATAAGCAAGCAACGTCTCCTTTAAAGCATCCACACTTCTCAAATCACTCCGTGCAAAGAAAATGCTATCGTCTGCGAAGAGGAGATGGGAAATAGGTGGACCAGCGCGGCCGTTGCGAACTCCTATCGGTGGTGCAATCCGAGGGATGCGACTATGCGAGATGCTGTGAAGGGGTGACAATTTTTTTTGTTTTGACCTTTTTCCTAACAAATTTCAGATTTGACTTTACTTTTAAAAAAATCGAATCTAAACTCTGTTGATGACCCAACATTCCTGACGTCTGGTTTATATGGAAGATGTCAAGGTTCCTGGTGTTTGGTACGGGTTGGCATGACCGGTTGACCCGTAGAGTATCTGACGTGGTTTGATACCACATGTCACGGTTCCTGATGTCTGGTCCTGGACCAGACGCTAAGGACCCTGATGTCTTTGACGTGGCTTGGTACCAGACGCCTGAGGTCTAGTACCAAACGCCAAAAACATTGGCATCTGGATGACGTGGCACATATTATCAAAAAATATTTATGTGATCTGCTAGGACAAGATGCCAAGGTCCCTGGCGTTCGGTATCAAGGCGTCTGACCCTTTGTCACGTGAGAGACTCAATGGGTTAGCCGGTCATGCCAGTCCATACCAGACGCTAAGAACCTTGGCATCTTGCATGCAAACCAAACGTTAGGAATATTGACGTCATAAAAAAGTCAGATTCAAAAAAAGTAAAGTTAATTTTGGAATTTGTTAGGATAAAAAGTCAAAACGAAAAATTATTCGTGAAGGGGTGCCAACCAGACTGGAACTTTAACCGAGCATTTAGATCTTTGAGCAACATGGGTCATGCGGCAAACCCAAATACAACATGGCTCATGTTGTGAAACACTCATCTTTGCAAATATCCAAACACAACATTAGCTATTTTGTAAACCATTGAGCACACATTCGTCAACTGCATCGGATGATTATCATACATATCTTTGCAAAAGTTTGTTTGATCGACACGTAGCATGATCCTAAAAATTTGATACATGGTTTGTCATGAAAAATAACTTATACTACTAAATTGTAAAAATATACACACACAGGCTGGGAGGCCCCTCTACGCGCAATGCCACCGCGTGCTGCTCCTCCGAAGGGAGGGGGGCGTGTGGCGGACCCGTTGCTTCGTCTGACGGAGGACTTCGTCGTCGTCCCTGTATCTATTGAGATGCAAAATGAACTTGATCTGCTCTCCACCAATTGTGCGGTGGCCTGGCTTGGTGGTGCGCGACAGAACGTCTCCTACCAGCATGTGGCCGCCGAGCTGGCAACAACCCTGGGTGCGCAGCTGGCCGACGTCGAGGTGGCCAGGCACTACCTCGAGCAGTTTTTCGTCTGCCCTGGCGGTATCCCGTGGACATCTTGTTGGGGCATAGTTTATGCCTAAGTAATTTTGGTGATTAATGACAGTACCGTAAAGGACTAACCGTGTGTGTTAAGGTTTCAGATAACACACGTCAACGGCGCAAGACTACTCGTCTCCTCATTCATGGAACGGAAGCACGGCGCTCTCTACGATTCTCTTTATTTTGAGTCATAGGAAAGTCGTACTATTAAGAGGGGAACCGTAGTGGAAAGGTTTGGGTGGAATCTATCTTTGCACGCGCACACTTCACATATTTTCCCTTACCTTCATCTTTGGAGCGCCCCCTGCCACTGCGTTTATTTCCTCCTTGCAAAAATTATCCCCAGCGGTAGTACCGCTGGCCCTAGCGGTAGTACCGCTGGAAAGCTAGCGGTAGTACCGCTGCAGCCAGCGGTAGTACCGCTGGCTGGCGGTAGTACCGTCTGCCTAGCGGTTGTTCGTGGACGAACCTTTTTGTGAAGACTTTCTTGGCGGTGGTAGTGCTTTTGCACTACCAGGAGCCCAGCGGTAGTACCGCTGGAGTGCCAGCGGTAGTACCGCTGCACCCAGTGGTAGTACCGCTAGGCAGCGGTAGTACCGCCCCTGGTCAGCGGTAGTACCGCTGGAGTGCCAGCGGTAGTACCGCTGGAGCCAGCGGTAGTACCGCTGAAGCTCGGGCAGAGAGTGGGAAAACGGTCTGATTTTCCCCCCCACTATATAAAGGGTTCTTCTAGCTGTGGAACCTTATCTCTTACCCTCCCAAGCTCCATTGTTGCATCCTAAGCTCAAAAGTGTCCGATCTCTCTCCCTAGCCAATCAAACTTGTTGATTCTTTAGAGATTGGTTGAGAAGGCCTAGATCCACACTTCCACCAAGAGAAAAGTTGATTCCCCCACCAATCCCTTGCGGACCTTGTTATTCTTGGGTGTTTGAGCATCCTAGATGCTTGAGGTCACCTCGAAGCCATAGTCCATTGTGGTGAAGCTTCGTGGTCTAGTTGGGAGCCTCCAAGCTTTGTGTGGAGTTGCCCCAACCTTGTTTGTAAAGGTTCGGTCGCCGCCTTCAAGGTCACCTATAGTGGAATCACGGTACCTTGCATCGTGCGAGGGCGTGAGGAGAATACGGTGGCCTTAGTGGCTTATTGGGGAGCATTGTGCCTCCATACCGCTTCAACGGAGACGTACTTCTTGTCAAAGGGAAGGAACTTCGGTAACACATCCTCGTCTCCATCGGTTCCACTTGTGGTTATCTCTAACCTTTACTTTGTGTATGCTTATGTTGTTAACTATATCTTACTTGACTTAATAGCTCTCGTTGTTAGCTCCATTAGGGTTCACCTCATTGTCCTAATATTTGTGAACCCATATGGTGTTTACCTTCACTTGCTAAGATTAATTAAAAAGTGGTCGTTGTCTATTCACCCCCCCCCCTAGTCAACCATATCGATCCTTTCAATTGGTATCAGAGCCACGTCTCTTTATTAAGGGTTTAACCACCTGAAGAGTATGGAAGGCGAAGAGGGAATTAACCATGGGCAACCCGAGGCCA
This sequence comes from Hordeum vulgare subsp. vulgare, assembly GCF_904849725.1. NCBI lineage: Eukaryota > Viridiplantae > Streptophyta > Magnoliopsida > Poales > Poaceae > Hordeum > Hordeum vulgare. Next base: position 494,011,543 of record NC_058518.1, on the reverse strand, counting down.
TGGACTTGACTGTTGGGGAACGTCGCATGGGAAACAAAAAAATTTCCTATGCGCACGAAGACCTATCATGGTGATGTCCATCTACGAGAGGGGATGAGTGATCTACGTACCCTTGTAGATCGTACAGCAGAAGCGTTAGTGAACGCGGTTGATGTAGTGGAACGTCCTCACTTCCCTCGATCCTCCCCGCGAACAATCCCGCGATCAGTCCCACGATCTAGTACCGAACGGATGGCACCTCCGCGTTCAGCACACGTACAGCTCGACGATGATCTCGGCCTTCTTGATCCAGCAAGAGAGACGGAGAGGTAGAAGAGTTCTCCGGCAGCGTGACGGCGCTTCGGAGGTTGGTGATGACCTTGTCTCAGCAGGGCTCCGCCCGAGCTCCGCAGAAACGCGATCTAGAGGAAAAACCGTGGAGGTATGTGGTCGGGCTGCCGTGGAAAAGTCGTCTCAAATCAGCCCTAAAACCTCCGTATATATAGGTGGGAGGGAGGGGACCTTGCCTTGGGGCTCAAGGGGGTCGGCCTAGTCCAAGGGGGAAGGCTCCCCCCCCAAACCGAGTTGGACTTGGTTTGGTGGGTGGGAGTCCTTCCTTCCCTTCCCACCTCCTCTTTTTTTTTCTCTTTGATTTTCTTTCCTAGGCGCATAGGGCCCTTTTGGGCTGTCCCACCAGCCCACTAAGGGCTGGTGTGCCACCCTCAAGGCCTATGGGCTTCCCCGGGGTGGGTTGCCCCCCCGGTGAACTCCCAGAACCCATTCGTCATTCCCGGTAACTCCGAAAACCTTCCAGCAATCAAATGAGGTCATCCTATATATCAATCTTCGTTTCCAGACCATTCCGGAAACCCTCGTGACGTCTGTGATCTCATCCGGGACTCCGAACAACATTCGGTAACCAACCATATAACTCAAATACGCATAAAACAACGTCGAACCGTAAGTGTGCAGACCCTGCGGGTTCGAGAACTATGTAGACATGACCCGAGAGACTCCTCGGTCAATATCCAATAGCGGGACCTGGATGCCCATATTGGATCCTACATATTCTACGAAGATCTTATCGTTTGAACCTCAGTGCCAAGGATTCATATAATCCCGTATGTCATTCCCTTTGTCCTTCGGTATGTTACTTGCCCGAGATTCGATCGTCAGTATCCGCATACCTATTTCAATCTCGTTTACCGGCAAGTCTCTTTACTCGTTCCGTAATACAAGATCCCGCAACTTACACTAAGTCACATTGCTTGCAAGGCTTGTTGGAAATATGCCCTAGAGGCAATAATAAATTAGTTATTATTATATTTCTTAGTTCATGATAATCGTTTATTATCCATGCTATAATTGTATTGATTGGAAACACAATACTTGTGTGGATACATAGACAAAATAGTGTCCCTAGTAAGCCTCTAGTTGACTAGCTCGTTGATCAAAGATGGTCAAGGTTTCCTGGCCATAGGCAAGTGTTGTCACTTGATAACGGGATCACATCATTAGGAGAATCATGTGATGGACTAGACCCAAACTAATAGACGTAGCATGTTGATCGTGTCATTTTGTTGCTACTGTTTTCTGCATGTCAAGTATTTATTCCTATGACCATGAGATCATATAACTCACTGACACCGGAGGAATGCTTTGTGTGTATCAAACGTCGCAACGTAACTGGGTGACTATAAAGATGCTCTACAGGTATCTCCGAAGGTGTTAGTTGAGTTAGTATGGATCAAGACTGGGATTTGTCACTCCGTGTGAACGGAGAGGTATCTCGGGGCCCACTCGGTAATACAACATCACACACAAGCCTTGCAAGCAATGTAACTTAGTGTAAGTTGCGGGATCTTGTATTACGGAACGAGTAAAGAGACTTGCCGGTAAACGAGATTGAAATAGGTATGCGGATACTGACGATCGAATCTCGGGCAAGTAACATACCGAAGGACAAAGGGAATGACATACGGGATTATATGAATCCTTGGCACTGAGGTTCAAATGATAAGATCTTCGTAGAATATGTAGGATCCAATATGGGCATCCAGGTCCCGCTATTGGATATTGACCGAGGAGTCTCTCGGGTCATGTCTACATAGTTCTCGAACCCGCAGGGTCTGCACACTTAAGGTTCGACGTTGTTTTATGCGTATTTGAGTTATATGGTTGGTTACCGAATGTTGTTCGGAGTCCCGGATGAGATCAAGGACATCACGAGGGTTTCCGGAATGGTCCGGAAACGAAGATTGATATATAGGATGACCTCATTTGGTTACCGGAAAGTTTCCGGGCATTACCGGAAAAGTTTCGGGCTCATCGGTAGTGTACCGGGAGTGCCGGGAGGGGTGCCGGGGACCATCAGGAGGGGTATCACGCCCCAAGGGGTCTAATGGGCTATGGGAAGAGATAAACCAGCCCCTAGTGGGCTGGAATAAGTTCCCACTAAGGCCCATAAGGTTTGAGAAGGAAAAAACACAAGGTGGAAAGAGTTTCCAAGTGGGAAGGTGGAATCCTACTCCAAGTAGGATTGGAGTAGGACTCCTCCACCTCCAATTTCGGCCAAACCTTTAGGTTTTTAGGCTGCCTCCTCCCCTCCCTCCCTCCTATATATAGTGGGGTTTTAGGGCTGATTTGAGACAACTTTGCCACGGCAGCCCGACCACATATCTCCACGGTTTTACCTCTAGATCGCGTTTCTGCGGAGCTCGGGCGGAGCCCTGCTGAGACGAGATCATCACCAACCTCCGGAGCGCCGTCACGCTGCCGGAGAACTCATCTACCTCTCCGTCTCTCTTGCTGGATCAAGAAGGCCGAGATCATCGTCGAGCTGTACGTGTGCTGAACGCGGAGGTGTCGTCCGTTCGGCACTAGATCGTGGGACTGATCGCGGGATAGTTCGCGGGGCGGATTGAGGGACGTGAGGACGTTCCACTACATCAACCGCGTTCACTAACGCTTCTGCTGTACGGTCTACAAGGGTATGTAGATCACACATCCCCTCTCGTAGATGGACATCACCATGATAGGTCTTCGTGCGCGTAGGAAATTTTTTGTTTCCCATGCGACGTTCCCCAACAGTGGCATCATGAGCTAGGTTCATGCGTAGATGTCTTCTCGAGTAGAACACAAAAGTCTTTGTGGGCGGTGATGTGCGTTTTGCTTCCCTCCTTAGTCTTTTCTTGATTCCGCGGTATTGTTGGATTGAAGCGGCTTGGACCGACATTACTCGTACGCTTACGAGAGACTGGTTTCATCGTTACGAGTAACTCCGTTGCTCAAAGATGACTGGCAAGTGTCGGTTTCTCCAACTTTAGTTGAATCGGATTTGACCGAGGAGGTCCTTGGATGAGGTTAAATAGCAACTCATATATCTCCGTTGTGGTGTTTGCGCAAGTAAGATGCGATCCTACTAGATACCCATGGTCACCACGTAAAACATGCAACAACAAAATTAGAGGACGTCTAACTTGTTTTTGCAGGGTATGCTTGTGATGTGATATGGCCAATGATGTGATGTGATATATTGGATGTATGAGATGATCATGTTGTAATAGAAATATCGACTTGCACGTCGATGGTACGGCAACCGGCAGGAGCCATAGGGTTGTCTTTATACTAACGTGTGTGCTTGCAGATGCGTTTACTATTTTGCTAGGATGTAGCTTTAGTAGTAATAGCATGAGTAGCACGACAACCCCGATGGCAACACGTTGATGGAGATCATGGTGTGGCGCCGGTGACAAGAAGATTGTGCCGGTGCTTTGGTGATGGAGATCAAGAAGCACGTGATGATGGCCATATCATGTCACTTATGAATTGCATGTGATGTTAATCCTTTTATGCACCTTATTTTGCTTAGAACGACGGTAGCATTATGAGGTGATCTCTCACTAAAATTTCAAGACGAAATTGTGTTCTCCCCGACTGTGCACCGTTGCTACAGTTCGTCGTTTCGAGACACCACGTGATGATCGGGTGTGATAGACTCAACGTTCACATACAACGGGTGCAAAACAGTTGCGCACGCGGAACACTCGGGTTAAGCTTGACGAGCCTAGCATGTGCAGACATGGCCTCGGAACACATGAGACCGAAAGGTCGAGCATGAATCGTATAGATGATATGATTAGCATAGAGATGCTTACCACTGAAACTATTCTCGACTCACGTGATGATCGGACTTGAGATAGTGGATTTGGATCATGTACCACTCAAATGACTAGAGAGATGTAGTTTTTGAGTGGGAGTTCTTAAGTAATATGATTAATTGAACTAATTGTCATGAACATAGTCTAATGGTTTTTGCGAATTACGATGTAGCTTGCGCTATAGCTCTACTGTTTTTATATGTTCCTAGAGAAAATTTAGTTGAAAATTGATAGTAGCAAAACTTTGCAGACTGGGTCTGTAAAACCGAGGATTGTCCTCGTTGCTGCGCAGAAGGATTATGTCCTTAATGCACCACTCGGTGTGCTGCACCTCGAGCGTCGTCTGTGGATGCTATGAACATCCGACATACACGTTTCTGATGACTACACGATAGTTCAGTGCAAAATACTTAATGGCTTAGAAGCAAGGCGCCGAAAACGTTGTAAAACGTCACGGAACATAAGTGATGTTCTAAAGAGATGAAATTGTGATTTCATGCTTGTGCCCTTGTTAAGAGGTACGAGACCTCCGACAAGATTCTTTGTCCACAAAGTAAAGGAGAAAGGCTCAATCGTTGAGCGTGTGCTCAGATTGTCTGAGTACGCCAATCGCTTGAATCAAGTGGGAGTTAATCTTCCAGATGAGATAGTGATAGTTCTCCAAAGTCACTGCCACCAAGCTGTGAGAGCTTCATGATGAACTATAACATATCAAGGATACATACAATGATCCTTGAGCGATTCGCGATGTTTGACACTACGAAAGTAGAAATCAAGAAGGAGCATCAATAGTTGATGGTTTGTAAAACCACTAAGTTTCAAGAAAGGCAAGGGCTAGAAGGGATACTTCGTGAAACGGCAAAACAGTTGCTGCACTAATGAAGAGACCCAAGATTAAACCCAAACCCGAGACTAAGTGCTTCTGTAATGAAGGGAACAATCACTGAGGCGGAGCAACTCTAGATACTTGGTAGATAAGAAGGCTGGCAAAAGTCTAGAGAAGTATATTAGATATACATGATGTTGATGTGTACTTTACTAGTACTCCTAGTAGCATGAGGGTATTGGATACCGGTTCAGTTGCTAAGTGATTAGTAACATGAAATGAAAGCTACGACATAAATGGAGACTAGCTAAAGGCGAGGTGACAATACGTGTTGGAAGTGTTTCCAAGGTTGATATGATCAAACGTCGCACGCTCCCTCTACCATCGGGATTGGTGTTAAACCTAAATAATTGTTATTTGGTGCTTGCGTTAAGCATGAACATGATTGGATCGTGTTTATTGCAATACGATTATTCATTTAAAGAGAATAATGGTTACTCTATTTTCTTGAATAATCACCTTCAATGGTTTATTGAATCTCGATCGTAGTGTTACACATGTTCATAATATTGGTGCCAAAGGGATACGAGTTAATGATGATAGTACCACTTACTTGTGGCACTGCCGCTTGAGTCATGTTAGTATAAATTGCATGAAGAGGCTCCATGCTGATGGATCTTTGTACTAACCTGATTTCGAATCACTAGTGACATGCAAACCATACCACATGAGCAAGGCCTTGTTTTCATTGAGATGAAATAAGATAGTAACTTGTTGGAAGTGATACATTTTGATGTATGCAGTCCAATGGGTACTGAGGCACGCAGTGGATATCATTATGTTCTTACTTCACTGACGATTTGAGTAGATACAGGAGTATTTACTTAATGAATCACAAGTCTGAAATGTTGAAAAGTTCAAATCCGTTTCAGAGTGAAGTTCGTCGTAACAAGAGGATAAACTGTCTACGATATGATCATAGAAATGAATATCTGAGTTACGAGTTTTGGTACGCAGTTAAGACAATGTGGAAATTGTTTCGCAGTTCATGCCACCTGGAACATCATGGTGTGATGATGTGTCTGAACGTCATAGCCACGCACTATTTGGTATGGTGCATACTATGATGTCTCTTATCGAATTACCACTATCGTTTATGGGTTATGCATTAGAGACAACCGCACTCACTTTAAATAGGGCACCGCGTATTTCCGTTGAGATGACACAGTATAGACTGAGGTTTAGAGAAATCTAAACTGTCGTTTCTTGAAAGTTTGGGGTTTCAACACTTATGTGAAAAAGTTTCAGTCTGATAAGCTCGAACCCAAAGCGGATAAATGCTTCTTCATAGGGTATCCAAAACAGTTGGGTACATCTCCTATCTCAGATCCGAAAGCAAAGTGTTTGTTTCTAGAAATGGATCCTTTCTCGAGGAAAGGTTTCTCTCGAAAGAATTGAGTGGGAGGGTAGTAGAACTTGATGAGGTTATTGAACCATCACTTCAACCAGTGTGTAGCAGGGCGCAGGAAGTTGTTCTTGTGGCGCCTACACCAATTGAAGTGGAAGCTGATGATGGTGATCATTGAGCTTCGAATCAAGTTACTACAAACCTCATAGGTCGACAAGGTCGCGTACTGCTGCAGAGTAGTACGGTAACCCTGTCTTGGAGGTCATGTTGTTGAGCAACAGTGAACCTACGAGTTATGGAGAAAGCGATGGTGGGCCCAGATTCCGACAAATGGCTGGAAGCCATGAAATCCGAGAGAGGATCCATGGATGAAAACAAAGTGTAGACTTTGGAAGAATTACTTGATGGTCATAGGACTATTGAGTAAAGATGGATCTTTGAAAGGAAGACAGACGATGATGGTGATAAGTCACTATTAAGAAAAGCTCGACTTGTCGGAAAGATGTTTCCGACAAGATCAAACAGTTGACTATGATGAGACTTTCTCACTCGTAGCGATGCTAAAAGTCTGTTAGAATCATGTTAGTAGTTGCTGCATTATTTATGAAATATTGCACGTAGGATGTCAAAACATTGTTTCCTCGACGGTTTCCTTGAGCAAACATTGTATGTGATACAACCAGAAGGTTTTGTCGATCCTAAAGATACTAGCAAGTATGCAAGCTCCAGTGATCCTTCAATGGACTGGTGCAAGCATCTCGGAGTTGGAATATACACTTTGATGAGATGATCAAAGTTTTTGGGTTTGTACAAGGTTTATGAGAAACTTGTATTTCCAAAGAAGTGAGTGGGAGCACTGTAGAATTTCTGATAAGTATATGTGGTTGACATATTGTGGATCAGAAGTAATGTAGAATTTCTGTAAAGCATACAAGGTTGTTTGAAAGGAGTTTTCAAAGGAATACCTGGATTGAGCTACTTGAACGTTGAGCATCAAAGATCTATGGAGATAGATCGAAAGCGCTTAATGGAAGTTTCAACAAGATGCATGCCTTGACAAGTTTTTGAAGGAGTTCAAAATAGATCAGCAAAGAAACAGTTCTTGGTTGCGTTGTAAGGTGTGAATTTGAGCAAGACTCAAAAACCCGACCACGGCAGAATAAAGAGAATAGACGAAGGTCGTCTTCTATGCATTAGCCGTAGACTCTAAAGTATGCCATGCTGAGTACCGCACCTGATGTGTGCCTTGACTCAAGTCTGTTGAGAGGTACAGAGAGTGATCCATGATTGAATCACTAGCAGCGGTCAAAGTTATCCTTAGTAACTAAATGGACTAAGGATTTTTTCTCGATTATGGAGGTGGTTGAAGAGTTCGTCGTAAAGGGATACGTCGATGCAAGCTTTGACACTAATCCAAATAACTATGAGTAGTGAAACGTATTCGTATAGTAGAGTAGATATTTGGAGCATTTCCGAATAGCATGTAGTAGCAGCATCTATAAGATGACATAAAGATTTGTAAAGAACGCACGGATCTGAAAGTTTCAGAACCGTTGACTAAAACCTCTCTCACGAGCAAGACGTGATCAGACCCCAGAACTATATGGGTGTTGGATTCATTGGAATCACATGGTGTTGTGAACTAGATTATTGACTCTAGTGCAAGTGGGAGACTGTTGGAAATATGCCCTAGAGGCAATAATAAATTAGTTATTATTATATTTCTTAGTTCATGATAATCGTTTATTATCCATGCTATAATTGTATTGATTGGAAACACAATACTTGTGTGGATACATAGACAAAACAGTGTCCCTAGTAAGCCTCTAGTTGACTAGCTCGTTGATCAAAGATGGTCAAGGTTTCCTGGCCATAGGCAAGTGTTGTCACTTGATAACGGGATCACATCATTAGGAGAATCATGTGATGGACTAGACCCAAACTAATAGACGTAGCATGTTGATCGTGTCATTTTGTTGCTACTGTTTTCTGCGTGTCAAGTATTTATTCCTATGACCATGAGATCATATAACTCACTGACACCGGAGGAATGCTTTGTGTGTATCAAACGTCGCAACGTAACTGGGTGACTATAAAGATGCTCTACAGGTATCTCCGAAGGTGTTAGTTGAGTTAGTATGGATCAAGACTGGGATTTGTCACTCCATGTGAACGGAGAGGTATCTCGGGGCCCACTCGGTAATACAACATCACACACAAGCCTTGCAAGCAATGTAACTTAGTGTAAGTTGCGGGATCTTGTATTACGGAACGAGTAAAGAGACTTGCCGGTAAACGAGATTGAAATAGGTATGCGGATACTGACGATCGAATCTCGGGCAAGTAACATACCGAAGGACAAAGGGAATGACATACGGGATTATATGAATCCTTGGCACTGAGGTTCAAATGATAAGATCTTCGTAGAATATGTAGGATCCAATATGGGCATCCAGGTCCCGCTATTGGATATTGACCGAGGAGTCTCTCGGGTCATGTCTACATAGTTCTCGAACCCGCAGGGTCTGCACACTTAAGGTTCGACGTTGTTTTATGCGTATTTGAGTTATATGGTTGGTTACCGAATGTTGTTCGGAGTCCCGGATGAGATCAAGGACGTCGCGAGGGTTTCCGGAATGGTCCGGAAACGAAGATTGATATATAGGATGACCTCATTTGGTTACCGAAAAGTTTTCGGGCATTACCGGAAAAGTTTCGGGCTCATCGGTATTGTACCGGGAGTGCCGGGAGGGGTGCCGGGGACCATCAGGAGGGGTATCACGCCCCAAGGGGTCTAATGGGCTATGGGAAGAGATAAACCAGCCCCTAGTGGGCTGGAATAAGTTCCCACTAAGGCCCATAAGGTTTGAGAAGGAAAAAACACAAGGTGGAAAGAGTTTCCAAGTGGGAAGGTGGAATCCTACTCCAAGTAGGATTGGAGTAGGACTCCTCCACCTCCAATTTCGGCCAAACCTTTAGGTTTTTAGGATGCCTCCTCCCCTCCCTCCCTCCTATATATAGTGGGGTTTTAGGGCTGATTTGAGACAACTTTGCCACGGCAGCCCGACCACATATCTCCACGGTTTTACCTCTAGATCGCGTTTCTGCGGAGCTCGGGCGGAGCCCTGCTGAGACGAGATCATCACCAACCTCCGGAGCGCCGTCACGCTGCCGGAGAACTCATCTACCTCTCTGTCTCTCTTGCTGGATCAAGAAGGCCGAGATCATCGTCGAGCTGTACGTGTGCTGAACGCAGAGGTGTCGTCCGTTCGGCACTAGATCGTGGGACTGATCGCGGGATAGTTCGCGGGGCGGATCGAGGGACGTGAGGACGTTCCACTACATCAACCGCGTTCACTAACGCTTCTGCTGTACGGTCTACAAGGGTACGTAGATCACACATCCCCTCTCGTAGATGGACATCACCATGATAGGTCTTCGTGCGCGTAGGAAATTTTTTGTTTCCCATGCGACGTTCCCCAACAAGGCTTGTGTGTGATGTTGTATTACCGAGTGGGCCCCGAGATACCTCTCCGTCATACGGAGTGACAAATCCCAGTCTTGATCCATACTAACTCAACTAACACCTTCGGAGATACCTGTAGAGCATCTTTATAGTCACCCAGTTACGTTGCGACGTTTGATACACACAAAGCATTCCTCCGGTGTCAGTGAGTTATATGATCTCATGGTCATAGGAATAAATACTTGACACGCAGAAAACCGTAGCAACAAAATGACACGATCAACATGCTACGTCTATTAGTTTGGGTCTAGTCCATCACGTGATTCTCCCAATGACGTGATCCAGTTATCAAGCAACAACACCTTGTTCATAATCAGAAGACACTGACTATCATCGATCAACTGGCTAGCCAACTAGAGGCATGCTAGGGACGGTGTTTTGTCTATGTATCCACACATGTAAATGAGTCTTCATTCAATACAATTATAGCATGGATAATAAATTATTATCTTGATACAGGAATTATAATAATAACTATACATTTATTATTGCCTCTAGGGCATAATTCCAACACACCCAACCTTGCGTTGAAAGCAAAAGCAATGTTTGAAGAAGAAGAAGAAGACGAGGAAGAGGAGGGCTGCCCTGAAGACACAAAGTATGCCTATCATGAGCACATGGCTCTTGCATCAAGGCAATTCTGGGGCAACAAGAGGAACTCAAGACCCACCTTCACCAAGAACAACTCGAGTGGATTCAAACCCAAACAATGAGTAAGGACATGTTATAACTGTGGTAACGTGAGTCACTTCGTGGACGAATGTCCTTATGAGAAAAGGGAAGACAACGGAGGCAAGCTCATTCGCGAAGACAAAACCAAATCATTTCCAATCAAGAACAACTTTGTGAAGAAACCTCACCCAAAAGGGATGGTGGCCCTTGAAGAGTATCCTTCAGATGATGATGGTGATGATGATGATACAGTGGCAACGGCAACTGTTGCTATTGCCACTACCTCTCCCCAGAAGGTGTCTCTCTTGAACGCCCCCAACGAGAACCACATCACCAAGTGCCTCATGGCAAAAGGTATCAATCAGGTAACTCCCATCATTAAGACCAAAATTGCTTCTGCTCCTTCATTGTTAAATTGTGTTGAAGATAGTGATGTTGGGGAACTTAATGAGCATGATCTTGACAAGTTTCTGTGCACTATTAAGGGAGAACCCAAGAAGCACTTTGTTGCTCTCTTGGAACAACTGGGTGAGGCCACTGACCTCATTGAGTCTCATGAGGAGACCATCTCCGAGCTTCAGGAACACAGTCGTGACTATGCCGATGAAATTGCCGAACTATCTAATGCTCTAGAAGAGGAGCGCACTCTTCGTTTGGCTCTTGAGGAGTCATATAACGATGACTGCGCTAAAATGCAAAAGAAACTAGATCATGATGTTGTTCTTACTCGTATGCTTAAGTCTGAAAAGTATGCTTTTGGGGTTGGCCATGACAGACTCAAAGAGGAGTTTGACACACTGGACAAGGCCCACAAGGTCTTGAAAGGTGCTCATTTCTCTCTGAAAGAGTCTCATGATCAACTCCAAGCAAAGCTTACCAAGGAGATCTCTACTTGCCCTCCCTTTGTGTTAATTGATAATGCTTGTGCAACTAACCCCTGTTGTGAGCATGTACATCTTGTGGAGGAAAATGCCAAGTTAAAGGAGAAACTTGAGAAGGGCCTTGTGGCATGCATACAAGGTGAGAAGAGTCTGAACGACCTCTTGAGCACTCAAAAGGGTGTTGTAGGAAAGGAGGGACTTGGACTTACCTCCAAGTCAAAAGGTAAAAGGAGGAACAGGAACAAACAATCTCCCACCCTCATGGACATCTTTGTCAAAGAGGGTGAGGGGACTCAGAAGGTGAACAGGAACAAGGTGGACTATGGAAACCTCAATAAGGGCAAAACCATTCCTACTAACACAGCCGGCAAATTCAACTCTTCTTATGTCTTATGTTGTGCTAGTGATGGGTATGTTTATGCCAGATTTGTTGGTTCCTACGATGAGGATATTGAATGGGCTATCTGGGTTCCTAAGACCCTTGTCTCTAACATGAAAGGACCCATTAAAAAATGGGTACCTAAAACCAAGCCTTGATCTATTGCAGGAGTTTGCTTCCGGTGGGGTGTCATGGTTGCTCGATAGTGGAGCAACAAATCATATGACCGGAAGCAAGGACTTAGTGGTGGATGTGCATCCTTCTCCATCTATGCCCACCCATGTCCAATTTGCCGATGCATCCTCTTCAAAGGTATTGGGATTCGGTAAGGTGGTCATCTCTCAAGATTTATCTATTGAGAAGGTCATGCTTGTTGAGTCACTTGCCTACAATTTACTTTCGGTTCGTCAACTCGCAATTATGGGTTTTTCCACATTCTTTAATCTTGATACTGTGGTCCTCCTAAGGAGCAAGACTCTTAAAGTAGCCTATGTTGGACATGTCTAAAATGGTCTTTATGTGGTGAACTTCTCAAAGCGACCCACTAAGACTGCGACATGTTTAATGGCTAAAGTTGACGTGGGCTGGCTTTGGCATCGCCGTTTAGCTCATGTCAATATGAGATCTTTGCAAAGTCTTCTGACAGGGGACCATATTCATGGACTAACAAATGTGAGCTTTGCTAAATATCGTGTTTGCAGTGCCTGCATTGAAGGAAAGATTCATGAAACTGCTCATCGTCCAACGACTCTTATCTACACTAAGAGGCCATTGGAACTTCTCCATATGGATCTGTTTGGTCCTCCATCATTTGATAGTCTTGGAGGCACAAAGTATTTCCTAGTGATTGTTGACGACTACTCAAGATATACCTGGGTATATTTCTTTAAAAAGAAGAGTGAAACTCAACAAACGGTCATCAACTTTGCTAATGAAGCGCAACGTCAACATGAAGCAAAGATCTTGATGATTAGAAGTGACAACGACACCGAGTTCAAGAACTACACCTTAGATGAGTTTCTAGGTGATGAGGGAATAAAACACCAATATTCTGCACCATATACCCTCAACAAAACGGCGTGGCAGAAAGGAAGAACCGGACCTTGATAGACGCTGCAAGGACAATGATGGCAGAATTCAAATCTCTATATAACTTCTGGGCAGAGGCCATCAACACAGCATGTCATGCATCCAATCGGCTCTACATCTGCAAAGGCTTGAACAAGACTCCGTATGGGATTCTAACTGGAAACAAATCCAATCTCAAGTACTTCCGGGTATTCGGTTGTAAGTGTTTCATTCTCAAGAAAGGTGCACGCTTAGCTAAATTTGGTTCTAGAGCACATGAGGGTATGTTTGTTGGTTATGCTACAAACTCTCATGCTTACCGTGTCCTCAACAAGTCCACCGGACTAATTGAGGAGACGTGTAACGTAGAGTTTGATGAAAATAATGGCTCCCAAGTTGAGCAAAGTGGTCTTTGTGATGTAGGTGATGAAATTCCTCCCCAAGCCATAAGAAGAATGGGGATTGGTCAAATACTCCCCATTGAGGAACCCCTTGTGGCCGAAGGAGAAGGACAATGCTCTACTCAAGTGGAGCCATCACCTCCACAAGCCCCACACGCTTTTGATGAACAAAGAGAAGACTCTCAATGAAATAAACAAGCTCAAGGTCAAGATAAATTGCCCAACAATGATGATGTGTCTCAGGATATTCAAGCACTACCCCAAGACTCCGAACCTGCTCATGATCAAGATCAAGTGCAACCCCGAGATCCAGACCAAGTAGAAGCACAAGATCAAGATCAAGAGCAACCACAAATACAAGAACAAACTAGTGAACCTGCTCAAGTCGAAGGACAAGATGATCAGGAGACTGTCTCACAATTCCCTTCTGGAGCACCAACAGCCGGCTCAAGACGCAAGGGCAAGCAAAGGAAACAAGTCGATGCTCCCCCGTTATCTAATGAAGAACTCTTGAGCGTCGAGCAGCCAAGACTGCGAACAAGCTGAGAGTCAAGTCACATCTTATGAAGAATGTACTTGGCAGTTTAAAAAGGGGAGTATCCACCCGTTAACAGATTTGGAATTATTGTGAGCATCACGCGTTTGTCTCGTATTGTGAACCTCAACAGGTACAGGAAGCGCTCAATGATGAGGATTGGCTTATGGCCATGCACGAAGAACTTAACAACTTCGAGCGCAACCAAGTCTGGGATTTAATGCCTAGGCCAACGGAGGAACATAATGTCATCGGGACCAAATGGATATTCAAGAACAAGCAAGATGCCAATGGGATTGTGATTTGAAACAAGGCAAGATTGGTGGCTCAAGGCTACTCCCAAGTCGAGGGTATCGACTACGGTGAAACCTTTACTCCTATTGCTCGTCTAGAATCTATTCGCATGTTGCTTGCATTTGCTTCTCATCATAACTTCAAATTACAACAAATGGATGTGAAAAGTGCCTTTCTTAATGGTCCTTTGAATGAGTTGGTCTATGTCAAAAAACCCCCGGGATTCAAACATCCCAAGCTCCCCAATCATGTGTACAAACTTAATAAGACACTCTATGGCCTTAAACAAGTCCCACGCGCGTGGTATGAGTACCTTACTGAGTTGTTACAAGATCGTGGGTTTGAAATTGGGAAGATAGATCCCACTCTTTTTACTAAGAGGGTTAAAGGGGATTTGTTCATATGCCAACTATATGTTGATGATATTATCTTTGGCTCTCCTAACATTTCCTTCAATGAAGAATTTGCTACACTAATGACTGAGAAGTTTGAGATGTCCATGATGGGAGAGTTGAAGTTCTTCCTCGGGTTAGAGATCACACAAGGTCTAGAAGGGACATTCATCAAACAAGCCAAGTACACTCAAGACATGCTCAAACGGTTCGAGCTCGAAGATGTCAAACCGGTCAAGTTCTCCATGCCAACAAGGTGCAAGCTTGACAGTGATCCCAATGGTAAAGCAGTGGATCAAAAGGTATATCGCTCTATGATTGGATCCCTCCTTTACCTTTGTGCATCTAGACTCGATATTATGTTGAGTGTAGGGATATGTGCACGGTTTCAATCCGCACCAAAAGAAAACCATTACATGGCTGTTAAGCGAATCTTTCGATATTTGGATCATACCCCAAACTTTGGCCTTTGGTATCCCAAAGGAGCAAACTTCAATCTAGTTGGCTATTCTGACTCAGATTGGGCAGGAGATTGTGTGGAGAGGAAGTCAACGTCTGGAGGATTGTTGGGGAACGTCGCATGGGAAACAAAAATTTTCCTACGCGCACGGAGACCTATCATGGTGATGTCCATCTACGAGAGGGGATGAGTGATCTACGTACCCTTGTAGATCGTACAGCAGAAGCGTTAGAGAACGCGGTTGATGTAGTGGAACATCCTCACGTCCCTCGATCCGCCCCGCGAACAATCCCGCGATCAGTCCCACGATCTAGTACCGAACGGACGGCACCTCCGCGTTCAGCACACGTACAGCTCGACGATGATCTCGGCCTTCTTGATCCAGCAAGAGAGACGGAGAGGTAGAAGAGTTCTCCGGTAGAGTGACGGCGCTCCGGAGGTTGGTGATGATCTTGTCTCAGCAGGGCTCCGCCCGAGCTCCGCAGAAACGCGATCTAGAGGAAAAACCGTGGAGGTATGTGGTCGGGCTGCCGTGGAAAAATCGTCTCAAATCAGCCCTAAAACCTCCGTATATATAGGTGGGAGGGAGGGGACCTTGCCTTGGGGCTCAAGGAGCCCCAAGGGGGTCGGCCGAGTCCAAGGGGGGAGGACTCCCCCCCCAAACCGAGTTGGACTTGGTTTGGTGGGAGGGAGTCCCCCTTCCTTCCCACCTCCTCCTCCTTTTTTTTTCTTTTCTCTTGATTTTCTCTTCTTGGCGCATAGAGCCCTTTTTGGGCTGTCCCACCAGCCCACTAAGGGCTGGTGTGCCACCCTCAAGGCCTATGGGCTTCCCCGGGGTGGGTTGCCCCCCCCCCCCCGGTGAACTCCCGGAACCCATTCGTCATTCCCGGTACATTCCCGGTAACTCCGAAAACCTTCCGGTAATCAAATGAGGTCATCCTATATATCAGTCTTCGTTTCCGGACCATTCCGGAAACCCTCGTGACGTCCGTGATCTCATCCGGGACTCCGAACAACATTCGGTAACCAACCATATAACTCTAATACGCATAAAACAACGTCGAACCTTAAGTGTGCAGACCCTGCGGGTTCGAGAACTATGTAGACATGACCCGAGAGACTCCTCGGTTAATATCCAATAGCGGGACCTGGATGCCCATATTGGATCCTACATATTCTACAAAGATCTTATCGTTTGAACCTCAGTGCCAAGGATTCATATAATCCCGTATGTCATTCCCTTTGTCCTTCGGTATGTTACTTGCCCGAGATTCGATCGTCAGTATCCGTATACCTATTTCAATCTCGTTTACCAGTAAGTCTCTTTACTCGTTCCGTAATACAAGATCCCGCAACTTACACTAAGTTACATTGCTTGCAAGGCTTGTGTGTGATGTTGTATTATCGAATGGGCCCCGAGATACCTCTCCGTCACACGGAGTGACAAATCCCAGTCTCGATCCATACTAACTCAACTAACACCTTCGGAGATACCTGTAGAGCATCTTTATAGTCACCCAGTTACGTTGCGACGTTTGATACACACAAAGCATTCCTCCGGTGTCAGTGAGTTATATGATCTCATGGTCATAGGAATAAATACTTGACACGCAGAAAACAGTAGCAACAAAATGACACGATCAACATGCTACGTCTATTAGTTTGGGTCTAGTCCATCACGTAATTCTCCTAATGACGTGATCCAGTTATCAAGCAACAACACCTTGTTTATAATCAGAAGACACTGACTATCTTTGATCAACTGGCTAGCCAACTAGAGGCTTGCTAGGGACGGTGTTTTGTCTATGTATCCACACATGTAAATGAGTCTTCATTCAATACAATTATAGCATGGATAATAAACGATTATCTTGATACAGGAATTATAATAATAACTATATTTATTATTGCCTCTAGGGCATAATTCCAACAGTCTCCCACTTGCACTAGAGTCAATAATCTAGCCCTCACATCACCATGTGAATTACATTGTAATAAATCTAACACCCATACAGTTCTGGTGTTGATCATGCTTTGGCCGTGGAAGAGGTTTAGTCAGCGGGTCCGCTACATTCAGATCTGTGTGCACTTTGCATATATTCACGTCCTCTCCCTCGATGTAGTCGCGGATGAGGTTGAAGCGTCGTTTGATGTGTCTGGTCTTCTTGTGAAACCGTGGTTCCTTTGCTAAGGCAATGGCACCAGTGTTGCCACAGAACAAGGTTATTGGATTCAGTGCGCTTGGCACCACTCCAAGATCCGTCATGAACTGCTTCATCCAGACACCCTCCTTAGCCGCCTCCGAGGAAGCCATGTACTCCGCTTCACATGTAGAATCTGTTACGACGCTTTGCTTGGAACTGCACCAGCTTACTGCACCCCCATTAAGAATAAATACGTATCCGGTTTGCGACTTAGTGTCGTCCGGATCTGTGTCAAAGCTTGCATCGACGTAACCTTTTACGGCGAGCTCTTCGTCACCTCCATACACGAGAAACATCTCCTTAGTCCTTTTCAGGTACTTCAGGATATTCTTGACCACTGTCCAGTGATCCACTCCTGGATTACTCTGGAACCTACCTGCCATACTTATGGCCAGGCTAACATCCGGTCTAGTGCACAACATCGCATACATGATAGAACCTATGGCTGAAGCATAGGGGACGGAGCGCATATGCTCTCTATCTTCATCAGTTGCTGGGCACTGAGTCTTACTCAATCTCGTACCTTGTAGAACTGGCAAGAACCCTTTCTTGGACTGTTCCATTTTGAACCTCTTCAAAACTTTATCAAGGTATGTGCTTTGTGAAAGTCCTATCAGGCGTTTTGATCTATCCCTATAGATCTTAATGCCTAGAATGTAAGCAACTTCTCCTAGGTCCTTCATAGAGAAACTTTTATTCAAGTAATCCTTTATGCTCTCCAAAAACTCTACGTTGTTTCCAATCAGTAATATGTCATCCACATATAATATTAGAAACGCCACAGAGCTCCCACTCACTTTCTTGTAAATACAAGATTCTCCAACCACTTGTATAAACCCAAATGCTTTGATCACCTCATCAAAGCGTTTGTTCCAACTCCGAGATGCTTGCACCAGTCCATAAATGGATCGTTGGAGCTTGCACACCTTGTTAGCATTCTTAGGATCGACAAAACCTTCGGGTTGTATCATATACAACTCTTCCTTAAGGAAACCGTTAAGGAACGCCGTTTTGACATCCATCTGTCAGATTTCATAATCAAAAAATGCAGCTATTGCTAACATGATTCTGACGGACTTAAGCATCGCTACGGGTGAGAATGTCTCATCGTAGTCAACTCCTTGAACTTGTGAAAAACCCTTTGCCACAAGTCGAGCTTTATAAACGGTCACATTGCCGTCAGCGTCCGTCTTCCTCTTAAAGATCCATTTGTTCTGAATAGCCTTGCGGCCCTCAGGTAGTACCTCCAAAGTCCACACTTAGTTCTCATACATGGATCCTATCTCGGACTTCATGGCTTCAAGCCATTTGTTGGAATCTGGGCCCACCACTGCTTCTCCATAATTTGCAGGTTCATTGTTGTCTAACAACATGATTGATAAGACGGGATTACCGTACAACTCTGGAACAGCACGTGGTCTCGTCGACCTGCGTGGTTCGATAGAAACTTGAACTGGAGTTTCATGATCATCATCATTAACTCCCTCCTCAACCGGCGTCGCAACGACAGAGGTTTCCCCTTGCCCTGCGCCACCATCCAGAGGTATGAGAGGTTCGACAACCTCGTCAAGTTCTATCTTCCTCCCACTCAATTCACTCGAGAGAAACTCCTTCTCGAGAAAAGCTCCGTTTTGAGCAACAAACACTTTGCCCTCGGATTTGAGATAGAAGGTGTACCCAACTGTCTCTTTTGGGTAACCTATGAAGACACACTTTTCCGCTTTGGGTTCCAGCTTTTCAGGCTGAAGCTTTTTGACCTAAGCATCACATCTCCAAACTTTAAGAAACGACAACTTTGGCCTTTTGCCATACCACAGTTCGTATGGTGTCGTCTGAACGGATTTTGATGGTGCCCTATTTAAAGTGAATGCAGCTGTTTCTAATGCATAACACCAAAACGATAACGACAAATCAGTAAGAGACATCATAGATCGCACCATCTCGAATAGAGTACGATTACGACGTTCGGACACACCATTACGCTGTGGTGTTCCAGGCGGTGTTAACTGTGAAACAATTCCACATTGTCTTAAGTGAGTACCAAACTCGAAACTTAGATATTCACCCCCACGATCAGACCGTAGGAACTTGATCTTCTTGTTACGATGATTTTCCACTTCACTCTGAAATTGCTTGAATTTTTCAAATGTTTCAGACTTGTGCTTCATCAAGTAGACATAACCATATCTACTCAAATCATCAGTGAAGGTGAGAAAATAACGATATCCGCCGCGTGCCTCCACGCTCATCGGACCACACACATCGGTATGTATGATTTCCAACAAGTCACTTGCACGCTCCATTGTTCCGGAGAACGGAGTCTTAGTAATCTTGCCCATGAGGCATGGTTCGCACGTGTCAAGTGAATCAAAGTCAAGTGACTCCAAAAGTCCATCAGCATGGAGTTTCTTCATGCGCTTTACACCAATATGACCTAAGCGGCAGTGCCACAAAAATATGGTGCTATCATTGTTAACTCTAACTCTTTTGGTCTCAATGTTATGTATATGCGTATCGCTATCAAGATTCAATATGAACAATCCTCTCACATTAGGTGCATGACCATAAAAGATGTTACTCATAGAAATAGAACCGCCATTATTCTCTGACTTAAAAGAGTAACCGTCTCGCAATAAACAAGATCCAGATATAATGTTCATGCTCAACGCAGGCACTAAATAACAATGATTTAAGTTCATCACTAATCCTGATGGTAACTGAAGTGAAACTGTGCCGACGGCGATTGCATCAACCTTGGAACCATTTCCTACGCGCATCGTCACTTCATCTTTTGCCAGCCTTCGTCTATTCCGCAGTTCCTGTTTCGAGTTGCAAATATGAGCAACAGAACCGGTATCGAATACCCAGGCACTACTATGAGAGCCGGTTAAGTACACATCAATAACATGTATATCAAATATACCTGATTTTTCTTTGGCCGCCTTCTTATCTGCCAGATACTTGGGGCAATTGCGCTTCCAGTGACCCATACCCTTGCAATAGTAGCACTCCGTTTCAGGCTTAGGTCCAGCTTTGGGTTTCTTCGTCGGATTGGCAACAGGCTTGCCGCTCTTCTTCGAATTGCCCTTCTTGCCTTTGCCGTTTCTCTTGAAACTAGTGGTCTTATTCACCATCAACACTTGATGCTCTTTACGGAGTTCATACTCTACGACTTTCAGCATCGCAAACAACTCGCCGGGAGACTTGTTCATCCCTTGCATGTTGTAGTTCAACACAAAGCCTTTATAGCTTGGCGGCAGTGATTGAAGGATTCTGTCAGTGATAGCTTCTTGCGGGAGTTCAATCCCTAGCTCAGCTAGACGGTTTGAGTACCCAGACATTTTGAGCACATGTTCACTGACAGATGAGTTTTCCTCCATCTTGCAGGCATAGAATTTATCGGAGGTCTCATACCTCTCGATCCGGGCGTTCTTCTGAAAGATAAACTCCAACTCTTGGAACATCTCAAATGCTCCATGACGCTCAAAGCGACGTTGAAGTCCCGGTTCTAAGCCATACAAGACTGCACATTGAACTATTGAGTAGTCCTCCTTACGTGCTAACCAAGCGTTCTTAACATCCTGATCAGCCGTAGCGGGTGGTTCATCTCCTAACGCAGCATTAAGGACATAATCCTTCTTCCCAGCTTGTAAGATTAGCTTAAGATTACGAGCCCAGTCTACAAAGTTGCTTCCATCATCTTTCAACTTAGCTTTCTCTAGGAACGTATTAAAATTCAGGATGACTGTCGCGTGAGCCATGATCTACAACACAAATATATTCAAAGTGGACTTAGACTATGTTCAAGATAATTAGAGTTTCACTTAATCAAATTATTCGCTAAACTCCCACTCAAAAAGTACATCTCTCTTGTCATTTGAGTGGTTCATGATCCACTTACACTAGCTCAAGTCCGATCATCACGTGAGTTGAGTATAGTTTCAGTGGTAAGCATCCCTATGCTAATCATATCATCCATATGATTCATGATCGACCTTTCGGTCTCATGTGTTCCGAGGCCATGTCTGCACATGCTAGGCTCGTCAAGCTTAACCCGAGTGTTCCGCGTGCGCAACTGTTTTGCACCTGTTGTATGTGAACGTTGAGTCTATCACACCCGATCATCACGTGGTGTCTCGAAACGAAGAACTGTAGCAACGGTGCACAGTCGGGGAGAACACAATTTCGTCTTGAAATTTTAGTGAGAGATCACCTCATAATGCTACCGTCGTTCTAAGCAAAATAAGGTGCATAAAAGGATTAACATCACATGCAATTCATAAGTGACATGATATGGTCATCATCACGTGCTTCTTGATCTCCATCACCAAAGCACCAGCACGATCTTCTTGTCACCGGCGCCACACCATGATCTCCATCAACGTGTTGCCATCGGGGTTGTCGTGCTACTCATGCTATTACTACTAAAGCTACATCCTAGCAAAATAGTAAACGCATCTGCAAGCACACACGTTAGTATAAAGACAACCCTATGGCTCCTGCCGGTTGCCGTACCATCGACGTGCAAGTCGATATTTCTATTACAACATGATCATCTCATACATCCAATATATCACATCACATCATTGGCCATATCACATCACAAGCATACCCTGCAAAAACAAATTAGACGTCCTCTAATTTTGTTGTTGCATGTTTTATGTGGTGACCATGGGTATCTAGTAGGATTGCATCTTACTTACGCAAACACCACAACGGAGATATATGAGTTGCTATTTAACCTCATCCAAGGACCTCCTTGGTCAAATCCGATTCAACTAAAGTTGGAGAAACCGACACTTGCCAGTCATCTTTGAGCAACGGAGTTACTCGTAACGATGAAACCAGTCTCTCGTAAGCGTACGAGTAATGTCGGTCCAAGCCGCTTCAATCCAACAATACCGCGGAATCAAGAAAAGACTAAAGAGGGCAGCAAAACGCACATCACCGCCCACAAAAACTTTTGTGTTCTACTCGAGAAGACATCTACGCATGAACCTAGCTCTCATACCACTGTTGGGGAACGTCGCACGGGAAACAAAAATTTTCCTACGTGCACGAAGACCTATCATGGTGATGTCCATCTACGAGAGGGGACGAGTGATCTACGTACCCTTGTAGATCGTACAGCAGAAGCGTTAGTGAACGCGGTTGATGTAGTGGAATGTCCTCACGTCCCTCGATCCACCCCGCGAACAATCCCGCGATCAGTCCCACGATCTAGTACCGAACGGACGGCACCTCCGCGTTCAGCACACGTACAGCTCGACGATGATCTCGGCCTTCTTGATCCAGCAAGAGAGACGGAGAGGTAGAAGAGTTCTCCGGCAGCGTGACGGCGCTCCGGAGGTTGGTGATGACCTTGTCTCAGCAGGGCTCCGCCCGAGCTCCGTTGAAACGCGATCTAGAGGAAAAACCGTGGAGGTATGTGGTCGGGCTGCCGTGGAAAAATCGTCTCAAATCAGCCCTAAAACCTCCGTATATATAGGTGGGAGAGAGGGGACCTTGCCTTGGGGCTCAAGGAGCCCCAAGGGGGTCGGCCGAGTCCAAGGGGGGAGGACTCCCCCCCCCCCAAACCGAGTTGGACTTGGTTTGGTGGGAGGGAGTCCCCCTTCCTTCCCACCTCCTCCTCCTTTTTTTTATTTTCTCTTGATTTTCTCTTCTTGGCGCATAGAGCCCCTTTTGGGCTGTCCCACCAGCCCACTAAGGGCTGGTGTGCCACCCTCAAGGCCTATGGGCTTCCCCGGGGTGGGTTGCCCCCCCGGTGAACTCCCGGAACCCATTCGTCATTCCCGGTACATTCCCGGTAACTCCGAAAACCTTCCGGTAATCAAATGATGTCATCCTATATATCAATCTTCATTTCCGGACCATTCCGGAAACCCTCGCGACGTCCGTGATCTCATCCGGGACTCTGAACAACATTCGGTAACCAACCATATAACTCTAATACGCATAAAACAACGTCGAACCTTAAGTGTGCAGACCCTGCGGGTTCGAGAACTATGTAGACATGACCCGAGAGACTCCTCGGTCAATATCCAATAGCGGGACCTGGATGCCCATATTGGATCCTACATATTCTACGAAGATCTTATCGTTTGAACCTCAGTGCCAAGGATTCATATAATCCCGTATGTCATTCCCTTTGTCCTTCGGTATGTTACATGCCCGAGATTCGATCGTCAGTATCCGTATACCTATTTCAATCTCGTTTACCGGTAAGTCTCTTTACTCGTTCCGTAATACAAGATCCCGCAACTTACACTAAGTTACATTGCTTGCAAGGCTTGTGTGTGATGTTGTATTACCGAGTGGGCCCCGAGATACCTCTCCGTCACACGGAGTGACAAATCCCAGTCTCGATCCATACTAACTCAACTAACACCTTCGGAGATACCTGTAGAGCATCTTTATAGTCACCCAGTTACGTTGCGACGTTTGATACACACAAAGCATTCCTCCGGTGTCAGTGAGTTATATGATCTCATGGTCATAGGAATAAATACTTGACACGCAGAAAACAGTAGCAACAAAATGACACGATCAACATGCTACGTCTATTAGTTTGGGTCTAGTCCATCACGTGATTCTCCTAATGACGTGATCCAGTTATCAAGCAACAACACCTTGTTTATAATCAGAAGACACTGACTATCTTTGATCAACTGGCTAGCCAACTAGAGGCTTGCTAGGGACGGTGTTTTGTCTATGTATCCACACATGTAAATGAGTCTTCATTCAATACAATTATAGCATGGATAATAAACGATTATCTTGATACAGGAATTATAATAATAACTATATTTATTATTGCCTCTAGGGCATAATTCCAACAAGGGTGCCAATTCCTTGGTCGCTCATTGGTAAGTTGGTCGTCAAAGAAGCAGAATTGCGTCTCTTTATCATCCACCGAAGCTGAGTATGTGGCAGCTACAAGTTGTTGTGCACAATTGCTATGGATGAGGCAAACTTTAAAGGATTATGTGGATTGAAGTGCCTCTTCTATGTGACAATCAAAGTGCTATCAAGATTTCCCTCAACCCAGTGCAACATAGCAAAACCAAACATATTGATATTCGCCATCACTTCATTCGTGAACATATCAAGCTAGGTGATATTGAGGTTCATTTCATCCACATTGAAGAGCAACTTGCAGATATTTTCACTAAGCCTCTAGATGAAGCAAGGTTCCGGGAGTTAAGGCATGAGCTAAATATCATTGATTCAAGTAATGTGGATTGAAACTAGGCATGTTGCACCTCACTTTGTATTTCATCTTGGTCTAGATGTAGGCATGGACATAGGGGGAGTGTTGTTCTCTCAATGAACTTTCCCTCCCCCATTATGCATAAATCAATCTAGTCTTTCACTTTAGCCATTGTCAAATGGCACTTGTGCTTCAAAGACGAGCATTGGTCATGAACCCAAGGATAATTCTTCGCGGTGTCATACCATTATCTCAAACATAGGTGGCCTCGGCCACCGCCCCTCCCACCTTTCTTTCGTATAGAAGAAAGGATATACAATGACAAGTCAGTACATATTTCTAGGTGCTATCTCCTTTACTTACTTGTCATTTTCCCAAGTTCTTCTCTTATCCTAGGCCGCGTTGTGACTTTTGCAGCGGTACTACCGTCAGGGGTAGCGGTACTACCGCCAGGACCCCAGCGGTACTACCGCCAGGGGTAGCGGTACTACCGCCAGGACCCGAGCGGTACTACCGCCAGGATTCCCATCTAACACGACCTGCTAGGAATTTTTTAGGGTTGTCTCAAGGGGGAGCGGTACTACCGCCAGGGGGAGCGGTACTACCGCCAAGACCCTAGCGGTACTACCGCTGCATCCAGCGGTACTACCGCCAGGTAGCGGTACTACCGCTAGGTCCACATCGGTACTACCGCTGACCCGTACCCCTTGGGCTATATAAAGGAGGGGGAGCCCGTTTTTCTCAGGCTCTTTCTTCTTCCTCGTGGCTCCTCCCTCCCCTAGACCGAAATCCCCCTGTTTTGATCTCGTTTCGTGGAGCTCCTTCTCTCTGTTGGATTGGAGGGGTTGCTCCACTTCTCCTTCCTCCACCAAGGGCCATGAATCCCGGTAAAGCTCCTCCCCTTCTTCTATGGGTTGATGTTCTTGTTCTAGGGTTAGGAGCATTGGGGGATTGGATCCATGTCTTTGATCTCGTGCCTTGTTCTTGGATGGCATGAAGGAGATATGTGAGGGGAGTGTAGGTCCTATGAATCGTTGTTGATTATTTTGCCATGCCCTAGGATTTACTTGTTTTAGATCAAGCACTTGAACTATGTTTGGATTAGATCTAAAAATTGCTCTCTCTTGCCTAGGCATGTACTTATTTTGGTGATACCTTTGATCCTCATGTGAGTAGGGCTGTGGTGGAGTTCTTAGTGTTCATATACAACCCATGCCCCTCGTAAAAATCATGTAGCCCTATGCATGAGCTCTATTTTATCTGTCAGATCTGAAAATCAAACCCCAGCGGTACTACCGCCAGGGGTAGCGGTACTACCGCCAGGACCCCGGCGCTACTACCGCCAGGGGTAGCGGTACTATCGCCAGGAGGATTCACTGTGCATTCTTTTCATGTGCTTGGCAATGAGTGTTTATTTTTCTGCTTTTTCTAGTTCATTGCCTTGACTCTTTTTGTCGCTTCTTTTCGCTGTGTGTTTTGTGTCATAGGTGGTTCTCGCCGTTCGAACCCCCCACGGGACACACAGTCAAAGCACTATCGCAACCCAGAAGCTCCAGAGGGGTCTGCCACTTCAGGTCTGCAACCCAAGAAGCAGTCCTTCAAGAAGACCGCGAACAAGGATAAGGGGATCAATGTACGAACAATGCCCCCCAAGGACTTTCTGCGGTTTCGCACTCAGAACCATTATCTTAAAGAGAAGGCTGTAATCAAGAATGTTGACCATGTTTGGGCAAAGGATCACTGCGGGATCTACCGTGATATTGTCATGCATTTTAAGAAGAACTATGTCCCCGTTCAGTGGATTGACCTAGCTCATCTTCAACGGAACCTGGACTATTTTGGTGATGCCCTCTCTCTGATTGACAAACTGGGCATCAAGGACATCATCACTTTCAAGACAGATTTTGACCCCACTGCTGTTGCCCAGTTCTATGTCACGGTCCACTTCTCTCCTGATGAAGAGCGCTCTATGGTGTGGATGACTGGGACTCAGAAGATGACCGGTACCTGGCATGAATTCATGACATTCCTCAAGATTGACTTCCAGGGAGCTGACACTCCACTTGGGTCGCGTCCTCATGCTGCAGCTCCCACCGATAGGCCCCCGGCAAAGGACAAATTGCAGCAACTCTATTTGAGGAAGGGTGTGCTCCCCAAGCATCTTGACATCATGCATCGGATCCTCCGTAACACCCTCTTCCCTCGTATTGGTAACTTCGACGAGGTTCATGGCTCTTTGGCTGAGATGCTGCTGCTTTGTGAGGAGGCTATGACTAAGGAGTCTGCCCCTCTTGATATTTCTGATGTGATGTTCACGGAGCTCTGGAACTGCATCATCATGCGTAAGGTTCCCATCTACGGGCCCTATCTGTTCGCTTATATTCGTTAGAAGTGGCAAGATACTTATCCGGAGGAGGTGCTCTATGTTCAGTCTGACTACGTTGTGCACGACCCAATCAAACTTCGCGTCAAGGATAAATGGGCCAACCCGTCAACTTCCTCTCAGCACATGGATACTGACACAGAGGCTGCTGCTGACAGAGGAACCGCCTCTCAGTCCCGCTCTTCTGCCATGCCATCTTGGGCCATCAAACTGCAGGATAAGATGAAGACTCTATTCTGTATGCAGGCTAAGGGTCAGTACCAGACGCACGTGGCTTAGAAGGAGAGCCGCCAGAGGCACAAGCGTGTTCTTAGGACTCTTGATGTGGACATCTCCTGCGGATCAGAGGACGACATCACTCCAGAGGCTACTTGGATGCAGACTCAAGGTTACCAGTGGTCTGGCGATGAGGAGGAAGAGGAGGAGCAGGACGATCAGGAGGGTACCGACGAGTCTGGCGATGCTGAGGATGAGGAGTAACCACCTGTGGCGTTAGGTGTGCCCCTTTTTGGTGTCTTGTGCCAAAGGGGGAGAGAGTCTAGGAGCTGGATTTGCTTTCATAGTCGAACTTTGCTTTGCTTTGCTTTCTTTCGTGGTTTGCTTTGAACTTGGTTTGCTTCTAGTTTGCTATCGTTTGTGAGACATGAACTTATGTGAGATTTATTTCCATCATATGCTGTGAGTCATATGCCCCGCATTGTCATATATCTTTATCTTTTTGTTCTCATATTATTCTCTGTGCAAATCTGGTATTGTCATCAATCCACCAAAAAGGGGGAGATTGTTGAGGCATAGTTTATGCCTAAGTAATTTTGGTGATTGATGACAGTACCGTAAAGGACTAACCGTGTGTGTTAAGGTTTTAGATAACACACGTCAACGGCACAAGACGACTCGTCTCCTCATTCATGGAACGGAAGCACGACGCTCTCTACGATTCTCTTTATTTTGAGTCATAGGAAAGCCGTACTATTAAGAGGGGAACCGTAGTGGAAAGGTTTGGGTGGAATCTATCTTTGCACGCGCACACTTCACATATTTTCCCTTACCTTCATCTTTGGAGCGGCCCCCGCCACTGCGTTTCTTTCCTCCTTGCAAAAATGGTCCCCAGCGGTAGTACTGCTGGCCCTAGCGGTAGTACCGCTGGAAAGCGAGCGGTAGTACCGCTGCAGCCAGCGGTAGTACCGCCCCTGGTCAGCGGTAGTACCGCTCCAGGAGCTTAGTACCGCCTGCCTAGCAGTTGTTTGTGGACGAACCTTTTTGCGAAGACTTTCTTGGCGGTGGTAGTGCTTTTGCACTACCAGGAGCCCAGCGGTAGTACCGCTAGGGCCAGCGGTAGTACCGCTGCACCCCAGCGGTAGTACCGCTAGGCAGCGGTAGTACCGCCCCTGGTCAGCGGTAGTACCGCTGGAGTGCCAGCGGTAGTACCGCTGCAGCCAGCGGTAGTACCGCTGGAGCTCGGGCAGAGAGTGGGAAAACGGTCTGATTTTCCCGCCACTATATAAAGGGTTCTTCTAGCTGTGGAACCTTATCTCTTACCCTCCCAAGCTCCATTGTTGCATCCTAAGCTCAAAAGTGTCCGATCTCTCTCCCTAGCCAATCAAACTTGTTGATTCTTTAGAGATTGGTTGAGAAGGCCTAGATCCACACTTCCACCAAGAGAAAAGTTGATTCCCCCACCAATCCCTTGCGGACCTTGTTACTCTTGGGTGTTTGAGCATCCTAGATGCTTGAGGTCACCTCGAAGCCATAGTCCATTGTGGTGAAGCTTCGTGGTCTAGTTGGGAGCCTCCAAGCTTTGTGTGGAGTTGCCCCAACCTTGTTTGTAAAGGTTCGGTCGCCGCCTTCAAGGTCACCTATAGTGGAATCACGGTACCTTGCATCGTGCGAGGGCGTGAGGAGAATACGGTGGCCTTAGTGGCTTATTGGGGAGCATTGTGCCTCCATACCGCTTCAACGGAGACGTACTTCTTGTCAAAGGGAAGGAACTTCGGTAACACATCCTCGTCTCCATCGGTTCCACTTGTGGTTATCTCTAACCTTTACTTTGTGTATGCTTATGTTGTTAACTATATCTTACTTGACTTAATAGCTCTCGTTGTTAGCTCCATTAGGGTTCACCTCATTGTCCTAATATTTGTGAACCCATATGGTGTTTACCTTCACTTGCTAAGATTAATTAAAAAGTGGTCGTTGTCTATTCACCCCCCCCTAGTCAACCATATCGATCCTTTCACATCTCCTTGGTGTCGGCTACCGCATCCACGTCAGGGAGTGGCGGCTCAAGGCGCACGCCGACAACGAGGATCAGGTCCACCATGTCCGCCTTTGCTTGAAAGGCGTCCCGCTCCACAGCTGGAATAACTACATCACCACCTTCCTCATCGGTCGTGGCTTCTCCCTCGACTACATCGAGCCGCACTCGCTGCGGAAGGAGGACACTCGGGGCATGGCTCTTTGGGCATGGACAACCGATCCCAACGCCATCCCCAAGGTAAAATGGATCACCCTCCCGGCCCGTGGCCACCGCCGTCAGGGGCGACACGGGCTGCGATATCGCGTCATCATCCACCTCGACATCCACGAGGACCACTTCAAGAGGAGCGATGATGACAACAACCCAGTCCCTGGTGAAAATCGGTATGACAACAACCCCGTCCCTCGTTTCGGTGGCACCGAAAGGAATATGTTGGTGGTACCGAGATTCTAGGGTTTGGCATAGGTTATGTCTCTAATGAAAATCGGTATGGCCAAATGGATAAAGTTGGTGGCACCGATATTGATGTTTAGGCTTTGGACATAGAATTTTGTGGGAGAATTTCATGAGTATTTTTTGTGGCTATCTCTAAGCACTTGAGCAACCGGATCATCATGGATACCTCATCCCCTTTTAATAGTATTGACTTTCCTATGGCTCAAATATGATTTCTCACAAATATAGAATGTAGAGTCTTGTAGCTTGAAGCTTGGTCAATCCTATTCCTTTCCTTGCATCGAAGGGTTCTCCTCACAATCCTTAGCCAGTGCATCTTTGAACTTTTCTGAAATATACTTAAATAAAATCATTAGTTCAATAACACATATGTTGTTATTAATTACCAAAATCACCATATGAAGAAGTTGTGCTTTCAACCAGGAGCGCTTTTTTCTGACGGGCGACCACATCAAATGGTATTGGGTGGGCTCACAATGGTTGCAAGTGGGCGCCGCAACGTTGAATAGGCGAAATAATCAATTAAGGAGTACTTATTTCAAATAAAGATCACCTCAACCTCCCCGGCTTGTGACAAGTAACGCGCTGCATGTGCACCACTTGTTGCGTTTTCCCTTTTTTCTAAATCTGTTTACTCAAAAAGAAATTATCTCTTAAATCATGCATCCAATCTCAAACAATTTTTACTGTTGGATTTCTCATGTCGAGATCTTTGACATTAGATCTCATGTTGATAGATTTTGATGATTTTTTTAAATAATACCAAGCAAAAAAACTGAACCGAGTGCATTTCCGAGAGGCAAGGCCGTGCCTCTCATGAAAACAAATCCGTGACTATCACAAAAATAAAAAAGATATTTTTATTTTTATTTAAAAAAATAAGAAAGACCGATTAGAAACCCCAAATAATCGTTTAAAAAGCCAAAAAGGCATGTGAAAAATAAAGAAAACAAAAATCAAAGAAAGCGTTCAGAACGTGACACATGACAATGCGCGTTGAGAGCGCGTCAAGTGACGCGCTCTCAGATCATCCTAGGTGACCTTTAGGGAAGGAGCGCTCCTTAACTAATTGTCATCCTAAACGTTCAGAACATCCCTTCTATTCATTTTTTAGACAACCTTTTTATTCATTTAAATGGCTGATACTGTTTGGATACGTATGGGAGGCCCATTGCTGGAAGCAGCGCTTTCCTGCAATGCGATATTGCAAGTCCGCGATCTCCTGCAAAAGCAATGTTTCAAGCCCATTGCCCAGCGGATGTGATGCGGCTGACGGAAGCTTGATGGTCCAACATGATTGTGGCTGCTGCAAGCCAAGCTCTCTGTTGTGAAAGCTAGCAATGTTGCCGCTGGCTACCTTTTCGAACCGGATTTCTCCTCCTTTTCATTACTTTCATAACAGAAATACATAGTTTTTGAGCAGAGATAAAAGACAAAGAGATTAGGAAAAGAGGAAGAGCGAGTCCGAGGCAATATCAGAAAACCCACTGTATGTGTCTGTCATCAGAAACATCAGACTATGGGGCGAAAACCCAATATCACCTAAGATCACCTAAACAATTACCACAGTACTGCAATATTACATAAATCCAACACAAAAGGTGTGATAGCCTGGCTTATTAGGAATGATAGGCTACTCATATCAATAAAGAATTCCTTCTTTTTCGGAAGCCCATTCGAACTTTGGAGTAGTTCTAGGATGGGTGACCGACCGGGAAGTTGATCTCGGGTGCGCATGAATAAGGACAAAGTGCGTAGAAAAGACTAGTATTGATATGCGGGGCAAGTCTAGATCCAAACCGCATCATAGATCACAAGACCAGCCATAAAATAGAGACACCATGTCTTGATCATCAAAAGCAAGAAGGCCCATTGAACCCTTCACAATTCAGCAACTCCTGGAAGCTCATCCTAGTACATCAGCCTCTTCATCCTAGTTGATCAGGAAAGTACAAGGTGTTTCGCCTGGCCACTGCCTTTTTTCATGTTGCCTTCTAGTAGGTATAGCATTCTCACAAACTTGCCACATAAAAATTTGAATCTTTACAAGAATACTGAACTTCGAGATCCATTTGAAATCAGATCCTGCTAGGTCTTTTTCCAGCCACCTATACATTGATTTAGCACAAAAAGTTCTCGACTTATCAAGTTTCTAGTAAATTTCATCCGAGACATCATTCTTCATATTATTCATAGCAGTTTTTTTCAAATCTTTCCACTGTTGCATCAAATCAGGAGATAATCTTCTTCTGAAAGAAGAGACCTGATACATATCCCCAATCTTATCTAGATAGCAGCGCGGATCAGCGCAAATATCAATAAGACTAGGGTATATATCTTTAAAAGTAATCCCATTCTCAATTTCATCTAACCACAACCTAGCAATATTCCCTTTATTCACTTGAACCCCTCTCCCGGCCATATACAAGTCTTTCACTTTCAGTAAGGAATCACTAGCTTTAAATTTAACTGAAGTCACATCAGTTTTTTTAAGTATTTAGCTCTAACAATATCTTGCCAAAGACCTTCTTTTTTATCAAGCTTCCACCACCATTTGACTAGCAAGCTTATGTTTTGCTTTCTCAGATATTTTACTTCTAGCCCCCTTTATTTTTGGATCTACACACCCAGCTCTATTTCACCATATGGTAACTTTTCTTCTTGCCATCCCTATGCCAAAATAATTTTCTTCTAGGCTTATCCCACTTTTCCAGAGTGGTTTTGTTCAGCAAAAACATATAGACATGTAAAAAAGTTGGGATATGGGACAACACATCGTTCACTTTGATAAGCCTCCCTCCCGAGGAAAGTGCCTCACTTATCGAGGACTCGCTGCTATTCTCAAATTTTTCATCAACAAACACCCAATCACTACTTTTTAGGCATGCATAACTAACATGCATCCCTAAGTACTTGACAGGGAAGGAGCCAATTTGGCAGTTAAAGATGTCCGCATATAGCTTCATCCTATCATCATCCACACAAACAGAAAAGATCTCACTTTTCAAAAAATTATCTTCAAACCAGACATGATTTCACACAGATAAAGGAGCAACTTAATGTGAATAGCCTTTTTAGGATTATCCTCAAAGCACAGGATTGTATCATGTACATATTGAAGAATGTCTATTCCATCGGGGATCAAATCGGTTGCAAGACCACGAAACAAGCCAACTTTTTGTGCTTCCAGCACCATTTTTTGCTAAGCAATCCACATCAAGATTATAGAGGAAGGGGGAGAAGGGATCTCCCTGACGAACCCCCTTCGAGCTTTGGAAGTAAGAGCATCTCCAACAGCCGCGCTATACTAGCGCCGCCGCAAAAAAGGCAAATATAGCGCGCGCGCAACGCGAGGGACAGCTCCAGCGGGCGCGCTAAAACCGCGCGCGCGCTAAAACGAGTTGGGTGCGCTGGCCATAGCCCCATCCCACGCTGTGTATTTCGGACATCCACTTCCGCGCGCGGAAGACTCGAGCGCGCGCGCGAACTCTCCCCTTTTCTTCCTCCTTGCTCCCGCGCTCGCCGGCGCCAGCGCCACTGCCACCATGGACGCGCACACCGGCACCCCGCTGACCCCGCTGTACAGCCGCGACCCCCCCGTCGCCGCCGCCGCCGCAGCCGCCGAAAACCCTAGCGCGGCGGGCGTTGGCGCTGGCGCCGCCGGCGCTGCCGGAACTCCGCCTACCGTCGGCCTCGCGCGCAGCCTCTTCTTGCCGCCGCGGATGACCACGCCGACGGGTGGCGTCGCGCCGGCGCCGTCCCGTGCCGCCGCCGCACCGTCGGAGCGGAAGAAAGGAAAAACATCCGCGAAGAAGAAGACGACGGACGGCTCCGGCAGCTCGAAGACGAAGAAGAAGCTTGCAGGGCGGCGGACCGGCGCGGCTTCTTCCGAAGCGCCGGCGAGCTCACTCGTTGAGCCGGCGGCCGACGCGCACCACGTGTTCGACGAAATGCCCCCAAGGTGAAAAAAATTCCAACTTTTATTTTCTTGTTATTTTTTCAATGCATCATCATATAGATAGCTTATATTTGCATTGTTCACAAACTTTGTAGTCTCAACGATGATGCATACATGTCAACTATGGGTGTTGGGTCCAACAATTCGCATTGGTCTCAAACCAATGACATCCATTTGGACGAGCATGAGTTTGAGGTGGACGAGGAGGGTGAGGGCATTGTCAAGGCGCCGAAAGGAAGAGCGGGCAATTACACCATCAACGATGACAAATTACTATGCAATACTTGGTTGCAAGTGTCGAGGGATCCATCCGTTGGAGGTGATCAAAGTAGAGATGCTTATTGGGGGCGAATGAAAGAACACTTTGATGCTCAGAACGTGAGTGGAATTCACCGCTCCGAGAGATCACTTCGGTCCCGATGGTCGACAATCAACTCGGATTGTCAAAAGTGGGCGGCCGCACAAAAGGCAGTTGACAAGCTTAACCCAAGTGGCACAAATGAGGATGATAGAGTAAGTGGCATCTCATACATGTTCATCATACTTGTTTTTGGTGTCCGAAGTGCTAACTTGTTTTGTTTTTCTTGTAGTACAACATTGCACAAAACTTGTTCAAAGAAGAGACGAGGACAACCAAGAAGGAGAAGATCAAGAAAGGAAAAATCTTTACCTTGCCTCATTGCTACGAAGTGTTGAAGGATGATGAGAAATGGAAGAAGCGTGAAGATTTGGATGATTTGCATTTGAGCAACAAACGCAAGCGCACAATTGAGTTGAATGATGATGAGGAGGATGATGCATCAAGTGATGACGGCAAGAGAAGCCCCACACCCAACTCGGTTTCATACTCGAAACCAAAACGACCGGATGGGTGCAAGAAGGACAAAACCGAAAAGAAGAAGAGGAAAGGAGATGATGAGCTCACAAATGCTATGGAAGCTATTGTGAAGGCAAGAAAAGAAGCGAACGAGGTGAGGAAAATGGCAAGGAACCAAGATGCCGCGACCGAGGAGAGGAGGTTGGCGGCCGAGGAGAGGAGGGTGGCCGCCGAGGAGAGGAAAGTGGCATTGGAGGAGAGGAAGGTGGGCATGGAGGAGCGAGCTAAGTTGTTAGAATGGGAAAAGCACTTGTTCTTCTTGGACACATCTTTGTTCAATGATGCGCAAAAGGAATATGTCAACCTTGCCCGTGAAGAAGTGTTGATTCAAAAAAGAGCCATGATCCGCACAATGGGTGGCGGTGTCCTTGGCGGCATGGGTGGCGGTGGCCTTGGCGGCATGGGTGGCGCTGGCCTCGGCGCCATGGGAGGCATGGGCCTCGGCGCCATGGGAGGCTTGGGTGGCTTCGGAGCCATGGTAGGCATGGGTGCACCTCCGGCCGCCATGGGAGGCATGGGTGGCTTTGGAGCCCCCTCCAACGCTATGGGAGGCATGGGTGGCTTTGGAGCACCCTCCAACGCTATGGGAGGCATGGGTGGCATGAGTTTTGCTTCTCTCATGGGAGGCATGGGTGCACCTCCGGCCATGGGTGGAATGTCTTTCGATGTGCCTCACACACATACCCATGAAAATGCCGTTGAAGATCTTGCCAAGACCGTCGGAGCTACACGTGATGCGGTGCGTGATGAGGTTAGGGAGGAAGATTCATCTTCGAAGGCGGTAGAATCGTCTTCAGAAGAAGAGGAAGACGACGAGGAAGATGATTGATGTGTTATATGACTTCAACTTTGTTGGATGAACTTGTATTTTGAACTTGGTTTGTATTTTGAACTTGGTTGGATGAACTTGTGGGCATGACTTTTATTCATCAACTTGTTTGTGTTAAATTTCACATGTTCATTGCATTTTGATGAATGTTTCAAACTATTTTTTGTCCAAATGCCATATATTTGGGCGCTGCTACAGCGGCGCGCGCGCTGCATTTTAGCGCGCTGCTGGAGTGGAGCGCGCGCGCTGTATTTTACAGCTACTGCTGGAGCCAGCTGTAATGCCCCAAGTGTAGGTCTTTCCTTTTTTGTAACCTTCCATGTGGGACCACCTTGACTTTGTCATGAGAGTTTCTATGCACGTATGATTTCATGTGTCACCTTCTACTTTGCATTTGCATGCATGCATCCATGCCATACCATCTTTACCATACCTTGTTTCTATGTCATGATCATGTGGGCATATGTGCTTACCAGGAGTTAGTGTTTGTGGTGTTATGATTGCATGTGATCTTGCTAGAGTTGTGTTGTGGTATTGCACTACCTTGTGATGCATGTGTGTTGGTGGTGATGGGTAGGAGTGAGTGCTAGCCATTTCAGAGCTCTTAGCTAATTTAATTTCTTTTCCCTCCTTGTATCTCATGTAAAAATTCCTTCTTCCCAAAAGTGATTCTAAAATGTCTCGTGGTTAGAGTAAAATGTGATTATGAGGAGTGCAATTTTGCTGACTTGTTCTTTGATTTTTTAAAGGTGCAAATAAACCCAAAACAGTAAGTTAATTACTGTTTTGCATTTATTTCAAATGGCTCCGAATATTACTTTCCTATTTTTTTCCCTAATGGGCCATAATTCCTTATGACCAGGGGGTATTCCTTTTGATTTTTAACTCAGTAGCTTATCTTGTGGATTATTTTTCCCTCTGTGTGTTTTTAAACTAAATAGAAAAACCCTCCCCTGTGTTTTCTATTTTTCCCTGGACAACATGGGCCTCCTTCCTGTTCGCTGGCCCATGCTCTCCCCTCCAGCGAGAGCCCACGCGAGAGCCCCCTCCTTTCCTTTCTTTCCCTGACGGCGTTACTTCTCCTTCCCCCGTTTTCTTCTTTCCGTCAGCGCGTGAGAGAGAGGGAGGAGCTGACGGTGCCGGGGCACGGACGTCGAGGGCCCCTATATATCTGGGCGTCCGAGCCTCCCCTCGAATAGGGTTTCCTCCTGCCGCCGCCATCTCTTTCTTCCCCCTCCATCTCTTCCTTTCCTCCCCAGGTAAGCTTCCTGTAGGTAGCAGAGAGTGCAGAGAAGAGAGAGTTCGTCGGCGTCTACCCCGCGGGCGTCGTCGGGCGGCACGGCCGCCATGTCCGGGGGCTCGGGGTGGTTCCCCGCGACCCATTCCCAGCGCTAGGAGCCCCGGGGAGCGACCCTCCCGTCGAGACCGTCCTTGTCTTCGGCGAGCATCGGGCGAACTCCTTCCCCTGCTTCGGTCTACGGCAGGACGACTTCATCGGCTCGTCTTCTTCCCCTCCGGCGCTCCTCCTCCCAGATCGGCGCCCCCTATTCCTGCTCGAGGTGACGACCTTCCTCCTCCCTTCTCCTCGGTTGGATCTGCCGGTGTAGACGACGTGCTTCCTCTGTTCGAGTAGAACTGCAGTAGGGTGCAGCGGTAGGCGTAGGATCTGCAGCAACAGGGCGTGGGGACGTGTTTATGCAGAGGGGCTCCCTCCTCTCGTGGTAGCCGCGCTATGGCTAGGATGGCCTCGCTGTTGGTGAGCCGCGGTAGGCTACCCCGGCAGCAGTTGCGTGGCGTGGCAGTAGTCGGGCGAGTTGGAGTGCGTGTGTGTTTGTAGCAGGGGTTCCTCCCCGCGTAGATGGGTGTTCGGCAGGTGCAGGCTCTTCCCCTCGTCGGTTCGCAACGTCGTGAGCAAGAGATCGTCGCTGGCAGCGCAGCGCAGCAACGCCGGTAAGGGGAGCCCGTCAGGATCTCTGGCGCTGGCGATTTCGGTAGACAGAGGGCGATTTCCTTTAGCTATTACCTTTGAGTTTTCCCCCTCTGTCAGTAATCACATCGTAGCCCAGTGGTTGTCCCATGTGTGCGCCTGATGAGAGGTTGTGGGTTCGATTCCCCCCCTCGGCGCTGTGTATTTTTGTTGTCAGTTTTCTGTTATTCCTGTGCAAGAGCAGCAGGGACATGTTTCCCTGTTCTCTTCCCCCATTCTGTCAACATAGTGGGGCTGGTGCAGTGGCTAGGTGGCGCTTTGTGTACCAGGAGGTACTGGGTTCGATTCCCAGGACCCTGATGTATGTTGTTGCTATTTTTTTGCTGTTTATAATTGTTCTTTCTCTTCCTTATGCTTGGGCAGCAAGATGGAGTTAAAATTCTTTTCCCTGCTAGTGTAGTTAGGAGCAGATCCCTTTGTGTGTGTGTTGCACACTTGCAAGATGATAGATGTTGTATTGCTAGCATTGTAAACCTTTGTGGATTGCATCTTGTGGTGTGAAGTTACACTTGGTAGAGGTGTGTGCATGTGATGTGTTTTTCTTGTGAGTGATGTTCTTAAGGGGTGATAGAAGCGCTAGCTATTCATGTTGGGTCACATCTTTTGAGCTTAAGTGGGTCTAAGTTGATCTTGTAGTTTCTTTTGCTTGCATGGATTTAGTGGGGTGTGGATGCCTCCCCCTCACCACATGGTTTTGATGTGATGAGATGCACTAGGTGGCTAACTATGTTAGCATGTGAAGGTGTGGATTCCTAGTTAAGCTAGGGTAGATTGTTGTGGGGGTTGCACTTTGGTGGTGACATGATTCCTAGGAAGATACTAGTAATGAATGTGAGAGTGTGTACCATCACATGCCCATATGTGGGGGGTGCATACTCACTTGTTAGCACAGAGTCCCAGTGTGATGTGCTTGATACTAGTAATATTGTGATATGGGTGTGGGTGTTGTTGATGTGCATGACACAAACATGGGGTTCAAACCCCCATGTCACTTTGTCATTGTGCACATAAAACTCACCTATGTAATTGTCATCTTAGAAGAATACCTTATGGAGTTGCATTTACATTTTGTTGAAAGTTTGGGCTTTGTTTCCATGGTATAGATGGAGCCCAAGGGCATGGATCTTTGTGTGTTAGTAGTAGGGGTTTGTGCTCAACACCATAGTGGTGTCAATCACCTCTTGGTGACATGTGTGTGCAAACTATGCCTAGACAAAGTGGGCATGTGGCTGGAAAATTCCAGATTTTTGAACTCTGAAAATTTCACTAAGTCTGGGATGCTGGAAACATTTTCTTCCCCTGTAGATGAGGATGTGCTGGTCATTCTGTTGAGAACTGGACTTAGTTCAGTGCTAGTATTTTGAACCTGGTATGTTTGTGAAGCTTCCTGTCAATGTTCAAGTCATTTGGAGTCCAGTATCTTGTATTTTGATTGCTGTCAAAAAGCTTCAGTACAGAAACAGAAACTCAGGTGCAGGAATATTCACTAAGTCCCTGAGATCTTATGGTTTTGGGACAGTTTGTGGCCTTGTAGCTTCTAGAGTTTAATTCCTTTTCTGTGATTCTTGCTGGATCTTGTAGTGTTCTTGGTTGGCAACAGCCACATATATTATTTGCCATGTTTGAAGACCTGTAGCTATGTTGCATGTTGCTCCCAAACAGCTAAGATGCAGAAACTGGCAGATTATGTAGTTCTGCCATTTTGTTCAAAGTTTGGGTTTATTTGTTGTTGGGGTGTTCTACCTTGCTCCATTTCATTCATGTTGGGTTAATATATGTCTTGGCAACCTGGGAATACCAGATTTGTGCCAGATGTGTGAGTGGTGTTGAATCTTTCACGTAGAGCTTCTTGTCTTGTGTCATTGATTCCCGTTGATCCGTAGCTCCGTTTGCAATGTACTTTATATGGTTTTGCACCGTTTTTACGAGCTGCATCCGTTCATGTCATTCCCATGCATGTCCAAATAGTTTAGTGCAAAGTTCTGTCCAGAAACTTGTTGTAGTTTATTTTTGCTTGTGCTAGTGATAGAAATAGTGGTGCATGCTCAACTTTCATCTCATGCATCATGTGATTGTTGCATTTTGTGGTGTTGCTGTTCATTGGCTGTTATTCTTATGTTGGGTAGCACCGGGAGCGGAGAACGAATACGTGGAGTCAGGAGAGTACGTGCAGGACGATCCAGAACCATTCCAAGCTGAGGATATCACAGGCAAGATGACATGACCTTGATCCCATCTCTAGACTTGTTATGTTAGTTTCGATTCCATGTCAAATTGCTCGCTGCCTACCACTGAAAAGATATTGCCTCTTCATATGCCATGAGCCTAAACACCTTACTCATTCCTAGCAAACTTGCATGGCTAGGTAGGCTTGCTCAGCTACTAATGTTAGCATTGTTAGTTGCAGGTGTTTTAAACTCATGTGATGACATGAGCTTGATATCATTATATTAAATTCTGCCATTTAATTAATGTATCTATATATTTGGTAAATGACGGGAGGCCTATCCTTTTGCCGGGTGTCTTGTTCCGTTATTGCCGCCTTAGTTACCGGTTACCGGTGTTTGATTCCATAATGATCGCTCCTAACACGTTCGGGGTTGTTATGGGGACCCCCTTGATAAATCGCGTAGTGCTAAGGCTTGTCCGGCAGGACCCAACTTTGGTTTTAATCTGCTAATCACATAATAACCTGCATAGGGAATAGCTACCCCGAGGAATTAATCAACAACCCGGGCCAGTGCTCCTCATGAGTGTTGGCCCCACCTGAACGATGTCCGGGGCCCCACTGGTCACCCAGAGGTTTAGCCATCCCGACGTCTAGCTCATCCGTCGTGTCCTGAGACTGAGATACGCGGCTCTTATCAGGGTCGTCGACACGACGGGAGGTCCTGCTAGTCTTGTCTTACCTTAGCGGTATATCATGCGTATAGGAATCCCGGTGAAGCTTTGGTTTCCCCCAAAGTTGAGGTTTTCCTCTAAGGAATCCGACGAGATCACGAGATTCGTGGTAGAGGATGCCTTTGCGGCCTGTGTTCGTTTGTGATGGACTAGTTGGAGCACCCCTGCAGGGTTTAATCTTTCGGAAAGCCGTGCCCGCGGTTATGTGGCAACTTGGAATATTTTGTTAACATCCGGTATTAGAGAACTTAAACATAAACTAATAAAAAAATCCAACTGTGTGCGTAACCGTGACTGTCCCTTCGAAGATCTCTCTTCGATCGGGAACATGGTGGGGTTATGAATGCCGTAGGTAGGTGTTCAGGATCACTTTCTGATCAAGTATTCTCGATCGTTAGCATAGACCACTTTCACTCCACTTTTGCGTAAGTTAGTCAAATATTCAATCATAGGTTGCAGCAGCCTGAAACACTTCATCCCTTCCATACCCAAATAACGTGACTAGATTTGGCACCAAGGTCCTAGATTGCTGAGTCCCCGTGGCTCACGGATTCCTCCGAAACTCCCAGCAGGTACAGGTATCTCGGAGGCAGATGATCCCGACGGCACCCAGCTGGCGTGACAGTACGACGAGGAGACAGATCGCCTTTACGTGAACTATCCAGAGGACTGAGCCGTGGTCGTGATCGTGGGCCTGCAGCGGGTAGCATAGCATTTTCCCTGTTTTGTAGTCCGTACCGGAACTACCTTGTTTGTATCTGCGTTGTACTCTGTATTATTAATAAGAAGACAGTTGAATCCCAGATTGTCTACTGTAATTATTATTATGTGCTATGTTTACTTGCTTGCGAAACGCTTAGATGCGCTTCTTTCCTATTCGGGGGCCTCGACCCCCAGATCGGAAAGGACCGCATCTTGGTCGTTACAAGTTGGTAATCAGAGCCTTACGACCATAGGAGCTTTTGTGTGATCGTATTTGGCCGAGTCGAGTCTAGTAAATGTTTTGAGTCTTAGTTATATCGGAGAGTAGGTTTCTTTTTTCTCCTCTTCTTTGCTCTGGTGAGGCCCGTCTTAGGGAATCTTTAACTCTACTCCTTTTCTCGCTCAAATTTTTTTTTAGGATCAAGCGGGTGTTTGCGAAATCTATATGATTTCGATGTGACGGGATCATGTCCTGGTGCCTCCTATCTGCTCTAAGTATCAGGGGAGTTGAGCTCCAGGGATTATCGCGCACATCGCCATCATTCAGATTTCTGAGTACCTAAGAACGGAGGGTGTTCGTTATTGCTTCAATACGGGTAGTGGTGAGATAACCCCGATGTCCCCAGTACTGGTGTAGATTGTTCGGGGGTACTACCACACTTTGTATCGTTGTGATCACGAGGATCTGTTGTGGACAAAGGTCCGAGACGCTGGTTGTGTGTTGAAGGATGTGATACAGGTGACGGCTTAGTTTAGAAGTTGTGTGAAATACTCCTTGTATCCGGGTGCCTGATTGCATGACCAGTTATTTCGGGAATTCATAGGTGGGATGTCTGGTAGTATCTTATAGGACTATCTTCCTACAGACGCTTGATTGAGGTTTGGAAATCTTGATCATATGTTTGTTCCGAGCAGTTCTAGCTCACACTTGTTTGCTGTGGCCTTATCGGAATTTTGTCGTCTGTTACTTTGAGATTGCACTCTTGCTATGTTGTTCGAGTGCAATGCTAAGTTCTATTCAGATATTCTATCTTTTGATTCAGCAATATCTTCAATTATTCTGTGGACTAATATGATGTCCGTCTTCAGGATGGCTCCACCAACTCGTCAGACCCCAGCGCGTGAGGATATGCCGCCTCCACCTCCTCCTCCGCCACCGCCGCCGCCGCCGCCTCCTCCTGCAGAGGCTTGGCAGGCAATGATGGCAGCTACCAATGCAAATACTCAGATGCTGTTGCAGTTGATCCAGGAGAGAGCCAATCATCAGCAGGGCAATTTCCAGCAGGGTGGCAATCACTTCGCCAGTCTGAGTCAGTTCCTGTCAAACCAGCCTAAGACGTTCACTTCTTGCGACCAGCCGTTTGATGCGGAAGATTGGATCCATGATATGAACAAACATTTTGAGTGTAGCAATGTGCGTCCAGAGGATTATGTCAAGTTTGCAACGTTTCAGTTGAAGGGGTAGGCTTCTATTTGGTGGCAGCAGCTTAAGGACTCCAGAGGTGGCAGGGTGATGTCTTGGGACGAGTTTTGTCGTGACTTCAGGTCCCACTACATCCCTTCCAGTTTTGTTGAGGAGATGCGTGAGAAGTTCAGGCGCTTGAAGCAGGGCAACAATTCTGTGTACAAGTACAATGTCGAGTTCCACGAGCTGGCCCGTTACGTGTTGCAGGATGTTCCGGATCAGAAGAGCAAGATATACCAGTTCAGGGGTGGCTTGAAGGAGGATTTGCAGTTAGCACTCGCTTTGCACGATCCTGAGGAGTTTGACAAATTCTATAACTTAGCTCT
The DNA here is from genome assembly GCF_904849725.1 of Hordeum vulgare subsp. vulgare. Lineage (NCBI taxonomy): Eukaryota > Viridiplantae > Streptophyta > Magnoliopsida > Poales > Poaceae > Hordeum > Hordeum vulgare. The sequence continues at coordinate 493,969,007 of NC_058518.1, read as the reverse complement.
CAGAGCAGAGGCAGCCTTGCTCAGGGTGGAGAACTCCAAGAAACGTTTCACAGATTCCAGCTCTTCCTCGACTCAGGTGGTTCAGAAGCAACAGAGGTTTTGGGTTTCTCCTCCTCCTCCTCGGCACTCTCAGCAGCCGAAGCACTCAGGTGGACGTGGTTCTTCCCGCCCACCCAACCCTGGCTTCCAGCAGAGGTATCAGCATCAGAAGCAAGGGCCTCCTCAGATTCAGTTCCGGCAGCCAGCATATGTCACTTGTCACAAATGTGGGCAGAAGGGTCACTATGCCAACAAATGCACTTCTCAGCTCTGTCTACCGCCTCCTCCTCCAGGCAAACCTCCTAGCAACGCTCTTGTGAAGTTCAACCCCAGATCAGCTCAAGTCAACATGGTGAATGCAGCTGAGGCAGAAAATTCATCGGATGTGATCATGGGTAATCTCTTAGTCAATGATTTTCCTGCTAAAGTCTTGTTTGATTCTGGTGCTTCGCATTCGTTTCTCTCCATTCCATTTGCATCCAAGCATAATGTTCCTGTTGAAGAGCTTCCTAGTCCGTTGTCAGTAGTTTCACCAGGCAAGTTCATGCATGCTAGTACCCGTGCTCCGGATGTTTCTATCAAGATGGACAATTATGCTTTTCTGGCCTCTCCGTATGTCTTGGGCAAGTCCGACATTGATTTGATCCTTGGTATGGACTGGTTGGCCATGAATAAGGCATCAATTGATTGTGCAACTAAAGAGGTGAAACTGACCCACTCTTCGGAGGATGTGATTATATTCGCGGCGCGCGATGACACAATCCGCTTGTTCTCCTTGAATGAAAAGGGTGAGATCAATCCCATTGAGCAAGTTCCAGTAGTCTGTGAATATCAGGACATGTTTCCTGAAGAGCTGCCAGGGATGCCTCCACACCGTGAAGTGGAGTTCGTTATTGAGCTTGAGCCAGGCACAGAGCCAGTGTGCAAACGGCCGTACAAGCTGGGTCCAGAAGAGTTGAAGGAACTCAAGAGGCAACTCGATGAGCAGGAGCGTTTGGGTTTGATCAGACGAGGCTCGTCTCCGTGGGGATGTGGTGTTCTGTTTGTCAAGAAGAAGGATGGTACGGAATGGCTGGTGTCGATTACCGCCCATTGAACAAGAAGACAATCAAGAACAAATACCCACTTCCGAACATAAATGAGTTGTTTGAGCAGCTGGAAGGTGCTAAAGTATTCTCCAAGCTTGATCTCAGAATGGGCTATCATCAGATTCGCATTCGCGAGGAAGACACTCCAAAGACGGCATTCAGGACCAGTTTTGGCTCATATGAGTATACGGTCATGTCTTTTGGTCTGGCTAATGCTCCTCCGAATTTTTGCCGATTGATGAACTATATTTTCTCGCCATTCAAGAATGAGTTTGTCTTGCTCTATCTCGATGGCATTCTAGTCTTTTCTGAGGATGAGGAAGAACATGAGAAACATCTCAGGTTGGTGCTTGATAAACTGAGAGAATACAAGCTGTATGCCAAGTTTTCCAAGTGCGAGTTCTGGCTGAAAGAAGTGGTTTATCTTGGGCATATTATCTCCGCCGAGGGCATTAAGGTTGATCCGTCCAAGGTTCAAGCCATTGTTGATTGGGAACCTCCGCAGAATGTGAAGTATCTTCGAAGCTTTCTCGGTCTTGCCGGATATTGCAGAAGATTCGTTGAGAACTTCTCCAAAATTGCCAAGCCGCTCTCTAGTCTTCTTCAGAAGGGTGTCAAGTATGTGTGGTCTCCAGAGTGTCAACTGGCTTTCGATACACTCAAAGAGAAGCTTACCTCCACTCCGGTATTGGCTCCTCCGGATGATTCCAAGCCGTACCAGGTCTTTTGTGATGCTTCTCTCCAGGGTTTTGGTGCAGTCTTGATGCAAGATAGGAAGGTGGTTGCTTATACCTCCAGGCAGCTGAAGCCTGCGGAGAAGAACTATCCTGTGCATGATCTCGAGCTAGCAGCTGTTGTGCACGCCTTGATGACTTGGAGACATCTCTTGTTGGAACGTAAGGTTGAAGTTTTCACCGATCACAAGAGCCTCAAGTATATCTTCACTCAGCCTAACTTGAATCTTCGGCAAACACGTTGGGTGGAAATGCTCCAGGATTTTAATCCGAGTGTTGAGTACACGCCAGGCAAGGCAAATGTTGTGGCAGATGCATTGAGCAGGAAGGCATATTGCAACAGTCTGATTCTGCAACCTCTCCAGCCGGGCCTTTCTGAGTCTTTCAGGAAGCTCAATCTTCAGCTGGTTCCTCAAGGTTTTCTTGCGAACCTTCAGATCTCTCCTACCTTGGAAGATCAGGTCAGAGCAGCTCAGCTACTTGATACTATGGTGAAGAAGGTCAAGATTGGTGTGGGAAAGAGTCTTCCCAAGTATAAGTGTTTCACTGTTGATGCCAGGGACACTTTGTTTTTCGAGGACCGCCTTGTCGTCCCAAAAGGTGATCTCAGGAAGGTGATCATGGAAGAAGCTCATAATTCTCTGCTTTCTATTCATCCGGGAAGCTCCAAGATGTACCATGACTTGAAGCAGACGTTCTGGTGGACCCGTATGAAGCGTGAAATTGCACAATTCGTTAATGAGTGTGATGTATGTCGAAGGGTGAAAGCAGAACATCAAAGACCAGCGGGCCTCTTGCAGCCTTTGCCGATTCCCGAGTGGAAGTTCGATCACATTGAGATGGACTTCATCACAGGGTTTCCGAAGTCCAAGAAGGGTAATGACGCTATCTTCGTCGTCATCGACAAATTGAGTAAAGTGGCGCATTTCCTACCAGTCAAGGAGTCCATTTCAGCAGCTCAGCTGGCAGAGTTGTACACCTCGAGGATTGTCTCGTTGCACGGTGTACCTATGATGATCTCATCAGATCGTGGGAGTATCTTCACTTCCAAGTTCTGGGACTCTTTTCAGTCTGCTATGGGCACGAAGATCCGCTTCAGCACAGCGTTCCATCCTCAGACTAGTGGTCAAGTGGAGAGGGTGAATCAAGTTCTTGAGGACATGCTGAGAGCCTGTGTTATCTCGTTTGGCATGAAGTGGGAAGATTGTCCGCCTTTCACGGAGTTCTCGTATAACAACAGTTATCAAGCTAGCTCTGGTAAGGCTCCGTTTGAAATTCTCTATGGCAGGAAGTGCCGTACTCCGCTCAACTGGTCCCAGACAGGCGAGCGTCAGATCCTTGGCAATGATATGATAGAAGAAGCTGAGGAGATGTGTCGGATCATTCGCGACAACCTCAGAGCAGCTCAGTCCCATCAGAAGAGCTATTACGATAGCAAGCACCGTGACATGTCGTATGAGCTTGATGATTTTGTCTATCTCAAGGTGTCGCCTATGAAGGGTATGCAGCGTTTTGGCATCAAAGGCAAGCTTGCACCTCGTTTCGTTGGTCCGTTCAGGGTGGTTGGCAAGAGGGGCGACCTCGCGCACCAGCTCGAGCTTCCGTCAACCTTTGCAAATGTCCATGATGTGTTCCATGTTTCTCAGCTTCGGAGGTGTTTCAAGAACCCCGAGCGCACTGTGCATCTTCAAGATATCGATCTTCGGTCTGACCTCTCTTATCGCGAGCATCCAGTTGCGGTTCTCGAGGCGACTGAGCGCAAGACCCGTAACAAGTCTGTCAAGTTTCTCAAAGTGCATTGGTCACACCATTCCGATAAAGAGGCTACGTGGGAACGCGAGGATCACCTCCGTTCCGAATTTCCCGAAATCTTTCAATCTTAGATCTCAAGGTCGAGATCTTGTTTGTAGTGTGGGAGAGTTTGTAATGCCCCAAGTGTAGGTCTTTCCTTTTTTGTAACCTTCCATGTGGGACCACCTTGACTTTGTCATGAGAGTTTCTATGCACGTATGATTTCATGTGTCACCTTCTACTTTGCATTTGCATGCATGCATCCATGCCATACCATCTTTACCATACCTTGTTTCTATGTCATGATCATGTGGGCATATGTGCTTACCAGGAGTTAGTGTTTGTGGTGTTATGATTGCATGTGATCTTGCTAGAGTTGTGTTGTGGTATTGCACTACCTTGTGATGCATGTGTGTTGGTGGTGATGGGTAGGAGTGAGTGCTAGCCATTTCAGAGCTCTTAGCTAATTTAATTTCTTTTCCCTCCTTGTATCTCATGTAAAAATTCCTTCTTCCCAAAAGTGATTCTAAAATGTCTCGTGGTTAGAGTAAAATGTGATTATGAGGAGTGCAATTTTGCTGACTTGTTCTTTGATTTTTTAAAGGTGCAAATAAACCCAAAACAGTAAGTTAATTACTGTTTTGCATTTATTTCAAATGGCTCCGAATATTACTTTCCTATTTTTTTTCCCTAATGGGCCATAATTCCTTATGACCAGGGGGTATTCCTTTTGATTTTTAACTCAGTAGCTTATCTTGTGGATTATTTTTTCCTCTGTGTGTTTTTAAACTAAATAGAAAAACCCTCCCCTGCGTTTTCTATTTTTCCCTGGACAACATGGGCCTCCTTCCTGTTCGCTGGCCCATGCTCTCCCCTCCAGCGAGAGCCCACGCGAGAGCCCCCTCCTTTCCTTTCTTTCCCTGACGGCGTTACTTCTCCTTCCCCGCTTTCTTATTTCCGTCAGCGCGTGAGAGAGAGGGAGGAGCTGACGGTGCCGGGGCACGGACGTCGAGGGCCCCTATATATCTGGGCGTCCGAGCCTCCCCTCGAATAGGGTTTCCTCCTGCCGCCGCCATCTCTTTCTTCCCCCTCCATCTCTTCCTTTCCTCCCCAAGTAAGCTTCCTGTAGGTAGCAGAGAGTGCAGAGAAGAGAGAGTTCGTCGGCGTCTACCCCGCAGGCATCGTCGGGCGGCACGGCCGCCATGTCCGGGGGCTCGGGGTGGTTCCCCGCGACCCATTCCCGGCGCTAGGAGCCCCGGGGAGCGACCCTCCCGTCGAGACCGTCCTTGTCTTCGGCGAGCACCGGGCGAACTCCTTCCCCTGCTTCGGTCTACGGCAGGACGACTTCATCGGCTCGTCTTCTTCCCCTCCGGCGCTCCTCCTCCCAGATCGGCGCCCCTCTTCCTGCTCGAGGTGACGACCTTCCTCCTCCCTTCTCCTCGGTTGGATCTGCCGGTGTAGACGACGTGCTTCCTCTGTTCGAGTAGAACTGCAGTAGGGTGCAGCGGTAGGCGTAGGATCTGCAACAACAGGGCGTGGGGACGTGTTGATGCAGAGGGGCTCCCTCCTCTCGTGGTAGCCGCGCTATGGCTAGGATGGCCTCGCTGTTGGTGAGCCGCGGTAGGCTACCCCGGCAGCAGTTGCATGGCGTGGCAGTAGTCGGGCGAGTTGGAGTGCGTGTGTGTTTGTAGCAGGGGTTCCTCCCCGCGTAGATGGGTGTTCGGCAGGTGCAGGCTCTTCCCCTCGTCGGTTCGCAGCGTCGTGAGCAAGAGATCGTCGCCGGCAGCGCAGCGCAGCAACGCCGGTAAGGGGAGCCCGTCAGGATCTCTGGCGCTGGCGATTTCGGTAGACAGAGGGCGATTTCCTTTAGCTGTTACCTTTGAGTTTTCCCCCTCTGTCAGTAATCACATCGTAGCCCAGTGGTTGTCCCATGTGTGCGCCTGATGAGAGGTTGTGGGTTCGATTCCCCCCCTCGGCGCTGTGTATTTTTGTTGTCAGTTTTCTGTTATTCCTGTGCAAGAGCAGCAGGGACATGTTTCCCTGTTCTCTTCCCCCATTCTGTCGACATAGTGGGGCTGGTGCAGTGGCTAGGTGGCGCTTTGTGTACCAGGAGGTACTGGGTTCGATTCCCAGGACCCTGATGTATGTTGTTGCTATTTTTTTTGCTGTTTATAATTGTTCTTTCTCTTCCTTATGCTTGGGCAGCAAGATGGAGTTAAAATTCTTTTCCCTGCTAGTGTAGTTAGGAGCAGATCCCTTTGTGTGTGTGTTGCACACTTGCAAGATGATAGATGTTGTATTGCTAGCATTGTAAACCTTTGTGGATTGCATCTTGTGGTGTGAAGTTACACTTGGTAGAGGTGTGTGCATGTGATGTGTTTTTCTTGTGAGTGATGTTCTTAAGGGGTGATAGAAGCGCTAGCTATTCATGTTGGGTCACATCTTTTGAGCTTAAGTGGGTCTAAGTTGATCTTGTAGTTTCTTTTGCTTGCATGGATTTAGTGGGGTGTGGATGCCTCCCCCTCACCACATGGTTTTGATGTGATGAGATGCACTAGGTGGCTAACTATGTTAGCATGTGAAGGTGTGGATTCCTAGTTAAGCTAGGGTAGATTGTTGTGGGGGTTGCACTTTGGTGGTGACATGATTCCTAGGAAGATACTAGTAATGAATGTGAGAGTGTGTACCATCACATGCCCATATGTGGGGGGTGCATACTCACTTGTTAGCACAGAGTCTCAGTGTGATGTGCTTGATACTAGTAATATTGTGATATGGGTGTGGGTGTTGTTGATGTGCATGACACAAACATGGGGTTCAAACCCCCATGTCACTTTGTCATTGTGCACATAAAACTCACCTATGTAATTGTCATCTTAGAAGAATACCTTATGGAGTTGCATTTACATTTTGTTGAAAGTTTGGGCTTTGTTTCCATGGTATAGATGGAGCCCAAGGGCATGGATCTTTGTGTGTTAGTAGTAGGGGTTTGTGCTCAACACCATAGTGGTGTCAATCACCTCTTGGTGACATGTGTGTGCAAACTATGCCTAGAAAAAGTGGGCATGTGGCTGGAAAATTCCAGATTTTTGAACTCTGAAAATTTCACTAAGTCTGGGATGCTGGAAACATTTTCTTCCCCTGTATATGAGGATGTTCTGGTCATTCTGTTGAGAACTGGACTTAGTTCAGTGCGAGTATTTTGAACCTGGTATGTTTGTGAAGCTTCCTGTCAATTTTCAAGTCATTTGGAGTCCAGTAGCTTCTATTTTGATTGCTGTCAAAAAGCTTCAGTACAGAAACAGAAACTCAGGTGCAGGAATATTCACTAAGTCCCTGAGATCTTATGGTTTTGGGACAGTTTGTGGCCTTGTAGCTTCTAGAGTTTAATTCCTTTTGCTGTGATTCTTGCTGGATCTTGTAGTGTTCTTGGTTGGCAACAGCCACATATATTATTTGCCATGTTTGAAGACCTGTAGCTATGTTGCATGTTGCTCCCAAACAGCTAAGATGCAGAAACTGGCAGATTATGTAGTTCTGCCATTTTGTTCAAAGTTTGGGTTTATTTGTTGTTGGGGTGTTCTACCTTGCTCCATTTCATTCATGTTGGGTTAATATATGTCTTGGCAACCTGGGAATACCAGATTTGTGCCAGATGTGTGAGTGGTGTTGAATCTTTCACGTAGAGCTTCTTGTCTTGTGTCATTGATTCCCGTTGATCCGTAGCTCCGTTTGCAATGTACTTTATATGGTTTTGAACCGTTTTTACGAGCTGCATCCGTTCATGTCATTCCCATGCATGTCCAAATAGTTTAGTGCAAAGTTCTGTCCAGAAACTTGTTGTAGTTTATTTTTGCTTGTGCTAGTGATAGAAATAGTGGTGCATGCTCAACTTTCATCTCATGCATCATGTGATTGTTGCATTTTGTGGTGTTGCTGTTCATTGGCTGTTATTCTTATGTTGGGTAGCACCGGGAGTGGAGAACGAATACGTGGAGTCAGGAGAGTACGTGCAGGACGATCCAGAACCATTCCAAGCTGAGGATATCACAGGCAAGATGACATGACCTTGATCCCATCTCTAGACTTGTTATGTTAGTTTCGATTCCATGTCAAATTGCTCGCTGCCTACCACTGAAAAGATATTGCCTCTTCATATGCCATGAGCCTAAACACCTTACTCATTCCTAGCAAACTTGCATGGCTAGGTAGGCTTGCTCAGCTACTAATGTTAGCATTGTTAGTTGCAGGTGTTTTAAACTCATGTGATGACATGAGCTTGATATCATTATATTAAATTCTGCCATTTAATTAATGTATCTATATATTTGGTAAATGACGGGAGGCCTAGCCTTTTGCCGGGTGTCTTGTTCCGTTATTGCCGCCTTAGTTACCGGTTACCGGTGTTTGATTCCATAATGATCGCTCCTAACACGTTCGGGGTTGTTATGGGGACCCCCTTGATAAATCGCGTAGTGCTAAGGCTTGTCCGGCAGGACCCAACTTTGGTTTTAATCTGCTAATCACATAATAACCTGCATAGGGAATAGCTACCCCGAGGAATTAATCAACAACCCGGGCCAGTGCTCCTCATGAGTGTTGGCCCCACCTGAGCGATGTCCGGGGCCCCACTGGTCACCCAGAGGTTTAGCCATCCTGACGTCTAGCTCATCCGTCGTGTCCTGAGACTGAGATACGCGGCTCTTATCAGGGTCGTCGACACGACGGGAGGTCCTGCTAGTCTTGTCTTACCTTAGCGGTATATCATGCGTATAGGAATCCCGGTGAAGCTTTGGTTTCCCCCAAAGTTGAGGTTTTCCTCTAAGGAATCCGACGAGATCACGAGATTCGTGGTAGAGGATGCCTTTGCGGCCTGTGTTCGTTTGTGATGGACTAGTTGGAGCACCCCTGCAGGGTTTAATCTTTCGGAAAGCCGTGCACGCGGTTATGTGGCAACTTGGAATATTTTGTTAACATCCGGTATTAGAGAACTTAAACATAAACTAATAAAAAAAGCCAACTGTGTGCGTAACCGTGACTGTCCCTTCGAAGATCTCTCTTCGATCGGGAACATGGTGGGGTTATGAATGCCGTAGGTAGGTGTTCAGGATCACTTTCTGATCAAGTATTCTCGATCGTTAGCATAGACCACTTTCACTCCACTTTTGCGTAAGTTAGTCAAATATTCAATCATAGGTTGCAGCAGCCTGAAACACTTCATCCCTTCCATACCCAAATAACGTGACTAGATTTGGCACCAAGGTCCTAGATTGCTGAGTCCCCGTGGCTCACGGATTCCTCCGAAACTCCCAGCAGGTACAGGTATCCCGGAGGCAGATGATCCCGACGGCACCCAGCTGGCGTGGCAGTACGACGAGGAGACAGATCGCCTTTACGTGAACTATCCAGAGTTCTGAGCCGTGGTCGTGATCGTGGGCCTGCAGCGGGTAGCATAGCATTTTCCCTGTTTTGTAGTCCGTACCGGAACTACCTTGTTTGTATCTACGTTGTACTCTGTATTATTAATAAGAAGACAGTTGAATCCCAGGTTGTCTACTGTAATTATTATTATGTGCTATGTTTACTTGCTTGCGAAACGCTTAGATGCGCTTCTTTCCTATTCGGGGGCCTCGACCCCCAGATCGGAAAGGACCGCATCTTGGTCGTTACACCAGCGCTGCGCGATGCGCCAAACCAGGCGACCAGCGCGCGACAAACTAGTTTTTTAGGCGCGGCGCAAAGCACGCCTGTTGGAGATGCTCTAAGATCATCTCCGACAGCCGCGCTTCGCGCCGCGCCCAAAAAATGTTTTTACAACGCGCGTCGGCTGGTTTAGCGCAGGGATAGGCGCTGGCTCCAACAGCCGCGCTATAATGCAGCGTGCGCGCGCCGCTCCAGCAGTGCCCAAAAATGCAGCGCGCGCACAACATTTTTTAAAGTAGATTCCATTAAATAAAAACGATATAAAGTTATTTTACATAGATTGCAACTAGATAGGTAGTTCGAAAACATAGATAGATAGTTCGGTGCTAGATAGTTCGAAAACAAAAAAACTCCTAGTCGCTCTAGTCATCTGCACCATCATCATCGTCGTTGGTGTCGTCAGAGGTTGACAGCCAGATGTCAAACCAACGCTCATCTTCTTCAGTGAAGAAGGACCTCCCGCCTGCATTGACGAGGTCGGCTTGCGCACACGCCAATGCCTTCCGACGACGCCTGTCCAACCGCTCCTCGCGGCGTCGTTCCCAATATTCCTGCTCGTAGGCGACGTCCTCCGGGTGGCGTCGGCGCCACTCCGCCATGACCCGCTCGTCCTCCTGGGCGACGAGGAGGCGGCGCTGCAGCGCAGTGTGCTCCGCACGGTCCTATGCGGAGTTTAGACGAGGCGGCGGGGCCAGGTCTAACGCCTGCTGGAGCGTGTGGACGTCCGGAAAATTCATTTGGAGGCGCGGCCTGCCTAGGCGCCACGCCGCCGCGTCGAACGCGCGGGCGGCCTCGTGCGCCGTGTCGTACGTTCCGAGGCTCAGCCGGAGATCACCGGAGCGTATCTCGGCGTAGAACCCGCCGTTGGGGCGCTGGCGGACGCCGCGGTAGCCCGACGCAGAACGGCGACGCGGCGGCATGGTGGTGCGTCGGCGGCGGCGGCGGCGCGAGAGGCAGTGAGAGCGCGCTGGGGCGGCGGCGCGAGAGGCAGAGGGAGATAGAACGCGGCGCGAGAGGCAGAGGTTGAGGCGAGGAAGCGGCAGCGCGCTGCCTTTTATGGGCGCGCGGGACGCGGCGCCGCAAAAATGGCGTGCGGGCTGCCGCCTTTTCACGCGCGCGCTAGCGGTTCCCGCGCGCGCGGTTTTCCCGCCGCCGCTGGAGCGCGCCAATCTGTCCCGCGCGCGGTAAAATGCCGGTTTAGCGCGCGCCCGCCTTTTTGCGCCGCTGTTGGAGATGCTCTAAGGACCCACCTAATCATTGAGTTTCACACTAATCGTGCCACCTGCCAATTTTTTTTTCACCGAGGCAATCCATTTAAGATCAAAGTCCCTCATTTTATGACAATTAAGAAGAAATTCCCAGTTCACTTTATCGTAAGCCTTCTCAAAGTCTAATTTAAGAACAATGCGAGTTTTCTTCCTAGCATAGCAATGATGGAGGATTTCATGCAAGGACATTAATCCCATCCATGATATATTTTTTTATAAAAGCATTTTGATGCCTACTAAATAAGATGTCTACGAATGGTTCCAATCTGATAGTAAGCACATTAGTAATCAACTTGTAAACGCAGCGGAGCAAACATATGGGACAAAATTGCTGGATCTTATTAGCACCAGTAATCTTAGGCAGGAGTGTAATAATACCATAATTCAGACGTTGGGCATCTAGTTTGTTGTCATCGAACCACTCAAAGAGTAGCAACACCTCTTTCTTCACAATCCCCCAACAATGTTGAAAAAACTCTATAGGAATGTAATCTGGACCAACAGCTTTAAGTGTGCAGACCCTGCGGGTTCGAGAACTATGTAGACATGACCCGAGAGACTCCTCGGTAAATATCCAATAGCGGGACCTGGATACCCATATTGGATCCTACATATTCTACGAAGATCTTATCGTTTGAACCTCAGTGCCAAGGATTCATATAATCCCGTATGTCATTCCCTTTGTCCTTCGGTATGTTACTTGCCCGAGATTCGATCGTCAGTATCCGTATACCTATTTCAATCTCGTTTACCGGTAAGTCTCTTTACTCGTTCCGTAATACAAGATCCCGCAACTTACACTAAGTTACATTGCTTGCAAGGCTTGTGTGTGATGTTGTATTACCGAGTGGGCCCCGAGATACCTCTCCGTCACACGGAGTGACAAATCCCAGTCTCGATCCATACTAACTCAACTAACACCTTCGGAGATACCTGTAGAGCATCTTTATAGTCACCCAGTTACGTTGCGACGTTTGATACACACAAAGCATTCCTCCGGTGTCAGTGAGTTATATGATCTCATGGTCATAGGAATAAATACTTGACACGCAGAAAACAGTAGCAACAAAATGACACAATCAACATGCTACGTCTATTAGTTTGGGTCTAGTCCATCACGTGATTCTCCTAATGACGTGATCCAGTTATCAAGCAACAACACCTTGTTTATAATCAGAAGACACTGACTATCTTTGATCAACTGGCTAGCCAACTAGAGGCTTGCTAGGGACGGTGTTTTGTCTATGTATCCACACATGTAAATGAGTCTTCATTCAATACAATTATAGCATGGATAATAAACGATTATCTTGATACAGGAATTATAATAATAACTATATTTATTATTGCCTCTAGGGCATAATTCCAACAAGGATGCCAATTCCTTGGTCGCTCATTGGTAAGTTGGTCGTCAAAGAAGCAGAATTGCGTCTCTTTATCATCCACCGAAGCTGAGTATGTGGCAGCTACAAGTTGTTGTGCACAATTGCTATGGATGAGGCAAACTTTAAAGGATTATGTGGATTGAAGTGCCTCTTCTATGTGACAATCAAAGTGCTATCAAGATTTCCCTCAACCCAGTGCAACATAGCAAAACCAAACATATTGATATTCGCCATCACTTCATTCGTGAACATATCAAGCTAGGTGATATTGAGGTTCATTTCATCCACATTGAAGAGCAACTTGCAAATATTTTCACTAAGCCTCTAGATGAAGCAAGGTTCCGGGAGTTAAGGCATGAGCTAAATATCATTGATTCAAGTAATGTGGATTGAAACTAGGCATGTTGCACCTCACTTTGTATTTCATCTTGGTCTAGATGTAGGCATGGACATAGGGGGAGTGTTGTTCTCTCAATGAACTTTCCCTCCCCCATTATGCATAAATCAATCTAGTCTTTCACTTTAGCCATTGTCAAATGGCACTTGTGCTTCAAAGACGAGCATTGGTCATGAACCCAAGGATAATTCTTCGCGGTGTCATACCATTGTCTCAAACATAGGTGGCCTCGGCCACCGCCCCTCCCACCTTTCTTTCGTATAGAAGAAAGGATATACAATGACAAGTCAGTACATATTTCTAGGTGCTATCTCCTTTACTTACTTGTCATTTGCCCAAGTTCTTCTCTTATCCTAGGCTGCGTTGTGACTTTTGCAGCGGTACTACCGTCAGGGGTAGCGGTACTACCGCCCAGGACTCCAGCGGTACTACCGCCAGGGGTAGCGGTACTACCGCCAGGACCCGAGCGGTACTACCGCCAGGATTCCCATCTAACACGACCTGCTAGGAAATTTTTAGGGCTGTCTCAAGGGGGAGCGGTACTACCGCCAAGACCCTAGCGGTACTACCGCTGCATCCAGCGGTACTACCGCTGCATCCAGCGGTACTACCGCCAGGTAGTACCGCTGCAGCCAGCGGTAGTACCGCTGGAGCTCGGGCAGAGAGTGGGAAAACGGTCTGATTTTCCCCCCACTATATAAAGGGTTCTTCTAGCTGTGGAACCTTATCTCTTACCCTCCCAAGCTCCATTGTTGCATCCTAAGCTCAAAAGTGCCCGATCTCTGTCCCTAGCCCATCAAACTTGTTGATTCTTTAGGGATTGGTTGAGAAGGCCTAGATCCACACTTCCACTAAGAGAAAAGTTGATTCCCCCACCAATCCCTTGCGGATCTTGTTACTCTTGGATGTTTGAGCATCCTAGACGGTTGAGGTCACCTCGAAGCCATAGTCCATTGTGGTGAAGCTTCGTGGTCTAGTTGGGAGCCTCCAAGCTTTGTGTGGAGTTGCCCCAACCTTGTTTGTAAAGGTTCGGTCGCCGCCTTCAAGGGCACCTATAGTGGAATCACGGTACCTTGCATCGTGCGAGGGCGTGAGGAGAATACGGTGGCCTTAGTGGCTTATTGGGGAGCATTGTGCCTCCACATCGCTCCAACGGAGACGTACTTCCTGTCAAAGGGAAGGAACTTCGGTAACACATCCTCGTCTCCATCGATTCCACTTGTGGTTATCTCTAACCTTTACTTTGTGTATGCTTATGTTGTTAACTATATCTTACTTGTCTTAATAGCTCTCGTTGTTAGCTCCATTAGGGTTCACCTCATTGTCGTAATATTTGTGAACCCATATGGTGTTTACCTTAACTTGCTAAGATTAATTAAAAAGTGGTCGTTGTCTATTCACCCCCCCCTCTAGTCAACCATATCGATCCTTTCACATCTCCTTGGTGTCGGCTACCGCATCCACGTCAGGGAGTGGCGGCTCAAGGCGCACGCCGACAACGAGGATCAGGTCCACCACGTCCGCCTTTGCTTGAAAGGCGTCCCGCTCCACAGCTGGAATAACTACATCACCACCTTCCTCATCGGTCGTGGCTTCTCCCTCGACTACATCGAGCCGCACTCGCTGCGGAAGGAGGACACTCGGGGCATGGCTCTTTGGGCATGGACAACCGATCCCAACGCCATCCCCAAGGTAAAATGGATCACCCTCCCGGCCCGTGGCCACCGCCGTCAGGGGCGACACGGGCTGCGATATCGCGTCATCATCCACCTCGACATCCACGAGGACCACTTCAAGAGGAGCGATGATGACAACAACCCAGTCCCTGGTGAAAATCGGTATGACAACAACCCCGTCCCTCGTTTCGGTGGCACCGAAAGGAATATGTTGGTGGTACCGAGATTCTAGGGTTTGGCATAGGTTATGTCTCTAATGAAAATCGGTATGGCCAAATGGATAAAGTTGGTGGCACCGATATTGATGTTTAGGCTTTGGACATAGAATTTTGTGGGAGAATTTCATGAGTATTTTTTGTGGCTATCTCTAAGCACTTGAGCAACCGGATCATCATGGATACCTCATCCCCTTTTAATAGTATTGACTTTCCTATGGCTCAAATATGATTTCTCACAAATATAGAATGTAGAGTCTTGTAGCTTGAAGCTTGGTCAATCCTATTCCTTTCCTTGCATCGAAGGGTTCTCCTCACAATCCTTAGCCAGTGCATCTTTGAACTTTTCTGAAATATACTTAAATAAAATCATTAGTTCAATAACACATATGTTGTTATTAATTACCAAAATCACCATATGAAGAAGTTGTGCTTTCAACCAGAAGCGCTTTTTTCTGACGGGCGACCACATCAAATGGTATTGGGTGGGCTCACAATGGTTGCAAGTGGGCGCCGCAACGTTGAATAGGCGAAATAATCAATTAAGGAGTACTTATTTCAAATAAAGATCACCTCAACCTCCCCGGCTTGCGACAAGTAACGCGCTGCATGTGCACCACTTGTTGCGTTTTCCCTTTTTTCTAAATCTGTTTACTCAAAAAGAAATTATCTCTTAAATCATGCATCCAATCTCAAACAATTTTTACTGTTGGATTTCTCATGTCGAGATCTTTGAAATTAGATCTCATGTTGATAGATTTTGATGATTTTTTTAAATAATACCAAGCAAAAAAACTGAACCGAGTGCATTTCCGAGAAGCAAGGCCGTGCCTCTCATGAAAGCAAATCCGTGACTATCACAAAAATAAAAAAGATATTTTTATTTTTATTTAAAAAAATAAGAAAGACCGATTAGAAACCCCAAATAATCGTTTAAAAAGCCAAAAAGGCATGTGAAAAATAAAGAAAACAAAAATCAAAGAAAGCGTTCAGAGCGTGACACATGACAATGCGCGTTGAGAGCGCGTCAAGTGACGCGCTCTCAGATCATCCTAGGTGACCTTTAGGGAAGGAGCGCTCCTTAACTAATTGTCATCCTAAACGTTCAGAACATCCCTTCTATTCATTTTTTAGACAACCTTTTTATTCATTTAAATGGCTGATACTGTTTGGATACGTATGGGAGGCCCATTGCTGGAAGCAGCGCTTTCCTGCAATGCGATATTGCAAGTCCGCGATCTCCTGCAAAAGCAATGTTTCAAGCCCATTGCCCAGCGGATGTGATGCGGCTGACGGAAGCTTGATGGTCCAACATGATTGTGGCTGCTGCAAGCCAAGCTCTCTGTTGTGAAAGCTAGCAATGTTGCCGCTGGCTACCTTTTCGAACCGGGTTTTTCCCCCTTTTCATTATTTTCATAACAGAAATACATAGTTTTTGAGCAGAGATAAAAGACAAAGAGATTAGGAAAAGAGGAAGAGCGAGTCCGAGGCAATATCAGAAAACCCACTGTATGTGTCTGTCATCAGGAACATCAGACTATGGGGCGAAAACCCAATATCACCTAAGATCACCTAAACAATTACCACAGTACTGCAATATTACATAAATCCAACACAAAAGGTGTGATAGCCTGGCTTATTAGGAATGATAGGCTACTCATATCAATAAAGAATTCCTTCTTTTTCGGAAGCCCATTCGAACTTTGGAGTAGTTCTAGGATGGGTGACCGACCGGGAAGTTGATCTCGGGTGCGCATGAATAAGGACAAAGTGCGTAGAAAAGACTAGTATTGATATGCGGGGCAAGTCTAGATCCAAACCGCATCATAGATCACAAGACCAGCCATAAAATAGAGACACCATGTCTTGATCATCAAAAGCAAGAAGGCCCATTGAACCCTTCACAATTCAGCAACTCCTGGAAGCTCATCCTAGTACATCAGCCTCTTCATCCTAGTTGATCAGGAAAGTACAAGGTGTTTCGCCTGGCCACTGCCTTTTTTCATGTTGCCTTCTAGTAGGTATAGCATTCTCACAAACTTGCCACATAAAAATTTGAATCTTTACAAGAATACTGAACTTCGAGATCCATTTGAAATCAGATCCTGCTAGGTCTTTTTCCAGCCACCTATACATTGATTTAGCACAAAAAGTTCTCGACTTATCAAGTTTCCAGTAAATTTCATCCGAGACATCATTCTTCATATTATTCATAGCAGTTTTTTTCAAATCTTTCCACTGTTGCATCAAATCAGGAGATAATCTTCTTCTGAAAGAAGAGACCTGATACATATCCCCAATCTTATCTAGATAGCAGCGCGGATCAGCGCAAATATCAATAAGACTAGGGTATATATCTTTAAAAGTAATCCCATTCTCAATTTCATCTAACCACAACCTAGCAATATTCCCTTTATTCACTTGAACCCCTCTCCCGGCCATATACAAGTCTTTCACTTTCAGTAAGGAATCACTAGCTTTAAATTTAACTGAAGTCACATCAGTTTTTTTAAGTATTTAGCTCTAACAATATCTTGCCAAAGACCTTCTTTTTTATCAAGCTTCCACCACCATTTGACTAGCAAGCTTATGTTTTGCTTTCTCAGATATTTTACTTCTAGCCCCCTTTATTTTTGGATCTACACACCCAGCTCTATTTCACCATATGGTAACTTTTCTTCTTGCCATCCCTATGCCAAAATAATTTTCTTCTAGGCTTATCCCACTTTTCCAGAGTGGTTTTGTTCAGCAAAAACATATAGACATGTAAAAAAGTTGGGATATGGGACAACACATCGTTCACTTTGATAAGCCTCCCTCCCGAGGAAAGTGCCTCACTTATCGAGGACTCGCTGCTATTCTCAAATTTTTCATCAACAAACACCCAATCACTACTTTTTAGGCATGCATAACTAACATGCATCCCTAAGTACTTGACAGGGAAGGAGCCAATTTGGCAGTTAAAGATGTCCGCATATAGCTTCATCCTATCATCATCCACACAAACAGAAAAGATCTCACTTTTCAAAAAATTATCTTCAAACCAGACATGATTTCACACAGATAAAGGAGCAACTTAATGTGAATAGCCTTTTTAGGATTATCCTCAAAGCACAGGATTGTATCATGTACATATTGAAGAATGTCTATTCCATCGGGGATCAAATCGGTTGCAAGACCACGAAACAAGCCAACTTTTTGTGCTTCCAGCACCATTTTTTGCTAAGCAATCCACATCAAGATTAAAGAGGAAGGGGGAGAAGGGATCTCCCTGACGAACCCCCTTCGAGCTTTGGAAGTAAGAGCATCTCCAACAGCCGCGCTATACTAGCGCCGCCGCAAAAAAGGCAAATATAGCGCGCGCGCAACGCGAGGGACAGCTCCAGCGGGCGCGCTAAAACCGCGCGCGCGCTAAAACGAGTTGGGTGCGCTGGCCATAGCCCCATCCCGCGCTGTGTATTTCGGACATCCACTTCCGCGCGCGGAAGACTCGAGCGCGCGCGCGAACTCTCCCCTTTTCTTCCTCCTTGCTCCCGCGCTCGCCGGCGCCAGCGCCACTGCCACCATGGACGCGCACACCGGCACCCCGCTGACCCCGCTGTACAGCCGCGACCCCCCCGTCGCCGCCGCCGCCGCAGCCGCCGAAAACCCTAGCGCGGCGGGCGTTGGCGCTGGCGCCGCCGGCGCTGCCGGAACTCCGCCTACCGTCGGCCTCACGCGCAGCCTCTTCTTGCCGCCGCGGATGACCACGCCGACGGGTGGCGTCGCGCCGGCGCCGTCCCGTGCCGCCGCCGCACCGTCGGAGCGGAAGAAAGGAAAAACATCCGCGAAGAAGAAGACGACGGACGGGTCCGGCAGCTCGAAGACGAAGAAGAAGCTTGCAGGGCGGCGGACCGGCGCGGCGTCTACCGAAGCGCCGGCGAGCTCACTCGTTGAGCCGGCGGCCGACGCGCACCACGTGTTCGACGAAATGCCCCCAAGGTGAAAAAAATTCCAACTTTTATTTTCTTGTTATTTTTTCAATGCATCATCATATAGATAGCTTATATTTGCATTGTTCAAAAACTTTGTAGTCTCAACGATGATGCATACATGTCAACTATGGGTGTTGGGTCCAACAATTCGCATTGGTCTCAAACCAATGACATCCATTTGGACGAGCATGAGTTTGAGGTGGACGAGGAGGGTGAGGGCATTGTCAAGGCGCCGAAAGGAAGAGCGGGCAATTACACCACCAACGATGACAAATTACTATGCAATACTTGGTTGCAAGTGTCGAGGGATCCATCCGTTGGAGGTGATCAAAGTAGAGATGCTTATTGGGGGCGAATGAAAGAACACTTTGATGCTCAGAACGTGAGTGGAATTCACCGCTCCGAGAGATCACTTCGGTCCCGATGGTCGACAATCAACTCGGATTGTCAAAAGTGGGCGGCCGCACAAAAGGCAGTTGACAAGCTTAACCCAAGTGGCACAAATGAGGATGATAGAGTAAGTGGCATCTCATACATGTTCATCATACTTGTTTTTGGTGTCCGAAGTGCTAACTTGTTTTGTTTTTCTTGTAGTACAACATTGCACAAAACTTGTTCAAAGAAGAGACGAGGACAACCAAGAAGGGGAAGATCAAGAAAGGAAAAATCTTTACCTTGCCTCATTGCTACGAAGTGTTGAAGGATGATGAGAAATGGAAGAAGCGTGAAGATTTGGATGATTTGCATTTGAGCAACAAACGCAAGCGCACAATTGAGTTGAATGATGATGAGGAGGATGATGCATCAAGTGATGACGGCAAGAGAAGCCCCACACCCAACTCGGTTTCATACTCGAAACCAAAACGACCGGATGGGTGCAAGAAGGACAAAACCGAAAAGAAGAAGAGGAAAGGAGATGATGAGCTCACAAATGCTATGGAAGCTATTGTGAAGGCAAGAAAAGAAGCGAACTTGGTGAGGAAAATGGCAAGGAACCAAGATGCCGCGGCCGAGGAGAGGAGGTTGGCGGCCGAGGAGAGGAGGGTGGCCGCCGAGGAGAGGAAAGTGGCATTGGAGGAGAGGAAGGTGGGCATGGAGGAGCGAGCTAAGTTGTTAGAATGGGAAAAGCACTTGTTCTTCTTGGACACATCTTTGTTCAATGATGCGCAAAAGGAATATGTCAACCTTGCCCGTGAAGAAGTGTTGATTCAAAAAAGAGCCATGATCCGCACAATGGGTGGCGGTGTCCTTGGCGGCATGGGTGGCCGTGGCCTTGGCGGCATGGGTGGCGCTGGCCTCGGCGCCATGGGAGGCATGGGCCTCGGCGCCATGGGAGGCTTGGGTGGCTTCGGAGCCATGGTAGGCATGGGTGCACCTCCGGCCGCCATGGGAGGCATGGGTGGCTTTGGAGCCCCCTCTAACGCTATGGGAGGCATGGGTGTCTTTGGAGCACCCTCCAACGCTATGGGAGGCATGGGTGGCATGAGTTTTGCTTCTCTCATGGGAGGCATGGGTGCACCTCCAGCCATGGGTGGAATGTCTTTCGATGTGCCTCACACACATACCCATGAAAATGCCGTTGAAGATCTTGCCAAGACCGTCGGAGCTACACGTGATGCGGTGGGTGATGAGGTTAGGGAGGAAGATTCATCTTCGAAGGCGGTAGAATCGTCTTCGGAAGAAGAGGAAGACGACGAGGAAGATGATTGATGTGTTATATGTCTTCAACTTTGTTGGATGAACTTGTATTTTGAACTTGGTTTGTATTTTGAACTTGGTTGGATGAACTTGTGGGCATGACTTTTATTCATCAACTTGTTTGTGTTAAATTTCACATGTTCATTGCATTTTGATGAATGTTTCAAACTATTTTTTGTCCAAATGCCATATATTTGGGCGCTGCTACAGCGGCGCGCGCGCTGCATTTTAGCGCGCTGCTGAAGTGGAGCGCGCGCGCTGTATTTTACAGCTACTGCTGGAGCCAGCTGTAATGCCCCAAGTGTAGGTCTTTCCTTTTTTGTAACCTTCCATGTGGGACCACCTTGACTTTGTCATGAGAGTTTCTATGCACGTATGATTTCATGTGTCACCTTCTACTTTGCATTTGCATGCATGCATCCATGCCATACCATCTTTACCATACCTTGTTTCTATGTCATGATCATGTGGGCATATGTGCTTACCAGGAGTTAGTGTTTGTGGTGTTATGATTGCATGTGATCTTGCTAGAGTTGTGTTGTGGTATTGCACTACCTTGTGATGCATGTGTGTTGGTGGTGATGGGTAGGAGTGAGTGCTAGCCATTTCAGAGCTCTTAGCTAATTTAATTTCTTTTCCCTCCTTGTATCTCATGTAAAAATTCCTTCTTCCCAAAAGTGATTCCAAAATGTCTCGTGGTTAGAGTAAAATGTGATTATGAGGAGTGCAATTTTGCTGACTTGTTCTTTGATTTTTTAAAGGCACAAATAAACCCAAAACAGTAAGTTAATTACTGTTTTGCATTTATTTCAAATGGCTCCGAATATTACTTTCCTATTTTCTTTCCCTAATGGGCCATAATTCCTTATGACCAGGGGGTATTCCTTTTGATTTTTAACTCAGTAGCTTATCTTGTGGATTATTTTTCCCTCTGTGTGTTTTTAAACTAAATAGAAAAACCCTCCCCTGCGTTTTCTATTTTTCCCTGGACAACATGGGCCTCCTTCCTGTTCGCTGGCCCATGCTCTCCCCTCCAGCGAGAGCCCACGCGAGAGCCCCCTCCTTTCCTTTCTTTCCCTGACGGCGTTACTTCTCCTTCCCCGCTTTCTTCTTTCCGTCAGCGCGTGAGAGAGAGGGAGGAGCTGACGGTGCCGGGGCACGGACGTCGAGGGCCCCTATATATCTGGGCGTCCGAGCCTCCCCTCGAATAGGGTTTCCTCCTGCCGCCGCCGTCTCTTTCTTCCCCCTCCATCTCTTCCTTTCCTCCCCAGGTAAGCTTCCTGTAGGTAGCACAGAGTGCAGAGAAGAGAGAGTTCGTCGGCGTCTACCCCGCGGGCATCGTCGGGCGGCACGGCCGCCATGTCCGGGGGCTCGGGGTGGTTCCCCGCGACCCATTCCCAGCGCTAGGAGCCCCGGGGAGCGACCCTCCCGTCGAGACCGTCCTTGTCTTCGGCGAGCACCGGGCGAACTCCTTCCCCTGCTTCGGTCTACGGCAGGACGACTTCATCGGCTCGTCTTCTTCCCCTCCGGCGCTCCTCCTCCCAGATCGGCGCCCCCTCTTCCTGCTCGAGGTGACGACCTTCCTCCTCCCTTCTCCTCGGTTGGATCTGCCGGTGTAGACGACGTGCTTCCTCTGTTCGAGTAGAACTGCAGTAGGGTGCAGCGGTAGGCGTAGGATCTGCAGCAACAGGGCGTGGGGACGTGTTTATGCAGAGGGGCTCCCTCCTCTCGTGGTAGCCGCGCTATGGCTAGGATGGCCTCGCTGTTGGTGAGCCGCCGTAGGCTACCCCGGCAGCAGTTGCGTGGCGTGGCAGTAGTCGGGCGAGTTGGAGTGCGTGTGTGTTTGTAGCAGGGGTTCCTCCCCGCGTAGATGGGTGTTCGGCAGGTGCAGGCTCTTCCCCTCGTCGGTTCGCAGCGTCGTGAGCAAGAGATCGTCGCCGGCAGCGCAGCGCAGCAACGCCGGTAAGGGGAGCCCGTCAGGATCTCTGGCGCTGGCGATTTCGGTAGACAGAGGGCGATTTCCTTTAGTTGTTACCTTTGAGTTTTCCCCCTCTGTCAGTAATCACATCGTAGCCCAGTGGTTGTCCCATGTGTGCGCCTGATGAGAGGTTGTGGGTTCGATTCCCCCCCTCGGCGCTGTGTATTTTTGTTGTCAGTTTTCTGTTATTCCTGTGCAAGAGCAGCAGGGACATGTTTCCCTGTTCTCTTCCCCCATTCTGTCGACATAGTGGGGCTGGTGCAGTGGCTAGGTGGCGCTTTGTGTACCAGGAGGTACTGGGTTCGATTCCCAGGACCCTGATGTATGTTGTTGCTATTTTTTTTGCTGTTTATAATTGTTCTTTCTCTTCCTTATGCTTGGGCAGCAAGATGGAGTTAAAATTCTTTTCCCTGCTAGTGTAGTTAGGAGCAGATCCCTTTGTGTGTGTGTTGCACACTTGCAAGATGATAGATGTTGTATTGCTAGCATTGTAAACCTTTGTGGATTGCATCTTGTGGTGTGAAGTTACACTTGGTAGAGGTGTGTGCATGTGATGTGTTTTTCTTGTGAGTGATGTTCTTAAGGGGTGATAGAAGCGCTAGCTATTCATGTTGGGTCACATCTTTTGAGCTTAAGTGGGTCTAAGTTGATCTTGTAGTTTCTTTTGCTTGCATGGATTTAGTGGGGTGTGGATGCCTCCCCCTCACCACATGGTTTTGATGTGATGAGATGCACTAGGTGGCTAACTATGTTAGCATGTGAAGGTGTAGATTCCTAGTTAAGCTAGGGTAGATTGTTGTGGGGGTTGCACTTTGGTGGTGACATGATTCCTAGGAAGATACTAGTAATGAATGTGAGAGTGTGTACCATCACATGCCCATATGTGGGGGGTGCATACTCACTTGTTAGCACAGAGTCCCAGTGTGATGTGCTTGATACTAGTAATATTGTGATATGGGTGTGGGTGTTGTTGATGTGCATGACACAAACATGGGGTTCAAACCCCCATGTCACTTTGTCATTGTGCACATAAAACTCACCTATGTAATTGTCATCTTAGAAGAATACCTTATGGAGTTGCATTTACATTTTGTTGAAAGTTTGGGCTTTGTTTCCATGGTATAGATGGAGCCCAAGGGCATGGATCTTTGTGTGTTAGTAGTAGGGGTTTGTGCTCAACACCATAGTGGTGTCAATCACCTCTTGGTGACATGTGTGTGCAAACTATGCCTAGAAAAAGTGGGCATGTGGCTGGAAAATTCCAGATTTTTGAACTCTGAAAATTTCACTAAGTCTGGGATGCTGGAAACATTTTCTTCCCCTGTATATGAGGATGTTCTGGTCATTCTGTTGAGAACTGGACTTAGTTCAGTGCGATTATTTTGAACCTGGTATGTTTGTGAAGCTTCCTGTCAATTTTCAAGTCATTTGGAGTCCAGTAGCTTCTATTTTGATTGCTGTCAAAAAGCTTCAGTACAGAAACAGAAACTCAGGTGCAGGAATATTCACTAAGTCCCTGAGATCTTATGGTTTTGGGACAGTTTGTGGCCTTGTAGCTTCTAGAGTTTAATTCCTTTTGCTGTGATTCTTGCTGGATCTTGTAGTGTTCTTGGTTGGCAACAGCCACATATATTATTTGCCATGTTTGAAGACCTGTAGCTATGTTGCATGTTGCTCCCAAACAGCTAAGATGCAGAAACTGGCAGATTATGTAGTTCTGCCATTTTGTTCAAAGTTTGGGTTTATTTGTTGTTGGGGTGTTCTACCTTGCTCCATTTCATTCATGTTGGGTTAATATATGTCTTGGCAACCTGGGAATACCAGATTTGTGCCAGATGTGTGAGTGGTGTTGAATCTTTCACGTAGAGCTTCTTGTCTTGTGTCATTGATTCCCGTTGATCCGTAGCTCCGTTTGCAATGTACTTTATATGGTTTTGCACCGTTTTTACGAGCTGCATCCGTTCATGTCATTCCCATGCATGTCCAAATAGTGTAGTGCAAAGTTCTGTCCAGAAACTTGTTGTAGTTTATTTTTGCTTGTGCTAGTGATAGAAATAGTGGTGCATGCTCAACTTTCATCTCATGCATCATGTGATTGTTGCATTTTGTGGTGTTGCTGTTCATTGGCTGTTATTCTTATGTTGGGTAGCACCGGGAGCGGAGAACGAATACGTGGAGTCAGGAGAGTACGTGCAGGACGATCCAGAACCATTCCAAGCTGAGGATATCACAGGCAAGATGACATGACCTTGATCCCATCTCTAGACTTGTTATGTTAGTTTCGATTCCATGTCAAATTGCTCGCTGCCTACCACTGAAAAGATATTGCCTCTTCATATGCCATGAGCCTAAACACCTTACTCATTCCTAGCAAACTTGCATGGCTAGGTAGGCTTGCTCAGCTACTAATGTTAGCATTGTTAGTTGCAAGTGTTTTAAACTCATGTGATGACATGAGCTTGATATCATTATATTAAATTCTGCCATTTAATTAATGTATCTATATATTTGGTAAATGACGGGAGGCCTAGCCTTTTGCCGGGTGTCTTGTTCCGTTATTGCCGCCTTAGTTACCGGTTACCGGTGTTTGATTCCATAATGATCGCTCCTAACACGTTCGGGGTTGTTATGGGGACCCCCTTGATAAATCGCGTAGTGCTAAGGCTTGTCCGGCAGGACCCAACTTTGGTTTTAATCTGCTAATCACATAATAACCTGCATAGGGAATAGCTACCCCGAGGAATTAATCAACAACCCGGGCCAGTGCTCCTCATGAGTGTTGGCCCCACCTGAGCGATGTCCGGGGCCCCACTGGTCACCCAGAGGTTTAGCCATCCCGACGTCTAGCTCATCCGTCGTGTCCTGAGACTGAGATACGCGGCTCTTATCAGGGTCGTCGACACGACGGGAGGTCCTGCTAGTCTTGTCTTACCTTAGCGGTATATCATGCGTATAGGAATCCCGGTGAAGCTTTGGTTTCCCCCAAAGTTGAGGTTTTCCTCTAAGGAATCCGACGAGATCACGAGATTCGTGGTAGAGGATGCCTTTGCGGCCTGTGTTCGTTTGTGATGGACTAGTTGGAGCACGCCTGCAGGGTTTAATCTTTCGGAAAGCCGTGCCCGCGGTTATGTGGCAACTTGGAATATTTTGTTAACATCCGGTATTAGAGAACTTAAACATAAACTAATAAAAAAGCCAACTGTGTGCGTAACCGTGACTGTCCCTTCGAAGATCTCTCTTCGATCGGGAACATGGTGGGGTTATGAATGCCGTAGGTAGGTGTTCAGGATCACTTTCTGATCAAGTATTCTCGATCGTTAGCATAGACCACTTTCACTCCACTTTTGCGTAAGTTAGCCAAATATTCAATCATAGGTTGCAGCAGCCTGAAACACTTCATCCCTTCCATACCCAAATAACGTGACTAGATTTGGCACCAAGGTCCTAGATTGCTGAGTCCCCGTGGCTCACGGATTCCTCCGAAACTCCCAGCAGGTACAGGTATCCCGGAGGCAGATGATCCCGACGGCACCCAGCTGGCGTGGCAGTACGACGAGGAGACAGATCGCCTTTACGTGAACTATCCAGAGGACTGAGCCGTGGTCGTGATCGTGGGCCTGCAGCGGGTAGCATAGCATTTTCCCTGTTTTGTAGTCCTTACCGGAACTACCTTGTTTGTATCTGCGTTGTACTCTGTATTATTAATAAGAAGACAGTTGAATCCCAGATTGTCTACTGTAATTATTATTATGTGCTATGTTTACTTGCTTGCGAAACGCTTAGATGCGCTTCTTTCCTATTCGGGGGCCTCGACCCCCAGATCGGAAAGGACCGCATCTTGGTCGTTACAAGTTGGTAATCAGAGCCTTACGACCATAGGAGCTTTTGTGTGATCGTATTTGGCCTAGTCGAGTCTAGTAAATGTTTTGAGTCTTAGTTATATCGGAGAGTAGGTTTCTTTTTTCTCCTCTTCTTTGCTCTGGTGAGGCCCGTCTTAGGGAATCTTTAACTCTACTCCTTTTCTCGCTCAAATTTTTTTTAGGATCAAGCGGGTGTTTGCGAAATCTATATGATTTCGATGTGACGGGATCATGTCCTGGTGCCTCCTATCTGCTCTAAGTATCAGGGGAGTTGAGCTCCAGGGATTATCGCGCACATCGCCATCATTCAGATTTCTGAGTACCTAAGAACGGAGGGTGTTCGTTATTGCTTCAATACGGGTAGTGGTGAGATAACCCCGATGTCCCCAGTACTGGTGTAGATTGTTCGGGGGTACTACCACACTTTGTATCGTTGTGATCACGAGGATCTGTTGTGGACAAAGGTCCGAGACGCTGGTTGTGTGTTGAAGGATGTGATACAGGTGACGGCTTAGTTTAGAAGTTGTGTGAAATACTCCTTGTATCCGGGTGCCTGATTGCATGACCAGTTATTTCGGGAATTCATAGGTGGGATGTCTGGTAGTATCTTATAGGACTATCTTCCTACAGACGCTTGATTGAGGTTTGGAAATCTTGATCATATGTTTGTTCCGAGCAGTTCTAGCTCACACTTGTTTGCTGTGGCCTTATCGGAATTTTGTCGTCTGTTACTTTGAGATTGCACTCTTGCTATGTTGTTCGAGTGCAATGCTAAGTTCTATTCAGATATTCTATCTTTTGATTCAGCAATATCTTCAATTATTCTGTGGACTAATATGATGTCCGTCTTCAGGATGGCTCCACCAACTCGTCAGACCCCAGCGCGTGAGGATATGCCGCCTCCACCTCCTCCTCCGCCACCGCCGCCGCCGCCGCCTCCTCCTGCAGAGGCTTGGCAGGCAATGATGGCAGCTACCAATGCAAATACTCAGATGCTGTTGCAGTTGATCCAGGAGAGAGCCAATCATCAGCAGGGCAATTTCCAGCAGGGTGGCAATCACTTCGCCAGTCTGAGTCAGTTCCTGTCAAACCAGCCTAAGACATTCACTTCTTGCGACCAGCCGTTTGATGCGGAAGATTGGATCCATGATATGAACAAACATTTTGAGTGTAGCAATGTGCGTCCAGAGGATTATGTCAAGTTTGCAACGTTTCAGTTGAAGGGGTAGGCTTCTATTTGGTGGCAGCAGCTTAAGGACTCCAGAGGTGGCAGGGTGATGTCTTGGGACGAGTTTTGTCGTGACTTCAGGTCCCACTACATCCCTTCCAGTTTTGTTGAGGAGATGCGTGAGAAGTTCAGGCGCTTGAAGCAGGGCAACAATTCTGTGTACAAGTACAATGTCGAGTTCCACGAGCTGGCCCGTTACGTGTTGCAGGATGTTCCGGATCAGAAGAGCAAGATATACCAGTTCAGGGGTGGCTTGAAGGAGGATTTGCAGTTAGCACTCGCTTTGCACGATCCTGAGGAGTTTGACAAATTCTATAACTTAGCTCTCAGAGCAGAGGCAGCCTTGCTCAGGGTGGAGAACTCCAAGAAACGTTTCACAGATTCCAGCTCTTCCTCGACTCAGGTGGTTCAGAAGCAACAGAGGTTTTGGGTTTCTCCTCCTCCTCCTCGGCACTCTCAGCAGCCGAAGCACTCAGGTGGACGTGGTTCTTCCCGCCCACCCAACCCTGGCTTCCAGCAGAGGTATCAGCATCAGAAGCAAGGGCCTCCTCAGATTCAGTTCCGGCAGCCAGCATATGTCACTTGTCACAAATGTGGGCAGAAGGGTCACTATGCCAACAAATGCACTTCTCAGCTCTGTCTGCCGCCTCCTCCTCCAGGCAAACCTCCTAGCAACGCTCTTGTGAAGTTCAACCCCAGATCAGCTCAAGTCAACATGGTGAATGCAGCTGAGGCAGAAAATTCATCGGATGTGATCATGGGTAATCTCTTAGTCAATGATTTTCCTGCTAAAGTCTTGTTTGATTCTGGTGCTTCGCATTCGTTCCTCTCCATTCCATTTGCATCCAAGCATAATGTTCCTGTTGAAGAGCTTCCTAGTCCGTTGTCAGTAGTTTCACCAGGCAAGTTCATGCATGCTAGTACCCATGCTCCGGATGTTTCTATCAAGATGGACAATTATGCTTTTCTGGCCTCTCCGTATGTCTTGGGCAAGTCCGACATTGATTTGATCCTTGGTATGGACTGGTTGGCCATGAATAAGGCATCAATTGATTGTGCAGCTAAAGAGGTGAAACTGACCCACTCTTCGGAGGATGTGATTATATTCGCGGCGCGCGATGACACAATCCGCTTGTTCTCCTTGAATGAAAAGGGTGAGATCAATCCCATTGAGCAAGTTCCAGTAGTCTGTGAATATTAGGACATGTTTCCTGAAGAGCTGCCAGGGATGCCTCCACACCGTGAAGTGGAGTTCGTTATTGAGCTTGAGCCAGGCACAGAGCCAGTGTGCAAACGGCCGTACAAGCTGGGTCCAGAAGAGTTGAAGGAACTCAAGAGGCAACTCGATGAGCAGGAGCGTTTGGGTTTGATCAGACCAAGCTTGTCTCCGTGGGGATGTGGTGTTCTGTTTGTCAAGAAGAAGGATGGTACGGAACGGCTGTGTGTCGATTACCGCCCATTGAACAAGAAGACAATCAAGAACAAATACCCACTTCCGAACATAAATGAGTTGTTTGAGCAGCTGGAAGGTGCTAAAGTATTCTCCAAGCTTGATCTCAGAATGGGCTATCATCAGATTCGCATTCGCGAGGAAGACACTCCAAAGACGGCATTCAGGACCAGTTTTGGCTCATATGAGTATACGGTCATGTCTTTTGGTCTGGCTAATGCTCCTCCGAATTTTTGCCGATTGATGAACTATATTTTCTCGCCATTCAAGAATGAGTTTGTCTTGCTCTATCTCGATGGCATTCTAGTCTTTTCTGAGGATGAGGAAGAACATGAGAAACATCTCAGGTTGGTGCTTGATAAACTGAGAGAATACAAGCTGTATGCCAAGTTTTCCAAGTGCGAGTTCTGGCTGAAAGAAGTGGTTTATCTTGGGCATATTATCTCCGCCGAGGGCATTAAGGTTGATCCGTCCAAGGTTCAAGCCATTGTTGATTGGGAACCTCCGCAGAATGTGAAGTATCTTCGAAGCTTTCTCGGTCTTGCCGGATATTGCAGAAGATTCGTTGAGAACTTCTCCAAAATTGCCAAGCCGCTCTCTAGTCTTCTTCAGAAGGGTGTCAAGTATGTGTGGTCTCCAGAGTGTCAACTGGCTTTCGATACACTCAAAGAGAAGCTTACCTCCACTCCGGTATTGGCTCCTCCGGATGATTCCAAGCCGTACCAGGTCTTTTGTGATGCTTCTCTCCAGGGTTTTGGTGCAGTCTTGATGCAAGATAGGAAGGTGGTTGCTTATACCTCCAGGCAGCTGAAGCCTGCGGAGAAGAACTATCCTGTGCATGATCTCGAGCTAGCAGCTGTTGTGCACGCCTTGATGACTTGGAGACATCTCTTGTTGGAACGTAAGGTTGAAGTTTTCACCGATCACAAGAGCCTCAAGTATATCTTCACTCAGCCTAACTTGAATCTTCGGCAAACACGTTGGGTGGAAATGCTCCAGGATTTTAATCCGAGTGTTGAGTACACGCCAGGCAAGGCAAATGTTGTGGCAGATGCATTGAGCAGGAAGGCATATTGCAACAGTCTGATTCTGCAACCTCTCCAGCCGGGCCTTTCTGAGTCTTTCAGGAAGCTCAATCTTCAGCTGGTTCCTCAAGGTTTTCTTGCGAACCTTCAGATCTCTCCTACCTTGGAAGATCAGGTCAGAGCAGCTCAGCTACTTGATACTATGGTGCAGAAGGTCAGGATTGGTGTGGGAAAGAGTCTTCCCAAGTATAAGTGTTTCACTGTTGATGCCAGGGACACTTTGTTTTTCGAGGACCGCCTTGTCGTCCCAAAAGGTGATCTCAGGAAGGTGATCATGGAAGAAGCTCATAATTCTCTGCTTTCTATTCATCCGGGAAGCTCCAAGATGTACCATGACTTGAAGCAGACGTTCTGGTGGACCCGTATGAAGCGTGAAATTGCACAATTCGTTAATGAGTGTGATGTATGTCGAAGGGTGAAAGCAGAACATCAAAGACCAGCGGGCCTCTTGCAGCCTTTGCCGATTCCCGAGTGGAAGTTCGATCACATTGAGATGGACTTCGTCACAGGGTTTCCGAAGTCCAAGAAGGGTAATGACGCTATCTTCGTCGTCATCGACAAATTGAGTAAAGTGGCGCATTTCCTTCCAGTCAAGGAGTCCATTTCAGCAGCTCAGCTGGCAGAGTTGTACACCTCGAGGATTGTCTCGTTGCACGGTGTACCTATGATGATCTCATCAGATCGTGGGAGTATCTTCACTTCCAAGTTCTGGGACTCTTTTCAGTCTGCTATGGGCACGAAGATCCGCTTCAGCACAGCGTTCCATCCTCAGACTAGTGGTCAAGTGGAGAGGGTGAATCAAGTTCTTGAGGACATGCTGAGAGCCTGTGTTATCTCGTTTGGCATGAAGTGGGAAGATTGTCTGCCTTTCGCGGAGTTCTCGTATAACAACAGTTATCAAGCTAGCTCTGGTAAGGCTCCGTTTGAAATTCTCTATGGCAGGAAGTGCCGTACTCCGCTCAACTGGTCCTAGACAGGCGAGCATCAGATCCTTGGCAATGATATGATAGAAGAAGCTGAGGAGATGTGTCGGATCATTCGCGACAACCTCAGAGCAGCTCAGTCCCGTCAGAAGAGCTATTACGATAGCAAGCACCGTGACATGTCGTATGAGCTTGATGATTTTGTCTATCTCAAGGTGTCGCCTATGAAGGGTATGCAGCGTTTTGGCATCAAAGGCAAGCTTGCGCCTCGTTTCGTTGGTCCGTTCAGGGTGGTTGGCAAGAGGGGCGACCTCGCGCACCAGCTCGAGCTTCCGTCAACCTTTGCAAATGTCCATGATGTGTTCCATGTTTCTCAGCTTCGGAGGTGTTTCAAGAACCCCGAGCACACTGTGCATCTTCAAGATATCGATCTTCAGTTTGACCTCTCTTATCGCGAACATCCAGTTGTGGTTCTCGAGGCGACTGAGCGCAAGACCCGTAACAAGTCTGTCAAGTTTCTCAAAGTGCAGTGGTCACACCATTCCGATAAAGAGGCTACGTGGGAACGCGAGGATCACCTCCGTTCCGAATTTCCCGAAATCTTTCAGTCTTAGATCTCGAGGTCGAGATCTTCTTTGTAGTGTGGGAGAGTTTGTAATGCCCCAAGTGTAGGTCTTTCCTTTTTTGTAACCTTCCATGTGGGACCACCTTGACTTTGTCATGAGAGTTTCTATGCACGTATGATTTCATGTGTCACCTTCTACTTTGCATTTGCATGCATGCATCCATGCCATACCATCTTTACCATACCTTGTTTCTATGTCATGATCATGTGGGCATATGTGCTTACCAGGAGTTAGTGTTTGTGGTGTTATGATTGCATGTGATCTTGCTAGAGTTGTGTTGTGGTATTGCACTACCTTGTGATGCATGTGTGTTGGTGGTGATGGGTAGGAGTGAGTGCTAGCCATTTCAGAGCTCTTAGCTAATTTAATTTCTTTTCCCTCCTTGTATCTCATGTAAAAATTCCTTCTTCCCAAAAGTGATTCCAAAATGTCTCGTGGTTAGAGTAAAATGTGATTATGAGGAGTGCAATTTTGCTGACTTGTTCTTTGATTTTTTAAAGGTGCAAATAAACCCAAAACAGTAAGTTAATTACTGTTTTGCATTTATTTCAAATGGCTCCGAATATTACTTTCCTATTTTTTTTCCCTAATGGGCCATAATTCCTTATGACCAGGGGGTATTCCTTTTGATTTTTAACTCAGTAGCTTATCTTGTGGATTATTTTTCCCTCTGTGTGTTTTTAAACTAAATAGAAAAACC
Organism: Hordeum vulgare subsp. vulgare; assembly: GCF_904849725.1. Classification (NCBI taxonomy): domain Eukaryota; kingdom Viridiplantae; phylum Streptophyta; class Magnoliopsida; order Poales; family Poaceae; genus Hordeum; species Hordeum vulgare. Next base: position 493,937,189 of record NC_058518.1, on the reverse strand, counting down.
CTCCCCTGCGTTTTCTATTTTTCCCTGGACAACATGGGCCTCCTTCCTGTTCGCTGGCCCATGCTCTCCCCTCCAGCGAGAGCCCACGCGAGAGCCCCCTCCTTTCCTTTCTTTCCCTGACGGCGTTACTTCTCCTTCCCCGCTTTCTTATTTCCGTCAGCGCGTGAGAGAGAGGGAGGAGCTGACGGTGCCGGGGCACGGACGTCAAGGGCCCCTATATATCTAGGCGTCCGAGCCTCCCCTCGAATAGGGTTTCCTCCTGCCGCCGCCATCTCTTTCTTCCCCCTCCATCTCTTCCTTTCCTCCCCAAGTAAGCTTCCTGTAGGTAGCAGAGAGTGCAGAGAAGAGAGAGTTCGTCGGATTCTACCCCGCGGGCATCGTCGGGCGGCACGGCCGCCATGTCCGGGGGCTCGGGGTGGTTCCCCGCGACCCATTCCCGGCGCTAGGAGCCCCGGGGAGCGACCCTCCCGTCGAGACCATCCTTGTCTTCGGCGAGCACCGGGCGAACTCCTTCCCCTGCTTCGGTCTACGGCAGGACGACTTCATCGGCTCGTCTTCTTCCCCTCCGGCGCTCCTCCTCCCAGATCGGCGCCCCCTCTTCCTGCTCGAGGTGACGACCTTCCTCCTCCCTTCTCCTCGGTTGGATCTGCCGGTGTAGACGACGTGCTTCCTCTGTTCGAGTAGAACTGCAGTAGGGTGCAGCGGTAGGCGTAGGATCTGCAGCAACAGGGCGTGGGGACGTGTTTATGCAGAGGGGCTCCCTCCTCTCGTGGTAGCCGCGCTATGGCTAGGATGGCCTCGCTGTTGGTGAGCCGCCGTAGGCTACCCCGGCAGCAGTTGCGTGGCGTGGCAGTAGTCGGGCGAGTTGGAGTGCGTGTGTGTTTGTAGCAGGGGTTCCTCCCCGCGTAGATGGGTGTTCGGCAGGTGCAGGCTCTTCCCCTCGTCGGTTCGCAGCGTCGTGAGCAAGAGATCGTCGCCGGCAGCGCAGCGCAGCAACGCCGGTAAGGGGAGCCCGTCAGGATCTCTGGCGCTGGCGATTTCGGTAGACAGAGGGCGATTTCCTTTAGTTGTTACCTTTGAGTTTTCCCCCTCTGTCAGTAATCACATCGTAGCCCAGTGGTTGTCCCATGTGTGTGCCTGATGAGAGGTTGTGGGTTCGATTCCCCCCCTCGGCGCTGTGTATTTTTGTTGTCAGTTTTCTGTTATTCCTGTGCAAGAGCAGCAGGGACATGTTTCCCTGTTCTCTTCCCCCATTCTGTCGACATAGTGGGGCTGGTGCAGTGGCTAGGTGGCGCTTTGTGTACCAGGAGGTACTGGGTTCGATTCCCAGGACCCTGATGTATGTTGTTGCTATTTTTTTTGCTGTTTATAATTGTTCTTTCTCTTCCTTATGCTTGGGCAGCAAGATGGAGTTAAAATTCTTTTCCCTGCTAGTGTAGTTAGGAGCAGATCCCTTTGTGTGTGTGTTGCACACTTGCAAGATGATAGATGTTGTATTGCTAGCATTGTAAACCTTTGTGGATTGCATCTTGTGGTGTGAAGTTACACTTGGTAGAGGTGTGTGCATGTGATGTGTTTTTCTTGTGAGTGATGTTCTTAAGGGGTGATAGAAGCGCTAGCTATTCATGTTGGGTCACATCTTTTGAGCTTAAGTGGGTCTAAGTTGATCTTGTAGTTTCTTTTGCTTGCATGGATTTAGTGGGGTGTGGATGCCTCCCCCTCACCACATGGTTTTGATGTGATGAGATGCACTAGGTGGCTAACTATGTTAGCATGTGAAGGTGTGGATTCCTAGTTAAGCTAGGGTAGATTGTTGTGGGGGTTGCACTTTGGTGGTGACATGATTCCTAGGAAGATACTAGTAATGAATGTGAGAGTGTGTACCATCACATGCCCATATGTGGGGGGTGCATACTCACTTGTTAGCACAGAGTCTCAGTGTGATGTGCTTGATACTAGTAATATTGTGATATGGGTGTGGGTGTTGTTGATGTGCATGACACAAACATGGGGTTCAAACCCCCATGTCACTTTGTCATTGTGCACATAAAACTCACCTATGTAATTGTCATCTTAGAAGAATACCTTATGGAGTTGCATTTACATTTTGTTGAAAGTTTGGGCTTTGTTTCCATGGTATAGATGGAGCCCAAGGGCATGGATCTTTGTGTGTTAGTAGTAGGGGTTTGTGCTCAACACCATAGTGGTGTCAATCACCTCTTGGTGACATGTGTGTGCAAACTATGCCTAGAAAAAGTGGGCATGTGGCTGGAAAATTCCAGATTTTTGAACTCTGAAAATTTCACTAAGTCTGGGATGCTGGAAACATTTTCTTCCCCTGTATATGAGGATGTTCTGGTCATTCTGTTGAGAACTGGACTTAGTTCAGTGCGAGTATTTTGAACCTGGTATGTTTGTGAAGCTTCCTGTCAATTTTCAAGTCATTTGGAGTCCAGTAGCTTCTATTTTGATTGCTGTCAAAAAGCTTCAGTACAGAAACAGAAACTCAGGTGCAGGAATATTCACTAAGTCCCTGAGATCTTATGGTTTTGGGACAGTTTGTGGCCTTGTAGCTTCTAGAGTTTAATTCCTTTTGCTGTGATTCTTGCTGGATCTTGTAGTTCTCTTGGTTGGCAACAGCCACATATATTATTTGCCATGTTTGAAGACCTGTAGCTATGTTGCATGTTGCTCCCAAACAGCTAAGATGCAGAAACTGGCAGATTATGTAGTTCTGCCATTTTGTTCAAAGTTTGGGTTTATTTGTTGTTGGGGTGTTCTACCTTGCTCCATTTCATTCATGTTGGGTTAATATATGTCTTGGCAACCTGGGAATACCAGATTTGTGCCAGATGTGTGAGTGGTGTTGAATCTTTCACGTAGAGCTTCTTGTCTTGTGTCATTGATTTCCGTTGATCCGTAGCTCCGTTTGCAATGTACTTTATATGGTTTTGCACCGTTTTTACGAGCTGCATCCGTTCATGTCATTCCCATGCATGTCCAAATAGTTTAGTGCAAAGTTCTGTCCAGAAACTTGTTGTAGTTTATTTTTGCTTGTGCTAGTGATAGAAATAGTGGTGCATGCTCAACTTTCATCTCATGCATCATGTGATTGTTGCATTTTGTGGTGTTGCTGTTCATTGGCTGTTATTCTTATGTTGGGTAGCACCGGGAGCGGAGAACGAATACGTGGAGTCAGGAGAGTACGTGCAGGACAATCCAGAACCATTCCAAGCTGAGGATATCACAGGCAAGATGACATGACCTTGATCCCATCTCTAGACTTGTTATGTTAGTTTCGATTCCATGTCAAATTGCTCGCTGCCTACCACTGAAAAGATATTTCCTCTTCATATGCCATGAGCCTAAACACCTTACTCATTCCTAGCAAACTTGCATGGCTAGGTAGGCTTGCTCAGCTACTAATGTTAGCATTGTTAGTTGCAGGTGTTTTAAACTCATGTGATGACATGAGCTTGATATCATTATATTAAATTCTGCCATTTAATTAATGTATCTATATATTTGGTAAATGACGGGAGGCCTAGCCTTTTGCCGGGTGTCTTGTTCCGTTATTGCCGCCTTAGTTACCGGTTACCGGTGTTTGATTCCATAATGATCGCTCCTAACACGTTCGGGGTTGTTATGGGGACCCCCTTGATAAATCGCGTAGTGCTAAGGCTTGTCCGGCAGGACCCAACTTTGGTTTTAATCTGCTAATCACATAATAACCTGCATAGGGAATAGCTACCCCGAGGAATTAATCAACAACCCGGGCCAGTGCTCCTCATGAGTGTTGGCCCCACCTGAGCGATGTCCGGGGCCCCACTGGTCACCCAGAGGTTTAGCCATCCCGACGTCTAGCTCATCCGTCGTGTCCTGAGACTGAGATACGCGGCTCTTATCAGGGTCGTCGACACGACGGGAGGTCCTGCTAGTCTTGTCTTACCTTAGCGGTATATCATGCGTATAGGAATCCCGGTGAAGCTTTGGTTTCCCCCAAAGTTGAGGTTTTCCTCTAAGGAATCCGACGAGATCACAAGATTCGTGGTAGAGGATGCCTTTGCGGCCTGTGTTCGTTTGTGATGGACTAGTTGGAGCACCCCTGCAGGGTTTAATCTTTCGGAAAGCCGTGCCCGCGGTTATGTGGCAACTTGGAATATTTTGTTAACATCCGGTATTAGAGAACTTAAACATAAACTAATAAAAAAAGCCAACTGTGTGCGTAACCGTGACTGTCCCTTCGAAGATCTCTCTTCGATCGGGAACATGGTGGGGTTATGAATGCCGTAGGTAGGTGTTCAGGATCACTTTCTGATCAAGTATTCTCGATCGTTAGCATAGACCACTTTCACTCCACTTTTGCGTAAGTTAGCCAAATATTCAATCATAGGTTGCAGCAGCCTGAAACACTTCATCCCTTCCATACCCAAATAACGTGACTAGATTTGGCACCAAGGTCCTAGATTGCTGAGTCCCCGTGGCTCACGGATTCCTCCGAAACTCCCAGCAGGTACAGGTATCCCGGAGGCAGATGATCCCGACGGCACCCAGCTGGCGTGGCAGTACGACGAGGAGACAGATCGCCTTTACGTGAACTATCCAGAGGACTGAGCCGTGGTCGTGATCGTGGGCCTGCAGCGGGTAGCATAGCATTTTCCCTGTTTTGTAGTCCTTACCGGAACTACCTTGTTTGTATCTGCGTTGTACTCTGTATTATTAATAAGAAGACAGTTGAATCCCAGATTGTCTACTGTAATTATTATTATGTGCTATGTTTACTTGCTTGCGAAACGCTTAGATGCGCTTCTTTCCTATTCGGGGGCCTCGACCCCCAGATCGGAAAGGACCGCATCTTGGTCGTTACACCAGCGCTGCGCGATGCGCCGAACCAGGCGACCAGCGCGCGGCAAACTAGTTTTTTAGGCGCGGCGCGAAGCGCGCCTGTTGGAGATGCTCTAAGATCATCTCCGACAGCCGCGCTTCGCGCTGCGCCCAAAAAATGTTTTTACAACACGCGTCGGCTGGTTTAGCGCAGGGATAGGCGCTGGCTCCAACAGCCGCGCTATAATGCAGCGTGCGCGCGCCGCTCCAGCAGTGCCCAAAAATGCAGCGCGCGCACAACATTTTTTAAAGTAGATTCCATTAAATAAAAACGATATAAAGTTATTTTACATAGATTGCAACTAGATAGGTAGTTCGAAAACATAGATAGATAGTTCGGTGCTAGATAGTTCGAAAACAAAAAAACTCCTAGTCGCTCCAGTCATCTGCACCATCATCATCGTCGTTGGTGTCGTCAGAGGTTGACAGCCAGATGTCAAACCAACGCTCATCTTCTTCAGTGAAGAAGGACCTCCCGCCTGCATTGACGAGGTCGGCCTGCGCACACGCCAATGCCTTCCGACGACGCCTGTCCAACCGCTCCTCGCGGCGCCGGCGCGTATCCTCCTCGCGGCGTCGTTCCCAATATTCCTGCTCGTAGGCGACGTCCTCCGGGTGGCGTCGGCGCCACTCCGCCATGACCCGCTCGTCCTCCTGGGCGACGAGGAGGCGGCGCTGCAGCGCAGTGTGCTCCGCACGGTCCTGTGCGGAGTTTAGACGAGGCGGCGGGGCCAGGTCTAACGCCTGCTGGAGCGTGTGGACGTCCGGAAAATTCATTTGGAGGCGCGGCCTGCCTAGGCGCCACGCCGCCGCGTCGAACGCGCGGGCGGCCTCGTGCGCCGTGTCGTACGTTCCGAGGCTCAGCCGGAGATCACCGGAGCGTATCTCGGCGTAGAACCCGCCGTTGGGGCGCTGGCGGACGCCGCGGTAGCCCGACGCAGAACGGCGACGCGGCGGCATGGTGGCGCGTCGGCGGCGGCGGCGGCGCGAGAGGCAGTGAGAGTGCGCTGGGGCGGCGGCGCGAGAGGCAGAGGGAGAGAGAACGCGGCGCGAGAGGCAAAGGTTGAGGCGAGGAAGCGGCAGCGCGCTGCCTTTTATGGGCGCGCGGGACGCGGCGCCGCAAAAATGGCGTGCGGGCTGCCGCCTTTTCACGCGCGCGCTAGCGGTTCCCGCGCGCGCGGTTTTCCCGCCGCCGCTGGAGCGCGCCAATCTGTCCCGCGCGCGGTAAAATGCCGGTTTAGCGCGCGCCCGCCTTTTTGCGCCGCTGTTGGAGATGCTCTAAGGACCCCACCTAATCATTGAGTTTCACACTAATCGTGCCACCTGCCAATTTTTTTTTCACCGAGGCAATCCATTTAGGATCAAAGTCCCTCATTTTATGACAATTAAGAAGAAATTCCCAGTTCACTTTATCGTAAGCCTTCTCAAAGTCTAATTTAAGAACAATGCGAGTTTTCTTCCTAGCATAGCAATGATGGAGGATTTCATGCAAGGACATTAATCCCATCCATGATATATTTTTTTATAAAAGCATTTTGATGCCTACTAAATAAGATGTCTACGAATGGTTCCAATCTGATAGTAAGCACCTTAGTAATCAACTTGTAAACGCAGCGGAGCAAACATATGGGACGAAATTGCTGGATCTTATTAGCACCAGTAATCTTAGGCAGGAGTGTAATAATACCATAATTCAGACGTTGGGCATCTAGTTTGTTGTCATCGAACCACTCAAAGAGTAGCAACACCTCTTTCTTCACAATCCCCCAACAATGTTGAAAAAACTCTATAGGAATGTAATCTGGACCAACAGCTTTATTAGGTTTCATGGAGAAGATAGCATTTTTAATCTCGGTATCAGAGAAAGGTCTAGTGAGGATGAAGTTATCAATACCTTTCAATTCCTCATATGGTTCCCACATATGCTCTTTTTATCTTGCAGCTATAACCATCCGCGGGGCCAAACAAATTTTTATAAAATTCCATGGCAGGTTCCAACATATTTTTAGTTTCTTCAATCACTGTCTCCCCACAGCCCAGAGAGAAATAGTATTTCTCCTCCTTCTCCCATTAACAATTCTATGAAAGTAGTCAGTATTTCTGTCACCTTTAATGAGCCAGTTTTCATGTAATTTTTGTAGCCATGCTACTTCCTCTTCAACCAAGAGATTGTTTAGTTCCACCAGTATCTCAACTTTCCTATTATATAATTCAGAAGACAGCACATCAGTTTCCTTCATGTACTCTAAGTGTTCCAGCTCTTCCCTCAGGATCTTTCTTCTCATTCTAGCCTTGCCAAAGATGTTAGCCCCCCAACCTTTGAAGAATTTTTTGAACCTCTTTATTTTGATATCACTAAAATATTAGCCTTGCCAAAAATATTATAGGATTGTTAGACTAAACGGGTTTTACCCATATTTTTGACACCAAAGGGAGGAAATCAGGATTTTTCAGCCAGTTTAAATCAAATCTGAAGTCTCTATTTTGCGTGGACACCAGGACATTATCCTCTGTATTCAGAAGAAGGGGGTAGTGGTCCGAAATATCTCTCACCAATTTTCTGACAAAAGTCAGAGGGAACTGGCTCTCCCAGGAGCTGGACATGAGAATCCTGTCCAATGCCTATGATGTTGCTGGCTACCTGTGCTGCAAGGAGGCGACGTTCGGTGCACTATGATGTCCTGCTGCAGTAGGAGTGCATATTATTGCTGTCGTGGTGCGGGCCAACAGGGATGCTGTGAAGCGCGGGTGGAGAAGCCCGATGTTGCATAGTAACACCACATGCATCTCAATCGGACGGCTCTCGAGACTGCTAATCCTTGCCAGGGATCAGCCGGATCCCACTTAGCATCGTTATATAATTATATGCTGCTACACCTTTTCCATCTGACTCGCTTAACATGATGTTCACAGCTCATAGTTTAACCCCACCTGATTTTGACATTGTGGTTTCAGTCTTCCAGCATTGCTCTTGTTTTTACACCCCCTGTTGCTTTCTTACTTCAGTATAAATTACTGATGGCCGTGAAGGGTCCATCACCCACAATTCTGCCCGTACCTTGGAAAATCTATTACTCGCTGCAGATTTTCTGAAATCTCCAGAACATTTTGATGTCAGCCCAGTTTCTGCTTCTCGGTACTGAGCTGGAGCTGTAAATTCTGCATCGTGGAATATAAATAAAGCAAAGGGATGAGTATACAATGGAAGAAGTGGTGCAGAGGTATCTCAAAACCATAGAATGACATGTATGTAGGACCAAATATTTAAAGCTAAAAAAGTGGCATGAATTTGGGAACGAAGGGAGTGCTACATTTTGTGTGCTGCCCTTTGAGCTCAGCTCTCCTGTTGTTATCAGAAACAGCATCTAGTCAAGTAAACTTGCTCTTCTTTGGCTTAATCGTTACACATGAATTGTTGGTTTGAGCATCAAGGAGGCTATATTGCATGTTTGTCTTTTTAGAACCAACGGCCCTAGCTTTTCCCTCTGATAGGAATAGTTGCTGCTTAAAGGTCGAGCCCTGGACATCTCTTTATATCAAAGAGTCAACTACCAACAATTTTCTCTTGCAACTTTATGCAGTTACTTCAACACTGAGCGCTATCCTCTAGGTGTTTCAACTTGAAACGGTCTCTGTTTTCAACATAAAGCTAGGTTTCCAATTCCTTCCCCTTAACAGATGCTAGATGACCCGGCTCCCTAGAGTTTCCAGCAGATTGGTGAATCCCATCTATTCAATCGTTTGGTCAACCTTACTTCCACCATTGCTGCCTGTCTATTTTTGTGAGGAGGGTTGTGTCGGTACTGGGTAGTCATCAGCGCTGTGTTTTTTAGTGCAAAGCATGGGATACAAGTAGAAGGCAAGAAAAGAAGCCAACCACGACGGGAGCTCGCAGACCGGACCACGATGGTAATTACACAAGCACCACAGGAGGAGGAGCAGCAACCATAACTTGGCAATCAGATAGTACTTCATTAGATCATAATTCGCAACACACTACACCTTATGCGTAATTGTTTCAGAAAACTTCCATCAGATGCGCAGTTGGTTTCAGAAGCAGAGGAAAGCATGTAGCCAGAACAAGATGAGAGTCCTAGAAATAATGATATCGATATCTAGAGAGTTACCTCGTCATCAACTTGTTTCTCTTGCAGTTGGAGACTTGGATAAGCCCACCAGGCCAGCAGCTTTGGCAAAACATACGCCCCATCAAAAGCAAATTGATCCTGCAGGATAGGCCCACACAGAAAAAAAAAAGCAAAGAAAAAAGAAAAATGAAATGAAAAACAACAACATTGAAGCATCCTAATTTCCACGGAAGCCATCCGGTTGATTTCCATCCAGCACACAATCCCTCAATTCCCTCTGAAAGTTGTCCATAAAGTAGTTGCTTCACAAAGTCTGCACCGATACAGACTGTGCCAAATTAATACAGTTAGGAAATTATAGGATTTGCCAACTCAGGACATAAACAGCAAACCTTGTTCCATTGATTACGCCTCAATAGACTGCTTGAGGTTCACAGCTAACATGGTAGCTCCCAGAATCCTGCCACTGCATGGTAAGACATGCACTGTGATGCTTGTTCTGCCACGACAGATTGCCGCTTCTCTGCTGCACTCAAGTAGCGCACATTCTCCCTTGGAAGTCCTTCAGCAGCCTGGTTCGTCATGTGAAAACCAGCTGCTAGAACCATCCATGAATTAGCATGTACTAACTAGCAAAAAAGCCCGCGCTTTGCAACGGGGGATATGTTAAATATTCACCTTTAAGATCATCCATAACAAAATATACATAACTGTGGAGACTATGAATAATCTTCGCTGAATATGTTAAATGATTTCCTTTGCTATTTTTTAGTTTCATCATTGGGAGCAGTTTCAATGCTTTTGACGACTGTGTCATCTAACTGAAAAGTTCAGAGTTGTGGAAGTAAGAGGGCATGGAGTTTGGCGACCGTTACCATGCGTCTGGGCACCAAATTTTTAATTGCGATGTAGAGAGGTACTTCAAGCATTAGATAACAACAATGACACTGAATGTGACAAATCTTCAAGCATTACATAAGTTTCTTCACAAATTATATAAGGTGCTAGTCTTCCCAAATATATCCTACTGAGAATCAATCCTCCTGATATAGAATTTCAAGCAAATCAGAATAAAAACACAGGAGAAGATACAATAGGAACTTCTCAGCACCTACAATGTGAATAAATAAATACAAGATTGTACAAAGCTTAGGCCTATAAACAATTAACTCTAACATGACCCAAAACCATGAAACCCAAAATTTATGTACTGCTTCAGTTGCATAGCCGAGGTACAGTTCAATTTCATAGCTGAAAAATAGTCCATGCATCAATATTCATGCATTGTTACTCGCCTACTCAGTAAACCAGTAACCTATATGCAGGATATGTAAAATCACAAACCTCGATGTGAAGCAGTAATAGATAGATGAACGATTCAAAATAATTGCATGTTAACACTATGGCTGATACTTAAATAACAGTGCCTAGAATAAATGCACTACAATAGCAATCCTGTGTAGCAATAAATGCATGTTAACAATAGCAGTAATAGATAGATGACCGATTTTCAAAGTACTTGTTCATTGTCTCATAAAAATCAGCGTTTGATGAAAAAATCCAAACCCTGAAGAAATCTGCTGCCGTTTCCTGAAAAAATACAGTACCATGTCCAAGTTCAAACCCATGATATAAGAAGCCCGAATCCTTACCCACATAAAAGGTTTCTTGTTTGCTCAGTTGATATGAAATTCAGCACTGACATTTTCAGTTTATGATTGACATAATGTAAAATCATGTTGCTGGATCAGGTATGCCATTCAAAGGAGATAACACAACATAAGCTGATGCATTGTGGACATTTGGAAACAGAATACATGTAATGGATAATAGGAATAAGTGGTTATATATGTACTCCCTCCAATCCAAAAAAAAAGTGTCGCAGCTTTCGAACTAGTTCAAAGCTGCGGCAGTTATTTTGGATCGGAGGGAGTATAAAGTAAAACCGAGAAGAAAAACAGCAGATATAAAAGAAACAAAAAATAGTTTATCTCACTGAGAATGCAAAAAAAAATCGCCTCCAAGACACTGCAATAGACATAAACTCTTGTGTTTCCCCCATGTTGCAAAAGAATGAGAAGGTGGGCTTACCGGATAGTATATGGATGCCACAAGAGAGAATATAGATCGATATACCAACATGATAAACAAGAGGATGTAGTACACATGGCCGTAGTCAGAAGTCTGCATTTGCACTTTTGATGGCATGCCTACACTTTGAATGTACAGATATCCCAAAAGCATTACGATGAATTGATACAGACGGCAGCAATTTAAGAACACAGAACATGTAAACTTCATCAAACTTCTAATAAGTAGTACTTGTGACAAGATAGAAACGACGGCATAGTTTGCCCTTACGAGATACATATTCATATATAGTCATAGATGCATACAGATAAACACTTAATTCGAGCTAGGTATTAGATATGGCACTTCTGAAAGTAATTCAGAGAGCGCTGGGTTGATCTGGCAGGCGCTTCTTGAAACGGCGGAAGAGAGAGGGGATCTGGGGTCCTTTGAGGCGCGGAGCCCCGGCGAAGGCGCGGCGGATGGTGATCTTGGGACGCCTGACGATCCCCGCTGCCGCGTCGGCCGCCTGACGCTGGCGGCGGCGCACGGCCATGGCGTCCGCCCGCTCCAGCACATAATTTGTCTCTCCGTCCGGCTCCTGGAACACCATGCGAGCGGGGACGAACTGGATGGGCTTGTTGTAGTCGGGCCTGGGGCGGGGCGCGTCGGAGTCGGACTCGGGCTCGGAGAAGGCACAGTAGATGATGGTCTCGTCTTCGTCGTCGCTGATCTGGGGCGTGCGCTCGCCGCGGGCCTGAGAGTTGCCGCCCACCTCCATGGCGCCGCCGGCCTGAGAGTTGCCGCCGACCTCCATGGCGCCGCGGGCCCGAGAGTTGCCGCCCAACTCCATGGCGCCGCGGGCCCGAGAGTTGTCTCCCACCTCCATGGCGCCGCGGGCCCGAGAGTTGCCTCCCACCTCCATGGCGCCGCGGGCTAGGGTTTGGGACGTCTGTGCGATTCGAGGATTGGGGAAAGAGGAGGGAAAACACGGGACAGAGCCTCTGGAGTATCCCGTATTTATTTGCGAAACACCCTTCTTTACATAACCGATTCAGACCTTTCTCGTTAGGAAATTGTTATTTAATTTGCCCCAGTCCCCCACGCAAACCTGGTCAATTTTTTTTCTGAAGGGCACTGTTACGCGTCCTCTTTGAGACGTCTAGTAAACATCCGTCACCTCAATAGTCGTCGGATCTTCGCGCACGCAGACATCCGATCTAACTCCTGACACGCGGTTCGGTCGCCTTCCTGACACATTAATTCCTCAGACAACAAACGAGTTGCAGAAACAACCGTCGATCGATCTCGAAACACGCCTCGTTTGTCCCCTCCCCCGCTCATTAATTCCTGAAACAACGACCGTGTTGTAGAAACAACAGTAGTGTTGCAGAAACAATTCCTGAAACCACGACCGTGTTGCAAAAACTATTTCTGCAACTCCTGAAACAACATCGGCGTTGCAGAAACAACGGCCGCGTTACAAAAACTGTAAAGGGATAGATGGATGTGAGGACCTCCGACTAGCTTGCCTCACAGGTGACATGGCACTCGCGTGCGGCCAATCGCCATGGTGGAGGCGCACGACAACGGCGACGGCCGTGTGAGACCCTCTACAACGGCGCACCACTGTGGCTGGCTTGTAGAACTAGGCATCGATGAATGCCTCAGTGGCCACGCCGCTGTTGGGCACCTGCACAAGTAACAACCCCTTCCAACAGCGAGGGACATTGATGGTTGGCTCGCAATAGCTTAGCGGCCTGACCTCTAAACATTGTGCATGGATGGCTTGCTTGGAGCGGCAGTGGCGGCTCATGGCAAATCCTGGAGGGTCGCTGCAAGTTAGAGGATGCTAGAAAGATGAAGAGAGAGGATGAGACGAAGCGGCTATCCGGGTGGTGAAAAGTAATGAGTTGATGAGAAGCATCAGATGTAGATAAGGATAAAGCTAGCACATTGCTCAGTTGGTTTCATGGACACGTGTTGAACATACGAGCCGACGGATGGGACACATGGGATAGAACGATTGATTTCAATCATTTTCCTCTTTTGAAGGGGTAAAGCCTGCTTTATGACTCAAAAAATTCCACAAATCGGTGGAATGAGATTTGGATCATGTGGTTGGCCAAACCATACATGACGTCCTGGAGCTAAAGAAAAGAAAAAATCTCGATAACCTATGCACGTCAACATTGACGGTGCGACCCTCAAAAATAAAATTACAATTGAAAGCAATTGATTTGAATTTGATCTCAGGAAGAAGTGCACCAATCTTGCCATGGCTGCCTCGTATGATTTCTTCCACAACCTTTTTGGAATCACATGTTACTATCACGTTGTGTAGGTTAAGATCAATAGCTAGTGAAAATGCCTCGCGACACGCCATGGCTTCCATTGCAGTTGGGTCTTGAATTCTACCAACAACTAGTGAAGAACTCCCCAAATAGTTTATGTCGCTGTCCCAACAAACTGTCACTGCTGCTCCTCCACTTTCAGGCCAAATGGACCCATCAACATGAATCTTTGCAAAGTTTGGGGGAGGTGCTTTGGGCTTCTGTACCAATATGTTTGTCCTCATTGTTCCTATAGCCGCGTATGGGTTCTTTTTCTCCTGCAGCACTCGAGCTCACGGATAAACCTAGTGAAAAAAGAATGCAACATCGCTGGGGATTGAAAGATCCCTTCATGGATTGCCTTACGCCTTGAGGCCCAAATAGCCCATAGAGTAACTTCTAGCTTTATGAATTGCTCACGGGGCAACGAACTAAGCTACAAGAATAGCCATTGTTTTTTGCTTCAGTTTCGTTGTCGCCACCAGACTCTGACTTAGTTCATCATCAACAAGAGCCCAAGAGCACCTTGAAGTTGTGCACTCCAAGAGTGAGGTGTTGGAAATATGCCCTAGAGGCAATAATAAATTGGTTATTATTATATTTCCTTATTCATGATAATAGTTTATTATCCATGCTATAGTTGTATTGATTGGAAACTCAAATACATGTGTGGATACATAGACAACACATTGTCCCTAGTGAGCCTCTAGTTGACTAGCTCGTTGATCAAAGATGGTCAAGGTTTCCTGGCCATAGACAAGTGTTGTCACTTGATAACGGGATCACATCATTAGGAGAATGATGTGATGGACAAGACCCAAACTATGAACGTAGCATATGATCGTGTTAGTTTATTGCTACTATTTTCTGCATGTCGATGTATCTGTTCACATAACCATGAGATCATGCAACTCCCGGACAACGGAGGAATACCTTTTGTGTATCAAACGTAGGTGACTATAAAGGTGCTCTACAGGTATCTCCGAAGGTGTCTGTTGGGTTGGCATGGATCAAGAATGAGATTTGTCACTCCGTATGACGGAGAGGTATCTTGGGGCCCACTCGATAATACAACATCACAACAAGCCTTGCAAGCAATGTGACTAAGGAGTTAGTTACGAGATCTAGTATTACGGAATGAGTAAAAAGACTTGCCGGTAACGAGATTGGACTAGGTATGGAGATGCCGAGGATCGAATCTCGGACAAGTAACATACCGAAGGACAAAGGGAACAACATACGAGATTAACTGAATCCTTGACATAGAGGATCAATCGATAGAGATCTTCGTAGAATATGTAGGAGCCAATATGAACATCCAGGTCCCGCTATTGGTTATTGACCAGGGAGTGTCTCAGTTCATGTATGCATAGTTCTCGAACCCGCAGGGTCAGCGCACTTAAGGTTCGGTGACGTTTCGGTATAGTTGAGTTATAGGTATTGGTTACCTAAGGTTGTTCGGAGTCCCGGGTGAGATCCTGGACGTCACGATGGGCTCCGTAATGGTTTGGAGGTAAATGTTTCGGTAATTCCTCAGACAACAAACGAGTTGCAGAAACAACCGTCGATCGATCTCCAAGCACGCCTCGTTTGTCCCCTCCCCCGCTCATTAATTCCTAAAACAACGACCGTGTTGTAGAAACAACAATCGTGTTGCAGAAACAATTCCTGAAACCACGACCGTGTTCACTGAAATAAAAAATAGTTTATCTCACTGAAAAGTTCAGAGTTGTGGAAGTAAGAGGGCATGGAGTTTGGCTACCGTTACCATGCGTCTGGGCACCAAATTTTTTATTGCGATGTAGAGAGGTACTTCAAGCATTAGATAACAACAATGACACTGAATGTGACAAATCTTCAAGCATTACATAAGTTTCTTCACAAATTATATAAGGTGCTAGTCTTCTCAAATATATCCTACTGACAATGAATCCTCCTGATATAGAATTTCGAGCAAATCGGAATAAAAAGCATAGGAGAAGAAATAATAGGAACTTTTCAGCACCGACAATGTGAATAAATACATACAAGATTGTACAAAGCGTAGGCCTGTGAACAACTATATCTAAACCTGACCCAATTACTTCAAAAAAAAAAAAAAAACTGACCCAAAACCATGAAACCCAAAATTTATGTACTGCTTCAGTTGCATAGCCGAGGTACAGTTCAATTTCATAGCTGAAAATAAGTTCATCCATCAATATTCATGTATTGTTACTCGCCTACTCAGTAAATCAGTAACCTATATGCAGGATATGTAAAATCACAAACCTCAATGTGCAGCAGTAATAGATAGATGAACGATTCAAAATAATTGCATGTTAATACTATGGCTGATACTTATCTAACAGCGCCTAGAATAAATGCACTACAATAGCAATCCTGTGTAGCAATAACTGCATGTTAACAATAGCAGTAATAGATAGATGAACGATTTTCAAAGTACTTGTTCATTGTCTCATAAAAATCAGGGGTTTGATGAACACATCCAAACCCAGAAGAAATCTGCTGCCGTTTCCTGAAAAAATACAGTACCACGTCCAAGTTCCAACCCATGATATAAGAAGTCCGAATCCTTACCCAGATAAAAGGTTTCTTGATTGCTCAGTTGATATGAAATTCAGCACTGACATTTTCAGTTTATGATTGACATAATGCAAAATCATGTTGCTGGATCAGGTATGCCATTCAAAGGAGATAACACAACATAAGCTGATACATTGTAGACATTTGGGAACAGAATACAGATAATGGATGATAGGAATAAGCGGTTATATATGTACTCCCTCCAATCCAAAAAAATAAATAAAAGTGTCGCGGCTTTCGAACTAAGGTTAGTTCAACTTTAGTTCAAAGCTGCGACACTTACTTTGGATCGAAGGGAGTATAAAGTAAGGCCGAGAAGAAAAAAACACATATAAAAGAAACAAAAAAAGTTTATCTCATTGAGAATGCAAATTTTGCTCACCTCCTTTTAATTGATGATTGAGCTCTCATGGTAGGTCATTGCAAAATCATCTGCAAGTTCAAGACAGTGCAATAGACATAGACTCTTGTGTTTCCCCCATGTTGCAAAAGAATGAGAAGGTGGGCTTACCTGATAATATATGGATGCTACAAGAGAGAATATAGATTGATATCCCAAAGTTCCCAACATGATAAACAGGAGGATAGAATACACATGCATGGCCAAAGTCATAAGAGTGTATTTGCACTTTTGATGGCATGCCTACACTTTGGATATACAGATATCCCAAAAGCATTACGATGAATTGATGCAGACGGCAGCAATATAAGAACACAGAACATGTAATAAACCTGATCAAACTTCTAATAAGTAGTACTTGTGACAAGACAGAATCCACGGCATTGCGTGCCCTTACGAGACACATATTCATATTCATATATAGTCATAGATGCATACATATAGACACTTGATTCGAGCTAGGTACTTAGATATGGTAGTACGTCTAAAAGTAATTCAGAGAGCACTAGCTAGGTTGATCTGGCACTGCCGGCCGCTTCTTGTTCGAACCGTAGAGACGGGGGATCTGGGGTCCCTTGAGGCGTGGAGCCCCGGCGTTGGCGTTGGCGCGGCGGATGGTGATCTTGGGCCGCCTGACGATCCCCTCCGCGGCGTCGGCCGCCTGACGCTGGCGGCGGCGCTCCGCCATCGCGTGCGCGCGTTCCAGCGCCTGCTTCATCTCTCCGTCCGGCTCCAGGAATACCGTGCGGGCGGGGACGGACGGGATGGGCTTGTAGTAGTCGGACTCGGGCTCGGAGAACGCGCAGTAGATGACTACCTCGTCTTCGTCGTCGCTGATCTCGGGCGTGCCCTCGCCGCGGGCCTGAGAGTTGCCGCCCACCTCCATCTCCATGGCACCGCCGGCTAGGGTTAATTTGGGACGTCGGTGAGAATATAATCGAGGATTGGGAAAAGACAAAAGAGGACGGGAATATTTAAGCTCATTGCAACATGGCTCATGCTGCAATCGGCAAACCCGAATGTTGCGAAATATACTCGTCTTTTAAACTTTTTAGCACAACATAGTTTTTTTTTTTTTTTTTTTTTTGGTTTTAGCACAACATCGCTCATGCTACATACATTTGTCAGCTGCATCGAACCATTATCACACAGTAAATCTAACAGGAGCCATCTTTGCAAAAACTCATCCGGTCGACGCGTAGCGTGATCCTAAAAGTTCGATACGGAGTAATAACTAAGGAAAACGTTTAGAATCAACCAGATGATTTCTCTATAAATCAGCCGGGCGTTCCACAGGCCACGCGTCGTGGTCCACCCACCACGCCAGACACCCATGCCGCCTCTTCTGTTTCTTTTTTTTACTCTCAACCTTATCTCTTCCCCTCCTAAAGCCAGATTCATTTCTACTTCGCCTTCTACCTCCATCCCCATGCTTCGTCTCTCCTCATCACCCCGGTCCTCGTCAGACCAGTCCGCGGGGCGGCTTTTGCAGCACCCGGTGACAAGCTCACACTCCGGTGACGGGCTTTTGCAACGACGACCGCGACGAGGGCCGACGTGGGCGCTGCAACTCCGGTGATGTTGCCTTCGAGCTATTGGGAGCATCGCCTTAGCTGCAATGGAGCAACGTCGGGCTGCAATGAAGACTTGTCTGAGTTGTAATGGAGCTTCACCGAACACGCCTTGTTGCGTTGAAGCTACGTCGGAATTGCAATGAAGCTTTTCACGGACGCGCCTGTGCTGCGTTGAAGCTCCGTCGGAGTTGTAATGGAGCTTCGCCGGACATGCCTTGTTGCGTTGAAGCTACGCCGGAATTGCAATGAAGCTTTTCACGGACGCGCCTGTGCTGCGTTGAAGCTCCGTCGGAGTTGTAATGGAGCTTCGCCGGACATGCCTTGTTGCGTTGAAGCTACGCCGGAATTGCAATGAAGCTTTTCACGGACGCGCCTGTGCTGTGTTGAAGCTCCGTCGGAGTTGTAATGGAGCTTCGCCGGACATGCCTTGTTGCGTTGAAGCTACGCCGGAATTGCAATGAAGCTTTTCACGGACGCGCCTGTGCTGCGTTGAAGCTCCGCCGGAGTTGTAATGGAGCTTCGCCGGAGCATTGATGCTGTGTTGGAGCTCCACCGGCTGCAAGGGAGTTTCTCGGAGTTGCAATGGAGCTCGTCGGACGCTGTCGGTGCTGCATTGGAGCACCACGCGGCCTCTGGTCCATGTCGGGAATTTAATCGGACGGTGAGGGCTCGTTACGACTACCTAGGGGATTACGACCGGTACAAATCAGACGACAGATTTGTAGCAGCCGCCAATAACTAAACAATCGGTTTGCCATGAAAAATAACTTATGCTACACAATTGTAAAAGTATGTACACTACAATACTTCACAAATATATTTATATGAATACGAATTATCAGCATGCTGTTTTGAATATTCTGTGGATCTCCTCATATTTTGAGTTAACTTCGACGGGATTTAATTATTAAAAACATATGAGTTACGTTTCACAAAAAGATGCACATGACAAAATAAAGGAAACGTGTTGAGATCAACCGACTGATTAAAGGACGATGTAAACCGCCTCCCGCGATTGCCACGTGTCTTGGCGGACCCATGCATCGCTTTCTCCCTCGCATCCTTATCCTCATACTCGCTCGCTCAGCCACACAATTCTGTTGTTGCCCCCAACCTCTTGTTCCTCACCTAAAATCAACACTATTTTCTTGATTCATGTCCGGCTAGCCATCTTTTTTCACCGGTGACAGACTCAAGGTAGCAGCCCGAGTGGACTATCGTGTTCCGGAGGCATCGCTCCCCGCTGGAGAAGATGGAGATTCACCGGTGCTGCAAAGATGGCCGGAGTCGTTACAACCGTGATGATACCACAAGGGCTCGTCACCAGCGCTGTCGATAGCCTGGGCTGTTTGCATGGGTGCTGCAATGGCCAGCTAGTGAGGCGATGCCCGCTTGAAGGTCAACGCGCCGACGCTGCTGCAAGATATCAACGGTGCTGCAATGCGGTCAGGCTGTTAGAGTTGTGTTGAATATTGTGTACACGGTAGGTTACAGTTGGACTCTGAGTAGTATTGTGTTTAGACAGGATATGGAGTTGTGTCCTGATAGGACACTTGTATCCTAGGCCTATCATATATAGCGGGGGTAGACACACGATGTAACCTAAGCCAACATAATAGCACAGGCACACGGGGGAGACGACGGCGTGTGCCGGCGCCCGGGCGGCCGGCGTGCGGTATTGTGACGGTGTCACGGGAAGGAGCGTCCGTAGTCAGGCCCCGGGGATGTAGCCATATCGGTGAACCTCGTTAACAAATCTCGTCATGGTGCTGTGATTGCTTGGTCCTCGGTAGATCGACAGATCGCCTCAGATTTATTCTAACAAGTGGTATCATGAAGAAGGTTGGAAGAGGCTATGAAAGTTGATTTAGAGGTGGAGCAGAATTCGTCGAATCGATTGGTGGTCGGACCTGCGAACGAAAAAATTGATGGAAGCGATGGAAGTTCTGTTTGCGTCGGAAGCAATCGAGAAGTAGCAGATCGGTTTGAGCGGGCAGCGGCGCACGTGTGCGGCAGGAGTCCCGATCGGATTTGATGGTGGAAGTGCAACATGAAGCGATTGAAGTCCAGACGTTGTCAAGCCTACGTACAATCGGCGGCATCGGCGGCAGTGTCAGCAAGCATGTGCGGTCAACACTAGCAGGTGGAGCGGCGTGGTATGGTGGAGACCGGGCAGGCGAGGCGGGCATCGAGCGCTGCCTAAAGCGGCTAAGCTGGTTCACGTGGCAAGGGACTGGGAGCAGTATGCACAGGGAGACTTGTCGTGGTGAGTGGCATTCCAGAAGCTGAGCAGATCGATGTGTTGCCTGAGATTTGTTAAAGCAAAAAAAAGGACGTCAGGTACCGTATGTGTAGTTGTCCATTGGGAGAAGGAAAAGAAACAAGATGGAGAAGGTTCGGGGCTGCACGTGAGCAAGATAAACAAACTTGATCTTGTTTACCGGAAGGCTACTAGAGTTCTTGGGTTGGCTTTCTTTGCTTGGTACATGTACATGTATGTACAGGATGGCAACGGTACACGTTACGAAAAAGGCGCCGTCGCAAGTCCATGAAATAAAGATGGACGTGTGCGGCGAGGGCAGTGTGCGTATAAGGCTCGGGTGGAGTCTGGAGCGCGCCGTGTCACGATCATGCATACACACGGCGTCAAGCAATACATGGAGGTATGCGGGGTTGAAACGACGCAGGGTGAAGCATGGTTGCAGTCGGATAATTTCGGCTGGGTCGGACTAGACAGTCTGACGGATCGACGAGGATGTCGGTCAAAACAGAAGACGGCGGTGATTTCAGCGATGACGACATAGGAGCGTGATGCTGATGGTGGCCAACTTCTGGGGCGTGGAAACACGTGGTGCAGGCCTGAGGGCTTGTGCGGCTTCAACAAGACTATGGCGCAGGGTTGATTCAAGGCAGTGTACACATGAGAGCTTGAAGTCAACGAGCCGCGGGGTAGCACGGCCAGCTACATGGAGTCATGTTGAAGGTGGAGCTGGAGTCTAGTAGAAGATTTCACTCTGTGTTGATGGAGGGGCTACGGCGTAAATGCATGGAGAGTCGAAGCCTATTTCAACGGATAGCGAGAGACACGTGGATCGGACTGGGTACCAGTGGTCTGATGGAGACGTGATACTCGGCACCGGTCGGTGATGACCGGTGGTACTCTGCAGTGGCGGTTGAGTGATGTGGGTTGGCGGCCCTTGAGACTCGACCGGGACAGCGGAGGCTCGACGCGGTAATAGCGGCGATGCGTGCGGTACACACGTGACGTGGAGACGGGCCAGGACTCTCGTGGCCATACATGTGGTGAGACAAACTGCGAATTTGACTCGAGATGACTACAAGCAATGGTGAAATTCCTTCAACTTTCAGACAGGCGGTCAAGGAAGAGCGGTGATGTTGAGTTCAGGTAACCCTTATGTGTGACACCCAATATGAGTTGTTCACTTTCACGCAGGTCAGTGATCAGTGTGTGATGGTGTTGGATACTCTGGAAGTTGGGAGCTCAACTAGAGTAATGTGGAGCTTAATTTCGTTCGAGCGTTGACTATGGTCTGGAAAAGAAGGAACTACAAGTTGAAGGTGGAGTCACATGGAGTCTTTGGAGTAGCAACGGTGCTCATGGATAAGCTCAAGTCCAATGTACATGGAAGTTTGACGCACAGATGAATTCAAGGTGGTGGAGAATATTCGCCAAGGTGGAGTTTGTTAGAGTTTGTGTCGAATATTGTGTACACGGTAGGTTACAATTGGACTCTGAGTAGTATTGTGTTTAGACAGGATACGGAGTTGTGTTCTGATAGGACACTTGTATCCTAGGCCTCTCATATATAGCGGGGGTAGACACACGATGTAACCTAAGCCAACATAATAGCACAGGCACACGGGGGAGACGGCGGCGTGTGCCGGTGCCCGGGCGGCCGGCGTGCGGTAT
Source organism: Hordeum vulgare subsp. vulgare (assembly GCF_904849725.1). Classification (NCBI taxonomy): domain Eukaryota; kingdom Viridiplantae; phylum Streptophyta; class Magnoliopsida; order Poales; family Poaceae; genus Hordeum; species Hordeum vulgare. The sequence continues at coordinate 493,915,323 of NC_058518.1, read as the reverse complement.
TGTGACGGTGTCACGAGGAGGAGCGTCTGTAGTCAGGCCCCGGGGATGTAGCCATATCGGTGAACCTCATTAACAGATCTCGTCATCGTGCTGTGATTGCTTGGTCCTCGGTAGATCGACGGATTGCCTCGGATTTATTCTAACACGGGCGGCCGTGCTTCAACGGACGGAAGGTCACCGGCGCTCCGCGAGTGCTTCAAGCAGGTGGTTGGTGCTGCAACCAGGGGAAGAGCTCATCGGTTAACATCGTCGCTATTTGCTCCTCTCAACGCTCGTCGGGGGGTCCCGGTGCTGCGACGCGGCGCTCAAACCTCGCTGCTGCGATGCGGCTCTCGCCGCGGGTTCCGATGCTGCAATGGAGAGCTCGGTGCTGCGATGCAGCTCTCGTCGGCGGCTCCTGGTGCTGTGATGGGGCTCTCGCGACAGGTTTCGGCGCCGCAATGGAGAGCTCACCACGGACTCAGAGCTCGGTGCTGTGATGCAGCTCTCGCGGTGGCTCCCGGTGCTGCCATGGAGCGCTTGCTGGTGTCTTCAGATGCTGCGATGCAGCTTCACCAGCGACGGCCGTGATGCTTTTGGAGCTGCGGCGCGTGTTGCATTGCTATGGCCGAACTAATTCGAAGCAGGGGGAGGGGGAGCTGGTTTGGTGCGATGCAAAGATGAAGGACACACGATGCTGACCTATCTAAGGGCCGGGAAGAACGTATCGTAGGGTTGGCGATCCGACTGATTTTCTCTAAAAATCAGTCGGTTGATTGGTAGCAGCCACCGACATGAACGGCCTATTAGGACTCCTTGGTTGACTTATAGGTGTCGCACTACGTCGGGGTCCAACCTTAGAGCATCTTTAGTAGAACCCTCAAACCCTTAAATCTAAAATCAGTTTTAAAGGTTGAGAATTGCCCATTTTTGACACTTTTAAGAGTTGAAAAACAGGAGCAAAGACTAGAACCCTTAAACCCAACCCTTATAACGGAATATTCGGATATTTCACCTAATGCAAAAATCGGAATACAGCCAGGACCGCGCGCGCCGGCTGCTGGCGCTCGCGCGCTGCTGCTTCTGCGGCGCCGCCGCGGCGAGCTCCTTCTGCGGCAGGGAGAGGGAAGGGGAGGGGACCTTGTGGGCTAAGGCGACGGAGGTGCCCTTGGCGGCGGCGGAGATGGAGGCCATGGCGACGGTGGCCGAGGTGTTGGGGAACGTCGCATGGGAAACAAAAATTTTCCTACGCGCACGAAGACCTATCATGGTGATGTCCATCTACGAGAGGGGATGAGTGATCTACGTACCCTTGTAGATCGCACAGCAGAAGCGTTAGAGAACGCGGTTGATGTAGTGGAACATCCTCACGTCCCTCGATCCGCCCCGCGAACAATCCCGCGATCAGTCCCACGATCTAGTACCGAACGGACGGCACCTCCGCGTTCAGCACACGTACAGCTCGACGATGATCTCGGCCTTCTTGATCCAGCAAGAGAGACGGAGAGGTAGAAGAGTTCTCCGGCAGCGTGACGGTGCTCCGGAGGTTGGTGATGATCTTGTCTCAGCAGGGCTCCGCCCGAGCTCCGCAGAAACACGATCTAGAGGAAAAACTATGGAGGTATGTGGTCGGGCAGCCGTGAGAAAGTCGTCTCAAATCTGCCCTAAAAGCCCCATATATATAGGAGGAGGGAGGGGGACCTTGCCTTGGGGTCCAAGGGATCCCCAAGGGGTCGGCCGAGCCAGGGGGGAGGACTCTCCCCCCCCAAACCGAGTCCTACTTGGTTTGGTGGGAGGGAGTCCTTCCCCCTTCCCACTTCTTCCTTTTTTTTTCTTTCCTTTGATTTTTTCTCTCTTGGCGCATAGGGGATTGGTGGGCTGTCCCACCAGCCCACTAAGGGCTGGTGTGACCCCCCCAAATGCCTATGGGCTTCCCCGGAGTGGGTTGCCCCCCTCCGGTGAACTCCCGGAACCCATTCGTCATTCCCGGTACATTCCCGGTAACTTCGAAAACCTTCCGGTAATCAAATGAGGTCATCCTATATATCAATCTTCGTTTCCGGACTGTTCCGGAAACCCTCGTGACGTCCGTGATCTCATCCGGGACTCCGAACAACATTCGGTAACCAACCATATAACTCAAATACGCATAAAACAACGTCGAACCTTAAGTGTGCAGACCCTGCGGGTTCGAGAACTATGTAGACATGACCCGAGTGACTCCTCGGTCAATATCCAATAGCGGGACCTGGATGCCCATATTGGATCCTACATATTCTACGAAGATCTTATCGTTTGAACCTCAGTGCCAAGGATTCATATAATCCCGTATGTCATTCCCTTTGTCCTTCGGTATGTTACTTGCCCGAGATTCGATCGTCAGTATCCGTATACCTATTTCAATCTCGTTTACTGGCAAGTCTCTTTACTCGTTCCGTAATACAAGATCCCGCAACTTGCACTAAGTTACATTGCTTGCAAGGCTTGTGTGTGATGTTGTATTACCGAGTGGGCCCCGAGATACCTCTCCGTCACACGGAGTGACAAATCCCAGTCTTGATCCATACTAACTCAACTAATACCTTCGGAGATACCTGTAGAGCATCTTTATAGTCACCCAGTTACGTTGCGATGTTTGATACACACAAAGTATTCCTCCGATGTCAGTGAGTTATATGATCTCATGGTCATAGGAATAAATACTTGACACGCAGAAAACAGTAGCAACAAAATGACACGATCAACATGCTACGTCTATTAGTTTGGGTCTAGTCCATCACGTGATTCTCCCAATGACGTGATCCAGTTATCAAGCAACAACACCTTGTTCATAATCAGAAGACACTGACTATCATCGATCAACTGGCTAGCCAACTAGAGGCATGCTAGGGACGGTGTTTTGTCTATGTATCCACACATGTAAATGAGTCTTCATTCAATACAATTATAGCATGGATAATAAACTATTATCTTGATACAGGAATTATAATAATAACTATATATTTATTATTGCCGCTAGGGCATAATTCCAACAGTCTCTCACTTGCACTAGAGTCAATAATCTAGCCCTCACATCACCATGTGAATTACATTGTAATAAATCTAACACCCATACAGTTCTGGTGTCGATCATGTTTTGGCCGTGGAAGAGGTTTAGTCAGCGGGTCTGCTACATTCAGATCCATGTGCACTTTGCATATATTTACGTCCTCCTCCTCGACGTAGTCGCGGATGAGGTTGAAGCGTCGTTTGATGTGTCTGGTCTTCTTGTGAAACCTTGGTTCCTTTGCCAGGGCAATGGCACCAGTGTTGTCACAGAACAAGGTTATTGGATCCAGTGCACTTGGCACCACTCCAAGATCCGTCATGAACTGCTTCATCCAGACACCCTCCTTAGCCGCCTCCGAGGCAGCCATGTACTCTGCTTCACATGTAGAATCTGCTACGACGCTTTGCTTGGAACTGCACCAGCTCACTGCACCCCCATTAAGAATAAATACGTATCCAGTTTGCGACTTAGAGTCGTCCGGATCTGTGTCAAAGCTTGCATCGACGTAACCTTTTACGGCGAGCTCTTCGTCACCTCCATACACGAGAAACATCTCCTTAGTCCTTTTCAGGTACTTTAGGATATTCTTGACCGCTGTCCAGTGATCCACTCCTGGATTACTCTGGAACCTGCCTGCCATACTTATGGCCAGGCTAACATCCGGTCTAGTGCACAACATCGCATACATGATAGAACCTATGGCTGAAGCATAGGGGACGGAGCGCATATGCTCTCTATCTTCATCAGTCGCTGGGCACTGAGTCTTACTCAATCTTGTACCTTGTAACACTGGCAAGAACCCTTTCTTGGACTGTTCCATTTTGAACCTCTTCAAAACTTTATCAAGGTATGTGCTTTGTGAAAGTCCTATCAGGCGTTTTGATCTATCCCTATAGATCTTAATGCCTAGAATGTAAGCAACTTCTCCTAGGTCCTTCATAGAGAAACTTTTATTCAAGTAACCTTTTATGCTCTCCAAAAGCTCTACGTTGTTTCCAATCAGTAATATGTCATCCACATATAATATTAGAAATGCCACAGAGCTCCCACTCACTTTCTTGTAAATACAAGATTCTCCAACCACTTGTATAAACCCAAATGCTTTGATCACCTCATCAAAGCGTTTGTTCCAACTCCGAGATGCTTGCACCAGTCCATAAATGGATCGCTGGAGCTTGCACACCTTGTCAGCATTTTTAGGATCGACAAAACCTTCGGGTTGCATCATATACAACTCTTCCTTAAGGAAACCGTTAAGGAACGCCGTTTTGACATCCATCTGCCAGATTTCATAATCGAAAAATGCAGCTATTGCTAACATGATTCTGACGGACTTAAGCATCGCTACGGGAGAGAAAGTCTCATCGTAGTCAATTCCTGGAACTTGTGAAAAACCCTTTGCCACAAGTCGAGCTTTATAAACGGTCACATTACCGTCAGCGTCCGTCTTCTTCTTAAAGATCCATTTGTTCTGAATAGCCTTGCGGCCCTCAGGCAGTATCTCCAAAGTCCATACTTTGTTCTCATACATGGATCCTATCTCGGATTTCATGGCTTCTAGCCATTTGTTGGAATCTGGGCCCACCATTGCTTCTTCATAATTTGCAGGTTCATTGTTGTATAACAACATGATTGACAAGACGGGATTACCGTACCACTCTGGAGCAGCGCGTGATCTCGTCGACCTGCGTGGTTCAACAGAAACTTGAACTGGAGTTTCATGATCATCATCATTAACTTCCTCCTCAACCGGCGTCGCAATGACAGAGGTTTCCCCTTGCCCTGCGCCACCATCCAGAGGGATGAGAGGTTCGACAACCTCGTCAAGTTCTATCTTCCTCCCACTCAATTCTCTCGAGAGAAACTCCTTCTCGAGAAAAGTTCCGTTCTTAGCAACAAACACTTTGCCCTCGGATTTGAGATAGAAGGTGTACCCAACTGTGTCTTTTGGGTAACCTATGAAGACGCACTTTTCCGCTTTGGGTTCCAGCTTTTCATGCTGAAGCTTTTTGACATAAGCATCACATCCCCAAACTTTAAGAAACGACAACTTTGGCCTTTTGCCATACCACAGTTCGTATGGTGTCGTCTCAACGGATTTCGATGGTGCCCTATTTAAAGTGAATGCAGCTGTTTCTAATGCATAACCCCAAAACGATAACGGCAAATCAGTAAGAGACATCATAGATCGCACCATTTCTAACAAAGTACGATTACGACGTTCGGACACACCATTACGCTGTGGTGTTCCAGGCGGTGTTAACTGCGAAACAATTCCACATTGTCTTAAGTGAGTACCAAACTCGAAACTCAGATATTCACCCCCACGATCAGACCGTAGGAACTTGATCTTCTTGTTACGATGATTTTCCACTTCACTCTGAAATTGCTTGAACTTTTCAAATGTTTCAGACTTGTGTTTCATCAAGTAGACATAACCATATCTACTTAAATCGTCAGTGAAGGTGAGAAAATAACGATATCCGCCGCGTGCCTCCGCGCTCATTGGACCACACACATCGGTATGTATGATTTCCAACAAGTCACTTGCACGCTCCATTGTTCCGGAGAACGGAGTCTTAGTCATCTTGCCCATGAGGCATGGTTCGCACGTGTCAAGTGAATCAAAGTCAAGTGACTCCAAAAGTCCATCAGCATGGAGTTTCTTCATGTGCTTTACACCAATATGACCCAAGCGGCAGTGCCACAAAAATATGGCGCTATCATTGTTTACTCTAACTCTTTTGGTCTCAATGTTATGTATATGCGTATCTCTATCAAGATTCAACATGAACAATCCTCTCACATTCGGTGCATGACCATAAAAGATGTTACTCATAGAAATAGAACAACCATTATTCTCAGACTTAAAAGAGTAACCGTCTCGCAATAAACAAGATCCAGATATAATGTTCATGCTCAACGCAGACACTAAATAACAATGATTTAAGTTCATCACTAATCCCGATGGTAGTTGAAGTGACACTGTGCCGACGGCGATTGCATCAACCTTGGAACCGTTTCCTACGCGCATCGTCACTTCGTCTTTCGCCAGCCTTCGTCTATTCCGCAGTTCCTGCTTCGAGTTGCAAATGTGAGCAACAGAACCGGTATCGAATACCCAGGCACTACTACGAGAGCTGGTTAAGTACACATCAATAACATGTATATCAAATATACCTGATTTTTCTTTGCCCGCCTTCTTATCTGCCAGATACTTGGGGCAATTGCGCTTCCAGTGACCCATACCCTTGCAATAGAAGCACTCTGTTTCAGGCTTAGGTCCAGCTTTGGGTTTCTTCGGCGGATTGGCAACAGGCTTGCCGCTCTTCTTCGAATTGCCCTTCTTGCCTTTGCCGTTTCTCTTGAAACTAGTGGTCTTGCTCACCATCAACACTTGATGCTCTTTACGGAGTTCAGACTCTGCGACTTTCAGCATCGCAAACAACTCGCCGGGAGACTTGTTCATCCCTTGCATGTTGTAGTTCAACACAAAGCTTTTATAGCTTGGCGGCAGTGATTGAAGGATTCTGTCAGTGATAGCTTCTTGCGGGAGTTCAATCCCCAGTTCAGCTAGACGGTTTGAGTACCCAGACATTTTGAGCACATGTTCACTGACAGACGAGTTTTCCTCCATCTTGCAAGCATAGAATTTATCGGAGGTCTCATACCTCTCGATCCGGGCGTTTTTCTGAAAGATGAACTTCAACTCCTGGAACATCTCAAATGCTCCATGACGCTCAAAGCGACGTTGAAGTCCCGGTTCTAAGCCATACAAGACTGCACATTGAACTATTGAGTAGTCCTCCTTACGCGCTAACCAAGCGTTCTTAACATCCTGATCAGCCGTAGCGGGTGGTTCATCTCCTAGCGCAGCATTAAGGACATAATCCTTCTTTCCAGCTTGTAAGATTAGCTTAAGATTACGAGCCCAGTCTACAAAGTTGCTTCCATCATCTTTCAACTTAGCTTTCTCTAGGAACGTATTAAAATTGAGGATGACACTTGCGTGAGCCATGATCTACAACACAAATATATTCAAAGTGGACTTAGACTATGTTCAAGATAATTAGAGTTCAACTTAATCAAATTATATGCTAAACTCCCACTCAAAAAGTACATCTCTCCAGTCATTTGAGTGGTTCATGATCCACCTACACTATCCCAAGTCCGATCATCACGTGAGTCGGGAGTAGTTTCAGTGGTAAGCATCCCTATGCTAATCATATCATCTATATGATTCATGATTGACCTTTCGGTCTCATGTGTTCCGAGGCCATGTCTGCACATGCTAGGCTCGTCAAGCTTAACCCGAGTGTTCCGCGTGCGCAACTGTTTTGCACCCGTTGTATGTGAACGTTGAGTCTATCACACCCGATCATCACGTGGTGTCTCGAAACGACGAACTGTAGCAACGGTGCACAGTCGGGGAGAACACAATTTCGTCTTGAAATTTTAGTGAGAGATCACCACATAATGCTACCGTCGTTCTAAGCAAAATAAGGTGCATAAAAGGATTAACATCACATGCAATTCATAAGTGACATGATATGGCCATCATCACGTGCTTCTTGATCTCCATCACCAAAGCACCGGCACGATCTTCTTGCCACCGGCGCCACACCATGATCATCCATCAACGTGTTGCCATCGGGGTTCTCGTGCTACTTATGCTATTACTACTAAAGCTACATCCTAGCAAAATAGTAAACGCATCTACAAGCACAAACTTGTTAGTATAAAGACAACCCTATGGCTCCTGCCGGTTGCCGTACCATCGACGTGCAAGTCGATATTTCTATTACAACATGATCATCTCATACATCCAATATATCACATCACATCATTGGCCATATCACATCACAATCATACCCTGCAAAAACAAGTTAGACGTCCTCTAATTTTGTTGTTGCATGTTTTACGTGGTGACCAAGGGTATCTAGTAGGATCGCATCTTACTTACGCAAACACCACAACGGAGATATATGAGTTGCTATTTAACCTCATCCAAGGACCTCCTCGGTCAAATCCGATTCAGCTAAAGTTGGAGAAACCGTCACTTGCCAGTCATCTTTGAGCATAAGGGGGTTACTTGTAACGATGAAACCAGTCTCTCGTAAGCGTACGAGTAATGTCGGTCCAAGCCGCTTCAATCCAACAATACCGCGGAATCAAGAAAAGACTAAGGAGGGCAGCAAAACGCACATCACCGCCCACAAAACCTTTTGTGTTCTACTCGAGAAGACATCTACGCATGAACCTAGCTCTGATACCACTGTTGGGGAACGTCGCATGGGAAACAAAAATTTTCCTACGCGCACGAAGACCTATCATGGTGATGTCCATCTACGAGAGGGGATGAGTGATCTACGTACCCTTGTAGATCGCACAGCAGAAGCGTTAGAGAACGCGGTTGATGTAGTGGAACGTCCTCACGTCCCTCGATCCGCCCCGCGAACAATCCCGCGATCAGTCCCACGATCTAGTACCGAACGGACGGCACCTCCGCGTTCAGCACACGTACAGCTCGACGATGATCTCGGCCTTCTTGATCCAGCAAGAGAGACGGAGAGGTAGAAGAGTTCTCCGGCAGCGTGACGGCGCTCCGGAGGTTGGTGATGATCTTGTCTCAGCAGGGCTCCGCCCGAGCTCCGCAGAAACACGATCTAGAGGAAAAACTATGGAGGTATGTGGTCGGGCAGCCGTGAGAAAGTCGTCTCAAATCTTCCCTAAAAGCCCCATATATATAGGAGGAGGGAGGGGGACCTTGCCTTGGGGTCCAAGGGATCCCCAAGGGGTCGGCCGAGCCAGGGGGGAGGACTCTCCCCCCCCCAAACCGAGTCCTACTTGGTTTGGTGGGAGGGAGTCCTTCCCCCTTCCCACTTCTTCCTTTTTTTTTCTTTCCTTTGATTTTTTCTCTCTTGGCGCATAGGGGATTGGTGGGCTGTCCCACCAGCCCACTAAGGGCTGGTGTGACCCCCCCAAATGCCTATGGGCTTCCCCGGAGTGGGTTGCCCCCCTCCGGTGAACTCCCGGAACCCATTCGTCATTCCCGGTACATTCCCGGTAACTCCGAAAACCTTCCGGTAATCAAATGAGGTCATCCTATATATCAATCTTCGTTTCCGGACTGTTCCGGAAACCCTCGTGACGTCCGTGATCTCATCCGGGACTCCGAACAACATTCGGTAACCAACCATATAACTCAAATACGCATAAAACAACGTCGAACCTTAAGTGTGCAGACCCTGCGGGTTCGAGAACTATGTAGACATGACCCGAGAGACTCCTCGGTCAATATCCAACAGCGGGACCTGGATGCCCATATTGGATCCTACATATTCTACGAAGATCTTATCGTTTGAACCTCAGTGCCAAGGATTTGTATAATCCCGTATGTCATTCCCTTTGTCCTTCGGTATGTTACTTGCCCGAGATTCGATCGTCAGTATCCGTATACCTATTTCAACCTCGTTTACCGGCAAGTCTCTTTACTCGTTTCGTAATACAAGATCCCGCAACTTACACTAAGTTACATTGCTTGCAAGGCTTGTGTGTGATGTTGTATTACCGAGTGGGCCCCGAGATACCTCTCCGTCACACGGAGTGACAAATCCCAGTCTTGATCCATACTAACTCAACTAATACCTTCGGAGATACCTGTAGAGCATCTTTATAGTCACCCAGTTACGTTGCGACGTTTGATACACACAAAGTATTCCTCCGGTGTCAGTGAGTTATATGATCTCATGGTCATAGGAATAAATACTTTGACACGCAGAAAACAGTAGCAACAAAATGACACGATCAACATGCTACGTCTATTAGTTTGGGTCTAGTCCATCACGTGATTCTCCCAATGACGTGATCCAGTTATCAAGCAACAACACCTTGTTCATAATCAGAAGACACTGACTATCATCGATCAACTGGCTAGCCAACTAGAGGCATGCTAGGGACGGTGTTTTGTCTATGTATCCACACATGTAAATGAGTCTTCATTCAATACAATTATAGCATGGATAATAAACTATTATCTTGATACATGAATTATAATAATAACTATACATTTATTATTGCCTCTAGGGCATAATTCCAACACGAGGCGGGCGGGGCGGCTGGTGCGGCGGCCGGGGCGGGCGGGGCGGGCGCGGGGACGCGACGGCCGGGGCGCGGAGGGAGCGCGGGGCGGCGGCCGGAGCGCGGGGGGAGGCGGGGCGGCGGTAGCCGAGGCAACTTCCTCGCGCGCGGGGAACCAACTGCCTCCCGCGCGGGGTGGGAAGTGGAGTGCGGGTTGGGGGCAGTTTTCCCTCCCAACCTCACTTCTACAGGCTGGGAAAGGGTTTGCGGGTTGGACCTTTAATTTTTTTTACGGGTTTAAGGGTTTAAGGATTCTAGTCTACGTCGTTTTGTCGACGAAAACTGTAAAAAAACGGTTATTTTTAAGGGTTTGAGAGTTTGAGGTTCTACTAGACTTGCTCTTAATGGAATAAAACTTAATCTCTCCTCCAGAAGGAAAAGTTGACACCCTTGAGCGAGGGAGGAAAAGATGAACCCACAACTCAATTGGCTCAAAGAAACCAACTCTTGGATTGGTTAGTCGCTGGGGTTTCTGAGATGGCTGCAATTACTACTATCAAGGGCGCTTGAACGCATGCATTTTGTGTGTGTGTCCACGTGTCACATGCCCGTGGGGCACCATGGACTATTTATATCTTTATTACTTCCTCCGTCTCAGTTTACAAGTCCGACACATGTAATTATGTCGTCAATTTCACCAACTTAATAAGAGGCATATATTATATAAAAAAATTATCATTAAAAAAATGTTCTATTTTCTAATGATATAACTTTATGTTAAATAATATATTTTATATAATTTAAATTAACGACCTAGGTACACGTGCATGGCTTTTGAACTGTGACAGAGGAAATACTGTTAAGGCCTCTTTCAAGACAAAGTGTTTAGATGGGGTGCTAAATGTATTAAATAGCTTAGTGATTCAACTCCTCAATGCACAGGTATTTAGTTTGTTGTTGTTAAGCTTACTTTAATTAATGATTTAGCACCTAACTCTTTCATGCATTGGTCGACTTATCTTATTTACATGATTTGCCTAGGTTTACGTGTTTGACATTGGTTCTTTCTGGATCATCAAAGTGCTTTATCTCCTCCTTAATTGTTGTGTATTTTTGCTAATGTGGCATGCTTACACTAGTAGAGAACAGGACATTAGTCCCGATTTCAAAGGGCCTCTAGTCCCGGTTGTGCAGCTGGGACTAAGCCTTCGGGAGTAAAGCCCTACCTTATAGTTCATACATAGTTTATCAATGTAATATACATTGAAAATAACATATACTGAAACTAACATACAACTATGTACAACATTTAAATGCAACAAGAAATGCAATCATAATCGCATCTAAGGCAATAATTTATCCAACAACATAATGATATCAATCATCTTTATTAATGCCATTTTTTAATATTTCTAATCTTTAAACACATTGCATCCATCTTGATCTTCTGATCATCAACGACATCGGTAACATACAACTCCAATTCCATCCTCTCTTCTTCAATTCTATTCAAATTTTCTTTAAAAAGATTTTTTTTCTTTTTCAACTAAATTTAAGCTCTCGACAAAAGGGTCGGTTGCAATTTTCGGTTCGCATACCTCCTAGATAAAAATATCTATGTCAAGTTGGTCGGTATAATTGTCATAAACACGAAACAAAACAAATATTTATAAAAGATAATATACCATATCCGAATCATAGACCAGACGAGAGCTGACAGGGGCAGATATCAAATCCATGTCACGATATAATAACAAACAATAATATACAAGTAACAAAAATACTCAAGTAACAAAAAATATTACAAGTAAGTTTTTTAAAGATAAGAAAAAGAGGCTCACCACGGTGGTGCCAGTGACCAGATCGGCGCGAGCGATCGACGACAGTGAGGACAGGGACGAGGAGGGGACAACAACCTCAATTAAACCACACCTACGCATATGCAAGGAAAGATGAGAAATCTTAATTGTGGCTCATGAACTCAAGTGGCATCATGCTCTCAGGCATTTCATCGAACACTTCTTGTTCATAGGAAAGGAAAACAAACTAGCACACACCTCCCACCTTCTCTGAGGAACAAACAAAGGAGAGGGCGGGCATCGGCGAGGGGATATATATAGGCAAATGTTTAGTCCCGGTTGGGGTCTAAAACCGAGACTGAAGACAGACCTTTAGTCCTGGTTGGAGACACCAACCGGGACTAAAGGGTGTCGCGCCTGTCGCTAGTCCTTTAGTCTCGGTTGGTGACACCAACCGGGACTAAATATGGTAGTGACACCCGTCTGCTCCTAGCTATTCGAACCGTAAAGCGGCCGAGACTAATGCTCGATCAGGGCTAGGACGAAAGCCCTGTTTTCTACTAGTGTTAGCACCTATCCACAGTGGAGCAATGGGAAGGACCTAAGGGAAGTCGGGAAAAGCATCGTTAGACATTTCATGTGTCATGTATAGATAACCGTAGGGTCCGTATAAAAAAGGCATACATCATGATCGCTAACGTGGATCATTCATACTATTTGGATACATATCATATGCCCATCACCGGAAACCACGCTCTATTGCAAAGTGTGGGATTGAGAGGAAGCGCCTAGAGGCAGGGGTCGGGGGGGGGGGGGAGGGTGAATAGACTACTTGACCAAATGGAAACTTAGATTAACCTTTTCTCCAATTTTATCGGTTGATAAGTTTTAGCAACCTTTTCTCCAATTTTATCGGTTGACAAGTTTTAGCAATTCAATTAAGTCTAGCACACCCTACACATGCAAGTCTACGAGTATGACAACATAAACTAATCACATGTAAGTGTAAGTAGAGGGTAGAGATAGGAAGATCAAACACTATGAAGACACAGAGATTTTTGGCATGGTTCGTATAGGTGGTGCTATCGTACGTCCACGTTGATTGAGACTTCTACCTATGGAGGGTAACGGATGCGCAAGTTCATGGAGGGCTTCACCTACAAGTGTTCCACGAAGAAGCAACCTTATCTATTTCACCATGGCTTACGTTCCTGAAGGACTAGCCTCACTCGGGGTAGATCCTCACCAAGTACACGATCTCCTTGGCCATACAAACTTTTTGGTTCAACTCCACACGATTTGGAGGCTCCCAAGCGACAACTAATCAATCTAGGAGACACCACTCTCCAAAAGGTAATAAATATGGTATGAATGACGAATTCCTTGCTCTAGTGCTTTAAAAGATAGTCTCCTCAACAATCAATCACTCTTTCACACAATTTGGATTGGTATAAGAAATTGATTGGGTGGAAGGCAACTTGGGAAGATTATAAATCAAGATTCATATGGTTGGAGTGTGCTACTGCAACAAAAGACCTTCCAACGGCGCCAGAAATAGGCACGTCGACGGGAGGATACTTGGCTTGATCTTTCTGCTGCGGCTACGCCTTAAGGGACTTCCTAGGCAAGTATGCAAAGGATTTCCCCCATGGCCTTGGAGCCTTGCGTTGGTGTTCCCTCGAAGCGGAAAGGGTGATGTAGCGTAGCGGTGGTAAGTATTTCCCTCAGTTTGAGAACCAAGGTATCAATCCAGTGGAGGAGTATCTCAAGATCCTGCACAAACACAAAAGCTTGCTCCCAACGCTATGAAGAGGTTGCCAATCCCTTATAGATTGTTTGCCAAGTGAGAACTGAAAGCAACAAAGTAACAAAGCAAAGTAAAAGCGGAGATGTAAACGATGGATGTGAATAGACCCGGGGGCCGTAGTGTTTACTAGTGGCTTCTCTCATGAAAGCAAGTAGACGGTGGGTGAACAAATTACTGTCGAGTAATTGATAGAACCGCGCAAAGTCGTGACGATATCTATGCAATGATTATTTCTATAGGCATCACGTTCAAAACAAGTAGACCGATACTGTCTGCATCTACTACTATTACTCCACACGTCGACCGCTATCCAGCATGCATCTAGTGTATTATGTCCATAAGAACAGAGTAACGCCTTAAGCAAGATGACATGATGTAGAGGGATAATCTCAAACAAATGATAAAACCCCCATCTTTTTTACCCTTGATGGCAACTACTTGATGTGTCTTTTGCTGCCCCTACTGTCACTGGGAAAGGTCACCACATGGCAGAACCCAAAACCAAGCACTTCTCCCATTGCAAGAATCATAGATCTAGTTGGCCGAACAAGACCCAAGACTGGGAGAGACTTACAAGGATATCAAATCATGCATATAAGAAATCAGCAAAGACTCAAATATATATCATAGATAATCTTATCACAAATCCACAATTCATTGGATCTCGACAAACACACCGCGAAAGAAGATTACATCAGATAGATCTCCATGAAGATCATGGAGAACTTTGTATTGAAGATCCAAGAGAGAGAAGAAGACATCTAGCTACTAACTACGGACCCGTAGGTCTGAAGTGAACTACTCACGAGTCATTGGAGGGGCGATGATGATGATGAAGAAGCCCTCCAACTCCAAAGTCCCCTCCGGCAGGGTGCCGGGAAAGGTCTCCAGATGAGATCTCGCGGAAACGGAAGCTTGTGGCGGCGGAAAAGTATTTTCGAGGTTCCCCTGGTTTTTTGCGGAATATTTGGGATAGGCCAAAAACCTAGGTCAGGGGGCGGCCGGGGAGGCCACAAGCCTGCCCACCGCTGCCTCCCCCCTGGTGGCGGAGTGGGGGCTTGTGGGCTCCCTGGAGCCCACCTGGCTTGGACCAAAATCCCCCTGGTCTTCTTCCGTTCGGAAAAAAAATCATTTCGGTGTTTTTCTTCCGTTTGGACTCCATTCCAAAATCAGATCTGAAAAGAGTCAAAAACACGGGAAAAATAGGAACTGGCACTTTGCACTGCATTAATAAGTTAATCCCAAAAAATATATAAAAGGTACATAAAACAACCAAAGAAGTTAAGATAACAGCGTGAAACCATCAAAAATTATAGATACGTTTGAGACGTATCAAGCATCCCCAAGCTTAACTCCTGGTCGTCCTCGAGTAGGGCAGTGATAAAGAATGAATTTTTAATGCTTTCATGCTACCTAGCATAGGTGTCCTTTGTAATTCCTCTTATGTGACGTGAATGTTCAGATCCATTAGATTAAAAATAATAGTTTGCTATTGACGTGGAAACAATAGTAATTCAAGCAAACTAGCAAAGTAATCATGAACTTTCAAAATAACAAGGCCAAAAGAAAGTTATCCCTACAAAAGCATATAGTCTGGCTATGCTCTATCATCATCGCACAACGAATTTAAATTATGCACAACGCCGGTATTGGCCAAGTAATTGTTTCACACCTTTACTTTCTCAAACATTTTCAACTCTCACGCAATACATGAGCGTGAGCCATGGTTATAGCACTATAGATGGTGTGGAATGTAGTGGAGGTTGCAAGACAAAAAGGAGAAGATAGTCACATTAACTAGGCATATCAATGAGCTGTGGAGATGCTCATATATAGATATCAATGTGAATGAGTAGGGATTGCCTTACAAATGATGCACTAGAGCTACGAGTATGTGAAAGCTCTTAAAGAAAACTAGTGGGTGTGCATCCAACTTGCTTGCTCGCGAAGACCTAAGGCAATTTTGAGGAAGCCTATCATTGAAATATACAAGGCAAGTTATATAATGGAAGTTTCCCACTAGATATATGGTGGTGACAAAACGAGAGACTCTCAATCATGAAGATCATGGTGCTTAATATGCACAAGTGTGGAAAAAGTGGTAGCATTGTCCCTTCTCTCTTTTTCTCTCATTTTTTATTATTTTGGTGGGCTCTTTGGCCTCTTTTTTTGGTGGGATTCTTTGGCCTCTTTTATTTCCTCACATGGGACAATGCTCCATTAATGATGATCATCACACTTTCAACTCAAAACTTAGAGTAACGATGACTCTATATGGAATGCCTTCGGTAGTGTACCGTGGCAATGATCTAGCATGTCATAGACATCAATGGAAACATCATGCTAGCTATCTTACGATCATGCAATGGAAATGTAGACGTGGTGGCACATGTCATGGTGGTAGTTGCATGGCAATATATCTCGGAATGACTTTGAAAAAGCCATAGTAGGTAGGTATGGTGGCTGTTTTGAGGGAGGCTAATGGTGGGTTTTGTGCACCGGCGAAAGTTGCACGGCACTAAGAAGATAGTGATGGTGGTAGGTGAAAGTGTTGGAATTATGCCCTAGAGGCAATAATAAATATATAGTTATTATTATAATTCCTGTATCAAGATAATAGTTTATTATCCATGCTATAATTGTATTGAATGAAGACTCATTTACATGTGTGGATACATAGACAAAACACCGTCCCTAGCATGCCTCTAGTTGGCTAGCCAGTTGATCGATGATAGTCAGTGTCTTCTGATTATGAACAAGGTGTTGTTGCTTGATAACTGGATCACGTCATTGGGAGAATCACGTGATGGACTAGACCCAAACTAATAGACGTAGCATGTTGATCGTGTCATTTTGTTGCTACTGTTTTCTGCGTGTCAAGTATTTATTCCTATGACCATGAGATCATATAACTCACTGACACCGGAGGAATACTTTGTGTGTATCAAACGTCGCAACGTAACTGGGTGACTATAGAGATGCTCTACAGGTATCTCCGAAGGTATTAGTTGAGTTAGTATGGATCAAGACTGGGATTTGTCACTCCGTGTGACGGAGAGGTATCTCGGGGCCCACTCGGTAATACAACATCACACACAAGCCTTGCAAGCAATGTAACTTAGTGTAAGTTGCGGGATCTTGTATTACGGAACGAGTAAAGAGACTTGCTGGTAAACGAGGTTGAAATAGGTATACGGATACTGACGATCGAATCTCGGGCAAGTAACATACCGAAGGACAAAGGGAATGACATACGGGATTATACGAATCCTTGGCACTGAGGTTCAAACGATAAGATCTTCGTAGAATATGTAGGATCCAATATGGGCATCCAGGTCCCGCTGTTGGATATTGACCGAGGAGTCTCTCGGGTCATGTCTACATAGTTCTCGAACCCGCAGGGTCTGCACACTTAAGGTTCGACGTTGTTTTATGCGTATTTGAGTTATATGGTCGGTTACCGAATGTTGTTCGGAGTCCCGGATGAGATCACGGACGTCACGAGGGTTTCCGGAACAGTCCGGAAACGAAGATTGATATATAGGATGACCTCATTTGATTACCGGAAGGTTTTCGGAGTTACCGGGAATGTACCGGGAATGACGAATGGGTTCCGGGAGTTCACCGGAGGGGGGCAACCCACTCCGGGGAAGCCCATAGGCATTTGGGGGGGTCACACCAGCCCTTAGTGGGCTGGTGGGACAGCCCACCAATCCCCTATGCGCCAAGAGAGAAAAAATCAAAGGAAAGGAAAAAAAAAGGAAGAAGTGGGAAGGGGGAAGGACTCCCTCCCACCAAACCAAGTAGGACTCGGTTTGGGGGGGAGAGTCCTCCCCCCTGGCTCGGCCGACCCCTTGGGGATCCCTTGGACCCCAAGGCAAGGTCTCCCTCCCTCCTCCTATATATATGGGGCTTTTAGGGCAGATTTGAGATGACTTTCTCACGGCTGCCCGACCACATACCTCCATAGTTTTTCCTCTAGATCGTGTTTCTACGGAGCTCGGGCGGAGCCCTGCTGAGACAAGATCATCACCAACCTCCGGAGCGCCGTCACGCTGCCGGAGAACTCTTCTACCTCTCCGTCTCTCTTGCTGGATCAAGAAGGCCGAGATCATCGTCGAGCTGTACGTGTGCTGAACGCGGAGGTGCCGTCCGTTCGGTACTAGATCGTGGGACTGATCGCGGGATTGTTCGCGGGGCGGATCGAGGGACGTGAGGACGTTCCACTACATCAACCGCGTTCTCTAACGCTTCTGCTGTGCGATCTACAAGGGTACGTAGATCACTCATCCCCTCTCGTAGATGGACATCACCATGACAGGTCTTCGTGCGCGTAGGAAATTTTTTGTTTCCCATGCAACGTTCCCCAACAGAAAGTGCATCTAAACTATGGACTCAACATTAGTCATGAAGAACTCATATACTTGTTGCAAAAGTTTTATTAGTAATAGAAACAAAGCATTCAACGCATACTCCCAGGGGAAGGGTTGGTAGGTATAAACCATCGCGCGATCCCGACCGCCACGCAAAGGATGACAATCAATATACTAATCATGCTCAGATTTCATCACATAGCGGTTCACCATACGTGCATGCTACGGGAATCACTGACTTCAACACAAGTATTTCTAGATCCACAACACCTTACTAGCATGACTTCAATATTACCATAACCACAACTCAAAACTAATTGAGATGAATCAAACTTCTCTAACTATTCAGTGCACATGAAGGTGGAAGTTTTCATATCCCTTTGGATAACTACCCCTTTTGAGACTACTTTCAAAGCATAGATCAACTACCAAGCCACGCACCGCTGTGCTCTAAAAGATATAAGTGAAGCACATAGAGCAAAACTATCTAGCTCAAAAGATATAAGTGAAGCTCGACAAAATCACGATGTGTGCATGTCTCTCTCTCTAGGTGTGCAGCAAGGATGATTGTAACACCACAAAAATAAAAGACTCCTACGATACAAGACGCTCCAAGCAAAAACACATAACATGTGGTGAATAAAAATATAGCCCCAAGTAACGTTATTGATGGATTGAAGACGAGAGAGGGGATGCCTTCCCGGGGCATCCCCAAGCTTAGGCTTTTACGACACCCTTGAATCTCTTGGGGTGCCTTGGGCATCCCCAAGCTTGAGCTCTTGCCACTCTTTATCTCTTTGTCCATAAGAACTTCATCCAAAACTTGAAAACATCACAACACGAAACTTAAACAGAAACTCGTGATAACATTAGTACAAGAAATCAAACCACCACTTCCTTAGGTACTGTAGCAAACTTAAATTCTACTTGTGCTGATGTTGGGTTACTGTACTTTCAATCTTCCATGGATAATACTATGACAACCCGAGACCGACGTTCCAGAAGATTCGCCTTCTATTCCGTTTTCGTCGTGTGTCTATTTTCTTTTGTCGCATCATTCGCATCATCTGCATTGCATCGCCATCTCCGTTGTCGCCAGTTTTCAAAACTTGCATCCGTTGTTAGTTGTCGGTTCACGTCGTTGTCCGTTTTGAGCCCGACCACACACGCACGCGCCC
This sequence comes from Hordeum vulgare subsp. vulgare, assembly GCF_904849725.1. Lineage (NCBI taxonomy): Eukaryota > Viridiplantae > Streptophyta > Magnoliopsida > Poales > Poaceae > Hordeum > Hordeum vulgare. The sequence continues at coordinate 493,896,058 of NC_058518.1, read as the reverse complement.
GCGGCATCGTTCGAATCTTGGTTTTAAAAGTGTGCGTAAACCTTTCTCCGTTTGGGGTGAGATTTGACGTGCGGTGTTATTTTAATATAGGTAGGCCGCCTGTCAAGTTTCGTCGCAATCGGAGTCCGTCTGGTACCCGAACGGTCGACCGTAGCGGCACCGTATTCGGTCTACGTCGGACGGTTGTCGGTGTTTTTAAAATATGTTGCTGGGTGCCCGTTTTCCCTCTCATCTCCGCCTAGCCCCTCTGCACAATGCATCGACCCTACGCGTAGTCCAGTCTGAAAACCTCCCGAAACCCGAACGCGACGGTCGTGACCATTGGGTCCAAATCAACCCGGTTTTACTGTAAACAGTCATCAGTTTGTCCATTGGACTCCCTAGCCTATTCATTCTTGATCGTCCGATTTATATCGAAGGGTCCAAATGCCCCTTTGAACTAACCAAATTATTATTTCTAGTCCACCTAGATCTAACCCTAGCCAAATCTCGATCCCCACTATTTTCCTCGATCTCCTCTCCCTCCTCCCGACAGCGCTGCCGCCACACGCTCACAACACGCCTCGCGCCTCCTCCCTCCAACCCCAAACACGCCTCAGTCCTTCCACCTCCGGCCACCGCCGGTGAGCCATCGTCGCTTCCCACCAACAAAACCAGGCCAGTGCAAAGCCCTCCCCTCGCGTCGTGGCACCCACAGCCGCTAGATGCAGCTCCCGCGAGCCCGCGCCGGAGCCGTTCGTGTAGCGCTGCCGGGGCCCTCTCCGCGGACCCTGCCGCCGACGACCCCTTGCTACTCCACCAGACCTTGCGCCGCCCCGCTGTTCCCTGCTCGCATGGCCAGGTCACGCCCCTCCGTCTGCTCCCTCTCCCTCGTTGCTCTCTCTCTCTCAGCCCTAGCTTGTTTCTTTTAGTAGGAATCAATGTGTACCCCCGCCGGGGCCTGCAGCCACGCCACTGCGATGCCATGGGGTTCCATCGTCGGGGATGGAACGCCGTTGAGCACCTCGGCCTCCCCTCGTCTGGATCTGACCATTCCACCGCGAGCATAGCCAGAGGCCAGCCCATTGTTTCTCCATCAGGTTCAGTTCATGTTACAAATTCAGATTTTTTCAGGTTCAGGTTCAACGTGGTGGTGTGTTTATCTAGTTGAGAATCCATAGCTATCACGAGCACATTAGTATCACAGTTGGCTACCGCAGCAGTTCTGCACCCCAATGATGTTGGGTTTGATACCCAGTTACCCCAATTTTGCTCTAGTTCCATTTTGCTCTAGTTCCGTTTTATTGTTGCACACTCATGCACCCTGCCATTTATTTCATTCTTGTATATTTGCTGGCCTATATTAGTAGTAGCACCATAGCCTAGTGGTCGTCCGTGTATGCATCTTGGTTCGAGCCCAGGCCTCTGCATTTTTTTTGTACCGCGTCCGTGTTGTTTTCACACACATTGCATAAATGTTGCATTCAACGTATTATCGTGTTTTGGCCGTAACTTTTGATCCGTAGCTCCGTTGGAGATGATCTATATATGTAAATCGAGTAGAACGATGTGTAGAATCACATGCACCACTTTGTTTTGCCGTTTAACAAACATAAAATGCTATTAGGATAAATCTGGACAGAATTAAGATTTAACACGTGGGGTCATTTCGGAGACGCTATATGTCGTTTCCGGTCTCATTTAAAATGCCTAGCTAGGTAGATTAATTTGTGCTTCACCCTCGTGCCATGTTTAACCATATTTAATATTGCCGTGTATCTAATCGGGAGTGAACTAAACAATCAAATGTGGAGTTTCGTCAATATGCAACTCGTTGCATATTGAACTTCACTTAACGTGTAGTGTTTGATTGTGTGAATTGTCATGCCATGCTAGTTATTTCGATGCTATCGAATATGTCTCGTTGCCTACCACATGTTAAATATCATTGCCATGCTAGTTATTTCGATGCTATCGAATATGTCTCGTTGCCTACCACATGTTAAATATCAGCCTCTCAACAATGCCATGATCACCTTCAACCTGTTCGACCTAGCAAACCACTGATTGGCTATGTTACTGATTGCTTAACCATGTTGTTAGCGTTGCTAGTTGCAGGTGCAGTTGCTTCCATGTGAAAACATGGGTTCCTTGTCATATCACCATATTAATGCTATTTAATTTAATGCACCTATATACTTGGTAAAAGGTGGAAGGCTCGGCCTTTCTAGCCTGGTGTTTTGTTCCACCTTTGCCCCCTTAGTTTCGGCTACCGGTGTTATGTTCCATAAACGAGCGCTCCTAACACGATCGGGGTTGTTATGGGGACCCCCTTGATAATTCGTTTTAGATTAAAGCTGGTCTGGCAAGGCCCAACATTGGTTTTACATTTGCCCAACATAATAATTCTGTTAATCTGAAATGCATAGGGAGTTAGCGCTACCCGAGGAGTAATTCTACATAATACAGGAGGGGCCAGTGCTGATGGTGTTGGTCCCAAACGGTCTGCCTGCGGGGCCACCGCGAGGAAACTCGAGGTTTGGCACTCGTAGCTAGTTCCATCCGTCGTGTCCTGAGAACGAGATACGCGGCTCCTATCGGGTTCGTCGACACGTCGGGCGGCCTTGCTGGATTAGTTTTACCTTTGACGAGATATCTTGTGCATCGGGATTCCGGTGATGCTTTGGGTAATCTCAGAGTTGAGGTTTTCCACTAGGGAATCTGACAAGATCGCGAGCTTCGTGATTGAGGATTTCTATGCGGCTTGTGGTAATTTGTGATGGATTAGTTGGAGCACCCCTGCAGGGTTAAATCTTTTCGAAAAGCCGTGCCCGCGGTTATGTGGCAACGTGGAAACTTTGTTTAACACTGGTTCTAGATAACTTAAAGTTAACTTAATTAAATATGCCAACTGTGTGCGTAACCGTGACCGTCTCTTTCGTGAGTTCCTTCTCCGATCGAGGACACGGTGGGGTTATGTCTGACGTAGGTAGGTGTTCAGGATCATCCATTTGATCAACAGTAGTTCACGTCCGTTATGCGTAGATCTTCCCCCTCTTATTTCTTGTACTCATAAGTTAGCCACCAAATATATGCTTAGCCGCTGCTGCAACCTCACCACTTAACCGTGCCTCACCCATTAAGCTTTGCTAGTCTTTGATATTACTCTCTAAATCAGAGGGTAATTTGTTGTGATTTCCATAAGTGTTGCCATAGGAATTGCCATAATTGTTAGAGGAGTTACTAGGAAAAGACCTAGGAATATAGTTTCCTCTAAAAGCATTGTTGTTGCCAAAATTGTTCCTACCAACAAAATTCACGTCCAAACTAGCGTTGCTACTCTCAATCAAAGAAGATGGTGGCATGTCATTAGGATCTACGGAAGCGTTTCTACTAGCAACCAAATTCATCAACTCGTCCATCTTAGCACTAAGCGAGTTAATCTCTTCTATAACGTGCACCTTTTTGCTAGCAGGCGATCTTTCAGTGTGCCACTGAGAGTAGTTGGTCATGATATTGTCTAGGAGTTTTGTAGCGTCTCCTAACGTGATTTCCATGAACGTTCCACCTGAGGCGGAGTCCAAGATATTGCGAGAAGCGAAATTCAAGCCAGCCTAAAAGATTTGTATAATCATCCACAAACTGAAGCCGTGAGCGGCACAATTTCTTATCATAAGCTTCATCCTCTCCCAAGATTGTGCAGCGTGTTCATGATCAAGTTGCTTGAAATTCATGATATCGTTATGTAAGGAGATGATCTTAGCCGGCGGAAAATACTTGGATATGTAAGCATCTTTGCACTTATCCCAAGAATCGATACTATTTTTAGGTAAAGAAGAAAACCAAGTTTTTGCGCGATCTCGCAACGAGAAAGGAAAAAGTTTCAACTTAATCACGTCATTATACACATCTCTTTTCTTTTGCATATCACAAAGCTCAATGAAGGTATTGAGATGGGATGCGGCATCTTCCCTAGGAAGGCCAGAGAATTGCTCTTTCATAACAAGATCCAACAAAGCTGCGTTGATGACATACGATTCCGCACTAGTGGCGGGAGAAATTGGAGTACTAATAAAATCATTATTATTAGTGCTCGAGAAGTCGCAAAGTTTGGTGTTTTCAGCCATGATGACTTCAAAAAACAAACAAGCACACAAGGAAGCAAGAAAACCGGCAAAGGCAAAAGAAAACGGCGAAGGCGAAAGGCGAATGAAAACGGCAAATGTGAAGTGGGGGAGAGGAAAACGAGAGACAACTGGCAACAAAAGTAAATGCAAGAGAAGAGTTTGTGAGACCTACTTGGATAGATCTTGATTTCTCCTCCCCGGCAACGGCGCCAGAAATACTTCTGCTACTGCAACAAAAGATCTTCCAACGGCTCCAGAAATAGGCACGTCGACGGGAGAATACTTGGGTTGATCTTTCTGCTGCGGCTACGCCTTAAGGGACTTCCTAGGCAAGTATGCAAAGGATTTCCCCCGTGGCCTTGGAGCCTTGCGTTGGTGTTCCCTCAAAGCGGAAAGGATGATGTAGCGTAGCGGTGGTAAGTATTTCCCTCAGTTTGAGAACCAAGGTATCAATCAAGTGGAGGAGTATCTCAAGATCCTGCACAAACACAAAAGCTTGCTCCCAACGCTATGAAGGGGTTGTCAATCCCTTATAGATTGTTTGCCAAGTGAGAACTGAAAGCAACAAAGTAACAAAGCAAAGTAAAAGCGGAGATGTAAACGATGGATGTGAATAGACCCGGGGGCCGTAGTGTTAATAGTGGCTTCTCTCATGAAAGCAAGTAGACGGTGGGTGAACAAATTACTGTCGAGAAATTGATAGAACCGCGCAAAGTCGTGACGATATATATGCAATGATTATTTCTATAGGCATCACGTCCAAAACAAGTAGATCGATACTGTCTGCATCTACTACTATTACTCCACACGTCGATCGCTATCCAGCATGCATCTAGTGTATTAAGTCCATAAGAACAGAGTAACGCCTTAAGCAAGATGACATGATGTAGAGGGATAATCTCAAACCAATGATAAAACCCCCATCTTTTTACCCTTGATGGCAACTACTTGATGTGTGCCTTGCTGCCCCTACTGTCACTCGGAAAGGTCACCACATGGCAGAACCCAAAACCAAGCACTTCTCCCATTGCAAGAATCATAGATCTAGTTGGCCGAACAAGACCCAAGACTGGGAGAGACTTACAAGGATATCAAATCATGCATATAAGAAATTAGCAAAGACTCAAATATATATCATAGATAATCTTATCACAAATCCACAATTCATCGGATCTCGACAAACACACCGCCAAAGAAGATTACATCGGATAGATCTCCATGAAGATCACGGAGAACTTTGTATTGAAGATCCAAGAGAGAGAAGAAGCTATCTAGCTACTAACTACAGACCCGTAGGTCTGAAGTGAACTACTAACGAGTCATTGGTGGGGCGATGATGATGATGAAGAAGCCCTCCAACTCCAAAGTCCCCTCTGGCAGGGTGCCAGGAAGGGTCTCCAGATGAGATCTCGCGAAAACGGAAGCTTGCGGCGGCGGAAAAGTATTTTCGAGGCTTCCCTGGTTTTTTGCGAAATATTTGGGAATTTATAGGCCAAAAACCTAGGTCAGGGGGCGGCCAGGGAGGCCACAAGCCTTCCCACCGCCGCCTCCCCCTTGTGGCGGAGTGGGGGCTTGTGGGCTCCCTGGAGCCCACCTGGCTTGGCCCAAAAGCCACCTGGTCTTCTTCAGTTCAGAAAAAAAATCATTTCGGTGTTTTTCTTCCGTTTGGACTCCGTTCCAAAATCAGATCTGAAAAGAGTCAAAAACACGGAAAAAACAAGAATTGACACTTGGCACTGAATTAATAAGTTAGTCCCAAAAAAGATATAAAAGGTACATAAAACAACCAAAGAAGACAAGATAACAACGTGAAACCATAAAAAATTATAGATACGTTTGAGACGTATCAGAGTGAAAGATCTTGATCTCGACACATGAGTAGGTGCAGGGGCGGAGGATGGTTTTTTAAGGTGGGACAAACTCTGAAGTATTTGTTTATGCAAAACCATAATAGTCTATATACACTTTTTTTTGAGAAAAAATAGCCGACTTTTGTCGGATGGGCTTTGACCAATGGACTCGTATACCTGGTTGCGATAGGTCGGCCCATGGGAACATCCCCCAACATGGTCTGGGCTCAAGGCATCACTAGGATCCCTCCGGTTCACCCCGATACACACATTCCCCCTCCAAGTGACACCGAGAGTGCCGTCTGTGGGGGCGGGGCCGGGGGGGGGGGGCAAACCCTGGTGCCACACGACGGACGTCTACTCATGCCACATCACTTTCAGAAATGTAAGAGGACCCACCGCAAGATATGGGGGCATAGCTACCCCGACAAGGTCCCCAACCACACTCGTAGACATGCAAAGAACAATCCGTGAACAGTAGCTCATTAAGATACTTAGGCGTCTTTTTAAAATTATGAAAAAATAGCACACAACTTGTATCACATGCCTCTACACTGTGTAAAAAATTCATCAAATTATCATGGTCCCACTCATAAAAACAATTCACACAACAGAAAAACTGACGAAGGTTACCTTGGTGTTACCGCCGTCCGTGTAGGGGGTCGCACCCCAAATCCGGGTGCTGAGTATTTGAACCTACCGCCACACCTTATTAGGACATGCATGAGGACCTGTTGCGATGTTTTGGTGGCATCGCTACCCCCCGGACCCCGTCCCCCCCCCCCCCCAACCGGACTATCCTTAGCCTTGTTGAATGGGGGATCTAAGCCTTTGACTTTCCCCGGATTGTCTTCGACGAGTGGACTCTTCCACCTAGTTGTGATAGGTTAGCCCATAGGAACACCCTCGAACATGGTCTGGGCCCAACCCACCACTAGTTTCCGTTCAACTCGATTCAAGCCACACGTTCCCCCGTCCAAGTTACGGCGACACTGTCATCCGTGGAGAGGGGCCACACCTCGAAGCATGACACACAACTTAAGAAACACTCCGATGTAGATATAAATTTTGTATCGTTTGGCTAAGGAATGAATAATATATGAAAAAGTCAAAACAAAAATGTGTTTCTCATTTATGAGAAGTAAACATGATTTTAGTTTGTTAAAATTTGAAAACATAGTATAGCAACATAATCCTTTAAGGATTATCATAAAAATCATTTAAAAGTTGTCCAAATCAATGGAAGTATCAATTACTTGTGATTTTAACTAAGTATAAGGACCTATATGCAAAAGTACATGAGGTTACATTTATAACATACTAAAAAAACCCGGATATTCATAATGCATGAAAAATTCTATCCTAAGTCAATATATAATATGTATACGTTTAAGTTTATATAAATCGGATTTAGATTAATCAAATTTGAAGTTTAAAAATTAAAATAAAAACTTTAAAAACAAATAATATCTATGCTTACGACATGGTTGTCGGCATAGTTATGGCATGTGGCATTTGCTGGGCAAAAGAAATATTTCCTTCATTCCTAAATATAAGGTTTGTTATTTTTTTTTAAATAAACTTGTCTAACTTTGATCAAGTTTATAGACAATAAAAGTCAATATCCAGAATACGAAATCATTATGACTAGATTCACCTTGAAATATATTTTTATATTTTATAAATTTGATATTGTAAATATCTATATATTTTGGTCAAACATACACGAACATACACAATGCTTGACTTTTAAAAAAATTAATACACCATATATTTTAAACCGAAGGGAGTAATATATGTGCCGACGGCCACCGTTAGGCCCGTCGGCATAGATTGGACAGTGTCAGCCTACCATCCGAACCAGGGTTGACAGGCCCACCTATGTGACGACGGTGGAGATATACCGTCACCCCCCTCGGCATAGGCTGAGATATGTCGAGCACCATTGTATGGCTACGACAGTCATCGACACAGATGTATATAAGGCAATGTCTTTTCTAAGGCTATGACTTCCCTTTGACCGTCGGCATGACAAAACACGTTCTACATAAAAAAATGTTGTTGGCATAGACAGTTATTCTATAGTGTCAGCGTTCATTTTATAAGCTTGCCGAATGGGCGGGGCTCTGCCGACTGCCGCCGTCGTCTATGGCCGACCCGCCACCACCCACGCGCACTCACGCCGACGAGAAAAATCCACTTTACACAACTATCACCCCATGGCAGAATCATATTTCGTAAATCTATTCCCGTTGTCACCCTACACAGCTACACTACGTACCTAAGTCAAAGACTCATCGACGTGGCGATGTAATCTCTCTTCCGTAAAGGCAAAGGTACAACATCCAAGGATTTCGCTTGAGAGGTAGGCCTCTTGCCGTGTTAACAGAGATAGTTGCATACTCAAACGTAATTTCGCTTGAGGCATCCATCGACAAGTGTTAGTGCTTGCGATATATCACGACCAGTGCATTTTAGTTCTAAATAATGTTGTACTATCAAACGGTCCCAAGAGAAAAAGCACTGGATCACGGGTGCTCAGGTTTCGGATATCACCCGACTTTAATTCCACATTACGGGAAAGATTGGACGTGGGCAAATACTCTTTATGTGTTCATAAAGCTACGTTGAAACCATGTGCTCTTGGTTACTGACAACTCATATATCCGATCATGAAGATCTATCTTTGGGACACATCTTCATCAGTAAAGAAACAAAGGGAGGAGAAGAAGATATATCCATTATCCACTTGGAATATATATCCGACTCATGGCTGCATCATGCCGCTTTAGCGCACCACGGTCGTGGCCCATAGATTCCCTCCGGTTGGTCCCGACGTGCACGTTCCCCCCTTCAAGTGACCGTGATAGTACCGTCCGGGGAGGGGGAGGGGACCCCGGAGCCACGTGACAGGCGTCTACGCATGCCGGATCATTTTCAGACATGTAAGGGGATCCACCGCAAGATCTGGTGGCATAGCTATACCTAGAAGTCATCCGACCACACTCGTAGACATGCAATTAACGATCCATGAAAGGTAGTTCATTAAGAAATTAAAGTGTCTTTTAGAATTATCAAAAATACTACAAATCTTGTATCACATGTCTCTACATTGTGTAAAGAACTCATGAATTTATCATACTCCCACTCTTTGGAACAATTCACTCAAGAGCAAAACCAACGAACGTTACCTTGGTGTTACCGCCGTCCGTGTAGGGGGTCGCACCTCAAATTTGGGTGCTAAGTGTTTGAACCTAGCTACCGCCACCCCTTATTAGGACATGCATGAGGACCTGCTGTGATGTTTCGATGACATCGCTACCCCTGGAAGCCGCCTCCCCCCGATCGGACTAACCTTAGCCCCATTGAACCGGAGATCTAGGCCTTTGACTTTCGCCGAAAGACTTTAACTAATGGACTCCTCCACTTGATTGTGATAGGTCACTCCATAGGAACATCCTCGAACAAGATGTGGACCCAACCCTTCACTAGATTCCCTCCGACACGATTCGACCCACACGCCCCCCCCCACCAAGTTACGACGACACTGTCGTCCATGGAGAGGGGCCACATCCGAGAGGATGACACACCACTGTAAAGAAACATTCCGAGGTATGTAGATATAAAGTTTGCCTCATTTGGCTAAGGAATGAATAATATATGAAAAAGTCAAAACAAAATGTGTTTTTCATTAATTAGAAGTAAACATGATTTTACTTTGTTCAAATTTGAAAACATAGTATAGCAACATAATCCTTTCAAGATTATCATGAAAAATCATTTAAAAGTTATCCAAATCTATGAAAGTTTCAATTACTTGTCATTTTAACTAAATACAAGGACCTATATGCAAAAGTACATGAGGTTACATTTCTAACATACTCAGAAGCAAAAATAAACCGTATATTCATAATCTATGAAAAAAATCTATGTTTAAGTTTATATATATCAGATTTAAATTAATCAAATTTGAAGTTAAAAAAATGTAAAATAAAAACTTAATAAATAAATAATATCTATGCCTACGGCGGCCGGCGGCATAGTTATTCCAGGTGGTACTTGCTGGTAAAAAAAATATAATATCTATGTCGCCGGCCATCGTTAGGGCCGTCGGCATATATTGGATAGCGTTAGCCTACCGTCAGAGTCCGGGTCGACAAGCCCACCTATGTGCAGAAGATGAAGATATGACGGCCCCCGTTGACATAGGCTCAGGTATGCCGTCCACCCAACCATCGATACAATTGGATATAATGCCGATGAATTTTTTATACCAACGGTTTCCCTCTAGCCGTTGGTATATATCACCCTATGCCAATGGTTTCGAAAAACATTGTCGGCATAAAAATTGCCGTTGGCATAGACAATTATTATGATAGTGTCAGGATCCGTTTTATAAACTTTGTGAATGGACGGGGCTCTGCCGACTGCCGCTGCCGCCTATGTCCGGGCCCGCCACCACCTACACGCACTCACGCTAACAAGAAAATTTCACTTTACACAACTATCAGCCCATGGCAAAATCATACTCCCTCCGTTCCTAAATATAAGTCTTTAAAGAGATTTCATCAATAGACTACATACGGATGTATATAGACATACTTTAGAGTGTAGATTCACTCATTTTGCTCCGTATGTAGACTCTTAGTGCAATATCTTAAAAGACTTATATTTAGGAACGGAGGGAGTATTTCGGACATCTTTTTTCCGTTGTCATCCTACACTACACACCTGAGTCAAAGACTGATCGACGTGGCGATGGAATCTCTCTTCCTTAAAAGGCAAAGGTACAACATCCAAGGAGTGAGAGGGTTGGTGGAGGCCTCTTGCCGTGTTGACAGAGGTAGTTGCATACTCAAAAGTAATTCGGCTTGAGGCATCCATCGACAAATGTTAGTGCTTGCCATATCACGACCACTGCATCTTAGTTCTAAATAGTACTGTACTCTCTCTATAAACTTATATAAGAACACATTCTTATATTAATTTACAGAGAAAGTACTAACAAACGGTCCCAAAAGAAAAATACTGAATCGTGGGTGCTTAGGTTCCCGTATCCCCCAACTTTAATTCCACATTACGGGAAAGATTGGTACACGTAGGCAAATACTCTTTATGTGTTCATAAAGCTACGTTGAAACCATGTGCTCTTGGTTACCGACAACTAATATATCCGATCATGAAGATCTATCTTTGGGACACATCTTCATCAGAAAAGAAACAAAGGGAGGAGAAGAAGATATATCCCTTATCCATTGGCAATATATATCCGAATCATGGCTGCATCGTACCCCTTTACGCGCACCACGGTCATGGCCCATATATCCGTTATCCATTGTTCAGTCAAGCTGAGCTAGCAGCAGTAACCACTTTCTACTTTGTATAGACTTGCCACTTTCAACTTTTGTGCAGACCTAGCTATCGACATAGAAAGCGGAAATTCGAAAGGCAGCGGTACCTATACTACCGGCACATTTGTTGCCCTTCCTCTCTGCATCAAGATTGTTGTGCTGACTTGCAGTATAAAGGTATCAAATATTTCGCTGCAGCAACACATTGCAAAACAACCCAATAGAGGTCCATGATAGTAGTTTTTTGGTCTGGCAAGAGCATCTACACCCGGGCGCTCCAAATCCGTCTCATACGTCTGGTCGGTCACGAAATTTTGACACAAACGAGCTTTTTAAACGGGCCTCAAATGACCGAGCTAACCGACATCCCTCATATCCAGCCTAAATATGTGGCCGAAATGGGGACGTCTGGGTGCGTCCCGGCACACCCATCACGCCGGACCCGATAGTACGGCCCCATCACAAATTGCATCAAATCCTCCAAATCCTTCATCCTCCTCCCACCTCCTTCAACCTTTTCCGTGCCCGAGCCCTCGCCGTCCGTCACCCTTGCTCCCCATCCTCACCACCGACCCCGATCCCTTGTCGTGATGTCTTCCTGCCCGTCCCCGACTACTGTGATGGAGACGTAGTCCGCCTTGTTCGTCGGCGTTGCTTCCTCCACTTCGTCTTGCTTGGTGGAGAACGGCGCCCGGAAGATGCGGCATCACCGAAAGCAAGAGGAAGGTGATGGCGGCTTCGCAGGGATGTGCGGACATGGTCAACGAGTTGTCTCCCCCGCCATGCCCGGCTCCTCGCACCCTATCCATCCGAGCGCTGACGCGGATTACGATGTCCGGTACCCTTGGGACGAAGGAGGGTTCGACCGCTGGCTAGGCCATTCAGGAGGGCTTTCCGCCCCTCCATGCTCGTGCAGGTCGTCGCCATGGATGACCAAGAGCTCTCTCCCTTGGCTGCAAACAGAAGGCCCGCGCCGCCTCCTTGCTCTGCCCTGGATCCAGGCCCTCTCGCCGGATCCGGTCTATCGCCGCGCGTCCGTGCCTCGAACGACCACTGTCGCCGCTCCATCGAACCAATGAAACCATTGGCAGCACGCACGAGATCGATATATTTTTTGGTTTTTGAAATTAATAGTAGTAACACGGGTCACCAGATAGTTACTAGTAGCACTTGTGGCACCCACGCTACTAATAACACACCTACTAGTAGCGTGTGTTCACCTGCGCCACTACTACAAGTTAGCTGTAGCGCCATAGTAGTAGCGCTAGTACCCACGCTACTACTAGCTGTTTAACCAGCTCTACTACTAGGTTTTTTTCCTAGTAGTGCTTGGGTGGCCACAACAATGGATCCAATATGCGGCTCCAAGCAAAAGGGTACATGTATTAGGAGAAGATTTTAAAGGAGTATCACGAACAAAAAGAGTATGTGGAGTTGCATCCTATCGTGACCACCCACAGTGTGGCATCTCTCCAACATCGATGGGCCAGGGATCGTTCAACGAGAAGTGAAAAAGTACGTGGGCTACTCACAAGTGAACAAACGCCCTCAAAGTGGGATGTGAGTTGCAACTCACGTAAGCTCAATTGCCTCATCTTGTTGTCATTTCAATATGCTTCTTGTGTTTGCATTCTTGTCCTCATATGTATGTTGTTTGCTCGACGTTGGTGGCGGCGACTATGTATCACCAGCTCGAGAAGAAGCCATTTGCTTTTAGCAATTGTTGGTTGAATGGCAAGCCAAAGTGGACACAAGCTGTGGTTGATCTCAAAGCCGACAAGAAAAGAAATGATGGCTCAAGCTCCAACCAATCCATTGAGTTGGGCAATGAAGATGACGATGTTGTCATTACAAATGGAAGAGCTACCGTGCCAAAGGATAACCGACAAGTCATGGGAAACAAGTAGGAGAAGTAAAGGATCTCCCATGATACCGCAACTACTAAAATGTTGTCCACATGGACAAGCATTTTTCGGTAAGGGAGAACAAGAAACATGAGAGGTACAAGATCATGTTGGATGTGTAGAAAGAGAGGACGGAGTGGGATCGGACAATGACGGAGAAGAGGATGAAAATTGAGAGGGGAAAGATCGAGTTGGATAAGTAAGAGGAGGCGATCAAATGGGAACTCGCGAAGGCCAATACATTTGAAGAGATTGAGCTAGAGAAGCAGAGGTTTCAACTCGCATGGGACACGGAGGATGCGAAGGTCATGTTGGCGGATGAAACCCTCTTGGATGAGCATGCGAATAAGTAGCTTGTGAAGAAGAAGAAGAAGATCAACGTGCGTATGGCGAAGGAGGCGTCAAGGGTGGCTGCGACAGTGGACCATACGGCTAGGATGCAGGCCGAGCACCAGCCCGGATGCAAGCGGAGCGGGATAAGCTGGACGAGCAGGAGGCATGGATGGCCGCGTTCGGATAGAGATCCGACAAGCACGCCTTCGCACTCGGACATTGAATTCATTTTGGCATGCCCGATTTGTTGAACCATGATTTCATTTGCTTTCTTTTGAATTATTGAATTCAAACAATTTATATTGGATGATCGACGTGCATGAATTTCATGAATTCGAGGATTGCATTTAAGGTGCCCGTGGACGCACCCGCGAAGGACCATGCGGCTAGGATGGGAAACTCGAGAAGGCCAATATATTCAAATTTGAGGATGTGCGGCACAACATATGACGGGCTGATGGACGATGTCCGCGGACGCACCCGCGGGAGTATAGGAGGCTGGATTTGCCAAGTCAGATTGTGAATGCTCTAAAAGTAGAGAAAGATGGAGTGCTGCATGCACACATATTCTCTCTCTCCACCCCTTGAAAACTAGCTTTTCATTTTTATTGTGAGATACTAATTCATTGATAGCTTTCAAATAAAAAATTACTGTAGAATAATTTTACATATTTGAATTTCAGGCGACGAGATCGTCAAAACGAGATCAAATTTGAATATATATTAAATAATTTTAAAAATTGATGAAACATATTTCACTCCTTCTTAAAAAAAGATAAAATTAATTAATTAAAAACTGAGAGTGTGGAAATGTTTAGAACACTGATTTCATTTCCAAAACATGGATTTCACACATTTCAAAAGAATTATTTCATTTAATTAAAAAAATAACTCATTTTCAAAAGGACCAATTCCACTAGTATAAAACTACATATTTCGCTCATTTAAAAACACTGATTTCACTCATTTCAAAAGACTCATTTTACTCAATTGAGAAATAATAGTTTCATTCATTACCATAGAGACTGATTTCGCTCGTTTTAAAAACTTATTTCACTCAATTCAAAGAAAATAAAATTCACTAGTTTATGAATAATTGATTTCAGTTCATTCAAAGTACTGATTTCACACAACTCAAAAAATATTCACCTACTTCAAAGAATCGATTTTTACTTATTTCACACATTTAAAAGAAAGATACCAATGTATAATGTGCAATGCCCAACTCCCGTTTATAGTACAGACACAGATACAGCGGCGTTGTACAGATTAGTTTGAAGCACATACATATATATATATATATATATATATATATATATATATATATATATATATATATATATATATATATATATATATATATATATATTGGTAGTTTCAGACTTTCAACACTAAGCAACTTATGTACAAACAGTACTTTTTCTAATACCAGTACACTGGTAGCTGAGCTAGAGGATCAAATTAGAAGGTGACGACGCTTCAAACTCTCCAGCCTAGAGCCGTGGTCCGGCCGGGCGGTAAGTCAAATCGATGAGAAGTGGCGGCGGACAGGGGCGAGGCCATCGTCGAAGTTTTGGGAGTAGCTCTTCAGGTCGTACCCGAAACTCACGGCGGGGCGCTTCGGCCGTAGCACGGCGCGCCTCACCCTTCGGAACAGTTGCCTCACGGGCGCCGGAGCCTGCCGCCACAACCCCAACCCGCCGTGGGTCTTCTTCCCATCCATCATCTTCCGGCTGCTGATGCTCCTCGTCACGCGCGATGATCCTCCCAGAAACGCCATGGGTCCTTGACAAGTGATTAAACACGGCTCTGCTGCTCTTCGTTTTTGATTATGTTGCTCCTGATCTGAGATGGTTGGTTTGCACAAATGGGGCTCCTCAGCAGCCGTTTTATAAGCTCGCCGAATGGACGGGGCTCGGACGGCGACGGCAAAGCCGGCCGGGCCTGCCACCACCCACGCGCACTCACGGTTAGCTGACGAGAAAAATCCACTTTACACAAGGATTAGCCCATGGCAAAATCACATTTCGTGCATCTTTTTCCCTTGCCACCCTACACTACACTATAGCCAAAAGGGAAGGTACGACATCCAAGGAGTGAGAGGGTCGGTGGAGGCATGGTGTCTATTCGACACAGGCAGTTGCATACTCAAAAGTAATTTGGCTTGAGACATCCATCCACAAGTGTTGGTGCTTTGCCATACCACGAACCAGTGTCTTTTAGTAGGGATGGGAATTGGGTCCCATTTAAACCCACTTATTATCTAGTAGTCTAAAAGTTTATTTTTTTTCGAGAAAAATAAACTATGAAGCTAGAAAAAGCTAAATAAATGGGACTTGTGGCTGCCACTTATTTACCATTTACATCCCTGCCAAAAAGTTTTAAATATTATCGTATCAAACGGTCCCAACAGAAGAAGCAATGGATCGCAGGCTGGTGATCAGATTCGGATATCCCCCGTCTTTAATTTGGCTGTCCACATTACCAGAAAGATTGACATGTAGGCAATACTCTTTATCCGTTAATAAAGCTACGTTGGAACCATGTGATCATGGTTAGTGATGATCCATATATCGATCATGAAGATATACCTTTGGGACAAATATTCATCGGAAAAGAAACAAAGGGAGTAGAAGAAGATAGACGCTTGCTGCATCATGCGCTTTATGCACACCACGGTAGTGGCTCATATATCCATTATACTTTTAAGCTGAGCTAGCAGGGCAAAATTGACAAAAATGACCCCTGGGGCAAAAGAACTCACGGATTGACTCCTCGGGGGAAATAATTCACCGGCCTGACCCTTTTGTGTGGCGCCCGACACCTAGGCGTCACACTGTACTGTGTGACGCCTAGGTGTTCGGCGCCACACCCCCGACCACGTGGCATGTAGGGGCCCACCCCCAGGCAGTGTGACGCCTAAGCCTTAGGCGTCACACATTGTAATGTGTGGCGCCTAACGCTTAGGCGCCACACATTGACTTATACCAGCCACGGGCCCCACCCCCTCCCCACCCCTCCCCACCCCCTCCCTCATTCCCCTCCCCCAGCCACTGCCTCCTCCCTCAAATCCTTCTCTAAATCACCTAATCTGAAGGTTTGGACCGGACATTTGTTGTCCAATCACTCCCCTAAGGTAATCCCCACCTCTCCCCTCATTCTCATCCAAAGGAAAATCTTTTGTGTTCATTTTTTTGCAAATTTGAGGAAACCCTAGTTTTTCATGAAATGTGGGATGTATATGATATTGTTTTATTTGTTTGTATGTTAGGATAAGTGGTATGATGGGGTTAGGATTAGGGTTGTTTGGATGTGTGCATTATGGTTGTTTTAGGGTTAGGCTAGGGTTAGGTTATGGTTAGGCTAGGGTTAGGGATGTTTGGTTGTGTTAGGGTTATGATGGGGTTAGGGTTATTTGAAAGTTAGGCAAGGGTTATTGTAATTTTATGATTGCTCATAAAAAAGGTTGTATGTTTTGTTGTTTAGGTACGGGAAGAACATGTGTTTATGTTCATCACGTGGACAAGGATGCCTTTTTAAAAGGCAATATTGATCCGGACCCGGATGAGCTTGACATGGTGTTCGATTTGTGTCCTAGTTATGGTGAATTGTTGGAACAAGTCCGAAAGGATTTGAATTGGATGGACCCTAGTGATGTAGTTGAGTTTGATGGTAGGAATAATGTGGGATTCGGAATGCACATTCGTTGGTAGACCATGCGTGTCAACTCCGAGCAACGTTGGCTTGCATACAAGGATACGGTGGCCGAATCACTAGACAAGGCTCTAGAGTTATTTGCCATAAAAACAAATGTTCCTAACTTGTTGGATTTGAACCGGGTTGCCTCTTCGATTGTTGAAGCTATTCCTGCAACCATCAACGAAGAGGCCAACATTGAACCTCTTTCTTGTGTCTATGAGGCTAACGAAGAGGTCAACATTGAACATGAACCATTGGTAGAGGCTAATTATGAGCACTATGATGATGGTAATGTTCTTCATGACAACGATCTTGGTGATTTGGACAAATATAATTTGCAAGAGACAATGGACCATTCCATTCCGTACTCACGTGGCTATGGCTCTGAGTCTGACGATGAGGGTCCCGATGAAGAAGTTGATGAAGAAGGGTTCACGACAAAGGAGGCTGAAGCTTTCACGAATGTATTAAAGCGTGATCACCGGACACCATTGTTCGAGGATCTTAACCTTGCGGATGAAGCCGTGGTTGACGGAGGCGAAGGCATATTGTTTGGAGTTAGGCCACCTTCTCATCGGGACACACATGGGAAGAATATTATTTTGCCGGGGTCAAAGTTTGAAACATTCTTTGAACCGAAGATGTGGTTGGATGAATATTCTGTTATGCATTATAGACCACACAAAGTTGTTCATTCAAACATGAAGCTGCGTTACATGGTTGCATGTGAGGATAGAAGTTGTCCTTGGATTGTCCGTGCAAGACCATGGAAAGGAGGGCCAGGATGGAACATTGTCAGTTGTATGCCTCACATGTGTCGAGGCAAGAGGGTTGATGGTGCCCTATCGTCGCAAAGCCATAGACAACTAACCTCCGAGTTCATCGCTTATAGGCTTTCCAACTCCATCTCCTCTCTTCCTACAATGAGCATAAAAAGCGTACAAGACCTTGTGAAAGCCCTGTTTCACTACGAGGTGAAATATGGTAAGGCATGGAAAGCAAAGCAAGCCGCATTCAAGATGTTGTATGGTGATTGGGAGGAAGCATACAACCGCATACCTAGGTTGTTGGGAGCTATTGCCCACACTAACCCGGGCATGGTTCATGTGGTCGAGCCGTATGGGGAGAAAACAAGGATTAAGAATGGAAATAGGGTTCGCGTATTTGGCCGTGCATTTTGGGCATTTGAGCAATGCGTGAGGGCTTTCCAGCACTGTCGTCCTGTCATCTCCATCGATGGCACGTTTTTGACCGGACAATTCAAGGGCACTTTGTTGGTTGCAATAGCAAGTGATGCCAATAACCGGTTGATGCCTTTGGCTTTTGCTTTGGTTGAGGCAGAGAACAATGTTAACTGGGAATGGTTCTTGCATATTTTGAGAACCAAAGTATTACCGTTTGAGAGGGAAATATGTGTCATATCGGATCGTCATCAAGGCATACTTAACGCGGTTGACATTGTCATTCCCGGCCATGCTCCTTTGCATCATCGATGGTGCATGAGGCATTTCTGTGCAAACTTCTACCGGGCATGTGGTAACAAGGAGTTGGCGGATGATCTTCAAGATTGTTGTCAAGCATTTTCTGACAAACGATTTGCAAGATTGTACAATGCTTTTCTTGTAAACAAAAAACTTGATGCAGGTGGACTTGAGTTTCTTAACAGGCACATTGAACTTCGGGCCAAGTGGGCACGAGCTTATGACGAAGATGGTCGAAGATATGGTCAAATGACCAGTAACATGGCAGAATGCTTCAACCGGGTGTTGAAGGGTGTCCGTGCGTTGCCGGTGACGGCAATAGTTCAATACACATTCGACAAGTTGAGAGCATACTTTCTAAAGTACTCACAAGAAACAGATGATCAGATTGCGGGAGAGAACAAGAAAAAGTATAAGTACCAGTTTCCATCAAAGGTTGACAAATGGATGGTATTTCAATCACGGAAGGTTGACTCCCAAACGGCTACCCTGTACAACAACGAGGATTGGACATACAAAGTGAATGAGCCCGGAGGAACGACAAACGATGGCCAGCAACACGGAAACAGGGCGTTCAAGGTTTCTTTATCCTTGTGTGATTGCTCTTGTGGGAGGCCAAGGTTGCTTCATCTCGCATGCTCGCATTTGTACACGGCAGCTCGCAGTAGGAATGTGGACGTCAACCATCCACTAACCGTGAGGGAGTCCGAGTTCTCGATCATGACCACGAAGCATACATGGGCTCCTAGATTTGAACCATACTTTGACCAATCACAATGGCCGGAGTATCATGGAGTACAACTATGGCCCGACCCAGAGTGGAAGGTTGTGAAACTGGGAAGACGAAAGACAAAGCGTTTTAGAGGAGACATGGATGGATGGGGCCATGGTGGTGGCAGAGAAATGGGGAATAACCAATTCCAAGAGCCTACTGAGAGATCACAATGTGGAGATTGCGGTGTAACAGGGCACAACACAAGAAGGTGTACGACGCGAAAGAAGAAGTCCAAAAACAATGATTCCAGGTCAAGCCAACCAAGTCCTAGCCAACCAAGTTCAAGCCAACAAGGGACGAGTCAAGGAAGCACGAGCCAACAAAGGACGGGTCAAGGAAGCACGAGCCAACAATGGACGGGTCAAGCAAGCACGACCCAACAAGTTCCTACTCAACATGTTCCTAGCCGACTGGGGCTTACTAGAGGACGTGGTGCTAGAGGAAGTGGTGGTGGTAGAGGCAGGGGTGCTGCTAGAGGCAGGGGTGGGATAGGTCGTGGTGGTGCTAGAGGCAGGGGTGGGATAGGTGGTGGTGCTGCTAGAGGCAGTGGTGGGATAGGTGGTGGACTTACTAGGATTGGTATGTGTGGATACCTACGAGGACCATTTCCGTATGTCACATATTTCACTTATCTTTATCATGTTGTTTTTCATGCTCCTTTGTGTGTTATTGTACTAACTATGAGCTTTGATGCCTGTTTTGTAGGTATGGCCGCTTCTCAACCCAACAAGGCAAAAGCGGAGTGGGGGGAGGAGAAGGATGCAACCAGTGAGGAGCAGCGGTTGATGAAGAGGGCTGCAAAGAAGTTGAGAGAGGAGGATGCAGCGGAAGCGCGAAAGAAGAAGGATGAGGAGCATAAGGCAAAGATGGATGATGAGTGGCAAATGTTCCTTGAGCATAAGCGATATGAGGCTAGGATAAAGGAGAATGACAGGAAGACGCTAGAGAAACGTAAAAAAGAATATGAAGCTAACTTTAAGAAGATGTGGGCAGATGCTGCAGCAAAGAGAGAGCGGGAGCATCAACGCTTCACGAAGAGGGTTAAGGAAGAGGCTTCAAAAATGCGCAAAAGGGAAGAGGAAGAAGAAGAAGGGTAAGGGGCCTTGCTCGATCCAATAGAGCCGGATGTTTTTATTCTATGTGTTGTTGAACCTTGTTTGGTTCCGCGCTTTATTACTATGAAACTCCACTATGTATGCACTTTTGGACGTATGTTACTTCAAGAACCGTATGTATGTTTGAACTCCACCACCACTACTATGCGCTTTGTGTTGTATGTTTTAACTCCTCCACCACTACTATGCGCTTTGTGTTGTATGTATTTGAACTCCTCCACCACTACTATATGTTGTATATTTGTGATGTATATTTGAACTCCTCCTCCATTGCTATGCAGTTCTCAGCATGACAGAATGTGTGGCGCCTAAGGCTTAGACGCCACACATTTATGGTGTGGCGCCTTAGGCTTAGGCGCCACACATAGAGGAAATAAAGTAACAGAAAGTGTGCATTTTCGATGCCAGTAGGTTTTCATTGTGTCGCGCCTAAGCCTCAGGCGCCACACAAGTGAAAACCTACTGGCATCGAAAATGCACACTTTCTGTGGACGTATAAGTCAATGTGTGGCGCCTAAGCGTTAGGCGCCACACATTACAATGTGTGACGCCTAAGGCCTGGGGGTGGGCCCCTACATGCCACGTGGTCGGGGGTGTGGCGCCGAACACCTAGACGTCACACAGTACAGTGTGGCGCCTAGGTGTCGGGCGCTACACAAAAGGATCAGGCCGGTGAATTATTTCCCCCGAAAGGTCAATCCGTGAGTTCTTTGGTCTAGGGGTCATTTTTGTCAATTTTGCCAGCTAGCAGTAGTAAGCACTTTATACTTTTGTACAGACCTAGCGTTTTCAACTTTTGTACCGGCCTAGCAATCGACATAGAAAGGGGAGATTCTAACAGTACCGCTACCTACCGGCACATCTGTTGCCCTTGGTCTCTCCGCATCAAGATTGCTGTGTCGACTTGCGGTATAAAGGTACCAAATATTTTGCTGCAGGAATACATTGCAACACACTCTGTAGGGTCCATGATCGTGGTATTTCATGTGGTAACCCATTTAAAAACTAGCTTTCATTTTCTCGTGAGATACTTATCCATTGATATCTTTTGAATAAAAAATTGTTCTAAAATATTGTTCACACGTATATTTTAAATGATTTAAAAAACTCGTGAAACATATTTCACTCCTTTCTTAAAAACAGATTTCACTCATTAATTAAAAGTTGAGAGAGTGGAAATATTCAAAATACTGATTTCGTTTCGGAAACATTGATTTCACTAATTTCAGAAAAAGTGTTCCATTTAATTAAAAATCGCTCATTTAAAAAAGACAGATTTCACTATTGTTTAAAACTACATATTTCCTTCATTTAGAAAAAAAGTTTCACTCTTTTCCAAACACTGATTTCACTCATTTCAAAACACTGATTTCACTCAATTACAAAAAACAATCATTATCTTAGAGACAAATTTCACCTTTTTAGAAACAATATATTTCACTCATTCAAAGAAAAATGATTTCACTAGTTTATGAATCATTCATTACACTTAATTCAAAGTACTAATTTCACTCAAGTCAAAGAATAATTTCACTTAGTTGGAAAAAACGTCAGGCGTAGGTGAGCCGGTTCGCCCTCGCCTAGTGCCTATGCGACGTTTAAGTCCCTAGGCATAGCGTAGGCGGTCATGTAGTATCCACTACCAGGGGCTTATTTGGGTATTATATTTGCATAAACATGAATTTATAATATGCAAATAAGTAACCTATAAGCTACTTCAATTGGGATTGTGTCAATTTGGCTCATGAGTGTAATAATGTATGATTATTTTATTGGAATGGTTATATCCATGCTCGCCCTGCCTAGACTCCATCTTATGCCCTAGACTAGGTGTTTGCCCGTCGCCTAGCGCCTAAGCATGACTAAGCGACACCTAGGAGTCATCTTTTCTAATATTTTTATTTCATACAGTTATAGAAAGATACCAATTTACAATCCTCAACTCCTCTTTAACAGTAGAGATATCTATTTTAGCTTTGGTAATGTTGGTCCCATGGTCCGTATAGGAAATGAAACGTTTTAGCTGTTTTTTCTCGAAGGTTTTTCTGATGAGATGTGTCCGATATTCTAATACAAGCTAGATATCATCATGTCATGTCATTGGTGTGCATCTCCGAGTTCATCTCCATCGCCATTGGGTAAGTTCGTCTGCTGCAATTGCTCATGGTTGGCTTGGTTGCATTGGACGGGCTTCTTGCCTTCAGGTGGTTTTCTGCTCACTTCTACCAAAACTGCCCAAGGTAAAATATGGAGGCCAACTGCAAAGTTGAGTTAAAGTGATGACAAGTATTTGAAACCTTTTTTTGCAGGGGTAAGGGAGTTTTTATTGCAAGTTCATAGAGTTACAGTCGAGAGGCCACAAATCCTCAATACAAGGTGGAACCGAGCCCAGCCACACGGCGGTGTCTCGCTCAGATTGGCTATAATTTGCCAACCGACGGGCAACTCTATTTTGAGTACGACTAATTTTCTGAGAAAAAACTCCCTACTACCAAGAAGATCCTTAATCTCAAGAACTAACTAACCATACGCCGGACGAGTCAATCCATTAGTAGACGGACTTGAAGGGGCTTTAGAGGAGTCCGGCTGAATGGAAGGTCAGAGTGTGGAATCGCCAATGCCATGCCGTGCATGATTGCATGCAGTTCTGCTTCCAACAGGTCATTGCAATAGAATATGAACCGATATGCCGCAAAAATAATCTTCCCTTCGCTATCCCTGAGAACCATGCCAACCGCCCAGTGCCATCAGCCTCCCGAAAGGAACCATAGACTAAGAGAACCACCATGTGTGGGGGCAGGGCAGGCCAGGGAACCGGAGGGTTCGTCACCCTCTGTACATGCATATTAAGGGCAGCGAGAGACATCTTCCCTTTGAAAATTTCGTCATGTGAGTACCCCTCGGCAAGCCTGATGGATTTATAATAACTATCCAGAAACTCAACAGTAGCAGGAATGGGTGGGATGTCCTTACCATGGAACTTCTCATTGCGCAAGTGCCAAATCCGCCATATTAACATGATCAGCATATCACGAACTTCATCGAAGGACGTATTCAGCTAGTGCATGAACCACTCCTTTCCATTATCAATGAGAAGGTCATCACCTGAGAGAGTCCACCACCTTCGCATATTAATCCAAAGGATGCGAGCCTGCAAACATGAGATCAACGCGTGGTGATTAACTATTTGAACCCTTAATGGTCTATATGCAAAAAATATAATGAGGTGTCTATTTTGACGTGATGTTTTGGTAAATCTAAATGGGATGATATGAGAGAGTAACGGTGGTGAGTTAGTGCTTTGGTAGTTAGCCAGGGCCGTCACATGAGTTCAATGTTCTCTATGTAGCTTTAGTTAGGCATCTACTCCCTCCGTTCCTAAATATAAGTCTTTTTAGAGATTTTACTAAAGGACTACATACGGAGCAAAATGAATGAATCTATACGCTAAAGTATGTCTATATACATCCATATGTAGTCCCTTTAGTGAAACCTCTTAAAAGACTTATATTTAGGAACGGAGGGAGTATTTATCTTGGACGTCATTAGCATGTCGAAATAGTTTTTGTTCAGCTTGGGAAACCAACGAGGATCGAGACTGCCTGTATGCGTGAAGTATGGTTGTATGTGCTAAAGGCTGTTGTTTCAGATGTTGAATATATTGAGCAACAACAAATTAAGATAACAATTATATGCATATGCCCTCTTAACAATCAGGCAAATAACTTGTAGAATATGTCAGACTTTCTTTTGAAGAATAATATATCTTAGTTTAATCAGAATTTCCAAGCCATTTCAAAATCCCTTTGTGCAATGAGGGGAGCATAACTTTGAGTTGTAATTCAACGGCACAACAACGCATGCTGATGGTTCTAGTAAGGATGGATCTCAGCGTAAATGATCAATTACCTACCAAATCGGAGTTTTGAGGGGCGTGAACATTCTGATCACGTGGAATACATTATAATATTTCTTAACCGAAAGGATAAGTGTTAGTCTCACCGCTGCTCTGCATACAAAATCGTAATCTTTTATAAGGGGGCTTTCCAATCACGCCTCATGAAAATTGACATCGAAAATCCACTTCACCCCAAATATGCACCAATATCAAACAGCTCATACTACATTAGTTTCATTTCGAGAATAAAAAGACAGCGATAGCGAGAGAAGCCCCCGTGCGAGAGTGTATTCTAGCACGCGCAACATAAACATAAATAGTTTAAATCCCATCCCATTGTGGCAAGTAACATATTCCGGACTACACAGAAGGAAGCACATTAGATATACTATGCCATTTCATCGCTAGTTTAAGACTTTCAACACCAAGCAACTTGTGCATGAACAGTAATGTCTGAAACTATTGTACACTTCAAACTCTGTTCACTACAAGGTGATCGAAGACGCTTCAAACTCTCCAGCCTCGAGCCGTGTGATCCGGCTGGGCGGCAAGTAAAATCGAAAAGAAGAAGAAGAAGAAGAAGACACTGCAGGTGTGGTTAGAGGCGGTGGGCAGGGACGAGGCCGTCGTCGAAGTTCTGGAAGTAGCTCTTGAGGTCGTACCCGAAACTCACGGCGCGGCGCTTCGGCCGTAGTACGGCACGCCTCACCCTGCATAACAGCTGCCTCACTGGCGCCGGCGCCTGCGGCCACGACCTCGACCCGCCGTGGCTCTTCCCCTCCGTCGTCTTCCGGCTGCCAATGCTTCTCGTCTCGTGCAATTGTCCTCCCAGAAGCGCCATATGGTCCTTGATGAGTGATTAAACACGGCTCTGCTGGCTGCTGCTCTTTCTTGATTTTGTTGCTCCTGATCTGCGATGGATGGTTTGCACAAATGGGACTAGCTCCTCAGCAGCCATTTTATAAGCTCGCCGAATGGACGGGGCTCCGACGCCGACGGCAATGACGGCCAGGCCGGCCACCACCTAGGCACCCACGCGCACTCAACTCATGGCTGACAAGAAAAATCCACTTTACACAACGATCAGCCCATGACAAAATCACATTGTGGACATCTTTTCCCGTTGTCACCCTACACTACACCTACAGTCAAAGACTGATCGACGCGGCATCGGCGTGGCGATGGCATCTCTTCCCATAAAGGGCACGTATGTGTTAATAAAGCTACGTTGGAACCATGTGGTCTTGGTTAGTGACCACTTATTTATAGATATTGTTTTGGGGGCGAATCTTCATCAAAAAGAAACAAAAGGCGCAGAAGAAGAGACACGATGAGTCGATGACTATATCTTGAATCTTTACACGCACGAGCACTTTCTTCTTTTGTGGAAACCTAGAGAAGAAAACCTCATGTATAAGCAGGTTAAAGAAAAATGACAATAAAAATGATAGCGTGCCACCAACTCAACACCGAGCAAGCCGCCACATCTAACAAGAATCCGCTGAGACTACAAAACACGAATGAACAACAAGTCGACTTGAAAAACCACTGAACACCATTGCACCGAACACACCAAGCAGTCTCGGAGAACTCATGATCCTATTCTGACATAAACATTGTAAACAACATTGCACGAACAATGAAGATGGACCGATAAATTAGTTTTCTTGTGGTTGCAGTGGAACAAATGTTCAAGCGTTTGATTTTCCTTTAGTTTTATATTACCTGCAACCCTACTTGGAGTGCACATGATTGCCCTCTGTATCTATCTACTTAGACCAACTTTCTAACGCCCTGCTAACTTCGTCTCGAAAGTTGAACCGGGCTAATCCCCTTTTCATTAGGGCATCTCCAACAGTTTGTTGGTTAGGTTGTTGGTAAAATATGCCATGTCAGCAGCCAACACCTTAACATACAACTACTCCAATGGGTTGTATCTAGTTTGCCCAATAAGATGTGATGTAATAAATAAGGTGCTCTCTCATTCTACATTGAAGCTTGTGCAAGGGTGTTGGTTAATTTACATACAACCTTGCTCTCTTTCCTCATTTATTGCATGACACATCATCAAAAATCCTATGTGTTAAAATTACCAACAACTATCTTACAACCATTGGAGATGCCCTTACCAAGATAATGGAAATACAGATAGTTCAGCTGTCCATAAACTGAAAAATAAGCAAAAGGGAAATGGAAAAGGCGAGTTCAGGTACTCCAGGGTAACCCTTGGTAAAAAATCACAATCGTAACTTCTACCGTGGGGTTAAAACCCTGAAGCACCATCAGCATGCCACCTAAGTGTTAAAAGATGTAACATATATCCGTACAATATAAACGGTATATGATTGTGTTTAAGTTAGTTGTTGGAGATATAACTTGTATAGCAATCCAACAACTAATCTTGTAGATCTTTGTAACAACCTGGCCGGTGGCCTATATTAACACGTAAAGCGTCCCTGCAAGATGCAAGCGTTATCTCATATTTTCCACATGGTATACAGAGCCTAAACTCTTCCAATCGCATCTATGTCTTCCTCCTCTACCGCCGCCGTCGCCATGGCCCTCCCCTCCATCGCCTCTCTCGGCCACACCATCGCCGAGAAACTCAACAGGGAGAACTTCTTTGTGTGGAGGGCGCAGGTGCTCCCTCATGTCCGGGCTGCCGGCATGATGGGTTACCTTGATGGTTCCCTCAAGGCTCCTCCCGCCGAGCTCATCTTGGAGAAAGATGTCGCCGGGAAAAAGGAGCTCACCGCCACGCCGAATCCCGAACATGCGGTTTGGGTAACGCAGGACCAGCAGGTGCTCACGTTCTTGCTCGCAACCCTCTCCCGTGACATCCTTCTCCAGGTCAGCAACTGTGAGACGGCTGGAGCAGCATGGAAGGAGATCCTCCAGAGCTTCTCCTCGTAGTCACGGGCGCGCATCATCTATCCAGCTACGATCCCTGATCGGGAGTACCCGCAAGGGTGACTCCTCCGCCGCCGCCTACTTCACCAAGATGAAGGGCCTTGCCGATGAACTGGCAGCAGCCGGGAAGCCCCTGGACGAAGATGATGTCGTCTCACATATCCTCCAGGGGCTGATGCACGAGCCTGAGTACAACGGGTTCGTCTCCGCCATCACCACTCGCACCGTCACCGACCAACCCATCGGTCTCGGTCAGCTTTTCTCCCTCCTCCTGGCAGCCGAAGCCCGGATCACCTCCCAAACCAGCGCCTACACCGCCAACTTAGCTGCTCAGGGAGGTGGCCGTGGCTGTGGTGGCTACAACAACAATGGCTCCCGTGGTGGCTACAACAACAACAGCACGGGAGCACGCTTCTCCGACAACAACAACAACACACCACGCCAAGGAGGGGACCGCGGTGATCGCAAGTTTGAGAGCTGTCAAATTTGCAAGGAAAGTGGACATGGGGCATGGCGCTGTGCGAAGCGCTTCGACCGCAACTACAACAACAATGTCCGCAATCCAGCAGGAGGAGGAGGTGCCGGGGGACGTGGACAAAAATCTGCTAACGCCGCCCACTCCTATGGGATAGATACCAATCGGTATCTCGACACTGGTGCAACCGATCATGTCACTGGCGAACTTGAGAAGCTGGCCGTCCACGATCGCTACACCGGCAACGAGCAGATCCACACCGCCAATGGTCAAGGTATGAGCATTGCCCATGTTGGTCACTCAGTTTTATCTACCCCGCATGGTTCACTCAGCCTTAACAACATTCTCCACTCTCCACAAGCCGAAAAGCCTCCTTTCCGCCTCGCAACTCATGCTTGATAATCATGCTTTTCTCGAAGTTTACCCTGAAATTGTTTTTGTTAAGGATCGGGACACTCGGAGAACCATTCTTCAAAGCAAGAGTAAGGGTCACTTGTTCCCAGTATCTGGTCATCATGAAGCCCCCCATCCACAAGCTCTTGGCGCTGTCAAACCCTCCACCTCACGATGGCACAAGCGTTTAGGACATCCAGCTTTACCGGTGGTCCAAAAAGTTCTTAGTAATTTTCTCTCCCAGTATCAAATAAAAAGGATCATTTGTTAGTTTGTGATTCTTGTCAAAAGGCCAAGAGCCATCAACTTCCATACTCTCGGTCTAGTAGTGTGTCAAAGTTTCCTCTAGAACTTGTTTTCTCGGATGTGTGGGGTCCTGGACCCGTCTCTGTAGGCAGACAAAAGTATTATGTGAGTTTTATCGATGATTTTAGTAAGTTCACCTGGATCTATTTACTCAAAAATAAGTCTGATGTCTTTGAGAAACTTCATCTCTTTCAACAACTTGTTGAGCGTCAGTTTGATCGCAAAATTCTAGCTATGCAAACCGACTGGGGTGGAGAGTATCAACACCTAAACACCTTCTTTGAGCGCATTGGTATTATCCACCATGTTTCATGCCCTCACGCTCACCAGCAAAATGGATCCGTTGAACGGAAACATGGTCACATTGTCGAAGTTGGTCTCTCTCTTCTTGCTCATGCATTCATGCCCTTGAAATTTTGGGATGAAGCTTTTGCCACTGCCGTGTACCTTATTAACCGTGTCCCAAGCAAAGTGATTAATGATCAAACACCCCTTGAACGCCTCTTTGACATTAAACCCAACTGAAATTTCCTTCGTATTTTTGGTTGTGCGGTTTGGCCATATTTACGTCCTTTCAATAAACACAAGCTTGACTTTCGGTCTAAGCAATGTGTTTTTATAGGGTATAGCTCTTTGCATAAAGGTTACAAATGCCTTGATGTGGCCTCTGGTAGGGTTTATGTGTCTCGTGATGTGGTGTTTGATGAGCAAATATTTCCCTTCTCGCAACTACATCCAAATGCTGGCGCCCAACTTCGCAAAGAGCTTATCGTACTGCCACCCCACCTCCTCCCTCCATCACTATCCTCCCTAAGCGGCGGAGATAATACTGATGCTAGCATGACAATGCCTCATACTACTACATTTGATCATGTCTCGGATGAAAGTGTGCAGGAAAACAGTGCAGGAACCGGTGCAATTTCGCCTGAAAATAGCCGTGATTTCATGTTCTCCAACAGTGCCGACAATCCGGCAGGATCTCCCTCGGGATCCGGTGCAACAGGCTGCTCTGGCGCGTTGGGATCCGGCGCGGCAGGCGTATCTCCCTCGGGAATCGCTGCGCCAGGCGGGCCAGCGGTTGGCGCATCTTCCCCGGGAATTGCTGCACCAGGCGAGCCAGCAGTTGGCGCATCTCCCTCGGGATCCGACGTGGCGGGGCGTTATCCGCTACGTGGCGCGCCCACCACGACGCCAGGCGGGCTAGCGGTTGGCGGCTCCTCGGGCGCGGGGCTGGGTGCGGGGACAGGCGGGTCCCCCGCACGTGGTGCTGCTCGGACTCCGGACTCCCAGGTGCGGTCGCTGTCGGTCGATCCGACTGGCGCTGACTCCCACGACGGATCTGGCGCTGACTCCCACGCCGGATCGCATGCAGCGCATGCAGAAGCTGTCGACGTCGCCGCCTCTCCACAGGAATCGTCCTCGGGATCTGGTTCTGCATCGTCAAATCGTCTCCAACTGCAGCTCTCGCGTCCTGCGCCACCTCCACCTGCCCGTGCTCACACCAGGTCCCAGGGTGGCGTCATCAAACCAAAGGTATACCACGATGGTTGCATTCGTTGGGGCTCTTTTTGTGCCACGGGTGAACCACATAACGTGACAGAAGCACTTACCTCACCTCGGTGGAAAGAGGCCATGGATGAGGAGTATAGTGCTCTTATGCAAAACAAGACTTGGCGCCTAGTCCCTCCAGCTCGGGGCAGAAACATCATTGATTGCAAATGGGTGTACAAGGTAAAGAGGAAAGCTGATGGCAGTGTGGATAGGTATAAAGCACGCCTGGTCGCCAAAGGATTTAAGGAGAGGTATGGGATTGACTATGAAGACACGTTTAGTCCTGTAGTTAAGGCTGCTACCATTAGGTTGATTCTTTCTGTTGCAGTTTCTCGAAATTGGTGCCTGAGACAATTAGATGTGAAGAATGCGTTTTTGCATGGTGTTCTGGAAGAGGAAGTGTTCATGATACAACCTCCTGGGTATGAGAATTCTAACTCATCTCGACATGTGTGTAAACTTGAGAAGGCACTGTATGGGCTCAAACAAGCATCTAGAGCTTGGTACTCTCGGTTGTCCTCAAAACTGCAATCTCTTGGTTTTGCTCCATCCAAAGGAGATACCTCACTTTTCTTCTACCATAAGCATGGTGTCACTATTTTTATGCTTATTTATGTTGATGACATAATAGTTGCAAGCTCCTCTCCCCAAGCGGTTGAGGCTCTTTTGAAGGATCTCGGCAAGGAATTTGCACTCAAGGATCTTGGAGATTTGCACTTCTTCCTTGGCATTGAGGTAAAACAAGTACATACTGGAATTCTTTTGTCACAAGAAAAGTATGTGCAGGAAATCCTTCAACGTATAGGATTGACGGGTTGCAAACCCTCCCCCACACCCTTGTCTACCTCTGAAAAACTGTCTCTTTATGATGGGGAAGTATTAGGAGCAGAGGATTTGACAAAGTATAGAAGTATTGTAGGAGCATTACAATACTTGACTCTCACTAGGCCTGATATTTCACATTCAGTTAATAAAGTGTGCCAGTTTTGCATGCTCCTACTAGTGTGCATTGGACTGCAGTGAAAAGAATACTGAGATATCTGCAGGGAACAAAGAGTCATGGACTTAAGATTAGCAAAACTGATTCTATGCTTGTAAGTGCATTCTCAGATGCAGACCGGGCTGGATGTCCTGATGATAGGAGATCCACTGGAGGCTTTGCTGTGTTTCTTGGAGGCAACCTAGTTTTATGGAGTGCTCGCAAGCAACCTACAGTTTTCAGGTCAAGCACTGAGGCTGAGTATAAAGCCTTAGCAAATGCAACTGCTCAAATTATTTGGGTTCAGAACTTGTTGACTGAACTAGGTGTACGTCATCCAAAGGCAGCATCACTATGGTGTGATAATCTTGGTGCTACCTATATGTCTGCTAACCCTGTTTTCCATGCTAGAACGAAGCACATTGAAATTGATTATCATTTTGTTCGTGAACGAGTGGCAGACAAGTTGTTGAACATCAGATTTGTACAAACTGGTGATCAAGTTGCAGATGGCTTAACTAAGCCACTCACCACTCGGCAGCTAGAAGCATTCAGAAACAATCTCAACTTAGATAGTGTGATTGAGGGGAAGTGTTAAAAGATGTACATATATCCGTACAATATACCGTGGTATATGATTGTGTTTAAGTTAGTTGTTAGAGATATAACTTGTATAGCAATCCAACAACTAATCTTGTAGCACTGGTGGAAAAAGGGCCTTTGGTCGCGGTTCGCAACTGCCATTAGTCGCGGTTGCGCAACCGCGACCAAATAGGCGCGACTAAAGGCCCCCCCTTTAGTCGCGGTTGCTTAAGAACCGCAACTAAAGGCCCGTCCAGGCGGCCGTCGGGGCGGAGGACCTTTAGTCGCGGTTTTTCTGGCCAACCGCGACTAAAGGCCGCCACAGGGTTTAGCCCCCCCCCCCTAAACCTGTTTTCTGTTTAATTTGTATTGTTTTATTTCTTTTGTGCTTTATTTTAATTTTGAAGGAGTTTCACATATTCTACGGTACTACATACATGCATATGAATGTACAATTTCAAACAAATTTGAAATTAGAACCAAAAAGAATTCAAGAGGAATATACAATATATATTCAATATCATCGGATGACCATATACAATTTTGAACAAGTTTCCATACATAATTTAATGCATATAAAGTTCTGCGTCCTCGTAATGGTGTTCTCCTTTACGATGGAGGACTTCCCTCCTGAACCATCCAGCTAGTTCCTCTTGAAGTGGTCGGAAGCGAGCTTCTGGACTAAGCATCACCCGGAGGTTATTCCGCTGAGCATTGGTATCACTCGGAACCCGCTCAGAGGTGTATCTCCGGATCATCTCACAGACATAGTATCCACATAGATTGGTCCCCGCTGGCTGAATATCCCCACCATTCTTAGCCTTTGACCTTTTGAATTCTAGCTCTTTTTTGAATTCACCGACCTTTGTATCTACGAACCGTCTCCAAACCCTACGAGGCAAAGAAAATTAAATGAACAAGAGAGTTATTAGTTACTTGATATTAGGAAATGAACGAAATAGGCCGATCGATATAGAGCGCAAATGAATGAAAATAATTACTTCTGCAGCATTCTTCTCATGCCGCCCCAAAGCTTTGGATCCATATTCAGAGAGTCGTGGACGAGACATTCTGAGGTGTCAACTTTAATTACTAGCAGAATCCAGTGGAACCTGCGGACACGATACATGCACAGTACGTCATGCATAACTCATCGATTAGCCGGCCACATACCATGCATGGAGTAAACAAAAGAGAATGTGCTCAAGACAGAAACACTCACCCAAAATGGTAAGGAAATAGAATATCACTTTTGAGTTCCTGCTTTGTAAGAAACTGCCACAGGTCTGCCTCCATGTCGGCGGGGTGATGCTCCAACACATATCCATTAACGATGTGTGGGTCAATGAACCCAACATCATGGATGTTCCTTACTCTGCATTCCTTAATCTTCATTCTGCATGTATAATAGCGGACACAACAATATAGTTACGACATATATATAGTGCAGGCAATATGAACGAGATGGGGTATAAATAAATCACTTACAGAACGTAGCAACTGATGATAGATTTGTCGAGCTCGCGCAGATTGAAAAGCTGGAACAATTCACTCAGATGAATTTGTACATAGTAATGTTTGAAGTGATGCTCATATCTAACTTCCGCATAAATATAATCTATGGCGTTTTTATTTTTTATGTAACCCTTGTACCATTTCAGCAGACCTTTCATTTGTGGAGGTAGATCCTCTTCCTGCGCAGGCTCGACGAGAGGCCCATTCTTCACATATGTAATTACTACCTCCTTCACTGGCGCCTCATCAAGGCCTAACATTTCACGAAGAGTAATACCTAAGTTGGCCGCTTGTTCTCTGGCACTCGTTACAGTCAATCCATGTGCTGCCGCAGCTGCTATGATATCGGGGTCATCCGGACCGGCGGCTTTCACTATAAGCGGGGCAATCGATTGTTTACTTTGTTCCCCGAGCTGGGCAACTCGTTTCCCGCTTTTTTTACTTTCTAATTCCGTTTTCTCGGCCTCCTCCAAGGCTTTGTTCTCCTGGTTCTCCGCCCGCTCTTTCTTCTCCTTCAACTTGAATGCCTGCCTACGAAGTTCACGTGCATAGTCGTCAGGCAGATTCTTCGCGGCTTGGGACGGTGTGCTCAAAAATGACTTAGCCCACTTCTTTTGCTCATCAGAAAATACTGGCTTGGGCTCGGGCTCTCTTTTCTTCTTGCAGTCCGCCTTCCATTTCTCATGATCAGCAGCCGCCCTCGCGGCAGTTTCCTCGGCACTACGTTCCCAAGGCCTTGTGGGGAGAGGCTTCAGTGATGGCTCCGGTACCTTTGTGGTCTTAGGTACATAAGGGTCCGGGTTAATAATCCAGGACTGCTTCTGCTTCTTTGCCGGAGGTGGATTGGGGGGTGGCGTCTGATCACCCGCCGGACGAGGACTGGGGGGGCGGCGTCTGATCACCCGCCGGACGTTGTGGACTGGGGGGCGTCGGCTGACGTGACGGAGGTGTAGGTGAACCGCCACCACCACCACCACCACCACCACCGCCACCGCCACCGCCACCGCCGTAGGGGGGTGGACTTGTTGTCCTTGGCGCCTCGCCTGGAAACTTGATAAACTTCTTTTGCCATAGAATGAAATGGCGCTTGACATCTCCAAGTCTTTTCTCCCCTTCAGGTGTAGCAATGTCAATCTCCAGGTCCTCAAACCCTTGGACTATGTCCTCCACCGTGACACGAGCATAGCCATCTTGAATGGGGTTGTTGTGGTGGAGTGCTCCAGGTAAACATGGTAAAGCACTGCCGATGGCTACCTTCATGGACATGTTCCCGATAGGATAATACAGATGACATTCTTTCATCTCCTTTATATCGTCCACGGGGTAGCGAGGAGGCTCCGGTGCAGTAATTTCGACCACCAGAGGCTCCGGTGCAGTAATTTCGATCGTTGGTGCATCTGCACCAGCTGGTGGGGCCTCCGTGGAAGCCATGCTGCTTCTCCGCTGCTGGCTTCCGAGATCCGCTGGATGATCTTCATGCTGCGCCCGAGCTACATCTCTTTCGGCTAATAGTACACTCACGGTTTTCTTCATCACATCCATTTCCGATGCCAACCGCGCCACAACATCTGCTTCCCGATCCATCTTTCTCTTACGGCTTCTGTAACCGTACGGGTCATCGTTCTGGGGGAACCCTATTTTCCACGGAATGTTCCCCATGCCTCGTACACGTCCTCCGTGTTCAGGATTCCCGAGGGCTTTTGTCAGCGCGTCGTTCTCTCTGTTGAACTTGATCTTCCCCTCTTGAGCATCCCTCATTGCGTCAATAAGGGCTTGGGTGGGTTTAATTAATTTGCCCCGGTAAACACACTCCCCTGTCTCCGGGTTCAGCGTTCCCCCATGCCCGTACCACCAGCTTTTGGCCCTTTGGTCCCATCCCTCCGTACCTGGACGGATTCCTCGCGCCCTCAGCTCGTTCTCCATCTTCTCCAACCTAGGCACCCAAATGCGATACCCTCCTGGCCCCATAATATGATTGTACTCCTTCTTAGCCGCATTTTCCTTATTTCTTTTCGATATTTGAATGAACTGCTCTGATTTCTTTTGCTTCACAAATTCTGGCCAATCATGTTTCAGTTT
Organism: Hordeum vulgare subsp. vulgare; assembly: GCF_904849725.1. NCBI lineage: Eukaryota > Viridiplantae > Streptophyta > Magnoliopsida > Poales > Poaceae > Hordeum > Hordeum vulgare. The sequence continues at coordinate 493,860,756 of NC_058518.1, read as the reverse complement.
CTCATATTGTCCTTTGAAATCCGGAGTCTTGTTCTGCTTGACAAAGTCATGGGCTAGATTTTGCTTGAATTTCCGGAATGCGTTGGCCATCTTATGAAGAGCGAACTGTTTGACTAGCCTCCTCCTCTCCTTGTTTTCCTCAATCTTGTTACCCTCCTCATCGAATTTGTTGTATTCCGGAGGTAGAACGAAATGTTCCATAAGCTTCTTGAAGCAATCTTTTTTTGTTCTCTTATCGACAAAAGTGAAACCAGCAATTCGTGCCTTCTTTGGCTCATTCCACTCCTGGACGGTGATCGAGACGTTGTCTCTAACAACGGCTCCGCATTGGCTGACAAACTTGGTGGCGTTCTTGCGGGGCTCCAGCGGCCTGCCGGTTGCACTGTCGACAACCTCGATGGTGCATGTTTCTCCTTGTTTCATCGTCTTGGTTGCGCCACGCTTTGACGACGTACTCGATTGTTTCGACGATCCGGCCGAGGGCTAAAATAAGAAAGAGAGTCGCGCGCGTTAGTACACACATATTTATTCAAATCAGTTAGTTTGTATCACCAGAGGCTCAATGTATATATATACCTCGGCGCCGGAGGTGGTTGCTACTTCCATTTGAAGATCGTCGTTTATCGACGTTTGTTCGGCATCATCTTGCTGACGGCGCCCTTCATCTTCACCGTCAAGGTTCAGATAAGAAGAGGTATCATCTTCTTCTTCTCCGGTCGGCACATATAGAATATCGCCGTTTATGATGCCGAACATATGTGCTTCACCGTCCGGATCATAGTTGTCCATAATCGGGTCAGCTCTATCGTCCGCCATTATGTCAGTCCTGAAAACATGTAGTAAAAACAAATTAATTAAGTGAAGAAGGGGGGCGGTGGCGGTGGCGGTGGCGAAAGGGCGGTGGCAAAAGGAGGGGGCGAGGAAGGGGTGGGAGAGGGTGTCGCGGTAGAGCGCGAGACGGGGCGGCAGACAACGGCGTCACGGAGAGGGAGTTATTTTACCGTTTTTGTTAAACTAATTCTTACCCTAAGTTATTTTACCGTTTTTGTTAAACTAAGTCATTTTTTATGTAAATTCAAATGATTATACGTTTTAGACCATACTTTTTTTCTCATCACTGCCGTGTGTACTAACCACACGAGTATGAGACCCGGGACTGTGCAGGTGCATCGAGAAATCATAGGGCTCGACAATATGTTTTCTCTTCGTGGGATGCTAGCGGTCGCATCAACTGAGCGTTTTCTTCCCGACGTCTTCTATTCTCAAGATGAAGTGATGACCTCCCTTTCTTTATTTCTTTTTCTTTGTTCTTGCATAGTGCTTTCCCTCTTTTGCTAACAGGTGGTTTCTCAGATGTGTCAAAACTCAGTGAGTCTGAAGCATGCAGAGAACACGGCATATAAATTGGTGATAGTGCAGTGTATGGTTGTTGAGGACATTCATTAAAACAAACATGGATTGTGTGAAAGTCTTTAAGGAAGTTTATGTTATTGGAGTTATTGTCCCGATAAAAAAATAAACATCAATGAAAAAACTATATCATATGGGATTTATTCCTACAACTTAAACAATCCATGTCAAGAAAATTTATACTCCATCCATTCCATAATGTAGTATGTATAGATTTTTTTCAAAAGTAAAAAATCACAAACTTTGACCTTGTTTACACACAAATTATGTCCATTAACTTAAGAAATGCATGTCATTGGATACACCATCAGTTATATTTTTGTATTGTATATGTTTGGAATTGTATATACAAAGTTTATACTCTGTAAACTCTGTAGAAATTTGCGGCGTTGGGCGGGCGAGCGAGGCGGCGAGGGCGGGCGAGCGAGGCGGCAGTACCGAGGCCGGCCGGCGTCGTTGAGGGCGGGCGAGCGAGGCGGCGCGCGCGCGGTGGGCGAGGGCGACGGCGGGCGGCGTCGAGGGCGAGGGCGACGGCGGCAGGCCTTCGGCGCGCGCGGCAGAGAATCGGAGAAGACGAGAATCGAAGAAGACGGCGGCAGGCCCTTGTATTTATAGCCCCCCCCCCCCCTTTAGTCGCGGTTGGGGAGGCGACCCGCGACTAAAGGTTACCTTTAGTCGCGGGTCGCCTCCCCAACCGCGACTAAAGGGTTTTTGGCGGGTTTTTGCGTTCCTGCGCCCCCCCCCCTTTAGTCGCGGTTGGGGAGGCGACCCGCGACTAAAGGTAAACTTTAATCGCGGTTGGCAAAACCAACCGCGACTAAAGGGTTTTTTCGTTCCCGCGCGCAACGACCTTTAGTCGCGGTTGGTCTGGCCAACCGCGACTAAAGGTATTTTTCAAAATACTTTTCTTTTTCAATATCTTAAAAATACAAATAATATATCAAAAAATTCAGAAAAATAAAACTAATTCAATTCAATATGTTAAAAACACAAAAATTATATCAAAAAATTAAGAAAAATAAAACTAATTCAATTCAAAATGTTAAAAATACAAATAATATATCAAAAAATTAAGAAAAATAAAACTAATTCAATTCAAAATGTTATAGGCATTTCTTGACGCCTCTATCTTCCCGCGTATCGATGCTGCTTTTATAGGCACGGCGCCGCTTCTGCTTTGTCTTGTTCCTCCGACAGGGCGTCGTGCGCTACCCACGCGTCCTTATCCTACCGACAGCTTTAATCACGGTTGCACCCTCCAGCCGGGACTAAAGCTTACCCAAACGTCCTTATCCCACCGACAGTTTTCTTAGATGACACAAAAACCACATTTAGTCCCGGTTGCACCAACCAGCCGGGACTAAAGGTTAGATGACCAGCTCTGGATTCCTCTTCTTCCCGCCATTTCTTCCCTGTCTTCCCGCCTCTTTCTTCCCGCCACTTTCTTCCCGCCTCCTGTCTTCCCGCTCCCATTTTTCCCGCCATTTCTCACTACATATATGTAGCCCGGCTTGGCCAGCATTATCACATCTCTACAATCTCTCATCACTCTCTCATGGCTTCCACCGCACCCACTCTAACCTACCAGCAGGTGGAGGAGCTTTGCGCCTCGAACTACCCTTGTCCACCGGGCTACCGCGTCCCCACCGGCTGGAGCCTAAGCGCTGGCGGCGTGCCGGTCCCTCCCGTCCCTCAGGGTACTGCGCGCCGGGCGGCCATCACGAACCACTACTACCTCGACCTCACGCCGGAGCAGCGGATGAATCCCCGCTGGCATCCCGATAACCAGCATACTTGGGACGCCTTCTTCATCAATCGGCGTGAGAGGGCGCTCGCCAGGTATGAGGAGGACGGTCTGCCTCCTGGGAACTTCCACGAGGCCGGCCGTCGGCTATGGTGGTACGGCCGGACTCTGCAGAGCGTCATGGACTACATCACGGCCGGCGATATCCCCCGCCTGCGCTACCCTCAGTTCGAGCCACGAGCGCCGCCCGACGACAGCGACGACAGCAGCGACGACGACGGCGGCAACTTAGAAGGCGACGACTACCAGTACAACGACGACGGCGGCTATGAAGACTACGAGTATGCATATTATACGCCTAGGCAGGAGTATGACTAAATCACTCCAAATTTCATGTATCATCAGTGGTATCTCGAATCATTCGAAAATGGACACCAAACACATCACGGGTAATATAATTCACATGATCCATTCAACAAAGTTTGGTACAATAAATTATTACACATCATTTCTTCCCTTGTGTCCCTTCTTGCTTACGATTGTGCCGTATCCATGGAGCATCCTCATCATTTAACTTAATGCTTGGGTCGGTGTTCACTTTGAAGGGCGGAATTTCAGCAAACATATTATAATCTTCTGACATGTCTGTCTTGTCCTCCACTCCCACGATGTTTCTTTTCCCTGAAAGAACAATGTGGCGCTTTGGATCATCGCATGATGTACTGATCGTTTTCTTATCTTTCCGTTTCCTCGGTTTGCTACTCATGTCCTTCACATAGAAAACCTGAGCGACATCTTTCGCTAGGACGAATGGTTCGTCAAGGTAACCAAGATTGTTGAAATCCACCATTGTCATTCCGTATTGCTGGTCCACCTTTACCCCACCTCCTGTTAGCTTGAACCATTTGCACCGGAACAAAGGGACCTTAAAGGAGGGTTCATAGTCAAGTTCCCATATCTCCTCTATGTAACCATAATATGTGACCTCTTGCCCATTCTCGGTTGCTGCATCAAAGCGGACACCACTGTTTTGGTTGGTGCTCTTTTTATCTTGGGCGATCGTGTAAAATTTATTCCCATTTATCTCGTACCCTTGGAAAGTCGTTATAGTCGAAGATGGTGTCTTGGCCAACATGTACAGCTGATCTACAACATCATTGTCATTCATTAAATGTTTTCTCAACCAACTGCCGAAAGTCTCCATGTGGGCCTTCCTAATCCAGGATTCAGGCTTCCCCGGGTTGTCCGAGCGTAAAATATTCTTGTGTTTCTCAAAGTACGGAGCCACCAAGCTGGAATTGGTCAGTACAGTGTGGTGTGCTTCAGTCAGAGAATGGCCGTCCATACATATCGTTGAATTCCTTCCGATCGTGCCTTTTCCACTTAGTCTCCCCTCGTGCCGCGATCGAGGAAGACCAATCGGCTTAAGGTCAGGAACAAAGTCAACACAAAACTCAATTACCTCCTCATTTCCATAGCCCTTGGCGATGCTTCCTTCTGGCCTAGCACGGTTACGAACATATTTCTTTAATACTCCCATGAACCTCTCGAAGGGGAACATATTGTGTAGAAATACAGGACCGAGAACGAAAATCTCTTCGACTAGGTGAACCAGGAGGTGCGTCATAATATTGAAGAAGGATGGCGGGAACACCAACTCGAAACTGACAAGACATTGGATCACATCGTTCTGTAACCGTGGTAGAACTTCTGGATTGATTACCTTCTGAGAGATTGCATTGAGGAATGCACATAGCTTCACAATGGCTACTCGAACATTTTGCGGCAGGAGCCCCCTCAAAGCAATCGGAAGCAATTGCGTCATAATCACGTGGCAGTCGTGAGACTTCAGGTTTTGGAACTTTTTCTCCGCCATGTTTATTATTCCCTTTATATTGGACGAGAATCCAGACGGGACCTTCATACTGCTCAGGCATTCAAAAAAGATGACCTTCTCTTCTTTGGTCAGAGCGTAGCTGGCACGACCTTGAAACCATTCCGGATGCCGGTCATCAGGGTCTTTCAAACGTTGCTGGTCCTGCCGTGCTTCCTTTGTATCATTTGCCTTCCCATACACGCCCAAGAAGCTTAGGAGGTTCACGCAAATATTCTTCGTAACGTGCATCACGTCGATTGCAGAGCGGACTTCTAGGACTTTCCAATATTCTAGCTCCCAGAATATAGATTTCTTCTTCCACATGGCTGCGTGCCCGTCAGCTCCCTTCGGAACTGATTGTCCGCCAGGACCCTTTCCAAAGATGACTTTCAAATCCTTGACCATATCAAATACCTCAGCACCAGTGCGTTCCGCAGGCTTCGGCCGGTGATCTGCCTTGCCGTTGTAATGCTTGCCTTTCTTTCTTACTGGATGAATTTTCGGAAGAAATCGACGATGCCCAAGGTACACGTTCTTCTTACAATTTGGCAAATGTACACTTTCAGTCTCATGTAAGCAGTGCGTGCATGCATTGTATCCCTTATTTGACAGTCCCGAAAGGTTACTAAGAGCAGGCCAATCGTTGATGGTTACGAAAAGCAACGCTCGTAGGTCAAATTCCTCTTCTTTGTGCTCATCCCACACACGGACACCAGGTCTGCCCCACAGCTGTAAAAGTTCATCAACTAATGGCCTTAGGTACACATCGATGTCGTTGCCGGGTTGCTTCGGACCTTGGATGAGCACTGGCATCATAATGAACTTCCGCTTCATGCACAACCAAGGAGGAAGGTTGTAGATGCATAGAGTCACGGGCCAGGTGCTATGGCTGGAGCTCTGCTCGCCAAAAGGATTCATGCCATCTGTACTTAGACCAAATCTTATGTTCCTTGCGTCAGCTGCAAAATCTTTGAACTCTCTGTCGATCTTTCTCCATTGCGTTCCATCTGCGGTGTGTCTCAACTCCCCGTCTGACTTACAGTCCTCTTTGTGCCATCGCAACAACTTGGCATGCTCTTTGTTCCTGAACAGACGTTTCAACCGTGGTATTATAGGAGCATACCACATCACCTTGGCGGGAACCCTCTTCCTGGGTTTCTCGCCCTCAACATCGTCACCAGGGTCATCGCCTCTGATCTTATAACGCAATGCAGTGCATACCGGGCATTCATTCAAATTCTCGTATTCACCGCGGTAGAGGATGCAGTCGTTGATGCATGCATGTATCTTCAGAACCTCTAAACCTAGAGGGCAGACAACCTTCTTTGCTTCGTACGTACTGGCGGGCAACTCGTTATTCTTTGGAAACATATTCTTCAACATTTTCAGCAAGTTTCCAATGCCGAGTCAGCTACACCTGCCTGTGCCTTCCATTTCAGCAAATCCAGTGTGCAGCCCAGCTTTTTCAGACCATCATCGCATCCGGGGTACAACGACTTTCTGTGATCCTCTAACATGCGATCCAAATTCTCCCTCTCCTTTTCAGTTTCGCAGCGTCTCCGTGCATCAGCAATGGTCCGACCAAGATCATCAACGGTCTCATCACGTGCCTCTTCTTCACCTTCACCTTCCCCTTCACCTTCCCCTTCACCTTCAGCATCCTCCATGAAAGTATCACCGAAATGAGCAAGATAGCTTTCATCCATGAAATCATCCCCTTCTTCATCTTCTTCCATTATAACCCCTCTTTCTCCATGCTTGGTCCAACAATTATAGCTTGGCATGAAACCGTGCCGAAGCAGGTGCAGGTGAACTTCTCTTGAGGAAGAGTAACCCTTCTGATTCTTACAGTCAACACATGGACAGATAACAAAACCCTTCTGCATGTTCGCATTAGCCACTACGAGGAAATCTTTCAAACCCGTAGTGAACTCGCGGGAGAGTCGGTTACCGTACATCCATTGCCGATTCATCTGCATTATTATAATATAAAATATATAATTAACCATCATGCATTTGTTAAACTAACTAGCTATAAACAATAGAAATTAAACAATGAACAACACACATGCATATTTTATCAATGACACACATGCATGAAAGGTTCAAGTTGCTAACCGCGATCGAGGAGGAAAAAATAAATGAGGAACCTCAAGTGTGGCTCCAACACTTCATATCATGTTTGTTTCACGCTCTTGGGGCATTTCATCAAACACCTTGTGTGCATAAGAGGAACCAAAAGCAAACCTACACCCCCTTGTGAAGCTTGTGAAGAGAAGTGGCACCAAATGGCTAAGTGAGTGTGCTGAACTGGTATCTATAGGGGAGGAGATTTAGTCGCGGTTGGCATGGCAAACCGTGACTAAAGGCCTTTGGGCACCTTTAGTCGCGGTTGGCCTGGCCAACCGCGACTAAAGCCCCTCACGTGCACCAGCTGGCCACCGAGCGCCCTGGCCCAGGCCTTTGGTCGCGGTTCGTCTGCCGAACCGCGACTAAAGAAATCATTAGTCGCGGTTCCTACAGTGTCGCGACTTATGGGGTTGGACGGAAGCCTCTTTTTCTACCAGTGTAGATCTTTGTAACAACCTGGCCGGTGGCCTATATTAACACGTAAAGCGTCCCTGCAAGATGCAAGCGTTATCTCATATTTTCCACACTAAGAACCAGAAGTACCAGTCCAAGCCACAAAATACAGCCGCAGCCTACACAGACGCGCAAAAGAGATACACCAGGTTTATCATCTAACGAGAACTACGCATAACATAGACAGAACTTGAGGGCAACTCCACCGCAAGCTTCCAGCAACATCTTGAGCATCATCCCACCATCCTGTCAGTATGAGCTGATGCACAGATCATCGTCATGTTCTTTGCGTTTTCCTTTAGCAGCGACACACCATTCTTGAGGGGAAAAAAAACTTTGTCTCGAAAGCAAAGTGTTAAAGACAAAGAAATAGTATATACAGGAAGTTCGTTCTACGATGTTTTCATTAATATATAAAATAAAGTTATTACAGGTGCAAAAAATACAATAAATCACCCAATTCCAGCTCTACCAAACATGAAATATAGATTATAGATTCTATTATATCCAGGTAATGATCTGGTCTGCTTTGCCTTTAGCTCTTGACTGTGTTGCATGTAAACCTTGTTTCAAGTGGTGCTTCCATGAACCAAGAAATGGTGGACCTCTGCTAAAGATCTTGTCATTCCTAGTCATCTAGATGGCCCAACTAGGCATGATAGTAATCTCCATTGCAATATCTGCTGGAGGTGTTGCCATTGTGAGCAGGATCTCATGATATATAAAAGAAGTTGCCACACGAGCGTAATCCAATTGGCTAATGAGCACATCACATAAAAGACGGGCCTTGTTGGTAGTATGCATGGGATGGTGGTGCATATATCCAAGTCATTCGTGATCTATGATGACCAGGATAAATATTATAGTTTTGAAGGGAGTCTATACCTCCCCACGGCGTCTCGGGTTGCACCGACTCCTGCCATCCCATCCCCCCCCCCCCCCCCCCGCCGCCGCCAATAACACCCTCGGGCAAAGCCCACTCGGATCTGGCGTCGGCGGGCCGTAACTCTCACACAACATTGTTAGATTGATCTCTTTCCCAATGGGCCCAACGGTCCATTGGACCTTGACTCACGCCCTGATCGGGGCGTCCAGCCCAAGGAAGGCCGGTGGGCCCCTGTCGCGCAGTGCTGTATATAGAGGAGGTGGGGACCATGGCACAGGTTACGAGGTTCGCCGCCGCCACTGGTTCCCCACTCTCCAACCCTAATCCGATCTAGAGGGATGCACTGAAGCGGCGGGAAGTCCACCACCGCCGCCACCGGATCTCCCTCTCCTTCCCCACCGTCGTCCTCACCATGGACGACCGGAGGGAGCTCATCGAGAAGCTACAAGGTAATAAAATCTCCACATCACACCGAACACATCTAGCCTAAGATCCACGGGATCTATCAATGGTATCAGAGCCATGAGGCTTTAGATGTTGTTCCGGTTGCAAGAAGATACCGAAAGCGATAAAGTTTCCCCTCCCCGATATGAACCCTAGAAGAGGGCAAAGATCGAGCTGAAAAGCAAATGAAAAAGAAAGTCACCGGATCTCCATCCGGCAAAGAAGCGCCGCCGCAAGGCCGCGCCAACCCTCTCGATCTCGACGCGCATCGGCAAGCCGAGGCGTCGGACGAAGGTACCACCTCCTCGGAGGCAAAGAATGGACCAAGATCCAAAAGAAAAACAAGGAAATAAATCGGATCGGATCCGAAAAGGCAAAAAGAAACGGGATGAGGGGAACATATAAAGAAAATCAAAGGCACCCACGGGGGCCATAGGACTGTTGGAATTATGCCCTAGAGGCAATAATAAATGTATAGTTATTATTATAATTCCTGTATCAAGATAATAATTTATTATCCATGCTATAATTGTATTGAATGAAGACTCATTTACATGTGTGGATACATAGACAAAACACCGTCCATAGCATGCCTCTAGTTGGCTAGCCAGTTGATCGATGATAGTCAGTGTCTTCTGATTATGAACAAGGTGTTGTTGCTTGATAACTGGATCACGTCATTGGGAGAATCACGTGATGGACTAGACCCAAACTAATAGACGTAGCATGTTGATCGTGTCATTTTGTTGCTACTGTTTTCTGCGTGTCAAGTATTTATTCCTATGACCATGAGATCATATAACTCACTGACACCGGAGGAATGCTTTGTGTGTATCAAACGTTGCAACGTAACTGGGTGACTATAAAGATGCTCTACAGGTATCTCCGAAGGTGTTAGTTGATTTAGTATGGATCAAGACTGGGATTTGTCACTCCGTGTGACGGAGAGGTATCTCGGGGCCCACTCGGTAATACAACATCACACACAAGCCTTGCAAGCAATGTAACTTAGTGTAAGTTGCGGGATCTTGTATTACGGAACGAGTAAAGAGACTTGCCGGTAAACGAGATTGAAATAGGTATGCGGATACTGACGATCGAATCTCGGGCAAGTAACATACCGAAGGACAAAGGGAATGACATACGAGATTATACGAATCCTTGGCACTGAGGTTCAAACGATAAGATCTTCGTAGAATATGTAGGATCCAATATGGGCATCCAGGTCCCGCTATTGGATATTGACCGAGGAGTCTCTCGGGTCATGTCTACATAGTTCTCGAACCCGCAGGGTCTGCACACTTAAGGTTCGACGTTGTTTTATGCGTATTTGAGTTATATGGTTGGTTACCGAATGTTGTTCGGAGTCCCGGATGAGATCACGGACGTCACGAGGGTTTCCGGAATGGTCCGGAAACGAAGATTGATATATAGGATGGCCTCATTTGATTACCGGAAGGTTTTCGGAGTTACCGGGAATGCACCGGGAATGATGAATGGGTTACGGGAGTTCACCGGGGGGGGGGGGGCAACCCACCCCGGGGAAGCCCATAGGCTTTGGGGAGACACACCAGCCCTTAGTGGGCTGGTGGGACAGCCCCAAGGGGGCCTATGCGCCAAGAGAAGGAAATCAAAGAAAAAAAAAAGAGGGAGGAAGTGGGAAGGGAGGGGGACTCCTCCCACCAAACCAAGTCCAACTCGGTTTGGGGGGGGAGTCCTCCCCCCCTTGGCTCGGCCGACCCCTTAAGGGTCCCTTGGACCCCAAGGCAAGGTCCCCCTCCCTCCTCCTATATATATGGGGCTTTTAGGGCAGATTTGAGATGACTTTCTCACGGCTGCCCGACCACATACCTCCATAGTTTTTCCTCTAGATCGCGTTTCTGCGGAGCTCGGGCGGAGCCCTGCTGAGACGAGATCATCGCCAACCTCCGGAGCACCGTCACGCTGCCGGAGAACTCTTCTACCTCTCCGTCTCTCTTGCTGGATCAAGAAGGCCGAGATCATCGTCGAGCTGTACGTGTGCTGAACGAGGAGGTGCCGTCCGTTCGGCACTAGATCGTGGGACTGATCGCGGGATTGTTCGCGGGGCGGATCGAGGGACGTGAGGATGTTCCACTACATCAACCGCGTTCTCTAACGCTTCTGCTGTACGATCTACAAGGGTACGTAGATCACTCATCCCCTCTCGTAGATGGACATCACCATGATAGGTCTTCGTGCGCGTAGGAAAATTTTTGAGGTGATCTTTCACTAAAATTTCAAGACGAAATTGTGTTCTCCCCGACTGTGCACCGTTGCTACAGTTCGTCGTTTCGAGACACCACGTGATGATCGGGTGTGATAGACTCAACGTTCACATACAACGGGTGCAAAACAGTTGCGCACGCGGAACACTCGGGTTAAGCTTGACGAGCCTAGCATGTGCAGACATGGCCTCGGAACACATGAGACCGAAAGGTCGATCATGAATCATATAGTTGATATGATTAGCATAGGGATGCTTACCACTGAAACTATACTCAACTCACGTGATGATCGGACTTGGGATAGTGTAAGTGGATCATGAACCACTCAAATGACTAGAGAGATGTACTTTTTGAGTGGGAGTTTAGCATATAATTTGATTAAGTTGAACTCTAATTATCTTGAACATAGTCTAAGTCCACTTTGAATATATTTGTGTCGTAGATCATGGCTCACGCAAGTGTCATCCTGAATTTTAATACGTTCCTAGAGAAAGCTAAGTTGAAAGATGATGGAAGCAACTTTGTAGACTGGACTCGTAATCTTAAGCTAATCTTACAAGCTAGAAAGAAGGATTATGTCCTTAATGCTGCGCTAGGAGATGAACCACCCGCTACGGCTGATCAGGATGTTAAGAACGCTTGGTTAGCACGTAAGGAGGACTACTCAATAGTTCAATGTGCAGTCTTGTATGGCTTAGAACCGGGACTTCAACGTCGCTTTGAGCGTCATGGAGCATTTGAGATGTTCCAGGACTTGAAGTTTATCTTTCAGAAGAACGCCCGGATCGAGAGGTATGAGACCTCCGATAAATTCTATGCTTGCAAGATGGAGGAAAACTCGTCTGTCAGTGAACATGTGCTCAAAATGTCTGGGTACTCAAACCGTCTAGCTGAACTGGGGATTGAATTCCCGCAAGAAGCTATCATTGACAGAATCCTTCAATCACTGCCGCCAAGCTATAAAGACTTTGTGTTGAACTACAACATGCAAGGGATGAACAAGTCTCCCGGCGAGTTGTTTGCGATGCTGAAAGTCGCAGAGTCTGAACTCCGTAAAGAGCATCAAGTGTTGATGGTGAGCAAGACCACTAGTTTCAAGAGAAACGACAAAGGCAAGAAGGGCAATTCGAAGAAGAGCGGCAAGCCTGTTGCCAATCCGCCGAAGAAACCCAAGGCTGGACCTAAGTCTGAAACAGAGTGCTTCTATTGCAAGGGTATGGGTCACTGGAAGCGCAATTGCCCCAAGTATCTGGCAGATAAGAAGGCGGGCAAAGAAAAATCAGGTATATTTGATATACATGTTATTGATGTGTACTTAACCGGCTCTCGTAGTAGTGCCTGGGTATTTGATACCGGTTCTGTTGCTCACATTTGCAACTCGAAGCAGGAACTACGGAATAGACGAAGGCTGGCGAAAGACGAAGTGACGATGCGCGTAGGAAACGGTTCCAAGGTTGATGCAATCGCCGTCGGCACAGTGTCACTTCAACTACCATCAGGATTAGTGATGAACTTAAATCATTGTTATTTAGTGCCTGCGTTGAGCATGAACATTATATCTGGATCTTGTTTATTGCGAGACGGTTACTCTTTTAAGTCTGAGAATAATGGTTGTTCTATTTCTATGAGTAACATCTTTTATGGTCATGCACCGAATGTGAGAGGATTGTTCATATTGAATCTTGATAGCGATACGCATATACATAACATTGAGACCAAAAGAGTTAGAGTAAACAATGATAGCGCCATATTTTTGTGGCACTGCCGCTTGGGTCATATTGGTGTAAAGCGCATGAAGAAACTCCATGCTGATGGACTTTTGGAGTCACTTGACTTTGATTCACTTGACACGTGCGAACCATGCCTCATGGGCAAGATGACCAAGACTCCGTTCTCCGGAACAATGGAGCGTGCAAGTGACTTGTTGGAAATCATACATACCGATGTGTGTGGTCCAATGAGCGTGGAGGCACGCAGCGGATATCGTTATTTTCTCACCTTCACTGACGATTTAAGTAGATATGGTTATGTCTACTTGACGAAGCACAAGTCTGAAACATTTGAAAAGTTCAAGCAATTTCAGAGTGAAGTGGAAAATCATCGTAACAAGAAGATCAAGTTCATACGGTCTGATCGTGGGGGTGAATATCTGAGTTTCGAGTTTGGTACTCACTTAAGACAATGTGGAATTGTTTCGCAGTTAACACCGCCTGGAACACCACAGCGTAATGGTGTGTCCGAACGTCGTAATCGTACTTTGTTAGAGATGGTGCGATCTATGATGTCTCTTACTGATTTGCCGTTATCATTTTGGGGTTATGCATTAGAAACAGCTGCATTCACTTTAAATAGGGCACCATCGAAATCCGTTGAGACGACACCATACGAACTGTGGTATGGCAAAAGGCCAAAGTTGTCGTTTCTTAAAGTTTGGGGATGTGATGCTTATGTCAAAAAGCTTCAGCCTGAAAAGCTGGAACCCAAAGTGGAAAAGTGCGTCTTCATAGGTTACCCAAAAGAGACAGTTGGGTACACCTTCTATATCAAATCCGAGGGCAAAGTGTTTGTTGCTAAGAACGGAACTTTTCTCGAGAAGGAGTTTCTCTCGAGAGAATTGAGTGGGAGGAAGATAGAACTTGACGAGGTTGTCGAACCTCTCATCCCTCTGGATGGTGGCGCAGGGCAAGGGGAAACCTCTGTCGTTGCGACGCCGGTTGAGGAGGAAGTTAATGATGATGATCATGAAACTCCAGTTCAAGTTTCTGTTGAACCACGGAGGTCGACGAGATCACGCGCTGCTCCAGAGTGGTACGGTAATCCCGTCTTATCAATCATGTTGTTAGACAACAATGAACCTGCAAATTATGAAGAAGCAATGGTGGGCCCAGATTCCAATAAATGGCTAGAAGCCATGAAATCCGAGATAGGATCCATGTATGAGAACAAAGTGTGGACTTTGGAGATACTACCTGAGGGCCGCAAGGCTATTCAGAACAAATGGATCTTTAAGAAGAAGACGGACGCTGACGGTAATGTGACCGTTTATAAAGCTCGACTTGTGGCAAAGGTTTTTTCACAAGTTCCAGGAGTTGACTACGATGAGACCTTCTCACCCGTAGCGATGCTTAAGTCCGTCAGAATCATGTTAGCAATAGCTGCATTTTTCGATTATGAAATCTGGCAGATGGATGTCAAAACGGCGTTCCTTAACGGTTTCCTTAAGGAAGAGTTGTATATGATGCAACCCGAAGGTTTTGTCGATCCTAAAAATGCTGACAAGGTGTGCAAGCTCCAGCGATCCATTTATGGACTGGTGCAAGCATCTCGGAGTTGGAACAAACGCTTTGATGAGGTGATCAAAGCATTTGGGTTTATACAAGTGGTTGGAGAATCTTGTATTTACAAGAAAGTGAGTGGGAGCTCTGTGGCGTTTCTGATATTATATGTGGATGACATATTACTGATTGGAAACAACGTAGAGCTTTTGGAAAGCATAAAAGGTTACTTGAATAAAAGTTTCTCTATGAAGGACCTAGGAGAAGCTGCTTACATTCTACGTATTAAGATCTATAGGGATAGATCAAAGCGCCTGATAGGACTTTCACAAAGCACATACCTTGATAAAGTTTTGAAGAGGTTCAAAATGGAACAGTCCAAGAAAGGGTTCTTGCCAGTGTTACAAGGTACGAGATTGAGTAAGACTCAGTGCCCAGCAACTGATGAAGATAGAGAGCATATGCGCTCCGTCCCCTATGCTTCAGCCATAGGTTCTATCATGTATGCAATGCTGTGCACTAGACCGGATGTTAGCCTGGCCATAAGTATGGCAGGTAGGTTCCAGAGTAATCCAGGAGTGGATCACTGGACGGCGGTCAAGAATATCCTGAAGTACCTGAAAAGGACTAAGGAGATGTTTCTCGTGTATGGAGGTGACGAAGAGCTCGCCGTAAAAGGTTACGTCGATGCAAGCTTTGACACAAATCCGGACGACTCTTAGTCGCAAACCGGATACATATTTATTCTTAATGGGGGTGCGGTAAGCTGGTGCAGTTCCAAGCAAAGCGTCGTAGCAGATTCTACATGTGAAGCGGAGTACATGGCTGCCTCGGAGGCGGCTAAGGAGGGTGTCTGGATGAAGCAGTTCATGACGGATCTTGGAGTGGTGCCAAGTGCACTGGATCCAATAACCTTGTTCTGTGACAACACTGGTGCCATTGCCTTAGCAAAGGAACCAAGGTTTCACAAGAAGACCAGACACATCAAACGACGCTTCAACCTCATCCGCGACTACGTCGAGGAGGAAGACGTAAATATATGCAAAGTGCACACGGATCTGAATGTAGCAGACCCGCTGACTAAACCTCTTCCACGGCTAAAACATGATCGACACCAGAACTGTATGGGTGTTAGATTTATTACAATGTAGTTCACATGGTGATGTGAGGGCTAGATTATTGACTCTAGTGCATGTGAGAGACTGTTGGAATTATGCCCTAGAGGCAATAATAAATGTATAGTTATTATTATAATTCCTGTATCAAGATAATAGTTTATTATCCATGCTATAATTGTATTGAATGAAGACTCATTTACATGTGTGGATACATAGACAAAACACCGTCCCTAGCATGCCTCTAGTTGGCTAGCCAGTTGATCGATGATAGTCAGTGTCTTCTGATTATGAACAAGGTGTTGTTGCTTGATAACTGGATCACGTCATTGGGAGAATCACGTGATGGACTAGACCCAAACTAATAGACGTAGCATGTTGATCGTGTCATTTTGTTGCTACTGTTTTCTGCGTGTCAAGTATTTATTCCTATGACCATGAGATCATATAACTCACTGACACCGAAGGAATGCTTTGTGTGTATCAAACGTCGCAACGTAACTGGGTGACTATAAAGATGCTCTATAGGTATCTCCGAAGGTGTTAGTTGATTTAGTATGGATCAAGACTGGGATTTGTCACTCCGTGTGACGGAGAGGTATCTCGGGGCCCACTCGGTAATACAACATCACACACAAGCCTTGCAAGCAATGTAACTTAGTGTAAGTTGCGGGATCTTGTATTACGGAACGAGTAAAGAGACTTGCCGGTAAACGAGTTTGAAATAGGTATGCGGATACTGACGATCGAATCTCGGGCAAGTAACATACCGAAGGACAAAGGGAATGACATACGGGATTATACGAATCCTTGGCACTGAGGTTCAAACGATAAGATCTTCGTAGAATATGTACGATCCAATATGGGCATCCAGGTCCCGCTATTGGATATTGACCGAGGAGTCTCTCGGGTCATGTCTACATAGTTCTCGAATCCGCAGGGTCTGCACACTTAAGGTTCGACGTTGTTTTATGCGTATTTGAGTTATATGGTTGGTTACCGAATGTTGTTTGGAGTCCCGGATGAGATCACGGACGTCACGAGGGTTTCCGGAATGGTCCGGAAACGAAGATTGATATATAGGATGACCTCATTTGATTACCGGAAGGTTTTCGGAGTTACCGGGAATGCACCGGGAATGATGAATGGGTTCCGGGAGTTCACCGGGGGGGGCAACCCACCCCGGGGAAGCCCATAGGCTTTGGGGAGACACACCAGCCCTTAGTGGGCTGGTGGGACAACCCCAAGGGGGCCTATGCGCCAAGAGAAGGAAATCAAAGGAAAAGAAAAAAAAAAGAGGGAGGAAGTGGGAAGGGAGGGGGACTCCTCCCACCAAACCAAGTCCAACTCGGTTTGGGGGGGGAGTCCTCCCCCCCTTGGCTCGGCCGACCCCTTGAGGGTCCCTTGGACCCCAAGGCAAGGTCCCCCTCCCTCCTCCTATATATATGGGGCTTTTAGGGCAGATTTGAGACGACTTTCTCACGGCTGCCCGACCACATACCTCCATAGTTTTTCCTCTAGATCGCGTTTCTGCGGAGCTCGGGCGGAGCCCTGCTGAGACGAGATCATCGCCAACCTCCGGATCGCCGTCACGCTGCCGGAGAACTCTTCTACCTCTCTGTCTCTCTTGCTGGATCAAGAAGGCCGAGATCATCGTCGAGTTGTACGTGTGCTGAACGCGGAGGTGCCGTCCGTTCGGCACTAGATCGTGGGACTGATCGCGGGATTGTTCGCGGGGCGGATCGAGGGACGTGAGGACGTTCCACTACATCAACCGCGTTCTCTAACGCTTCTGCTGTACGATCTACAAGGGTACGTAGATCACTCATCCCCTCTCGTAGATGGACATCACCATGATAGGTCTTCGTGCGCGTAGGAAAATTTTTGTTTCCCATGCGACGTTCCCCAACAAGGACTTCATCACCAAATCCCTCAACGGCGGTGCGCCCACCGCAAGGCGGACGTGCCACCGGCGAGGGGGATGGCAACGGAGTTATATTCCGAGTATCGGACAAATTGACACCATGGCGGCTTGGTTGGCACTCCAACACCCCCCCCCCCTTGACGGCGGCCCTTTCGGGGGTTCCTTAGGGACCGATTCACTCTGCGTAGATTGACTGAACGCAGAAAGCCTTCCACTGGCAGGCGATCGTGTTTTTCACAGGATTTCTCGTTACTCATGTCAGCATTCTCACTTCTGATATCTCCAGGTCTTGTCACCAAAAACCTTCCCCGATTGACAGAACGTCCCGCTACTGACACTTGAAAAAGCTGCTTTCAAGGTCTCGTCGCTTCGGCGCGCACCGGCAAGAGGAGCGGAGAAGGCCGTCGCTGCGCAAAGGAAGAGGGGATCCTTGGTGGGGCGTGGCTGCCACCACGCGAGGAACGGCCGAGGGCCACATATGGTGCGGTTTCCGGCCGCTGCGGTTAGAAAGAGAGCACGTGGAAAAGGGGGCCGAAGGCCCGATCGGACTGAGGCCGGCTCCTCACCTCCGAAGCATCTCACGGGAGGAAGGACCACAGGCACACGCGGCGGCAGATCGACAGATCTTGCCACCAGCGGCCGGTACCTCACCTGCCACGGGACGCTCGGGAATCAAGGGGCCGGCGCCAGAGGAAAAAGAGATCGGCGGCGCGCGGCGTGGGGCTTTCGGCCACCACGGCCACGGCCGGCGGCCACCCGAGGGCCTCTCTCGGCGGGGCGCCGCAGCCGCCGCACAAGAAGTAGTCGCCGCGGGGCTCCTCGGCGGGGCAGAAGAGCCGCCGCGCGAGGGAGGCTAGGTCACCGCGGCGAGAGCCTTGCAGGAGCATGTCTCGCTCGAGAGGAAGGAGGGGGAGAGACCGAGCGACGCTGTGGGGGAGGAAATGAATTAGGGTTTACCCCTCCCAGCCGGCTCACCCTTTTTTGTTCTTCCGAGGGGGCGCGGAGGGCCGTTGGATGTATCTGGGCGGCCAGGATCCCCTGAGGCGAAACCCTAGGGGCGGCTCGGGCCTAACAGGCCGGCTGGAGGTGGCGAGGCCCCTCGGGCCCCAGCGGGAGCCAGGCCGAGGCCGGCCCAAAAGAAAAACGCCTCAGGCCGATGGGAGTTGCCGGGCCCAGGTAAAGGGAGGCTGGCCCATAGAGGCTCTGGCCTTTTTTCTCCTTTTAAAAGGGAGATTTTCATTTTGTCTAGTTCTAGTCAGATTTAAAATGATTTTCTCTATGCATATTTTCCAACAGAAATATTGTTTAGAAAATACAAAAGGAAATTGTTCAAAGTTTCTGTAAAAGCAATGATAATTTTTCTGAAAACAAAAAATAAAAGGTTCTGAAAATAAAAGAAGATTTTCAGAAAAAGAAAATTTCATGGATTTTATAAGAAGGGATTGTAAGGTTCATGAATTTTATTTTATTTTGAATTATGACAGAATATTTTTCTGTAATAGTAATATGTTTTTTCTGCAAAGAAAAATAAAAGGCTATGAAAATAAAAGAAATATTTTCACAAAGAGAAAAGTTCATGGATTTTATAAAAGGAAAATAAAGTTCATGAATTTTTATTTTAACAGAATTATTTTCTGTAAAGGTATATGAATTTTCATATTCAAGTTTTTTCGCTGCAAAGTAAAAAGGTTTAGTCCTCCAATTAAATTGGAACCAACGGAAAAATTTAATTGGAAGAACTGTTATTAGCAAAGTCTTTCCCTTGTGGGTGAAATAAGATTCAAAAAGTTTCCGCTATGACAAAAGAATGAAGTTTGTTTTAAAGTTAAAATATGGTATTGTTGTTTTCTGACCAACGTTGATGATAACAATACTATATATGTATGAGTCATTTTATGTTTAAAGCTTAAATCTCTGATAAATTTTGTATCAAAGTGATCAATTTTCGG
The DNA here is from genome assembly GCF_904849725.1 of Hordeum vulgare subsp. vulgare. Lineage (NCBI taxonomy): Eukaryota > Viridiplantae > Streptophyta > Magnoliopsida > Poales > Poaceae > Hordeum > Hordeum vulgare. Next base: position 493,841,304 of record NC_058518.1, on the reverse strand, counting down.
AGCACAGATAAAGAAACGCATATGGTTAATGATGATGATTGTTATTTCTTAAAGTTGTTCAATAAGAATACTATCATCACATTGTTTATAAGTTATATGCATTATTTCCATTTCTGCCCAACGATGATATGGAATTAACATAGTAGGATGATGTTTTATTCTAATTCTGCCCAACGGTGATTTAGAATATTCCAGAAAGTTTTAAAAGATTTAATGTGCATGATTTTAATCAGACCAACGTAGGGTTAATTTTATGCTCATTACCGTTGCCTATTGGCTAAGTTTTCTCAGACTAAAAGTTATTCAAGCTTTCACTCATGAAAGCGAATGTTTGGGTACTAGTGACCCGAAAGATGGAAAAGAAAGGTCATAACTTGAGGGAATAAATTCTCTCTAAAGAATGGTTTTAAAAGAAAAGAACTCTTGGATATTAATTCAAGAAAAGAAAAGAGATAGATCATTGAGAGTCTTGGTTGATGAATGTCTTTCATGTACTCTCTAGGATGGAGTCTCCCTTTTTTCAGTCAACATGATTGAAATGAAACAAGCAACATGCATGTTTAATTTGACCAAAGTCGGATCAAACATGTGTGACAAAGATAATTCAGACTTATTTCTGAATTTGATGCAGTTAAAAGAGCCAATTATGGCATTTATGATGTCCCTTAAAGGGAATTACCCGCATGGCGGGAAAAGTCTGGGAAGAATGCGTGCGTAACCGGGTATTATGTCAACAATCCGTGTATGGCGGAAGAAATTTTAGCAAAGGTCTTATCCTGTATGACAGGAGAAAGTTATGATGACTCATGTGCGGTTAATGTGTCCCACTATGGGAGAAAAGTATGGAGTAGCTATTAAGCTTTCCTATAATCGACCGTACACTTTATGTGTAGACTTTATGAAGGGTCTACAATGCAAATGTGACTCCAAAGGAAATATGTAAAGGTGTAAAACATGACTTAAATCGAAAGAATTTTGTGTAAAGAAAATGAAAGGACAATTCGTAATCATGCAAAGTTATAGAATGGAAATTTCGTTTTCCAATTCCTATGCATGTGGATGATGTCCTACTTGCTAGTGGTGATGTCAATCTACTGCAGGAGGAGAAAAGAAGTTCTTGTCCTCAAAGTTCAAAAGAATAAAAGGGGGTATTAGGAATGTCGCATGGACATGCTAAGAAAGATCTCTAAAGTAGGCATACGAGAAAACCTACGCCTGTTCTTATAGTCAAGGGTAATGGAAGTGGAAACTATGGTGTTCCAAAAGTTAATAAGAAAAGATTGCAAACGGATATGGTACCATGTGCTTCAATTGTTGGAAGCTCAAGATATTACCCTGACACAGCTCACGTATATATCCGGGTTGTTTTGGCAATGTCCAGTCCATAGATAAATCAATGGAATGGATTCAAAGATATCGGCCTCATGCTGAAAGAAATAAGTGCTCTCAAAACATTGTGAGTACAAAGGAGTACTTGTGAAATGTATACCGAAATCCACAATTGTCGCTAACTTTCATACTCGGAGTTTTGTGTGGAAAATCTCCAAATGAGTAAAACGATTGTCATCAATGTGATGCAATGATATATTATAGCTTGATATGAGGCTGAGGGACGGGCAACATGGTTAAGGCTACCTGTACCCGGAGTTGATAATGGTTGACAACAACGATAACCATTTTAAGTTCTTTCGCTCCTATCACAACGAGTCAAGTGTTGATGCCAAACACACTGACAAAGAGTTACGTGTTGTGAAGGAGAAAGTCCGGAATTGTGGAAAAATGCTTGAAAGCATAAAAGCAACAAACAAGTGTTTGCAGATCTGCTTATCAAAGGCTTACCGCCCAGTGTGTTCGGAGAACACATAGTCGACATGAGTTTTATGGTATAGTCTAATATTTCCGGACAATAAAGGGCCCAAGGTTAAAGAATGTGTCTCAAAATAGAGAGGTACATTGTGGATGTCTGATTCCATCGGCAATTGAGCCGTGACGATGAAACATACCCTATGTATTGATCTGTTACGAAACGGGTAAAAGTATATGATGAGATCAAGGGGGAGAATGTTAGATTGATCTCTTTCCCAATGGGCCCAACGACCCATTGGACCTTGACTTACGCCCTGATCGGGGGCGTCCAGCCCAAGGAAGGTTGGTGGGCCCCTGTCGCGCAGTGCTGTATATAGAGGAGGTGGGGACCATGGCACATGTTACGAGGTTCGCCGCCGCCACTGGTTCCCCACTCTCCAACCCTAATCCGATCTAGAGGGATGCACTGAAGCGGCGGGAAGTCCACCACCGCCGCCACCGGATCTCCCTCTCCTTCCCCACCGTTGTCCTCACCATGGACGACCGGAGGGAGCTCATCGAGAAGCTACAAGGTAATAAAATCTCCACATCACACCGAACACATCTAGCCTAAGATCCATGGGATCTATCAAACACGACCCCTCGAGTAGGAGCTCGGTGGTGGCCGACAACGCGACGCTCCCACGACGTGTATCGCATAGGTCTAAGGTGGTGGTGGACGATGATGGTTGTGGGCGTGGGTCATTGCTTTGGATATTCCGTTGGTTCACGTTTGGCCGGCGGTGGAACAAGGTGCGACGTCAGTACCGCCGGTGGACAGGGAGGTTGCAACTACGCTGGTGTTGATGCTCGATGGTGCGCTGCTGCGAGAGCTTGGCCACACGGCATCATGGATTTGTGGAGTCTTCCCTAGATTTGGAGGTCGGCATGGAAGTGCCTGATTGTTGCTTGAAGCCTTTGGCTGATGTTGGTTGGGGTCATGCGGGATCCTCTAGCGGCCGGTGTTACTGTCGTTGTCGTGGTGCGGTGGGGGTGTGGTGCCGCGTGCGGTGGTGCCAGGATCAGCCAGAAATGATGTTGGGGCACGGGCGTCTGACCCGGATCTAGTTGGGCAATAACGGGGATCGCCTGCCGCTCATCACATGGAGTGTCGTGTAGTGCGGGCTTGGCAAGCCTGGTTATGAGCGGTTGTTTTTGTATTTGTTGCTCGTTGACTAGGTGGGTCGATGATTTAGGTGCAGTGCCGTTCCAATCTAGCATCTCGGGGTGCGGAGGTGGCTGCTGCTCAGCAACCAGGTGTTGACTCACTTCTGAGAGCTAGACTATGCAGATCAGGCGGAGATTGGTGGCGGCTAGCCTTGATGAAGGCTGGTAAACGTGGCGGACCGCTGGTCTGGCTAGAGGCATAGGTGACAATGTTGGGCAATGGTGTTGGGCAAAAGTCCGTTTCTGGTTATAGCCGGTGCCGGCAGCGGCGACGTTCGTGGGTATCGTTGCCTTCTTGAGGGTGATGCTATGGTAATGTGTGCCTATGCCCTATAGTCCGTTGCTCCAAGGGAAACCTTAGATCCGTGCTCTCTTGAATCAAATGATGGCGGTGCCTGCGTTATTCCCCTCTTGTGGACAATATTTTTTGAGTAGGGATCAGCCGGAGGGAACAATGTTGGTTTGACGGTGGTGGTCGTGCAGCCGGCTCGAGGTAGACAATGTTTGTTTGGTGGTTTTCTTTAGGGTTCAACGGCGGTGCCTTCGGGTGCGCAGGGCGGCCATCTGTTTCCCCCTCATGATGGTGTCCGCCCATGTTGTTGTGCAGGCTCAAAACCCTCCTATGTTTGTCGATGTGTCGTGGCGAGCTCCATGTTCTTGGTGATGTCTCGATTCGTCTTTGCTCATTGATGGTGCAAGATGCCTCCCCAACTTGTTAATCGTTTTGAATTGTCTTGGCAGAGCTTTCGGTCAAGGTTCATGTTTAGTGACACTCGTTGATTGTGGACACTACTGGGTTGTACCGTGGGGATATCGGTGTGATGCATTACACCGCTTAAAGTCTTAGTATTCTGATCTCTCGATGACACCCCACATCTATGAGTGCCTTTCATCGCGATGATCCTTCTCTGCTAGTTAGAGTGCCTTGCCCCGGATTTGCTTGTACAGTTTTCGGCCTGGTTTCTCTTATAAACAGGGCCAACTTATCAAGATTTTAATACGGTTTACCTTATAAACATGATAAAAAAATTGTATGAGGGCAAATTCAGGTGGGGATTTCTCTATCGTGACTGTTCAAAAAGATAAATCTATGATGACCGGTCTTCTAGCTTATCTATGGAGGGAATAGTACGAGTATACATATTCTGTAGAGCAGTTTTACCATGCTCCCTCTTACCCCCTATTTTTACATGAGAGGTAAGAGTAGATAATAGATTCGAGTAATTGATTTCATTAATTAGTGCTCTGATTAAGTCTTACCCTCTTACCTCACATGTAAAAAGAGGGGGTAAGAGGGAGCATGTTAAATTTTGCCTGTTCTGTAACAATGAATGTGGTAAGATCTAAAAAACAATGGACGATAAAAATATATTTAATCCAAACATCTTTGCTAGCATAAACAGAAACAATTATACTCAAGTGGTTTCATCTCGAGAATAAAATGACAGCAGCAGCGAGAGAGTGCATTCTAGCGTGACATAAATAGAGGTAGTTTAAATCCCATTCCATCGGGGCAAGTGACGGCTTAGAGGCTAGTTCGAAGCACATACATACACTGTCATTTCATTGATAGTTTGAGTACTTTCAACACTAAGCAACTTGTACAAACAGTACTTCTCTAATACTAGTACACTGGTAGCTGAGCTAGAGGAGCAAATTACAAGGTGACGACACTTCAAACTCTCCAGCCTCGAGCCCGTGGTCTGGCTGGGCGGCAAGTCAAATTGATGAGAAGAAGAAGAAGAAGAAGAAGAAGAAGAAGAAGAAGAAGAAGAAGAAGACCATGCGGATGTCGCTAGAGGTGACGGACAGGGACAAGGCCGTCGTCGAAGTTCTGCGAGTAACTCTTGAGGTCGTACCCGAAACTTACGGCGGGGCGCTTCGGCCGCACCATGGCGCACCTCACCCTCCAGAACAGCTGCCTCACGGTCGCTGGCGCCTGCCGCCACAAGCCTGAACCGTCGTGGCTCTTCTTCCCCTCCATCATCTTCCGCAATGATCCTCCCAGAAACGCCATCGGTCCTTGATGAGTGATTAAACACTACTCTGCTGCTCTTGACAAGATTGCTCCTGATCTTAGATGGATGGTTTGCAAGAATGGAGCTCCTCAACAGCAGTTTTATAAGCTCGCCGAATGGATGGGACTCCGACGGCGACGGCAACGACAGCCAGGCCTGCCACCACCCATGCGCACTCACGGTTAGCTGACGGGAAAAATCCACTTTACACAAGGATTAGCCCATGGCAAAATCACATTTCAAGCATCTTTTACCGTTGCCATCCTACAGTCAAAGTCCAACGCGGCATCTGCGTGGCAACGTGACATCCAAAGACGGACAGGGTCGGTGGAGGCCTCATGTCGTGGCGACACAGGCAGTTGCAGGTAAACATTTGAGAAAGCATAGGCAGGACACCCTCTTAATTATCTAGCCACTTATTTCAGCATCGCCATTTGTACAAACATTTTTATCTTTTTTGTTCTTTCTATATAAAATAACATATGAACTTTAAATTTTGCAGCACAACAAAACATTCTAACTAGAATGTGAGATCAAACTTTCAGATTTTTCGTGCATCATAAATACTAAAAAGGATATTTTCTAATAAAAAAACAAAAAAGAGAAAATCTGGTATTGTAAGTTAGTTGTATATACATCATGGATCTTAAAGCAATATTGAAGGGTAAAGATAAGGGTATCCGAAAGACCGTGCTTTGAAATCCATGTTCGGCAGTTGCATACTCAAAAGTAATTTGGCTTGAGGCATCCATCGACAAGTGTTGGTGCTTGCCATACCATGACGAGTGCTTTTAAGATCTAAATAATGTTGTATCAAACGGTCCCAAGAAAAGAAGCACCGGATCGCATGCTGGTGGTCAGGTTCGGATATCCCCCGTTCTTCAATATTTGGCCGTCCACATTACCGCAAAGATTGGCACGTAGACAGTACTCTTTACGTGTTAATAGAGCTACATTAGTACCACGTGTTCGCGGTTAGTGACGAGTCCGACGGCTCATATATCCGATCTTTAATATATACTGTAGTTCTTTCAAACAAATCTTCATCAGAAAAGGAACAAAGGGAGGAAAAGAAGAAAGACGATGGCTGCATCGTGACCCTTTACACGCACGACGGTCGTGGCCCATATATCCATTGTTGAGTTAAGTTGCCTATCAGTAGTAAGCATTTTCTACTCTTGTACTTACCTAGCATAAAGGTACCAAATACTTTGCTGTAAGAATACATTATGATACATTCCGATATGTGTCCATGATGATATAGTTTGTGTCTATTAAAAGTAGAGAAGGACGGAGTGCTGCGTGCACACAGATTATCTCTCTCCACCCACTGAAAAATTAACCAGCTTTTAATTTTTCTTGTGAGATACTAATTCATTAATATCTTTTCAATACAAAATCTATTTATAAAAAATTCACATATTTGAATTCCTAACGACGAGATCGTTAAAACAAAACCAGGTTCGATTATATTTTAATGATTCTAAAAATACATGAAAGATATTTCACTGCTTGCTTAAAGAGATATTTCACATTTTAATTAAAAAACTAGTGTGAAAATATTCAAAACACTGGTGTCATTTCGAAAACATTTATTTCACTCATTTCAAAAGAATTATTCCATTTAACTCAAATACATAATTTCACTCATTTTTAAAATGACCAATTTTACTAGTTTTAAATTACATATTTCATTCAATTAAAAACAGAACTCACTTGTAAACAAGACTTATTTCACTCAATTCAAAAATAATAATTCCACTCATTATTAGAGATACTAATTTCACTTTTTTAACAATATAATTCTCTCATTTCAAAGAAAAAGATTTCACTAGTTTATGAATCATTGATTCTACTTAACTTAGTTTATTGATTTCACTCAACTAAAAATATATTTTCACTTAAGAACCTCACTTATTTAACACAACTAAGAGAAAGATACCAATGCACAATGTACAATCTCCAACTCCTCTTTAATAGTATAGATACCTGTTCAGATGATCTAGCCTTGTTAATGTTGGTCCCATGGTTTGCGTAGGAAATAAAAGATTTTAGTTGATTTTTTACCCAAGGTTTTTGTGATGAGGTGTCTATATCATCATGTCGTGTTGATACACATCTTCACTAGTAGGAAAAGGGCCATTACTCCCAGTTTCAGAGGACCTTTAGTCCTGGTTCTCCAACCGGGACTAAACAATCGGGACTAAGGCCCAAATCTTCAGTCCCGGCTGGCTTACGAACCGGGACAAAGGTGCTCCACGTGGCCGCTACGGGGCGCCCAAGCAGGAGGACCTTCAGTCCCGGTTGGTAACACCAACCGGGACCAAAAGGCAGTCACGCGTCAGCAGCTCGTAGGCGCTGGTTTTTTTTTGAAGGGGGTTAGGGGTTTTGGAGGGTTTTATTAGGGGTTTCATATTGTGTTTTCCCCTTTTCTTTTTGTGTCCATCATCTTTGGTTCCTTATGCTTGTTGGTTTTTTCGATCGGTTCAACTAGACGCTAGCTAGTACGTACATAAAGCATTACACGACATCGTATATTACTCCTCATCATTGTCCATACTAGTTAAAAAACTCTTCATCATTCTAGGTAAAATAGCATAAAAAGGATGAACACCTCATCATTCTGGTTGTTATCATAGTAGCAAATGACCAAGTTATCACAAGGTTAAAACACTAACTACTACTCTCTCCTAGGTAAAAAGCAAAATAAAGGCGAACTCTGACATCTCCGCATGAAAGAACACAAATCAACCTATCTCCAACTTGTGAGATGCGCAAGTATTCCTCTCCAAATGGTATCATGGATGCTTGTATTGCATTTCTCCATCCTTTGATTTTCAGAGTGTCTTCATTTTGAGATATCCTGTATTGAGCACAGTAACTAATCGGGGTTGGCCGTAAGCTATCACTGATGGTAAACATCCATTTAGGCATGGTCTCTGGCGGGAGTACCTATTAGTAATAATAATATAGTTAGCAAACTAGTTTTGCTTAAGAACAATGTATAAAAAAGGTGGATTAATGACGTAATGGTATAAAAAATCTTACAAAGTTGTCCGAAGTGATGTTATCAGGGCTCAATTGGTACACCAGTGGCACATATTCATGATAAACGTTGCCAGTCATATAGTTTTTAGCATGATTTTCAATATCATGAATAAATGAGATGAGATGATTTTTCTCTAACCAAGTAAGGTTGGAGCCATAACTATAGTAGGTCTGATCTACTAACTTCCGTGTAGTTTTTATAGCACGGAAATAAGCTAATAATTTAAAATAAAGAAATTTAATCGGAATGAGTACAAGATGCTTTTCAATAATCAATATAAATTATGTAACAAATCTGTTGACAGAACGTACCTGGAGGTAGAACTGAAATCAAGTCATCCTCCGCATGCACCCAAATTTCTATATTATTATCACGGACATCATCATTACCAAGATCGAAGGTAATGTTCATGTCCTCATTCAACCCATATGCCTTGCAAAATGCTCTCCAATTAGAACAATCAAAATATGTATGATCTTCATCATTTTTTACCTTGACAACAAAAATGAAATGATATATTCTTAGGTGATCTATCTTAGGCTCTGTACTAACCATCTCTTTAAAATGAAACTTGCCAGGCGACCGGCGAGACCAAGGCAACCGGGAGGCCCGGCTGCCGGCGAGGGGGCCGGCAACCGGCAGGCCTAAGGCAACCGATTCCAGAGGCGGCGGGCAAGTGGCGATGAAGACAGAAGGTGGGTGATGCAGGCGTCCAGTTCAGCACGGAGCGGCGACGGAGGCGTAAAGTGACGGTCGGGCAGATGCGCGGACGATGGCCATGAAGGCCCTGCCGCATCACGCAAGGCCGCCGGGTCGAAGTAGATACCGGTTGGTCACGCCTACGTCGGAGTAGAGGCGCGTAGGTGTCAACAGCGGCGGCGGGCGATGCAACGCGATCTTAGATCGAAAAAGAAAAAAGAAGAACGCCGAGATCGACAAAAGAGAGAAAACCTGGATAAAGAGATCAGGAAAAAGACTCTCTAAGGCAGCCGGTCAACACGACCGGCGGACAAACCCTAGGTACGGGCTGCGCGGCCCCCGACGGCGGTCATGGAGGCCGACCGCCCCGAGGACGGCACGTGGGGCCGAAGCGGTGGCTGTGGCTAGGTCAAGAAACTTGCGACATATACCATGTTAAAAGGGAATAGAGGGATTGATGAAATTGTTGTTGTATTGCTAGAGCCTCATGGGCATATATATATAGGAGTACAATGATCAACTTGAAATACAAAGCAAGGCAGGACAAATCCTAGTCTGTCTCATATTTCCTAACTAGTCAATATTCTCAACACTCATGTTCAGATATCCCCCACTGCCGTCCACATTACCGGAAAGATTAGCATGTAGGCAAAACTCTTTATGTGCTAATAAAGCTACATTGGAACCATGTGGTCGTGGTTAGTGATATCCGATCATGAAGATATGGCTCTGCGGGACAAATTTTGATATGAAAAGAGGCTAAAGAAAGAGAAGAAGAAAGACGATGACTGCATCGTGACGCTTTACGCGCACGGCAGTCGTGGCGGATACGGTGTTGGCAGTTTGCAATTGTAGCAACGCACGTCAATAGGGAGTATCGACATATAAATGTATTGCTTACTCTTTTTTATCAGATCGATTTTTCGGTTGCATTGATTAAAGCATGCACTTCTATACGGTAAACCCTTTCAGCTTTTGTACCGACCTAGCTTTGGTGAAGAAATCCTTGAATAAGTAGGTTAAATAGAAAACACAATGAAAAAGATAGCAAAGGCCACCGAGTCAACACCAAGCAAGTCTGTCACGCCTAACAAGAAGCCGCCGAGACTATCGATTATATTTTGAAAAAGGAGAATCATCCTCAGCCTCTACATCATGATAATGCATACAGCCATTTTATTAATATACAGTAACAAAGGTGTCACAAAAGTATAAAATCCAAAAGAGTTCACAATCGAACACATAAAAGTAAAAGTAAAATAAATGCCACATCCGACTAAGCAATAACAAGCTACGACGACTAAACACCTAACCTATTAGTTAGCCGACATCCAAACCGGTTGAGATAGCACGTGCTACCATCTCCCATCGGTTGCATCCAGTAGCAAAAAGCTCCTTGAACTCCACATGTGTGAGTAACGATCACGTATGAAGCCATGCCGTAGCTCTAAAGATAACCTGCAAAAAGTTGATGCAGTTTTTTCTATTAAACATCATGCCTTTTTTCAGTTTCATATAGCACGGAATAAAGCACATATCCCTATCCGAATATGACTCGCAAATTTTTTTGTACTTCACTAAGCCACATCTCAAATAACGTGTTCATACTAATTGGAGGACCAATGTTAAAGGCTATATGTATAGTATCGAATAGGAATGGAACAACTCCGACTTGAAAAATCACTAAACTCCACTTCACCGGACACACCAAACTGTCCCCGAGAACTCGTGATCCTATCTTTACATAAACAATGTAACCAGCATTGCAAGAATAGCGAAGATGAATCCACAAATTAAAGCTCTTGCGGTTGTGGTGGAACAAAAGTTCAAACTTTTGATTTTGCTTCAGTTCTACCCCATGTAACCACATCCCAAGTAGTGTGCGTATATTATGATGGGAGGTTTATATTAAAGGCTATGTGAAATGAGCGTTATAAAATCTTGGACATCGGACAATGAAGAAAAAGGTGTTTGTTACTGTCTCTCTATTCAAACTGTGCAATTTCAATCCGGGAAACTAAAACTTCTAGCGATGATGCGAACTTGTTAGAAATCATCTTTCAATTAGCAATGCTCGTGGATTAGATAACCTGGGGTCGCCTATATAGAAAAAAGTTAGGACTATCTAAACCGGATCAAAGGTAATCAGGATGACTTGGACATCTCCAAGCTTGAACATCAAACCCTTCTGGTTGCTTGAGATTGTGATGGCATGATAATTCAACTCTAAACCCGAGCTCAGATGCACTCAACGAACAGTAAAAGGTGCATGAGTGCACGATCTTCGTGCCAAATTTCAGAGCATTCGGCATTTGAGCAACTCTCAGCAAAAAAGACAAAATGGGGTCAAAATAGTGCAAAACATTAAACTTTTTCACATACCTCATTTTTTTCTTTTTTGCTTAGAGCTTCTCAGATGTCCAAATATTCTCCAATTTGGCACGAACATCATGCATTCAATCATATCTCATCACAAAAAGAATCATAATTTTTTAAACTTTTCTATTATTTTAAACGATTTTATTGTTCATGCACGGGCTCATCTGAGCCCGGGAGTCAAATCGCTCGCATCCGTGATGGCATCCCTAATGAATTTAACCTCGGATACAAAGTATAGCTCAAGGGGGCGGTGAGTCCGGCTTAGTCCATAAATAACTATAAGTAGTTCTATTTGTTGTATGTAAGTCAGGGCAATATGAAATAACATTAGCTAGGTAAAGAACACAAACATAAGCCCACTTGATCGAGGAGGACCCAAAACTATGCAATTCCATAGCAATTACGACAGCTTCACAAGAATCTATCAAGATAGATCAGCAGGTAGACACATATGTTCTTGATATCTACTTCTATTTAATGCAGTAGTATATTTTTATACAGTAGAAACATTTTTATACATGTTTATCATTTTCAAAATACATAATTAACATTTTTTAAATATATGTTTGGAGGTCTACTTTTCTTTCATACAGATTGTGCGTTTTTTTTTTGTACGAAGTGGGAACATTTTTGTATACTTGTTATTTTTCTAATACATGATTAACATTTTTCATATATATGTTTTGATGCCTAGTATTTTATCAATATTATACACTTTTCATATATGTAGGAAACATATTTCTTATACACATTCAACAATTTTGAAATAGATGATTAATTTTTTTCAGATATATATTTTGATGTCTACTTTTTTCATACAGATTATACATTTATCGTATACATAAGAAATATTTTTCTTATACATGTTTAATGTTTTGCAAGTATATGATGAACATATTTTCTAAATATGTTTTGATGTCTGTATTTTTTATACATATTGTGGTAGTTACCACCACTTGGGTTTTGTATGTTGTATGTAGTATCTATCAAATCGAACAGTATGTACGCGTAGTATGTAGTATATAATAATGTTTAGGTAGTATATATACTATTTTTTGGTAGTATGTATCATATTTTGTGTATGTTCTTTTTTACGTCAAAAATATATGTATTTTCATAAATATAATAAAAACTATGCGCTAACTTGTAATTTTTTCATGTAACTCACTTAGAAAAATCTTATATATAATATATAAACATAATAAAAATGATAAATTAATATATATACTACCGCATGATAGTATATGAAACATGTGGGGTAACTAACCCTGGGTGGTAGGGTGTATTTTTCCTATATATATATATATATATATGTATATATAATATTTTTATACACTTTTAAAGTTTTCAAATACACGATTAACCTATTTTCATAGACATTGTACATTTTTTGTATACACTTAAAACAATTTGGTGTACACTTTTAAACATTTTTTTCAAATACATGATTCTTAATGGTATGAATATTTTTGAATGGTTGAGCAGTTTTTTTGAAAATTTTAATATTGTATAAGGAAAAAGTGAAAAAAGGGGAAAAGGCAAAAAAATGACGACAAAAGTGACCGAGTCGTGATTTGCCTACATACCGGAGGGCAAGCGGAAAGCGACCAAGCTGAGGACGTTTTTTGAGCGATTAAACTTGATGTGAGTGCTTCTTCCAACTCACGTCAAGCGAGATATATTGGGCCTTGCACTCCAATTGATTGATTGATTCATAATTGTTCTTACAAATATTATCACACTTGTGTTAAGATTTTGATTGATTCATTTGTACCTGTTGTTGATTCACATATTGGGCCTCGTTCGGAATTCTGGGATGAGAACATTGGATGCAAGCGGGTCGCACGGCAGACATGAGCCAATGTTAGTATTTCTAAGTGTTTTGTTGAGTAGACTTGCATTGTGACTTACAAAATTTAGACATTAAATGTTCACCTCGGTCTGGCTTAGGGTCAGTTCTTTTGTAGCTTCTAGCAGCTTATTGTCAAAATAAGCCAAAAGCTAAAAAAGAACTCGATTTGGAAAAGTTGACTTAGCTTATTTCCATCCCTTTCTCCTGTTAGACACATTGTATAGGATACGGTTGTTAGTTGATGTATCTTAAACCGATTCTATCTCTTCTCTCTATCTCCCTTATCTCATGTAACCTCTTGATAGATCTTGCCTTGTATTCCAAGATATTTGTGATATAAATACATTGCGGCCCGAGACAAAGGGTTCTACGCTTCATCACATCTCCTTCACAATGAAAAAAAGCTGGGGGAGAGTGGCTTCCCGCAGCTTCTGACTTAAACCCGAAGGGGTATGTAGAACTTGCCCTGTTGTTTTCTCAATTTACAGCAAAAGTGTCACCGCTCAGATCTGAGGCTAGACTTCTCGATCCCCAGTTCAATTCCTGGCTCCGCGCGAGTCGTTGTGGTGGAAAGTGAAAAGGAAGAAGAGTGGGGGCGTTTGAGCCTTCCATCTATTTTTCGCCTATATTTTCCACTGTCCACCAAGGAGATTGAATAAAGATGGTAAAATCTGTTAGAACCAGCCTTGGATCGACACACTCACGCGAGGTGGACACACCTGAGATGAACTGAAGGAGAAAGACGAGCTGCACGAACGCAGCGAACAGAGAGATTTTTGCGACGCGTAACCGCTGCGTCTTTTCTGCTCATTCCTTTTATTCAGCTGTATAACAAACTCGCACAATGCGCTGATCACGATCCGTTTTCTCCGTGCCATCCCACGGACAGATCGTGGCCAGATCCTTGCACGATTACTTGACTAAGTAAACAAGGACTCTGTCTACACTACGACTCACACTGCCGCAACGTGAACCAAGTACGTTTCTGGCTAAAGTCTTAAACAAACTGCGTACAGATACGCTTATGAGATAGCTGAAATAACATGACACAACTGAACTTAGCATGGGTGCAGCGAGGTTAACATAATATTCACCTCCTTAATCTCTCCTGCACTCACTTCACATCACGCAATCCGATCATCTCCTTCATCTCCTGGAACCGAACCCTAGGAAGTGACTTTGTTAATATGTCAGCAAGCTGTTCTTCAGTTCTTATATGTTCCACAATGATCTTCCCCTCCTCAACACAGCTTCTCACGAAGTGATATTTTATCTCAATGTGCTTGCTTCGCTCGTGGTACACAGGATTTTTGCACAAGGAAATGGCTGATTGATTATCCACTTTCAGTAGTACCTTGTTTGGCTTCTGATCCAGTAATTCTCCAAGAAGCCTAGCTAACCAAATCCCTTGACAAGCTGCTGATGCAGCAGCTACATATTCAGCCTCACAGGAAGACTGAGCGACGATTTTCTGTTTTTGCGATGTCCAGGTTATGGGACAGCCACCATAGTAAAACAGAACACCTGAAGTACTTTTGCGATCATCAATGTCTCCCGCATGATCACTGTCGCTGTATCCTATCAGTTGAGGCGCATACTCTCTAGACTTGTTGTAGACACATCCAAGGTTGAGTGTTCCTTTTACGTACTTCAAAATGTTTTTGACTGTGACCAAATGTTCTGTTGTGGGCTTCTCCATAAATCTGCCAACAAAACCCACTGCAAAACTGAGATCAGGACGTGTGTGAAGTAAGTATCTCAAACTCCCCACTAAACTCCTGTATTGAGTTGCATCAGTTTCTTTAGCCTTACTGTTCTTGCTGAGTTTCAGCCTGGGTTCCAGTGGGGTTTGGGCTGACTTACAGTCTGACATCCCCATTTTCTCAAGGATCCGGGAAGCATAACCTGATTGGCACAAAACAATACCTTCTTCTGATTGCTTAACTTCAATACCCAGGTAATAACTTAGTAGACCCAAGTCACTCATGCTAAACTTAGACTTCATCTGGTCCTTGAATTCTTTGATGGCACGGTCACTGCCGCCAGTGATAATCAAATCATCAACATACACACCCACTATCAGTACTGACTTAGCTGCCCTTTTCCTGTACAGACCCGACTCGGAAGGGCATTTTTCAAAGCCAAATTCAGTGAGTGTAGTATCCAATTTTGAGTTCCATGCCCTTGGAGCTTGTCGAAGGCTGTAGAGAGCCTTCTTAAGTCTGTACACCTTGCTGTCACATCCGGCAATCTCAAACCCCGGCGGTTGGCTCACATAGACTTCTTCATTCAGATCACCGTTGAGAAACGCTGATTTAACATCCATATGATGCATTTTCCAACCAAATTGTGCAGCAAGTGCCACTAGAAGTCTGACAGATTCCAAGCGTGCAACAGGAGCAAAAACTTCCTCAAAATCGACCCCTTGGCGTTGTACATACCCTTTAGCTACCAGCCTCGCCTTGTGTTTGACTACAACTCCATTGGGATCCTTCTTTCTCTTATAAATCCACTTCAGACCAATGGGCCTGCATCCCTTTGGCACGTCACAAAGGTGCCATGTACTATTTGCCTCAATGGAGCTCAATTCATCCTGCATAGCTCTCTGCCAACACGACTCTTTCATCGCCTCGAAGTGATTGGCAGGTTCTTCCATACCAAATAAACAGAGGCCTGAGTAGGCTGCCTCTACCTCTGTCGTTTCCTCATAGACATCATCCAGAAGGCGCTTGCCTTGTGGGCCCTCGGAAGGCTCGGAGTACGGTGTGTCAGGAGAACCAGGAGCATAAGCAGGAGTCACCGGAGAGGCTTCTAGGTCCAGCGGGATCGCAGACCCGTCGTTAGCACGTCTTGTTCTATCACCCAGCCGAGGCGCTGCCATTGCAGGGGTTCTACTTGATGAATCCGCCTCCGGGGCAACGTCTTCTGCTACCTCTCCTGCTTCGTCACAATTTGGTTGTTCTGGGTAGCTGATAACAAATGAACTTCCATCGCTACTTTCCACTGATCCCGAGATGCTCCAATCCCAACACCTGTCTTCCTCGAACACTGCATCTCGTGATACAACAAGTTTCTTGCTTTCAGGGTCATACATGCGGTAGGCTTTGGAGCCAGGTTCATAACCAATAAAGATCATTTGTGAGCTTCTATCAGAGAGTTTTGACACGCCGGGCCCAACCTTCTTCACATGAGCAACACAACCAAAAGTACGAAGATGTTGAACTGACGGCTTTTTCTCATACCAAGCCTCATATGGTGTTTTCCCCTTGACACTCTTTGTCAACGATCTGTTCAGCAAATATACGGCAGTGGTCACTGCTTCACCCCAAAACCGAGGTGGCACCCCCATACTTTTCAGCAGACTGCGCGCCATGCCCACCACGGTTTGGTTTCTCCTTTCAACCACACCATTTTGTTGTGGGCTATACGGTGACGTGCGAAAATGCTTGATTCCGTGCCGCTCACAGTGCTCTGCAAATTCTCTTGAAGTAAACTCACCCCCTCGGTCTGTTCTAATTTCCTTTAACTGATGCCCACTTTCAACTTCAGCTGCCTTTTGGATTTTCTGCAGTCCATTGAGAGCTTCATCTTTGCTCCGCAACAGAGTAATCCACATGAACCGAGAGTGGTCATCCACTAACAAAAGAAAATACCTCTTTCCGCCAGGCGTTTCAGGTGTTATAGGTCCGCACAAGTCTGCATGGATGAGCTGAAGTTGCTCCGTTGTGCGGTAAGTCGCCTGAACTGGGAAGGAGAGGCGTCTCTGTTTTGCTATCATGCACCCATCATAGATTTGCTCCACCCGGTCGAGGTACGGCATGCCATGTACCATCTCTTCTGCTGCAAGTGTACGAAGTGACCTGAAATTTACATGTCCATACCTCATGTGCCACAACCATGCTTGATCCTTAGCGTGAGCAAGCAGACACACAGGTTCAGTGGGCTGGATGTTCAGTATATACATCCTGTTCTTGGTCCTATTCGCTCGTGCAAGAACATTTCTTTCTCTGTCCCACACGGTCATTACTCCATCCTCACTTGCATACTTGCATCCATTTTCATCTAGCTGGCCCAAACTGATAATGTTGTTCTTAAGTCGAGGAATGAAGTATACATCCATCACAACCCGGTGCTCACCTGTGAGACACTTCAAGAGAACTGAACCTCGTCCACGGATGTCCACAGCAAAACCATCGCCAAATTTGACCTTGCCGTTTACTGCCTCATCGAGCTCTGCAAACTTGTCGCGGCAACCGGTCATATGATTGCTTGCTCCGGTGTCCAAGTACCAGGAGATGTCCCAATCACCGCTTAGCTTCGAAAGCACCTGCTTCTCATTCAAGAACACTTGTTCCGTCAACTCGATCTTTGCTGGGGCCAGCTGACATGCTGCGATCATGAGCAGAGGTTGCTCATCTGCCTCCTCCTCCTGGGCAAAATTTGCCTGCTCTCGTTTGGGCTCTGGACAGTCTGACTGAAAATGTCCCATCTTATTACAGTTAAAACACCTGACCTTAGTGATGTCGAACTTACGGTGTTTCTTCTGCTTCTCCACGTCCTTGTTCTCGCCGCGCCCGGCTTGTCCGCGGTTACCGCGGCCACCGCCTCGACCTCGACCACCTCCGCGGCCACGACCAGCGTTGCTACTGCCGGCTCCCGGTGGCCCATTTTTGCCCTTCATGAGCTGCTCAAGGGCCTGTGTCATCAGCATCAGCTGGTCCTCCTTCCCACCGGATTGACGGCGCCGCCCGCGTTGGCTCTCTTCAAACGCGGCGAGGCGACCAACTGCCTCCGACACGGTCATGGTAGTGAGGTCACCCCACTGCTCAATGGTGTTCACGATGTCCCCAAACCGGCTCGGGACGGCGTTGAAGAGGACCTCGATGATCGACTCATCTGACACCGTCTCGCCCAACGATCGGATTTCTCCGACGAGAGTCAGCAATTTCTGCGCAAACACACTAACGGACTCACCATCGTCCATCTCCATGCGGTCGAGCTGTCGCTTCAACTGCTTGACCCGCGCCTTCTTGACGCGGTCCTCACCGACACGCATGCGCCGGATCGCTTCCCAGGCCTCGTGAGCGGTAGTGCATTCAGCCACTGCCATCATCACCGAGTCGGGAACAGACTGAGACAAGGCAGCAAAGGCTTCGTCATCCCTGTTTTGATTAAACTCGCCTGTCCCCTCGATCGCCGGCCAGACACCGTAGGGGCGAAGGAGCAGCTTCATCTTCACCGCCCACAGACCATAGTTCGAGTCCGTGAGCATGGGATACTGGATCGGGACGCCGCCAGTCCTCGTCGGCATGCGCGGTACGATCGCCACCTCCGCGGCCGTGCCCTCATCACCAGGCCTCCTTGCCGGCGGCGTGTACTTTCCGCCGCCGCTGCCGCTCGGTGAAGTGTCGCCCATCATCGATCTCCGCCGCCACAACTCCTCCTACCTCCGCCGCCGTACGTGAACCAGGCTCTGAATACCAAGTGTTAGAACCAGCCTTGGATCGACACACTCACGCGAGGTGGACACACCTGAGATGAACTGAAGGAGAAAGACGAGCTGCACGAACACAGCGAACAGAGAGATTTTTGCGACGCGTAACCGCTGCGTCTTTTCTGCTCATTCCTTTTATTCAGCTGTATAACAAACTCGCACAATGCGCTGATCACGATCCGTTTTCTCCGTGCCATCCCACGGACAGATCGTGGCCAGATCCTTGCACGATTACTTGACTAAGTAAACAAGGACTCTGTCTACACGACGACTCACACTGCCGCAACGTGAACCAAGCACGTTTCTGGCTAAAGTCTTAAACAAACTGCGTACAGATACGTTTATGAGATAGCTGAAATAACATGACACAACTGAACTTAGCATGGGTGCAGCGAGGTTAACATAATAAAATCGAGGCGCGTGTTTCGGCAAAGAAAATGACCTGAGTGATGTTCTTTCTTCAGTACAGCCACATGAAGTTTAGGCAGCTCTTGCTCTCTCGATTCTGGAAGGAAGCAGCCAAGATGTAATGAATAGACGGCAATTGTCCAATCACTAACTTGTATTGAATCGATGTGGCGTGTCAATTAAGCTTGCAAGTATGTAGAAAATATGCACCAATTGAACTGATGCTTGGACAGGCTGAATTCTTTCAGAGACTGAAAAGTTTGATACGATGTCGAACCACACAAACACATCATCATCTAATTGTTAAGAACGAAATTACAGACGCGAGAAGGAAGCAAGGAACCAATTCCTTTCTTGCCCTGCCAAAAAGGAAAAGGAACACATCATCTTTTGCCTTGTTCAATCCAAGAATCCCTTTCTTACCCTGCCAAAAAACAAAAAGGAATACATACCCAGCCATGACGCCCATTTGTGAAAGCAAAGGCATCATCTCTTGGCTTTGTTCATCAAGCTAAATCTGGAGCTTCCACATGCAGTTCAACCTACGGATAGTTGTTCTGGAACTCTGAACTCTCCTATCGATTCAAAGGTAAGTAATTTAAGCTTCACTAGATAACGCTTGCTTTGTTGCTGCTCCACAGCTTAGTGTAAAATAGATGGTGACCTCTGTTTAATTTTGAGTAATCATTGTGATATTCATTCATGGTTAAAAAAATCGCGTATAGCAATGTCTTCTTCTTTGCAAGCCATATTTTTTATTTTCAAGCCATTCTCTAGTGAGTGAATCCCCTGCATGCTTGTTTTTAATGGTTAGATTCATGAACCAACTTTTAGAATGTGATCCCTGAAGTAAATGGTTCATCATAAAAAGGAGTAATTTTATTTGTGTGCATTATTTTCAGTATAGCAGCTGCCGGAGCAAATCCTGCAATATGGCGGTGGTTTTGGGTGCTTTGGCATCGTACGTGACCAACATGCTCGCCCAGATGGCAAGCGAAGACATAGCCATGATGATTGGGGTCTCTAGTGGGATCGATGAACTAGGCGCCAAGCTCAGGGATCTCAAGAATGTTCTTGCTGATGCCGATAGGAGGACCATCACCGACGAGAGTGTGCGGGGGTGGGTGGAGGAACTGAAGCGTGCCATGTACCAGGCCACCGACATCATCGACCTATGCCAACTCAAGATCATGGAGCAAGGTCCATCCACGGACACGGGGTGCCTTCACGCGCTTCTCTTTTGCATCCGAAATCCCTTGCATGTCCACGATATCGGCACCCGCATCAAGAACCTCAATCAAAAGTTGGATGACATCTGCAAGTGGGGTGGCAGTTTCAATTTCATCAAGCTAGAAGCCTACCAGGATCGGAAGACAACTGGATCTCTTGCCACTGATCGCAAAACATATTCATTGATGGAGCGGTCAGGCGCGGTTGGCGAAAAGATCGAGGAGGACACACGGGCACTTGTGGAGGTGCTTACAAGGGAGGCCACATGTGACAAGGGTGATCACCTCATGGTGGTCGGCATTGTTGGTGTCGGCGGGATTGGCAAGACCACCCTCAGCAAGAAGGTATTCAATGACGAGGCTATGGAAGGCAAGTTCGCTAAGAAGATATGGCTTAGCATCACAAGAGATTTCAACGATGTTGAATTATTGAGTACGGCCATCACTGCAGCTGGTGGAGACTTGCCTGGAGTGGGTGGGGCTCGAGACAGGTCCCTACTTGTCGATGCTCTCATGAACGCCATCAAGGACAAAAAATTCTTTCTTGTACTTGATGACATGTGGGGTGTCAATGAATGGGACAAACTGTTGATGACTCCTTTTAGCTATGGCAGCCCCGGTAGTAGAGTTCTCATCACCACAAGACATGACACTGTTGCCCGAAGCATGAAAGTTATGTATTGCCACCATGTTGACAAATTAGGTCCTATAGATGCATGGTCATTGCTCAAGAAGCAGGTCAGTACTTTCTCGTACTTGATATAACACCCGTATTTTAGCGCCACACTATTAATTTGATTTTATATACACTTACATATAACCACATTGTTAATTTGATTTTATATGAACTTGCATACGACTACCATAGAAGATTCCACGTGTCTTTTTGGAGGGGTATGTGTTGAAAGGGGGGGGGGGATAACATCCATTCATTTATCCGACATTGTTCATTACAATCTACTCCCTCCGTTCCTAAATATAAGTCTTTTTGAAGGTTCCACTAGCAGACTACATACGGATGTATATAGACATACTTTGAAGTATAGATTCACCCATTTTGCTTTGTATGTAGTCACTAATGAAATCTTTAAAAAGACTTATATTTAGGAACAGAGGGAGTAAGTGATATGGTAACCGACAGAGGGTTCCGTCCAATGGCACCCAACTGCCCACTCCATCGAGTTGGGAAAACTCCGCTTTCTTCCGTGCAACATTGTTGCTATTTCTTCCTATCATGTTCACCTGAGTAAACGACATTCCTCTACAAAGATCATCAATCTCCATCTAATCTCTCTATACCAGCATGTTTTTTTTACCGACTTTATGTTCGTGATCACCGTCGAGCATTAAAGTCCATGTAGTTTTTTTGCGTGTTTGTGTTTTTTTTACATAAAACGAGTTCACCAAAATGAGAAATGAAAAACAATGAAAATACATCAAAAAATATTTTGGTACGCTTTCATATTCATGATGTAAGCTTTAGAAAATCAATTTAAAGTTGATTCGACACGTATGTGTGGCAATCTAATTTACGCAATGCATGCCTTTTTTGACTATTACTTTATTTTCTTGGTGATCTAGTGCACTGCTTGTAGTAAATAAATAAAAAAGTGCACTGCTTTATGCCACCCTCTCCCACCCCATTAACTTTATATGTTATACCTGCTTGCAGGTACTCACATCAGGAAAAAATGAACCCGAGCTTGACATGCTAAAAGATATTGGGTTGCAAATTATAGAAAAATGTGATGGTTTACCACTTGCGATAAAAGTTATGGGGGGACTCCTATGCAAGAAGGAGAAAACACGACGTGATTGGGAAGACGTCTTGAATGATGATATATGGTCAGTATCTCGAATTCCAGAGGAGCTCAACTATGCAATATATCTTAGCTATGAGGATTTGTCCCCTTCCTTACAACAATGCTTTCTACACTTCTCTCTTAAACCTAAAAAGACAATACTAAGTGTTAATGAAGTAGTGTCCATGTGGATTGGTGAAGGGTTGGTTAATGGAGGCTCGGGTATTCTAGAACTTGAAGGAAAAGGGTACTACAATGAGCTAATATTAAGGAACCTTATTGAGCCAGATACAAACTATCCTGGTCAACTTATTGGAAATATGCATGATGTCATTCGCTCATTTGCTCAGTTTGTGGCTAGAGATGAAGCATTGGTAGCTCAGAGTGGAGTTATTGCTAAAAACAAACTTAGATCACATAGTTTTCTTAGGTTGTCCATAGAAACCAAAGGAGCTGAATCGGATGAATTTGAATGGAGAGACTTAACAGGGCATAAATTGTTGAGACTACTAATGTTATCTGGAAACTTCAAAATGCAGCCCGGTGATTCATTGGTTACCTTCTCAAGCCTACGAACTCTATTTATAGAATCCGCAAATTTTGCAGCATTGCTTGAATCAGTGTGTCAGCTGAAGCACTTGAGGTATTTGTCATTAAGAAGTTGCACCGATATATCTAGACTGCCAGAGAACATCCACGAGATGAAATTCCTCCAACACATTAACCTTGAAGGTTGTGGAGGCATTGTAAAACTTCCAGATAGCATTGTTAAGCTACAGGGATTGAGGTATCTTTCAACTAATGACACACAAGTAAATAGTATTCCCAGGGGTTTTCGTGCTCTAACAAATTTGTGGGTACTATTTGGATTTCCAACATATATGGATGGTGATTGGTGTAGTTTGGAAGAGTTGGGGCCTCTTTCTCAGCTTAAGGAGCTTGGATTAAAGGGTCTAGAGAACGTACTGGAGGCCTCGTCCATTGCAAAGGCTAGAGTAGGCGCAAAACAATATCTTACTGCACTTACCTTAGAATGCAGCAGTAGAGTAGGAGATGATGGGTTGCTCAAAGCTGGAGTCTCTAACAAGGAACAAAAAACAATTGAGGTGGTGTTTGATGTGATATGCCCTCTGCCTTGCTTAGAGTATCTTGACATCAAAGGGTATTTTGGGCGTCAACTCCCGGGATGGATGATGTGGACAACAGCAGTACCACTCGAGAACTTGAGGACTCTATGGATGACAGACCTATCTTGTTGCACCCAACTCCCTGATGGACTGTGTCGACTCCCATGTTTGGAGTTTTTACAAGTCAACCGCGCTCCAACAATAAAACGTGTTGGTGATGAATTCCTGCAGCCCCGAAGTGAACATCACCATTATTCATCTCGGGCGATGGTTGGCTTTCCAAAACTGCACACACTGATTTTAAGTGGAATGCTGGAATGGGAGGAGTGGGGATGGGAGGAGGAAGTTCAAGCTATGCCCGCATTGGAGGAGTTTTTCCTGAAAAACTGCAAGTTGGGGTACATTCCTCCCGGTCTTGCCACCCATGCAAGGGTTATGAAAAAGTTAACCATCGGTGGCGTCCAGTGCCTCCAGACGCTCAAGAACTTCACTTCCGTAATTCACCTCGTCCTTTATGACTTACCTGACCTGATTAGGATGTCTAATTTTCCCAAATTGCAAAAGCTCTGGATCAACCATTGCCCAAAACTTGAGTTACTACAAAAGATGAATGCGCTCCGGCGGTTCGTGCTAGTAGTTAACTACGATGAGAAACAACTCCCGATGTGCCTGCGGACTATAAAACCAAGTCATTTGTTGCTGGACTGCAGTCCAGAGGTACTCGCTTCCATGGCTTTGGGAAAGCGTGGCCCCGAGTGGGATAAGTTCCGTCATATCCAGCATGTCGAGGCTTATGCTGATGATGAAGGGATTGAAAAGAGATGGCATCTATTTTACTCGAGTAAACCATACATCATGGAGACAAACATCGATATGCAGGTAATACATATTGTTGATATGTTGCTCTTTTCCAATATCTATGGTGAATCTTTGCTTTCTTAATCTCTAGTCGTCTTCCATCCCATTTTACTAGTTCATCACTATGCTAGTGCCTAATATATACAATTCCTGCCATTTCATTTTGCTTGCCAGGAGTGGTCGCACGGCGTGGCCGTCGCCCAAGCTAAAGCCGAAGCAATGGAGAAGGAACGAGTTATGGCCACCGCTCGTGCTGATGCCAAAGCAATGGCGGAGGCGCACGTCGTGCCCGCGGCACGGGATGAAGCCACCGCTCGTGCCAAAGCCAGAACAAGGAAGAAGGAGCGTGATGTGGCCGCGGAGGGGGGACACGCCATGTTCACCAGGTTCACCGAACCCAACGTAGCGGAGAAGGCGTGCAATGTGCCTTTTGCCAACGCCGAAGCAAGGCCGACACCTTCAAGGACCACAATGTCGCCGCCGCGCCGCCGACCGACGTCTAAAGATTCTTGCCTTCGTTAGCCAGTTAAACCATGTAAAAAAGATGTCGACAAGCAATGTTGTACCGAGTGTGGTTTAGTTTATACTAGGAAGCATGCCCGTGCAATGCACGTCTTGAGCATGGATATATATACCACTTCGTTTTCAAGACCAACATGTGACAAATGATATACGTGACAAACCATGGCTTGGGGGCTGATGCCGGGCTTTATCAATCATGGCTTGTGCACTAGGAAGTGGACGGTTTGGCATTGTTTCGAGACATGGATGCCGGGACGCGCGGCGGCCCTAGAAGAAGGTCTCCATGGTTGGCTCTCCGGCGGGCACCATAGCGGTGGTGGTGGCTTTGTCTCTAGGTCGTGTGGGTGGCCAGAGGCATGGCGCAAGGTAGCTCGGGCGTGCTCTCGGTCTCCGTGGGGCGCCTCAATCCGGATCTGGGGTTCTGAGCTCGTCATGCCTTCCAAGAAGACCTCGTGGTGGCACGCGAGAACTACTGGGCGAAAGCTCTACGCTCTGGCGCCAACGATGGCGACGTTTGTGGGTGCCGCTCTCTTCTTGAAGACGTCGTCATGGTGTTCTCCTCTGTGTCCGGGTTCCAGGTGAAATCCTCTATCCATTGTGGACTCGACAGCGATGACGCGTGGCGTCGTCATCCCTCTTGAGGGCGTTGTCGTGGAGCTTAGGTGTGTAAGGTGTAGCGTGCCATTGTGCTCGGATCCTTCTGTGTTTTTTCGATAGCGTTGTCGCATGCGGTGTATGTGAGCTGTTTATCCTAAGATCGGATTTGTAAGAGGGCTACCTCTCCGGTCTGTGTCGTTCGGCCATGTACTCCGTTTGATTGTTGCTTTATATATAAAGTAAGGCGAAAGTGTGTTTCAAAAGAAATGATATACATAACAAATGATGTACCAGCTAATTGAGCATGCGTCTTTATGCGTACACACGTACAACTGAAGCACACATATCACCGCTACCGTTTTTGTCGGGAATCAACCCATGTGTTCTTTATTTTACAAGCGTACAAGTTACATTCATAGTGAACAAGTCCCAACTGAACAAGAAAGGGGGCACTTGGCCCAACCAAAAATTTGTATGTGTTTCCACAAAAACTTGCTGAACAGAAAAATCATCTGCATAGTTTGCACTCCATAGCAGAAAATAAGATCGACTTGTTAAAGTCTGGAGCAGAGCATGTGAATCAGACTTACGGATCATGTTACTTCTGAACGCTAGTGAGTTGATCCTGACCATCACCAGAACATATGTGTGTTCATGTTATGTTATTAAAGGCATAAAAGAAGAACGCAACTATCAAGGACTCGAGTGGCAAGCGGTGGCTATTCCATTTCCTGCAAAAATGAGAGAAATGAGGAAGCAAGAGAATAATATAACCTATCACAATTTTAAAAAGAATACTACATGTTCTTTGGTGGAAACCATTTGCACAATGTTGGCAAATAATATACTGTAAGCAACCTAATTGGTACGTAAATATCATACAATTAAGCCCAACCGAAAGAATTTGGATTATATGTCATGTTGACGGAACCATAAAGGACATAACGTATCTAGTGCTCCGAAGCAATTGGTGCACTGGATGCACCCGGCTATTTTCGATCATTGGATTAAAATCCAAGGGATGTTCTCTCGCTAGTGAAGGGATCATTGGCACATTGCCAAAAAAGACCTCACACGTATCAAAATCAACCCCTACTCCACTATTTCCTTTGCCATCCTTAAAGGCATGTTTTAAATTTCTTTCTCCAAACTTGAGTGATTATATATTTTGAATCCTATATCTGGATTTGGATCCGATTTGACCATCATCTTTGTTTTGGTAAGATGTTAGAAACAAGATTAGTGTTGAATATATTTCTTAAATTTAGTTTGTTTTTCATTTTGAAACTCGACTCCAGCATTTATAAGTTCTAAGTCAAGTTTAAATAAATCAAAAGATATATAATCTTGGTCTTGTTTGAAAGAACTCATCAAAACAAAGTTTATAGTAAAAACAAATACGGGGTCAGACATTCGGTTTAAAATGCACAACCCACGAAGGTTAGTTAGCACATCAAATGGTCAAAATTCAGATTGTATAACCAATCACCTTTTCAATACCAGTCACTGAACCTTATAGATGGCACTGATGCAGAGTTATAAGTAAGAGAAGCACTTCGGTACAACCCCCCCCCCCCCCCCGCGCGCGCGCTATAAACGTATAAGGGTAGTATGGTCATTACACGTTGTGTACAGTATCCGTCGTCCCGTCCGCCCGCCCATCGTACGTACGCCACGTCAGCCCACGCGTCAACGGTTGGGTTGGAAAAAAAAGAAAAAGAAAACATATCTTCATCACGCACGCCTCCGCCGCCGCCGCCGCGACTCCACCACGCGTCGTCTCCACCGCCATCTCCGACGCCGACGTGGCTCCACCTCCGCAAGTCTTCGCCGACGCCGCGAGTCCACCACGCGTCGTCTCCACAGTCGACGGGACTCCCCCCACCATCTCCACCGCCACGAGTCCACCACGCGACGTCTCCTCCGCCGCCGCCGGTACGCCACCCCACACGTCTCCACCGGCGACGTGACCCCCCTCTCTCCGCTTCGACCCCGGCGGTTGCAGTGACCGACGTGGCGTACCAACTTCAAACGCCGACGTTGCAGCCACCGGTGCATCGACTGGTGCAATTACTGTTCCCAACAAAACTAGAAACGTCATCCGGGCAAAGTCATCATCCGTGTTTTCATTCTTTACAATTTTATTGATAAGATCATCAATCATGATCTTACCCTTTTTTGTGTCCACAAAATTAGTTGGTATTCTTTTCATAGTTTTTTCCTCCTTCCGTTCTAAGAAAACCAACTACATCAACTCTTTGATTTTTTCAACCCAAAGATAGATAACACATCATCATGCCCTATTGAAATAAGGCCTTTACTCCTAGATGACTCTTGAACCATGAATTTTTTTATTATAGCGATTGTAGCCTTGGATCAAAAAGTGAAGTAAAAAATTCACGCATTTTAACGGATGGCATTTGTAACATGCCTTGCAAATCCGTTTCATAAAACGTAAATTTTTGACTTGCTGAAACTTTATCAACAAGGCTAACCCACTTCTCAACAGAACATGGAATCACACCGTCAATATCCATCCTTCATAATTAAAAATTTGTCATCGTACGATGCAACTTATTTGATATTTCAATAATAACATGAAAACATTATAAACATAGTTACCCAATTAGAAGGCCGATGAAGGACGGACGGACGGACGGTGAAGGCCGACGGTGGACGGACGGTGAATGCCGCGGCGACGCACTGACGGGCGGCGAAGGCCACGGCGGTGGCATCATAAGGCGGCACGTCAAATTTTAGAATTTTCTGACAATTCTTTTTTTTTTAATTTTCATTCAAAACAGGCAAAAACAGATGCCGGACGTGACGCAACGTGCGTTTGGTCTCCGATTTCGTCGAAATTTTGCGTGACATCATTGCATGTGCATTCTCAGATGTCGGCAAAAGTTGGATAAATTTCATGCATGCATCCATGTGCAACCCATCGGTGTCGGTATGGACGGAAGGGGTGTTACAACGCGATCTTGCAACTCCCCTTCATGAAATTTTTTCATTTTTTTCCACGCTTCCTAATCAACTTCATAAGGCGGCACGTTAAATTTTAGAATTTTCTAACAATCCGTGCTTTTTTAATTTCCAGTCAAAATCAGACAAAAACAGATGTCGGACGTGACGCAACGTGCGTTTGATCTCCGATTTCGTCGAAATTTTGCAAATTGTTCATATAACTGTTTTCCATTTTTATAGAATGTTCATATTTAAAAAAAATATAAGCTATTCATTTTTAGTTTTTTTTTCATTTTTGTAAACTATATATATATATTTAACTTATCTAAACAAATTTAAATATTTCGAACAAATAATAATAAGAACACTTAATTTAGATTCATAATAAAACTTCGATAAAATTTCATAGTTCAATCCCGATTACATTCCAACATAATTAAAAAACTAAAAACAAAATTTAATTAAACATTACTAAAATCTAAAACTAATCTAATCGGAATCGTCCAAGGAGACGACACCCGGCCCGTCCACCGCGCCGTCGTCGTCGTCGAAGCTGTTGGCGAGGCCATCCCAGTCGATGTTGTCGTCGTCGTCGTCCTCGCCGACGGGTGCCGGGTTTCCCACCAATGCCGCCGCCGCCTAGATCGCCGCCGCGATCTCCGCCTCTTCCCTCGCCGTCGCGGCCGCCGTCGCCTGAGACGCCCGCAGGGCGACGAGTAGCCCCGGCGAATCATCGGGGTCACCGTCCTCGCAGAGAACGAACTGCTCCGGCGGCAGTTCGTACTCCGGCAAGGCCACCGCCGGGGCCGCCGGCGGGGGGTGGGGATTGTCGCCCGACGGCGACGCTGGACGCCGCCGGCGTTGCCCGCCGCCGCCGCCGCCTGCCGGTGCCGGGTGATGACCTCGTAGTAGCTTTTCCCGTCCCAAAAAGTGTGGCGACCGCGGATGTTGTGACAGCCGTCGGGATGGGTCCCGAGCTCCTCCGGCGTCGCGGGGTTGCCTTGCGTCGGCTAGCCGTCCTTGCTAACCTTCCACGGCTTCGCGAGGCGGCACCCCGGCAGGACGAGGAGGCCGTAGCTGTGGAGCTCCTCCGTCAGCCGTTTGCCGAGGATGAGCAGCCAGTTGCTCTCCGGCGCGCCACCGGCGCCGGAACTGCTGCCGCCGACGAAGTGAGCCATCGTCGAGATGACGGAAGGCAGGGGAGAGGAGAAGAGAGCGTCGAGAGGAGTGGTGGGACGACAGAGGACAGGGGAGAGGAGAAGAGAGCGACGTGTGTGTCGACGTGCCGCGGGACGCCGGCTATATATAGCGCAGCAATGGAAGGGGAGGCGACGGGGTAGTTGGACGGCGTTACTCCCCCGGAGTGAATGTGCGGCCTCGGGGGTGCGGCGGACCGACGGTCCATTGGCCGCGTCGCGTCGGGAGCCGTCGAACCAGCAGGCCAGTGGCGACGGCGTTAGAAACCGATGCGACGGGGCTCTGACGACGCGGTCGCCATTAATGGCGTCGCCTCAGGAGTCGGCGAACCAACGGGCCATCGGCGACGGGCGGCGGATTTCGAGGCGACGGGGCACTGACGCGGTGATTAATGGCGTGGGCTTCGGCAACCGACGCGACGAACTGACGACGCAGCGCGCGATTAATGGCGCGGCCTCGGGAACCGACGACGGATTGACTGATCTGAATCCGGTGCGACACAACGTGAAGACGCCACGTCACGCCCGGTGGACGCGGATACGACGCGTATCCCAGGGTTCTTGCACGTCGCCAGTCTGTCCGCTGGCGCCCGTCGCGCTGACGCGCGCACGTCGGAACAGGGAAAAGACCATCCTGCCCTTTGTTACGAAGGGGTATCGTTTAATCTCAGCGGTCGTTGTGTTTGGGATATAAATATTATTGAGAGTTTGAGATACCTGCAGGGGAAAAGAATATACAGCACACTGGGAGAAGATTATGCTGATCATGAAGAGGTAGAAAATCCCATTGCATAGTATGATGACAAACTTGAGTGACAGCTTGACAATTGCCCATACCTAGAGAAACAGTTTGAAATGTTAAAGTAAAGCCTCTCAACTCGAAGTATAACCAATTTCAGTAAATCTTGACCTTGCGGGATGGTATATCTAACTTGGAACATCCACAAGCTGTAAATGTTGTTCTTCTCACAGTCACTTGACAACGGTAGCTAGACATTCAATTGTCTAAAGATCGCATGCTAATTATATAGCAATCCTGAATGTGCGCCTCGAGCACACCATCTTGTTCTCTAACTCCATGAAAAACAGGAAAGGATCTTGTACCCCTATATTATCCTCATATAATTATACTGACTAGTACTCACTTATTTCTACCAAATTTGCAGTACTGTTGATCATCATCAAGAGATCCTTGCCAAAACTGTACCAAAAAGTAGAGCTTCAACAATTAATAGCAGTGCATGTAGCTTTAATCCAGGGCAATTGGTGACTCTTAAAATTAGAAGAATATAAAATGGATCAGCATGTGCCTAGGAGAGGTCTACTATGTTCTTCACTTATATTATACATATGTGACGATGGAGCAATATGTGATGGCACAAAACACAAAAAATGCAATCCTTCTCGACCTTGGAGTGGTGTTGCGCTATGCCCACATTGGCTATCATCAAACAAAACTGAAGTTATCTCTGCCTTTTTGCGACCATTTACGAAGACATATAACATGTTATAAAATAATCACACCTCATGAGCAAAAGTAAGCACAACATGTCAAATTTCTGTCCAACAGTTAATGTGCAGCCAACGGTGAGTCAAATATATGTCTCAGTAAGAGTAGCAGGGACTTGAAGTTGACAACACTAAACTTAAGATGGCAATCGCCGACATGTATTTTTTTCCAAGGACAGTGCAAAACTTGCTCAATTTTTTCTGCATACAAGCACGGCTTGCTCTCAGGTAGAAATGGGAAATTTCACCTGGAGGCAAATGTGCAACAAAGTAAAGGAAAATGCACTTATCCAGTATGTCTTGTAGTCTTCAGTTTGATTGTAGTTAGTGGGTTGTGTAACTTTGATGAAAAAACTGGTTCGGTTTTGTGATGTTTGGTGACGGCGAACATATGACAGGGGCAAGGAAAGTGTCTGAATCTACTCTTATTCAGTGGTTTTATGGGAATAACCTAGGATGATCAGGTCTAGATGGATAACCTCAATACGGTGGATGATGAACTTCGATTCAATACCAAGCATCAGCTGGACAGCATCCCTGGCTATTTTATTCAAATAACTCACGGAAATTATTAACATTCTAGCTATCATAGAAGGAACCAAAATCACGAAAATAGAATAAGGTAAAGCTGTGATATGCGCCTGCCCGCACCAAGAACTCATCCGCACTTGGAGATCTCTCTCCATCTTGCGCTCATCAGGAACTCACGCAACATATTTAGGACAGTAAAACTGCACCTAATCTGAGCCATCTCACGACCCTAGCAATTTCGGCCATTAGATTTCGCATCTGAGTCGTTTTTGGCCGTTGGATGTTCTGTCTCTTCAGGCCTCCGCCGTTTGTATTTTTTTCAGCCCAGCTGTCCTAAGGGGCTTCTACTCCAGGAGAAAAATCCAAGACCCGTGGTTCATTGCGCCATTTACCAGCCCATTTAGCTAACCTCTAGCCACAGCTCGCCGGATCGCTAACCCTCCTTCCTTTCAATCCATAGAATCGGATCACCCCTCATTTTGTTCCCATCCGACTGAGGCGGCGGCGGCGCTAAACGATTCCCCGCCCCGCCCCCTTCGAGGTGATGCAGCAACAAGTAGTATGCCAATAATAGACTCATTCGAGCCGTTGCAAGATGATGCGGGAAACTCGAAGTGTCAGGAAACAATGACTGTTCGGTGTCGGATTGAAGTGTCACCCACAACTGCTGCATCGCGGACGATTGGAGTCCATCTGTTGTTGTTCATCCTCCATTCCTAGAATCCATCAAAGATGGTGGAGGTGCGCAACATGAGGCCCTTATGGTGGAGGCAAGTTACAGATGTGCTTGGCAGGCCGACGACTTCTTTGTCGTGAGCCGGAGGCGATGACGGCCGAGGAGGCAAGGCGGCGACCAGGGATCCACGCAGCAAGCCTAGAGGTATCCATGGGTTAGAGGGTAAGACGATGAGTCCATGATGTTTGTCTTCAATTCCCACTACATTGCCGTTATGTACATGCAAACCCCTCTCTGTCCGTTTTCTTCAGTAGCACTAGCAAGTGCATCGCCATGTCAATCTTCACCATGCGGTCATGCTTGTTTGATTTCCATTGTTTGTGAGACCTCTATTGATGTATGTTGTATAGTTCTTTGTTATTTAAGTGAAAAATTATGCTTGTTTGAATTTATGTCTGGCATCCACTGTTTTCTTGCTGAAAATGCCCATATAGTAATTCCCACTAAATAAATTGGCGGCAATAGCGGCTGTAGTGTTTGAGAAGTGCTGTCGGGAAATGAAATCTCCGGCGATTATAAAGTTAGTCGTGATGCATCGGCATCTGCCATTCTTCCTGTCGGCGAGGTGTCAAGCAACAAAGTGCGAGAGGGAGGAGGCAGGTCAATCGCTCCAGCAAGGCAACAAAAGTGCACTACCTCCAAAATATTTGTGTCACTCATCTTCTTTATTCTTTTTATCAGTAGTTACCTGCAGCCTTTTGAGACATGAGAAAAGCTTTTGGTGTTTGTAGGTAATTTACATCCCTTGCAGATATCACTGTCATGTTATTTTAGAGTCTGCCACCTTCATTACTAGAAATCTAAGGCATACTTTTTTGAATCAACCTTATACATGCTACGGTGCTTATTTACAACTTACGAGAAATTTGGATTGATGTAAATGAATCAAGACTATAAGATTCTTAGTTCCTCATGTTGCTCCTTTTGCTTTTCTGCCAAGAGTTTTTAAGGTGGTCTTGCAAACTAAACATGTGTAGCTCTGATGCAAAATTATGTTCTTTTGCATCCCTTTCTTTCCCTTTCTATGTGATAATTTGGCCAATAACTACTAGTGTGATCCTTCTCAATTCTATTCTTTGCCTCCCTTTGTTTGCTCTGGATAGTACACCCGATATACGAGTCTATAGCTCTATGTGTATGAAATACTAATCAAAGCAACAACTAACACTGTTTCCTGTATCTGTGATACAACATGTTTCCAGCGTACTATCTTAATTCACACTCAATGAGAAAGTAGCTCTAACAGTATATATAACGGGTAAGTCTGTAGTACCTCTATGATAGTGATGTTTTTGAGCTGTACTTGAATCTTGTAAGCATGACAAAGTAGACACAGAATTACGCATTCTGGTGGTGACGCATGGGAATATTGTCATGGTTGTTGTACCCCTGCAAGGAAGATTACCGAACAAGAGTCTTTTTGAATTGGGACTGAACTCATTAATGTTTGGAAAAAATACTTTAGATCTCAATGGGTATGATAATCTCTAGGAATGACGTCGAATTAATTGGTATACCTATGAACCTGTTAGGCTTTTATTGCATATATTCAATTCTGAACCTCAATCCTGAATGCTAAGCTCATATGAGATTTCATTGAAATATGAATGGCATACTGATGGAAATGGCATTTAACTTTATAGGGCAGATTTGTTGATTTCAAACCTCAGTATTGAAGGCTCGATCTTAGTGATTGCTTCTTATCTTAGAAGCTTACGATGTAAGATTCGAAGAATAATAGTTCCTTGTGTTTACGACAATTAGATTATTGTTGAACAGTATGACTTCTAGCTTCTTAGTAATTACCTACTTAATAATTCTTGATATTTACGTTAGTTAGTATGTGTTACGAAAGGTATGGTTTCTCAGGTCTAATTCTCCTTTTAAGATCCCACACTTCTATACTACTATTAAACAATCCAACAAGAATTACACTACAGACACCCCATCAAACGCCCCACACAAAAAAACCAATCAGCACCCCACGATTAATCCCACAGATCTTAATCTAACAGCCCACGTTAATCCACCGTCTGTTGGGTGTACTTAGCAATTACAATTGGCTAAACATACTTCACCAACGAAACTTCCAATCACGCAAGAAAAAAAGAGAAAATGCCCAGCAACGTCCCTCCTATCCCCGCACGACGCCACCAACCTCCGCCCTGACGGCGGCCGCGCACGACGCCTCCAACCTCCGCCCTTGACGGCGGCCGCGCCCGACGCCTCCAATCTCCGCCCTTGACGGCGGCCGCGCCCGACGCCGCTAACCTCCGCCCTCGACGGCGGCCGCCCCTGACGCCGCCATCCTCCACCCCCGATGACAGCCGCCCCGACGCCGCCACCCTCCGCCCCCGACGCAGTCATAGACATCCCCAACATCCAATTTCTTTGTCTATGTAATGGTTGGTCGGCCCCCTCCATTCTTTCATGTTATACATTAATCTACAGAATTCTTGATTAAATTCTGTCAATTTTTATTTTCTAGCATATACATGTAATAGATCAACATGGCCTTCAGTTCTTCAAATTGTTTGTTTCTTTGTGGGGATTCAACGTTTCCTTGTAGTTGTCGGGGTTAATGTCTCTTGCTGTGCATGATTGATGTTCCTCTGCGGGGGATTCGGTTCTTCACTTGGTACTGCAGCTTAGAGGCGCATTAGAACGATGACAAAGCATGATATTACTTTCTTAGGAGGGGCTTTATGGAAACTCATGGTTAGTGCTCAATTGCAGTATCTAAATACAAGACATTATTTTGGATTTGCTTGTATTTTGGGGCAAAGTTGTTTGTTTTATTTGCAAGACAAAGTTAAGATGTTGGTGCAAAATACACGTTCCTCCAGTGTTGTTTCTGTATGGTTTACTTAATTAGCATTAATGTGACCAAATCACAACTTATAATTTCTGCTCAATGTATGGCTTCATGCTGAAAAGACATAGATACATAGGTACATGTGATATCTCATGCTTTGCTCTGTTGTGTTATTAAATTTATGTACCATATTCCCGGCACTATTTGTTCCATATTGTTTTGAACTCATTTGAGCGCAAGTGTAATTCTTGGTTAAACCCGTTCCATCCTTTTGAACTCATTTTAGCGCAAGTGGAATTCTTGGTTAGACCCGTTCCATCCACTGTGCCACACGATCTCGCCGTCAACGTCCGTACGTCGTGAGCCTCCCCATTGATTTGATTTGATTGGCACATACAACTAAGTGCTAGAGTAATACAGTATTATGCTCTGGAGCATGTCATACCCCAGCAGAGCTACAACTTTTGAGAATAATGTCAGTTTTTTTACAGATTCAGAAGAAGAGCTACAGTACGGGGTGGGATCATCTTCAGGTTTGTCATACCCAGGAGAGCTACAACATGTGAGAGTAATTAGTGAAGAAACATTGGTAGCCCTAACGAAATCAAGCAGCTATAGTTTACTGGTTTGAGAGGATTAACTACACTGCATTCACATAGTTGAAAACGTAACTGTCAAAAAATAGCCGTTCGGATTATAATAAGACATTGAATTGTTAGTTGAATTGATTATAAAATATTATTATAATATCTGAGAAAGAATATGTGGAAGATGTGCATGCATTGATATTACTCAGTACATATTACTCATGGACATACAAACTGAGAAAGAATATGACTCCATCTTCATTTAGAACTTCCCTCTGCAGTCTGCTACTTACATTATAACTTTTCAGGTTTCATCATATTCATTGCTGCTGTTTGGGTTATACAAGAATTTACAACTTTCCATGCTCTGAAGTATGTTATTCTATTCATAGGTGACTGCTTAGACCCCCTATGCTCATATTATTTTCGTTTATTTTGCACCCCGGGTTCTCTGTTCTCTGTTCCAATATTCTATGTTCTTGTTGAGATGCTCATTGATAGGAATGTTATCTACTGTGTGAAGTATGGCTTTGCATTCTATGTTCTTCTTGTCGAGATGCTCATTGCTAGACATGTTGCCTACTGTGTGAACTATGGCATTACAAAATACGAGTAGTTGTTTCGATTGAGGATTAAAGTAGAGGCATTGCTAAAATTTTAATATAAAAAGTAATTTATAAATTATTCGGTTAGTCGTGTGTTGCACGTGCATGCTAACTAGTGAGTATTGGTATAACAACTTTTTTAGCTCCATAATTTTGCAACCTACTAACGTCTGACCTAATTTCAATATATTCTGTTTTTTGTATCATCAGCATTGCATGTAACGGTGTACTTGAAAAGGCTGGTCTGCAACCAACACTCAAAGCTCTTACAAATACATCATAGTAAATAGTGTGGTATATACTTTTTCAAATTACTCGGTTCAGATGTAATAATATTAAGGATATTTTTATTTGTTTTCCATCTCACCGGGTAAAAATCGTATTATTTTTGTTTGCAAGCTAAATAACATTATTTTTTGTTGGCAAAAGGAGAGGATCCTTCACAAAATTTCTAAAACTATTCGATTTTTGTAGCCTGCTCCTCTCCAAATCACCGCATATTGTTCATTCACATACACATTATAGCTTCCTAACACACTTCATTTGATATTAAAAACGACTATGGAAGAGGGTCTTTTTCACACCTTAACTTTTTTATGGATTCAGTGCTTTAACTTTTAACTCCAAGGTGCTCTATTGAATAGATTATCAACTACCAGTGTGGTCATGCAAAGTTGCTCATGCTTGGAATTGGACTGACGAACACATATTTCTCAATAGAAGTCATGCCTTCCTCAGCCGAGGTCGCTTAAAGTGGACATGCAGCTACATCGCCCCTTCTCCCTTACTCCCTCTCTGATAATATGGTGTGTCTGTTTGATCCATGGAGTGAGTCGTGTTTGATTGCTAAGATACTTAACGAGTCTGAAAAAACAGGTGCTTTTAAACATGCCTTCATGGAAATAAAAAGGCTGAAGCAATCACTCAATTTCCGTTTGCTAGACATGAAAACAAGTCCAACTTCCCATATTCATCTTTCAGAAGTTCTTATAGTGAGCAGAATTTTGGCATGTATGCTTGGTTTCTGATCTTAATATGGGACATGGAAACTAATGGAAAGTGTGATATTTGCACTCTAACAAAACATAAATTATTGTGTCTTTAATCTTAGTATTGAGTTGTTTCAGAATTTTAAGTTTTGTATTTTCCATCATTGCTGAACTTGATATATGCTGCTATGTGGATGCACCTCACCTTCTCTAAAAGAATGTGGATGCACCTCATAAGTGACCTTGTTTAGCTAATCTACACCACCGATTTTCACATAGAAAGTGTGCCCGCCCTCACCGTAAAGAAAACAAAGCATTTTGAAACTGCAAAAATGACAAGCTTTGACCATGCATCTCTATTAGTGTTTGCTATTTCTTCATATGATCTTTTTTGAATGGAACTACCATTTACACTATCATTGCAAAACAAAACAGAACTTCATGTTTACACAATTTTCTAACACTACATTCAAAATGGACGGGCGCGGCAATGCGCGCCATCAACGATCTAGTAGAAACATATAACCGAGCAAGTTAAGTAGAGCATCCTCACCTCTTCCATATTTCGCGAGGCGCCTTGGCGGGGATGGAGCACGAGAGCCTGTTCATCTGCGCGCACACGCCCTAGATGTACGCCACCTCCCTCGGCTCCCATCGGGTCCGCCGCGCCAACGAGCGGCACTGAGGAGGAGTAGGAGGACGACATGGACACTCAGGCGAGCCTCTCGACGCGGGCCATGCTGTCGCAGGCCGAGAGCAGCTACCGTTGTGTGCTTTGGTACATCTCCAAAGTGTCGCTACGCTCTCACCCTGCCGGAGAAACGGCGTTCGACATGGCTAGTGCAGGTAGACGGCGAGGCTCGTGGGGCGATGGCCATCCTCCGGGTACCCTTCGGTGGGCCAGCGACATACCCGATAACCTCATGGTTTTCCGCGTCTATGGCGGCCACCTCGTAGAGGAGGACGGAGACGCCGATGA
This sequence comes from Hordeum vulgare subsp. vulgare, assembly GCF_904849725.1. NCBI lineage: Eukaryota > Viridiplantae > Streptophyta > Magnoliopsida > Poales > Poaceae > Hordeum > Hordeum vulgare. The sequence goes on along the minus strand of NC_058518.1, from coordinate 493,803,344 downwards.
CGCCCTAGCCGCCCTTCCCCCTCCCAACGATGCACATGATGGGGAGTGTTGGCGTGGTCGTCATGTGCATCGGAGGGAGCAGAGGTGTGGGGTGGGGCGGTTTGCGAGGAGGACCGAGGCGAGGCGAGCAAGGTCCGTGCGCGGGGCATGCAAGCCACGGATCGTGCGCGTGGGGGTCGTGTCCAGCGATGGATGTTTTTTTTTGCTTGAGGGGCGGGGCCGCGGAGAGAGTTGCCTTAGCGATTAGCACTAAATGTGCAGTGGCATTGAGGGTTTTTTCACTGTTTTGATCACGCAACGAACTCGTTTTGAAAGAATTTCACGTTCTGACCCTTTTGGAAACGCCAGAAATCATGGCGTTGCAGGCCTTATGCCAAACGCTAGTCTACTGGACGTTGCAGGCCTCATGTGCAACGCCAGTCTACTGGACGTTGCAGGCCTTAACAGAAACGCCAAGGAGGCTGGCGTTGCAGGCCTCATAAGTAAGTGCCCCGCGCGCCCCTTCGTCCACCTCTAGTTCTTTCCTTCTTCCTCCACGAAAAAGCTCTCCCTCCTCCTCCAGATCCCCCCTTCGATCTCCCTCCTCCCCCAACCGTTTTGTTGGTTCTTTGGGGCAAATCGAAGAGGCCGGTAAGCTCCTCCAATCCCTCCAATTAGTTTTTGCAATGATTTTGTATTTGTGTAGATTTTTTTTGCACTAGGTGTACATATGTTTTAAAGTAAAATTTATTTTATGATTGTTAATAGGTGTAGTTTATGGTGTGTCTAGGTGTAGTTTTTGGTGGCTATAGGTATAACCTAGGTTTTGTTCATATTATTCGCATTAGGTTTATGCCTAGGTTTAGTTCATATTATTCGAAGAGGCCGGTAAGAATTTTGTTCATATTATGTAGGATGTTTTGTCCCGATAAATATCCGGGTCTTGATGAGTACTACGAGGAGAAGCATCGTGCGGTGCTAGTTGAAAGAGGACAGGTAATTATGATTGTGTTGATGATTATTTTTATATACTCCATGATTTTTATATTTTGACAAGTTGAGTCAATTAACAAATTATGCGTTTGTTTGTTTAGGTTCCTCCACTACTTCGTTTGAGGGGGCACAACCCGAATGAAACTCTTGCATATGACCCTCGTTACGAGCCTTATTTTAGAAGAATGGATCTTCTTCAATTTGTGCTCAACTTTAAAGGCACACCACCATGGTTGAACGACATGGCCCTAACAACACTTACGGATCGTTGGAGGCCGGAGACGCACTCTTTTCACCTTCCTCTTGGTGAGATGAGCATAACCTTGGAGGATATTGCTATGATCACCGGGCTTCCTATCGAGGGCGCGGCTCTTACAGGGAAGGTTAGGGCCGCCGGGTGGCGACAACGGGTTGCAGCATTGGTTGGTGTTGAACCCGAGCCATGGACTGATGAAACTAGGAAGGATCCTAGGCCATACGGTGTGTTGTTCTCTTGGATACAGAGGCATTTTCACATATGCCCAAAGGATGCTAGTCCGCTTGTTGTGGAGAGGTTCGCGAGAGCTTATCTCTGGAATCTTTTGACCCAAGTGGTGTTTCCGGATGGCACTGGGGACACAACCTCATGGATGTTCTTGGATCCTCTTCGTGACTGGGATGTTAAGTGGAGTTGGGGTTCGGCGGCACTAGCCTTCTTGTACCGTCGGGTATGGCTTAATATCATGCATTTTCATTTTATTCAATGGGATATGATGCATTTTCATTTTATTAAATTTGTAGTTGGATGGAGCATGTATGAGGAGTAAGCCGACATCCTGTCTTGGAGGTTTCGTCTGGGCCCTACAGGTTTGAATGTGGGAGCGTATCCCTGTTGGCCGGAACTTCAGCCTTGCTCCGGAAGAACCCTGGAAGTACCCGTTTGACGGGGATGAGGAGCGAGACCCCACTATCGCATACACATGGGCTAATGTCCAATGGACTAGTATCGCGGCTATGGGGCGGTATAAGGCATACATAAGCGAGCTTGACATGCTAACTTACGAACAGGTAAATGCTTTATCAACTTTGCTGATTTTTTTTCATGGATGGTTGAGTGACTTGTTGTTATGTAGGTTAATTGAAGGTCGTACACGGTACTTAGGCAGTTCCCTATGAGCAACATGTGCCTTCGTGACCAGCATCTTTGGCGTGTGCGGTGCCCGATGATATGCTTTTATGCGGTGGAGTGGCATCTTCCTCATCGTGTTTCAAAGCAGTTCGGGGTACAACATCGCACCCGGCCGGATTACGTCGAGACAAGTGTGAAGCTACATAAGTGAGTCTTTTATCCAGGGCACGGAGCTATGGAGATGTATCAACGAGAGTAACGTGGTCCTTGGCCATGCCCCATGTCCACAAACGGATGGACTTGTTAGAACTACTCTGCAGGTTTGATGCCTTGTTAACTAAAAAGGACGTGGATGTCGCCTGGAGGGGGGGTGAATAGGCGCTTTAAAATAATTAAGGTTTAGGCTTGAACAAATGCGGAATAAAACTAACGTTTAATATGTCAAGCACAAAACCTACAAACAACTAGGCTCACCTATGTGCACCAACAACTTATGCTAAGCAATATAAACAACTAAGTGATAGTAAGATATATTACAATAAACAATATGTCTATCACAAAGTAAAGTGCATAAGTAAAGGGTTCGGGTAAGAGATAACCGAGGCACGGGGAGACGATGATGTATCCCGAAGTTCACACCCTTGCGGATGCTAATCTCCGTTAGAGCGGTGTGGAGGCACAATGCTCCCCAAGATGCCACTAAGGCCACCGTAATCTCCTCACGCCCTCGCACAATGCAAGATGCCGTGATTCCACTAAGGGACCCTTGAGGGCGGTCACCGTACCCGTACAAATGGCAACCCTTGGGGGCGGTCACCGAACCCGTACACGTGGCAACCCTTGGGGGCGGTTACCGGTACCCGTACAAATTGCTCGGGGCAATCTCCACAACCTAATTGGAGACCCCGACGCTTCTCGGAGCTTCACACCACAATGATTGAGCTCCGAGACACCACCAAGCTTCTAGGACGCCAAAGCATCCACGAAGAACAATATCTAGGGTACTAAGTACCAAAGGTAGTAAGCTTCTCAAACTTCACTTCCACGTATCACCGTGGAGAACTCAAACCGATGCAACTAATGCAATGGCAAGAACACACGAAGTGGTCAAGTCCCTCACACTCAAATCCCTCCACAACAACGAAAGCTATGGAGAAATATGAGAGGAAGAACAAGGAGCTCACAAAGAACTCCAAGATCAAGATCCAAGGGGTTCCCCTCACATAGAGGAGAAAGTGATTGGTGGAGATGTGGATCTAGATCTCCTCTCTCTTTTCCCTCAAGAACAAGCAAGAATCATTGGAGGGATTGAGAGTAAGCAAGCTCTAAGAATGTCAACAATGGAAGTAGAACAAGAGCTCAACGGATAGATAAGACCAAGGGGGAAGAAGACCCCCTTTATATAGTGGGGGAAGGAATCAGACCGTTACCCCCACTTACCGCTGGCTACAGCGGTACTACCGCTGGCACTCCAGCGGTACTACCGCCAGCTAGCGGTACTACCGCCAGCTAGCGGTACTACCGCTCGCTGCAGCGGTACTACCGCTGGCACTCCAACGGTACTACCGTTGGCCCCAGCGGTACTACCGCTGGGCCCCTGGTAGTGCAACGGCACTACCACCGCCAAGAAAGTCTTCGCAAAAAGGTCCGTCCACGAACAACCGCTAGGCAGGCGGTACTAAGCTCCTGGAGCGGTACTACCGCTGACTAGGGGCGGTACTACCGCCAGCCAGCGGTACTACCGCTAGGGCCAGCAGTACTACCGCCAACTCTAGCGGTACTACCGCTAGGTCGAGCGGTACTACCGCTCGCCACTGAAATAGCCATAACTTTCGCATACGAGCTCCGAATCAAGCAAACCCAAGCTTGTTGGAAATCTTAAGACCATGCGGTTATGAATATGCCAAAGATATAGAGATGTGAGTCCTCTATGAATGAATAACCGGCAAAAACTCCAACATCGAAAACATCATAGTAGATGCATATGGACTCCGTTTTCGATGAACTCGAGCTTGTCACGAAGATGACCATAAGCTCTAAAACTCACAAAGAGAAACACCAAACAAGAACCAAGAAGTATGATGCAAGGATGAAAATGGTTTGAGCTCTCAACGAATGATACGATCAAGCTACTCACTTGAGAGCCCCCTTGATAGTACAGCAATCTATCCTAAACAGAAAACCTATCAAGGGCAAACCTATACCTTGCACCTCGTCCTCTTGAGCTAGATGATGATGATCTTGGCTTCCTCAAGATGGACCACCTTTCTTGATTGTGTTGGCTTGATGAAGACTAGTTGAGTGCTCCCCCATACTCACTATGGGTGAGCCACTCTTCAGCATATCTTCACAAGTCCATTGCCACCACAATGGACGGCAAGCTTCAAGCATGATATCTTCGTGCTGATCCACTTGAACTTGCACATCGCATTCTTGATGACGATCACAACTTGACGTCATACTTCATGGGTTGTATGAGATCTTCCCTTTGACGCAAGCCCATGGAAACACACCATACTATGGGATCACTTGATCCCTCTCGGTACATCTTGTACGCTTTGTGTGTTGATCATCTTGATTTGCCCATGGGTTGTATGAGATCTTCCCTTTGACGCAAGCCCATGGAAACACACCTAACCCCCACATAGAACTCTCACAAAGACCATGGGTTAGTACACAAACACGTAATGGACAATGCTTACCATACCATGGGATCACTTGATCCCTCTCGGTACATCTTGTACGCTTTGTGTGTTGATCATCTTGATTTACTATTTGTCTGAGATCTTGATCAACCATGTGTCTCTATGACCATTCTTTGGATGATACCTTGAATACCATCTTGGTCATCATATAAACTCCTTGAACTCAACAGATGGACTTCAAGAAGTGCCTATGGACAAATCCTATAAAGTAACTTAAGGCAACCATTAGTCCATAGGAATTGTCATCAATTACCAAAACCACATATGGAGATATATGCTCTAACATTAACCTTCGTTTTGCCGTACCTTTGTTAGCGTATTAACATGTCATTATCTTTTCCTTGCGCAGAAGGTCGCCAATCGGTGTCGCACACTAGCGGCTTTACTTTCTTGCCACGGTGTTTCGTCCACCGATGTGAGGGCACGTGCGCAGTACACGATGGATGTGCAGTCTTCCGCTCGTCCGTCTTCCAGCCGGCCACGGGCCTCTTCCGCTCGTCCGTCTTCGAGTCGAGCACATGCTTCTTCTAGCCGAGCACATGTTGAGGAGATTGAAGAAGAAGAGGAGTCCGACAACGAGGCCGCGGATCCGGACTTCATTGAGTTTGGGGCTTCGCAGATGGAAGATGCTCCGCAGCCAAGTCAACCACTCAGCCGGCGGAAGAAACACGTCGAGCTAGCTCAAGGAAAATCAAACGTCCTGGCTGGCAGAACACTCCAAAGGGCTACGTTACTAAGGGCAAGATCGCTGCGAAGAGAGGGAGGAAGTGAAGTGTTATGATCTATGTCGTATTCTGAGTGTTATGATGTTGTTTGTTGAACTATCCAGTTTTTATCTTCTTCAGTATGAAGTATGAACATTGAACTATGAACTATGTCTGTTGAACTATGAACTATGATGTTATGATGAGTGTTATGCTTTGAATTATGGTGTTATGCTTTGAATTATGGTGTTATGTTGTGAATTATGGTGTTATGTCTGTTGATCAAAACAGTGAACTATGGTGTTATGGTGTTATGTTATGAACTATGTCTGTTGATCAAAACAGTGAAAAAATCCTGAAATTGGGGTACTGGACTAAGGAAACGCCAGCGGGCTTGGCGTTTCTGGTTGAGTCTGCAACGCGAGCAGGCTTGGCGTTTCTGGTAGGGCTGCAACGCTGGCGATGACCACGGTACTGCGGTACTGGGCTAAGGAAACGCCAGCAGGCTTGGCGTTTCTGGTTGGGTGGCAGAATATAAAGGCAAGAAACGTCATAGCTACTGGCGTTTCACCTCAGGTCTGCAACGCCACATTAGACAGGTGTTTCACCTCAGGTCTGCAACGCCACATTAGACAGGCGTTTCAACGAACGTCTGCAACGCCACAATAGATAGGCGTTTCAACAAACGTCTACAACGCTACAATAGATGGCGTTTCATAACAGGGCTGCAACACCACGGCCTATGGCGTTTCAAAAAAGAGTCAAAACGTGAAATTCTTTCCAAACGAGTTCGTTGTGTGATTAACTTGCACCCCTAGGATCAAAACAGTGAAAAAATCCTGGCATTGATGGGTAATTAAAGTGTCAAACATGTTTGATGCATTAAGACAATTTAGACCATTAGATTGACATGTTCGATGGCTAAGATGATTTGGTTCACCGTTCCTTCGTGTTTTTATAGGGATATACTCCCTCCGTCCTTAAATATAAGACATTTTAGAGATTCCACTATGAACTACATACGGATGTATGTAGTCATATTTTAGAATGTAGATTCACTTATTTTGCTTCGTATCTAGTCTATAATGAAATCTTTAAAAGGTCTTATATTTAGGAACGGAGGGAGTAGTAGATAGTAGATAAATACCTAAATGTCGCGTGTCTGCATTTTTATCGTGTATACATAAGTTTCACCTCATCCAGCCATGAACCGCGCATGGTTTTCGGTTCTAAATTTGAAATTGCCTATTTGCAATGATGCCAAACGTCAAATTGTTGCGCGATGTGTCATTTTTGTGCTCGGCGGTACGGCGGCCGCCACGGAGGGAGAAGAGAAGAAGCCACCAACAGCGCTGGGTAGGAGAGAGGGATCCATCCATCTGCAGCCTGCAGGGACGACGACGACGCCATCCATTGTCGCCATTATTGGCCAACGAACAGCGCCGAAAACCGCCGGGGGTCCGGCCTGGAAGCGTAGGTAGGTTTGTCCGCCGATCCTCGGTCGCCATCCATCCTCATCCTGGGCTCCCCTCGATCCAACAGCGGCACGCCATGTGCTCCTCCTCCGCGAGCCGCCTCCCCTCCCTCTACACGCACGACTGCACTGTGCTCCTCCCTCGGAACGTGTTGACTACCGATCCTCGCCTCGCCCATTTCTTCTCCCTTCCAGCGAGTGCGAGCAGTGGGAGCCCAGGCGCCGGAGGAGAAGCAGCGGAGAGTGATCGCCGCGCCCCTTCGCCGTCGCCGTCGCGACGATTGCGTGGGTGAGTGCTGCTGCCTGTTTGCTCCCACAATCTTCTATTGCTGGGACGATGCTCTGCTCTGCTTTCTGAATATTTTACCCTCTGTTCTGTTCAGAGCCGGTTTGCCTGCTAGATTTGTCCTGCCGTATTCATCTGCTCCGTTTGCTCATTGTGTTACATACATATAGCTCGCGTCGCGTGATATATATGCATGCGGTCGCATCTGAAAACCATGGACGAATTCCCTTTCATTCTTACTAGTCACATTCATTGACGCCAAATAATAACCTTGGAGGTCACTGAAGTTGCCACAGCATTCAAGGTAGCCAGCTGAACTACGATCCTTCATCATCCCACAAATCCCAACTTCACCGATCACCAATTCACCATAGACCATAGTACCTTTCCAAGTAAAAATCCATTGTTTTTACAAATAATTCTTGACACTAAAATGTTTCTGCCACATCATCCACCCATACCATTGTTCTCTGCATATGAACAACCAGGACAAATTTATCAGTTCAGTGTCGGGACAAACTTCCCTTTCATGCATTTTTGGACTCTTTTTAGCCGAACCGTGCCGCCTTTTCGACTTTTGGCAAGGAAGTGTACTAGTACTCGTCAACGATGACGATCATATCGAGCAGGTTAGTACGTACCAGGGATAACATTCCTTCTTCACATCACAAGGAACATTCCATGGATGGCTTCTTGGTGGGCTGCCTTCTGTGGTTTTCTGAAGCACCTTTTTCCCTCGGGTGTTTTAATATAGTATAGGAACTTCATTTGTTACTTGGTAAGTTAATTATACTTTTGAAATTATGGTACCGGGTCTTGCTTGAGTTGCTCTTCACTTGCTATCATATTTTGGGATCCTTTCTTATCTGAGTTCAGTTATGTCACATATAATACCCAGCGATCATGGATTAGTCCTAGTTAAGGTTCACCAAATTGATTGCTAGATGGTTTTTCTTCTTTTGCAAAAAATTCTAGTGTATTTCTTTTTTTCTATGATATTTTGAAGTTCTAATAAAAGCATCCGGAAAAAAAGATTCCTACTAATCATCCTCTTCTGTACAAGAACTAAAAAGGGTTCTGGTTGAGTTGCTCTTCTTAACTAGTAGAACCTTTAAAGTATATGGTATCATCACTTGCTCTGACACTTTGGGACCCTTTCTTAGCTGAGTTCAGTCATGCCGCGTATTATTTCCGATGTTCATAGATTAATGCTAGTTAAGGTTCACCAAATTAAGTGCTAGGTTACTTTTTGGTGTTCAGCCAGCTTCTAGTGTGTTCCCCTTTTTCTAAGAGACTTTCATTTTTAATAAAGCATCAGGAAAAAATAACAGAGGCTGTGTGCAGCTAGGATGCAGAGGCCGGGGGTAACAGAGCTTTCGTTTTCTTAAAAAATCAGGGAAATAATAATAGATACCTTCAAATCATCCTGTCCATCTAAGAAATCTTCAAATCAATTGTTGTTACCTTTTCGTATGTCTTTCCCATTTAGAAGGCTTCATTATATGTATTCAACCAAACTGTTGGTATTCCTGTAACACTTTCTCTGGTCAGAATGTTTCGTACACCCTATTTTTCAGATATGGAAACTAACATAATAGCCGTTGTACTTTGATCCTTTCTTTATGCTTATTTGTTACTGATGTGTGTATCATTCTTTTGCAAGGAGTTGGGATATGATGTTAGTGTGTGAACTCATATTTATCTTTTATTTCAGAATTTCGCAACTAGTACTGTAAACTTGTGAAGAAAGGCTACTTGAGTTTTATACCCAGTTACTCAATCATGTCAGACTGTGTCACGAATAGATTCAATAAGAAAGAAGACTTCCAAGTTGTTTTGGGCAAAGGAAATCCTGGAGAGTCATCTTGCCAGCAACATACCAAGTGGATGGCACACTGGACCAGACCAAGCAGCAGTGCATATGGCAAGAGCTGTAGTCCGTTGGAGGATGCCAACAATAGCACCTGCACAAAAGATTCTGAGACTTCACTTTTTGAGCTTAAGAAATCCAGCATGACCAAAAGGCTAATGTTGGGAGGAAACTGTGAAGGAACTTCCATGGAGAAGTTAAACTCTAACATGTGGGGCGTGCCGCGTGATGTTTGGCAAGAAACTGAACTGACGAAAATTGAACGGCGAGATGGGTCTTTTCAGAGTTCTGTTATTCAGATGCAGAAAGATGAGAATTTCTATGCAAAGAGAGTTGTATCAGAAACACTGTCCGTTTGCAGGATTTCAGATCTACCACTGGATTTGCTGAAACTTGTGAGCTCAGACGAGAACCCTGATTCACATTTCAACCAGCTTCCTATGTTGTCATTCAGTCAAAAACTTGACAGTACACTCGGCCCAAAGCGGAAGTATGCGACCGGTACTGTGTTCGACGATCTCTTTGTGCCACAACAAATTCCGAAGCTAAACGTGGGTCCATCCAACTTGATGGCATGCTCGCATCAGGAATATGAGCTGCAGTTTCCTCGAATGACCGACATGGTCATGGATCATTGCAAACCTTCAGGGGACATCAAATATCTCCTAGAAGACCCTGCCTGTCTCATTTCTGATCATGCAGGGAAGAAACTGAAAGTTGACAGTAACTCATCATCAGATTGTGGAATGGATGAGCAGGGTACAGGCCAATATTTTGCAAACCCAAATAAGGAGCCACTCGGCAGATGTGGCGAAAAGCAGTTCAACCTTTCAGAGAACAGTGCGAAATTTACAGAATCTGTTAAACAAAACGGTCCCTATTTATTTGAAATGCTGACCATGCCTTCCAAATCACAAAGTACATACGCAATAGATTCGCTGTCTTCTTGCAGTCCTTTATTTGGAGCCCAGAACCACTTCTCACCTAAAACTAAAACGGTGCATGGAGATGCACAACATGTGTCAAAATCCTCAGCAGGTGAGGGATTGTCCTCAGATAATATAATATTTGGTTAGAGCATTTCTTCAGTATAACAATCATTGGGGAAAAAAACTTGCATCTTGTCATTTTTGTTTTGTCATAATGTGTTTGTTGATAATACTAAAAAAAAGGAAGTATCGGTCAAACAGTACTGCTCACTTTTTTGTTCTGGAATTTTGCAGGCCTCGCTTCATCGCCGATGCAAAAGGTATCCGTGATGCACTTGCATATGACACTCATGGCCTGTCTTGGGCATAAAAATGAACCGCGCTGAACTGTTTTTGCTTGGACTTGTTGTTATACTATTATTTGTATGAAAGCTCATAAGACTATTATCTTGGAGGCAATTCTTCTGCATCCTGAACTTTGCTTCTGAGAATTAACACATCTTTCTGCCTACTATAATTGCACTTGCTTGGATTGGCTGATCTTGCACCTTATATGCTCGCCTACGCATTACTTTATATGATTCAATATGGCAATTCCTTAAATCTCTATACTTATCCGGAGGTTTGGGCCTTTATCAGTTAATTCACATTGGGAAGCTTTACCTTTTATTGGTATTGATATTTGCATTATGAATAAATGCACTGCAGAGCAATGACTGCGCAGAAAAAGCATATGAGCAGCTGGCTACTCTGTCCATAGAAGGATCACCAAGATACAACAAAGAAAGCAGATTTCATAATGCCAATGCCAGTGCCAATCAATACGTTTCATCCAAAGGAACCACTTCCAGCAACCAAGGACTCAGCACCCCCGGAACAGAAATCATGGACTTGGACCCCCCGCTGTTTCAAACCGGGACAGGAAATCAAGTCCCCAACGACACAATTGGATCGCCAGCGGGTGCCGATCCAAGCGACAAATGGCTCAAACGCCTGCTCCATGACACCACAGATCCTCATGTCCACCGTTCCAAGAGGCCCAGAACGGGAGACTGCCGTCCGGTTGGAGGAGCAGGTGGAATGTCCGGCACCGACATCGTCGTCGACCATGTCGAGCCAAGGTGTGTTCACTGCTGGATAGGAAGGCTGTGCCAGGGTGGTGGCCCCCCTGTTTCGCATGGAGAACCAGATGAAAGGGGAACAACAGCGAAGCCTGACGTCGTGGCCAGGGAATTTGGAGGCCATTTCCCGAGCATCAAGGCGATGGCGATGATGGGGCGGGTGATGAGCAAGATCGGGCCGTTTGATCGTCAGAGGAAGGGGCCTTGGGTCATGTGGAAGGCAGAGGACGGAGCCTGAATGTCTGGCTAGCAGTTCAGTTCTCCTGTTTTGTGTGGTGTAATTGTGACAAGTCTGCCGTTATATATGCTCTGTGGTTTGTTCTAAATAATGCAAATAAAGTGTATATATGTGCAAATCTTGTCAGCTATAACTCATCGTAAGTTCATAACCATTTGTTGTTGTTCCCTTAAGGGAGAACGGTTAGTAGAAGGCAACTGGGTAGTACTCCCTCCATTTATTCATTCAAGTTCACCTCCCATTTTTTGTTTATCTTTGATCATGGAATCAACCAATAAAATATACTCCTCCTGTTCCAAATTAAGTGTCTCAAATTTAATATAATTTTGTACTAGAGCTAGTACAAAGTTGAGACATTTATTTTGGGATGTAGGGAGTAAGTTATATGTTGAGTAAATAGGCAATTTTTCGAGCAGATTAATCCATGAAATAATTACTAACATGGCATTGACTAGGTTCATGACATACTGATCACGGAGTATACTAGCAAGTACTACGCATATAGCAGAAACATCTACGCATATAGGCAATACTACTAGTGCAGACAGAAACATGAGAGAGACAAACACATCATACCCTCCGATCGGCCAGTTAGCCGTAGCAGCAGCGGCGGCGGCGTCAGTATCCTCTGCCGCCTTCTTCTCGGCTTCGGCCTTCTCGCGGAGACGGTCAGCTTCGCTTGGTGAAGACATGGCGATGACGAGGGCGATGCAGACGTAGACGAAGCAGACGAACGGAGGCGAGCAGTCGCGTGATCGCTCCCCAAAAACCTAATCGCCCCTCTCCCGTACAGGAACCGGAGAGGCGAGGTTTCGGAGGCCTGTTCTCCCGTCGACCGTGTACGCGGTAAACGGGACGGAGTCGCCGGCGGCAGCAGCAGTCAAGGAACGAACGCGTGAGGCAGATGTGATCTGATTCTCGTGACGGCTAGGGTAGGCGATAGCCTGCTTATAAAGGCGGGTGGGTGGAGAGACGGGGCCAAACCCAGCCACGATCCGACGTCTCGGATCGTGAGCTCAGCTCATTCCCGCAACCCGCGGCGCGTCGTGACGAGGCGTGGCGAGGCGGGCGGCGGAGGAGGAGTGCGCGAGGGCACCTTCTCTTCTCACTCTCTAATAGCATGTGGAGGAGAGACCCTTATAAAGGGGTCCAACTTCTCCTCCACTAGTGGGGTGGGACTAAACTTCCCACCACCTTGTCATGCCACCACCTACATGGGCCCTTGGAGATTTTTCTGAAATTTGTCTTATGGGCCTAAGGCCCATCTCTAATTTCAACAATCCCCCACCAGATCTCAAGGGCACATCGTGTTCCCTCGTTCCAATCACTGTTTTAATATACCAGCATTTCAGTGAAGACATGTTAAGGTTGAGCTTCACCTAGAGCAAGTAGCTACACCCCTTTACAACTGAACAATGAACTATGCCTTGAATTGTCAGTTTGGCGTAAAGGAGCTTCACCACAAGTCTTACTAGTACTAGGCTGCCGAAGGTGACCCCTCGGGTGGAGCATATTAGTCACACTCCTGGCCTATTCATGAGTTTACTAGAGATCACCCAAATCTCATAGACTGTGACCAGCAGTCAAGCTCATATAGGTGTGTTCCTCCAAAGATCGCTCTGTAGGACAGCATCTTGCTTACACATAAGCTTTAGAACACATTAAGACAGTAGTCATCCTACCATACAGTATCCGAGAGCATTGCATCTCCAACGGAGTGGGTTAGTTAAGTTACTCTCCTCAGTTCACCACTGTCTTGTTTTCCCAGGTCCTACTTCACGGGATCTCCGATCATATAGGTTGGGTTACTGTCATGGCAACTCATGTGGGTCTCATACCCATCTCCCTCGATGCACTGTCTATCACAACACGTGATAGCCCTTTAGTAAAGGGATCTGCCAGATTCTTAGCCGTTTGGATGTAATCCAACGCTATCACTCCGGAGTTTCTCAAACGTCTGACAGACTTCAATCTCATTCTTATATGTTTGTTGGACTTCATATTGTCCTTTGAACTCTTCACTTTAACAATAACTGTTTGATTATCGCAGTTCATAAGGATAGCCGGAACCGGCTTCTCAACCACAGGTAAGTCCATCAAAAGATCTCGAAGAAATTCTGCTTCGACACCAGATGTGTCTAATGCTGTTAATTCTGCTTCCGTTGTCGATCTTGTTAAGATCGTTTGCTTGCAAGACTTCCAGGAAACAGCACCACCCCCAAGAGTAAACATATACCCAGTAGTGGCCTTCATCTCATCAGCATCAGAGATCCAATTCGCATCACTATACCCTTCAAGTACCGATGGGAATCCCGTATAGTGAAGCCCGTGGTTGACAGTACCTTTCAAGTAGCGCATAATTCTTTCAACAACACGCCAATGAACATCGCCCGGGTTTGCAACAAACCGGCTAAGTTTGCTCACAGCAAACGCGATGTCAGGCCTCGTTGCGCTAGCTAGGTACATAAGTGAACCGATAATTTGAGAGAATCTCAATTGATCTATAGTTGTGCCTTTAAACTTTCGAATAAGCACACTAGGATCATATGGTGTTTGACAAATTTTGCAGTCTGAATATCCAAAGCGACTCAAAATCTTATCAACATAGTGGGATTGCAGAAGTGTAATCCTACCCTCATCATCTCTCAACAGCTTGATGTTCAAGATAACATCAGCCACCCCAAGGTCCTTCATCTCAAGTTTTGAGACAGAAAAGACTTAACCTCCTCAATTACTTTGAGGTTGGTTCCAAATATCAGTATGTCATCAACATACAAGCACAATATAACTCCTTCGCCCCCACCATGGCGATAGTATACACATTTGTCAGCTTCATTAACAACGAAGTCAACAGATGTCAGAGTTGTATTAAACTTCTCATGCCATTGCTTAGGTGCTTGTCTGAGACCATATAAAGATTTTAGCAACTTACACACCTTTCCTTCCTGACCTTCTATCACAAAGCCATCTGGCTGTTGCATATAGATTTCCTCATTTAGCTCTCCATTCAGGAAAGCCGTCTTAACGTCCATTTGATGAACGAGAAGACCATGAGAGGCCGCCAATGAGAGTAGTACTCGAATGGTGGTCAGTCTAGCCACAGGTGAATAAGTATCGAAGAAATCTTCTTCTTCTTTCTGGGCATAGCCCTTGGCCACAAGCCTAGCCTTGTACTTTTCAATCATACCATCGGGCCTAAGCTTCTTTTTGAACACCCACTTGCATCCCAATGGTTTGCAACCATAGGGACGATCAGTGATTTCCCATGTCCCATTAGCCATGATGGAATCCATCTCGCTACGGACCGCAGCTTTCCAGTAATAAGCATCTGGAGAAGCATACGCTTCTGAAATAGAAGTGGGATTATCATCCACGAGGTATACGAAGAAATCATCACCAAAGGTCTTTGCAGTCCTTTGTCTCTTGCCCCTACCACGGGCTTCCTCGTCATCCTCCTCAGGATTTTCATCATGTGTTTGTTCATAGTATTCCATAGGAATGGCAGGCTCAGGAGTTATCTCAGATTCCTGTCTAGAAGTGCTTTGCATATCTCTCATGGGAAATATATCCTCAAAGAATGTAGCATCCCTCGACTCCATTATTGTACCGACCTTCACGTCAGGTACCTCAGATTTCACTACTAGAAATCTATAGCCTACGCTATTCTTAGCATATCCCAAATTAACACAGTCCACAGTCTTTGGTCCAAGCTTACGCTTCTTGGGGATCGGTACATTGACTTTCGCCAAGCAGCCCCAAGTACGTAAGTATGAGAGCTCGTCCTTCTCTTCGACCACTCTTCGTAGGGAGTGACCTCATTATCTTTTGTAGGAACTTTATTCAGGACATGACACGCGGTCAATATAGCCTCCCCCCACCATGCCTTGGATAAACCCGATGTATCTAACATGGCGTTAACCAAATCAGTTAGAGTACGGTTTTTCCGCTCGGCAACCCCGTTTGACTGGGTGAATAGGGAGGCGTCCTCTCATGAATAATGTCGTGTTCCGCACAAAATGAATCAAATTCGTTTGAGAAGTACTCTCCACCACGATCAGAACGGACTCGTTTAATTTTCTTTTCAAGTTGATTCTCAACTTCTGCCTTATAGATTTTAAAGTAGTGTAGAGCCTCATCTTTAGTATTTAACAGATACACATAGCAAAATCTAGTGGAATTATCTATCAATGACATGAAGTATTTCTTTCCACTTTTAGTCAACACACCATTCATCTCACAAAGATCAGAATGTATGAGTTCTAATGGTGCCAAGTGTCTCTCCTCTGCAGCCTTGTGAGGCTTGCGAGGTTGCTTTGCTTGCACACACGAATGGCATTTAGAACCTTTGGCTAAAGTGAAAGTTGGGATTAAATTCAGTTTTGCTAGCCGCGACATAACACCGAAACTTATGTGACAAAGACGTGAATGCCAAACTTCAGATTCATTAACACTCGAATGAATATTGTTCACAACTTTATTACAAAAATTTGCAAGAGAAAGGCGGAACAGACCTCCGCATTCATAACCTTTTCCAACAAAAAGTCCATATTTCGTAACTACTACTTTATTAGACTCGAATACCAACTTAAACCCTTCTCTACACAGAAGGGGGCCACTAACGAGATTCTTCTTGATGGCGGGGACATGTTGCACGTCCTTCAGCTGCACGATCCTTCCCGAAGTAAACTTCAGATCGACCGTGCCAACACCAAGAACAGAAGCACTCGCGCCATTCCCCATCAATACGGACCCGCGACCGGTGGCCTGATAAGAAGAGAACAATGATAAGCCAGCACACACATGAATATTTGCACCTGTGTCCACCCACCAATCGGTGGACTGACAAACTGTAAATACAGTAAGTAAATTACCGTACCCAGATGCACCACTTTCATTGTTGCCCACAATCATATTGGTAGACTTGGAGTCCTGTGTCGGCTTCTTGTACTTGTTTGGGCATTTGTTCGCCCAATGTTCCTCTGAACCACAAGTATAGCAGCCATCTCCCTTCTTATTCTTCTTGAAGGGCTTCTTTCCCTTCTTCTTGAAGTTGGTATTCTGTTGGACAGAATTCTTTCCCTTGGGCTTGTGAGAATTGAAGTTCCTCTGATGTACCATGTTGGCAGCAGAAGAGCTTTCCACCGCTTTTCCATTGGAGTCCTTTGCTCTCGAGTTCTGCTCAACACTCAGATGGCCGATGATGTCCTCTACTGAGAACTCACGCCTCTGATGTTTCAGAGTAGTAGCAAAGTTCCTCCAGGAATTAGGGAGCTTAGCAATTATACAGCCCGCGACAAACTTTCCCGGCAAATTGCACTTAAGAACCTCAAGTTCCTTAGCTATGCATATTATCTCATGAGCTTGTTCCAATACAGAACGGTTGTCAACCATCTTGTAATCGTGGAACTGCTCCATAACATACATCTCACTCCCAGCATCGGTGGCCCCGAATTTAGATTCGAGCGCCTCCCACAAGTCCTTGGCAACATGCATATGTAAATATGCATCAACCAGCTTATCTCCGATCACGCTAATGACTGCTCCAAGGAATAGGACGGTGGCCTCCTTAAACATCTTCTCCTGTTCAGGAGTGATAGTTTCCGTAGGAGTGACACCGGCTACCCAGAACACGTTCATAGCTGTGAGCCATAAGGTGGTTCTCGTTTGCCAACGCTTGAAAAAGTACCGGTAAACTTATCCGGTTTCAGTGCAGCAGCAAAACCATTACTCGAAAAATTCCTACAGACATTATGTTTTTGGATTGTTGAGTAAATAGGCAATTTTCCGAGCAGATTAATCCATGAAATAATTACTAACATGGCATTGACTAGGTTCATGACATACTGATCACGGAGTATACTAGCAAGTACTACGCATATAGCAGAAACATCTACGCATATAGGCAATACTACTAGTGCAGACAGAAACATGAGAGAGACAAACACATCATACCCTCCGATCGGCCAGTTGGCCGTAGCAGCGGCGGCGGCGGCGTCAGTATCCTCTGCCGCCTTCTTCTCGGCTTTGTCCTTCTCGCGGAGACGGTCAGCTTCGCTTGGTGAAGACATGGTGATGACGAGGGCGACGCGGACGTAGACGAAGCAGACGGACGGAGGCGAGCAGTCGCGTGATCGCTCCCCAAAAACCTAATCGCCCCTCTCCCGTACAGGAACCGGAGAGGCGAGGTTTCGGAGGCCTGTTCTCCCGTCGACCGTGTACGCGGTAAACGGGACGGAGTCGCCGGCGGCAGCAGCAGTCAAGGAACGAACGCGTGAGGCAGATGTGATCTGATTCTCGTGATGGCTAGGGTAGGCGATAGCCTGCTTATAAAGGCGGGTGGGTGGAGAGACGTGGGCCAAATCCAGCCACGATCCGACGTCTCGGATCGTGCCTTGTCCGTTACGAATTCTCCGTTCCTGACCGGCAAAAATAAGCGCGTAGGTATGAGCTCGGCTCGGCTCATTCCCGCGGCACGGCGTGATGAGGCGTGGCGTGGCAAGGCGGGCGGCGGAGGAGGAGTGCGCGAGGGCACCTTCTCTTCTCACTCTCCAATAGCATGTGGAGGAGAGACCCTTATAAAGGGGTCCAACTTCTCCTCCACTAGCGGGGTGGGACTAAACTTCCCACCACCTTGTCATGCCACCACCTACATGGGCCCTTGGAGATTTTTCTGAAATTTGTCTTATGGGCCTAAGGCCCATCTCTAATTTCAACATTATATGCTACAAAAAGTACAGTACTGGATTCACATTTGAAAAAGGGTGTGAATGGTAGTGTTTTTAGTGCATGTAACTCATATTTTGTTGGTCGAATTGATAGTAAAAATTAGACTCAAAATAAGAGGTGACCTTGTAGTAAATAGAAGTAACAACTCGAGGCAAATCCAACGTTGATCATCAAATGATGAGTAAATAGCATAAAACTACCACGATTCCGGACAGGGTTCTGACAAACTACCACTTTTCAAAATTTTCCAAAATTCTACCACAACATAGGTTTGTTGTTTCAAAAAAATATCATTGTTAATTAATTGTATTGTAATCCAATTTAGACGGATTGGGCCCGTATGTAAGGACGATGTGGCATGTCAACATCGTTAGTGTTGAAAATATGCCCTAGAGGTCAAGGTTTCCTGGCCATATTTCCTCGGTCAAGACTGGGATTTGTCACTCCGTATGACGGAGAGGTATCTTGGGGCGCACTCGGTAATACAACATCACAACAAGCCTTGCAAGCAATGTGACTAAGAAGTTAGTCATAGGATCTTGTATTACGGAGCGAGTAAAGAGACTTGTCGTATTATTTTCCTTTATGAGAGAAGCCTCTAGTGAAACCTATGGCCCCCGGGTCTATTTTCCATATCATATTTTCAGATCTATAAACCAAAAATACCAAAAAATACTTTGCTGCAATTTATTTACTTTAGTTTTACTTTCAGATCTATCAATATTTTATATCTATCTCTATCAGATCTCATCCTTGCAAATAACTCTCAAGGGATTGACAACCCCTTTATAGTGTTGGGCGCAAAGTGTTTGATTATTTGTGTAGGTACTACTATTGGAGTCTTGCTTGTTCCTCTTACTGGATTGATACCTTGGTTCTCAACAAACTGAGGGAAATACTTATCTACTTTGCTGCATCACCCTTTCCTCTTCAAGGAAAAAACCAACGCAAGCTCAAGAGGTAGCAAGAAGGATTTCTGGCGCGTTGCCGGGGAGGATACATAGCAAGATCACCAAGTACCCATCACAAAATCATCTTTTGCATTTATTTTATTTGCCATTTTCCTCTCGTTTTCCTCTCTCCCACTTCTAAAAAGATTTTTAGAAAATACCAAAAAGATTTGTCTTTTTATTCGCCCTTTTTCCGTTCGTCTTTTTGTTTGCTTGCTTGTGTGCTAGATTGCTTTGTCACGATGGCTCAAGAGAATACCAAGTTATGTGAATTTTCCACTACTAATAATAATGATTTTATTAGTATTCTGATTGCTCCCACCACTAGTGCGGAATCTTGTGAAATTAATGTTGGGGAACGTCGCATGGGAAACAAAAATTTTCCTACGCGCACGAAGACCTATCATGATGATGTCCATCTACGAGAGGGGATGAGTGATCTACGTACCCTTGTAGATCGTACAGCAGAAGCGTTAGAGAACGCGGTTGATGTAGTGGAACGTCCTCACGTCCCTCGATCCGCCCCGCGAACAATCCCGCGATCAGTCCCACGATCTAGTACCGAACGGACGGCACCTCCGCGTTCAGCACACGTACAGCTCGACGATGATCTCGGCCTTCTTGATCCAGCAAGAGAGACGAAGAGGTAGAAGAGTTCTCCGGCAGCGTGACGGCGCTCCAGAGGTTGGTGATGACCTTGTCTCAGCAGGGCTCCGCCCGAGCTCCGCAGAAACGCGATCTAGAGGAAAAACCGTGCAGGTATGTGGTCGGGCAGCCGTGAGAAAGTCGTCTCAAATCAGCCCTAATTGCTCCATATATATAGGAGGTGTTGGAATTATGCCCTAGAGGCAATAATAAATGTATAGTTATTATTATAATTCCTGTATCAAGATAATAGTTTATTATCCATGCTATAATTGTATTGAATGAAGACTCATTTACATGTGTGGATACATAGACAAAACACCATCCCTAGCATGCCTCTAGTTGGCTAGCCAGTTGATCAATGATAGTCAGTGTCTTCTGATTGTGAACAAGGTGTTATTGCTTGATAACTGGATCACGTCATTGGGAGAATCACGTGATGGACTAGACCCAAACTAATAGACGTAGCATGTTGATCGTGTCATTTTGTTGCTACTGTTTTCTGCGTGTCAAGTATTTATTCCTATGACCATGAGATCATATAACTTACTGACACCGGAGGAATGCTTTGTGTGTATCAAACGTCGCAACGTAACTGGGTGACTATAAAGATGCTCTACAGGTATCTCCGAAGGTGTTAGTTGAGTTAGTATGGATCAAGACTGGGATTTGTCACTCCGTGTGACGGAGAGGTATCTCGGGGCCCACTCGGTAATGCAACATCACACACAAGCCTTGCAAGCAATGTAACTTAGTGTAAGTTGCGGGATCTTGTATTACGGAACGAGTAAAGAGACTTGCCGGTAAACGAGATTGAAATAGGTATGCGGATACTGACGATCAAATCTCGGGCAAGTAACATACCGAAGGACAAAGGGAATGACATACGGGATTATACGAATCCTTGGCACTGAGGTTCAAACGATAAGATCTTCGTAGAATATGTAGGATCCAATATGGGCATCCAGGTCCCGCTATTGGATATTGACCGAGGAGTCTCTCGGGTCATGTCTACATAGTTCTCGAACCCGCAGGGTCTGCACACTTAAGGTTCGACGTTGTTTTATGCGTATTTGAGTTATATGGTTGGTTACCGAATGTTGTTCGGAGTCCCGGATGAGATCACGGACGTCATGAGGGTTTCCGGAATGGTCCGAAAACGAAGATTGATATATAGGATGACCTCGTTTGATTACCGGAAGGTTTTCGGAGTTACCGGGAATGTACCGGGAATGACGAATGGGTTCCGGGAGTTCACCGGGGGGGCAACCCACCCCGGGGAAGCCCATAGGCTTTGGGGAGACACACCAGCCCTTAGTGGGCTGGTGGGACAGCCCCAAAGGGGCCTATGCGCCAAGGATAAGAAATCAAAGGAAAAGAAAAAAAAAAGAGGGAGGAGGTGGGAAGGGAGGAGGACTCCCTCCCACCAAACCTAGTCCAACTCGGTTTGGGGGGGAGAGTCCTCCCCCTTGGCTCGGCCGACTCCTTGGGGGTCCTTGGACCCCAAGGCAAGGCCCCCCCTCCCTCCTCCTATATATATGGAGCAATTAGGGCTGATTTGAGACGACTTTCTCACGGCTGCCCGACCACATACCTCCACGGTTTTTCCTCTAGATCGCGTTTCTGCGGAGCTCGGGCGGAGCCCTGCTGAGACAAGGTCATCACCAACCTCCGAAGCGCCGTCACGCTGCCGGAGAACTCTTCTACCTCTCCGTCTCTCTTGCTGGATCAAGAAGGCCGAGATCATCGTCGAGCTGTACGTGTGCTGAACGCGGAGGTGCCGTCCGTTCGGTACTAGATCGTGGGACTGATCGCGGGATTGTTCGCGGGGCGGATCGAGGGACGTGAGGACGTTCCACTACATCAACCGCGTTCTCTAACGCTTCTGTTGTACGGTCTACAAGGGTACATAGATCACTCATCCCCTCTCGTAGATGGACATCACCATGATAGGTCTTCGTGCGCGTAGGAAAATTTTTGTTTCCCATGCGACGTTCCCCAACAGTGGTATCAGAGCTAGGTTCATCCGTAGATGTCTTCTCGAGTAGAACACAAAAGTTTTTGTGGGCGGTGATGTGCGCTTTGCTGCCCTCCTTAGTCTTTTCTTGATTCCGCGGTATTGTTGGATTGAAGCGGCTTGGACCGACATTACTCGTACGCTTACGAGAGACTGGTTTCATCGTTACGAGTAACCCCTTTGCTCAAAGATGACTGGCAAGTGACGGTTTCTCCAACTTTAGTTGAATCGGATTTGACCAAGGAGGTCCTTGGATGAGGTTAAATAGCAACTCATATATCTCCGTTGTGGTGTTTGCGTAAGTAAGATGCGATCCTACTAGATACCCTTGGTCACCACGTAAAACATGCAACAACAAAATTAGAGGACGTCTAACTTGTTTTTGCAGGGTATGATTGTGATGTGATATGGCCAACGATGTGATGTGATATATTGGATGTATGAGATGATCATGTTGTAATAGAAATATCGACTTGCACGTCGATGGTACGGCAACCGGCAGGAGCCATAGGGTTGTCTTTATACTAACGTTTGTGCTTGCAGATGCGTTTACTATTTTGCTAGGATGTAGCTTTAGTAGTAATAGCATAAGTAGCATGACAACCCCGATGGCAACACGTTGATGGGTGATCATGGTGTGGCGTCGGTGACAAGAAGATCGTGCCGGTGCTTTGGTGATGGAGATCAAGAAGCACGTGATGATGGCCATATCATGTCACTTATGAATTGCATGTGATGTTAATCCTTTTATGCACCTTATTTTGCTTAGAACGACGGTAGCATTATGAGGTGATCTCTCACTAAAATTTCAAGACGAAATTGTGTTCTCCCCGACTGTGCACCGTTGCTACAGTTCGTCGTTTCGAGACACCACGTGATGATCGGGTGTGATAGACTCAACGTTCACATACAACGGGTGCAAAACAGTTGCGCACGCGGAACACTCGGGTTAAGCTTGACGAGCCTAGCATGTGCAGACATGGCCCCGGAACACATGAGACCGAAAGGTCGATCATGAATCATATAGTTGATATGATTAGCATAGGGATGCTTACCACTGAAACTACTCTCGACTCACGTGATGATCGGACTTGGGATAGTGTAAGTGGATCATGAACCACTCAAATGACTAGAGAGATGTACTTTTTGAGTGGGAGTTTAGCATATAATTTGATTAAGTTGAACTCTAATTATCTTGAACATAGTCTAAGTCCACTTTGAATATATTTGTGTTGTAGATCATGGCTCACGCGACAGTCATCCTGAATTTTAATACGTTCCTAGAGAAAGCTAAGTTGAAAGATGATGGAAGCAACTTTGTAGACTGGGCTCGTAATCTTAAGCTAATCTTACAAGCTGGGAAGAAGGATTATGTCCTTAATGCTGCGCTAGGAGATGAACCACCCGCTACGGCTGATCAGGATGTTAAGAATGCTTGGTTAGCACGTAAGGAGGACTACTCAATAGTTCAATGTGCAGTCTTGTATGGCTTAGAACCGGGACTTCAACGTCGCTTTGAGCGTCATGGAGCATTTGAGATGTTCCAGGAGTTGGAGTTTATCTTTCAGAAGAACGCCCGGATCGAGAGGTATGAGACCTCCGATAAATTCTATGCTTGCAAGATGGAGGAAAACTCGTCTGTCAGTGAACATGTGCTCAAAATGTCTGGGTACTCAAACCGTCTAGCTGAACTGGGGATTGAACTCCCGCAAGAAGCTATCACTGACAGAATCCTTCAATCACTGCCGCCAAGCTATAAAGGCTTTGTGTTGAACTACAACATGCAAGGGATGAACAAGTCTCCCGGCGAGTTGTTTGTGATGCTGAAAGTCGCAGAGTCTGAACTCCGTAAAGAGCATCAAGTGTTGATGGTGAGCAAGACCACTAGTTTCAAGAGAAACGGCAAAGGCAAGAAGGGCAATTCGAAGAAGAGCGGCAAGCCTGTTGCCAATCCGCCGAAGAAACCCAAGGCTGGACCTAAGCCTGAAACAGAGTGCTTCTATTGCAAGGGTATGGGTCACTGGAAGCGCAATTGCCCCAAGTATCTGGCAGATAAGAAGGCGGGCAAAGAAAAATCAGGTATATTTGATATACATGTTATTGATGTGTACTTAACCGGCTCTCGTAGTAGTGCCTGGGTATTTGATACCGGTTCTGTTGCTCATATTTGCAACTCGAAGCAGGAACTGCGGAATAGACGAAGGCTGGCGAAAGACGAAGTGACGATGCGCGTAGGAAATGGTTCCAAGGTTGATGCAATCGCCGTCGGCACAGTGTCACTTCAGCTACCATCGGGATTAGTGATGAACTTAAATCATTGTTATTTAGTGCCTGCGTTGAGCATGAACATTATATCTGGATCTTGTTTATTGCGAGACGGTTACTCTTTTAAGTCTGAGAATAATGGTTGTTCTATTTCTATGAGTAACATCTTTTATGGTCATGCACCGAATGTGAGAGGATTGTTCATATTGAATCTTGATAGCGATACGCATATACATAACATTGAGGCCAAAAGAGTTAGAGTAAACAATGATAGCGCCATATTTTTGTGGCACTGCCGCTTGGGTCATATTGGTGTAAAGCGCATGAAGAAACTCCATGCTGATGGACTTTTGGAGTCACTTGACTTTGATTCACTTGACACGTGCGAACCATGCCTCATGGGCAAGATGACTAAAACTCCGTTCTCCGGAACAATGGAGCGTGCAAGTGACTTGTTGGAAATCATACATACCGATGTGTGTGGTCCAATGAGCGTAGAGGCACGCGGCGGATATCTTTATTTTCTCACCTTCACTGACGATTTGAGTAGATATGGTTATGTCTACTTGATGAAGCATAAGTCTGAAACATTTGAAAAGTTCAAGCAATTTCAGAGTGAAGTGGAAAATCATCGTAACAAGAAGATCAAGTTCCTGCGGTCTGATCGTGGGGGTGAATATCTGAGTTTCGAGTTTGGTGCTCACTTAAGACAATGTGGAATTGTTTCGCAGTTAACACCGCCTGGAACACCACAGCGTAATGGTGTGTCCGAACGTCGTGATTGTACTTTGTTAGAGATGGTGCGATCTATGATGTCTCTTACTGATTTGCCGTTATCATTTTGGGGTTATGCATTAGAAACAGCTGCATTCACTTTAAATAGGGCACCATCAAAATCAGTTGAGACGACACCATACGAACTGTGGTATGGCAAAAGGCCAAAGTTGTCGTTTCTTAAAGTTTGGGGATGTGATGCTTATGTCAAAAAGCTTCAGCCTAAAAAGCTGGAACCCAAAGCGGAAAAATGCGTCTTCATAGGTTACCCAAAAGAAACAGTTGGGTACACCTTCTATCTCAAATCCGAGGGCAAAGTGTTTGTTGCTAAGAACGGAACTTTTCTCGAGAAGGAGTTTCTCTCGAGAGAATTGAGTGGGAGGAAGATAGAACTTGACGAGGTTGTCGAACCTCTCATCCCTCTGGATGGTGGCGCAGGGCAAGGGGAAACCTCTGTCATTGCGACGCCGGTTGAGGAGGAAGTTAATGATGATGATCATGAAACTCCAGTTCAAGTTTCTGTTGAACCACGCAGGTCGACGAGATCACGCGCTGCTCGAGAGTGGTACGGTAATCCCGTCTTATCAATCATGTTGTTAGACAACAATGAACCTGCAAATTATGAAGAAGCAATGGTGGGCCCAGATTCCAACAAATGGCTAGAAGCCATGAAATCCGAGATAGGATCCATGTATGAGAACAAAGTGTGGACTTTGGAGATACTACCTGAGGGCCGCAAGGCTATTCAGAACAAATGGATCTTTAAGAAGAAGACGGACGCTGACGGTAATGTGACCGTTTATAAAGCTCGACTTGTGGCAAAGGGTTTTTCACAAGTTCCAGGAATTGACTACGATGAGACTTTCTCTCCCGTGGCAATGCTTAAGTCCGTCAGAATCATGTTAGCAATAGCTGCATTTTTCGATTATGAAATCTGGCAGATGGATGTCAAAACGGCGTTCCTTAATGGTTTCCTTAAGGAAGAGTTGTATATGATGCAACCCGAAGGTTTTGTCGATCCTAAAAGTGTTAACAAGGTGTGCAAGCTCCAGCGATCCATTTATGGACTGGTGCAAGCATCTCGGAGTTGGAACAAACGCTTTGATGAGGTGATCAAAGCATTTGGGTTTATACAAGTGGTTGGAGAATCTTGTACTTACAAGAAAGTGAGTGGGAGCTCTGTGGCGTTTCTAATATTATATGTAGATGACATATTACTGATTGGAAACAACGTAGAGCTTTTGGAGAGCATAAAAGGTTACTTGAATAAAAGTTTCTCTATGAAGGACCTAGGAGAAGTTGCTTACATTCTAGGCATTAAGATCTATAGGGATAGATCAAAACGCCTGATAGGACTTTCACAAAGCACATACCTTGATAAAGTTTTGAAGAGGTTCAAAATGGAACAGTCCAAGAAAGGGTTCTTGCCAGTGTTACAAGGTACGAGATTGAGTAAGACTCAGTGCCCAGCAACTGATGAAGATAGAGAGCATATGCGCTCCGTCCCCTATGCTTCAGCCATAGGTTCTATCATGTATGCGATGTTGTGCACTAGACCGGATGTTAGCCTGGCCATAAGTATGGCAGGTAGGTTCCAAAGTAATCCAGGAGTGGATCACTGGACAGCGGTCAAGAATATCCTGAAGTACCTGAAAAGGACTAAGGAGATGTTTCTCGTGTATGGAGGTGACGAAGAGCTCGCCATAAAAGGTTACGTCGATGCAAGCTTTGACACAGATCCGGACGACTCTAAGTCGCAAACCGGATACGTATTTATTCTTAATGGGGGTGCAGTAAGCTGGTGCAGTTCCAAGCAAAGCGTCGTAGCAGATTCTACATGTGAAGCGGAGTACATGGCTGCCTCGGAGGCGGCTAAGGAGGGTGTCTGGATGAAGCAGTTCATGACGGATCTTGGAGTGGTGCCAAGTGCACTGGATCCAATAACCTTGTTCTGTGACAACACTGGTGCCATTGCCTTAGCAAAGGAACCAAGGTTTCACAAGAAGACCAGACACATCAAACGACGCTTCAACCTCATCCGCGACTACGTCGAGGAGGAGGACGTAAATATATACAAAGTGCACACGGATCTGAATGTAGCAGACCCGCTGACTAAACCTCTTCCACGGCCAAAACATGATCGACATCAGAACTGTATGGGTGTTAGATTTATTACAATGTAATTCACATCGTGATGTGAGGGCTAGATTATTGACTCTAGTGCAAGTGGGAGACTGTTGGAATTATGCCCTAGAGGCAATAATAAATATATAGTTATTATTATAATTCCTGTATCAAGATAATAGTTTATTATCCATGCTATAATTGTATTGAATGAAGACTCATTTACATGTGTGGATACATAGACAAAACACCGTCCCTAGCATGCCTCTAGTTGGCTAGCCAGTTGATCAATGATAGTCAGTGTCTTCTGATTATGAACAAGGTGTTATTGCTTGATAACTGGATCACGTCATTGGGAGAATCACGTGATGGACTAGACCCAAACTAATAGACGTAGCATGTTGATCGTGTCATTTTGTTGCTACTGTTTTCTGCGTGTCAAGTATTTATTCCTATGACCATGAGATCATATAACTTACTGACACCGGAGGAATGCTTTGTGTGTATCAAACGTCGCAACGTAACTGGGTGACTATAAAGATGCTCTACAGGTATCTCCGAAGGTGTTAGTTGAGTTAGTATGGATCAAGACTGGGATTTGTCACTCCGTGTGACGGAGAGGTATCTCGGGGCCCACTCGGTAATGCAACATCACACACAAGCCTTGCAAGCAATGTAACTTAGTGTAAGTTGCGGGATCTTGTATTACGGAACGAGTAAAGAGACTTGTCGGTAAACGAGATTGAAATAGGTATGCGGATACTGACGATCAAATCTCGGGCAAGTAACATACCGAAGGACAAAGGGAATGACATACGGGATTATACGAATCCTTGGCACTGAGGTTCAAACGATAAGATCTTCGTAGAATATGTAGGATCCAATATGGGCATCCAGGTCCCGCTATTGGATATTGACCGAGGAGTCTCTCGGGTCATGTCTACATAGTTCTCGAACCCGCAGGGTCTGCACACTTAAGGTTCGACGTTGTTTTATGCGTATTTGAGTTATATGGTTGGTTACCGAATGTTGTTCGGAGTCCCGGATGAGATCACGGACGTCACGAGGGTTTTCGGAATGGTCTGGAAATGAAGATTGATATATAGGATCACCTCGTTTGATTACCGGAAGGTTTTCGGAGTTACCGGGAATGTACCGGGAATGACGAATGGGTTCCGGGAGTTCACCGGGGGGGGCAACCCACCCCGGGGAAGCCCATAGGCTTTGGGGAGACACACCAGCCCTTAGTGGGCTGGTGGGACAGCCCCAAAGGGGCCTATGCGCCAAGGATAAGAAATCAAAGGAAAAGAAAAAAAAAGAGGGAGGAGGTGGGAAGGGAGGAGGACTCCCTCCCACCAAACCTAGTCCAACTCGGTTTGGGGGGAGAGTCCTCCCAATTGGCTCGGCCGACTCCTTGGGGGTCCTTGGACCCCAAGGCAAGGCCCCCCCTCCCTCCTCCTGTTGGGGAACGTCGCATGGGAAACAAAAATTTTCCTACGTGCACGAAGACCTATCATGGTGATGTCCATCTACGAGAGGGGATGAGTGATCTACGTACCCTTGTAGATCGTACCGCAGAAGCGTTAGAGAACGCGGTTGATGTAGTGGAACGTCCTCACGTCCCTCGATCCGCCCCGCGAACAATCCCGCGATCAGTCCCACGATCTAGTACCGAACGGACGGCACCTCCGCGTTCAGCACACGTACAGCTCGACGATGATCTCGGCCTTCTTGATCCAGCAAGAGAGACGGAGAGGTTCGCGGGACTGATCGCGGGATTGTACCGGATGGTTTTCGGAGTTACCGGGAATGTACCGGGAATGACCAATGGGTTCCGGGAGTTCACCGGGGGGGCAACCCACCCCGGGGAAGCCCATAGGCCTTGGGGGTGGCGCACCAGCCCTTAGTGGGCTGGTGGGACAGGCCAAGAAGGCCCTATGCGCCATAGGAAGAAAATCAAAGAGAAAAGAAAAAAAGAGGAGGTGGGAAAACGGGGAAGGACTCCTCCTTCCAAACCTAGTTGGACTCGGTTTGGAAGGGGAGATCTCCCCCCCCCCCTTGGCTCGGCCGAAGCCCTTAGGGGTCCTTGGACCCCAAGGCAAGGCTCACCCTCTTCCCCCTATATATACGGAGGTTTTAGGGCTGATTTGAGACAACTTTGCCACGGCAGCCCGACCACATATCTCCACGGTTTTACCTCTAGATCGCGTTTCTGCGGAGCTCGGGCGGAGCCCTGCTGAGACGAGATCATCACCAACCTCCGGAGCGCCGTCACGCTTCCGGAGAATTCTTATACCTCTCCGTCTCTCTTGCTGGATCAAGAAGGCCGAGATCATCGTCGAGTTGTACGTGTGCTGAACGCGGAGGTGCCGTCCGTTCGGCACTAGATCGTGGGACTGATCGCGGGACGGTTCGCGGGGCGGATCGAGGGACGTGAGGACGTTCCACTACATCAACCGCGTTCACTAACGCTTCTGCTATACGGTCTACAAGGGTACGTAGATCACACATCCCCTCTCGTAGATGGACATCACCATGATAGGTCTTCGTGCGCGTAGGAAATTTTTTGTTTCCCATGCGACGTTCCCCAACAGATGTCGCATCAGATCTAAATACTTTCTTTGAGTTGTGTGATATGCAAAAGAAGAAAGATGTGGATAATGAAATTGCTAAATTAAAGTTATTTCTTTTCTCATTACGAGAGTGTGCCAAAACTTGGTTTTCATCTTTACCTAAAAATAGTATTGATTCATGGAATAAGTGTAAATATGCTTTTATTTCCAAGCACTTTCCGCCCACTAAGATTATCTCCCTTAGGAACGATATAATGAATTTTAATCAACTTGATCATGAGCATGTTGCACAATCTTGGGAGAGGATGAAATTAATGATTAGGAATTACCCCGCGCATGGTTTGAGCTTATGGATGATTATACAAATTTTTATGCGGGATTAAATTTTCCTTCTAGAAATCTTTCAGATTCCGCTGTGGGTGGTACTTTTATGGAAATCACATTAGGAGAATCTACTAAACTCCTAGATAATATTATGGTAAATTACTCTCAATGGCATACCGAAAGATCTCCTACTAGCAAAAAAGTGCATGCTATGGAAGAATGAAATACTTTGAGTGGAAAGTTGGATAAATTAATGAAATTGTTTGCTAGTAAGAATGCTCCTATTGATCCCAATGATATGCCTTTATCTTCTTTGATTGGAAATAATAATGAATCTATGGATGTGAATTTTGTTGGTACGAACAATTTTGACAATAACGCGTATATAGGTAATTTTAATCCTAGGCCGTTTCCTAGTAATTCCTCTTATAATTATGGTAGATCCTGCAACAATTCTTATGGAAATTATAATAAGATTCCCTCTGATCTTGAGAATAATATTAAAGAATGCATTAGCTCTCAAAAAGGTCCCAGTGCTATGATTGAAGAAAAATGCTCAAGAATGATGATTTGGCTAGGATCGTTGATAGAATTTCTCTTGAGATTGATTGTTTGGAAATTAGATCTATTCCACCCAAGCATGATATTAATGAGCCTTTAAAATCTATGAGAATTTCTATTGATAAGTGTAAAGAAAGAACCGCTAGAATACATGCTAAGCGTGAATGGCTTGAAAAGGTGTTTTCTCGTGATAGTATTGATGAAGATCTAAAAGTGATTGTGACACCTATTGAATCTTTGTTTTCTAGCATAAATCCTGAAAAATATGGGACTGAAGATGAGTCAACTTTAGCTAAAAGGCATCCCAATGATTTAGAGTTCATAGATCTTAGTGATAAGATTGATAAAGGTGGGTTGGAAGAGGTCAAAACTTTAAATAGCAATGAGCCCACTCTTTCGGATTTCAAGGATTTTAATTATGATAGTAGCTCTTTAATTGATTGTGTTTCCTTGTTTCAATCCATGTTAAATTATCCACATGCTTATAGTCAAAATAAGGCTTTTACTAAACATATTTTGGATGCCATGATGAAATCTTTTGAAGAGAAACTTGAGTTGGAGGTCTCTATACCTAGAAAACTTTATGATGAGTGGGAACCTACCACTAGAATTAAAAATTAAAGATTATGAGTGCCATGTTTTGTGTGATTTGGGTGCTAGCGTTTCCACGATTCCAAAAACTTGATGTGATGTGTTAGGATTCCATGAATTTGATGATTGTTCTCTAAATTTGCATCTAGCAGATTCCGTAATTAACAAACCTGCGGGAAGGATTAATGATGTTCTTATTGTTGCTAATAGGAATTATGTGCCCATAGATTTCATTGTTCTTGGTATAGAATGCAATCATACATGTCCTATTATTCTTGGTAGATCCTTCCTTAGAACGATTGGTGCAATTATTGATACGAAGGAAGGTAATATTAGATTCCAATTCCCATTAAGGAATGGAATGGAGCACTTATTTCCTAGAAAGAAAATAAGATTAACTTATGAATCTATAATGAGAGCTACCTATGGATTTCATACCAAAGATGATAATACTTAGATCTATTGCATTATGCCTAGCTAGGGGCGTTAAACAATAGCGCTTGTTGGGAGGCAACCCAATTTTATTTATTTTGATTTTGTTTTTTTTTTCTATTTGTGTGTAATGCACATATTATTACCTCTATAATAATTGTGTTTTCTTGTTTTAATTAGTGTTTGAGCCAAATAAAACCTTTGGGATGGTCTATGGTGCTTGCAAGTTGATTTTGCTGAAAAACAGAAACTTTTGGTCTCAGTCCAGGAATTTTATAAATTAACTGTAACGTGATTTTGATCTGACTTTATTAAACAATATTGGTTTAAAAATTTCCCAGTTATTCCTAATTTTTCAGAATTTTTGGAGTTATAAAAGTATTCGAAGTAAACAGATTGCTACAGACTGTTCTGTTTTTGACAGATTCTGTTTTCTTTGTGTTGTTTGCTTATTTCGATAAATATATGGGTTGTATCGGGGGGTATGAAACATGGAAAAGTTAGAATACAGTAAATATTACATCAATATAAATAAAGAATGAGTTCACAACAGTACCTAAGTGGTGATTTATCTTTCTTATACTAACGAATTTCATGAGTTTTCTGTTGAGTTTTGTGTTGTGAAGTTTTTAAGTTTTGGGTAAAGATTTGATGGACTATGGAATAAGGAGTGGCAAGAGCCTAATCTTGGGGATACCCAAGGCACCCCAATCCATATTCAAGGATACCAAAGAGCCTAAGCTTGGGGATGCCCCGGAAGGCATCCCCTCTTTCGTCTTCAATCCGTCGGTAAATTTACTTGAGGCTATATTTTTATTCACCACATGATATGTGTTTTGTTTGGAGCATCTTGTATGATATGAGTCTTTACTTTTTAGTTTGCCACAATCATCCTTGCTGCACGCATCTTTTGAGAGAGACACACACACACTGAATCGTGAATTTATTAGAATACTCTTTATGCTTCACTTATATCTTTTGAGCTAGGCAATGTTGCTCTAGTACTTCACTTATATCTTTTAGACCAAGGCAGTGTTGTGGAATTATTAAACTCTCTAACTTCACTTATATTATTTTGAGAGTTCTTTAAACAGCATGGTAATTGATTTAGGTTATGAATTTAGTGCTAATATAATAGGCATCCAAAAAGGGGTATAATAAAAACTTTCATATTAAGTGCATTGAATATGATGAGAAGTTTGATTCCTTGCATATAGTTTTGAAATGTGAGGATGGTGATATGAGAGTCATGCTAGTAAGTAATTGTGAATTAGAAAAAAATACTTGTGTTGAAGCTTGTGATTCCCGTAGCATGCAAGTATGGCGAACCATTGTGTGATGAAGTCGGAGCATGACTTGTTTAATGATTGTCAACCTTTGTGTGGAGGTCGGGATCGCGCGATGGTTAACTCCTACCAACCCTTCTCCTAGGAGCATGCGTCTAATACTTTGCTTCGATAACTAATAGGCTTATGCAATAAGTATGTGAGTTCTTTATGACTAATGTTGAGTTCATGGATTATACGCACTCTCACCCTTCCACATTTGCTAGCCTCTCTAGTACCGCGCGACTTTCGCCGCTACATTAAACCCAGCTTCCTTAAAACAGCCAGCATATATTTTCATCAAAACGAACACCATACCTACCTATTATGGCATTTTCATAGTCATTCCGAGATATATTGCCATGCAACACCACCGTCCCATTTTTATGACACGCATAATCACTTCCATATTGCTTGTAGAGTCATACTTTGTTCTAGCTATCGACTTGTAATCTTTTGAGTTGTAAGTAAATAAAAGTGTGATGATTTTTGCATTATTAGAGCATTGTCCCGTGTGAGAAAAAGGATGATGGAAGCTATGATTCCCTCACAAGTTGGGATGAGTCTCTGGACTTTACAAGAAAAAATAAAAGAGGCCAGCGAAGCCCATAAAAAATAAAAGAGGTCATAGAAGCCCATTCAAAAAAGAAGAAGAAGATGGAAAAAACGAGAGAAAGAGAGAAGGGACAATGCTACTATATTTTTACACACTTGTGCTTCAAAGTAGCACCATGTTCTTCATAGAGAGTCTCCTATGTTGTCACTTTCATATAACTAGTGGTACACATGCACAACCACTTAGTTTTCTTTTTGAGCTTTCATACACTTATAGCTCTAGCGCATTTGTTGCATGGCAATCCCTACTCACTCACATTAATATCTATTGATGGACATCTCCATAGCCCGTTGATATGCCTAGTTGATGTGAGATTATCTTCTTCCTTTCTTTTTGCAACCTCCACCACATTCTATTCCACCTATAGTGGTATACCCATGGCTCACGCTCATGTATTGCGTGAGAGTTGAAAAGGTTTGAGAACATAAAAAGTGTGAAATAGTTGCTTGATTTTCACAGGAGTTGTGCATGATTTAGATACTTTGTGTGGTGAAGATGGAGCATAGCAAGACCATATGATTTTGTAGGAATAACTTTCTAAGACCATGTTATTTCGAAAGGAAGCAATTACCTTATTAGTATGCTTGAAGTATTATTGTTTTTATGTCAATATAGACTTGTGTTTTAAGTCTTATGGATCTAAATATTCATGCCACATTAGAGAATATTGCATAGATATGTTAGGTAGCATTCCACATCAAAAAAATCTATTTTTATCATTTACCAACTTGAGGACGAGCAGGAATTAAGCTTGGGGATGCTGATACGTCTCCAACGTATCTATGATTTTTGATTGTTCCATGCTAGTATAATATATGTTTTGGATGTTTTAAATTCCATTATATGTTGGTTTATATTATTTTTGGGACTAACCTATTAATCTAGAGCCTAGTGTGAGTTTCTGTCTTTTTCACGTTTTTGAATATTGCGATAAGGAATATTAAACGTAGCCCAAACGGAATAAAATCTCTGGAAAGATTTTTTTTTCCTGGACGTGATACGTCTCCATCGTATCTACTTTTCCAAACTCTTTTGCCCTTGTTTTGGACTCTAATTTGCATGATTTGAATGGAACTAACCCAGACTAACGCTGTTTTCGGCACAATTGCCATGGCGTTGTTTTTGCGCAGAAATAAAAGTTCTCGGAATGACCTGAAAATTTACGGAGAATTTTTGTGAAATATATAAAAAATACTGGCGCAAGAATCAACGGAGGAAGTGGAGCATGGAGCCCACAAGCCCACCAGGCGCGGCCCCCCTGGCCAC
The DNA here is from genome assembly GCF_904849725.1 of Hordeum vulgare subsp. vulgare. Lineage (NCBI taxonomy): Eukaryota > Viridiplantae > Streptophyta > Magnoliopsida > Poales > Poaceae > Hordeum > Hordeum vulgare. The sequence continues at coordinate 493,768,748 of NC_058518.1, read as the reverse complement.
GCCTGGCAGGCTAGTGGGGCCCACAAAACTCCACCACCTCCAATCTCAGGTCTATTTAGTCCCTTTCTCCCGAAAAAAATCAAGGAGAAGAGTTCATCGCGTTTTATGATACGGAGGCGCCGCCACCTCCTGTTCTTCATCTCGAGGGCAGATCTGGAGTCCGTTCTGGGCTACGGAGAGGGGAGATCGTCGCCATCGTCATCACCAACCTTCCTTCATCGCCAATTCCATGATGCTCTTCACCGTTCGTGAGTAATCTCATCGTAGGCTTGCTGGACGGTGATGAGTTGGATGAGATCTATCATGTAATCGAGTTAGTTTTTACGGGGATTGATCCCTAGTATCCACTATGTTCTGAGATTGATGTTGCTACTACTTTGCCATGCTTAATGCTTGTCACTAGGGCCCGAGTGCCATGATTTTAGATCTGAACCTATTATGTTGTCGCCAATATATGTGTGTTCTTGATCCTATCTTGCAAGTTGTAGTCACCTACTATGTGTTATGACCCGACAACCCCGGAGTGACAATAGCCGGAACCACTCCCGGAGATGACCATAGTATGAGGAGTTCATGTATTCACTAAGTGTTAATGTGTTGGTCCGGTTCTTTATTAAAAGGAGAACCTTAATATCCCGTAGTTTCCATTAGGACCCCGCTGCCATGGGAGGGATGGACAATAGATGTCATGCAAGTTCTTTTTCCCTAAGCACGTATGACTACATACGGAATACATGCCTACATTACATTGACGAACTGGAGCTAGTTACTTATCTCTCCGTGTTATAACTGTTGCATGATGAATAGCATCCGGCATAATCATCCATCACCGATCCAATGCCTACGAGTCTTTTCCTACTCGTCCTTGCTACGTTACTTTGCCACTACTGTTGTCACTGCTGCTACTGTTACTCTGTTGCTACTGTTGTTACTTTGCTGCTACTGCTGTCACTTTGCTGCTACTGCTTACTGTTGCTACTGCTGCTATCACACTACCTTGCTACTGATACTTTGCTGCAGATACTAAATCTTTCAGGTGTGGTTGACTTGACAACTCAACTGCTAATACTTGAGAATATTCTTTGCCTTCCCCTTGAGTCGAATCAATAAATTTGGGTTGAATACCCTACCCTCGAAAACTGTTGCGATCCCCTATATTTGTGGGTTATCAACACGCAACACACTTGGAGTAGGGGGCAAGGCAGTTGCCGGGAGACCACAAGCCTGCATGGCGCACCCTGGGGGTGGCTGCGCCCCTGTCTTGTGGGCCCCCTGCAGATCTCCTAATCCTAATTCTTGGCCTATAAATTCCCAAATATTCCAGAAACACAAAAGAGGGCCACAAAAATACTTTTACGCCGTCGGGAGCCTATGTTCCCGAGAGATCCAATCTGGGAGCCTTTTCCGGTAATCTGCCTGGGAGGGAATTGATCACGAAGGGCATCTACATCTACTCCATTGCCCCTCCTATGATTTGTGAGTAGTTCACCATAGACCTACGGGTCCATAGCTAGTAGCTAGATGGCTTCTTCTCTCTCTTTGATCTTCAATACCATGTTCTTCATGGGGATTTATCTGATGTAATACTCTTTTGCGGTGTGTTTGTTGAGATACGATGCATTGTGAGTTTATGTTCACATTATCCATGAATATTATTTGAGACTTTTCTGAATTCTTATATGCATGATTTCAAACCTTTGCAAGTCTCTTCGAATTATTTGTTTTGGTTTGGCCAACTAGATTGGTAATTCTTGCAATGGGAGAAGTGCTTAGTTTTGGGTTCAATCTTGCGGTGTCCTCACCCAGTGACAGTAGGGGTAGCGAGGTACGTATTGTATTGTTGCCATCAAGGATAAAAATATGAGGTTTTCATCATATTGCTTGAGTTTATCCCTCTACATCATGCCATCTTACTTAATGCGTTACTCTGTTCTTCATGAACTTAATACTCTAGATGCACGCAGGAGTTGGTCGATGTGTGGAGTAATAGTAGTAGATGCAGAATCGTTTCGGTCTACTTGATACGGACGTGATGCCTATATGCATAATCATTTCCTTGTATATCTTCTTAATTATTTGCTTTTCTATCAATTGCTCAACAGTAATTTGTTCACCCATCGTATTATTTTCCTTTATGAGAGAAACCTCTAGTGAAACCTATGGCCCCCGGGTCTATTTTCCATGTCATATTTTCAGATCTATAAACCAAAAATACTTTGTTGCAATTTATTTACTTGAGTTTTACTTTCAGATCTATCAATATTTTATATCTATCTCTATCAGATATCATCCTTGCAAATAATTCTGAAGGGATTGACAACCCCTTTATAGCGTTGGGTGCAAGTGTTTGATTATTTGTGTAGGTACCATTATTGGAGTCTCGCTTGTTCCTCCTACTGAATTGATACCTTGGTTCTCAACAAACTGAGGGAAATACTTATCTACTTCGATGCATCACCCTTTCCTCTTCAATGGAAAACCAATGCAAGCTCAAGAGGTAGCAGAATGTTGTCACTAGAACGAAGCACGCAAACAGTGGTAATCTATGCATAGATCATGTTGAAGATAGTTGTTATAAAATTGATAGAGCCTAAAATTGATGAAATACTTGATAGATAAAGACTAAAAAATGTTAAATCAACTGCTCCTCGGAATGGCTGATAATACCACTTAAGGATGCAGGAGCTCTAGACGAGCTTCGAGTGACTTTCTGATGGCTCCAATAGCTCTTGATGTCTACTACGCAACCTTCTCCTTGTAGACGTGTTGGGCCTCCAAGTGCAGAGGTTTGTAGGACAGTAGCAATTTTCCCTCAAGTGGGTGACCTAAGGTTTATCAATCCGCAGGAGGCGTAGGATGAAGGTGGTCTCTCTCAAGCAACCCTGCAACCAAATAACAAAGAGTCTCTTGTGTCCCCAACACACCTAATACAATGGTAAGTTGTATAGGTGCACTAGTTCGGCGAAGAAATGGTGAAACAAGTGCAATATGGATGGTAGATATAGATTTTGTAATCTGAAATTACAAAAACAGCAAGGTAACTAGTAACAAAAGTGAGCACGAACGGTATTGCAATGCGTGGAAACAAGGCCTAGGGTTCATACTTTCACTAGTGAAGCTCTCTCAACAATGATAACATAATTGGATCATATAACTAGCCCTCAACGTGCAACAAAGAGTCACTCCAAAGTCACTAATAGCGGAGAACAAACGAAGAGATTATTGTCGGGTACGAAACCACCACAAAGTTATTCTTTCTGATCGATCTATTCAAGAGTCCGTAGTAAAATAACATGAAGCTATTCTTTCCGTTCGATCCATCATAGAGTTCGTACTAGAATAACACCTTAAGATACATATCAACCAAGACCCTAATGTCACCTAGATACTCCATTGTCACCTCAAGTATCCGTGGGCATGATTATACGATATGCATCACACAACCTCAGAATCATCTATTCAACCAACACATAGAACTTCAAAGAGTGCCCCAAAGTTTCTACCAGAGAGTCAAAACGTGTGCCAACACCTGTGCATAGGTTCCCAATGTCACAAACCTGCACGTTGATCACCAAAACATACATCAAGTACTCACATGAATCCACGTGTGCCAACCCATATGCATAGTTTCCAATTGTCACAAACCCGCAAGTTGATCACAGCAGATAGACACGTGCAAGACATACATCAAGTGTTCTCAAACACTCAGTCCGATAAGATAACTTCAAAGGGGAAACTCAATTCATTACAAGGAGAGGGGGGAGAACATCATAAGATCCAACTATAGTAGCAAAGCCCATGGTACATAGAGATCAAGACATCTCAAGAACACGAGAGAGAGAGATCAAACACATAGCTACTGGTACATACCCTCAGCCCCGAGGGAGAACTACTCCCTCCTCGTCATGGAGATCGCCGGGATGATGAAGATGGCCACCGGAGATGGATTCCCCCTCCGGCAGGGTGCCAAAACGGGCTCCAGATTGGTTTTGGGTGGCTACCGAGGCTTGCGGCGGTGGAACTCCCGATCTAGGTCTCTTTCTGGTGGTTTCTGAATTTATAGGAATTTATGGCGGTGGAATTACGTCAGTTGGGCCCACGAGGAGGTCACAAGCGTGCGCAGTGGCGGACCTACGTTAAGAGTTCTGGGGGGAAATGCCCCCACTTGTTTTTTTGCAGTAACTTACTAGCCCATACCGTAATACACTAGTGCCCCCTCTAAGCCTAATTACCTGCCCCCACTAAGCGTAATTCTTTGTCACTGTATGTATTTTCTAAAGCCCAAATACTGGCCCACTACTCATATTATGCAGGTCTGCAGCGCACGTACCAGACACATGCGGATTCCACCATCCCGTATAGCGCTTCAGGCTTAAGTAGTTCGCACGGGACGAACGAAACCCTCGCCTCGCAAACCACCGCCGCCCGTCGCTGCAGTCGCGGCTCATTGCGCCGCACCATGCCGTGTCGTCGTCGGTGATCGCCCACTTCCCGTCGCCCTTCGTCGCGGCTTCCGCCATCGTGATCCCGGCCTTCCATGCGACGTCGCAGTGGGCAGCGGCAAGCCGGCAGTACAATCTCATCCAGTCCCTTGATCTCATCTCTTGCAATTTCTTAATTCCAATTGACATCAAGTTCACGGTAAATTCCTATAAGTTTTGGTCTCAAACTTTTTGTTCGTTGCTTCTATATTAAGGACCACCGTCTAGTTAATAAAGACCACCTAGGCAGTTCTTTCGTTGCATCTTAGATTCTTAGTCTAGTTAATTTATGTGTAGTAATTTATCATTTTGTGTGACTAGGTCAGTAGAAACAATTTTTTTGTTTAACATTCGAGAGTTTGCAATGTAATATTACATGAAAGCTAATGGAGAGATTTTATAAAAAATCAACAAGTTCCAGTTCCAAGATTCCTGAACTAGTTGATTTGGATGAGCTTCCTAGGGATCCATCTAAAAGGAAGAGAATTGTAGATTACAATCCCAACCAGCATGAGGATATACGAAGGAAGTACTTGATGTGGGGTCCTCATCGACCTTGTCCTAAAACATATAAGCCAAGGATGTTTGGGAAGACCAATAGGTATTTTAATCCTGATTGGTATGATGATTATGGTGGTAATTGGCTAGAGTATTGTCAGGAAAAAGACAATGCATATTGCTTGTGTTGCTATTTATTCAGGGATAACATCAAAGGAAATAAACCTGGGCATGATGCATTTATAGTAGATGGCTTTCACAACTGGAAGAAGCCAGAAAGATTTTTAACTCACGTAGGTGATCGCAACAGTTTCCACAATAGAGCAGTAAAAAATTCTGAGGACCTACTAAATATGGATCAATCTATCCCGACAGCCTTATAGAAGCAAACTGAAATTGAGAAAACTGAGCATCTTATTCGGGTCAATGCTGCAATTGATGTTTGTCGGTATTTGTTTCATCAGGGACAATCATTTCGTGGTCATGATGAATCAGAAGATTCGGTAAATAAAGGTAATTATCTGCAGTTGATGGAGTATACTATTAGTCAGAATGAAGTTGTAGCCAAGGCATTCAAAAAATGCCCCAACTAACAATCAAATGTTGTCTCAAAAAATTCAGAAAAGTATTACTGAATGCTTTGCAGAAGAGATCTTATCGTGCATTTTGCAAGAAATTGGTACTGATGTGTTCAGCTTATTAGTTGACGAGTGTCGGGATATTTCTGACAAAGAACAGATGGCATTGGTTCTACGATACGTGAGTGGTGGACTTCCATACGAGAGGTTTGTAGGTGTTGTTCAAGTTGAGGAGACAACAGCTAATTTTCTGAAGTCAAAAATTGATTTCATGATTGCAAAGTTTGGCTTGAGTACAAGACAAGTGAGAGGACAAGGGTACGACGGCGCTAGTAATATGGCTGGTGAGTTTAATGGTTTGCAAGCAAAAATTATGAGAGAGAATAGTTCAGCTTTTGTACATTGTTTTGCTCACAAACTTAACTTGGTTGTTGTCGCCATTGCAAAGAAAATCGCTGATGTTGGAGACTTCTTTGATATGATATCACTTATGATGACAGTTGTTGGATCATCTTGTAAGAGAAAGGATAAACTTAGAGAGCACCATCAAGAAGAAGTGAGGAAAGCAATTGGTAAGGGCGAAATTGCTACAGGAACCGGGTTAAATCAAGAGCTTTCTCTTCAAAGACCAGGAGATACTAGATGGAACTCTCACTACAGAACTTTGGTAGGTTTGTCAAAGATGTTTCCCTCGGTGATTAAAGTGCTAGAATATGTTGAGGAAGATGGTACTGATCCTATTAAGAAACGTCAAGCTAGTGGGATTTTGAAATATTTTCAATCATTCGATTCTGCATTCTATCTACACATGATGATGACTATATTTGCTTTAACAAATGGGCTATCTAAAACCTTTCAGAGAAAGGATGTGGATATTGTTAATGCCATGTCAGATGTGGAATCCACTAAGAGAGAGCTACAAAATCTTAGATCTGAGCATGGTTGGAATGATCTTCTGAACAAGGTACGTTCTTTTTGTGAGAAGAATGGCATTTCAGTGAGGCAAATGGAAAATGATTATGTGAATCCAAAGAAGACAAGGCAAAGGACCGGCATTAACAATGAGCATCATTATCGAATCGATTGTTTCTTTGTTGTCCTAGATATGTTGGTAGAAGAGTTAAATGGCAGATTCAATGTTATAAGTGTTGGGGAACGTCGCATGGGAAACAAAAAATTTCCTACGCGCACGAAGACCTATCATGGTGATGTCCATCTACGAGAGGGGATGAGTGATCTACGTACCCTTGTAGACCGTACAGCAGAAGCGTTAGACAACGCGGTCGATGTAGTGGAACGTCCTCACGTCCCTCGATCCGCCCCGCGAACAATCCCGCGATCAGTCCCACGATCTAGTACCGAACGGACGGCACCTCCGCGTTCAGCACACGTACAGCTCGACGATGATCTCGGCCTTCTTGATCCAGCAAGAGAGACGGAGAGGTAGAAGAGTTCTCCGGCAGCGTGACGGCGCTCCGGAGGTTGGTGATGACCTTGTCTCAGCAGGGCTCCGCCCGAGCTCCGCAGAAACGCGATCTAGAGGGAAAACCGTGGAGGTATGTGGTCGGGCTGCCGTGGCAAAAGTTGTCTCAAATCAGCCCTAATACCTCAGTATATATAGGAGGGAGGGGGAGGGAAGAGGCAGCCTCAAACCCTCAAGGTTTGGCCGAAATTGGAGGTGGAGGAGTCCTACTCCAATCCTACTTGGAGTAGGATTCCACCTTCCCACTTGGAAACTCTTTCCACCTTGTGTTTTTTCCTTCTCAAACCTTATGGGCCTTAGTGGGAACTTATTCCAGCCCACTAGGGGCTGGTTTATCTCTTCCCATAGCCCATGAGACCCCTTGGGGCGTGACACCCCTCCCGATGGTCCCCGGCACCCCTCCCGGCACTCCCGGTACACTACCGATGAGCCCGAAACTTTTCCGGTGACCAAAACAGGACTTCCTATATATCAATCTTTACCTCCGGACCATTCCGGTGCTCCTCGTGACGTCCTGGATCTCATCCGGGACTCCGAACAACATTCGGTAACCAACCATATAACTCAAATACGCATAAAACAACGTCGAACCTTAAGTGTGCAGACCCTGCGGGTTCGAGAACTATGTAGACATGACCCGAGTGACTCCTCGGTCAATATCCAATAGCGGGACCTGGATGCCCATATTGGATCCTACATATTCTATGAAGATCTTATCGTTTGAACCTCAGTGCCAAGGATTCATATAATCCCGTATGTCATTCCCTTTGTCCTTCGGTATGTTACTTGCCCGAGATTCGATCGTCAGTATCCGCATACCTATTTCAATCTCGTTTACCGGCAAGTCTCTTTACTCGTTCCTTAATACAAGATCCCGCAACTTACACTAAGTCACATTGCTTGCAAGGCTTGTGTGTGATGTTGTATTACCGAGTGGGCCCCGAGATACCTCTCCGTCACACGGAGTGACAAATCCCAGTCTCGATCCATACTAACTCAACTAACACCTTCGGAGATACCTGTAGAGCATCTTTATAGTCACCCAGTTACGTTGCGACGTTTGATACACACAAAGCATTGCTCCGGTGTCAGTGAGTTATATGATCTCATGGTCATAGGAACAAATACTTGACACGCAGAAAACAGTAGCAACAAAATGACACGATCAACATGCTACGTCTATTAGTTTGGGTCTAGTCCATCACATGATTCTCCTAATGATGTGATCCTGTTATCAAGTAACAACACTTGCCTATGGCCAGGAAACCTTGGCCATCTTTGATCAACGAGCTAGTCAACTAGAGGCTTACTAGGGACAGTGTTTTGTCTATGTATCCACACAAGTATTGTGTTTCGAGTCAATACAATTATAGCATGGATAATAAACGATTATCATGAACAAAGAAATATAATAATAACTAATTTATTATTGCCTCTAGGGCATATTTCCAACAATAAGTTCCGAGTTACTTTGTTGTATGTCAGCTTTGAGTCGAGGTGATCAGTTTACTCACTATAATGTTGAGAAGTTGATGAAATTGGCTCATTTTTACCCTGATGACTTCAATGATTTTGTGGCCCTTGAGCATGAACTTGATCTCTATTTGGATAATGTAACCCATGATAAAAGGTTTGCTAGCTTAGATAATATTGGATATCTGGCTAAATTGATGGTGACTACAAAGAAGAATCTTTCTTATCCTTTAGTATACCGACTTATAAAGCTAGCACTAACTTTGTCTGTTGCCACTGCAACTGTTGAGAGGTGCTTCTCAGCTATGAAGATTGTGAAGAATGTTCTACGTAACAAAATCAGTGATGATTTTATGAACCATAGCCTTATCTGCTATGTAGAAAAAGAATTGTTGAGCAAAATTCCCAATGAAGTGATAGTTAAACGTTTTCATGCGGTGAAAGATCGTCGTGGGATGAAGCGAAAGGTAATGTGCTACATAAAGTTCTTGTATTTTCTAATACCGACCTTCTTCAATGTTTTCATTCTCCCTCAATTTGATCATGTCTTTCATTGTTGATGCAGGTTGTAGGCTAGAGTGTTAGAACAATGAGGCAATGTTCTCTTTTGCAACTTCGAAACAAGTCATTGTTATGCTAGTATGATTTATTTTTCCTCAAGTTGTTACTAGTTAGTTTCTCGTATTTTTTCAATGAACTTGATTACCATGTGGAGAATAAAATGGTTATGCCCACAGTTTTCACAAGAGTGTATTTTCCTTTTTGGTTCATGAATGTGACATACTTTGCCCCCTCTCACAAAAAAATCTGGGTCCGCCCCTGCCTGCGCGCCACCACCGGGGGGGGGGGTGTGGTGGTGGCGGCGTGAGGGCTTGTGACTTCCTCGTGGCCCATCTGGCCTTCTTCCAAAGCTTAGGGGGTCTCTTTTGGTCCAAAAAAATCATCGTAAAGTTTCATTCCATTTGGACTCCGTCTGAAAATGGGCCAAAAACACGGAAAAAACAAAAACTGGCACTTGGCACTGAATTAATAGGTTAGTCCCAAAAAATATATAAAATAACATATTCATGCATATAAAACATCCAAAGTTGACAAGATAATAGCATGGAACCATAAAAAATTATAGATACATTGGAGACGTATCAAGCATCCCCAAGCTTAACTCCTGCTCGTCCTCGAGTAGGGAAGTGATAAAGAACGAATTTTTGATGATTTCATGCTACCTAGCATAGATGTCCTTTGTAACTCCTCTTATGTGACATGAATGTTCAGATCCGTTAGATTCAAAACAATAGTTTGCTATTGATGTAGAGACAATAATATTTCAAGCAAACTAGCAAGGTAATCATGAACTTTCAAAATAACAAGGCCAAAAGAAAGTTATCCCTACAAGATCATAGAGTCTGGCTATGCTCTATCATCCTTGCACAACAAATTTAAATCATGCACAACCCCGGTATTGGCCAAGTAATTGTTTTTACACCTTTACTTTCTCAAACTTTTTCGACTCTCACGCAATACATGAGCGTGAGCCATGGTTTTAGCACTATAAGTGGTGTGGAGTGTGGTGGAGGTTGCAAGGCAAACAAGGAGAAGATGGTCACATTAACTAGGCATATCAATGAGCTATGGAGATGCTCATCAATAGATATCAATGTGAATGAGTAGGGATTGTCGTACAAATGATGCACTAGAGCTAAGAGTATGTGAAAGCTCTTAAAGAAAACTAATGGGTGTGCATCCAACTTGCTTGCTCATGAAGACCTAAGGCAATTTTGAGGAAGCCTATCATTGGAATATACAAGCCAAGTTATATAATTAAAATTTCCCACTAGCTATATGGTGGTGACAAAACGAGAGACTCTCAATCATGAAGATCATGGTGCTTAATATGCACAAGTGTGGAAAAGTGGTAGCATTGTCCCTTCTCTCTTTTTCTCTCATTTTTTTGGGTGGGCTCTTTGGCCTCTTTTTTTTGGGTGGGCATCTTTGGCCTCTTTTATTTCCTCACATGGGACAATGCTCCATCAATGATGATCATCACACTTTCAACTCAAAACTTAGAGCAACGATGACTCTACATGGAATGCCTTCGGTAGTGTACCGTGACAATGATCTAGCATGGCATAGACATTAATGGAAACATCATGCTAGCTATCTTACGATCATGCAATGGCAATGTAGACGTGGTGGCACATGTCATGGTGGTAGTTGCATGGCAATATATCTCGGAATAACTTTGAAAAAGCCATAGTAGGTAGGTATGGTGGCTGTTTTGAGGGAAGCTAATGGTGGGTTTTGTGCACCGGCAAAAGTTGCACGACACTAAGAAGATAGTGATGGTGGAAGGTGAAAGTGCATCTAAACCATGGACTCAACATTAGTCATGAAGAACTCATATACTTGTTTCAAAAGTTTTATTAGTAATCGAAACAAAGCATTCAACGCATACTCCTAGGGGAAGGGTTGGTAGGTATAAACCATCGCGTGATCCCGACCGCCACACAAAGGATGACAATCAAAAGACTAATCATGCTTAGACTTCATCACATAGCGGTTCACCATACGTGCATGCTACGGGAATCACTAACTTTAACACAAGTATTTCTAGATCCACAACACCTTACTAGCATAACTTCAATATTACTAAAACCACAACTCAAAACTAATTGAGATGAATCAAACTTCTCTAACTATTCAATGCACATGAAGGTGGAAGTTTTCGTATCCCTTTGGATAACTACCCCTTTTGAGACTACTTTCAAAGCATAGATAAACTACCAAGCCATGCACCGCTGTGCTCTAAAAGATATAAGTGAAGCACACAGAGCAAAAGTATCTAGCTCAAAAGATATAAGTGAAGCGAGCTGAATTGTCTACCAAAGGATATAAGTGAAGCTCGACAAAATCACGGTGAGTGCATGTCTCTCTCTCTAGGTGTGCAGGAAGGATGATTGTGACACAAGAAAAATAAAAGACTCCTATGATACAAGACGCTCCAAGCAAAACACATAACATGTGGTGAATAAAAATATAGCCCCAAGTAACGTTACCGATGGATCGAAGACGAAAGAGGGGATGCCTTCCCAGGGCATCCCCAAGTTTAGGCTTTTACGGCATCCTTGAATTAACTTGGGGTGCCTTGGGCATCCCCAAGCTTGAGCTCTTGCCACTCTCTATCTCTTTGTCCGTAAGAACTTCACCCAAAACTTGAAAACTTCACAACACGAAACTTAAACAGAAACTCGTGATATCATTAGTATAAGAAAGCAAATCACCACTTCCTTAGGTACTGTAGAAAACTTAAATTCTACTTATGTTGGTGTTGGGTTGCTGTATTTTCACTTTTCCATGGCTAGTACCCTCCCATACTATCCATAGTTTCATCAAAATAAGCAACCAACTCAACAAAAATAGAATCTGTTAACAGCAGACCAGTCTGTAGAAATCTGTATACTTCGTATACTTATGGTACTTAAAAAATTCTGAAAAATTACGCCAGTCTGAAGAATTTGCGTAGCAATCAGCAGCAAAAAGAATCATCTCAAAAGCTCTTACAGGAAAAAAAAAGAAAATTCTTTTCGTGAGCAGAAAGTTTCTGTCTTTCCAGCATGACCAAACGATCATCCCCAAGACTAATCATAACGGTTTTGCTTGGCACAAACGCAAAAATAAACACAAAAAACACAATCATAACAGAATTATGAAAGTGTGGAAAACACAAAACATAAAGAAAAAGGATAGATTCGTTGGGTTGCCTCCCAACAAGCGCTATCGTTTAACGCCCTTAGTTTGGCATTGATTTCAATGATGCTCACATAAAAGGTAAGGATTGAAACACAACGAGAGCATCATGGAGCAAATGGCTAGCACATTTAAGGCTAACCCACTTCCTATGCATAGGGATTTTGTGATCAAACAATTTATTGGAGCAAGAATCAACTAGCATAGGAAGGCAAAACAAGCATAGCTTCAAAAATTTCAACATATGGAGAGGAAGCTTGATACTATTGCAATAAGTAGAAGCATATGATCCTCTCTCATAGTAATTTTCAGTAGCATCATGAATGAATTCAACAATATAACCAGCACCTAAAGCATTCTTTTCATGATATACAAGCATAGAAATTTTACTACTCTCCACATAAGGAAATCTATTCTCAAGAATAGTAGTGGGAGTATCGTAAAAGACTTGAGCACTACAAATTGTGTCCACAATGAAAAAGCAAGGTTTAGCAAAAGGGTTCTCGAGAGTATGACAAGTTTTATCATCCCTCTTCTTTAAAGCATAAGTATCCTCACAATAATTATCATAGATAGGGGGCATACTTTCATCAAAATAATTTTGATCATTCAAAGTGGAAGAACTAAAAAGATCATCTTCATCAAATATAGCATCTCCAAGCTTGTGGCTTTGCATATCATTAGCATCATGGGTATTAAAAGAATTCATGCTAAGAACATTGCAATCATGCTCATCATTCACATATTCTATGCCAAGCATTCTATGTAATTCTTCTTTCAACACTTGAGCACAATTTTCCTTCCCATCATGCTCACGAAAGACATTGAAAAGATGGAGCATATGAGGCATCCTCAATTCCATTTTTTTTGTAGTTTTCAGAGAAAGAACAAGAAACAAAAAGATTTGATTGCAAGATCTAAAGATATACCTTCAAGCGCTAACCTCCCCGGCAACGGCGCCAGAAAAGAGCTTCGTTGACGAGATGTTAGTGCCGCTTACCTAGCCTTCCCGGCAACGGCGCCAGAAAAGAGCTTGATGTCTACTACGCAACCTTCTCCTTGTAGACGTTGTTGGGCCTCCAAATGCAGAGGTTTGTAGGACAGTAGCAATTTTCCCTCAAGTGGGTGACCTAAGGTTTATCAATCCGCGGGAGGCGTAGAATGAAGATGGTCTCTCTCAAGCAACCCTGCAACCAAATAACAAAGAGTCTCTTGTGTCCCCAACACACCTAATACAATGGTAAGTTGTATAGGTGCACTAGTTCGGCGAAGAGATGGTGAAACAAGTGCAATATGGATGGTAGATACAGGTTTTTGTAATCTGAAATTACAAAAACAGCAAGGTAACTAGTAACAAAAGTGAGCACGAACGGTATTGCAATGCGTGGAAACAAGGCCTAGGGTTCATACTTTCACTAGTGAAGCTCTCTCAACAATGATAACATAATTGGATCATATAACTAGCCCTCAACGTGCAACAAAGAGTCACTCCAAAGTCACTAATAGCGGAGAACAAACTAAGAGATTATTGTCGGTACGAAACCACCACAAAGTTATTCTTTCTGATCGATCTATTCAAGAGTCCGTAGTAAAATAACACGAAGCTATTCTTTCCGTTCGATCCATCATAGAGTTCGTACTAGAATAACACCTTAAGATACATATCAACCAAGACCCTAATGTCACCTAGATACTCCATTGTCACCTCAAGTATCCGTGGGCATGATTATACGATATGCATCACACAATCTCAGAATCATCTATTCAACCAACACATAGAACTTCAAAGAGTGCCCCAAAGTTTCTACCAGAGAGTCAAAACGTGTGCCAACCCCTGTGCATAGGTTCCCAATGTCACGAACCCGCAAGTTGATCACCAAAACATACATCAAGTACTCACATGAATCCACGTGTGCCAACCCATATGCATAGGTTCCCAATTGACACAAACCCGCAAGTTGATCACAACAGATAGACACGTGCAAGACATACATCAAGTGTTCTCAATGACTCAGTCCAATAAGATAACTTCAAAGGGGAAACTCAATTCATTACAAGAAGGAGAGGGGGAAGAACATCATAAGATCCAACTATAGTAGCAAAGCCCATGGTACATCGAGATCAAGACATCTCAAGAACACGAGAGAGAGAGATCAAACACATAGCTACTAGTACATACCCTCAGCCCCGAGGGAGAACTACTCCCTCCTCGTCATGGAGATCGCCGGGATGATGAAGATGGCCACCGGAGATGGATTCCCCCTCTGGCAGGGTGCCAGAACGGGCTCCAGATTGGTTTTTGGCGGCTACTGAGGCTTGCGGCGGCGGAACTCCCGATCTAGGTTTCTTTCTGGTGGTTTCTGAATTTATAGGAATTTATGGCGGTGGAATTACGTCAGTTGGGCCCACGAGGAGGTCACAAGCCTGCGCGCCACCACCCGGGGGGGGGATGGCGGCGGCGTGAGGGCTTGTGACTCCCTCGTGGCCCATCTGGCCTTCTCCCAAAGCTTCGGGAGTCTCTTTTGGTCCAAAAAAATCATCGTAAAGTTTCATTCCATTTGGACTCCGTCTGAAAATGGGCCAAAAACACGGAAAAAACAGAAACTGGCACTTGGCACTGAGTTAATAGGTTAGTCCCCAAAAAGATATAAAATATCATATTCATGCATATAAAACATCCAAAGTTGACAAGATAATAGCATGGAACCATCAAAAATTATAGATACGTTGGAGACGTATCAGCTCTCTCGACTCGTCCGGAACTGGACCCGGTGGCTCCAAATAATTTGTGGAGTGGGTATCAAACATTTTTAGGGACTCTATTTAAGGAATGCCCCACACTATGTGGAAGATGTCTTTCCCTCCATTCCCTCGCATTGTTAAACGATTGAAAAAACTTGAGGTCCCTCCCTGAAGCCCCATTCTTGGTTTTGGAAGGAACCCCATAGGACTGAAGCGGTCTGGAAGTTTCCAGTAATGTGGATTTGCTCCAAGATTTTTATGAGGGTTTACAGACCACCTCAAGACCCACCTCTTAGTGAACAAAGCTCGTGTTTTTGGGGACGAGACTTTCAAAGAGAAATGCGAGACTTGGTGTCACGAGGTGCTTCGGTTGGCTATCATCTCTTCAACAAAGATTAGCATCCCAAAAAGGTGTGGACTTAGGATACATCTGTCATGTCCTTTACTTTAATCATTTCCTTTTCGGAGCCTCATATCGTGGTCCTTGTCACTTATTTGCGTGTTTACTTGGTGTATCTAGCTACCTTGCTTGTTTGAGCTCGCCATTTTAGAGTGCCACTTAGTTGCACTTTTAGAGACCCTATTACTCCATAACTCCCGAAAACCGACGAAGAAAGTTAAGATGGGTACTCTCGTATTTTCTCATCCCTTTCATATCCTTTAAACAAGTGTCATGTTGTAAGCCTTCAACGTGGGCGTCACACCGAAATCCAATCCCTCGAGCGTAAAAATGGTTCGTAAAAAATCATGAAATCCTATATTAACCTTACAAATCAAACGGCATTTGCATGAAACCATTTCTAAGAGTTTATATCCCGAAAGTTTATTTAATTGAAATTGTTTCAAATCAAAGAGACATCCCACTGCCCACGTCGCAACAGGTTGGCATGCTCAAACCCGTTTATACAAAAGTCCACCAAAAGCCCAGACCCGCTAGAAAAATATCCCCATCCACCTTATCCGCCACCGAACCGAGCCGGCCCAAAACCTCTCTCACCCCCATCCATGGCGCCACCGCGGTAACCCAAACCCCCACCACCCACGCGGGTCAACCAACCACGACCACCGCCACCATGGCGCTCTCCGAGCTCCCCCTGCATCACTCCTTCCGCCTCTCCTCCCGCCCCCTCCTCCCGCTCCGCCTCCTCTCGCTGTCCCGCCCCGCCTCCTCCTCCTCCGCCTCCCCCACCGCCGCCGCCGCCGCTGCCCCCTCCTCTTCCGGCCGCAACCGCGCCCCGCCCGCCCCCAGCCGCGGCGGC
Source organism: Hordeum vulgare subsp. vulgare (assembly GCF_904849725.1). Taxonomy (NCBI): domain Eukaryota; kingdom Viridiplantae; phylum Streptophyta; class Magnoliopsida; order Poales; family Poaceae; genus Hordeum; species Hordeum vulgare. The sequence goes on along the minus strand of NC_058518.1, from coordinate 493,752,490 downwards.
GCGCCATGGATGCAGAAGTGGGCCCCGGCCGACCCCTCCGCGCCCGCGCCCGCCCCCTCCCCCGGCCACGCGCCGTCCACCTCCATCGACCGCATCGTCCACCGCCTCCGCAACCTCGGCCTCGGCACCGACGACGACGAGCCCTCCTCCGCCGCGGTATCCGCCCCGCTCGACGGCAGGGAGCGCCTCGGCGACCTGCTCGACCGCAGCTGGGCGCGCCCCGACCGCCAGTTCGCCGCGTCCGGCCTCGACGAGGCCGTCCTCCCGTGGGAGAGGGACCGGGAGAGCGACGGCGAGGAGGTGGACGGGGTCAAGAGGAAGCGGGTCAGGGCGCCCTCGCTCGCGGAGCTCACCATGGACGACGTCGAGCTGCGCCGCCTTCGGGGCATGGGCATGACTCTCAAGGACCGCATCACCGTGCCCAAGGCCGGGGTCACGCAGGCCATCACCGAAAAGATCCACGACGCCTGGAGGAAGTCCGAGCTGGTCCGTCTCAAGTTCCACGAGGACCTCGCCAACGACATGAAGACTGCCCATGAGCTTGTCGAGGTACTCTGCCCCTGCATTATCAAATAAACTATAATGCAGCACCAGGAATCTTCAGTCTCATTATTGGTTGTGGCGATTGGACTTTCAATCTTCCGTTTGTTCCAGTGAATTTGATGTTCAGTCTTTATTGATCAGCGACGAACAGGAGGATTGATCATATGGAGGGCTGGGAGTGTCATGGTTGTCTACCGCGGGAGCAATTACACTAGGCCTCTGAAATCTCAAACTTTGGACGGTACCTCGTCACCAAGGAAGCAGGAAGATAGTGCATTGTTCATCCCCAATGGCTCGAGCACCGTTGAGAATGATAATCAGGGGAAGGATCTAGCTGCTCAACATGATAATGCACCCATACTGGATCTGCACAATACAGAGGACATGACGGAAGAGGAGCTGGAGTTCAATCAAATGCTTGATGAGCTGGGCCCTCGCTTTGTGGATTGGTGGGGAACGGGAATTTTACCTGTGGATGCCGATTTGCTGCCTCAGACAATTCCAGGTTATAAGGCGCCATTTCGAGTTCTTCCAACTGGAATGCGTACAAGCCTTACCAACTCGGAGCTGACTAATTTGCGGAAGTTAGCAAGGAACCTCCCTTGTCATTTTGCTCTAGGTATTGCTTTTCGATAGTGCGAATATCATTTCCTCATCGTGGCTTTTAATGTTGGCATCAAGCACCTGCTTATAGCTTCCTAACTTTCATTGAAGGGAGAAACCGGAATCATCAAGGCTTGGCCGCGGCTATTGTTAAGCTTTGGGAGAAGAGTTTGGTGGTGAAAATAGCTGTCAAACGTGGAATCCAGAACACAAATAATAAGCTAATGTCAGACGAAATAAAGGTTTGGATACCATCTTATTGTTATTCCCTCTCATTCATAGGCATGACTACTTCGTAAAAGTTATATCGATGGACCTTGGAAACACTTGTTCTTATCAGACTGTATTTTGTCCTTAGTATCTAAGCTGAGTCCCAACTGAATATCATCTAAAGACTTTTAAGGCATGAATAAGTGCAACTAATGTACTGTCCAAGACATGTTTCAGTGAGTTCAGTCTCTTATGAAATTTATATTTTTACTACCAAAGCAATTAGCAATGTCAAGAGTTCCTAAAAATCACCACCAGAATTCAGCACAAGTAAACATTTAGAAAGGATTAACCCATGCCCAGCACTTACTGAATCGTAAAATATTAGCAGTAAAATTGTGTTACACACAATAGAACTTGCTTCCTGGATCCTGTACCAATGAAGCACTCTTTACTAACGAAGTGTTCTCATAGAGCATCATGCTTCAATAAGAGCATCTTTGAGAACTTGCACGCTTTAGCATTATATTCCCATGTTACTGTTTATATTGAGTTCAAAAGCATGTTTCCGAAGATCATTTTCGTACTTCTATAATTTTGTAGCTTCTACAAACTCTCATGCATTTGCTAATGTTTCCCGATTTTGTACATCCAGAACCTAACAGGGGGTACCCTGCTCCTTCGAAATAAATATTACATTGTCATATATCGTGGAAAGGACTTCCTCCCAACATCTGTTGCTGCCGCCTTGGCTGAAAGAGAGGAGTTGACAAAAGATATCCAGAATCTAGAGGAGCAGAGAAGATCCATTTCCATTGAACACTCTCCGGAGGATGGTTTTGAAGGGCATGCTCTCGTAGGAACCCTTGCTGAATTTCAGGAGGCGCAGGCCCGTTGGGGAAGAAATGTAACTTCTAAGGAGCAACAAGAGATGAAAGAAGCATCTTTTAGATCAGAAAAGGAAAAACTTTTCAGAAGACTCGAACACAAGCTTTCCATTGTAAGCAATTTATATATTTTGTTCTTTGATAACTGTAGCTTCAGAGGGAAAAATGGGCTTCCAAGTAAATCGGAATATTTTATTTTCAGTGTACATTTCATTGTATTGAAATGTTTATTTTGTACTGCTCTTGTAATTATGAAGTTGAGTTTGCTTATCTTTTAGGTATGCTAGTGTGACATAATCTTGTTACCTTACTTATTCGTTCTTCCTTTTATTTCTTCTTTAAATATACAGGCTCAAGCAAAAATACATAGAGCAGGGAAGTTATTATCGAAGATTGAAGCTTCTATGGTCCTCGCGAACCCATCCGATGACCGAGAAATGATCACAGCCGAGGAAAGATCTGTTTTCCGTAGAATTGGTCTGAAAATGAAAGCATATTTGCCTGTTGGTAAGTTTCGTGGACAATCACCTTGGAACATGCTTAACCATTTCTATTGAGTAATTGGTTTATTCTCTTTATTTGTACTAGGAATCCGTGGTGTCTTCGATGGCGTCATTGAAAATATGCACTTGCACTGGAAGCACAGGGAAGTTGTCAAATTGATTACAAAGCAAAAGACCTTGGCGTTTGTTGAGGAGACAGCACGACTTCTAGAGTACGAGAGTGGTGGTATACTAGTTGCGATCGAAAGAGTTCCCAAGGGTCACGCACTTATTTTTTACCGTGGAAAGAATTATAGGAGGCCTATTAACATAAGGCCTAGAAATCTCTTAACAAAGGCTAAGGCGTTGAAACGTGCAGTTGCAATGCAACGCCATGAGGTAAGTTCACCTATATTAGGTTGCCATAAAAGAATGAACTTCCTTATCTTTCAACTCATGACTTGTCATGCACTCATGCAGGCCCTCAGCCAGCATATAGACCAATTGGAAATCAATATGAAGCAGATGAAGCGTGATTTGGTATGTAATTTTTCTATACAACAAAATTACTCTATGTCCATTAAGAGGGTATGTTCACGTTAGGCCATACTCCCCCTGCCCATAACTGGCTTACCGTCTCATCAAAATTTAGTAATTTGTTGTTTGAGTTGTAGAAAAGACACATCATTGTTATATAAAGGAAGATTTGCACACTGGCTTCCAAGCCATGTTCATATTCACTTGTGCACTGCATAAGGTTTTGGAGCAACATAAATTGCATAAAACTAGAGTCAGTGAGGCAGATGACTATACTTACACTAGTACTCCCTCCGTCTCAAAATAAGTGTCTCAACTTTGTACTAAGCTTGAGACAGTTATTTTGGGACGGAGGGAGTATTATGTATCCTATCTGTCTTCCTAGTACATCTTGTTCATCGATTGATGATGCCCTGATGTGATGTGAAACAAAACAGGGCATGGAGGACTACGATGAAGAGGGCGGGGATGGATCAGATTCAGAAAGTGAAGACGATACAGCAGGCTATGATGAGGTAATCATTACATATCCTATCGTATCATGTCTTCCTAGTACATCTTGTTCATTGGTCAATGGTGTCCTGATGTTCACGTGGAACAAATTAGGGTATGGAGGACTACGATAAAGAGGAAGAGGATGAATCAGACTCGGAAGATGAAGACAACTAGGTGGAATCGCACGCTTTGCCACGGCAGTGATTTTTTTTTAGATGTTCAGACAGTCTGTTTTGTCTGTTCACAGTATGGACTAGATGGTCCCCAACAATAGAGCAATATAGAGTTTATGGTGCGTGGTTTCATCTTCACATAGCAGCCTCAGCAGTACACAAGAGGATCAACTTCAACCACTGGTCGTGCGGTCATGTCCTTCTCTTGGTCGCTATGTCGAGAGGCCTGGTCTGAAGCCTGTGTATGTTTGGTGTGAAGCAACATCCAGAGCGAAAGTGCTCACATCAATAGGCTGCTGCAAGTCTGATAGATGGATCGCTTCCCAGTTGGGACTCTCATGATTAGCCTTTGTAGGATCTGTACAAACACTTGGTATAGCTCGTTCTTGAAGAACCATTTCTGTGTGGACATAGGGTTCCTTTATCGTACTTATTACTATGTACTCCCTTATTATGTACTCCCTCTGTACCTCAATATTTGTTGTTGGGGAGAACCAACAACAAATATTATGGAACAGAGGGAATCTCCCCTAATAATAAAGTGCGCAGCGCTTTTGTCGTCCGTCGTGGCATTTTTACAAAAACACTACTCGCTTTTCCGGTATTCAACCCGCAGTATGTTTCTAAGTTAAAAACGTTTCGGATTTACATAACACCCTCCCCCCCCTCCCTGGCTTATCCATTCCCGTCGGAGGGGCCTTCTCGCCGGCGACGAGCGAGGAGGCGATGGGCCGTCGACTGCCCGACGACGACGTTTGGAGGCGATGGGCCGGAGACGTACTGGCGACGACGCGCTGAGGTGGAGAGGGCTGCGGCGACGCGGTCTCCTTCCCCCTTCTCTGTCTTCTCCGGCGACCCCAGCTCCACCTCCAGCCGAAGCTCTAGAGGAGAGGAGAGGAGACATAGGGATGGCTGCGTCAGCGGTGCTGGCGCTGCTGGCGTCGGCGTTGGCGGGGGCGGCGGCGACATCGTCCACCAGGATGACCAGGCCCCCAAGATCCGCGGATGCTCCAACGACTTCGTCCTCGTAAGCCCCCTCTCCTCTCCTCTCCTCTTCTTTCCCCCTTCCCCTTATCCTTCATAGGCTCAATTTCAATTCCATCGCGCCAGGTACCGATTCCCCACTCCATTACTACTACTACCTATCTATCCAGGGTTAGTCAGCTCATCATCCATAGATTGGGGAATCGAAATCGAAATGGACCTCATCGCACTTAGCTGAAATGGATTGGATTACATCACCTTATCTTATCAAATCCATAGATTGTTCCGTGGGTAGGGTACTCCTCCTCCGACTGCTCTGAATCTTTCTTTAGACAAATCAGCACTCTGAGACAAGCCTTGACTTTCTCAATCCCAACACACGCCAATACGCTCACTCCATCTGTCTTGTCTTGGTTCATAAGGTCAAAGTGCAAACCTGGGTGGGCGGCCACGAGGGCGAGGAGTTCGTCGGTGTCGGCGCACGCTTCGGCCCCAAGATCGTCTCCAAGGAGAAGAGGCCACCAGGGAGCACAATGTGTGAATCATATGCTAGCTGTTGGATGGTATTTCTGGTGGTAGTTTTAGATAACTAGCAAATGAAAGGGTTTCTCATAATTCATTGGATATAGACCAGCTGTGTCAATTACATATAGTTGATTGTAAATGACTATTTTAAATGAAATGTAATATTTTTATTATTTTATTTCCACAAATATGAGATTCCATCAAGCACTGCACTGATTCGGTTTTTTTTCGACAAATATGGGCTTCAGATTGTTGTCTCCTTGAGTGTGTGCGGGATGTATAAGCACAAAAATAGTGCAAAAAATTACAAATAAAATGTAATATATCACAACAAAAATGTTTCCCTTTTGAAAAAAAAATCTTGAATTTGTATTTTAGAAAACATTAGAACAGTGCTTTCTTGTAAGAAATACCAGGAACATTGCAAAAATAATTACAAATGAAATGTAATATTGCCAGCGGAGGGATGAATGGCAAGGGGCAGCCACCATTGGAGGTACATCGAGAGCTCAACTCCACAAGGATGGAAGGGAGGGGGTGGTCACCATTGGAATGAGGGGAATGACGGGAACAAAGTGAAGAGATAAGGACAACTTTTTTTTCTTTGAGAAGAAGATGAGGATAACGTTTTTTTCAAAGAAGATGAGCAAAGTGTTTCAGAGGACACGCTTTGTGTATCGTGCGGAGGCTTGGTGTCTATGCTCAGAGCAGCTCACTCGCAAGAGCTTAGCAAGTTGTGCAAAAAATAATTTAAAATATATATTGTTCAATTTATTTTTTGAAAATATGTTGTACACAAAAATGCTATTACCCATAAAAAACAAAACATTATTACCATTCAATAAAAATGATAATTATTATTAAAAAAGTAATCCAATTTTTATGTAAGCATTACATTATATTTTAAAACTTTAAAAGGAACTCCTTTCGTCCAAAAATAGATGTCTTACATTTAACATTATAATTTATATTTAACATTTAATGACAAAACAAATAGGTTCTCTATTTTTTTTAACCCAGTGCAACGCACGGGCTTTTGTACTGGTACTAGCCCATATTACCTTCACCAGAACCAGGAAGAGGAACCTGCAAGTCTAAAATCTGGAAGGGGAGTGAGGGCTGAGCTCCTAGCCCAGTAAAACACAGAATGATATTTTTCTTGTGAATGTTTGACAGGGAACAAATGCCATGCAAAAAAATCTTTAGGGATCTTGGTAAGTGTAAACACGGTTAGGTGAAATCTTTCAAAAACAATCCCAAGTTGAGCATTTTGAACTCAGTCGGTCGAATCTACAGGGGGCAAAATAATAATCTATGGATTTGTCTCAGTGAAAAGGGTGGTGGGCAAGATAACTGAACGTTCTAAATGCAGATTGAACTCACACAGGGAAGCTCGTGGCAATACGTTCCCCGCTCCATCAAGCACCCCTGCAGGGGCAGGGCTCAAGGGTTATCTGCTGGCCCCGATCAGATCATATCCGATCCTAGATGTTGCGACATGCTTTTTTCTTTCTGATGAAAAACGGAGACGACAACGGAGCGGATAAGCGGGGTGGCCACGGATCACAAGATCAACTGCCTACTGTCTACTAATACACGGCAGGTGCTCCTCCGCAATTGATTTTGTATCGGTGTCTACTGACGGCAGCGCTTATCAGTACCTGCAATGGAGAGAAGACAAGACGGGTCGGAGCACAAGAGAGGGGCAGCACAGCGCATCAGTGTCTAGTGTCTAGTAATACACGGCAGTGCTCCTCCTCCTACCCATCGTCGGGCTTCAACTTTGAGAGGGAGGGAGCCAGGCAGGGACATGCCAACGCATCCACTCATCGGCGTCAACAACATATACTAAGACCGGCCTCATCCGGATCATATGTAGTTGACCGGTTCCATCAAGCTTTGTCTTCATCTTGTTGTTGCTACTCTCTGTCTTGTCTTAAGTATGATATAATAATATAATGCGCGCCCCTCTTTCCATGCACTTTCTTCCACTTTGGAGAGTCAATGGTGTTCTTAACTGGATGATTCCTCCTCCAAAATAAATTAAACATATGCGTACGAGCTGTCGTTGATAGGCGATTTTGCTATTTCTTGCTTAACTAACTGGCCAATCATTTCCGACCGGAGTCTTGGCCGCGCATTTTATATACTTAGAGCATTTCTAGTCGTAAAAGTCAAAACTTTTTGAGGCAACAAACTTGTTAGCTGTCAGATGCCCTAAAACTAAATATCTTGAAAACACAAGCAAGTTGCGGCTGATACAGGGAGTATGAACCAAATCGTTATAGTAGCAACAAGTTGCCAAGCTTCTTGTTGTTTTTTTTCCTCTGGGCTTGCATCTCATACATCTGCACTTGCTTCTCTCGCTACATGTGTACTCCCTTCGTTTTAAAATAAGTGACTTAAAATGATTCAACTTTGTATTAATTTTAATACAAAGTTGAGTCATTTATTTTGGGACTGATGGAGTATAATGTTATGAGTTATGGGTTTTATATAACTAATTACAAAATAAAGGGGTTTTTGTTACGGCCACCACAAGCCAAGAAATAGCGCTTGGGATTCCTGGGCGCGTCAAATCTTCTTTGACGAGCACCCAGGCGCTCGCCGGATTTGCGGGCTCATCGTCGCCGACGATGTACGCTTTGCACATGGATTCAAAGCTGGCGCGGCGTGGCGCGGAATGTTCAAATATGCTCAAAGTTTACTCCTTGGACACGAAATTTAGTCCAATGGATAGCTTTTTGAGGGATGAAAAGTGATATTTTTAGGGAGTTATGTGCTTAGCGGATCTGCTAGCTAGGGCACTTTCTCTCAAATATACTAGCTTTTAGGGCATTTGCTAGAGGTTCCCGTCGGACCTTCTGTTTTTGGGTGAGTCCCCGCCGTCAGACCGACATGGCAGGCGTCCCGAGCTCCTCCTCATATTTAGGCTGGATATGAGGGGTACCGATCAGCCCGGGCGTTTGAGAGGCCGACCGAGTCGATTTTTTGTGACCGATTAGTGACCGGGCGACCTTCCCGAACGTTTGAGTGAGGAATTAGGGGCCGGCTGTAGGTGCTTTCATACCCCTTCCCCGTCAAAAAAAGCCCACCACTCTCTCGTGCCACTAGAAGAAGGAAGAGGAGAAGAACCCATTCAGAAGAAGAAGTGCCCAAACTATAGCCCTTGTAGAGTGAATTTCGCCAGCATTCTCGACCCCTTCGTGGCATGTGAACGTCGCGTTAGATGAGCCTTGATCATTTTTTTTTTCTTGTGGATCATCTATCATATGCACTATCTAGCTCTTGCACATCATCTAGTGTCGATCAATCATCGTTAGCCACATGTAAGGAAGAAGAAAGAAGAAAGAAGTAAAAAAGAACGATGGGAGGCTTCCATATGTGTCGAGTTGATTTGTGGGACTAAGAGCATCTCTAGCAGATCCCATATAAGGCCGACCCGTAGAACCCGTTTACAGATCGCGGAAAAACGATTTTGCGGGTTGGCGCGGGTGTAGGCAGAATCAGACCCCGTAAAATAGACCCGTAAAAAAGAATATTCTCTGAATATATGGATTTTAGCCCCCCTTTTTTCTGGTTGTCCTCTTCCTCACATCAATTTGAAATTGGCACATATTGTAGGACAGGGTGTCCACCGGCGAACGAGCGGACAAGGAAGGTGCGGGGCAGACGTCGGCAAACGAGCAAACAAGGAAGACGTGGGGCAGCCGTCAGCGGACGGGCGGCCAGGTCGGGGCGGACAGCAGCCGGACTCCTCCGCGAGCTAGAGCTAGCTAGCTCGTTCAAATCGATTCAGCCAGAGCTAGCTAGCGCCGTTGGAATCGAGTCGATTCAACTAGAGTTAGCTAGCTACCTAGCTAGGGCCGTTTGAATCGAATCGATTAGCTAGCTAGCTCCTTCATCACGAGAGCCGCAGCCGGGCATGGCCAGTGGGCGCGGTGACCGGGGCGGACGGTCAGCGGGCGCGGCGACCGGGGCGGATGGCCAACGGGTGGGGGACGGGCGGACGGGAGTAAGCCATAAAGGTTCCGATGGCAGTTGGACTTCCGCCAACGGTCTTTCGTGTATATAAGTCGCCCTCGGGTTGCCTCCGAAATCCTTATTTTCACGGGGTTTGAAGGGGATGTTTTCAATGTCCCTTAAAAAAATTACAGGTCACAGCCCGATACGGAGTCTTATCTGGCAGCTTTTTTCGCATGGACCCGTATTTTGACGGTTATTTTACGGGTTGAGAAATTATACGGGGTCTGTTAAAGATGTTCTAAGTTTGGCGAATATACTAGCTGAGAAAATATTTAATCCTCAAAAATAAATTGGAATAGAAAGAAAGTTTGAGGGATTAAGTTTAGGGCATTTGCTAGAGATGCTTCTACTACAGTGTAAAGTAAACAACTACAGTACTCTACGGATTAGTACAACCAGAAAGAGGTTATGATCCCCTGAGAAGGATAATCTACACTATAGCATACATTTATCTTTTGCTAGTTACCAACCAGCTAAAAGCTAAATCGGCCACGCTAGCTCCAACTTGCTTCAAAAGCTTTTCATTCTTAATAGATGAGTTCCAGTGTTTGCTCGACACTTGAGGGAGTGATGGCCATGGTTAACTAGGCAAGGCAAAGGGACGGTCGTCACAAGCCATTAGCAACCTCCACATATATATATTCTACTCCTCGAGACACGCTTGGCTTAGCTGCTTTGCATCGATGCACACATACATATACTAGCATAACACTGGACACTTGTCAGATAAATATTGCTATTTCGAGGGCATGACGGTGCTTACAAAATCATAAATTAGTGGCTTCAACTGCAGCCCGCACGCGTGCGTGACACCGATCAACCGATCGTTTAGCTAGTTAAGTACTCGAAAGAAGGAAAATATCCACAACTTTTTTGCCATCTTAGCCATGCTGATTAACCGAATGATGCATGCCTGATAGAGACATGAGACTTGGATATGGACCGGAAATTTAGCCGATCAAGATTATTTTGTTCGGCGTGCTTGTCGTTAACAAGAGCTTTCACCATCCCCTCAAATAATAAAAATGGGAAACGAAGAGCTGCTTTCAGCAAGTGGAAGTTAGGGTAGATGCTATACATTGCTACGTCGAACATGTTCATCTATCCTGGATATCTACGCCCGTCTCCGGCCTCTGAATTTTGCAGTGGCTAGATATCAAGTAACACTTCTGAGCTCGGTGTGATTCAGCTCGCAAATCATAAATGAAGATATAATTGGCAAATGACGACGCGCCATATATGTACCAGGGTTGAGCAAGGATTCAAAATTTCAACGAAATCTCTGAATTTCGGTTGGTATCCAAAAGAAAATGTATATCCTTCGAAATTTTGGGTCAGATTGAATCTAATTTCAAACAAAATTCAATCAGGCCAAATTTCACTAAGATTCAGTAATTTGTATTGATAAAAACCCAAAAGAAACTTTGGAATTTCTGAAATTTCGGATATCTCTATGATGATTGAAGATTTTTCTTTGTTGACCAAAAGAGAGGCTACCCTCTCCTATTCATTTAGAGAGATGATTGAAGCTTTTATGTTATCAAAATTTAAAACCTTGGAACAAACGCCCCGAACGCTGACACTTCCGTGAAAATGCGTGTGTGGTTGAACTGAAGGTTACTCTTTGACACTTGCACGGTTGGGACACCTTGACTTCAGTCAAAGAATATCATGCTCCCATCGCGAAGGAGGAGGAGAAAAGAAAGGAGGAAATCATTCAAGATGGTGAGAGAGAAAAGACCATTTATAGGTAAAACTAATAATTAGTTTTTTGCCAAACGGTCACGATTGATCCACACATCACACTCGTACTCTAACCACATGCAAACTTGCTTGAAAAATACTCCATCCGTTTCTAAATATAAAGTTTTTAAGAGATTTTATTAAATGTCTATAAACGAAACAAAATGAATGGATATACGTTCTAAAATATGTATATATATATACACGTATGTAGTCCATTAATTAAATTTTAAAATACTTATATTTAAGAACGAAGGTAGTATTTGAGGCTTCGCCGACAGGCGTGCATGCACCCTGCATCCTGCTGAACGAGCACGTGTGCGCAACACCACTTGAAAGAAACACAAGTACACAAACAGTGGACACACGCACCGTGCACGCTTGACTCACACAACAAGTGAGGCTGGAACAACTAGTAGCTCCGTAGCACGACTCATTTTCATGTTTCTGAATCGTGTCTCCGTGATAGGCACATGAGCGGGTCGACGATCTTTGCTTGCCGTGGACACTTTGATTCCATTCGGTATTGGACTGGCCGAGCAAAACGAATTGGACCGTAAGAAAAAAAGACAGAATCATTGTACTTCTTTTTTCTGGCGACGCCTGCCTGCCTGCCTGCCTTTTAGCACGTCTATGGCTATGGCCGAAAGGCAGCGCATGCATAAATACCATGCACCATATATATATTCTCTACTGACAAAAACACCCAAGCCTAGCTACATCCGTGATCGCATCATATCTCTCTTTTTTGCATTATATATGAGATCAGATCCGGTGTAGCAGTGCTGAATTTCCACAGGAATTTGGCACTTCCTTAGTAAACAAATATAAGAATATTTAAATAAGTAAAGTAGTTATCTAAATACTCTTATATTTGTTTATAGGGATACTAGTTTTTCGCCGAAAAACACAAATATTTCCAATGCCGAAAATAGTGAAGATTTTGGATTATGCGTTTCGGCACAAAGTAGTTCTTTATTAATCTGTTGTGGACATCAATGCTTTCCCTCCATAATTTCTAACGACCGAAAACCGAATCATCGCCCTTCGGCTTTTTATTGACGTGGATAGCTAGGATCATTTAGATACCCTCCACCTCGTAAAGGTCAAATATAAAAGTTAAGCAATACATACCTTGCAGGTATTTTGTCAAACACCTTATGGGTGCCGAGCTACAAACGGGCGTCGGGTGTTGTTCGTCGGAGAAACGGAGCGCTCGAGGGGCGGCAACGAGGAGACTGGGTAGAGGAAGCAGCGGCGGCCACCGGGAGCAACAGGGGGCGCTGGTGAGAAGCGGGGGAAGCGTCGACGGGAGGAGCGGGAGAGATCCGACGATTGGTGGTTCGTGCGCGAGTTTGGTTTGTCCAGCGTGCTGGAGCGGACGCATTAAATAAGCTGCGCGGCGTAGATTTTCCCGCGTGTGGCATTATAGCGTAGCTGCTGGAACGCTGTTTTCATCTGCATGCGCTACATGACATTTTTTAGACGCGTGGCTTATGTAACGATTTTGTTGAAGATGTGTTTATAGTTACATAATTAATTGACGACAGTTTTAACGTACACCTTGTGAGTTTGTGCCCTGTCTATCCATATTAGATTGCCTCCAGGGTCCAAGTTGCAGGGCATTTTGACCTGGCTTGGGTGTTATTCACTTGCATTTGCATAGTTGATGGCTCTCCCCTCCTTTTTTTCTTCCGCTTGTCCCTCCAGATCTTGATACCGTGCTAGATATGCCCAATCTAGTTTCTAGCCAAGTTTTTCGTGCTCTACGTCGCCCATTCGCAGATGTACATATATGCGGAACTGGTTGACAGGATCAAACATAGCACGAATTAATGGGCTATAAAAGCATGCACATCGAGGTATCAACAAATTGTTGGAGAGGTATCAATAAATCACCAAAGTCTTTCATTTGTGCCACCAGAATTATCAAATGTTGTCCGCGTAACGGACGCTGCTTCTCGCAAGTGCGCTGTTTTTGTGGGCCCTCAAAAGGTCAACATGCACAAGTCCTCCTGGCATCTCTCGTCTTGCCACTTGCATCAATTTCCTAATATTCCATCTTTTAGAAGGATTTTATTTATTTTGTCGTCACCATGCAAATAAATAATATTCCCTGCATTAGAAATTAACCACGGTACATCTATAAATAAGCAGTGGCGGCCACCGGGAGCAGCAGGGGTGAGCTGGGGAGAGGCGGGGGAAGCGTCGACGGGAGGAGCGAGCGAGATCCGACGATTGGTGGTTCGTGCGCGAGTTTGGTTTGTCCAGCGTACTGGAGCGGACACAGTAAATAAGCTGCGCGGCGTAGATTTTCCCGCGTGTGGCACTATAGCGTAGCTGCTGGAACGTTGTTTTCGTCTGCATGCGCTACATGACATTTTTTAGACGTGTGGCTTATGTAGCGACTCTGTTGAAGATGTGTTTATAGTAGCACAATTAATTAACGACAGTTTTAACGTACACCTTCTGAGTTTATGCCCTGTCTATCCATATTAGATTGCCTCCAGGGTCCAAGTTGCAGGGCATTTTGACCTGGCTTGGGTGTTATTCGCTTGCATTTGCATAGTTGATGGCTCTCCCCTCCTTTTTCCTTCCGCTTGTCCCTCCAGATCTTGATACCGTGCTAGATATGCCCAATCTGGTTTCTAGCCAAGTTTTTCGTGCTCTACGTCGCCCATTCGCAGATGTACATAGTATATGCGGATCTGGTTGACAGGATCAAACACAGCACGAATGGGCTATAAAAGCATGCACGGCGAGGTATCAACAAATTGTTGGAGAGGTATCAACAAATCACCAAAGTCTTCCATTTGTGCCACCAGAATTTTCACATGTTTGTCCGCGTAACGGACGCTGCCTCTCGCAAGTGCCCTGTTTTTGTGGGCCCTCGAAAGGTCAACATGCACAAGTCCTCGTGGCATCTCTCGTCTTGCCACTTGCATCAATTTCCTATTATTCCATCTTTTAGGATGGTTTTATTTTTTTCGTAGCCACCGTGCAAATAAATAATATTCCTTGCATTAGAAAGGGAATTAACCACGGTACTACTCCTCCCGCAAAAAAAACAGTACTAAAAGAAACCCACGGTGCTCGTGCTCCAAAACACACCGGCTCGGACCACCAGCAGTGCAAAGAGAGAATTGGGGACTTGTCTTGCGTAGGAGAACGCATGGACATGGTCGAGAGGCCGGCTAATTTTTTTTTAATATTGCATTTTTTATTCTTTTTGAAAAATAATGCACCGATTCGAAAATTTTCAAGAATAAGCCTGCCTCGACCACTGTGAAGCCGATTGGAGGATGCCGGCTTTGGTGCGGCCGACAGGAAGCAGTCGGCCGGGCCTAGGCCGATTAGTGGCTCTCGGCCACATGGGAGCCGACTAGTGGCCAGGCCACTGCCTGTCGGCCTTGGGGAAGCCGATAAGGCTATCGGCCTAGGCGTGGCCGACTAGTGGCCACGAGCCAGCCCGAGCCCGCCCCTTCCCCCCTCTCCTTGTTCCTCCTTCCTCTTTCTTCCTTCTCCCTTCTCCCATTCTACCTTATCTCCTTTCTCTCTTTCTTCTCCTTCCTTCTCCCCCCACACAAAAAATCTTCCATTTCCACGTTTTGAACCGTACTTTTATTGTCTAAGGAGGAGGGCATCCAAACTATCCGTCTCACTCGCGATGGAATTTTTTATTTTCAACGTTAGCTATTTTCCCGACTCCATTTCCCGCCCATATTCCCCCAATCGGCCACGCCATTTCGTTCCCTCCTCCGTTGCCGCCAATATTTTCACGTCTTCATTCCCGCCAAATTTTTCGCACCACCTTTCCCGCCAAATTTTGCCCGTTTCTTTTCCCGCCAACTTTTTACCCTCTTATTTCCCGCCAAATCTTTCCCGCCTCATTTCCCTCCTCGTTTTCCCGCCATCTTCCTGGTCATCTAAGTCTATAAAAGGAGGCATTGGACTGCCTTCCTCCATCATCCAGCCTCACTTGAGAACACTAGCACTGCCTTCCTCCATCATCCAGTCAATATGAGTTTGCCTTGCTCGGATCAGAGCATCAGGCCTAAGAAAATGCAGAGTGTGAGTTTGCCTCGGGGTGTGGAAGCAGTTCGATGTTGGTGCGGTGATCTCTGCAAGGTGAAGGAGGTGATGGATTTTTCAGATTGGTTGGGCATGAAGTTTTTCATGTGCGCCAATTATGAATCTGATCCGTCCGAACCTATTTCTGCGTACCTCAGGCCTCCGATATGCTCAAGTTATCCAGAGTAAATATGTTGTTGATATTATTGTTTACTTGATATATATATATTTTTTTTTTTGTAGTCTCCTCCTCCTCTCTGCATGTACTATCGTTGGATTGACAGGAAATGCCGGACTGGGCGGTGACCGAGATTCGTGAAAGAGGTCGCCGTGCATGGGCTAGCTTGGACTTGGAAGAGCGCCGCGAGAAGGCTGAAGCAGAGGAGAAAGCAACGCAGAAGAAAGAGTGGGAAGAGTACTGTGTGGAGCAGAGGGCTTTTATTAATGAGATGAAAAGGAAAAACCAAGAAGAGAAACTTCGGTTGGAGGATGTTTACACACAGAGGGAACAGACCCGTGAAGCTGATAGGGAGAGAAAGAGAGAAAGGGCTCGTGCGGCCAAAGCAGCAGAAGAAGCCGGTGATCGAAAAGGAAAATATCCACGCTGGACTCAGTAGATTTATTTTAATTTCAGCAAGTTGTATCTTAATTTCAACAAGTTGTATCTTAATTTCAGCAAGTTGTGTGAGCACGTTGTATCTTAATTTCAGCAAGTTGTATTTTAATTCCGGCAAGGTGTATCTTAGTGTGTCTGTAATCTCAAGTTATTGGTAGTATATGTGTTATCCATGAAGAACCAACTGAGCATATTTTCCCGCCATTTCCAATAAGTCTCTCTTTCCCGCCATATTTTCCCGCCTATAGCTTTCCCGCCATTTTGTTCCCGCCTTGCTTTCCCGCCATTTATTTCCCGCCTCGCTTTCCCGCCATTAGGTTTTCGTCTCGCTCTTCGGCACCTATAAAACCCTCTCTACAGCAAGGTTGGTAAGGAGTGTGCTCAAAATGTCTCATTATCCTTTCGATCGTAGTTTTGAGAGTGGTATGTCCGAGTGTCTTCTACGCTTGGCTGGCAATTTCAAGATAGACAATAGAATAGTTTCATGGGATGAACTCATCAGTAGTGACACGCTACTGAATGAGGTTGCTCATGCATTAGCTAGGAAGGGGTGGCCTATAAGGACATATGAGGAGATTCGGAAGGAACTTCTGCGGTTGATTGAAAGATCGAAGAAGAAAGGCCAGCACATACGCGGTGGAGGTGGAGTAAAACATCTTTTTTATGGATTGACGATAGCGAGGACGAAGAGGATATCTTCATGCCGAGTAGCAAGGACAAGAGGGCAGCATCAACGAGTGCCAAGAGTACCGCTTCGTCGAAGGGCCAGAGCTCTGCATCATCGAAGGATGCCGACGACTTTATGTAGTTTTTGTATGAACTCTGCATCTTAATGTATCTTATTTTATGTATCTCCGAAATCTTACTTTGTTTGTAATCTCAAGTTATTGGTAGTATATGTGTTATCCACGATGAACCAACTGAGCATAGAAATAGATAGGAATATGTCTCTTATATAAAATACACATAAGTCTCATAGATAAAATATACATAAGTCTCATAGATAAAATACACATAAGTCTCATACATAAAATACACATAAGTTTCTTACATAAAATACACATAAGTCTAAAGTGATACATAGAAGGGCAAAGAGTTTGCTTCACTCACGACGTCTCGGTTGGCGCTCTCGGGGTGTGGGGGTGTACTCCACCCCACCTGTGGGGGGCCCTAATGTTACGAGGAGGAATCTCGGATCCACCGTGGTCATACTGTGTATCCTGTGTGGGCCACGGTGGAGGAGTCGAAAACATGTCCAACCACATGTTTTGCTGCGATGGTGGCTCTTCTGGTTCACTCCCTGTTGGTGAACGTAGCATAAATTCAAAAAATTTCCTACGCATGTTCAGATCTTCCTATGGAGAGACCAGCAACGAGAGAGGGGTACGAGCATCTTCATACCTTTGAAGATCGCTAAGCGGAAGCGTTGCTAGAACGCGGTTGATGGAGTCGTACTCGCAGCGATTCCGATCTAGTGCCGAACAACGGCACCTCCGTGTTCAACACACGTACAGCCCAGTGACGTCTCCCGCACCTTGATCCAGCAAGGAGGAAGGAGAGGTTGGGGAAGAAGACCAGCAACACGACGGCGTGGTGTTGGTGGAGAGACGAGGTCTCCCGGCAGGGCTTCGCCAAGCGCCGGCAGAGAGGAGGAGGAAGAAGTGCAGGGCTGCGCCGAGGGAGAGGGAAAACCGTGTCCTCCAAAGGCCAAAAGTGCCCACTATATATAGGGGAAGGGGAGAGGGGGTGCCACCCCTAGGGTTCCCACCCTAGGGGGTGCGGCAGCCCTCCCAGATGGGTGGTGCGGCGGCCAGATGGGGAGGAGGGGGTGGCGCACCCACTGGTGGGCCTTAGGCCCACCTGGCCTAGGGTTTGCCCCCCCCCCTCCCTTTTTCTTTCCCCTGCGCCATGGGCTGAGTGGGGAGGCGCACCGGCCCAACTAGGGGCTGGTTCCCACCCCCACTTAGCCCATCTTACCTCTTGGGGTCGCAGCCCCCCTTCGGTGGTCCCCCGGGACCACCTCCGGTGGTCCCGGTGGTCCCGGTACGTTACCGGTGATGCCCGAAACACTTCCGGTGTCCGAAACCATCCGTCCTATATATCAATCTTTACCTCCGGACCATTCCGGAGCTCCTCGTGACGTCCGGGATCTCATCCGAGACTCCGAACAACTATCGGTAACCTCGTACAACAATTCCCTATAACCCTAGCGTCATCGAACCTTAAGTGTGTAGACCCTACGGGTTCGGGAGACACGCAGACATGACCGAGACACCTCGCTGGCCAATAACCATCAGCGGGATCTGGATACCCATGGTGGCTCCCACTAGCTCCACGATGATCTCATCGGATGAACCACGATGTCAAGGATTCAATCAATCCCGTATACGATTCCCTTTGTCTGTCGGTATAGAACTTGCCCGAGATTCGATTGTCGGTATACCTATACCTTGTTCAATCTCGTTACCGGTAAGTCTCTTCACTCATTCTGTAGCACGTCATCGTGTGACTAACCCCTTAGTCACATTGAGCTCATGATGATGTTCTACCAAGTGGTCCCAGAGATACCTCTCCGTCACACGGAGTGACAAATCCCGATCTCGATTCGTGCCAACCCAACAGACACTTTCGGAGGTACCCGTAGTGCACCTTTATAGTCACCCAATTACGTTGTGACGTTTGATACACCCAAAGCACTCCTACGGTATCCGGGAGTTGCACAATCTCACGGTCGAAGGAAAAGATACTTGACATTAGAAAAGCATTAGCATACGAACAATACGATCTAGTGCTAGGCTTAGGATTGGATCTTGTCCACCACATCATTCTCCCAATGATGTGATCCCGTTATCAATGACATCCAATGTCCATGATCAGGAAACCATGATCATCTATTGACTAACGAGCTAGCCAACTAGAGGCTTGCTAGGGACACATTGTGATCTATTCATTCACACATGTATTACTGTTTCCTGTTAATATAATTATAGCATGAACGATAGACGATTATCATGAACAAGGAAATATGATAATAACCATTTTATTATTGCCTCTAGGGCATATTTCCAACAGTCTCCCACTTGCACTAGAGTCAATAATCTAGTTACATTGTGATGTATCGAACGCCCATAGCATTATGGTGCTGATCATGTTTTGCTCGTGGAAGAGGTTTAGTCAACGGGTCTGCAATATTCAGATCCTTGTGTACTTTACAAATATCTATCACTCCACTCTGGACATGGTCCTGGATGGAGTTGTAGCGGCGCTTGATGTGGGCTCTTTGGCTCCTTGGCTATGACTATGGCTATGGCTTTACAAATATCCGTGTGAAACCTGGGCTCCTTGGCTATGGCAATGGCTCCAGTGTTATCACAGAAGAGTGTCATAGGACCCGACGCGCTTGGAACCACTCCAAGGTCGGTGATGAGCTCCTTCATCCAAATTCCTTCTTGAGCCGCTTCTGAAGTAGCTATGTACTCCGCTTCACATGTAGATGCTGCCACGACTTCTTGCTTGCTGCTGCACCAGCTCACTGCCCCACCATTCAACACATATACGTATCCGGTTTGTGACTTAGAGTCATCCGGATCTGTGTCGAAGCTAGCATCGACGTAACCCTTTACGACGAGCTCTTCGTCACCTCCATAAACGAGAAACATTTCCTTAGTCCTTTTCAGGTACTTAAGGATATTCTTGACCGCTGTCCAGTGTTCCGCACCGGGATTACTTTGGTACCTCCCTATCAAGCTTATCGCAAGGTTTATATTAGGTCTGGTACACAGCATGGCATACATTAGAGAGCCCACGGCTGAAGCGTAGGGGACATAACCCATCTTCTCTCTATCTGCTGCCGTGGTCGGCGACTGAGTCTTACTCAATCTCATACCTTGCAAAACTGGCAAGAACCCTTTCTTTGAGTTTTCCATATTGAACTTCTTCAATATCTTGTCAAGGTATGTACTTTGCGAAAGACCTATGAGGCGTCTCGATCTATCTCTATAGATCTTGATGCCTAATATGTATGCAGCTTCTCCAAGGTCCTTCATTGAAAAACTCTTGTTCAAATAGGCCTTTATGCTCTCCAACATCTCTATATCATTCCCCATCAATAATATGTCATCCACATATAGTACGAGGAAAGCTACAGAGCTCCCACTCACTTTCTTGTACAGACAGGCTTCTCCGTAAACCTGTATGAACCCAAACGCTTTAATCACTTCATTAAAGCGAATGTTCCAACTCCGAGATGCTTGCACCAGCCCATAGATGGAGCGCTGGAGCTTGCATACTTTGTTAGCACCCTTAGGGTCGACAAAACCTTCTGGTTGCATCATATACAACTCTTCCTTAAGGTTCCCGTTAAGGAACGCCGTTTTGACGTCCATTTGCCAAATTTCATAATCATAAAAGGCGGCAATTGCTAACATGATTCGGACTGATTTCAGCTTCGCTACGGGAGAGAAAGTCTCTTCGTAGTCAACTCCTTGAATCTGTCGAAAACCCTTTGCGACAAGTCGAGCTTTGTAAACGGTTACATTACCGTTTGCATCAGTCTTCTTCTTGAAGATCCATTTATTTTCTATGGCTCGCCGGTCATCGGGCAAGTCCACCAAAGTCCATACTTTGTTCTCATACATGGATCCTATCTCGGATTTCATGGCCTCAAGCCATTTGTTGGAATCCGGGCCCGCCATCGCTTCTTCATAGTTTGAAGGTTCACCGTTGTCTAACAACATGATTTCCATCACAGGGTTGCCGTACCACTCTGGTGCGGAGCGTACCCTTGTGGACCTTCGCGGTTCAGTAGTAACTTGATCCGAAGCTTCATGATCATCATCATTAACTTCCTCTTCAGTCGGTGTAGGCGCCACAGGAACAACTTCCCGCGCTGCGCTACTTTCCTGTTTGAGAGGGGGTGTAATTACCTCATCAAGTTCTACCTTCCTCCCACTTACTTCTTTCGAGAGAAACTCTTTCTCTAGAAAGGACCCGTTCTTGGCAACAAAGGTTTTACCTTCGGATCTAAGATAGAAGGTATACCCAATAGTTTCCTTAGGGTATCCTATGAATACGCATTTCTCCGCTTTGGGTTCGAGCTTTTCTGGTTGAAGTTTCTTCACATAAGCATCGCAGCCCCAAACTTTAAGAAACGACAACTTGGGTTTCTTGCCAAACCATAGTTCATACGGTGTCGTCTCAACGGATTTAGACGGTGCCCTATTTAGAGTGAATGCTGCAGTTTCTAATGTGTATCCCCAAAATGATAGTGGTAAGTCGGTGAGAGACATCATAGATCGTACCATATCTAATAAAGTGCGATTACGACGTTCAGACACTCTGTTGCGCTGCGGTGTGCCAGGCGGCGTCAGTTGTGAAACGATTCCACACTTCCTTAGGTGTGTGCCAAACTCGTGATTCAAATATTCTCCTCCACGATCGGATCGTAGACATTTAATTTTTCTATCACGTTGATTCTCAACCTCACTCTGAAATTCCTTGAACTTTTCAAACGTCTCAGATTTGTGCTTCATCAAGTAGATATAGCCATACCTACTCAAATCATCGGTGAGAGTGAGAACATAACGATAACCACCGCGAGCTTCAACGTTCATTGGACCACACACATCAGTATGTATTATTTCCAATAAGTCGGTTGCTCTCTCCATTATTCCTGAGAATGGAGTCTTAGTCATCTTGCCCATGAGGCACGGTTCGCATGTGTCAAATGATTCAAAGTCAAGAGACTCTAATAGTCCATCAGTATGGAGCTTCTTCATGCGTTTAACGCCGATATGACCAAGGCGGCAGTGCCACAAGTATGTGGGACTATCATTATCAACTTTGCATCTTTTGGTACTCACGCTATGAATATGTGTAACATCACGATCGAGATTCATCAAGAATAAACCATTCACCAGCGGAGCATGACCATAAAACATATCACTCATATAAATAGAACAACCATTATTCTCTGACTTAAATGAGTAGCCGTCTCGCATTAAGCAAGACCCTGATACAATGTTCATGCTTAAAGCTGGTACTAAATAACAATTATTAAGGTTTAAAACTAATCCCGACGGTAGATGTAGAGGTAGCGTGCCGACGGTGATCACATCGACCTTTGAACCATTCCCGACGCGCATCGTCACCTCGTCCTTGGCCAGTCTCCGCTTATTCCGTAGTTCCTGCTTTGAGTTGCAAATGTGAGCAACAGCACCGGTATCAAATACTCAGGAGCTACTACGAGTGCTGGTAAGGTACACATCAATAACATGTATATCACATATACCTTTAACGTTGCCGGCCTTCTTGTCCGCTAAGTATTTGGGGCAGTTTCGCTTCCAGTGACCCTTTCCCTTGCAATAGAAGCACTCAGTCTCAGGCTTGGGTCCGTTCTTTTTCTTCTTCCCGGCATCTGGCTTACCGGGCGCGGCAACAGCTTTGCCGTCTTTCTTGAAGTTCTTATTACCCCTGCCTTTCTTGAAACTAGTGGTCTTGTTGACCAT
Source organism: Hordeum vulgare subsp. vulgare (assembly GCF_904849725.1). Classification (NCBI taxonomy): domain Eukaryota; kingdom Viridiplantae; phylum Streptophyta; class Magnoliopsida; order Poales; family Poaceae; genus Hordeum; species Hordeum vulgare. The sequence continues at coordinate 493,730,089 of NC_058518.1, read as the reverse complement.
CAATACTTGATGCTCCTTCTTGATTTCTACTTCTGCAGACTTGAGCATCGAGTACAACTCGGGAATGGTTTTCTCCATCCCTTGCATGTTGTAGTTAAGCACAAAGCCTTTGTAGCTTGGTGGGAGAGATTGGAGGATTCTGTCAATGATAGCATCATCCGGAAGTTCGACTCCAAGTGAAGTCAGACGACCGTGTAACCCAGACATTTTGAGTATGTGCTCACTGACAGAACTGTTCTCCTCCATCTTACAGCTGAAGAACTTGTCGGAGACTTCATATCTCTCGACACGGGCATGAGCTTGATAAACTAGCTTCAGCTCTTGGAACATCTCATATGCCCCGTGTTGCTCAAAACGTCTTTGGAGCCCCGTTTCTAGACTGTATAACATGCCACACCTGACCAGAGAGTAGTCATCACTCCGCGCTTGCCAGACGTTTAGAATGTCCTGGGCTGCTGCGGGAGCGGGAGGGTCACCTAGCGGCGCATTAAGGACATAAGCCTTTTTACTTGCTTCAAGGATGAGCTTCAGGTTGCGAACCCAGTCCGCATAGTTGCTACCATCATCTTTCAGCTTGTTTTTCTCTAGGAATGCGTTGAAGTTGAGGTTGACGTTGGACATCTACAATATTTGTAAAGACAACTTTTAGACTAAGTTCATGACAATTAAGTTCATTTAATCAAATTAAGTATGAACTCCCACTTAAATCGACATCCCTCAAGTCATCTAAGTGATACATGATCCATGTTGACTAACCCGTGTCCGATCATCACGTGAGACGGACTAGTCACCATGGTGAGCAACTTCATGCTGATCGTATTCAACCATACGACTCATGTTCGACCTTTCGGTCTCTTGTATTCGAGGTCATGTATGTACATGCTAAGCTCGTCGAGTCAACCTAGGTGTTTCGCGTGTGTAAATCTGGCTTACACCCGTTGTATGCGAACGTTAGAATCTATCACACCCGATCATCACGTGGTGCTTCGAGACAATGAACCTTCGCAACGGTGCACACTTAGGGGAATACGTTCTCGAAATTTTAAGAGGGATCATCTTATTAAGCTACAGTCATTTTAAGCAATAAGATGTAAAACATGATAAACATCACAATGCAATCATATAGTGACATGATATGGCCATTATCATCTTTGCTTTTTCGATCTCCATCTTCAGGCATCGCATGATCATCATCGTCACCAGCGTGACACCATGATCTCCATCATCATGATCTCCATCATCGTGTCTCCGTGAAGTCGTCACGCCAACTACTACTATCACTACTACTATGGCTAACCGTTAGCAATGAAGTAAAATAGTAAGCACATGGCGTTGCATCTCATACAATAAATTAAGACAACTCCTATGGCTCCTGCCGGTTGTCGTACTCATCGACATGCAAGTCGTGAAACCTATTACAATAACATGATCATCTCATACATCATACATGCAACATCACTACTTTGGCCATATCACATCACATGTCAAAACCTGCAAAAACAAGTTAGACGTCCTCTAATTGTTGTTGCAAGTTTTACGTGGCTGAATTGGGTTTCTAGCAAGAACGCCTTCTTACCTACGTGACAGCCACAACGATGATATGCCAAAGCTATTTACCCTTCATAAGGTTCCTTTTCATCAAATCCAATCCGACTAGAGTAGGAGAGAGAGACACCCGCTAGCCACCTTTATGCACGATGTGCATGTCTGTCGGTGGAACCAGTCTCACGTAAGCGTACGTGTAAGGTCGGTCCGGGCCGCTTCTTCCCACAATACCGCCGGAAAAGAATAAGACTAGTAACGGCAAGCAAATTGACAAACCATCGCCCACAACTTTTGTGTTCTACTCGTGCATAGAATCTACGCATAGAAAACCTGGCTCGGATGCCGTTGTTGGTGAACGTAGCATAAATTCAAAAAATTTCCTACGCATGTTCAGATCTTCCTATGGAGAGACCAGCAACGAGAGAGGGGTAAGAGCATCTTCGTACCTTTGAAGATCGCTAAGCGGAAGCGTTGCTAGAACGCGGTTGATGGATTCGTACTCGCAGCGATTCCGATCTAGTGCCGAACAACGGCACCTCCGCGTTCAACACACGTACAGCCCGGTGACGTCTCCCGCACCTTGATCCAGCAAGGAGGAGGGAGAGGTTGGGGAAGAAGACCAGCAACACGACGGCGTGGTGTTGGTGGAGAGACGAGGTCTCCCGGCAGGGCTTCGCCAAGCGCCGGCAGAGAGGAGGAGGAAGAAGTGCAGGGCTGCGCCGAGGGAGAGGGAAAACCGTGTCCTCCAAAGGCCAAAAGTGCCCACTATATATAGGGGAAGGGGAGAGGGGGTGCCACCCCTAGGGTTCCCACCCTAGGGGGTGCGGCAGCCCTCCCAGATGGGTGGTGCGGCGGCCAGATGGGGAGGAGGGGGTGGCGCACCCACTGGTGGGCCTTAGGCCCACCTGGCCTAGGGTTTGCCCCCCCCTCCCTTTTTCTTTCCCCTGCGCCATGGGCTGAGTGGGGAGGCGCACCGGCCCAACTAGGGGCTGGTTCCCACCCCCACTTAGCCCATCTTACCTCTTGGGGTCGCAGCCCCCCTTCGGTGGTCCCCCGGGACCACCTCCGGTGGTCCCGGTACGTTACCGGTGATGCCCGAAACACTTCCGGTGTCCGAAACCATCCGTCCTATATATCAATCTTTACCTCCGAACCATTCCGGAGCTCCTCGTGACGTCCGGGATCTCATCCGGGACTCCGAACAACTATCGGTAACCTCGTACAACAATTCCCTATAACCCTAGCGTCATCGAACCTTAAGTGTGTAGACCCTACGGGTTCGGGAGACACGCAGACATGACCGAGACACCTCTCTGGCCAATAACCATCAGCGGAATATGGATACCCATGGTGGCTCCCACTAGCTCCACGATGATCTCATCGGATGAACCACGATGTCAAGGATTCAATCAATCCCGTATACGATTCCCTTTGTATGTCGGTATAGAACTTGCCCGAGATTCGATCGTCGGTATACCTGTACCTTGTTCAATCTCGTTACCGGTAAGTCTCTTTACTCATTCCATAGCACGTCATCGTGTGACTAACCCCTTAGTCACATTGAGCTCATGATGATGTTCTACCGAGTGGGCCCAGAGATACCTCTCCGTCACACGGAGTGACAAATCCCGATCTCGATTCGTGCCAACCCAACAGACACTTTCGGAGGTACCCGTAGTGCACCTTTATAGTCACCCAGTTACGTTGTGACGTTTGATACACCCAAAGCACTCCTACGGTATCCGGGAGTTGTACAATCTCACGGTCGAAGGAAAAGATACTTGACATTAGAAAAGCATTAGCATACGAACAATACGATCTAGTGCTAGGCTTAGGATTGGGTCTTGTCCACCACATCATTCTCCCAATGATGTGATCTCGTTATCAATGACATCCAATGTCCATGATCAGGAAACCATGATCATCTATTGACTAACGAGCTAGCCAACTAGAGGCTTGCTAGGGACACATTGTGATTTATTCATTCACATATGTATTACTGTTTCCTGTTAATACAATTATAGCATGAACGATAGACGATTATCATGAACAAGGAAATATGATAATAACCATTTTATTATTGCCTCTAGGGCATATTTCCAACACTCCCTAACCCGGATCCGGACGTCGACACATCATGATATGCAGGAGGGACCATACATGTTGGATGTGGGTGAAACATGAAACCAGGAGTAGGATTGTGATGTTGCGGAGTTGGCTGAAACATGAAGCTCGATGACGAAGCGTGGTGCTGTGGCTGATGCCACGCCGAACTGCCAGGCTGGTCAGGTGAGGGTGGATGTGGCGTCGGTTCCACTCCTTGTAGACGTGGACGCGGCTGATGTCGATGCACGGAGTGACGTGGCACCGACGTAGGCTGCGGCTAGTGATGCACAACATCCGAAGTGCGCGTGCACGTGATAGCTTTATAGATATCTCTTATCCTCTGCTCGAGCCTCTTGAGCCATGGTTGAATCTGAGACCGAGGTACCATAAGAGGTGCAGATGACAATTGTCGATCAAAGTTCATCACGTCAGTATGAAGACTGTATGCCAACTCACCCTGAAATTGTCATTAAGAATAATAAGTACCGATGATGAAGCAAGTAACAACAACTTAAATGACGTAAAGAGAATAAATATTACCGCACACTGCCTGGAGCTAGAAGTATCATACGTCGGGTACGTATCGGACGTATGCGGGTCCGGAATCTCATCTGTATTGGAGTGTTGAACAATGCGTAATCGTGTTCCTCTCATGTACCCCTCCAAATATGCATTGTATCCAGCGAGATCAAATGCTTGTTGTTCATGCCACCTACGTTCAGTGGCAGTTTCCCATTCTGAAACGTACTCTTCAAGCCTTTGTAGCCACTGAGCCCATGTCCTGTTGGTTTCCTTCCTTGTCATCCTATAATTTATGATGATGTTTAACCATAGGCCATAGAGAAACAAAATGTAATATATAGTTAGTATAACATACCCGTGGACTACTACTGACAACAGGTTCTCTGTGTTGGGCGGAGGAGTCAACTATCGAAGACCGAACTGTCTCATAATGCGCTGCTGCGCCATCTCCTCAACAAAGACATCGAAGATAATCTTCGATTTCGTCATCCAGTAACCCCGATCTCTCGTGCATAGCACAAAAATACCACCGGGATATCTAGAAATTCTGGCTGCTTCCGTGTACGGTTGCCAAATAACCCCCGTGTACGTATCAAACTGCTCATTTAGTGCAGTGTAGGCTCGCCTAGTCTGTTCACTAGCATACCGTCTCTGCGCAAGACATAAGTTAGTTTCAACCATAGTGTAAACTAAGAAGGTGGATAACATTATACCAGGGTACATACCTTGCGACGCGTCCAACACAGGCCGAAAGTTGGCAAGTCGATGTCATCACCATCAAGCATGTTGCCCACATGATAACTGTGGTCCACACCTATGTTTGGTCGTCCAATAGAGAACCTCTCCTAGGATCACAGTTGTAAAAACAACGGGCAACCAAGAATGGCCGACTTGGCCGTGGAAAGCTGACAACCGTTGCACATACCTCGGTAGGTAGCAGCTAATACCGCAGATCCCCAACTCCTCGGTGTGATCTGTTCAGCCGACTCAGCAGTCGCGATTTCCAGTGCAATGGGGATGTAACGCGTACTCAAAGTAGTGACATGGTTCTCTGTGAACATCACCTTCCCGAGAAGCCACAATAGGTACGCCTCCAGGCTACGAGTAATTTGTATAGCACTCAAAGGGACTTTTGAATAACCTGGAAATCTCTCGATTTGCAATCATGTAAGGAGAAAGGGACTTGTGAATAACCTGGAAATATCATAACTTGAAACATTTACCTTTGAAAGATATGCGAGGTAGGAACTAACCCTGAAATGTTGTAACCAGTCATACTTAGGTCCGTGCGCCTCCGACGCCAGTATTGGAGCCCCATCATATATATTGAAGAAACGTGCTCCCAAAGTTTGTTGCCAATCTGGCGGGTCCTCCAACGGTCCTATCGCATTTCCCGCCAACGGAAGTCCGAGCAACATTGAGACATCTTCCAGAGTAGGAGCCATCTCACCCCATCTGAAGTGGAACGTGTGGGTCTCAGGCCTCCATCGGTCCACTAAGCAAGTGAGCAAAGAAGAGTCAATGCTGAGGTGCCTCGACGTCTCGGTGGCCTCAACTAGACGTGCGAACGGTAAAAGCCCGGCCCATTTGAGTATGCATATCCACCAATCATAAAATTTATGTTACTTACAATGCATATTTAATACAATGATTAAAGTTTAAGATAAAAACATTTACCTTTCAACCCACAGCGGATGTATACTCCAGTCCACCTTAGCAGTACGAGTGACTAGTGGTACGAGCTTCTGCTCAGTTAATAGCGAAGCACGATGCTTACTATCAACGTCCGGATTAAGAAGATACATTCCCTCCATTGCTATACAATACAAAACGTAGTGCAACACATAGTATAAAATTAAAACATAGTGTTAATACAAACTAAAAACATAGTGGTAGTCCAAACTTAGAACATAGTGATAGTACAAACTTAAAACATAGTGATAGTCCAAACTTAAAACATAGTGCTAGTACAAACTTAAATGTAGTGCTATTACATATTAAACTCTTCCTCCTCCTCTTGCCCTCCCTCTTCCTCCTCTTCTTCCTCGGCTGCCTCGTCCACGCCTAGTGCCCCTTGCAGTGACGAAGGTGGGACAATCAGGATCCCTATGCCCAAATTCATTACATAGAATGCATTGCACGGTGCGCCCGCCGGCCTCAGATTCATCCATGTCATTCCGGATGCGCTGACTCTGCCGCCTCCCTCTACTTGTACGCATATGCGCAGGATGTGGAATGTATCGTCTTTGAGCAGGCTCAACAGTGTTGAAGTTACCCATTGATCGGAAACCCATCAACTCACCTGTCCAGGTATTGAGGACAACCTCTTTCAGAAAATACGGAGACACAAAAGAGATTGCGTCAAGACCTATGAGCCCGCAAGCAGCAAGTACATGTGAGTAAGGTAGGTGAAGCAACTTTGGTTTGTTGCATGTGCATTCGCACGTTGGCCACAATTCATTTCCAATTTTCACCTCGTGTGTTCTCATCTCATTTGCACATCCGAATTTGTTGTTAGCTAAGCGAACCTCGAACCTTCGCTCTAGATTTCCAATGGCGACAACACTGTGTGACCGGGCTTTCTTCATCTTTTCATCCATGTACTTCATAACCCTTTCACAGTAACGTGTGTTCGGATTGTTTGTCATATGCTCCGCAGCAGTTTGACGTCTTTCCCTGAAATACTTCACTGTGCCATAGAAAATGCCCTCAACGATCGCTGTAAGTGGCAAAGCTCTGTTTCCTCAGAGGACAAAATTATATGTTTCAGCCAGGTTGATAGTCATGACACCGTACCTGGCTCCATGTGTGTCATGCAACAGAGATCACCTCTCCAATGGCTCATGCTCTATCCACTGATCAAAGGTTTTAATCGTCCTCGCTAGCCTTCTCCTTGTACCAGGAGGGTCAAATCCTCGCAAGTCACAAAGCCCAACCGACTCTTCCTCCACGGTAGCAGATCCAGTTGCTAATTGTGCAGCTACTGCTTCAACATGTGCCCTGACAGCAGCATCTCTTGCAGCTCTCCTGTCCCTAACATGTCTCTGTGTGCAAACATTTAGTCTGTTACGTATCAACTCATATTTCCATTGTTAGTTCTGCTTGCAGAGTTTCTTGAATAGATTCATGAGGTTCTTATTTCTAAACTGGAGAACAAATTTGCCCCTAGATGACGCATGCACCAACGACTCTGAATGTCCTGCCAAGGAGTTTGTTCACCGGGAGGAGGGTTTGACAATGTCTTGATCGCGCTAAGTATACTTGCATGCCTATCATGAAGGATGCACCCATTCTGCTTATCTTGCACAACAACAATTTTCAACTGCCTGAAGAACCATGTCCAACTCTCGATGTTCTCGCTCTCCACAAAAGCAAATGCAAGTGGGACGACTTGATTTTGCCCATCTTGACCTATGGCTGTGAGGATCTGACCCTTGTACTTGCCAGTGAAAAATGTGCCATCAACACATATCACTGGTAGACAATGTCTGAAAGCTTCAATGCAGGCACCGATGCAACACCCTAACCGTTGGGAACTCTGGCAGGTACAACTCTTGGATGTCAACATACGTGCCAGGATTCCGGTTCTGCAATGTCTGCACGAGCTAAACAACAGAGTCTTATGCATCAAAATATGAATCAAATCTGGTCTCTAGTGCCTTCTGCTTAGCCCTCCAAGCCTTGCCATATGATATGTTCTACTTTAACCTGACGAAGACTTTTTTCTGGATAGCCTTCACTTTGATCGCCTTGCACTCCACAATCTCGCTATAAAGCAAGCGAGCAATCACAGTGGAAGTAAGGTTGGGATGATCTTGAGGGATGCATGGAATAACACAATTATGACTAACTAAGTCACTTATGACCCAGCTTGTGTCGTACTTAGGGAGATATCCATGCACCCTTGCGGGACAACCCTGATTTCTGCAAACCATTGTCAACTTATCCGGACAAGAAACTTGAGCTACAAATACCCTTTGAGTGGACATTGCCCAATTAAGGATGTCATCCTTCAGAACTTGTTTATTCGGGTAGAGGGCACCAGTTGCATTGTTGTTCTGGTGATACTGTCAGGCAGAATCATGACCGTCGTTCACCAACATTGCAGATGAGAAGTCCTGATTCCATGATGCAGGAATAGGCACTTCATGTGCGTGCTCTTCTCCATCTGATTCGGCGGATTCATCGGAAATATCACCTGCTATATCTTCTTCATGCATCTCGTTTTGCATGTGCCCATCTATCTCGTCGGCATCCGCCTCACCGCTGACATAATCATCTGCATCTCCCCCTTCTGTCTGACTACTCTGGCCTGCTTCGTAAACATCATCCCCAACATGGGACACATGAATTGACTGTGAATCATGCATCCCTACACTGCTCTCGCCATATTCATAGCTACGTTCCACTCTAGGTTCAGTCACCGGCTTTAGCACGGGGAGCAGTAAGGCCACAGGATGACATCCCCTACGCTCGCAAGATTGTAACAAGCGCACCCACTGGTCGTCCCGCTCTATATGCTTCAAATACCAGAAAATATTAGCACCGGACCGGGTCCATAATGCATGAACACCGACGGTGTGTGTTTCAGTATTGAACCCTAAACATCGCACAAGCCATTCTGTCAACTGACTAACAGACCATGTTTTAGGGGAGGACACACGCACCTCTGTGTACTAAAATTCACTAAGATCGGCTCCCATTTCATTTGTTTGAATCCATAATGCATGAACACCGACGGTGTGTGTTTCAGTATTGAACCCTAAACATCGCACAAGCCATTCTGTCAACTGACTAACAGACCATGTTTTAGGGGAGGGCACATGCACCTCTGTGTACTAAAATTCACTAAGATCGGCTCCCATTTCATTTGTTTGAACGGTACCAGGACCATAGTGCAAACATAACGTCACCAAATCAGACATCTCTGCTGACCTAACATATTATTCAACAAGGAAAAAAATTAGAAGAACGACAAACCGAAACATATTTTCCAAATCTATTGGAGAACCTAAAAATAATTAAACTACTTCATTCACTAAACTAAATTTATACTAATCTACCAGACCACCTAGAACTAGTTAAACAACTAAATTTATACTAATCTACCGGAGCACCTAAAACTAGTTAAACAACTAAATTTATACTAATCTACCGGACCACCTAAAACTAGTTAAACAACTAAATTTATACTAATCTACTGGAGCACCTAAAAGTTTATAAACTACTTAATACACTAATCTACAAAAAAAATTACCCTTGAAGCGTGCGCAGAAACGACGAACGACTCTTGACGAACACCAAGAATAATCCCACACCACCACCTCCGACTCCACCAAAACAACCAACTTCACCCACACCACCACCACCACCACCACTACAACCTCCACCTCAACCACCACCACCACCACCAAAAATAGCTTCAAAACAAGCACCACAAACTACCCCATCGCCAGTGAGACGGATAGTTTGGATGCCCTCCTCCTTACACAATAAAAGTACGGTTCAAAACGTGAAAATGAAATATTTTTTGTGTCGGTGGAGAAGGAAGGAGGAGAAAGAGAGAGAGAGAAAGGAGATAAGGTAGAATGGGAGAAGGGAGAAGGAAGAAAGAGGAAGGAGGAAGAAGGAAAGGGGGAAGGGGCTGCCTCGGGCTGGCTAGTGGCCACTAGTCGGCCACGCCTAGGCCGATAGCATTATCGGCTTCGCCAAGGCCGACAGGCAGAGCCGACAGGGCAATCGACGTGGCCTGACCACTAGTCGGCCGCCACATGGCCGAGAGCCACTAATCGGCCGGGCCTAGGCCGACTGGCTTCCTGTCGGCCACACCAGAGCTGACACCCTCCAATCGGCTTCGCAGTGGCCGAGGCAGGTTTATTTTTGAAATTTTTCGAATCGGTGCATTATTTTTCAAAAAAAAAGCAATATTAAAAAAAATTTAGCGAGATGCCGCGTGTGTTGGAACCAAGGATCGACGAACGATCAGACAAGAACACGAGCAGAGGAATTTTACGGGACGACAAACGCCCGCGACGACGGACACGGACGGCGCCCCTAACGACAAACGTTAACGCCAGAACTTTTTGTTTTTGTTCGACTGGACTCAGCTTACAAGAGTTGAGTACACAGGGGAGGAGTACGTTGTGCACCTACAACTCCGCGTCCCACTCTTCCCCCACACGCCCACGATCCCCATGCAACGCCTACACCAACGAGACACGCTCCTACTCCGCATACAGGCCGGCTGGATTCCGCATACAGCGCCCGCGACGCCGCGCTAGACACAAGTCGGATAACGCCCAAACACTGCTCATATAAATGCGTGGTTTATTGCTAATAACAGCGTGGTCCTGGTCCGGACCCCGGTGAGTGTACCACCCAGAGGACGAGAAGCAGCACGATGCCCTTCGAAACACCTGTTCCGTTGCAGGCATCTTCTTGATGAAAGTTGAGAAAGCTGACCACACGGTACTGCCAATGCCAGAGCCAGAGCCAGAGCCAGAGCCAACAAAGGTTGAAAGAGCTCAGTGCTACTGCTAGGAGAGCGTAGGGAGTAGGAGTAGCTGCCAATGGCTTCGGATGTGAAAAGGAAAAGGCTTGGCTTGGGATGGGAGTAGGAGTAGGAGTAGGAGTAGGAGTAGATCGTCGCCGGTAGACCAGTAACTTCAACCGACGCGATTCATTTCGTCCATGTATACTCGCTTTAATTGTCATGGAGAGAAATAATGATCCAATGCACCGGTTTATTTTAAAAAGTCGTCCGCGTCGATCCATTTCAAGTTTAAATTTAAGTTTGAAACGCATCGGCGCGGACAGGCGCGCGTCTTCTCGGTGTTCGGCCTGCCCCCACGTGGTGGCTGGTTAACTATCTCCCGCGTTTTATTAGTGACGACCGCCCATCGGGACCGGATAGAATCCCAGTGTCGGTGATGCCGCGGTCGGCGCGAGCCCCTGCAAAGGACGTTCGGCGCCGACGGTGGCAGCTGACGCCGGAGCAGCGATTCGACCCCGCCTACACTCGTGACCCTCCCAATGGGGAGATTTGTTTTGCGTGTGAGCACAAGGAGCTGCGTCGACGTGGCGTCCGCAACATGGGAGCTGGCACCCTGCCGCCCCCTCGTCGTGCATTACGAGGACCAGGAGGCGGATGCCGCCTACCAGGAGGCGCTGGCAGTTGTCCTCCGTGAAAGCGGTCGCTTTCGCTGCCGGCGGTTGTGTCGTGCTGTCGTTCGCCTCGATGTCCCCCGCCAAGGCCGAGCAGGGTCGACTGCCCTGAAGACCGAGAAGTACATCTGGGAGGGGGGTGGTGCGCGAGTGGGTAAGCGCGCCATCCGTCTGGTTGGAAGTGACGCCGGAGAGGGGTAGGCCTACCTGGAGAACTGGCGGCAGCGGTGGCTAGCGGAGGAGCGCCTCGAGGGCTAACGGCTCAAGTAGCTGGAGCGCGACGCCAAAGCCGAGGAGGGAAGTATCGTGCCGAAGCCCAGCCAACGACGGTGCAGTCACCGACGAACGACGTCGTCGCCGCCTAGGAGACGGCCTTCCTGGTCCCGAGAACGACGACGAGGACGCTTAGGGCAACGCGGCTCCTCGTTTTTAGTTTATTTTTTTTACTTAATGCAATGTGGACTCGTGAGACTATCACCGGTCTTTGTGATCGGCATTAATGCTTAATTAACATTTTTTATTTTTAAAATACTTATGATGTATCTTTAGTGCTGGCTCAAAAAATAAATCATGACAGCACTGGATGCAAACCTCGATTCATTTCAAAAAGCGAACATGAATGTTTACCGAACCGATTCAAATGGATAAAATACTGGCAAAACACACGCGTCGTTTGGGTTGTACGGTTGGAGATGCTCTCACTTCTCCTTGGCTGAGTCCGAGCGGCTGCCTGGCACGCTGCAGCTACGGCGTACATACGGGTGCAAGAGTGAATAGGGGTCGGGCATCCACGTGAATGAATGAATGAATGACTTTGTAAGAGTAGTGTCCTGGGAAAAACACGAGGTGATGGGTCCGTGCATCGACGTTGGCGTAGCATCGCTTCGGGGGCCCATCGGAGAAATCCAGATTCTTCCGCGCAGACTCCTTTGCTTTTCTCGGCTCCCTTCCTTTCCCATTCCGTCCGCCGCGTGCAGCCAGCCAGCGCCACAAGGATAGCCATCTGCTCCGATCTGCGTCTATGGGAGGAGGCTTGTGCACGCCGGCCAGCGGCTCGCGGAGGAATGCACATGCACGGAATCCAAAGCCTCCTGCACGCCCTCGTCCCACCACCTTTGGATCGCCCGCCATCGGAAAAAGCGACCACTCATCGTCTATTACTAGTGTAGTGTAGGCATCTACTCTACGTACTCCGTGTTGGTAGTAGTAGTAGTATTTTTTGTTACTGTACCGTGTTGATGTACCAAACTCCTTCGTGGCAATTCCTGCTCTTCATTGCACCCACGGACAAAAAAAGTCGTCCTGGAGCTGGAGGCGACCCCTTTCTTGAAAAGAACCACAAACAAAAAAGTCTATCTGCAGGCAGTCGGTGATATAGCTTTCCTCATAGAAACACGCAAATAAAAACATTTTTACCGGGTGTCATGAACAAATGGCGTGTTCTTTGTTTTGTTTTTATCAAATCATATGTTTTCTATGAAGCAAAATCTCCGAAATTGATGCGCAACTTCTGCTCGTAGCTGTTCACAACACCTAATATCTCCTCAAAAGCCGGGAGAGCAACTTTTCGTAATTTGACACCCCCTCTCCTTCTGAAAATACAACAGTTCCTTTCATACAGCCTTACAACGTTATGAATTAGGCAAGCCCTGCTCTCTGCGTAAGGATCTTCTTAGCATGGTTTTTTTAACACCGCACAAACGCAAGCGCTCACATACAGGCGCATGCACTCATCTCTATGAACGCACACACGTATATCATATCCCTATGAGCGCCTCTAAGAGACTGAACCGACATATCATCTTGAAATTTACGAAATCATCGCAATCACCTCGTCGTCCCACTGAATATGCATCGTCGAAAATACCGAAATAAATCCAAGACTACATGCGAGCACCAGGATTTGAACCCTGATGGGCTAGGAATACCACAATCCTCTAACCATCCAACCGGAGCGGTATTGTATTTATATGGTATTTTAATTACATACATGAAGACACAAACATTTGGATTAAATTTACCATCGCGCATAACACAAAAGTGCACTATAAATTGTTTCGTAGTAATGGCCATGTTTCATCAAGTAAATTTTCCATGGTCTTATGGAAGCAAAGTTTCATATGAACGATGGAAGTGAAATTTTGCATGGATTTATAGTAAATTTGCCATGGCAATAAAGTAAAATTTCCATGTTCTGTAAAGTAAAATTTGCATGAAGAAAAATAAAAAACTATATTTATCATGAGCTATTGAAGTAAATTTACCATGCATGTTAAAGTATAAGTTGCCATGGTAAAACTTAAAAATAAATTTTGCCATGGCAATAAAGTAAATTTACCATGCATGTTAAAGTATAAGTTGCCATGGTAAAACTTAAAAATAAATTTTGCCATGGCAATAAAGTAAATTTATCATGTATATTAAAGTATAACTTGCCATGGTAGATCAGAAAAATGAATATTGCCATGGCAATAAAGTAAATTTATCCTGTATATTAAAGTATACCTTGCCATGGTAGATCAGAAAAATGAATATTGCCATGGCAATAAAGTAAATTTACCATTTATGTTAAAGTATAACTTGGCATGCTAAAACTGAAAAATAAATATTGCCATGGCAATAAATTAAATTAACCATACTACAAAGTAATTTTGCCATGGTACAAAAGGTAATTTCCTTGGTCGACACGCAAAATAGACACTATTTTCCTTCCTCTATGAGGGAGAATACTTTTCCGGGTTTTTCCCCTCAGTACAAAATACATGTTTTTAGTGCATAATAAATTCTTGACCTAAGATGAGAAAAGAAACGTGCGGGTCTTGTGTTATTTGTAGCTAGATAGTCTAGGCTAGAGTATAGATGCATGAATTAGTATTTGTAAAGACTTGTACGTGTGCTACAATGTCACGAAACGTGGTAGTCTACGCATGCATTTTCTAGATGGAGGGATTCACGTTTTTCCTACCTTGTATTTCTACTAGCTAGCAAGATGGTGAAGTGGCAAGTGGCGTTCAAAGACATGTACGGGTGGGTAGGAGGAAGACGAGCGAGGGAAACGTACAGCAGGAAGAAAAAAAGAAAGGTTGCCCAGAGTCGAGAGAGAGACGCATATGTGCGAATCCATCCCATCCACCATTGGCAAGCGAGGGTCGTCGGAGGATTTGGACCTCTCGCACCGGCGGTGGAGGATGTGGATGCGATGCGGTCGGGTCCGATCCGCCGGTGGGGTGGACCATTTTTTTTGGGGTCAGGTCAAACGCAGACGGCATCCATCGCCGTCACCGACCGGCGGCGAGAAGCCAGCCAAGAGCCAACTTGCCCGGCAGGTCGCACCACCGCACCGCACCGTACGACGGTGCGTTGCCTTTGCTTGCACCGGAAACAAGAAGAAGGAGAACGTTGGGCGTCGCGGTCTGATAGGCGGGAAAAAGGAGCGGCAAACGCGGCGACCTTCTCTCCCTCCCAACTTTGGCTCGACCGAGGGAACCGAACAAAAATCGGCCGGGACCGTCCGCAGCGCGGGCAGGCACGCGGACGGCGGACCCGACACGACGACACCGGCCCAAGTGGAGCAGCCCCGAATCAGCATGCAGTACTGCTGCCGGTGCCGGGCGAGCACGCGCGCCGTGGCCGGGCACGGACATCCATGCCGTGCGTGCCTGCCTCACTCTCGCCGGGAACAAAACAAGCGAGGCCGGTTAAACAAGTCCGGCCGCGGCCGCCCGCCGGGACATGCGATGCGACACCGGCCACCGCACGCCCGACCTGGATGGAAGGAATGTTCCCGGCGTCCTTATTTTAACCGCGCGCCCTGCCCCGCCTGTCTCCACACCGTACTACTCCAGGCCACCACGAGCACAGAAGCTGCTTGCAGCAAGTCCGTGCCCGCTCATGACCGCGACGCAATCATCATGATGATGGCCCAGGCAGGTCCTAACAAAACAAAACATAACAGGAGTAGGTGTTTTGGTTTTGGTCCTTGTCCAAGGAGAAGAGCGCCTATAAATCCTGCTGGCATCTTCATTGTCGCCACCAAGCGAGCTCCAGTTCCTGTCGCTGACCAGTGTTTCCTTCTGTATATATACATGGACGGACACACGCACACATCCTCCACCGCGGCAATCTACAACCCATCCATCTCCCCGGCCGAAGCCGAAGCCGAAGCCGAAGCCAAAGAGAACACCAGTGGAAGGGAGGGGAAAAAAAAAACGCCGGGAAAAGCAGGATTAGGAAGGTGCGCGGCAAAATCAAAAAAATCAAACGCCCAAATTCCACCCAGTGCCCGCCCGAGATTAGGAATTGCGTGGTCCGGCTCCAGTGGCTGAGCGGGAGGCGTATTTAGCGACACACAAAACAGGGTCATTGCCGCCTAATAATCAGGATCCTGATCCTGGCGCCTGGCGTATTACCCTCATGACCACCCTCGCTAATCGGATTATTACCGCCACAATCCTGCGCCGAGGAGGAGCGCCCGCCACTTCTTCCCGCCGCCGCCCATTGCGGATCTGCCGCCCGCCAATGACCTCTTCTCCTACTTCTTCCTCCTCCTCGTCTTGCTCATCCTCGTCCTCCTCCGGCTGCGGCGGCGGCGGATCGGGCTGGGGGGAGGAGGATGCCAGGACGAGGCTGGTGGTGATCGTGGGCGCCACCGGCACCGGGAAGACCAAGCTGTCCATCGACGCCGCGCGGGCGCTGGGCGGCGAGGTCGTCAACGCCGACAAGATGCAGCTCTACCAGGGCCTCGACGTCACCACCAACAAGGTGCCCATCGCCGACCGCCGCGGCGTCGCGCACCACCTCCTCGGCGCCGTCCCGCCCGAGGCCGGCGCGCTCCCGCCCTCCTCCTTCCGCCCCCTCGCCGCCGCCGCGGTCGCCTCGATCGCGGCCAGGGGGCTCCTGCCCGTCGTCGCCGGCGGCTCCAACTCCCTCATCCACGCGCTCCTCGCCGACCTCCCCGACGAGGACGACGCCGCCGCCGCGGTCCCCGACGACCCCTTCTCCCTGGACGCGGACTGCGGCTACCGCCCCGCGCTCCGGTTCCCGTGCTGCCTCCTCTGGGTGGACGTCGAGGAGGCGCTGCTCGCCGAGTACCTGGACCGGCGGGTGGACGACATGGTGGGCGCCGGCATGGTGGAGGAGCTCCGGGAGTACTTCGCGGCCACCACCGCCGCGGAGCGCGCCGCGCACGCCGCCGGGCTGGGCAAGGCCATCGGCGTGCCCGAGCTGGGCGAGTACCTCGCCGGGCGAAGGAGCTTCCGTTCCGCCGTCGACGACATCAAGGCCAACACCCGGCGCCTGGCCATCGCGCAGGTGTCCAAGATCCGGCGCATGGCCGACGGCTGGGGCTGGCCCGTGCGCCGCCTCGACGCCTCCGCCACCATCCGCGCGCGGCTCGCCGGCGCCGGCCCGGCCGCCGAGTCGGCCTCCTGGGAGCGCGACGTCCGCGGCCCCGGCCTCGCCGCCATCCGGGCCTTCCTCGCCGACCAGGCCTCCCGCCGTCACGGCGATGACGCCACCGCGGCTACCAAGCCGCCGACGCCGCCGCTGCTGATGCGGCTGCCACGGATGCAATGCTGCGACATGATGGTGTGAGCCGCCGCCGCTGCTGCTGCTTTTCCGGATGGGGGAGATGGACGGAAGGCTTTCGGAGGCGGAGGGTTTTGATCTTTTGGAAGGCCGCCGAATTTTCAGAGGGTCCCGGCGGCGCCCGCTCTCCGACACCGCCCGGTGGGGCCACGAGCACGTAGATCGACCGCAGAGACAGGAGAGAGAGATAGGCGAGTGTAAAAAGTGACAGCAAGAGAATTGGTTGTGTGTAAGTTATTACTGATTACTGAAGGACGAGTGAGTGAGTGAGTGAATTCTATTTTTTTTTTGCGGAAGGAGTGAATTCTTTACTTAACTGCGCCAGACACTGTATGTAGTCGTCATGTCATAGTACTCCTACGTACGTACTCCTTCACTAATCCACTCCACTCCGTTCAAAATTTGAAATATATGGGATGGGACCCTGGCCTACACTAGACACGGGTACAGTCTAGAACCTCCCAAAGGTGCAGCTAATCCGCACCGGATCCATCCATCATCACCTGCTCCATCATTTTTACTACTGGTGACGAAATGCTGTGTGTGTTGTATGATGTGGCGATGCAGCACTTTGAGAAGGAAGGAGGAGGAGGAGGAGGAGGAGGAGGAAGAAAGAGCGTGGCATGGGTGGCAGTGCCATGGTGGACTCTTGACGTGTCCCGTTCAATACTGGCAGCTGGGATGATTGGGCGGCCATGCTTACCGTGTGACCCACTGGCTGGCTGCTGATTAGGAGGGGAGGATTGCGTTGGCCGTGTGGGTAGGTGCGTGCGTCTGACCCGACCGGTCTTCTTGCTGTTGCCAGCTAGGAAAACACACAAGCCAAAATCCCTGCCAGCCAGCCTGCCCGGTCTCCTCGCGCGCCCGCGTCACAGATGACTGACTGAGTGACTCTGGTCTCTGGAAGCCAGCTGAAGGCGCGGGCAGCCACAGGACCCGATGATTGGCATCCGAGGGGTTTCCAATTTCTTTTGCAACTACACGGTGGAGCGCACGCAGCGTGCGGTGCCGCCGACACGGCTCAAGTATTTGTACGAGCGACAGAGTCATTGTGTCGCTTTTACGTACCGTACGCGGGTGTTCTCTAGTACAGTGTCGCGCAGCGGCACCGTGCTTAGTGATTCATGCAAGGATTGGGCTGGTCCCTGCCAGCAGCCGTACGATCTCGTGGACTGCAACCGTCTGCGTCTTGTTTCTCCATTTGACCGAAGAACGCCCTTCCCTGCATCTTGTCGTCCAACACGTATGCTTTATATGTGAACATCGTCTTCGTCGATCGCGGCCCTCGCCGTCCGTCCTCATCGCCGGTCCGCAGTTGCGACCCTCGCCGTCCGTCCTCGTCCTCGATCCGCAGTTGCGACCCTCGTCGGCCAGACTCGTTGTCGGTCATGGCCCTCGGCCGTCCTCGTCGCCCGCTCACCCAAGCAACAGTTGCACCCGCGGTTGCAGCTCGGCGCGGCAATGCTTGTACCTCCGATGGTGGCGGTCGCCGCTCCGATGAAGATGGTTGTACCTCCAGTGGAGATGGCCCCATGGTAGCAACTCCGGTGGCGTCGTGTGGCCGTCCGATGGTCACGTTGGTTCCAAGAAAAAAGAATACCGGATGTACCAAAATGGTACAATGGTCGTAGCAAATTCCCGTCGCGGGTCACAACTCAGTTCTCATGATGTAGCAAAATTTGATGCAAAACCGCGACGCCGGCTGTGTGATGTAGCCAAATTTGACATCCGTTGTAGCAAAAAAAATGGTAGTTGCAGCAAAACCGCGATGCCGACTGTTTGATGTAGCAAAATTTAATGCCGGTTGTAGCAAAATGCAATGTCGGTTCAAGCTTTTTCTCATGGATTGAAGATTTTCCCTTTCATGCTCGTTGAAGCTTTTCTTTACGCCAATGAACCTTTTTTCCTACGAGGGATCAGGAGGTGAGGGAATCCTATGCGGGGGGTGGGGCTGGGGGGGGGGGGGTACGAGCGCGACCCTTGGCGAGTGGGATATGTTCTAGCCGGTTGGCTTACAACGGCATGGCGTGTGCCTTGGTCACTTTTGGAGAGGAAAAGGGCTGAGGAGGAAGAAGATCGGTTGGTGAATGGATAAAGTCCTGGATATGTGGTTAGAAAAAGTTAGTTGCACAAGGGCATGAACGGATCGCACGTCGCCGCGCGCGACCGACGGAAAGACTTGGCAGACGCGGTGGGTATAAACATTTTCCTTCATGCAATGGTA
Source organism: Hordeum vulgare subsp. vulgare (assembly GCF_904849725.1). Lineage (NCBI taxonomy): Eukaryota > Viridiplantae > Streptophyta > Magnoliopsida > Poales > Poaceae > Hordeum > Hordeum vulgare. The sequence goes on along the minus strand of NC_058518.1, from coordinate 493,710,942 downwards.
TAGTATTATTGTCAGTAAAGGTGTGGACCAAACCGGAAGGTCCTATAGGCGTTCCTTGCGCGTGTAGCGCCCCATGCAGGGCCGGCCCATGAAATAGCTCGTGGCGCCCGCTGCAGGCCTTGAAAAAAGTTCATTGAATTTAAAAACATAAATACTAAAATGTACATTAAAATTCCATAAAGACATGCAAATTAAAAAAACGAAATTGAAATAAGTTCATCGGTTAGAAATCAATTACTCAAATTTAAGAAAAGTTCAATGATTATGAATAAAAGTTCACCGATATTTAAAGTATGTTCATTGATTTTCCAAAAGTTTGCAGAATTTTTTTAAAAAAGCTTCGATTTTGAAGAACAGTTCATCAATTTTTTTAAATCAGTTCATCGATTTTGAAAACGTTCATGAATTTTAAATTTGTTCACCGATTTTTTTAAAAAATCACCGATATCATAAAAATTCATTGATTTGGGAAAAGTTCACAAATTTTAAAATATGTCCACCAATTTTTAAAAAAAATCACTGATTTTGAAGAAAAATTCCTCAATTTTGAAACAAGTTCACATATTAAAAAATATTCCATCAAATTTCCAAAAATAATCAATTTGAAAGAAAAAATTACATATTTCCAGAAAAAAAAATCAACAAACCAGGATGAAAACAAAAAAGGAAAATGACTAAGGAAAAAAAGGAAAAAGGAATAAAAGAAGTAAAAAGTTCATTTCTATCATATCCTGCTGGGCGACGGAGTGGTTGCAACATTAAAATTTCATCAGGGTGGCCGCCGATTCGAATCTCACTATCCTAGATGGGCCGTCCTATCGCGGAAGCGCTGCAGGCGTCGGTTAGCAAAAATTACGTATAACCAACGTGTCTGGCGCTAAATACTATTTGCCGACCAAAGTGTGCTTGTATATCACTTGCCAAAAAAAATCGTGCTTGTATATCATCAACAATCAAATTCTCAGGCCTGGCCCAAAGTATCAACTGTCGGCTGACTGGGCCAGATGAACCGGGCCGATATTGGTTTTGGGGAGCGGTTTAAACACGTTTCTATCACCAGTTGCTTTTTTGCTATTTTCCTTTTTTACCTTTCATTACACCTTCTACATTTTTGTATACATGTTGACATATTTTTATATATATGCTGCACGTTTTCAAATATGTGTTGAACGTTTTACAAATACACGTTCAACATTATGATATGATTTTTTGTTTGTAAATTTTTAATGCTTTTAAAATGTGAGAACATATTTGTGAAAGGCATGAATATTTTTTTTAAGATGTTACTGAATATTTCTACATTCTATTTACATTTTTGAAATAAATTATGGCATCTTTTCAAACAGTTGAACATTTTTGAAATGCCATGAACAGTTTTTAATTCTGCTTTTTTAAAATGTGACTATTAATGAAATCGATAATTTAATGCCAAACGTGTTATATTGTGAAGTGTTGAGGATAAACCTATGTAGTCAGCGACAAGTAGGGCCTATTTGTAAGAAAAATATGAAGATTGTCTTTTGGCGAATCCGAGTTTACGCTTGGTTCCGCAACTTCCAAATGCATATGGATCACACTCCGTACATTATGGAACCTGTACATATGACGATTCTGCTTGTTCCATGCACAACTATAAGTATGAACTAAAAGAAGATGACAGAGGCGAGAAGCGTCTGTGTGGAAAAGAGGTTGGAGATCTGTTTCGTCCATAGAAGAGGATGTCGTCACATCACATTCATAATTCATTGGAGAGAAAGTAGGGCAGCCCCACGCCACCGCACAGGCGACGGCAGGGGGTAGGAATGCCTCGTCGCACCAGAGCTTCTGAAGATATAGCATGACCGCAAATTTCGTTCACCAGATCTGCCCCTTGATTCCATCGAAAAGATATAGTCGTCGAGGTAATTCTGATATTAGTCCAGTTTTACTGCAGCCAAGCTGAAACCATGAGGACCTAATTATTCAGAAGTTCAGATGATTCTTCCATTAGTAGTAATGCTTTGTAATTTTTGCACCATAGTGAAATCATAGTGAATCATATGAATGAGTGGAAATCTGCCCATGACAGTCAAAGGAGCCCAGCTGTACCTCCTACTCGGCCAAATTGGTGCCCTCCTGATGAGGGTTGGCTCAAGGTAAATTATGATGGTGCGGTATCCAGGATTGGAGACAAGGGAGGAGCTGGGGCTGTTATTCGTAACCATGAAGGGGCGTTCACGGCTGGACCATGCCACCTTTTTCATGGTGTTGTGGATCCTGAGTCTCTGGAGATTTTAGCCTGCAAACGAGTTCTCCAAGGGTGTGTTTGGTTTGAGAACCAAAAGGCATGGCATGTCATGGTGTCGTTTTGAAGGAATGGGTTAGTTCCATTATTGTGTTCGGTTGAAGATAAAAAACGTCACGGGTTCGTTTCATTCTTGTGTTTGGTTGGAGATATGAAATGAGAAAAATATGACTCAACTCACCTTGTGGGGTTTTTATTTTTCCTTTATCGATATATATATTATATAAATTCCAGCAACATTTTCATTGTATTTTTGGTTTTAACAATTAGCAGGGGTATTTTCTTTTTTTCTTCTATCAATAAGAGAAGAATAACCAAGTGATTCCTTGGATTTGGTGGAATCGCTTGATGAAGCATATATAGGGAATATTCCTTTTCTGAAGATCACTCGGTTCCGGTTCCATCCTCAACTAAACACTGAAATGGTGGACTGGGGACGAAATGAACCCGTCTCGTGCCACTATATCCTCAAAGCAAACACACCCCAAGTGGCGCAGGAGATCAATGTAGATAAGGTCCATGTCAAGCTGGACTCCTAGAGTGTTGTGCAGATCCTACGAAATCGGGGAAAGGACATGTCAAGTGCAGGACCATGCATACAGGAGATCAAGACATAGCTTGCATGTTTCTCTGATTACAGAGTTGCGTGGGTGGGTCGTTCTGCTAATGTTGTGGCGTATAAGTTAGCTGGAGCCGGTGTTGGTGATGAACTTTATAAGGTTTGGTTGCGGATTACCCCGGACTACGTACTTGATGTAATTTCATATGAGATTCCAAACTGTTATGATTATATAAAGCGGCGACATTGACCCGTAAAAAAGAAAAACCAAGGTTTGGCCTTTGAGTGACTCTGTCCATTGGATGTAGAATGGGGGACAGATATAGTGGGGCTAAGATGTTGTGTGACTTGGTTTCACAAAGTCACTAAAGCTGCGCCCGCCCCCGTGAATAAGGCGGCTTAAGCAGTTGTGGGCCCGCCAGCCACGTGTATTCCTCGGGCGAGAGTGTGTTTTGTTAGTCCGTATGATGCCAGTCAATTGAACGGCTTGCGCTTCACCAGCTCAATGCTCAGCCGGTCGTCCGGGTGGAATGCTTTCCATTTTTTCATGCTTGCATGGTTGCATGTTTTATTTATCAGTTTTCTAGAACTCATCTAGGTGAGTTCTAGTTATATCTCATTCATCTTTTATAGTCATTGGATGTGATACTTTAAGATGCGTGTGTTAATGTGGTTATATTTGTTTCTGTTTTTCATGTGAATGAGATTAGATTATATCTCATCTAGACGAGTTCTATGCACTCTCATTTATTTCCAAAATGCATGGATGTGTATGTTCAGAGGACAGGTTTGGATGTTGGGTGAAGAACAGCACGCTATTTCTGATATAAAACATACACGAGTAGGAGAAAATAAAAACTTGAGCACATGGGAGAAAATCTAGATGAGTTCATGATTGATTTCATGGAACGATGGAGACGAATGGATGCAAAAAAAACAAAAAGATAAGAAGAGATCTACTACTAACAAACTGTGCAAGATCATTTCTTTTGTGCCAAGGCGCACCCGTGATTTGGTTGGATCTTGTAGAATGATAAGATGAGGAGACCCGCTTCGGCACACCTCCTTCGCTTCAAGCGTATTCGCAGAGCGTATACATACGTCACCACGTCGCCCCGCCCCGCCCCGCCTCGCCACGTCGCCACCGTTGACGTAGATAACCGTCGCCTCGTCACGCCGCACGCGCACGCCCCCGACCCGGTTGACCCGTCGTGCATGCTGGTCCAGCACGTCGCTTGACCTAATTCAACGTCGCACGCGCTTGACCTCGCCGCCGACGCCCCGTTACGATCACCCCGCCGCCGACACCGTTCCCGATCACCCCGCCGCCGCCCCCGTTCCACGTTCACCGCTGCCGCACCTCCACCACATCGCCGCCGCCGACGCCGCCCCGTTCCCGACCACCACTCCGCCGCCCCATTTCCGATCACCCCGCCGCCGCCCCATCCACGTTCATCGCTGCCGCACGTCCACCACATCGCCGACGACGACGCCGCCCCGTTCCCGACCACCACTCCGCCGCCCCATTCCCGATCACCATGCCGTCGCCCCGTCCACGTTCACCCCTGCCGCATGTCCACCCCATCGCCGCCGACGACGCCGCCCCATTCCTGATCACCACTTCGCCGGCCCATTCCCGATCACCCCGCCGCCGCCCCGTTGACGATCATCCCCTTCCGCCGGAGCCATCGCAGGTTTGCGACCTAAGCCGTTGAAATAAAACTGAATCTTATGCAAGAATTTAATTATAGTTTTTAAATTTTATTATTGTTGTATAGTGTTTGAGGTGTGTTTGAATGGAGGAGGAAACTCGTTATTCGAGGGATGAGTATGATATAGATACCGTCGATGCAACTCATAACAGTTCTATTAATGATGATTATAATAGCGTCAATGAATCATGGTCTTCATATGATAATTTACCTTCGGATGATTTTCAAAATAATGAAGATGATACATGCAGTGAAAACGTAAGTGACATATATTTAGATCTTTAAGTTTGCAAAATACAATCTTGATTTCATGCGCGTGTTTATTGTACAGGAAGATGTGGATGTTGAGAATGCGGAAAATAATAAGGATGACTCTTTCTGCGATAACGTAAATCAGGTATGTTCAATCATTTTTTTACGGTAGCCAGTAGTGTGAACTAGATTATGATAGAGCATAACTCACATGGTTTTTCGTGTATTTCTACATGAGGACATAGATGATTGTATCGATGATGACGGTGAAGTAGAGATTGACATTGCGGAGTCTGAGAAGCTGATACACATTGTAAGGTTATGAAAATGACATTTCAATCCCAAGGGGATGCAGACATGTTCTACAGCAATCATGCGAAAGAGCGTGGGTTCGGCATCAGGAAAGAGAAGGTGAAACAAGGAAAAGATTCTGCAAGAATTATAAGGTTCAGGCGGTTTGTTTGCTTCAGAGCAAGAAGACGGCAGAGGAAATTCATAACAATGGATGGCCGCACCCGCAGGTTAAGGGGCGAGACTCGTTGCGATTGTGGTGCACACTTGGTGGTGAAACTGGATAAAGCCCGCGGATTTTGGTTCGTCACAACATTTTTGGATGATCACAACCATGACCTCGCTCGACCCGATGATGTGCCATTTTTGTGGTCATATAGACGGATAGATGGTTTCCCAAAGGCGGAGATTTTAGCGCTATCAGGGAAGGGGATCCAAAAGCACATCATAGTTGATAACTTTATCAGCAGATACGGTTCGTATGATAAATGCGGACTTGTGAGGCGTGATGTGTACAACCTATGTTGCAAAGAGAAAATGAAGCTCTTTGCTAAAGGTGATGCTGACACGGCGATTGGTATAATGAGGAGTAGAAAGGAGAAAGATTCAGACTTCTTTTCTGAGTACGTGCTGGATAAAGAGGAGAGATTGAAGAGCATGTTATGGTGTGAAGCAGAGTCTAGGCGAGACTATCAGGATTATGGAGACGTGGTTGTGTTTGATAGCACATATAAGATGAACAAATACGGTATGCCGTTCATCCATTCGTCGGTGTTAACAATCATCGTTGCACCACCGTGTTTGCTTGTGCCATTGTGTCGGACGAGACTGAAGTAACCTATGTGTGGCTGTTCGAGACCTTTCTGAAAGCAAATTGTCAGGTAAACCCAAAATCAGTAATCACAGATGGAGATGCTGCAATGATTCGAGCCATTCGTACTGTTCTTCCGGATATCTTCCATCGTCTTTGTTCATGGCATGTAGAGAAAAATATGCAGAGGCACCTTTATCATAAATCATTTATCGAGTTCAGATCACTGATTTACTATGCGACCTCGAAAGCCAACTTTGAGAAGAGATGGAGCGCTTTCATTGTTAGGTGGCAGACAGCTAAAACTGAACAGTGGCTTAACAGGATGTACACAAAGAAGACACTATGGGCAGCTTTATATCTTTCAGATGGATTATCTCTTGGTATGCGTAGCAATCAGATGAGCGAAAGTCTGAAGTCCTCCCTTCATCTCCATCTGGACTATGGCATGACTATTATTGATCTGGTAGTACATTATGAGAATTATTTTTTTTCTATATTTTTCGTCAGCTGCGCGACAGGCAGCGCGTCGCTACAACCATGCGACAGACGACGTGCAGCGACAGGCAGCGACAGTGACAGCACGATAGAGACACGCAGCGACAGTGACAGCCGCGCGACAGCTACGGCGACACGCTCGCGGCGACACAGACGACATGCATAGCTATAGTGCGTCGTTGCACAGTTATATTCAATATTTACCCATAAAAAAATATAACGTACAATCATGGCCATATAATCAATTCAAACTTATTTCATGAAAGCCCAAAGAAATTATCTTTCAAAGTATATTGCATCATTACATTGAAAAGAAGCATCGAACACATCAGGAAAACCTTCTACGGGACAAAAAATCCTCCATATTCTAGCACTTAAGCTTGCGAAATAAGTCTCAATACTTTGTGCTTCACTTTGACAAGTGTGCTGGCCTTTGAAAATATAAGTTCTGCAAGAATTCTACTCCTTGATGCATTAATTTCCTCCTTGATGCATTAATTTCCTCCTGGTCAAACGTAGATGTCCATTTTTCTCCATCCCAATATTCAACACATCTCACAACGAACAGCGCACATGAAACTCTAAAAGAAAAGCCTTATGTTAGCTAATGATTGAACTATGCATATTATAGTAGAACACATCAGCAGACCATACTGTCATCTCAGCCTTTTTAGGTTGCAAAACAAACCTTCTTATAGTCAGATCATATGATGTAATCAACGTTTGAAGCAGATTCTTTCTCACAAGCACACTAGGAATACACAACATGTTTTGTAAGCTAGTACCAGGTAGCCGCAAACGTTGCTTCGGATTTAACTTATCCACTAATGTGCACCATTTTTCAACCGAACAACATATTGCATTGTGATCCTCCATACTAAACAAACAAAATTATACTACATATTAGTAATTTATAGTACATCCAAAAATTACAGAAAAAATAAAAAATTAGAGCATCTAAATTACTACCTTGTGGCGTCGGTGTTCTGATCACGGCGCGTCGATCCCGCCTCCCCAATCGACGTCGCATGTCACTGTCAGCGCGGTGACACGAGACCCCGACGGGCGCGTCGATCCCGCCTCCACAATCGACATCGCACGCCACGGTTAACGCGGTGACACGAGACCCCGACGGCAGGCGCGGTGACACGAGGCGAGATCCCCGACGGCCGGCGCGGTGACACGCGGCAACCCTGACGCCGTCACGTTGACCGACGTGAACGTTAGGCCGGCCTGATCCTGATGGCGACAACGCTGGCGCAGTGTGAACCTATTGCGGCGGCGGCGGTGTTATCTTAGGTTAGATTTGTTTGTGATGAGATTGGTTTGCGACGTCGCGGGAGGGGGTGGGTGGGGGCGGGGTTGTGACAGCCCGAGACCGACGCTCCAGAGATTCCCTCCTTTATTCCGTTTTCGTCGTGTGGTTAGTTTTGTTTGTTGCTTCATCATGTAGTTTGCATCATGGCATCATGCATGGCATCGTGTCAACTGTGTTTTGTCGGTGTTGCTTGTTGCTCCGTGTTGTTGGGTGTTAGTGCTTTGTGAGTGTGACGTCGTCTGTTGGCGTGATGAGAGTGGGTGCGTGAGAGCCACCGCCAAACCCTGTTGCACCGCGGACCTAAAACCTTCTCCTTCCTCTCTTATTCCTTTTGTGGTTTTGCTAAAGTTTCCGTGTTAACCCCCTTTTAAAAAATTCGTCTTCTTTTAAAAATCCTTTTACTAAATGTGGGGGCAACCCTTGGTTTTTATTTTATTTCTCCTTGTATTTTATTTTAAACCGTCTCATTTACTTTTCTCTTTTAAACGGCTTTTATTTTATTCTTTAAATAAAAGAGGTTTTATTTTATTCTTCAAAAGGGTTTTAATTTTTAATTGTTTAAAAGGTTTTAGTTTTTATTCGTTTTAAAAAATGCCAATCTATTTTTAAAGTTGGGTATATTTCTTTAAAAGGAGTAAAAGACATTTTCTTCATTTTGTTAAAAACTTATTTTTTTTCTTTATGTTTGTTTTTCTGATTTTGTTAGAAAGCAAAAGAAAACCCAAAGAGGGAGAGGCCCAGCTGGATCCCCCTCCAACCCTAGCCGCCGAGCCCGTTACCCCTCGTCCTCCCGCAACGCCGTCGCTCTGCTCCCCTCGCGCGACCTCCTCCTCGTTCCCCTTTCTTCCTCGTGCGCCAGCCCCATGGCCCCGTGGCCTCGCCGATCCCGCGCTCGCCGTGGCCATGCCCTCGCCACCCTCTCCACGCCGTCGGTGCGCGCCCCCGCCGTCGTGCTCCCGTCGACGACCTCGCCCCTCGCTCCGCCATGGCCGCCCTCGTCCCGTGCCGCGCGCGCCGGCGCCGCGCTCTGCCGGCTAGCCTACCCCCGGCTGTTCCCCGCCGCCTCGCTGCCAGCCCCGCCGTGGCACCGCCCTAGCCCCGTTTCGCAGCGCCAGCCCCGAGCGCTGCAACTCCCCTGCCCCGCAGCGACCTCTCCTGCGCCCCGCGTGCTCGCCCTGCCGCCGATCCCGGCGACCCGAGGCTCTCCTCGTCCGTCCCCGCCTCCGATTGCCGAGCCCGTCGTGCTCGCCCCATGTCGAGGCACTGCCACCGTCTTGCGCCGCTGCCGCTGCTGCATTTGCTAATGCTGTTGCCTTGCTTGCTGCTGCCTAATGCTGTTGCCGATGCTGCTTGTTGTAGCTAGCTGCTGGCGTTGCTTTTGCTGGCTGCTGCTTGGGTTGTTAGCCTGCTGCCTGTGCTTGCTTGCTGCTGCCTGCCTACGCGCTGTGTGCTGCCGCTAGGCTAGTTGCTTAGTCGTTTTCTGCCTGCTGTTGCTTGCTGGCCTGAAGTTTGCCGTTGTCGCGTGTTGTTTCTGCCTGATGCTAGCTGTTGGTGTCGATTGCTGTTACTGCTGCCTTGCTTGCCTAGCTAGTTGCTGCTGCTTGTAATTTGCTGCTAGGTGGCTACTGCTTGTTGTTAGGCCACTGTAGATGCTTGCTAGGTGTAGTTGCTGTTGCTTGCTAGCTGCTAGGTAGTTTTTGCCGCTGGCCTTGCTAGTTAGGCTAGGTGCTGCTAGCTTGCTAGCTTGCTGTTAGATGGTGGCATGTTGCCGTTGTGTCGCCGTTGCCTGCTGCTGGTGCTGCTTGCGTCGCGTTGCTGTTTGATGTCGTCGGTTATGTCGGTGAAGACCGCGTGCGTCATTCCCTCCTTCATGGAACCGACAAGATCGGCGACAACCACGTCGTCCTCGACGACCCCCGGAACATGTTCGACAACCGATGCGAAGACTGTGCACCAACAACAAGAGAACGACTACCATCGACGAGACCCGACGACCACTACTTCCACGACGACCACGACTTCCACGACATCCGCTACGAACCGATCAGCTTCGAATCGCATGCTTCGAAGGTATACCGATGAGACGTGTCGTGTAACGAACGAATGTGATGTATGAGTTGTATGTATGTTGCACCGTATGTTGCCCGTGGCACGTTGTGTTCCTCTTATGTTGTGCCCCGACACATGGGAACCCGATATATGAGATCACCCCATCTTTATTTACCGTTCCCGCACGCGTTCCCAGTACGTTGGCACGATATCTCGACGAGTATCGTGGTAGGAACGTTGCCGTGGCATCATTTCCGACTTGCCGCCATGGTTCCCTCTCGCTCGCCGTGGCGACACCTGTTCCTTTCTCTTCTTGCCCGTGATGTTTGAAACTTGCATGCATGACACATTCATGGCATATATTCTTGTGTGGCATGTTCTTGTGCTGTAGCTCGTTCTATGCTCCGCATGTTAACCGACTAGGACATGTAGGATCATCGTTACACCCTTGCCATGTTAAAAACATTTAATATTGTCGTGTAAATAATCGGGAGTGAATTAAATAATTAATCGTGGAGTTTCGTCGATATGCAACCCGTTGCATATCGAGCTTCACTTAATGTGTAGTGTTTGCGTGAGGTGAATTGCCATGCCAAACCCTGCATTTTAACCTGTTCATGCATCATAGTAGGTTGTGCATCATGTTGTGCATCGTGTGGTGAATATCCGTGTTGATGTTGTTTTCGGTTTGCTCCGTCTCGATAGAGTTCCGCAAGCGTGTCGGAATGTGAGGACCCGTTCGACTACGTTGGTTCATCTGCTTCATTGAGTTGTTCTTCTTCCAAGCGGGATCTCAGGCAAGATGACCATTTCCCCAGATACCATTACTATCATTGCCATGCTAGTTTTATCGCTTCTATCGGTTATGTCTCGTTGCCTACCACATGTTAAATATCAGCCTCTCAACAATGCCATGATTACCTTCAACCTGTTCGACCTAGCAAACCACTGATTGGCTATGTTACCGCTTTCTTAACCCTGTTGTTAGCGTTGCTAGTTGCAGGTGCAGATGCTTCCATGTGAAAACATGGGTTCTTTGTTATATCACCATATTAATGCTATTAAATTTAATGCACCTGTATACTTGGTAAAAGGTGGAAGGATCGGCCTTTCTAGCCTGGTGTTTTGTTCCACGTTTTCCCCCTTAGTTTCGGCTACCGGTGTTATGTTCCATAAACGAGCGCTCCTAACACGATCGGGGTTGTTATGGGGACCCCTTTGATAATGCGTTTTAGATTAAAGCTGGTACGGCAAGGCCCAACATTGGTACTACATTTGCCCAACATAATAACTTGCTAATACTGAAAGCATAGGGCGTCATGAACCCGAGGAGTAATTTCACATAATACACGGGGGGCAGTGCTGTTGGTGCTGGTCCAAAACTAGAGCCGTTTGCGGGGCCAACCCGGGGAAACTCGAGAGATTTCTATTAGGCCACCATACGCTGTGCTTATCCGTCGTGTCCTGAGAACGAGATACGCGGCTCCTATCGGGATCGTCGACACGCCGGGCGTCCTTGCTGGATTAGTTTTACCTTTGACGAGATATCTTGTGCATCGGGATTCGAGTGATGCTTTGGGTAATCTCAGAGTTGAGGTTTTCCACTAGGGAATCCGACGAGATCGCGAGCTTCGTGATTGAGGATTTCTCTGCGGCTTGTGGTAATTTGTGGTGGACTAGTTGGAGCACCCCTGCAGGGTTAAATCTTTTCGGAAAGCCGTGCCCGCGGTTATGTGGCAACGTGGAAGCTTTGTTTAACACTGGTTCTAGATAACTTGAAGTTAATTAATTCAAATATGCCAACTCTGTGCGTAACCATGACTGTCTCTTTTGTGAGTTCCTTCTCCGATCGAGGACACGGTGGAGTTATGTCTGACGTAGGTAGGTGTTCAGGATCATTCATTTGATCATCAGTAGTTCACGTCCGTTATGCGTAGATCTCCCCCCTCTTATTTCTTGTACTCGTAAGTTAGCCATCATATATATATGCTTAGTCGCTGCTGCAACCTCCCCACTTAACTATACTTCACCTAATGAGCTTTGCTAGTCTTGATACCTTTGGAAATGAGATTGCTGAGTCCCCTGTGGCTCACAGATTACTACAACTCCAGTTGCAGGTACAGGTAAAGGTTACTTGACGTGAGCGCGTTGATTGTTCATTTGGAGTTACTTCTTCTTCTTCTTCTTCATCGATCTAGGATGGGTTCCAGGCCGGCAGCCTGGGATAGCAAGGATGGACGTCGTTCTGCTTTTCTCGTTTGTTTTCGTCCGTAGTCGGACCCTGCTCTTACTCTTGATGATTATGTAATGTACTATTGTGACTCTGATGTAGCTTCTGGCGAGTGTAAGCCAACTCTATATATATAGCTCTTCTTTTCAGTACATGTACTTGTAATGATATCCATTCTTGCGACACGACGAGATGCGCTTCTATCCCTGACGAGGCCTTCGTGCCAAATTGAGGATAGGGTCGGATCTTGGGCGTGACAAGGGTTGTGGCGGCGGCGTGTGTTACGTGATAAGGAAACACCCGTGCATGTCAGTCACGTCGTTGTCCCCACTGATGCAGCCACGTCGTTAGACCCGACGATTACTGATGCGACCACATCGTTAGACCCGACGATTGGAAAAAAATGCAACGTACCCTTTTTCCGTCTAAAATGCCCGAAAAACGGCCGTACGTGACAAATCTTGCCAGCTTTGTTGAAACTCGTTCCAGAAGATTCCCCTTTATTTCCGTTTCCGTCGTGTGACTATTTTATTTTGTTTGTTGCATCATCATGTAGTTGCATCAATCGCATTATGCATGGCATCTTGCATCGTCTGTCGCGTGTGGTGTTTGGAGTGTTGTGCTTCGAGTGATCACCGAGTCGTATAGCGATAGAAGTTCCCCCTCTCTCTTCTCTTATTTCATTTTTGTGGGTTTGCTAAATATTTTAGACTTAACCCCCATTTAAAAAAAATCTTTTTCTTTTAAAATGTCCTTTTATTAAATGTGGGGGCAACCCTTGGGTTTTTATTTTATTCCTCCTTTTGTTTTATTTTAAAAACAGAGTCTCATTTTTTTCTTTTCTCCTTTAAAAGAGATTTTATTTTATTCTTTTGTTTAAAAGGGGTTTTCATTTTATTCTTTTAAAAAAAGGTTTTATTTTTATTCGTTAAAAAAAGCCCAAATTATTTCTTATAGTTGGGGTATTTTTTTTAAAGGAGTAAAAGGCATTTCTCTATTTTGTTTAATCTTTTTCTTTTAAAGGTGTTTTCTGTTTTACAAAAAACAAACAAACAGAGGGAGAGCGAGCCCAGCCGGCAAGGCCCAGCTGGCCGGCCCGAGTCCCCCAACCCTAGCGCTGCGCCCTCTGCCCGAGCCCCCTCCTCGTTCCCTCTGGTTCCCCTCGCGCCGTTCTCACCCTCCTCTCATCCTCTCCTTCCGTCATTCCTTCCTCCTTTGTTTCCGTGCCCGACCAACCCCCGCAGCCTCCGGCCTCCTACTCGACCCCGAATGGATCGAGGCACCAATATCCCTCTGTTCACTGACGACCACGAGGAGATCGAGCCGCTGCATGCCCCGCGGCCTCCTCTGTCGTTCCCCTCGCGTGAGCCGGCGACCATCCCAGCAGCAGCAGCCAGGCCGCATGTGTTCATCGCCCCTGCTGTGTCGGCGACTTCTTCTTCCCCGCGCCTTGGCCGTACTCTCCAGCGAGCCGCCGCCTCCGACGACCGCTTCGGGCAGGCCGAGCAGTAGCAGAGCGCCACCAGGTCAGCCCCGAGCGCGTCCCAAACCAGCCGCCTCTAGACATCGCCGGCGCGCCGCCTCGTTGGAGCCAGAACCAGGTCGTCGTGTTGCCCTCCTTCCCTATGCCTGATCTTCGTCCCTCTCTCTATCTCAGTTCCCTCTCTGTTTCTGGTTGACAGGATTGAATGGCATGGAGACCAGCAGGAGCCGGAGCTCGCTCACGCAATTGTCCTCGCGGGTTCTACTTCTATTGCCGGTGAAGCCCTGCAACCACGTACAGGAGCAGCACCATTGATGGTCGTTGCCGTTTGACCCAGCCGGCCGCCTTCAAAGCACCGCCAAGTGCCGGATCTGGACGGGGGTGAGTCCTTCTGTCCGTTCCCGCGAGCCCTGCCGCAGCCCCAGCTCGCCTCCAGCCGCTGCAAGCCTTGCCGTCACCGCCCCAAGGTCTGAATACGTCGCCTAGTTTGCTGAATTCGCGAAGACAAGGCCTGGCCTTTCTTCTGATCCTATGGAGCAGAGCTCCTGTGTGGAACACTAACACGACCGTAGCTCAGGGGCTAGCGCCACTCGTTTTCATCCGAGGGGTCTAGGGATCAAATCCTAGGATTCCCTATTTTGTTTCTATGTTTTGATGTCATTTTTTTCCAGTCAGGTTGCTGGTGATGTTGGTTCAGTTAGCTGTGCCCTGCCCTTTAACACAAAGTCTCTTGTGTTCTACTGGTTAGCTTAGCATGACTGCAACCAGCAGGTTCTGGGTTCGAGTCCCAGCAACCTCAATTTTTTTTTTGCATGCATGTTGCATTCACGGCGTATGATCTTGTGTTGTTCGTAGCTAGTAAACCGTAGCTCCGTTGGAGATGATCAATATATGTAAATCGACTAGAGTGACGTGTAGTTTCATGTGAACCACTTTGTTTCGCTGTTCAACAAACCTAAATTGTGATTAGGATAAATCTGGACAGAATTGTAAATTAACACGTGAGGTCATGTCGGAGGTGCTATATGTCGTTTCCGGCCTCATTTAAAATGCCTAGCTAGGTAGATTAATTTGTGCTTCACCCCTTGCCATGTTAAAAACATTTAATCTTGCCGGTAAATACACGGGAGTGAATTAAATAATTAATCGTGGAGTTTCGTCGGTATGCAACCCGTTGCATATCGAGCTTCACTTAATGTGTAGAGTTTGTGTGAGGTGATTTGCCATGCCATGTTCTGCATCTTTGAACTGATCATGCATCATAGTAGGTTATGCATCATGTTGTGCATCGTGTTGTGAATATTTGTGTTGATGTTTGTTTCCGGTTTGCTCCGTCCCGATAGAGTTCCGCAAGCATGTCGGCATGTGAGGACCCATTCGACTACGTTGGTTTGCCGACTCCACCGAGTTGTTCTTCTTACAAGTGGGATCTCAGGCAAGATGACCATTTCCCCAGATACCATTACTATCATTGCCATGCTAGTTTTATCGCATCTATCGATTATGTCTCGCTGCCTACCACACGTTATATATCAGCCTCTCAACAATGCCATGATAACCTTCAACCTGTTCGACCTAGCAAACCACTGATTGGCTATGTTACTGCTTGCTTAACCATGTTGTTAGTGTTGCTAGTTGCAGGTGCAGATGCTTCCATGTGATAACATGGGTTCCTTGTCATATCACCATATTTAAATGCTATTTAATTTAATGCACCTATATACTTGGTAAAAGGTGGAAGGCTCGGCCTTTTCTAAGCCTGGTGTTTTGTTCCACCTTTGCCCCCTTAGTTTCCGGCTACCGGTCTTATGTTCCCTAAATGAGCGCTCCTAACACGATCGGGGTTGTTATGGGGACCCCCTTGATAATTCGTTTTAGATTAAAACTGGTCTGGCAAGGCCCAACTTTGGTACTACATTTGCCTAATAACTAATGAACTGCATAGGGAGTAATTAACCCGAGGAAATTTAATCAACGCCCGGGCCAGTGCTCCTCATGAGTGTTGTTCCATCCACCTAGCAGTCGGCGGTGCCACCACGGGGCAACTCGAGGTTTGGTTCCCGTCCACTTTGCATAGACGGTGTGTCCTGAGAACGAGATACGCGGCTCCTATCGGGTTCGTCGACACACCGGGTTGCCTTGCTGGATTAGTTTTACCTTTGACGAGATATCTTGTGCATCGGGATTCCGGTGATGCTTTGGGTAATCTCGGAGTTGAGGTTTTCCACTAGGGAATCCGATGAGATCGCGAGCTTCGTGATAGTGGATTTCTATGCAGCTTGTGGTAAGTTGTGATGGACTAGTTGGAGCACCCCTGCAGGGTTAAATCTTTTCGGAAAGCCGTGCCCGCAGTTATGTGGCAACGTGGAAGCTTTGTTTAACACTGGTTCTAGATAACTTGAAGTTAACTTAATTAAAAACTTGCCAACTGTGTCCGTAACCGTGACTGTCTGTTTCGTGAGTTCCTTCTCCGATCGAGGACACGGTGGGGTTATGTCTGACGTAGGTAGGTGTTCAGGATCATTCATTTGATCATCAGTAGACACGTCCGTTATGCGTAGATCTTCCCCCTCTTATTACTTGTACTCGTAAGTTAGCCACCATGTATATATGCTTAGCCGCTGCTGCAACCTCACCACTTAACCATGCCTCACCCATTAAGCTTTGCTAGTCTTGATACCTTTGGAAATGAGATTGCTGAGTCCCCTGTGGCTCACAGATTACTAGAACATCAGTTGAAGGTACATGTAAAGGTTACTCGACGCGAGCGTGTTGATTGTTCATTTGGAGTTGCTTCTTCTTCTTCTTCTTCGTCGATCTAGGATGGGTTCCAGGCCGGCAGCCTGGGATAGCAAGGATGGATGTCGTTCTTCTTTTCTCGTTTGTTTTCATCCGTAGTCGGACCCTGCTCTTACTCTTGATGATTATGTAATGTACTGATGTGACTCTGATGTAGCTTGTGGCGAGTGTAAGCCAATTCTATTATATACCTCTTCTTTTCAGTACATGTACTTGTAACGATATCCACTCTTGCGACATGACGAGATGCGCTTCTATCCCTGACGAGGCCTTCGTGCCAAATTGAGGATAGGGTCGCATCTTGGGCGTGACAAGTTGGTATCAGAGCAGTACCAACCTTGGAGCCCCTTGATTGATCGAACTTGGCCGAGTAGAGTCTAGTGAAAAACTACTTTGAGTCTAGTTATATATCGGAGAGTAGGATTCTTTTTTCTCCTCTTCTATGCTCTGGTGAGGAATCTTGACGTAATAATTACTCTACTCCTCTTCTCACTCAAATTTTTTTTACGATCATGCGGATATTTTTGGAATCTATATGATGCCGATGTGACGGAGTTCTGTCTTGGTGCCTCCTATCTGCTTTAAGTTTCAGGGGAGTTGAGCTCCAGGGGATTCTTGAGCACATCGTTATCATTCAGGTTTCTTAGTATCTCAGAACGAAGGATGTTCGTAATTGCTTCAATACTAGTAGTGGCGAGATAACCCCGATGTCTCCAGTACTGGTGCAGATTGTTCGGGAGTACTGCCATACTTTGTATCGTTGTGATCACGATGGTCTGTTGTAGATGAAGGTCTGAGATTCTGGTTGTGTGTTGACGGATGTGATACAGGTGACGGGTTAGTATAGGAGTTGTGTGATATTACTCCTTGTATCCGTGTACCAGATTGCATGACCAGTTATTTCGGGAATTCATAGGTGGGAATTCAAGTAGTTACTTATAGGACGATCTTCCAACAAATTTGTGTTGCTTCGATGTCAAGTGGTGATTTCAGATCTTTTCTAAGAGGTGTTCTCATATTTTTATGAGAGTATTAATTCTTTTGCTTTATCGATTGTCATGTCAATTCTTTTTAAACCGGAGTCATCGTATCAATTCCATTCAACCGATGTGCTTCTCTTCAACTGAATTCAATCCTCTCTAATTGCTGCAAGATCATTCTCTCATTTTATTCCGGAGTTCATCTCATCTGTCCCAAGCTGTCTTTGTTTTTCCCCGCCCTCCCACCCTTTTCTTTCGTGATTCAATTTTCATCCAAGACTTTTCTTTTCGTTGTGCTTCCGCTGTCTGTTCTTTTCTCTCTTATCGGGTCATTCTTGTGAAGATTCTCAGGAGCTTCGTGATCATCTTTATTCAGTCTTGTTATCTTTTCCAGTGAATTCAATGCAATTGTCCGTGTACATAATATCCTTTTCGTCCTTGTAATTCTTTCCCATGTTGGAAATTCTTATCAGTCTTCTTGTTATTCATTCCTCTCTTTTCTATCCGGAGTGTTAAAGATATTTTAGTAGTTTCTCGTTTTCAATTCTTTTAATTATTTCGAGGTGCTAACCTCATCTAGTTCTCTTCATACCGGTGCAATATCAATCTTTCTAGCAATCTTTTCTAACGATGGTTTCTTTGAGTGGGCCCATAACCCACAGGTTCTTTCCCAGGATCTTTCCTCGCGCTTTTAATCTTTTTCCGTAGATCTCTAAATCTTTTCAACTATGACGTAAGTATGAATTTCATCAGTCATATTCCTTCTTCAAGATCTATTTGAATTAATTCTCATATTTGGCTCAACCTTGCATTCTTCTTTATTCCGGAGTGTCTCATTAATTCTTGGTGGTGTTCTCCTCCTCATTCTCAGCTTGCTATCCGAAGTAGCGTTTCTCTCTATTTTGGTTCATTCTTTTGAAGATTCATCATTTCAGCTTTGTGTCATAATCTTAATTGTTGTCAGTCATGAGTAATCCCTTTCTTGCTATCCGGTTCATTTCTGTATTTTCATTCTCGTTCCTCCGAAGGCCATCATGTTAGAAGATTCTTCATTCTCAGCTTTCAGCTTTCATCCTCAATTCTTCTCAATTGTTTTCTCTTCGTTCGTCTCTCGGGTTTTTCCGGTGCCTTGTTATAGTTTTCTCAGGTGGCTCATGATCCCTTCTTTCTCATGTTTTTCCATTCATTGATGGTTGCCTCATTTATTTCAATTCTCACCGGTGTTTCTTGCAACAATTCTTCTAGTTTGTGCTCATATCTCTCCTCAATCTTTTCAGAAGAATAAGTTGGATGCGAGATCCGTTGCTTGTCATCAATTTAATTTGGTGAAGGATAAGCATAACATAATTCTTATTCTTGTTTCATCAAATGATTTCAATTCTTCGTCCAGAGTGGCTCTCGATATCAATTCTTTTCTCAAGTGTTCTTATCTTTCTTTTCCGGAGTTCCAAGTTCTATCAAGTATCTCTTGTGAGGCTCCATCTAAATCTTCGCAAGGTCATAATCTTATTCTTTTTTACCTTCTTATCTTTGCTTCATCCTTTTGTTACGGAGGCTCGTCATGTTGGTTCTTTAAGGATGTGATTTTTTCTCAAAGTGTTCTTCAAGATTCTTGTTGGAGAACCTCAAGTATCCTTTCTCTTGCATTTATATGTGCAATTGTTCTTTCTTTATCCTTTGAGGTGGTATTATAGCCTTCTTGTTAGTGTAGGAGCTTCGAAGAGATTCCCTTTCAAGAATGAGATAATTAAATCCACCGATTCTTTGATCATGAGATATTTCAACCCATGATTTCTTCATTGAGCTATCTTGGTTTGGACTTCACCTAAACCTTTTCCTATGGATTATGCTATCATGGCGCTTGTCATTAATCCTAGTTCTCAATGCAACCTCTTGGTGTAAGAAATTGTTCTTATCTTGTTGCACCCAATCTATCCTTGTTTCTTTAGTGGTTGGTTGTCACCTCATAGGTGTTGAGAGGATTTTCTTAAGCCCACTACTATCTTGTTATTTTCGTTGTTGGTTTTCCAACTACTACGTCTATTCTCTGTCCGGAGGCTCTTAAATTCTACTGTGATGATAGTTGACATTCTTTCTTCATTCTCTTCTTCCGCTTGAGCTAGTTCATATTCTCTTGTTCCGGAAGCCTTGTGATGTTGCTCTTTTGGGTCTATTATGTTGTTCTATCAAGTTCATGGTGTTCCCTTGTTCTATTTACTTGTTTGTTATGAATATTGTCTAATTCTCTCTTCTTATCGAATTTTTTGTCCCATTTTCCTAACGAAGTGCTCCCGAAATTTTCCGTGAATTCTTGCTTCTTTCTCATATCATTCCTCATCGCCTAGCAACTTTCAAGGATCATTGGTTTCACTCGTTTGTCAAAGAAGCGACTAAGTATTTACCTCTTGTTCTTTCTCATCCTCTGCCCCTTTCATTCTTGGATCTCGGGGCGAGATCCTCTTGTAGTGTAGGAGAGTTGTGACAGCCCGAGACCGACGTTCCAGAAGATTCCCCTTTATTTCCATTTCCGTCGTGTGGCTATTTTATTTTGTTTGTTGCATCATCATGTAGTTGCAACATCGCATCATGCATGGCATCTTGCATCGTCTGTCGCATGTGGTGTTTGGAGTGTTGTGCTTCGAGTGATCACCGAGTCGTAGAGCGATAGAAGTCCCCCCCCCCCCTCTCTCTCCTCTTATTTCATTTTTGTGGCTTTGCTAAATATTTCAGACTTAACCCCCCTTTTAAAAAAATCGTCTTCTTTTAAAATGTCCTTTTATTAAATGTGGGGGCAACCCTTGGGTTTTTATTTTATTCCTCCTTTTGTTTTATTTTAAAAACAGAGTCTCATTTTTTTCTTTTCTCCTTTAAAAGAGCTTTTATTTTATTCTTTTGTCTAAAAGGGGTTTTCATTTTATTCTTAAAAAAAGGTTTTATTTTTATTCGTTAAAAAAAGCCCAAATTATTTCTTATAGTTGGGGTATTTTTTTTAAAGGAGTAAAAGGCATTTCTCTATTTTGTTTAATCTTTTTCTTTTAAAGGTGTTTTCTGTTTTTACAAAAAACAAACAAACAGAGGGAGGGCGAGCCCAGCCGGCAAGGCCTAGCTGGCCGGCCCGAGTCCCCCAACCCTAGCGTTGCGCCCTCTGCCCGAGCCCCCTCCTACCCTCTGGTTCCCCTCGCGCCGTTCTCACCCTCCTCTCATCCTCTCCTTCCGCCGTTCCTTCCTCCTTTGTTTCCGTGCCCGACCAACCCCCGCAGCCTTCGGCCTCCTACTTGATCCCGAATGGATCGAGGCACCAATATCCCTCTGTTCGCTAACGACCACGAGGAGATCGGGCCGCTGCATGCCCCGCGGCCTCCTTTGTCGTTCCCCTCGCGTGAGCCGGCGACCATCCCAGCAGCAGCAGCCAGGCCGCATGTGTTCATCGCCCCTGCTGTGTCGGCGACTTCTTCTTCCCCGCGCCTTGGCCGTACTCTCCAGCGAGCCGCCGCCTCCGACGACCGCTTCGGGCAAGCCGAGCAGCAGCAGAGCGCCACCAGGTCAGCCCCGAGCGCGTCCCAAACCAGCCGACTCTAGACATCGCCGGCACGCCGCCTCGTTGGAGCCAGAACCAGGTCGTCGTGTTGCCCTCCTTCCCTATGCCTGATCTTCGTCCCTCTCTCTATCTCAGTTCCCTCTCTGTTTCTGGTTGACAGGATTGAATGGCATGGAGACCAGCAGGAGCCGGAGCTCGCTCAAGCAATTGTCCTCGCGGGTTCTACTTCTATTGCCGGTGAAGCCCTACAACCACGTACAGGAGCATCACCATTGATGGTCGTTGCCGTTTGACCCAGCCGGCCGCCTTCAAAGCACCGCCAAGTGCCGGATCTGGACGGGGGTGAGTCCTTCTGTCCGTTCCCGCGAGCCCTGCCGCAGCCCCAGCTCGCCTCCAGCCGCTGCAAGCCTTGCCGTCACCGCCCCAAGGTCTGAATCCGTCGCCCAGTTTGCTGAATTCGCGAAGACAAGGCCTAGCCTTTCTTCTGATCATATGGAGCAGAGCTCCTGTGTGGAACGTTAACACGACCGTAGCTCAGTGGCTAGCGCCACTCCTTTTCATCCGAGGGGCCTAGGGATCAAATCCTAGGATTCCCTATTTTGTTTCTGCGTTTTGATGTCATTTTTTTCCAGTCAGGTCGCTGGTGATGTTGGTTCAGTTAGCTGTGCCCTGCCCTTTAACACAAAGTCTCTTGTGTTCTACTGGTTAGCTTAGCATGACTGCAACCAGCAGGTTCTGGGTTCGAGTCCCAGCAACCTCAATTTTTTTTTGCATGCATGCTGCATTCACGGCGTGTGATCTTGTGTTGTTCGTAGCTAGTAAACCGTAGCTCCGTTGGAGATGATCAATATATGTAAATCGACTAGAATGACGTGTAGTTTCATGTGAACCACTTTGTTTCGCTGTTCAACAAACCTAAATTGTGATTAGGATAAATCTGGACAGAATTGTAAATTAACACATGAGGTCATGTCGGAGGTGCTATATGTCGTTTCCGGCCTCATTTAAAATGCCTAGCTAGGTAGATTAATTTGTGCTTCACCCCTTGCCATGTTAAAAACATTTAATCTTGTCGGTAAATACACGGGAGTGAATTAAATAATTAATCGTGGAGTTTCGTCGGTATGCAACCCGTTGCATATCGAGCTTCACTTAATGTGTAGAGTTTGTGTGAGGTGATTTGCCATGCCATGTTCTGCATCTTTGAACTGATCATGCATCATAGTAGGTTATGCATCATGTTGTGCATCGTGTTGTGAATATTTGTGTTGATGTTTGTTTCCGGTTTGCTCCGTTCCGATAGAGTTCCGCAAGCGTGTCGGCATGTGAGGACCCGTTCGACTACGTTGGTTTGCCGACTCCACCGAGTTGTTCTTCTTACAAGTGGGATCTCAGGCAAGATGACCATTTCCCCAGATACCATTACTATCATTGCCATGCTAGTTTTATCGCTTCTATCGATTATGTCTCGCTGCCTACCACACGTTATATATCAGCCTCTCAACAATGCCATGATAACCTTCAACCTGTTCGACCTAGCAAACCACTGATTGTCTATGTAACTGCTTGCTTAACCATGTTGTTAGCGTTGCTAGTTGCAGGTGCAGATGCTTCCATGTGATAACATGGGTTCCTTGTCATATCACCATATTTAAATGCTATTTAATTTAATGCATCTATATACTTGGTAAAAGGTGGAAGTCGGCCTTTTCTAAGCCTGGTGTTTTGTTCCACCTTTGCCCCCTTAGTTTCCGGCTACCGGTGTTATGTTTCATAAATGAGCGCTCCTAACACGATCGGGGTTGTTATGGGGACCCCCTTGATAATTCGTTTTAGATTAAAACTGGTCTGGCAAGGCCCAACTTTGGTACTACATTTGCCTAATAACTAATGAACTGCATATGGAGTAATTAACCCGAGGAAATTTAATCAACCCCCGGGCCAGTGCTCCTCATGAGTGTTGGTCCATCCACCTAGCAGTTGGCGGTGCCACCACGGGGCAACTCGAGGTTTGATTCCCGTCCACTTTGCATAGACGGTGTGTCCTGAGAACGAGATACGCGGCTCCTATCGGGTTCGTCGACACACCGGGTGGCCTTGCTGGATTAGTTTTACCTTTGACGAGATATCTTGTGCATCGGGATTCCGGTGATGCTTTGGGTAATCTCAGAGTTGAGGTTTTCCACTAGGGAATCCGAGGAGATCGCGAGCTTCGTGATAGTGGATTTCTATGCGGCTTGTGGTAAGTTGTGATGGACTAGTTGTAGCACCCCTGCAGGGTTAAATCTTTTCGGGAAGCCGTGCCCGCGGTTATGTGGCAACGTGGAAGCTTTGTTTAACACTGGTTCTAGATAACTTGAAGTTAACTTAATTAAAAACTTGCCAACTGTGTGCGTAACCGTTACTGTCTCTTTCGTGAGTTTCTTCTCCGATCGAGGACACGGTGGGGTTATGTCTGACGTAGGCAGGTGTTCAGGATCATTCATTTGATCATCAGTAGACACGCCCGTTATGCGTAGATCTTCCCCCTCTTATTACTTGTACTCGTAAGTTAGCCATCATGTATATATGCTTAGCCGCTGCTGCAACCTAACCACTTAACCATGCCTCACCCGTTAAGCTTTGCTAGTCTTGATACCTTAGGAAATGAGATTGCTGAGTCCCCTGTGGCTCACAGATTACTACAACATCAGTTGAAGGTATATGTAAAGGTTACTCGACGCGAGCGCGTTGATTGTTCATTTGGAGTTGCTTCTTCCTTTTCTTCTTCGTCGATCTAGGATGGGTTCCAGGCCGGCAGCCTGGGATAGCAAGGATGGACGTCGTTCTTCTTTTCTCGTTTGTTTTCATCCGTAGTCGAACCCTGCTCTTACTCTTGATGATTATGTAATGTATTGATGTGACTCTGATGTAACTTGTGGCGAGTGTAAGCCAATTCTATTATATACCTCTTCTTTTCAGTACATGTACTTGTAACGATATCCATTCTTGCGACACGACGAGATGCGCTTCTATCCCTGACGAGGCCTTCGTGCCAAATTAAGGATAGGGTCGCATCTTGGGCGTGACACCTGATGACCAATGCGTGCATTATCGTGCACTCGGACCGATCAATCCGTAGTATACACGGGAATCTTTCTCCCGCACCCTTCACTTTGGGAAGCAAGTGGATCTTGAGAGACTCAGAATTATCTGTAAATTTTTGTAGTGCCAACCTACAGCATGGAAACCAGGCATGCAAAATTCCAATGAGTTCCCATGGATGATGCATTTTCTAAAAAAAATTCCGTCTGAAATGCCCGAAAAACGCCCGCACGTAACAAATCTTGCCACCTTTGTTGAAACTCGTTCAAACTTGGCATGCACACCTCAAATGTCAACACCAAGTGCCTACCAAAGTTTGAGATCCTTCGGAGTTGGTCGTAAAATTGACTTCTCTAAAACGGGTCCCCCAAACTAGCTTTGTAGGCTCCGTCTCAGAGCACCTCCATTTTTCGACAGTCTAGACAACACCTCATGTTTTTTTACAAACTCACATGATCAAAACAGCAGCACATGCACAATTATAAACAATTTCTACACTAGTTACATATTCTTTTATTTTTTTAGAAAAATCCCACGAAATGGCCCCGGCCGTCTACCCCCTAGACCTCGACACCTCGGGGTGGCGTCTGCTTGATCTTGCCACCTTTGTTGAACTGTTCATTTTTTTTATAAAATATTTTTATTTTTTTCATTTTTTGAACTTTTCATATATTTTTTATAATGTATGGAAGGCCTAATTTCTTTAACATATTTAAATAAATTTAAATATTCCGAACAAATAATAATAACAACACTTAATTTAGATCACATAATAAAACTTTGATAGATAATCATAGTTCATTCACGATTACATTCGAACATAACACGACTTTAACTAAACATTAATAAAACTAAAAGCGAAATTTAATTAAACAATACTAAAAACTAAAAACTAGTCTAATCGGACTCGTCGAGGTAGACGACGTCCGGCCCATCCACCGCGCCGTCGTCGTCGTCGGAGCTGTTGCCGAGGTTGTCCCAGTCGATGTCGTTGTCGGCGTCGTCCCCGACGACGGGTTGCGGGTTCACCGCCAATGCCGCCGCCGCCGCCTTCGCCGTCGCCTGAGAGGCCCGCAGGGCGACGAGCAGCCCCGGTGAATCGTCAGGGTCGCCGTCCTTGCCGAGGACGAACTGCTCTGGTGGGAGTTCGAACTCCGGCGGAGCCACCGGTGGGGGTTGGGGTTGGCGCCGGACGCCTCAGGCGGCGCTGGATGCCGCCGGGGTTACCCGCAACCGCCGACGCGCGCCGGTGCTGGGCGATGACGTCGTTGTAGTTCTTGCCGTCCCAGAAGTCGTGCCGTCTGCAGATGTTGTGCCGGCCAAACGACGGGCAAACTGACGACGCGGCGCACGATTAAAGGCGGCGGCCTCAGGAACCGACTGGTCAATCTGGAACCGGCGCGACCGCGGTCAGGCCGATGTGGACGTTGCCCGTCCGTCCGCTGGACCATCCTGTCCTTTATTACGAAGAGGTATCGATTAATCTCGACTGTCTTTATGTTTAGGGGGTGTATCGAAGCAGAAGTGTAAGATGAGATTTGTTTTAAAAAGAAATAGACTGTTCTTTCGACTTATAAAAAAATAGAGTTATGCCACCTGTTACAAGTCTCACGCTAATTATGAATTTAAACAAGCCCGTTGCGACCATCAAGAGGTATAAAATCATTACTCATGGTGAAATCTTAGATCTAGAGACAAGTAAACATTGCATCCGAAAACCACTCAAGCAGCAGAACTAGATTTTTGCCATAAGTAACACTGCGCATCAGATGAGAAAACCACGTATTAACTCAAGCCAGCAGCAAGGTGTTTCTCTTTTCCGAACACACGTCCATTCATTCGCTCTGATAAATATTTGGATGAAGGCTACAACAATCAGTAGCCTCCTTACACAAGACCGCCATCAAACTGAAACAACCAAGATCACCACAGATATGGTTGCTTTTTATTAACCGCCCACAAGGTCGCATACT
Source organism: Hordeum vulgare subsp. vulgare (assembly GCF_904849725.1). Classification (NCBI taxonomy): domain Eukaryota; kingdom Viridiplantae; phylum Streptophyta; class Magnoliopsida; order Poales; family Poaceae; genus Hordeum; species Hordeum vulgare. The sequence goes on along the minus strand of NC_058518.1, from coordinate 493,685,081 downwards.
GACACATGAACTAAACTTAAAATCATCCCTGATAAACATGCATGCATGGAGCTAAAGTTCCCTAAGATAAGATTGAACTCGGGACGGCGCGACACCAAGACGACGAGGCTAGCTAGTTGCTGCCCTTGCTGATGAGCTCGAGGGCGGTGGCGGTGGTGGGCAGCGCCGGGATGGCTCCCTTCTTGGTGGTGCAGATGGCCCCGCAAGCGTTGGAGAACTGCAGCACCTCCCTCAGCTTGGCCTCGTTCTGACCAATCAAAAAAAGAAAAGATCATCCATTATCAACACAAATATTCATAATGGGATTGAATTCAATCAGCTGATAAATATCATCGGTTATTAATTAATTAATTAGTTTCTTCTTACGTAGAAGATGGAGTCGTCCTTGGCGACGCTGACGAGGAGGGATCCAACAAAGGCATCGCCGGCGCCGGTGGTGTCGACCGCGTCAACCGAGTAGCCAGGCAGGGAGCCCTTGAAGTCCTTGGTGAAGTATCTGCACCCCTTCTCGCCGTCGGTGACGACGAGCAGCTTGAGGCCCTCGAACCAGAGCGATAGCACGTTCTTCTCGTCGTGGGCGTCGCCCTGGGTGAGGAAGGCCACCTCGTCGTCGCTCACCTTGATGAAGTCGGCCTCCTTCCAGATGCTCATGATGCCGTCGCGGGCGGCCTGGGCGGAAGGCCAGAGCGGGAGGCGCACGTTGGGGTCGTAGGAGCAGAGGATGCCGGCGGACTTGGCGGCGCGCATGGCGGCGACGTGGGCGGAGCGGCAGGGCTCGGTGATGAGCGAGATGGAGCCGTAGTGGAAGATGCGGGCGCGGCGGATGAGGTCGAGGTTGAGCTCGGCCTCCGTGAGGAGCATGTCGGCGGACGGGTTGCGGTAGAACATGAACTCGCGCTCGCCGTTGGACTTGAGGGTGACGAAGGCCAGGGCGGTGCGCGCGTGCTGGTCGAAGAGGCAGCCCTCCGCGTTCACGCCGCTCTGCTTCAGGATGTCCACCAGCATGTGGCCGAACTCGTCGTCGCCAAACTGCAAATAAATACATAGTAAATAATACGGCGATTGATCAGGATCTATCAGGCAGGGACGGCGATCAGATTGATCCGTGCGGTGCGTGCGTACCTTGCCGACGAAGGCGGAGGAGCCGCCGAGCTTGGAGATAGCGCAAGCGACATTGGCGGGCGCGCCTCCGGGCGCTTTGACGAAGCCTCCAGACTCGGCGAGCGAGACGCCGGCCACGTTTGGAACGAAGTCGATCAACATCTCACCGAAGGAGACGACGAGGCCGGGCGCCGCAGCGGCGGCCACGGGAGCAACATTGTCACCGAGAGGCGCCATTGGATCTGGGCTAAACGCTATCAAGGAATCGATCGAACTCGGGAGGAAAGCTGCTTGCTGTTGGGTGGATTGGGGTTTGGGAGTGGAGAGAGGACGGGCTTATAAAATGCTGCGGCCCGGGTTTTAGCTTGGCCCAAGGGGCTAATCTTTCTTCTTGTTAAGAGTTTGTTATTGTCATCGTAACTATATCAATCTTATCTTACTCCGGTTACTATCCGGCTAATCAGTTCCGATTTGGACTTTTCTTTACCGAATATAAGGGGTTTGGATAATCACTAGTACAAATGCCCGTGCGTTGCACCGGGCTAGAAAAAAAATGCAAAATCTACTTGTTTTATCATTATACGGCATTAATTTTATTAAATGTTAATTATAATGTTAAATGTAAGACATCTATTTTTGGACGGAAGGAGTTTCTTTTAAAGTTTTAATTTCTGTGGGATGAGTTACAACAGAAACAACAATGAGGGCAGTTCACCCATTTGCTTGTGACACCAATACGGCAGTAAACACAATAGCAAAGGAAAACATGACCCTATAGAGATAAAGATAAAGATACACACGGCAGGAGCGTTGCCGTCGCAAACAGAGCGGGGGCTCGAGAAACAGAGCAGGCGCCATAGATCCGCCGCAACCACCACACCACCACCACCACCGGCTCCACCTCCGCCTCGACCGCGGCCACCACCACCGCATCCACATCCACCTCCGCCTCCACGCCACCCACCTTCTCCCCGCCGCCGCCCCATGTGCCCACCACCACCACCAGCACACATCGGTTCCTCCTCCCCACTCGCTGCCCTGCCCGCCGACCGCGGCGGAAGGACCCCTCGCCGTGCCGTAGGGAGAGGCGGCGGGGACGCGGAGGAGCCGGCGCCGCGGGCGGAGCGAGGAGAGGAAGTTTACCTCGTCGGGCAGGAGGAAGAGTGGGGGGATGAGGAGGAGGAGCCGGTGTTCGTCCTGACGGAGGAGTGGGCCGAGTTCTTCGCCAAGGCCAACGCCAAGAGGAGGCTGGGTAAAAGTCGCCTTGTTCGCGGCAGGACTGCTCGGGTCCCAGTAGGGGTTCTTCTCCTCAAGGTGGGACGCGGCGGAGACGGGGTCCATGGTGGGGTGGGAGCTCGCGGTCCGAGCAGGCCGAGGCCGAGGGCGCCTCAAGGTGGGACGCGGCAGATACGGGGTCCATGGTGGGGTGGGAGCTCGCGGTCCGAACAGGCCGAGGCCGAGGGCGCGGGCGGCCAGGAGGGCGCGCCGGCGAGGGGCGACGGCGGGGAGGCGGTGAGGCGGGCGGTGGCGGAGAGCCCGGTGCTGGTGGTGGGGAGGCGCGGGTGCTGCCTCAGCCACGTGGTGAAGCGGCTGCTGCAGGGGCTCGATGTGAACCCCGCCGTGCACGAGGTCGCCGACGAGGCCGAGCACGCCGCCGTGTTCACCGGGGACGAGGTCGTCGTCGCGAGGTCGTCGTCGCTCTGCCCGCGGTGTTCGTGGGCGCTCTGGCTCTGGCTCTGGCTCTGGGGTACTACTACGGACGGACGAGGGGTTCATGCAAAAATGAAACGTTTTTTAACTCACGTAAGGACCGCGGGTTGAATAGCCGAAAATATAAGGACTTTTTTGCAAAACCGCCAGCGACGTACGGCAGAAGCGATCCGTGGTTTATTATTAGGGGAGATTAGCAGTTTTTCTTTGCAGGTAGGTAATTACTAGCAAAAGGGCCCATGCGTTGCAACGGGAGAAAGAAATACCACACGTCACATGCTCTTAATTTATAAAAAATGTCTATAATTTGAGAATTTATAGTTACGATACAAATAAAGATGGTATTATCCTACAAAAATGCAGTTCAAAATTTCACAGGTCTTCTATTTTAACACGGCTTGCATGTAGATTTAATACGTACAAAGAATCAGTCAAGTGACCTTCAGTTTCATCTCTAATCCTGATTTTGTTGACGTGCTCATTCCCAACCCGGATGAGTACCGGTATGAAAAAAAGACGAATAATGACTTATTTATTAAGATTGCACCCTAGATAGTATATTTTATTAAACGTTTAACAGATAAAATAATATCATATTTAAATTCTACATATTTTTCTAATCAAATTCCATGTATAAATGTTAAATTTGGAGTTACGGTTTAAAATATATGAGTATTTTAAAAAATATTTAATATATACTACGAGTTTAATGTCATAAACAGTAAGGTTTTTTTTTGTAAAATCACCTCGGTGGGTTTTCCGACGGAAGCGATAGCCTCTTTATTATTAGGTAAAGATTAGCAGTTGTTCCGTTCATGGATGCTTTTTCTTGAGTATACATATTTCTTATTCTATAAACAAAAAGTATACATATTTCTTCTTTTTTCTGAAAGTGCGCTTTTAATAACTTATAAAATGTACCTCCGGGTGCTCTCCCCGCGTCCCGTCGCGCGTGCTCTACTCTCGCATCCCTCCGGGTGCTCTGCTCGTGTCTCTTCACATGCCCCGCCAGTGTTTGGGGCCGGCGCACGATCACGTACGTTCGTGCTGTCATTGTGCATGCGGTTGCGCCGGGCGCAACGTCACGATACAGTTACCCGCTGCAAAAACTGCCATGCAGACATGTCGAGAATCCAGGTCACTCAGCTTCCATGTATTCTCGCATCCATTTACCTTCATCTCTCGCTCCACACGACACAATAAGTACATCCACAACGAGACATACAGATAGGATATCAAGCGGTTCCAATGGCGCCCCTCGTAGCTCCAATGGCGCTCTCAGCGGCCGACGACGACAACGGGGGGCAGTTTACCATGCATCACGTAGTGGACACCCACATGAGGGGGAAGGACCTCTTGGTGGAGCAGTTGCTTGCTGAGGACTGCTACTGCAACAAAAGACCTTCCAACGGCGTCAGAAACGAGCGTGCTGACGGGAGAATATTCTTGTCTTGATACTCCTCAGCAACGGCACGAGGAATTCTTCTGCTACGGCTACGCCTTTAGGGACTTCCTAGGCAAATATGCAAAGGATTCCCCCGTGGCCTTGGAGCCTTGCGTTGGTGTTCCCTCGAATCGGAAAGGGTGATGTAGCACATCGGTGGTAAGTATTTCTCTCAGTTTTGAGAACCAAGGTATCGATCCAGCGAAGGAATATCACAAGTACCTGCACAAACACAAAGAGCTTGCTCCCAACGCTATGAAGGGGTTGTCAATCCCTTATAGATTGTTTGCCAAGTGAGAACTGAAAGCAAAAAGAAACAGAGCAAAGTAAAAGCAAAGGTGGAAACAATAGGTGTGAATAGACTCGGGGGCCGTAGTGTTCACTAGTGGCATCTCTCATGAAAGCAAGTAGACGGTGGGTGAACGAATTACTGTCGAGCAATTGATAGAACCGCGCAAAGTCGTGAAGTTATCTATGGCAATGATTATATCTATAGGCATCACGTCCAAAACAAGTAGACCGATACTTTCTGCATCTACTACTATTACTTGGCACTGAGTTAATATCTATAGTTTACTTCTGAAACTTCTGAAACAGCTAGATGTGATGATACTTTTGAAACTGCTGATATTATTGAAGTAGAACCTGTTATTTTGCCTGCTAGAACTATCTCTCCTATGCGTGAATTGCCTGTTATGCCTGATACGCGTTATGTTATGGAGGGAGAGATAGTTGAGGATTTTCTTGCGTGTAAGGATAGCTATGATGTTGAGAAATCACTGCGCAAGTAGAAAGAAAAATCTCTGAACGCTAGGATGAAATATGATACGTCTCAAACATATCTATAATTTTTTATGGTTTCACGCTGTTATCTTGTCAACTTTGGATGTTTTGTTCACCTTTTATATCTTTTTTGGGACTAACTTTTTAACTCAGTGCCAAGTGCCAGTTCCTGTTTTTCTGTGTTTTTTACTCTTTTCAGATCTAATTTTGGAACGGAGTACAAACAGAATAAAATCCCCGAAATGAATTTTTCCTGAACGGAAGAAGATCGGGAGGCTTGAGGGCCAAGCAAGTGGGCCCGCAGGGGGCCCACAATCCCTGTTGCCGCGGCCAGGGGGGAGGCCGCGGCAACCAAGCTTGTGGCCCCCCTGGCGCTCCCCTGCCCTAGGTCTTTGGCCTATAAATTCCCTAAAAATCCAGAAAAAATCAGGGCGTCCACGAAAATACTTTTCCCCCGCCGCAAGCTTCCGTTTCCGCGAGATCTCATCTGGAGACCCTTCCCGATGCCCTGTCGGAGGGGACTTTGGAATTGGAGGGCTTCTTCATCAACATCATCGCCCCTCCAATGACTCGTGAGTAGTTCACTTCAGACCTACGGGTCCGTAGTTAGTAGCTAGATGGCTTATTCTCTCTCTTGGATCTTCAATACAAAGTTCTCCATCATCTTCATGGAGATCTATCCGATGTAATCTTCTTTGGCGGTGTGTTTGTCGAGATGCGATGAATTGTGGATTTGTGATCAGATTATCTATGATATATATTTGAGTCTTTGCTGATTTGTTATATGCATGATTTGATATCCTTGTAAATCTCTCCGAGTCTTGGGTTTTGTTTGGCCAACTAGATCTATGATTCTTGCAATGGGAGAAGTGCTTGGTTTTGGGTTCATACCGTGTGGTGAACTTTTCTAATGACAGAAGGGGCAGCAAGGCACGCATCGTGTTGTTGCCATCAAGGGTAACAAGATGGGCTTTTATCGTAGATATGAGATTGTCCATCTACATCATGTCATCTTGCTTAAGGCGTTACTCTGTTCTTTTGGACTTAATACACTAGATTCATGCTGGATAGCGGTCGACGTGTGGAGTAATAGTAGTAGATGCAGAAAGTATCGGTCTACTTGTTTTGGACGTGATGCCTATAGATATAATCATTGCCATAGATAACGTCACGACTTTGCGTGGTTCTATCAATTGCTCGGCAGTAATTTGTTCACCCACCGTCTACTTGCTTTCATGAGAGAAGCCACTAGTGAACACTACGTCCCCCGGGTCTATTCACACTTATCGTTTCCACTTTGCTTTGCTTCTTTGGTGCTTTCAGTTCTCACTTGACAAACAATCTATAAGGGATTGACAACCCCTTCATAGCGTTGGATGCAAGCTCTTTGTGTTTGTGCAGGTACTTGTGATAATCCTTCACTAGATCGATACCTTGGTTCTCAAAACTGAGGGAAATACTTACGACCGTTGTGCTACATCACCCTTTCCGTTTCGAGGGAACACCAACGCAAGGGTCCAAGGCCACGGAGGAATCCTTTTCATATTTTCCAAGGAAGTCCCTAAAGGCGTAGCCGTAGCAGAAGGATTCCTGGTGCCGTTGCTGAGGAGTATCAAGAAAAGAATAGTCTCCCGTCAGCACGCTTGTTTCTGGCGCCGTTGGAAGGTCTTTTGTTGCAGTAGCAGAAGTATTTCTGGCGCCGTTGCCGGGGAAGGAGAGATCTATCCAAGTAGGTCTCACAAACTCATCTCTTGCATTTACTTTTTTGCCAGTTGCCTCTCGTTTTCCTCTCCTCCACTTCACATTTGCCGTTTACATTTGCCGTTTTCCTTTGCCTTTCTCCTTTGCCTTTTTCTTTTGCCTTTTTTCCGTTTTCCTTTTGCCAGTTTTCTTGCTTCTTTGTGTGTTGAAGTCATCATGACTGAAAACATCAAACTTTGCGACTTCTCGAGTACCAATAATAATGATTTTATTAGTACTCCGATTGCTCCCGCCACTAGTGCGGAATCGTATGAAATCAACGCACCTTTGCTGAATCTTGTTATGAAAGAGCAATTCTCTGGCCTTCCTAGTGAAGATGCCGCATCCCATCTCAATACCTTCATTGAGCTTTGCGATATGCAAAAGAAAAGAGATGTGGATAATGACGTGATTAAGTTGAAGCTTTTTCCTTTCTCGTTGCGAGATCGCGCAAAAACTTGGTTTTCTTCTTTGCCTAAAAATAGTATCGATTCTTGGGATAAGTGCAAAGATGCTTACATATCCCAGTATTTTCCGCCGGCTAAGATTATCTCCTTACGTAACGATATCATGAATTTCAAGCAACTTGATCATGAACACGTTGCACAATCTTGGGAGAGGATGAAGTTAATGATTAGAAATTGTCCCGCTCATGGCTTGAGTTTGTGGATGATTATACAAATCTTTTACGTTGGCTTGAATTTTGCCTCTCGCAATATCTTGGACTCCGCCTCAGGTGGAACGTTCATGGAAATCACGTTAGGAGACGCTACAAAACTCCTAGACAATATCATGACTAACTACTTATTATTGGCCTTTTTAGAAAACGAGTATATGATTTTAATCAAAAATACTAAACGTACGGATGATTCTTACAGATTTTAACGGACTAATCCCTCTCCCCTCACTAATCTTGTCCCTCCTGATTTTCAGGGTAGGCCCCGCTTCAACCTAAATCAATCAAAACATCCCCTCTAAGCTTAGTCCGTAAACGCTCTGTAAAATCCCTGTAGTTGTAGCATTGCTCGATTTTAATTACCTTAGAGACTATTTATAAGACGTTTTAGTGTGCGACTATGGTATACTTAAGAAACCTTTGAATAATCATTTTTCTAACTTAGATAGTAGCTATTAAAAGTAATTGTGCTAAACTTTGAATTCTCATACTTTGCTATTTTCTTGTAATCTTAATCATCCCCTCGCAATATTCACATATGTAAAGTATATTATATTACTTGTATGCAATATTAACCTATTATGTTAAAATAAAAACCAATTATCCTAAAATAAAGCAGCTCCCTATAAAAAAATAAAAGAAAAAAAATTGTCATCCATAGTTCCACAATATTACGTGGTAATAGACATTGCATCGGCCAACCATAGGTTAAGATGTAATCCTTATTGTTACGAGGCACACTCGCCCATAGTTTGGAAAAGCGAATTGATGAGCAAACCGGTGAGCCAATTGATTGTGGCGAGATTAAAAAACAGTAAGCGGTGTCGGTTCTCTTTCTTTTTCACACAGAAGGTTCTGTTTGATTTTTTAAAGTATGACTCCCCCTTTGATCTATCACTAAATTAGCTTTATACTTATTTATTAAAATATATAGATAGTACATTGAATCCATATATTATCGAATACAATTTGATCCTATTTACAAAAGAAAGAAGAATACATATTAGCACAATAAAAGAAAATCTCACTGATAGTATTTATTTGTATATGGTTAATTGGCGCTTCTGAACTATTTTTAGTAAATTAAATTTGGTGTTTTCGGAGGAATTTCACTTACCAAAATTTGGCGCTTCATTTTTTTCCTTTACCGCCTGATATTCCCGCGTCGGCCTTTTTCCGCTCCAATTTATTGCCGGATAATTTTCCCACGTCCCATCTCTCCACCCGTTTCTCCAACCTCTAATCCCCCCGTCGATTCCAATCTGCGCCGCCATCACCAACCCTGCTGTGCTGCGGGCTGCGCATTCCCGCACATCGCGCGGTGAAGACTCCCCTAGAAGCACTGCACTTCTCCGGTAGCTCTGCCCGCCGCCGACTCCTACTCTCCTCCATCGGCAATCTCAGTAATTGGAGCCCCGTCGCCGTACATCGTCGTCGTCGTCGCCGTCGCCAAGAACGTGATCCTCCCCAAGTCCTCATCACCATCAGCAATCCACATCCAGGTCGAGCACATCCTTCACCCGAAGCTCCGCCGCTACATCGCCCCGCCTCTCGCGTCCATCCAGTATTTTCAGCCTCCGGCTCATCAGCAGGTGATCCCTTGAATCACATATCGTCTACAGTTTTTAACATTAAATCAATCAATGTGGTTCCCTTCATTTTTGCATCTCAGGCCTCTATCCCGATTGGTTCTCTTTTCTTAGTTCGACACTTCCACCTCCGTCTCCTTACTTTCTGCTGGTAGGCAATGCACTCTATTCTCTAAGTAGTGTTTGTTGAATTGTTTCCTTGCCTCGAAATCAATTTGGATACGTTTTCTTAAAATACGTGAGCAACTGTATGGTCCAATAAAATTATATATGGTAAAAATGAAAAAGTAGTATAACTGTTGTTTGTTGCCCTCACAGACCTAACATCAAGTGTTTACCATGACTTTTCGAAATTTTGATTACAAAAACAGGGCACTGGACAGTTTTATAGGGGATCTATGTGCACTAGCTCATATAAAAATATAGAACATCTTAATAATGTGATGGTAAAGCAAGGAGCTGGAGAAAATCAAAGTACGAATATACTGATGCTTACATCTGAATTACGCACGGGGGTGTAGAAGTCACTACATCTTCTTTGCTTGTAAAACAAATTGAATGAGTTCCAAGTAGGGGCTAATACACAGTGGGAAACTATTTTTGTTAAATTAAATTTCAGATGTTACAACAGTATAATATGTTCAATTGCTGACTCATACATACGCTAGCTTTGCACACTGGCTGCTTCTGCATAATGAACATGGAGGCACAAGTCGAACATGCAAGTACAACTGAATACTGAACATTCAGATATACTACTGAATTAATGCAGTCAACGTGCATACACTATATATTTACTCAAAGTATTCAGAGTAATGGTAAAAATTAAACCATGTATCATGTAGCAAAGTATATGAACTTCAGTGTATAAGTATCAAGTGTCCATGTGCATAAGAGTAGGTGTCTTCAGAAATTTGAATTCAGTCCCTTCTTATATTATTTAACAGGCTGTATTATATTTGTTTTAGTCTCAATCTCAGGATGTTTCTTTGTTGAAAACTTGAAATGCAACAGACAAGAATCATCTCATGACATCATGTCTTCTTTGACAAAGAAGAATGTTTAACAAATACACCAGAAAACAGGTACACATATAGATCCACACGCACAAACATCTTTATTGTCTTGTGCCGAAGGGCAGTATCAAAGTACCACAGTCTGTCAATTCATTTGATCTTGAAATCAGCTTCAGTCTACCACTTCAATACATCAGACGTTTGGTCTGTTTGTTCTATGGATGCAAAAACCCGAGTTGTTTATTAGATAATGTAGCGCAATGCATGACCTTGACATTCAACTGTATGCACACGTTACATGTCATTAGCTTGTTGATTAACATATAATTTTAACATTGTCTTCCCAAAGATAGTATGCCAAGTGTACGTACATGGCTTCGAAGCATGAACATCCCAATGCAGGCTGCTAAAAGTGTACAATCAGATGAAGAAAATTTACAAGACCCTCCACAGATTGATGATTTATTACCAAACAAGGCTCCTGAATCTACTAGGTCATTGGTCATGGTGTTGCATGGCCTCTACCACATCTAAGTACACTTCCATGAAACCATTGAGTTTGCTCCAATGTCCATACTTTAGGGTTCATTATTTATGAAGAATATTAGTGTTTTTTAGGTCAAAAAACCAATCCGAACGCTGCAACACAGCCTCAAAAGAAGCCACAAATCATTGGTACATTACATCTCTTACAATTTCTTCAACGGACATTTCTTCTTGCACTAGTCTTAAAGCTTATGTTCTAACATTTCTATGTTATCTCTTTTTTTTAGGGTAGCTGGACAATTAGAAAAGGAGTGCATTGCAAGAGCCAAGAGCAACTATAGAAGAATTAGTATTAAATGAACAAGCATTATGCCTTATGTATAGATTTGGGTTTCATAGGAATACCTAGATATAATTATACGATTTTTTCTTAATTATTTGCATCTTTATATGAATGCCTAATTTGATTCAGTTGCGAACTCGAGGTTTGATCCTACTAACTATTCAACTGGATTTGGAACTAAGTATGTTAATTGTGTGAATGAGATGCTTGTGAATGCAACTGGTGATATTGGCGGATGCATTTTATGTAATGATATTTGCTACTTGTGAATGCAATAGGTGATATGAGTGTACTTTATATAACTATATGCGTTGATCATTCTGCAAATGCATTTGTGGCATGATAAATTAATTTATTTAGAAATGATGAAATATAAATTCAAAATAAATCAAAAAATGTTTGAATTAAAATATTCCATAGTTGCACATAAACCTGTGTATGTTTAGAGAAAAATATGACGTCTCCACATAGCATGTACAAGCAAGGGTCCCATGACTTGCAAAACGTCTCTATGTGAGTAGAGACGTGATACGAGCAGATCTAACATAACGTCTCCACCTATCTAGAGGCGATTTTGGACGTCCCAATATAACGTCTCATGTGATGTACACACGTTTTGTTAACGTCTCTAAATGTTTTAAGACGGTACGTGGGGAGACGCTCTAAAGACGCTTTACTGAGTCGACTCTATGATTACCTAGAGATGAAATAACACATCTCTATCTATCAAATTGTGCGTCTCTACAAGTAGATTTTCTTGTAGTGTTTGGACGTTAATTTTGTTGGTAGGAACAATTTTGGCAACAACAATGCTTTTAGAGGAAACTATGTTCCTAGGCCTTTTCCTAGTAACTCCTCTAACAATTATGTCAATTCCTACAACAACACTTATGGAAATCACAACAAATTACCCTCTGATTTAGAGAGTGATATCAAAGAGTTCATCAACTCTCAAAAGATTTTCAATGCGTCCATAGAGGAAAAACTACTCAAAATTGACGATTTGGCTAAGAGCGTTGATAGGATGTCTTGTGATATTGATGCTTTGAAAGTTAGATGTGCTCCTCCCAAGGTCAACTTGGATGAAACTTTGAAAGCTATGCGTGTCTCCATGAATGAGAGCAAAGAAAGAACCACCCAAATTCGCGCTAGGCATGAATGGTTTAAAAGGGTGCGTTCTAGTGATGCAAATCACGAAGATCTTAAAGTGCTTGGTGTGACTCCTCTTGAATCTATGTTTTCGCGTGTCAAACCTATTGATGAAGGGGCTGGATATGAATCCACTTTGGTTGAAAAATGCCCCAATGATTCGGAGTCCACCTATCTTGATGATAAAGGTGTGGAGAGTGGATTAGAAGAAATCAAAATTTTGGGTAGTAATGAAACTCCCACTTTGGATTTCAAGAAATTCAATTATGATAGTTGCTCCTTGTTTGAATGCATTTCCTTGATGCAATCCATTGCCAACTCTCCACATGCTTATAGCCAAAGCAAAATCTTTACCGCTCATATCGTAGATGCTATGATGAAATCTCTTGAAGAGAAGCTCGAACTAGAAGTCTCTATACCTAGAAAACTTCATGATGAGTGGGAACCTACTATCAAAATCAAGATCAAAAACTATGAGTGCAATGCTTTGTGTGATTTGGGTGCTAGTGTTTCCGCGATTCCAAAGTCTTTATGTGATATTCTTGGTTTTCATGAGATTGAAGAGTGTTCTCTTAATTTGCATCTTGCGGATTCTACTGTCAAGAAACCCATGGGAAGGATCGATGATGTTCTTATTGTTGCAAATAAGAACTATGTACCCGTGGATTTCATTGTACTTGACATAGATTGCAATCCTTCATGTCCCATTATTCTTGGTAGACCTTTCCTAAGGACTATTGGTGCTATCATCGATATGAAGGAAGGGAATATTAGATTTCAATTTCCCCTAAAGAAGGGCATGGAGCATTTTCCTAGAAAGAAAATAAGATTGCCTTATGAATCTATGATGAGGGCTACTTATGGTTTGAGCACCAAGGATGACTATACGTGATTCCATCACCTTATGCCTAGCTAAGGACGTTAAACAATAGCGCTTGTTGGGAGGCAACCCAACGAATCTATCCTTTTTCTTTCTGTTTTGTGTTTTCCACACTTTCATAATTCTGTTATGATTGTTTTTTTTGTGTTTCTTTTTGCGTTTGTGCCAAGCAAAACCGTTATGATTAGTCTTGGGATGATAGTTTGGTCATCTGGAAAAGACAGAAACTTTCTCCTCACGAAAAGAATTTTCTTTTTTCTGTAAGAGCTTCTGAGTTGATTCTTTTTGCTGCTGATTGCTACGCAAATTCTTCAGACTGTCGTAATTTTTCAGAATTTTTGAAGTACCAGAAGTATACAGATTGCTACAGATTGGTCTGTTGTTAACAGATTCTGTTTTTGTTGTGTTGGTTGCTTATCTTGATGAAACTATGGATAATATCGGGGTGTATTAGCCATGGAAGATTGAAAATACAGTAATCCAACATCAACATAAGTAGAATTTAAGTTTGCTACAGTACCTAAGGAAGTGGTGGTTTGCTTTCTTATACTAATGTTATCATGAGTTTCTGTTTAAGTTTCGTGTTGTGAAGTTTTCAAGTTTTGGGTGAAGTTCTTATGGACAAAAAGATAAAGAGTGGCAAGAGCTCAAGCTTGGGGATGCCCAAGGCACCCCAAGATGATTCAAGGATGTCGTAAAAGCCTAAGCTTGGGGATGCCTCGGGAAGGCATCCCCTCTTTCGTCTTCAATCCATCGGTAACGTTACTTGGGGCTATATTTTTATTCACTACATGTTATGTGTTTTGCTTGGAGCGTCTTGTATCGTAGGAGTCTTTTATTTTTGTTGTGTCACAATCATCCTTTTTGCACACCTAGAGAGAGAGACATGCACTCACCGTGATTTTGTCGAGCTTCACTTATATCCTTTGGTAGACAATTCAGCTCACATGTGCTTCACCTATATCTTTTGAGCTAGTTGCTTTCGCTCTATGTGCTTCACTTATATCTTCTACAGCACATCGGTGCGTGGCTTGGTAGTTGATCTATGCTATGAAAGTAGTCTCAAAAGGGGTAGTTATCCAAAGAGATACGAAAACTTCCACCTTCATGTGCATTGAATAGTTAGAGAAGTTTGATTCATCTCAACTAGTTTTGAGTTGTGGTTATGGTAATATTGAAGTTATATTAGTAAGGTGTTGTGGACCTAGAAATACTTGTGTTGAAGTTAGTGATTCCCGTAGCATGCATGTATGGTGAACCGCTATGTGATGAAGTCTGAGCATGATTAGTCTTTTGATTGGTATCCTTTGTGTGGCGGTCGGGATCGTGCGATGGTTTATACCTACCAACCCTTCGCCTAGGAGTATGCGTTGAATGCTTTATTTCGATTACTACTAAAACTTTTGCAACAAGTATATGAGTTCTTCATGACTAATGTTGAGTCCATGGTTTAGATGCACTTTCACCTTCCACCATCACTATCTTCTTTAGTGCCGTGCAACTTTCGCCGGTGCACAAAACCCACCGTTAGCCTCCCGCAAAACAGCCACCATACCTACCTACTATGGCTTTTTCAAAGTCATTCCGAGATATATTGCCATGCAACTAACACCATGACATGTGCCACCACTTCTACATTGCGATTGCATGATCGTAAGATAGCTAGCATGATGTTTCCATTAATGTCTATGCCATGCTAGATCATTGTCACGGTACACTACCGAAGGCATTTCATATAGAGTCATCGTTGCTCTAAGTTTTGAGTTGTAAGTGTGATGATCATCATTGATGGAGCATTGTCCCATGTGAGGAAATAAAAGAGGCCAAAGATGCCCACCAAAAAAAGAGGCCAAAGAGCCCATAAAAAAAATAAAAAAATGAGATAAAAAGAGAAAAGGGACAATGCTACCACATTTCCACACTTGTGCATATTAAGCACCATGATCTTTATGATTGAGAGTCTCTCGTTTTGTCACCACCATATAGCTAGTGGGAAATTTTCATTATATAACTTGGCTTATATATTCCAATGATAGGCTTCCTCAAATTTGCCTTAGGTCTTCGTGAGCAAGCAAGTTGGATGCACACCCACTAGTTTTCTTTAAGAGCTTTCACATACTCTTAGCTCTAGTGCATCATTTGTATGTCAATCCCTAATCATTCACATTGATATCTATTGATGAGCATCTCCACAGCTCATTGTTATGGCTAGTTAATGTGACCATCTTCTCCTTGTTTGTCTTGCAACCTCCACCACACTCCACACCACTTATAGTACTAAAACCATGGCTCACGCTCATGTATTGCGTGAGAGTTGAAAAAGTTTGAGAAAGTAAAGGTTTGAAAACAATTACTTGGCCAATACGGGGGTTGTGCATGATTTAAATTCGTTGTGCAATGATGATAGAGCATAGTCAGACTATATGATTTTGTAGGGATAACTTTCTTTTGGCCTTGTTATTTTGAAAGTTCATGATTACCTCGCTAGTTTGCTTGAATTATTATTGTCTCCACGTCAATAGCAAACTATTGTTTTGAATCTAATGGATCTGAACATTCACGTCACATAAGAGGAGTTACAAAGGACATCTATGCTAGGTAGCATGAAAGCATCAAAATTCATTCTTTATCACTTCCCTACTCGAGGACGAGCAGGAGTCAAGCTTGGGGATGCTTGATACGTCTCAAACGTATCTATAATTTTTGATGGTTTCACGCTGTTATCTTGTCAACTTTGGATGTTTTGTTTACCTTTTATATCTTTTTTGGGACTAACTTATTAACTCAGTGCCAAGTGCCAGTTCCTGTTTTTTCTGTGTTTTTGACTCTTTTCAGATCTGATTTTGGAACGGAGTCCAAACGGAATAAAATCCCCGAAATAAATGTTTCCAGAACGGAAGAAGATCGGGAGGCTTGAGGGCCAAGCAAGTGGGCCCACAGGGGGCCCACAAGCCCTGTTGCCGCGACCAAGGGGGAGGCCGCGGCAACCAAGCTTGTGGCCCCCCTGGCGCTCCCCTGCCCTAGGTCTTTGGCCTATAAATTCCCTAAAAATCCAAAAAAAATCAGGGCATCCACGAAAACACTTTTCCGCCGCCGCAAGCTTCCGTTTCCGCGAGATCTCATCTGGAGACCCTTCCCGGTGCCCTGCTGGAGGGGACTTTGGAGTTGGAGGGCTTCTTCATCAACATCACCGCCCCTCCAATGACTCGTGAGTAGTTCACTTCAGACCTACGGGTCCGTAGTTAGTAGCTAGATGGCTTCTTCTCTCTCTTGGATCTTCAATACAAAGTTCTCCATGATCTTCATGGAGATCTATCCGATGTAATCCTCTTTGGAGGTGTGTTTGTCGAGATCCGGTGAATTGTGGATTTATGATCAGATTATCTATGATATGTATTTGAGTCTTTGCTGATTTCTTATATGCATGATTTGATATCCTTGTAAGTCTCTCCGACTCTTGGGTTTTGTTTCGCCAACTAGATCTATGATTCTTGCAATGGGAGAAGTGCTTGGTTTTGGGTTCATACCGTGTGGTGACCTTTCCCAGTGACAGAAGGGGCAGCAAGGCACGCATCGTGTTGTTGCCATCAAGGGTAACAAGATGGGCTTTTATCATAGATATGAGATTGTCCATCTACATCATGTCATCTTGCTTAAGGCGTTATTGTGTTCTCATGAACTTAATACACTAGATGCATGCTGGATAGCGGTCGACGTGTGGAGTAATAATAGTAGATGCAGAAAGTGTCGGTCTACTTGTTTTGGACATGATGCCTATAGATATAATCATTGCCATAGATAACGTCACGACTTTGCGCGGTTCTGTCAATTGCTCGGCAGTAATTCGTTCACCCACCGTCTACTTGCTTTCATGAGAGAATCCACTAGTGAACACTACGGCCCCCGGGTCTATTCACACCTATCGTTTCCACTTTTGCTTTTACTTTGCTTTGCTTCTTTGTTGCTTTCAGTTCTCACTTGGCAAACAATCTATAAGGGATTGACAACCCCTTCATAGCGTTGGGTGCAAGCTCTTTGTGTTTGTGCAGGTACTTGTGATAATCCTTCACTGGATCGATACCTTGGTTCTCAAAACTGAGGGAAATACTTACGCTGCTGTGCTACAGCACCCTTTCCGCTTCGAGGGAACACCAACGCAAGGCTCCAAGGCCACGGGGGGATCCTTTGCATATTTGCCAAGGAAGTCCCTAAAGGCGTAGCCATAGCAGAAGGATTCCTGGTGCCGTTGCTGAGGAGTATCAAGACAAGAATAGTCTCCCGTCAGCACGCTTGTTTCTGGCGCCGTTGGAAGGTCTTTTGTTGCAGTAGCAAAATATGACCCGAAGTTTGCTACTTCGCCTATCTTTGTGACCGATACGGATTATGAATTCTCTGTCGACCTTGAGTTAATCACTCTGGTCGAATCTGATCCTTTTCACGGTTATGAGTCCGAAACGGTTGTAGCCCATCTTACCAAACGACACGATATAGCCACCCTATTCACTAGTGAGGAAAAGATCCGCCACTACTATATCCTCAAGCTATTTCCTTTCTCGCTAAAGGATGATGCTAAGACCTGGTTCACTTCTCTTGCTCATGGTTGTGTGCGTAGCCCCCAGGATATGGTCTACTACTTCTGTGAAAAATATTTCCCTGCCCAAAAGAAGCAAGCTGCCTTGCAGGAAATATACAACTTTGCTCAAGCTGAAGAAGAGAATCTCCCACAAGCTTGGGGGAGGCTCATCCAGCTACTGAATGCTTTGCCTGATCACCCTCTTGATAAGAATGAAATACTTGATATCTTCTATAATGGACTTACCGATGCTTCCAAAGATCACCTAGATAGTTGTGTCGGTTGTGTTTTTAGGGAACGAACTGTAGAACAAGCTGGGATTCTATTGAATAACATCTTGTGCAATGAGAATGCTTGGAATATTCCCGAAACACCTCCTAAGCCAACTCCAAAGAAAAGAGGTATTCTATTCCTCAGTCCTTAAGATATGCAAGAAGCTAAGAAATCTATGCGAGAGAAAGGCATTAAATCTCAAGATGTCAAAAATCTACCACCTATCGAAGAGATCCATGGTCTCGATAACCCGATGCAGGTAGTAGAAGTAAATTCTCTGCGTAGGTTTGATGAGAGTGATATTCCTTTTGATAAACCTGTTAGCTTATGGCTGGATGAATTTGATAACTTTGTTGCCAAACAACAAGGTTTCAATGATTATGTTAGCACAATTGGAACAGAATGCTCGTATGCTTAGTCATTTAAGTGCTTGTGTGGACAGAAACGCCAATGATCTTAAGCTTCTGAGTAAACATGCCTCTATGGTTACTACTCAGGTAGAACAAGTACTTAAAGCTCAGAATGACTTGCTCAATGAGTTGAATGACAACTCTGTCAGAGTCGTCACTAGAGGCGGTAGAATGTCCCAGGAACCTTTGTATCCTGAGGGTCATCCGAAGAGAATTGAACAAGATTCTCAAGGAGTTAGCACTGATGCACCTAGTCATCCTAAAGAGAAGAAGAGAGATGATAGGAACCTGAACGCTAGCAACCCTATTGCTGCTACCCCTGAGAGTCCAAACGATGCCTCTGTCTCTGATGCTGAAACACAATCTGGTGATGAACTTGAGCCTAATGATAATATCAATAGTGATGTTCACGATGATGCTCAACCTAGCAATGATAAGGATGTGGAGATTGAACCTGTTGATCTTGATAACCCACAGCCTAAGAATAGAAGATACTATAAGAATGACTTCACTGCTAGGAAGCATGGTAAAGAAAGGGAACCATGGGTTCAGAAACCTATGCCCTTTCCTCCCAGACCATCCTAGAAAAAAGATGTTGAGGATTTTGAGCGATTTGTTGAAATGATCAGACCTGTCTTTCTTCAAATGCGTTTGACGGATATGCTCAAGATGTCTCCGTATGCTAAGTACATAAAGTTATTGTGACTAATAAGCGGAGGATACCTGAGGTTGAGATTTCCACCATGCTTGCTAATTATACCTTCAAGGGTGGAACTCCTAAGAAACTAGGTGATCCCGGTGTGCCCACTATACCTTGCTCCATTAAAGGCAACTACGTTAGAACTGCTTTATGCGACCTTGGAGCCGGTGTTAGTGTTATGCCTCTCTCTCTTTATCGTAGGCTTGAACTGGATAAGTTGACACCCACTAAAATCTCTCTGCAAATGGCCGACAAATCAACTGCTTTCCCTATCGACATTTGCGAGGATGTGCGTGTTGTGGTTGCTAACGTGACTATCTTAACAGACTTTGTTATCTTGGATATTCCCGAGGACGATGCCATGGCTGTCATCCTCGGAAGACCCTTTTTAAACACTGCAGGGGCTGTTATAGATTGCAACAAAGGCAATGTCACTTTCCATGTCAACGGTAATGAGCATACGGTGCACTTTCCGAATAAACAATATCGAGTACATTGCATCAATGCTATCGAAAAAACTTCATTGATTCTTATTGGGAGCTTTGAAGGCCCTATTCCTCGTGTCAAGATGAAGTATGATTTGCTTGTTGGGGAAATACACATCCCCATTGAGGTGACCTAGTGACTGTTCGAAAATTCTCCGTTCTCTTTTGCGATTCAAAAAGGTTTGTCGAGGAGACTTGATCAACCTCATTGACGGATTTTCTTTCGATGACCATGAGATGGATGAATTGAGGAGTCACAAACCTATGTTCCAAGCTTTCACTTTAGGTTGCTTAGAAGACAAATGATAGATTTAGTTTAGTTTTCCCTGTTTTCTATTTTAGCGTCCGGTAGAAAAGTACCCCGAAAATAAAAGTTCTCCGAACTTCCTGAAAATCAAGTATGATTTTTTCTGGAATTTTTGAAAAATACTGAGACGAAGAGCTTGTCTGGGGGCTGCACCAGTGGGCCACAAGCCCAGGGGCGCGGGCACCCCCTGGCTGCGCCACCCAGGCTTGTGGGGGCCCACAGGCACCCCTCCACTTATTCTAGCTCCCATCTGCTTCTCCTACCTCCAGAAAAATTCGTTTCGCAGCTCAAACCCGTGTTCTTGTTCCTCTTGCTGGGATTTTCGATCTCTTAGCTCAAAGCACCATTCTCCGAACTGTTTTGGGGAAATTACTCCTTGGGAAGTGAATCCTCCATTGGTCCAATTAGTTTTTGCTCTAGTGCCTTATACTTCGCGTATTTTTGCTGCCTTGGTGACCATGTTCTTGAGCTTTTCATGCTAATTTTAGCTGGTCCCAAGTAGTTTTGATGCGTAATATGGCCTCTGGGCACTTATGGGAGTAGTTGCTATGAGTTTTGTTGAGCCTTATTCACTTTTCCTTAGAAACACTAAAAATTTCAGAAATTTTCAGAGATAGAAAAGAGAAAATATGAGGAGGTTCTTAAGAGGCTCATCAAGCCGTGACCCCAAGGATGATGGGAGTGAGAAGAAGCCCAAGTATCTGGTCCCTCGAGTCACAGAAGTTCGAGCATGCGAGTGGCCAAGTGACCTGTTCTTACGCGCCGCTGGAATTTATGAGGACTTTTACCACTTGGTGGAGAACGCAGGCCTTACCGCCTTCGTTGAAGATAAGTGTCCGCAATACCTCCTCCTCACTAATATCTTCATACAAAGCTTTAACTTCTATCCGAGGAAGAATCCGCCTATGGTTGAGTTCAAACTTTATGATATCCCCCAGCGCATGTCACTCAAGGATTTTTGCAATGTTTGCAAATTGCCTTTTGTTGGGGATATTCATGAACCTCGTCCACGGGACTTGGAAGCTTTCATCGATACAATTGCTGTAGGAGAGGAGAGAGGAGTGTCTTGCGCTAGAGCTGCTAGCATTCATTTTCCCGTGCTTCGGTACTTCTCACTATTCGTGGGAAAATGTTTGATTGGCCGTGGGAAAGCTGGGTCACTTAGTTCCCCAGATCTTGCGGTCTTGCGCGAAGCACTTTATAACGATAAAACTTAAAGCTTGGCCGCTATAGTAGCTCAACGGTTGAACACGAACCATTCTAAAGGCATTGTCTATGGAGGTATCTATGCTACCCGTCTCGCCAGACACTTTGAGATACCTATTAGACTGGAAGAGGAAGAAGTGATTCTTCTTCCCGAGAGATATCTAGATTACGATAGCATGGTTCGCCATGACTTTCTTGATAGAGATATAAATAGAAGGATGATTTATAACCTGGTATTTAGTTAGGGTACTCGTGAGACTGTTACTTTGCCTGCTCCTTCTTTGTTCAATCTTCATGCAGGCAGGTACACTATTATGCCCTCGGACATCTACGCATATTGGGGCTTGGCCCAACAACATGTTCCCTCCCCGAGCCACCACTCGAGTACCAGACGCCAGTTTATCAGTGGGAGCCAGAGGAGCTCACACAGCAGTGGCATCCTCAGTCCACTCCGGATTACCCCGGAGCTGGTTATTTCCCTCCTTGGGAGTAGACCAACTTAGGCCAAAAACCTAAGCTTCGGGGAGTACGTGTTTCTCACCGACTTTACATTCTTGCTTATGCTTTCACTTTGTTCGTCGGTGTTCACACTTTGCCACTGTATCATCCATGCTAGTTTATTTTCTTTTTCTCGTTTTGTTTTCGTGTGTCTGTCTAGTTTGAGAAAACCCAAAAAGATTTTCTTTTTCTTCTTTTTCTTGTTGGGAGCTTTCCCGTGTAGATAGTTTTCTTTTTCTTTGGGTCAAGGTAGAAGACCATGGTTACAATGTTTAGTGGCTCTTGCATGCATACTTGGTTAGCTTTCAAAGAGGCATCTTACTTTGTCTTCTCCTTTGTGTTTGCCTGCAGATTCCAGCTTTAGTCCAATGCATGAGCACTCTTATTATTGTTCATATCATTCGGTCGTGCAACTGAAAGGCAATAATGACGATACATGATGAAGTGACTGAGCCTGGAAAAGTTGGTATGAACTCGATCTATTTTGTTTTTGTAAATATGACTAGCTCATCATGCCTAGTTCAGCTTTGTTGTGAGAGAAACATGTTTGCAATGACAACTTAGAGATCATAGTTGTTTATGCCATGCTTACTTAGCTAGGAGCTTATAATGGTTTGTCTTGGTTGCCAACATGAATGTTGAGATGACTATGATGTAGTATAATAGGATGGATTTTTTCACTGTTTTGATCCTTAGGGCGTAAGTTGATCACGTAATGAACTCGGTTCGAAAGTATTTCACGTTTTGACCCTTTTGGAAACGCCACGCACCGAGGCATTGCAGCCCTGTTATGAAACGCCAGTCTACTGAACGTTGCGGGACTCGTGTGCAACGCCAGTCTACTGGACGTTGCGGCCCTTCCCAGAAACGCCAAGGGGGCTGGTGTTGCAGACATGAGGTGGAACGCCAGTACCTATGGCGGTTCAGCTCCGGTTGCAACGCTGGCCAGGAAGCCATCACCGCGGTACTGGACTAAGGAAACGCCAGTCTCCCTGGCGTTCCTGGTATGGTCTGCAACGCCAGGACCTATGGCGTTTCAGCTCCGGGTGCAACGCTGGCCAGGATCTCAGCAGCGCGGTACTGGACTAAGGAAACGCCAGGCTCCCTGGCGTTCCTGGTATGCCCTGCAACGCCAGCACCTCTGGCGTTTCTGCTCTCGTTTGGCTTTCCTCTCTTTTTATTTTTCTCAGACAACACTTTCACACACACATCATACATAGCTCACACACACATCATACATAGCTCATTTAGCACATTCACACATAGCTCATATGCAACACACATCATACATAGCCCATTTAAAGTTCACGTCGATAGATGCATAATAGGTTCTTAAAGTACATAATAGTGGATTTCATAGTCAAATAGCACGCAAGGGAACAAGGTTCAAACATGAAAGCGTGCATGACAAATAGAAGCCTCCGGCTCTACTGCGTCGAGCAAGGCCCCTTCCCCTTTTTCTTCTTCCTCTCTTCCTCCTCTTCGTCTTCCCTTTTGCGCATTTTTGAAGCCTCTTCCAGCACCCTCTCCATGAAGAGTTCCTCCTCCCGCTCTCTCTTTGCTACACCCTCTGCGTAAGCAATCTTAAATTTAGCTGCCCATTCATTGTGACGTTGCTCTAGCGCCTTCTTGTTTTTGTCCGCCATCCTTTTCTCATAAGCCTTGTGCTCAAGAAACATTTTGAGGTCCTCCTTCCTCCGTGCAGCGTCCTCTTCATACTGGCGCTCCCTCTCCATCTTCTTTGCTTTGGCTGCGTCCTTCTCTCTCAACTTCTTTGCAGCCCTCTCCATCAACCGCTGCTCCTCACTGGCTGCATCCTTCTCCGCCCCCACTCCATTTTCTCCTTGTTGGGTTGAGACGCCGCCATACCTACATAAGAACATCAAGGTTCACGGTTAATACAACAACATAGAAAGTTACGGAAATGATCGTCGTAGGTAATAACATCAAAACACCTAGGCATGAAAAACATGATAGATTAACTTACGGAAATTCCCCTCGTAGGTAACCGAACATTCCTCTACCAGCACCCGAACCTCTACCCATAAAACCAACACGTCTACCACCGCCGGATCCTCGTCCCATAGAAAGGCCACCACGTCTACCACCGCCGGATCCTCGTCCCATAGAAAGGCCACCACGTCTACCACCGCCGGATCCTCGGCCCATAGGAAGCCCACCACTTGAACCACCACGTCTACCACCGCCGGATCCTCGTCCCATAGCAATGTCAGCACTTGAACCACCACGTCTACCACCGCGAGCACTTGAACCACCACGTCTACCACCACCACCACTTGAACCACCACGTCTACCACCGCCACCACTTGAACCACCTCTGCCCCCCACATCACTAGTAGATGCGTTGTTTGTTTTGCAAGTCCTCCTATTATGTGTCGTTTCATTGCAATCACCACATTGTTGCCTATCACGTGGCTCCATGAAATGTCCACTACCAAACTCTCTGGTGCTCATCAGGTCATCCATTTCACTCCTGTATCGTTTTGTTCTCCTTCTACCCTTCGGTTGAACCATCATCTCTGGATCCGGCCTAATATTAGGGCCGTGATACTCGGGCCACTGTGATGGGTCAAGAAAAGGGTGGAATCTCGACGCCCATGTTAACTGATGAGTCTGCAAGTTGAATTCATGCAACCTCACAACTACACCATCAGAGAAGGGCAAATTCCTCATGCGACATGCCGTCATCATGTGCGAGCATGTCCAGTGGTACTTACTAGGACGCTCACAAGTGCAATGCCGCGTCCGAAGGGAAACAATAAATGAGCGACCACCATATGATTGCCCATCTCTCGTTGTACCGCCTGGCTCATCCACTTGGTATTTCATTTCAGCGTTATCGAAACAAGTGGCTCGCTGCATTGCTGACTTCTCCTTTTGAAACTCTAGCCACTCAGCAACCTTCTTCGGATAGATCTCATTGGGAGGCTTCTCACTCTCACCAATCAACTTGCCAATTTCTTCCGAGTGCTTCAGAAAATACTCATTTAGCTTGTAAAAGATATATTCAGCTATTGCCGTGACTGGAAATTGACGTGCCCCCTTCAAGACAAAGTTGAAGCACTCAACAAGATTGCTTGTCATGTCGCCATATCTCATGCCTCCTTCGTCACATGCCCGTGACCACTTATGTCTCTCATCTATATTCCTTTGTAGGAATTCTTTCCCACCTTCATTTGCCTTCTCATATATTTTGTTCAATTGCTTAGTGAACGACTCAACGGAGAAGGCCACACATGCGGAGTTAAGATACTTCGCCAGATCTTTGTTCTTACAAGCCCTGTAAAAGTTTGCAACGTAGTGCCTCATGCACCATCGATGGTGAAGCCTCGCATGCCCTGGAATGTGAACATCCACGGCCTTCAATATGCCTTGGTGCCGATCGGATATGATGCATACCTCCCTATTGGGAGGAATCACCGTGCTTCTCACAAGTCTCATGAACCATTCCCAGTTGTCTTGGTTCTCCGCTGACACCAAAGCAAATGCCACAGGCAACACATGATCATTAGCATCATGTGCCATTGCTATCATTAGTGTGCCCTTGTATTTGCCAGTCAGGAATGTTCCATCTATAGACAAAACCGGACGACAATGCTCAAAAGCTGCAATGCATGGGCCAAACGTCCAAAAGGCACGACGGAACACTCCTTCAATATCTTGGACATAGTGGTACATTCCGGGGTTTCTATAGGCCATCGCGCCCAGCAACCGGGGTAGCATGTTGTACGCCTCTTCCCATCCACCGTACAACATTCTAAAAGCGACCTGTTTGGCCTTCCATGTCTTCCCGTACTTGACCTTATATCCAAATCTCTCGAAAACCCAACTCATCAACAACTTCACTTTAATGGTTGGATCCTCAGCTATATGTTTCTGGTATTTATAACCGATGAATTCCGAGGTTAACTGACGGTGTGTCTCTGGTGCTTCATCTGTCGGCGGTGTGCATTGGTGAGTTGCAATGCAACTACTTATCTTCCACATACCATCTTTCATGAGTCTTGAATTGACTTTCCATTTGCATTGTTCTACCTCACATTTCACGGTGTATCGCTTGTGACAGTCCGAGTAAGCAACTCTGAAAGGCATGTAGTGCTTGACGGCATACTCACACAACCACATCTTCAATTCTAGAATGTCCTCGAACATCAAACCTTTCTTTAGGTAAGACGTTGAGATAGCGTTGGGTGTGCTACTTGGGAACAATCTAGCCTCAATTGTCTTGCTCATGCCACCGTCGACTAAAGCCTTATATGCAAGGCTAACATCACAAAACAAGGGAATTTTGTGATCCCTCCCGGTGATTTTTGTATACCACACTGCTTCTTTCTCAGTGAAGCCATCCTCATCCAATTCATTCTCCGGGCCTTCATCATCCGACTCGTCCACACAAGCACGCTGATAAACAATGTCAGGATCCATGTCATCATGCCTTACTTGAGCCTCTACGTCACCAACAATGTTGTGTTGCCTCTCATACTCTTCGTCGGACTCATGACCATCATCTTTGATCGGTGCACTACCTCCAAACTCATATTGGGGATACTCATTCACTTGCACTTCTACTTTATGCTCAACAATAGGTGCCACAACATTATACGGGCTCAAATCATCTACTATGGGTTGGTTCAAGTCAACATGAAGAGGAACATTGACCACCGTACTAGCAAATACTTCGAGTGACTTGTCTATTGAGGATGCAACAGCCTCCTTGTATGCAACCCAATGCAAATTAGACTTGATATGCATTGTCTTCATTCGACATTTCAGTGCCGACCCAACATCATATCTTCCTAATAATTCTACTTGGTCACTTGGATCAACCCACTTCAATCTTATCCGAGTTTCTGCCACAACCTCTTCATAAGTAGGACTATCAAGAAATGTCAACACTTCCTCATATTTGTCAACAATATCAACATTCATGAATGCCTCTTTGTCAACATAATGAATATTCACAATCTTGTCCATCTAAAAAAGGGACAAAATTACAAATTCTAAGTATAACAAAACAACTAACAAAATAACTAACCATTTGCATCCAAATTAGTCATTAACACAAACCCTAACCCTAAACCTTGTCCATCCAAATTAGGCATAACACAAAACCTAACACTAACCCTAACCCTTGTCCAACCAAACTAGGCATAACCCTAACCAAAACCTAACACTAAATCTACTCAATAATAAGAAACCAACCAATACAATGCAACATAAATAGAACACCTAGTGCAAAAGAAATCTACACAAATACAAAAACATTGCAAAAACTAATTGGAGGGATTGGAGGAGCTTACCGGCCTCTTCGATTTGCCCCAAAGAACCTACTAAAAGGTTGAGGGAGGAGGGAGATTGAAGGGGGGGATGGTGAGGAGGAGGGAGAGCTTTTTCGGGCTAAGAAGAACAAGAGGAGAGGAGAAATGGTGGTTGGTGGGCGAGGGGGTCGGGGTGGCAGAATATAAAGGCAAGAAACGCCATAGGTACTCGCGTTCCACCTCATGTCTGCAACGCCAACCCCCTTGGCGTTTCTGGGAAGGGCCGCAACGTCCAGTAGACTGGCGTTGCACACAAGGCCCGCAACGTCCAGTAGACTGGCGTTTCATAACAGGGCTGCAACGCCACGGTGCGTGGTGTTTCCAAAAGGGTCAAAACGTGAAATACTTTCGAACCGAGTTCATTACGTGATCAACTTACGCCCTAAGGATCAAAACAGTGAAAAAATCCTGATAGGATGGTATCCTCCTTTGAATGATTCAAGTGGCTTGACTTAGCGCATGTTCACGCATGTAGTTGAAACAAAATCAACATAGCCTCTATGATGTTCATGTTCATGGTGATTTATGTCCTACTCATGCTTGCACTCAATGTTATTAATCTCAATGCATTTTGATGACTGTTGTCGCTCTCTAGTTGGTCGCTTCCCAGTCTTTTGCTAGCCTTTACTTGTACTAAGCGGGAATACTGCTTGTGCATCCACTTCCATAAACCCAAAGTTGTGCCATATGAGTCACCATACCTACCTATGTGCGGTATCTACCTGCCGTTCCAAGTAAATTTGCACGTGCAACTCTCTAAATCTTCAAGAAATAATCTGTTTTACATGCCCGAACCGCTCATGTGGTGACAGGGGGCTATTAGTATCTTCCATGCTAGGCGTGTTATCCTCGATATGTGTTTATTCACTATCATTCACGAGAAAGGGGCCGGTAATTGGAATTCCCAGTTCCATACTCAAATCGAAAAGATAATTGCAAACAAAACTCCCCCAGGATTGATGTTGGTATGGACGGTACCCGAGGATTCGGCTAGCCGTGGAGTGTGATTGATTGGTGGTGGGGGAGCCAAAACTTTACTTTTCTATTTGGGAACCGCCTATAGCATGTGTAGCGTGGAAGATGTTGAGAACTCTTAGTCATTGCGTTGACAATGAAAGCATGCCACCCAAAATTATTATCTCTGTTTTCAAAGCTTGAGCTCTGGCACCTCTGCAAATCAATGCTTCCCTCTTCGAAGGGCCTATCTATTTATGTTCTTGTTGAGTCATCCTCCTCTTACAAAAGCACCAATTAGAGAGCACCTCTGTCATTTTTATGCTTTGCTTTTAACTGTGTTGAGTATGACTGTGACTGGATCTTCTTTGCCATGAATTACAATGTTTAGTCAGCCCTTGGTCTTTGAAGGTGCTGTGCATTTATGTTTTGCGGTCTCAGAAAGAGC
This sequence comes from Hordeum vulgare subsp. vulgare, assembly GCF_904849725.1. Classification (NCBI taxonomy): domain Eukaryota; kingdom Viridiplantae; phylum Streptophyta; class Magnoliopsida; order Poales; family Poaceae; genus Hordeum; species Hordeum vulgare. The sequence goes on along the minus strand of NC_058518.1, from coordinate 493,656,971 downwards.
TAGCGAGATACCATCTGTTTGCATTGCTTCATGTTGTTTGATTGAAGTGTTGACATTTGAGGCTTATTATTATTTGCTCGCTAGTTGATTATGCCATTGATATGAGTTTACCATGAGACCTAGATGTCATTTTCTTATGTGGTTTTCTTGTGATCTTGCTGAAATTCTGGTTATGAGTTAGACATAGTTGCAACAACAAGATCAAACAGAGTTCGTCAAAGTTTTTCTTTTGTCTCTTTCAGTTTGTCAACTGAATTGCTTGAGGACAACCAAGGCTTTAAGCTTGGGGGAGTTGATACGTCTTCGTCGTATCTACTTTTCTGAACTCTTTTGCCCTTGTTTTGGACTCTAATTTGCATGATTTGAATGGAACTAACCCGTACTAATGCTGTTTTCAGCAGAAGTGCCATGGTGTTGTTTTTGTGCAGAAATAAAAGTTCTCGGAATGTCCTGAAAATTTACGGAGAATTTTTCTGGAATAAATGAAAAATACCTGCGCAAAGATCCACCGGAGGGGGCGTGCCAGTGGGCCACAAGCCCATGAGCCGCGACCATCCCCCCTGGCCGCGCCGTGAGGGCTTGTGGGGCCCACAGAGCACCACCGCCTCTAAACTCAGCTCTATTTATTCCGTCTCGCTCGGAAAAAAATCAGAGAGAAGGATTCATCGCGTTTTACGATACGGAGGCGCCGCCACCTCCTGTTCTTCATCTGGAGGGCAGATCTGGAGTCCGTTTTGGGCTCCGGAGAAGGGAAATCGTTGCCATCGTCATCATCAACCTTCCTCCATCGACAATTCCATGATGCTCTTCACCGTTCGTGAGTAATCTCATCGTAGGCTTGCTGGACAGTGATGAGTTGGATGAGATCTATCATGTAATCGAGTTAGTTTTGACGGGGATTGATCCCTAGTATCCACTATGTTCTGAGATTGATGTTGCTACTACTTTGCCATGCTTAATGCTTGTCACTAGGGCCCGAGTGCCATGATTTCAGATATGAACCTATTATGTTGTCGCCAATATATGCGTGTTTTAGATCCTATCTTGCAAGTTGTAGTCACCTACTATGTGTTATGACCCGGCAACCCCGGAGTGACAATAGCCAAAACCACTCCCGGAGATGACCATAGTATGAGGAGTTCATATTTTCACCAAGTGTTAATGAGTTGGTCCGATTCTTTATTAAAAGGAGAACCTTAATATCCCCTAGTTTCCATTAGGACCCCGCTGCCACGGGAGGGATGGACAATAGATGTCATGCAAGTTCTTTTCCCTAAGCACGTATGACTACATACGGAATACATGCCTACATTAGATTGACGAATGGGAGCTAATTACATATCTCTCCCTCTTATAGCTGTTACATGATGAATCACATCCGTCATACTCATCCATCACCGAACCACTACCTACGAGTCTTTTACTACTGGTCCTTGTTATGTTACTTTGTCGCTATTACTGTTGCTACTGCTGTTACTCTGCTGCTACTTGCTACTGCTGTTACTTGCTACTACTGGTTACTGTTGTTACTTGCTACTGCTGTCACTACTACTGTTACTTGCTACTTTGCGGTTACCTGTTGCAAGACTTTTCTGGAGCCGTTGCTGGGGAAGAATAAGTCCCCCGTCAACGTGCTATTTACTGGCGCCATTGATAGAACAAATTAGGAATAGTCTGCCGTCAACAGATCTTTTTCGGGCACCGTTGCTATGATACCACTTTCCTACTGATACTTTGCTTGCAACCACTAATCTTTCAGGTGTGTTTGAAACTGACAAACTCAGCTCCTAATACTTGAGAATATTCTTTCGCTTCCCCTTGTGTCGAATCAATAAATTTGGGTTGAATACTCTACCCTCGAAAACTGTTGCAATCCCCTACACTTGTGGGTTATCATTGACCTCGCCTCGGCCATCATCGACCCCTACTACATGAAGATGAAGGATGAGAGCAAGAAGGACAAGAATGCCTGGCACAGTGCCTCGGATCAGAGACTGAATGAAGATCACATCAAGTATGTGTCCAAGGACACGTACACGAGCTATGAGTGTGGGAGAACGTTGCATGGGAAACAAAAAAATCCTACGCACACATAAGATCTATCCATGGCGATGACCATCTATGAGAGGAGAGATAGGATCCACATAACCTTGTAGATTGCTAAGCGGGAAGCGTTCAGAAACATGGTTGATGTAGTCGAACGTCTTCACGATCCAATCACAATCCGTCCCACGAACTCTGTCCCGATCTAGCACCGAACCGACGGCACCTCCGCGTTCAACACACGTACAGCTCGATGATGATCTCCGCCTTCTTGATACAACAAGAGAGACGAAGAGGTAGCTGAATTCTCCGGCAGCACGATGGTGTGACGGATGGTGGTGGAGCTACTGCGGCACGGCCGTACCGAAATAACTACGGGGTGTCAGGAAGTAGTGGACGGAGAGAGGGTTGCGTCGTGGCTTGTGGTGCAAAAATCCTCTCTACCCTCCACTATATATAGGAGGAGAGGGAGGGGTGGCGCCCTAGGGACTTGCCCTAGCGTTCGGCCAGTGCAAGGAGGAGGGAGGAGTCCTCCTCCAATTCGGCTTGGAGGGGTAGGACTCCTCTCCCAAGTCGGTTTGGCCCACCTCTCTCTCTTTCTCCACTTCGGCCATATAGGCCCACTTGGGCTGGCCACCCAGGCCACCAGGGGCTGGTGCGCCACCCTTGGGCCTGTTTGGTCCCCCTCCAGGTGAGTGGCCCCTCTCGGTGGAACCCCGGAACCCATTCGTCAATCCTGGTACTTTACCGATAATAGCCGAAATCCTTCCGACAGCCAAATGGATACTTCCTATATATCAATCTTTATCTCCCGACCATTCCGGAACTCCTCATGATGTTGGGGATCTCATTCGGGACTCCAAACAACATTCAGTTAGCAACATCCATAATTCAACTATATCGAAACGTCACCAAACCTTAAGTGTGAACACCCTGCGGGGTCAAGAACTATGTAGACATGACCGAGACACTCTCCGGTCAATATCCAATAGCGGGACCTGGATGTCCATATTGGATCCTACATATTCTACGAAGATCTTAATCGGTTGAACCTCTATGTCAAGGATTCAGTTAATCTCATATAACATTCCCTTTGTCCTTCGGTATGTTACTTGCCCGAGATTCGATCGTCGGTATCTCTATACTTATTTGAATCTCGTTACCGGCAAGTCTCTTTACTCATTCTGTAATGCAAAATTCCGTGGTTAACACTTTAGTCACATTGCTTGCAAGGCTTGTTATGATGTTGTATTACCGAGTGGGCCCCGAGATACCTCTTCGTCATATAGAGTGACAAATACCAGTATTGATCCATGCTAACTTAACGGACACCTTCGGAGATACCTGTAGAGCACCTTTATAGTCACCCAGAAACATTGCAACGTTTGATACACACAAGGTATTATTCCGGTGTTAGTGAGTTACATGATCTCATGGTCACGGGAACATATACTTGACATGCAGAAAAACAGTAGCAATAAAACGACACGATCACATGCTATGTTCATAGTTTGGGTCTTGTCCATCACATCATTCTCCTAATGATGTGATCCCGTTATCAAGTGATAAAACTTGTCTATGGCTATGAAACCTTGACCATCTTTGATCAACGAGCTAGTCTACTAGAGGCTTACTAGGGACAGTGTGTTGTCTATGTATCCACACATGTATCTGAGTTTCCATTCAATACAATTCTAGCATGGATAATAAATGATTATTTTAAACAAGGAAATATAATAATAACTACTTTATTAATGCCTCTTGGGCATATTTCCAACAATGAGATGTATAGGCAAATCGTTGACACGAGGAAGTGTCTTTGTCCTGCCCCAGACGAGGGATCGAACCACAGAGCAGTGGCGGGAGCGTCACAAGAAGTAGAGGGCTAGATGATCGTTTCTCCTAGTTTAGAACACATGCAATTGTTTACTAAGGTGTGTGTGAATTATTTGTATAGTCACTTATGTAATTGGATGTTTCTTTTAGTTATCTATATGTTCTTCTGTAGACGGAGCAAATCACATGGCTTATTAGCAGTAATCGTTTGTGTTATTATCGAACATCGCACACATTTCTGATTTTGGACCTGTTTGCCGCATATCACACGCATCTTGTTCAATTGAACTGTTTCTGTTGTCTTGACTCATCAGAAACAATTCATCTGAGTGAACCGTACGCCCTCCATCGCACACACCTTGATCTAGCTGACCGTTTCTGTTGTGTTGCCTAATCATAGACAATTCATCCCGGTGAACTGCATGCCGTATATCACACACACCCTCATCTGGCTGGCCGTTTATGTTGTTCTATATAATCGCAAACAGTTTGTATGGATTAACCATTTGCCACGCATCGCACAAGTAGCTCTGATCTGAATCATGTTTGATGTCTGCACCATCGCAAATAGTTCGTATCATTTTTGACAGTTTTCTTACAACGTCGTTTGAGATTAATGCATCACATACAGTTTTGTCGAAGGGTCTCTGATTGTAGTGTCGCGTTTGGACCATCCTGAAGTAGTGTATATCTACTACCCATACTACACTTGTATCACCATCTCTTCGCCGAACTAGTGAACCTATACAATTTGCCATTGTATTGGGTGTGTTGGGGACACAAGATATTTTTTGTATTTGATTGCAGGTTGTTTGAGAGAGACCATCTTCATCCTACACTTCCCACGGATTGATAAACCTTAGGTCATCAACTTGAGGGACACTTGCTATTGTCCTACAAAACTCTGCACTTGGAGGCCCAACATAGTCTACAAGAATAAAGTTGTGTAGTAGACATCAGTCAGCATGAGAAGTGTGTTCGGGCGAGGTTACCCCCGGGCCTTCGAACACAATGGTCAGATGTAACGACTAAGATGCAGCACTTTCCTTATTTGGGGGCGAGGCCTCAAAAGGAGAAAGAGTCGCATCTAAACGTTTTGCAAGCAGGATAAACATCGCATTACATAATTGATGGAAGAGTAATAAGATTTGGCTTACACTCGCCACAAGCTAAATTACAGAGTCACACAGCCATACATTATTCAAATGGGAAAACATGGTTCGACTACAGACAAGATAAACGACAAAAGCTAATGATATCCCGCCTTGGTTGGCCCACGATCACGACCAAGTGCCTCTAATCCTCGGGATACGTCACGTACAGCCTGCCATTGTCCTCGTTGAACTCCCACTTCAGATGGGTATCCTCGGGAACATCTGCATCTCGGGTTACATGTACCTGTGGGTGATTGTAGTAATCTGTGAGCCATGGGGACTCAGCAATCTCATGACCTTGGTATCGAGTCTAACTAAGTTAATAGGTGAGGTTGGGGTATGTGTTTGAGTTTGCAGCAACCTAAGCATTTATGGTGGCTAACTTACGATGAAAAAATAATAATTTATGGTGGTCTACGCAAGACGGTCGTGAGCTAAGAATAATCACTAAGTGATCCTGAACACCTACTTACGTCATTCACAATCCCACCGTGTTCTCGATCAGAGAAGGAACTCTAGAAGAAACAATCACGGTTACACACACAGTTGGCATGTTTTAGTTAAGTTACTTTAAGTTATCTAGAACCGTATGTTAACAAAATATCCATGTTTGCCACATAACCGCGGGCACGGCTTTCTGAAAGATTTAGCCCTGCAGGGGTGCTCCAACTAATCCATTACAAATTACCACAGGTCGCATAGTAATCCTCGTCCACGAAACTCACGATCTCGTCGGATTCCTTAGAGGAAAACCTCAACTCTGAGAAGACCCAAAGTCTCATCGGAATCCCAATGCACAAGATATATCGCTAAGGTAAGACAAGTACAGCAAGACCACCCGACGTGGCGACGTCCCCGATAAGAGACGTGTATCTCAGTATTAGGACATGCCAGATAATCCACGCGTACGGTGGCCTGATAGAAATCACCCAAGTTGCCCTAGGTTGGCCCCGCATAGTCCTCTCATTTGGACCAACACTCATGGGAAGCACTGGCCCGGGGGGGTGGTTAAGTTCCTCGGGGTAGCTATTCCCTATGCCTTTTATTATTAAGTTGTTAGCAGATTAACACCAAAGTTGGGTCTTGCTAGGCAAGCCTTAACACTAAACGATTTACCAAGGGGGTCCCCATAACAACCCCGAACATGTTAGGAGCGCTCAGTTATGGAATAAAACACCGGTAGCCGAATCTAAGGCAGCAATAGCAGAACAAATCACCAGGCAAAAGGCTAGGCCTCCCGCTATTAACCAAGTATATAGGTGCATTAATTAAATAGCATTTAAATAAGATGATATCAATTGCCCATGTTATCACATGAACCAGCTAGCACCTTCAACTAGCAACGCTAATAAAATGGTTCAGCAAGCCTAACCTGGCCAAACAATATTTGCTAGGAGGGGAAGTCTTTGAGGTTTCATGGCAATGTTTGATGGCCTATATACCATGTGGTAGGCAGCAGATAAACAACGATGGAAACGAATCACTAAGCATAACAAAGCTAGAAACGGTGTCAAGGTCACGATCATCTTGACTGTGATATCTTCAGAGCGGAACTGCTCCTGATCTTCCTACACGAACTCACCGGACTCCTCGAACTCGTTTCCAGATCCCGTAGCTACCCAAAAGAAACAATCACCCTATAAACACCAGCAAGTGACAATGCAACAATCAATATGAAACATGTATACACAAACTTCAAAATAAGCACAAAACTAAACCTACTCAAATGACAAAGTGCCACCTCATTACAAATGGCACTTTTGCAGAACTGCTCAAAGCTGAAATCCAGTGCCACCATTAGATTCCTGGGATCTTTCTACCCCAAATCCATATATCATACTTCTATATATGCATGCAGAAAAACAACATAAAACATCAAAGAAATTCTACACGGGATCATAAACTACTTATGTCCAGAACACGGGTTGTTCTTGCACCTGCCACATCTGGTATATACCAGGTTAGGCAAATTCCACTTCTGGGCTATTCCAAAAATGGAATTAACACAAAAAAAGAAGAAAAAATACCATAATTAATTGACAGGGGGCCACTAGTCATAGGCACGAGGTCCCCTAGAGTATGCCAAGTGGGCCCTACACACCACAACACAATATTAACACGCAGAAATTAAAGGGGTCTGGTGGGTGATACGTCTCAAACGTATCTATAATTTTTTATGGTTTCATGTTGTTATCTTGTCATGTTTGGATGTTTTATGTACCTTCTATATCTTTTTTTGGGACTAACTTATTAATTCAGTGCCAAGTGCCAGTTCCTGTTTTTTGTGTGTTTTTGGCTCTTTTCAGATCTGATTTTGGAACGGAGTCCAAATGGAATAAAATCCCCGAAATGATTTTTTTCCCGAACGGAAGAAGATCAGGGGGCTTGAGGGCCAAGCCAGGAGGGCTACATGGGGCCCACAAGCCCCCCATCCGCCACCACGGGGGCGGCGGCCAGCAGGCTTGTGGCCTCCCTGGCGCCCCTTGACCTAGATCCTTCGCCTATATATTCCCTAAAATATAGAAAAAAAATCAAGGGATCCATGAAAATACTTTCCCGCCGTCGCAAGCTTCCGTTTCCGCGAGATCTCATCTGGAGACCCTTCCTGGTGCCCTGCCGGAGGGGACTTTGGAGTTGGAGGGCTTCTACATCAACATCATCGCCCCTCCAATGACTCGTGAGTAGTTCACTTCAGACCTACGGGTCCGTAGTTAGTAGCTAGATGGCTTCATCTCTCTCTTGGATCTTCAATACAAAGTTCTCCATGATCTTCATGGAGATCTATCCGATGTAATCCTCTTTGGCGGTGTGTTTGTCAAGATCCGATGAATTGTGGATTTGTGATCAGATTATCTATGATATATATTTGAGTCTTTGCTGATTTCTTATATGCATGATTTGATATCCTTGTAAGTCTCTCCGAGTCTTGGGTTTTGTTTGGCCAACTAGATCTATGATTCTTGCAATGGGAGAAGTGCTTGGTTTTGGGTTCTTACCGTGTGGTGACCTTTCCCAGTGACAGTAGGGGCAGCAAGGCACACATCGTGTAGTAGCCATCAAGGGTAACAAAGTGGGCTTTGTCGTAGATATGAGATTGTCGATCTACATCATGTCATCTTGCTTAAGGCGTTACTCTGTTCTTTTGGACTTAATACACTAGATGCATGCTGGATAGCGGTCGACGTGTGGAGTAATAGTATAGATGCAGAAAGTATCGGTCTACTTGTTTTGGACGTGATGCCTATAGATATAATCATTGCCATAGATGACGTCACGACTTTGCACGGTTCTATAAATTGCTCGACAGTAATTTGTTCACCCACCGTCTACTTGCTTTCATGAGAGAAGCCACTAGTAAACACTACGCCCCCCGGGTCTATTCACATCTATCGTTTCCACTTTTGCTTTTACTTTGCTTTGTTACTTTCTTGCTTTCAGTTCTCACTTGGCGAACAATCTATAAGGGATTGACAACCCCTTCATAGCGTTGGGAGCAAGATTTTTGTGTTTGTGCACGCACTTGTGATACTCCTTCACTGGATCGATACCTTGGTTCTCAAACTGAGGGAAATACTTACCACCGCTGCGCGACATCACCCTTTCCGCTTCGAGGGAACAACAACGCAAGGCTCCAAGGCCACGGGGGAAATCCTTTGCATATTTGCCTAGGAAATCCCTTAAGGCGTAGCCGTAGCAGAAGGATTCCTGGTGCCGTCAACACGCCTATTTCTGGCGCCATTGGAAGGTCTTTTGTTGCAGTAGCAGAAGTATTTCTGGCGCCGTTGCCGGGGAAGGAGAGATCTATCCGAGTAGGTCTTACAAACTCATCTCTTGCATTTACTTTTTTGCCAGTTGCCTCTCGTTTTCCTCTCCCCCACTTCACATTTTCCGTTTTCATTTGCCTTTTTTGTTTGCCTTTTCGTTTGCCTTTTTCGTTTGCCCTTTTCTCTCGCTTGCTTTCTGTTTGCTTGTGTTGTCATGTGCCTTAAATATGCTTGCATCTTCGCTTGCTAAAAATCTAGTGATATGGATCCTCACCCACTTGCTAATCTCTTTAAGAGATCCACTTATGTGGAACCAATTGCTAGTAAGTTGAGTGCACTTGACTTTCTCTATGGAGTTTTGCTTGAGATGTGTGAATCTGGAAATCGTGATGAAGAAATTCATGAAGTGATTCACGAGGGCTCCTTGAATGAAAAGCATGATTGCAATGGTTTCACTATAAATTCTATTAGTGACAACCATGCTAAAAATATGCAAAACCCTAAGCTTGGGGATGCTAGTTTTGCTATGACCACTACTTGTTGCAATAATCATGATTGGGGTGATGATCTTTCTTATGATCTTGAAAATTTGTTTAAACCTCATGATGAATATGATATTTGCAATATTATTGAAAGTGGGTTTGGAGAAGTCATGACTTTGGTTGATGATAATCCCACTATTTTTGAAAAGCGTCAACTTTGCATGCATATGGATCATGAAAAGAATATCCTATGGGATAGCTATATTTTTGAATTTGAATATCATCCCACATGTAATTGCTTTGAGAGAGGAAATTATTGTGGTAGAAACTTTCATGTTACCAAATTACCTCTCGTTGGGTTGAGATTGCTATTGTGTCTTTCTTCTTCCTTGCATATGGTAACTATTGGTTGTCTTGACAATCTGTTTTCCTATAAAATGCCTATGCATAGGAAGTATGTTAGACTTAGATGTGATTTTCACATGCTTGATGATGCTCTCGTTGCGCTTCAATTCTTGTCTTTTGTCAGAGCATCATTGAATGCCTAGCTAAGGGCGTTAAACAATAGCGCTTGTTGGGAGGCAACCCAACGAATCTATCCTTTTTCTTTCTGTTTTGTGTTTTCCACACTTTCATAATTCTGTTATGATTGTGTCTTTTGTGTTTCTTTTTGCGTTTGTGCCAAGCAAAACCGTTATGATTAGTCTTGGGGATGATCGTTTGGTCATGCTGGAAAAGACAGAAACTTTCTGCTCACAAAAATAATTTTCATTTTTTTTCTGTAAGAGATTTTGAGTTGATTCTTTTTGCTGCTGATTGCTACGCAAATTCTTCACACTGTCGTAATTTTTCAGAAGTTTTGAAGTACCAGAAGTATACGAAGTATACAGATTGCTACAGACTGGTCTCCTGTTACAAATTCTGTTTTTGTTGTGTTGGTTGCTTATTTTGATGAAACTATGGATAGTATCGGGGGGTATTAGCCATGGAAGATTGAAAATAAAGTAATCCAACATCAGCACAAGTAGAATTTAAGTTTGCTTCAGTACCTAAGGAAGTGGTGGTTTGCTTTCTTATACTAATGTTATCACGAGTTTCTGTTTAAGTTTCGTGTTGTGAAGTTTTCAAGTTTTGGGTGAAGTTCTTATGGACAAAGAGAAAAGAGTGGCAAGATCTCAATCTTGGGGATGCCCAAGGCACCCCAAGAGATTCAAGGATGCCGTAAAAGCCTAAGCTTGGGGATGCCCCGGGAAGGCATCCCCTCTCTCGTCTTCAATCCATCGCTAACGTAACTTGCGGCTATATTTTTATTCACCACATGTTATGTGTTTTTGCTTGGACAGTCTTGTATCGTAGGAGTCTTTTATTTTTGTTGTGTCACAATCATCCTTGCTGCACACCTAGAGAGAGATACATGCACTCACCGTGATTTTGTCGAGCTTCACTTATATCTTTTGAGCTAGATACTTTTGCTCTATGTGCTTCACTTATATCTTTTAGAGCACAGCGATGCATGGCTTGGTAGTTGATCTATGCTTTGAAAGTAGTCTCAAAATGGGTAGTTATCCAAAGGGATACGAAAACTTCCACCTTGATGTGCATTGAATAGTTAGAGAAGTTTGATTCATCTCAATTAGTTTTGAGTTGTGGTTTTGGTAATATTGAAGTCATGCTAGTAAGGTGTTGTGGATCTAGAAATACTTGTGTTGAAGTTAGTGATTCCCGTAGCATGCACGTATGGTGAACCGCTATGTGATGAAATCTGAGCATGATTAGTCTATTGATTGTCATCCTTTGTGTGGCGGTCGGGATCGCGTGATGGTTTATACCTACCAACCCTTACCCTAGGAGTATGCGTTGAATGCTTTGTTTCGATTACTAATAAAAATTTTGCAACAAGTATATGAGTTCTTCATGACTAATGTTGAGTCCATGATTTAGATGCACTTTCACCTTCCACCATCACTATCTTCTTAGTGCCGTGCAACTTTCGTCGGTGCACAAAACCCACCATTAGCCTCCCTCAAGACAGCCACCATATATTGCCATGCAACTACCACCATGACATGCGCCACCACGTCTACATTGCCATTGCTTGATCGTAAGATAGCTTGCATGATGTTTCCATTAATCTCTATGCCTTGCTAGATCATTGTCATGGTACACTACCGAAGGCATTCCATATAGAGTCATCGTTGCTCTAAGTTTTGAGTTGAAAGTGATGATCATCATTAATGGAGCATTGTCCCATGTGAGGAAATAAAAGAGGCCAAAGATGCCCACCAAAAAAATTAAAAAAAAAGAGGCCAAAGAGCCCACCATATATATATGAGAGAAAAAGAGAGAAGGGACAATGCTACCACCTTTCCACACTTGTGCATATTAAGCACCATGATCTTCATGATTGAGAGTCTCTCGTTTTTTCACCACCGTATAACTAGTGGGAAATTTTCATTATATAACTTGGCTTGTATATTCCAATGATAGGCTTCCTCAAAATTGCCTTAGGTCTTCGTGAGCAAGCAAGTTGGATGCACACCCACTAGTTTTCTTTAAGAGCTTTCACATACTCTTAGCTCTAGTGTATCATTTGAATGGCAATCGCTACTCATTCACATTGATATCTATTGATGAGCATCTCCACAGCTCATTGATATGCCTAGTTAATGTGACCATCTTATTTTTGTCTTGCAACCTCCACCACACTCCACACAATTTATAGTGCTAAAACCATGGCTCGCACTCATGTATTGCGTGAGAGTTGAAAAGGTTTGAGAAAGTAAAGGTGTGAAACAATTACTTGGCCAATTCCGGGGTTGTGCATGATTTAAATTCGTTGTGCAATGATGATAGAGCATAGCCAGACTATATGCTTTTGTAGGGATAAATTTCTTTTAGCCTTGTTATTTTGAAAGTTCATGATTACCTTGCTAGTTTGCTTGAATCATTATTGTTTCCACGTCAATAGCAAACTATTGTTTTGAATCTAATGGATCTGAACATTCACGTCACATAAGAGGAGTTACAAAGGACATCTATGCTAGGTAGCATGAAAGCATCAAAAATTCATTCTTTATCACTTCCCTACTCGAGGACGAGCAGGAGTTAAGCTTGGGGATGCTTGATACGTCTCAAACGTATCTATAATTTTTGATGGTTTCATGATGTTATCTTGTCATCTTTGGATGTTTTATGTACCTTTTATATCTTTTTTGGGACTAACTTATTAATTCAGTGCCAAGTGCCAGTTCCTGTTTTTTCTGTGTTTTTGGCTCTTTTCATATCTGATTTTGGAACGGAGTCCAAACAGAATAAATTCCCCGAAATGATTTTTTCCCGAACGGAAGAAGATCAGGGGGCTTGAGGGCCAAGCCAGGAGGGCTACACGGGGCCCACAAGCCCCCCATCCGCCACCAAGGGGGGCGGTGGCCAGCAGGCTTGTGGCCTCCCTCGCGCCCCCCTGACCTAGATCATTCGCCTATATATTCCCTAAAATATAGAGAAAAAAATCAAGGGATCCACGAAAATACTTTTCCGCCGCCGCAAGCTTCCGTTTCCGTGAGATCTCATCTGGAGACCCTTCCCGGTGCCCTGCCGGAGGGGACTTTGGAGTTGCAAGGCTTCTACATCAACATCATCGCCCCTCCAATGACTCGTGAGTAGTTCACTTCAGACCTACGGGTCCATAGTTAGTAGCTAGATGGCTTCTTCTCTCTCTTGGATCTTCAATACAAAGTTCTCCATGATCTTCATGGAGATCTATCTGATGTAATCCTCTTTGGCGGTGTGTTCGTCGAGATCCGATGAATTGTGGATTTGTGATCAGATTATCTATGATATATATTTGAGTCTTTGCTGATTTCTTATATGCATGATTTGATATCCTTGTAAGTCTCTCCGAGTCTTGGGTTTTTTTTGGCCAACTAGATCTATGATTCTTGCAATGGGAGAAGTGCTTGGTTTTGGGTTCTTACCGTGTGGTCACCTTTCCCAGTGACAGTAGGGTCAGCAAGGCACACATCGTGTAGTTGCCATCAAGGGTAACAAGGTGGGCTTTGTCGTAGATATGAGATTGTCCATCTACATCATGTCATCTCGGTTAAGGCGATACTCTGTTCTTTTGGACTTAATACACTAGATGCATGTTGGATAGCGGTCGACGTGTGGAGTAATAGTAGTAGATGCAGAAAGTATCAGTCTACTTGTTTTGGACGTGATGCCTATAGATATAATCATTGCCATAGATGATGTCACGACTTTGCGCGGTTCTATCAATTGCTCAAAAGTAATTTGTTCACCCACCGTCTACTTGCTTTCATGAGAGAAGCCACTAGTAAACACTACGGCCCCCGGGTCTATTCACATCTATCGTTTCCACTTTCACTTTTACTTTGCTTTGTTACTTTGTTGCTTTCAGTTCTCACTTGGCAAACAAGCTATAAGGCATTGGCAACCCCTTCATAGCGTTGGGAGCAAGATTTTTGTGTTTGCGCACGCACTTGTGATACTCCTTCACTGGATCGATACCTTGGTTCTCAAACTGAGGGAAATACTTACCACCGCTGCGCTACATCACCCTTTTCGCTTCGAGGGAACACCAATGCAAGGCTCCAAGGCCACGGGGGAAATCCTTTGAATATTTGCCTAGAAAGTACCTTAAGGCGTAGCCGTAGCAGAAGGATTCCTGGTGCCGTCAACACGCCTATTTCTAGCGCCATTGGTAGGTCTTTTGTTGGAGTAGCAGTGGGGGATCGAACCCACCACCTCTGCCTCCACACACACACACACCCTACCACTAGGCTACCGCGGGCTAGCTGCACTAACAGAGGGGGTAAGCAACACAGGTAACAAAATCTAAGAAGTAAAAGGGGGGAGGCAGGGGGACTCAAACCCACGACCATGAAGCTCGGTGTACAGCTGTGTTGCCACTTCACTAGCAATGGGGAACCTGCTCTAACATGGGTACTAGCGTAGGTATAACAGGAAAGGGGGTGCTTTCCTCTACTTAGCACAGAACGTCGGCGATGACGCACACCGGTGCACTCGCGCCAATACGCCGGAGGCTACGCTGTGAAATACCCTAAGCTATACTATGTGTAGCGCACGGGAACCATGCCGTGATGCAGAGGGGCTATCGCCCATGAACGCGCACACATGCAAGCCACAACGAGCAGCGCTTGCAGCTACGTCAACCTGCAGGTGCAACTCCGACATGCTTCAAGCTCACTGCTCTAACGCGGCTAACGGAGAGGGGAATCAAAGAAGAGCGGGGCTGCTACGGTTATAGCTCGATCCATGAGTCAGGGACCGTCTGATACGAGGAGGAGGTTGATATGTGGCTCTCCATGGATCGTACAACAGCTGACGTCGACGGAGGAAGAAGAGGGATGTGCTGCTGGGCCTAGGCCGAAACTAGGTGGACATGGGTCGTCCTGTCTCTCTCTCTGGTATGAACCCCTTTGCAATAAAAGTCAAAATAGATTTTGAATAAATGCTAGAGGCTAGAAGAAAAGGAGTTAAACAAAAATAAAAATATATTTGGTCTTCTAAAATGTTGCCACTATTTATAAAAATAAGTGGGGCATTTTAGGAGACCAAAATTAAATGTCTTCTATTTAAATGAGACTTTGTTTTTAAATAAAACAAAAAGGAAAAAATTAAAATAAAACCAGAGAGGTTGCCTCCACAATTTACAAGAAGTATTTTAGAAAAGGAGGAACTTTTTTAATGGGCCGAAACAACAACTTCTAAATCTACCTCAAATAAATGGAATAAAGGAGTTTTTGAAACCATGGTGCAATAAAAGGGGTTTGAGCTTGATCTTGTTGCACCCAATCACATAGCAAAGCCCTAATGCACATAAGCACCACACCCTCACACTCAAACAACAAGGTGTAACCCAAACAACAAAACCAAGAACAAGAACAAGAATTGATGATATGCAAGATGCCATGATGCACATGAAATTAAGACACCATTAACTCAAACCACTTGATCACCATGGCGACGTTGCCATACAAGGAATGAAATTCCAAGAGGGGGAAGGGAATGCATTGGGGTTGTCACATCAGATCCAGGCTCAAGGCCGGATCGGGAGTAGATACTATCCCGGACTCGAGATCGAGGAGAGGACCCAAAGTTAAGGCTTCGAAATTTTTGAGCTCTTCGACCAAAGCCGAGGCCTAGAAGAGGGTCAGACCGCCTTGGGTGTCGGTGACTGATACGTCTCCAACGTATCTATAATTTTTGATGGTTTCATGCTATTATCTTGTCAAACTTTGGATGTTTTGCATTCCTTTTATATATTTTTTGGGACTAACTTATTAACTCAGTGCCAAGTGCCAGTTCCTGTTTTTTCCATGTTTTTTACCCCTTTCAGAGGAGATTTTGAAACGGAGTCCAAACGGAATAAAATCCTCGAAAAGATTTTTTCCGTAACGGAAGAAGATCAGGAGACTTGAGAGCCAAGGCAGGGGGCCCAGGGGACCCACAAGCCCTCACCCCGCGGCCAGGGGGGAGGTCGCGGCCCACAGACTTGTGGGCCCCTTGGACCTCCTTTGCCCTAGGGTTTGCGCCTATATATCCCCAAAAATTCCACAAAAAATCAGGAGATCATCGAAAGTACTTTTCCGCCGCCGCAAGCTTCTGTCTCCGCAAGATCCCATCTGGGGCACTTTCTGGTGCCCTGTCGGAGGGGGGATTAGGATACGGAGGGCTTCTTCATCAACACCATGACGTCTCCGATGATGCGTGAGTAGTTCACCATAGACCTCCGGGTCCATAGCTAGTAACTAGATGGCTTCTTCTCTCTCTTGGATCTTCAATACAAAGTTCTCCATGATCTTCATGGAGATCTATCCGATGTAATCTTCTTTTGCGGTGTGTTTGTTGAGATCCGATGAATTGTGGATTTATGATCAGATTATCTATGAATCTTATTTGAGTTTCTTCTGATCTCTCTTATGCATGATTTCATATCCTTGTAATTCTCTTCGAGTTGTGGGTTTTGTCTGGCCAACTAGATCTATGATTCTTGCAATGGGAGAAGTGCTTAGTTTTGGGTTCATACCGTGCGGTGACCTCACCCAGTGACAGAAGGGGTAGCGAGACATGTATCGTGTTGTTGCCATCAAGGGTAAAAAGATGGGGGTTTCATCATTGGTTTGAGATTATCCCTCTACATCATGTCATCTTGCTTAAGGTGTTACTCTGTTCGTCATGAACTCAATACACTAGATGCATGCTGGATAGCAGTCGATGTGTGGAGTAATAGTAGTAGATGCAGAAAGTATCGGTCTACTTGTCTCGGACGTGATGCTTATATGTATGATCATTGCCTTAGATATCGTCATGACTTTGCGTGGTTCTATCAATTGCTCGACAGTAATTTGTTCACCCACCGTAATACTTGCTATTTTGAGAACACTATGGCCCCCAAGGTCTACTCCACACCATATTTTCAGCCTTACACTTTTTACTTCGTTGCACGTTCCGCCTTCAGATCTCACTTTGCAAACAATCTTGAATGGATTGACAACCCCTTTACAGTGTTGGGTGCAAGCTCTTTTGTGTTTGTGCAGGTACTCTGGACTTGACGAGATTCTCCTACTGGATTGATACCTTGGTCCTCAAACTGAGGGAAATACTTACTGCTCCTGTGCTACATCACCCTTTCCTGTTCAAGGGAAAAACCAACGCAAGCAAGTCTCCGTCAACGTGTCAATTTCTGGCGCTGTTGTTTGAGAAGTAGCAGAAGAATTTGTGGCACCGTTGCCAGGGAAGAACTTTTGTTGCCGTAGCAGAAGGATTTCTGGCGTCGTTGCCGGGGAGGATCAAGTCAAGAACTCATCCAAGTAAGTGTCGCAAACTCGTCTCTTGCATTTACTTTGTTTGCCAGTTACCTCTCGTTTTCCTCTCCCTCACTTCACCAATTTGCCTTTTTTTGCCTTTTCATTCGCCCTTTTTCTCACTTGCTCTTTGTTCGCTTGTGTGCCATGTGCCTTCAATATGCTTGCATCTTCGCTTGTTGAAAATCTAGTGATATGGATCCTCATCCACTTGCTAATCTCTTTAAGAGATCCAATTATGTTGATCCAATTGCTAGTGAGTTGAGTACACTTGACTATCTTTATGGAGTTTTGCTTGAGATGCGTGAATCTGAAAATTGCGAGGAAGAAATTTATGAAGTGATTCACGAGGGCTCCTTGGATGAAAAGCATGATTGCAATGGTTTCACTATAAATTCTATTAGTGACAATCATGCTAAGAATATGCAAAACCCTAAGCTTGGGGATGCTAGTTTTGCTATGTCCAGTACTTGTTGCAATGATCATGAGTGGGGCAATGATTTTTCTTATGATCTTGAAAATTTGTTTAATCCTCATGATGAATATGATATTTGCAATATTATTGAAAGTGGGTTTGGAGAAGTCATGACTTTAGTTGATGATAATCCCACTATTTTTGAAGAGCGTCAACTTTGCATGCATGTGGATCATGAAAAGAATATCCTATGTGATAGTTACATTGTTGAATTTGAATATGATCCCACATGTAATTATTATGAGAGAGGAAAATATGGTGGTAGAAACTTTCATATCACTAAATCACCTCTCGTTATGTTGAGATTGCTATTGTCTCTTTCTCCTTCCTCGCATATGGTAACTATTGGTTGTCTTGACAATCTCTTTTCCTATAAAATGCCTATGCATAGGAAGTATATTAGACATAGATGTGATTTTCACATGCTTTACGATGCTCTCGTTGTGCTTCAATTCTTGTCTTTTGTGTGAGCATCATTGAATTATCAATGCCTAGCTAAGGGCGTTAAACAATAGCGCTTGTTGGGAGGCAACCCAATGAATTTATCTTTTTTTCTTTCTGTTTTGTTGCATCCACACCATCACAATTTTGTTGTAATTGTGTTTTTTGTGTTTCTTTTTCTGTTTGAGCCAAGCAAAACCTTTATGACTAGTCTTGGTAATGGTTGTTTCATCCTGCTGGAAAAAGACAGAAACTTTTTGCTCACGAGATGATTTTTCATTTTTATTCAGAAAGAGATTTTGAGTTGATTCTTTTTGCTGCTGGTCGATATGCCTTTTTCCCAGGCCGTCGTAATTTTTCAGATTTGTTGAGGTTCCAGAAGTATACGAAGTATACAGATTGCTACAGACTGGTCTATTTTTGACAGATTCTGTTTTTGTTGAGTTGGTTGCTTGTTTTGATGAAACTATGGTTAGTATCCGGGGGTACTAGCCATGGAAAAGTGAGCATACAGTAGCCCAACACCAATATAGATAGAATTCAAGTTTTCTACAGTACCAAAAGAAGTGGTAGTTTATTTTCTTGTGCTAATGTTATCACGAGTTTCTGTTTAAGTTTTGTGTGGTGAAGTTTTCAAGTTTTGGGTGATGTTCTCATGGACAAAGAGATAAGGAGTGGAAATATCTCAAGCTTGGGGATGCCCAAGGCATCCCAATCCAAATTCAAGGACACCAAAAAGCCTAAGCTTGGGGATGCCCCGGGAAGGCATCCCCTCTTTCATCTTCAATCCATCGGTAACATTACTTGGAGCTATATGTTTATTCACCACTTGATATGTGTTTTGCTTGGAGCGTCTTGTATGTTAGGAGTCTTTTATTTTTGTTGTGACACAATCATCCTTTCTGCACACCTTTCTAAGAGAGAGAGACATGCACTCATCGTGATTTTTGCTAGAATGCTCACACTTATATCTTTTGAGCTAGATACTTTTGCTCTATGTGCTTCACTTATATCTTTTAGAGCACGGCGGTGCGTGACTTGGTAGTTGGCTTATGCTACGAAAGTAGTCCCAAAGGTGATAGGTACCCAAAGAGGATACAAAAACCTCTATCTTCATGTGCATTGAGTAGAAAGAGAAGTCTTGATTCCCCTCAATTAGTTTCGAGACGTGGATTCGGTAATATTAAGAGTTATGTTAGTAAGGTGTTGTGAATCTATAAATACTTGTGTTGAAGTTAGTGATTCCCGTAGCATGCACGTATGGTGAACCACTATGTTAGGAAGTCGGATCATAATTGATCTATTCATTGTCATCCTTTGTGATGAGGTCGGGATCACGCGATGGTTAACACCTACCAACCCTTCCCCTAGGAGTATGCGTTTAGCACTTTGTTTCGATTACTAATAAAAACTTTTGCAACAAGTATGTGAGTTCTTCATGACTAATGTGAGTCCATGGTATAGATGCACTTTCACCTTCCACCATTGCTAGCCTCTCTAGTGCCGCGCAATTCTCGCCGGTGCACAAACCCACCATATGCCTTCCTCAAAACACCCACCATACCTACCTGCTATGGCATTTTCATAGCCATTCCGAGATATATTGCCATGCAACTCCCACCGTTCCGTCTCATGACTTGTGCCATCACTCTCATCTTGCCATTGCATGATCGTAAGATAGCTAGAGAGATGTTTCAAAGTCATACGCCATGCTAGATCGTTGCAGATCCCGGTACACTGCCGGAGGCATTTCTTATAGAGTCATCATCATTTTGAGTTGTGAGTAAATAAAAGTGTGATGATCATCATTATTGGAGCATTGTCCCATGTGAGGAAATAAAAAAAAAAGAGGCCAAAGTTCCCAAATAAAAAAATAAAAGAAATAAATAGAGGCCTAAGAGTCCAAATAAAAAAGAGAAAAAGAGAGAAGGGACAATGCTACTATCTTTTTCCACACTTGTGCTTCATAATAGCACCATGTTCTTCATGATTGACAGCTTCTTGCTTTGTCACTACCATATTCTAGTGGGAATCTTCATTATATAACTTGGCTTGTATATTCCAATGATGTGCTTCCTAAAAATTGCCCTAGGTCTTCGTGAGCAAGCAAGTTGGATGCACACCCACTAGTTTTCCTTTTGAGCTTTCACATACTTATAGCTCTAGTGCATCTCTTGTATGGCAATCCCTACTCATTCACATTGATATCTATTAATGGGCATCTCCATAGCCTTTTCATACGTTGAGTCAATGTGACCATCTCCTCCTTTTTGTCTCACAACCACCACCACACTCTATTCCACCTATAGTGCTATATCCTAGGCTCACGCTCATGTATTGCGTGATAGTTATAAAAATTTTGAGAAAGTAAGAGTGCGAAAATAATTACTTGGCCAATACCGGGGTTGTGCATGATTTACATTAGTTGTGTGAGGATGATGGAGCATAGCCAGACTATATGATTTTGTAGGGATAACTTTCCTTGGCCTTGTTATTTTGAAAGTTCATGATTACTTTGCTAGTTTGCTTGAAGTATTATTGTTTTCATGTCAATAGCAAACTATTGTTTTGAATCTTATGGATCTGAACATTTATGTCACGTGAAAGAAGTTGCAAAGGATAACCATGCTAGGTAGCATTCCACATCAAAAATTCATTCTTTATCACTTCCCTACTCGAGGACGAGCAGGAGTTAAGCTTGGGGATGCTTGATACGTCTCCAACGTATCTATAATTTTTAATGGTTTCATGTGATTATCTTGTCGAACTTTGGATGTTTT
This sequence comes from Hordeum vulgare subsp. vulgare, assembly GCF_904849725.1. Taxonomy (NCBI): domain Eukaryota; kingdom Viridiplantae; phylum Streptophyta; class Magnoliopsida; order Poales; family Poaceae; genus Hordeum; species Hordeum vulgare. Next base: position 493,636,149 of record NC_058518.1, on the reverse strand, counting down.
GCATGCCTTTTATATATTTTTTGGGACTAACTTATTAACTCAGTGCCAAGTGCTAGCTCCGGTTTTTTCCATGTTTTTGACCCCTTTGAGAGGAGATTTTGAAACGGAGTCCAAACGGAATAAAATCCCCGAAAAGAACTTTTTCCGTAACACAAGAAGATCAGGAGACTTGAGAGCCAAGGCAGGGGGCCCTAGGGGCCCCACAAGCCCTCACCCCGCGGCCAGGGGGAGGTCGCGGCCCACAGGCTTGTGGGCCCCCTGTACCTCCTTTGCCCTAGGGTTTGCGCCTATATATCCCCAAAAATTCCACAAAAAATCAGGAGATCATCGAAAGTACTTTTCCGCCGCCGCAAGCTTCTGTCTCCGCAAGATCCCATCTGGGCCACGTTCTGGTGCCCTGCCGGAGGGGGATTCGGATACGGAGGGCTTCTTCATCAACACCATGACCTCTCCGATGATGCGTGAGTAGTTCACCATAGACCTCCGGGTCCATAGCTAGTAACTAGATGACTTCTATTCTCTCTTGGATCTTCAATACAAAGTTATCCATGATCTTCATGGAGATCTATCCGATGTAATCTTCTTTTGCGGTGTGTTTGTCGAGATCCGATGAATTGTGGATTTATGATCAAATTATCTATGAATCTTATTTGAGTTTCTTCCCATCTCTCTTATGCATGATTTCATATCCTTGTAATTCTCTTCGACTTGTGAGTTTTGTGTGGCCAACTAGATCTATGATTCTTGCAATGGGAGAAGTGCTTAGTTTTGGGTTCATACCGTGCGGTGACCTCACCCAATGACAGAAGGGGTAGCGAGGCACGTATCGTGTTGTTGCCATCAAGGGTAAAAAGATGGGGTTTTCATCATTGGTTTGAGATTATCCCTCTACATCATGTCATCTTGCTTAAGGCGTTACTCAGTTCATCATGAACTCAATACACTAGATGCATGCTAGATAGCGGTCGATGTGTGGAGTAATAGTAGTAGATGCAGAAAGTATCGGTCTACTTGTCTCGGACGTGATGCCTATATGTATGATCATTGCCTTAGATATCGTCATGACTTTGTGCGGTTCTATCAATTGCTAGACAGTAATTTCTTCACACACCGTAATACTTTCTATTTTGAGAGAAGCCTCTAGTGAACACTATGGCTCCCAGGGTCTACTCCACACCATATTTTCAGCCTTACACTTTTTACTTCGTTGCACTTTCCGCCTTCAGATCTCACTTTGCTAACAATCTTGAAGGGATTGACAACCCCTTTACAGCGTTGGGTGCAAGCTCTTTTGTGTTTGTGCAGGTACTCTGGACTTGACGAGATTCTCCTACTGGATTGATACCTTGGTTCTCAAACTCAGGGAAATACTTACTGCTCCTGTGTGGCATCACCCTTTCCTCTTCAAGGGAAAAACCAACGCAAGCAAGTCTCAGTCAACGTGTCAATTTCTGGCGCTGTTGTTTGAGAAGTAGCAGAAATATTTTTGGCGCCGTTGCCGGGGAAGAACTTTTGTTGCCGTAGCAGTGACGTACTCTAAATCGCCAAACTTGAATCCCTGGCCCGGGGTGAACACGTTTATGTGGTGATGAACCGCCTTGACACACGGGGTAGTACTGCTGAAAGCACGGGTTTTTGTCGGGGACGGAGATATCCCCTACATTGATGTTTTCGCTGGTGACCACGCGAGCAATTGATCCTTCAGACAATTCTTCAACGGAGCTCTCAATATATGCACCAATGTCGGTGTCAAAATCTGCTGATCTGGAGTAGGGGTCCAAACTGTTGATCTCGGGTCGATGGGTAATAAGGGACGAAGGAGACTATGTTTACCCAGGTTCGAGCCCTCTTGATAGAGGTAAAACACTACGTCCACTACTAGAAGAAAGCCTACGAGTAGCGCTGGTTTTTCCTTTACCAATAGCGCTGGGGGCAGCACTACTGCTAATGCGCTACATCTAACCTCTTAGCAGTAGCGCTGGACTGAAAGCGCTACTGGTATCTATGTTAGCAGTACCGTTGGAATAAAAAAGTGCTACTGCTAAACCGGCGCTGCTGCTAATATTCCAGCCCTACTGCTAATATTCCTGCTTTCAATATCTAATTCCCGTCATATTTACGCCCCCTCTACGTATTTGTGCATGCTCTAAATAGTAGTTTCATCGTATCATAATAAACATGCATTATCCTCATCATATCATACACATAAAATAGTCTCGTCATTTATACCAGCATCATCTTATCCAACACATATATCGTTATCCAACACAAATATCATCAAATCTCGAAAATAGCGATACACACAAGTCATGGCACAAATATCATGTCATATAACTCATCATCATCTTACGTACTCATCTAACAACTCATCATCATCTTAATCATATACCAAGTTAAAATCTCATAAAACAGAAAAATATCATAATAGTCATCATATGCATGCATCCTAATCGATCATGACAAGTTAATATAAACCAGAAAAACTTGTCTCTCATAAGGCCTAGTCCTCGCTCCTAGGTATAATGTCATGAAACATAATAACACCTATGTCTCCGTGATGAAGCACAAAGATCAAACGGTCTCCAACTTGTGGCTTGCGATCCTTCTTTATTTCTCTACATGCTTTAATTTGGAGCCTTTTTTATTTACGGTTAGTCGAGTATGGAGCATCGAACTCATCCCTCAGCAGGCTTTTAATCTTATAATGACCTTCTGGGTGCATCAACAGAGGCACTACATCATTTGGCAGTTGTTGTTGAAGAACATAATAATAACCTAGTTAGCAATGTAATCAACACCATTTATGCAATAGTAGAGCGTACTTAATTAGCAAACTCTTACCAAGATATTTCGCGACTGTCATCCGTGTTGGAAATAAGCCTAGAGGCAATAATAAATTGCTTATTATTACATTTCCTTATTCATGATAATCGTTTATTATCCATGTTATAATTGTATTGATTGGAAACTCAAAATACATGTGTGGATACATAGACAACACACTGTCTCTAGTGAGACTCTAGTTGACTAGATCGTTGATCAAAGATGGTCAAGGTTTCCTTGCCATAAACAAGTGTTATCACTTGATAACGGGATAACATCATTAGGAGAATGATGTGATGGACAAGACCCAAACTATGAACGTAGCATATGATCGTGTCAATTTATTGCTATTGTTTTCTGCATGTCAATGTATCTGTTCCTATGACCATGAGATCATGCAACTCCCAGACACCACAGGAATACCTTGTGTGTATCAAACGTTGCAACGTTACTGGGTGACTATAAAGGTGCTCTACAGTTATCTCTGAAGGTGTCTGTTGGGTTGGCATGGATCAAGACTGGGATTTGTCACTCTGTATGACGGAGAGGTATCTCGGGGCCCACTCGGTAATACAACATCACAACAAGCCTTGCAAGCAATGTGACTAAGGATTTAGTCACAAGATCTTGTATTATGGAATGAGTAAAGAGACTTGCCAGTAACGAGATTGAAGTAGGTACAAAGATACCGATGATCGAATCTCAGACAAGTAACATACTGAAAGACAAAGGGAACAACATACAAGATTAACTGAATCCTTGACATAGAGGTTCAACCGATAAAGATCTTCGTAGAATATGTAGAAGCCAATATGTTCATCGAGGTCCCGCTATTGGTTATTGACCGAAGAGTGTCTCACGTCATGTCTGCATAGTTCTCGAACCTGCGGGGTCTGCACACTTAAGGTACGGTGACGTTTCGGTATAGTTGAGTACTAGGTGTTGGTGACCGAAGGTTGTTCGGAGTCCCAGATGAGATTCTGGACATCACGAGGAGCTCCGGAATGATCCTGAGGTAAAGATTAATATATAGGAAGTCCTGTTTTGGTCACTGGAAAAGTTTCGGGCTCATCTATAGTGTACCGGGAGTGTCGGGGTACCGGGGGACCACCGGGAGGGGTGTCACCACCCAAAGGCTTCATGGGCTGTGAGAGGAGGTAGACCAGCCCCTATTGGGCTGGCCGAAGCCTCCCCTAAGGGCCCATGCGGCTAGAGTGGAGGAATAAGGCAAAAATGCCAAAGGTGGAAAGAGTTTCCAAGTGGGAAGGAAGGAATCCTAATCCTACTAGGATTGGAGGAGGACTCCGCCTCTCCTCCCCACTTCGTCCGACCCAAATGGGAAAACCCTAGGGCGCAGACTCCTCCCTCCCTCCTCCTATATACTAGAGGTACTGAGGGTTTTTGGATACACAGAAATCAGCCACAGCTGCCTCTCTCTCCCTCTAGATATGTTTCTTCTCTAGTCTAGTTCGGCGGTGCTTAGGCGAAGCCTTGCTGGATTAGTTCACCACCACCACCATGCCGCCGTGCTGGAGAACTCATCTACCTCTCCGCCCATCTTCCTGGATCAAGAAGGCGGTGATCATCATCGAGATGTACGTGTGCTGAACGCGGAGGTGCCATCCGTTCGGCACTAGATCGGGATGGATCGTGATGGGATCGTGTGACGCATCGTGATGAGATCGTGGATCGGGCTGCGATTTGGATCGCGAAGATGTTCCACTACATCAACCGCGTTATATACGCTTCCGCTTAGTGATCTACAAGGGTATGTATATTCACTCTCCCCTCTCGTAGATGATCATCACCATGGATAGGTATTGCGTGTGTGTAGGAAAATTTACGTTTCCCATGCAACGTTCCCCAACAGTGGCATCATGATCTAGGTCTATGCGTAGATGACATCTCGAGTAGAACACAAAGGAGTTTGTGGCGTTGATGTTCAATTTGCTTCCCTCCTTAGTCTTTTCTTGATTCGGCGGTATTGTTGGATTGAAGTGGCCCGGACAAACATTACTCGTATGCTTACCAGAGACCGGTTTCATCGACTAACATGCAACTTGTTGCATAAAGATGACTGGCACACGCATGTTTCTTCAACTTTAGTTTAATCGGATTTGACTGAGGCGGTCCTTGGAGAAGGTTAAATAGCAATTTGCATATCACCGTTGTGCCTTTGCAAAAGTAAGATGCGGTCATACTAGATACCCATAGCAGCCACGTAAACACATGCAACAACAAATTAGAGGACGTCTAACTTGTTTTTCGAGGGTATGCATGTGATGTGATATGGCCAAAGACATGATATGATACATTGAATGTATGAGATGATCATGTTGTAATAGTTAAATATTGACTTGCAAGTTGCTACTGCAACAAAAGACCTTCCAATGGTGCCAGAAATAGGCGTGTTGACAGCACCAAGAATCCTTCTGCTACGGCTACGCCTTAAGGGACTTCCTAGGAAAATATGCAAAGGATTTCCCCCGTGGCCTTGGAGCCTTGCGTTGGTGTTCCCTCGAAGCGAAAAGGGTGATGTAGCGCAGAGGTGGTAAGTATTTCCCTCAGTTTGAGAACCAAGGTATCGATCCAGTGAAGGAGTATCACAAGTGCCTGCACAAACACAAAAATCTTGCTCCCAACGCTATGAAGGGGTTGTCAATCCCTTATAGATTGTTCGCCAAGTGAGAACTGAAAGCAACAAAGTAACAAAGCAAAGTCAAAGCGAAAGTGGAAACGATAGGTGTGAATAGACCCGAGAGCCGTAGTGTTTACTAGTGGCTTCTCTCATGAAAGCAAGTAGACGGTGGGTGAACAAATTACTGTCGAGCAATTGATAGAACCGCGCAAAGTCGTGACATCATCTATGGCAATGATTATATCTATAGGCATCACGTCCAAAACAATTAGACGATACTTTCTGCATCTACTACTATTACTCCACACGTCGACCGCTATCCAGCATGCATCTAGTGTATTAAGTCCAAAAGAACAGAGTAACGCCTTAAGCAAGATGACATGATGTAGATGGACAATCTCATATCTACGACAAATCCCACCTTGTTGCCCTTGATGGCAACTACACGATGTGTGCCTTGCTGCCCCTACTGTCACTAGGAAAGGTCACCACATGGTAAGAACCCAAAACCAAGCACTTCTCCCATTGCAAGAATCATAGATCTAGTTGGCCAAACAAAACCCAAGACTCGAAGAGACTTACAAGGATATCAAATCATGCATATAAGAAATCAGCAAAGACTCAAATAAATATCACAGATAATCTGATCACAAATCCACAATTCATCGGATCTCAACAAACACACCGCCAAAGAGGATTACATCGGATAGATCTCCATGAAGATCATGGAGAACTTTGTATTGAAGATGCAAGAGAGAGAAGAAGCCATCTAGCTACTAACTACGGACCCGTAGGTCTGAAGTGAACTACTCACGAGTCATTGGAGGGGCGATGATGTTGATGTAGAAGCCCTCCAACTCCAAAGTACCCTCCGGCAGGGCATCGGGAAGGGTCTCCAGATGAGATCTCGCAGAAACAGAAGCTTGCGGCGGCGGAAAAGTATTTTCGTGGATCCCTTGATTTTTTCTATATTTTAGGGAATATATAGGCGAAGGATCTAGGTCAGGGGGCGCCAGGGAGGCCACAAGCCTGCTGGCCGCCGCCCCCTTGGTGGCGGATAGGGGGCTTGTGGGACCCCTGTAGCCCTCCTCGCTTGGCCCTCAAGCCCCCTGATCTTCTTCCGTTCGGGAAAAAATCATTTCGGGGATTTTATTCCGTTTGGACTCCGTTCCAAAATCAGATCTGAAAAGAGCCAAAAACATAGAAAAAACAGGAACTCGCACTTGGCACTGAATTAATAAGTTAGTCCCAAAATATATATAAAAGGTACATAAAACATCCAAAGATGACAAGATAACAGCATGAAACCATCAAAAATTATAGATACGTTTGATACGTATCACACGTCGATTCTACGGCAACCTCCAGGAGCCATAGGATTGTCTTTAGTTATTTTGCGTTTGGAGATGCTTTGCTTTATCGCTAGTAGTAGCTTTAGTAGTAACAGCATAGTTAGCGCGACAACCTCGATGGCAGCACGATTATGGAGATCATGGTGTGGTGCCGGTGGCGATGGAGATCATGCCGGTGCTCTGATGATGGAGATCAAGAAGCACAAGTTCATGGCCATATCATGTCACTTATGATTTGCATGTGATGTTAATACTTTTATGCACCTTGTTTTGCTTAGGACGACGGTAGCATTATAAGGTGATCCCTGATACGTCTCCAACGTATCTATAATTTTTTATGGTTTCATGCTATTATCTTGTCAAACTTTGGATGTTTTGTATGCCTTTTATATCTTTTTTGGACTAACTTATTAACTCAGTGCCAAGTGCCAGTTCCTGTTTTTTCCGTGTTTTTGACCCTTTTCAGAGAGGATTTTAAACGGTGTCCAAACGGAATAAAACTTCCGAAAAGATTTTTTCCGAAATAGAAGATACGCACGAGACGTGAGAACCAAGACATGGGCCAACAGGGGACCCCACAAGCCCCCTAGGCAGGGCCAGGGGGCGCACCTAGCAGGCTTTTGGGCCCCCTGTGGCTCGTGTGCCCTACCTCTTTCGACTATAAATTCCTAAAAATTCCAAAACTGCGAGAGAGATCCACAAAAAGACTTTTCCGCCGCCGCAAACTTCTGTCTCCGCAAGATCCCATCTGGGGCACGTTCTGGAGCCCTGCCGGAGGGGGGATTCGGATACGGAGGGCTTCTTCATCAACACCATGACCTCTCCGATGATGCGTGAGTAGTTCACCATAGACCTTCGGGTCCATAGCTAGTAGCTACATGGCTTCTTCTCTCTCTTGGATCTTCAATACAAAGTTCTCCATGATATTCATGGAGATCTATCCGATGTAATCTTCTTTTGCGGTGTGTTTGTCGAGATCCGATGAATTCTGGATTTATGATCAGATTATCTATGAATCTTATTTGAGTTTCTTCTGATCTCTTATATGCATGATTTCATATCCTTGTAATTCTCTTCGAGTTGTGGGTTTTGTTTGGCCAACTTGATCTATGATTCTTGCAATGGGAGAAGTGCTTGGTTTTGGGTTCATACCATGCGGTGACCTCAACCAGTGACAGAAGGGGTAGCGAGGCACGCATTATGTTGTTGCCATCAAGGGTAAAAAGATGGGGTTTACATCATTGGTTTGAGTTTGTCCCTCTACATCATGTCATCTTGCTGAAGGTGTTACTCTGTTCGTCATGAACTCAATACACTAGATGCATGCTAGATAGCTGTCGATGTGTGGAGTAATAGTAGTAGATGCAGAAAGTATCGGTCTACTTGTCTCGGACGTGATGCCTATATGTATGATCATTGCCTTAGATATCGTCATGACTTTGCGCGGTTCTATCAATTGCATGACAGTAATTTGTTCACCCACCGTATTACTTGCTATTTTGTGAGAAGCCTCTAGTGAACACTATGGCCCCCGGGTCTACTTCACACCATATTTTCAGCCTTACACTTTTTTTTACTTTGTTGCACTTTCCGCCTTCAGATCTCACTTTGCAATCAATCTTGAAGGGATTGACAACCCCTTTATAGCGTTGGGTGCAAGCTCTTTGGACTTGGCCTTGATTCTCCTACTGGATTGATACCTTGTTTCTCAAACTGAGAGAAATACTTACTGCTCCTGTGTTGCATCACCCTTTCCTCTTCAAGGGAAAAACCAACGCAAGCTCAAGAGGCAGCAGAAGGATTTCTGGCGCCGTTGCCAGGGAGGATCAAGTCAAGAACTCATCCAAATAAGTGTCGCAAACTCATCTCTTGCATTTACTTTTTTTCCACTCATTTTCCTCTCCCCCACTTCTGAAGAACAAAAATTTACAAAAATATTTGCCTTTTTCGTTCGCCCTTTTCTCTCGCTTGCTTTCTGTTCGCTTGTGTGCTTGTTTGTTTGCTGAAGTCACCATGACTGAAAATACCAAACTTTGTGACTCCTCGAATACTAATAATAATGATTTTATTAGTACTCCGATTGCTCCCGCCACTAGTGTGGAATCATACGAAATCAATGCTGCTTTGTTGAATCTTGTTATGAAAGAGCAATTCTCTGGCCTTCCTAGTGAAGATGTCGCATCCCATCTTAATACCTTCATTGAGCTTGGCGATATGCAAAAGAAAAAAAATATGTGGATAATGATGTGATTAAATTGAAGCTTTTTTCGTTCTCGTTGCGAGATCGAGCAAAAACTTGGTTTTCGTCTTTGCCCAAAAATAGTATTGTTTCTTGGAACAAGTGCAAAGATGCTTACATATCCAAGTATTTTCCGACGGCTAAGATTATCTCTCTCTGTAATTATATCATGAATTTTAAGCAACTTGATCATGAACATGTTGCACAATCTTGGGAGAGAATGAAATTGATGATTAGAAATTGTCCCGCTCATGGCTTGAATCTTTGGATGATTATACATATCTTTTACGATAGCTTGAATTTCGCTTCTAGAAATATCTTGGACTCCGCCTCAGGTGGAACGTTCATGGAAATCAGGTTAGGAGAAGCCACAAAACTCCTAGACAATATCATGACAAACTACTCTCAGTGGCACACTGAAAGGTCACCTACTAGTAAGAAGGTACACACTATAGAAGAAATTAACTCGTTGAGTGCTAAGATGGATGAGTTAATGAATTTGGTTGCTAGTAGAAGTGCTCCTTTAGATCCTAATGACATGCCCTTGTCTTCCTTGATTGAGAGTACCAACGCTAGCTTGGACGTTAATTTTGTTAATAGGAATAATTTTGGCAACAACAATGCATTTATGGGAAACTATGTTCCTAGGCCTTTTCCTAGTAACCCCTCTAATAACTTTGGCAACTCCTACAACAATACTCATGGAAATTACAATAGATTACCCTCTGATCTAGAGAGTAATATCAAAGAGTTTATCAACTCGCAAAAGATTTTCAATGCGTCCATAGAGGAAAAACTACTCAAAATTGACGATTTGGCTACGAGCGTTGATAGAATGTCTAGTGATATTGATGCTTTGAAAGTTAGATGTGCTCCTCCCAAAATCAACATGGATGAAACTTTGAAAGATATGCGTGTTTCCATGAGTGAGAGCAAAGAAAGAACCGCCCAAATTCATGCTAGACATGAATGGCTTAAAAAGGCGTGTTCTTGCATCCGTGACAGCAGACCCTCCCCTGCAACGGCACCAGAAGAATGCTGCTAGCACTCTCCGGCAATCGAAACTAGAAGAATGTCGTTGACGGCCCACCAGCGCGTGGGATCGTAGCAGTTTTCGAGGGTAGAGTATTCGACCCAAATTTGTTGATCGCCAAACAGGAGGTGAGAGAATACTCTCAAGTATTAGCAGCTGAATGTGTCTGATTCAACCACACCTGAAAGATTAGTATCTGCAAGCAAAGTAGTAACAGCAAAGTAGTATGATAACAACGGTGTCAGAAACGATCTGTTGACACGGCAGACTATTTCTAACGATTGTATCAATGGCGCCAGGTTGCCTCGTTGACGGAAATTGTCAGTTCCCGTCAACGACCAGCGAATCAGTATTGTAGCAGGTAGCAGCAGTGTAACGAGTAATAGCAGCGGCAAGGAACAGCAGTAGTGACAGCAGTAGCAAGTAGCAACAGTAGCAAGCGACAGTAGTAGCAACAGTAGCAGCAGAGCAAGACAAGTAACAGCAGCAGTAGGACAAACTCGTAGGCAATGGGTCGGTGATTTTTTTGGATGATATTCATCATGCAACAGCTATAACACGGAGAGATATGTGGCTAGCTCCCATTCGTCAATGTGATGTAGGCACGCATTCCGTGTGTCGTCATACGTGCTTAGGGAAAAGAACTTCATGACGTCTATTGTCCATCCCTCCCATGGCAGCAGGGTCCAAAAGGAAACTACGGGATATTAAGGTTCTCCTTTTAATAAAGAATCGGACCAACACATTAGCACTTGGTGAATACATGAACTCCTCAAACTATGGTCATCACCGGGAGTGGTTCCGGTTATTGTCACTCCGGGGTTGCCGGATCATAACACATAGTAGGTAACTACAACTTGCAAGATCGGATCTAAAACACACATATATTGGTGACAACATAATAATTTCATATCTGAAATCATGGCACTCGTGCCCTAGTTACAAGCATTAAGCATGGCAAAGTAGTAGCAACATCAATCTCAGAACATAGTGGATACTAGGGATCAATCCCCATCAAAACTAACTCGATTACATGATAGATCTCATCCTACTCATCACCGCCCATCAAGCCTACGAATAGATTACTCACGAACAATGAAGAGCTTCATGGAATTGGAGAGGGAAGAAGGTTGATGATGACGATGGCGACGATTTCCCCTCTCCGGAGCCCAAAACGGACTCCAGATCTGCCCTCCAGATGAAGAACAGGTTGTGGCGGCGCCTCCGTATCGCAAACGCGACGAAATCTTCTCTTTTTATTTTTTTCTGGGACGAAAGTGAACTTATAGAGCTGAGATTGGGGCGGCAGAGCCATGTGGGCCCCACAAGCTTGCCCACCGCCACCAGGGGGTGGCGGCTAGAGGGCTTGTGGCCCACTGGCTCACCCCCTCAGGTGGATCTTTGCGCAGGTATTTTTCATATTTTCCAAAAATAATCTCTGTAAATTTTCAGGACGTTTGGAGAACTTTGATTTCTGCACAAAAATAACACCAAGGCAATTCTGCTGAAAACAGCGTCAGTCCAGGTTAGTTCCATTCAAATCATGCAAATTAGAGTCCAAAACAAGGGCAAAAGAGTTTGGAAAAGTAGATACGATGGAGACGTATCAACTCCCCCAAGCTTAAAACCTTGCTTGTCCTCAAGCAACTCAGTTGACAAACTGAGAGAGAAAGAAAAACTTTGACAAACTCTGTTTGATCCTGTTGTTGCAACTATGTCTAACTCATAACCAGAATTTTAGCAAGATCACAAGTTAACCACATAAGCAAGTAACACAAAGGTCTCACGGTAAACTAATATCAATGGCATAATCAGCTAACGACCAAATAATAATGAGTTTCAAATACCAACACTTCAATCAAAACAAGCATGAAGCAATATGAATAGGTGGTATCTCGCTAGCTCTTTCTGAGACTGCAAAACATAAATGGAGAGCACTTTCAAAGATCAAGGGCTGACTAAACATTGTAATTCATAGTAACGAAGATCCAGTCATAGTCATACTCAATATCAATCAAAAGCAAAGCATAAAAATGACAGAGGTGCTCTCTAATTGGTGCTTATATAAGAGGAGGATGACTCGACAGGAAAATAAATAGAAAGGCCCTTCGCAGAGGGAAGCATTGATTTGCAGAGGTGCCAGAGCTCAAGCTTTGAAAACAGAGATAATAATTTTGGGTGGCATGCTTTCATTGTCAACGCAATGACCAAGAGTTCTCAATATCTTCCATGCTACTCATGCTATAGGCGGTTCCCAAACAGAAAAGTAAAGTTTTAACTCCCCCATCACCAATCAATCACACTCCACGGCTAGCCGAATCCTCGGGTACCGTCCATACTAACATCAATCCGGGGGAGTCTTGTTTTACAGTTATGTTTTCGATTTAAGCGTGGAATTGGGCATTCCAATTACCGGCCCCTTTTGTCGTGAATGACAGTGAATAAACACATGTCGAGGATAACACTCCTAGCATGGAAGATACCAATAGCCCCCCTGTCACCACATGACCGGTTCGGGCATGCAAAACAGATTATCTCTTGAAGGTTTAGAGAGTGGCACATGCAAATTTACTTGGAACGGCAGGTAGATACCGCAAATAGGTAGGTATGGTGGACTCTCATGGAAAAACTTTTGGGTTTATGGAAGTGGATGCACAAGAAATATTCCGCTTAGTACAAGTGAAGGCTAGCAAAAGACTGGGAAGCGACCAACTAGAGAGCGACAACAGTCAACAAGATGCAATGAGTTTGACTAACATTAAATGCAAGCATGAACAGGATATAAATCACCATGAACACGAACATCATAGAGGCTATGTTGATTTTGTTTCAACTACATGCATGAACATGCGCCAAGTCAAGCCACTTGAAACATTCAAAGGAGAATACCATCCTATCATACTACATCATAGTCATCCAAAAGGCATTCAAGACAAACCATTATAAGCTCTCAGCTAGTTAAGCATGGCATCAGAAACTATGATCTCTAAGTTGTCATTGCAAACATGGTTCTCTCACAACAAAGCTGAATCTGGATCGACAAGCTAGTCATATTTACAAAAACAAAATAGATAGAGTTCATACCAGCTTTTCAGTCTCAGTCACTTCATCATATATCATCATTATTGCCTTTCACTTGCACGATCGAACGATGTGAACAATAATAAGAGCATTGGACTAAGCTAAATCTGCACGCAAACACAAAGGAGAAGACAAAGTAATATGGCTCTTTGAAAGCTAAACAAGTATGCATGCAAGAACCATTAAACATTGTAACCAATATCTTCTACCTTGACCCAAAGAAAAAGAAAACTATTTACACGGGAAAGCTCCCAACAAGCAAAAGAAGAAAGAAAAATCTTTTTAGGTTTTCTCAAAAGGACACAAAACAAGAAAACGAAAAATAAACTAGCATGGATAATAAAGTGGCAAAGTGTAAACATCGGCTAACAAAGTGAAAGCATAAGCATGAATGTAAAGTTGGTGAGAACATGTACTCCCCCAAGCTTAGGCTTTTGGCCTAGCTTGGTCTACTCCCATGGTGGGAAATCACCACCTCCAGGATACTCCGGAGCAGACTGTGGATGCCACTGCTGTGTGAGCTCCTCTGGCTCCCACTGATAAACTGGCGTCTGGTACTCGACTGGCGGCTCAGGCACGGGCGCCTTTGGTTGGGCCAAGCCCCAACATGCGTAGATGTCCGAGGGCATAATAGTGTACCTGCTTGCATGAAGATCGAACAAAGAAGGAGCAGGCAAAGTAATAGTCTCTCGAGTACCCTGACTAAATACCAGGTTATAAATCATCCGTCTACTAGCATCTCTATTCAGAAAATCATGGCGAACCATGCTGTCATAATCCATGTATTTCTCACGGAGAAGCATCTCTCCTTCCTCTCCTAGTCTAATGGGTATCTCAAAGTGTCTGGCAAGACGGGTAGCATAGATACCTCCATAGACGACACCCTTGGAATGGTTGGTGTTCAACCGCTCGGCCACTATAGCACCTAGGCTATAAGCCTTATAGTTATAAAGGCCTTCGCGCAAAACCGCAAGGTCTGGAGAACTAAGTGATCCAGCCTCCCCATGGCCAATCAAACATTTTCCCACAAATAGTGAGAAGTACCGAAGCACAGGAAATTGTATGCTAGCAATTCTAGCGCGAGATACTCCTCTCTCCTCTCCAACAGCAATAGTACCAATGAAATCCTCCAAGTCCCGTTGACGAGGGTCACGGATATCCCCAACATAAGGTAATTTGCATACATTGCAAAAATCCTGTAGTGTCATGCACCGGGGAACATCGTATATCATGAACTCAACCATGGGAGGATTCTTCCTCGGATAAAAGTTGAAGCTTTGAACGGAAATATTGGTGAGGAGGAGGTATTGTGAGCACTTATCTGCAACGAACGCAGTAAGACCTGCGTTCTCCACCAAGTAATAAAAGTTTTCATAAAGCCCAGCGGCACGCAAAAATTCATCACTTGGCCACTCGCACGCTCGAACTTCTGTGACTCAAGGGACTACGCACTTGGGGTGGTTCTTCTCATCCTCCTTGGGGTTACGGCTTGAAGAGCCTCTCAAGAACCTCCACATCTTTTCCTTTTTCTTGTTCTGAAAAATTCTGAAATTTTTAGAGACTTCGAAAGAAAAGTGAATAAAGATCAACCCAACTTGTAGCAACTACTCCTACTAGTGCCTAGAGACCGTATCACGCACTAAAACTACTTGTGACCAGCTAAAATCAACATTTCTAGCTCAAGAACATGGTCACCAAGGTAGCAAGAATACGCGAAGGATAAAGCACTAGAGCAAAAACTAATTGGACCAATGGAGGAGTCACTTACCAAGGAGTAATTTCCCCAAAACGGTTCGGAGAATGGTGCTTTGAGCAAGGAGATCGAAAATCACAGCCAAATGAGCAAGAACACGGGTTTGAGCTGCGAAACAATTTTTTCTGGAGGTGGAAGAAGAGGCTGGGAGCTGGAATGAGTGGAGGGGGTCCATGTGGGCCCCACAAGCTTGCTAGCCGCCACCAGGGGGTGGCGGTGGCAGGGCTTGTGGCCCACTGGTCTGGCCCCCAGGCCAGCTCTCAGGCCCAGTAATTTTCAAATATTCCAGAAAAAATCATACTAAATTTTCAGGACCATCGGGGAACTTTTATTTTCGGGGTATTTTTCTCCGGGACGCTAAAATAGAAAACAGGAAAAACTAAACTAAATCTATCATTTTTCTTCTAAGCAACAGAAAATGAAAGCTCAAAACAGAGGTATGTGACTCTTTGATTCATCCATTTCATGGTCATCGAAAGAAATCCGTCAATCGGGTTGATCAAGTCCTCATGACAAAACCTTCTTGAATCGCAAGAGAGAACGGAGAATTTTCGAATAGCCACTAAGTCACCTCAATGGGGATATGTATATCCCCAACAAGCAAATCATACTTCATCTTGACACGAGGAATGGGGCATTCAAAGCTCCCAATAAGAATCGATGAAGTCTTTTCGATAACATTGATGCAATGTACTTGATATCGTTTCTTCGGAAAGTGCACCTTGTGCTCATTACCATTGACATGGAAAGTGACATTGCCTTTGTTGCAATCGATAACAGCCCCTGTCGCGTTTAAAAAGGGTCTTCCGAGGATGACAGCCATGGCATCGTCCTCGGGAATATCCAAGATAACAAAGTCTGTTAAGATAATGGTGTTAGCAACCACAACAGGCACATCCTCGCAAATGCCGATAGGGAAAGCAGTTGATTTGTCGGCCATTTGCAGAGAAATTTCAGTGTGTGTCAACTTATCCAATTCAAGTCTACGATAAAGAGAGAGCGGCATAACACTAACACCGGCTCCAAGGTCACATAAGGCAATTCATACGTAGTTTCCTTTAATGGAGCAAGGTATAGTGGGCACTCCGGGATCACCAAGTTTGTTAGGAGTTCCACCTTTGAAAGTGTAATTGGCAAGCATGGTGGAGATCTCAAGATCTGGTATCTTCCGTTTATTAGTCACGATATTTTTCATGTACTTGGCATACGGAGACATCTTGAGCATATCAGTTAACCGCATCTGCAGAAATACGGGTCTTATCATCTCAACGAAGCGCTCAAAATCCTCATCATCCTTTTTCTTGGATGGCTTAGGAGGAAAGGGCATAGATCTCTGAACCCATGGCTCCCTTTCTCTACCATGCTTCCTAGAGTGAAGTCATTCTTATCGTATCTCTTAGGTTGTGGGTTATCAGGATTAACCATAGGTTCAATCTCCACATCCTCATCATTGCTAGGTTGAGCATTATTATGAACATCACTGTCCATATTGTCACGAGATTCATGTTCATCACCAGATTGTGTTTCTGCATCAGACGCAGAAATATCATTTGGTTCTTCAGGTGTGATAGTATTTGGTGAACTGGCATGTAGGTTTCTATCATCCTTCTTCTTCTCCTTAGGATGACTGGGTGTATCAGCATTAATTCCTTGAGAATCTTGATCAATTCTCTTAGGATGACCTTCAGGATACAAAGGTTCCTGAGTCATTTTGCCTCCTCTAGTAATGACTCTGACAGAGTTGTCATTTAATTCATTGAGCAGGTCATTCTGAGCTTTAAGTACTTGTTCGACCTGAGTAGTAATCATAGAGGCATGTTTACTCAGAAGCTTCAGATCATTGACATTTCTGTCTACACAAGCACTTAAATGGCTAAGCATACGAGTACTTTGTTCCAAATGTCTGCTAACATAATCATTGAAACTCTGTTGTTTGGCAACAAAGTTGTCAAATTCATCAAAGCATAGGCTAGAGATTTATCAAAGGGAATATCACTCTCATCAAACCTGCGCAGAGAATTCACTTCTACTACCTGTATCGGGTTATCGAGACCATGGATCTCTTTGATAGGTGGTATATTTTTGAGATCTTCAGATCTAATGCCTTTCTCTTGCATAGATTTCTTGGCTTCTTGCATATCTTCGGGACTGAGGAATAGAATACCTCTTTTCTTCGGAGTTGTCTTAGGAGGTGGTTCGGGAATAGTCCAAGCATTATCGTTGATCAAGATGTTATTCAGTAGAGTCTCAGCTTGTTCGACAGTTCGTTCCCTAAAAACACAACCGGCACAACTATCTAGGTGGTCTCTAGAGGCATCGGTAAGTCTGTTATAGAAGATATCAAGTATCTCGTTCTTCTTAAGAGGGTGATCAGGCAAAGCATTTTGTAGCTAGACGAGCCTCCCCCAAGCTTGTGGGAGACTCTCTTCTTGGAGTTGAGCAAAGTTGTATATTTCCTGCAAGGCAGCTTGCTTCTTATGGGCAGGGAAATATTTCTCACAGAAGTAATAGACCATATCCTGGGGACTACTCACACATCCAGGATCAAGAGAGGTGAACCAGGCTTTAGCGCCATCCTTTAGAGAGAAAGGAAACATCTTAAGGATATAGTAGTGGCGGATCTTCTCCTCATTAGTGAAAAGGGTGGCTATATCGTGTAGTTTGGCAAGATGGGCTACGACCGTCTCAGACTCATAACTGTGAATAGGATCAGATTCGACTAGAGGGATTATCTCAGGATCGACAGAGAATTCATAATCCTTATCGGTGATACAGATAGGTGAAGTGGCAATCTTTGGGTCGTATTTCATCCTAGCTTTCAGAGATTTTTCCTTCCACTTGAGAAGTAATTTCTCAGCGTCATAGGCATCCTTACATGCAAGAAAATCCTCAGCTATCTCTCCCTCCATAACGTAACCCTCAGGTATATCACGCAATTCATATCTAGGAGAGCTAGATCTAGCAGGAGCAAAAGCAGGTTCTATCTCAATAGTATCGGCAGTTTCAGAAGCATCACGAGCATTGGCAGTATCTCTAGCAATATGAGCATCAAGGAACACCCCTAATGGAACATCAGGCAAAGTAGCATCTCTAGCATCATCAGGCATAGCATATGGCATAGCATCTCTAGCATCATCAGGCATAACATCTCTAGCAGTATCAGGCATAGCATCTCTAGCAGTATCACACATAGTATCAAGCATAGTATCATCAGGCATAGTATCAAGCATAGCATCTCTAGCAGTATTAAGCATAGTATCATCAGGCACAGGCGACATATCAAGATTTCTAGCAGGAGGTGATGTCGCAAACTTACTCATAACTGAAGGTGAATCAAGTGCAGAGCTAGATGGCAATTCCTTACCTCCCCTCGTAGTTGAGGGCAAGACTTTGATTTTCGGATCCTTCCGATTCTTCATAGTGATCAGCAGATATAAATCCCAAGTGACTCAGAGAATATAGCAATACCTCCCCGGCAACGGCGCCAGAAAAATGTTGACTCCGTGACAGCAGACCTTCCCCTGCAACGGCACAAGAAGAATGCTGCTAGCACTCTCCGGCAATCGAAACTAGAAGAATGTTGTTGACGGCCCACCAGCGCGTGGGATCGTAGCAGTTTTCGAGGGTAGAGTATTCGACCCAAATTTGTTGACCGCCAAACAGGAGGTGAGAGAATACTCTCGAGTATTAGCAGCTGAATGTGTCCGATTCAACCACACCTGAAAGATTAGTATCTGCAAGCAAAGTAGTATGATAACAACGGTGTAAAAAACGATCTGTTGACACGGCAGACTATTTCTAACGATTGTATCAATGGCGCCAAGTTGCCTCGTTGATGGAAATTGTCAGTTCCCGTCAACGACCAGCGAATCAGTATTGTAGCAGGTAGCAGCAGTGTAATGAGTAATAGCAGCAGGAAGGAACAATAGTAGTGACAACAGTAGCAAGTAGCAACAGTAGCAACAGAGCAAGACAAGTAACAGCAGCAGAGCAAGACAAGTAACAGCAACAGTAGGACAAACTCGTAGGCAATGGGTCAGTGATTTTTTTGGATGATATTCATCATGCAATAGCTATAACACGGAGAGATATGTGGCTAGCTCCCGTTCGTCAATGTGATGTAGGCATGCATTCCGTGTGTCGTCATACGTGCTTAGGGAAAAGAACTTGCATGGCATCTATTGTCCATCCCTCCCGTGGCAGCGGGGTCCAAAAGGAAACTACGGGATATTAAGGTTCTCCTTTTAATAAAGAACCGGACTAACGCATTAGCACTTGGTGAACACATGAACTCCTCAAACTATGGTCATCACCGGGAGTGGTTCCGGTTATTATCACTCCGGGGTTGCCGGATCATAACACATAGTAGGTAACTACAACTTGCAAAATCGGATCTAAAACACACATATATTGGTGACAACATAATAATTTCAGATCTGAAATCATGGCACTCGGGCCCTAGTGACAAGCATTAAGCATGGCAAAGTAGTAGCAACATCAATCTGAGAACATAGTGGATACTAGGGATCAATCCCCATCAAAACTAACTCGATTACATGATAGATCTCATCCTACTCATCACCACCCAGCGAGCCTACGAATAGATTACTCATGAACAATGAAGAGCTTCATGGAATTGGAGAGGGAAGAAGGTTGATGATGACGATGGCGACGATTTCCCCTCTCCGGAGCCCAAAACGGACTCCAGATCTGCCCTCCAGATGAAGAACAGGTTGTGGCGGCGCCTCCGTATCGCAAACGCGACGAAATCTTCTCTTTTTATTTTTTCTGGGACGAAAGTGAACTTATAGAGCTCAGATTGGGGGCGGTAGAGCCATGTGGGCCCCACAAGCTTGCCCACCGCCACCAGGGGTGGCGGCTAGAGGGCTTGTGGCCCACTGTCCCACCCCCTCAGGTGGATCTTTGCGCACGTATTTTTCATATTTTCCAAAAATAATCTCCGTAAATTTTCAGGACGTTTGGAGAACTTTGATTTCTGCACAAAAATAACACCAAGGCAATTCTGCTGAAAACAACGTCAGTCCAGGTTAGTTCCATTCAAATCATGCAAATTAGAGTCCAAAACAAGGGCAAAAGAGTTTGGAAAAGTAGATACGATGGAGACGTATCAGTTCTCGTGATAAGAATCACGAAGATCTTAAAGTGCTTGGTGTGACTCCCATTGAATCTTTGTTTTCTAGTGTCAAACCTAATGATGATGGGGCTGGATATAAATCCACTTTGGTTGAAAAACGCCCCAATGATTCGGAGTCCATCTATCTTGATGCTAAAAGCATTGAAAGTGGAGTAGAAGAAATCAAAACTTTGAGTAGTAATGAAACTACTACTTTGGATTTCAAGGAATTCAATTATGATAGTTGCTCCTTGATTGAATGCATTTCCTTGATGCAATCCATGCTAAACTCTCCACACGCTTATAGCCAAAACAAGGCCTTTACCGATCATATCGTCGATGCTATGATAAAATCTCTTGAAGAGAAACTTGAATTGGAAGTTTCGATCCCTAGAAAGCTTCATGATGAGTGGGAACCTACTATCAAAATCAAATTTAAAAACTATGAATGCAATGCTTTGTGTGATTTGGGTGCTAGTGTTTTCACGATTCCGAAGTCTTTATGTGATGTTCTAGGCTTTAATGAGATTGAGGAGTGTTCTCTTAATTTGCATCTTGCGGATTCTAATGTAAAGAAACCCATGGGAAGGATCAATGATGTTCTTATTATTACAAATAGGAACTATGTACCCGTGGGTTTCATTGTGCTTGATATTGATTGCAATCCTACATGCCCTATCATTCTTGGTAGACCTTTCCTAAGGACTATTGCTGCTATCATAGATATGAAGGAAGGAAATATTAGATTTTAATTTCCTTTAAAGAAGGGCATGGAGCATTTTCCTAGAAAGAAAATAAGATTGCCTTATGAATCCATGATGAGGGCTACTTATGGTTTGAGCACCAAAGACGACGATACGTGATTCCATCACCTTATGCCTAGCTAAGGGCGTTAAACAATAGCGCTTGTTGGGAGGCGACCCAATGAATTTATCTTTTTTTCTTTCTGTTTTGTTGCGTCCACACCATCATAATTCTGTTATGATTGTGCCTTTCGTGTTTATTTTTGTGTTTGAGCCAAGCAAAACCTTTATGACTAGTTTTGGTGATGGTTGTTTGATCTTGCTGGAAAAAGACAGAAACTTTTCACTCGAGAAATTATTTTTCATTTTTATTCAGAAAGAGCTTTTGAGTTGATTATTTTTTATGCTGGTTGATATGCCTTTTGCCCAGGCAGTTGTAATTGTTCAGAATTTTTGAGGTACCATAAGTATACAAAATATACATATTGCTAGAGACTGGTCTGTTTTTGACATATTCTATTTTTGTTGAGTTGGTTGCTTGTTTTGATGAAACTATGGATAGTATCGGGGGGTACTAGCCATGGAAAAGTGAGAATACAGTAATCTAACACTAATATAAATAGAAATCAAGATTGCTACAGTACCAAAAGAGGTGGTAGTTTGTTTTCTTGTGCTAATGATATCACGAGTTTCTGTTTAAGTTTTGTGTTGTGAAGTTTTCAAGTTTTGGGTTATGTTCTCATGGACAAAGGGATAAAGACTAGAAAGAGCTCAAGCTTGGGGATGCCCAAGGCATCCGAAGCCAAATTCAAGGACACCAAAAAGCCTAAGCTTGAGGATGCCCCGGGAAGGCATCCCCTCTTTCGTCTTCAATCCATTAGTAACATTACTTGGAGCTATATTTTTATTCACCACATGATATGTGTTTTGCTTGGAGCGTCTTGTATCGTAGGAGTCATTTATTTTTGTTGTGTCACAATCATCCTTACTGCACACCTTTTGAGACAGACATGCACTCATCGTGAATTTGCTAGAATGCTCATTGTGCTTCACTTATATCTTTTGAGCTAGACCATTTTGCTCTATGTGCTTCACTTAGATCTTTTAGAGCACGGCGGTGCGTAACTTGGTAGTTGGCTTATGCTACGAAAAGTAGTCCCAAAGGTGATAGGTACCCAAAGAGGATACAAAAACTTCCATCTTCATGTGCATTGAGTAGAAAGAGAAATTTGATTCCTCTCAATTAGTTTTGAGACGTGGATTCGATAATATTAAGAGTTATGTTAGTAGGGTGTTGTGATTCTAGAAATACTTGTGTTGAAGTTAGTGATTCCCGTCACATGCACGTATGGTGAACCGCTGTGTTAGGAAGTCGGAGCATAATTGATCTATTCATTGTCATCCTTTGTGTTGCGGTCAGGATCGCGCGATGGTTAACACCTACCAACCCTTCCCCTAGGAGTATGCGTTTAGCACTTTGTTTCGATTACTAATAAAAACTTTCGCAATAAGTATGTGAGTTCTTCATGACTAATGTGAGTCCATGGTATAGATGCACTTTACCCTTCCACCATTGCTAGCCTCTCTAGTACCGTGCAATTTTCGCTGGTGCACAAACCCACCATATGCCTTCCTCAAAACAGCCACCATACCTACCTACTATGGCATTTTCATAGCCATTCCGACATATATTGCCATGCAACTCCCACCGTTCCGTCTCATGACTTGTGCCATCACTCTCATATTGTCATTGCATGATCGTAAGATAGCTAGCAAGATGTTTAACGTCATACGCCAAGCTAGATCGTTGCACATCCCGGTACACTGCCGGAGGCATTTCCTATAGAGTCATCATCGTTCTGAGCTTTGAGCTGTGAGTAAATAAAAGTGTGATGATCATCATTATTAGAGCATTGTCCCATGTGAGGAAATAAAAAAAAGAGGCCAAAGTTGCCCACAATAAAATAAAATAAAAGAGAAAAAGAGGCCCAAGAGCCCAAACAAAAAAAAGAGAAAAAGAGAGAAGGGACAATGCTACTATCTTTTCCACACTTGTGCTTCATAATAGCACCATGTTCTTCATGATTGAGAGCCTCTTGTTTTGTCACCACCATATACTAGTGGGAATCTTTATTATATAACTTGGCTTGTATATTCCAATGATGGGCTTCCTAAAAATTGCCCTAGGTCTTCATGAGCAAGCAAGTTGGATGCACACCCACTAGTTCTCCTTTTGATATTTCACATACTTATAGCTCTAGTGCATCCTTTGTATGGCAATCCCTACTCATTCACATTGATATCTATTAAAAGGCATCTGCATAGCCCTTTGATACGCCGTGTCAATGTGACCATCTCCTCCTTTTTGTCTCACAACCACCACCACACCCTATTCCACCATAGTGCTATATCCATGGCTCACGCTCATGTATTGCGTGAGAGTTGAAAAAAGTTTGAGAAAGTAAGAGTGTGAAAACAATTACTTGGCCAATACCGGGGTTGTGCATGATTTAAATTAGTTGTGTGAGGATGATGGAGCATAGCCATACTATATGATTTTGTAGGGATAACTTTCTTTGGACTTGTTATTTCGAAAGTTCATGATTACCTTACTAGTTTGCTTGAAGTATTATTGTTTTCATGTCAATAGCAAACTATTGTTTTGAATCTTACGGATCTGAACATTCATGTCACATGAAAGAAGTTACAAAGGAAAACTATGCTAGGTAGCATTCCACATCAAAAATTCAGTCTTTATCACTTCCCTACTCGAGGACGAGCAGGAGTTAAGCTTGGGGATGCTTGATACGTCTCCAACGTATCTATAATTTTTGATGGTTCCATGCTATTATCTTGTCAAACTTTGGATGTTTTGTATGCCTTTTATATCTTTTTTGTACTAACTTATTAACTCAGTGCCAAGTGACAGTTCCCATTTTTTCCGTGTTTTTGACCCTTTTCAGAGGAGGATTTTAAACGGTGTCCAAACGGAATAAAACTTCCGAAAAGATTTTTTCCGGAACAGAAGATACGCACGAGACGTGAGAACCAAGGCAGGGGCCACCAGGGGACCCTGATGACCCACAAGTATAGGGTATCAATCGTAGTCCTTTCGATAAGTAAGATTGTCGAACCCAACGAGGAGCAGAAGGATCTGACAAGTGGTTTTCAGCAAGGAAATATCTGCAAGCACTAAAATTGTCGGTAACAAGTGATTGTGTGGTGAGATGATTCGTAGCGAGCAACAAGTAACAAAAGTAGCAACGGTGCAGCAAAGTGGCCCAATCCCTTTTGTAGCAAGGGACAAGCGTGGACAAAGTCTTATAGGAGGAAAAACGCTCCCGAGGACACACGGGAATTTCTGTCATGCTAGTTTCATCATGTTCATATGATTCGCGTTTGTTACTTTGATAGTTTGATATGTGGGTGGACCAGCGCTTGGGTACTGCCCTTACTTGGAAAAGCATCCCACTTATGATTAACCCCTCTCGCAAGCATCTGCAACTACGAAAGAAGAATTAAGACAAAGTCTAACCATAGCATTAAACTAGTGGATCCAAATCAGCCCCTTACGAAGCAACGCATAAACTAGGGTTTAAGCTTCTGTCACTCTAGCAACCCATCATCTACTCACTACTTCCCAATGCCTTCCTCTAGGCCCAAATAATGGTGAAGTGTTATGTAGTCGACGTTCACATAACACCACTAGAGGAAAAACAACATACAACACATAAAATTACCGAACGAATACCAAATTCACATGACTACTATTAGCATGACTTATCCCATGTCCTCGGGAACAAAAGTAACTACTCACAAAGCATAATCATATTCATGACCAGAGAGGTAATGAGTAGCATCAAGAATCTAAACATAAACTCTTCCACCAAGTAATCCAACTAGCATCAACTACAAAGAGTAATCAACACTACTAGCAACCTTACAAGTACCGATCGGAGTCGCGAGACGGAGATTGGTTACAAGTGATGAACTAGGGTTTGGAGATGAGATGGTGCTGATGAAGATGTTGATGATGACGAGTCCTCTCCGATGAGAGGAGTGTTGGTGATGACGATGGCGATGATTTCCCCCTCCGGGAGGGAAGTTTCCCCGGCAGGATCGTCCTGCCAGAGCTCTGGATTGGTTCTGCTCAAGTTCCGCCTCGTGGCGGCGGTGAAACCACGAAAAGCTCCTCCTTGATTTTTTTTCCTGGACGAAACCCTTCATATAGCAAAAGAGGGGGGCAAGTGGGCCAGCAGGTTGCCCACAAGCCCTCATGGCGCGGCCTTGGGGGTGGTCGCGTCGTGCAGGCTTGTGGCCAACCCCTCGCGCCCCTCTCGCACTTCTTCGGCCCAGTATTTTTGATAAATCGGGAAAAAATTCCTCGTTGATTTTTACGGCGTTTGGAGTTGCGCTGAATAGGTATCTCAACTTTGCTCCACTTTCAGGCCAGAATTCCAGCTGTCGGCATTCTCCCTCTTCATGTAAACCTTGCAAAATAAGAGAGAAAAGGCATAAGAATTGTACCGTGAAGTGAAATAACACCCAAAGAAGCGATAAATATCAACATGAAAACATGATGCAAAATGGACGTATCAAACCCCACAAGCCCCCTAGGCGCGGCCAGGGGGGTCGCGCCTAGCAGGGCTTGTGGGCCCCCCTGTGGCTCGTCTGCCCTACCTCTTTCGCCTATAAATTCCTAAAAAATCCAAAACTGCGAGAGAGATCCACGAAAATACTTTTCCGCCGCCGCAAGCTTCTGTCTCCGCAAGATCCCATCTGGGGCACGTTCTGGTGCCCTGTCGGAGGGGGGATTCGGATACGGAGGGCTTCTTCATCAACACCATGACCTCTCTGATGATGCGTGAGTAGTTCACCATAGACCTTCGGGTCCATAGCTAGTAGCTAGATGGCGTCTTCTCTCTCTTGGATCTTCAATACAAAGTTCTCCATGATCTTCATGGAGATCTATCCGATGTAATCTTATTTTGCGGTGTGTTTGTCGAGATCCGATGAATTGTGGATTTATGATCAGATTATCTATGAATCTTATTTGAATTTCTTCTGATCTCTTATATGCATGATTGCATATCCTTGTAATTCTCTTCGAGTTGTGGGTTTTGTTTGGCCAACTTGATCTATGATTCTTGCAATGGGAGAAGTGCTTGGTTTTGGGTTCATACCATGCGGTGACTGATACGTCTCCAACGTATCTATAATTTTTTATGGTTCCATGCTTTTATCTTGTCAAACTTTGGATGTTTTGTATGCCTTTTATATCTTTTTTGGGACTAACTTATTAACTCAGTGCCAAGTGCCAGTTCCTGTTTTTTCCATGTTTTTGACCCCTTTCAGAGGAGGATTTTAAACGGAGTCCAAACGGAACGAAACTTCCAAAAGATTTTTTCCGAAACAGAAGAAGATCGGGAAGCCTGAGAATCAGGGCAGGGGCCAGCAGGGACCCCACAAGCCCCCTAGTCGCGGCCAGGGGGGCCCGCGCCTCCCAGGCTTGTGGGCTCCTTGGGCCACCTCTGCCCTAGGTCTTTCGCCTATATATTCCCTAAAATCCGAGAAATAATCAGGAGACCATCGAAAGTACTTTTCCGCCGCCGCAAGCTTCTGTCTCCGCAAGATCCCATCTGGGGCACGTTCTGGTGCCCTGCTGGAGGGGGGATTCCGATACAGAGGGCTTCTTCATCAACACCATGACCTCTCCGATGATGCGTGAGTAGTTCACCATAGACCTACGGGTCCATAGCTAGTAGCTAGATGGCTTCTTCTCTCTCTTGGATCTTCAATACAAAGTTCTTCATGATCTTCATGGAGATCTATCCGATGTAATCTTCTTTTGCGGTGTGTTTGTCGAGATCCGATGAATTGTGGATTTATGATCAGATTATCTATGAATCTTATTTGAGTTTCTTCTGATCTCTCTTATGCATGATTTCATATCCTTGTAATTCTCTTCGAGTTGTGGGTTTTGTTTGGCCAACTAGATCTATGATTCTTGCAATGGGAGAAGTGCTTGGTTTTGGGTTCATACCGTGTGCTGACCTCACCTAGTGACAGAAGGGGTAGCGAGGCACGCATCATGTTGTTGCCATCAAGGGTAAAAAGATGGGGTTTCATCATTGGTTTGAGATTATCCGTCTACATCATGTCATCTTGCTTAAAGCATTACTCTGTTCGTCAAGAACTCAATACACTAGATGCATGCTGGATAGCGGTCGATGTGTGGAGTAATAGTAGTAGATGCAGAAAGTATCGGTCTACCTGTCTCGGACGTGATGCCTATATGTATGATCATTGCCTTAGATATCGTCATGACTTTGCGCGGTTCTATCAATTGCTCGACGGTAATTTGTTCACCCACAGTAATACTTGCTATTTTGAGAGGAGCCTCTAGTGAACACTATGGCCCCCGGGTCTACTCCACACCATATTTTCAGCCTTACCCTTTTTCTTCGTTGCACTTTCTGCCTTCAGATCTCACTTTGCAATCAATCTTGAAGCGATTGACAACCCCTTTATAGCGTTGGGTGCAAGGTCTTTTGTGTTTGTGCTTGTACTCTGGACTTGATGAGATTCTCCTACTGGATTGATACCTTGGTTCTCAAACTAAGGGAAATACTTACTGCTCCTGTGCTGCATCACCCTTTCCTCTTCAAGGGAAAAAACCAACGCAAGCAAGTCTCTGTCAACGTGTCAAATTATGGCGCTGTTGTTTGAGAAGTAGCAGTGAACTCACCCAGTGACAGAAGGGGTAGCGAGGCACGCATCGTGTTGTTGCCATCAAGGGTAAAAAAATGGGGTTTACATCATTGGTTTGAGTTTATCTCTCTACATCATGTCATCTTTCTTAAGGTGTTACTCTGTTCGTCATGAACTCAATACACTAGATGCATGCTGGATAGCGGTCGATGTGTGGAGTAATAGTAGTAGATGCAGAAAGTATCGATCTACTTGTCTCGGACGTGATGCCTATATGTATGATCATTGCCTTAGATATCGTCATGACTTTGCGCGGTTCTATCAATTGCTCGATAGTAATTTGTTCACCCACCGTATTACTTGTTATTTTGAGAGAAGCCTCTAGTGAACACTATGGCCCCCGGGTCTACTTCACACCATATTTTTAGCCTTACACTTTTTTTTACTTCATTGCACTTTCCGCCTTCAGATCTCACTTTGCAATCAATCTTGAAGGGATTGACAACCCCTTTATAGCGTTGGGTGCAAGTTCTTTTGTGTTTGCGCAGGTACTTTGGACTTGACCTCGATTCTCCTACTGGATTGATACCTTGGTTCTCAAACTGAGGGAAATACTTACTGCTCCCGTGCTGCATCACCCTTTCCTATTCAAGGGAAAAACCAAGGCAAGCTGAAGAGGCAGCAATCCCTCACTAAAATTTCAAGATAAAATTGTGTTCTCCCCGACCGTGTACCGTTGCGATAGTTCGTTGTTTCAAGACACCACGTGATGATCGAGTGTGATAGACTCAACGTTCACATACAATGGGTGCAAAACAGTTGCACACGTGGAACACTCAGGTTAAACTTGACGAGCCTAGCATGTACAGACATGACCTCGAAACACAAGAGACCGAAAGGTCGAGCATGAATCATATAGTTGATATGATCAACATGGATATGTTCACCATTGAAACTAAACTGAACTCACGTGATGATCGGACTTGAGTTAGTGAATTTGGATCATGTGACACTCAAATGACTAGAGAGATGCCAATTTGAGTGAAAGTTTTAAGTAATATGATTAATTGAACTCATTATCATGAACATAGTCAAAAGATCTTTGCAAATTATGTTGTAGCTTGCGTTGTAGCTCTACTGTTTATGATATGTTCCTAGAGAAAACTTAGTTGAAAGATGATAGTAGCAATTATGCGGACTGGGTCGTAAACTAAGGATTGTCCTCATTGCTGCACAGAAGGCTTATGTCCTTAATGAACCGCTCGGTGTGCTGAACCCCGAACGTCGTCTGTGGATGTTGCGAACATCTGACATACACGTTTTTGATGACTACGTGATAGTTCAGTGCGTAATACTTAAGGCTTAGAATTGAGGCGCCGAAGACGTTTTGAACGTCACAGAACATATGAGATGTTCCAAGAGCTGAAATTGGTGTTTCAGGCTCGTGCCCACGTCAAGAGGTATGATACCTCCGACAAGTTTTTGGCCTGCGAAGTAAGGGAGAAAAGCTCAATCGTTGAGCATGTGCTCAAATTGTCTGAGTACTACAATCGCTTGAATCGAGTGGGAGTTGATCTTCCAGATAAGATAGTGATTGACATAGTTCTCCAAAGTCAATGCCCCCAAGTTACAGAGCTTCGTGATGAACTATAATATATCGGGGATAGATATGATGTCCTTGAGCTATTCATGATGTTTGACACTGCGAAAGTAGAAATCAAGTAGGAGCATCAATTGTTGATGGTTAGTAAGACCACTAGTTCCAAGAAGGGCAAGGGCAAGAAGGGATACTTCATGAAATGACAAACCAGTTGTTGCTCTAGTGAAGAAACCCAAGGTTGAACCCGAACCTGAGACTAAGTGCTTCTGTAATGAGGGGAACGGTCACTGAAGCGAAACTATCCTAGATGCTTGGTAGATGAGAATGCTGGCAAAGTGTGACAGCCCGAGACCGACGTTCCAGAAGATTCCCCTTTCCTTTCCATTTCCGTCGTGTGGGTATTTTTATTTGTTGCATCATCATCGCATCATGCGCATCATCTGCATTGCATCGGCATCTCCGTGCCGCCAGTTTTCAAATCCGTTGTTAGATGCCGGTTCTCGTCGTTGTCCGTTCTGAGCCCGACCGCACACGCACGCGCCCGCGGCATCGTCAAAACCCTGTTTTAAAAGTGTGTTGAAAACTTTCTCTGATCGAGGTGAAACTTGGCATGCGGTCGTGATTAGTTATAGCTAGGCCGCATGTCGAATTTCGTCACGATCGGAGTCCGTCTGGTACCCGAACGGTCGACCGTAGCGACACCGTATTCGGTCTACCGTCGGACGTTTGTCGGTGTTTTAAAATTCGTTGCCGCGCCGCCCGTTCTCCCTCTCGTCTCCGATTATCCACTCTACCCGGCCTCGAAACCATTCCCGCGTTCGGAATTGTCCGAATCCGACCGCACGGTTGGATCCGGAATGAAATTTCGCTAAACCTAGCCCCCCCATTTGTCTATAAATAGTCTCCGTGTGCATTTTTAGACAGCCCCCCTTCCATCTCGGGATCCGCGCCCAAAACCCTAGCCCCCACTCTCTCTCTCTCTCTCCTCCCACCACCCACCAGCCGCCACGGGCCCGCTGAGCCCAGATCGGGCCCAGCCGAGCCCATCTGCCGCCGCCGCTCGCGAGCGTCTCCCGCAGCTACCCGAGGCTGGCTTCCCCAAGCTCGAGGAGCAGCAGTGGCTGCCCCTAGCCGGATCCACCCCATGCGCTGTGCCCCATGCCGCTCCGGCGAGCCGCCGCTTCCCGCCGGCCGGAGCGCCGCCCCTCGGTCCCGCGCGTTGCAGCCGCCCCGCGCCTTGCCTACCCTTGCCCGCCGTCGGTGACCTCGAGGAGGTTCCATGGCCGCCGAAGGTTGACGCCGCCGCCGGGAATGGGGTTCCCGTGCCTGGATCCCTCCTTCCCCACCGGTGCTTTGCCTCCTCGCCATGCCGCGCCCCGCCGCCCTGCTGCCTCCCGCCGGGCTCGACGGCAGCTTCTCTCGGTCCCGATCGGGATCGGGACGAGGCCAGCCCGAGTGCTCCGCCGACCAGGTGGGCCATCGCCCCACTTCGGCCCAGGTCTCGCGCCTCCCCTCCGGCCCAAGGCAGCTCCAGGCAGCCCAGGTGAGAACCCCCCCCCCCACCTGTGTAGCATTAGAGTTAGGTTTTGGCCCGTTAGTTAATTAGGGATTTTTTCGGAGTTTAATTAAAATTCTACATATTAGACTAGATTTTCAAACGTCCGTATCTTTTTAACCGTATGTCGGATCGCGATGAATTAGATATGTATTTCGTGTTGTTATGCGTGTAGATTACGTTGGTGCAACTTGCATATTTGTTTGAGGTCGTTTAGCGTGCCATATGCCTAGAAACGTGTGCTGTCTTTATTGTTTCGTCCCGTAGATATTTTTCGCGCAAGACCGGATTGCTCGTATGCCATAGAATAAATGTTCATGTTTTAGGAACCCCTTTTCCATGTATTTTAGAGTAGGCGTTGGTATTTTTGCGAGTAGAGATTTGCCGCTAGTTTATTTTCCCGTGTATAGGTTTTTATCTCGCATTTACGTGTGGCATTATTTTTGTTATGCAACTCCACATATTTTATATGTTTTCGGGGTAGAAAAATCCATGGGATTTTCTGTGCAATTAGTTTTAGCTTTTGAGTAAATTAGTTCACGCGATATTTTGCCATGTTGCCCTCTTGTCTTTTTCATAGGATTTATTCCGTGCTTCGTTTGATTAAGTTGTCAACTAGACAGTTGTTCTTTGATGTTTACTCTAGCCCCTCGTATTTTTGGTTGCAATAGAAATGCATGTTTAGGTGTGGTTTGATTGCTCTCAAGTTGCTAGAAATAGTGCTGATTTGGAGGAGCTGAAATATTTCTAAGTCTGAAATCTGTTATATTTTGTTGCTGTCTTGTCTTGCTTGTAACTTGTGATCTGTTACTCTTTTGAGGTTGGTGCAATGGAGTTAGTTGTAGCCCTTGTGTTTCTCTAGCATGCTGTGAATTTTCATGTCATTTGGAGCCCTGTAGCTATAGGTTTTGCTGCTGTCAATATGCCTTCAGATTGAAAACTGCAGCTTCATAAACTGTTATTTTCACTAAGTCTGAAATAGTGTGTGAGATGCCATTTTGTGACTTCTTTTCCTAGTGTTCCTTGCTGCCATGCTAGTTGTTGTTAGTTGTTTGTAGTAGTGCTTCTTGCTCTCTTTCGTGTCATGCCTTGGTTGATTATATTTGAGTTGTGTAGCTCGTAGTTGTGGGGTGTAGAAAATGATATGTGGCTGATTTTGGCAGATTGTAGTGATTTCTTGTTTTGCTCGTAGCTTTTGATTCGTAGCTCCGATTTGATCGTGTCCTGCATGAAACTTGCTTATAATCTCGTGTAGTTTCATTTTCTATTGCTGGTTGTTTTTTTTGAAGTGCTCGTGGCCGCCTTTGCACACATATTGCATTCATGCCATCATATCTTGCAGTGTTTATAACTTTTGATCCGTAGCTCCGTTGGAGATGATCTCTATGTGTAAATTGCTTGTAACGACGCGTAGAATCACGTGAACCTATTTGTTTTGCTGTTTAACAACTAAATAAATGTGTTAGTTCAGATCTGGACAGAATTGTAAATTAACATGTGAGGTAGTCTCGGAGATGCTATATGTCATTTTCGACCTCATTTAAAATGCCTAGATAGGTAGTTTAATTGCGCTTCACCTCTTGCCATGTTTAACCACGTTTAATATTGTCGTGTATCTAATCGGGATAGAACTAAATAATAAATGTGGAGTTTCGTCAATATGCAACTCGTTGCATATTGAACTTCACTTACTGTGTAGTGTCTGATTGTGTGAATTGTCATGCCGTGTCCTGCATGTATTCAGCTGCTCATGCATCATTTGTGTTGTGCATCGTGTGGTGAATTTTGTGTATTGATGCTTGTTTCCGGTTTCCCCCGTCTCGATAGAGTTCCGCAGCGTGCCGGATTGTGAGGACCCGTTCGACTACGTCGGTTCGGCTGCTTCACGGAGTCATTCTTCTCCCAAGCGGGATCTCAGGCAAGATGACCATTTCCCCATATACCATTACTATCATTGCCATGCTAGTTTAATGTTTCTACCGATTATGTCTCGTTGCCTACCACATGTTAAATATCAGCCTCTCAACAATGCCATGAAAACCTTCAACCTGTTCACAACCTAGCAAACCACTGATTGGCTATGTTACCGCTTGCTTAACCCTGTGAAGCGTTGCTAGTTGTAGGTGCAGATGCTTCCATGTGATAACATGGGTCCCTTGTTATATAACCCTATTAAATGTTATTTAATTTAATGCACCTATATACTTGGTAAAAGGTGGAAGGCTCGGCCTTTCTAGCCTGGTGTTTTGTTCCACCTTTGCCCCCTTAGTTTCGGCTACCGGTGTTATGTTCCATAATTGAGTGCTCCTAACACGGTCGGGGTTGTTATGGGGACCCCCTTGATAATTCGTTTTAGATTAAAGCTGGTCTGGCAAGGCCCAACATTGGTACTACATTTCCCAACATAATAATTCTGTTAAATTGAAATGCATAGGGAGTTAGCGCTACCCGAGGAGTAATTCCACATAATACAGGGAGGGCCAGTGCTGATGGTGCTGGTCCAAAACAGAGCACTGTGCGGGGCCACCGCAAGGAAACTCGAGGTTTGGCACTCGTATGCGTCGCTCATCCGTCGTGTCCTGAGAACGAGATACGCGGCTCCTATCGGGATCGTCGACACGCCGGACGGCCTTGCTGGATTAGTTTTACCTTTGACGAGATATCTTGTGCATCGGGATTCCGGTGATGCTTTGGGTAATCTCGGAGTTGAGGTTTTCCACTAGGGAATCCGACGAGATCGCGAGCTTCGTGATTGAGGATTTCTATGCGGCTTGTGGTAATTTGTGATGGACTAGTTGGAGCACCCCTGCAGGGTTAAATCTTTCGGAAAGCCGTGCCCGCGGTTATGTGGCAACGTGGAAAACTTTGTTTAACACTGGTTATTAAAACTTGCCAACTGTGTGCGTAACCGTGACTGTCTCTTTCGTGAGGTCCTTCCCCAATCGAGGACACGGTGGGGTTATGTCTGACGTAGGTAGGTGTTCAGGATCATTCATTTGATCATCAATAGTTTACATCCGCTATGCCTAGATCTTCCCCCTCTTATTTCTTGTACTCGTAAGTTTAGCCACCAAATATATGCTTAGCCGCTGCTGCAACCTCACCACTTAACCATGCCTCGCCCATTAAGCTTTGCTAGTCTTGATACGTTTGGAAATGAGATTGTTGAGTCCCCTGTGGCTCACAGATTACTACAACACCAGTTGCAGGTACAGGTAAAGGTTACTTGACGCGAGCGCGTTGATTGTTCATTTGGAGTTGCTTCTTCTTCTTCTTCTTCATCGATCTAGGATGGGTTCCAGGCCGACAGCCTGGGATAGCAAGGATGGACATCGTTCTTCTTTTCTCGTTTGTTTTCGTCCGTAGTCGGACCCTGCTCTTCTTCATGATGATTATGTACTTGTACTATTGTGACTCTGATGTAGCTTGTGGCGAGTGTAAGCCAAGTTCTATACATATATCTCTTCTTTTCAGTACATGTACTTGTAATGATATTCATTCTTGCGACACGACGAGATGCGCTTCTATCCCTGACGAGGCCTTCGTGCCAAATTGAGGATAGGGTCGCATCTTGGGCGTGACACAAAGTCACCGAAAGTATATTGGATATACATGATATTGATGTGTACCTTACTAGTACTCCTAGTAGCACCGGGGTATAAGATATCAGTTCGGTTGCTAAGTGTTAGTAACTCGAAATAAAGGCTACGGAATAAACAGAGACTAGCTAAAGGCGAAGTGACGATGTGTGTTGGAAGTGTTTCCAAGGTATATGTGATCACTATCGCACGCTCCTTCTACTTTCGAGATTAGCGTTGAACCTAAATAAGTGTTATTTGGTGTTTGTGTTGAGCATGAACATGATTAGATCATGTTTATTACAATACGATTATTCATTTAAAGAGAATAATGGTTATTCTATTTGCTTGAATAAATACCTTCAATGGTTTATTGAATCTCGATCGTAGTGATACACATGTTCATAATATTGATGCCAAAAGATACAAAGTATTAATGATAGTATCACTTACTTGTGGCTCTGTCGCTTGAGTCATATTGGTATAAAACGCATGAAGAACCTCCATACTGATGGATCTTTGGGCTCACTCATTTTTGAAACATTTGAGACATGTGAACCATGTCTATTGGTGTAAACGCATGAAGAAACTCCATGCAGATGGATCGTTTGGACTCACTTGATTTTGAATCACTTGAGAATGCAAATATGCCACATGGGCAAGATGACTGAAGGCCTCGTTTTCAGTGAGATGAAACAAGATAGTAACTTATTGGAAGTAATGCATTTTGATGTATGCAGTTCAATGAGTGCTGAGGCACGCAGTGGATATCGTTAAGTTCTTACTTTACGGATGATTTGAGTAGATACTGGTATATTTACTTGATGAAACACGAGTCTGAATTATTGAAAGGTTCAAATAATTTCAGAGTGAAGTTGAAGATCATCGTGACAAGAGGATAAAATATCTACGATATGATCGTAGAGATGAATATCTGAGTTGCAAGTTTGGTACACATTTAAGACAATGTGGAAATTGTTTCACAACTAATGCCACCTGGAACACCATGGTGTGATGGTGTATCCAAACGTCATAGTCGCGCCCTACTAGATATGGTGCATACTATGATGTCTCTTATCAAATTACCACTATCGTTTTGGGTTAGGCATTAGAGACAACCGCATTCACTTTAAATAGGGCACCACGTAATTTCGTTGAGATGACACCGTATGAACTATGGTTTGGAGAAACCTAGGCGGTCATTCCTTAAAAAGTTTGGGGCTGCGACGCTTATGTGAAAAAGTTTTAGCGTGATAAGCTCGAACCCAAAGCGGATAAATGCATCTTCATAGGACACCCAAAATAGTTGGGCATACCTCCTATCTCAGATCCGAAATCAAAGTGTTTGTTTCTAGAAACGGGTCCTTTCTCGAGAAAAAGTTTCTCTCGAAAGAATTGAGTGGGAGGATGGTGGAACTTGATGAGGTTACTGAACCATCACTTCAACCAGTGTGTAGCAGGGCGCATGAAGTTGTTCTTGTGGCGCCTAGACCAATTGAAGTGGAAGCTGATGGTAGTAATCATGAAGCTTCAGGATCAAGTTACTACAAACCTCGCAGGTTGACAAGGTCACGTACTGCTCCAGAGTGGTACGATAACCCTGTCTTGGAGGTCATGTTGTTGGACAACAATGAACCTACGAGCTATGGAGAAGCGATGGTGGGCCTGGATTTCGACGAATGGGTGGACACCATGAAATCCGAGGTAGGATCCATGTATGAAAACAAAGTGTAGACTTTGGAAGAACTACTTTGATGGTCATAAGGCTGTTGGGTACATATGGATTTTTAAAAGGAAGACGGACGATGATGGTAAGTGTCACCATGAAGAAAGCTCGACTTATCGCAAAGATGTTTCCGACAAGTTCAAGGAGTTGACTACGATGAGACTTAGTCACTCGTAGTGATGTTAAGAGTCTATTGGAATTATGCTAGCAGTTGTTGCATTATTTATGAAATCTTGCAGATAGGACGTCAAAACATTGTTTCCTCGATGGTTCCTTTGAGGAAAGGTTGTATGTGATACAATCAGAAGGATTTTTCGATCCTAAAGGATGCTAACAAGTATGCAAGCTCCAGCGATCCTTGTATGGACTGGAGCAAGCATCTCGGAGTTGGAATATACGCTTTGATGAGATGATCAAAGTTTTTGGTTTTATACAAAGTTTATGATAAACTTGTATTTCCAAAGAAGTGAGTGGGAGAACCATAGAATTTCTAATAAAGATATGTCGTTGACATATTTTGATCGGAAATAATGTAGAATTTCTGGAAAGCATAAAGGGTTGTTTAAAAGGAGTTTTTCAAAGGGAAACCTGGATTAAGCTACTTGAACGTTGAGCATCAAGATCTATAGAGATAAATCAAGACGCTTGATAAAACTTTCAATGAAATGCATACCTTGACAAGTTTTTGAAGGAGTGCAAAATAGATCAGCAAAGAAGGAGCTCTTAGCTATATTGTAAGGTGTGAATTTGAGTAAGACTCAAAGCCCGACCACGGGAAAAGAAAGACAAAGGATGAAGGTCATCCCCTATGCATTAGTCGTAGGCTCTATAGTATGCTATGATGTGTACCGCACCTCATGTGTGCCTTGCCATGAATCTGTCAAGGGGTACGAAAGTGATCCAGGAGTGGATTACTGGACAGCGGTCAAAAGTTATCCTTAGTAACTACTGGACTAAGGAAAAAAAAATCTCGATTATGGAGGTCATAAAAGAGTTTGTCGTAAAGGGTTACGTCAATGCAAGCTTTGACACTAATTCAGATGACTTTGAGAAGTAAACCGAATTCGTATAGCAGAGCAATCATTTGGGATAGTTCCAAATGGCATGTTGGTAGCAACACCTACAGGAAGACATAGAGATTTGTAAAGCACACTCAGATCTAAAAGGTTTGGACCTGTTGACTAAAACCTCTCTCACAAGCAAAATATGATCAAACCCCAGAGCTATATGGGTGTTAGATTCATTACAATCACATAGTGATGTGAACTAGATTATTGACTCTAGTGCAAGTGGGAGACTGTTGGAAATATGCCCTAGAGG
The DNA here is from genome assembly GCF_904849725.1 of Hordeum vulgare subsp. vulgare. Lineage (NCBI taxonomy): Eukaryota > Viridiplantae > Streptophyta > Magnoliopsida > Poales > Poaceae > Hordeum > Hordeum vulgare. The sequence continues at coordinate 493,598,863 of NC_058518.1, read as the reverse complement.
CAATAATAAATTGGTTACTATTACATTTCCTTATTCATGATAATCATTTATTATCCATGCTATAATTGTATTAATTGGAAACTCAAATACATGTGTGGATACATAGACAACACACTGTCCCTAGTGAGCCTCTAGTTGACCAGCTCATTGATGAAAGATGGTCAAGGTTTCCTGGCCATAGACAAGTGTTGTCACTTGATAACGGTATCACGTCATTAGGAGAATGATGTGATGGACAAGAATGTAGCATATGATCGTGTCAGTTTATTGCTACGGTTTTCTGCATGTCAATGTATCTGTTCCTGTGACCATGAGATCATGCAACTCCCGGACACAAGAGAAATACCTTGTGTGTATCAAATGTCGCAACGTTACTGGGTGACTATAAAGGTTCTCTACATGTATCTCCGAAGGTGTCTGTTGGGTTAGCATGGATCAAGACTGGGATTTGTCACTCCGTATGACGGAGAGGTATCTCGGGGCCCACTCGGTAATACATCACAACAAGCCTTGCAAGCAATGTGACTAAGGAGTTAGTCATGGGATCTTGTATTATGGAATGAGTAAAGAGACTTGTCGGTAATGAGATTGAACTAGGTACAGAGATATCCACGATCGAATCTCGGGCAAGTAACATACCGAAGGACAAAGGGAACAACATACGGGATTAACTGAGTCCTTGACATAAAGGTTCAACCGATAAAGATCTTCGTAGGATATGTAGGAGCCAATATGGGCATCCTGGTCCTTCTATTGTTTATTGATCGGAGAGTGTCTCAGGTCATGTCTGCATAGTTCTCGAACCCGTAGGGTCTGCACACTTAAGGTTCAGTGACATTTCGGTATAGTTGAGTTATAGGTGTTGGTGACCGAAGGTTGTTCAGAGTCCCGGATGAGATCCTGGACGTCACGAGGTGTTCTGGAATGGTCCGGAGGTAAAGATTGATATATAGGAAATCCTGTTTTGGTCACCGGAAAAGTTTTGAGCTCATCGGTAGTGTACCGGGAGTGTCGGGAGGGTACCGGGGGACCACCGGGAGGGGTGTGACGACCCAAAGGCTTCATGGGCTGTGAGAGGAGGTATACCAGCCCCTAGTGGGCTGGTCGAAGCCTTCCCTAAGGTCCCATGCGGCTAGAGTGGAGGAATAAGGCAAAAAGGCCAAAGGTGGAAAGAGTTTCCAAGTGGGAAGGAAGGAATCATAATCCTACTAGGATTGGAGGAGGACTCCTCCTCTCCTCCCCACTTAGGCCGACCCAAAGGGGCAAACCCTAGGGCGCATCCTCCTCCCTCCCTCCTCCTATATATACTAGAGGTATTGAGGGTTTTTGCATACACAGAAATCAGCCATGCCTCTCTCTCCCTCTAGATATGTTTCTCCTCTAGTCTAGTTCGACGGTGCTTAGGCGAAGCCCTGTTGGATTAGTTCACCACCACCACCACCACGCCGCCGTGCTGGAGAACTCATCTACCTCTTCACCTCTCTTACTGGATCAATAAGGTGGTGATCGTCATTGAATTATACGTGTGCTGAACGCGGAGGCGTCGTCCGTTCGGCACTAGATTGGGATGGATCGTGATGGGATTGTGGGATGGGTCGTGATGAGATCGCGGGACGGGCTGCGATTTGGATCGCGAAGATGTTCCACTACATTAACCACATTATATACACTTCTGCTTAGCGATCTATAAGGGTATGTAGATTCACTCTCCCCTCTCGTAGATGATCATCACCATGGATAGGTATTGCATGTGCGTAGGAAAGTTTTTGTTTCACATGCAACGTTCCCCAACAATCCGCCCTCAACCTATGCACTAGTAGCATGTAAAATGTATAATTTGGGCCAGTTCCCAAATTATACAGGAAGTTCTCCCTACCAACCAGGACACCGACAAGAAAGTAGAGAAGAACATCCTTCTCCTTCCAAGTTAGATGTGATCCACACGTATAGTGTGTCGTGTCAATTAATTTCCATAATTCACTCAAAGAAACGAAATAAGTTGTAAATTATAATTTAACAAAATTAGTATATGGATGAACACCAACTATTTTTAAATATAGAATGCAAATTACTTGACAAATATGGTTGACAGACTTACATGAAGGTAAAACAGGAAGCATATCGACATCCACCGAAATGTCGATGTTACCTCGCATATTATCTTCTGGATGAAGATCGAAGGTTATTTTCATACCCTCCTGAAATCCATATGCCTCGCAAAGATCTTTCCAATTTGGGCACCCTATTTCTATGTTATAAACTGCATTCATTACTTTTATCACAAATGTGTGACCATGTATAGTCCTCAAGTTAGCTCTTTTCATCTCCATACTCTCATGGTCTTCGAAACCGAGCCTTTCCAACACATACCTTCTTGCTTGGCAAGGGAGGAACTAGTCGAATTGTATAAAACACAAATTACACGTTGAAGCAAAGAAACAGAAGTAATACATGCTTAATTATGAAAAAAACACTTGTCATCGTTGCGTACCACAGAAACTTCGAAGGTCTCGTCAAGCTTGATGCTGAAGAACATGTCGTCTCGCAAGTGAGGCATGCCCCATAAATCCCGATAGTCGCTGCAATATTCACACTCCCAATAATCATCGTCAGATATTTCCTGTTTTAATGTGGTAATTTAGCTTATAATCCATGAAACATGTTTGTAAATGCGTAAACAACAACCTTGACACTATATCTACTGAATTGAACATCTACATATAAACAGAAGCATGAATAATAAAAGGGGGACTATATTTGGTCGGAATGTTGATTCATTCCCCTTTCCGGCAATTCCTCGGCACTCAATATGTCCTAGTTTCTAGAACAAGTCATGCCAAAATTCACGGAAATTTTCGACATGGTCTTTGCTAAAAAGTGGACATATGGAGCGCCTAAAATTTGTCGGAACGAAAATGAATCAACATTCCGGCAAAAAATAGGCCACTCGAACATTCCGGCAAAACAGAGGATATTTTTAATTTGCGTGACCATGGCAGAAATGACCAACATTACTGAACGGAGTACTTAATTAACACAAAACAATATGTGATGAATTAACACAAACTTAGCAAGCAAAATTAATACCAATAGCAATCAAATGACAAAAAAACAAATTTAACCTAGCACACTAGCTAACCTATTTCTTCTTCTCCTCCTCTTCTTCTTCCTTTTCTTCTCTTATTCTTCTTTTCTTCTCCGCTTCTTCTTCTCCTCTTTTTCTTCTACTTCTCCTCTCCTCTTCTTCTTATTCTTCTTCTCCTTCTTCTTTTCTTCTCCCCCTCTTCTTATTTTCCTTTTTCCTATTCTTATTTTCTTCTTCTCCTCTTTCTCTTCTTCTTCATTTTCTTCTCTTCTTCTTCTTCTTCTTCTTCTTCTCATCTCCGCTTCTTCTTCTCCCCTTTTCTACTTCTCCTCTTCTTCTACTTCTCCTCTTCTTCTCCTCTCCTTCTCTTCTTATTCTCCTTCTTCTTCTTCTTCTTCTTTTCTTCTCCTCCTCTTCTTATTTTCCTTTTTTCTATTCTTATTTTCTTGTTTTTATTCATCTTTCTTCTTCTTCTAACCCTAACCTATTCTAAATATTACTAACCCTAATAATCTAGCACTAACCTAATAACAATAGCAATTAAATGACAAAAAAAATTGTAAATATTTTTCTTCTTCTCCTCTTTCTCTTCTTCTCCTCCTCTTCTTCTTCCTTCTCTTCTCCTCTTCTTCTTCCTTTTCTTCTTCTCCTCTTCTGCTCCTCCTCCTCCTCTTCTACTTCTCCTCCTATTCTTCTTCCTTTTCTTCTCCTCTTCTTCTTCTCCTCCTCCTCTTCTTCTCCTGATCTCTAACTACACCACAACATGGGGAGGAGGGGGCGGGGGCATTCGATGCGAGTGACAAAGGCATGGGGAGGAGGGGGGCTTACCGAAGCAGGAGGGGAGGGGGTCGAAGGCGCGCGCAGGGACGGGCAGGGAGGGCTCCGGCGGGTGGCGGCAATGACACATGAGCACGCGGGGGAGAGGAGGGAGAGGGAAGGAGTGGAGGGAGAGTTAGGGGATTTTGGAGCCGACACAGGAGCACGCATACCAGTAGCGTTTTTTTTGGAAAAGTGCTACTGTTAAGCGGGGCCCAATAACAGTAGCGTTGATTCCCCAAGAGCACTACTGCTATTCTACTTAGCAGTAGCGCTTTTTCCAAACGCGCGCAGCTACTAATGCTACCATCAGTGGGCTCGTTAGGCCACGTTTATAAGTAGCGATGTTTACATATCAAGCGCTACTGTTAAGGCCATGACCAGTAGCGTGGCGGATCCAGCGCTACTGCTAAGTAGCAGCTCGTGCCATATTCCAGCGCTACTATTAGGCTCCTACCTATAAGGGTTTTCCTACTAGTGGTCCTACTCTTGTTGTATTGATTAAATAATATGAAGTACAATTCTGATCTACCTCGAGATCGACTATCGTGGTCTAAAACCCTAATCGTAATGAGCTTAATGTGTTCCAGAACTATGCCCCCTGGTTTATATAAACACACACTGAGGCTAGGGTTACACAAAGTCGGTTACATCAAGAAAGAAATATGTTGATTAATATGTCGCCTTGGATTGTATGCCAAGTCTTCGAAAGAGTCCATCTTGATTGTAATACCACCAACGATTATCGAACGACTCAGGACTTCGGGCCATGAGAATAGATAAACGGCCTGATGACCCCTTAGTCCCGGACTCCCTCAACCGCGAACAAGTTAGTGGTTACTAAACCTTAGAGCATCTACAGCTGAACCCCTCAAACCCGCCTCAAACGCTCGGGCAACTCGCCCGTCACTCACCGGTAAAAAAAAAAGTTGACCCAGCCGGACTCCCCATACACATCTCAAACGTTCAGACTGACCGGCACCTCTCATATCCATCTCAAATATGAGGACAATATGAAGGCTCGCGGACGCGCTGGGGCACACCCGGTGAGTCCATCACGTAGGACGCGACCCACCCTAGACCACCTTTTTCTTTCTTTATTCATTATTTTCTCTCTCTCTTCTTTTCCACCAACCCAGCCCTCTAGGGCACTTGGGGCGTTCGACGTTATTTCTGCATGCACAAACCCACAGGTTAGCCTCTCTCCTCTCTCTCTTCCCTTTCTCTGCTGGGCTCATCCATGTGCATGTAAAAAATGAATATCTCTCCTCTCTCTCACCGCATGTGTTCGTCTCGATGGGGTGGCAGCTGAAAAAATTCTCGCACCGGTGAAAAAATTTCGTCGGAGCAACCACGTGAGGCTGAAAAAATGCCTCCCGAAGGGCACAATGGCTCAAGATGTGCGCACAACGCGCGACGGCTAAAATAACATTTACAACAACGAAATAGCAATTTTTTACGTGCAACAAAATGCTGGCTCCAACGCCCGCTATAAAATATTGCGCGCATGAGCCGCTCTAACAGGCGCTGCAAAAAAGGCACGGGCTGAGCACAAATAACATTTGACACTCAAACAAAACCAAAAAGATCGAACACATAAAAAATAAATCAATAATAAATAGTTCAATTTTACTTACAACTTGAATAAATAGTTTATCTTTCAATACAACAAAACTATACCTAATAATAAAGCGGCTATTGCTTCCGTCGGAAAACCCACCGCAGCATTTTTATAAAAAAAGCCCCTGTAATTTTTGTTATTCAACTCCCGCTCCATCATTTATCTGCAACGCAAAAGGAAAAAAACGATTCGCTATAAAAATTATATAATATTCATCGATACAGAGCCTGGCGATTGGTGGCGAAGACCCTTCTGCATATGAGCTAGGTAGCCGAGTAACCATCCGATGATTGACGCCATTAAGAGGTCATCATGCCCTTCATATAATAATCAGCACTCTAGCAGAGAATACGAGGACTCACAAACTACAAGACGTGCAGTTGGCTGACGCTAAGTCGTGGGGACTCCCTACGTACGCAGCTATCCGGCGACCACCTGCGTACACATCCATCTGTCCCGCTGACCGGCGTCATTAGCAGGTCATGATGCTCAATGATCTGGAGGAGAACATGAAGGCCGGCCTGAAATATAACACGACTCCTTTTTTTGTGCGTAAGACGTGTTCCATGTTTTCTTGCAGTTCGTCATTGTCAGGTAAACATAGATGCATGACGCTCGCCTGCAGTTCGTCATTGTCAGGTAAACATAGATGCATGACGCTCGCCTGCAGTTCGTCATTGTCAGGTAAACATAGATGCATGACGCTCGCCCACTATCATGCGTATGCACGTCCGCAAAATCAGGCAGGATGATTTCTCTCTTACTGTCTTACACGCGTCCCACACGCCCACCTGAGAGCTATGCACTGGTACGTACATCACAACCAACACATATAGCCGCCGCCACACCATTCGTCGTCGCGGTCGACCTCAATCGCCACCGTTGCCGATCACAACCCATCCGCCTCCGCGGCCGTACCTCTCCCCACTCACTGCCCCTATTGCGGCGCTCGAGCACATCGCGTCGACCCTGGTCCACCCTGGCATGTGCCTAGGCCGCTGCCACACCACTCGCTGCCGCGTCCGATCTCAACCACCACTGTTGCCGATCTCATCCCACCCGCCTCCGCGGCCGTACCTCTGCCCGCTTGCTGCCCCCGTTTCGGCGCTCGAGCACAGCTTCTGGATCAAATCAAGGCGACAACTACAGTGATTGGGGATGATGCGTCTGCTCGATGCAGAACGGCGGCGGCGCGCGAATAAGGCGCGGCGGAGCGAAGTACTTCCAGGTGGAGGCGGGCCTCCATGGCTCACACGGGGAACTCCAAGGTTATGACGCGTCAACGGCGACTCCTTATGGCCAGATAGAGGCGCCAAACCTTGCTCTCCTCATCGTATCCCCTCCTCTGGCGGGAACTCATCATCTGCCAAGCATCGGCAAGAAATTTTGTTTTGTGAGGATTTGTTTGCTGATGAATGAATGTATTGAATGTAAGATTGTATTGTTGTAGAGACAGAGAATGGAACACCACCTTCAGTTTGTCATCTGATCCCACATTCTCTACCCCATGAGTGAAATAAGATAACAGTCTATTGATCAATTCACGTAGCTTCCTTGTTTTGCTTTGCTTGTCCCGCTCAATTTCTCATCATGGTGGATTAACAATGTACGCGTTAATTTCTCAACAAAATAGGATAGGACTGACTACAATAGTTAGTTAGCTTATTATTTTAATAAAACAATTAAAAGCATGTGGTATTTTTTTTCTCCCGTTGCAACGCACGAGCCCTTTTGCTAGTAGTTTAACAATACAACATCAAACATACAAACCACTCGTTTTATCGGCCATGCCCATCACTCCTCGCAAAATTATGGAAATAAATGTATTATTTTTAAAAGAAAAATAGCCAAGCAGCCGACCGCCCGACCCGAGCACGTCGTCTCCCTTCCTCGAGTCCAAATCGAATCGATCCCCTTTTCCCCAAACGTAGCGCTAGCTGAAGGCTCCGGCGGCGGCGAGCGATTCTAGGTCCGGCTCCGGCGGCCGGCCCTCTCCTGCCTCTCCCTCGGCCCCTCCCCTCCAGCCGGCCATATCCCTCCCCTGCCCTCGGCCTCCGCGGCTCCGCCAGTTCGCCTCCGACTTCTCCCACGGGCCACGGCCCCGCTTCTCCTGCGGAATCCTCTCCGGTAAGGATATCCTCCACCTCACCCCCCCCCCCCCCCCCCCCGCGCGCCCCTCTTTTCCTAGGGTTTTATTGTCGGCGTTAATAATTGGTGGATTTTAGGTTCATAATTTTAGGGTTTCATTAGTTTTAGGGTTGTTCTTTAAGATCCGCCCACAGATTTGAGGGTTGTCCCTTAAGGTCTCAAACATACCAGCAGTTTGGAGATCGTACAGGCATGTTTGTATATCAGTAACTACTAACAGAATTTCTCCCACAAAGCTTTAGATTAACCCATTGCATACTAGTATTTTATTAGCGGTGTCCCAAATCCTATCTGTAGTTCTTGCCTTTTTGGGAGCCCCTATCCGGGCACTACATATTTGTTGTGATTGAGCTGACCGTCCTCTTCAACAACTTCTCTTCTAGGTCTAGCCTGTCGAGGGGAAGACTAGGGACAAAATAATGGTGAGTTCATTTAACCTCCTGTTAAGCTGCTAGGCAATCTTAAATTTGCAATTTATTTTCGGCATTGGTCTCATGCCTTTTTTCTAAATGGTGCCACTTCACAGGCAAGCCTTGCTGATTCTTTCTTGGCCGATCTTGACGAACTTTCAGACAATGAAGCCTACCCTGTGAGTTGATCTCTGTGTCTACTGTGTAACCATGTTTTATAGGGATATATTTGCAGGCAATTCCATAATCTATTGTCAAACTTTTCAGGAAGAAGACAATGCTGAGGCAACGGGTATGGATGAGGATGGTGACGATGATATGCCTGACCTCGAGTCTCTTAATTATGATGATCTTGACAGCGTCTCAAAACTGCAGAAGACACAGCGTTATAGTGACATAATGCAAGTATGTGATCAAACTCGTAAATCTCCACTAACTTCATACCTTTCTCTCTTGCATGGTTCTAAGTTTATCTTGCAAAAATGTATAACCTTATTTGTGTGGTTAGGGTAATCAGCCAGTTATAAGATGCTGCCCAATGTTTTCCACCAGAATAGTGTTTACTAGTTCGAAAAGAAATCTTAAATAACACATATTATGTGGATATCGAAGACACACTCAGTTGATTGTTCTTTTCATGTCTGCTTCCCGAATATTACTTTAGATGTTCGTAGGGTGCAAATGGAGATATTTAGTGTACATAATAAACAAAAAAGACCAACCAGAGACTAGTCACTTGGGACCCTTTTTTAATGTAGTAAGACGACCTGATCACCTGCAGAGGCTAGGCCTCAAATGCAGGTCGGCAGCGATGCAACGTGCACGCTCGTGCTGCTAGCAAACTGAGCAATCCTCAGTTTATGCTCAACGTCACAAATGGTTCATGTGGAAAATATGGTCCATTCATTTTGAGTTCATCTGTGTATTAGCCTTAGTCTGCAAAAATCTTCAACTCACCCCAAGCATGACATTAGATTAATAGACAGTCTCATTTTTTCGTGTGCAGAAAGTTGAAGGAGCACTTGACAAAGACACATATTTGTCTAATCAAGGGTTCATCCTGGAGGAGGATCCAGAGTACCAGCTTATTGTAGATTGCAATGCCTTATCAGTAGATATTGAGAATGAGCTCATTATAATACATAATTTCATCCGTGACAAGTATAGGCTGAAGTTTCCTGAACTGGAATCGCTTGTTCATCATCCGATTGATTATGCCCGTGTTGTTAAGAAGATTGCAAATGAGATGGATATAACACTAGTAGATCTGGAAGGGCTTTTACCTTCTGCGGTTATAATGGTTGTCTCTGTGACAGCATCGACAACTAGTGGGAAGCCTCTTTCTCAGGAGAATTTGGTAAAAACCATTGAAGCATGTGACAGAGCCCTTAATCTTGATGCTGCAAAGAAGAAGGTGCTTGATTTTGTAGAGGGTAGAATGGGTTACATCGCACCAAATCTATCTGCAATAGTTGGCAGTGCTGTTGCTGCAAAATTGATGGGAATTGCTGGTGGTTTGGGAGCACTTGCAAAAATGCCTGCTTGCAATGTTCAGCTACTTGGAGCAAAGAAGAAAAATCTTGCTGGATTTTCTAGTGCCACGTCTCAGTTTCGTGTTGGCTATCTTGAACAAGCCGAAGTATTTCAGAGCACCCCTCCAGCCCTGAGGACCCGTGCTTGCAGGGTTATAGCTGCAAAGGCAACTCTAGCAGCAAGAATTGATTCAACTAGAGGTGATCCAACTGGAAAAGCTGGTCGCAACTTGTTAGAAGAAATTCGCAAGAAGATCGAGAAGTGGCAAGAACCGCCTCCCGCAAAGCTTCCAAAACCACTTCCTGTTCCAGACTCTGAACCTAAAAAGAAGAGAGGGGGTCGCCGCCTTCGAAAAATGAAAGAAAGGTAAGATATTCTCAACCTAATTTATGTTTTTTGCAAATAAACATGTTGAACAAACTCATGCTTATTTTTGCCTTGAACTACTTACTAATTTGCATTCCATGCTGAAACTTGATTCATCACATAAACATTATGGTATCTTGACATAATTTTGGGAACTTGGTTCTGCAGATATGCCGTGACTGATATGATGAAGCTTGCAAACCGAATGCAGTTTGGTATACCAGAGGAAAGCTCATTAGGTCAGTTGGTTTTGACAGGGATGCTGGAATGACATTTCGTTAGTTAGTTTAGTTTCACTTTACCTTAATATTGACATGATCACATCTTCTTATCACCAGGTGATGGTTTGGGGGAAGGTTATGGCATGCTTGGGCAGGCCGGAAGTGGGAAACTACGTGTCTCAGCTGCGCAAAACAAACTTGCTGCCAAAGTGGCAAAGAAGTATGCCTCCTTAATTCTTCCCACAGTATTTTATTTTCTTCCTTTCTGTTCCTTGCCATTTTTTTTATGTTAAAGCATAAAGCACATGACTAGTACTTGGCTCCGCAATGGAGGTTTTATGCCCTGTTACTCCCCAAAACATGGTATAACTTGTAGTGTAGTGTGTTCTTTCTAACTGTTTCTAAAGTCAATACAAGCTGTTTCAAACTATTAGAGGAAAAATGTGCAAATCATTGGAACTTAGATCCTCAATTTTAAGCCATCAAGGCATACATGAACAAGAATTAGTTCTCACAGCTTTCTTTTCACCGTGTTTATACCCACCTTGATTCCGACTTCCCGGAGTTTAATATTTTCAATGTAGTGCTTTATGCTTTATACCATCCTCATATCTATCTTTCCCTGCACATTTAGGCATTTGCGCGTATTTTTTTATGTTACGGATTATTTGCACCATGTACCAGTTCCAGTAGCCTGGTAGGCAATCGTTATGCTGCAGTAACTAACTCTCTTAAGCATCTTCACGTTGTTGTTTATAATTCGATTCTTGGCCTCTTTTATGAGATCATGCACTGCAATCTCTCTGTCTCTCTGATTCCATATTACTTTCTAATATCAGATTCAAGGAGAGGAGTTATGGTACCGGTGGCGCAACATCTGGACTGACATCTAGTTTGGCCTTTACACCAGTTCAGGTGAGTTTATTTTCCCCTGGTTCCTTATGCATGATATTTGTCTGATCCAGTTGTGGAACAGGGGATTATGGCTACAGTGCTGCCTACTCTAGATCGCTACGTAATTTTTTATCTTGTAGTATTTGCTTACCTTTTGCTTGTGCTGCTCATGTTTGAGGGATCGGAAAAGATAGTTTAACCTGTTTTTTTTTGGTTACCTTTTTTGCTGCATTACTATAAAGTTCCTAGATTTTGCTTCTGTGAAGTCATCGTGAACAATATAGTTTGATGTGTTGGTGGTTTTACCTATGCTACCGTTCATCCTTGCATAATCAAGCGCTGGATGGTTTGCTGTTGTTAGCCTTTTATACATTTAGCACCTTGTGTATAGATAGATGGTAATCAGCGTTTAGATTACTACTTTAGTTTTCTAAACGCTCTTATATTAGTTTACAGAGGGTTGTAGCATCTTGGGTGTCATTATATATACCTTTTCAGTCGGTTATTGCTATTTTTAAACATAAACAGTTTAACCTAAGTTCCATGGCATCAATCCCTCCTTGTTTCTAATATGCCATTGTTTTCACTTGCAGGGAATAGAGCTGTCAAACCCACATGCGCACGGGAACCTTCTTGGAAGCGGAACCCAGAGCACCTATTTCTCCGAGACGGGCACATTTTCTCGGATCAATAATAGGCCATGAGTGACTGAGGTTGGAATCTAATCTGAAGATGAAAAGGGAGTGTGAGATTAAAAGAGAGGATTGTTTCTTGGTCTCATTCGGCACACAACGCCCAACATCTCTTGGGATTCATGCACTTGCACAAAGTCAGCTTGTATTCTCAGTTGTACCGCGGGGGCTGGGTTTGTAATGTAAGCACAGAAAGCGCACCAGAACATGACAAGGTCTGAAGTCAGGCGTTACCTATGTTTGGAGCGTGGATAATCTTTTCTTTCTAGAGAACCCATTGGAACTGAATTGTTGAACTAGCATAGGCATGCTGCTGGATCATTCCATACCACAATGCGAGTTGAGCTCGAGATGCATACTTGTTGTTTTCTTTTCCTGTGGAATTGTTGAAGTGCTTCATGGCAGGCTGCGGTGTTTGACAATGGTATGTGTTGTAATTAAGCATGATCATGTAACAAGTTCCTGTCCGCTCCCCTTCCCTTTGCGCAAGCTGCCGTGCCTAAGGTCGTGTTGGGATTCATGGTGTTATTTTTTTCTTTTGAGGATGTCTGTCTATCATCTGCCTGGCATGGTTGTGCCGGAGCTTCACCAGCTCCAGCGCGTTGAGGATGATGCCTTCATGGCCGTGACGAACGCCAAGACCTGTTTTGCTAACATAACATCATCGAACACTTGCAAGTAACGAAAGCCTTGCCCTTCCTTCATTTTTGAGTCCAACATTTTCTCCCATTACTGCCAATGCATTCCTTGCTTATCTAGTGATCCAGCACACCACACCATAAGTGGGGTGGATTGTATTGGCACACGTCGTCTCGTAAGTTTCTTCTGTAGCCCTAGCCCACAACGATTTGCATGAAAAGGTTCACCACACCCACCGGGTTACAAAGTATTTTCTTTAGAGAACCTTATCACGAGGACGGTGGTTCCTGCATTTCACTAAGAAAACGTGTCCTTTTTCTTCTTCTGTTTGTAGATTCTCACTCCATTTTTCCTAATTAAAATTGCAAAACTGGAAGTATATAACAATGACAATTTTACACACCAAACATGTAAATAGTAGGTACTCCCTCCGTTTCTAAACATAAGTTTTTTCAGAGATTTCAATACAGACTACATACAGATGAATATAGACATATTTTATAATGTAGATTCAACCATTTTCCTTTGTATGTAGTCTATATCAAAGTCTCTAAAATGACTCATGTTTAAAAACGAAGGAGTAACAAAAACAATAATAGAAGTAACAATAATTTTTAGGCTAGTTTTGGCAAAAGGTACTAGTACAGTAACGATTTGGAGAACGCTAAGAGAGATCAAACATAAAAAAAAACGGTGTTGTAGTTGGCTGACGTGCGATCTTGCAGGAAAGGATACTTGAAAAACGATTAGCACCGAAGATATTGTACAAGGGCATGATTGGATTCCGTTTTTCACACTTTTACACCTATAAAAAGTACAGACCTCAATGGTCGTTTTCATTTTCTGGTTGAAAATCACACGTGGCTGAAAATCACACTTGTAAAAGTAATACGGCTGTATAAATTTACCCTATTTCAAGCGAAGCCAGAGCATCTCTAACAGACGCAAAAAAAAAGACCATGTGCGTGCTAAAAACTGGTGTTTCTGTGTGTCAGAGGCAAAAAACGTGCTCCAGCAGAGGCTGTAAAATAGGACACGTATAAAAAGCGTCAGCGCCCGCGCTGTAAATATTGGACGTGCTGGCTTTCAGGCCGTAAATTTGGGACACCGGATCGCGCACGCTTCACAATTTACATTGCGTGTTTTTTTTGAGTGCATGTTCTTTGGCATTTGAAAAAGCAATGTTGGTCCACACGCAATAAAAGTGCTACAATGACACGATAAAACTGTTATTGCGCGCGTAACTTTTATGCGGCTGTTGGAGATGCTCTAATCTACAACGCTTTGAAGTAGTGTGTTCGTTTTGAATTAGTGTTACGTTGTAGTACAATATTGAAAATAAAACAGTGTCAGGCATTGGCCTTGCACGTCTGCTAGTCCAGCTACCCGACTGATACACACTGCCACGGTAGGCAGTACAAAGTCATGTCATACTAAGATGGCGTCCATTTCCATTTGTGCACCGTGGCTAACATACACATGTGATTTGGATAGCATCCATCAGCTTCAGCAAACCTCTTGCAGTACCGCTTCTAGAAACTATCGGTTGTGCTCTGATACGCCATGCACTATAGATTCGCTAACAAGCGCAATTGCCGGATGATTGATTCAGCACCAAGTTTAAAATGTCCCATTTTGGGCATTTACGCCGGCGCGCAACAAAATCGATAAAAACAAAACAAAAATGTACGGTCGAGGGATTCCGACCGCAAGACAAAGAGGCAAGAAAACCTGCACAGAGAAACGAGAAGCAGCCAAGGTTGGGCAAAATAAAAAAAAATGATCCAAAAGCGCACCTAATTCACAAAATGAACCGTCTCCGAAAAAAATCATTCGTCTGACCCTTTTTTATGATATCTTTAGCTTAGACGTCACACTACACTATGTGACGCCTGATATTACGTTGTATGGTGTTCGAGACCTACTGTGACGTCTAAGTCTTAGACCTACAGTGTGGCGCCTGATTGTCGGGCGTCACACAAAAGGATCAGTTGAGTGAATATTTTTTAAACGCGGTCCAGTTTGTGAAATACTTTTGTCCATGGATCAAATTCATCAATTTTGCCCCAAGGTTGGGGCTTGATCACATCAACTCAACATCAGGGCCATTTATGTGCTGGAAAGAAAAGGAGTAACTGATTCACTAGCAAGTTTACAGTTAACGTTCCGTCTTCAGCATTTACGTCGGCATGAAGCAAATCAACAAACAAATTAATACAGTCCAGGAGTTCTGAATTGTGACAGCAAACGAAAACGAAAGAGGGCATGAAACCTGCACAAGGAAAGGAGCGACAGCCAACGCTGGGGCAGGCTTTATCAAAGCAGTTCACCATCAGGAAAAAAAGAAGAAGCATTTCTTGCCTCCAAGATGAAGTCCAGGCATTGCTCAAGAAAAAGAAAAGATGAAGTCCAGGCTGAACTGCAAATAGTTCATGCAAACTGGAGGCAAACTACAGTTATACCTTGGCCTGAGAAATTGTTTGATACACCAGATTAAGTGATACCGACACTCAGAACCATATATATCAATTCGTGTGGCTTCATAGACGATAAAATGGTTTAATGGATAACATCACACTTGACATTCAAAGGCCACAAAACAATGTAAGCACTTCCTCATCAAATAAGTGCACATCAGCACAAGTTGGTTTCAACGGGACCAACAGCACTTAGCATGCTTAACTGCTATAAGGTTCCAAGATAATACAACCTTAAACAAGTTAAATACAAGTTGGTTCCAACGGAACTAACACCATGAATAGCATGTTTTAACTGCCATAAGATTCTAAGATCATACAAACTTAAAACAAACTAACAGTTAACAAAGCTCAAAAGTAGTATCTCCTTCCAAAGGTTGTGTCCTTTCGAAGGGATCAGCTGGACCCAAATCATCATGGACACTAACATCCATATGGTACTTGTAAGACCAATCCGAAGTAAAACGAAGCCGAGCACCTCTTGAGGCCCTCCTATCCACCTGAAGCTTCTTATGATGTCGTGCGAAAAACTCCTCGTTGAAATCTTCAACATCAACCTCAAAAGTCATTAATTCTAGCACGCCAGCGTTTAGTACAAAGAAAGTGGCAAAGTCAACATGTGACTTGGTTCCCCGATAGCATCGCCAAACAATTGTCTTTAGACGGATGTCTAGTGATCCTATAAGAGCCCGGTGTTTACGACGCCAGAAGTTGGTACTCCCTGG
Source organism: Hordeum vulgare subsp. vulgare (assembly GCF_904849725.1). Taxonomy (NCBI): domain Eukaryota; kingdom Viridiplantae; phylum Streptophyta; class Magnoliopsida; order Poales; family Poaceae; genus Hordeum; species Hordeum vulgare. The sequence goes on along the minus strand of NC_058518.1, from coordinate 493,583,236 downwards.
TCCAGTTGACTAAAAACGAACATAGAAAAACAAAACCAATTATAAATGAATCAAAGGATCGAGCAGTCTATACTAATATAAACCATCAGCACAGAAGAATCATCACCTGAATGTAGAGCTTTTCCAAGCACGGAAAGCATCCCATCAAGTCAAGAACAGCATCCAGACTAAGAGCATCCATATCAACAGCTAAAATCTTGACAGCGCACGCCGCCGTCGCCAGGCGATCAACACTCAATTGCTTTATATGAAGCATGGAAGATGACATTATGATTATAGACTATCTATAAGTGCAAATAACATGTAATTCAGCGGCACAATGAAAGCAAGTAGGAAGGTCGTCACGCTACCCGAATAACTGCCGAGTCAAACGGTGCCGAGCCAAACGAGATTTTTGTGCCATAATGACAAGTAAGGTAGCCTAAGGCCTCCAGTTTAGGTGCCGTCATAATACTGCACTCAAATGAATCAAGCGTGAGCAAGCTTTCAAGACGGGGCGCATTCTCGATGACGAGTTGCTCGAATCTGGGCTCTGCCCGATCGCTACAACCGCTGACGGCGATGCTTGTAAGGGTAATGGAGTTGATTCTGACACAATGGAAGCCCCCACTGTCCTTAATAAGCAAGCACTCTAGAGCGGGGCAGGCGGCAATCATGGTGTGCATCGAGGGTTCCGATATGCTGACCCGCTGAAGCGCGAGTTTCTGAAGCTTGGGGAAGTGAAGCGCTTGAGCTCGAGTGATGTCGTCGGTGAGGTGGCAATCTCCAATGGTGAAGACCAAGAGGGTGTCGGAGAAGCGAAAGGCGGCCGAGGGCGGCGGCTGCACGGTTGCTGGTGGACGCGCTGTCCTACTCCTACGATCGAGGCTGTGCAGCGCGATCTCCTGGAGGTTGTTGAGGGCGGGGGACTGGAGCCAGGCATCGGCTCGGTCGCCGATGACGGAGGCGGGGGCGGAGAAGCAGCGGCCGGGGCCCTGGTGGGCGGCCAGGACGCGCGATACGGCGGCATCGGGGCCCTCGTCGTCGCGTGAGAAGGAATCGTAGTCGAGGTTGAGCGGGGCGGTGCGCCAGATGTGGCGCCACCGGGAGGCGAGGAGCTGGGTGCGGGCGCCTTCCTCGGTGGGGAGGAGCGAGACGATCTCCCCGAGGACGGCGTCCGGGAGGTCGCTGATGCGATCGACGCCTGCGCCTTCTCCGTCCGCATCCGATCCGGGCGCCTGGTGTCCTGTTGCTTTCCTCTTCCTCGACCTAGAACCCCCCATGGATGGAGGTTTATGCGGCGGGGGTGGAAGAGCGCGCGACGAGGAGGAGGCTGGCGTCGGACGCCCAGCGCCGCCGGCTGTAGCCGACGCGATCAAAGTTCAAAGATGGGATTGTTTGAGATCAGAGAGGTGCATGGCGGCGGAGTTTTGGGGGGGAATGCATGGGCGCGTGGCGGATCGCAGAGAAATCAATTCGAAGCCCACCCACAGACCGACCCGGTCCAGTCGGCCCAGCGTCTGCTACCAATCGTTATTTCTTTTGGTTTTGATAATAATATCCCACATAAAAAGCCCGTGTGTTGCAACGGAAGAAAATAATAATATCCCACATCCTTAGTCAATAAGCATAACTCAAAAACCCACAGATATGTGTCCTCTTTTTTGACACGGTACCCCGCCCATGTCGTCGCTTGTCCTTCTTTCCGCTCTTGCTAACAGTCCTTCGAGAGGGAGAAAGGGGTCGCCATCGCCCCTGCGTTGTTGCTGCTAGCCAGAGAAATCATCATGCAATTAGGGGCGTGATGAGCTATCAGAGTGCGCTTCAACAAGCGTGCAAGCCAGCCAGCAAGAATGAAATATACTAAGCTTCAATACAAGAGATGAGTTACCGGAAGAACATCCTAACAATATGACGGTGGTTATGCTGGAATTATTTGCTTGCTGGCGGATAAAAGAATTGGCAAAAGGGAGGGGCTGTTGGGAGGAGATTCTATCTGGATTTCCCTTTTGAAGTAACAACATGGCGGTGGTTATGCTGGAATTATTTGCTTGCTGACGGATAAAAGAATTGGCAAAAGGGAGGGGATGTTGGGAGGAGATTCTATCTGGATTTCCCTTTTGAAGTTTTGGCTCCGGCCATGGCTATCGACTCTCATACAGTTATTACTGTCCATCCTCAGCAGTGCGGTTTTACACAGGGCGGGTTGGAAAATGTTTTTACGGCGTGATGCATATGGGTGAAGTTAAAACTTGAGCTCTCTCGACCTACCATGCATGTGTGCCACGGTATTAGTGCAATTCAGGTGCAGGAGTCAGAGCACCAGTACTGTACTCGTCCTCACGTTATTTCTCTTCACAAAATCACCTGATCTGAAGTTACAAATATCCTAAACTTCGCTCTTACTGAAGCTATTTCAGACTCATACTCTTTTCTCGTCCTACTTAACTATCTCTAATGGAGTACTAAGCATGTAGTGCTACTGTTTTTATCAAGTCAACAAAGCAGTTATCTTTGATCCAGCTGCATGAGCAAGACAGAACACAACCCAGTCACTAAGCATGGAGGTGTAAGGAGGAAGGAAGGAAGGAAGGGATTATATATACCCTACACTTGCGAGGAGCAGGTGTCAGTGACGTCCCTAATCGGAGTCGCCGCTGCGAAGAGCAGCGAGAAGGCGGCGACGAGAAGGGGCAGCACCTGGAGGGGAAAAATTCAACCCATGTTATAATAGCACACGACAAGAAGAAGATTATATTTGTGCAGCAGACGAAAGAGCCAATTATTTTGACTGTTACAAGCCTATATTTGCTACTATACTAACTTATTCACTTATAATGCAATCCATCAAGGTGACTGAAAATGAAAACACATGCACAAAGCTTAGAACCCCATTAAAACCACAAGCACATTTGACATGAAGAAACACACAATAGGCAAGATGAAAATGGCATACTGAACCTACAATTTTATTCTTTCCCCATTCATTGAAAGATTACAAACAAATGGAACAAAAGTAAGTAGATTGTACAAGTGTGCATCCCTGGAACAAACAATGTAACTCAGGGCAAAGAAGAAATCCACAGAATCATCATAACTGTTATGCAGGATACAGGTACATGTACTGCCATCTTTTGACTTATTTGATCCAACAGGGTCACAATAGCCTAAGTTGTGACCAAGCTTCAGTGAATCAAGAATCTTAGCCTACCTCTCTGTCTGTTGGAGTACTTGCAGCAGGCGTATCCTCATCTCCCGACAAATGCAGACGGAACCCACCGTAACCACCAGCGTTTACTGTGGCATTCCCACAACTCCGTTGCTCCTGTGCAGGGTCCAGAATGAGCACACAGTCCTGCAGTTGAGTGAAGAGAGCACACCACATCAGATCAAAGCAGATAGACACACACAAACAATGTTGAAATAGATGGATTTGACAGTGATTCATTGGAAGATTGGGATCATCATCTTACTGCATAGACAAGCAGTCAACCATGGTCGGAGCTTGACAGCTACCAGGATGTGGCAGAGGAGCGGGATGGCGAGGCGCGGGAGAAGGCGGCGATGAGGGTGTTGGCGAGAAGGAGCGGCGGCACCTGGAGCTGCGGGTCGAGGTTGCGGAGCTGGCCGGAGGTTACCAGCACCGCCTGGACACCACGCGACAACGCCGACGCTGGCATATGAAACAGCAATGAGATTCAGAGAAAATATACCTTAAAATACACCTGATAGTGAGTTCTACTTTTAAGGTATGCGCAATTTTTCGTTTAAGTGGAGTAACAAAGCAATCCCTAAGAAATGAATGTGACAAGGTCACTATGTTCTATGTTGTACTTCCCAATAGTTGATGGAAATCAACGGCAACGCACATAATGAATGTATCATTTGAAATTTCATATTTTGGCTAAAGAAGAGGTGAAGCATGCCATACATGTTACTGCAAATAAATAGAGGAGCACTTCCAATTGCTAACTGCATAAATGGTCTCCGTTTGCATTAATGTATTCATCTTTTGGGTCATAAGCCCATAAGGTCATCGGTACGTAGTAACACGAGAAAAAATCATACCTTCAGTGTCATGATTTCTTTGCTTGACCCTGTTGTTGTCCCTGGCATGAAAATGCTACACTTTAACCCACGATAAAGATAAAACTCCAACACATAACTAAATCATAAAACAAAAGAAGCTGAAACCTTTTTAATTTTGAGTTGGGCAGAAACTGAAACTTGACACAGTGAAAACAGAGTAAAACACTATGTTTGCATCCCAGAAAAGAGTGACTCCACGGGGCCTCCCCTATCGCCGCCGGCGCCTACAACATGTGCATCTCGTCAATGAAAAGGATCACCTTGCCTTGCGCCTCCTCGACCTACTTGATGGCATCTTTGAAGCGCTGCTCGAACATGCCGCGCCAGTGCGTCCCGGCAACCATGGACCCCATGTCAACCTCCACGATGCGCGCGCCGACGAGCGTGTCGGGGACGTTCCCGGCAGTGATTCGTTGCGTGAGGCCCTCGACGATGGCCGTCTTGCCGACCCCCGCGGGGCCGACAAGGGCGGCGCAGTAGGCTCGCCCCCGCGCGCCGCCCCCCGCCCTCGCCAAGTCCTCGACGGAGCACCGCCGGCAGGGGTCCTCCTGCCTCCTCGGCCCCGCCTCCCCGCGGGCACGCACGGCCCCCTCAACCTCGGCTCGCCTCGCCGGCGAGAAGGCCCGCGGTAGGCGACGGCTGCTCGCAACGACGGTCGGCGGCGTGGGACGTGGAAGGAGGTGGCGGCGGGCTCGAGGTCCAGATGGGATAGGGAGGGTAGGCAGCATTGTGCGGGTGTTTCTTCTTTCTCCGGCATGTACCGTTTCAGGCTGACTTGAGGACTGCGGGCTAAATTGTAACAAAGACAGGGGTTTTTCTGCAAAACAGCCACGACGAACGACAGAAACCGTATTTGCTTTATTATTAGGGAGAGATAATAATTCTCGTACCAGTCGCTGCTGATATTTATCTATCTACTCGTCCCTTCGTCCTCCCTCAGATGAGGAGTCTCGGCAGTAAATTCATAGTTTTTTTAGGAATATGTAGCAAAAGAGTCCGTGTGTTGCAACGTAAGAGAAAATAACACACGCTCTAAACGTAATATATTTTCACATGACATCACATTTGTGTTGCCAACGATGGTTTTAGTGCTCACACAACGAAAACGCGTTTGAATGTACAGTCACTCGGAATAAGATAAGAAATATGTTGTTTCTTCCCATGAGGTTTCCAAAGGTGTGCATGTGTTGTTAACGATGTTTTCTTTCCTTTCAATTTGGTTTTAATTTAATGGATGTTTATTGCAATTCGTATCGTCGCCGGAAAGAGAGAAAAAAAAGACCGTGCACTACAGATTAAGTTTGCACCAAAAATAATATTTAAGAAATATTCAACAGCTAAAAATAACATCCTATTTATATTCTACACATTTTTTAATCAAATTTCATATATAACATGTTAAAATCGGAGTTACGGTTTAAAAGATATGGATAATTTCGTTTTAGATAAAATGTGGATTGATTAACTGAAAAGTTAGGGTTTTTTTTTAAATCCGGACTGCGGGTTGATTACCTGAAACATCAGAGGGTTTTCGGAAAAATGCAAAAAAAGATTCGTTTTCTGACTTAAATCCAGACTGTGGGTTGATTACCTGAAACATCAGGGGGTTTTCTAAAAAATGCAAAAAAGATTCGTTTTCTGACTTAAATCCGAACTGCGGGTTGATTTCAGGAAACGTCGGGGGCTTTTTTGCAAAAATGTCATAACGGATGACAGAAGCGTTGCGCGCTTTATTATTAGGGAGAGATAAACTCATGGTTCGTAAGCAAATCTATATCTACTAATAAAACAAATAGGTATTCTTAGTCTGTCATGCTATTTTATAGAAAACCCCTGGTGTTTTTCTAACATTAAACCCGCAGTATATATTAAATATTTTTTAAAATACTCATATCTTCTAAATCATAACTCCAAATTTAATATATTATATATGAAATTTGATTAGAAAAATATGTAGAATTTTAATATGATGTTATTTTACATGTTAAACATTTAATACAAAAATATGTTGGATGCAATTTTAATATATAATTCGTTATTCGTCTTTCTTTCATAGCGGTACTAATCCCGATTGGGGATGAACACGTCAACAAAATCTGGATTGGTGATGAAATTGAAGGTCACTTGTCCGTTTCTTTATATGTATTAAATGTACATGCAAGCCGTGTTAAAATAGAAGACATGTGGAATCTTGAACCGAACTTTTGTAGGATAAGACTATATATGTTTATGTCGTAACTACAAAGACTCAGATTATAGACAATTTTTTATAAATTAAGAGTGTGTGGTTTTTTTCTTCCGTTACAACGCGCGGGCCCTTTTGCTAGTGAATATAAAAAAAATTGCAGGTAAAGGGAGCTTTTGTTGCATGGTATTAATGTTACAATCAAGAGGCCACAAATCCTCGATACAAGGTGAAACCGAGTTCAACCACACAACGGTGGTAAATTCGGAGCAGCTATAAATGACCAACCGATCTGTAACTTTATTTTGACTACAATGTGTGGTAAAAACTCTCTAATACACATCAAATCTCTAATTTTTAAAACTAAATGTCCATACGCCAAGCGAGCAAACGTATTGCTTGATAGAACTGAAATGTCTCCGAAGAGTCTGGTTGGACCACCACGAGGAGTTGTGTATGTTGGATGTCCAAAATCATCCCTTGCATAAGTGCATGTAACTCCGTCTTCAATGCATCATTGCAATGAAATATCACTCTATAAGCTGCAAAGATAATTTCCTCGCACTGTCTATGTATGTTGAGTAAATAAATAGCAATTAATCTCTCATCTTTGGTAACATAATAAAACATATCAATTACGGGTACATACATATTTTGTCTATTTAATGAATCGCATAAAATCTATACTACATAACCAAAGCATAATCCTATTTTTTCTATCTTGTTTTGAATATAAAAAAAATCCATGATACCCTTATACCGTGTTAAGAAATATCTAGCCCCGCATATAAAAAAAACAGAGCAAGTTGCAACGCACAGACACATACCTAGTACTGTTTAAACAAAATCAATGGGTGCTGATGATTTTCCTTTAGGAGATAATACATTGGGCTACACATCTTTTTTCCTATGTGTAGATATTGATACCCATACTATTGGTTCCGTGACAAGTGCAAATACTGCAAAATTGATTGACTCGGTAAAAACATTACATTGTTCAGTTCCAACATTTACATCATCAGCTTGAAGCAAATTGACAAAGAAATTATCCGGTCATGGAATTCTGAGTTCTAACAGCAAGCAATAGCAGGCAAGAAACCTGCACAAAGAAAGGAGCAGCAGCCAACGCTGGGGCTTTGATCAGAGCAGTTCAACATTAGGACCACACATGTTGGATTTATTTATTTATTTATTTTGGATTTCTTGCTTCCAAGATGAAGCCACCCACTCAAGTGATATATCCGCAATGACACTGCAACAAATTTATGTAAATTGGAGCCATCACACAACATTCTGATTGTGCAAACAACTACTACCTCTCAAAATATAAGACGTTTTTGTAGGCAGCGTCTTATATTTTGAGACGGAGGTAATATGTTCCAGACAAATCAAACCATGCTATCGGCCATTGTGCAAGGAATTTTTTTTTTACTGATAGGACATTTAGCACCACAGTTATCATACCTTGATCTGAGAAGGTTTTTGGTGCACCATATGAAGAAATACCGATACTCAGACCCAACAACTCGTGTGGCTTCATAAAACAGCTTAACAGATAACATCACATTTGAGTATTTGATGTTGAGAAGCAAACAACTATGTCACATTTGAGTATTTGATGTTCAGAAGCAAACACAACTATGTCTATACCTGGCAAGACGTGGCAAAAATGTACTCCCTCTGCTCCATAAGTCTTTGTCATGGTTAAAACTAGAACCTCGACAAAAATTAGAAAACGGAGGGAGCATCTTTTTCCTTCTTTTTTTGGAATTGAACGCACACTATTATATCTGCTCACTGATAAATTGAGGGGCCACCTTACCATCGCCACAATCACAAATGTAAGCATAGATCAAGGCAAAACGGATGGCCGGAGGGGCGTTGCGTAACCTCCGGTCAGCACGAGAGGTGAGCGAGAGACTGAAGCCATCATCTTCAAGCAGAGGGAGGGGGGCAGAGACCGCTACCTCACCAGCATCCACCAAGGAGATGAACAAAACATTGCCTCTGTCGAAGAGAGCAGAATGGCTATGCAGAATTGGGCCCAACCAAAAGTATCAACATAAGCTGTGCATATCGTGTCTTTTTTACTAACACTTAATAGGTCTACCAAAAGATTGTTTTCTACACACACAATATTTCCAAACTGGAGGATCCAAATTACAGTGTATAAGACATGTATGTTCACAAATAAATAGATAACCATCTATTACCTCTTAACTTTCTCATTCTACCTCATACAGGTAAGGGACTAACAATTTCATGCCAACCAATGTTTCCAACCAACAACCGCATATTACTGCATTCGCTTCCCAGACAGAATTTGTCTCATGCGCCATTTTGGACAATTGCTCATCAATTTCAAATTAAAAGGTGGTTATTCTAAAAGAAGAGTTGTTTGCACCAACATCCCCAACTGGTAAATATTTACAATCTGCGCAAGTTGTAACTTACTTACGTTCTCCTAAGGTAGTATGGCACTGCCTCATAATTTGAAAATTTAGGCTGGCATGACGCCACAGGTGCTTAATAACAGGCACACACTGGTAGCACATCTCAACATGCTGTTGGATGAATGACATACTGAAGAGATGGAGATTTCTGCATAAGGCGATGCCACACACCCCTAACTAGCAGCGCGCTACTTCAGTGGATCTTTCGATGTCCATGACAATTCGTGTGGCCTCGATGACAAGCTGCCCGTCCAAGTAGTGCTGCCTGCACACAGGCATATACACATCGGCTCCCCCAATGAGTTCGGTCCTGGTTTCCTGCGTCTTCCTCAGCGTGAAGGACGCCCGGCGGTCGCACAACTCACACCGTGCTGTTAGCTTGGTGACCGAGTTAGCCAGGGGAATGATGTCCAGCACTGAGCCAAACTTGTTCCTGTGAACACCTCAATCATCAAACAGTAGGCATGGTAGAAAAGATTTGCAATACCTTCTGCATGAAAATTCGGACTATCTGGATAGTTTTAATTTAACAGACTTTTAGGGGATGTACATAGATTTAGCAAATCAACCAAGTCAAAGGAAACTAAACAGGTTTCAAGAAAAATCATTCAGTGAGTACCTTTTGTAGTCGCCATCTAGCCCTGCAACTACAATGATTTTTCCATCATGATCAGCAGCTTTGCAGCAGAAATCATGAAGATCATCAAAGAACTGGGCTTCATCAATACCTATGACATCTACCTGCAGCAGCAAATTCTGATTAGATCCTTACAGACAACCAAAAGGACAAGGGTGGGGCTATTTCATGGCAGCTTCAATACCACCATGCCACACCATGACATGAAAAAAGAATGCTCTCATCTCAACCAGTGTTGGCTGGCTAAGAAACTTTCAGGCCATTTCACACAGCAAGGGTACGGATAGGAGGTGGTGCCATGCTACATAGCAACTGTACTATAAGTTGTGATAATAATCACATAAAAGAAAATTCACGCACAACAAAGAATGGCTGAAGAACAGATTAGCTAATCAGCCAATATCATAGATAATTTACTAAATCAGGCAAGTAGATGAACACTAAGGGCGTGTTCAGAGTCCCTCTGCTCCAGCACTCGGCTCCTGGAGCGGGTGGAGCTGCAGTTCAAAACTGTGGAGCAAGCAAATTGGAACTCCACAGATCCTTGAATTCCGGGGAGCCGGTGGATTGCCGGACAGCTCTTAAGCATGACAATTGCCTCATGCTATGTGACAAAACTTGGTCCTCTGATCACAAGCTCATCACTTTTCACCATAGGATGCTTGTAGTCAAAGTTGGTTGCTCGATCAGTAATGGCTTCTCAGGCATAGATAGTTCAAAATAATTTTAAGTAAATTTGGAAACTTCTACAGGTTTACAAATATATTACTGAAAAGCAAATGGCAAAGGATGCATACTATCAAGCATGAAAAGTCATGCATAAGATATTCTGATTGGAAGCAATAGATTTTCCAGTCAGCTACCTTGCCCCAATTACTCAACGTCCACTACTTTATTCGCCAACCTCAGCTAAATAACAAGCATGAGCAGTACACCTATTTTAAGGCCAAGACCGAAAGCAACCGTTTTGTAGTGACAAAAATGCCCCAAGATCATACAACTATAGGTCGGATACTCCAGGAGCATACAACTTTCTATTTGCGCACTTTGCATACTCCAGGAGCCCAAATGATAACACTTTGCATAGACATACAGATCTCTTTCCAAATAATGCTTGATGGCACACTATTTTTATAGATTCCCTGCCAGCACAAGCACAAATGGCAACAGTCTATATGTGCATGAACTGCCAATTAGACAACATATTCAGATGAACACACAGATTCCAGTGAAACAAATAAGTGTATTTTTTTTTAAAAAGTGCACATTCTAACAAAAATAATCTGAACCAATACAGCATAAAATGGAGAAAAAAACATTGTGCAAGAAATAAGAGTACCAAACAACAGCAGAGTAACGTTTGAAGCATCCACTCAAAGAAGTAGAGTATATTTACAAGTGCAGTAGTAATTTCCAGTGCACATCATGATTAATTAAATTGAAGGGTAAAATGTGTTTCAACCCACCTTATCATAAGCCTCCCTCCCTAATTTATCTTGGAAAGTTGAAAGCTCTGGTAGAGCCCAGCATGCCATCTTTGTGCCATCATGGGTCACAACAGAATCCAATCCATATCGATTGTCTTTGTCAGACTTTATGAGTGCCACAGTCCTGTATTGAAAGGAGCAAAGATGTCAAAATATATAGCAATAACATTTCAAGAATAATCATCAATGCTGACAAATTTTCCCAGATATGGAAGCAAATGATGAAATTAATAATTTTCTTTTGTCTTTAGATCCTATGGCTGCAAGCTCCATACACGCATCTCCAGGATTGGCAGAAAAAAGCATGGAATTCAGGAGACAAAGAGCAAGAAGCATTTTTCTTTTCATCAGAATCTCTGCAATAACAGTCTTCTTATTGACTAAGAAAACCACTCATAACAGCCTTTTTAAGGAAGAAAGAAAATATCAGTTTGAGTGTGCTAACATCATGGATTACCATCACTGACCCGTGAAACTCCAACAGACCACCAGTTTTCTATGCAAGCTATTATATACATCACTGACAAATAGAGTTATATAACAAGAACATTAGTTATTATATACTCCCTCCATTTCATAATACTTGCAGTTGTTCAATTGACTGCAAGTGTCATTAAACAGATGGAGTGCTTAGCTAAGATCACGAATTATCCCATCATGGACCAGTGAAGCTCTGACAGGCCACCAGTTTTCTATGCAAGCTATTGACAATTAGAGTTATATAAGAAGAAGATAAGTTATTATATACTGAGCCAAGATCATGAATTATTCCATCACTGACCAGTGAAACTCTGACAGGACACCAGTGTTCTATGCAAGCTATTGACAATTAGAGTTATAAGAAGGACATTAGTTTTATATACTTGGCTTAATACCTACTCTTCCGAGCGTTGATTTTTCTCTGGTCTTACCAGAAACCCTGACGACCTAACAGGAACAGGGTTCACTGGCTATCAACGAAATGAATCGGTAAACAGACGGGGCCGTGTCAGTACCTGCCGGTGCCGGCCTCGGCCTGGACCCGCCGGAGAAGCGCGGTGGTCTTGCCAGCGAACATGGGGCCGACGATGACGTGAATCTCGCCCGACTGCGCTTCCCGGGCCTCCATCGCCGAACCACGACCGTCTATCCGAATCTTGGCCGCCGCCGCCTTCTTAGAGAGCGACCTAGCAGGGGGGGCGAGGGGCCTGGGGCGGGAAAGATCCGGCCGGAAAGGGAGCGAGAGGAGCGGACGGAGGGCGGTGGAGCGGGGGAGGAAGGCGGGGGAGGAGGTGGGGGCGGAGAGGAGCGACCTCATGGCGGAAGAAATGGAGCGCATCCGGGAGGGATTTTAATGGGTAATTTTTTCGGGTGGGTAGGTGGGAGTGGGAGGAGGATTGAAAATTTGGGGGCGGGGTTTGAATTGAATCTTTCGTGGAGGGAATGGGGAATTTTTCGCTAGGGTTTTGGAGGGAAGGGTGGCGGCGGCTTGGCTTGGCGGGGAAGGTGGGAAGGGGAAGACGGCGAGGGTGGGCGGCGGCTGTGGCGTGACGGTCACCCGTGGGGCGGCGGCCGGCCGGCGGCTGCGGTGTGCTGGGTGCTGCGAGCGAGGGTTGTGAGCTTCTGGGCGCTGGGCTGCTATCTCGTCGAACGCGGTGACGGGGTACAGGTGCGGGCTTGGGCCTACGAACAAGTTATCTCTTCTTCTGCTCCAAGGCTTGCTTGGGCGGGCCACGGCCCAGGTTGGCCCTCACGAAATTCTGTCATATTTTTTTCTAGAAAAAAAAACGTAACTCTATCACCGTACGCACTGTTTTAGGTAAAAGTAAAAAACGAAAGAGTTGAATGAAAGATGATTCATCAGTCTTTATTGATGATTTAAATAGGGTGTTTATATTCGGATGGAAGTACAAATGTTATTTAGAAGTCAAGTAAACTTAAAGTTACTTGAGAACCAAAGAATTACATAGTTGCCTTGACAGCAAAAAAAAAATACATGGTTGCTTGAGAACCAAACAACCTATTTAACGGTTAACTTGATTCTAGTTAGCTTAATTAATAAACAGCTAATCTATTCTTAGACACACACCCCCCCCCCCTCCTGTTGTACAACGTCTCTCATTGAGTATATGAAATATCTTGACAAATTCGTTGTATAATCTTGAAGGTCTCCCCAAAAACCCATGGGAAAGATATGAGGAGAATAGTGAAGATATGTTGCTAAAGCTTCTTTAAACCCAACAGAAAAATGATAAATAAAATGATGCAACATGTAAAAATTATTGTCTCTTCATAACTTATATGAGTAAAACATTTGATGAAGGAGAAAACTCATCGATGAGTTTAGAGAACAATGAATATGTCTTGAGTACTTCCTTCGAAAACTCCAGTGGTAAAAATAGAAAGTATGACATATGATCTTTGATAAGATATTACCTCATTAAAACCATTATGAGAAACTTTGAGAGAAAACTCATAAGGAAAAGAATGTGATTTGATATGCCATTGAGAACTCGTTTAAAACCTGGTGAAGAAAATATAAGGAGAAAATGATATGGCATATACATACACTTGTGTTTATATTGTCTTGTTTAAAATATTTTATGATAAACCATTAGAGAAAAAATCATCAAGGGGAAAGGAATACAATATATGCAATCTGATGATTGTTAACATGTGACAGTTTGGGCGATTACTCCCCATGAACGTTGCAAATCTGGAGGATGTGTCATACCATACCCATTGACATGGTCATGACATTGTGATTAATCTATTGAATTTTTATAGTATTTTATTTGCAAAATGTTTCCTTGTTTTTTCTATAATTTGTGAGGATGGTAACTTCAAACAATGTGCTTTTATGATATCCATATTCGTATAACTTGTAGGTATTGAGTAACACAATTGGTAGTATCTTGGTAAATCAAGTTATCTTGGGGATCATACAGTGGCTACTATCCATGGTTGTACTCTTCAGGGAGGCACCGCTTTGGAGTCCTCGCTTTGTTGTTGTCCGGCTCACCTCTCTATTGTGGATGTTCATGGTGAAGATCTTCGTTGGCTCCAAGCGGTTCTCCTACTCATTTGTAGTTTGCTTGGTTGCCAGTGGGGTGGTGTATCAGTGTCTGATACCTCCATATCTTGCCATAGGTATGTGTTGTGTGCGATGGGGGTGTCTATTTGTATCGGTCTCTCGGTTGTAATCGGTGATGGTTGCTTTATAATATAAAGAAGTGGGAGGGGGCCTTTTTGGTGTGAGTATCTTGTGTGTGCTGCTTAGTAGGTTGTGATGACTTCCGTATGATGTTCCATTAATTAACCGAACAAGTGCCATATGCGATCTTTCGAAGTGCCTACGTCCATCTTCTGGGGTGAAGGAAAACCCATCGGGCCGACCACACTCCTCTGTTGCATGAAAAATAATTCATTGGCTTTCAAGTCATTAGTCGTGCGATGAAACAACCGTTGCGACATGTGGAACCATTGTCAGAGTAGATTAGCAAGGGGATGTGCGATTTTTTCTTGAGGAATGTCGTGCTTTATTGATCAAGGATAATCAAGAGAGAGTGCCCCCGGATACAATTCGGGGTTACATGAATAATAAAGTCACTAGAGGACTCAGAAGATCTAGCTAGAATATGAGTCGCGACATTCGACAAACAATTTACATGACTAAAGCGAACAGACGAGAAAAACAATGCCAACTCTTTGGTATCAACAATGATGAGCCCCACCGGCAAGCGATCAACCATCAAAGCATGGGTTCTCTGGATAACGGACAAACAGTCTGATTGGAAACGGCCCTTGAAAATCCTTCCTGGCGTGATAGCTACCACACGTCGTAGCGTCGGTGCTTCATCTAATTATAGGGTGGTAACCTCGTCAACATGCTCGCGGCAAGCCAACAAGAAATCTCCAATGTGGTTCCTAATTACCACGCCAATTCCTATCCTTCGAGATTATTTGAAGAGTGCATCATCCACATTAACCGCCACTGCATTTGCCCGCGGTGGAACCCATTTAACAGGAGATACTAGGGTATCGCGCCTAGAAGCAACTACGGTCCTACCACAGTTTTGCACAATGAAGTCAACATGAGCCAAAGCTTTCTCACCCACTCTCCGAGGATGGATCCTAACATAATTGTTTCTTGCATCATTTGCGGACCTCCCATATGTGCCAAATTGTTACTACCAAAGTCATGGCCTCGAGAGAGGTGGCATGCTGAATGAAATCAAATATCCACTGCTTGGTATGAACAAAAAAATTACGACATAGATGGAAGCCTAAAGTTTGCATCACTACTCACCATAAGTGGCGCGTGAAATGGCAAAACACAAAGAGATGCTATATATGCTCCACTCTGTTGCAAAAGAAATTCGCCCTTACATTCATACCATGTCGTCGTAGCAACTCGGTGCCCGTCGACAAACAATCATGGGCCATTCTCTAGAGAACGATCTTCATCTTCCTAGGAGCATTGACCTTCCAAAGAGCTTGCGAGGTTTTCTCTTCAACACCAAAGTTTGATTGCACACCATGGACATTAAAAAAATAAGAATATCATGAAGTTTCACATACTTGGCCAAGTTATATGTTGATGTGACTAAGTAGGATCCAAATTGATCATAAGGCCAGGCAACTAAATCATCCACCACGCACACACACACTTAGTGGGATCTGTAACACTATGTTGGCCATCATCTCAGGACAAACACTTTGGATCACCCCCTCGTCTCAAGCTTTCTGATCAACACTAAGGAGGAAATCCACTATCACCCCTGTTGGAATAGGGAGCAGAGTATGAAAAGACATCGATGGGTGGCCTGGAATCCAATTATGACCCAACAACTTAAATTTGTTTCCCCTACTCACCACCCAACTCAAGCCCTTTGAAACCAAATCATGGCCAAACAAAATGTCGCGCCAGGTAAAGGATGTTGCCCTGGGACAAGCTGAATCCATAAAATCACAATTCATAAAGTATCTGTCCTTAAGGACCTTACCGCACAACGCGAGACGAATCATTCAGTAAGCGCCAACTCTGCTTCCCTAGCATTGCTTGGTTAAAGAGCACACAAAATCACGGAATCCCATACCACAAAGGATTTTTTTAGTGGATTGGCATTCCCGATTGCGCCAATGCATCTTTTTTCGGACATATCGTGATCATGCACACTTTCCCTTCCCCTCAATTCTCATCCTCCGTTGAGAAACCATCAACAAGCATGGCTCTTCAAGACCAAAGATACCTCTCCTTTATTTTTATCACGTCACAATATTCGGCCCTTGGTTAGCTAATTAACATCGAAATTAGAGTAGGCCCAAGACATACAAGAACAATCATTCGACACTGATGAAAGCAAACAGTAAGCTAAAAATCCTGCAAAACAACAATGAATCATCGAGAGATTCCTTTGCCATCGACATTGTCTAATCAAATTGTGAATCCTATGTTATCTACACGAATGTATCCGATTAGACTAGTAAAGAGGAACAAGTTTGAAGAAAATGTATTACTTATGGCAAGTAGTCGGACGTGTGGAGATTGGATCAACGAGACATGGCACTATCGACAGAGATGGCGGCGATGGATGGTTGGCATGTGTTGTCTGCTTCCTGATCAATGTGGGAGGGTGGAGCGGCGGTAGGGATTCCTGCATCGAGCTCCTATAATGCATCCATGACTTTGATCGGACGAACGACTAGAAACATACCCGGGGCTACAACGACATGTGGTAAGTGATGGGGTCACCTACTAGTGGTAGGGTCATGGACCCGACATCCAGGGCTCACTGAGGAGCCCTCTCAGTCATTAAAGTCCTAGGACTACTGATGCATTTGGATGCATACACTAGGTTCATTCGGATCCATGGAGTCTCAAACGTCTTCATGTCAGCCGACCACGCATCAACACTCGGACGGAGAAGAGGCGTGGACGATGTGGGAGCTGCAACCACCAAAGGACTTAACACCACACATGAAGTGGAGTCATGACTAGCGTTATCAGTAACAGTCGTAGTTAGGACTGCAATTTCTAGTAACCCCCCCCCTAATTACTCGCATTAATTACCCTTGTAGTGACGCACGTCGGGTCATGGCGAACTCTATATAAGCTACCACCGAGCTGTGTGGCAGGGGTTGAGCATCCTCTGTAATCAGACACCCCCAGAAAAAAACACAAGCCTCCACACACGAGTTGTAGGGTCTTTACCTCTCCGAGAAGGTGCAGAGTCGCTAAACTCGAGTGATACACATGTGTTGTAATTAGGCTTCGCCCCTCATTCGTACCCCTAATATTCATTGTCGGGCTCGTTCCCTCGACAGTAGGTCAGAAACGGGCCATCGTTGGAGATGGTGAGAAATGACACCGGTCCATAGACCCAAAGGGGACAATTTCAGTGTTTTGACCGTTTTGTGAAAGTTGAGCCAAATCTGACCTTGTTTAAAAATTTTTCGAGATCACATCCTTTTCCTACCGTCGAGGTCGATGGCGGTAGGGTATAGCTGCCTAAAGGACCCTGACGGTAGAGATGCACGCTCTATCGTAAAATAAAATTAAGTATCAAACATAATGCTTGTACGCACCTATCCCGACACCACAGTGGTAGGGTTGTACAAGCTACCGACAATCTGTTTATCGGTAGGATTTGTGTTGCGCTGATGTGATCATTAAGGAGGGTTGGTCGGTAGACTGGTATACCCTACCGTTAACGATCGTGATGATAGAAAAATAATCAAATTCTAAAATATTTTTAAATCATGATCAATCTGATCCAACTTTCATAAATAAAACAGTCAAAACACTCACCGGAAGGCCCGACAATGTCCCCGGAAACGCCATACAAAAATCTGGCCTCACGCCTGACATCAGCTCTCCATTCAGATTAGGATCCTCTGCGGCTTCCCTTTCGGCACCACAATCCAACGGCCACGACGCACCGCTCGCAGACAAAAGCCAGAGCAGAGACGGGAATCTGGATTCTCGAACCTACCGCTGGTCATCCTCCTCCACCATTTTTATTTTCATGTAGCAAGAAAGCACGCACTCTGAAGAGAAAACAAGCCAATCAAACAAGCTGCTGGGTCGTTTCCTCCATCCATTCCGCCTCAACATGGCTCTTCAGGCACGGCCAGGATTCGATCCCCTGGATCTTCCCTTGGAATCGAGATGAATTCATCTTCTCTTTTGATGCTGCTGCATCTGACTTGCGCCTGTTCTTGGTTCTTGGATCAGGTGTGGATGGTCGGGGAGAACGGCGAGGACCTCAACAACCACAGGGAGCTCCTGCCTCTCTCCAAGCTCCAAGGTGATTGATTGTTCATGCGTCTCCTACTTTTTGGGGTAAAAAAAATATGCCTCTTTTGGCAGAATTTATGTACTTGCTATCTAGGGCATGTCTTTTTTCAGATAACGACGCCTTCATCTAACTGCTTGAACATCTGCTTGGTGACTATTCAGTTAATCAAGTACTCCTTCCATTTCTAAATATAAGTTTTTTTAAATGTTTCACTAGAAGTCTACATATGGATGTATATAGACATACTTTAGAGTGTAACTTCACTCATTTTGCTCCGTATGCAGTCTTTTAGTGAAATTTCTAAAAAGACTTATATTTAGGAACGGAGGGATTAGTAGTATTCATCCCTTTCCCAAACATCTGCATCTCAAGTGACAGGTTTTCTTACTCTAATTGGAAAGTTGATTGCCACATCTGTGTACTGCTACTTGCAAACGTGTTGTATGTGTAGTTCAGCATTTGCCACATCAAGAGATTTATTTTTAGAAAGAATGCACTACTTGTCATTGTTCTTGATTATCCTCCGTCGATTCGAACAATACGGTTTATGTCCCTCGCCCCCTGAAAAGTGACTGCTGGAAATGGATACCTGACTAATAAGGCAAGTAAATCAAGGGAATGTTTTCAGTTCTCTTTTCGCTTTGAAAATATCATCTTCTGAATTATTTTCAAAAATAGAGCCCGGGATCTGAATCCACTTTAATTTCCCACAAACGAGGTGTCTAGAACTTGGGCTCGGTTCTTGTACCAGACACACATTGCTAACCAACCTCCAATACTTCCCTTTTTTCAGAGATTGGCGTGTTATATTGGCATTTGGACCCAAAGAAGTCCGAAAGTGAACAAGAGCTAGCGAAAATCCGCAAAGACAAGGGATACAGCTACATGGTTTGCACTTTCCACCACCACCAACCCTCGATCCCTCTTGGCTTCTCTTTAACCATGCACACCTTGTGTATGTAATCTGATAGTGTTGCACATGCATCACTTGCTGAAGGATTATCTGGATATATGCCCTGGAAAGTTGGCAAACTTTGAGGAGAAGCTCAAGAATTTCTTCACAGAGCACATGCATGCCGACGAAGAGATCCGCTACTGCTTGGAAGGCGGCGGGTATTTTGATGTGCGCGACAAGGATGACAAGTGGGTTCGGATCTGGATAAAAGAAGGGGATATGATCGTGCTGCCGGCTGGAATTTATCATCGGTTCACCCTCGACGCCGCCAACCATGTGAAGGTACTGAACTACTGATTTGGGAATCTGTATGTGCTTTTACATCTAAAGAGCTGCTGCAGTAATTATTTTTTGTGTCACATTTTGCATAAAAATATGAATCGGTTTTATCAACCAAGCTCAATTAAAACATGATTTAGGCACTAGAGGACATCCGTAGAACCACCATGAAAGAATGGCAAGTCGCGAAACATATCTTGATCAACAAGATGGTTGAGAATTAATTCTTCATGTATGCTACTTGATGAGGACTGAGGACCAAAAAGGGAAAACAATAAAATGTTGAACTAGGGTCAGGACAACACAAGTTTGCCAATCGGGATAATGTATTCAAGTTATGCAGACAGTTTTGCTCGTAGGATGAAGAAACAAGGTTCATTTTCAGCCGGTAATTAACGAACTGTGCTGTTAAACAACATGTATAAGCAATGAGACATAATGTACATATTTAGAGAAGCTCTATCATGCATCAGATATCAACTCAAACTTAACACATTCTGATGCCTTATCTCATTATCTGTGCAACAGCTCATGAGGCTCTTCCTCGGAGAACCAGTGTGGACCGCCCACAACCGGCCTCAGGAGGACCATCCGGTGCGGCAAGAGTATGTCAAGAGGCTCACGGACGACAATGCTGGTCATGCTTTGGCAGCACATTGAAGTTGGTTTGTGATCCCTTGGCTATGTATTATAAACGCCCATGGACATATACATACACTTGAACGAAACCATGTTGTAATCTTGAAACCAAATAGATACGCTACCTACTTGTTATTATTCACTTGTAATTGCCCGTGTGTTGCTACGAGGGCATAAGTATTCTAGTGGTTCAACATTAATCGTGTCAAACATATACTTTTAGAATTCATGTGGACATTTTTTTAAAATTCTTCTTCTTCTCCCGCACATTATCTTCGCCTCTCCACTTTCCGTTTACGTTAATGTAAAGAAAAATCAACATTCAGTATTATATATATACTTCAGGCTCCTTCAGATGCTCTAAAACTTTGCATTTACTGTTATATCAAATTCTCAGCTGCTTAAACACGGTTCTGATTCTAAACCTTTGTATTAACCGGGCAGTGATTCTTCAGTCCACAGAGAAATCTATGATCTTAGGACTAAGTAGGAGGTTACCCTTGAAGTGAAGACAGCTCGAATTTTTCTAACTTGCATATAAAAAACTTTGTTCAAAGAGATAATCTTATTCTTTTAACTTCGAATAGAGAAAGGTGTGATAGCACCCGGGTGCCTAGGCACCCTCTATAAACAGTAAAATCAAAAGAAATAGAAAACAAAATCAAAAAAATCTGAAACTTTACAGCATCAAAGATGATCAAACTTTGTACGTTCTTGCAAATTTTCATGTCAAAATATCTTGTAGAGAAAGATGTAGAAACAAGTTTCAGATTTTGATGCTAAAAGTGCTCAAAACTTCAAGCACTGAAATCTTTTTTGTGTGTAGAGCTCCACGAGTAGTTTTTTGGCATGAAAATTTGCAAACACCTACAAAGTTTGATCATCATTGATGCTGCAAAGTTTTAGATTTTTTAAATTTTATTTTCTATTTTTTTAATTTTACTGTTTATAGAGGTTGCTTAGGCAGCCGGGAGCTAAAAATCCACTCTCCTTCGAATAAGTCAGTAATAATAGAGACACAGAGCTAAATTTTCTTGACTGTGCAAAAGTTAAGTATGGTTATGCATGAGCATGAACTTTGTGTTGTGCCCATGCATACATCTGAACTCAAGTGTCAGCAGGGAAAAACCAGGTCGCGGTGAATGATCCGTCATGCGGCACCACCGTGTCCACCGGCAAGGGGGACATCGTCCCTCGTCTCATGTCGTAAACCCCAGAGTAGAGGGCGCTCGTCCTTCCATCATAATTGTTACCCTCCTTGACAAAGTAGATACAGTCTTCTCGAGCTCCGGCGTACTTGCCGTCTCCGTCGGGGAGCGACTCGGAGCAGCCTTCGTTGAGGAAGAGAGCGCGCCCCTTCAGCGTCTCGACGTCTCTCCACCGTCCTCGGCCGCCGCTGGTGTCTGCCGCCTCCAGGACCTCGAACCAAGCCGGCATAATCAACGGGCTTGTCTGCTTCACCATCAACAGCCGGTCGCCGGAAGCGACCAGGTAGTGGCGAAGGCCGCCGTAGTGCCATCGGTCTATGTCGTCCTGCGGGCTGATGAACACGGGCTGTACGTCGACACGACTGCCGTCGACGATGTCCATGGCATAGAGGCGTAGTCGGAAAGGGAGGCACAGACCGACGGCTGCGGCGGTGAGGACGTATAGCTTGTGCTGGAAGAGCGCCATGTCGAGGACATGGTAGGGATGGGGGTAGTAGGTGCCTGCAGCTACATCGCCATGGGGGCTCCACTGCCACTCCACGTTCGTTGATCCGGGCCTGCGGATGGAGATGGTGATCACCTTATTCCCGCCGCTCAAACGGCTCCCTGTCTGGACGGCGATGATGCCGTCGGACATCACCACCACCTTGCGGATGTTGCTGCCGTCGAGCACGCCGCCCCGCCGGGTGTGGAGGCAGTTGAGGCTGACGCTCTGGGAGGCCGTCGTCCCCCGGGCGAGAGGGTTCATCAGCGAGCACGAGAACCCTTGGTGATCGTTGTGCTTCTGCACCAGGAAGAGCGTGCTGCCGGTGGAGACGCGGTGGGCGACATTGTCGTCCGGGACGAGGATGCGGCGGTGGACCTGGCCGTCGGAGAGGCTGAGGAAGGAGCCGTCACGGAGGGCGAGCCACGGGAGCAGCGCGGGGAACGGGGGCTGCAGGCGCGCGCCGGCGCGCCACGGGCGGCAGACGGCGCGGAGGCGGGCGCGGTCGGCGTGGGACACCACGCGCTGGAGCACGAGGCTCAGCAGCTCCGACGGGAGGTCCTGCCATGGACGACGGCTTCCGCCGAGATTCGTCGCCGCCACTACCTCCATCGTAGTAAGGCCCCGTTCGTTTTCCCTCCACTCCCGGAGCTGTGGAGCTGGGTGTGAACCACTCCATTGAAATGAGTGATACCCTGCCCCGCTACAGGAGCGGAGTCGAGGGAGCAGAGAGAAACCGAACGGTTCCTAAGTGGTAGGTAGATCTGATCATCAAGCTAGCTCTGTTGGCCTGGATTATATAGGACGTAGTGTTAGGCAGCCCAAGTTGCATCTCCGGCAGTTTCACGGCCCAGGCCCAATTTCTGCTGATGTAAAATAGGGCACCAACTATGTTTTTCTTCTTCACGGTTGCATACATATCTTCTACTCCCTCCGTCCAAAAATAAGTGTCTCAACTTTGTATTAGCTCTAGTACAAAGTTGTACCAAGCTTGAGACATTTATTTTGGGACGAAGGGAGTATCTTCTACTCCCTCCGTTCCTAAATATAAGACCTTTTAAAGATTGCACTATAAACTACATACAGAAGTACATAGACATATTTTAGAGTATAGATTCACTCATTTTGCTTCGTATGTAGTCTTCTAATGTAATCTTTAAAAGGTCTTATATTTTGGACCGGAGGGAGTATTTCTAAATAGTTAGAACCCTACTTGCTATTCGCTAGACATGCAAACATGCCACACAAGCAAGTCATGTATGTTACTACAAGTTACACCTTGTGTATTTATTTATGCATGCATGCAGCCTTGCCACATCATCTATACATGCATGTTAGGTATTTATTTATGCATCCATGCAGCCTTGCCACATCATCTATACATGCATGTTAGTCTTAAATTATTATTTTTCATCCTATTTTGTACTGAAAGTATATGTGTTGATCGATTCCATATATACTAATGTAGCGCAACCTTCACATTTGACATTATTTGACTATAATTTAAAAAATATATTATTTATATGCTTCATATTTGTAAATTATTTTTTAAAACATATATGTGCTTCCCATTAGTTTTATTTATTTTATAGCAATTATTTACGCATTTCTTTTACCAAAGTTCCCGCTGCAACGTGTGGGGCATCATCTAGTTAAGCAAACTACCCCACATCTATTATGTGAGATATGGCTCCTATTTTAATTGTAAGAAATGCAGACATATTTCCACTTTCTTAAATAAATCGAATGTTTGCCTATGTGGATTTACTCAGTGTGATTGACTCTGATGTGAACCCAACCAACTCACTGTAAGAAATGTCAATTCCTTGATTCTGCAAAAATAGACGAAATTATATTAGCCATATACTACTAATGATGTAGTTGTCCATGTATTCCTGTTTAAGACAGAAACATTAGTGAAAGGCTCTTCCCTTCAAGTAAACATAAAAAAGGCACCACAGAAGCTACTACTGACACTAGTAAAAAGAATCATCATCAGTACTGTGTAAGCGTCGATTGCTTGCTTGATTCATAACCTTTAGCGGTGGAGGCAGATGGATTCTAGACTAAAGTAGTCTCAGAACAATTCTCTTCGAGATAATCTAACTATTCTGCAGCATAAAAACGCTCGCGGCTAAATCCTGAAAAAAAAAAGGAACACCAGGAGATAGAAAAGCAAACCAAATCTGGCAACCTGAGGCTATACCCATTATTGACCACATTTGAATTGAAATTAACTAGTCTGCGTTCAGAAATTGATGAGAACACACTACAGCACAAGCCAAAACATTTATGCCTGATAACCAACTAAGCAAAAAAGCTAACATCATAGCTTGTGCAAAAAATAGCAAAAGAACCACCAGAACATCTCGGTTCAGTTGCCTGCCATGATTTACAGAACAGGATTAAGGTACCATTCCATCCAAGGTTCCAATTATTTACCCTGCCAGGGTACATTCAAGTTTGAGCAAAGACCAACGGTCTAAGCACAGCGCACCAAAAGCGCAATCGACGCTTCTGTAGGCTCCCCTGACTTCCAATTATCAGGAAAGAACACCGGATCCAGGAGGAGGCACAGCAGAACCTGCAGTCTTCGGCGGCGGTGACGACATCACCACCTTGTGCTTGTACATCTTCCACCAGTTCGCCTGCGCCTCTTCAACAGTCCGGAAGGTCCAGATGTGTGGCTTGGCCTTCTCCCGCGCTATGAGGATCTCCTCTATCTCAGCCCGCCGCTTCGTCTTGAGCGAGAGACAGTCAACGAGATCGCCCCACTTGCCGAAGCAGGTGTCAAAATCCCCGTGGCGGTAGTAGTTCTGCAGCTGGTGGAGCGGGGTATAGCAGAACCATAGTGCATCGAAGCACTTTATGCAGTCCAGCCGCGGTGGAGGTGGGATGGCAGCGCTGGTCGTCTCGGGCTTCTCTTTGGGCTCCATGCTTATAACCGCCTACCAAGAAAGGGATTTACATGTGAGATATGCTCGCGTTACTAGAACCACAGGAAACAAAAGAAAGATGGAAGAAGACGTATCGGAAGAAAAGGATAACCCGTCTCACCTTCCTCACCTCAGCGCTGCTGCTGCCACAGCGGCTTGGGGGTACTGGACAATCCCTATTTTGATAGAGATATCAGATTTTGGAGGAAGAGATGTAACTAAGCCCAAGTGAGAGCATACATACATATAATGCTACAAGCTATCCAAACATAGTATTACAAAATCAATTTTTCTGGATATAGTTAACATCATGTAAACGATAATATAGTATGAAGTACATATATTCTCAAAAGGTTCACTAATTAGTAGGTAAATATTTTTATAAAGCATCCAGTAACTTTCAAGCTTATCCCTCAACAATTCTTCATTTGCCATCTTTCTTGTATTGTCATTAATGACTAGTAATATGGATCAGAGCATGATACTAAACATATTTTGGGCAAGAACAGCCATGATGTAAATATGAGGGCAATCTTAGTTATACTGTCCTTAAGATTAAAGTCTTCTTGTAGCTAGTTAGTGAAAAAAGTATACTGACCAAAGATATCTTATTGCACCGGGGATGGAAAGGAAGTGCAAATTGTATGTTTTATAATACTAGAGAAGGGATAGATCACTTGTTCTTCTTGTGCCCTGTTGTTACATATGTTCGGCATGTGATCAAATGTACGTTTAATTTGCAAGAGATACCTAGTGTTTTTTATGATATCCCTGCCTGGAATAGTAAGCTCCCTGTTAGTAGTAGACGGCTTGTAGCTTGTGGAGTAGCTGCTGTGATTTGGTCAGTTTGGAAGACCAGGAAGAACACACGCTTTAATGGAATCATCATGCCCTTAGATCCTACTGGTATTGTGTGTCGAATATTGCATTATATTAATTACTGGTCTGGTTTGCAGAGGCAAAAAGTTTAGAAATTGTGTCGCAAGGCGACAAGAATTCTGGTCATGGTGGCCCATGAGTTCTTCAGCTAAAGACAGGGATGGACAAAAAATTGATAGTTGTTTGATCAGCTTCATGAAAATGAAATTTGGAATTTCAGCTCCTTTGCTCGAAAAAAAAGGCTCGGATTATTACACTGAGAGGAATCTTAGTACTTGCACTTCTTGCTGGAATTTAATCTATGCAAACTGATGAGACCATGATGCTAACTAGTAATCAATTCGGATCTAAGCAACGCTCCCCTCCACCACCGCACACCAATCACCATTTTCCCATGTGTTGCATCTGGAAAGGCTTACAACACCACGCTCTAATTACCATTTATAGCAGATTACCTTCTTGTTTGCTCTACTGTGGATGCCGAAGCAGCTCCAAGCCCCTAAAACTGACAATGTTGATGCCGGAGCTGTTCCAACTTCAGGTTCCGAAGCTTGAACATGCACTTGAAAAAACATGCAGCAAGTACTCATCAAGAAACAATCATCATTGTGTTCTCACAATATCAAATCTACGCCAAGTACTCAATCATCATCCAATACAAGAATCAGGAAATAAAATAAAATTGAACAAACAGATGATGAAAGAGGAAGGAAGGAAGGGGTGGAGGGGTGAGGGAAGAGGGGGGAGGAGGGAGGAGTGGTGGCTACCTGCCTATAGACTGGTCGCCGGCGTAGTTCCGGGCGGCGGCGTTGTTGGACGTTAGCGGCTGCTCCACGCTGCTGGTGGGAGCGGCTGCTCGACGGAGGGAGGCGCTGCTGGGCGGCGGGGCAGCGGAGGCTTCGGCCGGCTGGCTGCGCCGCGGCGGCGGGCTGGTGGCGGCTAGGAGGAGGGGTCGCGGGGAGGCGGTGGCGGTGGTGGCGCCGTCGGGAGTACCATCGAGATCCCAGGGAGAAGTTTTCTTTCAGGCTATGCGATGTTAATTCGTGGGCTTTTTTCTTGGCGCGGCCCGGCGCCTTAGCGGATTGCCCGTGCTTGCCTACGCATAAGCTGTCTTACCAAAGGCCTGCAGGTTGCTAAAAAAAAAAACAGCCCAGGTCAGACCGCATGTCCACGTTCGCGCGTCTCAACCCGCAGCCCGCACAATCGGTGGCTGGGCCGGTCGCCTGCACGACCTGGCTTGCCACCGCGCTGCCCCCGGCGCCTTAGCGGATTGCCCATACTCGCCTACGCATAAGCTGTCTTACCAAAGGCCTGCAAGTTGCTAAAAAAAAAAGGATCAGCCCAGGTCAGACCGCACGTCCACGTTCGCGCGTCTCAACCCGCAGCCCGCACAATCGGTGGCTGGGCCGGTCGCCTGCACGACCTGGCTTCCCATCCACCGGCCCACACGCCAGAAATCCCCCACACATCTCGCACCATCTCCCACCTCCCGATCCAGCCGACCGTCTCCCACCTCCCGATCTGCATCCTGCACCTTGGTTGCCATGGCAAGAATGCCAGAACAAATCTAGCGCATGCCGGACCAAGAACAAGGCAAAAGGTATGCAACCCGTGTGCGATCTGGTCATTTTGCTTTCTCCTTCCAAAACCGACATCGTAAACAGTCATCACCTGTCCGAGTTTGCCATGGCAACCTGTCACGCCCAAGATGCGACCCTATCTCAATTTGGCTTGAGGGCCTCGTCAGGGATAGAAGCGCATCTCGTTGTGTCGCAAGAATGGATATCGTTACAAGTACATGTACTGAAAAGAAGAGATATATAAAGAGTTGGCTTACACTCGCCACAAGCTACATCAGAGTCACAACAGTACATTACATAATCATCAAGAGTAAGAGCAGGGTCCGACTACGGACGAAAACAAACGAGAAAAATAAGATCGACGTCCATCCTTGCTATCCCAGGCTGCCGGCCTGGAACCCATCCTAGATCGATGATGAAGAAGAAGAAGAAGCAACTCCAAATGAACAATCAACGCGCTCGCGTCAAGTAACATTTACATGTACCTGCAACTGGTGTTGTAGTAATCTGTGAGCCACAGGGGACTCAGCGATCTCATTTCCAAAGGTATCAAGACTAGCAAAGCTTAATGGGTGAGGTATGGTTAAGTGGTGAGGTTGCAGCAGCGATTAAGCATGTATTTAGTGGCTAACTTACGAGTACAAGAAGTAAGAGGGGGAAGATCTACGCATAGAGGACGTGAACTACAGATGATCAAATGAATGATCCTGAACACCTACCTACGTCAGACATAACCCACCGTGTCCTCGATCGGAGAAGGAACTCACGAAAGAGACAATCACGGTTACACACTTAGTTGGCATATTTTAATTAAGTTAACTTCAAGTTATCTAGAACCAGTGTTAAACAAAGCTTCCACGTTGCCACATAACCGCGGGCACGACTTTCCGAAAAGATTTAACCCTGCAGGGGTGCTCCAACTAGTCCATCACAAATTACCACAAGCCACATAGAAATCCTCAATCACGAAGCTCACGATCTCGTCGGATTCCCTAGTGGAAAACCTCAACTCTGAGATTACCCAAAGCATCACCGGAATCCCGATGCACAAGATATCTCGTCAAATGTAAAACTAATCCAGCAAGGCCGCCCGGCGTGTCGACGACCCCGATAGGAGCCGCGTATCTCGTTCTCAGGACACGACGGATAAGCTACGCGTACGAGTGCCAAACCTCGAGTTTCCTCGCGGTGGCCCCGCACAATGCTCTGTTTTGGACCAACACTCATGAGGAGCACTGGCCCGGGGGTTGATTAAAATAGTCCGCGGGTGCCGGCGGGTCCCTATGCAATTTTTTTAGGTGATTAGGCAAATGTAGTACCAATGTTGGGCCTTGCCAGACCAGCTTTAATCTAAACGAATTATCAAGGGGTCCCCATAACAAGCCCGATCGTGTTAGGAGCGCTCGTTTATGGAACATAACACCGGTAGCCGAAAACTAAGGGGCAAAGGTGGAACAAAACACCAGGCTAGAAAGGCCGAGCCTTCCACCTTTTACCAAGTATATAGGTGCATTAAACTAAATAGCATTTAATAGGGTGATATAACAAGGAACCCATGTTATCACATGGAAGCAACTGCTCCTGCAACTAGCAACGCTACACAGGGATAAGCAAGCAGTAACATAGCTAATCAGTGGTTTGCTAGGTCGAACAGGTTGAAGGTTACATGGCATTGTTGAGAGGTTGATATTTAACAAGTGGTAGGCAACGAGACATAATCGATATCATCGAAATAACTAGCATGGCAATGATAGTAATGGTATCTGGGGAAATGGTCATCTTGCCTGAGATCCCGCTTGGAAGAAGAATGCCTCCGTGAAGCAGACGAACCGTCGTAGTCGAACGGGTCCTCACAATCCGGCACGCTGCGGAACTCTATCGAGACGAAGCAAATCGGAAACACAAATCAACACACGGAATTCACCACACGATGCAAGACACACATGATGCATGAACGGTCTAATGCAGGGCATGACAATCATAACAATCAAACACTACACATTAAGTGAAGCTTAATATGCAACGAGTTGCATATTGACGAAACTCCACGTTTAATTATTTAGTTCTATCCCGAATAGATACACGACAATATTAAATGTGGTTAAACATGCAATAGGTGAAGCGAAAATTAAACTACCTATCTAGACATTTTAAATGAGGTCGGAAATGACATATAGCATCTCCGAGACGACCTCACATGTTAATTTACAATTCTGTCTAGAACTGAGCTAATGCATTTAATTGGTTGTTTAACAGCAAAACAAATAGGTTCACGTGATTCTACGCATCAAGACAAGCAATTTACACATAGAAAACATCTCCAACGGAGCTACGGTTCAAAAGTTACAAGCACCGCAAGATATGATGGCATGAATGCAATATGTGTGCAACGACGGCTACGAGCACTTCAAAACATACAAACAGCAAGAGAAGATAAAACTACACGAGATTATAAGCAAGTTTCATGTAAGACACGATCAAATCGGAGCTACGGATCAAAAACTACGAGCAAAACAAGAATTCACTACAATCTGCCAAAATCAGCCACATAGCATTTTCTACGCCCCACAACTACGGCTACACAACTCCGATATGCTCAAGCAAGGCATGGCACGGAAGAGTGCAAGAAGCATTACTACAAACAACTAACAACAACTAGCAGGGCAGCAAGGAACACTAGGGAAAGAAGTCACAAAATGGCTTCCCACACACTATTTCAGACTTAGTGAAAATTACACCTCATGAAAGTGCAGTTTTCGATCTGAAGCTATATTGACAGCAGCAAAACCTATAGCTACAGGACTCCAAATGGCATGAAAATTTGCAGCATGCTAGATAAACACAAGAGATACAACTAACTCCATTGGACCAACCTCAAAAGAGCTACAGATCACAAGATACAAGCAAGACAAGACAACAACAAAATATAACAGATTCCAGACTTAGAAATATTTCAGCTCCTCCAAATCAGCATTATTTCTAGCAACTTGAGGGCAATCAAAACACACCTAAACATGCATTTCTATCGCAACTAAAAATACCAGGGGCTAAACAAAACATCCAAGATCAACTCCCTAGTTGACAACTCCGACAAACGACGCACGTAATAAATCCTACGAATTAAACAAGAGGGCAACATGGCAAAATATCTCGCGAACTAATTTACTCAAAAGCTAAAACTAATTGCACAGAAAAATCCATGGGATTTTTCTACCCCGGAAACATATAAAATATGTGGGGTTTGCAACACAAAATAATGCCGCATATTAATGCGAGAAAAAATAACCTATACGCAGGAAAATAAATTACCGGCAAATCCCTACACGTAAAAATACAATTGACCGCTCTAAAATGCATGTAAAAAATGGTTCCTAAAATATGAACACTTCCAATCTTGCATACGAGCAATCCGGACTTGCGTGAAAATTAAATACGGGACGAAACAATATAGGACAGCACGTTAAACTAGGCGTTCGGCACGTAAAACTTTGCCAAATAATTATGCAAGTAGTGAAATCGTGTTCTACTCGCGAATCTACCCCAAAACCATATAAAATACGCCTCGTTCCGACTTACAGATAAAAAGCTACGGGCATTACAATATTCGTCTATTTCCTGAAATTAAATAAATCCGAAAACTAAAAAAATCCACCGGGCCTAATTCTACTGCAGATGGGCCTATAGTACAAGGGAGCGGGATAGCAAAAGACGCACAAGGACGCCGGATAGAAGGGCTCACCTGCGTGGCCTCTTGGGCCGGCCTGGTGCAGCAGGGGTGGAGGCCTCGGCCTGGTGGACCGAGCTGGGCCTCGGCGGGGCAGATGCTGGGCCGGCGCGGGGCCCACGGGGTGGCGCTGGAGCGGTTGCGCCTCGTCGTTCCTCCTGATCCCGATCGGATCGCGGGGACAGGGGCCGGCTCGGCCGCCGCCGTGCTCCAGGCGATGAGGCAACGTCGGCAGGGAGGCAGTGAGCAGCCGACGACGGGCCCCGGAGCGGCTGGAGAACGGATCTGGCGCGGAGGGCGAGATCCGGTGCGAGAGCAGGGCACATGGCGCACGGGCGAGCTCGGGATGCCGGCGACGGCTGCCGGAGGCGGGCACGACGCAGGGACTCGAGGGGGGTCGCGAGGAGGCGACGCAGAGGGGCTCCGGCGGCGGCCTAGGGCGGAGTGGCACGCGAGGCTGCTGCTTGGGAGCAGGGAGGCGCCATGGGGAGAGGCGCGGCGGCTTCTCAGGCAGAGAGAGAGAGAGGCGGCGGCGCGATGGGCTCGGCGGGCCCGTGGCGGCTGGTGAGGGAGAGAGAGTCAGTGGCGGCTAGGGTTTGAGGGGTGGTGCGGATTTTGAGGAGGAGAGAGGAGGCTGTCTAAAATAAACCTGGGGGTCTATATATAGGCAAAGGGGGGGCTAGGTTAGCCGGAATTTCGTTCTGGATCCAACCGCGGGGTCGGATTCGGACGATTCCGAACGCGGGAACGGGTACGAGGCCGTGTAGTGTAGATATGCGGAGACGAGAGGGGGAACGGGCGTCGCGACAACGCATTTTTAAAACACCGACAGACGTCCGACGTAGACCGAATACGGTGCCGCTACGGTCGACCGTTCGGCTACCAGACGGTCTCCGATCGCGACGAAATTCGACAGGCGGCCTAGGTATATCTAATCACGACCGCGTGCCAAGTTTCACCCCGATGAGAGAAGGTTTTACGCACACTTTTAAAACAGGGTTTCGAACGATGTCGCGGGCGCGCGCGGGTGCGGTCGGGCTGAGAACGAACAACGACGATAACCGGCCACTAACAACGGATGCAAGTTTTGAAAACGGGCGGCAACGGGATGCCGATGCAATGGTGATGATGCGCATGATGCGATGATGATGCGACAAAATAAAAATAGACACACGACGAAAACGGAAAGAAGGGGGAATCTTCTGGAACGCCGGCATCGGGCTGTCACACAACCAGAACCCTAGAGCAGCAATGCACAGTTGCCGAAAGTAGATCCACGTCAGAGTAGATTGGTATGTGGAGCATGAATTTTCGAGGTTGTAGTTAGTGTAAACTCCTAGCAAAATTTGCCATCCAACTTCACTCGTAGTTGCCGCCTTGCTACAAATGTAGTTTCAATAGTTGCGTTTAGAAGGATCAGGGAAAATAGTTGCCATGCAGATAAGCAACCAGAGAAGATGGAATGAAAAGCAGCTGTCATACCACTTTGCTGGCAGTTGCCAACATTTTTCATGGTAGTTTCCATGCAGATTGAACAACAACTATGCACATGTATGCATTGTCAAAAGAAATAGATGGGCCACTACAAAATGTTGTAGTTGACATGCAATGCTACGGGTTTGTGTCAATGATGCAATAATCTTGCCATTTTACTCATGGATTAGGCTAGTGCATACTCATTCATGCCGTGATTGATCGTTGTGCAGGTGTTGAAAAACAGGGAGGAGACCAAAATGAATCCTGGAGATGTGACTAATTCTTGGTTTTCAGAGCAGCCACAAGCGCCCCTTGGGATGCACTAGAGTACGATGAACTAATTTCAGCAGTCCCGCTGCTACCACTGATGCAGCAATACGCAAACATAGGTAGGGCTGTGTGAAAAAAGTAAACAAGTTCTACTTGGATTGTTTGTTCGAATAGAAGAATGGCAATCCGTCTTACATTTTTATTGGCATGTTTGTAGGTTACGATGGTATCCCATGGCAAATTGCCCCACTTCAAGCTATCGGTAATGCGAACAGAGCACACCAATTCAAAGAAGTGCATTTCGCAACTCAATTTGGAGTCATGAACTGGCAAACTTACAAATTTTCAATACGCGGGAGCATCGACTAGCGCGTGGCAACTCCATACATCTGTAGACATGCCATCAACATCTGTCATAGGTGAGAAAAAAGGAAAAAACTATTGGCACGTAATGTATTGTGTGGAAAACTGTTAGAGCATGGCAACTATAGTGGGTGTTGCACCGAAATGCAAGTAATGAATGACAAAATTAATAGTTTGTCATTAAAGAATAAACAAGTTGTGTAGTGAAAGTTCATTGCCACTTGTGATCAGTTGCCATGTATGAACATATGTAGGTGTTATGTATGAGCAGCTACACTTGCCATGCTTGAGCAATTGCAGTTGCCATGTATGGGCAACTTGAGTTGCCAAGTATTGTGCAACTACAATTGCCAAGTACTGTGTGACTGTAGTTGTCATTCATGCTTGAATGCAAATATCATGTTTTTTTGCATGGCTGACCAGTTGCATACGTATTGGTGTGGCAAGAAAACAAAATAATTTAGAGTTATGAACTGACAAACTTACAAATTTTTAATACGCATGAGCATCAACCAGTGCGTGGCAATGGTTGGCATCTGTAGACCTGCCATCAACATCTATCACATGTGAGAAAAGGAAAAAACTGTCGGCACGTAATGCTTTATGTGGAAAACTGTTAGAGCATGGCAACTATAGTGGGCGTTGCGCCAAAATGAAAGTAGTGAATGGCAAATGTAATATTTTTTCAGTAATGAATGAACTAGTTGTGTAGTGAAAGTTCACTAACACTTGTGAACGGTTGTCATGTATGAACAGATGTAGTTGCCATGTATGAGGAGGTGCACTTGTCTTTTTTTGAGTAGATGCAGTTGCCATGTATGAATAACTGCACTTGCCATGTATGAATAACTGTAGTTGCCATGCATGGGAACATTGTCATGGCTCGCCAGCTGCATATGCCACAACATATCAAAAATATATAGTGGCATGTACAATGGTAGTTATCATGACAAATGAAGTATGAATGGATGACAATTTGTTGCCATCTATTTAATTGGACAACACATAGAAAGTTGCCCTTGATTGAGTGACAAAGCAAATGGAAAACTGTCAGTCTTTGTTAAACGGAGTAGTTGCCATGGACTTAGCAAACAAGATGGCAATTTGTATGTAGACTGATAGACTGGAGTTGCCATGTTTGCAGAAAGCAGCATGACTAATAGCTGATAGACTGATAGACTCGAGTTGCCATGTTCACTTGGAAATCGACAATGTCACCTTGTTAGTTAAGTACCACCCAGAGGAACGACTAATCTAGACAAAAGGTCGACTATTCTAGACCAAAATGCTATTGGGGAACGTCGCATGGGAAACAAAAATTTTCCTACGCGCACGAAGACCTATCATGGTGATGTCCATCTACGAGAGGGGATGAGTGATCTACTTACCCTTGTAGATCGTACAACAGAAGCATTAGTGAACGCGGTTGATGTAGTGGAACGTCCTCATGTCCCTCGATCCACCCCGCGAACAATCCCGCGATCAGTCCCACGATCTAGTACCGAACGGACGACACTTTCGCGTTCAGCACACGTACAGCTCGACGATGATCTCGGCCTTCTTGATCCAGCAAGAGAGACGGAGAGGTAGAAGAGTTCTCCGGCAGCGTGACGGCACTCCGGAGGTTGGTGATGACCTTGTCTCAGCAGGGCTCCGCCCGAGCTCAGCAGAAACGCGATCTAGAGGAAAAACCGTGGAGGTATGTGGTCGGGCTGCCGTGGAAAAGTCGTCTCAAATCAGCCCCAAAACCTCCGTATATATAGGTGGGAGGGAGGGGACGTTGCCTTGGGGCTCAAGGAGCCCCAAGGGGGTCGGCCGAGTCCAAGGGGGAAGGCTCCCCCCCCAAACCGAGTTGGACTTGGTTTGGTGGGTGGGAGTCCTTCCTTCCCTTCCCACCTCCCTTTTTTTTCTCTTTGATTTTCTCTTCTAGGCGCATAGGGCCCTTTTGGGCTGTACCACCAGCCCACTAAGGGCTGGTGTGCCACCCTCAAGGCCTATGGGCTTCCCCGGGGTGGGTTGCCCCCCCGGTGAACTCCCGGAACCCATTCGTCATTCCCGGTACATTCCCGGTAACTCCGAAAACCTTCCGGTAATCAAATGAGGTCATCCTATATATCAATCTTTGTTTCCGGACCATTCCGGAGACCCTCGTGACGTCCGTGATCTTATCCGGGACTCCGAACAACATTCGGTAACCAACCATATAACTCAAATACGCATAAAACAACGTCGAACCTTAAGTGTGCAGACCCTGCGGGTTCGAGAACTATGTAGACATGACCCGAGAGACTCCTCGGTCAATATCCAATAGCGGGACCTGGATGCCCATATTGGATCCTACATATTCTACGAAGATCTTATCGTTTGAACCTTAGTGCCAAGGATTCATATAATCCCGTATGTCATTCCCTTTGTCCTTCGGTATGTTACTTGCCCGAGATTCGATCGTCAGTATCCGCATACCTATTTCAATCTCGTTTACCGGCAAGTCTCTTTACTTGTTCCGTAATACAAGATCCCGCAACTTACACTAAGTCACATTGCTTGCAAGGCTTGTGTGTGATGTTGTATTACCGAGTGGGCCCCGAGATACCTCTCCGTCACACGGAGTGACAAATCCCAGTCTTGATCCATACTAACTCAACTAACACCTTCGGAGATACCTGTAGAGCATATTTATAGTCACCCAGTTACGTTGCGACGTTTGATACACACAAAGCATTCCTCCGGTGTCAGTGAGTTATATGATCTCATGGTCATAGGAATAAATACTTGACACGCTGAAAACAGTAGCAACAAAATGACACGATCAACATGATATGTCTATTAGTTTGGGTCTAGTCCATCACGTGATTCTCCTAATGACGTGATCCAGTCATCAAGCAACAACACTTTGTTTATAATCAGAAGACACTGACTATCTTTGATCAACTGGCTAGCCAACTAGAGGCTTGCTAGGGACGGTGTTTTGTCTATGTATCCACACATGTAAATGAGTCTTCATTCAATACAATTATAGCATGGATAATAAACGATTATCTTGATACAGGAATTATAATAATAACTATATTTATTATTGCCTCTAGGGCATAATTCCAACAGTTTCCCACTTGCACTAGAGTCAGTAATCTAGCCCTCACATCATCATTTGAATTACATTGCAATAAATCTAACACCCATACAGTTCTGGTGTTGATCATGCTTTGGCCGTGGAAGAGGTTTAGTCAGCGGGTCTGCTACATTCAGATCCGTGTGCACTTTGCATATATTTACGTCCTCTCCCTCGATGTAGTCGCGGATGAGGTTGAAGCGTCGTTTGATGTGTCTGGTCTTCTTGTGAAACCGTGGTTCCTTTGCTAAGGCAATGGCACCCGTGTTGTCACAGAACAAGGTTATTGAATTCAGTGCGCTTGGCACCACTCCAAGATCCGTCATGAACTGCTTCATCCAGACACCCTCTTTAGCCGCCTCCGAGGCAGCCATGTACTCCGCTTCACATGTAGAATCTGCTACGACGCTTTGCTTGGAACTGCACCAGCTTACCGCACCCCCATTAAGAATAAATACGTATCCGGTTTGCGACTTAGAGTCGTCCGGATCTGTGTCAAAGCTTGCATCGATGTAACCTTTTACGGCGAGGTCTTCGTCACCTCCATACACGAGAAACATCTCCTTAGTCCTTTTCAGGTACTTTAGGATATTCTTGACCGTTGTCCAGTGATCCACTCCTGGATTACTCTGGAACCTACCTGCCATACTTATGGCCAGGCTAACATCCGGTCTAGTGCACAACATCGCATACATGATAGAACCTATGGCTGAAGCATAGGGGACGGAGTGCATATGCTCTCTATCTTCATCAGTTGCTGGGCACTGATTCTTACTCAATCTCGTACCTTGTAAAACTGGCAAGAACCCTTTCTTGGACTATTCCATTTTGAACCTCTTCAAAACTTTATCAAGGTATGTGCTTTGTGAAAGTCCTATCAGGCGTTTTGATCTATCCCTATAGATCTTAATGCCTAGAATGTAAGCAGCTTCTCCTAGGTCCTTCATAGAGAAACTCTTATTCAAGTAATCCTTTATGCTTTCTAAAAACTCCACGTTGTTTCCAATCAGCAATATGTCATCCACATATAATATTAGAAACGCCACAGAGCTCCCACTCACTTTCTTGTAAATACAAGATTCTCCAACCACTTGTATAAACCCAAATGCTTTGATCACCTCATCAAAGCATTTGTTCCAACTCCGAGATGCATCACATCCCCAAACTTTAAGAAACGACAACTTTGGCCTTTTGCCATACCACAGTTCGTATGGTGTCGTCTCAACGGATTTTGATGGTGCCCTATTTAAAGTGAATGCAGCTGTTTCTAATGCATAACCCCAAAACGATAACGGCAAATCAGTAAGAGACATCATAGATCGCACCATTTCTAATAGAGTACGATTACGACGTTCGGACACACCATTACGCTGTGGTGTTCCGGGCGGTGTTAACTGTGAAACAATTCCACATTGTCTTAAGTGAGTACCAAACTCGAAACTCAGATATTCACCCCCACGATCAGACCGTAGGAACTTGATCTTCTTGTTACGATGATTTTCCACTTCACTCTGAAATTGCTTGAACTTTTCAAATGTTTCGGACTTGTGTTTCATCAAGTAGACATAACCATATCTACTCAAATCGTATGTGAAGGTGAGAAAATAACGATATCCGCCGCGTGCCTCCACGCTCATCGGACCACACACATCGGTATGTATGATTTCCAACAAGTCACTTGCACGCTCCATTGTTCCGGAGAATGGAGTCTTAGTCATCTTGCCCATGAGGCATGGTTCGCACGTGTCAAGTGAATCAAAGTCAAGTGACTCCAAAAGTCCATCAACATGGAGTTTCTTCATGCGCTTTACACCAATATGACCTAAGCGGCAGTGCCACAAAAATATGGCGCTATCATTGTTAACTCTAACTCTTTTGGTCTCAATGTTATGTATATGCGTATCGCTATCAAGATTCAATATGAACAATCCTCTCACATTAGGTGCATGACCATAAAAGATGTTACTCATAGAAATAGAACAACCATTATTCTCTGACTTAAAAGAGTAACCGTCTCGCAATAAACAAGATCCAGATATAATGTTCATGCTCAACGCAGGCACTAAATAACAATGATTTAAGTTCATCACCAATCCTGATGGTAACTGAAGTGAAACTGTGCCGACGGCGATTGCATCAACCTTGGAACCATTTCCTACGTGCATCGTCACTTCATCTTTCGCCAGCCTTCGTCTATTCCGCAGTTCCTGTTTCGAGTTGCAAATATGAGCAACAGAACCGGTATCGAATACCCAGGCACTACTACGAGAGCCGGTTAAGTACACATCAATAACATGTATATCAAATATACCTGATTTTTCTTTGGCCGCCTTCTTATCTGCCAGATACTTGGGGCAATTGCGCTGCAGTGACCCATACCCTTGCAATAGTAACACTCCGTTTCAGGCTTAGGTCCAGCTTTGGGTTTCGGCGGATTGGCAACAGGCTTGCCGCTCTTCTTCGAATTACCCTTCTTGCCTTTGCCGTTTCTCTTGAAACTAGTGGTCTTATTCACCATCAACACTTGATGCTCTTTACGGAGTTCAGACTCTGCGACTTTCAGCATCGCAAACAACTCGCCGGGAGACTTGTTCATCCCTTGCTTGTTGTAGTTCAACACAAAGCCTTTATAGCTTGGCGGCAGTGATTGAAGGATTCTGTTAGTGATAGCCTCTTGCGGGAGTTCAATCCCCAGCTCAGCTAGACGGTTTGAGTACCCAGACATTTTGAGCACATGTTCACTGACAGACGAGTTTTCCTCCATCTTGCAAGCATAGAATTTATCGGAGGTCTCATACCTCTCGATCCGGGCGTTCTTCTGAAAGATAAACTTCAACTCCTGGAACATCTCAAATGCTCCATGACGCTCAAAGCGACGTTGAAGTCCCGGTTCTAAGCCATACAGGACTGCACATTGAACTATTGAGTAGTCCTCCTTACGTGCTAACCAAGCGTTCTTAACATCCCGATCAGCCGTAGCGGGTGGTTCATCTCCTAGCGCAGCATTAAGGACATAATCCTTCTTCCCAGCTTGTAAGATTAGCTTAAGATTACGAGCCTAGTCTACAAAGTTGCTTCCATCATCTTTCAACTTAGCTTTCTCTAGGAACGTATTAAAATTCAGGATGACTGTAGCGTGAGCCATGATCTACAACACAAATATATTCAAAGTGGACTTAGACTATGTTCAAGATAATTAGAGTTTAACTTAATCAAATTATTCGCTAAACTCCCACTCAAAAAGTACATCTCTCTAGTCATTTGAGTGGTTCATGATCCACTTACACTAGCTCAAGTCCGATCATCACGTGAGTTGAGTATAGTTTCAGTGGTAAGCATCCCTATGCTAATCATATCATCTATATGATTCATGATCGACCTTTCGGTCTCATGTGTTTCGAGGCCATGTCTGCACATGCTAGGCTCGTCAAGCTTAACCCGAGTGTTCCGCGTGCGCAACTGTTTTGCACCCGTTGTATGTGAACGTTGAGTCTATCACACCCGATCATCACGTGGTGTCTCGAAACGACGAACTGTAGCAACGGTGCACAGTCGGGGAGAACACAATTTCGTCTTGAAATTTTAGTGAGAGATCACCTCATAATGCTACCGTCGTTCTAAGCAAAATAAGGTGCATAAAAGGATT
Source organism: Hordeum vulgare subsp. vulgare (assembly GCF_904849725.1). Classification (NCBI taxonomy): domain Eukaryota; kingdom Viridiplantae; phylum Streptophyta; class Magnoliopsida; order Poales; family Poaceae; genus Hordeum; species Hordeum vulgare. The sequence continues at coordinate 493,543,578 of NC_058518.1, read as the reverse complement.
AACATCACATGCAATTCATAAGTGACATGATATGGCCATCATCACGTGCTTCTTGATCTCCATCACCAAAGCACCGGCATGATCTTCTTGTCACCGGCGCCACACCATGATCTCCATCAACGTGTTGCCATCGGGGTTGTCGTGCTACTAATGCTATTACTACTAAAGCTACATCCTAGCAAAATAGTAAACGCATCTGCAAGCACAAACGTTAGTATAAATACAACCCTATGGCTCCTGCCGGTTGCCGTACCATCGACGTGCAAGTCGATATTTACTATTACAACATGACCATCTCATACATCCAATATATCACATCACATCGTTGGCCATATAACATCACAAGCATACCCTGCAAAAACAAGTTAGACGTCCTCTAATTCTATTGTTGCATGTTTTACGTGGTGACCATGGGTATCTAGTAGGATCGCATCTTACTTACGCAAACACCACAACAGAGATATATGAGTTGCTATTTAACCTCATCCAAGGACCTCCTCGGTCAAACCCGATTCAACTAAAGTTGGAGAAACCGACACTTGCCAGTCATCTTTGAGCAACGGGGTTACTCGTAACGATGAAACCAGTCTCTCGTAAGCGTACGAGTAATGTCGGTCCAAGCCGCTTCAATCCAACAATACCGCGGAATCAAGAAAAGACTAAGGAGGGCAGCAAAACGCACATCACCGCCCACAAAAACTTTTGTGTTCTACTCGAGAAGACATCTACGCATGAACCTAGCTCATGATGCCACTGTTGGGGAACGTCGCATGGGAAACAAAAAATTTCCTACGCGCACGAAGACCTATCATGGTGATGTCCATCTACGAGAGGGGATGAGTGATCTACGTACCCTTGTAGATCGTACAGCAGAAGCGTTAGTGAACGCGGTTGATGTAGTGGAACATCCTCACGTCCCTCGATCCGCCCCGCGAACAATCCCGCGATCAGTCCCACGATCTAGTACCGAACGGACGGCACCTCCGCGTTCAGCACACGTACAACTCGACGATGATCTCGGCCTTCTTGATCCAGCAAGAGAGACGGAGAGGTAGAAGAGTTCTCCGGCAGCGTGACGGCGCTCCGGAGGTTGGTGATGACCTTGTCTCAGCAGGGCTCCGCCCGAGCTCCGCAGAAACGCGATCTAGAGTAAAATCGTGGAGGTATGTGCTCGGGCTGCCGTGGAAAAGTCGTCCCAAATCAACCCCAAAACCTCTGTATATATAGGTGGGAGGGAGGGGACGTTGCCTTGGGGCTCAAGGAGCCCCAAGGGGGTCGGCCGAGTCCAAGGGGGAAGGCTCCCCCGCCCCCAAACCGAGTTGGACTTGGTTTGGTGGGTGGGAGTCCTTCCTTCCCTTCCCACCTCCCTTTTTTTTCTCTTTGATTTTCTCTTCTAGGCGCATAGGGCCCTTTTGGGCTGTCCCACCAGCCCACTAAGGGCTGGTGTGCCACCCTCAAGGCCTATGGGCTTCCCCGGGGTGGGTTGCCCCCCCCCCCCCGGTGAACTCCCGGAACCCATTCGTCATTCCCGGTACATTCCCGGTAACTCCGAAAACCTTCCGGTAATCAAATGAGGTCATCCTATATATCAATCTTCGTTTCCGGACCATTCCGGAAACCCTCGTGACGTCCGTGATCTTATCCGGGACTCCGAACAACATTCGGTAACCAACCATATAACTCAAATACGCATAAAACAACGTCGAACCTTAAGTGTGCAGACCCTGCGGGTTCGAGAACTATGTAGACATGACCCGAGAGACTCCTCGGTCAATATCCAATAGCGGGACCTGGATGCCCATATTGGATCCTACATATTCTACGAAGATCTTATCGTTTGAACCTCAGTGCCAAGGATTCATATAATCCCGTATGTCATTCCCTTTGTCCTTCGGTATGTTACTTGCCCGAGATTCGATCGTCAGTATCCGCATACCTATTTCAATCTCGTTTACCGGCAAGTCTCTTTACTTGTTCCGTAATACAAGATCCCGCAACTTACACTAAGTCACATTGCTTGCAAGGCTTGTGTGTGATGTTGTATTACCGAGTGGGCCCCGAGATACCTCTCCGTCACACGGAGTGACAAATCCCAGTCTTGATCCATACTAACTCAACTAACACCTTCGGAGATACCTGTAGAGCATATTTATAGTCACCCAGTTACGTTGCGACGTTTGATACACATAAAGCATTCCTCCGGTGTCAGTGAGTTATATGATCTCATGGTCATAGGAATAAATACTTGACACGCTGAAAACAGTAGCAACAAAATGACACGATCAACATGCTATGTCTATTAGTTTGGGTCTAGTCCATCACGTGATTCTCCTAATGACGTGATCCAGTCATCAAGCAACAACACTTTGTTTATAATCAGAAGACACTGACTATCTTTGATCAACTGGCTAGCCAACTAGAGGCTTGCTAGGGACGGTGTTTTGTCTATGTATCCACACATGTAAACGAGTCTTCATTCAATACAATTATAGCATGGATAATAAACGATTATCTTGATACAGGAATTATAATAATAACTATATTTATTATTGCCTCTAGGGCATAATTCCAACAAATGCGACTATCTAGACCAAAGGATGACTAATCTATCAAAAACAAAGAGTGTACCACCCCCCAAGGAACGACAAGCATAACGGGCGTGGTTTCCATCGCAAATTTGTACAAGCATTCCGACGACCATCACCGGCGTGATTCCAATATCTCATATGGTGATTATTTCTACCAGCATTCCGACGAGAAACAGAGAGCGTGCCACCCCTGATGAGTAAAGACAACCCCGAGAACGCGAATCTCACCGGAATCGAGAAGTAGATGAGTGAAACGACCCCGAGATCGACGCGAATCTCGCCAAAATCGAGAAGCAGATGAGGGGAGGGGGTGGGGAGGGGGAATTCGGGGGCGGGTGAGGAGGTAGATCCGCACAAAGGGAAATCGCCAAAGTGGTACCTATGCACGGTGACTTTTTTTTGAGTGTAAGACAGTAGGATATAATCCTACTGCATGTATATATTAAGCCAATAATTACACATGTACATGATGGGGGAGGGGGTGGAATGGGGAGGGGGGAGGGGGGAGGTGGGCAGGGTGGGGTTACATATTATGTGGTATCAGCTAGGGTGGCTACAATGTTATCTATGTATTGCACCTTGCTAGTAGGCACACGGTGTCTAAGATTGGAGAAGTCTTTTACAAACCGACGTCGCCAAGCCCCAAGAGATGGGGTTATTTGTTCAAAGCACTTGTTATTTCTTTCCTTCCATATACTCCAGGCTGCCACCAGAAAAACATCCATGAACATGTCCCTGTGGTGTGCTGTCCTCTGATGTTGTAGTTTCTCTAGTCTATGTTGTTGTTCTGACCATTTGATGTTGAGCATATTCCAACAGCGTTGGCTAAAGCTGCATTCAAAAAAGAGGTGTTCCAGCGTTTCCTCCATGTGTCGATCGCAAAGCATGCAGTCCAGAGTGGCCCCTATGTTGTAATGTCTCCGTTTGAGAATATTCCTCGTGTTGAGCATGTCCATCAGCAAAAACCATCCAAATACCTTGATCTTTGGGACACACTTTGTTTTCCACAGCCATCGAAACGCTGGATGCACCGTAGCCTCTTTGAAATAGAAACGTCGATATGCTGCCGTTTCAAAGGTGCCAGCCCCCCAAGAACACACCCAGTCATCTCCCCTAGGGTTTAGCTGCACTTCTCTGATTTCTTGTTGCATCATCCTGAGTTCATCATGCGCTTGTTCTAACAGGGGCAGCGAGAATGATTCTTGAAGCGAGCTAGTCCCCAAGAAGTTCTGAACCGAGGCATCTTCAGTTCTAGCAAAGGAGAAAGCCCGAGGGAACTTTTCTGCATATACGGCATTGTTCCAGTTGTCTTTCCAAAAGAGCGTGGAGAGGCCATTGTTGACATTGACTCGCGTTATCCCTCGAAACACCGGCATAAGTTTGGTCAGTTCTCTCCACCAGAAAGAGCCACAACGATCTTGCGCGTGGGGGATTGCTTCCCCGTAGTGTGTGTTCCAGATCAACGCTACCCATGGGATTTCTTTTCTGTTGTAGAACTTGTGAAGCATCTTTAGAAGCATCGCGTCATTCTGTAGTTTGAGGTTCACGACCCCTAGGCCGCCATTCTCTTTCGGGCGGCAAACTGCGTTCCATGCTACTAGAGCATTACTTTTGAATCCATCTTCATATGCACGGTGACTTCGCTGCGGATGACGCTCAAGTTGCTTGATCACCACCCGACGGCCGCGAAGACTTGCTGCTTGAGCACCACCGACGGCTGCGAAGACCGGCTGCTTGCGCACCACCGACGACCGAGAAGACCGACTGCTCGTCCGCCGCAGTCGCCTCCTCTACTCTGTTCCGCCTCTGCCTAGAAGCTATGAATGCTGCTAGAAATGGACGACGCGTGAGTGGAGAAACCGACGAAAGAGGAAGTAGTGGAGGGCAAGTGTGCGACGTGCAGGCGCAACCGTCGAACTCACATGCCTGACAACTGCAAGCAATCCGAGAGACAGTGGGCGTGCGAGCGGGGAGGATGAATGTCCACACACCGGCCCGATCATACGTGGCATATAAAATTTGCCAAGGTTAGTGCAACCCCAAACGGACAAACGCCCACACGTGTGGGTGTTATCTTTTCCCCCCAAAAAGCCTGCAACCCCTAAAAAAGGCCGACAAAATGCTGGGTGTTGCGTTGTCTCGATCATATCGCCACACATTATCTTTCCTCAGATCATTTCGGACCAGGAAGGCTCGTAACGGACAACCATATCTCGGCATACGAGTGTTTACATTTTATGAAGTACGACGAAGCAAAAAAAAACGATTTTATGCTTTGAAGCTTGGCATGTGAAGCTCATGATCATGTGGATTAGACTTATCTTTGAGCAGTCATGAAAAAGTTCATGATGGGTTGTTATTATCATGATGATGGTTAACTCGGTCTCTTTTTTGGTTTTGTTTAATGGTAAAAGGTTGGAGTCATCCACTAGGGTGATCCTATTTCTCCGGGTGATCCTATTTCTCCGGGTGATCCTATTTCTGTTGGGAGCAAAGAATCTTTCAAGCCTCTTAAAATCAAGTGTTCAGTTGTCACACCTCGCGCGTGTTGAGACCGAAGTCATCATTATCAGTTAGTCATCTTTTGTTTGTAGACGACAACATGTTGTTCTTCAGGGCACTAGAAGAGGAGTGGAAGAAGTCTTTTTTGTTGGATAATCATAGTTAGGCATTAGGACAACGAATCAATCGTGAAACAACATCAACAAGGGTTGGCCCAATGGCACACATCAATTGTGTTGGATAAACGAGCAATTTACCATATGATCTAATCCATGAAAATAGTAGATAAAACATGACTATTATGACAAAGACGGAATAAGTCATGCAATCTATGAGAGAGAAGCCCAATGGCGTTTTTTTAGAAAAGGAGGATTACATCCGACCTGTGCATCAATTGATGCATGCAACCTTTTATTAAAAACCATCAAATAGTTTTGTAGTCAAAGACAAGCTCAATCAAACTTGTAAATATGAAAATATAAAAAAAGTTGCCACAGCTGGCAAAAATAGGCCGAGATGACTAAACATCTATCCTATTGTTGGACCACCATCCAAACTGGTTGCAAATATCCCGAGCTACCATCTTTGATCGGGTAGATCCAGTAACCGTAGGCTCCCTAGCTTTCGCATGAGTGAGTAACAACCACGTGCGTATCAATGCAGTGGCCCCGTAGATAATCTGCAAAAAAAATCTATGTATTTGTCTGTTAAAAACCAAATCATTTCAGCAGTTCCATATAGCCCAAAGTAATGCATAAACACCAATCCGAATGTGTTTCACAATATGCATGTCTACCCCATTTAACCATGTCTCAAATAACGTGTGTATACTATATGAAGGATTGATATTGAAGGCTGTATGCAACAAATGCCATAAAATCCCGGCCATTGGACAATCAAGAAAGAGATGTTTGATGGTTTCATTTTGATCACAAAAGTTGCATCTCTGACTACCCACCCAGTTGCGTTTTATCAAATTATTTTTTATTATAATCACCTTCTTGTGAACAACCAAATAGCATTTAAAGATGTGAACTAGAACAAAAGATATTTAGAACAAATGCTAGAAGAAGAAACTCTTGGAGAATCTCAAACACGAACAAGTAGTGAGCTACAATAGTAGCATTTGGGTTGGCGTTGACGTTGCCACCCATGTCGTCGAAGAGGTTGTTGATGTCGGGGAAGAAGTCGTCGTTGGGGAAGTGGTCGTCGACTTCCATAGCATCCGTGATGAAGAGGTCGGTAGTCGCACAGAGCGCTCCCTAAAAACTTATCACCCTTCTCTCGTACAAGACTTAGAGAGGTGGGAATTCGGGGGCCTACTATCTCGACTTGCGATGCACGTCACAAGCCGGAATGGGAAAAAACGTAACAATAGTTTAATGTCTGTCTGAAGAGGAACGACTTTTTTATAGGTATATAAGCAGAAGGCGAACTAACAACGACAAAAGACGAAATGGAATGAGGGAGATCGAGCTAGTGATTTTGTGGCAAGCTTTGCTAGACTAGAAGATATGACCATGACTTGGGGTCAGGTTCTCCGCTTGTTTTGGAGATTGCAAACATAGATTGTATGAACACTATTATTGAGTAATACTTCCTTTATTATTAAATATATGTTTTTAGAGGTTTCAGTAGAGGATTAAATATATATGTATATAGACATATTTTAAAGTGTGGATGCATCTATTTTATTCCGTATGTAGTCTTGTAGTGAATTTTTTTATAAAAACTTATATTTAAAAACATAGAAAGTACTCCCTCCGTCCGGAAATACTTGTCCTAGAAATGTATAAAATAGATGTATCTATAACTAAAATAAGTCTATATACATCTATTTGTAGGACAAGTATTTCCGAACGGAGGGAGTACAAGTTTGTTTTTCATAAAAAGGAAAAACTAAAGGTCAATAAACCTGGACGGAGGTTGTACAAGATAATGTAAGTATATGTAGTTTGACTCGTGAGTCGTGACACAGGTGCAAAACTGTGCAAGTTATTCGAAAGAAAACTGTACAAGCATGTGCACTGCCGACTGGCTGACGACACGACCATGCACAAGTGTGCAATAACTAAGAGGGTGTTTGGATACGTTTTAGTCCCATGACTAAAAGTAATGAGACTAAAACTTGCTATCCTCATCCATGTTTGGATCCAAATACTAAAGAGACTAAAATCAAGTTAATGAGCATTTATTATCCTCCAAACCCTCCGATCGAGAACTTGCATGAGGAGTTAAATGAGGAGAGAGAGAGGACTAATGCACATTTTAGTAGGGGTACTCCTGACTAAAAGATTTTAGCCTCAAGACTAGTTTTAGCCTCTCTTTAGTCAGGGAGGCTTGGAACTTTAGCCTCTTAAAGAGACTAGTTTTAGTCAGACTAGTTTTAAGGCCTGTTTGGAACTGCTTCAATTCACTAAAATCAGCTTCACTTCATCAAATTTATTTTGAAGCAGTTTTGTACAGAAGCTATATTACCATCAAGAGAATGTCTGGCTTCGATCTAGCTTCAGCTTCAAGAATAGAAAATTTGATGGAAATAATCTATTTGATTGGTTGAAGGGAAAGAAATGAAGGGGTATCCACTTACTGTGACAGTGATGGGTAATTTCCTACCCAACTCCAACTTCTAGAGTTTTTTGAAACACCATCTCAGGAGCTTCATAAAAACTTTGAAGTTCTACCCCAGATTCTAGTTTTTTGCAGAGCAGCATATCGTGGAGCTATCCCGTTTGGCTTGTCTTTTTTGAAGCAGAGCTAAATTTTGAGTAGCAGAGCAGTCCCAAACAGGCTCTTAGTCTTTTGGATCCAAGCACCTTTAAAAAAAAATAGAAAAATCTAACCGGCGCCTTCAGGAATCTTTTTCCAACATAAAGAAAACAGCAGCAGTTGGGCCACGCATCGGTGCGCTGTCGAGCAGCGATTGGGCCTGCTGGCCGATGCGCAGCCCGGCCACTTGGTCGAAAAATCATCCATCCCATCCATCCATCCAGAACCTTCCACAGCCTTCCCGACGCGTCCCGATGCCCGCGCACTGTACGGACGGGTATTTAGCACCGCGGCCGCCACTCCAGCCCCCCGCTAGCGACCGCCCGACGGAAAAAAAAATTCACCCACCATTTCTTTACCGCATAAAGATCTAGCTCGCCGCCTTCGATTCCACGATTCCATCACAGCTTCGCCGGGAGCAGAGTTGGTTGGTGCCCGATTCGAGCTTTCTCGCCGCCGCCGCCGGCCGAGCTTTCGGCTTTCTTGGGGGTCTGGTTCGGTTCGTGCTCTTCTTGCTTCGGCAGGTGGGGTGGGGCGGGGGTCATGGACGCGGCGGTGCCGGATGGCATTGTGAAGGAGGAGGAGGGGCTGCTGCTGCTGCACGAGGAGCGCCCGCCGGCGGCGGGGCCGCCGCAGCGGCAGCGGCAGGAGGAGGACGGGGCGCTGCCGCGGCCGATGGAGGGGCTGCACGAGGCCGGGCCGCCGCCGTTCCTCACCAAGACGTACGACCTGGTGGAGGACCCGGCCACGGACCAGGTCGTGTCCTGGAGCCGCGCCGGCAACAGCTTCGTCGTCTGGGACCCGCACGTCTTCGCCGACGCGCTGCTCCCGCGCCTCTTCAAGCACTCCAACTTCTCCAGCTTCGTCCGGCAGCTCAACACCTATGTGAGTACTCGACACCCTATGTACCTCCTGTCTGTGTCTCGGTGCTAATTAATCCTGCTAATTTCTTCTTCTACTCATGGTGCTGATTTGGGACTGGTTTTGGTAAAAAGGGATGGAGATGTAGAACCATCTTTGCGTTGATTAATTAACCAATCTTGCTACTTCTCTGCCTTGCCATGGCTGCAATTAAGCATATGCGTGTTTGTGTTAAGAAGACGGCATCATATTCCTGTGTAGCTAGTCTTGGCAAATCAGCAGCATTTCAGATAAGCATTGCGTTCTTCAGATTGTGATATGACAACCAGATCTGTGGGTGTCTAAGGTAATGCCTGATAATTGAACTAGTCATAATTGACAATTCCAAACTAGATAAACTAGGATTTAGGAAGTATAAAGAAAATGAACTAGGATTTTGATAACATTCAGCTACTGTGTATGTTGTACTGTGCTTGAGATTATTTATAATCAAGTGTAAAATTAGCTAGTCGCTAGTGTAGAAGGGCTTTGCTGCTTTGATGCAAAAACATTGTACTGATTAATGCGTGTGGAAATCTACTGAATGTGCTTATTCTTGAAGCAACGTGTCCCCCAATGAGCTTCATCTGACGGTGAGGCATGGAGATGAACTCTCCAAAAAAATATGTATCATCCTGACATCATTCCTTGAACTTCTTATTGTAGCTAGATGGAACAAGATACTGGATGAAGTACAGGAACCAGATTGTTTTGTTCTAGAAGACTCTACTGATGATATAGTGTACTGATGATCAAGCTATAATCTAGAAGTTACAGCATGTATAGCTGTTGCTGGTCAATCATGTTGCCTTGTGACTGTTGTGAGTTCTGTCCATGGCCTAACCGTGGTCGTTACTTGCCTCTTGCAATCTGCAGGGATTCAGAAAGGTTGATCCTGACAGATGGGAGTTTGCAAATGAAGGTTTCCTTAGGGGTCAAAGGCATCTTCTGAAGATGATCAAGAGAAGGAAGCCGCCATCCAATGCGCCTCCATCACAGCAGCAGGCCCTCACATCTTGCCTGGAGGTTGGTGAGTTTGGATTTGAGGAAGAGATTGACAGGCTCAAGCGCGACAAGAACCTCTTGATCACAGAGGTAGTGAAGCTAAGGCAGGAGCAGCAAGCTACTAAGGATAACGTGCAAGCCATGGAAAACAGGCTACAAGCTGCTGAACAGAAACAGGCCCAGATGATGGGGTTCTTGGCAAGAGCAATGCGTAACCCACTGTTCTTCCAACAATTAGTTCAGCGGCAAGATAAGAGGAAGGAGCTTGAGGATGCCATCTCCAAGAAAAGAAGGCGGCCTATAGACAATGTTCCATTTTATGGCTCCGGTGTGACAACAAGCCAGAGTGAGCAACTTGATTCACAGTTCTTGTTTGATTCGGGTGTCCTCAGTGATCCTGGAACGCACAGGCTGGAGAATTTGGCGCAGAACATTCAGGACCTCGGGCAGGGCAAAACAGATGAGGGGAAGAAGGATGAAGCTAATGGGCAGGTGGAGCTCAACAACGAATTCTGGGCAGAGCTATTTTCTGATGATTTTGGAGACGGAGACGGGTCTGGGCTGTCAGAGTTGGAGGGAAGGAGACCTGAAGATATAGATGAACTTGCTCAGCAGTTGGGGTACCTGAGTTCTACTAGCCCGCTCTAGAGTTTTGTTCACAATGGTTCTCACTTCAACCAACAAACATTGCTTCTTCAATACTACCTACTATTGCAGATCATCTTGAACAATCTGGTATATTTCGTGTTCAATGACACAAGTATCATGCTAATAAGTGTAGTGAATACAATATGGTAACATGGCTAATTAACACAGCGACATATGTGTGAATTGTGTTGCCATAAATCTGTAGGAATCAGAGTTAGTGTAGTGGTTGAATCTTTGAGAGCGTGGTTGACAACTACATGCCTATTTTCATTGTCAATCGGTCTGGTTTATGGGCTTTTCCTCCTTTGCTACTTACTAAAGCTTTCATGTTTGTTCCTTAACCAGATTTAGTTGATTGGTGGAAACATGACTGGCTATCTGAGGTGTTCCATACCGGAGATTGGACAGTGTTGATGACGCCTCTGGGTATAGAGAGTAGATGCTGAAGACTAATTGTTGTAAGCACTCACCTCCCTCTCTTCACTTGCTCAAGTCATGTCATTCAGAAATTGTCCTAGAATGTAACAGTGCTCAATTTCTTCGATGCAGGCGTCGCTTGATGGAGACCTATGAAGTGTAGCGTAGTGGAAGATGGTCCAGGTCGTCTGTCATTTCGGTCGTCCTGAGCTGGTGTTCAGCAGCAGTAGTTGTGGAAGTGCTTTACTGTATATACTTGCTGGGTGAAGTTTTGTTGTGAAAGTCTGGTCTTTAGTCAGCTACTGGCATCTGGGTGTGGGTTTGGTCATTTCTCCTTGTGCTGTCCATTTGCCAATTTACCTTACTTTTAGGGCCCAGGTCCCGTGTGATGAAAGGTAGTGTATGCTGGAACATCTGTTGTTCAGATGTATTCTTATTGAGACTATAAATATTAATTAAACCTTGCAAGGTACTCCATCAATTACTGTTCTTATTATCGAACTCGAAGCTAATTAAGCACAATCACACAATGGTGCACTGATAGGCGGTTCTTTATCGTTTTCTAATGTTACTTATAAATAATCATGTTTCGGTTCTTTGTGCCCTGCACAAAGGCTAGTTGAAGTTGATGGATGTAGGCATACTAAACGCATGGTCTGCTGGCCAGTTCACACAAGGAACTGCTAACATACATTCAGCTCTGAACCACAAAAGCGACCAAGCAGTTCACACATAATGTAACATAATTATTCTTATTCTCATGATGATTATGATGCAATTTATCACCATCAAGCTAGGCAGGTTAATGGCAACTAATGGGGCTGTGACCAGCAAACATTGCAGACCTGATCGCAATCAGATGTCCCCTTGTAAAATCGCCAAGGTACACTGCTGACTGATGGAAGTGTTCTTAGGGTGTGTTTGGTTGGAGGGATAGGCTAGGGTGGTTGTGGGTATCCCCAACCAGGTGGCTGGGGATAGCCCTTTTTTTTGTTTGGTTGGAAGGGTAGGGTTATCCCTTTTTTTGTTTGGTTGGGAGGATGAGATCCTGCCGCGTCGGCCTCCTCCGGCGCCGGCCGCCACCCGCGCGGGCCGCGCCGACTGCCTCCCCCCGCGTCGGCCTCCTCCCGCCCCAGATCCAAACGCATGGCAACCAAAGAAAAAAGTGGTTATCCCTGTCCCTGGGAGGATATCCTCCAACCAAACACACCCTTAATGTACTCCCTGTTAGGAATATGCAACTTGTATTCTCATGAGGCCATAGGCCGATATATATACACGTACAGGTGTGGACTATATGCAGGAAACTCCTTATACAATGCGATAAATACAAAGAGGTACATGGCTATATTATATATACTCTAACACCCCCCTCAAACCCATGGTGGATGAACAACACTGAGTTTGGAGAGAGATAGAAGCTATGTTGCGCTCTAGTCTGGGCCTTCGTCAGAAAATCCGCCAACTGTAACTCGGAAGGCACATACTGAAGAGCACATACCGAAGAGCAATAACCTGATCCTGCACACCAGCACGCACATAAAAAGCATCAACACCAATGTGCTTGGTGAGCTCATGCGTCACAGGATCGCGCGCAATGCTGATAGCACTTGTACTGTCAGATAAGAACATAGTAGGTGTAGTGACAGAAACGTCAAAATCCTGAAGTAACCACCGTAACCAAGTCACCTCTGCCGTCAAAAGAGCCATCGCTCGCAACTCAGCCTCTGCACTCGAACGTGAAATTGCGGTCTGTTTCTTAGTCTTCCAGGCAATGAGAGAACCACCAAAAAAAACACAGTAAACAAAAAGTGAACAGCGATCTGAAGGATCACTAGCACACGTAGCATCCGAATAGGCCTGAAGCTGTAAAGAATTGGAGCGAGGAAATAATAGACGGTGAGAGATCGTGCTCCGAAGATATCGGAGAACACGAAGGAGGTGACTATAGTGAACCGAGGTGGGAGCGGAGACAAACTGACTCAGAATATGAACTGGGTAAGAGATAACCAGACGAGTGACAACTAGATAGACAAGACTGCCAACAAGATGATGATAACGCGTCGGGTCAGGCAGGGGGGCACCATCAGTATCATGAAGGTGAACATTGAGCTCCATGGGAGTGTCAACAATGCGCTCGTCAGTAAGAGCAACACGAGCAAGAAGATCCTCGATATACTTTTCCTAGGATATAAAAAAGCCATCAGAGGTAGAGGAGACTTCAATCCCAAGAAAGTAACGAAGAGGTCCAAGATCAGACATAAGAAATTGCTCACTAAGACGGGCCTTTACAAAGGCAATATACTCGGGGTCATCACCAGTGATGATCATGTCATCAACATAAAGAAGAAGAAGAGTCCGACCACGAGGAGAAATGTGGACAAATAATGTTGGATCATGAGCATTGGCTGAAAAACCAGCAGCAGTTACCACAGAGGCAAATCGCTCAAACCAGACGCAGGGCGCTTGCTTAAGGACATAGAGAGAGCGACGAAGACGGCATACCATGCCATCAGAAACAAAATACCCAGGTGGTGGTTGCATGTACACCTCCTCACACAGCTCAACATTAAGAAAGGCATTCTTAACATCAAGCTGAGATATAGACCAGTGACGTGCAAAGGCCACGACAAGAAGTGTACAAATAGTGGTCATATGGGCCGCAAGAGCAAAAGTCTCGTCGTAATCACGACCATGCTCCTGCTGAAAGCCACGAGCCACAAGACGAGCTTTATAATGCTCAAGAGAACCATCGGAGCGAGTCTTAACCTTGTAGACCCATTTACAAGTGACGGGACGGACACAGGGGGGAAGGGAAACAAGATCCCATGTACCGGTGCATTCAAGAGCAGCAATCTCCTTTGCATCACAAACTACCATTCAGGATGAACAACAGCCTCACGATAGGAAGTCGGCTCAAGAACAGCAGCACCAACGGCGGGAAATCCAAGGCGATTAACATGCGGACGAGGGCGAGAACTCAAACCATAGGGAGGCTGAGACGAGGATGACGACACATCCGCAGAGACATCCACATGACATGAACGATGAGTTTAACACCGAGGAAAAGATGGAACAATGCAAGGAGGGATCGCCAAGGTAAAATGGGGGGGGGTGAAGACGAAGAAGTCACCGGAGATGAAGGTGCAGAATCCGGTGACATGCTAGGAGAGGAAACCGTGGGAGATGGTGGTGTCAAATCGGCAAGAGGTGGAGACGCAGAGGTAGTAGAACGAATAGACAAAGGCTCGACGGGGGTGAGAGGTGTATCAGGAAAAGTGAGGAAAGAGATATCCTCCACTGAAAAGGTTGAGGAAGATGGGCGTGGGTAGAAAGGACGAGACTCATCAAAAGTCACATCCCGAGAGATACGCATCCGACGACCGATATGATCCCAACAATGATAGCCCTTATGCTCATCAATATAGCCTAATAAGACACACGCAACAGACTGAGCGGTCAGTTTGGTGAGTTCGTGAGGGGCAAGAAGAACATAGCAAACGCAACCAAACAAGAGAAGAATCGAATAATCAGGAGAACGATAAAAAAGACACTCGAAAGGAACACCACCCTGTAGAGCAGCGGAAGGTTGTAGATTGATGATATAGGTGGAGGTGGAGACGACCTCAGCCCAAAAATGAGGCGGGAGAGAGGCATCAATCATCAATGCACGAGCCGTCTTAATAAGATGACGATGCTTTTGCTCAGCCACGCCATTCTGAGCGTGAGCACCAGGACAAGAGAACTGAGAAAGAGTCCCTTTGCTCAGCAAGAACAACACACAACATCTTAGAAATGTACTTGCCAGCGGAGTCAGCACGAAACACATGAATGGGCGAAGAGAACTGAGTGTGAACCATGGCAGCAAAACGATGATAAATAGACAACACCTCACTACGAGAAGTCATGAAATAAAGCCATGTGTAACGAGAGAAATCATCTATGAAAATAATATAGCATTTATGACCCTCTTTCGAAGCGAAGGGAGCCGGGCCCCATACATCAGAATGGACTAAATCAAAAGTATGCTTAGACACTGACTCACTATGCGAATATGGTAACTGAATCTGCTTGCCAAGACGACAACCCTGACATTCTAAAGAGACATCTCCTAAGATAGACCCCAGAAGACCTCGACGAACTAAAGAAGACAAACGAGAACCACAAAGATGACCAAGTCGATGATGCCACTGCTGGAAGGAACCGGTAGCAGAGGCGACCAAAGCGGAGGAACTGGCGATAGTGGTGGCAGCGGAAGGAACATGAAGCCAGTCTAACTCCCAAAGACCCTGAGAATCACGGCGGCGAGGGCCAGCCCCAATCCGAGTGTCCGTGCGACGGTCCTAGACAGAACAAGAGTTAACGTCAAGGATGACGCGACAACCAGAATCAGTAAGTTGACCAGCAGAAAAAAGATTCATGGTAAGTCGAGGAACATGAGCAACATCGGGGACAGAATAAGGAGTGGTAAGATTGCCTCTACTAGCAACAGAAAGAGGAGTACCATCAGCAGTGAGGACATGAACAGGAAAATCAAGTGATCGAACAGAGGACAAAATGGAAGAATGAGAAGACATATGAAAAGAAGCTCTAGAGTCCAGAACCCATGGGGATGTACCTGACTGTGTAGAAGGTGGCTGCTCAGTGCGAGAAGCATCAGTCACAGAACCAGCAGTACCAGTCGAGGAAGAACCTGAAGCAGCGAGCAGACGCTTAACTCTCAGAATATCCTGCTGAGTCAAGGCAGTGGCTGAAGATGTCGAGGTAGTAGATGAAGTCCCTGAAGATGATGATCGCGCTTAACGCAGGTGTTTCTTCTTCCGGAAACACTAAGACTCAACATGACCATCCAGGTTGCAGTAGCCACAATGTGGACGGGGGCGGTCCGAGCTGCGAGGAGGAGTGGGCAAGAGCGGCAGAGCACTCGAGCAAGACAAAGTCGGTGCAACATGTGGCGTAGCACGGGCTCGAGCAACGAGCAAAGAGGGAATCTCTAGTAAACCAGCACCACGCAAGCGAGTCTCCTCGGCACGAATCTCAGAAAGTGCCTCCATGAGAGAAATACGACCAAGAGCAAACAACTGAGCACACCAGGACTCAAAGTCCTTACGGAGCCGAGACAAAAACTCGTAGACACGATGAAACTCCAAATTGGCGTGTACAGCCTGGCAACATGGGCAAGTACGACAACCAGCACTACGGAGAGAATCAAGCTGGCGCCAGATAGCAGAACTCTGTGCATAGAAATCATCAATAGTGGAGTCACCTTGCTGAAGAGAATGCTCCCGACGAACCACAGAGAGGTATAAGGCATCACCAGAAGGCTCATAACGCTGACGAAGACGGGTCCACATCTCAAAGACAGTAGGAAGACCCAGAAACTCAGAGGCAAACTGGGGCATAACACTAGCAGTGAGAACAGCCGCAACACGAGCATCATCATCAAGCCACTGGGTGTAAATAGAGAGAGCACCATGATACGCCTGAAGAGCCTCCTCATAAGTCAAAACCTGCTCATCATAAGCACGAACAACGGCCTCATCAACAAGCTTAGCCGCATCCTTTGCGGCCTGATTAGCATCAGCAGGAAGAACTGGTGGAGTCGACGGAGTAGGGGCCATAGGAGGAACCAGACGTGGCGGACATCAGACCTCGCCAGAAAGAACACCCGTAGACGGATGCCACACATATGAATGCACATAAAACCAATGAACTCGGTGTAGTTGGTGCCATAAAAAATCACCGGACAGCGAGGAACAACAACGTAGCCAGACTGCAGACATTTTTATTTTATTTTTTTAACGATCAGGGGAAACCGATCCGATTGGGAGTGGGAATCAGTGGGCAAGATCGAGCCGCTAATAGCGGGCGGGGTCGCGGCGGCGGCGAGCGGCTGGTCCCGTGGTGGTGGTTGCGAGCGGCGGCTGTGGCTTTGTCGAATCCACCAGCGATGGGATCGAGCGGTCGGCCGCGACCTTCAGCGAGAACGGGACGAGGTGAAGCGGCTGGATCCCACGAGCGGATCCCAGCGACGCCTGTGGCTTTGTCGAATCCACCAGCGATGGGATCGAGCGGTCGACCGCGACCTTCAGCGAGAACGGAACGAGGCAAAGCAGCTGGATCCCACGAGCGGCGGCTGGAGGTGAGCTTCGATCTGGAGGCTGACAGCAGGGCGTGATACGTCTCCAACGTATCTATAATTTTTTTATGGTTTCATGCTATTATCTTGTCAAACTTTGGATGTTTTGCATGCCTTTTATATATTTTTTGGGACTAACTTATTAACTCAGTGCCAAGTGTCAGTTCCTGTTTTTTTCCATGTTTTTGACCCCTTTCAGAGGAGGATTTTGAATGGAGTCCAAATGGAATGAAACTGCCAAAATATTTTTTCCGGAACAGAAAAAGATCGGAGAGCCGGAGAATCAGGGCAGGGGACCACCAGGGACCCCACAAGCCCTCATGGCGCGGCCAGGGGGGCGCCCCTAGCTTGTGGGCTCCCTGAGGCCCCTTTGCGCTAGGTTTTGCGCCTATATATCCCCAAAAATTCCACAAAAAATCAGGAGATCATCGAAAGTAATTTTCCGCCGCCGCAAGCTTCTGTCTCCGCAAGATCCCATCTGGGGCACGTTCTGGTGCCCTGCCGGAGGGGGGATTCGGATACGGAGGGCT
This sequence comes from Hordeum vulgare subsp. vulgare, assembly GCF_904849725.1. Classification (NCBI taxonomy): domain Eukaryota; kingdom Viridiplantae; phylum Streptophyta; class Magnoliopsida; order Poales; family Poaceae; genus Hordeum; species Hordeum vulgare. The sequence continues at coordinate 493,526,080 of NC_058518.1, read as the reverse complement.
TCTTCATCAACACCATGACCTCTCCGATGATGCGTGAGTAGTTCACCATAGACCTACGGGTCCATAGCTAGTAACTAGATGGCTTCTTCTCTCTCTTGGATCTTCAATACAAAGTTCTTCATGATCTTCATGGAGATCTATCCGATGTAATTTTCTTTTGCGGTGTGTTTGTCGAGATCCGATGAATTGTGGATTTATGATCAGATTATCTATGAATCTTATTTGAGTTTCTTCTGATCTCTCTTATGCATGATTTCATATCCTTGTAATTCTCTTCGAGTTGTGGGTTTTGTTTGTCCAACTAGATCTATGATTCTTGCAATGGGAGAAGTGCTTGGTTTTGGGTTCATACCGTGCGGTGACCTCACCCAGTAACAGAAGGGGTAGCGAGGCATGCATCGCGTTGTTGCCATCAAGGGTAAAAAGATGGGGTTTTCATCATTGGTTTGAGATTATCCCTCTACATCATGTCATCTTGCTTAAAGCGTCACTCTGTTCGTCATGAACTCAATACACTAGATGCATGCTGGATAGCGGTCGATGTGTGGAGTAATAGTAGTAGATGCAGAAAGTATCGGTCTACTTGTCTCGGACGTGATGCCTATATGTATGATCATTGCCTTAGATATCGTCATGACTTTGCGCGGTTCTATCAATTGCTCGACAGTAATTTGTTCACCCACCGTGATATTTGCTATTTTGAGAGAAGCCTCTAGTGAACACTATGGACCCCGGGTCTACTCCACACCATATTTTCAGCCTTACACCTTTTACTTCGTTACACTTTCCGCCTTCAGATCTCACTTTGCAAACAATCTTGAAGGGATTGACAACCCCTTTGAAGCGTTGGGTGCAAGCTCATTTGTGTTTGCGCAGGTACTCTGGACTTGACGAGACCCTCCTACTGGATCGATACCTTGGTTCTCAAACTGAGGGAAATACTTACTGCTCCCTTGCTGCATCACCCTTTCCTCTTCAAGGGAAAAACCAACGCAAGCAAGTCTCCATCAACGTGTCAATTTCTGGCGTGTTGTTTGAGAAGTAGCAGGGCGCAACAGGCTGACGAGCAGAGCGAGCGGAACGAGAGCAGCATGCAGGAGGAGGAGACCGAGAACGGGCTTCGATTGGGAGCAGGAGATCGAGGCGGCCGCTTCGTTCGGGGAGGAGAGACGGATCAATCACACGAGTTGCAGCGTGCAAAAAATTAACCTAGCTCTAATACCATGTTAGGAACATATGCAACTTTTATTCCCAGAGGCCATAGGCCGATATATATACAATGTACATGTGTGGAATATATGGAGAAAACCCCTTATACAATGGGATAAATACGAAGAGGTACATGGCTATATTATATATACTCTAACACTCCCTCCGTTCCTAAATATAAAAGTTTTTTTAGACATTTCACTAGGGGACTATATACGGTGCAAAATAAGTGAATCTACACTCTAAATATGTCTATATACCTCCGTATATAGTCCCCCTAGTGAAATCTCTAAAAAGAACTTATATTTAGGAATGGAGGGAGCACATAGTATTCAGGTGTTGGGGGATTGGGCTTACAAGGTCCTTCGGATCTAATGTGCGCAAGAAAGGTACAAGGAGCTCATCGTATATAACCTGAATGTTGTGAAGAGAAACTTGACACACCAAGTGCAGTTCGGCATTTCATCAAGAGCATAACTGATGTCTTCCCAAAAATAAAATAAGAGAGCACAACTGGAGCAAAATAACATAACTGATGAATACTCATGTGAATCACAATGGGCAACCCTGATAAATCATGCAGATAATCATGTAGAGGAATCAATACTAAATGGATTTATGTACAAATAAATGTGGCAGTGGTACAGTGGTAAAAAGTGAAAGGAAACAATTAGTCATATTTGAATGGATTGCTCTGAAACGAAAACATAGAAGACGATCAAAGAGGATGGGCAAATGTAATGGCTGCTGAACATTGCATCTCCTCCGGAAAGCAGAATGGCAGATTAGAGAAATTACAACTGTTTCAAAGGGACAAAGCCAATATTTGAAAATGAGGCCATGAAGATGGGATCATGGAACCACATGCAGAAGAAACTCATCAACTAACAACATGATCGCAGGAACATCATCGATATACACATTGAAGTACTTGCAAATATTGAGTTAGAGGAGTACTTGCAAATATCAATGACTGGACACAAAAGGATCCGGAGGGAACCCCTCTTACGCAGCTTTGGGTTTGGTTCAATGGAGCCCCCCGAAGGGCGTTGGATGATTTCATGATTACTTGGAGCCTTGGGTCATTGATTGGTAAGACAGGGAAGGCATATATGGCTTTCACTCGGGCGCAGGGTATAGCTCGCCTTCTCATCTCTGTGATCAACGTTGAACACATTCCTGACACCGTCAGATGGACGTATGATGGAAGGTTTTTTGATCTCGATATTGAGTTAGAGGAGAGTGAGCTTTTTCACGAGCTGGCTAACAATGTTAACATGGATTTGGACGAGGGACATGGAGGTGAAGGTAATAAAGAAAAGGAGGCGGAGCCGAGAGATGGCGCTGACAGAGGATCATCTTCTACTGACAAGTCGGAAGAGAATGCTACCAAGAATCATTCTGTCGGTGCGTCGCTTACAAATCAGCTGAGATTTGGGTCCTTTGGGGCGTCGTCAGCGCCTGCTAAATTATGGGGGGCCAGGGTAGACAGTGATGACCCGGAGGAACAGGAGCTACCTCGGTTGACACCTCCGGCGACACCTACTGCTCATGGATCGCCTCTCTGTTCCCGATCCACGTTGCCACGGGCGGCACCTCATTTCTCCAGGTCCACGTCACCTAGGGTGGTGGCTGGCCCTACTGCAAGTCACGTTGACGCAGCGCCTACCACTCCCATGCAGCTACTGTCGCCAGCAAAGGAGGTTACGGCTGCCCCTAGCCTACAGCCGAGGCGACTAGCTCAGGGGGTCGACACAACTAAGACAGTTGCACCATGTCCTGGAAACACTAAGTGCGCGGAAGGCCTGGGTCTCCCGGTTGATGCTGAGGCGCACCTCGAGACACCGACTGCTTCGGCACATCTGGCATGCCACGCAGGGACGAGGATAGGTGCTGGCGATGGGCTACGCCAGGACGGACATGTGACAGGCGGTCATGGTCCTACACGTCCATCTACTGAGGAGGTTATCGAGTTTGGAGGAATTCCAGACCCATCGATTGGAGCTAGGCGATCAAGTGCTCGCCTCCAAGCTCAACCAGATGTTGATGATCTACAGATGGGTCGTGCCATGCGGGCGGCTAAGATTCGCGACATCGAGACCTCCACAGGTATGTCTATTGATACAAGTTCCTCTATCCTGCATTTTTCTGAAGATGATATAATCCTAAATGCGAGTGGACTTGGGGTTTCAATGGGTAGTAACAAGGAGGAGGTGTCTAAAACTGTTAATGACCTATTAGATTTAGAAGCTGAAAGAATAATCGACATGGCTAGCAACATTGCAGCAGTGGCACCAATGAATGACTCCGATATAAATGCTTTAGGGATGGGGCCATTAGAAAGGTTATGTGAGGATCTGGTTCCTTCCTCTCTTTTGACGGAAGAGGTGGATGATATAGCCGAGGATAGGTATGTGCCCCCCTTGCAATCGTCCAGTGACGCACACCATCTGACCGGTTATGTGGATCGGTCAAATGTGGAGGATAGGTCGAAAAGAACTTGGAAGAGAAATGTGTATCTTGTATCGGCCGTGCGCCGAAGTTCTAGATTTAAGACAACAAAGAAATTTCATGATGAAAGATGAAAGGAATTTTCTGGAATAGTAGAGGTCTCGCAGACTTGGCTAAAAGAAGATTTCTAGCGGAGGCGTCCCTAGAGCACAAATTAGATTTCATAGCTTTGATGGAAACAGGGAGAGATAACTTTACATCACAATTTTAAGGAACATTATCTGGTGGTATTGACTTCGATTGGCATTGTTTACCTCCAAGAGGAAGATCCGGGGGAATCTTGCTAGGAGTCAGGTGTGATGCGTTAGAAGTCCGGAACGTAGTGTTCGGGGACTTTGCCGTCAAATTTAGGGTTCGATCGAAGGTAGATGGGTTCCAATGGGCCCTCGTAGCAGTATATGGGGCGGCCCAGCCCGAGCTTAAGAGAGACTTTCTGGCCGATCTTGTACGAATTTGTGGAGATGAGAGGCTACCAATTTTGGTAGGGGGCGACTTCAATATCATCAGAAGACGAGATGAGAAAAACAATGATAACTTTGATGGGAGATGGTCATTTTTGTTTAATTCTATCATCGAAAGTCTTGATTTGAGAGAAATTGAGCTTCCAGGTAGAAAATTTACGCGGGCAAATAATTTAGCCAACCCAACGTATGAGAGGTTGGATAGGGTACTCAAGAGTGTGGAATGGGAGCAGAAATTCCCTCATGTCACGGTGCGTGCTATGCCCAGAGTTATATCTAATCATACCCCATTGTTAGTAGACTCAGGAGAGGCAACACATACGGGGAATAAAAACCTATTTTCTTTTGAGCTAGGCTGGTTTGAAAAAGAAGGTTTCATGGCCCTTATAGCCAGAGAATGGGCTATAGATAGAGAGGGGACCTCGAGAGTTGACAAGTGGCAAAATAAGATAAGACATTTGCGTCAATTCTTACGGGGATGGGCAAAACATCAAAGTGGAATTTATAAGAAAGAGAAACAAAGGTTACTCGATCTTATAAATTCGCTAGACATTAAGACCGAAAGTTCGTTATTAGATGACAATGACAGGTCATTGAAAAACGAGGCTGAATTTCAACTAAAACAACTGCTCAGGGAGGAGGAGTTGAAGTGGGCTCTTAGAGCAAAAGTTCGACATGTTGTACAAGGCGATGACAACACACAGTTCTTTCATCTAATAGCCAACGGAAAGCATAGAAAGAAAATATCTACCAGCTAGAGCAAGATGAGGGTACAATAGTAGGTCATGAGAATCTGAAATTGTATATCTCTGAATACTACAAAAGACTATTCGGGGCTCCTGATGGTAATTTTATATCCATGGATGAGCATATGGTCGGTGACATACCTCAGCTCGGGATGGCCGAGAATGAGGTATTAACCGCGCCTTTTATGGAGAAGGAGGTGTTTGAAGCTATATCACAAATGAAGAATAATAAGGCACCAGGCCCAGATGGGTTTCCAGCCGAGTTTTACAAGCGATGTTGGCACATTATCAAAGGTGATATGTTACCTATGTTTCAAGACCTTTTTGAAGGAAACCTGCAACTATTCCATCTAAATTTTGGAACAGTGACTCTGTTGCCAAAGAAGGAAGGGGCGGTGCGTATAGAGCAATTTAGGCCTATTTGCCTTCTGAATGCCAGTTTCAAAATCTTTACAAAGGTAGGCACAAATAGGTTGACACAGATTGCACATGAAGTCGTGCAACCTAGTCAGACTGCTTTTATGCCAGGCAGGAACATACTAGAGGGGTGGTGGTCCTACACGAAACGCTGCATGAAATCCACTCGAATAAACTAGATGGGGTTATCTGTTGGAGAACGTCGCATGGGAAACAAAAATTTTCCTGCACGAAGACCTATCATGGTGATGTCCATCTACGAGAGGGGATGAGTGATCTACGTACCCTTGTAGACCGTACAGCAGAAGCGTTAGAGAACGCGGTTGATTAGTGGAACGTCCTCACGTCCCTCGATCCGCCCCGCGAACAATCCCGCGATCAGTCCCACGATCTAGTACCGAACGGACGGCACCTCGGCGTTCAACACACGTACAGCTCGACGATGATCTCGGCCTTCTTGATCCAGCAAGAGAGACGGAGAGGTAGAAGAGTTCTCCGGCAGCGTGACATCGCTCCGGAGGTTGGTGATGACCTTGTCTCAGCAGGGCTCCGCCCGAGCTCCGCAGAAACGCGATCTAGAGGAAAAACCGTGGAGGTATGTGGTCGGGCTGCCGTGGGAAAGTCGTCTCAAATCAGCCCTAAAACCTCCGTATATATAGGTGGGAGGGAGGGGGCCTTGCCTTGGGGTCCAAGGACCCTCAAGGGGGTCGGCCGATCCAAGGGGGAGGACTCTCCCCCCCCAAACCGTGTTGGACTTGGTTTGGTGGGAGGGAGTCCTCCTCCCTTCCCACCTCCTCCTTTTTTTTTCTTTCTCTCTTGATTTTCTTCTCCTTGGCGCATAGAGCACTTGTGGGCTGTCCCACCAGCCCACTAAGGGCTGGCGTGCCTCCCTCAAGGCCTATGGGCTTCCCCGGGATGGGTTGCCCCCCCGGTGAACTCCCGGAACCCATTCGTCATTCCCGGTACATTCCCGGTAACTCCGAAAACCTTCTGGTAATCAAATGAGGTCATCCTATATATCAATCTTCGTTTCCGGACCACTCCGGAAACCCTCGTGACGTCCGTGATCTCATCCGGGACTCCGAACAACATTCGGTAACCAACCATATAACTCTAATACGCATAAAACAACGTCGAACCTTAAGTGTGCAGACCCTGCGGGTTCGAGAACTATGTAGACATGACCCGAGAGACTCCTCGGTCAATATCCAACAGCGGGACCTGGATGCCCATATTGGATCCTACATATTCTACGAAGATCTTATCGTTTGAACCTCAGTGCCAAGGATTCATATAATCCCGTATGTCATTCCCTTTGTCCTTCGGTATGTTACTTGCCCGAGATTCGATCGTCAGTATCCACATACCTATTTCAATCTCGTTTACCGGCAAGTCTCTTTACTCATTCCGTAATACAAGATCCCGCAACTTACACTAAGTTACATTGCTTGCAAGGCTTGTGTGTGTTGTTGTATTACCGAGTGGGCCCCGAGATACCTCTCCGTCACACGGAGTGACAAATCCCAGTCTTGATCCATACTAACTCAACTAACACCTTCGGAGATATCTGTAGAGCATCTTTATAGTCACCCAGTTATGTTGCGACGTTTGATACACACAAAGCATTCCTCCGGTGTCAGTGAGTTATATGATCTCATGGTCATAGGAATAAATACTTGACACGCAGAAAACAGTAGCAACAAAATGACACGATCAACATGCTACGCCTATTAGTTTGGGTCTAGTCCATCACGTGATTCTCCTAATGACGTGATCCAGTTATCAAGCAACAACACCTTGTTCATAATCAAAAGACACTGACTATCTTTGATCAACTGGCTAGCCAACTAGAGGCTTTCTAGGGACGGTGTTTTGTCTATGTATCCACACATGTAAATGAGTCTTCATTCAATACAATTATAGCATGGATAATAAACGATTATCTTGATACAGGAATTATAATAATAACTATATTTATCATTGCCTCTAGGGCATAATTCCAACAGTCTCCCACTTGCACTAGAGTCAATAATCTAGCCCTCACATCACCATGTGAATTACATTGTAATAAATCTAACACCCATACAGTTCTGGTGTTGATCATGCTTTGGCCGTGGAAGAGGTTTAGTCAGCGGGTCTGCTATATTCAGATCCGTGTGCACTTTGCATATATTTACGTCCTCTCCCTCGACGTAGTCGCGGATGAGGTTGAAGCGTCGTTTGATGTGTCTGGTCTTCTTGTGAAACCGTGGTTCCTTTGCTAAGGCAATGGCACCAGTGTTGTCACAGAACAAGGTTATTGGATTCAGTGCGCTTGGCACCACTCCAAGATCCGTCATGAACTGCTTCATCCAGACACCCTCCTTAGCTGCCTCCGAGGCAGCCATGTACTCCGCTTCACATGTAGAATCTTCTACGACGCTTTGCTTGGAACTGCACCAGCTTACTGGACCCCCATTAAGAATAAATACGTATCCGGTTTGTGACTTAGAGTCGTCCGGATCTGTGTCAAAGCTTGCATCGACGTAACCTTTTACGGCGAGCTCTTCGTCACCTCCATACACGAGAAACATCTCCTTAGTCCTTTTCAGGTACTTCAGGATATTCTTGACCGCTGTCCAGTGATCCATTCCTGGATTACTCTGGAACCTACCTGCCATACTTATGGCCAGGCTAACATCCGGTCTAGTGCACAACATCGCATACATGATAGAACCTATGGCTGAAGCATAAGGGACGGAGCGCATATGCTCTCTATCTTCATCAGTTGCTGGGCACTGAGTCTTACTCAATCTCGTACCTTGTAAAACTGGCAAGAACCCTTTCTTGGACTGTTCCATTTTGAACCTCTTCAAAACTTTATCAAGGTACGTGCTTTGTGAAAGTCCTATCAGGCGTTTTGATCTATCCCTATAGATCTTAATGCCTAGAATGTAAGCAACTTCTCCTAGGTCCTTCATAGAGAAACTTTTATTCAAGTAACCTTTTATGCTCTCCAATAACTCTATATTGTTTCCAATCAGTAATATGTCATCCACATATAATATTAGAAACGCCACAGAGCTCCCACTCACTTTCTTGTAAATACAAGATTCTCCAACCACTTGTATAAACCCAAATGCTTTGATCACCTCATCAAAGCGTTTGTTCCAACTCCGAGATGCTTGCACCAGTCTATAAATGGATCGCTGGAGCTTGCACACCTTGTCAGCATTCTTAGGATCGACAAAACCTTCGGGTTGTATCTTATACAACTCTTCCTTAAGGAAACCGTTAAGGAACGCCGTTTTGACATCCATCTGCCAGATTTCATAATCGAAAAATGCAGCTATTGCTAACATGATTCTGACGGACTTAAGCATCGCTACGGGTGAGAAAGTCTCATCGTAGTCAACTCCTTGAATTTGTGAAAAACCCTTTGCCACAAGTCGAGCTTTATAAACGGTCACATTGCCGTCAGCGTCCGTCTTCTTCTTAAAGATCCATTTGTTTTGAATAGCCTTGCGGCCCTCAGGTAGTACTTCCAAAGTCCACACTTTGTTCTCATACATGGATCCTATCTCGGACTTCATGGCTTCTAGCCATTTGTTGGAATCTGAGCCCACCATTGCTTCTTCATAATTTGCAGGTTCATTGTTGTCTAACAACAAGATTGACAAGACGGGATTACCGTACCACTCTGGAGCAGCACGTGATCTCGTCGACCTGCGTGGTTCGACAGAAACTTGAACTGGAGTTTCATGATCATCATCACTAACTTCCTCCTCAACCGGCGTCGCATCGACAGAGGTTTCCCCTTGCCCTGCGCCACCATCTAGAGGGATGAGAGGTTCGACAACCTCGTCAAGTTCTATCTTCCTCCCACTCAATTCTCTCGAGAGAAACTCCTTCTCGAGAAAAGCTCCGTTTTTAGCAACAAACATTTTGCCTTCGGATTTGAGATAGAAGGTGTACCCAACTGTCTCTTTTGGGTAACCTATGAATACGCATTTTTCCGCTTTGGGTTCCAGCTTTTCAGGCTGAAGCTTTTTGACATAAGCATCACATCCCCAAACTTTAAGAAACGACAACTTTGGCCTTTTGCCATACCACAGTTCGTATGGTGTCGTCTCAACGGATTTTGATGGTGCCCTATTTAAAGTGAATGCAGCTGTTTCTAATGCATAACCCCAAAATGATAACGGCAAATCAGTAAGAGACATCATAGATCGCACCATCTCTAATAGAGTACGATTACGACGTTCGGACACACCATTACGTTGTGGTGTTCCAGGCGGTGTTAACTGTGAAACAATTCCACATTGTCTTAAGTGAGCACCAAACTCGAAACTTAGATATTCACCCCCACGATCAGACCGCAGGAACTTGATCTTCTTGTTACGATGATTTTCCACTTCACTCTGAAATTGCTTGAACTTTTCAAATGTTTCAGACTTGTGCTTCATCAAGTAGACATAACCATATCTACTTAAATCATCAGTGAAGGTGAGAAAATAACGATATCCGCCGCGTGCCTCCACGCTCATCGGACCACACACATCGCTATGTATGATTTCCAACAAGTCACTTGCACGCTCCATTGTTCCGGAGAACGGAGTCTTAGTCATCTTGCCCATGAGGCATGGTTCGCACGTGTCAAGTGAATCAAAGTCAAGTGACTCCAAAAGTCCATCAGCATGGAGTTTCTTCATGCGCTTTACACCAATATGACCTAAGCGGCAGTGCCACAAAAATATGGCGCTATCATTGTTAACTCTAACTCTTTTGGTCTCAATGTTATGTATATGCGTATCGCTATCAAGATTCAATATGAAAAATCCTCTCACATTCGGTGCATGACCATAAAAGATGTTACTCACAGAAATAGAACAACCATTATTCTCTGACATAAAAGAGTAACCGTCTCGCAATAAACAAGATCCAGATATAATGTTCATGCTCAACGCAGGCACTAAATAACAATGATTTAAGTTCATCACTAATCCTGACGGTAACTGAAGTGAGACTGTGCCGACGGCGATTGCATCAACCTTGGAACCATTTCCTACGCGCATCGTCACTTCATCTTTCGCCAGCCTTCACCTATTCCGCAGTTCCTGTTTCGAGTTGCAAATATGAGCAACAGAACCGGTATCGAATACCCAGGCACTACTACGAGAGCCGGTTAAGTACACATCAATAACATGTATATCAAATATACCTGATTTTTCTTTGCCCGCCTTCTTATATGCCAGATACTTGGGGCAATTGCGCTTCCAGTGACCCATACCCTTGCAATAGTAACACTCTGTTTCAGGCTTAGGTCCAGCCTTGGGTTTCTTCGTCGGATTGGCAACAGGCTTGCCGCTGTTCTTCGAATTGCCCTTCTTGCCTTTGCCGTTTCTCTTGAAACTAGTGGTCTTATTCACCATCAACACTTGATGCTCTTTACGAAGTTCAGACTCTGCGACTTTCAGCATCGCAAACAACTCGCCGGGAGACTTGTTCATCCCTTGTATGTTGTAGTTCAACACAAAGCCTTTGTAGCTTGGCGGCAGTGATTGAAGGATTCTGTCAGTGATAGCTTCTTGCGGGAGTTCAATCCCCAGCTCAGCTAGACGGTTTGAGTACCCAGACATTTTGAGCACATGTTCACGGATAGAGGAGTTTTCCTCCATCTTGCAAGCATAGAATTTATCAGAGGTCTCATACCTCTCGATCCGGGCGTTCTTCTGAAAGATAAACTCCAACTCCTGGAACATCTCAAATGCTCCATGACGCTCAAAGCGACGTTGAAGTCCCGGTTCTAAGCCATACAAGACTGCACATTGAACTATTGAGTAGTCCTCCTTACGTGCTAACCAAGCGTTCTTAACATCCTGATCAGCCGTAGCGGGTGGTTCATCTCCTAGCGCAGCATTAAGGACATAATCCTTCTTCCCAGCTTGTAAGATTAGCTTAAGATTACGAGCCCAGTCTACAAAGTTGCTTCCATCATCTTTCAACTTAGCTTTCTCTAGGAACGTATTAAAATTCAGGATGACTGTCGCGTGAGCCATGATCTACAACACAAATATATTCAAAGTGGACTTAGACTATGTTCAAGATAATTAGAGTTTAACTTAATCAAATTATTCGCTAAACTCCCACTCAAAAAGTACATCTCTCTAGTCATTTGAGTGGTTCATGATCCACTTACACTAGCTCAAGTCCGATCATCACGTGAGTCGAGTATAGTTTCAGTGGTAAGCATCCCTATGCTAATCATATCATCTATATGATTCATGATCGACCTTTCGGTCTCATGTGTTCCGAGGCCATGTCTGCACATGCTAGGCTCGTCAAGCTTAACCTGAGTGTTCCGCGTGCGCAACTGTTTTGCACCCGTTGTATGTGAACGTTGAGTCTATCACACCCGATCATCACATGGTGTCTCGAAACGACGAACTGTAGCAACGGTGCACAGTCGGGGAGAACACAATTTCGTCTTGAAATTTTAGTGAGAGATCACCTCATAATGCTACCGTCGTTCTAAGCAAAATAAGGTGCATAAAAGGATTAACATCACATGCAATTCATAAGTGACATGATATGGCCATCATCACGTGCTTCTTGATCTCCATCACCAAAGCACCGGCACGATCTTCTTGTCACCGGCGCCACACCATGATCATCCATCAACGTGTTGCCATCGGGGTCATCGTGCTACTCATGCTATTACTACTAAAGCTACATCCTAGCAAAATAGTAAACGCATCTGCAAGCACAAACGTTAGTATAAAGACAACCCTATGGCTCCTGCCGGTTGCCGTACCATCGACGTGCAAGTCGATATTTCTATTACAACATGATCATCTCATACATCCAATATATCACATCACATCGTTGGCCATATCACATCACAAGCATACCCTGCAAAAACAAGTTAGACGTCCTCTAATTTTGTTGTTGCATGTTTTACGTGGTGACCAAGGGTATCTAGTAGGATCGCATCTTACTTACGCAAACACCACAACGGAGATATATGAGTTGCTATTTAACCTCATCCAAGGACCTCCTCGGTCAAATCTTATTCAACTAAAGTTGGAGAAACCGACACTTGCCAGTCATCTTTGAGCAAAGGGGGTTACTCGTAACGATGAAACCAGTCTCTCGTAAGCGTACGAGTAATGTCGGTCCAAGCCGCTTCAATCCAACAATACCGCGGAATCAAGAAAAGACTAAGGAGGGCAGCAAAACGCACATCACCGCCCACAAAAAATTTTGTGATCTACTCGAGAAGACATCTACGCATGAACCTAGCTCATGATGCCACTGTTGGAGAACGTCGCATGGGAAACAAAAATTTTCCTACGCGCACGAAGACCTATCATGGTGATGTCCATCTACGAGAGGGGATGAGTGATCTACGTACCCTTGTAGACCGTACATCAGAAGCGTTAGAGAAGGCGGTTGATGTTGTGGAACGTCCTCATGTCCCTCGATCCGCCCCGCAACAATCCTGCGATCAGTCCCACGATCTAGTACCGAACGGACGGCACCTCCGCGTTCAACACACGTACAGCTCGACGATGATCTCGGCCTTCTTGATCCAGCAAGAGAGACGGAGAGGTAGAAGAGTTCTCCGGCAGCGTGACAGCGCTCCGTAGGTTGGTGATGACCTTGTCTCAGCAGGGCTCCGCCCGAGCTCCGCAGAAACGCGATCTAGAGGAAAAACCGTGGAGGTATGTGGTCGGGCTGCCGTGGGAAAGTCGTCTCAAATCAGCCCTAAAACCTCCGTATATATAGGTGGGAGGGAGGGGGCCTTGCCTTGGGGTCCAAGGACCCTCAAGGGGGTCGGCCGAGCCAAGGGGGAGGACTCTCCCCCCCCAAACCGAGTTGGACTTGGTTTGGTGGGAGGGAGTCCTCCTCCCTTCCCACCTCCTCCTTTTTTTTTTCTTTCTCTCTTGATTTTCTTCTCCTTGGCGCATAGAGCACTTGTGGGCTGTCCCACCAGCCCACTAAGGGCTGGCGTGCCTCCCTCAAGGACTATGGGCTTCCCCGGGATGGGTTGCCCCCCCGGTGAACTCCCGGAACCCATTCGTCATTCCCGGTACATTCCCGGTAACTCCGAAAACCTTCCGGTAATCAAATGAGGTCATCCTATATATCAATCTTCGTTTCCGGACCATTCCGGAAACCCTCGTGACGTCCGTGATCTCATCCGGGACTCCGAACAACATTCGGTAACCAACCATATAACTCTAATACGCATAAAACAACGTCGAACCTTAAGTGTGCAGACCCTGCGGGTTCGAGAACTATGTAGACATGACCCGAGAGACTCCTCGGTCAATATCCAACAGCGGGACCTGGATGCCCATATTGGATCCTACATATTCTACGAAGATCTTATCGTTTGAACCTCAGTGCCAAGGACTCGTATAATCTCGTATGTCATTCCCTTTGTCCTTCGGTATGTTACTTGCCCGAGATTCAATCGTCAGTATCCACATACCTATTTCAATCTCGTTTACCAGCAAGTCTCTTTACTCATTCCGTAATACAAGATCCCGCAACTTACACTAAGTTACATTGCTTGCAAGGCTTGTGTGTGATGTTGTATTACCGAGTGGGCCCCGAGATACCTCTCCGTCACACGGAGTGACAAATCCCAGTCTTGATCCATACTAACTCAACTAACACCTTCGGAGATACCTGTAGAGCATCTTTATAGTCACCCAGTTACGTTGCGACGTTTGATACACACAAAGCATTCCTCCGGTGTCAGTGAGTTATATGATCTCATGGTCATAGGAATAAATACTTGACACGCAGAAAACAGTAGCAACAAAATGACACGATCAACATGCTACGTCTATTAGTTTGGGTCTATTTCATCACGTGATTCTCCTAATGGCGTGATCCAGTTATCAAGCAACAACACCTTGTTCATAATCAGAAGACACTGACTATCTTTGATCAACTGGCTAGCCAACTAGAGGCTTGCTAGGGACGGTGTTTTGTCTATGTATCCACACATGTAAATGAGTCTTCATTCAATACAATTATAGCATGGATAATAAACGATTATCTTGATACAGGAATTATAATGATAACTATATTTATCATTGCCTCTAGGGCATAATTCCAACATTATCTTCAAGGTGGATTTCGAAAAGGCTTATGATAAGTTCAAATGGCCATTCCTGCAACAGGCTTTACGTATGAAGGGATTCGATGAAATATGGAGGAGACATGTTGAATCTTTTGTACAAAAAGGAAGTGTTGGAATTAAATTCAATGATGATATTGCGCATTTTTTCCAAACTTTCAAGGGTCTCAGGTAGGGAGATCCAATGTCACCCATCCTATTTAACATAGTTGCTGACATGTTGGCGATTCTAATAGGAAGGGCCAAACAGGAGGGCCAGGTAGGAGGACTTGTGCCACACCTGGTGAACGGTGGCGTGTCTATCCTACAATATGCGGATGATACAATCTTGTTTATGGAGCATGATATAGCAAAGGTTAGGAATATGAAACTGATACTATGTCTATTTGAACAGTTGTCTGGTCTGAAAATAAATTTCCATAAGAGTGAGTTGTTTTGTTTTGGGAAAGCCAAAGATGAACAAAACACGTATAAACAATTGTTCGGATGTGAAATGGGGAGTTTACCGTTCAGCTATTTAGGTATACCTATTCATCACCGGAAGCTTTCCAATAGTGAGTGGAAATGCATAGAAGATCAATTTGAGAAAAAGTTAAGTTGCCGGAAGGGCAAGCCGCTCTCTTATGGAGGAAGACTAATTTTGATTAACTCGGTGCTTACGAGTATGCCTATGTTCCTCCTATCCTTCTTTGAGGTACCGGTAGGGGTACGTAAAAGATTGGATTTTTATCGATCTAGATTTTTTTGGCAGGGTGATGGGGATAGGAAGAAATACAGATTGACCAGATGGGACATTATCTGTAGGCCCAAAGACCAAGGTGGTTTGGGAATTGAGAATTTAGAGGTGAAGAATAGATGTTTGCTAAGTAAGTGGATGTTCAGACTGTCAGTAGAGACAGAAGGACTGTGGGTACAAATTTTGCGTAATAAATATCTACATTCTAAGACATTAGCACAGGTAAATGTCAGACCCAATGATTCACCATTCTGGAAGGGATTTATGAAAGTAAGGCCATCCTTCTTCCATAGAATCAAATTTATTATTGGAAATGGTGAGGATACTAGATTCTAGGAGGATTCGTGGTTGGGGGGGACACCTTTAGCCACGCAATATCCAGCCCTTTATAATATTGCGCAGCGAAAGGATGCGTACGTAGCCACAATCTTACAGTCAAATCCTCTAAATATACAATTCAGACGGTCACTGATTGGACATAGATGGGCTGATTGGTTACACCTTGTTAGGAGACTCATGGATATCCAGTTATCGGACGAAACTGATAGGGTGCGATGGAAGCTTACGAATAGCGGAATTTTTACAGTCAAATTGATGTATCTAAATCTTATTGACACTATTACTATCCCCAAGTCAAGGAATATTTGGAAAGTCAAAGTACCCTTAAGGATCAAAGTATTCATGTGGTTTGTGCACAAGAAGGTGATTCTAACTAAGAATAACTTGGCTAAATGAAACCGGGGGTAGTACTCGGTGTAGTTTCTGTGATAACGAGGAAAACATCTCACACCTCTTTCTCCACTGTCCACTTGCGAGAGTTCTTTGGCACACGGTTCGTATAGCTTTTAATATTACTATCAAAAGGCCCGTGCGTTGCAACGGATTATTTTTTCCTAATTTCCAATGAAGATGACCATATTTTATTGCATCACTCAGATACACTATCACTCTTAATTTCGTGAAATATGAACAATTTAGAAATCATAACATTTTCTAAAAATCATGAACATATTTAAAATCATGAATATTTTTTCTCACTTATAGGTGATATTTAACAATGGGTTAAGGTGACAATTAAGCGACAATTTTGCGAGATGGCCTTTGTGAAAAAAATAACATGTTAAATTTGAAACTGAGGTTTGAAAGATATGAATATTTTAAAAAATACTTTAATCTATAAAATATTTGAGGTTTGAGAAATGGCTAGAAAAAATGGGGAGTACCTTGGGTCAAACCTAGGTCTCCCGGACGGGATTGATACGGACAGTGAAAGGATCGATATGGTTGACTAGAGGGGGGGGGGTGAATAGGCAACGACCACTTTTTAATTAATCTTAACAAGTTAAGGTAAACAACATATGGGTTCACAAATAATACAACAATGGGGTGAACCCTAATGAAGCTAATAACGAGAGTTACTAAGACAAGTAAGAGATAGACCACAACATAAGCATACACAAAGTAAAGGTTAGAGATAACCACAAGTGGAACCGATGGAGACGAGGATGTGTTACTGAAGTTCCTTCCCTTTGACGGGAAGTACGTCTCCGTTGGAGCGGTGTGGAGGCACAATGCTCCCCAATAAGCTACTAAGGCCACCGTATTCTCCTCACGCCCTCGCACGATGCAAGGTACCGTGATTCCACTATAGGTGCCCTTGAAGGCGGCGACCGAACCTTTACAAACAAGGTTGGGGCAAACTCCACACAAAGCTTGAAGGCTCCCAACAAGACCACGAAGCTTCACCACAATGGAATGTGGCTTCGAGGTGACCTCAACCGTCTAGGACGCTCAAACACCCAAGAGTAACAAGATCCGCAAGGGATTGGTGGGGGGATCAACTTTTCTCTTGGTGGAAGTGTGGATCTAGGCCTTCTCAACCAATCCCTAAAGAATCAACAAGTTTGATTGGCTAGGGAGAGAGATCGGGCACTTTTGAGCTTAGGGAGCAACAATGGAGCTTGGGAGGGGAAGAGATAAGGTTCCACAGCGAGGAGAACCCTTTATATAGTGGGGAAAAAAATCCAACCGTTTTCCCCACTCTCTACCCAAGTCTAGCGGTACTACCGCTGGGTGCAGTGGTACTACCGCTGGGTGCAGCGTTACTACCGTTGGCCCCATGGTAGTGCATAAGAACTACCACCGCCAAGAAAGTCTTCGCAAAAAGGTCCGTCCACGAACAACCACTAGGCAGGCGGTACTAAGCTCCTGGAGCGGTACTACCGCTGACCAGGATCGGTACTACCGCCAGCTAGCGGTACTACCGCTGGCTGCAGCGGTACTACCGCTAGCACTCCAGCGGTACTACCCCTAGGGCTAGCGGTACTACCGCTTGGCCCAGCGGTACTACCGCTGGAGGACCATTTGCCAAGAAGAAGGAAACACAAAGGCGGGAGCCACTCCAAAGATGCTGGTAAGGGAAAATATGTGAAGTGTGCGCGTGCAAAGATTGATTCCACCCAAACCTTTCCACTACCGTTTCCCTCTTAATAGTACGACTTTCCTATGACTCAAATAAAGAGAATCGTAGAGAACGCCGGTCTTCTGTTCCACGAACGAGGGGGCGAGTCGTCTTGTGCCGTTGACGTGTGTTATCTGAAATCTTAATCACACCCACGGTTAGTCCTTTGCGGTACTGTCATCAATCACCAAAATTACTTAGGCATAAACTATGCCCCAACAATCTCCCCCTTTTTGGTGGATTGATGACAATATCGGATTTGCACATAGAATAATATGAGAACCAAAAGATAGAGATATATGACAATAAGGAGCATATGATGTTGGAAATATGCCCTAGAGGCAATACTAAATTAGTTATTATTATATTTCTTAGTTCATGATAATCGTTTATTATCCATGCTATAATTGTATTGATTGGAAACACAATACTTGTGTGGATACATAGACAAAACACTGTCCCTAGTAAGCCTCTAGTTGACTAGCTCGTTAATCAAAGATGGTCAAGGTTTCCTGGCCATAGGCAAGTGTTGTCACTTGATAACGGGATCACATCATTAGGAGAATCATGTGATGGACTAGACCCAAACTAATAGACGTAGCATGTTGATCGTGTCATTTTATTGCTACTGTTTTCTGCGTGTCAAGTATTTATTCCTATGACCATGAGATCATATAACTCACTGACACCGGAGGAATGCTTTGTGTGTATCAAACGTCGCAACGTAACTGGGTGACTATAAAGATGCTCTACAGGTATCTCCGAAGGTGTTAGTTGAGTTAGTATGGATCAAGACTGGGATTTGTCACTCCGTGTGAACGGAGAGGTATCTCGGGGCCCACTCGGTAATACAACATCACACACAAGCCTTGCAAGCAATGTAACTTAGTGTAAGTTGCGGGATCTTGTATTACGGAACGAGTAAAGAGACTTGCCAGTAAACGAGATTGAAATAGGTATACGGATACTGACGATCGAATCTCGGGCAAGTAACATACCGAAGGACAAAGGGAATGACATACGGGATTATATGAATCCTTGGCACTAAGGTTCAAACGATAAGATCTTCGTAGAATATGTAGGATCCAATATGGGCATCCAGGTCCCGCTATTGGATATTGACCGAGGAGTCTCTCGGGTCATGTCTACATAGTTCTCGAACCCGCAGGGTCTGCACACTTAAGGTTCGACGTTGTTTTATGCGTATTTGAGTTATATGGTTGGTTACCGAATGTTGTTCGGAGTCCCGGATGAGATCACGGACGTCACGAGGGTTTCCGGAATGGTCCGGAAACGAAGATTGATATATAGGATGACCTCATTTGGTTACCGGAAGGTTTTCGTGCATTACCGGAAAAGTTTCGGGCTCATCGGTAGTGTACCGGGAGTGCCGGGAGGGGTGCCGGGGACCATCGGGAGGGGTGTCACGCCCCAAGGGGTCTCATGGGCTATGGGAAGAGATAAACCAGCCCCTAGTGGGCTGGAATAAGTTCCCACTAAGGCCCATAAGGTTTGAGAAGGAAAAAACACAAGGTGGAAAGAGTTTCCAAGTGGGAAGGTGGAATCCTACTCCAAGTAGGATTGGAGTAGGACTCCTCCACCTCCAATTTCGGCCAAACCTTTAGGTTTTGAGGCTGCATCCTCCCCTCCCTCCCACCTATATATACGGAGGTTTTAGGGCTGATTTGAGACGACTTTCTCACGGCTGCCCGACCACATACCTCCATAGTTTTTCCTCTAGATCGCGTTTCTGCGGAGCTCGGGCGGAGCCCTGCTGAGACAAGATCATCACCAACCTCCGGAGCGCCGTCACGCTGCCGGAGAACTCTTCTACCTCTCCGTCTCTCTTGCTGGATCAAGAAGGCCGAGATCATCGTCGAGTTGTACGTGTGCTGAACGCGGAGGTGCCGTCCGTTCGGTACTAGATCGTGGGACTGATCGCGGGATTGTTCGCGGGGCGGATCGAGGGACGTGAGGACGTTCCACTACATCAACCGCGTTCACTAACGCTTCTGCTGTACGATCTACAAGGGTACGTAGATCACTCATCCCCTCTCGTAGATGGACATCACCATGATAGGTCTTCGTGCGCGTAGGAAAATTTTTGTTTCCCTTGCGACGTTCCCCAACATATGACTCACAACATATGATGGAAATAAATCTCACACAAGTTCATGTCTCACAAAAGATAGCAAAATAGAAGCAAACCAAGTTCGAAGCAAAACACGAAAGATAAGCAAAGCAAAGCAAAGTTCGACTCTCAAAGCAAATCTCATAGACTCTCTCCCCCTTTGGCACAAGACACCAAAAAGGGGCACACCTAACGCCACAGGTGGTTACTCCTCATCCTCAGCATCGCGAGACTCGTCCGTACCCTCTGGATCGTCCTGCTCCTCCTCTTCCTCCTGAGCGCCAGACCACTCGTACCCTTGAGCCCGCATCCAAGTAGCCTCTGGAGTTATGTCGTCCTATGATCCGCTGGAGATGTCAACATCAAGAGTCCTTAGGACACGTTTGTGCCTCTGACGGTTCTCCTTCTGAGCCACATGCGTCTGGTACTGGCCCTTAGCCTGCATACAGAAGAGAGTCTTCATCTTATCCTGCAGTTTGATGGCCCAAGATGGCATGGCAGAAGGGCGGGACTGAGAGGCGGTTCCTCTGTCAGCAGCAGTCTCTGTGTCAGTGTCCATGTGCTGAGAGGAGGTTGATGGGTTGGCCCATTTATCCTTGACGCGAAGCTTGACAGGATCGTGCACAATGTAGTCAACCTGAATGTATAACTCCTCCTGCGGATAGGTGTCTTGCCACTTCTGTCGGATATAAGCAAACAGATAGGGCCCGTAGATGCGAACCTTGCGCATCATGATGCAGTTCCAGAGCTCAGTGAACATCACATCAGAAATATCAAGAGGGGCAGACTCCTTAGTCATAGCCTCCTCACAAAGCAGTAGCATCTCAGCCAGAGAGCCATGTACCTCGTCGAAGTTGCCAATGCGAGGAAAGAGGGTGTTGCGGAAGATCCGATGCATGATGTCCAGATGCTTGGGGAGCACACCCTTCTTCACGTAGAGTTGCTGCAATCTATCCTTGGCGGGGGCCCTATCAGTGGAAGCTGCAGCATGAGGACGCGACCCAAGTGGAGTGTCAGCTCCCTGGAACTCAACCTTGAGGAATGCCATGAATTCACGCCAGGTACCGGTCATCTTCTGAGTCCCAGTCATCCACACCATGGAGCGCTCGTCATCAGGAGAGAAGTGAACCGTGACATAGAACTGGGCAACAACATTGGGGTCAAAGTCTGTCTTGAAAGAGATGATGTCCTTGATGCCCAGTTTGTCAATCAGAGAAAGAGCATCACCAAAGTAGTCCATGTTCCGCTGAAGGTGAGCCAGGTCAATCCACTGAATGGGGACAAAGTTCTTCTTGAAATGGTTGATGATATCACGGTAGATCCTGCAGTGATCCCGTGTCCACACATGCTCGACATTCTTGATCACAGCCCGCTCTTGGAGATAGTGGTTTTGAGTGCGGAACCGCAGAAAGTCCTTGGGGGGCATGGTGCGAACGTTGAGCCCCTTGTCCTTGTGAGCGGTCTTCTTGAAGGCCTGCTTTTTGGGTTGCAGACCTGAAGTGGCGGAAACCTCTGGAGCCTATGGATTGCGAAATTGCTTTGACTGTGTGTCCCGTGGGGGGTTCGAGCGGCGAGCACCACCTGTGACACAAAACACACACCGAAAAAGAGCGACAAAAGGAGTCAAGGCAATGAACTAGAGAAGGCAGAAACGTAAACACACATTGCCAAGTATATGAAAAGAATACACAGAGAATCCTTCTGGCGGTAGTACCGCTACCCCTGGCGGTAGTACCGCTGGGGTCCTGGCGGTAGTACCGCTACCCCTGGCGGTAGTACCGCTGGGGTCTTGGCGGTAGTACCGCTGGGGTCCTGGCGGTAGTACCGCTACCCCTGGCGGTAGTACCGCTAGGGTCCTGGCGGTAGTACCGCTAGGGTCCTGGCGGTAGTACCGCTACCCCTGGCGGTAGTACCGCTGGGGTTTGATTTTCAGATCTGTAATTGTCGTGGATATAAGTCTGACAGTAGAAAGGGGGTAAGATAACGGAGCATGATCTATCAAGATGCACATGGGTGACACGGTGGTTTTAGCGAGTTCGGGCCTCTCACAGTGGAGATAACAACCCTACGTCTCGTGCTTCGGAGAGGCTTTGTTTTATCTGTCATGGACATGAGTTACATGGTATAGAGAGAGCCAGAGCTCCAGGGAAGGAACGAGCCCGCAGGGGGAGAAGAAGAAGTCCCTAGCTATGTGGAGGGGGTGGCTTATATAGAGTGCGCCACCCCCTCACCTCTTATGTTACAAGATGGGGCATTGATGCCATAATGTCAGCCCACTAGAGATGTCTTGCCGACTGTTGGTATTTGCATGACCGAGTGAGTCATACGGCCGAGTGGTTGACTGTCATCCGAGTGGATGGAATGTACTTGTCTGAGTGGATCCGTAGCGAGTGGATTAGATGTTGTCACGATCCAGTAGGAATTTCCCTTGTAGTCCTTAAACTAATAATGAGGTGCCCTTGGGTAGGACGTACTGGTCGGACCTATGACCCTACCCTAGGGCTATATCCCCGTCATTAGCCCCCGAATGGATCAGGGTCCGAGTGGTGAAGGTGTTGATGTTAATCTTGTAGCAGCAGACCAAACTTGAACGTGCTTCAGGGCCTTGCAAAATTATGCGTTGATTGAAGTCTTCATCATTCGCCCTGATCGATTCCGCCGAGTAGTACGTCCGAGTGAACTTAAGAATTGAAGTAGATCCGAGTGACCAACAGGATCTTGAGACTCTGACTGACTGCTGGTAGTCGGTTGGAATCTGTTGAATCTATTGAACTTGGATGTTGTTGGTGGACCTGACCAAGCAGAATGCTTCTTTTTTGTTCTTCTCTTCTAGTGGGGGCACGCTAAGTGCACCCACTGGGTGTAGTCCCCGAGCCTCTGTCGGACTAGATGAGTCCGTCAGAGGGTTTAAGTCATCCAATGATCGTCATGTCGAATGTTTGTTGTATCTGCATTATATGATTTCTGGATCAAAGTCAAGTCTCCGAGTGTATTTTTTAACTTAGGCGATACGGGGTCGCTGCTAAGTTCCCGAGTGTGGAGCGTGTGTGTACTCGGAGTAGTTTTAACTTAGGCGATACAGAGTCGCAGTGAGGCCCCCGAGTGCGGAGCATGTCCGCACTCAGAGTTGTTTTTAACTTAGGCGATACGGAGTCATAGCTAAGCCCCCGAGTGTGGAGCATGTCCGCACTCGGAGTAGCTTTTAACTTAGGCGATACATAGTCGCAGCTAAGCCCCCGAGTGTGGAGCATGTCCGCACTCAGAGTTGTTTTTAACTTAGGCGATACAGAGTCGCAGCTAAGTCCCCGAGTGTGGAGCATGTCCGCACTCGGAGTAGTTTTGAACTTAGGTGATACGGAATCGCAGCTAAGCCCCCGAGTGTGGAGCGTGTCCGTACTCGAAGTAGTTTTAACTTAGGCGACACGGAGTCGCAGCTAAGTCCCCGAGTGTGGAGCATGTCCGCACTCGGAGTAGTTTTGAATTTAGGCGATACGGAATCGCAGCTAAGTCCCCGAGTGTGGAGCGTGTGCGTACTCGAAGTAGTTTTAACTTAGGCGACACGGAGTCGCAGCTAAGTCCCCGAGTGTGGAGCATGTCCGCACTCAGAGTAGTTTTGAATTTAGGCGATACGGAATCGCAGCTAAGTCCCCGAGTGTGGAGCATGTCCGCACTCGAAGTAGTTTTAACTTAGGCGACACAGAGTCGCAGCTAAGTCTCCGAGTGTGGAGCATGTTCCACTCGGAGTAGTTTTGAACTTAGTGTTGGAAATATGCCCTAGAGGCAATAATAATTAGTTATTATTATATTTATTTGTTCATGATAATCGTTTATTATCCATGCTATAATTGTATTGATTGGAAACACAATACTTGTGTGGATACATAGACAAAACATTGTCCCTAGTAAGCCTCTAGTTGACTAGCTTGTTGATCAAAGAGGGTCAAGGTTTCCTGGCCATAGGCAAGTGTTGTCACTTGATAACGGGATCACATCATTAGGAGAATCATGTGATGGACTAGACCCAAACTAATAGACGTAGCATGTTGATCGTGTCATTTTGTTGCTACTGTTTTCTGCGTGTCAAGTATTTATTCCTATGACCATGAGATCATATAACTTACTAACACCGGAGGAATACTTTGTGTGTATCAAACGTCGCAACGTAACTGGGTGACTATAAAGATGCTCTACAGGTATCTCCGAAGGTGTTCGTTGAGTTAGTATGGATCGAGACTGGGATTTGTCACTCCATATGACGGAGAGGTATCTCGGGGCCCACTCGGTAATACAACATCACACACAAGCCTTGCAAGCAATGTGACTTAGTGTAAGTTGCGGGATCTTGTATTACGGAACGAGTAAAGAGACTTGCTCGTAAACGAGATTGAAATAGGTGTACGGATGCTGACGATCGAATCTCGGGCAAGTAACATACCAAAGGACAAAGGGAATGACATACGGGATTATATGAATCCTTGGCACTGAGGTTCAAACGATAAGATCTTCGTAGAATATGTAGGATCCAATATGGGCATCCAGGTCCCGCTATTGGATATTGACCGAGGAGTCTCTCGGGTCATGTCTACATAGTTCTCGAACCCGCAGGGTCTGCACACTTAAGGTTCGACGTTGTTTTATGCGTATTTGAGTTATATGGTTGGTTACCGAATGTTGTTCGGAGTCCCGGATGAGATCCAGGACGTCACGAGGACCTCCGGAATGGTCCGGAGGTAAAGATTGATATATAGGAAGTCCTGTTTTGGTCACCGGAAAAGTTTCGGGCTCATCGGTAGTGTACCGGGAGTGCCGGGAGGGGTGCCGGGGACCATCGGGAGGGGTGTCACGCCCCAAGGGGTCTCATGGGCTATGAGAAGAGATAAACCAGCCCCTAGTGGGCTGGAATAAGTTCCCACTAAGGCCCATAAGGTTTGAGAAGGAAAAAACACAAGGTGGAAAGAGTTTCCAAGTGGGAAGGTGGAATCCTACTCCAAGTAGGATTGGAGTAGGACTCCTCCACCTCCAATTTCGGCCAAACCTTGAGGGTTTGAGGCTGCCTCTTCCCTCCCCCTCCCTCCTATATATACTAAGGTATTAGGGCTGATTTGAGACAACTTTTGCCACGGCAGTCCGACCACATACCTCCACGGTTTTTCCTCTAGATCGCGTTTCTGCGGAGCTCGGGCGGAGCCCTGCTGAGATTAGATCACCACCAACCTCCGGAGCGCCGTCACTCTGCCGGAGAACTCATCTACCTCTCCGTCTCTCTTGCTGGATCAAGAAGGCCGAGATCATCGTCGAGCTGTACGTGTGCTGAACGCGGAGGTGCCGTCCGTTCGGCACTAGATCGTGGGACGGATCGCGGGACGGTTCGCGGGATAGTTCGCGGGGCGGATCGAGGGACGTGAGGACGTTCCACTACATCAACCGTGTTCACTAACGCTTCTGCTGTACGGTCTACAAGGGTACGTAGATCACTCATCCCCTCTCGTAGATGAACATCACCATGATAGGTCTTCGTGCGCGTAGGAAAATTTTTGTTTCCCATGCGACGTTCCCCAACACTTAGGCGATACGGAATCGCAACTAAGCCCCCGAGTGTGGAGCATGTACGCACTCGGAGTAGTTTCAACTTAGGCGACACGGAGTCGCAGCTAAGCTGAGCGGTGTCGCGCGGGGCAGCCGAATGATGAAGACGTGCCACATGGAGTGGCGATGCGCATGGCATCCGAGTGAGGTAGACGATTCTGGCTGAGTGGCAACGCGCGGGGCGGCCAAGTGATGTATGTCGAGGAGGCGTCCGACCCATCAACGGCACGCGGGGCGGCCGTGTCCACTACATCATTGAAAGGGCTTCCGAACACGTGAAAACGCATGAATGGTCGTTGTGGCGACTGAGCCTGAGCAGCGACGAGGATGGTGCGCGGATGCGTCGAGTAACCTGTGTATGAAAAATAGCACAAGCCAGCATAAAAAATTATCAAAGTAATATGATCTTTTCTGAAATAGTTTGTGTAAATTGCACCCATAGACACCCGCTGGGTGTGCCACGTGATTGCTGGTTCGGAACCAGCAAGAGTCTAAAAGAGTGAAGGATCCGGC
Organism: Hordeum vulgare subsp. vulgare; assembly: GCF_904849725.1. Taxonomy (NCBI): domain Eukaryota; kingdom Viridiplantae; phylum Streptophyta; class Magnoliopsida; order Poales; family Poaceae; genus Hordeum; species Hordeum vulgare. The sequence goes on along the minus strand of NC_058518.1, from coordinate 493,500,176 downwards.
TGAACTCGTTTGAGTACTGGACCCAAACGAAGCGGAAGTGAAGTGTTCCCACATAAAAATAACCAACCGAGTGTAGAGGTACACTCAGTGGCGTGGCCTCCGAGTGAACATGATGTGCGACTTCCTCGACACTCGGTAATGTAGAGACGATTATTAAATAGAATGCAGTCTGTGGAAAATGACTTAGCTGTCTGACGACGCGCGGGGCGGTCGAGCAAAGTAGACACGTCCGGCTGAGTGGCGACATGTTGAGCGGTCAAGCGAGGAAGACGCGTCTAGCTGAGTGGCGACGCACGGGCCGGCCGTGAGACGGCGCGCAGAGCAACAAAGTGATGAAGGAGCGTCCAGCCGAGTGACGACGCGCGGAGCAGCCGAGTGACGAAGGAGTCCCCAGCCGAGTGACGGCGCGCGGAGCTGTTGAGTGATGACGACGCGCCTCATTGAGTGGAGGTGCGTGGGATGGCCGGGTGACTGGTGTCGAAGGAAGAAACGCTACGTGCCTGCGGCGCAGGCGCGACGGGACCGGGCCTCAACCGTGGAGGTAGCTGCATGCTAAGCGGCCGAAAACACGAGGTGGTAGCCGCGCGTGAAGGCTTAACGGCGAAGGTGCAGACGAGGCGCAGTCGGCTGTGCCCAGGTCGGTGACGACGGCGGCTTCCTCCACGTGCATGATGGCGACGGGGCGACGACGTCGATGTTCATGCATGGAGGCTCGAAGGCGGCGTCATAGACAAGGCGGTTGATGACGACGAGGTGTGATGCGCTCCTTTCCCTGGCACCGACTGCTCACCGGCGGCTTCCGCGATCAAAGCAAGGGCTCGACACGATGCAGATGGAGCAGCTGATCAGAGGGAGATGTGCCGTCGTGCGTAGCCAGTTTCCGGCTACGGCGGTGTGCTACTGACTGCATCGTCCCCGTTGTCCGATAACGCTTTGCGTCGGATGGAAGAACCGCTAGGGCCTCGTGCATGAGAGGACTCGCCAACGCTTGTTGTTATGGGTGCTTAATGATGCATTGATGGAGATGCCCACGTCTAAAATCTGAGCGTACGACCTGCATGCAAGAGGCCTTGATTAGTGGTAATTAAGAAATAGCTAAAACCGATTCTGCATGCGACGGGAGTTTCCATCTTCCATGGACTATTTTTGGCATGCAATTGATTGCCGTGCTGTGTGCTTGTGCAGGCGACGCCGGAAGGATGTGTTCCCAATGGGGGCCGTCATCGAGCCGGCAGCGTCGGTGAACACCAGCGGGAGGTGCGTCTCCACCATGGAGCTCACTATCTATCGGATGACCGGGACGAAGAGCTTCACGGCGCGGACGCCGCCGTCGATCAGGCGATCGGCTGGCGAAGACCCGTGGTGTGGAGGCCGCCATCTGGCAGGCGACCAGTCGGAGGAGCCCTGCACTGCCCGCCAGGCCAGTGCTTCCGTGAAGTGGAAGCCGTCGTCGGCTGAGCGACTAGGCGGGGGAGCTCTGCGGTTGCCGATCAGTCCCGCGCCTCCACGGTGGCAAATAAAGATGTATCTTATCTCCTCCTTTTTTCTCCTGATACTTCAATACTCGCTGTGAAGATGAACAATATGAACTACATGAACAAGAAATTAAATATAGATGAATGAAAAAACCATCTGCATCATGGTTCGATAGACGCCATGCGCCACGGTGGGCGCCAACTGTCGTGGATATAAGTCTGACAGTAGAAAGGGGGTAAGATAACGGAGCATGATCTATCAAGATGCACATGGGTGACATGGTGGTTTTAGCGAGTTCGGGCCTCTCACAGTGGAGATAACAACCCTACGTCTCGTGCTCCGGAGAGGCTTTGTTTTATCTGTCATGGACATGAGTTACATGGTATAGAGAGAGACAAAGCTCCAGGGAAGGAACGAGCCCGCAGGGGGAGAAGAAGAAGTCCCTAGCTATGTGGAGGGGGGTGGCTTATATAGAGTGCGCCACCCCCTCACCTCTTATGTTACAAGATGGGGCATTGATGCCATAATGTCAGCCCACTAGAGATGTCTTGCCGACTGTTGGTATTTGCATGACCGAGTGAGTCATACGGCCGAGTGGTTGACTGTCATCCGAGTGGATGGAATGTACTTGTCTGAGTGGATCCGTACCGAGTGGATTAGATGTTGTCACGATCCAGTAGGAATTTCCCTTGTAGTCCTTAAACTAATAATGAGGTGCCCTTGGGTAGGACGTACTGGTCAGACCTATGACCCTACCCTAGGGCTATATCCCCATCAGTAATAAAAATAGACCTCATAGATATGGCTACACGGATTTTACAAGGGGCATGAGCTGTGTATGAACACTAAGAACTCCGTCACATCCCTAATCACATAAGGAACACAAGTACCATGTAAATAAGCACATGCCTAGTCAAGAGAGAGTAAGTTTTAGATCTAATCCAAACATAGTTCAAGTGTTTGATCTAAAACATGTAAATCCTAGGGCATGGCAAAATAAACAGCACGATTCATAAGACCTACACTCCCCTCAAATATCTCCTTCATGCCATCCAAGAACAAGGCAAAGACATGGATCCAAACCACCAATGCTCCTAACCCTAAAACAAGAACATCAACCAAGAGAAGAAGGAGAGGAGCTTTACTGGGGTCCATTGCATTTGGAGGAGGAAGGAGAAGTGAAGCAAACCCTCCAACTCAACGGAGAGAAGGGGCTCCACGAATAGAGATCGAAATAGGAGGAGTTCGGGGTTGGGGAGGGAGGAGCCGCGAGGAAGAAGAAAGAGGCAGCAAAAAAACGGGCTCCCCCTCCTTTATATAGCCCAAGGGGTACGGGCCAGCGGTAGTACCGCTGTGGTCCTGGCGGTAGTACCGCTGGCTGCAGCGGTAGTACCGCTGGGGTCCTGGCGGTAGTACCGCTCCCCCTGAGACAACCCTAAAAATTTCCTAGTTAGGTCGTGGTAGATTGGGATCCTGGCGGTAGTACCGCTATCCCTAGCGGTAGTACCGCTGGAGCCTAGCGGTAGTACCTCTACCCCTGGCAGTAATACCGCTGGGGTCCTGGCGGTAGTACCGCTACCCCTGGCGGTAGTACCGCTGCAAATGTCACAACGGGACCTAGGAGAAGAGAGGAACGTGGGCAAATGACAAGTACGTGGAAGAAGAAGATAGCACCAGAAATATATACTGACTTGTCATTTTATATCATTTCTTCGATATGAGAGAATGGTGGGGGGGGGGCGGTGGCCGAGGCCACCTATGTTTGATACAAAGGTATGACACCGCGAAGAATTATCCTTGGGTTCATGACCAATGCTCGTCTTTGAAGCACAAGTGCCATTTGACAATGGCTAGAGTGAAAGACTAGATCGATTTATGCATAATGGGGGGAGGAAAAGTTCATTGAGAGAACAACACTCCCCCTATGTCCATGCCTACATCTAGACCAAGATAGAATGCAAAGTGAGGTGCAACATGCCTAGCTTCAATCCACATTACTTGAATCAATGATATTTAGCTCATGCCTTAACTCCCGGAACCTTGCTCCATCTAGAGGCTTACTGAAAATATCTACAAGTTGCTCTTCAGTGTGGATGAAGTGAACCTCAATATCACCTAGCTTGATGTGTTCACGAATGAAGTGATGACGAATATGAATATGCTTGGTTTTGCTATGTTGCACTGGGTTGAGGGAAATCTTGATAGCACTTTGATTGTCACATAGAAGAGGCACTTTGTCACAAGTGACACCGTAATCCTTTAAAGTTTGCCTCATCCATAACAATTGTGCACAACAACTTGCAGCTGCCACATACTCAGCTTCGGTGGATGATAGAGAGACGCAATTCTGCTTCTTTGAAGACCAACTTACCAATGAGCGACCAAGGAATTGGCATCCTCCAGAAGTTGACTTCCTCTCCACACAATCTCCTGCCCAATCTGAGTCAGAATAGCCAACTAGATTGAAGTTTGCTCCTTTGGGATACCAAAGACCAAAGTTTGGGGTATGAGCCAAATATCGGAAGATTCACTTAACAGCCATATAATGACTTTCTTTTGGTGCGGATTGAAACCGTGCACATATCCCTACACTCAACATAATATCTGGTCTAGATGCACAAAGGTAAAGGAGGGATCCAATCATGGAGCGATATACCTTTTGATCCACTGCTTTACCATTGGGATCACTGTCAAGCTTGCATCTTGTTGGCATGGGGAACTTGACCGGTTTGACATCTTCGAGCTCGAACCGTTTGAGCATGTCTTGAGTGTACTTGGCTTGTTTGATGAAGGTCCCTTCTAGGCCTTGTTTAATCTCGAACCCGAGGAAGAACTTCAACTCTCCCATCATGGACATCTCAAATTTCTCAGTCATTAGTGCAGAAAATTCTTCATTGAAGGAAATGTTAGGAGAGCCAAAGATAATATCATCAACATATAGTTGGCATATGAACAAATCCCCTTTAACCCTCTTAGTAAAAAGAGTGGGATCTATCTTCCCAATTTCAAACCCACGATCTTGTAACAACTCAGTAAGATACTCATACCACGCACGTGGGGCTTGTTTAAGGCCATAGAGTGCCTTATTAAGTTTGTACACATGATTGGGGAGCTTGGGATGTTCGAATCCCAGGGGTTGTTTGACATAGACCAACTCATTTAAAGGACCATTAAGAAAGGCACTTTTCACATCCATTTGTTGTAATTTGAAGTTATGATGAGAAGCAAATGCAAGCAACATGCGAATAGATTCTAGACGAGCAACAGGGGCAAAGGTTTCACCGTAGTCGATACCCTCGACTTGGGAGTAGCCTTGAGCCACCAGTCTTGCCTTGTTTTGAATCACAATCCCATTGGCATCTTGCTTGTTCTTGAATATCCATTTGGTCCCGATGACATTATGTTCCTCCGTTGGCCTAGGCACTAAATCCCAGACTTGGTTGCGCTCGAAGTTGTTAAGTTCTTCATGCGTGGCCATAAGCCAATCATCATCATCGAGCGCTTCCTGTACCTGTTGAGGTTCACAATACGAAACAAACGCGTGATGCTCACAATAATTCCAAATCTGTTGACGGGTGGATACTCCCCTTTTCAAACTGCCAAGTACATTCTTCATAAGATGTGACTTGACTTTTAGCTTGTTCGCAATCTTGGTTGCTCGACGCTCCAAGAGTTCTTCATTGGATAACGGGGGAGCATCAACTTGTTTACTTTGCTTGCCCTTGCGTCTTGAGCCTCCCTTGGCACCGGTTGTTGGTGCTGCAGAAGGGAATTGTGCGACAGTATCCTGATCATCTTGTCCTTCGACTTGAGCAGGTTCACTAGTTTGTTCTTGTATTTGTGATTGCTCTTGATCTTGATCTTGTGCTTCTACTTGGTCTGGATCTCGTGGTTGCACTTGATCTTAATCATGAGCAGGTTCGGAGTCTTGGGAGAGTGATTGAATATCATGAGACACATCATCATTGTTGGGCAATTTATCTTGACCTTGAGCTTGTTCATTTTGTTGAGAGTCTTCTCTTTGTTCATCGGAAGCGTGTGGGGCTTGTGGAGGTGATGGCTCCACTTGAGTAGAGCATTGTCCTTCTCCTTCGGCCACAAGGGGTTCCTCAATGGGGAGTATTTGACCAATCCCCATTCTTCTTATGGCTTGGGGAGGAATTTCATCACCTACATCACAAAGACCACTTTGCTCCACTTGGGAGCCATTATTTTCATCAAACTCCACGTTACACGTCTCCTCAATGAGTCCGGTGGACTTGTTGAGGACACGGTAAGCATGAGAGTTTGTAGCATAACCAACAAAGATGCCCTCATATGCTATAGAATCAAATTTAGCTAAACGTGCACCTTTCTTGAGAATGAAACACTTACAACCGAATACCCGGAAGTACTTGAGATTGGGTTTGTTTCTAGTTAGAATCTCATACGGAGTCTTATTCAAGCCTTTGCGGATATAGAGCCGATTGGATGCATGACATGCTGTGTTGATGGCCTCTTCCCAGAAGTTATATGGAGATTTGAATTCTGCCATCATTGTCCTTGCAGCGTCTATCAAGGTCAGGTTCTTCCTTTCTGCCACGCCATTTTGTTGAGGGGTATATGGTGCATAATATTGGTGTTTTATTCCCTCATCACCTAGAAACTCATCCAAGGTGTAGTTCTTGAACTCGGTGCCGTTGTCACTTCTAATCATCAAGATCTTTGCTTCATGTTGACGTTGGGCTTCATTGGTAAAGTTGATGACAGTTTGTTGAGTTTCATCTTCTTTTTGAAGAAATATACCCAGGTATATCTTGAGTAGTCGTCAACAATCACCAAGCAATACTTTCTGCCTCCAAGACTATCAAATGATGGAGGGCCAAACAGATCCATATGGAGAAGCTCCAATGGCCTCTTAGTGTAGATAAGAGTCGTTGGACGATGAGCAGTTTCATGAATCTTTCCTTCAATGCAGGCACTGCAAACACGATCGTTAGCAAAACTCACATTTGTTAGTCCATGAATATGGTCCCCTGTCAGAAGACTTTGCAAAGATCTCATATTGACATGAGCTAAATGGCGATGCCAAAGCCAGCCCACATCAACTTTAGCCATTAAACATGTCGCGGTCTTAGGGGGTCGCTTTGAGAAGTTCACCACATAAAGACCATTTTCGACATATCCAACATAGGCTACTTTAAGAGTCTTGCTCCTCAGGAGGACCACAGTATCAAGATTAAAGAATGTGGAAAAACCCATAATTGCAAGTTGACGAACCGAAAGTAAATTGTAGGCAAGTGACTCAACAAGCATGACCTTCTCAATAGATAACTCTTGAGAGACGACCACCTTACCGAATCCCAATACCTTTGACGAGGATGCATCGGCGAATTGGACATGGGTGGGCATAGATGGAGAAGGATGCACATCCACCACTAAGTCCTTGCTTCCGGTCATATGATTTGTTGCTCCACTATCGAGCAACCATGACACCCCACCGGAAGCAAACTCCTGCAATAGATCAAGGCTTGGTTTTAGGTACCCATTTTTTAATGGGTCCTTTCATGTTAGAGACAAGGGTCTTAGGAACCCAGATAGCCCATTCAATATACTCATCGTAGGAACCAACAAATCTGGCATAGACATGCCCATCACTAGCACAACATAAGACATAAGAAGAATTGAGTTTGTCGGTTGTGTTAGTAGGAATGGTTTTGCCCTTATTGAGGTTTCCATAGTCCACCTTGTTCCTGTTCACCTTCTGAGTCCCCTCACCCTCTTTGACAAAGATGTCCATGAGGGTAGGAGATCATTTGTTCCTGTTCCTCCTTTTACCTTTTGACTTGGAGGTAAGTCCAAGTCCCTCCTTTCCTACAACACCCTTTTGAGTGCTCAAGAGGTCGTTCAGGCTCTTCTCACCTTGTATGCATGCCACAAGGCCCTTCTCAAGTTTCTCCTTTAACTTGGCATTTTCCTCCACAAGATGTACATGCTCACAACAGGGGTTAGTTGCACAAGCATTATCAATTAACACAAAGGGAGGACAAGTAGAGATCTCCTTGGTAAGCTTTGCTTGGAGTTGATCATGAGACTCTTTCAGAGAGAAATGAACACCTTTCAAGACCTTGTGGGCCTTGTCAAGTGTGTCAAACTCCTCTTTGAGTCTGTCATGGCCAACCCCAAGAGCATACTTTTCAAACTTAAGCATACGAGTAAGAACAACATCATGATCTAGTTTCTTTTGCATTTTAGCGCAGTCATCGTTATATGACTCCTCAAGAGCCAAACGAAGAGTGCGCTCCTTTTCTAGAGCATTAGATAATTCAGCAATTTCATCGGCATAGTCACGACTGTGTCCCTGAAGCTCGGAGATGGTCTCCTCATGAGACTCAATGAGGTCAGTGGCCTCACCCGGTTGTTCCAAGAGAGCAACAAAGTGCTTCTTGGGTTCTCCCTTAATAGTGCACAGAAACTTGTCAAGATCATGCTCATTAAGTTCCCCAACATCACTATCTTCAACACAATTTAACAATGAAGGAGCAGAAGCGATGTTTGTCTTAATGATGGGAGTTACCTGATTGATACCTTTTGCCATGAGGCACTTGGTGATGTGGTTCTCGTTGGGGGCGTTGAAGAGAGACACCTTCTGGGGAGAGGTAGTGGCAATAGCAACAGTTGCCGTTGCCACTGTATCATCATCATCATCATCGTCGGAAGGGTACTCTTCAAGGGCCACCATCCCTTTTGGGTGGAGTTTCTTCACAAAGTTGTTCTTGATTGGAAATGATTTGGTTTTGTCTTTGCGAATGAGCTTGCCCCCGTTGTCTTCCCTTTTCTCATAGGGACATTCGGCCACGAAGTGACTCACGTTACCACAGTTATAACATGTCCTTACTCGTTGTTTGGGTTTGAATCCACTCGAGTTGTTCTTGGTGAAGGTGGGTCTTGAGTTCCTCTTGTTGCCCCAGAATTGCCTTGATGCAAGAGCCATGTGCTCATGATAGGCATACTTTGTGTCTTCAGGGCAGCTCTCCTCTTCATCATCCTCTTCTTCTTCTTCAGGCATTGCTTTTTCTTTCAACGCAAGGTTGGGTGAAGTTGTCTTTGAGCGAACACGAGCAAGTGCATTGTCGGCTGTTTCGTTCATGATTGACATTGCAATGAATTCATCCAACACCTCACTGGAAGACAAGGAGTGGAAGTTTGTCCGCTGACGAATGACAGATGATATGACTTTGTTGAAAGGCATGATGGCTTTGAGAAACTTGCCCTTGACCCATGTATCATCCACATCCTTGCTCCCATGATCCTTGAGTGCCATAGCAATAGCAGTCACCCTCCGATAGAGATCACGAGGGTCCTCGTCTTCCTTCATCACAAACTCATCGGCCTTATCAAGTATCACTTCATAGTTGGATCGTTGAATGCTTTAGCTTCCCTTGTACAACACCATAATATGCTCCCAACAATCCTTGGCCAATGTGAAGGGACGCAAGTGAGGAAGATCTTCAGGTGGCACTGCGGACTGGAGAATAAACAAAGCAGAGTGGTTGTATTGATTGTCTGCATCTTCTCTTGGAGTGAGGTTGCTTGGATCATGGGGATAATATCCTTGCTCGGTGATTCTCCACAAGTTTGTTGAGCTGTGATTCAAATGAGACTTAATAGAAAATACCCAGTTAGCAAATTCACCTTTTACAAGCTTAGGAGGAGGACCAACAGGATTAAGACGCGGTGCGGGAATGGATCCTCCATAGGCCATGGGGGTGGAACCGAGGCATATGTTCCAGTCCCATCCTTTTCGTGAGATGAGCAAGGTCGCATACCTTTAGCCGCTTCCTTAGAGGAGTTGGCCTCCGAATCGGTGACAGTGGGTTTAGCCACTATAGCCGGTTCGAGAGAACTTTTAAATCCCTCAATTAACTCTTTAAGCATGGTCTTGACTTCGTTCGTCAAGGACGTCTTGAGGGCGGCCATAGCCATATTCAAGTCGTCCCTTGTGACCGAAGTCAAGTCCATGGCCTCGGGTTGCCCATGGTTAATTCCCTCTTTGCCTTCCATACTCTTCGGGTGGTTAAACCCTTAATAAAGAGACGTGGCTCTGATACCAATTGAAAGGATCGATATGGTTGACTAGAGGGGGGGTGAATAGGCAACGACCATTTTTTAATTAATCTTAACAAGTTAAGGTAAACAACATATGGGTTCACAAATAATACAACAATGGGGTGAACCCTAATGAAGCTAATAACGAGAGTTACTAAGACAAGTAAGAGATAGACGACAACATAAGCATACACAAAGTAAAGGTTAGAGATAACCACAAGTGGAACCGATGGAGACGAGGATGTGTTACCGAAGTTCCTTCCCTTTAACAGGAAGTACGTCTCCGTTGGAGCGGTGTGGAGGCACAATGCTCCCCAATAAGCCACTAAGGCCACCGTATTCTCCTCACGCCCTCGCACGATGCAACGTACCGTGATTCCACTATAAGTGCCCTTGAAGGCGGCGACCGAACCTTTACAAACAAGGTTGGGGCAAACTCCACACAAAGCTTGGAGGCTCCCAACAAGACCACGAAGCTTCACCATAATGGAATGTGGCTTCGACGTGACCTCAACCGTCTAGGACGCTCAAACACCCAAGAGTAACAAGATCCGCAAGGGATTGGTGGGGGAATCAACTTTTCTCTTGGTGGAAGTGTGGATCTAGGCCTTCTCAACCAATCCCTAAAGAATCAACAAGTTTGATTGGCTAGGGAGAGAGTGTTGGAATTATGCCCTAGAGGCAATAATAAATGTATAGTTATTATTATAATTCCTGTATCAAGATAATAGTTTATTATCCATGCTATAATTGTATTGAATGAAGACTCATTTACATGTGTGGATACATAGACAAAACACCGTCCCTAGCATGCCTCTAGTTGGCTAGCCAGTTGATCGATGATAGTCAGTGTCTTCTGATTATGAACAAGGTGTTGTTGCTTGATAACTGGATCACGTCATTAGGAGAATCACGTGATGGACTAGACCCAAACTAATAGACGTAGCATGTTGATCGTGTCATTTTGTTGCTACTGTTTTCTGCGTGTCAAGTATTTATTCCTATGACCATGAGATCATATAACTCACTGACACCGGAGGAATGATTTGTGTGTATCAAACGTCGCAACGTAACTGGGTGACTATAAAGATGCTCTACAGGTATCTCCGAAGGTGTTAGTTGAGTTAGTATGGATCAAGACTGGGATTTGTCACTCCGTGTGACGGAGAGGTATCTCGGGGCCCACTCGGTAATACAACATCACACACAAGCCTTGCAAGCAATGTAACTTAGTGTAAGTTGCGGGATCTTGTATTACGGAACGAGTAAAGAGACTTGCCGGTAAACGAGATTGAAATAGGTATACGGATACTGACGATCGAATCTCGGGCAAGTAACATACCGAAGGACAAAGGGAATGACATACGGGATTATACGAATCCTTGGCACTGAGGTTCAAACGATAAGATCTTCATAGAATATGTAGGATCCAATATGGGCATCCAGGTCCCGCTATTGGATATTGACCGAGGAGTCTCTCGGGTCATGTCTACATAGTTCTCGAACCCGCAGGGTCTGCACACTTAAGGTTCGACGTTGTTTTATGCGTATTTGAGTTATATGGTTGGTTACCGAATGTTGTTCGGAGTCCCGGATGAGATCACGGACGTCACCAGGGTTTCCGGAATGGTCCGGAAACGAAGATTGATATATAGGATGACCTCATTTGATTACCGCAAGGTTTTCGGAGTTACCGGGAATGTACCGGGAATGACGAATGGGTTCCGGGAGTTCACCGGAGGGGGGTAACCCACTCCGGGGAAGCCCATAGGCTTTTGGGGGACACACCAGCCCTTACTGGGCTGGTGGGACAGCCCCAAGGGAGCCTATGCGCCAAGATAAGAAAATCAATGGAAAAGAAAAAAAAAGCGGGGAAGAAGTGGGAAGGGAGGGGGACTCCTCCCACCAAACCAAGTCCAACTCGGTTTGGGGGGGGAGTCCTCCCCCCCTTGGCTCGGCCGACCCCTTGGGGGTCCCTTGGACCCCAAGGCAAGGTCCCCCTCCCTCCTCCTATATATATGGGGCTTTTAGGGCAGATTTGAGACGACTTTCTCACGGCTGCCCGACCACATACCTCCATAGTTTTTCCTCTAGATCGTGTTTCTGCGGAGCTCGGGCGGAGCCCTACTGAGACAAGATCATCACCAACCTCCGGAGCACCGTCACGCTGCCGGAGAACTCTTCTACCTCTCCGTCTCTCTTGCTGGATCAAGAAGGCCGAGATCATCGTCGAGCTGTACGTGTGCTGAACGCGGAGGTGCCGTCCGTTCGGTACTAGATCGTGGGACTGATCGCGGGATTGTTCGCGGGGCGGATCGAGGGACGTGAGGACGTTCCACTACATCAACCGCGTTCTCTAACGCTTCTGCTGTACGATCTACAAGGGTACGTAGATCACTCATCCCCTCTCGTAGATGGACATCACCATGATAGGTCTTCGTGCGCGTAGGAAATTTTTTGTTTCCCATGCGACGTTCCCCAACAGTGGCATCATGAGCTAGGTTCATGCGTAGATGTCTTCTCGAGTAGAACACAAAAGGTTTTGTGGGCGGTGATGTGCGTTTTGCTGCCCTCCTTAGTGTTTTCTTGATTCCGCGGTATTGTTGGATTGAAGCGGCTTGGACCGACATTACTCGTACGCTGACTGGTTTCATCGTTACGAGTAACCCCCTTTGCTCAAAGATGACTAGCAAGTGACGGTTTCTCCAACTTTAGTTGAATCAGATTTGACCGAGGAGGTCCTTGGATGAGGTTAAATAGCAACTCATATATCTCCGTTGTGGTGTTTGCGTAAGTAAGATGCGATCCTACTAGATACCCTTGGTCACCACGTAATACATGCAACAACAAAATTAGAGGACGTCTAACTTGTTTTTGCAGGGTATGATTGTGATATGATATGGCCAATGATGTGATGTGATATATTGGATGTATGAGATGATCATGTTGTAATGGAAATATCGACTTGCACGTCGATGGTACAGCAACCGGCAGGAGCCATAGGGTTGTCCTTATACTAACATATTTGTGCTTGCAGATGCGTTTACTATTTTGCTAGGATGTAGCTTTAGTAGTAATAGCATAAGTAGCACGACAACCCCGATGGCAACACGTTGATGGATGATCATGGTGTGGCGCCGGTGACAAGAAAATCGTGCCGGTGCTTTGGTGATGGAGATCAAGAAGCACGTGATGATGGCCATATCATGTCATTTATGAATTGCATGTGATGTTAATCCTTTTATGCACCTTATTTTTCTTAGAACGACGGTAGCATTATGAGGTGATCTCTCACTAAAATTTCAAGACGAAATAGTGTTCTCCCCGACTGTGCACCGTTGCTACAGTTCGTCGTTTCGAGACACCACGTGATGATCGGGTGTGATAGACTCAACGTTCACATACAACGGGTGCAAAACAGTTGCGCACGCGGAACACTCGGGTTAAGCTTGACGAGCCTAGCATGTGCAGACATGGCCTCGGAACACATGAGACCGAAAGGTCGATCATGAATCATATAGTTGATATGATCAGCATAGGGATGCTTACCACTGAAACTACTCTCGACTCACGTGATGATCGGACTTGGGATAGTGTAAGTGGATCATGAACCACTCAAATGACTAGAGAGATGTACTTTTTGAGTGGGAGTTTAGCATATAATTTGATTAAGTTGAACTCTAATTATCTTGAACATAGTCTAAGTCCACTTTGAATATATTTGTGTTGTAGATCATGGCTCACGCAAGTGTCATCCTGAATTTTAATACGTTCCTAGAGAAAGCTAAGTTGAAAGATGATGGAAGCAACTTTGTAGACTGGGCTCGTAATCTTAAGCTAATCTTACAAGCTGGAAAGAAGGATTATGTCCTTAATGCTGCGCTAGGAGATGAACCACCCGCTACGGCTGATCAGGATGTTAAGAACGCTTGGTTAGCACGTAAGGAGGACTACTCAATAGTTCAATGTGCAGTCTTGTATGGCTTAGAGCCGGGACTTCAACGTCGCTTTGAGCGTCATGGAGCATTTGAGATGTTCCAGGAGTTGAAGTTTATCTTTCAGAAGAACGCCCGGATCGAGAGGTATGAGACCTCCGATAAATTCTATGCTTGCAAGATGGAGGAAAACTCGTCTGTCAGTGAACATGTGCTCAAAATGTCTGGGTACTCAAACCGTCTAGCTGAACTGGGGATTGAACTCCCGCAAGAAGCTATCACTGACAGAATCCTCCAATCACTGCCGCCAAGCTATAAAGGCTTTGTGTTGAACTACAACATGCAAGGGATGAACAAGTCTCCCGGCGAGTTGTTTGCGATGCTGAAAGTCGCAGAGTCTGAACTCCGTAAAGAGCATCAAGTGTTGATGGTGAGCAAGACCACTAGTTTCAAGAGAAACGGCAAAGGCAAGAAGGGCAATTCAAAGAAGAGCGGCAAGCCTGTTGCCAATCCGCCGAAGAAACCCAAGGCTGGACCTAAGCCTGAAACAGAGTGCTTCTATTGCAAGGGTATGGGTCATTGGAAGCGCAATTGCCCCAAGTATCTGGCAGATAAGAAGGCGGGCAAAGAAAAATCAGGTATATTTGATATACATGTTATTGATGTGTACTTAACCGGCTCTCATAGTAGTGCCTGGGTATTCGATACCGGTTCTGTTGCTCACATTTGCAACTCAAAGCAGGAACTGCGGAATAGACGAAGGCTGGCGAAAGACGAAGTGACGATGCGCGTAGGAAACGGTTCCAAGGTTGATGCAATCACCGTCGGCACCGTGTCACTTCAACTACCATCGGGATTAGTGATGAACTTAAATCATTGTTATTTAGTGCCTGCGTTGAGCATGAACATTATATCTGGATCTTGTTTATTGCGAGACGGTTACTCTTTTAAGTCTGAGAATAATGGTTGTTCTATTTCTATGAGTAACATCTTTTATGGTCATGCACCGAATGTGAGAGGATTGTTCATATTGAATCTCGATAGCGATACGCATATACATAACATTGAGACCAAAAGAGTTAGAGTAAACAATGATAGCACCATATTTTTGTGGCACTGCCGCTTGGGTCATATTGGTGTAAAGCGCATGAAGAAACTCCATGCTGATGGACTTTTGGAGTCACTTGACTTTGATTCACTTGACACGTGCGAACCATGCCTCATGGGCAAGATGACTAAAACTCCGTTCTCCGGAACAATGGAGCGTGCAAGTGACTTGTTGGAAATCATACATACCGATGTGTGTGGTCCGATGAGCGTGGAGGCACGCGGCGGATATCGTTATTTTCTCACCTTCACTGACGATTTAAGTAGATATGGTTATGTCTACTTGATGAAGCACAAGTCTGAAACATTTGAAAAGTTCAAGCAATTTCAGAGTGAAGTAGAAAATCATCGTAACAAGAAGATCAAGTTCCTACGGTCTGATCGTGGGGGTGAATATCTGAGTTTCGAGTTTGGTACTCACTTAAGACAATGTGGAATTGTTTCGCAGTTAACACCGCCTGGAACACCAAAGCGTAATGGTGTGTCCGAACGTCGTAATCGTACTTTGTTAGAGATGGTGCGATCTACGATGTCTCTTACTGATTTGCCGTTGTCATTTTGGGGTTATGCATTAGAAACAGCTGCATTCACTTTAAATAGGGCACCATCAAAATCCGTTGAGACGACACCATACGAACTGTGGTATGGCAAAAGACGAAAGTTGTCGTTTCTTAAAGTTTGGGGATGTGATGCTTATGTCAAAAAGCTTCAGCCTGAAAAGCTGGAACCCAAAGCGGAAAAGTGCGTCTTCATAGGTTACCCAAAGGAGACAGTTGGGTACACCTTCTATCTCAAATCCGAGGGCAAAGTGTTTGTTGCTAAAAACGGAACTTTTCTCGAGAAGGAGTTTCTCTCGAGAGAATTGAGTGGGAGGAAGATAGAACTTGACGAGGTTGTCGAACCTCTCATCCCTCTGGATGGTGGCGCAGGGCAAGGGGAAACCTCTGTCGTTGCGACGCCGGTTGAGGAGGAAGTTAATGATGATGATCATGAAACTCCAGTTCAAGTTTCTGTTGAACCACGCAGGTCGACGAGATCACGCGCTGCTCCAGAGTGGTACGGTAATCCCGTCTTGTCAATCATGTTGTTAGACAACAATGAACCTGCAAATTATGAAGAAGCAATGGTGGGCCCAGATTCCAACAAATGGCTAGAAGCCATGAAATCCGAGATAGGATCCATGTATGAGAACAAAGTGTGGACTTTGGAGATACTACCTGAGGGCCGCAAGGCTATTCAGAACAAATGGATCTTTAAGAAGAAGACGGACGCTGACGGTAATGTGACCGTTTATAAAGCTCGACTTGTGGCAAAGGGTTTTTCACAAGTTCCAGGAATTGACTACGATGAGACTTTCTCTCCCGTAGCGATGCTTAAGTCCGTCAGAATCATGTTAGCTATAGCTGCATTTTTCGATTATGAAATCTGGCAGATGGATGTCAAAACGGCGTTCCTTAACGGTTTCCTTAAGGAAGAGTTGTATATGATGCAACCCGAAGGTTTTGTCGATCCTAAAAATGCTGACAAGGTGTGCAAGCTCCAGCGATCCATTTATGGACTGGTGCAGGCATCTCGGAGTTGGAACAAACGCTTTGATGAGGTGATCAAAGCATTTGGGTTTATACAAGTGGTTGGAGAATCTTGTATTTACAAGAAAGTGAGTGGGAGCTCTGTGGCGTTTCTAATATTATATGTGGATGACATATTACTGATTGGAAACAACGTAGAGATTTTGGAGAGCATAAAAGGTTACTTGAATAAAAGTTTCTCTATGAAGCACCTAGGAGAAGCTGCTTACATTCTAGGCATTAAGATCTATAGGGATAGATCAAAACGCCTGATAGGACTTTCACAAAGCACATACCTTGATAAAGTTTTGAAGAGGTTCAAAATGGAACAGTCCAAGAAAGGGTTCTTGCCAGTGTTACAAGGTACGAGATTGAGTAAAACTCAGTGCCCAGCAACTGATGGAGATAGAGAGCATATGCGCTCCGTCCCCTATGCTTCAGCCATAGGTTCTATCATGTATGCGATGCTGTGCACTAGACCGGATGTTAGCCTGGCCATAAGTATGGCAGGCAGGTTCCAGAGTAATCCAGGAGTGGATCACTGGACAGCGGTCAAGAATATCCTGAAGTACCTGAAAAGGACTAAGGAGATGTTTCTCGTGTATGGAGGTGACGAAGAGCTCGCCGTAAAAGGTTACGTCGATGCAAGCTTTGACACAGATCCGGACGACTCTAAGTCGCAAACCGGATACGTATTTATTCTTAATGGGGGTCCAGTAAGCTGGTGCAGTTCCAAGCAAAGCGTCGTAGCAGACTCTACATGTGAAGCGGAGTACATGGCTGCCTCGGAGGCGGCTAAGGAGGGTGTCTGGATGAAGCAGTTCATGACGGATCTTGGAGTGGTGCCAAGTGCACTGGATCCAATAACCTTGTTCTGTGACAACACTGGTGCCATTGCCTTAGCAAAGGAACCAAGGTTTCACAAGAAGACCAGACACATCAAACGACGCTTCAACCTCATCCGCGACTACGTCGAGGAGGAGGACGTAAATATATGCAAAGTGCACACGGATCTGAATGTAGCAGACCCGCTGACTAAACCTCTTCCACGGCCAAAACATGATCGACACCAGAACTGTATGGGTGTTAGATTTATTACAATGTAATTCACATGGTGATGTGAGGGCTAGATTATTGACTCTAGTGCAAGTGGGAGACTGTTGGAATTATGCCCTAGAGGCAATAATAAATGTATAGTTATTATTATAATTCCTGTATCAAGATAATAGTTTATTATCCATGCTATAATTGTATTGAATGAAGACTCATTTACATGTGTGGATACATAGACAAAACACCGTCCCTAGCATGCCTCTAGTTGGCTAGCCAGTTGATCGATGATAGTCAGTGTCTTCTGATTATGAACAAGGTGTTGTTGCTTGATAACTGGATCACGTCATTAGGAGAATCACGTGATGGACTAGACCCAAACTAATAGACGTAGCATGTTGATCGTGTCATTTTGTTGCTACTGTTTTCTGCGTGTCAAGTATTTATTCCTATGACCATGAGATCATATAACTCACTGACACCGGAGGAATGCTTTGTGTGTATCAAACGTCGCAACGTAACTGGGTGACTATAAAGATGCTCTACAGGTATCTCCGAAGGTGTTAGTTGAGTTAGTATGGATCAAGACTGGGATTTGTCACTCCGTGTGACGGAGAGGTATCTCGGGGCCCACTCGGTAATACAACATCACACACAAGCCTTGCAAGCAATGTAACTTAGTGTAAGTTGCGGGATCTTGTATTACGGAACGAGTAAAGAGACTTGCCGGTAAACGAGATTGAAATAGGTATACGGATACTGACGATTGAATCTCGGGCAAGTAACATACCGAAGGACAAAGGGAATGACATACGGGATTATACGAATCCTTGGCACTGAGGTTCAAACGATAAGATCTTCGTAGAATATGTAGGATCCAATATGGGCATCCAGGTCCCGCTATTGGATATTGACCGAGGAGTCTCTCGGGTCATGTCTACATAGTTCTCGAACCCGCAGGGTCTGCACACTTAAGGTTCGACGTTGTTTTATGCGTATTTGAGTTATATGGTTGGTTACCGAATGTTGTTCGGAGTCCCGGATGAGATCACGGACGTCACGAGGGTTTACGGAATGGTCCGAAAACGAAGATTGATATATAGGATGACCTCATTTGATTACCGGAAGGTTTTCGGAGTTACCGGGAATGACGAATGGCTTCCGGGAGTTCACCGGAGGGGGGTAACCCACTCCGGGGAAGCCCATAGGCTTTTGGGGGACACACCAGCCCTTAGTGGGCTGGTGGGACAGCCCCAAGGGAGCCTATGCGCCAAGATAAGAAAATCAAAGGAAAAGAAAAAAAAGGGGGGAAGAAGTGGGAAGGGAGGGGGACTCCTCCCACCAAACCAAGTCCAACTCGGTTTGGGGGGGGAGTCCTCCCCCCCTTGGCTCGGCCGACCCCTTGGGGGTCCCTTGGACCCCAAGGCAAGGTCCCCCTCCCTCCTCGTATATATATGGGGCTTTTAGGGCAGATTTGAGACGACTTTCTCACGGCTGCCCGACCACATACCTCCATAGTTTTTCCTCTAGATCGTGTTTCTGCGGAGCTCGGGCGGAGCCCTGCTGAGACAAGATCATCACCAACCTCCGGAGCGCCGTCACGCTGCCGGAGAACTCTTCTACCTCTCCGTCTCTCTTGCTGGATCAAGAAGGCCGAGATCATCGTCGAGCTGTACGTGTGCTGAACGCGGAGGTGCCGTCCGTTCGGTACTAGATCGTGGGACTGATCGCGGGATTGTTCGCGGGGCGGATCGAGGGACGTGAGGACGTTCCACTACATCAACCGCGTTCTCTAATGCTTCTGCTGTACGATCTACAAGGGTACGTAGATCACTCATCCCCTCTCGTAGATGGACATCACCATGATAGGTCTTCGTGAGCGTAGGAAAATTTTAGTTTCCCATGCGACGTTCCCCAACAGTGGCATCATGAGCTAGGTTCATGCGTAGATGTCTTCTCGAGTAGAACAAAAAAGGTTTTGTGGGCGGTGATGTGCGTTTTGCTGCCCTCCTTAGTCTTTTCTTGATTCCGCGGTATTGTTGGATTGAAGCGGCTTGGACCGACATTACTCGTACGCTTACGAGAGACTGGTTTCATTGTTACGAGTAACCCCCTTTGCTCAAAGATGACTGGCAAGTGACGGTTTCTCCAACTTTAGTTGAATCGGATTTGACCGAGGAGGTCCTTGGATGAGGTTAAATAGCAACTCATATATCTCCGTTGTGGTGTTTGCGTAAGTAAGATGCGATCCTACTAGATACCCTTGGTCACCACGTAAAACATGCAACAACAAAATTAGAGGACGTCTAACTTGTTTTTGCAGGGTATGATTGTGTTGTGATATGGCCAATGATGTGATGTGATATATTGGATGTATGAGATGATCATGTTGTAATGGAAATATCGACTTGCACGTCGATGGTACGGCAACCGGCAGGAGCCATAGGGTTGTCCTTATACTAACATATTTGTGCTTGCAGATGCGTTTACTATTTTGCTAGGATGTAGCTTTAGTAGTAATAGCATAAGTAGCACGACAACCCCGATGGCAACACGTTGATGGATGATCATGGTGTGGCGTCGGTGACAAGAAAATCGTGCCGGTGCTTTGGTGATGGAGATCAAGAAGCACGTGATGATGGCCATATCATGTCACTTATGAATTGCATGTGATGTTAATCCTTTTATGCACCTTATTTTGCTTAGAATGACGGTAGCATTATGAGGTGATCTCTCACTAAAATTTCAAGACGAAATTGTGTTCTCCCCGACTGTGCACCGTTGCTACAGTTCGTCGTTTCGAGACACCACGTGATGATCGGGTGTGATAGACTCAACGTTCACATACAACGGGTGCAAAACAGTTGCGCACGCGGAACACTCGGGTTAAGCTTGACGAGCCTAGCATGTGCAGACATGGCCTCGGAACACATGAGACCGAAAGGTCGATCATGAATCATATAGTTGATATGATCAGCATAGGGATGCTTACCACTGAAACTACTCTCGACTCACGTGATGATCGGACTTGGGATAGTGTAAGTGGATCATGAACCACTCAAATGACTAGAGAGATGTACTTTTTGAGTGGGAGTTTAGCATATAATTTGATTAAGTTGAACTCTAATTATCTTGAACATAGTCTAAGTCCACTTTGAATATATTTGTGTTGTAGATCATGGCTCACGCAAGTGTCATCCTGAATTTTAATACGTTCCTAGAGAAAGCTAAGTTGAAAGATGATGGAAGCAACTTTGTAGACTGGGCTCGTAATCTTAAGCTAATCTTACAAGCTGGAAAGAAGGATTATGTCCTTAATGCTGCGCTAGGAGATGAACCACCCGCTACGGCTGATCAGGATGTTAAGAACGCTTGGTTAGCACGTAAGGAGGACTACTCAATAGTTCAATGTGCAGTCTTGTATGGCTTAGAGCCGGGACTTCAACGTCGCTTTGAGCGTCATGGAGCATTTGAGATGTTCCAGGAGTTGAAGTTTATCTTTCAGAAGAACGCCCGGATCGAGAGGTATGAGACCTCCGATAAATTCTATGCTTGCAAGATGGAGGAAAACTCGTCTGTCAGTGAACATGTGCTCAAAATGTCTGGGTACTCAAACCGTCTAGCTGAACTGGGGATTGAACTCCCGCAAGAAGCTATCACTGACAGAATCCTCCAATCACTGCCGCCAAGCTATAAAGGCTTTGTGTTGAACTACAACATGCAAGGGATGAACAAGTCTCCCGGCGAGTTGTTTGCGATGCTGAAAGTCGCAGAGTCTGAACTCCGTAAAGAGCATCAAGTGTTGATGGTGAGCAAGACCACTAGTTTCAAGAGAAACGGCAAAGGCAAGAAGGGCAATTCGAAGAAGAGCGGCAAGCCTGTTGCCAATCCGCCGAAGAAACCCAAGGCTGGACCTAAGCCTGAAACAGAGTGCTTCTATTGCAAGGGTATGGGTCACTGGAAGCACAATTGCCCCAAGTATCTGGCAGATAAGAAGGCGGGCAAAGAAAAATCAGGTATATTTGATATACATGTTATTGATGTGTACTTAACCGGCTCTCGTAGTAGTGCCTGGGTATTCCATACCGGTTCTGTTGCTCACATTTGCAACTCGAAGCAGGAACTGCGGAATAGACGAAGGCTGGCGAAAGACGAAGTGACGATGCGCGTAGGAAACGGTTCCAAGGTTGATGCAATCACCGTCGGCACCGTGTCACTTCAACTACCATCGGGATTAGTGATGAACTTAAATCATTGTTATTTAGTGCTTGCGTTGAGCATGAACATTATATCTGGATCTTGTTTATTGCGAGACGGTTACTCTTTTAAGTCTGAAAATAATGGTTGTTCTATTTCTATGAGTAACATCTTTTATGGTCATGCACCGAATGTGAGAGGATTGTTCATATTGAATCTCGATAGCGATACGCATATACATAACATTGAGACCAAAAGAGTTAGAGTAAACAATGATAGCACCATATTTTTGTGGCACTGCCGCTTGGGTCATATTGGTGTAAAGCGCATGAAGAAACTCCATGCTGATGGACTTTTGGAGTCACTTGACTTTGATTCACTTGACACGTGCGAACCATGCCTCATGGGCAAGATGACTAAAACTCCGTTCTCCGAAACAATGGAGCGTGCAAGTGACTTGTTGGAAATCATACATACCGATGTGTGTGGTCCGATGAGCGTGGAGGCACGCGGCGGATATCGTTAATTTCTCACCTTCACTGACGATTTAAGTAGATATGGTTATGTCTACTTGATGAAGCACAAGTCTGAAACATTTGAAAAGTTCAAGCAATTTCAGAGTGAAGTAGAAAATCATCGTAACAAGAAGATCAAGTTCCTACGGTCTGATCGTGGGGGTGAATATCTGAGTTTCGAGTTTGGTACTCACTTAAGACAATGTGGAATTGTTTCGCAGTTAACACCGCCTGGAACACCAAAGCGTAATGGTGTGTCCGAACGTCGTAATCGTACTTTGTTAGAGATGGTGCGATCTACGAT
This sequence comes from Hordeum vulgare subsp. vulgare, assembly GCF_904849725.1. Classification (NCBI taxonomy): domain Eukaryota; kingdom Viridiplantae; phylum Streptophyta; class Magnoliopsida; order Poales; family Poaceae; genus Hordeum; species Hordeum vulgare. Next base: position 493,477,936 of record NC_058518.1, on the reverse strand, counting down.
GTCTCTTACTGATTTGCCGTTGTCATTTTGGGGTTATGCATTAGAAACAGCTGCATTCACTTTAAATAGGGTACCATCAAAATCCGTTGAGACGACACCATACGAACTGTGGTATGGCAAAAGACGAAAGTTGTCGTTTCTTAAAGTTTGGGGATGTGATGCTTATGTCAAAGAGCTTCAGCCTGAAAAGCTGGAACCCAAAGCGGAAAAGTGCGTCTTCATAGGTTACCCAAAGGAGACAGTTGGGTACACCTTCTATCTCAAATCCGAGGGCAAAGTGTTTGTTGCTAAAAACGGAACTTTTCTCGAGAAGGAGTTTCTCTCGAGAGAATTGAGTGGGAGGAAGATAGAACTTGACGAGGTTGTCGAACCTCTCATCCCTCTGGATGGTGGCGCAGGGCAAGGGGAAACCTCTGTCGTTGCGACGCCGGTTGAGGAGGAAGTTAATGATGATGATCATGAAACTCCAGTTCAAGTTTCTGTTGAACCACGCAGGTCGACGAGATCACGCGCTGCTCCAGAGTGATACGGTAATCCCGTCTTGTCAATCATGTTGTTAGACAACAATGAACCTGCAAATTATGAAGAAGCAATGGTGGGCCCAGATTCCAACAAATGGCTAGAAGCCATGAAATCCGAGATAGGATCCATGTATGAGAACAAAGTGTGGACTTTGGAGATACTACCTGAGGGCCGCAAGGCTATTCAGAACAAATGGATCTTTAAGAAGAAGACGGACGCTGACGGTAATGTGACCGTTTATAAAGCTCGACTTGTGGCAAAGGGTTTTTCACAAGTTCCAGGAATTGACTACGATGAGACTTTCTCTCCCGTAGCGATGCTTAAGTCCGTCAGAATCATGTTAGCTATAGCTGCATTTTTCGATTATGAAATCTGGCAGATGGATGTCAAAACGGCGTTCCTTAACGGTTTCCTTAAGGAAGAGTTGTATCTGATGCAACCCGAAGGTTTTGTCGATCCTAAAAATGCTGACAAGGTGTGCAAGCTCCAGCGATCCATTTATGGACTGGTGCAGGCATCTCGGAGTTGGAACAAACGCTTTGATGAGGTGATCAAAGCATTTGGGTTTATACAAGTGGTTGGAGAATCTTGTATTTACAAGAAAGTGAGTGGGAGCTCTGTGGCGTTTCTAATATTATATGTGGATGACATATTACTGATTGGAAACAACGTAGAGCTTTTGGAGAGCATAAAAGGTTACTTGAATAAAAGTTTCTCTATGAAGGACCTAGGAGAAGCTGCTTACATTCTAGGCATTAAGATCTATAGGGATAGATCAAAACGCCTGATAGGACTTTCACAAAGCACATACCTTGATAAAGTTTTGAAGAGGTTCAAAATGGAACAGTCCAAGAAAGGGTTCTTGCCAGTGTTACAAGGTACGAGATTGAGTAAGACTCAGTGTCGAGCAACTGATGAAGATAGAGAGCATATGCGCTCCGTCCCCTATGCTTCAGCCATAGGTTCTATCATGTATGCGATGCTGTGCACTAGACCGGATGTTAGCCTGGCCATAAGTATGGCAGGCAGGTTCCAGAGTAATCCAGGAGTGGATCACTGGACAGCGGTCAAGAATATCCTGAAGTACCTGAAAAGGACTAAGGAGATGTTTCTCGTGTATGGAGGTGACGAAGAGCTCGCCGTAAAAGGTTACGTCGATGCAAGCTTTGACACAGATCCGGACGACTCTAAGTCGCAAACCGGATACGTATTTATTCTTAATGGGGGTGCAGTAAGTTGGTGCAGTTCCAAGCAAAGCGTCGTAGCAGACTCTACATGTGAAGCGGAGTACATGGCTGCCTCGGAGGCGGCTAAGGAGGGTGTCTGGATGAAGCAGTTCATGACGGATCTTGGAGTGGTGCCAAGTGCACTGGATCCAATAACCTTGTTCTGTGACAACACTGGTGCCATTGCCTTAGCAAAGGAACCAAGGTTTCACAAGAAGACCAGACACATCAAACGACGCTTCAACCTCATCCGCGACTACGTCGAGGAGGAGGACGTAAATATATGCAAAGTGCACACGGATCTGAATGTAGCAGACCCGCTGACTAAACCTCTTCCACGGCCAAAACATGATCGACACCAGAACTGTATGGGTGTTAGATTTATTACAATGTAATTCACATGGTGATGTGAGGGCTAGATTATTGACTCTAGTGCAAGTGGGAGACTGTTGGAATTATGCCCTAGAGGCAATAATAAATGTATAGTTATTATTATAATTCCTGTATCAAGATAATAGTTTATTATCCATGCTATAATTGTATTGAATGAAGACTCATTTACATGTGTGGATACATAGACAAAACACCGTCCCTAGCATGCCTCTAGTTGGCTAGCCAGTTGATCGATGATAGTCAGTGTCTTCTGATTATGAACAAGGTGTTGTTGCTTGATAACTGGATCACGTCATTAGGAGAATCACGTGATGGACTAGACCCAAACTAATAGACGTAGCATGTTGATCGTGTCATTTTGTTGCTACTGTTTTCTGCGTGTCAAGTATTTATTCCTATGACCATGAGATCATATAACTCACTGACACCGGAGGAATGCTTTGTGTGTATCAAACGTCGCAACGTAACTGGGTGACTATAAAGATGCTCTACAGGTATCTCCGAAGGTGTTAGTTGAGTTAGTATGGATCAAGACTGGGATTTGTCACTCCGTGTGACGGAGAGGTATCTCGGGGCCCACTCGGTAATACAACATCACACACAAGCCTTGCAAGCAATGTAACTTAGTGTAAGTTGCGGGATCTTGTATTACGGAACGAGTAAAGAGACTTGCCGGTAAACGAGATTGAAATAGGTATACGGATACTGACGATTGAATCTCGGGCAAGTAACATACCGAAGGACAAAGGGAATGACATACGGGATTATACGAATCCTTGGCACTGAGGTTCAAACGATAAGATCTTCGTAGAATATGTAGGATCCAATATGGGCATCCAGGTCCCGCTATTGGATATTGACCGAGGAGTCTCTCGGGTCATGTCTACATAGTTCTCGAACCCGCAGGGTCTGCACACTTAAGGTTCGACGTTGTTTTATGCGTATTTGAGTTATATGGTTGGTTACCGAATGTTGTTCGGAGTCCCGGATGAGATCATGGACGTCACGAGGGTTTCCGGAATGGTCCGAAAACGAAGATTGATATATAGGATGACCTCATTTGATTACCGGAAGGTTTTCGGAGTTACCGGGAATGACGAATGGGTTCCGGGAGTTCACCGGAGGGGGGTAACCCACTCCGGGGAAGCCCATAGGCTTTTGGGGGACACACCAGCCCTTAGTGGGCTGGTGGGACAGCCCCAAGGGAGCCTATGCGCCAAGATAAGAAAATCAAAGGAAAAGAAAAAAAAAGGGGGAAGAAGTGGGAAGGGAGGGGGACTCCTCCCACCAAACCAAGTCCAACTCGGTTTGGGGGGGAGTCCTCCCCCCCTTGGCTCGGCCGACCCCTTGGGGGTCCCTTGGACCCCAAGGCAAGGTCCCCCTCCCTCCTCCTATATATATGGGGCTTTTAGGGCAGATTTGAGACGACTTTCTCACGGCTGCCCGACCACATACCTCCATAGTTTTTCCTCTAGATCGTGTTTCTACGGAGCTCGGGCGGAGCCCTGCTGAGACAAGATCATCACCAACCTCCGGAGCGCCGTCACGCTGCCGGAGAACTCTTCTACCTCTCCGTCTCTCTTGCTGGATCAAGAAGGCCGAGATCATCGTCGAGCTGTACGTGTGCTGAACGCGGAGGTGCCGTCCGTTCGGTACTAGATCGTGGGACTGATCGCGGGATTGTTCGCGGGGCGGATCGAGGGACGTGAGGACGTTCCACTACATCAACCGCGTTCTCTAACGCTTCTGCTGTACGATCTACAAGGGTACGTAGATCACTCATCCCCTCTCGTAGATGGACATCACCATGATAGGTCTTCGTGCGCGTAGGAAATTTTTTGTTTCCCATGCGACGTTCCCCAACAGAGAGATCGGGCACTTTTGAGCTTAGGGAGAAACAATGGAGCTTGGGAGGGGAAGAGATAAGGTTCCACAGCTAGGAGAACCCTTTATATAGTGGGGGAAAAAATCCAACCGTTTTCCCCACTCTCTGCCCGAGTCTAGCGATACTACCGCTGGGTGCAGCGGTACTACCGCTGGCACTCCAGCGGTACTACCACTGGCTGCAGTGGTACTACCGCTGGCTCTCCAGCGGTACTACCGCTGGCTGCAGCGGTACTACCGCTGCCCCCCTGGTAGTGCATAAGAACTACTACCGCCAAGAAAGTCTTCGCAAAAAGGTCCGTCCACGAACAACCGTTAGGCAGGCGGTACTAAGCTCCTGGAGCGGTACTACCGCTGACCAGGATAGGGATGGCAATGGGTCGGGTTTGGAGCGGGCGGAGGTGGTCCAAATCCAACCCATGACCCATATTCCTACCCCCTGCCCGTCCACCAAAGTATCCATGGGCAAAAATTGTGCCCATGCCCAAATCCATTGGATATCCAGATATCCATGGAGCTCCATGGGCATCGAAAAAATCAGCGTGAAGCCTTCCCAAAATCAAATTAACTCTTCATTGCTTGTTAACTAAGATTAGGTTTAACAATTATGTTAGTGGAGTTGTGGGGGATTAGGGAACATGGGTCAGACTTTGACCCTCTCTGACTCCAAGTGACTTGGGGTTGGACATCTGCTTAGATTAGTGTCACTACCATAGGGGCCCATGTGTCATATGGGTATCAACTGGATATCCATGGAGCAAAAATTAAAATTGTGCCCAACCAGAATTTTCGTGGGTATCCATATCCACGGATCCATGGGCAGAAATGCGCTCCATACCCTTACCCAACCGAGTCGGGTATCCATGGGTATCCAGATCCATGGATAAAATTGCCATCCCTAGACCAGGAGCGGTACTACCGCCAGCTAGCGGTACTACCGCTGGCTGCAGCGGTACTACCGCTAGCACTCCAGCGGTACTACCGCTAGGGCTAGCAGTACTACCGCTAGGGCCAGCGGTACCACCGCTTGGCCCAGCGGTACTACCATTGGGGGACCATTTGCAAAGAGGAAGGAAACACAAAGGCGGGAGCCACTCCAAAGATGCTGGTAAGGGAAAATATGTGAAGTGTGCGCGTGCAAAGATTGATTCCACCCAAATCTTTCCACTACGGTTCCCCTCTTAATAGTACGGCTTTCCTATGACTCAAATAAAGAGAATCGTAGAGAACGCCGGTCTTCTGTTCCACGAACGAGGGGGTGAGTCGTCTTGTGCCGTTGACGTGTGTTATCACACACACGGTTAGTCCTTTGCGGTACTGTCATCAATTACCAAAATTACTTAGGCATAAACTATGCTCCAACAGACAGGCTGGCTAGAGAAATATATCAAAATTCATAATATTAAATTATTATGCTTAGATTCGTCATAAATTTATTTTACATCCATTTTTATTTAATATTGTGAATGTTGATATTTTTTGCTCTGAATTTGGACAGAGTTATAGAAATTTGACTTTTCAAAAAAAAGTACCCCTTATATTTTAAAACTGATGAAATGTTTATTTTTTCAGGAAAACGTAAGAGATCTTGCGTTTCATTGCATTGAAAAGAGAGGGAGTTGTTTGGTGGAAGGTTTCTCCCATTATTATAAATAAAAATAAAACATACTATCATTTCTTTCGTGACGTGGAAGAGATGATAGTATGTTTTATTTTTATTTATAATACGTTTATTTGGTGGGTCTTCCATGGTGTGATTTTGTCTCATCCGCTGTCAACTTATATTTATGTGGAATTTTTTTGGATGAATGGTTTCATATACTATATTGATGCCCCGACCCACCCCCCTCTCCTCTCATGTCGCCCCCACGGGCGACCGAAAGGGCGAACCCTAGATGTCGGCTTCCTCCCCCTTCCTCCAGCCCTCCTTCCCCGCCGATGTCGGCACATGCCGCCGGGTGGCAGCGGGCTTCCTCTATCCTCCGCTCGGATCTTGGGCTGGTGCGGGACGGCCTGGTCGCGCGAGGGCGTCGTGCTCGCGTGGGTCCGACGGTGCGGAAACTGGCGCGTGCGGCAGAAGAGGCATGGGCGCGGGCTCGCGGTGCGGTGGTTGCGCGCAGGTGAAGCCATCGTCTATTCGTGGGCGGCGCTTGAGTAGTAGGAAGAAGGCGAGAGCTGCAGATCCATGGATGCCCGCGTGAGCGCCTGCGACGCGCGCGGTTAGCGAAGATGAGGATGAGTTCGGCCACGGCCGTGGGGGCGGCGGGCACCTGGAGGAGGAGGACTAACGTGATCTATGAGGGAAATCCTATGAGTGGTCGTCGGCCAATAGCGCAATGGAGAGCGGCTGCTTCGGACGGGACGACGGTGGGGATTTTTTTCGAGAGGGATGGGATGGGATGAGCGATCTGGTAGTTTCGTGAGGAAAGTTGGGGACGTGGGTGGCTGGTCGTGGGCGTTTTTTACGGAGTTTTTGTTCTTTTACTTTTTAATCAGGAAAGTGGGAATCGAGAGGTGGGATCGATCGCTGGGAGGTCGAACCATCGCGCAGGTTGAACCATCACCACGGCACATCCTGCTTTAATAGTAGAGATTGGGAGGAATAGGGCCACCCTTCGACCTGAAAGGTCAAAAATAGATTGGTCAAGACTTGCACACATCCACTATTGCTCGTAAGCTCCGGAGGGCACCGCAGTTGCACCACATCGCATCATTGAGAAGAATCTCAAGACGGAGCAGTTGTGTGCACTCTAGATCCATGGCCAAAATCCTATCTCTCATACGATAGCCAACCCGAGATAGCCTGAGATGGACTCTCGCACTGCTCCCCTTCCACCACCATGGCAGCAAAGAAAACAACTTACCACTCTCGCACTTCTACTCTGCTAGTGATGATCGAGGGGAGCGTACGTCGTATTGGTGCAGGCCCTTGTCCACGAGGCCGACGAAGAAGTGGTTGGCCCTCACCAGGCACACCTGCCCGATGGTGTCGAACCCGGGGCGTGTGGGGAACGTCGGCTCGGCACGGCTGATGTCCATCGCCTGGAATTTCTCCCGGAGCTGGGCCGCCTCTGCGTGGTAGCGCTCAGAGAGGAGAGGCCCCGCTTGGGGGAAGACGGGGGGAGGTTGCTTCTGGGCTCCTCCTCCTCTGCCTCGGCGGCCGCCGTAGTTGTTGCCACCGCGACGGCCGCCGTAGTCGTTGCCGCCCTGCTGATAGCCACGGCCTCGGCCGCGTCCGCCATCGCCAGCCCCGTCGTAGCCACGGCCTTGGCTGCGTCCGCCGTCGCCGCGCCCGCGGCCTCCACCATCGCCGCCGCCTTGGTAGCCCTGTCCTCGGCCCGCGGCCTCCACCATCACCGCCTCCCTGCCCTTGGTAGTACCCGCGCCCACGGCCATCGCCGTCACCGCCGCCACCACCACCACCACCACCGCGGCCCCCGTAGTACTGCCCGCTGCCGCCGCCGCCACGGCCGTCGTACCCCGCTTGAGCAGCATCGGGGTCGGTCCGGCCGCCGCCACCGCGGCCGCCTGCTAGGTTCGCCATCTCCCCCTCACCAAGCGCACGCACGAACTGGAAGCGAAGCGGACAGGCGTGCGCCAACCGACTCTCTCTCTGCCTCGTGAATTGGTGAGGAAAGAGAAACCGATCGAATCTTTTATGTAGATGGTTTTTCCTATAAACCGGTTTTTTATTTAATCGTTTGGTTTATGAAGGATGAAAAAAATCGGTGGAACTGCTAGCGGTGAAAGTGTTAGCGTTAAGAGAGGGATCGCACCAGGTTGAACCATCACATGAGGTTAAACCATCACGACGGTACATCCTGCTTTAATAGTAGAGATACCTCCGGACAGTATTGACACGTTATTTGGAACGTGGCTAGATGAAGTGGATAAGATTATAGCTATACACATTCGTATTGGAGTTTGTCCACTATTTTGGGCCATATGGAACTGTAGGAATGATGTGGTTTTTGACAGACATATAAACATACATTTTTTGCAGGTACTACACAGAGGTGCGACATTGATACATACATGGTCATTACTCACTCCTGCGGAAACCAGGGAGCCTTTGATTAATTGGTCTACCCAATGAGAAACGGTAGCGCGGGACATCTTCAACCGGTTTGGATGGCAGTCCAGTAATAGGATAGATGAGTAGACATCTAGGCCTATTTTGCCGGTTGTGGCACTTTTATATTTACCTTTGATTTTGATTTATTTTGTCGGAGACGATGTTGAACCGCAATTTGTTCGCCTTATTATTAATAAAGTGGCCGTATGCATCGTGCTGATGCAGAGGCCGGAGGTAATCCTCCTTTTCTAAAAAAAACTTGCAAATAATATATTAGATTCCTCAAAAAAATAAAATTGGAGGCAATATACCTAGAAATCATTTCTCGACTTCTTGTGAACTAGTTCATCTTTAATTCCATATAAGAACATCAAACAAATCAGCAATACCATATCTTAAATGTAACTCTAACTAGTAGTAGATGAAGGGAAAAGATCTAGTCGTCATTGGATGAGCCAAAGATAGTGAGATCTGCCTTGAGGACGCAGTTCGATCCTATAAGATAGCCTCTGGACATGTCCTGGAGTTCCTTGAGTGGCAAGAAGTCGGTCCATGTCCAGCTGTCTCGACATTTATACACCATTAGACCTGCCATCACCACAAAAGTAGGATGAACTGTAATTATCAGGGGATTACAAACATTAATTCACAAACTGCACTGATAGTTAATAAGGACATCTGAACCTGAAGTTCTAGTGAAGTATTTCCCATTCTTTTGGTCCAGGATGGACAGACTCATTTGTACCACCTTCCCAGACTCGATAAAGAGCTCATCTGAGGAATCCAGGAACAAGCCCAAGGCGAGGCAATCAGTGCTGTACATGGTACCACGAGGATACATGCTGATGCACCTGTTGAAAAGAATGGGAAGTGACACTTCAAATACAATTGGGGAAAATATTACTGTAAATATACTAGAAGTAGAGTTCTTTGGTTCCATGCTTAAAGATCAAACTAAAATGCCAAGTTGGGATATCTTTAGTTACAATAGACCTTGCCTTGCACAAAGACATGACCATCGGTAATGTCCGTTGACGCAAACACAAAAAAAAAATGCTTCTGGCCACTATGAAGTAACTAGGTATGGTAAGCTAAAGCATATGTATAAGCAATAATGTTGGATAACAGATGCATGTTATTTATATATATACAATTTGGGATGCAACTGGAAATAGATGAATACCATTTATGCCCGCCAACTTCAAATGTAGGAGAATGGACAAAGGGCTGAGAGTCCAATTCTAGGAAATTGTCCATGGTCCAAGTGTAAGTCCCTTTGATGAATCCCTTCTTCTGGACAAAGAGGTTCTGAACTGTGGTAGCCTTCTTCTGAACCACGACAACCTCCTTTTCAGGAGAAGAAACATCAATTTTTAATATTTCCACACCAAAGACACAGCTATCATCAACTAGAAAAGCAGCTGATTTTAGTAGCTCCTCAAGAGGAATCAAGCATTCCTTGTTCGAGTAGATATTCTTGACATCGAAGTTGTAGTTAGCTGTGTTTAGGTAAAAGTTGAGAATTAGAGATGAATATATCCCAAATAACATATAATCAACTTTTTCCCGCAAAAAAAAAACATATAATCAACTTTCACCCCAGTTAAGCATTTAAGGAGAGATCATAGTGAAATCCATATAAATGAAGATTATCAAAGTAAGGAGAAGATAACATGCATATGTATTGTGGAACCGTGCTCGAATCAGAAGAGTCTCGACGGATAAACTTAACAGCGAACAAACTATGAAATGACATGTTAACGGGATAAGTAATTGAATAGGCATTGATTTGTAATGACGAAATCTATTAGCTCAAACTTGTAATGCACTAAGACTATGGACTCCCAGCTAATAGGATGAATGCACCTTTTTTTTTGCGGCGAAATAGCATGGATGTTACTTGTAAAGACAGGTTCATAAGTCTACCTTTGGATGCACAATACATTCCTTTTGAATGGTTGAATATTGACAACTCAAACTCTGCATGCACTGTGTGACCTAGCTGTAAGCATGGCTGGAATATCTGGAGAGAAAGAGCAACATATGGATTCCCTTTATTATCTTGTTTGTGCTTTGGAGTCACTTGCAGGTACCTGGGAAGGGAATTGAAGAAAACGAAGTAAGTCTAGGAGTCATCACTGAATCAAGCCCAATTCTTCACTTCATGCATCCTATGTTTTCATGGGTTTTTGTGATTGTGTTTGACATTCTACCCTGACTGAAGCATGATTCGTGAGTAATCAACACCCTAAATTATTATTAGTTAGCTAACAGACAGTTACTATATCCACTATAAAAAACCAGATGATATTTATACACATCTAATACGTTAATTTCGTAAAGTTCCTTTTGTGTTATGATGCGTACCACTGGTACCCAGAGCAGTGAAAACGAGCAGATGTCGCCAACGTAGCTTTCGTCTCAAGTAGCGCCGAGAAGTCATGAACCTTCCATTCCAAATCTGGAACATGGGTCTTTCTTAGCGGTGGTGCGGGGGCTGAAATTTGACAAGTGTACAAATCGAGATCATATACTATAACATAGAAAAAAAAAGGGATTGCTGTGAATTGCTTCCGACTTATAGCAGAAACAGTCTGAAGTTGAGTTGGGCGCGCGGGCAAACTTACCTGTGCTGCCGGAGTTGCCCATGGCTCCGCCCCTTCCTCTTGGCCTGCAAGTGAAATTGATCATCGCGCCATGGTTAGGGCACAATGAAAGGATACCTAATTTTTATAAAGATACTTCATCGCCTGAATCTGATCAGACAGTTAGTTACTAATTCGTACGGAAATTGCTCATGCTGCCACAATGTTCAGAGGTACTCCAAGACAAGACAATTTCATACGGTGGTTTCAGTAGGCAACGCAAACTAACAAGAACCTAAACACGATTTCTTTGGCAGAGGATCACCAAGAAAGTCGATAGAAGTCGAAAGCAAAAGCGGGAGAGAGGAGAAAGACCTGGCTCAACTTGGTCGCAGATTGCACAAGACAATGGCTTCCTCGGACGGGCGGCGTTTGGGGGTTGTTTATGTAGGCTTCTTCTGCTCCGTATTCTACGCTTTGGACTACTGGTTTCCGGAGACCCGACGATTCCGGGGTTTTAGGAGCAGGCCCACGGCGCCGGCGTCCCCATCCGGTCCGGCTCGGGTCGGATTCGGTCCGGTTGGCCTTTGGACTGGCCGCCAGCGGGCCCAGCTCGGACACGTCCGAGAAAGGAACGGCCCAAAATTCAGGTCCGACTGGCATGGGTGGGTACTAGAAACTCCGTTTCTAAATATAAATCTTTTTAAAAATTCTAAAAGAGCTATATATAAAATAAAATTAATGAATTTACATTTTTAAATATGTCTATACTATATATATAGTATGTTCTAGTCCTCTAGTGAAATATTTAAAAAAACTTACATTACGAAGGGAGCACACAATCTCTACTTCTAATGAAGCAGCTGGCACGTGGTTTCGTTCCTTCGTAACCCCCCCACCCCCAACCGATCGATCTCCCACCTATTTTTCTAGCGCCATCCCCCATCGAAGGCACGTCATCCGATTTTTGTAAATTAAGCAACCATTCAGCACATACCAATCTCTACTTTCCATATAGAAGAAAAAAAACAATTCTCCACATGAACCGATATGTACTTTCCATATTAAAAAAACAAGGACGTCACTAGGCAGCGGCGCCGCCGCACCCAGGGCTTTCGGTGTAGCGGCCCTACTACTGCCAAAAACCACGAGAGGTGGGCCTAAAAAGGTGCCTTCACCACTGATTACGAAGTACTCCCCACGGTCCTAACCACTTTCATCCATCCTGTGAACACGCTATGGCAGACTCAGACTAAAGTGATTGCATGAAAAAGGGACCCACTGCATGCATGCAAAGCCTGATCCAAAAAAACTTTTTTCTCTTAAACCGTTAATTGGACCGATGATCCGTTTTCGCCGTTGACTTTGTTTCGATGAAATCTTCAAAACTAGATCCCATGTCGACATGTTTCGATAACTTTTTTTTCTTGCCTAATAAAAAATAACTTAATCACCATATTAGTAAGTACTTACTTGTCTAATAAAAAATAACTTAATCACCATATTTTTAGAAATTATGAATAAATATGACATCTCGACATAATCAAACTAGCAAGCATAAACAACTTTTTTTAGACGATTACGTGCAAAAATATGACAACTTAACATATTTAAAATCGATGGCCACAAGAAATACTTTATGGTCATTGTTTGTAAATATGACAACTCGACATAGTTAAACTAACAAGCACACGAAATATTTTCTGGCAAAGTTGTATGTAAATATGACAAGTTGGTATATTTTAAATTGAGAAACACAATCAATGACATGCTTTTATATCATGTATAATGAAATATGTTACAAGGCTTTTGTACGAAACAACATTAAAAAGTGACAATCAAGTTATTTTTTTAAGTCAAACAAGTGGTTAATAATATGGTAAGTGGGTCAAGAAATGTGGCAAATATGAACGGAAAAAAAATTGACGAAACATACCGACATGGGATCTAGTTTCGAAGAACTCGTCGCGAGAAAGCTAATGGTGAAAACGGATCATCGATTGAATTAACGGTTTCGTAGATAAAACTTTTTGAATTTCAAACATCAAAAGGAATCGCATGACGCAGCCGTGTGCACGCTGCAATTAGATTTTCCCAAAAATCAATCATCCATACAAATCAATTTGTACTTTCCATATAAAAGAAATATTCAATTTGGTTCAATCATCCACACAAATCAATATGTACTGTCCATATAAAAGATTGAATCTTTTCATGTGTATGTACAGGAAATAAAGCATTCCGATATGCATCAATCTGATTCAACGCAAGGCCACATTCGCGCAGTGGCGGAGCTTGACAAGGTTCCATGAGGGGCCAATTAGAAAATATGAACTTTTTTGAGGGGCCAAGCATACTGTTTGTTCTAATCTATGTTGGTCCCAGAATAAAATTCTTCAGTAATGTACCCAAACCTGGGGGGGGGGGGTTTTGTGTGTTTGGGGGGGGGGGGGGGGGGGGGGGGCGATGGCCCCTGCAGGATTGCACTAAGCTCCGCCACTGCGCCCGCGACAACACATAGATTCAATCGTCCGGCATTGCCCAATCGTTACTTCCCATATTGTGTTGGCCAATAAATAAAGAAAGAATCTAATCAGTGACGCTGTACCACGTCCTTCTCATGCTTTTTTTCCATACGGTTACCGTTCAACGGGAATTTTGCCTACAAAGAGAGCACATGCACGCATGCAAGAATCTTCTACCTCATGCTTACAACATATCATTAAATATTTTAAATTTTAAAAAATATTTTATCTTACAGATTAATAATTTGATTGGAGATCTGTCTTCACCGTTAGGTCGTCTCGACGAGGCCTTCAAAATAAGATCTCATGTTGACATGTTTTAATGATTTTTTTGTCATTTCTTGTTGTCACATTTATGTCATTATAATTGTCATCTTACACATGTACATTTTTCACAAAAAATATATATAGTTACCGGGACAATAATTCTATATGTTTGTAAGGCCCTGTTTGGAACCATAATAGATTATAATAATCTGGATTATGAACATAGATTATATAATCTGGTTTATAAAAATAATCTAGGCGGGCATGTTTAGAGGTCAGATTATATAAATTATAAACCAGCTTTTAAATTGTACAATGACATGTTTGCCCTCTGTTTTTTTTCAACGGTCATTTTTTTAATTCATCTTGCCATTTGGTTTGTTTGGCGTCAAGTTTGAATAGATAGACATTTGTACTAGCCATGTACGAACGTGTTATTTCCCGGTAAATTTGAACTGTAGACTAATCATTGTATGAAAAAATACGATGGACACACATCGTTAATTTTGAAGGAAAATCTCATCCGAATGAAGAACACAGTTATATTGTCCATGAGAAATTAATAACTACATTATTAAATTATCATATAATATCAAATCTACTCTACTTCGCCGATCAAAGCATTACATATAGTGTCACGGAAGACATTCATGTCGGTATCTTGAGTGCTATCACAGCTTTGTCCAGGATGATTTTGTGGCGGCATGGGCATATAGTTTTCATCTTCATCACACTTATCAAACTCTTGGTCACTCAACGCACTCTCTCGGATGAAATTATGTAGAGCCATACATGCCAGAATGATTTTACTTTGCTTCTCTAATGGGTACGTCGGTATGGCTAATAAAATCCTCCATTTCATCTTCACAACTCCAAAAGACCTTTCAATGACATTGCGAAGAGACGAATGGTAGTAATTGAATAGTTCTTTGCTACCTTGTGGTCTTGGACCTTGACGAAATTCTGGCAAATGGTACTTCATCCCCTTGTAAGGTGCAAGATAGCCTTTTCTGTTCGGATACCCCAAGTCGACAAGATAAAATTTACCTACAATGTTATGAGCTGATATGAGCATGTATCAAAGATAAGTAAAAATAATATCAACATGATTAAAATTTCTCTAGTTACCTAGTGGAGGATGAGGAAACTTGTCATCATATTTGTTTAAAGCATCATTGAATACTCTCATGTCATGTACGGAACCCGGCCAACCAGCAACAACAAATGTAAACCTCATATCAAAGTCACATATTGCCAACACATTCTGACTAGAATAACCATGACGCCCGACATATTGAAGCACTTTCGCAGCTGGCACTTGGACAGGTATATGTGTCCCATCTATTGCTCCAATGCAATTATCAAAGTGTGGTGAGAAGCGTGCTTCTTGCAGTTTCGCATGAATTGTACTATATGTTGGATCTTTCACTTTAATAATATCAACAGATAGCCTATACACACTTTCCAAAACATGATCAAACCTCCTACTAATTGTCTCAAGTGACCTTCTGAATCTATTTTTAGCTTGTCGAAAAGATTGTGGGGGCACCAACCATCCATAAGAACATCGCCAAAGATTCTAGAGTGCGCATCTTTTCTAATCCCAGTACAGGGACGCGTCCACGACGTCCACCGCGACCAGCACGACCACTACTGCTGCGCCCCCCACTACCAGCACTCGAGTGTCCAGCACGGTCTACCCTCTGCCCCGCCCCTGCACCACGGTCGGGCATGTGCCCCGCCCCTGCACCACGGCCACCGCCTCTGGCACCTCCAGCCACGAACTCCCGTAGCCCTTCTTCGTACAAATCAGATGAAGTTGAATGCATCAGGTCCATGAAAGAGGTCTGCGAATTGAGGTCCAATCCTCCAAACATGCTGGATCCATGGGCAGGGAGACAACCGCATTCGCCGACAAAGCTCGAATCGAGGGGATTGCCATGGACACAGACCTGCTCACTCCTCCTCGCTGGGATTGAATCCCGCTGGTATTGTTGCTCCGCCTCCTCCTCTCGCTGCGACGCCATCTCCAGTGGATGCGGTGGTAGTGGCGGCGGTGGTCTCCGGCCGCAGGTCTGAGGGGGTAGTGGCGGCGGTGGCGGCAGCCTAGGGTTGGAGCCAGGAGCGATGCAGAGATGGTCGGGTCGTGCGACGGGGGAAGAAAGACTCGGGCGCGATGGGGAAGAACGACTCGGGCGCGCTGACCAGGAAGTTGCGATGGGAAAACGGTGGCGATGGCAGTACATGTAAATAGCTCAAAGTTAATAAGGGTAACATGTCTTTATTAATCCATAATCTGATTTTAGCTGGGTTAGAGTAGATTATGAGTTTTTAATAATCTGGTCATCTAGTTTTTAAAATCTATAGTATAAACTGCCCTGTTTGGAAACATAATAGCTTATAAAAACCAGATTATATAAACTGGATGAATCCAAACAGGGCCTAAGCACCGCAATGTTATGTGGAGCTAAAGAATGGGTATATAAGCACTAACAATAAGTAAGTAAATGCATAAGCCAAGACAAATACAATGAATAAGTTTTCTAGAGGGTACATCGACATTCATCAACCTGGTAACCAAGTTGATTTAATGTGACAACTATGTGACAAGTAATATGGCAAGTAAGTCACAGTAATCTGACAAGTAGCGAAAAAAATCAAAATTATCGAAACATACGGACATGAGATCTAGTTTTAAAGATCTCGTCACGAGAAAGACATAAGCGGATCATTAATTGAAACAACGATTTGGACAATAAATATTTTTTTAATGCAAAATCAAAAATATTTGATGATGTCATATTTGTGTAATGTTGCATGCATGCAAGAGATGAATGGGAGGGAGCCCCCACACGGGAAGACTAATATACGGAGTCACTCCCTAGTGAAGTCCATAAATAAATCATCCATAAATCGTTACGCCCCCTCGGCTGCGAGCCCTAGTTCTTCTTCATACTTCGATTCCACCTGGATAAGCAGGTTAATCAGATTACATTCTATCCTTCGAGATGCTTTTTGGCATGTGTTCTTAACTACCTTCAAACTATTTGGTTCAGAGATGTTACCTCCTAAATAAATTCGCTACCTGACCATTCATTTTCTACATTACTTTGTTTTGCGCCGACAGACCATGACCCTTGAAGATGAAGACTTGCGGGATCAGCATCGTCCTCCTCTACATGATATCTCTAATTTTGAACATAATTCCCAAATGTCTGCGATGCCAGGTAAGTGCACATGTTTGCTTATGGTTTATCGCATCGAGTCACAAATAAATGTAGCCTGGTTTGTATGTATAATTCTCTACAGAAGTATTAACATCCGGAGGCTTAACCTCGTTTGGATCTCGATGGGAACGGGTAAATCTTGCCCAGCAACTACAAAAGTCCAAGAGAACTAAGCAGACTGTCTAGGATAGAATTCTTCGTGATATCACCAGTGTGGCTCAACTGTCCAGGTAAATTAAAGCAAATTCATTTTACAATAATATACTTTAGCAAGAACATAATCAAGAACAAGATCATCCACTATTTTTTGCTATTGATTGAACTTAGTTTTTTAAAGTCTATATGATCTTCTATCTGTTTTTATCCTTTATATTTGTAGACAATCCATGATGATAACATGATTTGAGTTCTACCTCCATGTGAGTTTGTCAACAAACTTGTTAAGTAATTTATATTGTTTATTGAAAAATATTTGGTACTCATCCCAACTAAACTTGTTTATTTTTAATTGCCAGCTTATTTATTTTCTCCAAAAACATACACAGAAGATAGTAGACTAGACCTACTACACTGAAGGCTCCGAGCTAACTTGGTTGGAAAAAAAATCATCTGATCTCATTTATTAATGATGTTGAGCATTCTTAAGACCAATTACCTAATTGATGACAGTTATATTGGATACGTGTCACTAGTGCACGAGTTGAACCATGTTAACATCACTTCAGATATCATTGTAAGATTATTTTTTACTATTGTATCACCGGTCCATCTTTTGCAAACATTCTTCTTAAGCAAAATTAGACTGGTAACTATGTTATTATTATGTTCTTCAACAGATACCCCGGTCAGAGATTGTGCCCATCGTGATGTTTACCAAAGGTTATTTGGACATTGTTAGCTTACGGCCAATTTCGTCAATGAGTTTTCAAGGTGCATACTCGATTCCTCGAAGGGATGAAAGCATGAAAATCAAAGGATGGAGCAAAGCAATAAAATCACACAGGCAACCGCTGGCGGAGACGATAAGGATTTGCGCAGGTCACAAGTTGGAGATAGGTTGATTTGTATTCTTCATTGTGAACATGGAGGAGTGTACTCTTTTATGGTATTTTACCTAGGAAAGAGTATTAGGTTCTAGCTAGTACTCATCATGTGCTAGAATGACGATGAGTTATTTAGATAGTATGATAACAATTAGTTAGTATTGGTTAATTTGTGATATGCTAGATGATGAGTTAATATATTACTTTGATGACGAGCTATGATAATATGATGATGATAATGATAATGTGTTGATGGATCCATTCGACACTTATGTGTCGTCTCAACATCATATCATTCTACTAATCTAACTTGGTTAATTGGACAAGTCCAATTTAATCTAATCGATGTTTCATTCACTAGCTACCTCTTTCATAAATATATATATATATATATAACGACGTATAAATAAAAAAAATACAAATACATAGTCGACAGTAACAAGTCTTGCTGCTATATAGCAGTAACGCGTGTAAAACAAACGCTACTGCTACCATCATCAGTAGTAGCGTTGTCTATAAAACATGTTATTGCTAAATATTAGTTGTAGCGTCTTAACAGTAGGGCGGGCAACCGCGGTACTGGTAGACGAAAGAAGGGGGGGGGAGAGGGGATTCAAGTATCAGGATTTTATTGTTGTTACGTGCCATTACATCTGGTCGGCTCGAGAGGAGGTGAAGAACCCATAGGGAATCAATTGCTCTTATTAATGTGCAAGTTTCTTTTTGCTCTTAAAAGATCATTTGACAATTACTGAAGTTGGATCAGCCTGGTTGTTAATGTAACATCTTTGATGTATTATTACTCGCAGTTTGAATTAGAAGGTCATGTGTTTTCTTTAGTCTTCAACAACGCTACGCGTCCACCGACGGATTATTTCCAATGATCCGCCATCTTCACAGACGTTTGATTTGATGCATCCAGCCGATCTCATCCATCCGATCCGCACGCGGGGCTTTGGCCTAATTCCTGAAACGATGCTCGAGTTTCTGAAACAATCGCTTTGTTGTAGTTTTTTTTTTGCGCATGTTTCGGCGTTTTCTTCGTTTTTATGTTTTGCAACGTGTGTATTGTTGCGGAGGAAAATTTTGCAACACAGGTAAAGTTACAGGAAAGAAACACGTGTCGTACAAAGGAGACGGCGGATCGCTCGCGTGCGATCCGTCGGCTGAACGTAAACTTTTCCCTTACTAAGTTACATAAAGTAAGACTGCCGTTGGAAGTTCATTTGGTCAATCTATTGTAGGACTGCTTCTCCTGCTGCTGTCAAGGCTGTAGCCGAGCCTGAGGTTCCCATATAATGTATTTAAGTGGTGTGGTGTTTTAAGTGGTGTGGTGTTTAACTATAGATAGTATGGTGTTGTCAGGCTTGCGTGATGATTCTCATGTGTTGTACTCCCGGATTCATTCATAGTTTTTAGACGACACGGTGGTACTGAAATTTAAAGAAACGCACAGGTCACGAGAAGTGCAGTTTGACATTTCAAGAGTAACAGAAATAGAGGGAGCAACACTCATGTAAACCACAACACAACATGGGGAATCAATGAATTCATCATTTGCAACATGAACACTTGAAAATAGTCAGTGCACTGATAATAAACAAGAGGATAAAATATGAATTCCCAGGATCAACTATATTGCTAGAATACCAGGATCTTGTTCTCAAAAACAAAACAAAAAACGCCATGTCTCTCGCATCACAATCGATCAAAAACTCATCGGCATAACACAAATCCAACTGTTCATAAAGATTGATAAGATATCGTATAGCTAAATGTGAAAACACAGAAAAGAAAACTGAAGTGGCATTGTACTGTTGCACACCAATAATCAATTTGTGTTCAGCTCCAGTAAAAGAATGGGCAAAAGTTCGATTAACAAATAAACACTGTCAAAAAGTGTGATGGCTGCTGAACGTTGCAGCTCCTCTGCAAAGCAGAACGGCAGATCAGAGAAATAACAGCTGTAACACCACATTCTGATCAGTATTAGTGTTATGAAAGCATAAAAAAAAACTTTCAGAAACATTACACATAAAAGGAAATTCAGAGAAGATGCAAACTTTGCCTGATAATTTGTATGAATTCTTCCCTGATTTACACTTATCGCTGAAAAATAGAGGCCATGGTTAGTCGGGCATTATTCTATCACAACTTCACAAGCATTAAGTACCTATTACTTTCACTTCCAATTGGCCATGTCCAATACTATTTGATAATAATTAAAACAATGTACAAACCATGTCTGCTTCCCATTATCTAGGAATATATTATCATCTCTTACAAGCTTAAATAAAAAAACACAGCAGTAGCTCTCTGTCTGCTTCCTGAACAGGTGCAGTATGAGATTTCAAGACAACAACTGCAGCACAGTAACATAACATGGTGGATAAACTCACAGGAACCACAACACAGCATGAGGATCAATGAAACCAACATTTGCAACATGAAGCATTATCGTCAGGCTGATCATGGAATAATCTCTCAAAAACGGTCGATTAAGAGTACAACGCGCTGACAATAAACCAGAGGAACAAAACGGAAATTCCCAGGCTTGGGTACATTGTCAGAATATAAGGATCTGGTGCCAAACTGCCAACAAAGACTCACTATCTCCCATCACTGCTAATGAAAACATAACTGAAAACCTTATAGACACAATTCTCATCAAATTATTCATCAGAAACAGATTGCTAAAATGAGTAAATGTGCAAATATATAAGGAAAAAATTACAAGCGGGGATATACTCTTGAACATCAGGAATCAATGTGTGTTCAACTTGATGAATATAAGTTCAGTTAAACGAATAAACACTTACAAAAATGTGATGACTGCTGAACATGGCAGCCAGGCTCCTCCGCAAATCAGTATGAAAACTGTAACAAAGCACTGTTACAAGTAGCTTCTTCATATATTGAGAATTGTAAGATAGCATGAACAAGACAAGTGAAATAAGAAAAGGAAATGAATGGATAACTATTCAGATAATTTTGTACACATAATACTGACAAGCAGAGCTAGGTTGGGCTAGGGCACTGGCGGAGCTAGGAAACATCTTTTTTTTGGGGGGGGGGGGGGGGGGGGGGCAAAAGACTCTATTTTCCCTAATCCTTCTTTCCCCCCAAAAAAAAAAATTCTTCACAGTTTTGACCAAAGCTGTGGGGGCGGGGGGGGGGGGGGGGGGGGGCATGGCCCCTGCAGCTTACCACATAGCTCCGCCGCTGGGCTAGGGAGATGCCTGCCAAGGAGTCATGCTATGAAGTTAAGTGCTAACTATCCATCTTCCATCAGTAAATCCTGAGAGCGGTCTAAAGAAACATAACATCCTCAAGAACACTTTATTAACACAAAATGCTTGTCCTACTCAAGATATTTGTCTGAACCAACCACTGTAAAACAGGGTGATGGCGGGTGAACATGCCACCTCCTCCCTAAAGCAAAAAATTCAGATCAGAAAAACAACAAATGTAACACCGCATTTACAAGTATAATTAAGCATTCTGAAGGTAATAATGGCATGCCACACATTTTCTTAATATATCTGAAAATGCTTGAAAACATGAACAGAGGAAGTGAAAAAGACAAGTAAAATGGGTTAATAATTGTGAAAGAAAACTTTCAGAACAAATAAAAGGAGATTAGGACAAGATGCGAACTTTGTCTGATAATTTGGATGAATTCTCCCCTGATTTACACTTACCGCTGAAAAATAGAGAGGCCATGCTTAGTCGGGCATTAATCACAAATATGAAGCACCTATTACTTTCACTTCCAATTAGCCATGTCCAATAGTATTTGATAATTTAAACATGTACTCCGTACAAAACATGGCTGCTCCCCATTGCCTATGAATGTTATCACTTCCTATAGAAGACATAGCTAGCACCCTGAAACATGAACTTTCCCATCATTCCGGCAACTCTTCTAAAAGAAAGATCTGTGTACAAAACTACTCAAGGAACCTAGCTAGCTAGACCCAATTTGCTGTCCTCTAACTCAGAAGAACCAACACTAATCAGTGATGGGCATCAGGGCATGTTAGCCATCATAGGAAGAACGAGATGGGAGCAATGAGAAGTTGCTCTCGTCTGCAGCTTCATCACGGCAGCCATGAATCACCTCTGCAAGAGGAAAACAAACGCACATTAAGAAAAAGGAACAACTTTGTTGGAAACAGCAGCCTAACGGATGGATCAGTACTGTATCTTACATTATTATCATCGATCTTGTAGCTGTCCAGGTCCACTGTCGAGAGGAACAATCCCGGGCACAGCGCCTGCAATCCCAATTCAAGGAGCGAGAATTAATTAAACACCGAGGAGGGAGGAATCAAGATCGGGAATGGGGAAGAACGAAGGAGGGCAAGGCGAGGCAAGGCTCGGCTCCGGTGCTTACATCGATCTTGGCCTGCTCGGACTTGGGGCGCTTCTTACCGCGGCGCGCCGGGCGCTTGTAGCGGACGGCGGCGAAGTCCCGGGCGATCTCCTGTTTGGTGAGCGCGACGGCGAATCCCCTCTTCCTCGGCTGCAGCGGCTTCGTCAGCGGCGGCGGGGGCGCGGAGGCGGGCGAGTGGAGCGCCTGCCCCGCGCCAGCGTCCGATGGTCTGGACGCCGGATGCGTTGCAGGGTAGCGGAGCGGGCGGAGGTACCGGGACCGCTGCGGCCGGGAGGAGGAGCCGGCGGCGTCGCCCTGGGGCGGCTTCTCCTTGTCCGGCGACGGGGTGGTCGGGTGCTGGGGAGGAGACGGCAACGCGGTCGCGATGACGGGGGCGCCGTCCGTGGAGCAGCGGAGGCGGCGGCGCACGCCCCAGGTGAAGGAGAAGCAATCGAGGGGGGCCGGGGACGGAGACTCGGGCGGGGGCGAGGGCGGAGTCGGCGAGCGCATCACCGCACGATGGCGGCGGTGGCGGTGGTGATGGCGATGGTCGTCGGAGGCGGCCGCCATGAGAACCATTGATGAATGGCGAGAGTCGCGCGGCGCGATACGGCAAGGGCGCAGGGGAGGATGAACAGGGGAAGGAAGGGAAGGGAAAGAGGGCGAGGTTTTTGAAAAGGAAAAGAGTAGCCTTTGCCCCAGGATTCCCGGTCTCTCCGGTTTCCATCCCACCTGAACTCGGCCCGCCTCCTGCGATCCCATCGGCATTCGGTACCGCTGCAGCACGCGTCGCCGCTCGCGCGGTTTCTCTCTCGGCGCGCGACGTTTTGGTTGGGTCTAGGACTCCCATGGTATGAAGGATGTGCACACCCAAAAAAAATCTGCATAATCCAAATGCCATAGTATGATGTTTGGCAAAAGAATAACATAATAAGCAGTACAATCAAACCTCACAACAAAGCGGCGACGGCGGAGGGGAGGGGAGCGACCCACGACGGCGTGCATTGATTGAGCCCTCGAGCGGAGGGGCCCGACGGAGATGATGGGATGGGAAGGTCGGCGAGGGAAGGGGAGGGTCTGGTCAAACGGTGGTCGACCGATTTAGGTCTTGCTCTCTAACATGTCGGGAGGAAATAAACATTGCAATAGGCTACTTGACGATTAGCTAGGAGCCTAGAACCGTGGGTTGTTGGTCGAAATAGTCAAACTCTGACAAATTTTAGATGGGCCACGACCCACCTTGCTTAGATATGTCAATATTAATAGGGCTTATTTCATCTGTGCCCCCAATTCCTTAGTTGTGCTCAGTTTTCCCCACGCTTCAAACTTTTGCTCACTTTTTCCCTCTCCCTTAGCTGAAACTCTCACAAATGTTGATAACAGGTGTTTGCCGTCTTGGCGGTTAACTGACTTGCGGGACCATGTTGAACTCTGTTGACTGTGGTTGTGGCTTCGCTGGTTGGGCTGTGTTTGTGTTCATAGGACGGGCCCGTTAGTTTGTTGGTAATAAATTAAAAAAGCCTACTATTAATGGATGTAGCCTGCTATGCATGCCCGTCTTTGGCATCGATGTAGCCTGCTATGCATGCGAACACCGCCACACACGCATCCAGTGACCTAGACCTAAACGCCGACACGCACGCATCGATCCGTGCCGCACGGTTGCGAGTGGATTCAGTCGCTCTGCAACGTCGTTTCACGTGTCGCATGCATACGTGCCGGTGGCAGAAGGGGTAGGCTGCACGCACGCTCGCGCCCATATGTCGAGGCATCAGTTCATGCCGCACGGCTGCCGCTCGATTTAGTTGTGCCGGTGGCAGAAGGGGCATGCAGAAGGGGTATCCGCCAACGCAGAGCACGCAGAAGGGGGAGGCAGGCAGCCGCCAACGCAGCAGGGGGAGGCAGACGCCAACGCAGAGCACGCAGAGCCGCCAACGCAGAGCACGCTCACTTCGATTCACGTTCACACATTGATGATCGCATCGGTTCACACAGCAGCACTGAGTCACGATCTACGTCGTTTGCACGTGTACCCACTTCGTCTCCCCCGGCTATTTAAATTGCCCTTCATTGCCTCTTCTTCTACAGATCCATCTGCGCCTCCCACTTCTCTTCTTCTCCCAAAAGCCAGAGCGGTTCCCCTCAGTGCAACGTTCAAGATGCAGTTCTACGGCCCAACGTTCCAAGGGCCTCCCACCGTGCCGGAACGGCGGTACCCCGCCAACGTCGTCGTCGAGGAATCGCTCCGCGTGTGGGCATTCTCACGCTGGAGGGGTAGCACTGAGCTTGCACGGGGGTTCCTCCGTGCGGGCTTCCACCACCTCCCGGCGGGCTCGCCGCCCATGTTCAACCTCGTGGAGCAGCGTCCCCACGCCAACGCTCCACCGGTACGGCTCGTCGTCCACTTCACCAACAGGTTCGATGCCTACCACCTGCTCAGCAAGGTGTATTGGTGTGGGTGGGAGTTCATCGCATTCACCACCTATAACATCTTCACCGACTTCGAGAGCATCTTCCCCGCTCGCGACCGCATGCACAACCTCCCGTACCACCTCGGCGACAACGGCCTTGAGGAGGTGGAGTACTGAAGCCGGCGGCGAAGAAGACGGTGAAGCCGACGGTTAAGGTGAAGACGACAGTGAAGACATGGCGGTGTTGCCCTAGCTACCCTATCTAGTAGTATGTAGTATTAGTTTGGTGTGTGTGTTGCCCGACCTAGCTACTAATTATTATTATCTATGTAAGAAATTGGTGTCTATGTCCCAAGAACTTATATATGTTGCCCTAGCAACCCTATCTAAGTTATATTAAGTTATGTGTGTTATATTAATGCTTTGTTATGTTTGTATTTTGTTTGTCCAAGTTTAGACACGGCTAATTGGCGTGGGAAAAATTAACCAAACTAACTAAAAATGATGTGTTTATAGATGCCTTCTAAAAATAAGAACATATTGTACATTTGTACACGGCTTTGGTTTGCTGAGCTCTGTATTTTTTAGGTATTCCAAGAATACTTTGGTTTTCGGAAATATTGAAGTATCAAATACTTTGAGATGTTTGGCTTTAGTCAAAAGTGTAGTTTTATATACTTTAATCCCAACTTTAATATGTAGAAAACTACACTATGTTTGAAGTATGGTTGGACCTTTTTTTTCAATCATGAAGTATAAATTACACTATGTAGAAAACTACACTTTGAGATGTTTGGCTTTAGTCAAAAGGATAAATGAAGGGACCCATAAAGGAAAGCCAAAAAAATTCCTCAGTAAGATAGAAGAGATTGGGCAATCAAATTAATGAAAAAAGCAATCAAAAACAAAAAAGAACAAAGCAATCGTTCCTAAACAAAAAAAGAAACATCACTTGTTTCTCGGCCTCATTTATCCTTTGTGGGCCTATTGCAGCTTGATTCTTTTTGGGCCCGCAAACTAGGTTTTTTTTCTAGCAGAACTGACGAACTCGAGGACAAAAGTTTGGCAAGTGCGAGAGAGAAGAGATGAACTTGATGTATATCCCTCGTGCTGCTCAAGTACTGCTTACTGTCATCTGACGAGCTAGGGTATGACCCAACACTCGAGGTTATTAGCTAACAAAATAATCCTATCACTGAACTGGTAGTTGTATTCTGTCGAAACTGAAAGTGTCGAAACTTAACAGTAAAATGCATACATTCAGAGATCGACAGTTGCACTAAACAGAGTTGCATTTGAGATAAACAGACGAGTATTGCTAAACAGTGGCAACAACAGTAGACAAACATCTCTAACGAGAGATGGCCATCAAGTAAAAAATTCCTAGAGCAAGTATTCCTAAAGCTATCAGATTGGATTGCTTCTTCAACTCAATCAGCTGCTTGAAGTTCTTGTTCATCTTCTTCAATTCCGTCTTCAGTTCGACATCTACCACCGTCGGGTATTTCGGACGCGATGCTGCTGCCGGAGCGGCACTGTCATGGGGCAGATTGAACTCACGGATTGCATCCCCCCTCGAATCCAACAAGCCCAACCCTTGAAGCCTCTGGATGTAATCATCCATCCACTCGAAATGGTGGTATTTCTTCACGATCTGAAAACGAAATCATGTAACCTAAATCCAAATCTGACAGAGATAAAGGATGCGAGGAAAACTCAGATCTAACCTGCCCCTCCGGCTTGCTCTCGCATTTGACAAACTCGCGCCCAAAGTTCCCATTCTTCTCCTCCTTCGAAGTCAACCGCTTCAGTGGCGCAATCCATGGGCAGTCAGTGCATCGAGTCATCGGCACTGGACCATACACCGGCCACGTGGAACGGGGGGCTGACGAGGAGGTCGACATATCGCCCGAGAGGAAAAAAACAGAGGAATTGGTCGAGAGGAAGAAGAACGAGAAGATGGGGAAAGAAACAGAGGAATTGCTCGATCTGCTCGATGCCTTTGTCTGTGACATGGAGAAGAGGAGAAGGGGAAGCTATATTGACGATTTGCCACATTGTATTTTGCAGTTTGATTATTTGAACTAACTCTTAACACTCACATGTGGTGGTCATGTGCGAAAAATACAATTTCATATGTAAAGTGGGGCAGATCGTAAAAAGCCGAGAAGGTCAATGCAGTAGCCAATCAGGATGCATCACGCGGATCGCGCATGCCTTCCCACATCTGACGGGTGGTGTTTGGCGCTAGGGTATGATCC
Source organism: Hordeum vulgare subsp. vulgare (assembly GCF_904849725.1). NCBI lineage: Eukaryota > Viridiplantae > Streptophyta > Magnoliopsida > Poales > Poaceae > Hordeum > Hordeum vulgare. The sequence goes on along the minus strand of NC_058518.1, from coordinate 493,451,142 downwards.
GACGGCGGACGTTCGACGCTAGGGTTTGGAGCATTTCTGCGGGGTTATGAGCGAGTCAACGGGGTTATTAGGGTTTGACCAGATTTCAAATGGCCATAACTAAATTAGAAAAAAATCGCAAAAATATAAAACAAACGCAGTTCGTCTGTTTATGAGACTTAGTTACCATAAAAAATATAAACTCGGTATAGGGGCGTTTTTTTGAAAAGTCATTTTTTGAAGTGACCTGTCGAAATCAAGTTCAAATGTTTTTAAAAAATTCAAAAAAAATCAAAATGTTGTAATTCTTGCGCACATAGCCGTCATATGTGACAAGGTTATGAGAAAAAAATATAAACTTGGTGTAGGTCATTTTCATGAAAAAAGCCTTCACAAAAATGAGCTATCACCTATGAACATTTTCAGAGTTGAGGGTTTGGGGAGAGAGGGTTTAGGGTTTGAAAAAAAAAATTCAAAAAAAATCAGAAAAATCTCCATAGCTTCATTTTGGAGTGAATAAGAAGGATCTGAACTTACTTTTTCATTTTCATATCTAAAACGTGTTATTTTACGGTTTTGAATTAAAAGCATATTTTTTTAAAAAAAATGTAGTAATATGAATATTAATCAACAAATAGTGAGACTTCGTTTTTACCCTATATATATGAAACAAGTGTTAATAAAAATATATATGTCTCATTTAGGGAAGGTAAAAAAAACTTGATTTCAAATAGGGCTGTTTACCCTAGCTTTCGAGCTCGTTTCTAGCACATTTCTCATTCGGACTGTTCACCTAAGAATATTGGACTTGAAATGCTCGATCAAATACACCGCACAGAGCAATGAACCTCCAATGTTCAACTTCAACTTTGGCTCGAATCCAAATTTTGGCCCAAATTCAAATATTGATTTAAATTCAAATTTTGATAGAAATTTGAATTTTGACTCAAATAAGGAACCAAAGTAGAAGCAACATTATTACAACTGATGCCAACATTATTACAACTGATGCCAACATTATTACAGTAGCTCAAAGCTACCAAGTTTTAAGATGCCAACATCTTAATACAAATCTACCAAGTTTTAAGCGATCGACTCGCCCTCAAATTGACAACACAAACATTTTCCAACAACTTAATTCAAATTTTTGACTTGCTCCTTGTGTTTGCAGCTGGCTTCACAGTCTTGCTCCTGGTTTCCCTAGTTGAGATGTTCTTTTCTTTCAGACTCTTGTTCCTTTTGATCTTGGGCTTTACTTGGTGTTTTCCCCGTGGAGGTGCTGATGGAGTAGTTCCACTCGCCGAGCACTTGACGACCATTTGGCGGTCATCTATGGGTTCAGTAATCTTTAAAGGCACAATTGGAACAATTACCCCCTCCTCTTCCTCTCTTATAGCTTCAAAACCATCAAAGGCCATGGTTTCAAAATCTTCTGCTTCATTTGCTGCTGCATTCTCCACTGCATCTTCAATCTCCATTGCTGCTGCATTCTCCACTGCATCTTCAATCTCCATTGCTGTTGCATTCTCCTCAGCATTGGCTGATGTCCATCTTTCCTCCTCTCCAAATGATGCATCCACTGCATTGGTACAAAGCCTAGCAATATGCCACAGAACTCCACACTTTTTGCAAGCACGTTTCTTTGGTAGACGACCCTCCTCACCTGCTCTAATCCTCTGGTTCCTTGGTCTTCCTGATGGTCTAGTAATGACGGGAGCGTGGAGTTTGAACCCTGGATCTACTATGTTCCATTGATCTTTCCCCAATAGTGCAGGCATATTGTCAGCATAAGCAGCCATAAATTTGGCAACAGAGAAATACTCAGAGCAATATTGATCAACTTCACCATCTGCACCCCCGATAACGGTCATCAGATGTAGGGCATGTATGCATGGCTTCCCACGGATCTGCCATTGTCTACAAGTACATTCTCTAGTACTTAGGTTCACAGGATACCTCCATACCCTATTTTTAGTGTCAGTATAGGTAACCTCTGCCTCATATGTACCAGATCGAATACATTTCATCTTCAGGCCTCTTGCCTTCAAGTGCAATGCCTTAATCAGTGATGGGAGCATTTGATGACCAACATATTGTGTTTCTGCAATTCTTTTGCGAAGAGCCATCTTTATCATGATCATTTGCCTCATCTTGTCAAATGCTTGCCACAACAAGAGCCCTTTCACTGACTTGAACTTTGAATTGAAGCACTATGCAAGGTTACTGGTCACATAATCTACTTTGCAGATTTCGTTGAATTTGCTTCTTGACCACACCATACCATGATGTGCATCCATGTACTCCTTCACAAGAGGATTTTGAGCATACAACAGTCTCAAATGGTGTTCATGCTTCCTTTTGCTGCATGTGTATGATGCTGGCCATAAGTTCTCATCATAAACTTTACCTTTGAACTTCTTTCTGAAATTATGCGCTAGGTGTCGCATACATTTCCTATGCTCCACTCCAGGGAATACAATTTCCACTGCACTCTCTAAACCCTTGCAAGCATCTGTGTGTATAGCCAAACCTGGGGGTGTGCCTATAATGTTGCGCAACTGCTGCAGAAACCAGACCCAACTTTCCTCAGACTCTGCATCCACCACACCAAATGCAACTGGGAATAGCCAGTTGTGTCCATCAACTGCAGAAGCTGCTACTAGCTGTCCTCTCCATCTTCCAGTCAAATGTGTAGCATCTACAGTCAAATAGGGCCTACAACCATCTAGAAACCCCTACCAGCAAGCTTTGAAACAAACAAAAGCCCTTCTGAAGCACTCCTTCTGAAATGACTTCCCTTTTATTTTGAATTGAACTGTATGCTTGTCAATCTCTACAACACTCCCTGGACTTGCCATCTCCACTTCAGCTTTGAAAGTGTAAAGCAGCTGAAAACTGTCATTCCATTGACCATTAATTCTGTCAAGAGCCTTTTCCCTAGCATTGAAAATTCTCATGTAAGGAATTTCTATCTTGTACTTCTCAAAAAGCTTCCCATGGAGTGCTGTTGGACCAAGTCCAAGTTCTTCTCTCAGCCAATCCAATATACAATCTGCCACCCACCTAGTTTTTGCTAGCTTGGTTTTGGCCTTCCCCCCTCCCCCTCCAGGTGGACAGGTGTGCTTGTGTGGGTTTTTCTTTATCTGAAACAAAATAAAAGGGTAAAAAATAGTTAAGAAACCTTACTCAACAATCTGAAACTAAATTACTAACTGAACTTGGATTACCTGAATATATTTGCTCTTTCTCATACGAGATGCATGCAACTTCCACCTACACCTAGGACATGGACAAAAAACTGTGAACCTTGCTGGCTCACTCCTTTTAATCTTATAGGTGTTTTCAGATATAATGCACCATGTTGTCACTGCATTCCGACAGTCCACCATTGATTGGAAAATGGTACCTACACTAAGCTTAGGTTTTTCCCTGTTCCACTCAATTGTTGGCATGTCATCACCATCGTATTCATCCTCGATTAAGCTGTCCATGTTCTCCACCTTCTCTTCATCGCCAGTGTCATCAAACCTAGCTTGGCTGATGGGCTCCTCCATATATTCGTCAGCCACTGCTTGCTGACTGGCTACATCGACCAGTTCAGGAAACATCATCTCGTCTTCATCATCATTTGTAGGCACTGCCTCGTCAGGTTCTGCATCCTCTTCTACACCAACTGCAGAAGGTACACGAGAAGCAGCAGCTGAATCGGAACCACAATTGGCAGCAGGCATGTTGTGGCTCCATGAACCACTTGCTTTACTTGGTGTCGACCTACAAGGAGTGCCGGGGTGCTGGCTATTAGCACAGGCAGATGATGTCTGAAATCCCTTCCCCTTCACCCGTTATGCGCGTGGCTGAAGCACATCGATTTGGAGTTTACCGAATTGGCAGCCAGCAATCCTAGCAAAAAGCAACAGCATATGATCGTCGCAAGTTAGTGGGAGAAATCTTTGCTCGTCACTGCTGAAGTAATTCAGTTCAACAGCATCGGCATCCAGGAATATGTGTTTCTGAGCTCAGCTTGCAAATCTTTGAAAGATATGCTGGTTTCTACCACTTTGGGATAGAAAATGATGAAATCAAATGCGCTTTAGTACCACGCAGCACACTAGTTTCCATTCTAATGGTCAGCCGAAAAGCCAGCGCGGGATCAATCCTATTTTGTTGAAGGAAATAAAGGCTTCAGTTAGCCAGGTAAAATCGAGCACAAATTCGAACGATTCAAGCAAACAGAAGTCAAATACGGCCTACAATACGACTTAGAACGTCAAGTCGAGAGGAAACAATGCTTACCCAGGTTTAATCCATGAATTATCTGCCGCGGGTTCGACCCAATCCTCTCCACGGGCGACTGCATTCCGGGCGTCCTCACTCAACATCGCCATGTAATCCTAGATGAGGAGGTGGCCTATATCTGGCGGGGACGCGACGTCGCCGACGAACGGAATAGGGGCATAGGGTGGAGGAAACAACTCCGGTGGACGCGGCACGACGCCGGCGGAGGAGGCGGGGCGGCGCGGTGCAGTGCGGCCTGTCTAGATATGTTTCAAATTCAGACAAGCTGCCCAATACGTGTCTCCTTGCGGTCCCACCCGTCAGCAAGCAACAGTCAGCCGAAGACTCGGCCCCACTCGTCAGCAATTGACGGTCACGGTCAAGACAACAAACGGTCAATTGACGGTCAAGACAACAAACGGCCGCTATGAGCATTTGTGAGAGTTTCAGCTAAGGAAGAGGGGAAAAGTGAGCAAAAGTTTGGAGCGTGGGGAAAAGTGAGCACAACTAAGGAACGAGGGGCACTAATTTAAATCCCATATTAATAACCATGTAATGAACCTTATGTTAAAATCCTTGTGTTCATATTACTGAAGAAGGCTTTTGTGCTGCTTTATTATATATATAAAGCAGCGGTCATCAAACACATTGATACAAAGTTGCAAACACACGTCACCACTACACACACCACACATACTTACTCATGATAAGATACAAAGGTGTTGGGCAACCACAACACCACCATAACGACCATCAAGCAAGCTAGGGATACACAAGACGAAATCTTGGGGTCGACAACGACCACTCATGGCAATGTCGGAGCTTGAGACAAAAAATGGGGGGACAAACATAATTAATTTCAACTGATTTTAATGAAAAATAAGCCTAATAAAAAGGTATCTAGTCTTGATATTATTTTGAGCTGGTGGGTTATGGCCCAGGTTGGCCCCCACCAAGCTCCGCCACTAACTGATGGTGCAAACTCCCGACAGTAGCCTCGGTAGGGTACCTAGCATGGCTAGAAGTCACAAATTGAAGGTTACACAAGGGATTTACCCATGTTGAGGCCTCCATTGAGGAGTAATACCCTACGTAATGCTTGTTCTTGTTCACTGATGATGGATATACCTTCCGAGGGATTACAATGCGATGAATGAAAAACTATAAAGAGTTGCTCTTTGGGAGAGTAGATAGTCGTGAGAGCCCCCTAGCCATTCCCTTATATGCATGGTGGAGGCATTAGTCGAGAAATGGCTAGCCACAATTTTTATTGGTGGTGCGTCATTTCCATCCAACGCCAACACTGTTTTTAAAAATAGTGATAGTGCTGGCGTCGGCATATTTCATACGTCATCCCATAGTCTTAGTGCTGGCGTTAAAATTTTATAGAACGCCACTTGTATGTGTGTCCCAACATTCTGATCAGGCGTAACATATTGTCCGTAGCAAAACTACAATACGCCAGCAATAATTCTTATATCTATGGCATGGGAGTTTACCTTATGCCATTAGTAAATTTTGCGGGTTCACTTTTGTCTATTCACTTTGGGGCCCACATAACACCGGCTTCACAAACGATGGCACGTCAAAAGTATACATAATAGTACTGATGTTGCGTGCTTTAGTGATACCAGTAATTAAATCACTACACTATTCATGCATGATGGCATTGTCCATCCATTTAGGATATTCCCTTCTTCTTGTTCATGTCCCTTCCTCTTCCTCCTCCTCCTCTCTCTTCTCTTCATCTTGAGAAAAGACCAAGACTTTCGATGAAGTAGATCCGCCAGAAGAAGGAAACACTAATGAATATGCGCATGGAGGAGGAAATGATGAAATGTCATCCGAACATGAAGAGGATCACGAGACTGTCACGCAGGATATGTCGTTGGTTGAAATGCTGCAGGATCGTCATGTTAAAGAATTACTTCAAAAAAGACAACAAATGAGTGAGTTGCTATTAAAGAGGGTCTCAAGTTAGCTCAATTGGAATTAGACGCGAAAAATCCACCGTACGAATGTTGCGATCCTGAGCACACCCGCCTGCATGTTACTCTCAAACTTCTAGACATCAAGGCAAGATTCAAGAGCATAGACGCAAGTTTGGATGCCACATTGGAATATTTACACAAAGTTTTGTCCAAGGAGAATTTGTTTCCGTGGAGAAAAAATATAGCTCAAAAAAGTATGACCCACCATATGAGTAACTACATGGTCCAACGCGGGCAACAATGTTAGGCTATTTGGCTTTGGCACACGACATGGTCAAAGGAAAAGGGCATACAATTTAGGCTTGAAAGATTTGAACTATGGCAACCACCCATTCTAGGATGCAAAACACCGCAACAAACGGCACCAACAATCATGTAGTACATGGTTCTACAAAGAGGTTTTTGCCAGAAAGTTTATTATAGCTTTAATGCATTAAGGAGCAAGAATGCACCAAATAGATAGAGACACGACAAGTAGAATTAATGTCGTAGCTTAAGAAAATTAATGTTGTGTATTGGTTATTCATATTCAAACCAATATTGGCATCCGTGCTTGCAAAAATATCCGACCCTTCTCGGCGCTGAAATGTGAGGTTGTTTTCTTCGCTACCCCGGTATATGTTGTGAAATATTTTGTTGTACTACCCGTGTAGCTTTATGTATTTTGGATCCGTTTTTTTGTGTGAATAAGAATAATTCCTCTGCTATGGTTCAAGAACGGGGAGGAAACTGTGCTTGCAAAAATAGATCTTGTATATTTTGTGGAATGCATAATTAAATTTTCTAAATGTTTAGGCCTTGCAAAATTGTAATCTTCCCTCTCCTCTCTAGTCCTTGAGTACATAATGCACTACAAATTTTGTTTTAGCACTTTTACGCCAAAATTTTGTTGAATTAAAAATTTATTTGAATATTTTTGGAAGAAAAAACAAAAAATTCTAGATTTTCTGAAAACCACTTCTTCCGGACCATCCCGAAAAAAAGTTTTTTAAAAAGGGGAAGGGGGACCGAAACTTTTGAAACCTGAATGTATATTCAACCTATATGCAAAAAATAGTAATTCAACAAAAAATCAAAAAAGTACGAAAATATTTTTGAAATAAACTTGACCTTTCGTTGTACGTGTGAGAAAAATTCCATAAGAAAGTTAAATTTTGACTTCTTTAAAAAAGGTTAAAATAGTGTGAATAGTGATCTATAGTAGTAAATAATTTTTTCCTTTTTCCCAGAAGTCAATGTTCGCTTTTTTGTGAAAATTTACAAAACAAGGTCAAGATTAATATAAATTAATTTTAATTTTAATTAATTATTAAAAAATATAAATGTAGAATGCATATACAATCAGCAATCAAAACGTATTTCCCGAAGAAGTGGGATGACATATGGAATATACCGACATGTAGGATGGAACGTGCAACCACCAAACAGCCTTCTTGACTTGAATATCCACACCCACACACATGGCACGGATTATATGATATATCTCCAGCTCAGCTTCACCTGCTCGCACCGCTCGCCTCGGGTCAATGTCGCTTCCGATCTGCAAACTCCGCTCCTCTCCTCCGCGTAGCACACGAGAGACGAGAGGGGGAGACGCTTCTTTCTAATCGCCGGCCAAATCGAGCTAGCTAGCCAGCCAGGCGGCGGACGGAGAGATGAGAGAGGCGGAAGCTGCCGCGTCGACGCGGCGCCGGACGCTGGTGCTGGTGAACCTGACGTCCATGCTGGAGAAGGCGGACGAGGTGCTGCTGCCGGCGGTGTACCGGGAGGTGGGCCTCGCGCTGGCCGTCTCCCCCACGGCGCTCGGCTCCCTCACCCTCTGCCGCGCCCTCGTCCAGGCCCTCTCCTTCCCGCTCGCCGCCTACGCCTCCGCGCGCCACGACCGCGCCAAAGTCGTCGCCGTCGGCGCCTTCCTCTGGGCCGCCGCCACCTTCCTCGTCGCCATCTCCCGCACCTACCTCCAGGTCAGCACTCCAAGATTTCTGTTTTGGCCGCACCTACCACAAATGGAGGTTATCCCCTCTGTTTTCTGTGAAATGAAATTAAGCTGTCATGACCGGCGGAGTCAACTCTGTACATGCTTCTATTGCGAGCTGCGAATTGCGACGGCGCCGGCCGAAAATTTGCGCCGTTGATGTCCGTAAGAATTGAACTGAATGAAACCAATTTGTGGGTGGCGCAGATGGCCATCTCGCGGGGGCTGAACGGCATTGGCCTCGCGCTGGTCATTCCGGCGATCAACTCGCTGGTCGCCGATTACACCGACGACCACACCAGGGGCGCCGCGTTCGGGTGGCTGCAGATGACCTGCAACCTCGGGTCCATCGTTGGGGGTTCGTTCGGCGTGCTCCTCGCGCCGGTCACCTTCCTCGGCGTCCCCGGCTGGCGGCTCGCGTTCCACATCGTGGGGATCATCAGCGTCGTGCTGGGCCTTCTCATGTGGTTCCTGGCCGCCGATCCGCACTCCAAGTCCAAGAGCGCGACTTCGGCGAGGGACGAGGCCCGGGAGCTGCTCCGGGACGCCAGGGCCGTCATCGCGGTGCCCACGTTCCAGGTCATCGTGGCGCAGGGGGTCGCCGGCCTGATCGCCTGGTCGGGGCTCAACTTCGCCACCATGTGGCTGGAGCTCATGGGGTTCACGCACTGGGAGACCAGCATCATCACGGGGCTCTACCTGTTCGCCACCGCTCTCGGCGCGCTCTTCGGGGGCATCATCGGCGACGCCGTCTCGCGGCGGTTCCCCGACGCCGGCAGGATCGCGCTGGCGCAGATCAGCTCCGCGTCGGCGCTCCCACTCGGCGCCGTCCTGCTGCTCGGCTTGCCCAACGACCCGTCCACCGGCGTGGCGCACGCGGCCGTGTTCTTCGTCATGGGGTTCGCCATTTCATGGAACGCCGCGTCCACAAACAAGTCAGAACCATTTCTTCCCCACTAAATCCTGCAACAACATCATCTTACAACTGCATTGTGTTGCTCAGGCTCCAAATTAATGGCTTATTTGCAGCCCGATCTTCGCGGAGATCGTGCCGGCGAAGGCGAGGACGACGGTGTACGCGCTGGACAAGTGCTTCGAGTCGGTGTTCGCCTCGTTCGCGCCGCCGGTGGTGGGCATTCTGGCGGAGCGCGTGTTCGGGTATAAGCCGGTGTCGTCCGAGTCGAGCGTCGACATGGACAGGGACAACGCGGCGGCATTGGCCAAGGCGATGTACGTGGAGCTGGCGGTGCCCATGGCCATCTGCTCTTTGACCTATGGCCTCCTGTACTGCACTTACCCCCGGGACAGAGACACTGTGAATCTCATGGCATCTGAGGAAGACGATGACAGTGAATCAAGTGAAATTCGTGCCCACCACCAAGACGAAGAATCCCCAGTCGGATCCTTGACCCAGAGGCTGATACCCACGAGAGACTAGCGGTTTACAGGTTTTGCAGTTTTCCAATCTGTATCGGGTTCTCGGACCGTTGAACAACTCTGCGTGACTGGAACTTGTATTTCATTTGTGTATACCAGAGATAGAAGTAATTCAGTCACGGGGTGCATCTGACCTTCTCAAAATTCATCCGGCATGTGAGTTCTGTAATCCTTTCCAAATCGCTGACCATAATTCCGCTGGCAGGTCGTACCGCTGCAGGGTTATGAATCTTATATGATACAATAAGGGCAATGTATACAAAGCATACTCCATTTAGCTGAAATGATGGGTTTTTGTCACACTGTTCGTGTTTGGCTGTGTGCATCTTAGTTACGTAGAGATCAAATGTTACTCTTGATGCTACATTTTGAGTTAATAAAGACTCCCTTTATCGACATAACACAACAATAGTAATATATAACAAAATCAACATGGTTTGAACTATAGTAGCCACCCCAATCGAAATGTCCTGCAAAGGGCTTTTTCACTGGGCGAAAAAAGCACAAGCCAGCTCGAACCGAGAAAATGGGGCACGACATTTGGATGCATGGAATAATATTTTCTTGAACCGGGCAAATCCCTTTCCATTACTTATCATAGCGGAAATACAAAGTTTGACAAAAGGAAACTAAGAAAGGGGCGCGAGTTCAAAGCATTTTTAGGAAACCCACTGTAGGCACTCGTCCTCGAGCAGCCTACCGCAGGGCGAAAACCCAAAAACACCTATCCGCCGCAACCGAAAAAAAGTCTAAAATCCACCAGTCACACTACAGGAAAACAAGTCTGACACCAACATAGAACATAGCCTGATTCACTACGGAATCGACTAATACGCCCACGCAGGGGCGGGGGGGGGGGGGGGATGGCAAACTAAAACCACCTAACCACAGAAGCCACGCACCATCATCACCGAGCACCATCTGGAGCAGCACAAATTCGCATCAAGTTCGTCGCATTGATGTTCAGCATCTTAGCCCCTCGCTCCATAGCCTCCCGATCTTCCCCTCCCAGTAAACCTGCCAAGTATGTAAGGAGACCACAAGCCGTATATATCACATCAAAGGGGGAACTCATTTTTTTGTTCTCAAAGGTAGCACGATTACGACAATTCCACAATGCCCAACACATAGCAGCAAGACCACAAGTATAGAATCTAGCCCCATTAGGTAGAAACATAAAGCACCATGAATAGAATTGCCAAATATTGTTGGGACCCAAACTTGTACCAAACATGCAACCAACAGTTCTCCAAACCACCCTAGCAACTGGACAGGTAAAACATAGGTGTTGTGAGGTTTCTCTCTCCCTACAAAAAGAGCACCTAGGATTACCTCCCCATTTCCTTTTCTTCGCCACATCATGAGTAAGAATAACATCCTGGAATAATTGCCAGAGAAATATCTGGATCTTAAGAGGAATTTTAGCTCTCCAGATCCATTTGTAGTCACAACCAGCCACGTTCCTTTCTAGGTATTCATATACAAACTTAGTAGAGAATTTTTTTTCCCACTTCCGAGCCTCCACATAACCTGATCATGAGCCTCGGACAATGTCCAGCTATCAACAGTTCTATTCAACTCTTCCCATTAACAAACCAAAGAATGGTTCATCTGCCTCCTAAAGAAATCATTCTCCACCCTAGCTTTAAACTTCCCCACAGTTATATTCTGGTCATTACAGATGAAGAACAGATCAGCATAAGTATTCTTTAGAGGTGGGTTACCACGAATGGGATCATGCCACAATCTCGTAATGTTACCAGAGTTTAGAATCACTTCTCTGCGAGCCATGTATTGAGGCTTCACCTTCATAATGGCTTTCCAAATGGGGGAGTCTGCAAACTTGCTCACCACGGAGGCCACATCATCTTTTTTGAAATATTTGGCCTTTACTATATCTTGCCACAACCCCTCCTCGGTCTCCAACTTCCACCACCACTTAGTTACAATTATTTTGTTTATGAAGGTCTTCCACTCCCAGACCCTCTTTCTTTTTACATCTACATATACGATCCCATCTCACCAAATGGTATCTTTTATTTCCCTCATGCTCGCGCCAAAAGAATTTTTTTCGATGCTTATCCAGCTTATATATTACCATCTTAGGAAGCCATAACATCGACATGTAATAATAAACAATACTGGTAAGATAGGTATTCAACAAGATCAACCTAACCCCCGAGGATCAACCTATCCCCCGAGGATGCTGCATTACCAATCCAAGTTTCACAACATTTAAGAAACTTCTCATCCACAAAGGACCGGTCTAGGTTTCTGAGACTAGTATAGCTAACTGGAACCCCCATATATTTCATAGGAAAGTGTCCAATCTAGCAATTAAACAAATCAACATATCTTTTCAAAATGTCATCATCACCACCACACAAAGGATTTCATTTTTATCAAAATTAATCTTGAGCCCAGACATCAACTCAAACATATACACAAGGAGTTTCAACTTAACAGCTGCATCAAAGTCATGTTTAAAGCAGATGACAATATCATCTGCATATTGAAGTATCGCTACGTCCCCCTCAATCAGGTCCGGGGCAAGACCAGTGAGAAGATTTTCTTTCTGAGCATTTAACACCATCTTAGAAAGCGCCTCAACTGCTAGGTTAAACAGAAATGGAGAGAAGGGGTCTCCCTGGCGCACCCTTTTATGACTTTGAAAGTATGATCCTTTCTCATTATTCGGCTTGATATAAATCGTACCATCATAAAGGATTTTTTTCACCAAACCACACCAGGTATCCCCAAAACTCCTGTTCCTATGACACTCCAGAAGGAAATCCCAGTTGATTTTATCATAAGCCTTTTCAAAATCCAATTTCAAAACTATCCCAATTTTCTTTCTGCGTTGAGTGTGGTGCAGGGCCTCATGCAAAGTAAGAATACCATCCATAATGTTCCTATGTTTAATGAAAGCATTTTGGTGTCTACTAATCAGAATATCAGAGTACAAAGCAACTCTGTCATTCAAGACCTTAGTAATCAATTTGTATGGGCATCTCAATAAACAAATTGGTCTATATTGTTGAATTTTTTAGCACCATTCAGCTTAGTAAGCAAGGTAATCACCCCATAATTCAGACGTGCCACATCCAAAGAATTATCATGAAATGATTCAAACAGTTTCATCAAGTCAAACTTGACAAAATCCCAACACTGTTTATAAAATTCAACTGAAATATTTTCAGGGCCAGGTGCTTTATTACTATCCATGGAAAACAAGGCTTTCTTCACTTCTTCCTCGGTAAATTCCCTAGTGAGGAGATCATTGTCCTCAACACTGATCTTTTCCCCCACAGACCACGTGTCCGGGTCAAGATGAAACATGTTCCCTCTAGCAGGGCCAAACAACTCTTTGTAATATTCAGTGGCATGTGCCAGAAGATTCGAGGTCCCCTCAATCACTACTTCCCCATTAGTGAAAGAGTGAATAGTATTCTTCATTTTCCTCCCATTAGAAACCCTATGAAAAAAGGTTGTGTGTTGATCTCCCTTAAGTAACCAACGTTCCTTAGATTGTTGAAGCTAAAAAAGCTCTTCTTTGGCAAAAATATCATTAAATTCAGCATAAAGCAAGGTTCTCTTTTCATAAATCTCAGGGTCTAAGGGGACAGCTTCTTCCATAATTTCAATCACCTCCAACTCTCTCTTGATATCCGCTTTCCTCTTCCTATGATGGCCAAACACATTAGACCCCCATCCTTTAAAATATTTCTTCACACGCTTCAACTTGATATTAAGAATATCGATAGGATCCTCCGCCCTCACAGGTTGTTCCCAGATACTTTTAGCTTTAGGATAAAACTATTCACTCTTTAACCAGGAAAACTCAAACCTAAACTCACGGACCACAGGAGGACCCTGCTTAACAGGATCCGAAGGCAGAAGCAAAGGATTATGATCCGAAACATCCCTAACCATTTTTCGAACAGAAACCAGAGGATACAAGTCCTCCCACTTGAAAGTCATAAGCACCATGTCTGGCTTCTCCAAGGTAGGATGGTTTTGCTTATTAGTCCAGGTATATCTACCCCCTCCCATATGAATCTCCCTAAGGCCCAAGGAATTTATGACCATATTAAATTTGTCTGTGAACTTCGAGTTGCCAGGATTCTTATTTTTTTCATCCATCCCCGAATGATATTGAAATCACCCCTATAATGTAGGGAATATTCAGACTGCTGCACACACTAAGCATCTCATCTAAGAACTCATCCTTTCGCTCATCGTGTGCTGCCCCATAAACCACAATGAGAGCCCACATACACTTCTTTTTTACATCAAACACATTGGCTTGAACCAGGAAATTCCCTATTGCCCAGGAAACCACTTCCAGACTTTCCTTCCTAATACCACATAATATACCACCGGATCTACCGACAGATGGTAGATGATTCCAAACAAAGTTACCAAAAGGATCCACTTTTTTCAAGTATTTAGGAGGAAACTCTTTCTTCTTAGTTTCTTGAATTCCTATGAAATCAAGGGAATGGTCCTTAATAATATTAGCGAAACAGGTAGCCATCCCCCTTCTACCTGCTCCCCTACACTTCCAAAAGATCCCATTCATTTAATAACAAGTTTTTTTTCCTTGGCGACCCTGCTAGGAAGCACAGCAGGGGCACCCTCTTCTTTTTTCAAGGAAACCTCACTTTTTTGACTCCTGGTTACTGGTCTAGCTATCATAATAGATTTATTTTCTTTTTCTTTTTCTTTCTAGACCTAACCACCATATAATCCTCCTCATCCTCATCATTTTTTTCACTCCAATTTAAGTCTAAAGGGGTCGGTTCTCCATTAGCATTAATCAAGACCATATCACCCCGCACCAGCACTAACTAGCCGGCCCAATCAGGGAATCCCGAGCAAACATCATTTTTCATTTGTTTCTTTTTTACTTCAATATTTTTGTCTTTTCTATATTTTTTCTTTCTATTTTTCATTTTATTTATTAATCTATATTTTCCCTTTTTATGTGTTTTCTTTTAAAAAAATAAGAGGAACAATTAAAAACGTAATTATGTTTTCGAAAACCTAATATTTTTTCTTCAAAATTTAGGAACATCTTAAAAGAGAAGCATATTTCAATCAAATCTTGTTTTTATAAACCTCATAAACATTTATTTATTTTTGAAAAAAATAAATTCAAGAATATTTTAAAATTTGAAAAAATTTCTTATAATTATTAATATTTTGAGAATTTGAGAACATTCTAAATTTCATGTACTAGCAAATTTTGTAAAAGAAACTGCTCAAGAACACGGCCGGCCATTCTATCATGTAGTAGTAACTTGCTATCGGGACCAAAGAAGATAAAAACTGATCAGAGTTTTCTTTTGGAGAAACACTATTATTATGGGGCTGTATACGTGGTAGAAAAATTACGCCAATCTGTTGGGATAAGGTATGCAACAAGTGAACATTTGAAACATGAAATAGATTTCCGGACATCCATAGAAAAGTTATTGCTAATTGCCCATAGTATGAAGAAAAAAAATTCTGATAAAGACGTTCTTCAATAATATCATCATGACTTTTGAAATCATATTTGGTAGCAATACCAAACCAAATACGACGAGTAGAAAATGATAAGTGGGACGGTGCAGTATGCACTGAGTTGCGTGTTGTGTCGAGATAGAGTGTCTTGCGCGGAATAGGAGCTTTCACTGAGTGGGTGTAGGAATGTGTATTCATGGACTAGTATAAATGGGCCAAAATGGCTTGTCGTCCCTTTGGGCTGCATTTAGATTGGCCGAAGAATGGGTCACTTCCCATACATGGGTGCCACATGGGCCATCCGTGGTTTTCTTAAGATGTCTCCCAAGTCCCAATTGTGATGGTTTGTCTGGTGCTACATGAATAGTACATTTTTAGATCATAACATTGAATGTAAGTTCTATCTTTTAGGGAATAAATCACTTACGTGAATTTTAAATATGCATGACCAAGAGGGAAACGCTCCCCTACACTTGGTTATAACGTAAGGGAGCCTGATAATGTGTTGATTTCTGTTAACATCGAAACAAGTGCACTTGAATTTTCAAAAAAAAAAGTACACTTGAATGTGCACCGCTTATTTGGGCATACCTTTCTTGGTTTGGAGAAGTGGAATATCATTTGATGAATGTGCAGACCATGTTGGCACGTGTTATCGCGCACATGATATATCAAACTATGCCAGCACAAACATTGTTAATTCCTGATATCTATCTGTGTCGTCATATCTATCAAAGATATATATCAAACTTAATTCCTGATATCTATCTGTGTTGTGATATGCAATGATTAATTCACATACCTTCCATGCCAGCACAAGTATATTTTTATTTCTTAATTATTGAAACGATTTTGCAAAGATAAAATCTAAGTAAATCTCTTATTAGTTACAGAGCCCAATTGCACACACCATATTGCTTATCTTTCATGAGAACCTCTGCCTTGACGCATGCAGAAGAAAAGTAACGGGTGATGCCGCGCCGTGTTAGATATTCAAATATCTATCCATTCATTTAGTCATTCTTTAAATACCTTCCAAGGACACGTGGATTGTGCACATTTGTGTTCTAAAATACGTATTTATTTACGATAGAATCTCTCACGCACGCGATAATTTAGAAAGACATAAATTTAGAAACAAAATGTAAATCTGTTGCGCGGCCATCCGACGGCCCTCCACGGTTGGATCACAAGGGAGGGAGAGGTGACACCCCACACACACGCGCCCGGACTCCCGCGGGCGGCACACGCCGGCGTCGAGCCCAAACCTACAAGAAAAGAAAAGCACAGCGAGCGTTCGCTCCTCGGAATTTTGCTATATATAGGCGGCGCATGCAAGCGATTGCCAGACTAGAACCTCCGCAACACATTTGCTGCCCCCTTTAATCCCCTTCCTCCCTCCCTCCCTCCCCCCTTGTCGTCTCGCGCCGATGGAGTCCTCGCCGACGCCCGCGTCAGCAATGCAGGCGCCGTCCCCCGCTTCCTCGTCGCGATCGAGGGACAATCGCCTCCTGGTCGGCTTCGACCTCCCGGCCTCCTGGGGCTACCGCCGTCCCATGGCCTTCTGCAAGGACCCCGACTCCAGCCCGGCGGCGGCGGCGGGCGACGACGCGCAGCGCAACAGCTCCCGATCCCCGCCGAAAGCCGGCCCCGTGGCGGCGCCGGGGGACGCTAAGCACGCCCCTGCGGCCGACGAGGGCGCCGCGGCGGAGGAATCTGCCCGGAAGCAGTACTACCAGCTGAGGGACCGGAGGGGCGGCCGGGACTTCGCGGAGGACGCGCCGGAGTACAGGAAGCTGTGGAACATGGACGGCGGCGGCCCCTCCTCCGGCGGCAGGATTAGCGCCGGGTTCTCGGTGGAGCTCACCAAGCAGGAGATCGAGGCGGACTTCCTGGCGATGACCGGCAAGAAGCCGCCGCGCCGGTACAAGAGGCGGCCCAAGGCGGTCCAGCGCCAAATCAACGTGCGTAAGCAAGACACGCCCCAAGCACCGCCACCAATCCCGAAAAAAAATCCTCGATCGCGCTCCCGAAATCCTCTCTTTCCCTCCTCCGATTACTCACCTCTCATCTTGTCTTCTTCTCCCGCAGTCCATCAGCCCCGGCGATTTTCTCTCGGAGGTGAACCGCGATCGGTACAAGGTGAACGAGGTAAGCATTCTATAAATAAAAATTTCGATCTTTGGTCTGTTTAGCACTTGTTCCTGGATGCTCCGGACGCTGATTCGGCGATGGATTGGTGCAGAAAGGGGGTTTCTGAGGACTCGCGATTCGGAGCAAGAGATGGATTTCCTACCGGGAATTGTGGGTCGAGCAAGAGAGGGTTCATCGGAGTTGAAGTTGAAGTTTGTCATCAGACAGAGTCAATAGACAGATTTAGGGTTGATAGTTTCAGTTTATCAATGCTTTGGCAATTAATCATGTATCATGTAATGTGGGTCAGCCAGTCAGTCAAACCCTAATCAAGTGTATGTTGGGGGTGTTTTGTTGGTTTATCATTGGGGTTTGGTTCAAGGATTTCTCCTGTTCTGCCCCTCTTATCTGTTGTTCAGTGTAGAAGCCAGTTCAGTTGTGCTGCAGAAGAACCTCAAATCCTGGTTGCAGCCCGCCAGAAATGGGAGTATTGTAGAACCTTCATCAACTTCTCATGTCATTCAGTAATCATATGCATTAGTTTATATCCTCTTTTGGTTGCTGCATCCCTATTTTTCCTGAAGCCTTGCTGCATCTTGATTTGAACTCTCTGCATTGCTACAGCAGTAGATATACTCTGTTCATATGTTTTTTTCTTTTTTTGGAACCATGCATACTCTGTTCTGTCCATATGTTCAGTGGTTAGTTTTTGCCACAACCACATTCCAGATAAGTCCAGCAGCAATTGCTCGTCTCCATCTGACAGAAAGCAAACAAATGCCCCTCCCTAGTTCAGTTTGGTAGCATCAGTACAGAAAGAAAAAAAACTGTTCAGTTTGGTAGCATCAGTACACTAATTTCCCTTGTTTTTATCTAAACAGCATTTGGATAAGCATCAGTACACTAATTTCCCTTGTTTTTATCTAAACAGCATTTGGATAAGCATCAGTACACTCAAACTCAGCATGAAGACAGAGATGCAGGGATAGGCAGGCCAAAATCAGTTGAGCTCGAGCAGGAACACTTTGCCCATATTTCCAGATTCAGTTGTGGTAAGGTAAGGTTAGCGCAGCAAAGCAAAACAAAGCCAGGGCCATTTGAGATTTGACTGCCATGCAAGAGCTTCAGATATCCATTCTGAAACTTGAGAGAATGCTGTCCTGCTCCTGGCTTGGGTAGCACATGACGCCGGCTGATTAAATGGAAAGAAAAGACTTCCAAAGTTGTGTTGGGTAATGAGTCCAAACCTCATGATCTCCCAATCATTATCCTGGTCTGCCTACTCGCTACTCATCGCTGAAAGCGACTGCTTAAACCTGAAAACTGCCTTTCTCTCTCTCTTTCTTTCAGCTAAATGTTTTTCCTATCCCATCTGACCACCAATATATCTTAAAATGCGATTTTGTGAGAATTTGTGTTTTGGTTTAGCTTTGCACTAACAGTTAAGTGCCACAGTGTCACGCTCATGTGTTGCCTATTTGTGTGTAAGCAAGGGCACCAGCCTTCAGGCACCAAACTGTCACTGTTGCACTGTGCCTCCTTGATCGCCCATGGCAAAGCTCGGCAGCGGCTGACTTTTATGGTGTCCCGAACTTCGTGACAGAGTCAGACTGCCGGTTGCTGACAATTGTACTTGCTTGGAGATCTTCCGTGCCCAATCAGCTCAGGCGTCACTGGCTTTCTGAATGCCGTTTATGACATGCTTCTTGCCAGCATTTACTCGCTCGATCGCCCGCGGTTGATGCCATAAAATGCAATGCGGGATTGCACTCGCAAAATTTTGCCACCGTAACTGCGCAGATGTTGTACGGTTCACTATTTCACACTGCTCCTCGTAGGCAAGAGTTTCTCCTCTTGACTTCTTCATGTTAAAAAAAATTACAGTCTCCTCGATTTTGTTCTCTAAGTTTTTTTTCTTTCATCTACATTTCACTGGACTAGTGGAAATGTTTTCTACACGGCTTGTTAGGATTGAGTACTATAAGAAATTGTTCTGAGGACATTTTGTACTACTACTACATTTCATAAGAAAATTCCAATCCACCGAAACCGTTCGAAAAGAGTTTTTAGTTTTGCATGTATTGCAATCGAACAGATCGACTTTGGTGCAAACAGAATCCTATAGGATACGAGTGAGCATGGTTTGCAATCTCCTTTGTTTTTTGTTTTGCTCTCACCATTGGATCAAGCGAATCAAAATGGTCCGTGGATCATGTAATGCAACTGCAAATCCACTTAACAAAAGATTCAAGGATGGATGGATCCGGCGCACAACATCCTTTAATTTTGTGACATGGAGTCTGGCCTAACTAGATTCAGCGTATTGTAAGTTGCAGTAGGAAGGTATTTATTTCCTCTTATTGTTGTCTTGCTGGGTACGAAATTTATGTACCGAGCATCTACGTCTTTACAATGCTTCTCAAATAAAAACAAACGTGTTTCTTTCCTCATTTTTCGTCATGTTCTCTAGGATGAGGAAATAGTTTTTTTAGCGCCTGGATGAGGAAATAGTTGAGTGAAAAAATATGCTTGTTTGTCCGTATTTATTATTATATTTGGAGGACCGTCTTAAAGGGATGGAGATCCAATGACTTGCTAGTCACTAGTCACCCAGTACGGTGACTTGTCCCTATTTCACACCATTCGATCAAAAATATATGGACAGATCCGTGTAACAGAGTATGAGCTACAGTGCTCTGTCTACAAGAACTCATCCACATTATTTTTGCTACAGTGATCATCCCATAGTGTCATCTGCAGTACTGTCACTGTAGTGTTTGCTTTGGTCTTTTCATCCTTCATCCAACGGTTGGCTTCCCATCAGTTACAGTGTGACTTGCCACAAGCCGGTCACTAGATCCTTGTCTTAAAGGCCCCTCGAATTGCAAGATATTACCCTACTTAGCAATTAATGATCGACCAAAAGGGGTCTATCTTCTCGAGATTTCAGGGCGTCAAATACTAGCACAGACCTTAGTGGCGAGAAATGCAAAATTCTGAAGTGGACCGGCTCAATCTCGATCTCTTTGTTGTCTAGGTGTAGATGTGAAGCATGGCCTTTGTGGTCTTTCTGATGATAATCAATGGGTTTGTTCTAAAAAATGAGAATATTTTCTGAAGAATGTGAATATATTTTTAAACGGCTGTGAACATTTTCTTCAGTTTTGAACATTCTTTTTGAAAATATGAACATTTTCTTAAAGCCCCAAAGAATTTTTGAAATTTTGAGAAGATTTTCGAATAGTATATTGGAAACAAATATTGAAAAAAAATGAAAAACAAAGAAAAAGGGGAAGAATAAAAACAAAAATAAAGTTAGGAAAAAGCGGTAGAAATAGCAGTCATGTTGTACATTACCTGCTAAATGGGTCAACCAATTCCGTGGCTCGTGGGGTGGTCTTGTGCCATTTCTTGGCACTTTGTTGCAAAGATCGACAAATAGGGAACCCGCATATACTGAGTCAAACTAATTGCTTGGTTGTCCATATGATTTATTACTCAACTAGGGTTAGTTCAAAACCGCGACATTTATTTAGGATTAGAGGTAGTATTATTTTGGAGGCCCGTTTCTTAAAGGCCCCCTAAATTGCAAGATATGGCCCTCGTATTTTAAATTAGCTTACCAAAACAAAGTGGAAAATTAATGTTTCCTATTTAGATACATTGATGGAGGCATATCTCCTCTGATTTCTAAAATAAATACTAAATTCTTGCGTGCTTCGAAACATATTTAGTTGTATATATTTCCCTACATAGCAATTAATGATTGAACAAAGGAGTCGATCTTCTCAAAATTTTGGGATTTCAAATACTATCACAGATCTTAATGGCGAGAGATGCAAGAGTTCTGAAGTGGACTGATTTGATCTTGATCTCTATCTTGTCTATGTGGGGTGATTGCATATTCACCATTGTAAGATGTGAAGCATGATTTGATCACTACTGTAGCGATGAGAGGATGGGTTGTTTTTAAATATGAGAACATTTTTAAAAAATATGAATATTTTTAAATGTCTATGAACATTGTTTTTAAAAGTGTGACCATTGTTTAAAGTTCCAAAAAAAGTTAGGAATATTTATTTTGAGAAAATGGGTACAATTTTGCCAAATAGAAGAGAAGGGAAAGAAAAAAGTAAAAAAAAAACAAGTCAAGGGTAACCGGGCGAAAAAATAACACGAAAAAACTAGGCATTTAACCTTGTGAATGGTTCCCACATCCGGTTAAAAACTTAAAATAGGGAATCATGGAGTGCATTACTAAATGGGATGGCCCACTCTATCCCTCACTGATGTGGTCCTGGAAGATTGCCCGACGCTTCGTCACAAAGAGCCACAAATAGAAAATCATCATACAATTGAGTGAAATAATTGCTTGGTTATCCCTATTTATATATTTATTTTGAAGGCCATTTATTAAAGGCATGTTTATTTATTTATTTATCCTAAATATCACCCTCGTACACTAGCTTTCCAAAACAAAGTCAAAAAATATATTTTTTGTTTCGATGCATTGTGCAGGCAAATCTCCTTTGATTTTTCAAACAAATACTAAGATCTTACGTGATTTGAACCATATTTAGTTGTATATTTCTCGATTTAGCAATTAATAGTCGGCCCAACCAAAGGGGATTTCAGGACGTCAAATACTACCACAGACCATAATGTCGAGCCATGCAAGAATACCGACTACGTGAAATAGACCGATTCGATCTCGTTCCTTTTATTATCTAGGGTGGTGATCGCATATCCAAAGCAAATACCAAGAACTTAGCGATTTGAAGCATGCATAGTCGTATGTCTCCCTACTTAGCAATTACTCCCTCCGTAAACTAATATACGAGCATTTAAAACACTATTTTAGTAATTTAAATGCTATTACATTGGTTTACAAGGAAGTATAATTAATAACAATCGAACAGAAGGAGTCTGTCTTGTCAAGTTTTCGTAATGTCAAGAAGTGCTACGTACCACAGCCCACGGGTATTGGTGTAGACAATTGCAAAAGTAGTGAATGTGTGAAGTGGACTGGTTCGATCTCGACCTCTCTGTTGTGTTTTTCTAGCAACACCTCTTTGTTACGTAGGGTAAGGGGTGATTGTATGTATGTATATTAGCGTCGCAATTTTCTTTTTCTTTTTCTTTTTTGAGACAAATTTGCTGTTGCAAGCTTATCCAACTTGTTTTTGTACGAGTGACCAACAATATCGCGCGTCGTCGATCCTCGAAAAGAAAAAAGTGCTGCGTGTTGTCGTGTCGCAGTGGTAGCACGGCGCCAAGTGTGTCGTCGCCCTGCGGCAGCTTCCCTTTTTTGACATCCGACGCGGCGACGTCGTGGGTGGTCGCTGCGGAATCGAACCACCGCCCCGGCACGTACGTGTTTACGACCGTACGTACTCAGTTACTACTCACGTACGAGTACGTGGTAGTAGTACCTGCCTTTTCCTCTGATCGCTTCCTTGATCAATCATCGTCCCCCTCCTCCGTCGTGGCACTTTGGCACCATTCTTTCTTCAGGTCAACTGCACGGGCGGGGGCCACCTTTGCCGATCGTTCAGTCGTCGCCGATACATTCATTGGTCGTGGACATGCTTGTGCGGATGAAAGGAGGAGGCAAAGATTTTGAACAGTTGAAGAAGAACCGACCGGAGCCGGCGCCCGACCCGGCCCGGCCCGGCGGGAGGACCAGGTCCAGGGACACGAAACAGGGCGCCGCGCTGCCAGAAGCCCAAGGCGGCGCTCTCTCCCACCGTCCCTGTGCTGTGCGTCTGCGTCCCTATCCCCAGCGAGCTCTCGCCGTCACGGGCGTCGCCGCATCGGCACGCCAGCAGCCAGCTTCTTCCGTCCGTTTGGTGGTGGATGACGGACACGCCTTTTCCGTCGGCGGTGTCATGTCGCCGCCGCGTGCGCAGCCCACGGTCTTTCCCGATGATAACTGACGCGGGCCGTCACGCAGATCAGTGGGCGGGACTACAAAACCGAGGAACCAAGGCGCGGGTCCTGTCAGGAGAATGGCCAGAGTGCCCCTCGCTTCGCGGCCGTAAACAAAGCACGAGGCTCAAACCTGTGGCCTCAAACCTTCCACGCGCAACTCCAAACTAGCGGGATAAGCTGATAATGTTAAACAAATACTCCTACGTAATAATAAAGCATTGACATATTTTTTTTAAAGTACAAAAGACTTGCCGCATTCATCAATTAAGAAAGAGTTAAAAACACTATTTTAGCGACCTAGTGCAAGTGACATGTCTCAAAAATGGGAAATGTCATTTGGTTCCGGGGTGTATATACACCTGATTTGAGATTTGTTTTTTAATAAAAAATTTAAAAGTCAAAAAGTTTAGAAACTTTTTATAATAAACTTATTTTTCTTTTGCACTACCACATAATTTTTAATGAATACAAATTATTTTTGACTTCAAAAAAAAACTTGTATTTGCTATTATAGATCACTATTCACATTATTTTAATCAAAAAACTATTTTTTTGAAAACGTCAATTGTTTTCCCTTTTGTAGATTTCTTTTACAAATATAATAAAAGGTTGAGTTTATTTCAAAAATATTTAAGTTTTTTTTATTTAATTACTAATTTGCTTCTTCATATAGGGTGTATATACACCCATAGACCAACGTTTTATGTCCATCACATAAAAGTCTACTCTTTCGAAATGATATTACAAAAATGAGTTGTACCCGGAAGCCCCCAATTCTTCGCCTCGCATCGAATCTTAGAAATGGTGTTGGTCGGTGGTGCAAACTTCTTGTTGAAGATCCTCGTAATGCGCTCGTTCGAAAGCTCCCCTCGCCACGAGCATGGCAAGCGAAGCCATGGTCTTCCAGCAGCCAAGCTCATCGTGAACAATGGCAAACAACCACGATTTGACGTCGTGAAAGCGTTGCCGTACCCATGTAGTTGTAGCCAATCAAACATAATAAGCGTTGCGGAATGGGCGGTCGATGGCGTTGTCCACGTTATCAGCGATTTTATGGTACGAAATGGAAAAATTGTTTCCATCACTGGGGTGATCCACCAGTCGTTTTTATTGTGTCGGACCGCGTCTACCCTAGATAACACCTCTCGAGGTAAATTTCTTTCTTTATCTTCACAGCGAAGGCATCCCACGCAGGTGACCTCCCTCTATCTCTCTCGTTTCCTCTCCCATCTGACCTGCCGCTACGAGCGTCGCCCGTGGGAAAGGACCACGCGTTGAAGAGTGTCTCCCTGTGCCGCGGGGACGACGAGCCCATGGAGAAGCACCACCGTTCGGTCACCCAGGTATATGGTCGTCTTCCACGCCCATCTGTTGCTCCCAACTCCTGTCATCCCATGGCCTGCACCGCTGCTGGTTGGCTGCTCCCACCTGCTGATACTACTCCGATACCTTGGGTATTCAGGTGATTTGTGTCATCCCTACCTTGTGCTTGTTGTGTTTGATAAAATGTCCATGAACTAGTGGGTTGTTGATCTTGTGTTTCTTCTCCTCCTCTCCATGATTTGCAGTTTGTGTCCCCACATCTATGCAACCTTTCCTAAATGGGCTCAAGAGCTAGGACTGCTGAGTTAGTAATCAATCTCATGGCATGTCTGTCGACGGAAAAAGGGTTTCCTCCATTTTGTATTACAATACAAAGCAACCAACCAGAACATCCAACGATAGGTGTTGGAGCAGAAACAGCACAAACACGTCAAAAAAAATAAAAAAAAATATATAAAAGACACAAATGCCGACACTGGTGGATCGACAAAAAATGCAAAATACTCGCGACCGCTGCGCCCATCAAGAGTCTCCCACCAAGCTCCACGACTATCAAGCGCCGGTACCCATCAACACCTCCAAGAAGGGCTGTGACGATGACGACGTTGTTGCCAAGGGTTTCCCCTGGTACGCGACGAGACGCAAGGAAGGATAGCCCCGACGCCCTACAGGAAGGTTCGGCGACACCCAAAGGCGTCACCGCGTTAGTGTCGGCCGGGCCGACAGGGGTTTCCCCCGATCCCAACCTTCACCTCGAACGTTCCGGAGCCTGCCATCAAACCGACCTCCACCCTGCACCAACACGATCTTAAGGCCCCCGCGCCGTCTCATCACGACACCGTAATGAGAGACCCGCATAGCGATGAAGAGGAGCCGGGACTAGGAGCAGCCTCACCGACGGCACGCGTGAGGGCTGAACCTCCACCGTCAACGACGGTAGCCGACCGGATGCAATAGCAGGAGCACACCAGACACAAAGGCCCGGCCGGGACCCCTCCTGTAAAGCTCTCGCCATAGCGCTGCAACAGGCACGTCGCCGGCGACGTCGCCCCCCGTCCAAGTTGCTCCTCCTCACCGCCACGCGGAAGACAACGTAGCCACGCCGCATGCCTGCCCGCTAGGACCCAGATAGGCCCGCAGGGCCCAGATCTGGACCGGGTGCGCGCCGCCGGCCACCCCGCACCACCACGCCACCCTGCCGGCCAGAAGGGAAGGCCCGTCGCCGCCGGCACCACCCGGACCAGTGCCGGGGGCGCCCGTCGACGGCGGGGGGGGGGGGGGAGATGTGGGGAAGAGGACGCCCGCGGGTGAGAAAACTCGAACGTCGCCCCGCCCACCTCCCGAGGAGGCAATGCGAGGGCGAATCCGGGAGGGAGGGAGGAGGGGACGGGTCGGAGGAGCCCGGTCGGCGGCCGGCGGCGGCGACGAGAGGGGGAAGGGAACCCGAGAAAGAGAGAGAGAGAGAGAGAGAGAGAGAGAGAGAGAGAGAGAGATGGCATGTCTGTTGTGCCACAGAAGTTGCTTAAACTGATAGGTAATAGCAACAAAATAGTTCATTTGAATGATCTATTTGCAGGAGGCATCTTTTGCAGTTTTCTTTTGAATAAAAGCCCCCTCCACTTTTTATTAATGAAGCACAAGTCAAGCCAGTTATAGTCACATCATCCAGCACGAAACACAAAAGAGAGGAGAAAAAACAAACGATAGTCTTGCCAAAGTCGCAACCGCTAAATAAAACAGAACATGTAAATGAATCACAAACTACTCCAAGTTCAGCTCCTCCAAGCGATGTGCAGAAGTTCCTCTCTGTACTTGTCAAGCTTAGTGACGAATTGGCGCATCACTTCCCCCTGTGTGGCGTCGTAGAGTACAACCCATTGCCGAAGAAAACTTCAAAGTTTCACAAGAACGTAGTCCAGACTTTTCCAAGATCGACCTTGGAAACAAAATTCATTTCTTAGTCTCCAAATACTCTATAAGGAGGCATCAGCAATCAGGTTCTCGACTGGCATTTTCTAATGAATCAGCCACAAGGCACAAATATCTTTAAAACAAGACATAATTGGCATCTGAAAGGACTCAACAAAAAGTATCCAAATGCATTTAGCCACTATGCAATCAAAAAATATGTTGTACAAATTCCAATTCATTACACAATAAGCAAGAAGGATCATCAACATTTTTCTGCTTAGCTAAGTTATCTCTGGTTAAGACTTTGTTATAAACACTTAGCCAAAGAAATACATGGATATTTTGTAGGCATAGAATTTTCCATAATTTGTCACCTTTGGCAGAAGCCACCCCACCAAAGTTAATAGTACTATGAATGGACTTAACGCAGTACACCCCCTTGGATTCCAACATCCATATTGGAACACGAGGGGAATCAGATAATGGAGTTCTTTGAATAATATCATGTAATTGATTCCATTTATCCACCCCTCTACTATCAACACACCTTCTAAAGGAGAGCTTAAGATCTACACCATCCTAAACCTGAGAGACAGTGCACTCAGGTTGGTTGCATATGTAGAACAACTCCCAGAATTGAACCTTGATGACCCACAAGTATAGGGATCAATCGTAGTCCTTTCGATAAGTAAGAGTGTCGAACCCAACGAGGAGAAGAAGGCTCTGATAAACGGTTTTCAGCAAGGTAATAACTGCAAGCACTGAAAGTAGCGGTAACAAGTGATGGTGTAGTGAGGTGAAACGTAGCAAGCGAAAAATAACAAGTAACAGGTAGTAGCAACGGTGCAGCAAAGTGGCCCAATCCCTTTTGTAGTAAGGGACAAGCCTGAACAAAGTCTTATAAGAGGAAAAACGCTCCCGAGGACACATGGGAATTTCTGTCATACTAGTTTCATCATGTTCATATGATTCGCGTTCATTACTTTGATAGTTTGATATGTGGGTGGACCGGCGCTTGGGTACTGCCCTTACTTGGACAAGCATACCACTTATGACTAACCCCTCTCGCAAGCATCCACAACTACGAAAGAAGAATTAAGACAACGTCTAACCATAGCATTAAACTAGTGGATCCAAGTCAGCCCCTTACGAAGCAACGCATAGACTGGGGTTTAAGCTTCTGTCACTCTAGCAACCCATCATCTACTTACTACTCCCAAGTGCCTTCCTATAGGCCCAAAGATGGTGAAGTGTTATGTAGTCGACGTTCACATAACACCACTAGAGGAAAAGACAACATACAACATATCAAAATACCGAACGAATACCAAATTCACATGAATATTATCAGCATGACTTATCCCATGTCCTCAGGAACAAAAGTAACTACTCACAAAGCACAATCATAATCATGATCAGAGGTGTAATGAGTAGCATCAAGGATCTGAACATAAACTCTTCCACCAAGTAATCCAACTAGCATCAACTACAAAGAGTAATCAACACTACTAGCAACCTTACAAGTACCAATCGGAGTCGCGAGACGGAGATTGGTTATAAGAGATGAACTAGGGTTTGGAGAGGAGATGGTGCCGATGAAGATGTTGATGGAGATGACTCCCCTCCGACGAGAGGAGTGTTGGTGATGACGATGGCGACGATTTCCCCCTCCGGGAGGGAAGTTTCCCCGACAGGATCGTCCTGTCGGAGCTCTAGATTGGTTCTGCTCAAGTTCCGCCTCATGGCGGCAGAGAATCCACGAAAAAGCTCCACCCTGATTTTTTTCTCGGACGAAACCCTTCATATAGCAAAAGAGGGGGGCTAGTGGGCCACCAGGGTGCCCACAAGCCGTGTTGCCGCGACCAGGGGGTAGGCCGCGACAACCAGGCTTGTGGTCCCCTAACAGTTCCCCTCTAACACTTCTTTCGCCCAGTATTTTTTATATGTTCCTAAAAAAATCCACGTTGATTTTGAGGGCATTTGGAGTTGCGCAGAATAGAGGACTCAGACTTGCTCCTTTTCTAGTCCAGAATTCCAGCTGCCGGTATTCGCTCTCTTCAAATAAACCTTGCAAAATAAGAGAGAAAAGGCATAAGTATGGTACCACAAAGTATAATAACAGTCCATAAAGCGATAAATATCAACATGAAAGCATGATGCAAAATAGAGTATCAAACCTTCAGGGAACATCCCCCCACCCACAAATCATGTCAAAACTTGATACTCCTACCATTACCAATTTTCCACCTGTAGAACGTCTTGGAGGCAGAGCCCATGTTACACTCTTCCAAAAGGAAGATCCATTATGAGATTTAGACCAAAGTACATTGAGAGATTCAATGTTATACTTGAAAGAAATGATATCTTTCCGGTCTTTTTTCTGATTATCAAAAAATCTCTTCCCCCGGGAGGCCAATAAGGCCATATTAAACTCTTTCAGGTTAGGTATCCCTAAACCCCCAAAGGATTTCTTCCTGGTAATCAGCCCCCAATTAGCAAGGTGATATTTGTTTTGGTCTCCTATATTCCCCAAGAAAAAATGAGTCATTTGCGAATTAATGGCCTCAATAGCCCAATTTGGAAACTTAATTACCGCCATAAGATAAGTAGGAATACTGACGATGCATGCACAAAGAAGAATCAATTTCCCTCTGTAAGTAAGATGTCAACCTAACCAACCAAAAATACATCTGATGATCATGTCAATGATTGGTTGAAGGTCTTCCCTGCGCAGTTTCTCATAGTGCAGAGGAACACCCAAGTATTTAATAGGGAAATACCCAACCTTACAACTAAAAATTTGGGCAAAAGATGTAGCCATCTCATCCACAATATTAATAGTCAAAAGATCACTCTTATGAAAATTAATTTTCATCCCAGATAAATTTTCAAAGCAAGAAAGGATCCATTTAAAATTTCTCGCTTCCTCCCAAGGGTTTTCTAGGAAAAGCAAAGTATCATCAGCATATTGTAAGCTGGTGATCCCTCCTTTTTATCACATGAGGCAGAAGCCCCGAAATGAGGTTCTGTTGAGTTGCTTTAACTAACATTTTAGAGAAAACATCAGCCACAAGATTAAAAAGGATGGGAGAAATCGGGTCCCCTTGTTTAAGGCCTTTGCCACCAACAAAGTAGGGGCCAGTCACATGATCCACGAGATCCATTTGGCCCCAAAGCCCCTTGACTCCAACATCTCAAAGAGAAATTCCCAGCTGACTCTATCGCAGGCTTTCTCGTAGTCTAATTTGAGCACAAGCCCCTGAGTTTTGGATCATTTGACTTCATGAATTACTTCATGAGCCAACACCACACTCTCAAGAATAAATCTTTCTTTCGTGGAAGCAGTTTGGTTGGGAGAAATTTGTCTATCCCCAATAAGGGACAGTCTAGTAGTCAAAGCTTTACTTAGAATCTTAACTGCACAGTTTCCAACGCTAATAGGTCTGAATTTCTTCATATCCTTGTCATTAGCTTCTTTAGGAATTAGAACAATTATGGCAAAGTTTAACTTATAGATGTCGATCTTCCCTTCTTCAAAGTCTTTCAATGATTAAGTTTACTTCCAGCCCTGCGCGACATGTACGCAACCTTTTCTTGATGGACCCAAGTGTTAATACTGACGTGTTAAGATTTTTTGTGAAAACAAGTTAGGTTACTAACTAATGGATGCATACTATCTTTCTCTCCCTCATGAAACCGTGTGTTATGTATTTTTCATTGGGATTTCAGTTATGACTGCTGCACTTCAGACTTCAGAGATCCTAAGCTTTGATTGATATTCAATGTGTTCTTTTGTACTTGTTAAATTTGATAGTTCTGATTGAGTGCAAGATGAATAGCAATGCTTGTGAGTGTGCAAAAGATTACCAACTTAAATGATTTATTTAAAATTATTGTTGCTGCAAAGGTATAACTTGGCTGGAGCCATGGTAAAGAGAGTGTTCAATTGAGAAAACTTGGTAAGCATTTCCCTGTTTTACTAAGCATTCATCCTATAACTTGGTGAATAAATATTGGAATGCAATGGACTTTGTGAAGTTGCACTTTGCATTGTTGCCTTTATGTTAGAAAATTGACCTTTAGGATTGCATTTTAAAGAAAAGTAAATCACTAAAGATTATCTATCTTGGCCTTTTAGTTCATAAGGTATTTTTTTATCATCCAAGCACACACATTCAAGGGCTCATATTATTCCAACCCAATTTTTCATGTCCGTACTACTAATGATGTCATTCTATGTAGTTATAGCAAATCTAACATCAAAATATCACTTCCATTTAATGATAATATTTAGTTTTATGAGAATGCTCCAATCTAATATATTGGTGAGATGTGAGTTTATATTATAATAAAAAAAAGCGAGATGAAACACGGATTAGCCCATGGACAATATATAATGAAAGAGCTCATCTCAAAGATATATCACAAAAAAATTCTAACCGTGGATAGCTTTGGCTCGTCTTTGCACGCGGTGAGGATGGAGGTGGCTCGGCGTGGTGTTGGTGTGCTTGTTGCGTCGGGGATTCGTGGGCCAGTGGTGGCGCCTGGGTGGGGTTGTGGTAGTGCTGCTCAAGCTCAAGACGAAGGCTTGGCCGGTGACGGCCGATAGCGGTGGCGCTTGTGGGCATCGTTATCCTTTGTGAAGACGATGTCTGGGCCCTCAACGCTTCCTCAACTCTTGGGCAAGATCATCGGGCAAAGTCTAGATCTGTATGGATTGGACATCGGCGTCGTCTCCATCGCCGTGATCCCGCTGTGGGGCATCGTCTTGAAGAACCTAGTCCCGTTGGTGTTACTTGCAGGCTGGACGTGCACAACATCATGGCTGGCAGGTGTGCGATCGGCGGTGTGTGTGGTTGGTGTTGCGACTTGTATGTCGATGATGATGGTGAAGAGATGTGCAGGATCATGGCATGCCTTCGTCGTCAACAGCCGGCTGGCCCATTAGTGCGAAGTCGGAGTTGCGACACTGCGGGGCTCCGTGACGGCAACGATGCCAAGCGATTGG
Organism: Hordeum vulgare subsp. vulgare; assembly: GCF_904849725.1. Lineage (NCBI taxonomy): Eukaryota > Viridiplantae > Streptophyta > Magnoliopsida > Poales > Poaceae > Hordeum > Hordeum vulgare. Next base: position 493,419,671 of record NC_058518.1, on the reverse strand, counting down.
CCGCTCGAACTCTGTAGGTGTGAGACGTGCTCCTTTTTCCGTGTGAGGCTCGTCGTTAAAGTCGGAGTTGTCTGTTCCTCGACATCGACGGCTGGTTGCTTGACTTTGGCCGATAGGGTTCTCGTGCCTCGTTTGTTCGGAAGAGTCTTGAGGAGTCGTTTGCGTCGGAGTCGAAGCCGTCTTGTGAGGAAAGGTGATGCCAATGACACTTTAGGCAGTCTTGATGGTGTCTTTTTATCGGCGATGTGTTGTGTCTTATAAGTGTCATGTAGGTCGGAGTGCCTTCTTTGTGGGCGCGTTGTAATAACTTTTGCTCGGCTTTTTGCTAATTAATCAAATTTTTTTAATGAACATCCTTAGGGCCGAGTTTAAAAAACCCCGAATGGTGGTCGGCCGAGACGTGCCAGTGTGCCACTGCGACTTTTTGAAACAAACACTGCAACTGCTTTATGTTTCCTGGAGTCTAGTTGAATTCGTGAGGGTTTCCAGCTGCTGACTAGCCTCCTTGGATCTTGCATGATCATAGCCCTGTTTGGATCCATGGGCTAGAGTTAGTTTGAACTAGTTTGAGTTCAACTAGTCCTAAAGTATCCAAACATAAGGGTTAGATTGGAGCTAGTTCCATCTAACCCATCCAAAAAAACTATCCCACCCAACAGGTGCTAATTGGAGCTAGTTCTCATGGGGTTCATTAAAAAAATATTTTTCTCTCTCTCTCTCCTACCAGCCAAGAGATGATAATTGGAGCTAATACTCATGGGGTCCATTAAAAAATCATTTTTCTCTTTCCATAAAATGCATTTATTGTCAATCTAATCCTTTCATCCAACACCACTTTGACTAGAGTTAGTTTAGGAATTAGTCATGAGCTAGAAACTAACTCTAACTTCTAGCTAAGTTAGAGTATCCAAACAGGGCCCATGATCGTGTGGGCTGGTCTCGGCCGTCGTGCCTCCAGCTTGTGATAGCAGTAGTAGTTCTTTTGATTTCCGTTGGTGGTTGTAATTCAGTCCATTTTTTTTTGCCAAACCCCCCTCCATTTTTTGATAACAACACTGTAGTACAAGTGGTAATCCGTTCGGAAACCGGAGCCAACACCCAACAGCCAAACGAAAGGTGTCTGGCAAGGGCCACGGCATGAGCAGTCAACGAGGCACGTGTGGCGGCGTGGTCGTTGAGGATCCACCACAGCGTGCATGTAGCACTACGTACAGGCGATCGGAGATGGAGCCCAGGTTTCCGACGACGGCGTCCACTGGCTGGCCGACGCTCTCCACCGGGCGCGGCACGGCAGGTTCACGCAGCGGAGAGAATCTTCGGTGCGGTGCGGTGCGGCCGGACGCGACAGCGCCACGCCGCGCGCACATCGCACCTCCCCTGCCGCGTACGTACGCAGCACGCATGCGCCTTTTCCGCTGATATTTCTTTACTCTCCTCCGCTTTGGCCAGCAGTTTCTCCGGTCAAATGCACGGCGCCCGGCTCGTTGTTCCCCAACCAAATCCCATCTCCGAGCAGCAGCCACCACTTGCTTTTCCGATCCTCCGGCCATCGTCGCCGTCACCCCATCGGCCGATGATCGGAGCTCGACCTGACCTGACCTGACCAGGAGACCTCTAGGGGATACAACAGAGCGGTACCCGGTACAGACGCGTGGCTAAGCCACTGGCGCGCGGGCCCGGGGCCAGAAACCCAAGGCGGCGCTGCATGGACGCGCGCCCTGCACCCCTGTCGTGCGGGGCCCGCCCCCCTCGTCCTCTCGCCGTCACGGACGTCGCCACATCGGCACGCCAGCCTCACACCCTTGGTTTGGTTTGGTGGATATACCCCTACTGCTAATAACAGATTGGCCCCGCCGCCCAGTCGCCCTTCCCGTCGGCGACAGCATTTTCTAAGCGGGACGACGACAAGTAGGCCATGCCGTACTCTCCCGCGGCCCCACGCGTCAGCGAGCGCGTACGCAAGTAGGGCCGTGGCGTGCCGCGGTCCCACGGATCAGTGATGTATACGTACGTCCGCGCGCGTCCAGGGTTGGAGCATATGACCGGACTGCCCCCGCGCACCGCACCACAACCACGACGTCCTCGCTTTTGCGTTGCGCTCCGGCCGTAACAAAAACAAACGCGAGCGAGACCCCTGCCTGCCTCAAGACCTCCTCCGCCCCGCCTCCCACCCCTCCCCTCGTCCACGCCGAGGGAGCCGTCGGGCATGGCGGCGACGGCAGATCCGCGGGCGAAGCCGCCGGTCGCGCCCTCCACGCACCACCTAGAGCCGTGGGCGCGCCCGCAGCAGCCGCCTCGACCCCACCGCGTGCCCGCTGTCGAGTCGCCCTCGGGGGCAGCGTCGGGCGGCCGCGATCGCCGCCGCCCGTCGTCCGAGTCCCACCGCAGGGACGCCGCCGGCGACGACGACGACGACGGGATCGAGGGGCTCCGGGTCAAGCTCATGGGCCACCTGCGCGACGCGGCCGACCGGCTTCGCGTGCCCAAGAAAAGTCCTCCCCTGCCCCCACCGCCGAAGGCGAAGGAGCCCGAGCCAGACCGCATGGCGCCGCCGCCGGAGCAGCAGCCGCCGCAGGAGAACGTGGCGGACAAGCCGTGGAAGCTACGGGAGCGCACGCGGCGGCGGCCGGCCGCGCTGTCGTCGTCATGGCCGGCGGCGCCGCCACCGCCGTCGAGGCGGCGCAAGCGGGCCCCGTTCTCCGTTGCCCTGTCGACGGAGGAGATCGAGGAGGACATCTACGCGCTGACGGGCGGCCGGCCGCGGCGGCGGCCGAGGAAGCGGCCGCGCGCCGTACAGCGGCAGCTCGATGTAAGCGCGAATTCCCCACACTGCCCCTGCCTTTTCCCAACCATTTAGTAGTACCAACGCACCGATTTACCGAACTGCCCCTTGGCTCCATCCCATCGATACGCTTTATGCGCTCACTTAACGTAGCAGCGTAAGCACCAGTATAGTAATCCCAGCATGATTGTTGTGTGCAAGAATGGTACACACACTCATCCCCCGGTCCCTAACTAACAAGAGCCGGCACCAACGTGTGTCGTTTCTCTCTGTGCAGTCGCTCTTCCCCGGGCTCTGGCTGGCCGAGGTCACCGCCGACGACTACAAGGTGCCCGACGACGAGTAAGCCGACGGCGACGTGCCGGCGGGTTCCGAGGAAGCTCGGAGCGTCACCTCCCCGCGTCGCAGGACAAGGTAGCCCGAAGAACTTATAGTAACTCGTAAGCTAGGCGTAGACGCGTGGTCGGTCGCGCGCGTCGAGCGAGCCGGTCATGTATTGTACTCGTGTTCACCAGTTAAGTTTACATTACTAGAGTAGGAAAAAAAAACTCTAGCTGCCGACTTTCCTTGTCACATGCTGTTTCTGCTTCGCCGTCTGTACAGTCGCGTGGTCGTACAATCTACTGCACTGCTAGCAGTACTTGCCAATTTATACGACTACTTAATTTTTTTGAACCTCGCCTGCCATCCTAGTTGTAGTACGTACTACTCGGTCAGTCTTGGCTTGGGTGGTGGTGGTGGTGGTGCATGTGGCTGTGCGCGGCAGCACGAGTCGCGCCTCCGCTTTCCGTGCTCGGGGCCAGGCTCAGGTCAGGTCCCGATCCGGTCTTCGTTCCCTTTGCGTCTTCTCTCGTGGGTGGCAACCCGGCCGGGGCGGGCGATTTGGATTCTCTCCTTGGTTCTCTGGGTAGGGAGGGGTGGAGCCCTCGTGCTATCCGCTGCTGGGCCCGGGCCGACGCGGGGCACGGTATGATTGCAGCAGGAGATGCCAGTTTGCTTGCTCGCTCGACCCCTCCAACGAGGAGGAGGCACGCTAGCTTTTCGCGTCGTCTTTCCTTCCTTCTCCCAATCACCAACCTAGCGCTAATGGCTAGTGCTAGCACAAGGAGAGAAAGCGGGGGATTAATCAAGTGAGGTGGTACACAGGTGCAGCTAGCACGTAGTACGGGTTTGCATGGACGGAAATGCCTCGTCAACCTGGCTCGCACGTAGTAGGAAGTGATAAATTCTGCTGCCGGGACATTTTCCTTGGCCACGTCCAAGGAAAACGCGTGTACCTCATCGTTCCTGGGAGGCCGTGCGTGTCGCGATACATGTATACTACTCCTACGTATACACGGTTTGCTCCGGGTCCGTGAGCCCGGACGCGCACCGGGCGGTCGGGTTGGCCGGCCATGTGTCGCGCATTAAAAAAGGGCGATCTTCTTTTCAGCGGGGAGTTTAAGGGCAAATCACGAACCAGCCACTTGTGCACGACAGTTCCTGGCCCCACCTGTCAGGTTCCCGCCGGTAGCCAGCGCAGGTGAGGGGATAGATAGGAGGAGATACGTACGGGCCAGGCAGCAGATCGGCCTGGTACGTCTTCCCTTCATGGCCGGCCTGCCTGGCTGCCACATTGAAAACCCGGTCCCACCTGTCGGTGACGCTAGGCGCTAACCCGCTTCACGTGAGCTGAATGATAATGAGCGTACGTAACGGGCTAGGCGGGCCCACCCGAGTGCCCGACCCAAGGAGAGAGCGTCCGTGCCATGCAGTTCAAATCCTCGTGGGTTAGTTTGTGGCTCTGCTTCGCACGGGACGCCTCGACGGTGGCTGGTCCGTTGATAGGAGATCGAACGGTCAAGACGTGCGCACGACGACGTGGTTTGCCGTGTTCCTGAGCTGGTTGATGATCACGATGGGCGTGTGCTGCACCGCTGGGCGACCTGGCTGGGAAGGAGAATTGCCGGGCAGATGCTTGATGTAAATCAACGCGTCATCCCACGTAGGTTACTCAAGTGTCCAGCCTATCTAAAAGGAAATGAAAGAAAGATTGGTGACGCATAACAAGATTGATTGTGTTCCGATGAATGAACCGCGTAAAACTCTTGTTCCACATAATATGGGATCACTGGTGGGCGGTAGCGGTACACCAGCAGACGGCACACGTGCGATTACTGGGTGGATCGATCATCCATCGCATGCAGATATGTGGGATGATTTGCAGAAGCACGCTTTACACGGGATTAGGGTGTGGCTAGGTCTCAGTCGATTGAGATTTAACCAAGTCTCAGTCAAGTGACATAACATACAAAACAGAAAAATAAAAAATTAAAAAGAAAACTTTGCATGGATTTTAATATAAGATTTTACAGATATAACATCGACTGAGACTTAGCAAGACTGCGGGATTAAGCGCCACCGGTGGCCGGGTTTTGTTAGAGTCTCGTCAACGGCCCTGCCGCCATGCATGCATGCATGCACGCACGCGACCGTCAAAACTAACCGCTCTCATGCGTACGGATTAGCTCCATCAGCTACTGCACCGGTCAACGTACAATCGTTAAGGAGGGCCAGAACCACTAAAATACATTTTTTTAGCATGTCTGTAGGGGTAAAGCGACGCTTTATTCAGCTAATACCATAATTTGTGGGATAACATTCTGATCATGGGATTGCATAAGCCACATACGGCGACACTTGCCTAAAGAAAGGGAACATCTAGCTAACTCATAAGCATCCTCGGTGACAAAACAACCTTCAAAATAAATTACAAGTAATACTAGTTGCTCTAGACTTGATCTCATCGATGATCATACCATGACGACCGCGACTACCATTTGCCAGATCATTGACTACCAGGCCTCTAGCGAACGGCCCAGCGCCAGAGCTTCACGACAAGCAATCGTCTCGAGTGTGGTGGGGTAATGATAACGAAAAATGACTAGAGACGAGCTGCCCAAATAATTATCATGGTAGTCACAACAAACAATAGTTTCAGCTTCTCTAGACATCGATACACCATCATCGACGTGAACTTTTGCAAAAACCATAGGTGGCGCCCAACGGCGGGTTCCTAGTCTAGCTCATATTGTCATCGTCCTTACACCTGTTGGTGGTTCCTTTAGTATTTCTAGCTCGGCAATGAACCGATTGGCAAAGGCATGAGTTGCTCTGGGGCTCCGAAATACCCCGTTGTCGATTGCATGCCTTCGAGCGAACCAAATCGCCCATAAAGTGATTGCTAGCTTCACAAAATCCTCATGCGATAATAAGATATGAAGTGAGAAAAACCATTATTTGGCACTAGACTCGGTTATTGCCATTTTTTGATCCGCGAGATCTTCATCTGTAAATGCCTAGACGCATCGAGACATTGTGTGCTCCAACACAGAGTGTCTCCAAGAGTCTTATGCCCCGCAAATATCGCAACAGCTAGTACGAGACATGTATCGATGGGCCCGAACATATTCAGTAAGGATTGAGTGCTTTGCTAATCGTCACAAGAACAACCTCATCCTCCCACGAACCCGAGTTTTCCATAGCTTCTACCACGAGTCCTCATCAATGGCACTCATGGAGGACCCCCGTTGTACCATCTAGCCACGCTCTCTTCTCTCTCTCGTGGAAACAACATTTTCTGGGCCAATCTTACAATGAATGTGCCATTTTTCTCAAAGATTACATGCCCAGCTATATGTTATATCAGTTGTGCTCAAAGGAATTCCCAAGATATGCGGTATAGTAATGTGTGACAGCCCGGTGCCGACGTTCCAGAAGATTCCCTTTCCTTTTCATTTTCGTCGTGTGTCTATTTTATTCTGTCGCATCATCATCGCATCATGCGCATCATCAGCATTGCATCGGCATCCCGTTGCCACTCGTTTTCAAAACTTGCATCCGTTGTAAGTTGCCGGTTCGCGTCGTTGCCCGTTCTGAGCCCGACCGCACACGCACGCGCCCGCGGCATCGTTCGAAACCCTGTTTTAAAAGTGTGTTGAAAACTTTATCTGATTGGGTTGAGATTTGACGTGCGGTTTTAATTAGTTATAGCTAGACTGCCTGTCGAATTTCGTCGCGATCGGAGTCCGTCTGGTACCCGAAAGGTCGACCGTAGCGGCACCGTATTCGGTCTACCGTCGGACGTCTCTCGGTGTTTTAAAATTCGTTGCCGCGCCGCCCGTTCTCCCTTTCGTCTCCGGGTGTCCTCTCTACACGGCCGCGTACCCATACCCGCGTTCGGAATCGTCCGAATCCGACCCCGCGGTTGGATCCAGAACGCGATTCCGGTTAACCCAGCCCCCCGTTTGTCTATATATACCCCACCATCACATTTAGACAGTCATCCCTAACCTGCCTCGTTTTCCGCGCCCGAAACCCTAGCCTCCCACCTGCTCTCTCTCTCCTCCCCCGCGCCTCCGGCCCGCCCGGCCGAGCCCATCCGGCGCACCGCCGCCAACCGCCGCCTCCCGTGCTCCCGTGCGCCCCGCGCCTCCTGCCCGCAGCGAGCCGGCGCTAGGAGCCGGCGCTACCCGAGCCTCCCGCCGCCGCCTCGGCCTCGCCCCTTGCCGCCGGAGCCCGCGCTCCACCGCTGGCCGCCGGCCTTCCCCTGCCCTGCCGCCTTGCCTCCTCGCCGGAACAAGCCGCCAGATGAGCCGAGCCCGCCGCGTCGGCTCCCGTCACCGCCCAGATCCGGTCCGCCAGCCCCGGATCCGCTTCCCCCTCGCCGTTCCCTGCCACTGGCCTGCGGGCTCGCTGCCGGCAGCCGCACGCCGGCAGGCCTCGCGCCGCCATGGCCAGATCCTCCCGCTCGAGGCGAGGAGAACGAGCCGCCAGCCTCCAGCGCTCCTGGGCCGCACCAACTGCCCGTCCCAGCAGCCGGCTCCCTCCCTCGGCCCAGCAGCCGGCTCCCTCGCCTTCGGCCCAACAGGAGAGCCGCAGCCTCCTCACCAGGCCGGTCCGAGCCGGCCCAAGGTGAGCTCCCCGTGGCCCTGTGTGTTTTTTTCCTTTTCTATTTCGGCTAGGTGCTAGATAGTGATCCATGCTGGTTTCGGCCCGGTTAGTTAATTAGGGATTTTTTTTTCGGAATTATTAAATTCCAAAAATAGTCGGTTATTAATACGTCCGTAGTTTTTAAACCGTTAGTCGGATCGAGGCGTGTTTTATATGGTTTTGGCGTAGAATTTCGCGTAGAATTCAATATCCAACTTGCATAATTGTTTGACGTCGTTTAGCGTACCTGGTGCCTAGAATAACGTGCTGTTTTTATAGGTTTCGTCCCGTAATTATTTCTCGTGCGTGTCCGGTTTGTCCGAATGCGTTAGATAAAATGTTCATGCTTTAGGTATCCATTTGCCATGTATTTTAGAGTGGCCACGCGTATTTTTTGCATGTAGGGATTTGCCGTGAGATTATTTCCCGTGCTTAGGACAATGTCTCCAATTTACGTGTGGTATTATTTTTTTTGTTGCGCAACCCACATATTTTATATGTTTTCGGGGTAGAAAAATTTCATGACTTTTTCTGTGCCATTAGTTTTAGCATTAGAGCAAGTTAGTTCGCGAGATATTTTGCTATGTTGTCCTTTTGATTAATTTGTAGGATTTATTCCGTGCGTTGTTTGACGGAGTTGTCAACTAGAGAGTTGATCTTGGATGTTTTGTTTATACCCTAGTATTTTTGATTGCAATAGAAATGCATGTTTAGGTGTGTTTTTCTTGCTCTCAAGTTGCTAGAAATAGTGCTGTTTTAGAGGAGCCGAAATATTTCTAAGTCTGGAATCTGCTATTATTTTGTTGTTGTCTTGTCTTGCTTGCATCTTGTGATCTGTAGCTCTTTTGAGGTTGGTCTAATGGAGTTAGTTGTACCCCTTGTGTTTCTCTAGCATGCTGTTAATTTTCGTGCCAATTGGAGACCTGTAGTTTAGGATTTTGCTGCTGTCAATATGCCTTCAGGCTGAAAACTGCACTTTCATGAGGTGTTATTTTTGCTAAGTCTGAAATAGTGTGTGAGATGCCATTTTGTGACTTCTTTCCCTAGTGTTCTTTGCTGCCATGCTAGTTGTTGTTAGTTGTTCGTGTTGGGGAACGTCGCACGGGAAACAAAAATTTTCCTACGCGCACGAAGACCTATCAAGGTGATGTCCATCTACGAGAGGGGATGAGTGATCTACGTACCCTTGTAGATCGTACAGCAGAAGCGTTAGAGAACGCGGTTGATGTAGTGGAACGTCCTCATGTCCCTCGATCCGCCCCGCGAACAATCCCGCGATCAGTCCCACGATCTATTACCGAACAGACGGCACCTCCGCGTTCAGCACACGTACAGCTCGACGATGATCTCGGCCTTCTTGATCCAGCAAGAGAGACGGAGAGGTAGAAGAGTTCTCCGGCAGCGTGACGGTGCTCCGGAGGTTGGTGATGACCTTGTCTCAGCAGGGCTCCGCCCGAGCTCCGCACAAACGCGATCTAGAGGAAAAACCGTGGAGGTATGTGGTCGGGCTGCCGTGGAAAAGTCGTCTCAAATCAGCCCTAAAACCTCCGTATAAACCTCAAGGCCTATGGGCTTCCCCGGGATGGGTTGCCCCCCGGTGAACTCCCGGAACCCATTCGTCATTCCCGGTACATTCCCGGTAACTCCGAAAACCTTCCGGTAATCAAATGAGGTCATCCTATATATCAGTCTTCGTTTCCGGACCATTCCGGAAACCCTCGTGACGTCCGTGATCTCATCCGGGACTCCGAACAACATTCGGTAACCAACCATATAACTCAAATACGCATAAAACAACGTCGAACCTTAAGTGTGCAGACCCTGCGGGTTCGAGAACTATGTAGACATGACCCGAGAGACTCCTCGGTCAATATCCAATAGCGGGACCTGGATGCCCATATTGGATCCTACATATTCTACGAAGATCTTATCGTTTGGACCTTATTGCCAAGGATTCATATAATCCCGTATGTCATTCCCTTTGTCCTTCGGTATGTTACTTGCCCGAGATTCGATCGTCAGTATCCGCATACCTATTTCAATCTCGTTTACCGGCAAGTCTCTTTACTCGTTCCGTAATACAAGATCCCGCAACTTACACTAAGTTACATTGCTTGCAAGGCTTGTGTGTGATGTTGTATTACCGAGTGGGCCCCGAGATACCTCTCCGTCACACGGAGTGACAAATCCCAGTCTTGATCCATACTAACTCAACTAACACCTTCGGAGATACCTGTAGAGCATCTTTATAGTCACCCAGTTACGTTGCGACGTTTGATACACACAAAGCATTCCTCCGGTGTCAGTGAGTTATATGATCTCATGGTCATAGGAATAAATACTTGACACGCAGAAAACAGTAGCAACAAAATGACACGATCAACATGCTACGTCTATTAGTTTGGGTCTAGTCCATCACGTGATTCTCCTAATGACGTGATCCAGTTATCAAGCAACAACACCTTGTTCATAATCAGAAGACACTGACTATCTTTGATCAACTGGCTAGCCAACTAGAGGCTTGCTAGGGACGGTGTTTTGTCTATGTATCCACACATGTAAATGAGTCTTCATTCAATACAATTATAGCATGGATAATAAACGATTATCTTGATACAAGAATTATAATAATAACTATATTTATTATTGCCTCTAGGGCATAATTCCAACAGTCTCCCACTTGCACTAGAGTCAATAATCTAGCCCTCACATCACCATGTGAATTACATTGTAATAAATCTAACACCCATACAGTTCTGGTGTTGATCATGTCTTGGCCGTGGAAGAGGTTTAGTCAGCGGGTCTGCTACATTCAGATCCGTGTGCACTTTGCATATATTCACGTCCTCTCCCTCGACATAGTCGCGGATGAGGTTGAAGCGTCGTTTGATGTGTCTGGTCTTCTTGCGAAACCGTGGTTCCTTTGCTAAGGCAATGGCACCAGTGTTGTCACAGAACAAGGTTATTGGATTCAGTGCGCTTGGCACCACTCCAAGATCCGTCATGAACTGCTTCATCCAGACACCCTCCTTAGCCGCCTCCGAGGCAGCCATGTACTCCGCTTCACATGTAGAATCTGCTACGACGCTTTGCTTGGAACTGCACCAGCTTACTGCACCCCCATTAAGAATAAATACGTATCCGGTTTGCGACTTAGAGCCGTCCGGATCTGTGTCAAAGCTTGCATCGACGTAACCTTTTACGGCGAGGTCTTCGTCACCTCCATACATGAGAAACATCTCCTTAGGCCTTTTCAGGTACTTCAGGATATTCTTGACCGCTGTCCAGTGATCCACTCCTGGATTACTCTGGAACCGACCTGCCATACTTATGGCCAGGCTAACGTCCGGTCTAGTGCACAGCATCGCATACATGATAGAACCTATGGCTGAAGCATAGGGGACGGAGCGCATATGCTCTCTATCTTCATCAGTTGCTGGGCACTGAGTCTTACTCAATCTCGTACCTTGTAGAACTGGCAAGAACCCTTTCTTGGACTGTTCCATTTTGAACCTCTTCAAAACATTATCAAGGTATGTGCTTTGTGAAAGTCCTATCAAGCGTTTTGATCTATCCCTATAGATCTTAATGCCTAGAATGTAAGCAGCTTCTCCTAGGTCCTTCATAGAGAAACTTTTATTCAAGTAATCCTTTATGCTCTCTAAAAACTCTACGTTGTTTCCAATCAGCAATATGTCATCCACATATAATATTAGAAACGCCACAGAGCTCCCACTCACTTTCTTGTAAATACAAGATTCTCCAACCACTTGTATAAACCTAAATGCTTTGATCACCTCATCAAAGCGTTTGTTCCAACTCCGAGATGCTTGCACCAGTCCATAAATGGATCGCTGGAGCTTGCACACTTTGTTAGCATTCTTAGGATCGACAAAACCTTCGGGCTGCATCATATACAACTCTTCCTTAAGGAAACCGTTAAGGAACGCCGTTTTGACATCCATCTGCCAGATTTCATAATCGAAAAATGCAGCTATTGCTAACATGATTCTGACGGACTTAAGCATCGCTACGGGTGAGAAAGTCTCATCGTAGTCAACTCCTTGAACTTGTGAAAAACCCTTTGCCACAAGTCGAGCTTTATAAACGGTCACATTACCGTCAGCGTCCGTCTTCCTCTTAAAGATCCATTTGTTCTGAATGGCCTTGCGGCCCTCAGGCAGTACCTCCAAAGTTCACACTTTGTTCTCATACATGGATCCTATCTCGGACTTCATGGCTTCCAGCCATTTGTTGGAATCTGGGCCCACCATTGCTTCTTCATAATTCGCAGGTTCATTGTTGTCTAACAACATGATTGATAAGACGGGATTACCGTACCACTCTGGAGCAGCACGTGGTCTCATCGACCTGCGTGGTTCGACAGAAACTTGAACTGGAGTTTCATGATCATCATCATTAACTTCCTCCTCAACCGGCGTCGCAATGACAGGGGTTTCCCCTTGCCCTGCGCCACCATCCAGAGGGATGAGAGGTTCGACAACCTCGTCAAGTTCTATCTTCCTCCCACTCAATTCCCTCGAGAGAAACTCCTTCTCGAGAAAAGCTCCGTTTTTAGCAACAAAAACTTTGCCCTCGGATTTGAGATAGAAGGTGTACCCAACTTTCTCTTTTGGGTAACCTATGAAGACGCACTTTTTCGCTTTGGGTTCCAGCTTTTTAGGCTGAAGCTTTTTGACATAAGCATCACATCCCCAAACTTTAAGAAATGACAACTTTGGCCTTTTGCCATACCACAGTTCGTATGGTGTCGTCTCAACGGATTTTGATGGTGCCCTATTTAAAGTGAATGCAGCTGTTTCTAATGCATAGCCCCAAAATGATAACGGCAAATCAGTAAGAGACATCATAGATCACACCATCTCTAATAGAGTACGATTACGACGTTCGGACACACCATTACGCTGTGGTGTTCCAGGCGGTGTTAACTGTGAAACAATTCCACATTGTCTTAAGTGAGCACCAAATTCGAAACTCAGATATTCACCCCCACGATCAGACCGTAGGAACTTGGTCTTCTTGTTACGATGATTTTCCACTTTACTCTGAAATTGCTTGAACTTTTCAAATGTTTCAGACTTGTGCTTCATCAAGTAGACATAACCATATCTACTTAAATCGTCAGTGAAGGTGAGAAAATAACGATATCCGCCGCGTGCCTCCACGCTCATCGGACCACACACATCGGTATGAATGATTTCCAACAAGTCACTTACACGCTCCATTGTTCCTGAGGACGGAGTCTTAGTCATCTTGCCCATGAGGCATGGTTCGCACGTGTCAAGTGAATCAAAGTCAAGTGACTCCAAAAGTCCATCAGCATGGAGTTTCTTCATGCGCTATACACCAATATGACCTAAGCGGCAGTGCCACAAAAATATGGCGCTATCATTGTTAACTCTAACCTTTTTGGTCTCAATGTTATGTATATGCGTATCGTTATCAAGATTCAATATGAACAATCCTCTCACATTCGGTGCATGACCATAAAGATGTTACTCATAGAAATAGAACAACCATTATTCTCTGACTTAAAAGAGTAACCGTCTCGCAATAAACAAGATCCAGATATAATGTTCATGCTCAACGCAGGCACTAAATAACAATGATTTAAGTTCATCACTAATCCTGATGGTAACTGAAGTGACACTGTGCCGACGGCGATTGCATCAACCTTGGAACCATTTCCTACGCGCATCGTCACTTCATCTTTCGCCAGCCTTCACCTATTCCGCAGTTCCTGTTTCGAGTTGCAAATATGAGCAACAGAACCGGTATCGAATACCCAGGCACTACTACGAGAGCCGGTTAAGTACACATCAATAACATGTATATCAAATATACCTGATTTTTCTTTGCCCGCCTTCTTATCTGCCAGATACTTGGGGCAATTGCGCTTCCAGTGACCCATACCCTTGCAATAGAAACACTCCGTTTCAGGCTTAGGTCCAGCTTTGGGTTTCTTCGTCGGATTGGCAACAGGCTCGCCGCTCTTCTTCGAATTGCCCTTCTTGCCTTTGCCGTTTCTCTTGAAACTAGTGGTCTTGCTCAGCATCAACACTTGATGCTCTTTACGGAGTTCAGACTCTGCGACTTTCAGCATCGCAAACAACTCGCCGGGAGACTTGTTCATCCCTTGCATGTTGTAGTTCAACACAAAGCCTTTATAGCTTGGCGGCAGTGATTGAAGGATTCTGTCAGTGATAGCTTCTTGTGGGAGTTCAATCCCCAGCTCAGCTAGACGGTTTGAGTACCCAGACATTTTGAGCACATGTTCACTGACAGATGAGTTTTCCTCCATCTTGCAAGCATAGAATTTATCGGAGGTCTCATACCTCTCGATCCGGGCGTTCTTCTGAAAGATAAACTCCAACTCCTGAAACATCTCAAATGCTCCATGACGCTCAAAGCGACGTTGAAGTCCCGGTTCTAAGCCATACAAGACTGCACATTGAACTATTGAGTAGTCCTCCTTACGTGATAACCAAGCGTTCTTAACATCCTGATTACCCGTAGCGGGTGGTTCATCTCCTAACGCAGCATTAAGGACATAATCCTTTTTCCCAGCTTGTAAGATTAGCTTAAGATTACGAGCCCAGTCTACAAAGTTGCTTCCATCATCTTTCAACTTAGCTTTCTCTAGGAACGTATTAAAATTCAGGATGACTGTCGCGTGAGCCATGATCTACAACACAAATATATTCAAAGTGGACTTAGACTATGTTCAAGATAATTATAGTTTAACTTAATCAAATTATTTGCTAAACTCCCACTCAAAAAGTACATCTCTCTAGTCATTTGAGTGGTTCACGATCCACTTATGCTAGCTCAAGTCCGATCATCACGTGAGTTGAGTATAGTTTCAGTGGTAAGCATCCCTATGCTAATCATATCATCTATATGATTCATGATCGACCTTTCGGTCTCATGTGTTCCGAGGCCATGTCTGCACATGCTAGGCTCGTCAAGCTTAACCCGAGTGTTCCGCGTGCGCAACTGTTTTGCACCCGTTGTATGTGAACGTTGAGTCTATCACACCCGATCATCACGTGGTGTCTCGAAACGACGAACTGTAGCAACGGTGCACAGTCGGGGAGAACACAATTTCGTCTTGAAATTTTAGTGAGACATCACCTCATAATGCTATCGTCGTTCTAAGCAAAATAAGGTGCATAAAAGGATTAACATCACATGCAATTCATAAGTGACATGATATGGCCATCATCACGTGCTTCTTGATCTCCATCACCAAAGCACCGGCACGGGCTTCTTGTCACCGGCGCCACACCATGATCTCCATCAACGTGTTGCCATCGGGGTTGTCGTGCTACTCATGCTATTACTACTAAAAGCTACATCCTAGCAAAATAGTAAACGCATCTGCAAGCACACACGTTAGTATAATGACAACCCTATGGCTCCTGCCGGTTGCCGTACCATCGACGTGCAAGTCGATATTTCTATTACGACATGATCATCTCATACATCCAATATATCACATCACATCATTGGCCATATCACATCACAAGCATACCCTGCAAAAACAAGTTAGACGTCCTCTAATTTTGTTGTTGCATGTTTTACGTGGTGACCATGGGTATCTAGTAGGATCGCATCTTACTTACGCAAACACCACAACGGAGATATATGAGTTGCTATTTAACCTCATCCAAGGACCTCCTCGGTCAAATCCGATTCAACTAAAGTTGGAGAAACCGACACTTGCCAGTCATCTTTGAGCAACGGAGTTACTCGTAACGATGAAACCAGTCTCTCGTAAGCGTACGAGTAATGTCGGTCCAAGCCGCTTCAATCCAACAATACCGCGGAATCAAGAAAAGACTAAGGAGGGCAGCAAAACGCACATCACCGCCCGCAAAAACTTTTGTGTTGTACTCGAGAAGACATCTACGCATGAACCTAGCTCATGATGCCACTGTTGGGGAACGTCGCACGGGAAACAAAAAAAAAATTCCTACGCGCACGAAGACCTATCATGGTGATGTCCATCTGCGAGAGGGGATGAATGATCTACGTACCCTTGTAGATCGTACAGCAGAAGCGTTAGAGAACGCGGTTGATGTAGTGGAACGTCCTCACGTCCCTCGATCCGCCCTGCGAACAATCCCGCGATCAGTCCCACGATCTAGTACCGAGCAGACGGCACCTCCGCGTTCAGCACACGTACAGCTCGACGATGATCTCGGCCTTCTTGATCCAGCAAGAGAGACGGAGAGGTAGAAGAGTTCTCCGGCAGCGTGACGGCGCTCCGGAGGTTGGTGATGACCTTGTCTCTGCAGGGCTCCGCCCGAGCTCCGCAGAAACGCGATCTAGAAGAAAAACCGTGGAGGTATGTGGTCGGGCTGCCGTGGAAAAGTCGTCTCAAATCAGCCCTAAAACCTCCGTATATATAGGTGGGAGGGAGGGGACCTTGCCTTGGGGCTCAAGGAGCCCCAAGGGGGTCGGCCGAGTCCAAGGGGGGAGGACGCCCCGCCAAACCGAGTTGGACTTGGTTTGGTGGGAGGGAGTCCCCCTTCCTTCCCACCTCCTCCTCTTTTTTTTTCTTTCCTCTTGATTTTCTTTTCCTTGGCGCATTGAGCCCTTTTGGGCTGTCCCACCAGCCCACTAAGGGCTGGTGTGCCACCCTCAAGGCCTATGGGCTTCCCCGGGGTGGTTCCCCCCCCGGTGAACTCCCGGAACCCATTCGTCATTCCCGGTACATTGCCGGTAACTACGAAAACCTTCCGGTAATCAAATGAGGTCATCCTATATATCAATCTTCGTTTCCGGACCATTCCGGAAACCCTCGTGACGTCCGTGATCTCATCCGGGACTCCAAACAACATTCGGTAACCAACCATATAACTCAAATACGCATAAAACAACGTCGAACCTTAAGTGTGCAGACCCTGCGGGTTCGAGAACTATGTAGACATGACCCGAGAGACTCCTCGGTCAATATCCAATAGCGGGACCTGGATGCCCATATTGTATCCTACATATTCTATGAAGATCTTATCGTTTGAACATTAGTGCCAAGGATTCATATAATCCCGTATGTCATTCCCTTTGTCCATCGGTATGTTACTTGCCCGAGATTCGATCGTCAGTATCCGCATACCTATTTCAATCTCGTTTACCGGCAAGTCTCTTTACTCGTTCCGTAATACAAGATCCCGCAACTTACACTAAGTTACATTGCTTGCAAGGCTTGTGTGTGATGTTGTATTACCGAGTGGGCCCCGAGATACCTCTCCGCCACACGGAGTGACAAATCCCAGTCTTGATCCATACTAACTCAACTAACACCTTCGGAGATACGTGTAGAGCATCTTTATAGTCACCCAGTTACGTGGCGACGTTTGATACACACAAAGCATTCCTCCGGTGTCAGTGAGTTATATGATCTCATGGTCATAGGAATAAATACTTGACACGCAGAAAACAGTAGCAACAAAATGACACGATCAACATGCTAGGTCTATTAGTTTGGGTCTAGTCCATCACGTGATTCTCCTAATGACGTGATCCAGTTATCAAGCAACAACACCTTGTTCATAATCAGAAGACACTGACTATCTTTGATCAACTGGCTAGCCAACTAGAGGCTTGCTAGGGACGGTGTTTTGTCTATGTATCCACACATGTAATTGAGTCTTCATTCAATACAATTATAGCATGGATAATAAACGATTATCTTGATACAGGAATTATAATAATAACTATATTTATTATTGCCTCTAGGGCATAATTCCAACAGTTCGTAGTAGTGCTTTTTGCCCTCGTTCGTGCCATGCTTTGCTTGAGCATATCGGAGTTGTGTAGCCGTAGTTGTGGGGCGTAGAAAATGCCATGTGGCTGATTTTGACAGATTGTAGTCATTTCTTGTTTTGCTCGTAGTTGTTGAACCGTAGCTCCGATTTGATCGTGTCCTACATGAAACTTGCTTAGAATCTCGTGTAGTTTCATTTTCTCTTGCTGGTTGCATGTGTTGAAGTGCTCGTGACCGCCGTTGCACACATATTGCATTCATGCCATCATATCTTGCGGTGCTTGTAACTTTTGATCCGTAGCTCCGTTGGAGATGTTCTTTATGTGTAGATTGCTTGCCATGACGCGTAGAATCACGTGAAGCTATTTGTTTTGCTGTTTAACAACTAATTAAATGCATTAGTTCAGATCTGGACAGAATCGTAAATTAACGTGTGAGGTCGTCTCGGAGGTGCTATATGTCATTTCCGACCTCATTTAAAATGCCTAGATAGGTAGATTAACTGCGCTTCACCTCTTGCCATGTTTAATCACATTTAATATTGCCGTGTAAATAACCGGAGTGAACTAAATACTTAACGTGGAGTTTCGTCAATATGCAACTCGTTGCATATTGAACTTCACTTAAGGTGTAGTGTTTGAATGTGTGAATTGTCATGCCGTGACTTGCATGTATTCAATTGCTCATGCATCATATGTGTTGTGCATCGTGTGGTGAATTCCGTGTGTTGATTTGTGTTTCCAGTTTTTCCCCGTCTCGTTAGAGTTCCGCAGCGTGCCGGATTGTGAGGACCCGTTCGACTACGTCGGTTCGTCTGCTTCACGGAGGCATTCTTTTTCCAAGAGGGATCTCTGGCAAGATGATCATTTCCCTAGATACCATTACTATCATTACCATGCTAGTTATCTCGATGCTATCGATTATGTCTCGTTGCCTACCACTTGTTAAATATCAGCCTCTCAACAATGCCATGAAACCTTCAACCTGTTCAACCTAGCAAACCACTGATTGGCTATGTTACTGCTTGCTTAACCTTGTTGTTAGCGTTGCTAGATGCAGGTGCAGATGCTTCCATGTGATAACACGGGTTCCTTGTCATATCACCTTATTAAATGCTATTTAATTTAATGCACCTATATACTTGGTAAAAGGTGGAAGGCTCGGCCTTTCTAGCCTGGTGTTTTGTTCCACCTTTGCCCCCTTAGTTTTCGGCTACCGATGTTCTGTTCCATAAATGAGCGCTCCTAACACGATCGGGGTTGTTATGGGGACCCCCTTGATAAATCGTTTTAGATTAAAGCTGGTGTGGCAGGGCCCAACTTTGGTACTACATTTGCCTAATAACTATTGAACTTCATAGGGAGTAATTAACCCGAGGAAATTTAATCAACCCCCGGGCCAGTGCTCCTCACGAGTGTTGGCCCCACCTGAGCGATGTCCGGCGCCCCTCTGGTCACCCGGAGGATTAGCGATCCCGACGTCTAGCTCATCCGCCGTGTCCTGAGAACGAGGTACGCGACTCCTATCGGGATCGCCGACACGTCGGGCGGCCTTGCTGGATTAGTTTTACCTTTGACGGAATATCTTGTGCATCGGGATTCCGGTGATGCTTTGGGTAATCTCAGAGTTGAGGTTTTCCACTAGGGAATCCGACGAGATCGCGAGCTTCGTGATTGAGGATTTCTATGCGGCTTGTGGTAATTTGTGATGGACTAGTTGGAGCACCCCTGCAGGGTTAAATCTTTCGGAAAGCCGTGCCCGCGGTTATGTGGCAACGTGGAAACTTTGTTTAACACTGGTTCTAGATAACTCGAAGTTAACTTAATTAAAATATGCCAACTGTGTGCGTAACCGTGACTGTCTCTTTCGTGAGTTCTTTCTCCGATTGAGGACACGGGGGATTATGTCTGACGTAGGTAGGTGTTCAGGATCATTCATTTGATCATCAGTAGATACGTCCGTTATGCGTAGATCTTCCCCCTCTTATTTCTTGTACTCGTAAGTTAGCCACCATATATATATGCTTAGTCGCTGCTGCAACCTCACCACTTAACCATGCCTCATCCATTAAGCTTTGCTAGTCTTGATACCTTTGGAAATGAGATTGCTGAGTCCCCTATGGCTCACAGATTACTACAACACCAGTTGCAGGTACAACTAAAGGTTACTTGACGCGAGCGCGTTGATTGTTCATTTGGAGTTGCTTCTTCTTCTTCTTCTTCGATCTAGGATGGGTTCCAGGCCGGCAGCCTGGGATAGCAAGGATGGACGTCGTTCTTCTTTTGTCGTTTGTTTTCGTCCGTAGTCGGACCCTGCTCTTACTCTTGATGTTTATGTAATGTACTGATGTGACTCTGATGTAGCTTGTGGCGAGTGTAAGCCAATTCTTTATATATCTCTTCTCTTCAGTACATGTATTTGTAACGATATTCATTCTTGCGACACGACGAGATGCGCTTCTATCCCTGACGATGCCCCGTGCCAAATTGAGGATAGGGTTGCATCTTGGGTGTGACATAATGGGTATGAAAACTTCCTACAAACACTCCATATACAGTTATCTTCCAATAACTTTGTATTCATACCATTCCCAATTCTTCTAATTAGGCCATTTTTGACAACGCCTTTTCCTTCAACAATAGCCCTCCATATTTGACTTGGGTGTGATCCTAAATCAGCTTGCGACAAAGTAGTGTTAGGAAAATAGACACTCTTCAAAATTTGAGCACTCAAGGACTCCGGCTATACGCCTGGCCTGCCTTGCTAGCAAAGATAAATTAAAGAGCTCAAAATATTTAAAACCTAGGCCTCCAGTACCATTGGGTTGTGTCACATCCTTCCACGATACCCAATGTGGATTTCGCTCACCATCTCTACTTCCCAGCAAAATTTTCATATTACCATGTTTGGATTCTGACATAGATCCCTTGAGAGCTTGACACATGACATAGAGTATACTAGCACACATTGGGCTACTGTCTTAACCAAAATTTCTTTCTGAGGCACTAACATAGGTGTTTCAGTACGTCTATGGACCCTCCTCCTTAGCTGGTCCTTTAAGTTATTGAAGGTCCCATTCTTGGATGGCCCCACATCAAATGGCATCCCAAGATATTTTACACCCAGGGTCTCATTTGGAACTTGTAACAAATCCTATATCTTCATCCTAATATTTTCACGGACCCCCTTTACTGAAATAGATTCTTGACTTTTCATAGCTTATTTGTTGTCCTCCAACCAACCAATAAGTGTTCAACACCTGGTGCACCTTGGATGCTCCCACATCAGCCTTGTTAGCAAACCATCATATTAGTATATTTAAGAATGTTGTTTTATCCATGTTGGCCTAGGTGATGGCCAACTCACTCTCAATGGATCCATCATTGCCCCCCCCCCCCCCCCCCCCAAACACACACACACACACTAAGACACATACCCAAAAAACTCAATGTCCAATAAAGCGTGTTTCATAGTTTCATGTGCATATGTGCAGAGGAGACGTCACCATTGCACAACATGCATGAGAGTCTATGGGCAGGATTCGTCTTTTTTTTTAAGATTGTAATGGACGAGATCTGTTGGCTGCACTACCCGCAACCTAAGTCTTGAGGTGTAAACATGAAGGGAACGGGGGGCTGGCCTACCGAGGCATAAACACTTTTAAGAATTCATGACCATTTATATTAAATTTAGAGCATTTTTGAATTCATACACGTTTTTAAAAATATTTCCTAAATATTTCTAAAAATACAAAATAGCATAAAGTTGAAGAACTAGTTTAGATTTTTGTGAACTGTTTATATTGGAAAACATTTTATTTTAATTCAAGTATATTTTCTATTTTTGTAAATATTTCTTCCAATTGTCGAACTTCAATTATATTTTAAAACCTGTGAAAACTAAACAAAAAACTACTTTTCTTTATAAAAATGACGCCAAAACTGTACAAAACCAAGAAGGGAGGAAAGAAAATGGACGCGCAACACCCAACGTCGTATTGAGCCGCCCGGGGTGCAAGCGCTCTGTGTGTATGGCCTTTCAGGGAGACTTTCTATATTGCACCATATGCGATAGTTTTATTAGGCAGCGCTCAGGCGCAATGTCGTTTGGGTCGGTGCATTATGCACAACACCGCTCGAACAGGCAACTCGTTCGATTGATTGTCGCTACTAGCTCAGCCTTTAGTTTCTGTATAAAGAAAAAAAAAAGCTCGGCCGTCGGTTGGCCAGTGGATAATTCACACATGCCGTTGACAGTTAACTTTCATAATACCAAAAATAGATCATGAATACAGAAAATATTCATTAACCTTAAAAGTAAAGTTTGTGGAATAAAAATAGTTCAAGAATTTGAAAAAGTTAATAAATTTAAAAAGTTCGAAAATAACGAAAAATTAAGGATTTGAAAATATTTTAGTAATTTAATAAAAACTTCCCATAATTTAAGAAAGTTCGTGATTTTTTTTCACGAATTAAAAAAAATTATGCAGTTGGACAAGATTCACGATTTCTTAAAAAAAATCAGTATTTGTATAAAAGTGATATTGAATAAAAGTTCATGAATTTAAGGAAAGTTTACCAATTTCGAAATGGTTAATAAATTTTAAAATAAAATACAACTAAAATTAAAACAATTCAAATAAAAAAACTAAAAATAGTTAAACGGCATAAAAGTGGATAGAAATAAAAAAAATAGCAGGTACAAGGAAAACACGAGAATAACCAGACTACGCTACAGTATTAAATGGGCTGTTCTAATTGGGCGAGACCGTTTGATTTGGAGGTCTGGGCCGTGTACGATTTAAACAGTATTAACTCGCTGAGTAAGATTGGGGCGTTTCCGCGTATAGTTCACATCAAAATTCTTGAATGTTCGTGGATTTATAATTCAAAAAAATCATGTAATTATCGAATGTTCGTGGGTTAAAAAGTCACAAATTCTTGAAAATTATTTGGATTTTCGTGAACATAAAAAAGTTCAAAGAATCAAAAAACATTGAGCAAATCAAAAAATTATTCATGAATTTGTTTTTTTCAAGAAATTAGAAAAAGTTAACGTATTCGAAACAGGGAAATTTGTTTTTAAAACTTTTCACAAAATGGAAAGTAATATTCAATATTTGAAAAATATTCATGAAATTCATAAATGTTTGTTCAATTCTAAAAAAGTTTGGGATTTCGAATAATATTCGTTAATTTAAAGCAAATTCGGGAAAAATAAGAATATTCATGATTTTGAGAAAATGCCTTTTTAAAACATTTGTCCATGAAGTTGAATCGAAATAGAAAAGGAAAAGAAAGTCGGAAATCAAACGAAGAAAATCTATAAACAAGAAATCTGAAAAACTAAAAAACAAAGAAAAAAAAATAAAAAACGATTGAAAACCATAAAAATAGGGGAAGAAATTTATGTCATTGGAAAGTCTAAATGTGAGCTCCTTTCCCTCAATATGTACGCCAACTCAAGCGTGGCTCAGTGGCAAGCTCATACGTGTACAGTAATGGGCTGACCCATACATGAGATCGTGTAGACACGTTAACGCTCACAAACAAGACATAAAAGAAGTTTATGAAAGGTAAGGGTGATAGAAAGCTAGCCCGGATGAGAGCGATGACTTATTAAATAGTGCTACTTTTCTATCGGGGCATTTTATGGGCGAGGATTGCATTGGCAACCATGATGGACATTTTTAGTAACAAGAGCGCACACGACATAACCCCTCTCTCCATTAGCAATGTAATTGGTGTGGTCCAAATAGGATAGCGAGCACTTCCTTTAGCATTTTTTTCAAACGATGTTCCAATGCAGCTCCGTACATGCCCAAACCAGAGTATGGAAAAAGTGTACTATAGTCTATTACTAGCAAGACGAATAAGAAGGGAGTGTTTTTCAAACTACAAATGAAAAGATAAAAACACTTGAAAAAAGAAGACTAAACAAACTGGAGTGATGCTTGACAGCTTGAGTAGCAAAGCATTCTTGAGGGTTTTGTAGTCATCACCACAAATACGATACACATGCGCAACTATGGCTCTACATTCATATTAATCGACTAGATATGATTACGCGTGGGCCCACGTATAAGCGTGCCAACACCGATGTGTCCCCACTCCGGTTTCGACAAGAGCGATTATGAGTTTTCCGTGAACAACATAAATCTTTGTGGTTCTCTCTTACTCACGATTGCAATGATCCGAGAAAGAAGGGAGATAATAAATGTGACTACCGTCCTCTTGCAACAACCCTTGACACCAATAGTAATTCCTAAACTCCACAAGGGGCAAATGTTGAGTGAGCGCTCTTCACAACACCAGGAGGAAATCAAAACAACACAAATTAAGAGAATAACTGGATCACGTATTAAGCATCAAGTGCTAATCATGCAAGGGTTCATCCAAATCCGCAAGAACTTATAAACCTCCTCAAACATATGGATGATAAACATAGATGGGAGAGTTATGTTACGACCCGGCACAGACAAGATGGATGAGAGGAACATGGTAGCGATGGTATGATGGAGGAGGCAATGACGCCAATGTTGGATATGGTAGCGGCCCGAAGGCAGTTGCGGCGTCACCTCTTCCTCCTCTTTTGTTGGTCTTTCTTCTCTCTATGGAGGTGGTCTTGGAGGAACCATGGAATTTTATTGATCTTGGATGAATGACGGATGACGGCGATGGCTAGGATTGGAGGTGTACATATAAAGTATCTCCTAAGCATCCTTCATAGATGTAGCTTTTATCCTTTGATCCAAGGGCTCTAGATGAGTAATATATTTTCCCAAAACACCCCTTGTTCGCCAATGAAGTTGTGGAAAAAACGAGGATGCGTAGGGACGGAGTATAACAACCATAGTGGGGTGAATGGGAGATTTAGAATTTCTTTCAAAACTTAGATACTTTCAACGCAACACCAAAAACACATATACTTCTACGAAAGGAATCTTGTTTTGAAAGGAAACATACAACTTTATTTTGAAATACTAATCAGAACATTGCTAAGAAAAATGCCAAGGTAGAACTAGATATATTAAGCCAACAAATACATGCATATAACCTTCAGTATTGCGAGAGAAAATACGAAGAACACATATTCTTGATATGGACATGTTTTTATGAAAGGAAACACCGAAAACTTGCCACGAAGAACAACATAGGAGATACAACTCAACCTAAGCTAAATTATTGAAAGTAATTCCAGAGTGAAGAAGAACTTGGTGATGCTGGATGGCGACATATGATTTGGCAGACCCGTTCACTCTTCCGCAGAAGTGCTACGTCTCGTTGGAGGGACTTGTGATCGTACACAAGAGCAAACCTCTCTCATCTTATTCTTCTCAACGTGAAGTTCCCAAACTTCAGTTGATTTTACCCGTTGTAGATTCTTTTCGGTGGTCCCCAAACCCTCGACAAACTTTGCCTTTGTGACTACAATTACTCTTAGTGACTCCGACATACACGTAACCATCTAGAGAGTTAGAAGTTGTCAAGAGTAATAGGGACAAGAACTCTCAACTCATACCTATGTGGTGCTCAACCAATATAGGTTTAATCCCAAAAATATTGACTCAAATCTTTGAGGGAGGGTTGCTCAATCAATCCTTTTAGAAACTCAAACAGAGCAGCCGATCCTATCGGTGGGTGCGGGGTGACTATTTATAACGAAGCAATCCTGAGAGGGAAATGACTAAATAGGGATTGTGTCCCAGCCAATGGCCAACCGACACATTTTCAACGGTCGATTTCAAACCCATAGAATATCTTTACTTGAGGAACCAACAAAATTGACTCTCTGCTCGAGCATTTCTCTTGCAGCCGAGAAGAGCTATGTTTGTGTCTCACAAGTAAATAACTCTAAACACGAAGAGATTTCTCTCCACTCACTTCGGATTAGTTTCAGTTAAGCAGCACACTAGACACATGTCTCAAAATACTTGAACCCCTCTTAATAGTACGTGGTCCTATGACTCGAATGAAGAAAAATAAACTACAAAAATTAACTACTTCTTCATGTGTGCTGTAGTCAACTCTCTTAGACCACACTTCATAGCAATTGCTTTGACTTCAGCAATATTTTATGGAGTCGTGTCCCACACACAATATTTTGTTAGCGAACTTCTCAAAGTTTAGCAATCTTATCTGTTGCGATAAATCTTATAGAACTTTATATCAACATTTTCCAATCTCCACTGATTATATTTCTCAATGTGCACTAGCAAACATTTTCCCTCACCGTTTCTCTCTCACAATCTCGAAAACCATTAGGGGCACTCGATTGCACCAATAATCTCCCCCTTTTGATGATTGTTGACAAAAAAGTTAGGCTAATCATAATGGGATTAGCATAAGTAGTACCATGCATGCCAACTAGACAATTTTGAGATGACATAGAATTAAATGAAGAAAGAGATGGTTGAGTATCATATAATGATACCGTATTATATTAAATGGTGTGATACTATGTGTCATGCATGACAATAAATGACCTATCCCATGATACTAACATATGATATTATGCATTATGGATGTAGTATTATAGACTAGTATCATATGCATGATACTAGTATATGATACTTCCCATTACAACTAGACATAAGCATCAAAGAGTAGATATTTATCGTTACGGGTAACAGCGGAAAGGAAAGAACTTGGGAATATCTCGAAGGTAAGTAAGATCCCCCTAAATGTGTGGAAGATTTGCAAGATGTGCTCTCTGATAGCCAACATGTTTATAATAAACCATCACAAAGATATTTTATAACATCGAGGATAAAGGACTACATTGAGAGAAATGTCATTGAGGAATAGCTCAATGCATCCAGAGTGAACTCTCATAATAATTTCACCTGCAAAATAGATTCTCAAAAGATAATAGGACAGGGGATATTAACATTACATCACCGAGTTACATGAGAGTTTTACAACATGATATCAGTCAGATAAAACAATAAGTGTTGTAAACTCAACAAATAATCCACCATGAAAAATATTCTCGTATCTAACTCTTGATGTCTTCTCCCCCCTTTTTGTCAATATGTGGCAAAATGAACGAGAAAGAACATGAGGAAGATCTACATGCCCTAAGAAAATGATGAAGCAGAACTGCTTGATGAAGAAACGTCAGTCTTATTCCTGGTTGAAGTAGCTATGTAGAAATTTTAGCAACTTCTTCTTCTCTTCTACTTTGTCTTCTAGAATGTTGGCATCTCTAGAGCCTTTAGGGTGGTCATCTTGAACATTTTTTTCATCATCCTGGAATTGCAGAGAAGTTTCCTTAGACTCCTCAAAAAATCATCTTATTTTACAAATAACAGGTCAGTAGAAGTGGACTTAGTCAGAAGGGGAGTGAAAGAGCATGGTGCACCCATGTTTTGTTTTTGTAATTGATGGCATTCCGCCTAGACTAATGGTTGCCATGAGTTATATTTGGAGGGTTCATCCATAGATCTTGTTTGAAGCCATTGGTTGGTTTTAAGGTTATTAGAAGAAGATTATGTGGTGACCAAGGTGCTATTCAAGGAGTTATGCAAAGATTGGTCATAGAGAAGATATGATACAATGTTGATAAATACTAAGTACAAAGAATGATTCAAGTTTATTAACATAGAGAGAGTAGAAGATGTACCAAGTGGGGTCAAGTGATCTCATGATATGGTAAGTATTGTCCATTATTATTTGTGTACTAACCCATGGTTTTTGTGAGTGTTCTTTGCGGGGTTAGGTATGTTTCCATGGGCATGTATCAGAAGGAAAATCTCATATGACCCATGGAAGATGACATCAATTGTTGACCGTCATCAGGGTTGAGGTGTGAAATTTCAAGTGGAGCATCACAAAGAGATCGCATGCTTGAAGCTTGTCGTTCATTATGGTGACAATGGACATGTGAAGATGTGTCGAAAAGTGGCTCGCCCATAATGGCGTATGGGGGAGCAATCTACTAGTATTCATCAAGATGACACAATCAAGAAAGGTGGTCCAACTTGGGAAAGTCAAGATCATCATCATCAAGGTCAAGTGTAATATGAGCAAGGCAACGGTTTGTCCCTAATAGGTTTTCTTTTTAACCAGTCTCATGGTGCTAGTTGGGAGACTGGGTTATTGGTTTGATATTCGTATTATCATTGGGTCTCTCGAGGGAGTACCTTCATCGTATCGTTCGTAGAGAGCTCAAACCATTGCATTCTCGGCATCATCATCTTTCTTGGTTCTTGTTTGACTTTTATCCATGTGAGTTCTGGAGCCTATGGTGTTCGGCATGACTAGCTAAAGTTCATCAAAAATAGATATCATATGCATCATCCTTACGTTTTTGGTGTGGAGATTATGCCGGTTCATATCACTATTGGATATTATTTGTCATCATCTATCCAAAAGTTATGACAGTTCTGGTCTTACTTGTTTTGTTCACGCGGTTGTACAACTTGTTTGGACGGTTCTACCAATCGGACTAGTACTTCTGGCACAACCACAACCATGGGGTTGATGCCCCATGGTTTGTAATCTCCACGAAAATCTCAAAAGGTTGTACCGTTGGGACCACGGCGGTTGTACCGCCTGGTCCTTGACCGTTTCAATGGAGTTACTAGAGGGTGGTTGTACCGGCTTAGTATTGCCTCACTACTGGAGCCCCCCTTCTGCTTTAGTTCGATTCTTGGGCGGTGATGACCCAGTAGTTCCGGTATAACCGGTTCTACCGGTGTCTCAATCTGTTCAACCCCTCAAGACTTAGCCGCCACCGCATACGTTGGTAACTCGGTTCAACCGACCCTTGCACTGCTCTACCAATGTAGCCACGGTGCCTTGGCTTTGTTGTTGGACCGGTGGTTCGGCGTTAGTGGACTGGTAGTTCCGGTATAACCGGTACTACCGAGGCACCAAGCGGTTGTACCCACATGTGCTCTATAGCTTGGTTTCCCCCAAATAGCAGTTGTATCGCTCGTGTGTTTTCTTGCAACATAATGGGCAAATTCCTAGGAACCTATAGAAGGGGGTCTTCTTCTCCATTGCCCAAGGTTCTTGAGAAAATTCTCCCCCGCCATTTTGACCAATTGATCTTGCCTTCTCTGTAATACCCAATATGCGATCATATCCTTATTTTGCCAGAAGGGCCTTGACAGGGATAGAAGCACATCTCTTCGTTTCGCAAGAATGGATATCATTACAAGTACATGTCCAAAAGAGATGAGTATATGGAATTGGCTTACACTCGTCACAAGCTATAGCAAGATCACATCAATATAATAACATACTCAATCATCATGAAGAAGAGCAGGGTCTGACTACAGACGAAAAAAATGATAAAAGAACGACGTCCATCCTCGTTATCCGAGGCTGCCGGCCTGGAACCCATCCTAGATCGATGATGATGAAGAAGAAGCTTCAAATAGAACAATCATCGCGCTGATGTCATAGTATCGCTTTACCTGCACCAGCAACTGTTGTTGTAGTAATCTATGAGCCACAGGGACTCAACAATCTCATTTCCAAATGTATCAAGACTAGCAAAGCTTAATGTGTGAGGTAAGGTTAAGTGGTGAGGTTCAGGCAAGCGACTAAGCATTTATTTTAGGTGGGTAACTTACGAGTACAAGAATAAAGAGGGGGGGGTAGATCTACGCATAGCGGACATGACCTAATGATGATCAATTGAATGATCCTGAACACCTACTTACGTCAGACATAACCCCACCATGTCCTCAATCGGAGAAGGAGCTCATGCAAGAGATAGTCACGGTTACGCACTCGGTTGGCAAGTTTTAATTAAATTTACTTCAAGTTATCTAGAACCGGATGTTAAACAAAGTTTCCAAGATTGCCACATAACCGCGGGCACGACTTTCTGAAAGATTTAGCCCTGCATGGGTGCTCCAACTAGTCCATCACAAATTACAATAAGCTGCATCGAAAGCCTCGATCATGAAACGCGTGATCTCCTCGAATTCCTTAGTGGAAAACCTCAGCTCTAAGATAACCCAAAGCATCACCAGAATCCCAATGCACAAGATATTTCGTAAAAGGTAAAACATGTCGAGCAAGGCCGCCCGACATGTCGACGAACCCGATAGGAGCTGCGTATCTTGTTCTAAGGACACGACCGGAGGAGCAGTACGTACGGTGGCCGGATAGACATCCCCCGAGTTGCCCCGGGTGGCCCCCGCAAGTGGCTTTGTTTTGGACCAACACTCATGAGGAGCCCTGGCCCGGTTGTTGATTAATTATCAAGGGGGTCCGGAAAGTCCCTATGCAATTTTATTAGGTTATTAGGCAAATGTAGTACCAATGTTGGGCCTTGTCAGACCTGTTTTAAACAAAGATGAATTATGAAGGGCGGTCCCCATAACAACCCCGAGCGTGTTACAAGCGCTCATTTATGGAATATAACACTGGTAGCTGAAACTAGGGTGGCAAAGGTGGAACAACACACCAGGCTAGAAGGCCAAGCCTTCCACGTTTTACCAAGTATATAAGTCCATTAAATAAATTAGCAATTATATGGTGATATAACAAGGAACTCATGTATTCACATGGAAGCAACTGCACCTTTAACTAGCAATGCTATCAAATGGTTAAGCAAGCGGTAACATAGCCAAACAGTGGTTTGCTAGGGTGTAGAAAGGTTAGAGGTTTCCATGGCAATGTTGGAAGGCTTATTAAACAGGTGGTAGGCAACAAGACATAACAATAGAAACGAAACAACTAGCATTGAAGTGATAGTGATGATATCTAGGGAAATGGTCATCTTGCATGTGATCCCGCTTGGAAGAAGAACGATTCCGTGAAGCACACGAACCAACGTAGTAGAACAGATCCCCACATTCCGACACGTTGCGGAACTCTATCGAGAAGAAGCAAACCGAAAACAAGAATCAACACACGATATTCACCACGACACATGCATGATATGATGAACGACACATATGATGCATTCTCGGTTTAATTATGCAAGGCACGACATGGCAATTTACAACAATCAAACACTACACATTAAGTGAAGCTCAATATGAAACGAGTTGCATATTGACGAAACTCCACATTCGAATTATTTACTTCACTCCCGTTTAGGTACACCATAATATTAAATGTTTTTTAAACATGGCAAGAGGTGAAGCACAAATAAACTACCTATTTAGGCATTTTAAATAAGGTCGGAAACGATATATAGCATTTCCAAAATGACCCCACACGTTAACTTTGAAATCTGTCCAGATCTGTTCTAAACATATTTTAAGTTTGTTAAACTACAAATAAAGTGGAGCATGTGAATCTACACGTCATTCTAATCGGTTTACATATATAGCTCATCTAAAACGAAGCTACGGTTAACTAGCTACAAATTAAATCATTTTTAACATGGTATCACGCAAAACGATGCAACAGCAAGGTTAAACAGTTTTAAATATGCATGCGAGTTGGAAAATATTAATTTACACAAAATTCTACACATTTCACATATATAACTTATTTCGATCCGACACACGGTTTAAAAGTTATGGGCATTTTAAAATAGGCATTTAATCTATAATTCGGAAAATCCATACGAAATTAGCTAGATCGCAATAGAAAAAAATGACAACGAGCCGAATCTAGATCTGGCCCGATACTATACACAATCGCAACAAAGCTAAACAGCACACGTGGGCGGGATTTAGCGGAGGCACGCTCACCTCGGGCCACATGGGCCAGTCGGTCGGGAGCGGTGGCTTGGGCCAATGGAGGCTGCGGGGACGAGGTAGCTGGGCCGGCTGGGCCATGCGCTGGGCTGGCGAGCACGCTGGGCCGAAGAGAGCCGTGTCGGCTGGGCCTGGCCCGCACGGGGGCGACACAGCGAGCGGGCTCGTCCCGCTCCTCTCGCACCAGCGAAGGAAGGAGGCGGCCATGGCGATGGGGCGAGGTCCGGCGGGTTCTCCGGGAGGGACGCGGCGGGGATGGGGTTCCTGGGACTGGATTTAGCGGGACATGGCTGGATCGGGGAGGCGGCGGCCAGAGAAGGCCCAGAGCGGCGGCGAGGTCCCACGCGGCGCGACGGACCTCCGGGGGAAGGAGGAGCTCGGGGGTGAGCTCTGTCATGAGGAAGGAAGAGAGGAACAATGAGGGGGCGAGGCAGGCGGCGCGAGGCCATTCCGGCGAGGTGGCCGGCCGACGGCGTGGCTGCTGCACACGATGGACGGTGGCGGTTCGTAGAGGAGGAGCTCGGCTTCTGGAGGCGCGCGAGGTTAAGGTCGGCTGCAGCGCTGGTTTTGGGCCCGGGCGGCCCTACTCTGGGCCTGGCGGGCCCGCTTGCGGTGGTAGGTGATCTAGGACGATGGTGGCGGTGGAGAGGTGGCTGGTGGTGCGGGCTCGAGTTGGGACTAGGGTTTTCTGTTTGGGCACGGGTAGGCTGCTATTTATAGCAGGTTTAACTAGGGTTTGGTGCTTTTGCCCGTTTTTGGACCGTCGGATCTCGATTGGGCGGTCCGAAACATATGGGTAGGCTGGGTGGATGGTGTTGGGCTGTGTAGAATAGGTTGGGCTGAGAAGAGAGGGAGGTTTACGGCCCGACACAAGATCTTTATACACCAAAAAACGTCCGACGATAAATCGATGACGGTGCCCGTATGGTCAATCGTTCGGGTATCAAACGGACTCCGATTGCGACGAAGTTTAGCACGCGGCCTACCTATATTAAAATAAGACCGCACGCCAAGTTTCAACCCAATCCGAGAAAGTTTTATACACACATTTAAAAAGCAATATTTTAAATGATGACGCGGGCGCGTGCGTGTGTGGTTGGTCCCAAAATGGTGAGCGATAAAACAGAGAGAACCGGCAACTAATAACGGATGCAAGTTTTGAAAACTGACGGACACGAAGTGCCGATGCAATGCGGATGATGCGACAAACGATCTAATCACACGAAGGCAATGGAATAAGAGGGGAATCTTCTGGAGCGTCGGTTCCGGGGTGTTAGAATTCCCCCCATGATTCTTTCTTCTATTTGAGGGAAAAGAGAGATGAGATCTAGATTCCCCCCATGTTCACCAATGCATATCTCCTCTAAGTGAGGGGAACCCCTTGGATCTAGATTTTGGAGTTTTTCGTATTCTCCTTGTTCTTCCACTCATATTTCACCATAGCTTTTGTTGTTGTGGTGGGATTTGGGAGTGGAGAACTTGACCACTTCATATGTTCTCGTCAATGCATTAGTTGCATCGGTTTGAGTTCTCCACAGTGATACGTGGAAGTGAAAAGTTGAGATGCTTATTACTCGTGGGTGTTTGGGCACCCTAGAGCTTGTGCATCTTGGGTGCTTGGATGCCCTAGACGGTTGATGGCATCTTAGAGCTCAGTCATTGTGGTGTAAAGCACTAGGCAAGGATTGGGGTCTATAATTAAGTTGTGGAGATTGCACCGAGCAATTTGCACAAGTTTTGATGACCGCCCCAAGGGTTGCCAATTGTACAAGCTCGATAACCGCCCCCAATGGTAGCCGTTTGTATGGGTTCAGTAACTGCCCTCAAGGGTCCCTTTGTGAAACCACGACATCTTGCATTGTGCAAGGGCATGAAGAGATTACAGTGGCTCTAGTGGATTCTTGGGAACCGTTATGCCTCCACATCGCTCCAAACTAAGATTAGCATCCGCAAGGGTGTGAACTTCAGGATACATCGTTGTCTCCGCGTGCCTCGATTATCTCTTGCCCGAGCCATTTACTTATGCACTTTACTTTATGATCGCCATATTGTTTCATGTTATATATCTTGCTATCACTTAGTTGTTTGCCTTGCTTAGTATAAGTTTTTCGCGCACATAGGTGAGCCTAATTCTTTTGGGTTATGTGCTTGACAAATTAAACGCTAGTTTTATTTCGCATTTGTGCAAGCCTAAAACATAATTATTTCAAAGTGCCTATTCACCCCCTCTCTAGGCGACATACATGTCCTTTCAGGGAGGATTATCCATGTACCTGCAATCAACCTCAAAAGCATCAATGTAGTCATATTCTTCTGAACTCCAACTACTTGGAGTTGATCCTTAGAGTAGAACTTCCAAAGAAGTTGCCAGGAGCGACGCTTGTCTTCCTTTACCAGAAGAATTATGTCGTCCACATTTTTGGAATGTGATTCATTTCGACAAGGAGAGGCTATTTTTGTTTCATGTCTTAATGAAGATGATTCTTAATTATTTTCCGTGTCCTAACACACTTTGAACAATAGAGGATTTTCATCCTTAGGAACCATCACATTCTTCTTCTTGATACGAACAATTTCAGGGGCCTTCTTCATTTCTAGTCTAGTGATAGATTTGCCTTTATCGTTGTCCTTCATTACTTGAAGAACCTTATGCACCGGCGAAAATACTTCAAACCATGACGACAAATATACCTCTTGCCTTGAGCCATATTGATGAGCATTTGTATCTATGGCGTATGTATTTTTGGGCTTCGAGGATATTCAGCTCCTTCGATAAGATTGCGAAGGAAAAGATTTTCAATATCAAAAGCTTCACTCCAGAAAATGACAAATACCATGTTCCTAATGATGCCTTCAATCTCTCGAGGACATGTTGTGGGCACGAGAATTTCGTACATAATATAAAAGAATGTCACATGATAGAATGAGGAATCATCTAGGTCTGGGTAGGAAGCTGGTCCACCTCCCGCCGTGCCGCTGCGCCTGAGCGCCTCCTCGGCTGTGTGCGGCTCCGCTAGCCTCACCTCAGCGCGCATGCGTCGCCTCGTCGCGTCGGCTCCTCCTGTGCCGCGCTTCGCCCCGCGCCGGCTCCCGCTTCTGGCTGGCTGGCTGCATCGCGCCTCCACGCGCCCTGGCTGCTGCGCTTGCACCTGCACGTCCCCGCGCCGGCCGGCTCCCCGCGCGCCCCGCCTGTCCGCTCCCGTGCAGCGCGCCGCGGACGGCCGCATCGCGTGCAGCCGATGGCCGGCTCCAGCTCGCCTCCCCATCCATCCGGCTCCTCTCCGCGACGCATTTTGCCGGCTCCGCCCGCGCCGCCTCGTTCCTTCAGCTGCTGCCTATACGAAGAAGAATAAGTTGAAGGAGTGGGCCGGCTAGCCAAAGAAAAAGAAAAAGCAATGCCGACACCGGTTGCCCCGCTGGCTCGCCTACTCGCCTATTTCGACGCTGGGCCGACGCGGATCATCCGTCTACTTTGACATCGGGCTGACTCCGGTCACCCATCTGCTTCGACTCCCAGCACGCTGGCATACCCACCGACTGCCACAGACTCGGTGGCTACACCCAGTGGGTGCCCCGACGCGTTCCGTTGGGATGAGGCCACAACAACCGCCTTGCCGACTTCAAAAAATCAATGTGAGCTGTTCATCTGCATATTTTTATACCATGCATAAAATGTGGATACCCCGAGCGACCCTCGGAGGCCATCCCCGCATCTGTTTCAGTTGCTTTATTGTTCACCCCGGTGCTAGCTAGTCTCGGCCCAGGGTTGGCTGCTTGGCCCGATACGTTCGTTTCCATGGGACGACTTAGTAGCCTGTACGGTACCGAAGGCCCACTCTTTGTCTCAGCTACAGACCACACCCCGACTGTCCGGCTAGCGAGAGCAAAAGCTGGAGGTCACCACACGCGAAAAACACCCAGGGAGAAAAATGTGAGCTGTTCATCTGCATATTTTTACACCATGCATAAAATATGGATACCCCGAGCGACCCTCGGAGACCATCCCCGCATTTGTTTCAGTTGCTTTACTGTTCACCCAGGTGGTAGCTAGTCTCGGCCTGGGGTTGGCCGCTTGGCCCGATACGTTCGTTTCCACGAGACGGCTTAGTAGCCTCTAGGGTACCGAAAGCCCACTCTTTGTCTCAGCTACGGACCGCACCCCGGCTGTCCGGCTAGCGAGAGCAAAAGCTGGAGGTCACCACACGCGAAAAATGCCCAGGGAGAAAACGGCTTGGGCAACATGGTCGTTTCATTTGTGAGTATCCGCTCGGTCGAGTCTGCTTCCAGAGTCCGAGTACTGTATGCTCCATTCCGTGGCCCACTCTTCGCCTCAGCTACAGACCGGCTCCCGGCTGTCCGGTGATACGTCTCCGTCGTATCTACTTTTCCGAACACTTTTGCCCTTGTTTTGGACTCTAATTTGCATGATTTGAATGGAACTAACCCGGACTGACGCTGTTTTCAGCAAAATTGCCATGGTGTTGTTTTTGTGCTGAAATAGAAGTTCTCGGAATGTCCTGAAAATTTACGGAAATTTTTTCTGGAATAAAAGAAAAATACCTCTGCAAAGATCCACCGGAGGGGGCGTGCTAGTGGGCCACAAGCCCACAGGCCGCGGCCACCCCCCTAGGTCGCGCCGTGCAGGATTGTGGGGCCCACGTGGCACCACCGGCCCCAAACTCAGCTCTATATCTTCCGTTTCGCCTGGAAAAAAAATCATAGAGAAGGTTTCATCGCGTTATGTGATACGGAGGCGCCGCCACATCCTGTCTTCATCTGGAGGGCAGATTTGGAGTCCGTTTCGGGCTCCGGAGAGGGGAAATCGTCGCCATCGTCATCATCAACCTTTCTCCATCGACAATTCCATGATGCTCTTCATCGTTCGTGAGTAATCCCATCGTAGGCTTGTTGGACGGGGATGAGTTGGATGAGATCTATCATGTAATCGAGTTAGTTCTTGACGGGGATTGATCCCTAGTATCCACTATGTTCTAGATTGATGTTGCTACTACTTGGCTATGCTTAATGCTTGTCACTAGGGCCCGAGTGCCATGATTTCAGATCTGAACCTATTTTGTTGTCGCCAATATATGTGTGTTTTAGATCCTATCTTGCAAGTTGTAGTCACCTACTATGTGTTATGACCCGGCAACCCCGGAGTGACAATAGCCGGAACCACTCCCAGAGATGACCATAGTATGAGGAGTTCATGTATTCACCGTGTGTTAATGCGTTGGTCTGGTTCTTTATTAAAAGGAGAACCTTAATATCCCGTAGTTTCCATTAGGACCCCGCTGCCACGGGAGGGATGTACAATAGATGTCATGCAAGTTCTTTTCCCTAAGCACATATGACTACATACGGAATACATGCCTACATTAGATTGACGAACGGGAGCTAGTTACATATCTCTCCGTGTTATAGCTGTTACATGATGAAGCACATCCGTCATACTCATCCATCACCGATCCACTGCCTACGAGTCTTTTACTACTGGTCCTTGTTACGTTACTTTGTCCAGGCTTGTCCCTTGCTACAAAAGGGATTGGGCTACTTTGCTACTACTGTTGCTACTGTTGTTACTCTGCTACTGTTGTTCCTTGCTGCATCGCTGTTACTTGTTGCAAGATCTTTTCCGACACAGTTGCTGGGGAAGAATAGTTACCCGCCCACGTGCAACCTACTGGCGCCATTGATACAACAGTTAGGAATAGTCCACCGTCAACAGATCATTTCTTGCACCGTTGCTATCACACTACTTTGCTACTGATACTTTTCTTGCAGACACTAATCTTTCAGGTGTGGTTGAATCTGACAAACTCAGCTGCTAATACTTGAGAATATTCTTTCGCTTCCCCTTTGGCGAACCAACAAATTTGGGTTGAATACTCTACCCTCGAAAATTGTTGCGATCCCCTATACTTGTGGGTTATCAAGACTTTTTTCTGGCGCCATTGCCGGGGAAGCACAGCTATATTCTCCGAGTCACTTGGGATTGACGTCTGCTGATCACTATGAGGAATCCGAAAGATCCAAGAACTAAAATCTTGCCTTCCACTACGAGGAGAGGTAAGGAATTGCCATCTAGCTCTGCACTTGATTCACCTTCAGTTTTGAGTAAGTTTGCGACATCACCTCCTGCTAGAAATCTTGATATGTCGCCTGTGCTTGATGATGCTATGCTTGATACTATGCCTGATGATGCTATGCCTGATACTATGCCTGATGATGCTATGCTTGATACTATGCCTGATACTGCTTTGCCACTTGGTGCCCTTGATGCACAACTTGCTAGAATTGCTGCTAGATGTGATGATACTTCTGAAACTGTTGATACTATTGAAGCAGAACCTGCTACTATGCCTGAATTGCCTGTTATGCCTGATACACGCTATGTTATGGAGGGAGATATAGCTGAGGATTTTCTTGCGTGTAAGGATAGCTATCATGTTGAGAAACTTCTGCGCAAGTGGAAAGAAAAGTCTCTGAACGCTAGGATGAAATACGACCTGAAGTTTGCCACTTCGCCTATCTTTGTGACCGATAAGGATTATGAATTCTCTGTCGACCGTGAGTTAATCACTCTAGTCGAATCTGATCCTTTTCACGGTTATGATCTGAAATGGTTGTAGCCCATCTTACCAAACTGCACGATATAGCCACCCTATTCACTAGTGAGGAAAAGATCCGCCACTACTATATGCTCAAGATGTTTCCTTTCTCGCTAAAGGATGATGCTAAGACCTGGTTCACTTCTCTTGCTCCTGGTTGTGTGCGTAGCCCCCAGGATATGGTCTACTACTTCTGTGAAAAATATTTCCCTGTCCATAAGAAGCAAGCTGCCTTGCAGGAAATATACAACTTTGCTCAAGCTGAAGAAGAGAGTCTCCAACAAGCTTGGGGGAGGCTCATCCAGCTACTGAATGCTTTGCCTGATCACCCTCTTGAGAAGAATGAAATACTTGATATCTTCTATAATGGACTTACCGATGCTTCCAAAGACCATCTAGATAGTTGTGCCGGTAGTGTTTTTAGGGAACAAAATGTAGAACAAGCTGAGATTCTATTGAATAACATCTTGTGCAATGAGAATGCTTGGACTATTCCCGAACCACCTCCTAAGCCAACTCTGAAGAAAAGAGGTATTCTATTCCTCAGTCCTGAAGATATGCAAGAAGCCAAGAAATCTATGCGATAGAAAGGCATTAAATCTGAAGATGTCAAAAATCTACCACCTATCGAAGAGATCCATGGTCTCGATAACCCGATACAGGTAGTAGAAGTAAATTCTCTGCGTAGGTTTTATGAGAGTGATATTCCTTTTGATAAACCTGTTAGCTTATGCATGGATGAATTTGATAACTTTGTTGCCAAACAACAGAGTTTCAATGATTATGTAAGCAGACAACTGGAACAGAATGCTCGTATGCTTAGTCATTTGAGTGCTTGTGTGGACAGAAATGTCAATGATCTTAAGCTTCTGACTAAACATGCATCTATGGTTACTACTCAGGTAGAACAAGTACTTAAAGCCCAGAATGACTTGCTCAATGAGTTGAATGACAATTCTATCAGAGTCGTTACTGGTGGCGGTAGAATGACCCAGGAACCTTTGTATCCCGAGGGTCATCCGAAGAGAGTTGAACAAGATTCTCAAGGAGTTAGCGTTGATGCACCTAGTCATCCTAGAAATAAGAAGAAAGATGATAGGAACATGCACGCTAGCAACCCCGTTGCTGCTACACCTGAGAGTCCAAACGATGCCTCTGTTTCTGGTGCTGAAACACAATCTGGTGATGAACATGAGCCTAATGATAATTTCAATAGTGATCTTCATGAAGATGCTCAACCTAGCAATGATAAGGATGTGGAGATTGAACCTAGTGTTGATCTTGATAACCCACAGCCTAAGAATAAGAGATACGATAAGAATGACTTCAATGCTAGGAAGCACGGTAAAGAAAGGGAACCGTGGGTTTAGAAATCTATGCCCTTTCCTCCCAAACCAAGCAAGAAAAAGGATGATGAGGATTTCGAGCGCTTCGTTGAAATGATCAAACCTGTCTTTCTGCAAATGCGTTTGACGGATACGCTCAAGATGTCTCAGTATGCTAAGTACATGAAAGATATTGTGACTAATAAGAGGAGGATACATGATCTTGAGATCTCCGCCATGCTCGCCAATTACACTTTCAAGGGTGGAACTCCGAAGAAACTAGGTGATCCCAGTGTGCC
Source organism: Hordeum vulgare subsp. vulgare (assembly GCF_904849725.1). Lineage (NCBI taxonomy): Eukaryota > Viridiplantae > Streptophyta > Magnoliopsida > Poales > Poaceae > Hordeum > Hordeum vulgare. The sequence continues at coordinate 493,380,218 of NC_058518.1, read as the reverse complement.
CACTATACCTTGCTCCATTAAAGGTAACTACGTTAGAACTACTTTATGCGACCTTGGAGCCGGTGTTAGTGTTATGCCTCTCTCTCTTTATCGTAGACTTGAACTAGATAAGTTGACACCCACTGAAATCTCTTTGCAAATGGCCGACAAATCAACTGCTTTCCCTATTGACATTTGCGAGGATGTGCCTGTTGTGGTTGCTAACACCACTATCTTAACAGACTTTGGTATCTTGGATATTCCCGAGGACGATGCCATGGATGTCATCCTCGGAAGACCCTTTTTAAACACTGAGGGGCTGTTATAGATTGCAATAAAGGCAATGTCACTTTTCATGTCAACGGTAATGAGCATACGGTGCACTTTCCGAAGAAACAATATCGAGTACATTGCATCAATGCTATCAGAAAAACTTCATCGATTCTTATTGGGAGCATTGAATGCCCTATTCCTCGTGTCAAGATGAAGTATGATTTGCTTGTTGGGGAGATACACATCCCCATTGAGGTGACCTAGTGACTATTCGAAAATTCTCCGTCTTCTTTTGCGAATCGAGAAAGTTTTGTCGAGGGGATTTGATCAACCCCATTGATGGATTTGTTTCGATGACCATGAGATGGATGAATCAAGGAGTCACAAACCTCTGTTCCAAGCTTTCACTTTAGGTTGCTTAGAAGAAAAATGATAGATTTAGTTTAGTTTTCCCTGTTTTCTGTCTTAGCGTCCCGTGGAAAAGTACCCTGGAGCTGGTTATTTCCCTCCTTGGGAGTAGACCAACTTAGGCCAAAAGCCTAAGCTTGGGGGAGTACGTGTTTCTCACCGACTTTACATTCTTTCTTATGCTTTCACTTTGTTCGTCGGTGTTCACACTTTGCCACTGTATCATCCATGCTAGTTTATTTTATTTTTCTAGTTTTCTTTTCGTGTGTCTGTCTAGTTTGAGAAAACCCAAAAATATTTTTTTTTCTTCTTTTGCTTGTTGGGAGCTTTCCCGTGTAGATAGTTTTCTTTTTCTTTGGGTCAAGGTAGAAGACCATGGTTACAATGTTTAGTGGCTCTTGCATGCATACCTGTTTAGCTTTCAAAGAGCCATATTACTTTGTCTTCTCCTTTGTGTTTGCCTGCTGATTCCAGCGTAGTCCAATGCACGAGCACTCTTATTATTGTTCACATCGTTCGGTCGTGCAAGTGAAAGGCAATAATGACGATATATGATGAAGTGACTGAGCCTGGAAAAGCTCGTATGAACTCGATCTATTTTGTTTTTGTAATTATGACTAGCTCACTGTTCCTAGTTCAGCTTTATTGTGAGAGAAACATGTTTGCAATGACAACTTAGAGATCATAGTTGCTTATGCCATGCTTACTTAGCTAGGAGCTTATAATGGTTTGCCTTGGTTGCCAACATGAATGTTGAGATGACTATGATGTAGTATGATAGGATGGTATCCTCCTTTGAATGTTTCAAGTGGCTTGACTTGGCGCATGTTCACGCATGTAGTTGAAACAAAATCAACATAGCCTCTATGATGTTCATGTTCATGGTGATTTATGTCCTACTCACGCTTGCACTCAATGTTTATTCAACCCTTGGTCTTTGAAGGTGCTCTGCATTTATGTTTTGCGGTCTCAGAAAGAGCTAGCGAGATACCATCTATTCGTACTGCTTCATGTTGTTTTGATTGAAGTGTTGACGTTTGAGGCTTATTATTATTTGCTCGCTAATTGATTATGCCATTGATATGAGTTTATCGTAAGACCTAGATGTCATTTGCTTTTGTTGTTTGTTTGTGAACTTGCTGAAACTCTGGATATGAGTTAGACATAGTTGCAACAACAAGATCAAACAGAGTTCGTCAAAGTTTTTCTTTTGTCTCTTTCAGTTTGTCAACTGAATTGCTTGAGGACAAGCAAGGCTTTAAGCTTGGGGAGTTGATACGTCTCCGTCGTATATACTTTTCCGAACTCTTTTGCCCTTGTTTTGGACTCTAATTTGCATGATTTGAATGGAACTAACCCGGACTGACGCTGTTTTCAGCAGAATTGCCATGGTGTTGTTTTTGTGCAGAAATAAAAAGTCTCGGAATATTCTGAAAATTTACGGAGATTTTTTGTGGAATAAAAGAAAAATACCTGCACAAAGATCCACCGGAGGGGGCGTGCCAGTGGGCCACAAGCCCACAGGCCGCAGCCAACCCCTAGGTCGCGCCGTGCAGGCTTGTGGGGCCCATGTTGCACCACCGCCCCAAACTCAGCTCTATATCTTCTGTTTCGCGTGGAAAAAAATCAGAGAGAAGGTTTCATCGCGTTTTGCGATACGGAGGCGCCGCCACATCCTGTTCTTCATCTGGAGGGTAGATCTGGAGTCCGTTTCGGGCTCCAAAGAGGGGAAATCATCGCCATCGTCATCATCAACCTTTCTCCATCGATAATTCCACGATGCTCTTCATCGTTCGTGAGTAATCTCATCGTAGGCTTGCTGGTCGGTGATGAGTTGGATGAGATCTATCATGTAATCGAGTTAGTTCTTGACGGGGATTGATCCCTAGTATCCACTATGTTCTAGATTGATGTTGCTACAACTTGGCTATGCTTAATGCTTGTCACTAGGGCCCGAGTGCCATGATTTCAGATCTGAACCTATTATGTTGTCGCCAATATATGTGTGTTTTAGATCCTATCTTGCAAGTTGTAGTCACCTACTATGTGTTATGACCCGGCAACCCCGGAGTGACAATAGCCGGAACCACTCCCGGAGATGACCATAGTATGAGGAGTTCATGTATTCACCGTGTGTTAATGCGTTGGTCGAGTTCTTTATTAAAAGGTGAACCTTAATATCCCGTAGTTTCCATTAGGACCCCATTGCCACGGGAGGGATGTACAATAGATGTCATGCAAGTTCTTTTCCCTAAGCACGTATGACTACATACGGAATACATGCCTACATTAGATTGGCGAACGGGAGCTAGTTACATATCTCTCCGTGTTATAGCTGTTACATGATGAATCACATCCGTCATACTCATCCATCACCGATCCACTGCCTACGAGTATTTTACTACTGGTCCTTGTTACGTTACTTTGTCCATGCTTGTCCCTTGCTACAAAAGGGATTGGGCCACTTTGCTACAACTGTTGCTACTGCTGTTACTCTGCTGCTGCTGCTACTGCTGTTCCTTGCTACATCGCTGTTACTTGTTGAAAGATCTTTTCTGACACCGTTGCCGGGGAAGAATAGTTACCCGCCCACGTGCAACCTACTGGCGCCATTGATACAACAGTTAGGAATAGTCCGCCGTCAATAAATCATTTCTGGCACCGTTGCTATCACACTACTTTGCTACTGATACTTTGCTTGCAGAAACTAATCTTTCAGGTGTGGTTGAATCTGACAAACTCAGCTGCTAATACTTGAGAATATTCTTTCGCTTCCCCTTTGGCGAACCAACAAATTTGGGTTGAATACTCTACCCTCGAAAACTGTTGCGATCCCCTATACTTGTGGGTTATCATCCGGCTAGCAAGAACAAAAGCCAAAGAGCGGGGAGAACATGAAAAAGACTTAAGGGGGCTCGGTCGAAACCGAGCCGACGCCCTTTGCATAAACTTGCACTCCCAAAATCAAATATTATAGATGTCTGCATCGACTAACCTTGTCTTTCGCACGATCATCTTGGCGGGGACTTCCCATCACCCGGCTAGCTGGAGCCCGGCCGGCTTCCGACTACTCACCGGTTGGGGCCTTTACGGCTGGAGGCTACTCCTGTTCGGCTAGAGCCTTGCCGACCGCGACCCGTAGCCGGCCAACATCGTCAACATCTGCTACAACAACAGCAAGAAGCCTCCGCACGACTCTCCAAGTCGCCCGGAGGCTACACCCAGTGGGTGCGCTTGCGCGCCCCCGATGGTAACAGTCAGCCAACGGACTCTGCATCCGTGCCCGACAGCGCCTCGCGCGCACCAGCCGGCGGATCCCGCCCCCGGCAGCGCCTCGCGCGCACCAGCCGGCGGACCCCGCGTCCGCCCCCGGCAGCGCCTCGCGCGCACCAGTCGGCGGACGTTGCGTTCGCACGTGACATCCCCGACGCTATCGTCTACTCCAGCAACTGCAAAGACCCTCCGCCCGACTCTTCGAGTCGCCCGGAGGATCGGAGGCTACACCCAGCAGGTGCACTGGCGCGCCCCCGTGGAAAACAAGCCACGCCGTTCCCGGCTTGCAATCGACAATCATCGACAACTTCTGCATCAACAACGACTGCGAAAACCCTCCGTCCGGCTCTTTGAGTCGCACGGAGGCTCGGGGGCTACTATCGGGGGAATAATCCCCAGGTACCCAAAAGACGCAGAGTCGAGCGGGGTGCCTGCCCGCCCCGGTCGGCTGCTCCCATTCCGCCCACGGCCGGCTCCTCTGACCAGCCGGCTACGCCAGCGTGACGACTATCCTAGTCAACTACGACGTCCTCTCGGGCGTCGTACTGCTTCATCTACAGTGTAACTTGTCCCCTGAGCGCTGGTTTATAAAGTGCCCCAGGGGACAAGCATAGCTTAGCTCTGAAGCTACATATAGCTTGGCATGTAAGCTACCCATGGTTACTTACATGCCAAGCAACTTGGTATGTAAGCTACCCACCGTAGCTTACATACCAAGCTACGTATCCATACAAAAGGCCTTAGGCTACCCTCTCATCCTCTCACGCTCTCAGCCCCCCACATACACACACTCAGACATGAGGCCAAGCAGGAGGCGCTCAGCTCTCTTCCTCCTCCAATACAGCTCCAGGACCAACCTTGTACTGCCAATATACATCATATAGACACATGCAGGAGTAGGGGTATTATCTCTCCGGAGAGCCCCGAACCTGGGTAAACCACCGCGTGCTATTACCCTATCCCGTCCCGGATCCTCCACAACAGCCTTGCCCTCACCTCGATTAGCCATCCCATGGCATATGCCGTCAGGGTACCACCTATATGAAAACAACGACATGCAATGTCATGATATTCAAATATCTTGCGTCCCTATCCTTAATTTGGCACGAGGGCCTCGTCAGGGATAGAAGCGCATCTCGTCGTTTTGCAAGAATGGATATCATTACAAGTACATGTACTGAAAAGATGAGATGTATGGAATTGGCTTACACTCGCCACAAGCTACATTAGAGTATCATCAGTACATTACATAAACATCACGAAGAAGAGCAGGGTCCGACTACGGAGGAAAACAAACGAGCAAGGAACGATGTCCATCCATGCTATCCCAGGTTGCTGGCATGGAACCCATCCTAGATCGATGATGAAGAAGAAGAAACTCCAAATGAACAATCAACGCGCTCGCGTCAACTAACCTTTACCTGTACCTGCAACTGGTATTGTAGTAATCTGTGAGCCACAAGGGACTCAACAATCTCATTTCCAAAGGTATCAAGACTAGCAAAGCTTAATAGATGAGGTATGCTTAAGTGGTGAGGCTGCAGCAAGCGACTAAGCATTATATGAGGTGGCTAACTTACGAGTACAAGAATAAGAAGGGGGAAGATCTACGCATAGCGGACATGAACTATTAATGATCAAATGAATGATCCTGAACACCTACTTACATCAGACATAACCCCACAATGTCCTCGATCGGAGAAGGAGCTCAAGAAAGAGACAGCCACGGTTACGCACTCAGTTGGCAAGTTTTAATTTAAGCTTACTTCAAGTTATCTAGAACGAGTGTTAAACAAAGTTTCCACATTGCCATATAACTGCGGGCACGACTTTCCGAAACATTTAACCTTGCACGGGTGCTCCAACTAGTCCATCACAAATTACCACAAGCCGCATAGAAATCCTCGATCACGAAACTCGTGATCTCGTCGGATTCCTTAGTAGAAAACGTCAACCCTGAGATTACTCAAAGCATCACCGGAATCCCGATGCACAAGACATTCTTCAAAGGTAAAACTAATCCAGCAAGGCCGCCCAACGTGTCGACGATCCCGATAGGAGCCGCGTATCTCGTTCTTAGGACATGACGGATGGGCAGGACTTCGGGTTGGCTAAACCCTGGGTGACCAGGGGGCGCCAAACGTCGCCCGGTTTGGACCAACACTATTGCGGAGCACTGGCGCGTGGGTTGATTAATTACTCCGCGGGTGTCGGCGGGTCCATGTGCATTTTTATTAGGTTATTAGGCAAATGTAGTACCAAAGTTGGGCCTTGCGAGACCAGTTTTAATCTAAGACGAATTATCAAGGGGGTCCCCATAACAACCCCGATCGTGTTAGGAGCGCTCAATTATGGAATATAACACCGGTAGCCAAATCTAAGGCGGCAAAGGTGGAACGAAACACCAGGCTAGAAAGGCCGAGCCTTCCACCTTTTACCAAGTATATAGGTGCATTGAAATAAATAACATTAATATGGTGATATAACAAGGAAACCATATTATCACATGGAAGCAACTACACCTGCAACTAGCAACGCTAACACATGGTTTAGCAAGCGGTAACATAGCCAATCAGTAGTTTGCTAGGTTGTGAACAGGTTGAAGGTTTCATGGCAATGTTGAGAGGCTGACATTGAACAGGTGGTAGGCAACGAGACATAGCGATAGAAACGATAAAACTAGCATGGCAATGATAGTAATGGTATCTGGGGAAATGGTCATCTTGCCTGAGATCCTGCTTGGAAGAAGAATGACTCCGTGAAGCAGACGAACCGACGCAGTCGAACGGGTCCTCACTTTCCGACACACTTGCGGAACTCTATCGAGACGAAGCAAACCAGCAACAAGCATCAACACAGATATTCACCACGGCACATGCACGACAAGATGTAATCCACATATGATGCATGATCAGTTGAATATATGCAAGACATGGCATGTCAATTCACAACAATCAAACCCTACACATTAAGTGAAGCTCAATATGCAACGAGTTGCATATTGACGAAACTCCACATACGAATTTATTTAGTTCTATCCCGATTAGGTGCTCGGCAATATTAAATGTTGGTTAAACATGGCAAGATGTGAAGCGTAATTAAGCTACCTATCTAGGCATTTTAAATGAGGTCGGAAACGACTTATAGCATCTCTGAACTGACCTCATACGTTAATTTATAATTCTGTCCAGATCTGAACTAACACATTTTAATATTTGTTAAACATCAAAATAAAGTGGTTCACGTGATTCTACGCGTCATTCCAATCAACTTACACATAGAGAACACCTCCAACGGAGCTACGGTTCAAAAGATATGATCACCACAAGATATGATGGCATGAATGCAATATGTATGCAACGATGATACGTCTCCAACGTATCTATAATTTTTTATGGTTTCATGCTATCGTCTTGTCAAACTTTGGATGTTTTGTATGCCTTTTATATCTTTTTTTGGACTAACCTATTAACTCAGGGCCAAGTGCCAGTTCCTATTTTTTCCGTGTTTTTTACCCTTTTCACAGGAGGATTTTAAACGGAGTCCAAACGGAATAAAACTTCCGAAAAGATTTTTTCCGAAACACAAGACGACCGGGAGACTTGAGAACCAAGGCAGAGGGTCACTAGGGACCCCACAAGCCCTCATGGCGCGACCAGGGGGCCCGCGCTGTTGGGGAACGTCGCATGGGAAACAAAAATTTTCCTACGCGCAAAAAGACCTATCATGGCGATGTCCATCTACGAGAGGGGATGTGTGATCTACGTACCCTTGTAGACCGTACAGCAGAAGCGTTAGTGAACGCGGTTGATGTAGTGGAACGTCCTCACGTCCCTCGATCCGCCCCGGGAACCGTCCCGCGATCAGTCCCACGATCTAGTGCCGAACGGACGGCACCTCCGCGTTCAGCACACGTACGGCTCGACGATGATCTCGGCCTTCTTGATCCAGCAAGAGAGACGGAGAGGTAGAATAGTTCTCCAGCAGCGTGACGGCGCTCCGGAGGTTGCTGGTGATCTTATCTCAGCAGGGCTCCGCCCGAGCTCCGCAGAAACGCGATCTAGAGGAAAAACCGTGGAGGTATGTGGTCGGGCTGCCGTGGAAAAGTCGTCTCAAATCAGCCCTAAAACCTCCGTATATACAGGGGGAAGAGGGGGAGCCTTGCCTTGGGGTCCAAGGACCCTCAAGGGCTTCGGCCGAGCCAAGGGGGGCAACCCTCCCCTTCCAAACCGAGTCCAACTAGGTTTGGAAGGAGGAGTCCTTCCCCCTTTTCCCACCTCCTCTTTTTTTTTATCTTTGATTTTCTTCCTATGGCGCATAGGGCCTTCCTGGGCTGTCCCACCAGCCCACTAAGGGCTGGTGAGCCACCCCCAAGGCCTATGGGCTTCCCCGGGGTGGGTTGCCCCCCCGGTGAACTCCCGGAACCCATTCATCATTCCCGGTAACTCCGAAAACCTTCCGGTAATCAAATGAGGTCATCCTATATATGAATCTTCATTTCCGGACCATTCCGGAAACCTTCGTAACGTCCGTGATCTCATCCAGGACTCCGAACAACATTAGGTAACCAACCATATAACTCAAATACGCATAAAACAACGTCGAACTTTAAGTGTGCAGACCCTGCGGGTTCGAGAACTATGTAGACATGACCCGAGAGACTCCTCGGTCAATATCCAATAGTGGGACCTGGATGCCCATATTGGATCCTACATATTCTACGAAGATCTTATCGTTTGAACCTCAGTGCCAAGGATTCATATAATCCCGTATGTCATTCCCTTTGTCCTTTGGTATGTTACTTGCCCGCGATTCGATTGTCAGTATCCGCATACCTATTTCAATCTCGTTTACCGGCAAGTCTCTTTACTCGTTCTGTAATACAAGATCCCGCAACTTACACTAAGTCACATTGCTTGCAAGGCTTGTGTGTGATGTTGTATTACCGAGTGGGCCCCGAGATACCTCTCCGTCACACGGAGTGACAAATCCCAGTCTCGATCCATACTAACTCAACGAACACCTTCGGAGATACCTGTAGAGCATCTTTATAGTCACCCAGTTATGTTGCGACGTTTGATACACACAAAGTATTCCTCCGGTGTCAGTGAGTTATATGATCTCATGGTCATAGGAACAAATACTTGACACGCAGAAAACAGTAGCAACAAAATGACACGATCAACATGCTACGTCTATTAGTTTGGGTCTAGTCCATCACGTGATTCTCCTAATGACGTGATCCAGTTATCAAGCAACAACACCTTGTTTATAATCAAAAGACACTGACTATCTTTGATCAACTGGCTAGCCAACTAGAGGCTTGCTAGGGACAGTGTTTTGTCTATGTATCCACACATGTATATAAGTCTTCATTCAATACAATTATAGCATGGATAATAAACGATTATCTTGATACAGGAATTATAATAATAACTATATTTATTATTGCCTCTAGGGCATAATTCCAACAGTCTCCCACTTGCACTAGAGTCAATAATCTAGCCCTCACATCATCATGTGAATTACATTGTAATAAATCTAACACACATACAGTTCTGGTGTTGATCATGCTTTGCCCGTGGAAGAGGTTTAGTCAGCGGGTCTGCTACATTCAGATCCATGTGCACTTTGCATATATTTACGTCCTCCCCTTCGACGTAGTCGCGGATGAGGTTGAAGCGTCATTTGATGTGTCTGGACTTCTTGTGAAACCGTGGTTCATTTGCTAAGGCAATGGCACCCGTGTTGTCACAGAACAAGGTTATTGGATTCAGTGCACTTGGCACCACTCCAAGATCCGTCATGAACTGCTTCATCCAGACACCCTCCTGAGCCGCCTCCGAGGCAGCCATGTACTCCGCTTCACATGTAGAATCTTCTACGACGCTTTGCTTGGAACTGCACCAGCTTACCGCACCCCCAATAAGAATAAATACGTATCCGGTCTGCGACTTAGAGTCGTCCGGATCTGTGTCAAAGCTTGCATCGACGTAACCCTTTACGGCGAGCTCTTCGTCACCTCCATACACGAGAAACATCTCCTTGGTCCTTTTCAGGTACTTCAGGATTTTCTTGACCGCCGTCCAGTGATCCACTCCTGGATTACTCTGGAACCTGCCTGCCATACTTATGGCCAAGCTAACGTCCGGTCTAGTGCACAGCATTGCATACATGATAGAACCTATGGCTGAAGCATAGGGGACGGTGCTCATATGCTCTCTATCCTCATCAGTTGCTGGGCACTGAGTCTTACTCAATCTCGTACCTTATAAAACTGGCAAGAACCCTTTCTTGGACTGTTCTACTTTGAACCTCGTCAAAACTTTATCAAGGTAAGTGCTTTGTGAAAGTCCTATCAGTCGTTTTGATCTATCCCTGTAGATCTTAATGCCTAGAATGTAAGCAGCTTCTCCTAGGTCCTTCATAGAGAAACTTTTATTCAAGTAATCCTTTACGCTCTCCAAAAACTCTACGTTGTTTCCAATCAGCAATATGTCATCCACATATAATATTAGAAACGCCACAGAGCTCCCACTCACTTTCTTGTAAATACAAGATTCTCCAAGCACTTGTATAAACCCAAATGCTTTGATCACCTCATCAAAGCGTTTGTTCCAACTCCGAGATGCTTGCACCAGTCCATAAATGGATCGCTGGAGCTTGCACACCTTGTTAGCATTCTTAGGATCGACAAAACCTTCGGGTTGCATCATATACAACTCTTCCTTTAAGGAAACCGTTAAGGAACGCCATTTTGACATCCATCTGCCAGATTTCATAATCGAAAAATGCAGCTATTGCTAACATGATTCTGACGGACTTAAGCATCGCTACGGGTGAGAATGTCTCATCGTAGTCAACTCCTTGAACTTGTGAAAACCCTTTGCCACAAGTTGAGCTTTATAAACGGTCACTTTGCCGTCAGCGTCCGTCTTCCTCTTAAAGATCCATTTGTTGTGAATAGCCTTGCGGCCCTGAGGTAGTACTTCCAAAGCCCATACTTTGTTCTCATACATGGATCCTATCTCGAACTTCATGGCTTCTAGCCATTTGTTGGAATCTGGGCCCACCATTGCTTCTTCATAATTTTCAGGTTCATTGTTGTCTAACAACATGATTGACAAGACGGGATTACCGTACCACTCTGGAGCAGCACGTGGTCTCGTCGACCTGCGTGGTTCGACAGAAACTTGATCCGGAGTTTTATGATCATCATCATTAACTTCCTCCTCAACTGGCGTCGCAATGAAAAAGGTTTCCCCTTGCCCTGCGCCACCATCCAGAGGGATGAGAGGTTCGACAACCTCATCAAGTTCTATCTTCCTCCCACTCAATTCTCTCGAGAGAAACTCCTTCTCGAGAAAAGCTATGTTTTTAGCAACAAACACTTTGCCCTCGGATTTGAGATAGAAGGTGTACCCAACTGTCTCTTTTGGGTAACATATGAAGATGCACTTTTCCGCTTTGGGTTCCAGCTTTTCAGGCTGAAGCTTTTTGACATAAGCATCACATCCCCAAACTTTAAGAAACGACAACTTTGGCCTTTTGCCATACCACAGTTCGTATGGTGTCGTCTCAACGGAATTTGATGGTGCCCTATTTAAAGTGAATGCAGTTGTTTCTAATGCATAACCCCAAAACGATAACGGCAAATCGGTAAGAGACATCATAGGTCGCACCATCTCTAATAAAGTACGATTACGACGTTCGGACACACCATTACGCTGTGGTGTTCCAGGCGGTGTTAACTGCGAAACAATTCCACATTGTCTTAAGTGAGTACCAAACTCGAAACTCAGATATTCACCCCCACGATCAGACCGTAGGAACTTGATCTTCTTGTTACGATGATTTTCTACTTCACTCTGAAATTGCCTGAACTTTTCAAATGTTTCAGACTTGTGCTTCATCAAGTAGACATAACCATATCTACTTAAATCGTCAGTGAAGGTGAGAAAATAACGATATCCGCCGCGTGCCTCCACGCTCATCGGACCACACACATCGGTATGTATGATTTCCAACAAGTCACTTGCACGCTCCATTGTTCCGGAGAACGGAGTTTTAGTCATCTTGCCCATGAGGCATGGTTCGCACGTGTCAAGTGAATCAAAGTCAAGTGACTCCAAAAGTCCATCAGCATGGAGTTTCTTCATGCGCTTTACACCAATATGACCTAAGCGACAGTGCCACAAAAATATGGCGCTATCATTGTTAACTCTAACTCTTTTGGTCTCAATGTTATGTATGTGTGTATCGCTATCAAGATTCAATATGAACAATCCTCTCACATTGGGTGCATGACCATAAAAGATGTTACTCATAGAAATAGAACAACCATTATTCTCTGACTTAAAAGAGTAACCGTCTCACAATAAACAAGATCCAGATATAATGTTCATGCGCAACGCAGGCACTAAATAACAATGATTCAAGTTCATAACTAATCCTGATGGTAACTGAAGTGAAACTGTGCTGACGGCGATTGCATTGACCTTGGAACCATTTCCTACGCGCCTCGTCACTTCATCTTTCGCCAGCCTTCGTCTATTCCGCAGTTCCTGTTTCGAGTTGCAAATATGAGCAACAGAACCGGTATCGAATACCCAGGCACTACTACGAGAGCCGGTTAAGTACACATCAATAACATGTATATCAAATATACCCGATTTTTCTTTGGCCGCCTTCTTATCTGCCAGATACTTGGGGCAATTGCGCTTCCAGTGACCCATACCCTTGCAATAGTAACACTCTGTTTCAGGCTTAGGTCCAGCTTTGGGTTTCTTCGTCGGATTGGCAACAGGCTTGCCGCTCTTCTTTGAATTACCCTTCTTGCCTTTGCCGTTTCTCTTGAAACTAGTGGTCTTATTCACCATCAACACTTGATGCTCTTTACGGAGTTCAGACTCTGCGACTTTCAGCATCGCAAACAACTCGCCGGGAGACTTGTTCATCCCTTGCATGTTGTAGTTCAACACAAAGCCTTTATAGCTTGGCGGCAGTAATTGAAGGATTCTGTCAGTGATAGCTTCTTGCGGGAGTTCAATCCCCAGTTCAGCCAGACGGTTTGAGTACCCAGACATTTTGAGCACATGTTCACTGACAGACGAGTTTTCCTCCATCTTGCAAGCATAGAATTTATCGGAGGTCTCATACCTCTCGATCCGGGCTTTCTTCTGAAAGATAAACTTCAACTCCTGGAACATCTCAAATGCTCCATGACGCTCAAAGCGACGTTGAAGTCCCGGTTCTAAGCCATACAAGACTGCACATTGAACTATTGAGTAGTCCTCCTTACGTGCTAACCAAGCGTTCTTAACATCCTGATTAGCCGTAGCGGGTGGTTCATCTCCTAACGCAGCATTAAGAACATAATCCTTCTTCCCAGCTTGTAAGATTAGCTTAAGATTACGAGCCCAGTCTACAAAGTTGCTTCCATCATCTTTCAACTTAGCTTTCTCTAGGAACGTATTAAAATTCAGGGTGACTGTCGCGTGAGCCATGATCTACAACACAATTATATTCAAAGTTGACTTAGACTATGTTCAAGATAATTAGAGTTTAACTTAATCAAATTAGTCGCTAAACTCCCACTCAAAAAGTACATCTCTCTAGTCATTTGAGTGGTTCATGATCCACTTACACTAGCTCAAGTCCGATCATCACGTGAGTTGAGCATAGTTTCAGTGGTAAGCATACCTATGCTAATCATATCATCTATATGATTCATGATTGACCTTTCGGTCTCATGTGTTCCGAGGCCATGTCTGCACATGCTAGGCTCGTCAAGCTTAACCCGAGTGTTCCGCGTGCGCAACTGTTTTGCACCCGTTGTATGTGAACGTTGAGTCTATTACACCCGATCATCACGTGGTGTCTCGAAACGACGAACTATAGCAACGGTGCATAGTCGGGGAGAACACAATTTCGTCTTGAAATTTTAGTGAGAGATCACCTCATAATGCTAACGTCGTTCTAAGCAAAATAAGGTGCATAAAAGGATTAACATCACATGCAATTCATAAGTGACATGATATGGCCATCATCACGTGCTCCTTGATCTCCATCACCAAAGCACCGGCACGATCTTCTTGTCACCGGCGCCACACCATGATCTCCATCAACGTGTCGCCATCGGGGTTGTCGTGCTACTCATGCTATTACTACTAAAGCTACATCCTAGCAAAATAGTAAACGCATCTGCAAGCACAAACATTAGTATAAAGACAACCCTATGGCTCCTGCCGGTTGCCGTACCACCGACGTGCAAGTCGATATTATCTATTACAACATGATCATCTCATACATCCAATATATCACATCACATCGTTGGCCATATCACATCACAAGCATACCCTGCAAAAACAAGTTAGACGTCCTCTAATTTTGTTGTTGCATGTTTTACGTGGTGACCAAGGGTATCTAGTAGGATCGCATCTTACTTACGCAAACACCACAACGGAGATATATGAGTTGCTATTTAACCTCATCCAAGGACCTCCTCGGTCAAATCCGATTCAACTAAAGTTGGAGAAACTGACACCCGCCAGTCATCTTTGAGCAACGGAGTTACTCGTAGCGATGAAACCAGTCTCTCGTAAGCGTACGAGTAATGTCGGTCCGAGCCGCTTCGATCCAACAATACCGCGGAATTAAGAAAAGACTAAGGAGGGCAGCAAAACGCACATCACCGCCCAGAAAAACTTTTATGTTCTACTCGAGAAGACATCTACGCATGAACCTAGCTCATGATGCCACTGTTGGGGAACGTCGCATGGGAAACAAAAATTTTCCTACGCGCACGAAGACCTATCATGGTGATGTCCATCTACGAGAGGGGATGTGTGATCTACGTACCCTTGTAGACCGTACAGCAGAAGCGTTAGTGAACGCGGTTGATGTAGTGGAACGTCCTCACGTCCCTCGATCCGCCCCGCGAACCGTCCCGCGATCAGTCCCACGATCTAGTGCCGAACGGACGGCACCTCCGCGTTCAGCACACGTACAGCTCGACGATGATCTCGGCCTTCTTGATCCAGCAAGAGAGACGGAGAGGTAGAAGAGTTCTCCGGCAGCGTGACGGGGCTCCGGAGGTTGGTGGTGATCTTATCTCAGCAGGGCTCCGCCCGAGCTCCGTAGAAACGCGATCTAGAGAAAAAACCGTGGAGGTATGTGGTCGGGCTGCCGTGGAAAAGTCGTCTCAAATCAGCCCTAAAACCTCCGTATATATAGGGGGAAGAGGGGGAGCCTTGCCTTGGGGTCCAAGGACCCTCAAGGGCATTGGCCGAGCCAAGGGGGGCAACCCTCCCCTTCCAAACCGAGTCCAACTAGGTTTGGAAGGAGGAGTCCTTCCCCCTTTTCCCACCTCCTCTTTTTTTTTCTTTTCTCTTTGATTTTCTTCCTATGGCGCATAGGGCCTTCTTGGGCTGTCCCACCAGCCCACTAAGGGCTGGTGCGCCACCCCCAAGGCCTATGGGCTTCCCAGGGGTGGGTTGCCCCCCCCCCCCCGGTGAACTCCCGGAACCCATTCGTCATTCCCGGTACATTCCCGGTAACTCCGAAAACCTTCCGGTAATCAAATGAGGTCATCCTATATATCAATCTTCATTTCCGGACCATTTCGGAAACCCTCGTGACGTCCGTGATCTCATCCGGGACTCCGAACAACATTCGGTAACCAACCATATAACTCAAATACGCATAAAACAACGTCGAACTTTAAGTGTGCAGACCCTGCGGGTTCGAGAACTATGTAGACATGACCCGAGAGACTCCTCGGTCAATATCCAATAGCGGGACCTGGATGCCCATATTGGATCCTACATATTCTACGAAGATCTTATCGTTTCAACCTCAGTGCCAAGGATTCATATAATCCCGTATGTCATTCCCTTTGTCCTTCGGTATGTTACTTGCCCGAGATTCGATCATCAGTATCCACATACCTATTTCAATCTCGTTTACCGGCAAGTCTATTTACTCGTTCCGTAATACAAGACCCCGCAACTTACACTAAGTCACATTGCTTGCAAGGCTTGTGTGTGATGTTGTATTACCGAGTGGGCCCCGAGATACCTCTCCGTCACACGGAGTGACAAATCCCAGTCTCGATCCATACTAACTCAACGAACACCTTCGGAGATACCTGTAGAGCATCTTCATAGTCACCCAGTTACGTTGCAACGTTTGATACACACAAAGTATTCCTCAGGTGTCAGTGAGTTATATGATCTCATGGTCATAGGAACAAATACTTGACACGCAGAAAACAGTAGCAACAAAATGACACGATCAACATGCTATGTCTATTAGTTTGGGTCTAGTCCATCACGTGATTCTCCTAATGACGTGATCCAGTTATCAAGCAACACCACCTTGTTTATAATCAGAAGACACTGACTATCTTTGATCAACTGGCTAGCCAACTAGAGGCTTGCTAGGGACAGTGTTTTGTCTATGTATCCACACATGTATATAAGTATTCATTCAATACAATTATAGCATGGATAATAAACGATTATCTTGATACAGGAATTATAATAATAACTATATTTATTATTGCCTCTAGGGCATAATTCCAACACGCGCCTCCCAGGCTTGTGGGCTCCCTGGGCCTGCTCTGCCCTAGGTCTTTCGCCTATATATTCCCTAAAATCTCAGAAAAAATCAGGAGATCCATGAAAATACTTTTCCGCCGCCGCAAGCTTCTGTCTCCGCAAGATCCCATGTGGGGCACGTTCTGGTGCCTTGCCGGAGGGGAGATTCGGATACGGAGGGCTTCTTCATCAACACCATGACCTCTCCGATGATGCGTGAGTAGTTCACCATAGACCTACGGGTCCTTAGCTAGTAGCTAGATGGCTTCTTGGATCTTCAATACAAAGTTCTCCATGATCTTCATGGAGATCTATCCGATGTAATCTTCTTTTGCGGTGTGTTTGTCGAGATCCGATGAATTGTGGATTTATGATCAGATTATCTATGAATCTTATTTGAGTTTCTTCTGATCTCTTTTATGCATGATTTCATATCCTCGTAATTCTCTTCGAGTTGTGGGTTTTGTTTGGCCAACCTGATCTATGATTCTTGCAATGGGAGAAGTGCTTGGTTTTGGGTTCATACCGTGCGGTGACCTCACCCAGTGACAGAAGGGGTAGCGAGGCACGCATCGTGTTGTTGCCATCAAGGGTAAAAAGATGGGGTTTTCATCATTGGTTTGAGTTTATCCCTCTACATCATGTCATCTTGCTTAAGGCATTACTCTGTTCGTCATGAACTCAATACACCAGATGCATGCTGGATAGCGGTCAATGTGTGGAGTAATAGTAGTAGATGCAGAAAGTATCGGTCTACTTGTCTCGGACGTGATGGCTATATGTATGATCATTGCCTTAGATATCGTCATGACTTTGCGCGGTTCTATCAATTGCTCGACAGTAATTTGTTCACCCACTGTAATATTTGCTATTTTGAGAGAAGCCTCTAGTGAACACTATGGCCCCCGGGTCTACTTCACACCATATTTTCAGCCTTACACTTTTACTTCGTTGCACTTTCTGCCTTCAGTTCTCACTTTGCAATCAATCTTGAAGGGATTGACAACCCCTTTATAGCGTTGGGTGCAAGCTCTTTTGTGTTTGTGCAGGTACTATGGACTTGACGCGATTCTCCTACTGGATTGATACCTTGGTTCTCAAACTGAGGGAAATACTTACTGCTCCTGTGCTGCATCGCCCTTTCCTCTTCAAGGGAAAAACCAACACAAGCTCAAGAGACGACAGAAGATTTCTGTGGCCGTAGCAAACGACAGTCACAAGCATTCCAAAATAAGAAGGCATCAAATTAATATGAAACTACACGAGATTCTAAGCAAGTTTCATATAGGACACGATCAAAACGGAGCAACGGTTCAACAAATACAAACTACACAAGAAATAGTCATAATCTGCCAAAAACAGCAACATGGCATTTCCTACACCCCAAAACAACAAGCTACATAAATCCATTATGCTCAAACAAGACATGAGGCAATAGTGGTCAAGATGCACTGCAACATACTACTAAAAACAACTAGCATGGAAGCATGCATCACTAGGAAAAGAACTCACAAAATGGCATCTACACACTGTTTCAGGCTTAGTGAAAATATCAGTTTTTGACAATGCAGTTTTCGATCTAAAGGCATATTGACAGCAGGAAAACTATATGCTACAGGGAATCAAATGGCATGAAAATTCATAGCATGCTAGAGAATCTCGAGGACTATAAATAACTCCATTGCACGAACCTCAAAAGAGATACATATCACTAGCAAAACTCATGGCAAGACGGCAACAAAATATAGCAGATTTCAGACTTAGAAATATTTCAGCATCTCCAAATCAGCATTATTTTCTAGCATGTTGGCGACAAGCAAAGAACACCTAAACATGGATTTCTATTGCCACCAAAATTACGAGGGGCTAACATACATATCCAAGGGCATATCTCTAGTTGACAAGTCAATCATATCATGCACGGAATAAATCCCACAAATTAAACAAAATGGCACCATGGCAAAATATCACGCGCACTAACTTACTTGTAAGACAAAACTAAATGCACAGTTTAATTCTATGGATTTTCTACCCCGAAAACATGTATAATATGTGGGGTTGCAAAATTAAACTAACGCCACACATATATGCAAGAATATATCCTAAACATGACATAGCAAACAAGCGACGGAACCTACATGGAAAAATACAAACAACTACTCTAAAATACATGGCAAAGGGTCCCGAACAACTAGAACATTTTATCCGCGGGGTTGGAACAATCCGGACACGCGCAAAAATAAATACGGGATAATTCCCTATTAGGACAACACGCAATTCTAGGCATACGACGGTTCAAACCACTCCAAACATGCATGCAAGTTGCAAAATATTATTCTACGCGAAAAACTACATGAGTTACCTATATAAAATGTCGCAAACCGATACTCGGTTTAATATTTGCAAGCGTTTGAAAAAATATAGCAATATCCTAAAAATGCTAAAATCACAGGAATTATATAAAAACCTACACGGGCGAATCTGTCCTATGGGCCAAATATAACCACGGGCACATTATACTAAAAGGTGCACAAGGCGGGGAATAGCAGGAAGAGGGGGGGTCTCACCTCGGGCTGGGCCCGGTTGGAGACGAGGCTGAGCTGGGCCGGATCTGGGCGGGGCTGCTGCTGGCCTCGGGTTGCCTGGGCCGGCTCGGTGCGGTTGACCAGGGCGACCGGGCTGCTGCTGGCCAGCTGGGCCGCGCAGGGCGTCTCGGGCCGAGGCGCTGCGGGGCTGGAGCGGGTCTGGCGAGGCGAGGCGCTCCTGGGCCACGAGGAACTGCTCTGGCCTCGCGGTCAACGGGACGGCGCGACGCTACTCCTGATCCCGACCGAGAGAAGAACGGCAAGCGGCGATGGGGTGGTTGGAGGGAGGCGGCGGCCTGCGAAAACGGGCGAGACCGACCGGATCTGATGGGATCCGGCGGCGCAGCTTGGCTGGAGGGCACGGCGGCGAGGTGCAGGCGGCGACGCGCTCTAGGGGCGAGGGAGCACGGCGGCGGGAGGCGTGGAGAAGCTGCTCGGAATATTGCCTGCCTCGGGCGAGCTTGCGAGCGCGACTCCATTCGGGCCCAGGCGGGCCTGGCTCGGGCTGGCGGGCCCTGGCGACTGCTGGGGGAGGAGGAGAGAGAGGCAGTGACGGCTAGGGTTAGGTGGGTGGCGCGGATTTCTAGGAGGAGAGAGGAGATACAAAAATGGAATGGGAGACCCTTCCTTTTATAGTCGGGGTAGCTAGGGTTTGCCAAATGGGGCGTTTTCGGACCCTCCGATCTCGACGGACACTCCGGAAATGCCCTAGGGTTAGGTTAGGCCGTGTAGAGTGGCTTAGGCGAAGATGAGAGCGAAGTGGGCACCCGGCAACGCGATTTGAAACACCAAAAAACGTCCGACGATAAACCGACTATGGTGCCGCTACGGACGACCGTTCGGGTACCAAACGGACTCCGAGTGCGACGAAAATTGGCACGCGGTCTACCTACGTTTCATAAGACCGCACGCCAAGTTTCATCCCAATCCAAGAAATTTTTATACACACTTTTAAAAACAAGGTTTTGATAATGCCGCGAGCGTGTGCGAGTGTGGTCGGGCTCGAGACGGTCAACGACGAACGCGGAGAGAACCGGCAACTAATAACGGATGCAAAATTTGAAAATTGGCGGCAACGGAGTGCCGATGCAATGTGGATGATGCGATGATGATGCGACAAATAAAAATAACCACACGCCGGCAATGGAATAAAAGGAGAATCTTCTGGAGCGTCGGTCTCGGGCTGTCACATCCCGGCCTAGCCAACCTAGTCTGTGGGCCGAAATAGCGACCCATTACTGAAGGAGGACTCCGGAAGCCTCTGAACTTGTGACGTAAGCATACCGGACTTCATCGAGGACCCGACATGCGCTCCAAGTATGGCTTTTAGATTCGGCATGTACTCCCTAGATTGCAACCGACCATGTCTAACCCTAGATACCCCTCGTGCCTATATAAACTAGAGGGGTTTACTCCGTAGGGACAGATTCATCATCATACTCTTAGAGTTAGAACACAACTTACAATCTCAAGGTAGATCAACTATGTACTTTGATACATCCATAATATATGCAAGAGCACGACGTAGGGTTTTACCTCCATAAAGAGGACCTCAACGCGGGTAAAAACATTATGTCCCTTGTATCCTATTACCCATCGATCTGATTTCACATCTCTCCCCCTAGCCGAGGTTTTTCGGTTTTGGCACTGACACTATTCTTGTAGCAAAGTATTGTTGCATGATAAGTTGTCTGCTCAGTTGTCCAAAAACGAGGGGAGTGAGCAGTCTTTTTTTCAGAATAAGGGCTATTCCCAAAGAGAACCAGCTTGGAGTGGTGAATCTTTTCATTGAAGGGAGGTCCATTGACGCCATCTCCTTCAAGAAAAGTTGGAATCTTTTCACTCGAATTCTAACGATGCACTTCTTCATTCTCTTTACGAGCCTTTTCTTTTTTATCATCAGGTGCTGCACAATTTTCATTTATGAGTGGCAAGAGTGACTCAGATAATTGATGATTATTTTCCCGCTCTGTTTGATTCTTGTCAGAGCTGGAGGTGTTGGGTAACGTAGCATAAATTCAAAATTTTCCTACGCCATATTCAGATCTTCCTATGGAGAGACCAGCAACGAGAGAGAGGAGAGTGCATCTTCATACCTTTGAAGATCGCTAAGCGGAAGCGTTGCTAGAACACGGTTGATGGAGCCGTACTCGCGACGATTCAGATCGCGGTGTGATTCTGATCTAGTGCCAAACCACGACACTGATGACCCACAAGTGTAGGGGATCTATCGTAGTCCTTTCGATAAGTAAGAGTGTCGAACCCAACGAGGAGCAGAAGGATCTCACAAGTGGTTTTTAGCAAGGTAACCTCTGCAAGCACTGAAATTATCGGTAACAGAAAGGTGTGTGGTAAGATGATTTGTAGCAAGTAGCAACAATGGTGGAGCAAAGTGGCCCAATCCCTTTTGTAGCAAGGAACAAGCTTGGACAAACTCTTATAGGAGGTAAAGCGCTCCCGAGGACACATGGGAATTTCTGTCAAGCTAGTTTTCATCATGTTCATATGATTCGCGTTCGCTACTTTGATAGTTTGATATGTGGGTGGACCGGTGCTTGGGTGCTGCCCTTACTTGGACAAACCTCCCACTTATGATTAACCCCTCTCGCAAGCATCCACAACTACGAAAGAAGAATTAAGACAAAGTCTAACCATAGCATTAAACTAGTGGATCCAAATCAGCCCCTAATGAAGCAACGCATAAACTAGGGTTTAAGCTTCTGTCACTCTAGCAACCCATCATGTACTTACTACTTCCCAATGCCTTCCTCTAGGCCCAAATAATGGTGAAGTGTTATGTAGTCGACGTTCACATAACACCACTAGAGGAAAACAACATACAACGCATCAAAATATCGAACGAATACCAAATTCACATGACTACTTATAGCATAACTTATCACATGTCCTCAGGAACAAAAGTGACTACTCACAAAGCATAATCATATTCATGACGAGAGAGGTAATGAATAGCATCAAGGATCTGAACATATAATCTTCCATCGAGTAATCCAACTAGCATCAACTACAAAGAGTAATTAACACTACTAGCAACCTTACAAGTATCAATCGGAGTCGCGAGACGGAGATTGGTTATAAGAGATGAACTAGGGTTTGGAGGTGAGATGGTGCTGATGAAGATGTTGATGGTGATGAGTCCCCTCCGATGAGAGGAGTGTTGGTGATGACGATGGCGACGATTTCCTCCTCCGGGAGGGAAGTTTCCCCGGCAGGACGACCCTGTCGGAGATCTAGATTGGTTCTGCTCAAGTTCCGCCTCGTGGCGGCAGCGATTCCTCCCGAAATCCTCCTCTTGATTTTTTTTCTGGAGCGAAACCCTCCTTATAGCAAAAGAGGGGGGGCAGAGGGCCAGCTGGGAGCCCACAAGCCCCTAGGCGCGGCCAGGGGTAGGCCGCGCCTAGCAGGCTTGTGGCCTCCTGCTGGCTCCCCTGTGGTACTTCTTCGGCCCAGTATTTTTTATAAATTCCAAAATAAATCCTCGTTGATTTTCACGGCTTTTGGAGTTGCGAAGAATAGGTATCTCAAACTTGCTCCTTTCTGAGGCCAAAATTCCAGCTGCCGGCATTCTCCCTCTTCATGTAAACCTTGCAAAATAAGAGAGGAAAGGCATAAGTATTGTACCGTGAAGTGTAATAACAGCCCAAAAAGCGATAAATATCAACATGAAAACATGATGCAAAATGGACGTATCAGGCACCTCCGCGTTCAACACACGTGCAGCCCGGTGACGTCTCCCGCACCTTGATCCAGCAAGGAGGAGGGAGACGTTGGGGAAGATCTCCGACAGCACGACGGCGTGGTGTCGATGGAGAGACGAGGTATCCCGGTAGGGCTTCGCCAAGCACTGTGGGAGAGGAGGAAGAAGAAGAGCAAGGCTGCGCCAAGAGAGAGATGGAAAACCGTGTCTCCAATGGCCAAAACCCCCGCTATATATAGGGGAAAGGGAGGGTGGCGCCCACTTTAGTGTTTCCACCCCTAGGGGTGGGGCAACCCTAGATGGGGGGAGGGGGTGGCGGCGAGGAGGGGAGGAGGGGGTGGCGCACCCCCTGGTGGGCCTTAGGCCCACCTACGCTAGGGTCCCCCTTCCCCCTCTTAGGCGCCATGGGTTGGGTGTGGGGGGCACACCAGCCTACCTAGGGGCTGGTTCCCTCTCACAATTGGCCCATGTAGCCTCCTCGGGCTGGTGGCCTCTCCCGGTGGGCCTCCGGAACCCTTCCGGTGGTCCCGGTACTTTGTCGGTGGTGCCCGAAACATTTCGGGCATCCAAACCCATCCATCCTATATATCAATCTTTACCTCCGGACCATTCCGAAGCTCCTCGTGGCGTCTGGGATCTCACGCGGGACTCCGAACAACCTTCGGTAACCTCGTATAACAATTCCCTATAACCCTAGCGTCATCGAACCTTAAGTGTGTAGACCCTATGGGTTCGGGAGGCATGCAGACATGACCGAGACATCTCTCCGGCCAATAACCATCAGCGGGGTCTGGATACCCATGGTGGCTCCCACATGTTCCACGATGATCTCATCGGATGAACCACGATGTCGAGGATTCAATCAATCCCGTATACAATTCCCTTTGTCTGTCAGTATAGAACTTGCCCGAGATTAAATCATCGGTATACCTATACTTTGTTCAATCTCTTTACTGGTAAGTCTCTTTACTCGTTCTGTAGCACGTCATCCTGTGACTAACTCCTTAGTCACATTGAGCACATGATGATGTTCTACCGAGTGGGCCCAGAGACACCTCTCCGTCACACGGAATGACAAATCCCGATCTCGATTCGTACCAACCCAACAGACACTTTCGGAGATACCCGTAGTGCACCTTTATAGTCACCCAGTTACGTTGTGACGTTTGATACACCCAAAGCACTCCTACAGTATCCGGGAGTTGCACAATCTCACGATCGAAGGAAAAGACACTTGACATTAGAAAAGCTTTACCATACGAACAACACGATCTAGTGCTATGCTTAGGATTGGGTCTTGTCCATCACATCATTCTCCCAATGACGTGATCCCATTATCAATGACATCCAATGTCCATGATCAGGAAACCATGATCATCTATTGATCAACGAGCTAGCCAACTAGAGGCTTGCTAGGGACACATTGTGATCTATTTATTCACACATGTATTACTCTTTCCTGTTAATACAATTATAGCATGAACAATAGACGATTATCATGAACAAGGAAATATGATAATAACCATTTTATTATTGTCTCTAGGGCATATTTCTAAGAGGAGGGAATATCAATATTTCACTATGTTTCGTGACACTCTTATCAGTGCGATTCTTCTCACGCACAAGGACCTCATCTTGATCTTTTTCGATAGAGTGTGGCGCTTTGGCCAAGACAAGATTCTCTTCAACAATATTATCTTCATGAGCCCTTGGCTCATCATCCTTCATCTCACTCTCCTTGGCGATACCATCGAAGTGAGGAATATTATCACTATCAATTTCCATCGGAGAGTGTGGCTCAGAGGATGGATTGTGAATAGTTTCTTCTTGAGTAGGGCTACGCTCACACTTCAAAATTTCTTCTTCCTCCCACATGGGCTTGGAGGGGATTTTAGATGCATTTTTCAATGGGGACAGAACGACTTCCTTTTCATGCGAGTTGTCCTTTCCTTCTTTAGGAGCCTTCTGCTTCGATGAAGGTGATTTCTTTTCAATTTTTTTCTCATCAACATGCTTCTCCTGCGAGACAACAATGTTCTTGTCAACGACATTTTTATAACAAACATTGTTTAGTTTCATGTCATCATGTAGTTTTCATGTTGAAATGGCATTCGTGGATGTGAAAAGAATCAATACTTCAAAATGCTTTCTAAAATAATCTTTTTGAGCATCGGTTTTTTCTTCCCAAACCACATTCAGTCATGAAATATGACACACGCGGGCGCGAAACATTCCTCATTGTGCATCTAAAAGAATATGTGAACTTTGATTTATTTTTTCTAATATGTCTTTATATTTTAAAGTTTGTATCTGCATCGGGAGAAGAAACTCCATGTCATGTAACACTCATGTGTACATAGATTTGTATCCTCTCGGATGATGCGGCAACCCGCGAGAGGTTAAGGCGTTGTTTGGTTTGCGCGGCGTAAGCCAACTCTCCACATGGCTAAAATTACTGTTTTTGTTTTTTTTCTGAAATTTAGTATGATTTGACCCCCATTGAGGGAAAAATACATCTAACATGACATTTTTTATGACGTCATCGTCATAACGTTTGGGTTGAATGAGATAGTGTCCATAACATTTTTCTCTAGACCTTTTCATTGCCTTACTCGACGTCCATGACAACGGATGAAACGTCGTAGATCATGACGTTTGAGCCAGTGGCGTATCTAGGAGGTGTGCCCGGTGTGTCATGGCACACCAGAATTTTGGAAAGCATTTTTTATCATGTAAAAGATAGCAGATTTTAAAGACACATCCAAACCAATTAAAATAGACCTAACATTTTAAAAATGTGCACATCCTCCATTTTAATTCTAGCTACGCCAGTGGTTTGAGCCACGGATAAATGACATGAACCATGGCGTCTCTCATATAGCCCCCAAATGATGATGAACGGGGCAAACAAAATAGATCAAATTGTTATTTTTTTTCTTTTTTGCAAAAAATAGGGATCGAATCTTGGTAAACTTTGGCAAAAGAACCAAAACAGTGACCTCTCCGCCGGGCGCTGGCCCTGCCTGATCCTGGGCGGAAAGCGGCACCGACACCTGAGAGACGGCGGGAGTCGGCACGCAGGTCCCTTCCAGCCGTCGGTGTGTGTGGGGCGGCGCAAGTGGCCTGCAGCTGCAGGCGGCATGCGCAACAGTTCACACGGGTGCAGCTGCAACTTCGTGCCTTTCCCGTGCATTTACCACCTGGCCAGGCCGTTCGACCGTGCATGCATGCATGCATGCTTGTTGGACCGTTCGTCCCACTCCCGCCCATCGGGTGCGCAACGCATATTTTTTGCACTCAACATGAAGAGGTCAGGTCAACGATGGAGGAGCGTTGGTTGAGTGGGAGAAATAGCACAATCAGCCCATCAATGGAGCATCAATGTGCTGCAGTTGGCCTGCCTGTGCCGGATCGGTAAAAATGACCTCTGAACAGGAACGTATATATGGGCGTGTGGGTTTTCCAGTCACCTCACCCACTCTGCCAGACTGCCTGGCAAGAAACTCGCAACAGGTCAAAATTCAATGTGGTCAGGACGGACGGCCGAATAGCACCTCGCGCTCGTACCACCGTATCGGTTTCGATCGAATCGTTTGTGTAGTACCAGCCCAGCCCGTGCCAATGATAGCCGTGCTCTCCATCAATGCAAGTACACGGCACAGGCGCCACGATTTATTAGGGACTACGTCATAAATCCGCCGGCAATTGCTCGCGGCTTCTGAACCGATGAACATGGATACAAGCAAGAGTCATTTTGTCTATAAAGAAAAGCAAGACTCATTGTACTTTTTTATCTTTTATTACGGTTATCTATTGCAGTGGATATATGGTCCCTGACCTGACTGTTCCTGTACTGCAGGACTGCTGTCTTATTTCGAAACAAGTCGTTTTCCATGGAGAAAAGGGCTGATCGTTTGGAATGTGGTGTATGCCTGGTTCCGTTCCGGCGGCAGTTCAAATGCAAATCTCTTATTTAAATCGTTTCTAGGTCTACTGATCAACATTGTACCGTGGAATGTCTGTAAAAAGATATGCTTAAGATAATCCCACCAGACACCAGTGCCAGGTTTGACCTAGCGACCTGATATATTTTGTACTCTAGCTAGCAATATCTGATTTAGTTTTTATCATGTGGGCTCATAGCTCAAAAGAATAGACGTCTCTCACAACTACAAAAAACAAAACAAAAACTCAGTGCAGACTCCCTCTACTCTCTTTTCCTGTGCAAACTGATGCTCCAAAGTCTCTTCTTCACTTAATTATCTGCCGTCACCGAGTAATTGACAAAAAATAACACTTTTGGGGTTTACGTTACAGAAAACTACCCCTTTAAAAAAATTAACTAAAACCTGCAAATTTAGTTCTGAACTTTTACTAAAAACTATAACTTTTAGTTGGTGACCACTTTAGTGGTTTTAAACCCGATTATAACAGGTCAGCCCCCCTTCAGGTGTCACGCCTGCCGAAGCGAGACGACACCCACCTGAGAGCCATTAGAGTCGGCACACACTTCGACCTAGTCGCAACATGTCAAAGCGGCCGGCCCGAGCTCCTTCTTCCCCTACCTCACTAAATCTCTTCTCCCACTGGTCTCACCCACTAGCAACCCTAGCACTAGATAGTGCGAGCGACAGCCATGGCAACGGTAAATCCCAAGGACGGTGGCGAATCAATGGGTGATGAGTTTTCTCCGAGGTTGACAATTAGCTTGGGAGTGCTAGCTTTGCGAAACAACCGCGTGAGAAGCTTCCCATGTTGTCACGAGCGCCACTGCCTTCGATGACTCTGAGCTAACTTAGTGGCGGGGGCAAGCTTGCTTCTCCCGCTAGCGGTGATAACTATGGTCAGCCCATGTCTCCTCCCCGTCTTAGCGACATCGAATTTGTTAAGTGGCTAGATATTTAGGGTAGGGCTATAGTAGATTCAAACAAGAACATTTCCATGTGAACTAGAACTTGCTAGTATGTACCAAGTTGCTACGTGAAACATAAACATTTCTATTATCATTTGAAACTATTGTAAAAAACTGAAATTGTTGTTAGGGCCTCAAACAACATTGAGACCTTTGACATATATAGATAATTGAAACTGTCTAAAACATGAGCATTTCTCTATGTATGCACCAAGTTTCAGTACATGTCTAAACCAGTTGAAATTGTGTGCTTTCTGGTATATGCATTTTGCACTACATTGAGAGCTTGAGAGATCCCATGGATAGTTTTATTATGGTGGAGTACATTATGTTGAAGATTTAACTAGATAACTTATTTCTGGGTTAGTTTGGATGACACACAATCAGAAATAAGGTTACATTTCCACGGGAGAGATATTGTGGTTAGATGAATTTACGAGTCAAACATATCCTTTTTAACTATGTTGTCCATGATTGGGAGTGGGGGTTGTGGAGTTGATGATTACATGTACTATATGAAGGATGAGAAAAAAGGACCTTGAATGGGTAGAGCATATAGGTAGTGAAGATGTTGTGCACCAAATGTTGAACTTATTTCAACATGACTAGCTTTTGAACATAATCACGGTGAAAGCTCATGAACCACGTTCAGGAGATGCAAACAGTGATAGCTTCTTTGATGAACATTGCATTAACACACATCACAAACGCACTTCAAAGGGGGGAGGAGGAAACTAAGATGAAGAAGATTAGGAACAATAGTAAGGTCAAGCTTAAGAATAGTAGGATTCATAGACAGGTAGACTCGAGGCATTTTGAAGGGGATACTGATGTCTGAATTTAGTTTCAATGAAGTGTAGTAAGATCCAGATGTTGAACATGTGAAAGTAGAGCCTTCCTCTTCCTATAAAGTGTGACCTGCAACAACAGACGGAGTAGTGCAACAAAAACTGAAGGTAGTGAGAAATTATGGTCCCACCGACATATCTTACCATGAACCCGAGAAACAAAGATTTTCAGATTGGGTGCCTAAATAAGATGATTTTTGCTTTGTTGTGGATTTTAGCATGACTGATGAAGAAGATGAGCCAGAAGGAGCATACCAACTACCTAGTGGAAGGAAAAGAAAATCTAAAAAGATTAATCCTTAGGTATGGTATGATGAGACATTGGCTGATCTACATGACTAATTGTGTAAGGACTTGTGCTTCAACAATGTTTATCAATGCACACAAGCACTCAGGGATTTCCACATGAGGACTTTGAGAAATTTTCATTACCACATTAATGCCCCATTTATGGTTATTGTGTGGTTCTCAGAGAGAGCCGAAGGACGTGAATTTTACATGAGTGCCTCCAAAGTACCTGATGAAAGAGCTTTCTCCATCAGAAAGGCCGAATTGGTGGTTCTTGGTAACATATCCATTGGCATCTTCTTAGTCATCGAAGACCAAATGAGAGGTGTCTTCCTTATCCATGATACCACTCGAGGAGGGTGTAAGTATAGATGTGAGAGATGTTGGTGATGGATCAAGCAATCTTGGAGTTGACAATTTGTAATGAGTGCACTTGACAATGAAACTTCTCCAATATCATACCTACATAGAAAGCCTTATAGACTATCTTGGTAGGGATTATTGGAACAATTTCATGCAACAAGTGGATCAGGATATGGAAAAAGTTGGGTAAGACCCAAATGATTCTAAATGTTATACAAGTAGTCAATGTGTAGAGTGAGCAAGGAGGATACACACATGCAAAGATAATGGGGCTAGTGCAACCGAAGGAAAGACCAAGATAAAAATTCCCTACAAATGATCACATTGCACAAATGCAAGGAGAGACGCTAGCGTGATTTCTCTTGTGGACTAGATTGACAACTTGTGAGCAAACCTATAAGAACAAGTGTAACATTTTCCTATCCAATTATGTTTGTCACAACTATCTTGTTGATGAATTTGTTGCTTATAAGCTCTTTTGTATCTTTTCTTTGTTTCCTCTTCTTTTGACTTTCTCTTCCTATCACCACTTTCCTTGAGCCTTGATTAAATATGCAAGACATGATATGATGCGAAACTATCACTAGAGTGCACAATTTAGCGAGACCCGACAATTCTAGGATAGCTAGTCACGATATGCTGAAATTTATTTGCATAAAATAGTGGGTCTTTGAAGGGTAATGGAAAGTAAGGTAAAGTGTGTATGATACGATGATATACTTCGTCGACACCTCTATCTTGATAAAACAAGAGGGTGTCGGCCTTGCTTCTAGTATTGGTGTCAAAAGGGATGTAGTGGTCGTGGTTGGAGTGATAATAGAGGAGGGTGGACTTGATTGTTCTAGGAATCCAAAAATATGAGCGAAGGTGAAGACACAAACCCAAATCTGCCCCATTTAATAGGACCAAATAATATGGTCTGAATCAACCAAACATTGTGGTAGTATTAATTTTGACACTTCAGGAATACTTGCATCTCAAAAATTGGTGGAAAAGAAAAAAATCAGGGGAAAAGGAGGGGAAAGGCTAAAGCAACACAAAGGGAACTATATCCACAAGTAAAACACTGAATTCATAGACCAAAACTAACCAAATTTCACTAGAACTAACAAAATGCAAGAAATTGGATGAGTCTAGTTTTATTGGTATTTTTGAATTAAATAAGAGAAAATAAAAACAATAATAGAAAAGTGAGGGGGTCTAATCGTGGGAACCTAGCTCATGATACTATACGATACAAGGTTAGCCGTGTAGGTGGCCCGATCTTCATGATTAGATGTGGATTTGGGGAAAACACAAAGAACACAAGGGAGGATCAATAGCCAGAAATACTCAAGGAAAGGTACACACAAAGATAAGCCTCATAATATAAAGTCAACTCAAGATACCCATAGATCCAACAACAACAAAGGTAGAAAATAACTAGGTAGTTCTTTCCAAATCTCTATGTGATGTTTTGGTATTGAAAGGTGGATAGTTTTCCCCCAATCCAATGGATATGGATGCCTTGTTAATCCATAGGGATTCTTCTCTCACAAGAAGCCTTGATAATCCGGAGATATTCTTCTGACGTAAGACACGTTGATCTCCAATGGAAGGGCTAGACTGAACAAAAGCTCTCTCAAGGTTTTATTTTGTATTTTTCTAACCATAGAAAACGGAATACAAATATTTATAGTCTATGCATGAAAGGGGTACGGGAGTATGCGAGATACACGGGCTCATGCCCAAAATTGATGCACGGAAAGAGCGAATGAACTGTCTGGTCCGCGATGACAGTATAGTCCGGTAGTGTAAGCTTCAACATCCTTCAGCATGGGACCAGACAAACTGGTTGGATCGAAGCAGATAGTTTGGCCGGTCCACAAGGTTTTGTTAGAGGCACAGGTACCAAGGTTAGACTGGAAAGTCAAGATCGATAAGCTCTCGCACTGCAAATTATATATTGTTGTTCCTCTTCTCTTCTTCTTAGAGTCTCCACTCCTTCCTTGTGGCTTGTGCTTCCTTCCTTGCTTCCCAAGGGTCCATGCCTTCATATGTGATGATAAATAGCATTCCTGATTGAGATAGAAGCCATTGTTCATTCAGATGTATAGGCAAACCAAGTAGGAAAGATGTTGGCTCAGATTGAATAGCACGTGTGCAAGCTCTTGTCATTGGTCCGCTAAAAGCTTATGGGTGATGAAGGGTTCATGGTAAAGTCCATGGGATGCACCACATCATATGTGTTGTACTTTTGAGACACAAAATATTGATACCATACGAGCTGAGATGTTTTCACTTTAACCTACCGTATCTTAGAGTAGTATTGTTACCTTTACAAGTGTGCTTCTAATATCGAGTTCGTATATGCATGAAATAAATAGTAAAATCTAAAAGGTAGAAAAGTAATTTAAAAATAATTTTTTTTAAACAAACATTTCCTAGTTTTATCCCCACGTTCAAAATTTGTATGATGAAATGACATCCGTGGACGTGGAATAAAATCAATGCTCCAAAATGATATCAAAATTAATCTATTCGAGTATCGATTTTGTTTATTTTTCTGCCTAGACCTCCACGACACGACTTTGACACGCACATGAAACACTCGTTAATGTTTATCTGTTCTTTAGAATGTTTTGAAAATTTACTGTTTATTTATAGTATACTGGTTATCCGGTGTATGCGCACCAGAATTATAAACTCCATTTCTCATAACCTTCACGTGAAATGGATCTGTCTCCTTTCGCTCGGTGCAATCGAGGAAACGAAGTTAAACTTTTTATATTTTTTTGAGCGAACAACCATGCATGTAGTGGATGCCGTAACCGAATTAAACAAAGCAAAGCATGCATTGCACATGTGCATGCACGACGAGGCATAAACACTTGAAACGGTTCATTCTTTTTGTAAAAAAATGTATGTGTATTGAGTCACAAATTTGTATAAAAATTATGATGACGTGTCATCTTTGATTACTAGGGTTACCCTGACCCATGAGGTTGAGCAACCATTACGCTGTTCGCGGTGGCCCGGCTGATCGTGGGCGGAAGGCGGCGCCGACACCTGAGCAATGGCGGGAATCGGCACGCAGGTCTCCCAGCCCGCGACGCTTTCCAGCCGTGGGCGCAAGTGGCCTGCACACGGGCCCGACGGGTACGTGCAGCTACGGCCGCAACTTCTGTGCCGTGCCTTTCCCGTGTGCATGTGCCACTTGGCCAGCTCGTGTATCATGTACTATGTGCATGCTCGCTCGTTCGACTTTTGTTCCCGTCCATCGGGTGCTCCATGCAGACCTCCGTATGAAAAGCGTACAATGGTGGAATCACTCGAGTCAACTATGGAAAGAAGAAAGTTGGGTGAGCTGAGAGGCGTGCCGGCAGCCACGACCTGACCTGACCCGGGGCGGGAGGGTGGGAGGGAGAGCACAATCAGTCCATCAATGTGCTGCAGTTCGCCTGCCTGTGCTGTGCTGCGCCGTGCTGGACGGATTGGTAGTAAAAAAAAAAGAACCCAAACAGGAACGTGTGGGCTTCCAGCCTGACACGAAACTTGCAACAGGTCAAAATTCAATGCGGCTCCCAGCGGACGGCCAAGTAGCCCGGCCCTCGCGCTCCTGCTCGTACCACCGTATCGTTTTCCGATCGAATCGTGTACCCGCCGGCGCCGTGGTCTCCATCAGTGCAAGTACACGGTACAGGCGCCACGATTTATCATGAGGTGGTACGTCATAAACCCGTCGGAAGTCGATTGCGGCTTGTGATCTACGTCGTGGACGGTTTTGAACAGGCCTGGACACAAGCGATAGCCATCATCCGTAATCTTTGATTTTCTTCGGCGTTCGTACACAAACAGGGGTATTAGTCCACGGTCACGGATGCTGGAGCCGATCATTCAATTCTACCATGTAATTTGAACTATAAATTTAATCAAAACCACATAGCGCATCGGGTCACACGAGCGTTGGATTACATGTCCAATCTCAACTAAAAGAGACAAATATGTTTAGTTTTTAATGCCCAAATTCAAAAGAAGAGCAATCCGACAATCCGTGCATTTTTCTACCATGCCGGATCTACAAACCCAACCATCTACTCCCCGGTCAAAGTGTCGTTTACGCCTGCGCTTCCTCCGATGCCTCTGCGCTTCTTTATTGTCTACCGCTATCAACTCATCTTTGTGTCACTCCAACATCTAATAGCAGACTGATTGCACGATCATTCTTGCGTCACCATCCAAAGAGGCCATGTTCAAAGGCAACATCTTATCTTCATCTTCTTTTTCTTGAGTTCGACCTTTCTCTCTTTGGTCATGGTCCTCCTTTCTTCAGGCGCTAGATTTTTCTCGGTCACCTCCATCAATAGTTTGAACATCTCCCTCTTCTTTTCCTCCTTGATGTTGGATCGCGTTACGCATGCCTACTCTTTTGCCAAGATGTCCTCAAACTTATCCATTAACTTGGCAGTCACTGTTGGGGAACGTCGCATGGGAAACAAAAATTTTCCTACGCGCACGAAGACCTATCATGGTGATGTCCATCTACGAGAGGGGATGAGTGATCTACGTACCCTTGTAGATCGTACAGCAGAAGCGTTAGTGAACGCGGTTGATGTAGTGGAACATCCTCACGTCCCTCGATCCGCCCCGCGAACAATCCCGCGATCAGTCCCACGATCTAGTACCGAACGGACGGCACCTCCGCGTTCAGCACACGTACAGCTCGACGATGATCTCGGCCTTCTTGATCCAGCAAGAAAGACGGAGAGGTAGAAGAGTTCTCCGGCAGCGTGATGGCGCTCCGGAGGTTGGTGATGACCTTGTCTCAGCAGGGCTCCGCCCGAGCTCCGCAGAAACGCGATCTAGAGGAAAAACCGTGGAGGTATGTGGTCGGGCTGCCGTGGAAAAGTCGTCTCAAATCAGCCCTAAAACCTCCGTATATATAGGTGGGAGGGAGGGGACCTTGCCTTGGGGCTCAAGGAGCCCCAAGGGGGTCGGCCGAGTCCAAGGGGGGAGGACTCCCCCCCCCCCAAACCGAGTTGGACTTGGTTTGGTGGGAGGGAGTCCCCCTTCCTTCCCACCTCCTCCTTTTTTCTTTCTTTTCTCTTGATTTTCTCTTCTTGGCGCATAGAGCCCTTTTGGGCTGTCCCACCAGCCCACTAAGGGCTGGTGTGCCACCCTCAAGGCCTATGGGCTTCCCCGGGGTGGGTTGCCCCCCCCCCCCCCGGGTGAACTCCCGGAACCCATTCGTCATTCCCGGTACATTTCTGGTAACTCCAAAAACCTTCCGGTAATCAAATGAGGTCATCCTATATATCAATCTTCGTTTCCGGACTATTCCGGAAACCCTCGTGACGTCCGTGATCTCATACGGGACTCCGAACAACATTCGGTAACCAACCATATAACTCAAATACGCATAAAACAACGTCGAACCTTAAGTGTGCAGACCCTGCGGGTTCGAGAACTATGTAGACATGACCCGAGAGACTCCTCGGTCAATATCCAATAGCGGGACCTGGATGCCCATATTGGATCCTACATATTCTACGAAGATCTTATCGTTTGAACCTCAGTGCCAAGGATTCATATAATCCCGTATGTCATTCCCCTTTGTCCTTCGGTATGTTACTTGCCCGAGATTCGATCGTCAGTAACCATATACCTATTTTAATCTCGTTTACCGGTAAGTCTCTTTACTCGTTCCGTAATACAAGATCCCGCAACTTACACTAAGTTACATTGCTTGCAAGGCTTGTGTGTGATGTTGTATTACCGAGTGGGCCCCGAGATACCTCTCCGTTCATACGGAGTGACAAATCCCAGTCTTGATCCATACTAACTCAACTAACACCTTCGGAGATACCTGTAGAGCACCTTTATAGTCACCCAGTTACGTTGCGACGTTTGATACACATAAAGCATTTCTCCGGTGTCAGTGAGTTATATGATCTCATGGTCATAGGAATAAATACTTGACACGCAGAAAACAGTAGCAACAAAATGACACGATCAACATGCTACGTCTATTAGTTTGGGTCTAGTCCATCACGTGATTCTCCTAATGACGTGAACCAGTTATCAAGCAACAACACCTTGTTCATAATCAGAAGACACTGACTATCTTTGATCAACTGGCTAGCCAACTAGAGGCTTGCTAGGGACGGTGTTTTGTCTATGTATCCACACATGTAAATGAGTCTTCATTCAATACAATTATAGCATGGATAATAAACGATTATCTTGATACAGGAATTATAATAATAACTATATTTATTATTGCCTCTAGGGCATAATTCCAACAGTCTCCCACTTGCACTAGAGTCAATAATCTAGCCCTCACATCACCATGTGAATTACATTGTAATAAATCTAACACCCATACAGTTCTGGTGTTGATCATGCTTTGGCCGTGGAAGAGGTTTAGTCAGCGGGTCCGCTACATTCAGATCCGTGTGCACTTTGCATATATTCACGTCCTCTCCCTCGACGTAGTCGCGGATGAGGTTGAAGCGTCGTTTGATGTGTCTGGTCTTCTTGTGAAACGGTGGTTCTTTTGCTAAGGCAATGGCACCAGTGTTGTCACAGAACAAGGTTATTGGATTCAGTGCGCTTGGCACCACTCCAAGATCCGTCATGAACTGCTTCATCTAGACACCCTCCTTAGCCGCCTCCGAGGCAGCCATGTACTCCGCTTCACATGTAGAATCTGCTACGACGCTTTGCTTGGAACTGCACTAGCTTACTGCACCCCCATTAAGAATAAATACGTATCCGGTTTGCGACTTAGAGTCGTCCGGATCTGTGTCAAAGCTTGCATCGACGTAACCTTTTACGGCGAGCTCTTCCTCACCTCCATACACGAGAAACATCTCCTTAGTCCTTTTCAGGTACTTCAGGATATTCTTGACCGCTGTCCAGTGATCCACTCCTGGATTACTCTAGAACCTACCTGCCATACTTATGGCCAGGCTAACATCCGGTCTAGTGCACAACATCGCATACATGATAGAACCTATGGCTGAAGCATAGGGGACGGAGCGCATATGCTCTCTATCTTCATCAGTTGCTGGGCACTGAGTCTTACTCAATCTCGTACCTTGTAGAACTGGCAAGAACCCTTTCTTGGACTGTTCCATTTTGAACCTCTTCAAAACTTTATCAAGGTATGTGCTTTGTGAAAGTCCTATCACGCATTTTGATCTATCCCTATAGATCTTAATGCCTAGAATGTAAGCAACTTCTCCTAGGTCCTTCATAGAGAAACTTTTATTCAAGTAATCCTTTACGCTCTCTAAAAACTCCACGTTGTTTCCAATCAGCAATATGTCATCCACATATAATATTAGAAACGCCACAGAGCTCCCACTCACTTTCTTGTAAATACAAGATTCTCCAACCACTTGTATAAACCCAAATGCTTTGATCACCTCATCAAAGCGTTTGTTCCAACTCCGAGATGCTTGCACCAGTCCATAAATGGATCGCTGGAGCTTGCACACCTTGTTAACATTCTTAGGATCGACAAAACCTTCGGGTTGTATCATATACAACTCTTCCTTAAGGTAACCGTTAAGGAACGCCGTTTTGACATCCATCTGCCAGATTTCATAATCGAAAAATGCAGCTATTGCTAACATGATTCTGACGGACTTAAGCATCGCTACGGGTGAGAAAGTCTCATCGTAGTCAACTCCTTGAACTTGTGAAAAACCCTTTACCACAAGTCGAGCTTTATAAACGGTCACATTACCGTCAGCGTCCGTCTTCCTCTTAAAGATCCATTTGTTCTGAATGGCCTTGCGGCCCTCAGGCAGTACCTCCAAAGTCCACACTTTTTTCTCATACATGGATCCTATCTCGGACTTCATGGCTTCCAACCATTTGTTGGAATCTGGGCCCACCATTGCTTCTTCATAATTCGCAGGTTCATTGTTGTCTAACAACATGATTGATAAGACGGGATTACCGTACCACTCTGGAGCAGCACGTGGTCTCATCGACCTGCGTGGTTCGACAGAAACTTGAACTGGAGTTTCATGATCATCATCATTAACTTCCTCCTCAACCGGCGTCGCAATGACAGAGGTTTCCCCTTCCCCTGCGCCACCATCCAGAGGGATGAGAGGTTCGACAACCTCGTCAAGTTCTATCTTCCTCCCACTCAATTCTCTCGAGAGAAACTCCTTCTCGAGAAAAGCTCCGTTTTTAGCAACAAACACTTTGCCCTCGGATTTGAGATAGAAGGTGTACCCAACTCTCTCTTTTGGGTAACCTATGAAGACGCACTTTTCCGCTTTGGGTTTCAGCTTTTCAGGCTGAAGCTTTTTGACATAAGCATCACATCCCCAAACTTTAAGAAACGACAACTTTGGCCTCTTGCCATACCACAGTCCGTATGGTGTCGTCTCAACGAATTTTGATGGTGCCCTATTTAAAGTGAATGCAGCTGTTTCTAATGCATAGCCCCAAAATGATAACGGCAAATCAGTAAGAGACATCATAGATCACACCATCTCTAATATAGTACGATTACGACGTTCGGACACACCATTACGCTGTGGTGTTCCAGGCGGTGTTAACTGTGAAACAATTCCACATTGTCTTAAGTGAGCACCAAACTCGAAACTCAGATATTCACCCCCACGATCAGACGTAGGAACTTGATCTTCTTGTTACGATGATTTTCCACTTCACTCTGAAATTGCTTGAACATTTCAAATGTTTCAGACTTGTGCTTCATCAAGTAGACATAACCATATCTACTTAAATCGTCAGTGAAGGTGAGAAAATAACGATATCCGCCGCGTGCCTCCACGCTCATCGGACCACACACATCGGTATGTATGATTTTCGACAAGTCACTTGCACGCTCCATTGTTCCTGAGAACGGAGTCTTAGTCATCTTGCCCATGAGGCATGGTTCGCACGTGTCAAGTGAATCAAAGTCAAGTGACTCCAAAAGTTCATCAGCATGGAGTTTCTTCATGCGCTTTACAACAATATGACCTAAGCGGCAGTGCCACAAAAATATGGCGCTATCATTGTTAACTCTAACTCTTTTGGTCTCAATGTTATGTATATGTGTATCGTTATCAAGATTCAATATGAACAATCCTCTTACATTCGGTGCATGACCATAAAAGATGTTACTCATAGAAATAGAACAACCATTATTCTCTGACTTAAAGGAGTAACCGTCTCGCAATAAACAAGATCCAGATATAATGTTCATGCTCAACGCAGGCACTAAATAACAATGATTTAAGTTCATCACTGATCCTGACGGTAACTGAAGTGACACTGTGCCGACGGCGATTGCATCAACCTTGGAACCATTTCCTACGCGCATGGTCACTTCATCTTTCGCCAGCCTTCGCCTATTCCGCAGTTCCTGTTTCGAGTTGCAAATATGAGCAACAGAACCGGTATCGAATACCCAGGCACTACTACGAGAGCCGGTTAAGTACACATCAATAACATGTATATCAAATGTACCTGATTTTTCTTTGCCTACCTTCTTATCTGCCAAATACTTGGGGCAATTGCGCTTCCAGTGACCCATACCCTTGCAATAGTAACACTCCGTTTCCGGCTTAGGTCCAGCTTTGGGTTTCTTCGTCGGATTGGCAACAGGATTGCCGCTCTTCTTCGAATTGCCCTTCTTGCCTTTGCCGTTTCTCTTGAAACTAGTGGTCTTATTCACCATCAACACTTGATGCTCTTTACGGAGTTCTGACTCTGCGACTTTCAGCATCGCAAACAACTCGCCGGGAGACTTGTTCATCCCTTGCATGTTGTAGTTCAACACAAAGCCTTTATAGCTTGGCGGCAGTGATTGAAGGATTCTGTGAGTGATAGCTTCTTGCGGGAGTTCAATCCCCAGCTCAGGTAGGCGGTTTGAGTACCCAGACATTTTGAGCACATGGTCACTGACAGATGAGTTATC
The DNA here is from genome assembly GCF_904849725.1 of Hordeum vulgare subsp. vulgare. Lineage (NCBI taxonomy): Eukaryota > Viridiplantae > Streptophyta > Magnoliopsida > Poales > Poaceae > Hordeum > Hordeum vulgare. The sequence continues at coordinate 493,341,044 of NC_058518.1, read as the reverse complement.
CTCCATCTTGCAAGCATAGAATTTATCGGAGGTCTCATACCTCTCGATCCGGGCGTTCTTCTGAAAGATAAACTCCAACTCCTGGAACATCTCAAATGCTCCATGACGCTCAAAGCGACGTTGAAGTCCCGGTTCTAAGCCATACAAGACTGCACATTGAACTATTGAGTAGTCCTCCTTACGTGCTAACCAAGCGTTCTTAACATCCTGATCAGCCGTAGCGGGTGGTTCATCTCCTAACGCAGCATTAAGGACATAATCCTTCTTCCCAGCTTGTAAGATTAGCTTAAGATTACGAGCCCAGTCTACAAAGTTGCTTCCATCATCTTTCAACTTAGCTTTCTCAAGGAACGTATTAAAATTCAGATGACTGTCGCGTGAGCCATGATCTACAACACAAATATATTCAAAGTGGACTTAGACTATGTTCAAGATAATTAGAGTTTAACTTAATCAAATTATTCGCTAAACTCCCACTCAAAAAGTACATCTCTCTAGTCATTTGAGTGGTTCATGATCCACTTACACTAGCTCAAGTCCGATCATCACGTGAGTTGAGTATAGTTTCAGTGGTAAGCATCCCTATGCTAATCATATCATCTATATGATTCATGATCGACCTTTCGGTCTCATGTGTTCCGAGGCCATGTCTGCACATGCTAGGCTCGTCAAGCTTAACCCGAGTGTTCCGCGTGCGCAACTGTTTTGCACCCGTTGTATGTGAACGTTGAGTCTATCACACCCGATCATCACGTGGTGTCTCGAAACGACGAACTGTAGCAACGGTGCACAGTCGGGGAGAACACAATTTCGTCTTGAAATTTTAGTGAGAGATCACCTCATAATGCTACCGTCGTTCTAAGCAAAATAAGGTGCATAAAAGGATTAACATCACATGCAATTCATAAGTGACATGATATGGCCATCATCACGTGCTTCTTGATCTCCATCACCAAAGAACCGGCACGATCTTCTTGTCACCGGCGCCACACCATGATCTCCATCAACGTGTTTCCATCGGGGTTGTCGTGCTACTCATGCTATTACTACTAAAGCTACATCCTAGCAAAATAGTAAATGCATCTGCAAGCACACACGTTAGTATAAAGACAACCCTATGGCTCCTCCCGGTTGCCGTACCATCGACGTGCAAGTCGATATTTCTATTACAACATGATCATCTCATACATCCAATATATCACATCACATCATTGGCCATATCACATCACAAGCATACCCTGCAAAAACAAGTTAGACGTCCTCTAATTTTGGTGTTGCATGTTTTACGTGGTGACCATGGGTATCTAGTAGGATCGCATCTTACTTACGCAAACACCACAACGGAGATATATGAGTTGCTATTTAACCTCATCCAAGGACCTCCTCGGTCAAATCCGATTCAACTAAAGTTGGAGAAATCGACACTTGCCAGTCATCTTTGAGCAACGGAGTTACTCGTAACGATGAAACCAGTCTCTCGTAAGCGTACGAGTAATGTCGGTCCAAGCCGCTTCAATCCAACAATACCGTGGAATCAAGAAAAGACTAAGGAGGGCAGCAAAACGCACATCACCGCCCACAAAAACTTTTGTGTTCTACTCGAGAAGACATCTACGCATGAACCTAGCTCATGATGCCACTGTTGGGGAACGTCGCATGGGAAACAAAAATTTTCCTACGCGCACGAAGACCTATCATGGTGATGTCCATCTACGAGAGGGGATGAGTGATCTACGTACCCTTGTACATCGTACAGCAGAAGCGTTAGTGAACGCGGTTGATGTAGTGGAACATCCTCACGTCCCTCGATCCGCCCCGCGAACAATCCCGCGATCAGTCCCACGATCTAGTACCGAACGGACGGCACCTCTGCGTTCAGCACACGTACAGCTCGACGATGATCTCGGCCTTCTTGATCCCGCAAGAGAGACGGAGAGGTAGAAGAGTTCTCCGGCAGCGTGACGGCGCTCCGGAGGTTGGTGATGACCTTGTCTCAGCAGGGCTCCGCCCGAGCTCCGCAGAAACGCGATCTAGAGGAAAAACCGTGGAGGTATGTGGTCGGGCTGCCGTGGAAAAGTCGTCTCAAATCAGCCCTAAAACCTCCGTATATATAGGTGGGAGGGAGGGGACCTTGCCTTGGGGCTCAAGGAGCCCCAAGGGGGTCGGCCGAGTCCAAGGGGGGAGGACTCCCCCCCCCCCAAACCGAGTTGGACTTGGTTTGGTGGGAGGGAGTCCCCCTTCCTTCCCACCTCCTCCTTTTTTTTTCTCTTGATTTTCTCTTCTTGGCGCATAGAGCCATTTTGGGCTGTCCCACCAGCCCACTAAGGGCTGGTGTGCCACCCTCAAGGCCTATGGGCTTCCCCGGGGTGGGTTGCCCCCCCGGTGAACTCCCGGAACCCATTCGCCATTCCCGATACATTCCCGGTAACTCCGAAAACCTTCCGGTAATCAAATGAGGTCATCCTATATATCAATCTTCGTTTCCGGACTATTCCAGAAACCCTCGTGACGTCCGTGATCTCATCCGGGACTCCGAATAACATTCGGTAACCAACCATATAACTCAAATACGCATAAAACAACGTCGAACCTTAAGTGTGCAGACCCTGCGGGTTCGAGAACTATGTAGACATGACCCGAGAGACTCCTCGGTCAATATCCAATAGCGGGACCTGGATGCCCATATTGGATCCTACATATTCTACGAAGATCTTATCGTTTGAACCTCAGTGCCAAGGATTCATATAATCCCGTATGTCATTCCCTTTGTCCTTCGGTATGTTACTTGCCCAAGATTCGATCGTCGGTATCCGTATACCTATTTCAATCTCGTTTACCGGTAAGTCTCTTTACTCGTTCCGTAATACAAGATCCCGCAACTTACACTAAGTTACATTGCTTTCAAGGCTTGTGTGTGATGTTGTATTACCGAGTGGGCCCCGAGATACCTCTCCGTTCATACGGAGTGACAAATCCCAGTCTTGATCCATACTAACTCAACTAACACCTTCGGAGATACCTGTAGAGCACCTTTATAGTCACCCAGTTACGTTGCGACGTTTGATACACACAAAGCATTCCTCCGGTGTCAGTGAGTTATATGATCTCATGGTCATAGGAATAAATACTTGACACGCAGAAAACAGTAGCAACAAAATGACACGATCAACATGCTACGTCTGTTAGTTTGGATCTAGTCCATCACGTGATTCTCCTAATGACGTGATCCAGTTATCAAGCAACAACACCTTGTTCATAATCAGAAGACACTGACTATCTTTGATCAACTGGCTAGCCAACTAGAGGCTTGCTAGGGACGGTGTTTTGTCTATGTATCCACACATGTAAATGAGTCTTCATTCAATACAATTATAGCATGGGTAATAAACGATTATCTTGATACAGGAATTATAATAATAACTATATTTATTATTGCCCCTAGGGCATAATTCCAACAGTCACACCTTCTCACTCCCCCCTCCCCACTTCTTTCTTCGGAACACTCTTCTAATGTTCGTGGGTTGGGTCGGTAGGGCCACCGGTTTATTCTTCGGTGGCTTGGGCGACAATCTTGGCTATGAAAATGTTCCACGTCGGTTCTCATTCAACTTCAACCAACAACAGATGGAGTGAAGTTTTTCTTCTTCAACTTCTTGAACACCAAACAAGCACGAGAAGACTACAAAATGAAACATTGTCAACAATGCATGTATATCCGGCTAGTGAGCAATAAAATTAAGCATACCGGCTAGTGATCAACAAAATGATGCATATCCGTCTAATGATCAAAACGATATGCATATGTATCTAGTAAGCAATGAAACTAGGCATATGCAGTTAGTGATCAACAAAACTATGCATATCCAGCTAGTGACCAACAAAACCATGCATGTCCGACTAGTGATCAACAAGACTATGGAGTGAGCAACGAAACTAAGCATATGCATCTAGTGATCAACAAAACTATGCATACCGGCTAGTGAGAAACAAAACTATGCATGTCCGATTAGTGATCAATAATACTATTTATATCACACCAGTGATCAACTTACCCGCTCGGTGATTTGTGCGCCGCTAGGCCATCATGCGAGGAGATGCTGCAAGTGTCCGCTATTGATGGGGCCTCTTAGATGGTGTACATCGATGGTTGAGCGACTTGAATTCACGGTTGCGACAAAGAACACTACAAGAAGAGTGACATCACATTTACGTCGACGATGTAAGGCACCTTCCACATGGCGGTTTCGAGCTGCTTGGCTGCATAGAAGTACAGAGACTTGTAATGCTCCAGCCAAGATGCCTTTTGTACGACTGAGGCACCGCGGTCTTCTGTGGCCTCCACCAAGTCCGTGACCACCACGCAAGACACTAGAACCGCCACCACCACGCCCAACGACGACCATCTACTTCTTGAGTTTTTCCTTATTTGTGGCCTTCGCTTTGACACGGCGAGTTTGCCGCATAGTCGAGATGATCTTCCGGGCGAGCATGATGCTCGGATCCTCCTGCACCTCCATCACCTTCATCTCCGACAGGTTCTCCCCTGATTCCATGTGTCGACGGTGGAAGTAGGGAGAGGGTGGGAGAAAAGGGTGGGAATTAGGTGGAGAGCGACGGGGATGAAAGAAGAGAGTAGGGGATTTTGATGCGAAAACACTGCGGGTTACTAGAAAAGTGCGGGCTCTGCCTTCTTTTTGGGTGGGCCAAGGGGTCGGAGTCCAACAATTCTCGTGTTCGGCCTTCCGCAAACACCCCTCCCCCGCATGTTTGGTTTCGGTTTGCACAACAATTATGATCCAAAACGCGCTCCAAAGGTTGGAGTTAGCGTTGGATGGCTTTCAGGATCCGGACCTTGCAGTACGGACGGATGAGATGCCCTTAGGGCAACTCCAACACACGACCCCAGATGGTCTGATTGCACCCGTTTGGGGGTAAACGGACAGAACACGCGGCCCAACACGCGGGAACAAGTGGACCAATGTCAGTTTTTGACCCGTTCTCGGTCCAATTTTGTCCGCCCTTGCGTCAAAACGGACAACACGTGGACGGGCAAGAGGCACGTCCATTTCCTCCCCTAGCCCATCCACCCGGGACACACCTGCCCACTTTCTCTTCATTTCGCCCAGAACACTCCCGCGCCCCCTTCCCTCCCTCCTTCATGGCAGGCGGCCCGACGAATCCTGATGACCTGCCCGTGGTCGTGTGCCCTGCAATGAAGAAGAAGGTTACAAAGAAGTTCTGGTTGGAGCTCACGTCGGCGAAGCTTGCCAAGCTCGACGTTGAATCAGCCAAGAGGAGGAACCAATGGATGAAGGTGGCGGAAAAGAAGACATCGACGTCTCCAAGACGCACGCCCTCCTCATGTTAGGGTTGTGCCGACCTCCATCGTCCATTCTCTTGGTCGCTGCCCTCGCCGCGGCTAGCACATGCTCTTCGGCCGTTCGTCATCCTCGAACTCGTCTGTCACACCCAAGACGTGCTATTTGCAAAGTGCGTTGGGTTTTCCCCGAAGAGGAGGCGAGATGCAACACAGTAGAGATAAATATTTCCCTTAGTGAGAACCAATATGTAGGATCAAAAGTATGTTTAGAGGGGGGGTGATTAGACTAGTTGACAGGATAAAAACTTAGCATTTTTCCAATTTTAGTTGAGGGCCAGTTTTGAAAGTTATGGCAAGTCAAGTACACCCTGCACACAAGTGATAGCCATCATTAGTAATCTTTGAAGTTTTATGTCAAAAAAAAGATCCATAAATTTTTCTCGGCATTCATACACGAACAAGGATATTAGTCCATGGTCACGGATGCGGAAGCCGACCATTCAATTCTACCATATAATTTGAACTATAAATTTAATCGAAACCACATCGCGCATCGGATCACACGAGCATTGGATTCCATGCCCAATCTCAACTAAAAGAGACAAATATGTTTAGTTTTTAATGCCCAAATTCGAAAGAACAGCAATCCGACAATCCGTGCATTTTTTTCTACCATGCCAAATGTACACACCCAACCATCTACTCCCCGATCACGGTGTCGTTTATGGTTGCGCTTCCTCCGGCGCCTTCGCGCGTCTTCATTGTCTACCGCTATCAACTCATCTTTCTGTCGCTGCAATATCTGATAGCAAACTGATTGCACGACCATTCTTACATCAGGATCCAAAGAGGCCACATTCAAAGGCAACATCTTATCTTCATCTTCTTTTTCTCGAGTGCGGCCTTTCTCTCTTTGATCATGTTCCTCCTTTCTTCAAGTGCTAGATTTGTCTTGGTCTCCTCCATCAATAGTTTGAACCTCTCCATCTTATTTTCCTCCTTGATGCTGGACCGTGTTACGTATGGATGCTCCTTTGTCAAGATGTCCTCGAACCTCTCCATCAACTTGGCAGTCACACCTTCTCACTACCCCCTCCCCACTTCTTTCTTAGGAACACTCTTCTAATGTTCTTGGGTTGGGCCGGTAGGGTCACCGGTTATGGAGAGAAGTTTTTCTTCTTCAACTTCTTGAACACCAAACAAGCACGAGAATACTACAAAGTGAAACATTGTCAACATTGCATGCATATCCGGCTAGGGAGAAATAAAATTAAGCATATTCAGCTAGTGATCAACAAAATGATATGTATACCAGTGTTGTGATCAACAAGACTATGCATATGTATCTAGTGAGTAACGAAACTAAGCATATGCATTTAGTGACCAACAAAACTATGCATATCCAGCTAGTGACCAACAAAACCATGCATGTCCGACTAGCGATCAACAAGACTATGCAGTGAGCAACGAAACTAAGCATATGTATCTAGTGATCAAGAAAACTATGCATACTCGGCTAGAGAGCAACAAAACTATGCATGTCCGAGTAGTGATCAATAGTACTATTCATATCATACTAGTGATCAACCTACCCGCTCGGTGATTTGTGCACTGCTAGGTCATCGTGCGAGGAGATGCTTCAAGTGTCCCCTATCGACGCGGCCTCTTGGATCGTGTATCATCGATGGTTGAGGGACTTTAATTCATGGCTACGACAAAGAACACTACAAGAAGAGTGACATCATGTTTAGGTCGAAGATGAAAGGCACCTTCCACACGGCGGTTTCGAGCTGCTTGGCGACGTAGAAGTACAGAGACTTGTAATGCTCCGACCAAGATACCTTTTGTATGACCGAGGCACCGCGGCCTTCCCGTGACCTCCACCAAGTCCGTGACCACCACACAAGACGCCAGGACCGCCACCACCACGCCCAACGACGACCATCTGCATCTTGAGTTTTTCCTTATTTGTGGCCTTCGCTTTGGCACAACGAGTTTGCCGCATAGTTGAGCTGTTCTTCTGGGCAAGCGTGTTGCTCGGATCCTCCTGCACCTCCGCCACCTTCATCTACGACGGGTTCTCCCCCGATTCCATGTGTCGGCGGTGGAAGTAGGGAGAGGGTGGGATAAAAGGGTGGGAATTAGGTGGAGAGCGGCGGGGACGAAAGAAGAGAGTAGGGGTTTTTGACGCGAAAACACTACGGGTTACTACAAAAGTGTGGGCTCCGCCTTCTTTTGGGTAGGCCAGGGGGTCAGAGTCGAACATTTCTCGTGTCCGGACTTTCGCAAACACCCCTCCCCCGCATGTTTGGTTTTGGTTTCAGAACAATTATGATCCAAAACACGCTCCAAAGGTTGGATTTAGCGTTGGATGGATTTCAGGATCCAAACCTTGCAGTACGAACGGATGAGATGCCCTTAGGGCAACTCCAACACACGACCCCAAATGGTCCGGTTGCATCCGTTTGGGGGTAAACCGACAGAACAGGCGGCCCAACACACTAGAACAAGTGGACCAATGTTTGTTTTCAACGCCCAATTTTTTCTCCCTTGCGTCAAAACGGACAACGCATGGACGGGCAAGACGCACGTCCATTTCCTCTCTTGGCCCGCCCGACGGGGACAAACCTGCCCACTTTCTCTTCATTTTGCTCAGAACCCTCCCGCGCCCCCTTCCCTCCCTCTTTCATGGCTGGCGGCTCGACGAATCCTGACGACCCGGTTATGGTCGTGCACACCGTGGCAAAGAAGAAGGCTACAAAGAAGTTGCAGTCGGATCTCACGTCGACGGAGCTCGCCAAGCTCGACACTGAATCAGCCAAGAGGAGGAACCGACAGACGAAGGTGGTGGAAAAGAAGGTCGCTGCTGACTACACTGTGGAGGCGGCCCTGCGGCACCGACCGCACGTCGACGACAAGGAGTACGTCGTCTCCAAGACGCATGCCATCCTCATGTTAGGGTTGTGCCGACCTGCGCCGTCTATTCTCTTGGTCGCTGCCCTGGCCACGGCTAGCACATGCTCTTCGGCCGTTCGTCATCGTTAGCACGAGTCCCCGAGCTCGTCGTCACACCCGAGACGTGCTACTTGTAAACTGCCTTGGGTTTTTCTCCGAATAGGAGGGGAGATGTAGCACAGTAGAGATAAATATTTCCCTCAGTGAGAACCAATGTTATTGAATGAATAGGAGACTCAAGTAAACCCCCTTCGACAACACCTACATACACATAACCAAACACTTTCATCCAACGCGGGCAAGATGGTTGTCAAACCCCTTAAAGTCGTTACTTACAAGGATTAAATATTGATAGATATATAATATAAATATGAAAGTAAATAAATTGCGGCAAGGTAAATAAGGTTTTAGTAAATATGTTTAAATAGACCTGGGGGCCATAGTTTTCGCTAGAGACTTCTCTCTTCAACATAGCATACGACGGGTAAACAAATTACTTTTGAGCAATTGACAGAATAGTGCACAATTATGATATGTTATTCATGGCAATGATCTTGTATATATGCATCACATCCATAAACAAGTAGGTCGACTCCTGGTAGCATCTACTACTATTACTTCACTCATCAGCCACTATATGGCTTGCATCTAGAGTATTAAGTACGAAACAGAGTAATGCTTTGAGCAATGTGAGATGATGTAGACAAGTAAGACAAGCAATATGTTCAGACCCGTCGTTCTATCCTTAATGATAGCAATATAAATACGTGTCATGTTCCTTTATGTCACTGAGATTGAACATCGCAAGATTGAACCCATTATTGCGCACCACTCACACTGAAGATAAATCCATCTAGTTGGCCAGAACAAACTCATAAATCGGAAGAAATACGAAGGTATACCAATCATGCATAAAATAATTCAGAGAAGACCATATATTCATGAATAATGTGATCATAAACCCACAATTTATCAAATCCCATCAAACACACCGCAAAAGAGGATTACATCGGATAAATCACCGCAGGAATCGCAGTGAACTTTGTATTGAAGATCAAAGAGAGAGAAGAAGTCATCTAGGTATTAGCTATGGACCCGTAGGTGTGTGGTGGACTACTCACACATCATCATGGAGGCAACAAGGTTGATGTAGATGGCATGTGTGATCAATCCCCCCTCCGACAGGGCACGCAAAATGTCTCTAGATGGGATCACGTCGGTAAAGAAGCTTGCGGCGGCGAAAAAGGTGTTTGTGGTGGCCCTATATTGGTTTCCCAATTTTAGATAACTAGACAATTCCCCGTGCGATGCCGCAGGAATTGTTGGCAATATGTTTAGATGATACTTGCTTATGTAGAATGTGAATATTAAATTAACAATTTAAGCAGGAAAATACACATGTGTGAGCTTTATTACACTTGATTAGTTTATATTTGTAAAATATTTTTGGAACATATGTAGCATAATGTGAGTTTAAATTTCTTGGAGTTGTCCACACGGATGTCTTTTTCATTAAGGAAAATTTAGACATGAATAGTGAGGATGACTCTCTCCCCGTGCTTTGTTGCAATTACTTTGTTAAGAACATGCGTAAGTAGTTATTAAATCTAACGCAAGAAATTATAAACTTAAAGTCAATAAATAAAGTGTCTATTTTTTTGAATTACAGTTAAAAATGTCATTTCAAACTAAAATGTGAAGAATGACATGACTAGTGAGGATGACTCTCTCACCGTCCTTTGTCGCAATAACTTTGTTAAGAACATACGTAAGTAGTTATTAAATTTAACGAAAGAAAGTATGAACTTAAAAATCAATAAAATAAAGTGTCTATTTTGTTTGAACTACAACTAAAAATGTCATTTCAAACTAAAATGTGAAGGATGACGAACATGAATATATGATGTGGCATCTTTACATGCATAGACTAATGCAAAAAATAGTTGTAATTTACAAGTTTAATTTGTGACTTGCTTATGTGGAAGATTTTACATAATTTAGTGGGAGAAAATACTTAAATGCATTGCTTAGTGGGATGTTGAGGTGGACACTTTTGCATGTTAAGAGCGCTTATGTGGAGCACTTTGCATGGCTTAGTGGAAAAAAGGATTTTAAAAGCATTGCTTACTGGAATGATGAGGTGGACACCTTGCATGTTGAGATAATTGGGACCAACTTCTTAAGAATGTAAGGTTTATGAAGGTGGAATTAGGCCAGACGGAGCCACGAGGGGCACACAAGGCATCAGGATGCGCCCACCGCCCTGGGCACACCCTGTTGCCTTTCTGTCTCCTAGTCTGTCGTGTGGTCTCCTTTCAAAACATCTAGGGTCTCTTTTGTCCAAAAAAATAGTCAAAAAGTTTTGTAGCATTTGGACTTCGTTTGGTACTGATTTCCTGAAAAATCAAAACAAGCAGAATACAACAACTCGCAATTAGCACTGGGTTAATAGGTTAGTTTGTAAAAAAATAATATAAATAACATATTATTGCATATAAAGTATCCAAGATTGATAATATAATATCATGGAGCAATAAAAAATTATCGAAACATTGGAGACGTATCAAGACGCCGGGGTATCGTGCATCGCCGCGGGTTTATTCAACAAGAGTGCAACAAGTATTGTGCCGCGCTTGAGAGCATCGAAGCCTATCCCGTGAGTGGCCTAGGCATTGGTCACTTGGTATGAACCTCTTGTTTTTCCATCTTGTGTTCTTTCATGTTGTCATGCCATGTGTTATGCATCTTGTGTCCTTTTATGTTACAATTGCGGGTGCATCTTTGATTGTGTAGGCATTTCAATCTTTGGAAGCCTTCAAGGCCAACACAAGAAACAAGTCATTTACTCTCACACATTGTTGGCCGCTCATCAAAGATTGATCCAAGTTCAAAGACCAACATGCCGCTCGCACGAAGAAAGGACGGAAGACGCCCGTGGCTAATGAGGGAGACTTGCTCAAGAGGCAGAGGGGCAAGACAAGCTGGAAGGCCGAGGAGAAGTGTCATGCATCTTCCATGGCCTTGCAAGGAACTTTGGAGAACATGACGAGTCAAAAGGATGTGTGTGAGGATAGGAGGAGCAAAGAGAAGAGGAGAAAATGAAGATATACCTAGAGCTCCAAACGTAGAAGCTTCACATGGAGGAGTAGGAAGCTAGACATCGAGGAGATCATGGAACTAAAGAAGTTCGAGATCGAGGACACCAATGCCGACACCAAAGCAAAAGATGTGGCACTCGCGATCATGAGGGTTGAGAGGAAAACATGTCATCGGAGAGGAAGGATTGATTCGCAAACTGACATAAGGAGATTTTCGCCCGCGACGGCTTGAACTAGGTGAGACCTCAACCGTGGAACATGGTCGTATATTTGAAGGCTAGGTGGTTTGCCGGGCGGTGGCTTTCTTGCCGACACCAAAAACTTGTTCATTTTAAAGGCCGTCTCGTGTGCCGGTCGCTCGCTTTGTTGCCGGCGTAAAAACATGTCCGTTTTGAAGGTTGGCTAGTATGCGTGTCGCTGACTTTGTTGCCGTTGTGAAACTAAGGATGACCATTCTGTAGGCCGTTCACTTTGTTGCCGGTCGGCATGAACTGGTGTAAACCGCGACCGTTGCCATTTAGCTACATCTTTTGTTTTTTTTTCAAATTTACATGCTTACAAATCAGATGCGATCACACATTGCACGCATATGTCGAGCGCATCCATAAATTCAAACAAACATGACCCGTAACCATCTCAAACGGACGAAATTTGGACAAAACCGACGCCCGTTTAAGGTTGCACGTTGAAGTTGGCCTAGAGACTAGCGAGTATAGTTTTACAGTTAGTTGTTTTGATTTGGAATGAGTCCCCAGTTCCGGCTTGGGTGGCAGTTCAAATGCAAATCTGTGTTATTTAAATCGCTTCTAGGTCGACTGGTCAACATCGTAGCACCCTCGAATGTGTGTAAGAAAACATGTCAAAAATAATCCCACCAGTGCCATGCCAGGTTTGACCCAGCGACCTGCTATATTTTGTACGCTAGCTAGCGATATCTGATTAAGTTTATTATCACAAATCAGGTGGGCTCAGAACTAGAGATTAGACGTCTCTTAACGTCACTAAAAAAGAACAACCTCAGCCCCATCTGCTCTCTTGTCCTGTCCACACTCACGCTCCAATGTCTCAACACATCGTATTCCAATAATTCCATCACCACTTAATCATCGGGAGACGTTTAGGTACGACAGTCCGGCTAAAGTTTTCCGCCAGTCTTGCGAGCGTCGCTCGATCCAATCGATCCCGCAGTCCACGTCGGCCTCTTTCCCCATTTCTTCCCCACTTTCTCCTCTCCTTCCCCCATGAGTTCATTTTACAAGCTGTTTTTTTTAATTTGTGGAAATAGTAGCACCGCAGTCCGTTTGAAACTCCTTGACACGAGAACTGACAGCACGAGAAAATCTTACTCCACAAGCGCTACACCTTTCATGGTGTGGTGGTGAGATTGTGAGTAGTAAAATGGAAGGCGCTTCATCATGGTGTTTGTGGTGAAATACATGGACGCACGATGGTCATGAGGATGCCGGTACTATCTGTACTTGGCACACTTTGTCCTTTGTCCAGCGTTGCCAGAGTCGGCCTGATTCATGAACTAGCGGAGTATGTCCACTGAAATAGCGCCCTTTGGTGGGTCGGGAATGAATGTCTTCAACTCCTCCAGTGTGGCCTTCTTGACCATAGCGTCTGACTCTTTGTGCAGCTCTTCCATGTTGTTGAAGTTTGAACACACTTTCATGATGTTCTCAAACTTGATGTGGTCACCGAACGAGCACCCTGGGAAGAATGTCCTCCATCCAATGCCCCAAGGGAAGGGGTTGGTGATGGCGTTTGGGTTGGAGTTGGAGTTCATGTGGATGGGTTGGAGGAAGAGTGAGAGACAGATAGGTGGAGTGGTGGAGTGGTGACCGGAGTTTAGGTTGGATAAATAAAGGGGGTTCTGGGTGATAGATTTTAATGACGATGTTGCGACGTTTATATTGCACATCCTGACTGTTTGAACCTTTCATATTGTAGATCGGCGTGAAGAGCAAGGGGAAGGAGGTGGTGCCACCAAAGAAGCAAGAGAAGGGTAAGGATGTGGTGTTGCCCTCGGAGGTGACCCCTGGCAGGGACGACGAACGGTCGGAGGAGCCCCCTAGCAGCAAGCGCTGGAACTACGATCACGACCATGAGCTGGCACGGCCAACCAACTTCTGCGAGGTGATCATGGTCCCGCAGCTGGAGGCCATACCTACGTAGCTGGACTTCACACGAAGCACTTCCCGTCTATGCCACACGAATTCAAGATGAAGACGGACACATGCTGCTCCTGGAAGGTGACTGTCCGGCTATTGAATGGCAGGGTCACCCTTGATCAGGATTAGGCCGCCTTCGTCGCCGTCCATCAGATCAAGATAGGCTTCATAGTGATCTTCAAGCTGTTGAGTCCCGACATGCTCAAGGTCATCGTGTTCAATGACGATGGCATTGAAGTGGTGATCAGATGCAAGAAGCACCAGGAAGCCTTCCCCGTGAACCCCTAGGACAACCCGGCATGCTCCAACTGCTCTTTGGTTCAATCTTGAACTGCTTTCCATTTAAACTAGTGTGTTTAAATTCTGACACAATATTATGTTCGGTTACGTGTGTTCTTTCCGAAGCCGTGGTGATAATTTCATCATCGCGTCGGAAAGGTTACCAGTTCCAACAACTACACCTACCAAACACGTCCTTAGAGACCTGTGAGTATAGTTTCATAGTTAGTTGTTTTGATTTGGAACGAGTCCCTCAGTTCCTGCTCGGGTGACAGTTCAAATGCAAATCTCTGTGTTATTTAAATCGCTTCTAGGTCGACTGGCCAACATCGTATCGTAGTACCCTGGAATGTCTGTAAAGAAAAACATGTCAAAAATAATCCCACCAGTGCCATGCCAGGTTTGACCCAGTGACCTGCTATATTTTGTACGCTAGCTAGCGATATCTGATTAAGTTTATTATTGTAGTATCACAGATCAGGTGGGCTCAGAACTCAAGATTAGACGTCTCTTAACGTCACTAAAAAAGAACAACCTCAGCCCCATCTGCTCTCTTGTCCTGCGCACACTCACGCTCCAATGTCTCAACCCATCGTATTCCATCACCGCTTAATCATCTGCCGTCGCCATCTCAAGAAGATTACAAATAGCACTAGTGGCATTTCAAAGTGCGTTTCTCAACCTGATTTTTTTCTTAATAATTCGTGGAGAGCAACACAGGAGCACCGCCTTTTTCAAACTCGCCGACACGAGAATCGACGCAAGGATGTGTGTCTCGTGGTGCGTGGTGGTAAGGTGGCGAGCAGTAAAACGGAAGGCACTTTCCATTTGGGTCACCCGTTGAGCTGTCCGCCCGTCCGTATGCAGAGCAACCACCTTCTCTTCACTTTGACCCTACTCATTCATCACCACCACCACCATCATCATCACAACAGATTCACATGGCAACCAGAGGTAGATACACATACACCCGCCATCATACCACCATGGATGTGTCACTCTGACTGAAGGAAGCGAGTGTGCATCACAAGCAGGGCAGCCGCTCAAAGCTGGTGCCAATCGTGTGTTAAGTAAGTAGAATGTTACCATCTGTCGGCGCCTATGTTAGCTACACGCAAGCAAAGTGATTTTCTCCTCTCTTTTTTTTCCCTGGCTTAGATTCCACTCATCTTCAGTCAGTAACATGTAACACAGGTTAAAGTAGACATAATTACACTGTCATAGCATGGAGATTTTCAGCATCTTAAGCATCGTTTTTCGGCTCCTACTAGAGGCCAAATTTTCTTAGCAGAGGATATTAATCAATCTAGATTGGACCAGTCCAAAGTAGTATAGTGAAAGTGAAGTATAGCTGTATAGGATATAGTGGCACTAATTAATCAAAGATTAGACCAGTCCCAGACTGGCGAGCGAAGCAAAAGCATTGCTAGCACAGCAATGGAAAGCTTCTCCTCTGACACAGCTACACATGCACATCAGTATCTCCATCACACGGAGCAGACGCTAAACAAAAGCAGCCCTTGACATGTCGCTTCCTCTGAATCCTCTCTGCAAAAGAGGCCCCGCCCCTTTCTCCTTCCTCCCTCCCACAAAAGCCCTTTCTTTTCACCTCCAGGCCCCCTCCCCTTCCCAAATCTCCCAACCCCAAAGCTTGGCTCATCTGCCCCCCTCTCGCTCTAGATCTCTTTTCCCCTTTGTTTGCTATGGCAGTTTCTACGAGAGGAGCCGGGCAGAGGGTCTTTGGGTCTTGGCCGGTTTCATGAGTAGGCAGAGGAATTCGCATGGAGCGGTGTACCAGTTTTCTCTTTGTTCTCTAGCATTTGTCCCTCTCCATGGCTCGTCATCCGCTCAAGATTCGGCGCCTCACGAAGAACTAGATGTAGCCATTAATACAGGAGCGGCCGGTCTCAAGTTCTTTTGCTGCATTTATTTTGATTTTCGCCCGTGAGAAGAGTGGCATCCATTCAAGATTCAGGAGGAGCGGGTGCGTGTTGAACTCGCGAGGAATCGGGTTTGAATTTCTTCCTCGTGGGCGCGGAGGCATGAGGAGAGGCGGGTCCTCCTCCTCCTCCTCCTCGGCGGCCGCGAACGGGGGCGGCGGTGGCGGCCTGGCGATCACCGAGCGGCAGAAGCCGGCGCCGTCGCGCGTCGTGGCGCTGTTCCAGATGCTTGCCAAGAGGAAGCTCTTCTCCTCTTCCTCCTCCAAGAAGACCAAGCTGCTTGCCCCAGGTGAGATGAGATTGCGGACAGAGTAGCTGCATTGCTATGTTTCTGTGCTGTTCCTCAGCTTTCTTCTGTGTCTTTGCCGTTTCAGCGCGCGAGCAGAGGTTCTTCTCGCCGGGGAGGCCACCCGGCGGCGGCGGCGATGGTGGGGAGAAGACGCCGGTGGCCAAGAAGAGGCCTCTCCTGGTACAGTACAACTTTACTCCACCTTTTACTAGAAATCTGCTCAGTAAGTTTGGTTCTGAATTCTAGTAGATTTTTCCCCATTTTTTTTTTTTGCCTCAAAATGAAGTAAGCGTTTCGCCAAGCCACCACCTCTCATGAACCCCAAGTCAATAATTTTCTTCTTCTTGGTTTTGCATTTTCCTTCCTTTTCCCCTCCTTGCAATCTGTTTAGACAAAGGAAAAAAAATCGTGGCTGTTGGTCTGCTGTAATGAATTGAGCCCCCCAAATTTTCACCTAAATTCATTACTTTTACATCCATGATTTTAGTTCCTAAGATGTTCCTAAACAAAGTAGTTCTCCCTTTTAATCTGTACCTGATTGGCCAAGACTCTCAATTATTTACCCCCCCCCCCCCCCCCCCCAGCTGTGCAGGTTCAGCATCTAGCATTTTGTGCACCTTTCCCTTGCCTCCTTTACAACTTTTCATCATCTCCTTTTCCTATCTGTTTAACTGTATGCTAAATTGCTAGCTCATCCATGTTGCTTTCCCCCCAGCTTGATTCTGCAGACTATGCAAGGCGAAAAAGTGAAAGCCATGACACCAATCGCTTGCCACCGCCAACCCAAGACAGCAATTCCAGTGAAATGTGCACGCCGGGTGTGGTTGCCCGGCTAATGGGCCTCAGCTCAATGCCGGCTATCAGCCATGAAAGGTCAGCCAGAGCCACTGATTCCTCCGCCTCCGATGTCGACGGTCACCGGAATGAATGCTCTCAAAGTTTGCCTGGTAGCTCAGGGAGCATGAGCAGCTTGCATCAGCGGCAGCAGAAGCCAGGGCAGGTCATGGATGAATGGCATGAAAATACCGGCAAGTTCAGCGCAGATTCACAGGCATTGTGGTCAGGGAGGCACCAGAATCACAAGGTTGCTTCACCTCTTAAGAGCCCAAGGTCCATTTCAAGCAGGAACAAGGCTCGGTTGATTGAAGCGGCTGCCAGGGTTCTGGAACCCGGTCTGCAGTCCAGGAATCGCCACCGGGCTCAGCGACATGCACGCTTGGAGTATCCATGTAACGGCGATGGTGTGGCGACTACTGCTGTTGCTGTCGTATGTAATTTGCCTGATCAATTCTCGAGGGATACGCGTGATGTTGATGCACCAACGTCAGATGCTTGCAACATAGGAGCTACCTCTCTGTACAATTCTACTTCTGGTCAGTGGTCTGAACAGAACTGCAAGAAGATTGCTGCTGATAGGAAGCCAAAGCAGAATGTACCATGGCAAGGGCAACCTGCAGGAAACATTAAGGTCTTGGCTGCAAGCAGCTCGAGTGAGAAGGCTAGAGTTAAGGAGAGTGATGAGATGATCTTCAATGCTACTGCTGGTAAACATCAAGACGTCCGAAAAGTCGAGCCGAGGAACGTATCCCGTGGGAATGTTGCTTCTGGCCCTCTCAAGCAGAACAACCTGAAGCAGAATGCATTGCCTACAGTTTCTAGAACAGAAGACCCACAACATATGAATCAGAGGCAGAAACATAGAAGTGGGGAGCAATATGTGGCAAGCACAGGGAAAGATTTTGTTTCTTTAAACAAAAGTATGAACAGCAGTACATCTTTGAGGCCCAAAGGAAAAGCAATGGATGAAATCCGCCTGCCACGTAGTAATGCACAGCTCAAGAACCTGAGCACAAAAGGCCATCGAACCAGTGGCCTACGTAGCGATAGCTCTAACAAGCCAAAGCCAAGGAGTGCATCACCAAAGGCTATGGAGAAAGATATGGTAATTGCAAAAGGCGCAGGGTTGGTTAGCGAGAAGCCAAAGACTGCCAGTGCAAACTATGCTAGGAACGACTTGCTGAGACCGGTAGAGCCGCGCAATGCTTCCAGGTGTAACGACTCGGACATTGTTTCTTTCACTTTCAGCTCACCAATGAAGGCCATCCCTTCTTCTTTGCCCAGCAAAAATAATAGTGCTGTTCTGGGATCTGCAAATGGTCCTAAAAGGAACTCTCATAGGGACAGTCAAAATATTTGTTCAGAAAAGGAATTGGTTTACAGGGAAAAATTACAAGGCCCATCAAGCACGGAGACTGCGGAATCAGTTTGCTTTAATCGAGACGAGCTGAAGAACAGAGATATTCATGGAAACAGAGTAAGAGTAACCTCTTCATGGTCTGAGCAGGCTAGTGATGTTCCTGTCCTACAAAGATCGTCAAGCGAGGAACTTCTGCGGGAGCTAGACAGCCTGATGCATGTCTTTGGAGAGCTTCCTAATTCTGTTGAGTTGCGTGAAACTCATAAAAAGCTCGAGGTTGGTAAATTCTGCTCTTCCCTGTCCTCCACCATGTATGTTAACATTGCTGGGATTACTATTCCTATATACTAGGAGTAGATCACAATAACATCAAGCATTCTGTTTATCTGATGACAACTCCTTGGTCGCTACCATCTGCAGGCCAACGGGAAAGCTAATGATACATCTCGATCTGTACCTGGAGGCAACCGACAACGAGGAAGACTCCGACCTACATATTCAGATGAGAACTGCACTTTTGGCAACTCAAACTACACTAAAGGTAATCAACAGAAGTTATCATTTTGTGCATGTTAGATATACGGCTAGTTTCTTTCTGCACTTCGTTTGTAGTACAGTTTGGGCCGACTGACAAAAAATTTGGCCAACAAACTGTATCTTACCCCTCCTGCTCTCGGCATATTTTTGTAAAATGCATAGATCAAATAGTAGGCTGAGTAGCACTATCTTGGCTTTCATGCTAACTCTATCATTCATGTCCCCATCCATTGGAACAGAGTCTCAACTCGAAGACAGACGCCTGTCAGAGACTTGTGCGCCGCCATCTAGCGCGCGAGACGCGACCACCGAGAGAAATGCCGGGCGAGCCGAGCCTAACCCAGGCCAGCATGGCGCGCGCCGGCTTGCACCGGCGGTGCAGGGCAGCAAGCCAGCGCACGCTGGGCCTGGAGAGGTCACGTCGACCGTCGACCTGCTGCTAACGAGCGTTTGCTCGTCCGGCGTACAAAATTCCAAGGAGGCCTTCCTCCAGAGGACGTCTGAATCTGTGCTCGCCACCCTGACCCCGAGAAGCTCCGGCAACAACAACAGCAGACCCAAGGCCACGGGAGCGAACCCGCTGCGGAGCCTCGCGGTCGGCCTGGTCACGGAGTGCCTGGAGTCGATGTCTACCCAGCTCTGCGACTCCGGCTTCATGTCGTTCACGAGGCTCGCCGTGACAATCCGCACAGAGCAGCGGCTGTCCGCGGAGGTATGGAGGGAGGCGGCCAGGCGCGGCACCATGGCCGGGCAGGCCCTGGACGACCTTGCCGCCGGCGACGTGGAGCGCGCGGTGGCGGCCGGCGTGGCGCGCGAGGCGTTCCGGATCGGCGCGCTGATCGAGCGGGACCTGGTGCAGGAGCTGGTGCACGAGGTCGGGCAAGACATGCTCAGAGCAGCTGCCGTAAACTTGTAACAGCAAAGGAATTGTTCTTTCGTGGTAACGGTATTGGTATAGGAGGAGTTGTGATGAAGATGTTTCGTTTGGATGTTTGCCGTGACACTTGCAGAGCTGGCCGGCGTTCCACCGGCGCCCACTCGCCGGCGGCGGCGACAGACTCTACCGGGCGGCGACGCGGGTTTAGTAATCCGGATCCTAATACTCTTTCAGAAAATTAAAGGAATCCAGTCCCTCTACTCTACTCCCCCGAATCCTTTTTTTTTCTTTGCCCAGGTAACCGTTAAGACCAAATGATTCACCTTTTTAAAAAGAGTTGGTGAAAGTGAAATCAACTTTTTTTTCCATAGTACAAAGTTCATCATTGGAAAAACCTTCCGTAGATCGGTAGTAGTCGACAGATGGAATGATTGGCTTCATCCCGTGAACCAGACTAGAAATATGTGCGCTACTTTAGGTTATATGAAACTGTATGAATGATATGGTTTTTTAACAGGCAAACTCGGATTAATTTATTAAAGGTCATCGACAGGGTCACTACTTAGATTCGTACATAATAGGTACTCACTCCTACGGAGGGGGGAGGGGGGGTGGGGGGTGGTTCCTGGGTCTATCTGATAGCTCAGGAATTCTGCAAACGGTTTAAATGACAGTCCAATAATAGACTAGGTGTTTTGTTATTTTAACGTACTGTTGTTGGTTGTGGTGTTTTACTGTTTTATCTTTATTTATTCTCATTTCAGCCTGGCTAAACTTGTATCCATATTTAAAGATTATTTACTTTCTTTCTTAATAATATAGCCACATGCATCCTGATGCACAGGCTTGGGGTCTTTCCTCCTTTCGAAAATAAATAACTTGTATAAAAGCATCTCTACCCACCCCTGATGCCCCCCAGGACACCTTTTTAGGCTCGGGGACATTTTTTGCCGAAAAACGGCCCAGCCACTTCCCCAGCGCCCCCTCCCCCAGGACGTTAAAAGTGTCGGCAAACCCAGGAAAACCCAGCGCGCTCGGAGGCTCTTGGGGGCGTCGACGAAAGTTTCGACGAATCATGTCTCCCCACATGCCCTTTTTCTTGGCCCACTTAATCATTTTCGTCACAAACTTTTGGTTTGGGTGGAGTGTGGCTGGGAAGATGCCTTCCCATGCACTTTAATTTTGGTCGGATAAAGCATTTGTCCCCCAAGACACCAACTTTTTTGGTTCGGTGGTGTTCTTGGGGCTCCAACGGCTAGAGATGCCCTAAATTGAAGCCAACCACGTCATGTGCGTGCATAGCATAAATCCGTTCGCCTCTCCTCGATTGGATTACCGATCTATCTCTATCTTCTGCGACGCGGAGGCGTGGTACAACACCGGCTCGGGATCCTGCGGCGCCTTGACTTTGGTCTCCGGAAGTGCCTGAGGCGACGACGGAAGCGAAGGAACGATGTAGTCGTCAGCCGTGGACAGCATGAGGGCCTCCTCTAGGCCATCTGAGTGTGCGTCCTCGTGGCACCTGCTCTCCTTGATAGCGCGCTGCAATGTCGTCTTAAGCACAGCCTGCTAGGCCACCTCCTTCGCCTCCTCCTCTGGCTTCATCTCATGGGGCGATGATGGGACGAAGGGATCGAGATGGACGTCCTAGAGGGGCTCCTGCTCGTGGTCCATGACAAACCAGATCTTCCAGCTGGGGGAGTCTCACATGTAAGCAGGATAGTGTTGCTGCTCCCGCGTCAGCAACTCACGTCGTGTGCGCACCTTCTCGGTGTGCGTGTGCGTCGATCGTGACACCACCGACACGGGGATGCGGTGGGGATCTAGAGGCCAACCATTCTACAGGTTGACGTCCGGATAGGTCAGCGCCTGTCGGTACTCTGGTGCACTGGGATCTACAAACACTCCATTTCTTGTGGCGGCCACGTCCTGGAAGAGTTTGTGTCGGGCGTGAGCTTGCCCTTGCCTGTGACGCCCTCGGTTTAATCGTACGCTAATCATACACATAAATGCGTACGATAAAACCCAAGGACTCACGGGAAGATATCACAACACAACTCTAGACACAAAAAACAATAATACAAGCTGCATATTACAAGCCAGGGCCCTCGAGGGCTAGAATACAGAAGCTCGATAAACACACGAGTCAGCGGATGCAACAATATCTGAGTACAGACATAAAACATGGGGTGCCTTAGAGAAGGCTAGCACAAAAGATACAACGATCGAACGAGGCGAGGCCTCCTGCCTGGGAACCTCCTAAACTACATCTATCTTCAGCGGCCTCCATGAAGAAGACACCAACGGGGCGACAGGCGTCGGCAGGAAACACCATCTCCTGGGCTCCATCATCTGGTCGCAGCAAACGGATCAAGGGGACAAGGGGGAAGCAAAGCAGCGGTGAGTACTCATCCAAAGTACTCGCAAGACTTACATCAGAACTATGCTAAATATGCACCAGTATCAAAGAAGGGGGGTTATATGTGGACTGACTGCAGCAATGCGAGAATAGAGAGAGAAGGCCTAGTCCTATCGAAGACTAGCATCTTCAGGGTCTTGTAGCAATAGACGAGAGTAGAACACGGGTAAAACATTAATAGTCATATTGTTGCAGCAATATTAAAGTGAGGTCACGCCTAAAGATCCTCCCTCGACTCCCTGCGAGGAAGCAATCCCGAGGCAAACTAATGATCGAGTTAAGTAACAATTGTAGTTGTAAAAGATCGGGGCACAACTCCAAGTCGTCCTGTAACCATGGACACGGCTATTCGAATAGTTAAATTTCATCCCTGCAGGGGTGCACCACATGTCCCGTCACGCTCGATAACACTCTGGCCGGACATACTTTTCTGGGTCCTGCCCGGCCTCGGAATATCGACACGTTGCAGCCCCACCTAAGACTAATCAGAGAGGCCAGCCCGCCGGTCTAACTCCTAAGCACAAAGGGTTCGTGGGCCCAGTTCCCCTTCACGCTCCTGCACGTGGCGTGGGCGGTCCACGTCAGTCCTAGCATCCCTTAATCACAAGAGCGATGCATCTCGGGACCAGTCGGGCGCGCGCTGCTACATTTGCTGACATCTGAAAAGCTTCGGCTGATACCGCGACGCCGAGTACCCATAATTCTTCCCACGTAGCCGGTTAGTGCGAAAAGGTCTCCGACCAACCCAGATCAAATACCCAAATCTATTAACATTTTAATTAGGCCATCAACACAGTCTCACGGGAATCCACCCGTCTTACAACTAATCACCAAAGATCCCAGTAACATGGTCGAGTAACTGTGTGGTTGTAACATCGGGGGGAATCCGAGGTATCACCCTCGTTGGATTCCGAACGATGTACCCGTCAAGGTGGGCTTAGAGGAATCACCCTCGGGGGTCCCACACTTGAGGGGTTGCACGACAGAGGCGTCATCGGGAATGGTGAAAGAGGAATCACCCTCGATAACCATGACCGACTAGCTATACTACAGAGATATCATCAGGAGTACTTAGCGAGGTGTCACCCTCGGTACCCGATAGTATCTCTGTAGCGTCGTACAACGAAGGGGGTGTATGTGCTGTGTCGGGTCTGGCTCATCGATCAGAGATCGAGATTTTAAAACAAGCGGGGCAAGTGGACTACGGGGTCAGAGGGGATGACTGCTCCACCTATACTAAGAAGATTTAAAGGTACAGGACTGAAAGTAGCAGTTCATCAAAAACAGCCTATGCATCAGATATAGGAGCTAACTACAACAGTAGCAAAATACTAATGCAAGCAGTAGGAAGAAAGACATAGGCGATATAGGAATGATCAAGGGGGGTTTGCTTGCCTTGCTGCTCTGCGGCAAAGGACTGATCGACAGGGTCGTAGATGTACCCGGCAGCAGC
The DNA here is from genome assembly GCF_904849725.1 of Hordeum vulgare subsp. vulgare. NCBI lineage: Eukaryota > Viridiplantae > Streptophyta > Magnoliopsida > Poales > Poaceae > Hordeum > Hordeum vulgare. The sequence continues at coordinate 493,317,506 of NC_058518.1, read as the reverse complement.
GTAGTCTCGGGGTCTACCGGTAAGAAGAGGGGGAAGAAACAATAAATAATAGCAACGGTGCAACACAAAGCATGACATGGCAAGATGCAGGCTAGACATGAGCTAACGCAGCAACATCCGTCATAGACGGGTCGGAAGAATATCTGACGATATTTTCCGGGTCTCGGGCTACTACCGGTCATACTGGAAACGATGGAAATGTTCCATGTTTGCTATGCTGGGGACACGTGACAGACGAATGGACCGTGTATCCGGGTTCGTCTCGTTCTTGTGATCAACTTTTATGTACAACATATTTTCATCGGAGTTATGGTTTATTTTCCTATGGTTTTACAAAGATTTAACAAAATTCTAAAATTATTTAACTCAAAAATAAACTAGGTATTTTTTCTCAACTAGTGCTAATCAAGCCATAGTCTATGACAGTGGGAACTAGGGGTCCAGTCAGCATGCCTTGTCAGCAGTTGACCAGTCAAAGATTGACTACTCAACACAGTCAATGGACCCACGTGTCATAGACTACCCAGATTAATTAAACTAATTAATTAGATCACTAATTAATTAATTAATTAACTTATTAACATATTTGTTTTTAAAATCTTTTTAAACTAAAAGGAATGGGCCCCACATGTCATATATTATATCTAAACAATTAAATATATCTAACTTATTTAATTTGAGGGCCTACATGTCATGTACTACTAGACTAACTTTAAGCCTAGCCAATCTAATTAAACACGGGCTGGCCGGTGGCACACCGAGCCATGCCTGCATGTACACACACGGCACACACAAGCATGACGCACTCGGCCATGGCCAACAGCAACGACGGGGAGCGCAGCGGCCGAACGGACAACGCGGGGCAGCGATAGCATGCAATTGTAACGCAGCGGCCTCAACAACTAAGCAACGATAGCAGCTTCACAGGAGCAGCAAATAGCAGAGTCTAAGCAGCAGCAACAGCGGCAGAGAAGCGGAGCATCGGGCAGCTGCAGCAAGCCGCGACGAGGCCATGCGCGGGCGCGTACAACAGCAGCACCAACGCCACAGGAGCAGCAGCCCAGTAGCAGCGGCCAGGGCCAGCGGGAGCAGCAAGGAGCGGCAACAACGTCTACCATCAGCAGTGGAGTAGCGGGAGCAGCCAACAGGAGAAGCAAGAAGCAACAACAATGTAGGCACCATAAGCGCGGGCGTGCACGCGGTCGGCTCAGCCGGAGGCGGGCGCGACAGCTACGGACAGCAGCAGCAGGGGCGTGCGTAGGGATGCGGTTGGGCGAGCAGGCAGGCGCAGTGGCGCGCGGGTAGTAGTAGCAGCAGCAGGTGGGGCTGAACAACAAACACCAGAAACAGTAGTAGCAGTAGCCGCAGGGGCGAGTGGGGTGGAGCTCACAGGAGAGGTCGCGTGCGAGCTCGAGGGAGGGGTTGGGGACGACCGGAGCGGCTCGGGGTGGAGCGGACCGACGAGCTGGCCGGGGCGGATGTCGGTGGAGGGGAACAACGCGGGGGACGACCTTGATGACCCCGACTCAATTACAGTTGCGGGGAAGACGAAGGCGATGGCCATGGAGCTCCTTGACACACTTGAGCGGCAGAGGGAGGAGCAAGGGGATTTTGTTAGGGTTCGTGGGGGAGGGGTCGCCGGCGTCTTATAGAGGGGGCGACGGCCGCTGATGTCCGACGCGTGGCCGTGGCGTCTCCCTGGCGTGGATCCAGCCCCCCGTCCCTGTAGTGAGGTTAGGGATAGCAGGGGTGTGTGGGCTGGGCCGGCCTTTGTGCTAGATGGGCCAAGTGTCTAGTAGATTAGGCCCCTTTTCTTTTTCATTTTATTTACACTGCTTTCATTTTTTTAAACTATGTTTTGTAATTTGGGAATAGAAATTAGTTATAAAAATATGAAAGCTCGTCCAATATTATTATTGTAATATTAGACACAGTCACAAAAAGTTTGGGATTTAATATAAAGTGATTTAAAACCTTTAATAATTTACAGATAGTTAAAGACTAGTTTCAAACCAACCAAGATTTTCTTTTACAGTTTGAAGAAACAAATTTAAACTTTATTTATAATTTCAAAATGGCTTTGATTTTCATCAAGCGGAAACTTTGCCTTAGTTAACCTTGATGACATGACACTATTAGCGCGTTATTACTGTAGCTCAACTACCGGGGCGTCACATTGCCCTTCTAAAAAACTCTGTGCTGGAAGAACTAGGCGAGCTTGGGAAACTAGGGTTTGCGTTCACCGACAAGGGCGCAAGGTTAGCTATATGTGGACCAAGGAGAGAAATGGATGAGGCTGGTCCCGTCACACACTTTCATTAAAAAGGACGACGAGCGGCGGCTTCCAACCATTGCTCGGCGGGCGACCGCGAACGATGGTTGAACGACCGACAAATGGGATCACAATGGACACTGAGAGAATGCACGTTGTGTCCTTTTCGTATATGTGTGGACGCGAACTAGGCATAAATTTAAGCCTAAAATACGTCTAAACGAACACGGTTTAGGATTGGATCGATGGGTTGGGCCGATGTTTTTATATGTTTTGACTCAAACTGACGGATCGGTTCGTTGGAGTTGCTCTTATCCAAGGTACTGATATTATGAGTCTCCTCGCTCTGCCGGCCGTCGGTATGGGCCCCCGAATCCAGATAAGTGAGCAGATCAAGCGGGGCCTGCTCAAAGCGGCGTAATCACTAGTTAGCGAGTACACCTTCCAACGATTACTCCCACCTCCACAGGTTGCGACAAGTGGCGCACTGCATGCGTGTCACTTGTCGCAACCTGGGATTTTCCCTTTTTTCGTAGATCCATATTCTCAAAACGTTTTATCTCCTAAACCGTGTGTTCAAATCTCGAACCGGTTTCACTGTTGGCTTTCTCCCCTCGAGATCTTCAAAACTATATCCCATGTTGATAGGTTTTGACGAACTTTTTTTCGTGAAAAAAACTGAAAGAAAAAAACCGGACGAAAAACCGTGCCTCACAGATAGGAAAAAAAACAGAAAACATGTTTTTCCCTTTCCAAGAGGCACGTGTCGTGCCTCTCGCGAAGCAAAACCGTGCCTATTGCGGAGAAAAGAGAGAGCAAAAACCGCGTTTTTTCCCTTTCGAGAGAGGCACAAGCGTGCCTCTCGCAAACGCAAAAATATGGCTTTCACGGAAGCAAAACCGCGCCTCTCGAAAAAAACAATAAAAAACTCATTTTTCCCCTTTCGGGAGAGGCACGGGAGTGCCTCTCGCGAAGGCAAAATGATGCCTTTCGCGAAAGCAAAACCGTGCCTATAAGAAAAAAACAAAAAACACATTTTTTTTTCCTTTCCGTGAGGCACGGGCGTGCCTCTCGTAAAGGCAAAATCATGCTTTTCGCAGAAGCAAAACCATGCCTCTCGCAAAAAAAAACAAAAAAACGCATTTTTTTCTCTTTTCAAGAGGCACGTGAAGACAAAACCGTGCCACTAACAAAGAAACAGAAAACACGTTGTTTTCATAAAAAAACAAATTATGAAAGACCGGTGAAAAACCGAAACACCAAAAAAATCTAGAAAAAACTACTCTAAAAAGCCGAAAACACGTGCGAAAAATAAGAAAGCAAAATACAAAGAGAACATTTAAAACGCGACATGTAGCGTCGGCTGAAAACGCGCCAAATGACGACACGCGGAAATGATCGCTGAAAAGGTTCCGAAAAAGTGTTGGCTAACTAGTGACGGGCTGATAGGCAGCGACGTTTGAAATCGTGATAGTGGCACATGACTCGTGGTTGCATGCATTCTCCATATTTGTGTGATGATACCTTGCCTGCTGGCTGCCGCTACTGCCATCACGTCCGCAGTGCGACAGTGCCGACGTTTTACGATGTGCCGAGCGGGTAGGCACCATCGTGAGTGAAGTCTAAACTAAATCCTGAAGTTATAGAGCTCGGCTAAAATAAACTCCGACATCTAAATCCCTGAAATTGATACCTTAACCTCTTTGATCCCGGTCGTTTTGAACCTTGGGCCATTTTTAGGACGGGATTTGGTGACATGGCAATGTGAGGCTGGGATTGCTGACTTTGACCAAATACTGACTTTCATATGCTCACCTGCAAGCCGCCGCCATGTCCATTTGACCACCGTTGGCTATCCACGCTACGTCGGAGGGCCGCCCGTACGACTTCGCTGCCTCATGTTCATGCTTCATCCTCTAATGATCTACATGTCGAGTGTATCCACAAAAAGAAAAGAAAATACATGTCCAGTGCTTCATCCTCTAAATCATCATCATCAATGTTAGAGCATATATCTCCATATGTGGTTTTGGTAATTGATGACAATTCCTATGAACTAATGGTTGCCTTAAGTTATATTTATAGGATTTGTCCATAGACACTTCTTGAAGTCCATCTGTTGGGTTCAAGGAGGTTATATGATGACTAAGATGGTATTCAAGGTATTATCCAAAGAATGGTCATAGAGACACAAGGTTGATCAAGATCGTCGGACAAAGAATAAATCAAGATGATCAACACATAAAGCGTACAAGATGTACCGAGAGGGATCAAGTGATCCCATGGTATGGTAAGCATTGTCCATTACGTCTTTGTGTACTAACCCATGGTCTTCGTGAGAGTTCTATGTGGGGTTAGCTGTGTTTCCATGGGCTTGCGTCAAGAGGAAGATCTCATACAACCCATGAAGGATGACGTCAAGTGGTGGAGGATGGTGGCAATGGACTTGTGAAGATATGCTAAAGAGCGGGTCACCCATAGTGTGTATGGGGGAGCAATCAACTAGTCTTCATCAAGCCAACGCAATCAAGAAAGGTGGTCCATCTTTAGGAAGCCAAGATCATCGTCATCTAGCTCAAGAGGACGAGGTGCAAGGTATAGGTTTGCCCTTGATATGTTTTCTGTTTTAGGATAGATTGTCGTACTGTCAAGGGGGGCTCTCAAGTGAGTAACTTGATCGTATCGTTCGTTGAGAGCTCAAACCATTTGCATCTTTGCATCATACTTCTTGGTTCTTGTTTGGTATTTCTCTTTGTGAGTTTTATAGCTTATGGTCATCTTCATGACACGCTCGAGTTCATCGAAAACGGAGTCCATATGCATCTTCTATGATGTTTTCGATGTTGGGAGTTTTTACCGGTCTTATTCGAAGAAGGGTTCTCACCATTTTCTTATGGGACTTTTGTCACTTTCTTCTTATTGATATTTCTACCAAGATTGTGTTAGGCCATTTCGTTAGCTTTTCAAAAAACTTGGTTTCGTTGAATTCGGAGTTTGTATGCAAAAGTTACAGCAGTTTCAGTATCCAGCGGTAGTACCGCTCCTGGTGCGAGCGGGAGTACCGCTCCTGTAGCGGTAGTACCGCCCCGGAGAGGTAGTACCGCCCCCATGAGCGGTAGTACCGCTGTGCGCGGGCTCTGAGGCTTAACGGTTGGATTTTTTGCATCCTCGGCATGGTTGATGAACCTACCGAGCGGTAGTACCGCTCCCATGAGCGGTAGTACCGCTGTGCGCGGGCTCTGAGGCTTAACGGTTGGATTTTTTCCCCACCTATAAAAGAGGGTCTTCTTCCTCATTGAACCATATCTCTTTACCTCGTGTTCTTCCCCCATTGTTGACCTTCTTCGAGCTTGCTAACTCTCAATCCCTCCAATGATTCTTGCTAGTTCTTGAGGGAAAAGAGAGAGGAGATCTAGATCCACATTTCCACCAATCACTTTTTCCTCTAAGTGAGGCGAACCCCTTTGGTCTAGATCTTGGAGTTCTTCGTGTTCTTCTTCGTTCTTCTTCTCATTTTCCTCCATAGCATTAGTTGCTTTGGTGGGATTTGGGAGAGAAGTACTTGGGCACTCCATGTGCCCTTGCCATTGCATTAGTTGCATCGTTTGAGTTCTCCACGGTGATACGTGGAATTGAAGTTTGAGAAACTTATTACCTTTGGTACTTAGTATCCTAGATATTGTTCTTCGTGGATGCTTTGACGTCCTAGAAGCTTGGTGGTGTCTGGGAGCTCAATCATTGTGGTGTAAAGCTCCGGGCAAGCGTCGGGAGTCTCCAATTAGGTTGTGGAGATTGCCCTGAGCAATTTGTACGGGTATCGGTGGCCGCCCCAAGGTTTTCCATTTGTACGGGTTCGGTGACCGCCCTCAAGGGTCCCTTAGTGGAATCACGACATCTTGCATTGTGCGAGAGCGTGAGGAGATTACGGTGGCCTTAGTGGCATCTTGGGGAGCATTGTGCCTCCACACCGCTCCAACGAAGATTAGCATCCTGAAGGGTGTGAACTTCGGGATACATCATCATCTCCGCGTGCCTCGGTTATCTCTTACCTGAACCCTTTACTTATGCACTTTACTTTGTGATAGCCATATTATTTATTGTCATATATCTTGCTATCACTTAGTTGTTTATCTTGCTTAGCATAAGTTGTTGGTGCACATAGGTGAGCCTAGTTCTTGTAGGTTTTGTGCTTGACAAATTAAACGTTGGTTTTATTCCATATTTGTTCAAACCTAAACCGTAATTATTTTAAAGCGCCTATTCACCCCCTCCTCTAGGCGACATCCACGTCCTTTCAACCAACTTCTTCTGCATAGCGACTGTGTTTGAGTGTTTCTCATCGAGTAGATCACAAGCACGCCAGTACATGCATTTAGGCGTTAGCCGGTAGATAGGATCGGTCCCGCAGCTTACTCGCTTGTACGTGTATGTTTTGTTGTGTACTTGTGCACCGATTAGCTCCAAGGGTTGCTTGAATCGTGCATTTGTGTCTCGTCGTGCGGCAGCGCGGACGGTGGTCGACGAGACGCACGACAGCCCAGGCGATACAGGAGCCGATGAGATGGCCGGCAGCTCGCTCGCCGGTGTAGGTAGCCGTCTGTGCCGCCATGGCTAGCACCAGGAACAAACAGGTCCTAGTACACCACCCGGTGATCCTAGCATGGTCATGTATGATCCACCGCGTGTAGGAGCTGCCTCACGCAGCAACAAAGACCATTGCCGGTTGGGGAGTTAATTGCAAAAGACTACAACAATTCGGGTCGTATTCACAAGTTGGTGCCATCTTTCAATTTTTTTGCAAATACGTACCAAGATACAGGCCATATTTTGCGGATCCTGTATTTCTACGTATAGATGCTCTTTCTGACAGATATGGCCCACCGGTCATTCTCTTACAAAAAAACTGGCCCGGACCGCTTCGATCAGGGAAAAACCGACTATTTCTTTTCATCTAGACCGAACAGGCAAAAAATAAACTTCATCTTGCATCTCCAGACCGAGCCCACCATCTCCCCATCTCCCCTGCTCCTCCACCCCGCCTCCCCTCACCGCCGGCGGTTCCCCTGCTCCTCCACCCCGCCTCCCACTCACCGCCACCACCGCGGGCCACTCCCTCCACCCCCACCAGCACCGCCCCTCTGAGCGGCGTCCTTGAGGCCGCGCAGCCGGGCGACGTCCTTGGCGAGCACCACCGTCTGCACCAGCCTGACCCGCACCTCGGCGTTGTCCGGGTGGCAGATGCAGTGCTCCACCTCCAGCACGGCCGCCGGGCCCTTGGGCCACGTGGTCACGTAGGAGCCCCCCTCGCCGGCGTAGGCGAAGGCGGCGGCGGAGGAGGCGTGGCGCTGGTGCGAGGTGTGCACGGCGGTGGCGTCGGCCTCGCAGTCGACGGTGGGGAGGAGGCGGACGAGGCGGTAGTGGAGTGCGCCCGGCGCGGCCGGGTCGGCCAGCGTGGGGCACTCCGTCTGCCAGTCCAACACCTGCACCCCCCACTCGCGGTACGCGTCCGGGACCACGTTCGCCGGCAGCTCCACCGGCTCGCCGGCCACCGTGAAGTCCGCGCCGAAGCCATCCCACTCGCCCGACACCCTCGCCGCGAACCCCGCCCACTTATCTACGCACGCACCCACGCACGCACGTACCAAGTCTCAGAGTCCAGTTTAGCCATGGCTCGTCCGCCTCGAGTCCTCGCTCGCCACCGCGGCGGCCGCGCCCGACGCATTGCCGCCCGCCAAGGAGGCGCTCTGCCTGCTCGAGCTCATCGGCGTCGACCGCCCGGGGCTGCTCGCGGAGGTGTTCGCCGTGCTCCACGACCTGCGCTGCAGCACCATGGACGCCAAGGACTGGACGCACGGCGGCCGCGTGGCCGCCCTGGTGTTCGTCCGAGACGATGACCCCGGCGCACCCATCCACGATGCGGCCGAGCAGCGTGGCGGCGGCGAGGCAGGCCAAGACGCGGTCGGACCCCGGCTGGCCCTGCGCGACGCGGTGGGGTGGAGGGAGTGGCCGGCAGGGTGTGGCGGTGGTGGCGGTGAGGGGGAGGCGGGGTGGAGGAGCAGGGTGGGCTCGGTTGGAGGAAAAGAAGGGTTTTTCTTTTTTGCCTGTCCGGTCCGGCTGAAGAGAGAGAGTCGGTTTTTCCCGGATCGAAGCGGTCCGGGCCGGTTTTCCCTGTAAGAGACTGACCGGTGGGTCATGTGTGTCAGAAAGAGCATCTATACATAGAAATACAGGATCCGCAAAATACGGCCTGTATCTTGGTACATATTTGCAAAAATTTTGAAAGATGGCACCAACTTGTGAATACGGCCCGAATTGTGGTAGTCTTTTGCAATTAACTCCCGGCTGGGAGACTAGCTCGTCATCGTCGGACGGTTCCCGCTTCCATGAGCTTCTCGACGAGGAGGTTGAATTATTCTCCAAGTAGTGCATCGCCCTCTACGGTGACGCAGTTGGCTGACGGGGTTCAATTTCATGGCACCCACCTGGTGTTGGCTGACTCAGCAATTCCGGTCTTTTCGGTTGACATGTAGGAACCATCTGTTTGGATATGACCTCAAGGTTCAAATCGATCTGGATCAATGAGATAGGGTACATATTTCAGGGATTTGAAATTCAAGGTTTGTTTCAGTCACAGCCTACAACTTCAAGGTTTATTTTAGACTTCACTCCACCATCGTCATCCATCGGCCGGTTGATGAAGTGCCTCCGCACTTCCGCAGTCTGCGGTAAACCTGGCCATTCCTCGGACCGGGTCGGTTTTCGGGGTCGGTTTTCGGGTCAAGCTTATAAGCACGACAAGAAAAGGGACCTGAGCCAAGCCCAACCCAATCAAAACGAACGAAAAATAGGTAAAAACCCAGTCACAAGGGACTAAAAAGAGCAGTTTCGGATCGGACCGGATCGGGCCTCTGTGTAAACTACCTAATTTATGAAGCCCGAGTCCGGTCTGAAATACATGGCGGGCCAAAAAAAATAAAGCCTGATCTGGCCCGGGCCGGATTCGGGCCTAGCTGCTCATTCCCGGGTTTAGTTTGGGGCGCGAGCTGCCCACGAAGCATACCGTGCAACACGGGCATGGGCGTTGCTCTGACTCCGATCGTCGCAAAACAAGAGTTTTTTTTACTAAATGATCCTTAAAGGATCGTCAAAAAATCTTATTTCATGGCGTGACCCCTCTAAAGACGCTAAATTGTATGGCATATTTAATACACTACGTGCCGCCGGTCAATCTGACGACAATAGATCCGAGATGACAGTTGCGCCTACTTAGCAAGATGAAAGTGCGTTATATCGACTAGAGGGGGTGAATAGGCAATTTTTATAAATTCGTCGCTCAAGCATTACTAGTTGAGGAATTTGCTAAGTGACGAAGTACATGTTGCGGAATAAGTACTCACGTTTTATTCCAAACCATCACAAACTCGGTCATCCGACAATCCACAATTTCTTCTTGGATGCTCTAGACCATGACGCTTAATTATCTAAAAGATGCACGGTCTAAATGTAACAAGCGTCGGTTTCACATAGGAAAAATCTCTTTAGTGATGCTCAATCACTTTGGGTTTCAGGTGTCTGGATTTTGGGATTTTCCTTGCTGATGATTTTCTTTCAAAGTCCTCGGAGGATGTGTTGCTTTCAAATGACACTTGTTAAGTTCTCTCTCGGAGCATCCAACCCGCTAGTGGTTGTAGAGGGTAGCTATTTATAGTCAGGATGCAATCCGACATGATAAGACATAAATGCCAATGATATGACCCGACATGATAAGACATAAATGCCTTCGATGATATGACCGTTATGTGGATAAGATCTTAGGGACAGCTAGCGCGAAGCACAACAACGGCCGAAACTTTAAACTATGGAAGTCGTCAGATCTATCATGTTCCTCACTTGTAGGCAATTCGCACACGCGAAATCCCAACTTCTCAATCAGATTAATTTTCTCAGAGACCAGAAGAACATCGTTTCTATCACTAAAGAATTTGATTGAACTGTAAAAGATTTCTAAAGGCTTCATTCGAAGAATTGAATATGTGTAGGCTTTGAGATGAGCATCACTTGAATTTTTTTCCTTAATACGTTGTTTATATGACTCAAAAGGAATTAAAACTACGAAAACAAAAGTCTTCACGCTTCATAGTCCTCGCATTAATGTCTTCAAGGACACACCAAATTCCTCATTTTCAAAGTCTTCAGGAAAATATCAAAGTCTTCAGTTAAAGATATTCATTTTTAGGGATCAACTTTTTTCGGATATATCAAACTCCTCAACGACTTATAGAACCTATATACACTCACAAACATATTAATCACTTAACCTATAAATTTTTGATACATTAAAGTCATTAAGGGACACTAGATGCACTTAAAAAAAATCAAAGACGCCAAATCTTTCTACATATATCACATAGGTTCTAAAAAATGTATGACACGCCTACAGATTTGGTTTCTTTGAAATTTCTTACCACATAGGCATGACCGTCTTTTTTTTAAGGATCATAGGCATGATTGTCACCTCAGATCTATTCCCATCAGATTGACCGGCAGCATGTAGTGTATTATAAGTGTCAGATTATTTGACGTGGTTGTAGAGGGTCATTACCATGAAATAAGTTTTTTCAAAGGTCATTTATTAGTACAAAAGAGTCGAGACGCAAAGTCGAAACTGTTTGAAGAAAATGAGATTCTTATTCAATGATGACAGAGATCTGCCCTTTTATACAACGGGAGGAGACGCAATCGGAAGGCATGCGTCGGTTCCAGGAGAGACGGAGAGAGAACCATCGTTGCGGGAGGAAACCGCTTGACGGTTGGTTAAGGGGAGATTTTCCCCTAATTACATAATTAGTTTTAACACTCCCCCTAATCTACACTTGACCATGTGGAGTTATCTTCATGATTGTCCAGGAAGCTTTATCATCTCAAAAACTCTTCTTCAAAAGTTCTTCATAAAGACTTTGATGAGAACCTGGAATGTAAACTCACAAAGAGATAGCAGAATGTGATGTTATTTGAACAAGGATATCTCAAGAAGAAACTCCCCCTGTTGCCTGCAAGTCTCTAAGTCGTCGCATACCAATTCCGTGAACATATTTCTGGAATGTTGAGTTTGGTAGAGACTTAGTAAACAAATCAGCAAGGTTGTCACATGATTTGACTTGCAGAATGCTTATTTCCCCGCTTTTCTGAAGATTGTGGGGGAAAAACCATTTAGGAGAAATATGCTTAGTGATATTGCTCTTGATATATCCTGTCTGCATCTGTGCAACGCATGCCGCATTATCCTCATAGATAATGGTGGGTGATTCAATAGAACCAATTCCACATGACTGTTGTATGTGGTTTATCATTCTGCGAAGCCATACACATTCACATGACGCTTCAAATAATGAAATTATTTCAGAATGATTGGTAGATGTAGCCACTAGAGTCTGTTTGGAAGACTTCCATGATATAGCTGTACCACCATGTAGGAACACAAAACCGGTCTGAGATCTGGCATTATGGGGATCAGACAAATAACCGGCATCTGCATACCCAGTCATATCAGAGTCCAGATTTTGCTGGAACTGAAAAAATAGGCCAAGATCCTTTGTGCCTTGGAGATATCGAAAGATATTCTTTACTCCAGACCAATGTCGTTTGGTGGGAGTTGCGCTGTGTCTAGCAAGTAGATTCACTGCAAATGCAATATCAGGTCTTGTGCAATTTGCAAGATACATAAGCGCTCCAACTGCACTGAGATATGGAACTTCAGGTCCCAACACCTCTTCTCCATCATCCCTCGGTCTGAACGGGTCTTTCTCTACGTCTAGAGATCGAACCACCATAGGAGTTTTAGATGGATAGGATTTGTCCATATTGAATTTCTCCAATATTTTCTGGATATAGGCAGCTTGGTGTACCATGATTCCCGAGAGAAGGTGCTCAAGTTGAATACCTAAGCAAAATTTGGTTTTACCCAAATCCTTCATCTCAAATTCCATCTTTAGGTGATTGCGTGCTTCATCAATGTCTGGTGCACTGCCAATGATGTTGAGATCATCAACATACACAGAAATGATGCAAAATCCTATAGAGGACTTCTTGATGAAGACACATGGGCAATCATCACTATTGGAGTAACCTTTTTGAAGAAGGAACTCACTTAGTCGGTTGTACCACATCCGCCCCGACTGTTTTAAGCCATACAATGACTTATTCAGCTTTACACAATACATGTTGCGTTTTGCATTGTTATTCGGGACGGAGATTCCGTCAGGAACCTTCATATGTATGTCCGAATCTAGTGACCCGTAAAGATATGCGGTCACGACGTCCATCAACTGCATAGATAGACGATTTTGCACCGCCATAGATATAAGATATCGGAAAGTGGTTCCACTCATTACTGGAGAGTATGTTTCATTGAAATCAATGCCGGGTTTCTGCGTAAAACCTTGTGCTACGAGCCTTGCTTTATATCTCACCACCTCATTGTTCTCATTCCGTTTCCGGAGGAAAACCCATTTGAATCCCACGGGGAAAACATTGGGAGGTGTAGGTATTGCTTCAGTGAATACCTTCCTTTTGTTAAGTGAGGCAATTTCTGCTTGGATTGCATCCTTCCATTTAGGCCAGTCGGAGCGCCTTTGGCACTCGACGATAGACCTTGGATCATGATCAGTGAGAAGGGTATCTGCAATCTTTTCAGCAAAATATATGTCGACAGTCGTAGTCTTACGGTCAAATGATTCTCCAGAATCAACATAGTTGATGGAAATTTCCTGCACCCCTAGAGACTCTTCGTGATTTCCCAATACGGTTGAGTCTAGGTGTTCCGATGTTCCAGCTAGTTTGTGCACACTGGAGCTGGGTTGTGAAGGTTGCCCTTCCACTGGGTCTGAACTACCCATCAGGTGTTTGTCAACGTTGAGTTGACCTGCATTTACTGACTCCGAGGATTTTTTCCTCGATTTCCTTTGCTGCTTGCTAGAAGCTAGCTCCAGGTCAGAAGCCATACTACTCCCCCTCTTTTTAGAAACAGGGAGTTGAGTGGTTTTTATTGGTACCTCCACTCTTTCTGGCGCGTTTCTGGCCGGATTTAAGGATTTTGTAACACCTTTTAGATCAGTAAATGAATCTGGCAGATTATTTGCAAGATGTTGCAAATTAATGATCTTCCGAACTTGAAGTTCGGTCTCATGGGTACGTGGATCAGAGGATGAAATGGTATGAGCATTCCAATCAATTTCCGGGCATTCTTTCTGGTACTTGAAATCTCCCCCTAATGCCAGAAAATGTTCCTCATTAAATATGCAATCAGCGTGACGGGCTGTGAACAGATCCCCAGTTAGGGGTTCCAGGTACTTGATAATCGACGGTGATTTGTACCCCACGTAGATCCCCAACTTTCTGTGTGGGCCCATAGATGTCCGTTGTGGTGGTGAGATCGGGATGTATGCATCACATCCGAACTTACGCAGATGGGAAATGCTAGGAGGATTTCCACGTACCAATTCTAGAGGGGAAGAACTGTGATATGCAGTTGGCCTCAATTGTATCAAGTCAGCAGCGTGTAACACTGCATGACCCCAACAAGAGGTTGGCAAGTTGCAATTCATCAACAAAGGTCTTGCAATGAGTTTAATCCTCTTAATCAATGCTTCAGCCAAACCATTTTGTGTATGGACATATGGAACAGAGTGCTGAACTTCAATCCCCAAAGCCATGCAATAATCATTGAAGGCACGTGAGGAGAATTCTGCAGCGTTGTCCATTCGAATTGTCTTAATTCGACTTTCAGGATAATGGGCTTGCAACTTAATGACTTGCCTCATTATCTTGGCAAATGCATGGTTTCGTGTGGATAGAAGGCACACGTGTGACCATCGTGTAGATGCGTCAATCAGAACCATGAAATACCGAAAAGGTCCAGATAATGGCTGAATGGGACCACAAATGTCTCCTTGAATACGTTCAAGGAATTGAAGTGGTTCAGCTTGTATTTTGAGGTGCGAGGGCCTCAAAATTAGCTTTCCCGTGGCACAAGATGTGCACACAAAATCAGAAGATTGAGGAAATTTTGACTCAAGCAAATTATGACCAATGGAATTGCTAGTAATTTTTCTCATCATCCCGATTCCGGGATGGCCCAGGCGATCATGCCAGGTTTGGAATGCGTCAACATTCTGAAAAATTACTTTGTATGCAACATGTTCCACGGGTTTGATGTACGTATAGTACAAACCAGACGATAGAGAAGGAATTTTCTCATGTACCTTTTTGCCATATCCGTGATCTTTAGTAAAGAGTAAATACTCCTCTTTGTTGTCTTCATGGGTTTCAATATGAAAATCATTCTTACGGATATCTCGATAACTGATCAGGGTACGTGATGAGTCAGGATACAATAAAGCATCCTCTATCATCACTTGTGTACCACTTGGGAGTGTGAATATGGCACGTCCAGTACCAACAATCACTGTATCGCGTCCAGCAATAGTTAGAATATCTCCATTCATCTTTTTCAGAGTTTGGAAATATTTTATCTCCCTCAGTATGGAGTTTATGGTACCACTGTCCACAAGGCATAATTCCTCTTCCATCGGATTGTCCCCGTAGAAAAACTATATAAAAACGAGAGAATTTTCAATAAGAAAACCTTATGTTAATACATAGAATACAATCTTTATTATATCAAATGCGCTGATACAATACAATATAAAGACAACAACAAACTTATGTTCTTATTACAATCATCACAAATGGACATAGTTAAATAGATCACTAAGGAGGTCGAGGGACTAGTCAAAGTCGCCAAACACATCGTTTGAGGTGTACTCAAGTAACATGGCCTCCGTTTCAGCAAGGTCCTCAAGAGGATAAGGAATCTTGGCGTTGCTTGGTCCAGGAGGAATATCCTGTGAATCGCCAGCTCCATTTGCGCTATGCGGATGTAGGTTGAAGTTAGCTTCAAGCCTTTTCCCTTGAGGTGCTTTGCGTCCCTGAGATTGCCGGTACAGCATGACCAGATGCTTGGGCATTGAGCACTTTTCAGTAGAATGCGAGTAGCATCCACACTTGTTGCAAAGTTTAGTTTTATCGAACTTTGGCTTTGCAGTGCCTTTGCCCTTGCCCATGTTTCTGAATTTTCTGTTCCCATTGCGCTTGTGCTTGTGCTCAGAATTGGAATGTTTACCTCGAAAGGTACCATTAAACTTCTGTCTATTCGCGACATTCAGATGAACTTCAGGTAAAGGTTGTGCCCCAACTGGGCGCTGAGAGCCATTCTTAGCGAGTAGCTCATCATGCTTTTCAGCCTGAAGTAACATGTGAATAAGCTCGGAATAGACAGTGTAGTTGCGAGCACGGTATTGCTGTTGGAGGATCCTATCAGAAGGGAGCATAGTAGATAAAGTTTTCTCTATCATCTCCCCCTGAGTAGGTTCCTTCTCACAAAAACGCAGTTTGGAACATATCTTATGAACAGCATGATTGTACTCACCAATGGACTTGAAATCCTGAAGGCGGAGATGAGTCCAATCATGGAGTGCTTCAGGCAGGACCACTGCCTTCTGCTGTTCATACCTCGTTTTGAGGGCCAGAAACAGAGTACTAGGAGATTCCCCCTGTAAATACTCAGACTTGAGATCTGGATGAATATGGTGCCTTATGATGTATAAGGCAGCATAGTTCTGCTGTTCTGTCAGCGGCGTGGCTCCAGCCGGGAGAGGAGTCTCCGGGGGCTGGATTGCACGCGATCCCACGGGACGCAAGACTGATCTTGATGTCCATGGCCCATGTAGGGTAATTGTGGCCATTGAGGGCAAGCTCCTCAAATTCTTTGGCAGTCATCTTGGCCTACATGAGGAACCAGAGATAATCAATTTACGGATGGTAAATTAAAAACCATCATGGTTGTGTAATAAGAATGCAAAAATTTGATAGTCAAGTGTAAAACTTGAAAAAATCTCAACCTCAATTGTGTGAACATAACACATTGAAGATCACTTAGATCTCACAGTAATAGGCTGCATGTCCATTACCTTGTGTATGCTACAATTTAGATATAAAGGAATACACATTGAAGGTAATCGCATGTCAAGATTGACAAAGCGTAGACCTTACAGTAAGAGGGGATAGTCTGCACATGTGCAGTAGATCACAACTCATTACCTTGTGATTCCAAATAAGACGAGGGAGAAATATTCAAAAATTTGCAAGTTTGAGATGCGAGAGAAGATGATTTCAATCGCAAGCACATGTTCAAGCGAACTGAATATGTGGTAAACACATAGAACATGTCATTCTTCCCAGATGAAATACGGTACTTTATTTATATCATCAATCCATTGCATAATATAAACACACTTATAATTACACAAATCTTAAACTAGAGTAAATCTAGAACTAGACTAAGTGTAAATAGTAGTACTAAAATAGTAATACTAAACATAGTCTAAAACTATACTATGTACAATAATTAGTACTAACTAATACTAGATATGGTATGCTCATACATAAATACGAAACTAGTACTAGTAGTACTTAAACAGACAAACACTACCAGCCAATTCGGCTTGGGTCTGCATGGCGTGAAGCCAGCGTAGCAATGAATGCGCCAGGCTGTAGCCATTACACGGACATCACCACCATAGAATAAAAGAAGGAGAAGGAATCGAGATGATAAGGCAGTGACCAGCCGCAGCACCACCTCTCGTTCTTCATCTCGCATCTTCTTTCCCACCTCGCCAGCAAACCGTAGAAACCAGGCAGCGGCGGCACCAGGACCGAGAGCCCCTCCTCCCGTCACTGCACCGGTAATCACCGGCGCCCCACGGGGGGGGCCTCTTCGTCAGAAGAAGACGCAACGGCGACGGGGTCCAGGCGAGTGGCGCCAAAGCCAAGGCCAAGGCTCGCCGGAGCCCACGAGCCGGCGCGGCGGCCGGCCTGGCGGTCGAGGGCAGCGACGGCGCGCCCAAAGAGGCGGCCGAAGCGCCGCTCCGCGCGGCTGCTCGGGCCCGCGTTCATCTCCTGCGGTGGTGGGGCATTGGCCACGACGCCCTCCATTCCTGCTCCGAGGCGGACGACACCGGAGGCACCGGTGGGCGCAGAGACGAAGCCGAGCGCCTCCTCCGCGGTCACAGGGCGCATCGGCACAGGTAAGTAGCCGGGCGGGCATCGACTTGGGCCGGCATCCTCGGCGGCGGGCGTTGGCGTGTGCGGAGGCAGCCAGTGCGCTGGCGGAGGAGGGGGCGGAGGCGGGTCCGCGTGCACCATCGGCACGGCGTGGCCGGCGAGCAGCCATGGGTTGAGGCCGTTGGTAGGAGGCGCGGTGGCGCCAAGGCCGACGGGTGCGCCCTGGGCGGCGTCCTCTGTGGCGCGCTGGCCACCCGCATGCCTGGTGGCGCGGTAACCGCCCCGTGCGAAGCTACCGGCGGCATTCTGACCGCGTCCAGTGGCACCCCGGCCACGTGCAGTGGCGTTCCGGCCGCTTCCAGCGTTCAGGCCGCGTCCAGTGAGGGTACGGGGGCGACGGGCAACGAGGCGGTTCCGGCGGTTGTCCTCCTTGACGAGACGAAGGAAGAAAGTAGTCAGGGGCGACATCTCACCAGCGTCGAGTCTTTCTTCCCTTCTCTGTTTCTCTATTCGCTCCTTTTCTGGTAGACTCGTGCTGATAACGTGTTTGAATAAAATGAGATTCTTATTCAATGATGACAGAGATCTGCCCTTTTATACAACGGGAGGAGACGCAATCGGAAGGGATGCGTCGGTTCCAGGAGAGACGGAGAGAGAACCGTCGTTGCAGGAGGAAACCGCTTGACGGTTGGTTAAGGGGAGATTTTCCCCTAATTACATAATTAGTTTTAACAGAAACGGCCAGTTGGAGCGGGGAACGCGGCCCCGGGTGATGCAGGGTGGCGCAGTGACAGGCAGCCTCGGTTCCATCCACGCTGCCAGACTGCCAGTTCTTGCACTGCCAAACAGACTGTCCTAAAGCATTATCCTTCATAGAGAGGACAATTTTCGTGTTTTGACTTTTTTATGAACTTCAACCAAGTCTTATCCTAGGATTCAAAAATTTCAAGATCTGACCCATTTGCTATCGCTGAGGTCCATAATGGTAGGGTATAACAACCTACCGTCGAGATCCCTGACGATAGGGTTGCACGTCACCATAAGAAAATTCTAAGTTACGGATACAATGCGCGTGCGTGCCTACCGTTGGACCATCTGACGATAGGGTTACACATGTTACCGCCAGCCGCTACGGTGGTAGGCCATTTTCCTACCGCCAGGGGCCTCGACGATAGGTTGTCATACCCTATCGTTAAAGGGTCCCGCGGTAAGAAAAGGATCAGATTTCAAATTTTTTGCAAACTAAGGTCAGATGTGGATCAACTTCTTCAAAACGGTCAAAACACAAAATTTGTCCTCCTAGGGACGGGTCCGGATGGCTGTTATATACTCCCTCTGTTCGTAAATATAAGTTTTCCTAAGAGTTTCACTAATGGACTACATACGGATGTATATAGACATATTTTAGGGTATAGATTCACTTATTTTGCTCCGTATGTAGACACCTAGTGAAATATCTTAAAAGACTTATATTTAGGTACGGAGGGAGTAGTAGAATTATTAGCGTTTACTACAGTAAATAAACTGGCTATTAACTGCGCTGCTAACCAAAAGTGACATTCATGCTCCGAACCGACTTCATTAAGCATCCCACGGCTATACATATGCAATGTTCCTCTGTATCGAGACACATTACAGAGGCGGATTTCCAAAAGAATCGAGCAGAAGAAAACAGAAAACGCCTCGCCTGCTAATTCGGCGTGGAACAACCTGGTGCCTCGGTCTTGATAACCCTGGTGTTGTACGAGCCGCAGGCGCCGCATTTGTGATACAGCCAGTGGAACCGAGACAGCCCTTTCCTCCCGCAGTCGTTACAGAGTATGTCCTGGAACAATCAGGCGGAGCGGCAGCGTAAATCCTTCATTCAGTCAATGGGAAGAACGAATTCAGGACGAGAGAAACGGCGTACCTGGCACCGGTTGCGGTACTCCTCGGGAAGCTCCTCCGCAGCCAGCAAGCCGTCGAGCATGCCAAAATACACCTATATGAAGAAAACGAGAGGATAAGAACTCTGCACATTGTTTTGTTCGACTTTGTTTTGGAAAGGTAAAGTGGTGTTCATACAGACATAATTTATTAATACGAAAGCAATGGTTTCTGGTATTTCAAACTGCCGTAAGATAGAAGATGTAGAGCAAAATCGAACCTAATCATTGGTATGAAAAGCAGAAACAGTCTTGGTATCAAGTGGCGTAACTTACCGTCATATCTCCCAAGGATTTGCTGCAGATTGGACAGGTGTAGTGACTGCAAGTATATGCCTACAGTTGACAAATATTGTCAGGATAGAATCCCAGAAAGTTTACATGAAAAGAACGCCTCGGGTTACTTGCGACTGACTAGACTATCATACCTGAAAGCAAGCTGAATGCATGAAGTGGCCACAAGGAAGCCCTCTGACTGCTGCACTCGATGTGAATAGGAAGTCGCAACAGATTGGACAGTTCATCTCAAGCATCTTTTCCCGACAATTGTGTTCTTTCAGTTTCATGCCGAGGCAACAATTGCATTTCATGCAGTGGAAGAAATCGGTGCCTAATCCTTCTCCAAGACGACACAAATTACAAAAGGGACAATGATACACACTCCTGTAAAGTTCACGTAATTAGGCGTCTGCAAATATTTTATGGAGATGGACAGCACGTTACATAAAACACCAAACGGAACCTACTAGTGACTAGCTTGTACTTTTGGACCGAATGGAAACTTCAAAAGGGTATGCACAGGAGGATTGAACTGTTGAGTCTAAAGAAAAGAAAGCACTACTTTGCAGACAAAAAGGCAGACATGAGCCACATGATGCATTTATCATAGCATAAATGTATCTACATTACAAAGATGATGCATTATTGTGATGTATAATTCCAAGCAAGCTAACAGAAGTGGTAAGTATTTGAGGATTGGTAATTACAGTTCAGCCACCATCCATCAGTAAGGTATTCCACATTTTGGCTTTAGGGAGTGACAGGGAACAAGAAAAGGAGGTGGTATAAGTGTCTTCCTACAATTAGTGAACCCTCTAGAGATTAACTAGTTCCCAAAATTACAATAGATGCCTCGTCATATTTGTTAAAGTGCACATGTGGATTGCTTAGCCCTTTCCATTAGTTCGGGACTTTTGGTTGCGTTGCCTAGTGCATGAAACTTAACATGGTATCAGGGTCCAAGGTGTTGAGTTCAAGTCCTGGCTTTCATAATTTATCTAAAAATTGGCGTTCCCCCCTTTGTGTCCACATATAGGCCTCTTGAACCATACCTTTGAGTTTATCCACGTGTTGAATTCCCACGTCACACGTGAGAGGGGACGTTGGAGTGTATATGTAGATTGCCTAACCCTTTCCATCAGTTCGGACTTTTGGTTGTGTTGGCTAGTGCATGAAACTTAACAACGTTAACTAATATCATATTGATATATTTATGTCCAACCTTATATTATATTCATGGTTGAGTGCAATATTTGGTTTCATATGTGAGGATAGAGATAATCACCCAAAATCAAAGACTACATTAGCCTGCGAATGGTGGAGCGAACATTCATTTACAAGGAAAAACTCAGCAAGATAAACTGAAACCTAGCAAACAAGTTAAGTCTTTACCTTTCATCATCAAAAAACTTGCATATACTGCAATGATATTTTGCCATCGATAGCCCATTGCAAGAAGGACTTCGGCAATTTGGACTAACTGGTTGAACTTTCATACATAGCATGCACATCATCTCCAAAGTTGCTTTCCTAAAATTTGCAGTACCGCAAAGTGAGCAATATCATATTAGCTTATTATCTCACAACAAATCTAACAACCAATGCTACTACAGAAAAGGTATGCAATATAATATGATTTCTGCCCTTATATAGCTAATGCATTTTTATAGACTACCACATAGCTATGGCACAGCAATTAAAAGCTACAAACAGGGAAGCTAAGAAGTTCACAGGGCCAATCTTAGTCCATTTGAAGCTTCTTCAAACAATTTTTTCCATGTGAATGGAACTTTGGGAACACACAGATTAAAGAGAAAAAAGAAAAGATAGTACAAGAGCCATGATGAGTAAGCGCCTAAATTAATATTTAATCATGTCACCTTGCTGCTTTAAACGAGAGCAAATTAACCGCAAGCTTATCTAAATCTCATTATTTATTGATCATGTGTTAAAAATGGGTGTTGAGCATCCTGCTGCTGTAAGAATTACTCCCTCCGTCCCAAAATAACTGTCTTGACTTTGTACTAGCTCTAATACAAAGTTGTACTAAGTTTAAGACATTTATTTTGGGACGGAGGGAGTATTAAACTGCACAACACAGAAGACATTGGTTGTACTAAGTTTACCTTTCCATTGTGTGATCACTAACTTTATCATGACAGAACCTGCACGTGAACAGCTTATTGCAGCAGGCAGCAACAAGCTTGCAGTTTCTTTTGTAATGCTCACAACCAAATGTTTG
This sequence comes from Hordeum vulgare subsp. vulgare, assembly GCF_904849725.1. Taxonomy (NCBI): domain Eukaryota; kingdom Viridiplantae; phylum Streptophyta; class Magnoliopsida; order Poales; family Poaceae; genus Hordeum; species Hordeum vulgare. The sequence continues at coordinate 493,295,668 of NC_058518.1, read as the reverse complement.
TTTCTCTGGATCTCGATAAGAAGGAGAACATCCAGGTATTTCAGTGGATCCACTGTGATCTTCTGGTCTTTGTTGTGGTGACTTCTGCTGAGCAGCTATCCAGCGACTGAAATCAATGTAATTAACAATATCAAATATACAACAGTCATTCCAATTACTTTACGAAAAAAATTGGGGCAAAACATCAGCGATAGCCACTACAACTTATTTTTTGCAACTTTAAAATGACAAACCTCGTCATTAGATTTTGGATTAGATATGCTTTCCTCCTTGGGTCAAGTGTAGAATCTTGAGAAACCTTTCGTATCTCGGCCTCGAGCTCACTTTGATTCATTCGGAAGATGTCCTTCCAACCAGGCTTAAACATCTGGTCACTCTGGTCAAGGTTTTCCTCGAATTGAGTTTCTACAGGGCAAAAGAAAAGAAAAGGTCAGTGTTATAATAAAACTGTAGAGGTGTAGAGGATTATTTTTTCCATTCATCATAAATGTACACCCCAATCACATCATTTTAGTTTTCCCTGACTAGTGTTTTTCTAGTCAGTTGCTGTTATGTATGATTTGTCCAACTTCATTCTCATTGAATGTTCCCTTTTGTCACAAATTTACATCAGACATGATTTGTATAATGTCTAGATTAGATCACTGAAATAGCTCAGAGAAACCAGGGAGTCCATATTGTCAGTTTTAGTTGTTGCAAAGAGATGCATCAATATACCTTTCCCATCTTCTTTGCCCTAAATTGGAATCTTCTCTAATATTTCCCTTTGTCCATGCAAACCATTCATACCAACATGCTGCTTGTAACTTAGTATTCAACCGTGTCACCATTATTTATGGAAAAATAGGTAGCATGTCTTACTTAAGTAACAGAGCATCTAACTATCTGCTTTATCAAAAACAACATAGCGTGGGTCCTGGATAACATATTTGACTTGGAAAATATACTACCAGATGGAAGAAAGTAAATAGTAAATACACCGAACAAAAACATGGTGAAAGAGTTTGAAGAGAAGAAAAAAAACTGAGTAGACCTTCTGAAGGGGAGCTCTCATTTGAGGGTCCAGATGAAGTTGGTGAACTCTTCCACCATTCATTTAGCCATTCATCAAACATTGTATTCTTACTTGCCTGCTTCCACGTATCCAGCATCTTGTTCTGTTCATCTAGACTAAGTGCTGACGTAACCCAAGGTATCATTGACTGTAGAACCTCAGCTCCTGTAGATCCAATTATACGGCCTACAATCTTATCTTGGTCATCTACAGAGAAATGTTTATCAAACAGTGGCCACAACTCAAGTTCTTCTCTATGCACATGATTAGACAGGGTAAACCGGATAGACTTGCACATTCCTTGGAGCTTTGTCAAAAGTTCATTATGCTTTCTGGACCAATCAATCTCACTGTATGAACAAATATGGCCTTTTCCAGCTTCATCGGTTTCGTCAGTGGGATGACCTGAATCATCACGCAAATGTGAAAGCTCAAGCAGTATGATCGATATATCTTTAAATAACTCTTCTTCCTGTTTGTGATCAAGGGTGTACGAGTGACTGACATTATGTAGTGCGTCTTTCGATTCAAGAGCAGGGAAGACAATTTCATCTTCAGCATTGCTATGTGCTCTGTAAAGACCCCACAGTAGGCGAAATCTTCCGACGAACTGGCGAAGGCAAGATTCATCTCCATCAATGAGCTTTCCAGATTCAGCATCTAAGAACTCTAAATCTTTGCGAATTGCCTTATGAAATTTGAATATAGCATCAATTGGCCTAGAGATGTTATCTGGACTGGAAAATGATGTATCTGTCTCCCATGAAAAAAGACTCGAGTATAACGAAGGTGCAGAATAACTGCAAGACAGCGAGCGAAAAGAGTTTACAGAAGCAAATGAATCAGCAACAACGTTGCTACTTTCTACTCTTAATCCGGGAATGTGGCAAGGTTTGCTGCCACATCGGGACTCTTCAATGTCAGTAATTTGTGAGCAGTGACTTCCATTAATATTGGTACTAGATGCTGCATGATTTCCTCGCTTGACTGGCCTTGAACCATTTTCTGTTTGCAAATGTGCTGAAAAGGTTCCGTAGCTGGCCAATGAACATGGGCAGAATGACTGACATCTTTTTAACCCGTCTCCATCCAATGGGCAGCTCAGCGCTCCTGATGGCAAGCATATGAATTTACCCAAGTTGGATTTATCCTTAAAACGACCTTTGCACGCCCAGCCAGAGAGAAGAGTAACCAGTGCAGTTTCACAGGAAGGTGCTGTTTCATGCAAAAAATGATATGTTTTAAAAGATCTAGTGTGGTATAGAGGCATAGAACAAATTGTAAACTTAAAGTAAAAAGGTACCTGCCAAGCACATATTCTGAAGGAAAGACTGTCCATTTACATCATCCAGCTTTGATACAAACCATGGTAAAACCTGCTCCAACAACTTCAGCGGCATGACACAAAGACTTCTATACAGAAGTTCTCTTTGTTTCTCTGGTGAGAAATTTGTCCTAGCTTGAGGAAGAACCTAGATAAGAAGTTGAACTACAGATGAGACCCTGCTAATCACTTGGTCTACCATGCAATATTCTGACTGAGAGGGAAATGGTCCCAGCTTCTCAACTACTAGGCTATACTTTTGTTTCTTAAAAAAATAACCTTTGTTTCCTCATTGCTGAAGTGCTTCTCAATTTCCTCCATAATCTGATCAGCTTGTGAACATAACTCGGAGTAAAAATCCACCGCCGTTGATCTGGCTCCAGCAGTTTGGATTTGTTCAATTAAACATCTAAATTTGTTAAACTGCTGTTCTTGTTCAGCATGCTCCTGCTCAAAGGACACTTCACCATCAACTGCAGGAAAGATAACTTGATCCTCAGCAACACTGCAGATGAACAAAAGAGAGAAACAACTGATCAAACAAAGGATGCCAGATTAGGCCACTTCACATGATAAAATAAAAAACTGATAAATGGGATCTATAAAGAACCAGTTGTTTTGAGGAAAACAATGTAAACTTCAAAGCAAAGAACACAAGAACATATTCACAATGCTCGTGATTCTGCTCATTCACTGTGCTTGCTAGTATCTCGTGTTCTCACAACTTCACTGTTATTCACATGAGTTGCGTGCCTAAAGCACCACTTGATGTCAAGACATTTTGCTAGATGCATCTATATTTGTACACAATGATGAATATAAAATCAACTTGTTCATATAAAAGTAGCTTGTTGTCAAATTCTGTGTAAGCAATGATGTATAACTGACAAGGTACCAATATGTCCAACATAATAGAAAGAGATCATTATCAGCTACGATGACTGGCTACTCGTCAAGATTTGAAACAAAGGTGCAGATGAGTCGACGTTCAAAGCCACACACACCTATGGAAGATGCACACATCTGCAATAAACTGAAGCCTCAGATTGAAGGCTGATATATTGGAGAAGTCTCCAGACTGCTGGATCCTTCTTGTCTCCTCTGCTATATCACTCAATTCTTCCCGAATAGCATTGTGCCAATACAATATCTCATCTATAGGATGTGTTACAAGTTGGCTATGATCAGATTCTGCATACTTTCTCTTTCCAATTGTAGAATTCTCATGTGAGCATATTTTCTTGTCTGTTTGATAAGAGATACCCTCACATCTATAACTGCCTTTTGTACAAGGATTATCAAAATCTTGTACCACTGTTATTGCCTTCCCTCCAATCCATGCAAATACAACCTATAAGAATTTTGAAACTAAAATTAAATAACATAAAGATCACAGTGATTAGAAGATGCACGATAATTAATGCTTACCTGTTGGAGAAGTTTCTCTTGAGGAACTATTTTCTGTAAGCAGTTAAGAATATCTTGGTGTTCGTCAGATGAAACAGAAGATGAAAGCCATGGAAGAAAATCTGCCATCATATTTACAGGGATGTTGCATATGAACTGCCAGACTAAATCAGCTTGCTCTTCATATGAGAACTTTGTAATAAGCAATGGGAAGACCTGAAACATCCTCCAATGATTAGAAACCAAAACTGTATGCCACTATGCTGAAAGGAACAAATAATGACAGAGGAGACACTAATATAATGATTTAATGAAGACATAGCACGAGTGATAAATTGTATCGAATACATAACCAAAAATAATTATGCAGCATTGTAAAAGCCCAAGAGAAATTTCTCATAGTGAACTTCCGTATTTACAGTTAAGTTCACCATTGAGTTCTCTGAGCTGTAAAAGACACTCTAATCAAAGCTCCTACCAGGACATGGCTTTACACAGCTGTGCAGTACGGTAAGCAGGCACAGAGAGCACATAATGCCAAAAAAAAATCTCTTATACAGGGCACAGCAATATTGTTATTCTAGAGATACTATAGTACTCTAAAAGGTGGCTTCCAGATTATGAAGTCTTTTCAGCAGACCACAAGTTGCATGCATACTTGGAAGCAGCGTTTAGGTTTTGTTATACCAGCATACTGCATACCCAGTGACGTGATGTGACCCTTATATTAGAGCATAACGGTGGATACAGAGCAGATTGTCAATTGGCAGGAAAATAGTACTTAGAAACATCATCCGACATGTGCCTAACCTTCTATCGTTTTGTACAAAATGGTGATCATATTTGTCCCGTAGTTCACTATGTTGTTTGTAAATGTAAATTAGAGTAGACAAAAAGGAAAACTACCTTACTACAGAAGCAGTAGAAGTAACTAAAGAGTGCCAAAGGCATAAATGCCTAAAAAAGGAGTGGATATAACTAACAGCAGCTGTAACTAGATACGTATGTTATTGCTTCTACTCTTACATAACGTCTTCTCAATGCTAAAGCCCTTGAGGCAAAAGTACATCCCAAGATCCCACTTCCCAGCATATGATTTGAATTACAATTTGTTAGTTTGATTCGGCAACTCAAAACTTCCTAATACGGAACTTCATACCACATCCAGTTAGCCAGTTACAACTATGGCAACAAATCTTATACTGCTACCTGATAGAGAAATGAAATCGCCTTTGAGTGTCATTTCAACAAACAGCGTAAAAATAGCAGAACAAGGAAATGGACAAACCTGTTCTTCTTCCTTGAACATGTGTTGAGTTATAAATGTTCGAATTGCTCCAGTACAGGATGCAATCTCCCTACGGGCACCATCATTGTTATGTACATCAAGCTGTAATAGAGCGAATAGGTGGGAAAAGAGATCATTTTCCCTTTTGTGCTCAAGGGAATACGTCCCTGCTACATTCTTTACTCGAATATCGAGTGCTGGAAAGATAACCTGCAATCATCAAAGGCAAATATTAGCTCCAAAATTTCAGTACAGTATAAACATATAGTTAATTAAAGTTGGCTCACAAAATTTCACAAATATATCAATATAAGATAGGAAGTCGGTCTAGAGTAAATGATACCAGGCCGTAAAGCTCATGCTCTGAACAATGAACATATCACAGGCACATCCCTTCCCCGTAAAATATGTGTTGAACAGTTAACGTATCACAGGCACATCCCATACCAAGTGAAGCAAATGCCAGGAAAATTCATTTTCAGTTAAAACACTCATACCCATACGGCCATACCAAGTGAACAATTTATTAAATGCGCAACCTTTACTTTTGCAGATGACAAATGTAAAGAGAAAATTATGTACTCTGAGATGGACTCCTGTGATTAGTCGCTCAAGGGCCATGGTTCAACGGTTCAGTTTAAGACATGCCTAGGCGTTTGCAACAAAATGCTAGTAAAATTGAGGAAATGCAGTAATAAAAGGATAATGTAGAATGCAGGGAATAGTTCACTATCACACGGTGAAGTATATGCAAGATCGTAAGCGTGCCCCATATTATTTGAGCATATCATCATGACACCATACCCACAAACTCCATCCACTTTCAGATAACGGCAGTGTTACGCCTCGCTCTGAACCCTGAATCAAACCCCAAATCCTCGGAGAATTCGGAACCTACCCCACAGTTCCGCGGACCTAAACGCCTGCACAGCCGTAATTTCGCATTCCAACACATCGCAGCACAGTTATCCGCCGCAAATTCGCTGACAAAAGTAATCGGAACGCGAGAGCGAGCTCAGAGGCTCGGGGCGCGCCATGGATAAACAACCGTACCGCGTCCTCGGCGTCGCAGTGGTGCCTGTAGACGGAGAAGAGGAAGCGGCAGCGCGTGTCGAGCGCCGCCACGTCGCCGTCCCCGCCGCGCTCCGTGGCGAGCCGCACCGCCGCGGCGTGCAGCCTGTCCAGCTCCGCGCGGATCGCCTTGTGGAAGTAGACGAATATCAGCACGGGCGCCTCGGCCGCCGACCCCGCGGTGGCGCCGGAGCCGGAGCCGGAGGCCGACGCCTCGGCCGAGGAGGAGGGCGGGGGAGGGGTGCGCGGGGCCACCGCGGCGATCGGGCCGTCCCCAGCCATCGGCGTCGGCGCCATTCCTCTCTGCTCGGTGTGTGTACGGGCGTCTGGCTCTGGCTGGCTGGGTGGGTTTCTCTCTCTCTCTCTCTCTCGTGCAGTTTCGTGTGGTTTTCTGGGCTTTTTCTGTGTGGTGGTGGCCAATCAGACGTGGAACGGCGCCAGTGTCCGTTGTGGGCTCGTGGGCCTGCGTGGTCCCACTAGCCAGTGAGATTGCATTTCTTGAGGTGAGAAAATGTGCACTCATTGTCTTTGACCCTTCTACCCCCATCTCCATGTTTTTTTCCTGGGCTGTCATGCGGTGCATCTATATTTCGACTCTATACAATGGTTAAACACAAAATGCAGTTCCGTACAAAAACAAGATGTTTAATTCCGCGTCCTCATGTCTTTTATATAGGGATGTTTTTGGTTCATAAAAAAAAAAATAGAGCTCCCCTGTGATCCATATTATTTTTTGGTCATAGGCGAATGCGTTGGATTTTACTCTCTCTGTCTCTCAATATGATTTTTTTTAGAAATTTCACTAAAAGACTACATACGAAGCAAAATAAAAATATCTATAATTTAAAGTATGTCCATATACATCCATATGTAGTCTTCTAGTAAAAAACTCTAAAAAGCTTATACTCCTTCCGTCCCAAAATAAGTGTCGCAACTTTGTACTAGCTTTCGTATAAAATTATACTAAGCTTTAAACAGTTATTTCGGGACGGAGGAAAGGAGTATATTTTTTTGCAAGGAGACAAATATTGGCATATGTAAATGCCGCATTGTCAACATTAATCAAACCTGACTATCCTATGGCCTGGTAGTGTTAAGAAAGCATGTATTAAGTCTCTTTTGGGGACAAATCCATGCACACCGCCATGGCTCCTTGGATCGTCGTCGTAGTAGCATAAAAAGGAAGGCGTGTGTCGCGCCGCCGAGCCGATCTAGCCAGCGCACGATCTATAATCGGCCCAGGATATACTACTGTAATCCTATCGATGGCATGAACCGAATCTAGCTACACGGCGACGATACAGACAGCAGGTAATCAAGCGTTTCTCTCCTCAATCATGCAAGAAATTTAAGATAAACAACCATACGTAGCTCCTCGTCGGATCCCATGAATGGAAAGGCAGCGCGCCCTGTTTGCCTCCTCCGCGAGCCCAAAGGGTGCTTAATTTAGCTTAATTACCCTATTCTGTGATGGTCATTGAGATGCAGATGGCAGGTGCAACTGTTAATTAGTCGGGCCAGATAGTGGGAGAGACAGATAGGTTAACCGATCGATAACTATTATTTGTGTTGGGTACGGGCGGCGTGTGCTCTCCCAACCGAGGCGTGGGTATGTAATTAAACCCATTGCATGGCAGAGAGGACATCGTCTCAGCTGGTTAATTAACAGTTATGCTAGCTAGTCCGGCAAGGGCTCCATCCACGTGCTAGTGCATGCTCTACGTCGTAGCTGCATGTGCCCTGGATTTTTGATAATTAACCTGGGCGGTGGTGGTGGTTAGGTCATGAAATGGACCTATGTGCATGTATTCATGCTGCCCAACGTGCTATCCTTCTAAAGTGCAACCCGGGATAACCTTTTTAGGTCGGGTGCGTCTTATACTAAATGGAAACGGCTTCAAGATAAAATAAACTATTGTTACCCACCAAAGCTAGCCAGCAATATCTTCTGTTTTTTTTTTTCGAAACGCGGGCTAGCAATGTCGTCGATCTTACTCGAAGAGGGTGACTGTTCAGATATTAGCCAGCACGCTCTTTCATGCATGTGTGGCGGGTAACGTCGTCCGAGCTCATAATCAAACTACTCCCTCTGTTTCTAAATATAAATAGTTTTAAATTTTTTATTAAAAGATTACATGCGGATGTATATAAACATATTTTAAAACGTAGATTTAATTATTTTGCTTTGTATGTAGTTCATTAGGACAATCTCTAAAAATACATATATTTATAAACGGAGGGAGTACATTGATGCGATGGTCAATGATGCGTGCATGGCAATGGCATTATGCATGGGCATATGACGCTTGCTGCGATACAAGGCGAACATGTCAACGGTGACGGTGACGGTGACAACAGTGCTAGCTACCAGTAATTTAAGCAGCTCGTCATTACTTTGGTATAAAACCCTGTTGCTTTTCACCATGACGGCAATAGCTAGCAGGATCTTGGATTGCTTCCGAGTGGAAACCTCTGGGAAACCTATGGTTACTACAATCGATTAAACTAATTTATATTGGTATGCCAGTCAAATTAGCAATGCACATGGGGCCAAAAAGAAATACTAATATGGCAGGTATTCCCTTACGTTAGAGCATATGCGCTTCCCTGAATAGACCTGACCCGGAAGGTCCCTGTCGACCACTGACGGAATATAAATCACAGCTCAATCCAGGGTCAGCAAACGAACAAAAATCCATGCGGACGTGGCCGCTCGATGGGTCACATAAAAGACAATGGCAGGTACCGGCATATTGAGAACATGCATGAACTTGATGACCTGTTTAGGTCTTTAAATTTGTGGAAATGTTAAAATTCAGACCACAGTTTTTAGCTCTAAAAATCTAGTCAGAATTGTCATGCAAAAATAGATAGAAATGTCATATTTATGTCTAAGTATTTGATATGTTCTATAGTGAAAATTGTCGTGTAGCGTAGAAGTAAAAAAAAGAAAAAACAATTGTCATGCATTCTTTTTTTTTTTGCGAGAACGATTGTCATGCATTCGATCGGTATCCGACATATTTGAAGGCCTATTGAAATCCTATCGCAAAGTAAGATTCATATTGAAATATATTTTTTAATATATGTGCTACATGTTGCCTTGAATCATGCAGCCGATCCATGCGCGTACTCTCGAAGAAAACTTACGAACCAGCTGACAAAAATACAAGCAAAATATACGATGTATGTTTAAGGGTTGAGTTAATGGGTTCACGAACGTTTGTGGATTGATTGGTGAGCGTCCACCACCACCATATCAACCTCCTCATACCTAGTTTTGTGGAGTACTACAAAAACTTGTAGCCATTGCGAGCTTATGACCGATCAACCAAATTGGTCATATGGTTGCTGGCTATTACTTAAAGGACTGACTGACCGCAAGTCGCCTGAAAACTTAAATTGGGTGAGTCGATTTGCTACGATCAATTTAAGTCATTAGATAAAACATGAGCGGTTCAACTCACATGTCTTCTTCCTCTGGTCTCCCCTCCTGAAAAAATAGATTTGTGTCCAATCTTCTTCGTACGGCCGGCCCACCCTCCTCTCAGCCTCCCCCATCGGGCGCGGCCGCGTACGGCAGCCTTGACGTTCCGTGCGCCTCCTTCTTACTTTCTCCGTTTCAAAATAACTGTCTTTAGCTTAGTATAATTTTGTATTAGAGATAGTACAAAGTTGAAACACTTATTTTGGAACGGAAGGAGTACTTCACAAACAAAATCTGACCCAAATTCAGTTTTCAGACGATTTTTACAAAACAGATTAATTAAACGGAACCAGTCAGGCATTTGTAAGAAATCCGGGCTACAACGGACATGCCAACTGTGACGGTGACAGCCAAGCTAGATTTGAGCGTGCTAGCTGAAGTTTGGACGCACGCTACGACCACCAGTAATTTAAGCAGCAGTTGATTGATTAGTTTGGAGTAAGACCACACTTTGCTTTTTCACCATGCATGACTGCGACGGTCACGGCGGGATCTTTGGACGTTCTCTGAAAACCCACAGTCACCGGTTGTATTTGTACTCAGGAGTACGTAGGTATGCTCTAGCACCTTTTTTTCGTCCCAATAGAAACGATATCCCTCTCACGTCGAGCATACATGCATGAAGACGAAGTATATGTATGAAAACCTTGCCGAATCGACCTGATACAGAAAGTCGCGAAAGAGAGTGGATCGAAGTGGGCAGTGGGTCGCGTAAAAGCCGGGCACCCGGCCGACGGTCGGTCGGTGCTCCGGCAGATTCCGAGCCGCAAAGGCGGGATGAAATGATATGATATCAGATATGCCTTGATGGAAACGCGACCCGGCAGAGCGCGTGGTGCGCGGGAGCTGGGCACGCGCGGGGACGAGGGCGGCACGCGGCGCTCGCGCGCTTTGCCGTGCCAGCCGCACCCTCCGTGTGTGCCGATGCCGATGCCGATGCTCAAGGGAGAAAGCCGAAAAGGGGTTCGTCAAGATCAGGCCGCGACCGATCATACTAGTAAGAGGGTGCTGGGATATGTTTTAGTTCAATGACTAAAAGTAATGAGACTAAAATTTGCTAGCTTCACTCATGCTTGGATCCAAATACTAAAGAGACTAAAATCAAGTTAATGATCATTTATTATCCTTCAAACCCTTCAATCGAGAACTTGCCTGAGGAGATAGATGACTAATGCACATTTTAGTAGGGGTACCCGTGACTAAAAGATTTTAACCTCAAGACTAGTTTTAGCCTTTCTTTAGTCAGGAATGCCTGGAACTTTAGCTTCTTATAAAAAGACTAGTTTTAGTCAGACTAGTTTTAGTCTCTTGGATCCAAACACCCTCTAAGTGTCTCGCTGAATACCCATTGATTACCGAGCTATAGAGAAAAGGACGGCCTGTTGTCACGCGAGGCCCCGAAATCTTGGAGCCATAACGTGACGTTACAGTAAGGGCATGTACAATCGTTCCGATGATGGGTGTCTGTAAAACTTCTCCGCGTCACGTATAGAAAGCTTAAGCGATGGTTCATACAATAGTAAGTCCATTTGCCTGTCACTAACAACCAAATTTTATGAGAAATTAAAACGTAACTTTCCTCAAAGATGGGATCCCATCTGACCAGTTCTCCGTACAATGGCAGAAAGGCTGTTGGTAAGCAGCGACTTTCACGCTACCAGGCCGTCTTTATTTCTACAGACAGGCTAAGCCGTTATTTTTCTCTTCCTTTACCACATCATCTAATTTCCTAGGTGGACTGTATTACAGATGACTGACTGGACATGACTGTACATGCCCTAAGTGGAAAGGGAGGGAATCCGGCGCGTGCGGGACGGCCGAGGGGACGGGGGTGGCACGAGGCGCTCGCCCGCATGCCAGCCGCGCCCACGCACCACGCGTACTCTCGCCGTGACCCACCGGCGCGTCACGCGGTAAAAAGGCCGCAGGCCTCTCCAGGAACGCCGGGTACGGGGTCCTCCTCCGTGGGACCTATTCTATCGGGCCTGCTATTCGGAGAGCAAGCACGCACACTGTTTGGCCGGCCCACTTACCCGGTTGCTATTTGGTTGCACGCATGACACTTGTTTGTTTAATTCTCGAAAAATAAAAACGGAAATGGAACTACTTTATTTCAATGCTCTGGGGAACACTATTAATCTTCACTGGCTTCGCACGTACTCCCTCCGTACCTAAATATAATTCTTTTAAGATATTTTACTAGATGTCTACATACGAAGCAAAATAAATGTATCTATACTTTAAAGTATGTCTATATACATCCGTATGTAGTCCATTAGTTGAACCTCTAGAAAGACTTATATTTAGGAACGGAGGAAGTAGTAACCAAGTAAGATGGAACTACTCCCTCCGTACCTAAATATAAGTCTTTTAAGATATTTTATTAGGTGTCTACATACGAAACAAAATGAATGAATCTATACTTTAAAATATGTCTACATGCATCCGTATGTAGTCCATTAGTTAAATATCTATAAAAACTTATATTTAGAAACGAAGGGAGTACAAGATAGTAGAGGGTCCAATTTATGCAAAATAAAGTGATCGTTCCAATTTTCAGACCCCACTGTACAGCACAAGCGCTCGCAGCTACAAGTCAAACATAGAAAACCGTATAATCAAATAGGTCATGGTAGAATCACACACTATATAATTATTGTTATTTGCGGATTGAACTTATTTTCAAGGTTGATCCCGTGTATTGTTTATAGACAATTATGTCATTTATACAACAGTAGTACGTACTCGTCCTGATGGTACAAGGGAAGGATTGAATTATATTTGAGAGACCAGTGCACCCCCAAAGATACAAATATTTGCACGACATTTCGGTATTGATTGACTAACAACATGTTTGAACAAGACAAAGAGAAAACTAGAGATAATCACGACATGTCCTGTGTGTGGTAGGGAGGCGGAGGGCTCATTTGATGTTTTTCTGCACCCGCGATCACGCTGTCCGGCTATGGAAGGCGATGGATCCCGCGAAACGTGTTATAGACAATTATCTCCGGCGCACCCATCCCTTGATATCCCGACCCCTCCTTGAGCATGCTCTCTTGATTCATGTGCCATAATCTGGGCATCAGGAGGAGCTAAGGAGGAGGCTGCTGCGTACATGATGGCGATGCATGTGTGGATTCCTGATGGATCCCACGAGTTGTTGCGTGAGCAATAATGCTAGACCTACAAAGACTTACAAATGTTTACTTAACCTTTCAAACTAATTCCTCTCTCCCTGCTGATTTTTAGTGGGGATGAGGCCCCTCATCTCCCAATTATCAATCACAATCCTACACATCAGTTTATACGTAAAATCTTTAAGTAAGCTTTTGTAGATGTAGCATTACTCGTTGCGTGAGTTAGGACGATGTATCAACCGCTCCTACTATTTGTACGATGGGCCAGCCCCAACGACCTTTTCTTTCTTTTACTGCAACCAGGAATTTATAGGTCCAATGCAAGGAAATACATACTTGGGGCCCAGTGCGGCCGCCCCCTGCCCCCCTCAGGGCCGGCCCTGTGTACCCATGATTGCTTGATTAAAGCTGCGGAAAAACTCAAAAAAGTGGGAAAAGATAGTAAGTGGAAAATAAGGGTACGGGGTATTTGCTTACAACAAAAACTCTAGAAGTATCAATTGAGATATTTATTCTCCATGGAACATTCAACCAATATTTAACACCAAAAACACTGCTAATAGATATAAATATAAATATGTATATAAGTAATATGAATTAATTAGTGGAAGAATTCTGATTATCGCATTCTCAAAATTAGTTATAAAGGCATAGATTTGGTTTGTTTTATCTTTAAGAAGCCCCACACTAAATTTTACGAAAAAAAACTAACATTGTGGAAGTATAATTTCATTTTAGCTGAAAACATGTGCAGTGATAAAAACTAGAGTTACCTATCAAAGAAAAATGCAGTTTCGTAGTTATCAATGTGGGTTCATAAAGGATACTATCTTTTGTCAATTCAAAAACCCAAAATTTAAAATAGTTGTACAATTAGAAAGTTGCTAAATTTAATTACAAAAATACTAGTTAAGATCATATGTCAGAAACATAGGTTAGAAATAAAAGAGGTAAAATAGTTTAATATAAATAAAAGATATGGGTGTAGTTAAACTCTCAAATGGCATTTACTCGCGATACAAAAAGGAGAAATCAATAACTTAGTACAGTTAGAATAGTATGTTAGAGATATGAAATTTGTTTAATTGTAATTAGATTATATCTCTCCTTCTTCTGTTCCAAATCTCTCTACCGACCTAGTGTAAATCTCCAGGATGAATCCTAGCGATCTCCTGTTTCTTGTAAGCCATGACTTTCTATTAATACAAAGCACAAGGCCCTGAGGGGTGATACGCTTCCAAACCGAAGGGACATGGTCTGATCAAACCCAGACGTTCTTGTTCATCTAGCTGTTTCTTCAACTCTTTCAGCTCTTCGGGACCAAGTTTATAAGGATGCTTGCAAACCGGTTCAGTTCCAGGCTCAATTTTAATCACAAACTCTACTGGCCGGTGAGGAGGCATTCCTGGCAATTCTTCTGGAAAGACATCTTCATACTCATGGACAACATGAACTTGAGAAATGACTGAGATTTCACCCTTCTCATTGAGAGAATAGACGAATCGTATCATCGCGAGCAGCAAAAATGATCATGTTTTCTAAAGGATGAGGCAATATGACTTCTTTCGCTGAACAATGGACATAAGCCTTGTTCATCACGAGAAAATCCATGCCAAGAACTAGATCAATATATGAATTTCCAAGAACATAAGGAGAAGCCATGAAGTAATAACTGCTCATCTTAACAGATACATATGGAATCACCGAAATAGCTCTCATGGTTAAACCCGAAGAAAAGATACCTAGCTGTCTACCCAATATTTCTGAATTAAAATCATGCTTAAGAGAAAATGGTCTAGACATGAAACAATGTGATGCACCTGAATCGAACAGAACTCTTACAGGAATAGAATTAACCAAGAGATTACCCATTATCACATCCAAGGAATCCTCTGCTTCAGCTGCATTGACCATGTTCACTCTTGTTCACTTGGGATTATGCTTCCGCTGGAAATATGCCCAGAGGCAATAATAAAATGATTATTATTATATTTTCTTGTTCATGATAATCGTTTATAATTGTATTGACTGGATACTCAAATACATGTGTGGATACATAGACAACACACTGTCCCTAGTAAGCCTCTAATGCACTAGCTCGTTGATCAAAGATGGTCATGGTTTCCTGGCCATGGACATGAGTTGTCATTTGATAACGGGATCACATCAATAGGAGAATGATGTGATGGAGAAGTCCCAAACTATAAACATAACATATGATCGTGTCAGTTTACTGTTACTGTTTTTCTCCATGTCAAGTATCTATTCCTATGACCATGAGATCATGCAACTCTCGGACACCGTAGGAATGCCTTGTGTGTATCAAACGTCACAACGTAACTGGATGACTATAAAGGTGCTCTATATGTATCTTCGAGGGTGTCTGTTGGGTTGGCGTGAATCAAGAGTGTGTTTTGTCATTCAGTATGACGGAGAGGTATCTCTGGGCCCACTTGGTAATACTCCCTCTGTAAGCTAATATAAGAGCATTTAGATTACTAAAATAGTGTTCTAAATGCTCTTGTATTAGTTTACGGAGGGAGTACAACGTAACAATGAGCTTGCAAGCAATGTGACGAAGAAGTTAGTCACGGGATCTTATATTACAGAACGAGTAAGGAGACTTGTCGATGACGAGATTGAACTAGGTATGGATATACCGACGATCGAATCTCGAGCAAGTAACATACCGATGGACAAAGGGAATAGCATACATGATCGATTGAATCCTTGACATTGAGGTTTGACTTATAAAGATATAAGCATAAATGAGTCATTGTGTTGGTGGTCAAAGGTTGTTCAGAGTCCCGGATGAGATCGTGGACGTGACAAGGAACTTTGGAATGGTCTGGAGGTGAAGATTGATATATAGGATGAAGGTCATCGGAGTCCGGAAATGTTTCAGGGTGTACCGAGGGAATGACAGAGTGCCGAAAGGGGTTTCGGGAGGCCCCGACAATTGTTGGGGGCCCTCATGGGCCAAGAAGAGGGGGCATTGCAGTCCACCAAGGGGGTGGTGATACATCCCAAACATATCTATAATTTCTGCTTGTTCCATGATATTTTGGGTGACATTGTTATATGTTTTGCTACACTATTATATAATTTTAAACATATTTGGACTAACCTACTAACTCAGTGCACCCATTGCGAGTTTCTGTTTGCTGATGTCTTTTTTTGTAGGGGCTTTTATCCAATTTTCCGAAGCCCAAAAAAATCTAGGAAACTATATAAAAAAATCAGCGAAATAGAAGCTTCGGGATCACCGAAGGAGGGCCAGAGGGGGGCAAGGGGCCTCCCAGGTGACCTGCTGGCGCGGCCTGGACCTAGGCCGCGCCAGGAGATCGCCTGAGTGGGCCCCATCTCCTCCGATGCCCTCCTTTGGCCTATATTTAGTGTTCCGTGAGGAAACCCTTGCAGACTTTCTGGAGTCGCGAATTTCTCCATCGTTCCGCCGCTGCAGCGCTTCCGAGATCGAGAGCGTCAGGAGATCTCTTCCCAGCACCCTACTGGAGGGAGGATTGACCTCCGGGAGCTTCTCCACCGCCATGGACGCTTCCCGGATGTACCGTGAGTAGTTTCCCTTGGACCATGAGTCCATGACCAGTAGCTATGTGATGTATTCTCTCCAATCTTGTGCTTCAATGGTTAGTCCTTGTGAGCTGCCCTACATGATCAAGGCATCTATGTAATTCTCTTGCTATTGCTATGCTCGGTTTGTTGGGATCCGATGGATTTTGAGATTATGTTCAGATTGTTATGAGTTATATATTTGATTATCCCTGTATATTATGTTCCTTAGTGATTCTTGCATGTTCTCGTTGCTTTTTATTGCTTTGGCCAAGTAGTAGATCGTAACTCTAAGAGGGAGCGTTATGCATGTTTGTGGGTTCGGTCCCCTCGATGTCTAGCTTGAGTGACAGAAACATGAGACTATGGGATGTGCTTGTTGCCACCAGGGAGAAAACAATGATGCTTGTAGCCACGGTTGCAAGGATTGTTTACCTTACACATAGTTCGTTAATGCATTTGTCCGTTGCTTTGAGTTTACACTTATGGTGGGGCTTGCAACTTAATACCGGAGAGATGTTCTAGATAGATATCTCAAGGTGGATGATTAGTAAGTAGATGCTGATGAGTAAACGGTATACTTGTCTTGGCGTACTGCCCATTACTATTGAACCTCATACTATCAAGGAGCATAATTAGCATTGCGGTGCGATCATAATTCTGTGAGTTGCCCAACTGTGATTTGTTTACCCTAGCATAGTTGTTTATTGTCTTTTGGGAGAGAGACATCACTAGTGAACATCATGTGACTCCGGTCCGTATCACCATCATTGTTTACACCTCCACCATTTATCGCTTTCATTTACTTTTCCGTTGCAATCACTATTACCTTCCCGCTTGTGTTTTGATCCTTTGCAAACTACAAGGCCGAAGAGATTGACAACCTCTCTGTACTCGTTGGGAGAAAAGTTATTTGTTGTGTGTGCAGGTCCACGTCTTCTGCTGACCAGGATAGGAGACACCTACTTGTTGAGCCTAGGAGTCCTCCTGGTTCGATAAACCTTACAGTCTCTGTGTGAGGGAAATTTGCTACTGGCTACATCTCCACCTTCCACTTGGGGTATCCAACAAGGGGCGAGAAGTATATACATCAACTCGTCATCAAGAGAATTTCCGGCGCCGTTGTCGGGGACTCCAGTCTTCAAGATAGGGGAGTTCACACTATCTTTTACCTATGCTTTTTAGTCTTGTTAGTTTGCTTTTCATGATTGACATGACTAGTTAGGCTTATGGAAAATTGCACTCTTAGTTCGCTACTTGGGGAAGGACGCTTTACCACACCCGTGGTAGAGAAGTCTCCTCCACCTATTGAATGTATCCCATTCAAAATACGACTTGGGATAATTGAAATAATTAGGAATGATTGTTATGCAGGAGATGAAACAGTCAATCCTAGTATTCATTTGTTTAAACTTACAGAACTTTGTGGTTTGACAAGAGATGGATTCATGAGGAAATTATTTGCCTTGTCACTGAAAGGAAAAGCATTGGAATGGTATAGGCTACTAGATGATTCTCACCTAAGGGATTGGGAAGAGATTTAGTCTCTCTTTTACTACAAGTTTTATCCTCTTCATGAAGTCCATGAGAATAGGAATTATGTTTATAATTTCTATCCTCATGACGGAGAGAGCATAGCTCAAGCTTGGGGCAGACTGAAAACTTTAATGCTAAAATGTCCTAACCATGGGCTCCCCAAAGATTATGCTTATGTGGAGAGTAAGAGTACCTTTTTGCATGTGGATCATGGTAACAATGTTTTATGTGATACTTATATTGTTTAGTTTATTCATGATCCCCTGAAAAATATTATGAAAAGGGAACATATGCTTATAGATATTTCAATAATATCAAGTTCCCTCTCTTTATGTTGAAGGTTTTGAAGCTGCACTTGTTTTGCCTTCCTATGCTTATTGCTTTGTTCTTCAATGAATTATTCTATTGTAATATTCCTATGCATAGGAAGCATGTTAGACTTAAATGTGTTTGGTATTTGCTTCTTAATGCTCTGTTTTGTTCTACAACTCTTATTCCTACGAGAGCATCCTTAAAATCTTAAGCCTATCTTTATGGCTATAAAGAAAGAGATCTAGGGAGATAACCCTTGTTATCTTTACTTTGAGTTTATTACTTTCAGTTTTAGTGGTCTTGATGCTTGTTACTACTGTATCAACATCATTGTATCTATATTTTCAAGATTTGTGCCAAGTTTTAGCTTCCGATTGCAAAAAAGTTCAAAAGTTGTGACATGTTGTCCAGAAACAGATTCTGTCTGCTTGACGGAAAAATTCACGAAAAATCACCAGATCATCTTTTTGATCTGAATTTTTTGAAAGCATGCTCTATGTAATTTCCTTTCTGGCATCTGTTCTGAGTTTTTGGATTTGAGTTGCAGAAGTGCCCCGAATAAATTATTTACTACCTGCTGTTCTGTTTTTCACAGATTCTGCCATGTTTTGTGTTTTCTTTGTTTTGCGAATCCTAAGCTTGCTTTTTATTTGCAAAAACCCTTTGGCATTCATGATAAGAAGTAGCTTCTCATGAAAATCTTTATCTCCAACAGGTATTGAATTATTTTATTAAGGGAACTAACCACTCTAATCAGCTTATGATGAGTTTTGTATGAAGGGAGTTTTCAAGTATTGCGATGCGAGAGATGATGAAAGAAGATAAAGGAGTGTCAAACGCTAAAGCTTGATGGCGCCCTCATGCATCCAAAGAAATATTCAAAGGAGAGTCAAGCGTCTAAGCTTGGGGATGCCCCCGTGCATCCCCTTCTCTATCAACAATCATCAGTTCGTCCATCTCCATGCTATATTTTTATCACTTCATATGATATGTGCTATACTTGGAGCGTCCTGCTATTTGCTTTTTAGTTTTGTTTTAGTTTAGTTTGTTGGTCATAACAAGTCGGAACCTAGCCTACTTTGTTTGGGAGAGAGACATGCTCCATTCCACTCTAGAACACAACATAGCTTTTCATGCTTATCTTTTTCGTGCGTTCTTCATCTTTTCGTAGCTACTGTCTTGCTTAGCTCTTAGCTTTCATGCTTATCTTTTTAAGAGCTTTTACTTAGGTTGATTTTGGAACTCTCTTGATTTATCATGCTTATCTTTTTTAGAGAGTTGGCTTGTTGCACTGAGTTGTGTGTCTTGCATGAGTAGGTAACTGAGGTTGCTATTTAAGTATAGTAGTAACTTGCAATAATTTTGAGGTACTGATTCGAGTAATGTTTGGACTATTGGTGCCAAGAGCTTGAGCCTATTAGTGATAGGTGTCGTATTTTGGGAAATCCATGTGTTTTTCAAAAATTAAAATTAGTTGAGAACTCTAGCTACTAAATTGATCGCTAACCTCTCGAGGGGTTGGAATATATAGAGTACCCTCACGTTACCATGAGTCGAGGATGCGCAAGGATAACCAAACCCCCAAACATTACTCCTCGTGGTACTTGTCTCTTTGTGAATTTCCTAACTAGATAGAGAGTTACCGATAATAAGTGTATGAGTTCTTTGGACTAATGTGAGTATTCGATTGTTGGCACTTCCACTATCCATATTTTGCTAGCCTCTTCGATATCGTGCATTGCCCTTTCTCACATTGAGAGTTGGTGCAAACTCCGTCGGTGCATCCAAACCCATGACATGCTACACTCTGTCATACATAAGCCTCATTATATCTTTCCTCAAAACAGCCACCATACCTACCTATTAAGGCATTTGCATAGCCTTTCCGAGATACATTGCCATGTAACATCCATCATCTCATGACTTGATCTTCATGTCATACATGCTTTTGCTTGATCATAGAGCCGCATGCTAGTTGGGCCTTGCCCTCATTACTGCTACATGACACGCTAGTATCATTGCATATCCTGCTACACTAGCAGAGGCATACATTTGCATACATCATGATAGTTTTCACTTGTCTTTATGTTGAGTACTTCTTATAAAGTATGATTATTTTTCTTTCTATTCATGTAAAACATAGAGTGTTGCCCTTAAGTGAGGAAAAGATCCCAAAGAGGACAAAACAAAAGATTCCAAAGTGGACAAATGACAGATAAAAAGAAAGAGCCAAAGAGGCCACAAACAAAATAAAAAGAAAAGAGAGAAAAAGAAAAAGAAAAAAGGAAATAAAAAGAGAGAAGGGGGGCATCACTACTATTCCTTTTGAAAGATACACACTCGTACTCCAATACTATATTAGTACTACATAGAGATTATCATTCATGCATAACTATGTGGGGACCCTTACACCATAGAACTTGGTTTGCATATTCCAATGATGAGCCTCCTCAAATGAGCTCTAGGTCTTCATGAGCAAACAAGTTGGATGCACCACCACTAGTTCCATTGGAGAGCTTACCTTAGCTCATATGTGCATCTGTTACATGGAAATCCCTACTCCTCACATCATATCTATCATTTGGCTTTCTCTCGCCTATGGTTGTCCTCATTGATGTGAGCCTTTCACACCTTTTTGTCTTCCTTCCCCATCATTATTCTATTTGCCATCCTAAGTGCCAACATATCTTGCTTACGCTTATCCATTGCATGAGTGCTCAAAATCAAAAGGGAGAGGATCATTTTGACTTGTGGCTGACAAGTGGTCTAGGGATGAGTCAAAATAAGATTCCGAAGGAGACTAAGTGTGAGGTTTAGTAGATTGAGTTCTCAATTAAAAAAATATTTTATCTTTGAACCCATCTCCCACTTCTTGCACGCAAACACCATTTGGAGACATTCGAGTCACGGACAACGAGAGCTCTTACACCTTTATGTTCTTACTTTGCTAAATTCAATACTAGATATAGACTCTTGCTTGTTGTTGTCTTGACTTGAATTTCATATCTCACTTGCTTTACTTTTAAGTTCTTATATGCGCGTTAGCATGTCACCACAGAAATTATTGTGTTATCATTTATCTACTCGAGGAGGAGCAGAAATTAAGCTTGGCGATGTTGATACGTCCCAAATGTATCTATAATTTCTGCTTGTTCCATGATCTTTTGGGTGACATTGTTATATGTTTTTCTACACTTTTATATCATTTTACACATATTTGGACTAACCTACTAACTCAGTGCACCGAGTGCCCGTTTTTGTTTGATGATGTCTTTTTTTGCAGGGACTTTTATCCAATTTTCCAAAGCCCGAAAAAATCCAGAAAAAAATATATAAAAAAATCAGCGAAAGAGAAGCTTCGGGATCACCGAAGGAGGGATAGAGGGGGTCAGGGGCCTCCGAGGCGGCCTGGTGGCGCGGCCTGGCCCTAGGCTGCGCCAGGAGGTCGCTTGGGTGGGCCCCACCTCCTCTGGTGCCCCCCTTTGGCCTATATTTAGTGTTCCGTGAGGAAACCCTCGCAGACTTTCTGGAATCGCGAATTTCTCCATCGTTCCGCCGCCGCAACGCTTCCAAGATCGGGAGCGTCAGGAGACCTCTTCCCGGCACCCTGTCGGAGGGAGGATTGACCGCCGGGAGCTTCTTCACCGCCATGGACGCTTCCGGGATGTGCCGTGAGTAGTTCCCCTTGGACCATGAGTCCATGATCAGTAGCTATGTGATGTCTTCTCTCCAATCTGGAGCGTCAATGGTTAGTCCTTGTGAGCTGCCCTACATGATCAAGGCATCTATATAATTCTCTTGCTATTGCTATGCTCGGTTTGTTCTGATCCGATGGGTTATGAGATTATGTTCAGATTTTTATGAGTTATATATTTGATTATCCTTTTATATTATGTTCCTTAGTGATTCTTGCATGTTCTCCGTTGCTTTTTATTGCTTTTTCCAAGTAGTAGATCATAACTCCAAGAGGGAGCGTTATGCATGATTGTGGGTTCAGGCCCCTCGATGTCTAGCTTGAGTGACAGAAACATGTGAAAGGACGTGGATGTCGCCTAGAGGGGGGGGGGGTGAATAGGTGCTTTAAAATAATTACGGTTTAGGCTTGAACAAATGCGGAATAAAACTAACGTTTAATATGTCAAGCACAAAACCTAAAACAACTAGGCTCACCTATGTGCACCAACAACTTATGCTAAGCAAGATAAACAACTAAGTGATAGCAAGATATATGACAAGAAACAATATGGCTATCACAAAGTAAAGTGCATAAGTAAAGTGTTAGGGTAAGAGATAACCGAGGCACGTGGAGACGATGATGTATCCCGAAGTTCACACCCTTGCGGATGCTAATCTCCATTCGAGCGGTGTGGAGGCACAATGCTCCCCAAGATGCCACTAAGGCCATCATAATCTCCTCATGCCCCCGCACAATGCAAGATGTCGTGATTCCACTAAGGGCCCTTGAGGGCGGCCACCGAACCCGTACAAATGGCAAACCTTGGGGGCGGTCACCGGTACCCGTACAAATTGCTCGAGGCAATCTCCACAACCTAATTGGAGACCCCGACGCTTGCCCGGAGCTTTACACCACAATGATTGAGCTCCAAGACACCACCAAGCTTCTAGGACGCCAAAGCATCCACGAAGAACAATCTCTAGGGTACTAAGTACCAAAACATAATATGGCTTCTCAAACTTCACTTCCACGTATCACCGTGCAGAACTCAAACCGATGCAACTCATGCAATGGCAAGAACACACAAAGTGGTCAAGTCCCTCACACTCAAATCCCTACATAACAACAAAAGCTATGGAGAAATATGAGAGGAAGAACAAGGAGCTCACAAAGAACTTCAAGATCTAGATCCAAGGGGTTCCCCTCACATAGAGGATAAAGTGATTGGTGGAGATGTGGATCTAGATCTCCTCTCTCTTTTCCCTCAAGAACTAGCAAGAATCATTGGAGGGATTGAGAGTTAGCAAGCTCTAAGAAGGTCAACAATGGGGGAAGAACACAAGCTCAATGGATAGATCAGTCCAAGGGGGAAGAAGACCCCCGCTACTTCTTGAGCTTGCGTTGGTTTTTCCCTTGAAGAGGAAATGGTGATGCAACAAAGTAGAAATAATTTTTTTCCCTCAGTTTGAGAACCAAGGTATCAATCCAGTAGGAGTATCAAGATGAGGCACCAATGAACCTGCGCAAAAACAAACAAACTTGCACCCAGCGCGATAAAGGGGTTGTCAATCCCTTCACGATTATTTGCAAGGTGAGATCTGAAGGTGAAAAGAGCAACAAAGTATTTTTGGTATTTTTGTAGATCAGAATATATGGTGTGTAAAATAGACCCGGGGGCCATAGTGTTCACTAGAGGCTTCTCTCATGATAGCAAGTATTACGGTGGGTGAATGATGACCCACAAGTATAGGGGATCAATCGTAGTCTTTTCGATAAGTAAGAGTGTTGAACCCAACGAGGAGCAGAAGGATCTGACAAGTGGTTTTCAACAAGGTAAAATCTGCATGCACTGAAATTGTCGGTAAAAGTGATTGTGTAGTGAGATGATTCGTAGCGAGCAACAAGTAACAAAAGTAGCAACGGTGCAGCAAAGTGGCCCAATCCCTTTTGTAGCAAGGGACCAGCCTGGACAAAGTCTTATAGGAGGAAAAACGCTCCCGAGGACACACGGGAATTTCTGTCATGCTAGTTTTCATCATGTTCATATGATTCGTGTTCGTTACTTTGATAGTTTGATATGTGGGTGGACCGGCGCTTGGGTACTGCCCTTACTTGGACAAGCATCCCACTTATGATTAACCCCTCTCGCAAGCATCCGCAACTACGAAAGAAGAATTAAGACAAAGTCTAACCATAGCATTAAACTAGTGGATCCAAATCAGCCCCTTACGAAGCAACGCATAAACTAGGGTTTAAGCTTCTGTCACTCTAGCAACCCATCATCTACTTACTATTGGGGAACGTCACATGGGAAAGAAATTTTTTCCTACGCGCACGAAAACCTATCATGGTGATGTCCATCTACGAGAGGAGATTTGGATCTACGTACCCTTGTAGATCGCACAACAGGAAGCGTTAAGAAACACGGTTGATGTAGTGGAACATCCTCACGTCCCTCGATCCACCCCCCGAACCGTCCCACGAACCGTCCCGCGATCCGTCCCACGATCCGCTCCGATCTAGTGCCGAACGGACGGCACCTCCGCGTTCAGCACACGTACAACTCGATGATGATCTCGGCCTTCTTGATCCAGTAAGAGAGACGGAGAGGTAGATGAGTTCTCCGGCAGAGTGACGGCACTCTGGAGGTTGGTGGTGATCTATCTCAGCAGGGCTCCGCCCGAGCTCCGCAGAAATACGATCTAGAGGAAAAACCATGGAGGTATGTGGTCGGACTGCCATGGCAAAGTTGTCTCAAATCAGCCCTAATACCTCAGTATATATAGGAGGGAGGGGGAGGGACCTGCCTTGAGGCTCAAGGAAGACTCATGGAGTCGGCCGAAGGGGGGAGGAGGAGTCCTCCTCCAATCCTAGTCCAACTAGGATTGGAAGGTGGAGTCCTTCCCTTCCTTCCCACTTCCCCTCTTTTTTTCTTTTCCATTGATTTTTTCTTCTCCTGCGCATAGGGTCTCCTGGGCTGTCCCACCAGCCCACTAAGGGCTGGTGCGGCACCCCTAAGGCCTATGGGCTTCCCCCGGGTGGGCTGCCCCACCGGTGAACATCCGGCACCCATTCGTCACTCCCGGTACATTCCCGGTAATGCCGAAAACTTTCCGGTAATCAAATGAGGTCATCCTATATATCAATCTTCGTCTCCGGACCATTCTAGAAACCCTCGTGACGTCCGTGATCTCAGATCATCCGGGACTCCAAACAACATTCGTTAACCAACCATATAACTCAAATACGCATAAAACAACGCCGAACCTTAAGTGTGCAGACCATGCGGGTTCGAGAACTTTGTAGACATGACCCGAGGGACTCCTCGGTCAATATCCAATAGCGGGACCTGGATGCCCATATTGGATCCTACATATTCTACAAAGATCTTATCGATTGAACCTCAGTGCCAAGGATTCATATAATCCCGTATGTCATTCCCTTTGTCCTTCGGTATGTTACTTGCCCGAGATTCGATCGTCAGTATCCGTATACCTATTTCAATCTCGTTTACCGGCAAGTCTCTTTACTCGTTCCGTAATACAAGATCCCATGACTTACACTAAGTCACATTGCTTGCAAGGGTTGTGTGTGATGTTGCATTACCGAGTGGGCCCTGAGATACCTCTTCGTCACACGGAGTGACAAATCCCAGTCTTGATCCATACTAACTCAACGGACACCTTCGAAGATACCTGTAGAGCATCTTTTTGGTCACCCAGTTACGTTGTGACGTTTGATACACACAAGGTATTCCTCCGGTGCCAGGGAGTTATATGATCTCATGGTCATAGGAATAAATACTTGACACGCAGAAAACAGTAGCAACAAAATGACACGATCAACATGCTACATTCATTAGTTTGGGTCTAGTCCATCACATGATTCACCCAATGATGTGATCCAGTTATCAAGCAACAATACCTTGTACATAGTCAGAAGACCTTGACTATCCTTGATCAACTGGCTAGCCAACTAGAGGCTTGCTAGGGACAATGTTTTGTCTATGTATCCACACATGTATCTAAGTCTTTATTCAATACAATTATAGCATGGATAATAAACGATTATCATGAACAAATAAATATAATAATAACTAATTTATTATTGCCTCTAGGGCATATTTCCAACAGTCTCCCACTTGCACTAGAGTCAACAATCTAGTCCACATCACTATGTGATTCTAACGAATCCAACACCCTTACAGTTCTGGGGTTTGATCACGTCTTGCTTGTGAGAGAGGTTTTAGTCGACGGTTCTGAACCCTTTCAGATCCGAGTGAGCTTTACAAATCTTTATGTCATCTTATAGATGCTGCTACTATGTGCTATTCGAAAATATTCCAAATATCTACTCTACCATACGAATCCGTTTCACTACTCATAGTTATTCGGATTAGTGTCAAAGCTTGCATCGACGTATACCTTTACGACGAACTCTTTAACCACCTCCATAATCGAGAAAAAAAATCCTTAGTCCATTAGTTACTAAGGATAACTTTGACCGCTGATCAGTGATTCAATCCTGGATCACTCTGTGTACCTCTTAACAGACTTGTAGCAAGGCACACATCAGGTGTGGTACTCAGCATGGCATACTTTAGAGTCTACGGCTAAGGTATAGAAGACGACCTTCGCCTATTCTCTTTATTCTGCCGGGGTCAGGTATTGAGTCTTACTCAAATTCACACCTTACAACACAACCAAGAACTCCTTCTTTGCTAATCTATTTTGAACTCCTTCAAAAACTTGTCAAGGCATGCATCTTGTTGAAGCTTCTATTAAGCGTTTCGATCTATCTCCATAGATCTTGATGCTCAACGTTCAAGTAGCGCAATCCAGGTATTCCTTTGAAAAACTCCTTTCAAACAACCTTTTATGCTTTACAGAAATTCTACATTACTTCTGATCCACAATATGTCAACCACATATACTTACCAGAAATTCTATATTGCTCCCACTCACTTCTTTGGAAATACAAGTTTCTCACAAACCTTGTATAAACCCAAAAGCTTTGGTCAACTCATCAAAGCATATATTCCAACACCGAGATGCTTGCACGAGTCCATAGAAGGATCGCTGGAGCTTGCATACTTGTTAGCATCCTTAGGATCGACAAAACTTTCCGGTTGTATCACACACAACCTTTCCGTCGAGGAAAACAATGTTTTGACATCCTATGTGCAATATTTCATAAATAATGCAACAACTGCTAACATAATTCCAACAGACCTTTAGCATCGCTATGAGTGAGAAAGTCTCATCACACTCAACTCTTTGAACTTGTCGGAAAACATCCTTGCGACAAGTCGAGCTTTTCTTAATGGTGACGTTTCACCATCATCGTCTGTCTTCCTTATAAAGATCCATCTTTACTTAATAATCCTACGACCATTAAGTAGTTCTTCCAAAGTCTACACTTCGTTCTCACACATGGATTCTCTCTGGGATTTCATGGCCTCCAGCCATTTGTCAGAATCCGGGCCCACCATTGCTTCTCCATAACTCGTAGGTTCATTGTTGTTCAACAACATGACCTCCAAGATAGGGTTACCGTACCACTCTGTAGTAGTACGCGACCTTTGTCGACCTACGAGGTTTGTAGTAACTTGATACGAAGCTCTAATGATCACCATCATCAGCTTCCACTTCAATTGGTGTAGGCGCCACAGGAACATCTTCCTGTGACCTGCTACATACTGGTTGAAGTGACGGTTCACTAACCTCATCAAGTTCCACAACCCTCCCACTCAATTCTCTCGAGAGAAACCTTTCCTCGAGAAAGGACCCGTTTCTAGAAACAAACACTTTGCTTCCGGATCTGAGATAGGAGATGTATCCAACTGTTTTGGATAACCTATGAAGATGCATTTATCCGCTTTGGGTTCGAGCTTATCAGACTGAAACTTTTCCAAATAAGCGTCGCAGCCCCAAACTTTAAAGAAACGACATCTCAGGTTTCTCCAAACCATAGTCTATATTGTGTCATCTCAACGGAAATACGTGGTGCCCTATTTAAAGTGAATGCAGTTGTCTCTAATGCATAACCCATAAACGATAGTGGTAATTTGATAAGAGACATCATAGTATGCAACATATCAAAAAGGGCGTGGCTATGACGTTTAGACACATCATCACACTATGGTGTTCCAGGTGGCATGAACTGCGAAACAATTTTCACTTTGTCCTAACTGCGTACCAAAACCTCGTAACTCAGATATTCATCTCTATGATCATATCGTAGACAGTTTATCCTCTTGTCACGACGATCTTCACTCGGAAATTGCTTTGAACTTGTCAATATTTCAGACTTGTGATTTATCAAGTAAATACTCCTGTATCTACTCAAATCGTCAGTGAAGTAAGAACATAACGATATCCACTGCGTGCCTTAGCACTCATTGGACTGCATGCATAAAAAATGCATTACTCCCAACAAGTTACTCTCTTGTTTCATGTGGTATGTTTTGCATGTCTCAAGTGATTCAAAATCAAGTGAGTCCAAACGATCCATCTCTATAGAGTTTCTTCATGCATTTATACCAACAGGTATGGTTTGCATGTCTCAAATGTTTCAAAAATGAGTGCGTACAAAGATCCATCAGCATGGAGCTTCTTCATGCATTTTATACCAACAAGACTCAAGTGGCAGTGCCACAACTAAGTGGTACTATCATTATTACTTTGTATCTTTTGGCACCAATATTATGAACATGTGTAACACTACGATCGAGATTCAATAAACCATTGAGGGTAATTATTCAAGCAAATAGAATAACTATTATTCTCTTTAAATGCATAATCGTATTGCAATAAACATGATCCAATCATGTTCATGCTCAACGCAAACACCAAATAACAATTATTTAGGTTTTACCACCAATCCTGATGATAGAGGGAGCGTGCGATGTTTGCTCACATCAACCTTGGAAACACTTTCAACACGTATCGTCACCTCGACTTTAGCTAGTCTCCGTTTATACCGTAGCTTTTATTTCGAGTTACTAATCACTTAGTAACCGAACCAGTATCCAATACCCTCGTGCTACTAGGAGTACTAGTAAAGTACACATTAATATCATGTATATCAAATATACTTCTGTCGACTTAGCCAGCCTTCTTATCTACCAAGCTTCTAGGGTAGCTCCGCCTTAGTGACCGTTCCCCTCATAACAGAAGCACTTAGTCTCGGGTTTGGGTTTAATCTTGTGTCTCTTCATTAGTGCAGCAACCGTTTTCCCGTTTCACGAAGTATCCCTTCTAGCCCTTGACTTTCTTGAAACTTAGTGGTTTTACTAACCATCAACTATTGATGCTCCTTCTTGATTTCTACTTTCGCAGTGTCAAACATCACGAATCGCTCAAGGATCATTGTATCTATCCTTGATATGTTATAGTTCATCACGAAGCTCTCACAGCTTGGTGGCAGTGACTTTGGAGAACCATCACTATCTCATCTGGAAGATTAACTCCCACTTGATTCAAGCGATTGTCGTACTCAGACAATCTGAGCACACGCTCAACGATTGAGCTTTTCTCCTTTTACTTCGTGGACAAAGAATCTTGTCGGAGGTCTCATACCTCTTAACAAGGGCACGAGCATGAAATCACAATTTCATCTCTTTAGAACATCTCTTATGTTCCGTGATGTTTCATAACATCTTCGGCGCCTTGCTTCTAAGCCATTATGTATTTTGCACTAAACTATCGCGTAGTCATCAGAAACGTGTATGTCGGATGTTCACAACATCCAAAAACGACGCTCGAGGTGCAGCACACCGAGTGGTGCATTAAGGACATAAGCCTTTTGCGCAGCAACGAGGACAATCCTCAGTTTTACAGACTCAGTCCGCAAAGCTTGCTACTATCAACTTTCAACTAAATTTTCTCTAGGAACATATAAAAACAGTAGAGCTATAGCGCAAGCTACATCGTAATTCACAAAGACCATTAGACTATGTTCATGATAATTAGTTCAATTAATCATATTACTTAAGAATTCCCACTCAAAAAGTACATCTCTCTAGTCATTTGAGTGGTACATGATCCAAATCCACTATCTCAAGTCCGATCATCACGTGAGTCGAGAATAGTTTCAGTGGTAAGCATCTCTATGCTAATCATATCAACTATACGATTCATGCTTGACCTTTCGGTCTCTTGTGTTCCGAGGCCATGTCTACACATGCTAGGCTCGTCAAGTTTAACCCGTGTGTTCTGCGTGTGCAATTGTTTTACACTCGTTGTATGTGAACGTTGAGTCTATCACACCCGATCATCACGTGGTGTCTCGAAATGACGAACTGTCGCAATGGTGTACAGTCGGCGAGAACACAATTTCATCTTGAAATTTTAGTGAGAGATCACCTCATAATGCTACCGTCGTTCTAAGCAAGATAAGGTGCATAAAGGATTAACATCACATGCAATTCATAAGTGACATGATATGGCCATCATCAAGTGCTCCTTGATCTCCATCACCAAAGCACCGGTATGATCTTCTTGTCACCGGCGCCACACCATGATCCCCATCATCATGATCTCCATCATCGTGCCACCATCGAAGTTGTCGTGTATGCTATGCTATTACTACTAAAGCTACGTCCTAGCAATATAGTAAACGCATCTGCAAACACAAACGTTAGTTTAAAGACAACCCTATGGCTCCTGCCGGTTGCCGTATGATACGTCCATTTTGCATCATGCTTTCATGTTGATATTTATTGCTTTTTGGGCTGTTATATTACTTGTGGTACCATATTTATGCCTTTTCTCTCTTATTTTGCAAGGATTATTTGAAGAGGGAGAATTCAGGCAGCTGGAATTCTGGACTGGAAAAGGAGCAAATCCTAGTCCACTATTCTGCACATCTCCAAATGCCCTGAAATTTTACGTGGATTTTTTCTGGAATATATTAAAAATACTGGGTGAAAGAACTACCGGAGGGGGGCCACCAGGGCCCCACAAGCCCCCACTCCGCCACCACCCGCCTAGTGGCGGTGGGCAAGCTTGTGGGCTGCCTGAAGGCCCACTAGCCCCCCTCTTTTGCTATATGAAGCGTCCTGGTCTGGAAAAAAATCAACAGGGAGCTTTTTCGTGGTTTCGCCACCGCCACGATGCGGAACTTGAGAAGATCCAATCTAGAGCTCCGGCAGGACGATCCTGCCGGGGAAACTTCCTTCCCGGAGGGGGAAATCGTCGCCATCGTCATCACCCACACTCCTCTCGTCGGAGGGGAGGCATCTTCATCAACATCTTCATCAACACCATCTCCTCTCCAATCCCTAGTTCATCTCTTGTAACCAATCTTCGTCTCGCAACTCCGATTGGTACTTGTAAGGTTGCTAGTAGTGTTGATTACTCTTTGTAGTTGATGCTAGTTGGATTATTTGGTGGAAGAGTTTATGTTCAGATCCTTGATGCTATTCATTACACCTCTGGTCATGATTATGATTATGTCTTGTGAGTAGTTATTTTTGTTCCCGAGGACATGGGATAAGTCATGTTAATAATAGTCATGTGAATTTGATATTCGTTCGGTATTTTGATATGTTGTATGTTGTTTTTCCTCTAGTGGTGTTATGTGAACGTCGACTACATAACACTTCACCATATTTGGGCCTAGAGGAAGGCATTGGGAAGTAGTAAGTAGATGATGGGTTGCTGGAGTGACAAAAGCTTAAACCCCAGTCCATGCGTTGCTTCGTGAGGGGCTGATTTGGATCCACTAGTTTAATGCTATGGTTAGACTTTGTCTTAATTCTTCTTTTGTAGTTGCGGATGCTTGCGAGAGAGGTTAATCATAAGTGGGATGCTTGTCCAAGTAAGGGCAGTACCCAAGCGCCGGTCCACCCACATATCAAACTATCAAAGTAACGAACGCGAATCATATGAACATGATGAAACTTGCATGACAGAAATTCCCGTGTGTCCTCGCGAGCGTTTTTCCTCCTATAAGACTTTGTTCAGGCTTGTCCCTTGCTACAAAAGGGATTGGGCCACTTGCTGCACCGTTGCTACTACTTGTTACTTGTTACTTTTTGCTCGCTACGTTTCACCTCGCTACACAATCACTTGTTACCGCTACTTTTAGTGCTTGCAGTTAGTACCTTGCTGAAATCCGTTTATCAGAGCCTTCTGCTCCTCGTTGGGTTCGACACTCTTACTTATCGAAAGGACTACGATTGATCCCCTATACTTGTGGGTCATCACCATAGCATCGACGTGCAAGTCGATATTAACTATTACAACATGATCATCTCATACATCCAATATATCACATCACGTCGTTGGCCATATCACATCACAAGCATACCCTGCAAAAACAAGTTAGACGTCCTCTAATTGTTGTTGCATGTTTTACGTGGTTGCCATGGGTATCTAGTAGGATCGCATCTTACTTACGCAAACACCACAACATAGATGTATGAATTGCTATTTAACCTCTCTCCAAGGACCTCCTCGGTCAAATCTGATTCAACTAAAGTTGGAGAACCGACACTCGCTAGTCATCTTTGAGCAACGTGGTTGCTCGTAGCGATGAAACCAGTCTCTCGTAAGCGTACGAGTAATGTCGGTCCGAGCCGCTTCGATCCAACAATACCGCAGAATCAAGAAAAGACTAAGGAGGACAGGAAATCGCACAACACCACCCACAAAAACTTTTGTGTTCTACTCGAGATAACATCTACGCATGAACCTAGCTCATGATGCCACTATTGGGGAACGTCGCATGGGAAACAAAAAAATTCCTACGCGCACGAAAACCTATCATGGTGATGTCCATCTATGAGAGGAGATTTGGATCTACGTACCCTTGTAGATCGCACAGCAGGAAGCGTTAAGAAACGCGGTTGATGTAGTGGAACGTCCTCACGTCCCTCGATCCACCCCGCGAACCATCCCACGTACCGTCCCGCGATCCGTCCCACGATCCGCTCCGATCTAGTGCCGAACGGACGGCACCTCCGCGTTCAGCACACGTACAGCTCGACGATGATCTCGGCCTTCTTGATCCAGCAAGAGAGTCAGAGAGGTAGATGAGTTCTCCGGTAGCGTGACGGTGCTCCGGAGGTTGGTGGTGATCTATCTCAGCAGGGCTCCGCCCGAGCTCCGCAGAAATACGATCTAGAGTAAAAATCGTGGAGGTATGTGGTCGGGCTGCCGTGGCAAAGTTGTCTCAATTCAGCCCTAATACCTCGGTATATATAGGAGGGAGGGGGAGGGACCTGCCTTGAGGCTCAAGGGAGCCTCAAGTGGTCGGCCGAAGGGGGGGGAGGAGGAGTCCTCCTCCAATCCTAATCCAACTAGGATTGGAAGGTGGAGTCCTTCCCTTCCTTCCCACTTCCCCTCTTTTTTTTTTCTTTTCCTTTGATTTTTTCTTCACCTGTGCATAGGGCCTCTTGGGCTGTCCCACCAGCCCACTAAGGGCTGGTGCGGCACCCCTAAGGCCTATGGGCTTCCCCGGGTGGGCTGCCCCCCACCCCGGTGAACATCCGGAACCCATTCGTCACCCCTGGTACATTCCCGGTAATGTCGAAAACTTTCCGGTAATCAAATGAGGTCATCCTATATATCAATCTTCATCTCCGGACCATTCCGGAAACCCTCGTGACGTCCGTGATCTCATCCGGGACTCCGAACAACATTCAGTAACCAACCATATAACTCAAATACGCATAAAACAATGCCGAACCTTAAGTGTGCAGACCCTGCGGGTTCGAGAACTATGTAGGCATGACCCGAGGGACTCCTCGGTCAATATCCAATAGCGGGACCTGGATGCCCATATTGGATCCTACATATTCTACGAAGATCTTATCGATTGAACCTCAGTGCCAAGGATTCATATAATCCTGTATGTCATTTCCTTTGTCCTTCGGTATGTTACTTGCCCTAGATTCGATCGTCAGTATCTGTATACCTATTTCAATCTCGTTTACCGACAAGTCTCTTTACTTGTTTCGTAATACAAGATCCCGTGAATTACACTAAGTCACATTGCTTGCAAGGCTTGTGTGTGATGTTGCATTACCGAGTGGGCCCCGAGATACCTCTTCGTCACACGGACTGACAAATCCCAGTCTTGATCCATACTAACTCAACGGACACCTTCGGAGATACCTGTAGAGCATCTTTATAGTCACCCAGTTACGTTGTGACGTTTGATACACACAAGGCATTCCTCCGGTGCCAGTGAGTTATATGATCTCATGGTCATAGGAATAAATACTTGACACGCAGAAAACAGTAGCAACAAAATGACACGATCAACATGCTACGTTCATTAATTTGGGTCTAGTCCATCACATGATTCACCCAATGATGTGATCTAGTTATCAAGCAACAACACCTTGTACATAGTCAGAAGACCTTGACTATCCTTGATCAACTGGCTAGCCAACTAGAGGCTTGCTAGGAACAGTGTTTTGTCTATGTATCCACACATGTATCTAAGTCTTTATTCAATACAATTATAGCATGGATAATAAACGATTATCATGAACAAAGAAATATAATAATAACTAATTTATTGTTGCCTCTAGGGCATATTTCCAACACTTACTACTTCCCAATGCCTTCCTCTCGGCACAAATAATGGTGAAGTGTTATGTAGTCGACGTTCACATAACACCACTAGAGGAAAAACAACATGCAACACATCAAAATACCGAACGAATATCAAATTCACATGACTACTATTAGCATGACTTATCCCATGTCCTCGGGAACAAAAGTAACTACTCACAAAGCATAATCACATTCATGACCAGAGAGGTAATGAGTAGCATCAAGGATCTGAACATAAACTCTTCCACCAAACAATCCAACTAGCATCAACTACAAAGAGTAATCAACACTACTAGCAACCTTACAAGTACCAATCGGGGTCGCGAGACGGAGATTGGTTACAAGTGATGAACTAGGGCTTGGAGATGAGATGGTGTTGATGAATATGTTGATGATGACGAGTCCCCTCCGATGAGAGGAGTGTTGGTGATGACGATGGCGACGATTTCTCTCTTCGGGAGGGAAGTTTCCTCGGTAGGATCGTCCTGCCAGAGCTCTAGATTGGTCCTGCTCAAGTTCCGCCTCGTGGCGGCGGCGAAACCACGAAAAAGCTGCTCTTTGATTTTTTTTCTAGACGAAACCCTTCATATAGCAAAATTGGGGGGCTAGTGGGGCAGCAGGGTGCCCACAAGCCCCCATGGCGCGGCCTGGGGGGTGGCCGTGTCGTGCAGGCTTGTGGCCACCCCCTGGCGCCCCTCTGGCACTTCTTCGGCCCAGTATTTTTGATAAATCAGGAAAAAAATCCTCGTTGATTTTCACGGCGTTTGGAGTTGCGCATAATAGGTATCTCAACTTTGCTCCGCTTTCAGGCCAGAATTCCAGTTGCCGGCATTCTCCCTCTTCATGTAAACCTTGCAAAATAAGAGAGAAAAGGCATAAGAATTGTACCGCGAAGTGAAATAACAACCCAAGAAGGGATAAATATCAACATGAAAACATGATGCAAAATGGACGTATCAACTCCCCCAAGCTTAGACCTCGCTTGTCCTCAAGTGAAAGCCTAGCTCAATAAATATGTCAATAAACAAGATACGAACATGCATGCATCATGATCAAGATCAGAACAGCAATACCAACATATAATCTCTCATGCTAAAGTGATAATTCCTTCACAAAGTAAAGCATGGATCAAGAACCTCACCGAGAAGTAACAACCGATAGCCTTTACTTATTGAAGCAATTGCAATTTATCACAACATCAGAATGAGTCAAATAAGAGCTTGCAAAGCAAATCCACATACTCAATCATTCTTTCATTCTCTACAATTGCTACAACTCACATGGTACTCATGAGATCAAAGTTTCAGCTGGACACGGAGAAAGATAGGGGCTTATAGTTTTGCCTCCCAACTGCTTACCTCAAGGGTAATGTCAACAATAATAATTCATGAATACTTACTTCCAAGTTGACATATGAATATAGATCTTTCCCAAGCATATGACGTTAGCCAAGATAAAGGCGAGATAAGGAATTGGTGAAGATCACCATGACTCTTTTAAGGGCAAAAAGTAAAGGTACAAGATAGGCCCTTAGCAGAGGGAAGCAGAGGTTGTCATGCGCTTTTGAGGTTTGGATGCGTGTCCTCTTAGTGCGGAGGAACGTCACTTTATATTGCCTCCTGTGATAAAGAACTTTCTTATGCAGTTTTTCACTTTTATGTCTTCCTCATCACAGGTTCATACAAAGCTTATTTTCCACACACTAATAGATCATACATATTAGAGAGCAATTTTTATTGCTTGCACCGATGAAAACTTACTTGAGGTATCTTATTCAATCCATAGGTAGGTATGATGGACTCACATGGAAAAATTGGGTTGATGGTTTATGGATGCACAAGTAGTATCTCTACTTGGTGCGGGAGGTTTGGCTAATGTGAGGTGGAAGCAATCGTCACATGCTAAGGGATCTCTAATCATATAACATTGTTCGGAGCCAAGCAAACACAATTCATTATGTTTTCTTCCTTGTCCAACATCTACTTCTAGGCATGCAATAGTTTAGCGAGTGTTCACAATCATAGATGGTGTCAGAGATGATATATTTATATGTGAACCTCTCCTTCTTTATCACTTCCTATTAATTGCAACAATGACCAAGGTTTACGTTTTTCTACCCTCAACAAGTTTCAATCCTCATTCTTTTTATATGTGAAGCCATCACTTCCCATAAGATCATTACATGATCTTTCATGCTTTTGTTCCATTCTCACTCTTTTGATCATGGCAAGAGGCAAAGCCCTTCAACTAAGACACTCTTTATTATATGGCTCACGAGCTCGAATACATCGAGGGTGACAGCAAAACTCAAGACTAAAACACTAAGACTTTTAATCTACTAGAGAAAGAGAAAACTGAAAAGGAAAACTAAAACAAAGGTAAAGGCAAAAGATGTGATGGTGATACGATATCGGGGCAACTCCCCCAAGCTTGGCACAAGCCAAGGGGATTGCCCATACCAATGCTCAGTTGTCTTCCTTTGGTGGTGGTGGAGGAGTTGTTGAAACATGGGTTTGATCCTCCGTCTTCCAAGGCATATGTGCAGCCAACCGTATTGATTTAAATCTATACTCGTACTCACAGTTTTGGTTCTGCAGGTCATAGATCGGGCCCTGGAGTTGATCAATCCTGTCATAGAGCCTGGAGAGGTGCTTCCCAATGTCATTGGCATCAATCCTGTGCTTGTTGGTGAACTCCGTGATCATCATGTGGCTGGCGTTGAGTCCACGCTCCACCATCCATTGGTACTTGAAAACTTGTTGCTCCATTGCTTCGAGCCTCGTCTCCACGCTTTCGGTCTTCTTGGGCCCCTCAACATCACGGATGTGCAACATCCCCTCACGCATCTCGATAGATTGAGGGTGTTGCAGCACTCCCGTGAGGTAGGGGTTGATGACCTTCTCGAAGATCTTGTCCTTCGAAGCTTTTGGGGAAGTCATATCGATCTAGATCTGCAACAGAAAGAGGCTCGAAACAAAAAACAAAGGAAATCTGCGTGATGCACAGGTCAGACCAAATGGGAGTATATATAATGATTTTTTTCAGACCAGAAGGAGTACCCTGCACGAAAACGGAGTCCGGGAGGCGCACGAGGTGGCCACAAGCCCTCACGGCATGGCCAGGGGCTGGCCCGCGCCGTGCAGGCTTGTCGCCTCCTCGCGCACTTTCCGGACTACTTCCAATTTTTGTATTTTTTCAAATATTCCAAAACAGAGAAAATTTCCTACTGGAAAAGTTTTGGACTCTGTTTTCTTACCGAAACACATACCTCTTTTTTTCGGAGTCTCAAACAGGCTGATAAATGTCCCTAAGGAATTCTTCCGGAGTTATGGTATTGATAATATTGCTTTCAACATTTATGGGATTACCTGAGATATAATGCTTGATTCTCTGCCCATTTACCACTCTCGGACAATTACCTTCCGTGTTGTTGATCTTGATAGCACCGGAACAATATACTTCCTCAACAACATAGGGACCTTCCCATTCAGAGCGAAGCTTACATGCAAAGAATCTTAATCGAGAGTTGTATAGCAAGACATAATCACCTACATTGAACTCACGCTTTTGTATCCTCCTATCATGCCACCTCTTCACCTTCTCTTTGAACAGCTTGGCATTCTCATATGCGTGAGTTCTCCATTCATCAAGCGGGCTAATGTCAAATAACCTCTTCTCACCGGCAAGTTTGAAATCAAAGTTGAGCTCTTTGATTGCCCAATAAGCTTTATGCTCTGCTCAAGAGGTAAATGACATGCTTTATCGTACACCATTTTGTACGGAGACATGCCCATGGGATTCTTATAGGCAGTTCTATAAGCCCACAGTGCATCATCGAGCTTCTTAGACCAATTCTTTCTAGACCTGTTGACAGCCTTTTGCAGAATTAGTTTAATCTCTCTGTTGCTTAGCTCTACTTGACCACTGGACTGGGGGTGGTAGGGATACGCAATTCTATGGTTGACATCGTACTTAGCAAGCGTTTTACGGAAAGCACCGTGAATGAAGTGTGAACCACCGTCGGTCATTAGATATCTAGGGACTCCAAATCAAGGGAAAATAACTTCTTTAAGCATCCTGATAGAAGTGTTGTGATCAGCACTACTAGTGGGGATAGCTTCTACCCACTTAGTGACGTAATCAACAGCAACTAGGATATGAGTATACCCATTGGATTTTGGAAAAGGTCCCATATAATCAAAGCCCCATGCCTCAAATGGTTCAATGAAAAGTGAATAGTTCATAGGCATTTCTTGACGTTTGCTAATATTAACTATTCTTTGACATTCATCACAATACAAGACAAACTTACGGGCATTGTTGAAGAGAGTGGGCCAATAGAAACCTGATTGCAATACCTTGTGTACAGTTCTATCTCCCGCATGGTGTCCTCCGTAGGCCTCGGAGTGACACTTCTGTAGGATCTGTCCCTGTTCATGTTCAGGTACACAACGTCTAATAACACCATCTACTCCTTCCTTATAAAGGTGAGGATCATCCCAAAAGTAATGTCTCAAGTCAAAGAAGAACTTCTTCTTTTGCTGGTACGTGAAACTAGGTGGTATATATTTGGCAACAATATAGTTTGCATAATCAGCACACCACGGTGCACTACGTGAAGTATTGATGACATTCAATTGCTCATCGAGAAATCTATCATCAATAGGTTGTGGGTCATCAAGAACGTTCTCCAACCTAGACAAGTTATCTGCTACTGGGTTATCAGCACCCTTTTTGTCAACAACATGCAAATCAAATTCTTGTAGCAAGAGAACCCATCTAATAAGTCTAGGTTTAGCGTCCTTCTTCTCCATGAGGTACTTGATAGCAGCATGATCAGTGTGAATAGTGACTTTGGAATCAACTATGTAAGACCTAAACTTTTCACATGCAAACACGACTGCTAAAAGTTCCTTCTCTGTAGTAGCATAGTTTTTGTGGGCACTGTCTAGAGTTTTCCTAGCGTAGTGAATAACATTCAACTTGTTGTCAACTCTTTGCCCTAGAACAACACAAACAGCATAACACTAGCATCACACATGCTTTCAAAGGTAAGTTCCAATCAGGTGGTTGAACAATAGGTGCAGTTATCAAAGGCCTCTTAAGTATTTTGAAGGCTTCCTCACAATCATCGTCAAAAACAAAAGGAATATCCTTTTGCAAGAGATTGGTAAGAGTCCTAGAAATCTTAGAGAAGTCTTTAATGAACCTTCTATAGAAACCAGCATGACCAAGGAAACTTCTTATACCTTTGATATCTGTGGGGTATGGCATTTTCTCGATTGCATCAACCTTAGCCTTATCGACTTCAATACCTCTTTCAAAAAATTTATTTCCTAAGACAATGCCTTCATTAACCATAAAGTGGAACTTCTCCCAATTCAAGACAAGGTTTGTGTCTTTACATCTCTGCAAGACTCGATCAAGGTTGCTGAGGCAATCATCAAAGGAAGACCCGTAAACGGAAAAGTCATCCATGAAAACCTTGACAATCTTTTCACAAAAGTCAGAGAATATAGCCATCATACATCTTTGAAAGGTGGCAGGTGCATTACATAAGCCAAAAGGCATACGTCTATAAGCAAAGGTCCCGAAAGGGCAGGTGAAAGTGGTTTTCTCCTTATCAGATTGTGCAACTGGTATTTGGGAGAAACCAGAATAACCGTCTAGAAACCAGAAGTGTGTGTGTTTAGACAATCTTTCTAGCATTTGGTCGATAAAAGGCAAAGGGCAATGATCTTTCCTAGTGGCTTTATTCAATTTCCTAAAATCGATCACCATCCTATAGCCACTAATAATCCTGTGTGGGATCAAGTCATCCTTATCATGAGGGACAACGGTAATGCCTCCCTTCTTAGGGACGCAATGCACCGGACTCACCCAATCGCTATGAGCAACAGGATAGATAATACCCGCTTCCAGGAGCTTTAGTATTTCTTTTCTTACTACTTCTTTCATCTTAGGATTCAATCTCCTTTGATGATCAGCAACTGGTTTGAAATCAGGATCAGTTTTGGTCTTGTGCTGGCATAGAGTGGGACTAATGCCCTTAAGATCATCAAGAGTATATCCAATTGCAGCACGGTGCTTCCTCAGAGTTTTTAGTAACTTCTTTTCTTCATGCTCCGAGAGGATAGCACTAATAATAACATGATATATCTCTTTTTCATCCAGATAAGCATACTTAAGAGTATCTGGCAACTGTTTAAGCTCGAACACAGGATCACCCTTTGGTGGAGGTGGATCCCCAAGCAGTTCAACAGGCAAGTTATTCTTAAGGATAGCTTATTGTTCTAAGACAAATGTATCTATTTCATCCCTTTCAT
The DNA here is from genome assembly GCF_904849725.1 of Hordeum vulgare subsp. vulgare. Taxonomy (NCBI): domain Eukaryota; kingdom Viridiplantae; phylum Streptophyta; class Magnoliopsida; order Poales; family Poaceae; genus Hordeum; species Hordeum vulgare. The sequence continues at coordinate 493,254,908 of NC_058518.1, read as the reverse complement.
CCATATGCATATCATTTTCATGCTCAAGCAAGTATTGCTCTAATGGATCAGTAGGAGGCACGACAATAGAATCTAAGGCAATAGTTTCATCCCTACTAGGCAACTCTTTTTCATGAGGTTGTCTACCAAAATTGGAGAAATTGAACTCATGTGACACACCTTCAAAGCCAACAGTGACAGTTTGCTTCTCACAATCAATATGAGCATTGACGGTATTGAGGAAGGGTCTGCCAAATATGATGGGACAAAAGCTATCTTGAGCAGTAGCAAGAACGAGGAAATCAGCAGGATACTTCGTTTTACCACACAAGACTTCAACATCCCTAACAATTCCCACAGGGCAGATAGCATCTCTATTGGCAAGTTGAATAGTGACATCAATAGGTTCTATCTCAACAGGTGCAATCTCATCTTTGATTTCATCATATAAGGATTGAGGTATTGCACTAACACTAGAACCGACGTCACATAAACCATGATAACAATGATCTCCTATCTTAACAGAAACCACAGGCATGCCAACAACACGCTTATGTTTGTCTCTAGCGTGAGGTTTAGCAATTCTAGCAGCATCTTCACAGAAGTGAATATCATGTCCCTCAACATCGTCGGACAGAAGATCTTTGATAATAGCAATGCTAGGTTCAACTCTAATTTGCTCAGGGGGTGTAGGTATTCTAATGTAGCCTCTACGTATCACAGTTGAAGCTTTAGAATGATCCTTTATCCTAACAGGAAAAGGTGGTTCCTAATGTAAGCACTCGGAACCACAGGATCATTATAGGCAATGACTTTCTCTTCAACTGGAGTGGGTTTAACTACATTGACTTCTAAAGGAGGATGATATTTAAATCACTTCTCTTTGGGGAGATCAATATGAGCAGCAAATTATTCACACAATGAAGCTACTATCTCAGAGTCAAATCCATACTTAGCGCTAAAGTCACAAAAAGTATTTGTCTCAACAAAGGATTTAACACAATCAAACGTGAAATTCATACGTGACTCATTACCTTCTTCAAGCTCCCAATATTCAGAGTTGTGTTTAATTCTCTCCAATAAATTCCATTTGAAGTCAATATCTCTCTTCATAAAAGAACTGGTACAAGAAGTGTCAAGCATGGTGCGATCATCATGAGAAAGCCGAGCATAGAAGTTCTGAATGATAATTTCTCTCGAGAGCTCATGGTTGGGGCATGAATATAACATTGACTTGACCCTCCCCCAAGCTTGAGCGATGCTTTCTCTGTCACGAGGCCAAAAATTATAAATATAATTCCGATCACGATGTACTAAATGCATAGGATAAAACTTTTGATGAAATTCCAATTTCAACCGATTGTAGTCCCATGATCCAGTATCATCACATAGCCTATACCATGTCAACGCCTTATCCTTCAAAGATAAAGGAAAGACCTTCTTCTTGACCTCATCCTCGGGCAAACCCGCAAGCTTAAATAAACCACAAACTTCATCTACATATATTAGATGCAAGTCTGGATGTGATGTTCCATCTCCTGTAAAAGGATTAGCCAACAGTTTCTCAAGCATACCCGAAGGAAATTCAAAGCAAATATTTTCAGTAGGTGCAGCAGGTTGAGGAGGAACTCTTTGTGATTCCATTCGAGGTGAAGATACCCCGAACAAGCCCCTCAAAGGATTAGTATCCATAGTGACAAGTGACAATAAATTTCAGCATACTATATGAATGTTTCCTTACGAATTTCCACTTACCAAAGGCGCTTCACTCCCCGGCAACGGCGCCAGAAAAGAGTCTTGATGCCCACAAGTATAAGGGGTCAATCGTAGTATTTTCGATAAGTAAGAGTGTCGAACCCAGCGAGGAGCAGAAGGACATGACAAGTGGTTTTCAGCAAGGTAAAATCTGCAGGCACTGAAATTGTCGGTAACAAGTGATTGTGTAGTGAGATGATTCGTAGCGAGCAACAAGTAACAAAAGTAACAACGGTGCAGCAAAGTGGCCCAACCCCTTTTGTAGCAAGGCACAAGCCTGGACAAAGTATTATAGGAGGAAAGACGCTCCCGAGGACACACGGGAATTTCTGTCATGCTAGTTTTCATCATGTTCATATGATTCGCGTTCGTTACTTTGATAGTTTGATATGTGGGTGGACCGGCGCTTGGGTACTTCCCTTACTTGGACAAGCATCCCACTTATGATTAACCCCTCTCACAAGCATCCGCAACTACGAAAGAAGAATTAAGACAAAGTCTAACCATAGCATTAAACTAGTGGATCCAAATCAGCCCCTTACGAAGCAACACATAAACTAGGGTTTAAGCTTCTATCACTCTAGCAACCCATCATCTACTTACTACTTCCCAATGCCTTCCTCTAGGCCCAAATAATGGTGAAGTGTTATGTAGTCGACGTTCACATAACACCACTAGAGGAAAAACAACATGCAACACATCAAAATACCGAACGAATACCAAATTCACATGACTACTATTAGCATCACTTATCCCATGTCCTCATGAACAAAAGTAACTCTCACAAAGCATAATCATATTCATGACGAGAGAGGTAATGAGTAGCATCAAGGATCTGAACATAAACTCTTCCACCAAACAATCCAACTAGCATCAACCACAAAGAGTAATCAACGATACTAGCAACCTTACAAGTACCAATCGGGGTCGCGAGACGGAGATTGGTTACAAGTGACGAACTAGGGTTTGGAGATGAGATGGTGCTGATGAAGATGTTGATGGTGACGATTTCCCTCCGATGAGAGGAGTGTTGGTGATGACGATGCCGACGATTTCTCCCTCTGGGTGGGAAGTTTCCTCGGCAGGATCGTCCTGCCGGAGCTCTAGATTAGTTCTGCTCAAGTTCCGCCTCGTGGCGGCGGCGAAACCATGAAAAATCTCCTCCTTGATTTTTTTCCAGACGAAACACTTCATATAGCAAAAGAGGGGGGCAAGTGGGCCAGCAGGGTGCCCACAAGCCCCCATGGCGCGGCCTGGGGGGTGGCCACGCCGTGCAGGCTTGTGGCCACCCCCTGGCGCCCCTCTGGCGCTTCTTCGGCCCAGTATTTTTGATAAATTAGGAAAAAAATCCTCATCGATTTTCACGGCATTAGGAGTTGCGCAGAATAGGTATCTCAACTTTGCTCCACTTTCAGGCCAGAATTCCAGTTGCCGGCATTCTCCCTCTTCATGTAAACCTTGCAAAATAAGAGAGAAAAGGCATAAGAATTGTACCGTGAAGTGAAATAACAGCCCAAGAAGCAATAAATATCAACATGAAAACATGATGCAAAATGGACATATCAGTGAACGAATTACAGTCGAGCAATTGATAGAATCATGCAAAGTCATGACGATATCTAAGGCAATGATCATACATATAGGCATCACATCCGAGACAAGTAGACCGATACTGTCTGCATCTACTACTATTACTCCACACATCGACCGCTATCCAGCATGCATCTAGTGTATTGAGTTCATAACAAACAGAGTAACGCCTTAAGCAAGATGACATGATGTAGAGGGATAAATTCATGCAATATGATATAAACCCCATCTTTTTACCCTTGATGGCAACAACACGGTGCGTGCCTCGCTACCCCTTCTGTCACTAGGTGAGGACACCGCACGGTATGAACCCAAAACCAAGCACTTCTCCCATTGCAAGAATTATAGATCAAGTTGGCCAAACGAAACCCATAACTCGAAGAGAATTACAAGGATACGAAATCATGCATATAAGAAATCAGAGGAGACTCAAATAATATTCATAGATAATCTGATCATTAATCCACAATACATCGGATCTCGACAAACACACCGCAAAAGAAAGTTTCATCGGATAGATCTCCATGAAGATCATGGAGAACTTTGTATTGAAGATCCAAGAGAGAGAAGAAGCCATCTAGCTACTAGCTATGGACCCGAAGGTCTGTGGTGAACTACTCACGCATCATCGGAGAGGCAATGGTGTTGATGAAGAAGCCCTCCGTGTCTGAATCCCCCTCCGGTAGGGCACCAGAACGGTCCCCAGATGGGATCTTACAGAGACAGAAGCTTGCGGCGGCGGAAAAGTATTTTCGTGGCTCTCTCTGTTGGTTTCGGGATTTTTGGGAATTTATAGGCAAAAGAGGTAGGGCAAAGGAGGCACGTGGGGCCCACGAGCCTACTAGGTGCCCCCCTAGGGCGCGCCTAGGGGGCTCGTGACCTCCCAGGAGGCCTCCTGCCTTGGTTCTCAAGTCCCGTGCGTATCTTCTGTTATGGAAAAAATCATCCCGAAGGTTTTATTCCATTTGGACTCCGTTTAATATTCTTTTCTCAAAAAGGTCAAAAACACGAAAAAAAAACATAAACTGGCACGATGCACTAAGTTAATAGGTTAGTCCCAAAAATGATATAAAATAGCATAATCATGCATATAAAACATCCCAAGATGATAACATAATAGCATGAAACCATCAAAAAGTATAGATACGTTGGAGACGTATCAAACATCCACAAGCTTAACTCCTTCTCGTCCTCAAGTTGGGAAGTGATAAAGACCGAATTTTTGATGTGGAATGCTACCTAACATATTTGTTATTTGTAACTTCTTTCTTGTGGCATGAATGTTCAGATCCATAAGATTCAAAACAATAGTTTACTATTGACATGAAAACAATAATACTTCAAGCATACTAGCAAAGTAATCATGAACTTTTGAAATAACAAGGCCAAAGAAAGTTATCCGTACAAAGTCATATAGTCTGGCTATGCTCCATCATCCCCACACAACGAATTTAAATCATGCACAACCCCGGTATTGGCCAAGTAATTGTTTTTGCACTCTTACTTTCTCAAACTTTTTCAACTCTCACGCAATACAGGAGCGTGAGCCATGGATATAGCACTATAGGTGGAATAGAGTGTGCTGGAGGTTGTGAGGCAAAAAGGAGGAGATGGTCACATCGACTCGGCATATCAATGGGCTATGGAGATGCACATCAATAGATATCAAGGTGGATGAGTAGGGATTTCCATGCAACGGATGCACTAGAGCTATAAGTGTATGAAAGCTCAAAAAGAAAACTAGTGGGTGTGCACCCAACTTGCTTGCTCACGAAGACCTAGGGCAATTTTGAGGAAGCCCATCATTAGAATATACAAGCCAAGTTATATAATGAAGATTCCCACTAGTATATGAAATTGACAAAACAAGAGACTCTCTATCATGAAGAACATGGTGCTATTCTGACGCACAAGTGTGGAAAAAGATGGTAGCATTGTCCCTTCTCTCTTTTTCTCTCATCATTTTTTTGGGCTCTTTGGCCTCTTTTTTTCATTTTTTTGGTGGGCATATTTGCCCTCTTTTTTTTTATTTCCTCACATGGGACAATGCTCTAATAATGATGATCATCACACTTTTATTTACTTACAACTCAATACTTAGAACAATGATGACTCTATAGGAAATGCCTCCGGCAGTGTACCGGGATGTGCATCGATCTAGCTTAGTGTATGACGTTGAAACATCTCGCTAGCTATCTTACGATCATGCATGGCAATATGAAAGTGACAGCACATGTCATGAGACGGAACGGTGGAAGTTGCATGGCAATATATCTCGAAATGGCTATGAAATTGCCATAATAGGTAGGTATGGTGGCTGTTTTGAGGAAGGTATATGGTGGGCTTGTGCACCGACGAAAGTTGCGTGGCACTAGAGAGGCTAGCAATGGTGGGAGGTGAGAGTGCATCTATACCATGTACTCACATTAGTCATGAAGAACTCATATACTTATTGCACAAGTTTTATTAGTAATCGAAACAAAGTGGTAAACGCATACTCCTAGGGGAAGGGTTGGTAGGTGTTAACCATCGCGCGATCCCGATCGCCACACAAAGGATGACAATCAATAAATCAATTATGCTCCGACTTCCTAACATAGCGGTTCACCATACGTGCATGCTACGGGAATCAATAATCTCAACACAAGTATTTCTAGATTCACAACACCCTACTAACATAACTCTAGTATCACCATATCCATATCTCAAAACTAATTGTGAGGAATCAAACTTCTCTTACTAATCAATGCACTTGAATATGAATTTTTTTTATTATATACTCTTTGGATGCCTATCATATTTAGGACTAATTTCATAGCACACGCCAATTACCAAGTTACTTAGAGAGAGCACTCTCAAAATGGTATAAGTGAAGATCGAGAGTTTTTACTTATTCAAAATATGACGCAGCCGTGCTCTAAAAAGATTTAAGTGAAGCACTAGAGCAAAATTATCTAGCTCAAAAGATATAAGTGAAGCACATGCGAGCTAAATTGCCTAACTCAAAAGATATCAGTGAAGCTCATTGAGTATTCTAGCAAATTCACGATGAGTGCATGTACCTCTCAAAAAGGTGTCCAGCAAGGATGATTGTGATAAAACAAAAAAGCAAAGACTCATATAATACACGACCCTCCAAGCAAAACACATATCATGTGGTAAATAAAAATATAGCTCCAAGTAACGTTACTGATGGATTGAAGACGAAAGAGGGGATGCCTTCCCGGGGCATCCCCAAGCTTAGGCTTTTTAGTGTCCTTGAATTTGGCTTGGGATGACTTGGGCGTCCCCAAGCTTAGTCTCTTTCCACTCTTTATTCCATTGTCCATAAGAAAATCACCCAAAACTTGAAAACTTCACAACACAAAACTTAAACAGAAACTCGTGATATCATTAGCATATGAAAACAAACCACCAACTTTTAGGTACTGTAGTAAACTTGATTTCCATTTAGATTGATGTTATATTACTGTATTCTCACTTCTCCATGGCTCGTACCCCCGATACTAACCATAGTTTCATCAAAATAAGTAATCAACACAACAAAAACAGAAACTGTCAAAAACATAACAGTCTGTAGCAATCTGTATATTTCGTATACCTCTGATATCCCAAAAATTCTGAAACATTATGCCAATTAGGGAAATTTGCATATCAATCAGCATAAAAAATAATCAACTCAAAATCTCTTTCTGGATAGGAATTAAAAATAATTTCGTGAGCACAAAGTTTCTGTCTTTTTCAGCATGATTAAACAACTATCACCAAAACTAATCATAAAGGTTCTACTTGGCACAAACACTAATTTAAACATAAAAAACACAATAATAACAGAATCATGATGGTGTGGACTCAAGAAAATAGAAATTGAAAAGCAAAAATAAAATTATTCATTGGGTTGCCTCCCAACAAGTGTTATCGTTTAACGCCCTTAGCTAGGCATAAGGCGATAAAATCAAGTATCGTCATCTTTAGTGCTCAAACCATAAGTAGCTCTCAATCGTGGATTCATAAGGCAATATTATTTTCTTTCTAGGAAAGTGTTCCATGCCCTTCTTTAATGGAAATTGAAATTTAATATTCCATTCCTTCATATCGATAACAACACCAATAGTCCTAAGGAAAGGTCTACCAAGAATGATGGGACATGTCAGATTGCAATCAATATCAAGCACAATGAAATCTACGGGCACATAGTTCCTATTTGCAATAATAAGAACATCATTGATCCTTCCCATAGGTTTCTTAATAGTAGAATCCGCAAGATGCAAATTAAGAGAGCACAAATCAATCTCATTGAAACCTAGAACATCACATAAAGATTTTGGAATTGCGGAAACACTAGCACCCAAATCACACAAAGCATTGTATTCATAATTTTTAATCTTGATTTTGATAGTAGGTTCCCACTCATCATGAAGTATTCTAGGAATAGATATCTCCAACTCAAGTTTCTCTTCAAGAGATTTCATCATAGCATCAACGATACGATTGGTAAAAGCTTTATTTTGGCTATAAGAATGTGGAGAGTTTAGCATGGATTGCATCAAGGAAATACATTCAATCAAAGAGAAACTATCATAATTAAATTCCTTGAAATCCAAAGTAGTAATTTCAGCACTACTCAAAGTTTTGATATCTTCTACTCCACTTTCAGTATTTATAGCATCAAGATAAGTAGACTCCGAATCATTGGGGCGTTTCTCAACCAAAGTGGATTCACATCCAGCCCCATCGTCATTGGGATTGACATTAGAAAACAAGGATTCAATAGGAGTCACACCAAGCACTTTAAGATGTTCATGATTCTCATCACGAGAACATGCCTTTTTAAGCCATTCATGTCTAACACGAATTTGGGCGGTTCTTTCCTTACTCTCATTCATGGAAACATGCATAGCTTTCAAAGTTTCATCCATATTAATCTAGGGAGGAGCACATCTCAATTTCAAAGCATCAATATCAAGAGACATTCTATCAACACTCCTAGCCAAGTCATCGATTTTAAGCACTTTTTCTTCTATGGATGCATTGAAAATCTTTTGCGACTTGATAAACTCTTTAATATTACTCTCAAGATCAGAGGGTAATTTAGTATAATTTCCATCAGCATTGTTGTAGGAATTGCCAAAATTATTAGAGGGATTACTAGGAAAAGGCCTAGGATTAAAGTTACCTCTATAAGCATTGTTGTTACCAAAATTATTCCTACCAACAAAATTAACATCCAAACTTTCATTGCAATTCTCCATCAAGGAAGACAAAGGCATATCATTTGGATCTAGAAAAGCACCTTTACTAGCAAACAACTTCATTAACTCATCCATCTTAGCACTCAAAGAGTTAATTTCTTCTATAGCATGCACTTTTTTACTAGTAGGTGACCTTTCAGTGTGCCATTGAGAATAGTTTGTCATGATATTATCTAGGAGTTTTGTGGCTTCTCCTAGTGTGATTTCCATAAAAGTTCCACCACAGGCGAAATCCAAGATATTTCTAGAAGCAAAATTCAAACCAGCATAGAAGATTTGTATAATCATCCAAACACTCAGGCCATGAGCGGGACAATTTCTAATCATCAATTTCATTCTCTCCCAAGATTGTGCAACATGTTCATGATCTAGTTGCTTAAAATTCATGATATCATTACGGAGAGAGATAATCTTAGCTGATGGAAAATACTTGGAAATAAAGGCATCTTTACACTTGTTCCATGAATCAATACTATTTTTGGGTAAAGATGAAAACCAAGTTTTTGCTCGATCTCGTAATGAGAACGGAAATAGCTTCAATTTAATCATATCATTATCCACATCTTTCTTCTTTTGCATATCCCATAACTCAATAAAGGTATTAAGATGGGATGTGACATCTTCACTGGGAAGGCTGGAAAATTGCTCTTTCATAACAAGATTCAACAAGGCAGCATTAATTTCATATGATTCCGCAGTAGTGGCGGGAGAAATAGGAGTATTAGTAAAATCATTGTTATTAGTATTCGAGAAGTCACACAATTTGGTGTTTTCAAACATGGTGACTTAGCAAGCAGACAAGCACACAAGCAAACAGAAAGCAAGCGAAAGAAAAGGGCGAACGAAAAAGGAAAATATTTTTGTAAATTTTGTTTTTTAGAAGTGGGGAACAGGAAAACGAGAGGCAAAAGGCAAATAATGTAAATGCAAGAGATGAGTTTGCGATAGTTACTTGGTAGATATGCTTCACTTGAATACTCCCCGGCAACGGCGCCAGAAATTCTTCTTGCTACTTCTTGAGCTTGCTTTGGTTTATCCCTTGAAGAGGAAAGGGTAATGCAGCAAAGTAGAAATAAGTATTTCCCTTAGTTTGAGAACCAAGGTATCAATCCAGTAGGAGTATTTGTTGGGGAACGTCGCATGGGAAACAAAAATTTTCATACGCGCACGAAGACCTATCATGGTGATGTCCATCTACGAGAGGGGATGTGTGATCTATGTACCCTTGTAGACCGTACAACAGAAGCGTTAGTGAATGCGGTTGATGTAGTGGAACGTCCTCACGTCCCTCGATCCGCCCCGCGAACCGTCCCGCGATCAGTCCCACGATCTAGTGCCGAATGGACGGCACCTCCGCGTTCAGCACACGTACAGCTCGACGATGATCTCGGCCTTCTTGATCCAGCAAGAGAGACGGAGAGGTAGAAGAGTTCTCCGGCAGCGTGACGGCGCTCCGGAGGTTGGTGATGATCTTGTCTCAGCAGGGCTCCGCCCGAGCTCCGCCGAAACGCGATCTAGAGGAAAAACTGTGGAGGTATGTGGTCGGGCTGCCGTGGAAAAATCGTCTCAAATCAGCCCTAAAACCTCCGTATATATAGGGGGAAGAGGGGGAACCTTGCCTTGGGGTCCAAGGACCCCTAAGGGTTTCGGCCGAGCCAAGGGGGGAAGGTCTCCCCTTCCAAACTGAATCCAACTTGGTTTGGAAGGTGGAGTCCTTCTTCCCTTTCCCACCTCCTCCTTTTTTTTCTTTTCTCTTTGATTTTCTTCCTATGGCGCATAGGGCCTTCTTGGGTTGTCCCACCAGCCCACTAAGGGCTGGTGTGCCACCCCCAAGGACTATGGGCTTCTCCGGGGTGGGTTGCCCCCCCCGGTGAACTCCCGGAACCCATTCGTCATTCCCGGTACATTCCCGGTAACTCCAAAAACCTTCCGGTAATCAAATGAGGTCATCCTATATATCAATCTTCGTTTCCGGACCATTCCGGAAACACTCGAGACGTCCGTGATCTCATCCAGGACTCCGAACAACAATCGGTAACCAACCATATAACTCAAATACGCATAAAACAATATCGAACCTTAAGTGTGCAGACCCTGCGGGTTCGAGAACTATGTAGACATGACCCGAGAGACTCCTCGGTCAATATCCAGTAGCGGGACCTGGATGCCCATATTGGATCCTACATATTCTACGAAGATCTTATCGTTTGAACCTCAGTGCCAAGGATTCATATAATCCCGTATGTCATTCCCTTTGTCCTTCGGTATGTTACTTGCCCGAGATTCGATCGTCAGTATCCGCATACCTATTTCAATATCGTTTACCGGCAAGTCTCTTTACTCGTTCCGTAATACAAGATCCCGCAACTTACACTAAGTCACATTGCTTGCAAGGATTGTGTGTGATGTTGTATTACCGAGTGGGCCCCGAGATACCTCTCCGTCACACGAAGTGACAAATCCCAGTCTCGATCCATACTAACTCAACGAACACCTTCGGAGATACCTGTAGAGCATCTTTATAGTCACCCAGTTACATTGCGATGTTTGATACACACAAAGTATTCCTCCGGTGTTAGTGAGTTATATGATCTCATGGTCATAGGAACAAATACTTGACACGCAGAAAACAGTAGCAACAAAATGACACGATCAACATGCTATGTCTATTAGTTTGGGTCTAGTCCATCACGTGATTCTCCTAATGACGTGATCCAGTTATCAAGCAACAACACCTTGTTCATAATCAGAAGACAGTGACTATCTTTGATCAACTGGCTAGCCAACTAGAGGCTTGCTAGGGACAGTGTTTTGTCTATGCATCCACACATGTAAATGAGTCTTCATTCAATACAATTATAGCATGGATAATAAACGATTATCTTGATACAGGAATTATAATAATAACTATACTTATTATTGCCTCTAGGGCATAATTCCAACAGTCTCCCACTTGCACTAGAGTCAATAATCTAGCCCTCACATCATCATGCGAATTACATTGTAATAAATCTAACACCCATACAGTTCTGGTGTTGATCATGCTTTGCCCGTGGAAGAGGTTTAGTCAGGGGGTCTGCTACATTCAGATCCGTGTGCACTTTTCATATATTTACGTCCTCCCCTTCGACGTAGTCGCGGATGAGGTTGAAGCGTCGTTTGATGTGTCTGGACTTCTGGTGAAACCGTGGTTCCTTTGCTAAGGCAATGGCACCCGTGTTGTCACAGAACAAGGTTATTGGATTCAGTGCGCTTGGCACCACTCCAAGATCCGTCATGAATTGCTTCATCCAGACACCCTCCTTAGCCGCCTCCGAGGCAGCCATGTACTCCGCTTCACATGTAGAATCTGCTACGACGCTTTGCTTGGAACTGCACCAGCTTACCGCACCCCCATTAAGAATAAATATGTATCCGGTTTGCGACTTAGAGTCGTCCGGATCTGTGTCAAAGCTTGCATCGACGTAACCTTTTACGGCGAGCTCTTCGTCACCTCCATACACGAGAAACATCTCCTTAGTCCTTTTCAGATACTTCAGGATATTCTTGACCGCTATCCAGTGATCCACTCCTGGATTACTCTGGAACCTACCTGCCATACTTATGGCCAGGCTAACGTCTGGTCTAGTGCACAGCATTGCATACATGATAGAACCTATGGCTGAAGCATAGGGGACGGTGCGCATATGCTCTCTATCCTCATCCGTTGTTGGGCACTGAGTCTTACTCAATCTCGTACCTTGTAAAACTGGCAAGAATCCTTTCTTGGACTGTTCCATTTTGAACCTCTTCAAAACTTTATCAAGGTATGTGCTTTGTGAAAGTCCTATCAGGCGTTTTGATCTATCCCTGTAGATCTTAATGCCTAGAATGTAAGCAGCTTCTCCTAGGTCCTTCATAGAGAAACTTTTATTCAAGTAATCCTTTATGCTCTCCAAAACTCTACGTTGTTTCCAATCAGCAATATGCCATCCACATATAATATTAGAAACGCCACAGAGCTCCCACTCACTTTCTTGTAAATACAAGATTCTCCAACCACTTGTATAAACCCAAATGCTTTGATCACCTCATCAAAGCGTTTGTTCCAACTCCGAGATGCTTGCACCAGTCCATAAATGGATCGCTGGAGCTTGGACACCTTGTTAGCATTCTTAGGATCGACAAAACCTTCGGGTTGCATCATATACAATTCTTCCTTAAGGAAATTGTTAAGGAACGTCGTTTTGACATCCATCTGCCAGATTTCATAATCGAAAAATGCAGCTATTGCTAACATGATTCTGACGGACTTAAGCATCGCTACGGGTGAGAATGTCTCATCGTAGTCAACTCCTTGAACTTGTGAAAAACCCTTTGCCACAAGTCGAGCTTTTATAAACGGTCACATTGCCGTCAGCGTCCGTCTTCCTCTTAAAGATCCATTTGTTTTGAATAGCCTTGCGACCCTCAGGCAGTACTTCCAAAGTCCACACTTTGTTCTCATACATGGATCCTATCTCGGACTTCATGGCTTCTAGCCATTTGTTGGAATCTGGGCCCACCATTGCTTCTTCATAATTTGCAGGTTCATTGTTGTCCAACAACATGATTGATAAGACGGGATTACCGTACCACTCTGGAGCAGCACGTGGTCTCGTCGACCTGCGTGGTTCGACAGAAACTTGAACCGGAGTTTCATCATCATCATCATTAACTTCCTCCTCAACCAGCGTCGCAACAATAGAGGTTTCCCCTTGCCCTGCGCCACCATCCAGAGGGATGAGAGGTTCGACAACCTCGTCAAGTTCTATCTTCCTCCCACTCAATTCTCTCGAGAGAAACTCCTTCTCGAGAAAAGCTCTGTTTTTAGCAACAAACACTTTGCCCTCGGATTTGAGATAGAAGGTGTACCCAACTGTCTCTTTTGGGTAACCTATGAAGATGCACTTTTCCGCTTTGGGTTCCAGCTTTTCAGGCTGAAGCTTTTTGACATAAGCATCACATCCCCAAACTTTAAGAAACGACAACTTTGGCCTTTTGCCATACCACAGTTCGTATGGTGTCGTCTCAACGGATTTTGATGGTGCCCTATTTAAAGTGAATGCAGCTGTTTCTAATGCATAACCCCAAAATGATAACGACAAATCGGTAAGAGACATCATAGATCGCACCATCTCTAATAAAGTACGATTACGACGTTCGGACACACCATTACGATGTGGTGTTCCAGGCGGTGTCAACCGTGAAACAATTCCACATTGTCTTTAGTGAGCACCAAACTCGAAACTTAGATATTCACCCCCACGATCAGACCGTAGGAACTTGATCTTCTTGTTACGATGATTTTCAACTTCACTCTGAAATTGCTTGAACTTTTCAAATGTTTCAGACTTGTGCTTCATTAAGTAAACATAACCATATCTACTCAAATCGTCAGTGAAGGTGAGAAAATAACGATATCCGCCGCGTGCCTCTACGCTCATCGGACCACACACATCGGTATGTATGATTTCCAACAAGTCACTTGCACGCTCCATTGTTCCGGAGAACGGAGTTTTAGTCATCTTGCCCATGAGGCATGGTTCGCACGTGTCAAGTGAATCAAAGTCAAGTGACTCCAAAAGTCCATCGGCATGGAGTTTCTTCATGCGCTTTACACCAATATGACCTAAGCGGTAGTACCACAAAAATATGGCGCTATCATTGTTAACTCTAACCTTTTTGGTCTCAATGTTATGTATGTGTGTATCGCTATGAAGATTCAATATGAACAATCCTCTCACATTGGGTGCATGACCATAAAAGATGTTACTCATAGAAATAGAACAACCATTATTCTCTGACTTAAAAGAGTAACCGTCTCGCAATAAACAAGATCCAGATATAATGTTCATGCTCAACGCAGGCACTAAATAACAATGATTCAAGTTCATAACTAATCCTGATGGTAACTGAAGTGAAACTGTGCCGACGGCGATTGCATTAACCTTGGAACCATTTCCTACGCGCATCGTCACTTCATCTTTCGCCAGCCTTCGTCTATTCCGCAGTTCCTCTTTCGAGTTGCAAATATGAGCAACAGAACCGGTATCGAATACCCAGGCACTACTACGAGAGCCGGTTAAGTACACATCAATAACATGTACATCGAATATACCTGATTTTTCTTTGGCCGCCTTCTTATCAGCCAGATACTTGGGGCAATTGCGCTTCCACTGACCCATACCCTTGCAATAGTAACACTCTGTTTCAGGCTTAGGTCCAGCTTTGGGTTTCTTCATTGGATTGGCAACAGGCTTGCCTCTCTTCTTTGATTTACCCTTCTTGCCTTTGCCGTTTCTCTTGAAACTAGTGGTCCTATTCACCATCAACACTTGATGTTCTTTACGGAGTTTTGACTCTGCGACTTTCAGCATTGGAAACAACTCGCCGGGTGACTTGTTCATCCCTTGCATGTTGTAGTTCAACACAAAGCCTTTATAGCTTGGCGGCAGTGATTGAAGGATTCTGTCAGTGATAGCTTCTTGCGGGAGCTCAATCCCCAGCTCAGCTAGACGGTTTGAGTACCCAGACATTTTGAGCACATGTTCACTGACAGACGAGTTCTCCTCCATCTTGCAAGCATAGAATTTATCGGAGGTCTCATACCTCTCGATCCGGGCGTTCTTTTGAAAGATAAACTTCAACTCCTGGAACATCTCAAATGCTCCATGACGCTCAAAGCGACGTTGAAGTCCCGGTTCTAAGCCATACAAGACTGCACATTGAACTACTGAGTAGTCCTCCTTACGTGCTAACCATGCGTTCTTAACATCCTGATCAGCCGTAGCGGGTGGTTCATCTCCTAGCGCAGCATTAAGGACATAATCCTTCTTCCCAGCTTGTAAGATTAGCTTAAGATTACGAGCCCAGTCTACAAAGTTGCTTCCATCATCTTTCAACTTAGCTTTCTCTAGGAACGTATTAAAATTCAGGGTGACAGTCGCGTGAGCCATGATCTACAACACAAATATATTCAAAGTGGACTTAGACTATGTCCAAGATAATTAGAGTTTAACTTAATCAAATTATTCGCTAAACTCCCATTCAAAAAGTACATCTCTCTAGTCATTTGAGTGGTTCATGATCCACTTACACTAGCTCAAGTCCGATCATCACGTGAGTTGAGTATAGTTTCAGTGGTAAGCATCCCTATGCTAATCATATCATCTATATGATTCATGATCGACCTTTCGGTCTCATGTGTTCCGATGCCATGTCTGCACATGCTAGGCTCGTCAAGCTTAACCCGAGTGTTCCACGTGCGCAACTGTTTTGCACCCGTTGTATGTGAACGTTGAGTCTATCACACCCGATCATCACGTGGTGTCTCGAAACGATGAACTGTAGCAACGGTGCACAGTCGGGGAGAACACAATTTCATCTTGAAATTTTAGTGAGAGATCACCTCATAATGCTACCTTCGTTCTAAGCAAAATAAGGTGCATAAAAGGATTAACATCACATGCAATTCATAAGTGACATGATATGGCCATCATCACGTGCTCCTTGATCTCCATCACCAAAGCACCGGCACGATCTTCTTGTCACCGGCGCCACACCATGATCTCCATCAACGTGTTGCCATCGGGGTTGTCGTGCTACTCACGCTATTACTACTAAAGCTACATCCTAGCAAAATAGTAAACGCATCTGCAAGCACAAACATTAGTATAAAGACAACCCTATGGCTCCTGCCGGTTGCCGTACCATCGACGTGCAAGTCGATATTATCTATTACAACATGATCATCTCATACACCCAATATATCACATCACATCGTTGGCCATATCACATCACAAGCATACCCTGCAAAAACAAGTTAGACATCCTCTAATTTTGTTGTTGCATGTTTTACGTGGTGACCATGGGTATCTAGTAGGATCGCATCTTACTTACGCAAACACCACAACGGAGATATATGAGTTGCTATTTAACCTCATCCAAGGACCTCCTCGGTCAAATCCGATTCAACTAAAGTTGAAGAAACTGACACCCGCCAGTCATCTTTGAGCAACGGAGTTACTCGTAGCGATGAAACCAGTCTCTCGTAAACGTACGAGTAATGTCGGTCCGAGCTGCTTCGATCCAACAATACTGCGGAATCAAGAAAAGACTAAGGAGGGCAGCAAAACGCACATCACCGCCCACAAAAACTTTTGTGTTCTACTCGAGAAGACATCTACGCATGAACCTGGCTCTGATACCACTGTTGGGGAACGTCGCATGGGAAACAAAAAATTTCCTACGCGCACGAAGACCTATCATGGTGATGTCCATCTATGAGAGGGGATGTGTGATCTACGTACCCTTGTAGACCGTACAACATAAGTGTTAGTGAACGCGATTGATGTAGTGGAACGTCCTCACGTCCCTCGATCCGCCCCGCGAACCGTCCCGCGATCAGTCCCACGATCTAGTGTCGAACGGACGGCAGCTCCGCGTTCAGCACACGTACAGCTCGATGATGATCTCGGCCTTCTTGATCCAGCAAGAGAGACGGAGAGGTAGAAGAGTTCTCCGCCAGCGTGACGGCGCTCTGGAGGTTGGTGATGATCTTGTCTCGGCAGGGTTCCGCCCGAGCTCCGCAGAAACGCGATCTAGAGGTAAAACCGTGGAGGTATGTGGTCGGGCTGCCGTGGCAAAATCGTCTCAAATCAGCCCTAAAACCTCCGTATATATAGGGGGAAGAGGTGGATCCTTGCCTTGGGGTCCAAGGACCCCTAAGGGTTTCGGCCGACCCAAGGGGGGAAGGTCTCCCCTTCCAAACCGAATCCAACTTGGTTTGGAAGGTGGAGTCCTTCCCTTTCCCACCTCCTCCTTTTTTTTCTCTTTGATTTTCTTCCTATGGCGCATAGGGCCTTCTTGGGCTGTCCCACCAGCCCACTAAGGGCTGGTGTGCCACCCCCAAGGCCTATGGGCTTCTCCGGGGTGGGTTGCCCCCCCGGTGAACTCCCGGAACCCATTCGTCATTCCCGGTACATTCCCTGTAACTCCGAAAACCTTCCGGTAATCAAATGAGGTCATCCTATATATCAATCTTCGTTTCCGGACCATTTCGGAAACCCTCGTGACGTCCATGATCTCATATGGGACTCCGAACAACATTCGTTAACCAACCATATAACTCAAATACGCATAAAACAACGTCGAACCTTAAGTGTGTAGACCCTGCGGGTTCGAGAACTATGTAGACATCACCCGAGAGACTCCTCGGTCAATATCCAATAGCGGGACCTGGATGCCTATATTGGATCTTACATATTCTACGAAGATCTTATCGTTTGAACCTCAGTGCCAAGGATTCATATAATCCCGTATGTCATTCCCTTTGTCCTTCGGTATGTTACTTGCCCGAGATTCGATCGTCAGTATCCGCATAACTATTACAATCTCGTTTACCGGCAAGTCTCTTTACTCGTTCCGTAATACAAGATCCCGCAACTTACACTAAGTCACATTGCTTGCAAGGCTTGTGTGTGATGTTGTATTACCGAGTGGGCCCCGAGATACCTCTCCGTCACACGGAGTGACAAATCCCAATCTCGATCCATACTAACTCAACGAACACCTTCGGAGATACCTGTAGAGCATCTTTATAGTCACCCAGTTACGTTGCGACGTTTGATACACACAAAGTATTCCTCCGGTGTTAGTGAGTTATATGATCTCATGGTCACAGGAACAAATACTTGACACGCAGAAAACAGTAGCAACAAAATGACACGATCAACATGCTACGTCTATTAGTTTGGGTCTAGTCCATCACATGTGACGTGATCCAGTTATCAAGCAACAACACCTTGTTCATAATCAGAAGACACTGACTATCTTTGATCAACTGGCTAGCCAACTAGAGGCTTGCTAGGGACAGTGTTTTGTCTATGCATCCACACATGTAAATGGGTCTTCATTCAATACAATTATAGCATGGATAATAAACGATTATCTTGATACATGAATTATAATAATAACTATACTTATTATTGCCTCTAGGGCATAATTCCAACAGTATCAAGATGAGGCTCCAATGAACCTGTGTAAAAACAAACAAACTTGCACCCAACACGATAAAGGGGTTGTCAATCCCTTCACAATTATTTGCAAGGTGAGATCTAAAGGTGAAAAGTGCAACAAAGTATTTTTGGTATTTTTGTAGATCAGAATATATGATGTGTAAAATATACCCGGGGGCATAGTGTTCACTAGAGGCTTCTCTCATGATAGCAAGTATTACGGTGGGTGAATGAATTACTGTCGAGCAATTGATAGAATCGCGCTAAGTCATGACGATATCTAAGGCAATGATCATACATATAGGCATCACGTCCGAGACAAGTAGACCGATACTGTCTGCATATACTACTATTACTCCACACATCAACCGCTATCCAACATGCATCTAGTATATTGAGTTCATAACAAACAGAGTAATGCCTTAAGCAAGATGACATGATGTAGAGGGATAAATTCATGCAATATGATATAAACCCCATCTTTTTACCCTTGATGGCAACAACACGATTGGTGCCTCGCTACCCCTTCTCTCACTAGGTGAGGACACCACACGGTATGAACCCAAAACCAAGCACTTATCCCATTGCAAAAATTATAAATCAAGTTGGCCAAACGAAACCCATAACTCGAAGAGAATTACAAGGATACGAAATCATGCATATAAGATATCAGAGGAGACTCAAATAATATTTATAGATAATTTGATCATAAATCCACAATTCATCGGATCTCGACAAACACACCGCAAAAGAAATTTACATCGGATAGATCTCCATGAAGATCATGGAGAACTTTGTATTGAAGATCCAAGAGAGAGAAGAAGCCATCTAGCTACTAGCTATGGACCCGAAGGTTTGTGGTGAACTACTCAGGCATCATCGGAGAGGCAATGGTGTTGATGAAGAAGCCTTCCGTGTCCGAATCCCCCTCCGACAGGGCAGCAGAACGGTCCCCAGATGGGATCTTGCGGAGGCAGAAGCTTGCGGCGGCGGAAAAGTATTTTCGTGGCTCTCTCTGTTGGTTTCTGGATTTTTGGGAATTTATAGGCGAAAGAGGTAGGGCAAAGGAGGCACGTGGGGCCCACGAGCCTGCTAGGTGCGGCCCCCCTAGGGCGTGCCTAGGGGGCTCATGACCTCCCAGGAGGCCTCTTGCCTTGGTTCTCAAGTCTCGTGCGTATCTTCTGTTATGGAAAAAATCATCCCGCAGATTTTATTCCGTTTGGACCCCGTTTAATATTCTTTTCTGAAAAAGGTCAAAAACACGAAAAAAAAAACAGAAACTGGCACGAGGCACTGAGTTAATAGGTTAGTCCCAAAAATTATAGAAAATAGCATAATCATGCATATAAAACATCCCAAGATGATAACATAATAGCATGAAACCATCAAAAATTATAGATACGTTGGAGACGTATCAACCCCCTTTATATAGTGGGGGAAGAAATCAGACCGTTACCCCCACTTACAGCCCGAGCACAACGGTACTACCGCTAGCCCCTGGCGGTACTACCACTAGCCCTGTCGGTACTACCTCTAGAGAAAGTCTTCGCAAACAGTCCGACGAAGAACAGCCGCTCAGAGAGAGGTACTACCGTCCCGAAGCGGTACTACCGTCCACCCGGAGCGGTACTACCGCTCCTAGAGCGGTACTATCGCTAGAGAGCGGCAGTAAGAAATTACTACCGCTTCGGGGGCGGTACTGCCGCTGGCACCAGGAGCGGTACTACCGCTGGATAGTGAATCTGCTCTAACTTTCGCATACGGACTCTGATTTCAACGAAACAAAGTTTGTTGGAAAGCTAACGACATGGGCTAACACAATATTGATAGCAATATCAATAAGAAGCAAGAGAGAAAATGCCCATAATAAAATGGTGAGAACCCTTCTACGAATAAGACCGGTAAAAACTCCCAACATCGAAAACATCATAGAAGATGCATATGGACTCTGTTTTTGATGAACTTGAGCTTGTCATGAAGATGACCATAAGCTCTAAAACTAACAAAGAGAAACACCAAACAAGAACCAAGAAGTATGATGCAAGGATGCAAATGGTTTGAGCTCTCGACGAACGATACGATCAAGCTACTCACTTGAGAGCCCCCCTTGACAGTACAACAATCTATACTAAAACAGAAAAATTATCAAGGGAAAACCTATACCTTGCACCTCGTCCTCTTGATCTAGATCTTGGCTTCCTCAAGATGGACCACCTTTCTTGATTGCGTTGGCTTGATGAAGACTAGTTGATTGCTCCCTGCTACCTCTTGAGCTTGCGTTGTTTTTTCCCTTGAAGAGGAAAGGGTGATGTAGCACAGTAGCAGTAAGTATTTCCCTCAGTTTGAGAACCAAGGTATCAATCCAGTAGGAGTATCAAGACAAGTCACCAATGTACCTGCGCAAAAACAAACAAACTTGCACCCAACGCTATAAAGGGGTTGTCAATCCCTTCACGATTAATTGCAAGGTGAGATATGAAGGTGGAAAGTACAACAAAGTAAAAGTGTAGAGCTGAAATATGGTGTGAAGTAGACCCGGGGGCCATAGTGTTCACTAGAGGCTTCTCTCATGATAGCAAGTATTACGATGGGTGAACGAATTACTGTCGAGCAATTGATAGAATCGCGTAAAGTCAAGATGATATCTAAGGCAATGATCATACATATAGGCATCACGTCCGAAACAAGTAGACCAATACTGTCTGCATCTACTACTATTACTCCACACATCGACAGCTATCCAACATGCATCTAGTGTATTAAGTTCATGACAAACGGAGTAACGCCTTAAGCAAGATGACATGATGTAGAGGGATAAATTCATGCAATAGATATAAACCCCATCTTTTTACCCTTGATGGCAACAACACGATACGTGCCTCGCTACCCCTTCTGTCACTAGGTGAGGACACCGCACGGTATGAACCCAAAACCAAGCACTTATCCCATTGCAAGAATTATAGATCAAGTTGGCCAAACGAAACCCACAACTCAAAGAGAATTACAAGGATACGAAATCATGCATATAGGAGAGCATAGAAGACTCAAATAATATTCATAGATAATCTGATCGTAAATCCACAATTCATCGGATCTCGACAAACACACCGCAAAAGAAGATTACATCGGATAGATCTCCATGAAGATCATGGAGAACTTTGTATTGAAGATCCAAGTGAGAGAAGAAGCCATCTAGCTACTAGCTATGGACCCGAAGGTCTGTGGTGAACTACTCACGCATCATCAGAGAGGCAATGGTGTTGATGGAGAAGCCCTCCGTGTCCGAATCCCCCCTCCGGCAGGGCACCAGAACGGTCCCCACATGGGATCTTGCAGAGACAGATGCTTGCGGCGGCGGAAAAGTATTTTTGTGGCTCTCTCTGGCAGTTTTGGATTTTTAGAGAATTTATAGGCGGAAGAAGTAGGGCAAAGGAGCCACAGGGGGGCCCACAAGCCTGCTAGGCACGCCCCCCAGGCCACGGCTAGGGGGCTTGTGACCTCCCCCGGGGTCCTTTGCCTTGGTTCTCAAGTCCCGTGCGTATCTTCTATTATGAAAAAAATCATGCCGCATGTTTTATTCCGTTTGGACTCCATTGAATATTCTCCTGTGAAAAAGGTCAAAAACACGGAAAACACAGAAACTGGCACTTGGCACTAAGTTAATAGGTTAGTCCCCAAAAAGATATAAAATAGCATATTCATGCATACAAAACATCCAAAGTTGACAAGATAATAGCATGGAACCATAAAAAATTATAGATACGTTGGAGACGTATCACTCCCCCATACTCACTATGGGTGAGCGACTCTTCACCATATCTTCACAAGTCCATTGCCACCACAATGGACAGCAAGCTTCAAGCATGATATCTTCGTGCTAATCCACTTGAACTTGCACACCGCAATCTTGATGACGATCACCACTTGACGTCATCCTTCATGGGTTGTATGAGATCTTCCTCTAGACGCAAGCCCATGGAGACACACCTAACCCCACATAGAACTCTCACGAAGACCATGGGTTAGTACACAAACACGTAATGGACAATGCTTACCATACCATGGGATCACTTGATCCCTCTCGGTACATCTTGTACGCTTTGTATGAGATCTTCTTCTAGACGCAAGCCCATGGAGACACACCTAACCCCACATAGAACTCTCACAAAGACCATCGGTTAGTACACAAACACGTAATGGACAATTCTTACCATACCATGGGATCACTTGATCCCTCTCGGTACATCTTGTACGCTTTGTGTGTTGATCATCTTGATTTACTCTTTGTGTGAGATCTTGATCAACCTTGTGTCTCTATGACCATTCTTTGGATAATACCTTGAATACCATCTTGGTCATACTATAAACTCCTTGAACATAACATATGGACTTCAAGAAGTGCCTATGGACAAATCCTATAAATATAACTTAAGGCAACCATTAGTCCTCAGAAATTGTCATCAATTACCAAAACCACATATGGAGATATATGCTCTAACAATATGAGACTAGGGGATGTGCTTGTTGCCACCGGGAGAAAACAACGGTGCTTGTGACCACGGTTGTACGGATTGTTTACCTTACGCATAGTTCATTAATGCAGTTGTCCGTTGCTTTGAGTTTACACTTTGGGTGGAGCTCGCAACTTAATACCGGAGAGATGTTCTGGATATATATCTCAAGGTGGATGATTAGTAAGTAGATGATGATGAATAAACGGTCTACTTGTCTTGACGTACTGCCCATTACTATTGAACCTCATACTATCAAGGAACATAATTAGCATTGCGGTGCGATCATAATTCTGTCAATTGCCCAACTGTGATTAGTTTACCCTAGCATAGTTGTTTATCGTCTTTTTTGAGAGAGACATCACTAGTGAACATCATGTGACTCCGGTCCATATCACCATCATTGTTTACACCTCCACCATTTACCGATTTCATTTGCTTTTCCGTTGCAATCACTATTACCTTTCCGCATGTGTTTTGATCCTTTGCAAACTACAAGGCCGGAGAGATTGACAACCTCTTTGTATTCGTTGGGAGCAAAGTTATTTGTTGTGTGTGCAGGTCCACGTATTCTGCTGACCAGGACAGGAGACGCCTACTTGTTGAGCCTAGGAGTCCTCCTGGTTCGATAAACCTTACAGTCTCTGTGTGAGGGAAATTTGCTGCTGACTACATCTCCACCTTCCACTTGGAGTATCCAACGAGGGGCGAGAAGTATATACATCAACTCGTCATCAGCTGGGCGCAGCCCGTCACCACAGCCCACTTCGGTCGAAGGGTAGGAGGCCTCCTCCTAGGGCACCGCTAGCCCAAACTTGGGTGGCATGGCACCCAAGAGGAGGGGCCACCAACCCTAGCCATCGCCCCCTTGGACGTCGGCCCCTAGGGGAAACTCTAGGGCACCCTCCCCTCTCCCTTCCCCTTTATATAGAGAGGTAGAGAGAGGGCAGCCAAACAACAACTTGCCGCGGTGCTGCACCTCCTCTCCCTCGCAGTTTCTCTCCTCCAAATAACCCACGGCGAAAGCTTGCTGAGCTGTCACCACCAACACCTCACCACGCCGTCGTGCTGTCGGAGGACTCGGACTGCTACTTCACCATCGCTCCTTGGATCGAGGAGGTGAAGGCGTCACCAAGTTGTACGTGTGTTGAACGCGGAGGTGTCATCCGTTCGGCACTTGATCGGAAGATCGCGGGTCGATTCGTGATTGGATCGCGAAGACGTACCACTACATCAACCGCGTTCTTGAACGCTTCTGCTTAGAGGTCTACAAGGGTATGTAGATTCAATCTTTCCTCTCGTAAATGGTCATCACGATGGATAGATCTTGTTTATGCGCAGGAAATTTTTTGTTACCCATGCAACATTCCCCAACAGTGGCATCATGAGCCACGTTTATGAGTAGATGACATCTCGAGTAGAACACAAATGAGTTTGTGGCTGTTGATATTCAGATTGCTTCCCTCCTTAGTCTTTTCTTGATTCAGCGATATTGTTTGATGAAGCGGCCCGGACCAACCTTACTCATCCATGTACGAGAGACCTGTTCCATCGTTTGACATGCAACTTGTTGCATAAAGATGGCTGGCGGATGTCTGTCTCTTCTACTTTAGTTGAATCGGATTCGATAGAGGCGGTCCTTGTAGAAGGTTAAATAGCAACTTGCATATCACCGTTGTAGTTTTTTGCGTAGGTAAAAAGCGTTCTTGCTAGATACCCATAGCAGCCACGTAAAACATGCAACAACAAATTAAAGACCGTCTAACTTGTTTTTGTAGGGTATGTATGTGATATGATATGGTCAAAGACATGATGATATATATTTGATGTATGAGACGATCATGTTGTAATAGTTAATATCGACTAGCGTGTCGATGCTACGGCAACCGACAGGGGCCATAGGGTTGTCTTTCATTATTGTATGATTCGTGTCACTCATTAAGGGCTATGTAATGCTTACTTTATCGGCTATGTAATGCTTACTTTATCGCTAAATGCTGTAATAGTTAATATCATCTTGCATTTCTTACCATGGATTAAAAATTGACTATTTATGCTTTCATTATATTTCTGTTAATATCTTTCATTATTTTTCATTTCTATTTTCATCTTATTTATGTTTTACTTTTTATTACATGATTTTTGTTTATTATTTTTGTGCCTTGTTTTGTTTTGCTTATTCTAGTGACATCAGTATTCAATGTCGGGTCACAATTGCAAGTTTTTAAATGTGGTCAAAATTACAAGTTTTCAAGACGGGTCGCATTTGTAAGTTTTCATGTAGGGTCGCAAGTTTCAAATGTGGTTGTAACTGCAAGTATTCACAGTCGGATCGCAACCGCAAGTTTTCAATGTCCGATCACAACTGCATGTATTTAAAATGGGGTCGCAACTTCAAGCTTTTAAAGTTAGGTCGCAACTACAAGTATTCAAAGTCGGGTCGTAACTGCAAGTTTTCAATGTCTGGTCGTAAATGCATGTATTCTAAGTCAGGTCGCAAATATAAGTTTTCAAAGTCGGGTCTCAACTACAAGTATTCATAGTCTGGTCGCGAATGCAAGTTTTCAATGTCCGATCAAAGCTGCATGTATTCAAACTTGGATCGCAACTGCAAGTAATCAAACTCGGATCACAACAGCTAGTTTTTAATGATTGGTCGCAAGTGCATGTATTTAAAGTCGGATCGTAACTATAAGTATTCAAAGCCAGGTTGCAACAACAACTATTCAAAATCGTGTCGCAACTTCAAGTTTTTCTGCTGGGTCGCAATAAAAAGTTTCCCAAGTTTTGAGTTGCAACTGTAATTTTTGAAGTGTTATTTGAACCTTTCATTTTACTGTCCTTTTATCTATAATAATTTAGTGTAGAAGGTTTTAGTCACAAAATATTAAAATATGCAAAAAAGAAAAACACACAAGACTATGAGACTGTTTGGTTCCCAGCCTAAGGTTACCACGCCTAACCTTAGTCATGACACAATACTTTAGCATGTGTTTGGTTCATTATCACACTTGTGACTTGCCACACTTTTATAGGTATATGGTCCACATGTCATAGACTTAATTTTTTTACCAAATTTTACCATACTTGTGGTGTTCATTTTGTTAGCCACATTTTTTATAACAGCCACACTTTGCCTAAGATTAGTTGTGGCAAAGTTAGTCATGAACCAAACAGAGCCTATTACCCACGTTTAACCTGTACGTATGTCAGCTGAGTGAGACCAAATTAAGTCTCAGTCAACTGAGGTCCACACGCTCCCTTTTAAGATCAGACGGTTCCTATGGTGATTTTGATCTGTCTTTCTTGTGTTTGTATAGGAGACAGATGCAAAGTGAAACAACACACTAGGATAAGTTACAAATTTTCGCTGCTATAACACAACCCGCATTTCTATTTACATTCATCTTTGCTGATTCGCAACAACGGGAGGGGAGTTGACATTTTGAAGCTCCGACCATCGATTTCTACGCGCTACTGGTAATGCTGGGCGTAGTGCTCATGCTGTCCCAAGGAGCGTGCACGGTGTTCGGGGAGCGGGGCACGACCACAACATCGTATTTCTTCTCCCTCGCACCGCCCTCCTGTATTCCCCTGAGACCGTCGAGCACCTCCCTGATCGGCGGCCGCATCTCACTGTTCTGCTGCAGGCACCGGAACGCCAGCTCCGCCACCATCGTCATCGCCTTCGTCGTGGCCTCGTCGAAGCCATACCCGAGCTCGGCGTCCACCAGCTGCTCCAGCTCCGACCGCTGGATCCTGCCGACGGCCATGGCGGCCAGGTTGATCTCGTCGCGGTCCCGGGTGACGTCTACGGCGGGCTTGGACGAGATGAGCTCCGCGAGCACCACGCCGAAGCTGTACACGTCGCTCCGGTCGGTGAGTTGGTAGCATTGGTGGTACTCCGGGTCCACGTACCCCGGGGTGCCCTGCGGCGCCGTGGACACGTGCGTGGCGCCGTCCAGCGGGAAGAGCCGGGAGAGGCCGAAGTCGGCGACCTTGACGTGGAAGTCGGCGTCGAGGAGGATGTTGGTGGTCTTCACGTCCCGGTGCACCACGGACGGCTCGATGGCGTGAAGGTAGGCGAGCGCCGCGGCGGCTTCGACGGCGACGTTGAGGCGGAGCGGCCACGGCAGCGCCCGCTCACCCGCGCGGTGACCGTGCAGGTGGTCGGCGACGGTGCCGTTGGGCACGTACTCGTACACCAGCAGCAGCTCCCGGCTGCGGCTGGACGTGCAGCCGTAGAAGGTGACGAGGTTCGGGTGGCGCAGCCGCGACAGGATGGCCGCCTCGTTCACGAACTGCTCCACGTGCCGGCAGCCGTTGTTGTACAGCCGCTTGACGGCCACCACGCGGCCGTCCCGGAGTTGGCCCTTGTACACGGTGCCGAAGCCGCCGTCGCCGAGCTCGCGGGTGTCGCAGAAGCCGCCGGTGGCCTCCTCCAGCTCCTCGTAGGCGAAGTGGTGCGTCTGCAGGTTGTGGACGCTGTCGGACTCCAGGTCGCTGCCGCCTCTGGAGCGGGGCGTCCCGCCGGAGTTGCTGTACTTGAGGAGCCTGGACGACGAGGTCATCTTGTACTGCCTCCTCTTGCGGATGTACAGGAACGACACCACGACGAGAAGCAGGAACAGGACCAGAGCTGCTGCGGAGGATCCTGGAGTTGCAATTGCAAATGACGATTAAATTGGTGAGGAAAGAACATTCAGCTTGGTGCTTGAATTTGCGAGTTTGTAAGAGAAGGGGTCGAAATGCTTGAATTGATTCGTGTGCACGATGGGTTTCGGTACTTACCTATTGCTGTTATTGTTTTCTTGCTCACTTTCTTTGGTCCTGCAAGGTCAAGAATCAATGTCAAAATTCGTTCTATGACAAAATTGAAGTTTAAAAAAGTGGTAGGCATTAATTATGTGTTTGATCACCATGGGCTTTTTTAGGTGAAAACGCAATTAGGCGTCAGTTTTTCCTCTGAGAAATTATTCGTTACTATTGTAGCATGAAGAAATAAGCTAGATGTGTTGGCCTAACTCATTAAACGACATGTTCATTTTTTAATGGGAATCGCTTCCCACCCGCGCGCCCGCCGAACCGACGCGTCGGTCGCACCCTCGCGCGCGCGGGCCCTTGCAGCATTTTTCCTACCCGCGCGCTTCTCTGGTCAATGGATGCAACATTTTTCGTCTAAATATGTTGCAACTAGCGTCATTTTTGCTGCAAGCGTTTTTTACTATTTTTGTCCCAGTAAAAAAACTTCATATACGTTTGGTTGCAACTCTAGTTTGTCGGATTTTTCGTTACAATCGATGTTTTTTATTTTTGCTACAACCGTGTTAATTTTTGCTACAACCGGCATCATGTTTTGTTACAACCGTTCACTAAAAAAGTTGTATACACGTTACGTAAATATTTGTTACAACCGGCGTTTGACTTTTGCTACCACGTACCATCAGCTTCGTTTTTTTCTACGATCACGTAGATATTTTTTGCTATAATTTTTGTTTTTTGTTGCAACCGTTGAAAAAATTGTTGCATCACATCGAAATTTTGCTGCATAGAGAAAAAAATATTGCATGCGGATCCAACGGTGCGGACGACGCGGGGTTGATGGATCCCGCGGCTCGCGCGTGGCTGGCTGAAAGTTTGGGCCGGCGCGCCGGCGCAGATTAGTCCCTTTTTTAATTCTCCTACTAAAATTTGTGTATGTGTACAGTCGATAAAATATCTAGGTATCCTCCTTACGCCTCCTCTGCCCCTGTCCTCTCGCCCTTGTTGTATGATATCGCCTCTTCCTCTCTCCCTTGCTACATTGATGTGGAACTAGCTACTCAAGCTTCATTTCTCGTCGAAGAAGCTTGATCCCCAATTTACCATCATAGTAGTTGAATCCTCGTCGACAAGGATGGATCCTTGCTAAAGTGATCAAATCCTTGCATCGGAGATTGATTTCTCGCCTGATAAACACGACACCTCGTCCAAGGAGCTCCCCAGCCGCTTTTTGAGCGCATAGGGCAAAAGTCACGCGTTAAGCGTGCCTAGACTAGGCTCGCCTTTTTCAACTACTTCCTCCGTGCAGGTGTATTGGGCGTTTAAGAGCAAGTACAATAGTATAGCCAGCTGCTGGCTATAAGCCATTGACATATCATCTATAGCCCGTCTTATAGCCAACATGTACAATAGTTCATTGCAAAAGTGTACTACTTCTTTATTATATGGTCCACCTTTCATACTCATAAAATGCTTATGAGCACGTGCTAGAACTGACTCTTAGCTAAATGCCCGCTTACCTTCTTTCTCTTCTTCTCTTTCTTTTAACTAAATAAAAATATATTAATTTATTCCTTATATCCGGCTGACTCAGCTCTATTGTACTTGCTCTAACGAGAAGATCTACCATTTAGGCAAAAGAGGATTGGACGACCATGCAAGACTTTTCCTAAAAACGAAACAGAGTTAGGGAATAAATCCCGTCATTAATGCATGGCCGTTTCAGCTGCAC
Organism: Hordeum vulgare subsp. vulgare; assembly: GCF_904849725.1. Lineage (NCBI taxonomy): Eukaryota > Viridiplantae > Streptophyta > Magnoliopsida > Poales > Poaceae > Hordeum > Hordeum vulgare. The sequence goes on along the minus strand of NC_058518.1, from coordinate 493,225,291 downwards.
TTTCTTTTCTAAACAGCGTTCGTCTTCTCTGCATGCATTGGGTCTTGCCAGCGAACGATTTTCTTGGTGAGGCAAACGAGGAAAAGAGAGGTGGCCGTATCAACCGAATGATGGAAACGAGGGAGAGTTTAATTGTATCGTGTCTAATACTTTTGAATTTCCTGGATTTCCTTATGCGCCCAACACACTTGTACGGAGGAAGTATATGGATATGGACAAAAGGAAAGCAAGGAAGATGGAACCGACAAGTTCTAACTCTAGTCAGACATGGCTTAGATTTAAACAACGTGTGCATACAATGAAACTAAATTTTGACGAAACATATGGAGAAATGGAACAGAGAACATGCTAAATGTGGGGCATTTCAGGGAATGGTCTAGTTCATAGTACTACCTGGTTTATGCCTATGTCATAGTTCGTCCTGATCTCCTATGGTCAAAGAGTCATAGTACATGCTTGTGGATGAAGTGTCAAACTTTCAAAGTCCAAGAAGAGAAGTCTTCCATGACCAGTAAATATACTAGTCAGGAATTAGGAGATCCATTGCAAGGTTGCTTAGACTCTTGCAAGTAGTCGTAACTCAATTCTCGATGTCATCTAGAACCATGTCCATGAATTTGCATGACCAGAAGAATTTGGACGAATCAAACATAGTTGGCCAAACAGTTACACCTCAGAAAAAAATACTGGATACCTGAACTTGAAGGACACGATCCGATAACCTGACCACCAGGGCAGAAACACGTGTGATCGCCCGGCGCTCTGCTATCATGCCCGCAGCGCCCGCCGGAGGCCTGGCAGCCCCCGCACCACCCGTCGCCGGCCTTCCACCGCACCGTGAACCCGGCCCGGACGGCGCCGCCGAGGGTGGCGTTCCCGGTGGCCAACGCGTCCGCCATGGCCGAGTCATACGGGACGACCAAAATCGAGCTGCACTCAACCCCCAGGCCCAGGCCGAGCACGTCCTCCGGCGCCGACGTGCCGTTGTCCAGCATGAAATACGACCGCCCGCCGGCGACACAGGCGAAGGCGTCGTGCACCGGCGGCAACGACGATCTGGTGTCGCCGGTGCAGTTCACGTAGGCGGTCAGGAACCGGTCCCGGTCGGTGTACGCGAACGCGGCGGCGTCGATGGTGGTGTTGCGGTACGCGTGCGGGCACGCCGGCTCGTGTGCCAGGCTCTGGTCGATCACCGCGAGCGCCTGGTTGCCGTAGTCGACGCCGGTGACCTGGAAGGACGCGCCGGTGCTCAGGTCGATCGTCAGCGTGTTGTTCACGCAGAAGAGGCGGTGGCCCGGGGAGGAGCAGTAGTCCGGCCGGGCCACGCCGTCGACGGCGAACGGGTAGTTCAGATCGAACTCGACTTGCCCGCACTGGTATGGCGCCGGGGTGCAGTTGGTGTACCGGAAGTAGGCACCGGGGTCGGGCGGTGGCTGCGTCGCGGCTCGTGCCGCCGTCGAGAGGGCCAGCATGGCGACGAGGAGCGGCACGGAATGCAGGCGACGCATTTGGTCGACTGGTTCCCGCGCTAGGCTCAAAATGGCAAAGGGGCTAGCAATGCGTGTGCACAAACGAAATGTATGTGTGTGCGAGCAGAGTTTGTAGTGTCCTGGTGCTTGAGATGGTCATGCATTCCTCTGCAACGGTCATGGTCCATGGTGTCAGGTCAAGGGAGGACGGCCGAGTACAGTGACTGGTAGTGTTCTGGAAACAGGGACGTGGTGGCAGGTGTCGGGGGTCAGCTGGACGGGGGGTATTTTACTTCCGGGCCCGGTTCGTGTTCGTCCCGCCTTGACGGCTCGACCAGAGGAAATTCATGTAGAAGCCGAGGTTCAAGTCAAAAGTTTCGGGCGCATCTCGTGGAGGCAGCGGCGGACTGGTTCTCTGGGCGTTTTGGTCCCGTGGCACGCGACAAGACTGGGTCTAGACGTGGAAAGGAATTGGTGACGGCCATCGTTCACGTTAGGTACGTCGTGCATCGCCCGCCGACGATGACCGGCTGTCTGCTGCGCTGTGTTCTATACCAGATACAGATAGTACCGAAATGCTAAGTGGAAGCACGTGAAAGAAAGGCTTGAGAAATGTTTAGCTGGTTGGAAGGCTAAACATGTATCATATGGAGACGGTTGATTCTTATCAACTCCGTCCTTAGCAACATATTTCTATACAGTAGGGCGTTTTAGAGCTCGGGCTTCATGACACCTTTTATTTTTATTTTTGAAATTCAAAATCAAGAATTTTCTATACAGTAGGGCGTTTTGGAGCTCCGTCTCCATGGCACCTTTTATTTTTTTAAATTCAAAATTAAAAATTTCGTTTTTAAAAAAACTGAAAAATATGCAAGTACACAATGACGAAATATATATGTGTGCAAAAATTCAGGATAAAATATTTTAAGATGTGATCTGTGCAAAACAAAAAACAAATTCATGAACTTTTGGGATTAGTACTATCATGTGTTTAAAAGCCACAAATTTGTTTTTTTTCCCACAGACCTCGTTTCAACTTATTTTATTTTAAAAATTTGCACAAATGTGTGTTATGCCTTCATGTATATCCAGATTTTTTCCAGATTTTTTTGAAATGTAAAAATATGAATTTTGATGAATTTTAGGGTTTTCAAAAACAGGGTGTGCATTTTCGGTTATTATTTCACTTTTGACTTATCGAAAAAGATTCTTAAACGTTGCTATATCCATATTTTTCTAACAGTATAATAATGATTCCAATAAATATCGGCTGGCTTAATGGAGTATTATTTGCCGACCTAAAAGTGAAGGGGCCTTGGTATTCAGGATCTTGGGATTAAAAACATCGCTCTTCTGAGTAAATGGGTATACAAACCACTTATTCAAAATGAAGTGTGGCGGAAAAATATTCATAACAAGTACGAGTGGTCCGAAGCCATTTCTCAAATTGTTTGAAAACCCAGTGGTTCACATTTTTTGACCGGCGTTATGGAGCTCAATATTTATTTTTCCAATTAAGTAGTTCATCGGTTAGGGATGTTTCTCAGATTCGATTCTAAAAAGACATCTGGCTGGGGTCACTCCACTTATGGCGCAATACCCTAGTTTGTATAGGATTGTGAGAGATAAATTCGTCACGATCAAACAAGTTTTGGGACAAGAAGATCCTGATATTGTTTTTGAAGGGACCTTTTTAGGGCTCGCCTAGTAGCATGGAATGAATTACTCATTCGTGCGGAGGCCATTTAGTTGTCAAGCGAATCGAACAAGTTTTGATGAAATTTGCATCAGAACGGTAGCTTTTTAGTGAAATCATTATATGATGCATTGTTCATAATGATGTTCTCGTCGATAACAAGAAATTATGAAAGCTCAAAATTCCTTTAGGAGTGAAAATATTTATTTGATTTCTAAACAGATGGTCATCTTAATTGGAGATAATTGGCATGCCGTAACTGGCAAGGCAACACGACATGTGCCTTTTGCCAACAAGATGAATCCACTAAACACTTATTTTTTGAGTTAATTTTACCCGCGTCCATAGTTTAAGTAGTTTTAAATTTATATCCGCTACATAGTGCATGTAACATGTTTCGCAATTAGTTGCGGAGTATTGATAAACAATTTTTTATATATTTAATCGTGGGGACGACTGCCATATATTGGCCATTAAGGCTAACATGAATGATGTGACTTTTAATAATATATGTATTTTACCGACTGTGCAAATTATTGATGGATATACAGATGACTCCATACTTGACCTATCCTACAGAGGTCGAAGGACAGAGATCTTTTTATGATGACATCTATACAGGTGAAGTATTCGACAAGGGATATCATGGATGACGGTATAATCTCCGGATAGGATTTGTTGATAGATCCCGTGAATCTTAGGCTAGATGTGTTCGGTGATAGTAGTAGATTAATACCTTGTAGCGTGCTCGATGAGCTTCCTCTGGCTACCGTCGTGAGGTGGTGACGACGGTGGGGAAGGAGAGAGAGATGCGGTAGCGGCTGTGATGGACTTCCCATCGCTTCAGTGCTACCCTCTGGATCGGATTAGGGTTGAGAGTGGGGAACCAGTGACGACGGCGAACCTCGTGTCATGTGCCATGGTCCCCACCTCCTCTATATAGCACTGCGCGACAGGGGCCCACCAGCCTTGTTTGGGCTGGACGCCCCCGATCAGGGCGTGGTCAAGGTTCCAATGGGCCGTTGGGCCCATAGAACGAGAGATCAACCTAACATTTCTCTCACCCTAGGCTAGTCTGATTTATTTTTGCTCTAAAACGATATTTATTTTCAGGTTGGTTGGATTTGTTGACTGTATGCACTGCGTTATGGAGGACTTTTTCAATGTGATTGTATCATCTCGATATATAAAATGTTCTCTATCAAGAAAAAAGGTATCGAAATGCACACAAATTGCTCTGCTTCTGAAAGTAACCACGACTCGTGCAGGACCAAAAACAGAGAGTTCTGAGTCTTACCGCAGTCCGTGGTGCGCACGCGGCCGTCGGAGCAGAGGCAGCCGAGGAACCCGCCGAGCTGGTTGTAGCTGCACCGCCCACCGGACAGCTCACACCTGAAGCACGGGCCGGCGCTGGGGTCCCAGCTCAGCCGGAACCCGCGGCGCAGCACGTCGCCGTACCCGCCGTCCCCGAGCCGGCGGCGGTGCTCCGGGCTCGTCAGCCACTCGCCGGTCAGCACGGGCGCCACGTAAACCTCATTGCATGCCACCGACGGGTCAAAGTCCGGCGCGCCGAGCTGCGGGGCGAGGAACGACCCGCGCCCTGGGTCGAAGCCGGTGCAGTTGATCGGGACGACGTCCGGCGGCGGAGGGGCGGCGAGGCTGCAGTTGAGGAAGAAGGAGATGGTGGTGTTGCCGGTGGGCGTGAAGTTGAGCCACGCCTCGCGCGGGATGGTGACGTTGTGCCGGGGCCTCGGGCAGCCGCCGTTAGACGCCAGTATGTCGGCGTCGGCGAGGGTGATGGTGTGGTTGTCGTAGTCGATGCCGAGGACGGTGTAGTTGGTGCCCCAGGCGAGCTGGAGCGTGGCGCGGCTATCGTCGCAGAGCACGGCCATGCCGGGGTAGCCGCAGTAGGAGTAGGCCACCCCGTCGACCACCTTGGACTCGTTGGAGAGGTACAAGGGGTAGTGGATGTTCAGCCCCCCGCACGGGAAGGACCTCTGGCACATGCTCGAGTTGTACGCGCGTGCGTCGCCGGCGCCGTCCGTCGGGTAGCCCCGGCAGACGGCGAGCCCGGCGGCCACGAGGAGGACGCGGAGGTGGATGAGCAGCGGCATGGCGGTTGGTCGGGGAAGATTGCAGCCTAGCAGCACGCTGGCCCGGCACGCTGGTAGGGGTGGGTAGCTGCTCGATACATTTGATACACCGTGAAGGTTGGTGGAGGCTGGGAAATGGTGGGCGGGTGCGTACGTGACGAGCATCCTAGATTATTTGGTTATATGTTTGGGGCAGGTGAGTCGCCGGTTGATGGTCCACGCTACCGGCCGACGACCTCATCTCATCTGTGAATTTTCCCTGCGGCAGTGTTTGTCCGCTTGTCCGGTGGGGACTCCGTCTCGATGGCTGCATCTGCATGGCGTCTCCGGTGCGGAGTCCCTCTCGAATCTCGACGGCTGCTTGTGCATGCACATTTCCTTTTCTTGTCTACTACAGTTGTTGTCACATCCATTTTTAACATTGTCGAACACCTTTAATAAAAACACGTTTCCTCGTCTAATAATCAACGAATAGAATGTTCTTTCTTTGCGCAAGGGGAGAGAGACAAAAATGAACACGCTCGATCGTCAGTTAAACAAAAACTAACGCCGTTTCCTTGCATGCGGCATACGCCATCGCCCGGCGACTGGCAACTCCCACGGAGAGACGACAGTGAACTTGATTTGGAGTAGTTATTAATGAAGCTGACGTCTCCGCGACCACGATAGTTCGTTGTTTTAGCGTTTCGGGTTGTCCTCCTAGCTAAGGAAAAACACAGTGGGTTCGTGAGTTTCGGCTGGTCAAGTCCAAGAGTCCAGGTCCTGGAGAAGTGCCAAATGAAAGATCATCTATGTTTCTTAAAACTTGCACGTCGAGTACCCCTGTGATCGACACGGAGTGCAAGAGACGGTCAACAGACCCATGACGTGAGTCTTCTGTCACATGCACGCTCGTTAGGAAAATAATTAGAGCATTCAGTCTATGCTATCAAACACAAGGACGGTTTTTTCCACTTTCAGTGCATAAAGTTTATGCTATCAAGCATTCCCGGTAATCTCTTGTTAGAATTCATCATCAGCAAACGTGCCGTATCAACAACAGTTGGCTCCCTCAAGTTTGGGTCGTAGATGGGTAACTAGAGAGGAAGGAGACAGTGTTTATCCAGATTCGGGTCCTTTTGATAGAGGTAAAATCCTACGTCCTGCTCTTGTTTATATTGATGGTGGAATATCGAATATAGAGTTGATCTAGCTCGAGACCGTATGTTGTGGTATAAAACCCTAGGAGTAATGAACTTAACTTGCCTCTTCGGACTAGAACCCTCTCGTTTACATAGATAACATGAATACTAAGATTACACAATGTCGATTACATCAAGGAGAAAATACGTCGACTATCATCTTGCCTTGGAGCACACATCAAGTCTTCGAAAGAGTCCGTTCCAAACACAACATCTTCTTATAATCCGGACCTCAGTGATAATTATTGGACGGCCCACGAGTCTAGCTCATGGAAATAAGTAAGCGGCTTGAGGACCCCTTAGTCCAGGACTCCATCAATAGCCCCCGAACTGACCTCCAATGCCACAGTCTTGATCTAGCATCTTCACATATCCAAAGTCTTCGGCTTCCGGGGCGAGTTCCCCACATCCTCTATGTTCGGCGAATCCAACTTAGCTTGCATTGCACTCCCGTTTGTCGAAGCGTCACATGGCCCACAAAATTAACCTTTCTACTGCAGGGTTGACGACACCGCTCGGTTTCTATGCGCCAATAAGAGATAGGCACTTCCAATAATCCTTTCAAAGAAAACTTTTCACGCATAAGGGGAAAACTACTTATTAAATAGTCCAGGCGTGCTTCTAGCAACACACCCCGCTCCCTCATCCATCGGAAAAAGCATCCGAGAGACCAGAGACATGGCGAGTGCTCCAAGCTCCTCCCCGCGCCCTCATGGCCCTCTCCCAGATGACTGGGCGAGCTGTTGTGTTTCCCGTAAACTGGAGGTGCAGGGATACCTCCCTCCCTCAGATCTGGCGCCTTCCCATTCCGGATTAGCATCCGCGAACGGCGAAGCTTTTGCGGAGAAATTCCCTACTCCCCGCAAGGAGGAGAGGGTATGTTTCGTTCCCTTCCTCTTACGAGGCTTGGGCTTTCCCATCCATCCCTTTTAAGGGGTTTGCTAGAATTTTACAGGATTGAACTCCACCACTGCACCCCTAGATCCATTCTCCATATCTCAAGATTCATCGCCCTTTGCGAGATGTTTCTGGGCTGTGAGGCCCATTTCGATCTGTGGAGAAAGTTTTTTTGTCTTGTCCCTCTCGTACTCGCGGCGGGACAACTAATGAAGGTGGAGGTCCCCGATGCTCAGCCAAACCATTGAATATATCTCCACGTTTTCTCCATGGGTCATCCTTTTCGAGCCATCTATGATGCGCATGTATACGATTTTCCCAGACCTGCCATCTTTCATTGACATAAGCTGTTGAGACGTTGTATCATCAATGCACCTTATGCATCCGCAGTATCCGTGGCACACGTGGCCTAAGGTGTACCCGTAACCGAGATAGTCGTGCACCGTCCTCATCAGCGCAACTCTCGTATAGAAATATTCTCTTGTGCTGGCGTCCCATGTCTTGACCGACGATTTCCATAACGTGTCTAGCTCCTCTTTGAGAAGCCCCATATACAGGTTAATAATATTTTATGATTGTTTCGGCCCTTGAATAAGCATTCTCAAGTGTATACTTTGTCTTCATGCACTTCCATGGGGAGAGGTTGTACATCCATACAAAGACATGCCATGTGTTGTGGTTGGTGCTGTGGTTTCCAAACGGATTCATGCCATCGGTACACGCACCAAGCACGGTGTTCCTTGCATCCTCTCCAAAAATCGATATTCGGCGTGGAATGTTCTCCACTGGCTAGCATCTGCGAGGTGTCTCATCTTCGGATCATCTCCATCATCGGGCTTCTTCCTCTCCGCGTGCCAGCGCATGAGCTTTGCTTCCTTAGGATCTAAGAAATACCACTGCAAACGGGGAGTGATTGGAAAGTACCATAGAACTTTCTAAGGAACTTTCTTTCCTGCCTTCTTGTATAGAGAAGCATTGCACACTGGACACCTGATTTTTTCACGTGCTGCCCCTGATAAATGATGCAATTGTTGATGCATGCGTGGTATCTGATGTGCAGGAGATCAAGAGGGCAAAAGATTTTCTTGGCCTCATCGACACTAGTAGGACACACGTTCCCCGCGGGAAGAACTTTATTATGTAGATACTTTAAATGCTCATCGAGGCTTTTGTTTGTCCATTTGTTTTTGGCCTTCATCTTTAGAAATTTGAGCATGAAATTCAAGCGGGTAACCTCGGGATCACAACCGTCATATAATGGAGTCTTCAAGTCTACTTCAAGTTGCGCCACCTTGGCCTCCTCTCTAGAAGCAACTCTATCGTTAGTCACACTCTTGCGAAGAAGGTCTTGAACATGAGGGTCCTGCACGACTGAACTTAGTAGCGTGGAAGTCTGTTGCGTGTCCGTCGCCTCTTCTCCGCCATGTCCGGACTCTGCCTCTTTGTCGTATCCAGAATTTTCTCCTCCGCCATGTCCGGACTCTTCCACGCCTCCGTGTTTGGACTCTTCACCGCCGCCGTCTCCGGCGCCATCGTCTTCGTGTCGATCGGTCATCCCTTCTTCTAATCCCATGTCATTATTCCCTGCCATGTGGACGTCCTCATCATCATCTTCACTTATCCACCAAGTATAGCCATCCATGAAACCATTGATCAACAAGTGGGCCTTCAAACTGTCACCATAAAAAAGGTTCAAAATTAGTCCTTCTTTGCATTTTGTACACGGACATCTAGTCCCAGTCCGTTTATTTGCATACATGTCCATCACCGCGGATTGCAAGTATTGCTCCACCTTCCTTCAACTCACCTTCATGACTGCACGGTATAACAAGCAAAAGGGTTATAAACAAAATGCATGCATGCATCAAAGTCATATAAAAATTTGGCATGACCTTGCCTACAAATAGGACATATCGAGTTTGCTCGAAATTCGCCGAGAAGGAAATAAATCGACATTTCGGCAAAACATAAGTAACTCACGGGGCATGTCACTCACACAAATCCCTTCATATCACAAACACACATATTCCCATTATTGAAATGCACAACTTTTTACTCACCTATATCCCGAAAGAGATTATGCATGACTAAATAAATAGCTAGATCTAGTTGTTGTGAGGAGAGATGACTCTAGCTAACTAGTGGAGAGGAAGAGAGATGACCTAGATAGCTAGATCTATATGTATGGAAGGAGGGAGAGCCAAATAAATGTTGAAGGTAGAGTTACTTCCTCCGTCTCAGTTTACAAGTCCGGCACATGTACGTAGGTCGTCAATTTGACCAACTTAATGAGAGACATATATTACAAAAAATATATCATTAGAAACTTTAGATGTCCTATTTTCTAATGATATAATTTTTATACTAAACAATATATTTTATATAAGTAAAATTGACGACCTAGGTACATGTGCATGCCTTCTAAACTGTGATGGATGGAGTAGAAGAGACCATTTATGAAGGAGAATTAGGGTGAAGGGGGCATTAATGGGGAGAGAAGAGAGGTAGAATGAAGAGAGAAGAAGAGCAAGAATAGTGGAGAAGTAACTTAGGCCCTGTTTGGAACCACAATAGATTATGATAATCTGGATTATGAAGATAGATTATATAATCTGGTTTATAAAAACAATCTAGATGGGCATATTTGGAGGCCATATTATATAAACTGTAATCCTGGTTTTACATTGGATAACGACCTATCTGCCCTTTGTTTTTTTAAAAAGAGGAGGGTGTCGGTGATAGGAATGGAATTATCTCCAACTTTACAAGGGTAATGGATCATTAGCAATCCATATTCTCATTTTAGCTCGGGTAGATTAGATTGTGAGTTTTTAATAATCTGTCCATCTAGTTTTTATAATCTACATCATAACCTGTCATGTTTGGAGACATAATAGATTATAAAAACTGGATTATATAATCTGAATGGTTCCAGACAGGGCCTTAAAGGAAGGAGAGGAGAAAAGAGGGGATAGGGCAAAGGGGGAGGAAGGGGGAGAGGGGTGTGTGTGGGGGTGAAAGCTGCCCATAGCCACGCGTACCCGTAGCGCTTTTTCTAAAGTAGCGCTACTGCTAAGTGGGGCCCAATAGCAGTAGCGCTGCTTTCAGACAAGCACTACTGCTATTAAACTTAGCAGTAGCGCGTTTTAATGCGCACGCTGCTACTACTGCTACCGTCAGTGGCCTCGTTGGGGCACACATTTAGCAGTAGCGCTTTTTACATATCAAGTGTTACTGCAAAGGCCATTATCAGTAGCGCTTGGCAGAGCCAACGCTACTCGCGTGCTATATTCCAGCGTTACTACTAGGCTTCTATCTATAAGATTTTTTCTACCAGTGTCAAGTAATTATAGCCAACAAGCATCAAGCTGTCAATACTTCTCTAAGAAATTAGAAAAATAGTCTGCTATAGTAGTCACTGTTTAATTCTCTTATCTTCACATATTCAGACAATTATATACATAATATTTAATTCGCCTATTCCTGAGCTAGAGTTGAAAAGTACCAGCCTCAACTTTACTTTTTGTGTAGAATTATTAGTCTACACATTGAACTATTTTTCTATCCTTGGTGAAACAAACCATGCATAAGCACAAGAAAGATGTTGCCAATAATAGCGAGATGCTCCTGCAGTTGGCCTTGATTTCCTTTTCTGGTCCTAACCAATTTGAGAACGGTGAAATGTATTAATTGTTTTATTATCCTCGGTGTAGACAAAAAAAACACTCAAGTCAGTCAGGTAGTCAGGTTGCATTATCACCGTCTTATAAAAAAGATGCTTGTTTAGGTCTAAACAGTGTGCAAGGAAGCAAAGTTGAGGCTGCCGCAACGTCGCCACGTCAAGCCATCGTGCCGCCGCCTCGTGGTTCTCCACGCGGCTGCACCGGCTCGCCTTTTCCGCTACGTCATCCCTTTGGACCGTAGTGTCGTAACACGAGGTTCCCGTGACTCGCGAGTCGCTGCTATACCGTCCCTTTGGGCTGAAGTGCCGCAACACGCGGTCCCCATCGTCGCCCGAGGCCGTCCCCGTGGCCGCACCACACCGCGCACCACCGCTACGACGCCCCATCTAGCCGCCGTCGCGGCACGCAGTCCATGTCGCCGCTCCGACCCACGCCCTGCCGCTTCGTCGTCCCTTTGGGCCGGGCCGCAGCACCACGACACGCGGTCCATCCCACCATCCCCCGCACGTCAACTTCCTGTGGTATGAGCCGTGCCGCCTCCCTCGGTGCGGGAACACCATCGTCCGTGCCAGTCTTCGCTACGTTGTTGGGTTCTTCCTCGCCAAAATCGAGCATCGCCACCACCTCCTACGTGAGGCCGCGGTCGCCGCTCTTATTCAGCGCCGCTCCAGCTCGCTCAGCCGAGCCACGTCGCCCGTCCACCCGTTCTTCTTCGTCCAGCACCAGCACATCACCAGCGTGATCGTCGTCTTCCCCGATCACTTCGTCTACTCCGACCGCCGATGACGACATTGGCCCCTCTCCTATTTTTGCTGGAACCATCGTCGAGTCCTTCTCCGCTAGCCTCCTCCACATGGCATACTAGTTTGTGCAGGTCCTCGTCTATGCATGCCCGGTGCTGGCACCACAAACGCGTGCCTTCGTCCCCGGTATGTTCCCTGACTAGGCAAACCTGGAGCAGCGCATCATCGACATCGCCTTCGTCCGTCTACGCATGCCCATTGCTCACAACACCGATGCGTGCCTTCATCCACAAAGTGCCCTCGGGCTTGGCAAACCTGACGCGGCGCATCTTTAACAACATCTTCTTCCCGGCACACCACTACTTTAACATCACTACGCCTATGACTAACTAGACGCCTCATTGCACCCGCGGCTCCAGGCGACTTCTTCAACACCGGTTACCCCAACTCGATGTCGGTGTTCCTTGCATGGCTTTCTCGACCATGGCTACACCACCCTATGCTCTCGACTACCTCTACAACGGCACAAAGGGATATCACCTCGCTTGAGAAAGTCATCAGCTTCCTCTACAATCCACAGCATCCGCAACGCGGCACTATCTCCGACGCTCCCGCCGCGACCGCGGGGGGATGTCAGCCGTCGGTTGTTATTCTCTCCTATTGTTCGCAACACTACCACTACGAATGCGAGGGGATGTTCGAGGTATATTTGGTGTACATGTATTTGGTAGTCTAGGATTTGTAATCCGTTTTCTACCTTATCTCTAGGAGAACTTCTTGCCCGCTAAGCCTGTACTCCTACTCTCCCATGAGGCTCAATACAACAACCATCATATTCTGCACCAATCCCTCTCTATCCCTTCTAACATACCGAAAAAGGCTTTCGCCCCCCTTTATATATAAAGAAACACGGCTGAACCGATACAAAGTGATGAGGGAAACCTCTTACAAAGCAGATCAAAGATAAAACAAGATTACAAGAGTGCCCACACTCCATCAAGACACACCCAAGGCTACTAACTAGAAGAAAGACCGCACCTCTGAGAGAAACCACCAGACTTCAAAGCAACACACACACCAAATTGTTGCTGGAGAGGGCACCCCTGCCCTCTCGCTCTAGACTATGGAGCACCGATCCTGCCTTTACACAACAAGGACCGAGTGCGATGCCCACGACGTCACGTGTAAAAGATAGGAAGGCTACAAGACCGTCTCAAGACAGAGCCAAATGAGTTTTGAGATAGGATCCGATCTCGCCAGCCGATTTCGAAGAAACATAGCCGGAAGGTACCTAGGATCCCTGATGACGGCCCCAAAAGGGTGACGACCCAATACGCGGCCATCACCGAGACCGAAGATACGACCAAGGATTTCAGCCGGAGCCCCGACGCGGGAGAGATGAACGGCGCCCTCAAGAGGGACATGACACACGGGCATCGCCGTCATCGACGTCGGAGCGTTGAGCTTTCACCCGGAGAATCTCTTGCGTGAAAGTACCACGGTCCACGTCCGCCGTCACCAAAACAGGCCTTCACACCACGATCTGGTCGAGTCCACTGCCGAAGCAATGCACTGCCTCGCTCCTCGCTGCCCACGCAACCGAGGAGAAACGCCACCACCACCACAACGTCGCTCCCCAAAGAGACAACTGTGCAGTTCGCCTTCCAGGGCTGCCAGCCCGGCATCCGAGATCTCGCTGCCCTAAACCCAGCCAAGCCGCCGGTCACCGTCCACCTAGAAAACGAGATGAAAGGAGCTTCTTTCCGCCCCTAGACGATGTAGCTCCTCGCGCAGCTTCCGTCGACCACGGCCCACAGCCGTGGTCCGTCCCTTCTAACATAGGGGACAGTGACCATGCCAAAATTTATTACCTACATGCACTATAAGATGGAGGACTGGGATCACGAGGGTCCCTGATGTGGGATTTTGACAGTAACATTTTCTCTCGTCGCTTGATCGACGTACTGCCTCACACCTGCATCGACGGATTTTGTTCCGCAGAGTACGACTCTTGTTGGCTGGGCTGTTTGCTTGGTGTGTGCATGGTTTTCAGTGTGCGTGGCGATGTCCATGTGTTGTCCGGATCGTCGTTGGGTCATCGATTCAGTGCTTCTATACCCTTAATGCTTCCATTTGAGTCAATAAAATCCATTTTTTATTCGGAAAATTGTACTTATCTCTTTACCTTGATTTTTATATCACTGAATGTTATATTGTGTGATTGCTCGATTTATCGGCTGCTCATTTCTCTACGACTCATTTTCCCAGTTTGACGGATCAACTACAAATAAACCGGTCACCCAGAGCTAAAGTTTAGAACATGATATTTATTGCTGTAATAACCACATGCTACCTCACAGAGTACACATGGCACACTAACATAAGTCCAGATGAGTAGTAGCTCATTACCGAAGTACATCCCGGTCGGTCAGTGTGATTTATTTTCACTCAGTATAACGACGTAAATATCTCTCATTCTCGTGCGAATTTATTACCTCACCTGACATCGCAAAACCATGCTATACCACACGAGTAGTGTACGTGCAACGGTCGTGAATCAATCGCTCAGCACCTTGGCAGGCGGGCCTTGCATGCGGCGAAGACCTTCTTGCCGTTGGGGGAGTTGACGTAGCGCTGCAGGTTGGGATCCTTCTTGTACTTGCAGAGGCAGCTCGCCGGGTGCGCCTTCAGCTTCCCGCAGCACGCCGCGCTGGGCGCCGCGTTCCCGATGATCGCCGGCGCGCATGGGGTCAGCTGCGTCGGGCTGCACGTCGCCGCCTCCACCGTGCCAGGCGCCGCCAGCAGCGCGGCCGCCAGCGCCACGATCATGAAGCAGACGAGGGTGGCCTTCGATGCCGCCATGGTTGCTTCTTGGGCTCGGATGGAAAGGGAAGTAGTGTGTGCGCGACTGTGCGTACGTGAGGAGTTGAGTGATGGCTGGGTTGTGGAGAATGGGCGTGGTCGATGGTGCGTTTTATAGGCCGCCGCAGCACGTAGTAGGTGCGGTGCGCGATACGGTGACGGTGTGCAACGCGGAAGCATCAAGCATGCGTGCACTACCGATCAACATGCGCGCGGACACAGAGCTGCAATAGGGACCGATCGAGACGGCGCGTGTCGCATCGGACGGTGCGGATCGGGGTGACGTGTTGCGCTTTTTCCTATGTGAACATGGGCAGCCTGATGATCACGGTGGGTCAGTGGAACACATCATGATCGTGCCGAAACGATCAAGGAAAGTCTCGGCTCTATGCACTGCTGAGTTACACGTAGAGGGGTGTTCGGCTAGATGCGCACTGGTCGTATCCTTTTGGGACGGCGATGATTGAGGAAGAGAATCGATCGAGCTTCATGGACTGTCGAGGACTTGAGGCAGTATGACAGTGTGAGCATGGGTCATCATTTCCACGATTAAGTCATCACATTTTGAGTGACTTTAGGTCAAGGAATTGAACATGATTGAAAATTGTAGAATTTTTTCTTATAAATAATTAAATATTGTTCCTTTGTAGCATTGGATTCACGAAAAAAAACTTATGGTGTGCTTGCTAGCAATTTCAACAAAAACAATCCATCGTGTCCAACCTATTAAAATTTCCTTGGTTTCAAAATCAAATATGACAATAAGAGAGACATGTCTTTTTTTAGGTTTGTGCATAATATGATTGCACCTAAGGGCATCTCCAATGCCGAACCTCAAACCGTCCGCATTCATCCGGACCGCACAGTTTGAACTTTGAAAACCATGCAACGCGGTCATGCATCCGTCTGCAGCACACTTCAGATCATAATTGTCCCGCAAACCAGAACATACGTTGGTAGAGGGGGTTGCGGGAGTCCGAACACGAGAAACGTCTGCCTATAATCACCCTGCCCCATCCAAAAGAAAGGCGGACCATGTGCTTTTGTAGTGACCAACACTGTTTCTGCGCCAAAATCCCCCACCCCCTTCTTCCATTCCACGACGATCTCCATCAATTTTATCTCATATTGCTTGCCCTCTCCTTCCTTCCGCCACCGATTCATCGAACCAGAGCAGAACCTATGAAGATGGAGGTGGCAGAGGTGCCGGAGTATCCGATCATGCTGCTCGCTCAAAATATCAGCTCAGCTATGCGGCAAGCTCATTACATCAAAACGAAGGTCAGAAAGGAGGAAAATCTAAAGAAGTTGTTGGCCGCCTGTGGGCGTGGTGGTGGCGTCAGACTTTGTCGTTGTGACGGGCGTGGCAGACGTCGCGGCAGAGGCTGCGGTGCCCAGATGAACGTACCCACGGTATAAACCGTGCCATGGTCGGAGTATTACAAGCCATGGTTGGCTCCACTGCCCGCACCATGGAGGCAACCCGTTCCATGGGGTCAAAAACATGGACATGTTCAACACCGCTCATGCTTAAATTCAGTTGTCACTCTCTTCCATGACGCGTCACCGTCGTTTTCATTGGTTCGACCGCCGTCGCCCACGGTTTGTGCCGTCACACCAGGTCATGGAAGAGACAAGATGGGGGAAATAGTTGGTAAGCAAAATAGAAGGAAAAACATTTCATCCGTGTGGGGTGGTTGTTATATCCGTCAGATTTTCACGGCTCCGCTCAACCACATTTCGAGTATATTTCAGGAACCTTGGCTGTCCATATCCCTGAAAATCGCACCTTCTCAAGGAACCAAACGCCTAAAAAGGGTTATCCCTAAGCATTTGAGGAATATCTATTAAAAACCTAAATGATATTTATACCAAAATTTTATACGTTTTGCATGGTATTACTAGTCTATATTTTAAATCATGTATTTAGTTTGTTATAGCTAAATTTAAGTCAACACGATGAATGCGTAAGTTCTACTCAGTTGGGCTAGTATTGAGCAGGTTAAGGGGTGCAAGACAAAATTACTTCAATATTAAATTGCAGTTTTATGCTAATTATGGACAAAGAAAGAAAAACCTACTATAATAATATATTTTTTTGTGTTGGTTAGAGGCCATGTTCTTTGGATTTCATATCTATGGAGCATGCACATGTATTATATAGTCAGCTCATTACCGAACTCAAAAAATATATAGAACACATCCTACCATGAAAAATGAGTAAACTAACGATGCCAACTATTCAATGACAAGCTCCTCATAAATATCATGTATACAGTCCTATTATTTATTTGTGCACACATAGTCATACACTAGAAACCTGTAGCAACATATTGATCCTACACTTGAAGATATGTACCAAAATTTTAAAGGATATATACCTGATCAAAAGTAGATATTTAAGGATATTACAATATATGCAACATTATATAGAAATTTATGTGCACTGTAATAATTCATGCAAGTGTCACAGATCGCCTCACGCCACCATCTTTGTGTACTCTAGTTACTGTAATAAAACAACAAATATTATAATTTGTCCTCTTTCTTTTTTATATGAGCTAAGGTGTCCTGATCGGGCCACTTTTTATATATTGGACCTGCCTCAGGTAGTCGACTAAAGGGTTCAACCAAGGAGATATTCAGTATATTTTAAGCCTGTGACATTGGAGGTTTCTTAGCGCGGATTCATAGACGTTTCACTGATGTGTCACACTAGTTAATGATGAGAGAGAGTAGGATTGTTCTTAGCTAAGATAGTACAACATTTGCACACAACCGTAGGTAAAAATGGTTAATAGCCCAATCACATTTATGCATGAGCACCAAATCATCAAATTTAAAGACAACCTCTAAGAAACAATGAATTGGGCTAGTAGTCTTAATTTATTAATGCTCCTATGATAACGTGCTAACAAATGATGCATTGGCATAGGCCTTAGGTTACTTCCGGGGAAGGGGGTGGGGTATTAATGATCCAATCTAGTGCTAGTAATAATTAAGTAAAATCGAAACATTGGCAAGGGGTGCCCCTGCTTTGCCCCATCTTGAAACGTCCGTGGTTCTAGGAGAAAGCTCGATGACTAGTCACCCATAACTGTTGTTAGTGCTTATGCTTGGCATTACAGTGGGTTTATTACGTTCATCAGCCGATGTGTTGATGACTAGTTCGATAGTGACATCGCATCGCATCATAGTGCTTCCATCTCTCCTCCTCAAGCTGGTCATGTACCGCGACCCATGCTCGACTTCGTCCAATGGTGATGGTCATTGGTAATGCTATGAGCTTCGTGTTTCTGGTGGGGTCTCGGTTGATATTATATGCGCATTTCAACACTGTAGGTGGACATCCTCATTTTTTTACAAAGCATAGTATTGTCCCCATGGTGGATTTAGTGGTCAAGGTACCGGTTGTTTGACGGAATGTTTGTTTGATGGTGTTTGCATACCACCTCAAAGTGGAGGAATGAAATAATCCAATGAGATTTAGGTTTGCAATGTTATCTCGGTGTAATACGACCTTTCGTCAATGCCGACAACACTTGTTAATTTGCATCATCTTTCAATGGCCAGCTAGTAGATGAACCCTAAGAAAAATGATAATGTTGTTCTATTGTGCAAGGCCTCAGTTTGTGAGGCCCATTGACAATGCTAGTGCGACTCTTTTAAGCACTGCTTCTGGTTATCTTCTTGGTAAAGGTTTTCAAGTCTCAGGCTTACAAAGCTCCTTCAAGTGCACATGTCACCTTCCTTTCCCTTTTTAAATTTAGGACCCGATAATTTCTGACATTCAGATTTTTAAGCATGTCATCCCAAACTTTTTTCATGGCAACTTTAGTTGACGCATGGTGGTAACTTTAGTTGTTAAAGCATGGTAACTTTGCCCCAATTCTTTTTGTCAGAAAATTGCCATGTTTGCCAACATCACGTGAACTAAGGTTGCCATGGAAAATGTTCGGGTTGCCATGCTTGAAATCTGGACGTTCCAGATTTATCATTTTCGTGAATTTATCCATTCTTAGTATTATGTTAATGCTTTTATCACTTGATGTATACTCCCCAATAATGTCTTGGAGAAGAGGTTAAGTGTGAGCATCCCTGATCTGTGCACACCGAAGATGTACTATCAAGGTCCAATTGCAATGAACGACGGAAGAAGTCAGGCCAACCTGGTCGACAAGAGCTTCGTCCACAACAATTGCCTCGTGCTTTTACACATGTCCGGTCCTGAGATTTTGGGGGCCCGGTGTGAAACTAAAACTCGGGGCCCTTAATGTAGACTTCATAACAATGAAAATGAATATACATATATATGAAATAATTCATACGTATTCGCCTAAAAGTTTGTTCTAACATTCCTCGATGCGAAATTACTTATGATTGAATCGATGTCAAGATAATCCAATAATTTCTTCTCGGTGCATAATGTTACCAAACCATGTAACCTCTTTTGACTCACTGTTCTTTTCCATTACTTAATTTCCTGTCATAATGAGAATATGAAAAACATCGTCTTTCATCATCTAGATGGTAGTCCATTTGTTTGTTCTCTCTCATAGGCCCTTTCTCAACTAAGATGTGCCTTGTTTTATTACCAAGATTATCCCGACTTCTTGGACGGTAAATATTAGTAGTATAAACTTCTTGTTCATCAACCCTAGCGGACTGTGCATGTGCATCAGATGAATTAGCTACATTCTAAGAACCACAATATGGTGTCAACATTATTTTCTTGCTGATCAGATTTTGAATTCCGATTAGTTGGGTTTATTGAAGTAGTGGATGTACAGTAGTACTCTTAAACAATATATGAATATTTACGTGTTGTGGTTGTACCAAATCATCCAATGTTTTTTTCCTTTTACCTTTTATCACTACCAGATTTATACTTCCTTTCGGATGACATGATAAGACATAATGCTGAATATATATATATATATATATATATATATATATATATATATATATATATATATATATATATATATATATATATATTTGCATCAATTGATAATTGTTTAAGACTGTCGATGTGATGATTATTGGTCTAGGAGACTAGGAACCGCAATATGAGTATAAGACATATTCTCTCCGTAAATATATATAAGAGCGTTTAGATCACTAAGGTAGTGATCTAAACACTATTATATATTTGTTTACAGAGGAAGTACCTTGGATGGTCGAATCATTGATGGACAAAGAGCAAAGCGGGGTAGCGACAGTTGCCTGGGGATTATAATCTGCGGCGGTCTAGACTAGAGACGTAAATTCGATTTTTAGGAGAAAAGGGGACAGGAGCTCCGCCGTGAGTGTAGTTGCGAAGAGACGGATCCTCGGCGGCAGCTAGAAAATTGGGAGTCGCTCCCTGAATACGCGCGTGCTAACCTAGAAACGAATGGGAAGGGATCAATCAGTTCTTTTCTTTCTACGTGCACGTACTAACGTAGTAGGAAGCTAATTGATCTTGGTCCTGTTTGGATCCTAGGGTTAGAGTTAGAGTGGGTTAGATTTGAACCATCTAATCCTCAAAGATCCAAACAGGTGGGTTAGAGTTGGTTAGATGCATCTAACCCACTCAAAAACTCTAACCCACCCAAGAAGTGCTTTTTTGGGTTAGAGTAGGTGGGGTCCAGAGAAAGAGAGAGGTCCAAAGTAACCAAATGATTAAAAAAGAGCATTTATTGTCCATCTAACCCTCCCATCCAAACACCTTTAGCGTTAGAGTTAGTTCAGGTTAGTTCAAAAGTTAGAATCTAACTCTAACTCTAACCAGGTTAGAGTATCCAAACAGGGCCAATAGCTCCCCGCCTCGCTTTGTGCGTTACGTTTCAGCGTCATGTACTACGCGAGACACTCAAGGCGCTGTCCAGCTCATAGAATGTATTTTATAACTGAAATATATTAAGCCATAGAGTCTCTTGATATATGGTAAGGATGTGGAGGGGTGTTATTCTCACATATTCTAGTTCCAGTTACTATAGTATTTCTTCTATTTTTTTTTAAGATTACTTTCTTTTTAGAGCGAACAGGGAACATAACAAAATATTTATGATTATTACTGCACTACTAGAATCTTTATTAATACGGAGTTTCAAGGACATATATCTGCTGACATAACACAGGACATGGCATGAGTATACATGACACATGGACATAACTGGCACACCGTACCAATATAGTACAGCGCTGTCAATTCATTGATGCTGAAAATAAAGTACTCCTAGCACTCCCCTCGTTTTATTATCTCACATACTCGGC
The DNA here is from genome assembly GCF_904849725.1 of Hordeum vulgare subsp. vulgare. Lineage (NCBI taxonomy): Eukaryota > Viridiplantae > Streptophyta > Magnoliopsida > Poales > Poaceae > Hordeum > Hordeum vulgare. Next base: position 493,204,409 of record NC_058518.1, on the reverse strand, counting down.
AGGCACTCGAACGGCCATCACATCGCCAAATGTACGTAGTGTACGTGCAACGCTTGAGGGAGATCGATGAAGCTCGTGGCACTAGCTAGTTCAGCACCTTGGCAGGCGGGCCTTGCATGCGGCGAAGACCTTCTTGCCGTTGGGGGAGTTGACGTAGCGCTGCAGGTTGGGGTCCTTCTTGTACTTGCAGAGGCAGCTCGCCGGGTGCGCCTTCAGCTTCCCGCAGCACGCCGCGCTGGGCGCCGCGTTCCCGATGATCGCCGGCGCGCACGGGGTCAGCTGCGTCGGGCTGCACGTCGCCGCCTCCACCGTGCCAGGCGCCGCCAGCAGCGCCACGATCATGAAGCAGACGAGGGTCGCCTCCGTCGCCGCCATTGTTGCTTCTTGGGTTCGGATGGGAGAGGGAAGTAGTGAAGCTGCTCTCGCGTAGTGTGTGTGGAGCTGGCTGATGCCTGGGTTGTGTAGAATGGGAGTGATCGATGATGCGTTTTATAGCCCGTGTGCAGCGGGTAGTAGGTGTGGCGCGCGACACGGGCGGTGATGGTGCGGAACGCGGAAGTATCAAGCATGCGTGCACTACCGACATGCACGCGGGCACAGAGCTCCACTAGCGGCCGATCGACACGGCGCGTGGCGCATCGGACGGTGCCGACCGGGGTGACGTGTTGACGTGTTGCGCTTTTCCCTGTGTGAACATGGGGGCGCCCGGAAGATCTCAGTGGGTCAGTGGAACCTATCATGAGCGTGCCGAAACGTTCAAGGAAAGTCTCGGCCGTGTGCCCTGCTGCCTGCTGAGTTACACGTAGAGGGGCAGTTGTCTCCGGGCAAAAGCCTGGAATCCATGCAGGATTGGTACGATGACGGCGTCTTCGACGTCGTCCGTCTGTTGAAAGCATCGTGTCGGGATACATGGCACGGAGTCATGTGTATGTGTGGTGCTTCTCCATGCTCGTCGTTGCCCACGATTATTCTTCTGCGACGCAATGTACGGTCGTCGCTGATGAATCCAGAAGTCTTCGAGTCGGTGGAGTCCTGCCATCCTCTTGTCTCCTCCTTTTAGACATTAAGAGGGATGGTGCGTCAACAAGCAAAGCTTAACGGGAGCTACTGTTCTTAGAAGGTGGCGACGTTGATTGAGATGCTGTGAGGTTTTTTGTTTTAGGCAAGCTCTTTGCTTTGTAGTTGCGTGGTTAATGATGGTTGTCTTTAAAATAGCCAGATGTGAAGTGAGTACTACTGCTACACTTACTTTTGGAGCAAGTTGTAATCACTAGTAGAAAACAGGGCATTGAGCCAACCATATTCGACCCGGATTGGATATAAACCGGTTCTAAAGGGTCTGTCCGCTGGGCCCACTCCCTGCAGCAAATGGCCGCAAGGCCTTTAGGACCGGTTTGTAACACGAACCGGTCCTAAAGGACTTTGGACCGTTTGCTGCAGGGAGGGGGGCCCAGTGGACAGACCTTTAGAACCGGTTTGTATCACAAACCGGTGCTAAAGGTTTTCTCATTTTTGCAGCAACTGCGGGCCCCCGCTGTCAGACCCTTTAGCACCGGTTTTGAACACAAACCGGTCCTAAAGCCCTCCCCTATATTCCACCCCCGAGCTCAGCTCAGCTCCATTTTTTCCAGCTCGAGCTCAACTCCATTTTTGTTCTCTCCTTCCTCTTGGGAGCTCTAATCCATCCCCATTTTTCTTCACCATTTGTCAAGATTGTTGGCACCCATCGGTCCTACGGTTAGCATCAACATTCCCTCTTCCGGCATTGCAAGTTTTGCTCGTTTTCTTGCTCATTTCATTTTTGTTGTGCTAGCTAGGTGTTTGATGAAATGCCTAAGCTAGAGAGAGTTCATCATTTGTTATGTATACATATGCAATTTGAGCTCAAATTTAATTATGATTTGTTGTTTTTTTAGTGTCGCGCGCCTTGTCCCCTTCCTCACCGCCGTCGATCGCCCCGTCACCGACACAACCTTGGTGAGCCTATTGTTTTTATTTACCAAAACAAATTTTGATTTGTATGATTTACATATTTACTTGTATATAATTTTCTTATTGTGTAAGATTATTTTTATTTGTATAGCGCCATGGTTTTGATATCCGTCCCCGTTGGCCCTCGTCCAGTCTATGATTCGGATGTGGTATATTATCTTTTATAACTACATATTTTCATTTCCTGATTATATGACAATTAATTACGCCGACCAACTTGACATAGATATTTTTATCTAGGAGGTAGTGAAACCGGAAATGCCAATCGACCCTATTGTTGAGAAGTTACACTTAGTTGAACAAGAAAATGTTGGCCTGAAAGAAAGATTGAAAAAAACTGAAGAAAGGTTGGAAAAAACTGAAAGAGAGAAGATGACCTTGGAAAAGGTTCTTGCCGGTGTCGTCGATGATCACAAGAGCGATATGGACGCAATGCGCCTGAAGATTAGAAAGATTAGAAAATATGCAATTAGTAAAGAGGCTTGGTATCATTATGCCATCGGGTCAATTTTTACCTTTGTTGCGATTTTGATCGCATTTGTTGTTGTTTTTAAATGCATTAATTAGAGAGAGTTTTTATGGTTGGTTTCAGTGTGTATTTTTATGAGAACTATATATGTATGGTCACTACGCTACTTTGGTTTTAACGTGTGATGAACTTTTTGTATTAATTAATTAATTTAGTCATGATGATTTAGCATAATGGTTTTTGATAAATTTATATAATGCAGATGAACCGGCAATGGATGTACAGTGATCGACGTCGTCCCGAATTCCTTAATGGCATGCATAGTTTTCTCAATGTGGCTGAGAAAAACAGGCAGAATGGATTTATTTTTTGTCCATGTAAAAAATGCCAGAATAAGAGGAATTTCCCTAACTCAAGAACCATACACACCCACCTGTTGCAAGAAGGCTTCATGCCCAGTTATTTTTCTTGGACCAAGCACGGAGAAAGAGGGGTTGTAATGGAAGACAATGAAGAAGAAGAGGATAATGATAACTATCCTATGTTCGGTGAACACGGTGATACTGAAATGGGGGAAGACGAGCCTGAACTTGAGGACATTGTTGATGAGTCTGATGATGATCTTCGTCAGGTCATTCGTGAAGAACAAATAAACTGCGCAAGTGAAAACGATAGGTTAAAGTTGGAGCGCATGTTAGAAGATCACAAAAAATTGTTGTACCCAAATTGCGAAGATGACCAGAAAACGCTGGGCACCACCCTGGAATTGCTGCAATGGAAGGCAGAGAATGGAATATCTGACAAGGGATTTGAAAAGCTGCTGAAAATAATGAAGAAGATGCTTCCAAGAGATAACGTGCTGACCTGCAGTACGTACGAAGCAAAGAAGGTTGTCTCCCCTCTAGGATTGGAAGTGCATAAGATACATGCATGCATCAATGACTGCATCCTCTACCGCGGTCAACGCGAGAATTTAAATGCCTGCCCGGTATGCGGTGCATTTCGGTATAAGATCAGGCGAGATGACCCTGGTGATGTTGAGGGCGACGATCGCCCCAGGAACAGGGTTCCTGCCAAGGTGATGTGGCATGCTTCTGTAATACCACGGTTGAAACGTTTGTTCCGAAACAAAGAGCATGCCAAGTTGCTGCGATGGCACAAAGAAGACCGTAAGGAAGACGATATGCTGAGACAACCCGCTGATGGGTCGCAGTGGAGAAACATCGACGATAAGTACAAGGACTTTGCACGTGACGCAAGAAACTTAAGGTTTGGTCTAAGTACAGATGGCCTGAATCCGTTTGGGGAGCAGAGTAGCAGTCATAGCACCTGGCCCGTGACTCTATGTATCTATAACCTTCCTCCTTGGTTATGCATGAAGCGTAAGTTCATTATGATGCCAGTGCTTATCCCAGGCCCGTCGCAACCCGGCAACAACATTGATGTGTACCTGAGGTCACTGGTTGATGAACTTTTAGAGTTGTGGGCTGACGAAGGTGTACGTGTGTGGGACGAGTACAAACATGAGGAATTTGACCTACGAGGGTTGCTGTTTGTAACCATCAATGATTGGCCCGCTCTTAGTAACATCTCAGGACAGTCAAACAAGGGATACAACGCATGCACACACTGTTTAGGCGAGACTGAAAGTATACATATAGGCAAGAATGTGTACACGGGGCATCGTCGATTTCTTCCAGACAGGCATCCCATAAGAAAGAAAGGAAAGCATTTCAAAGGCGAGGCAGATACACGGAGGAAGCCAACCCTCCCTAAAGGTACTGATATATATGACATGGTCAAAGATATAAAAGTAATCTTTGGTAAGGGTCCTGGCGCACAATCTCTTCCGAATGACGCCGACAACCACGTAGCCATGTGGAAGAAGAAATCTATATTCTGGGAACTACCCTATTGGAAATTCCTAGAGGTTCGCTCTGCGATCGACGTGATGCACGTGACGAAAAATATTTGCGTGAACCTGCTAAACTTATTGGGCGTGCATGGGAAGAAGTCGAGAGATACACCAAAAGCATGACTGCACCACCAACGTATGCACGAACGAGACGACCTGATGAATCCAGAGAATTTCAAAGGTCCTGCCAGCTACGCTCTTACCAAGGAAGAGAAGGAGATCTTTTTCCAAGTCCTGAGCAGTATCAAGGTCCCGTCTGGCTACTCGTCGAACATAAAAGGAATACTAAACCTGGAAGAGAAAAAGTTCCAAAACCTAAAGTCTCATGACTGCCACGTGATCATGACCCAGTTACTTCCGATTGCATTGAGGGGGCTTCTGCCAGAAAACGTGCGAGTACCCATTGTGAAGCTATGTGCATTCCTCAACGCAATTTCTCAGAAGGCAATCGATCCAGCAACTCTACCAAGTTTACAGAAGGACGTGGTCCAATGTCTTGTCAGCTTCGAGTTGGAGTTCCCACCAACCTTCTTCAATATTATGACGCACCTCATAGTTCACCTAGTCCAAGAGATTTCCGTTCTCGGTCCTGTATTCTTACACAATATGTTCCCCTTTGAGAGGTTCATGGGAGTCTTGAAGAATTATGTTAAAAACCGTGCTAGGCCAGAAGGAAGCATGGTCAAGGGCTATGGAACAGAGGAGGTCATTGAGTTTTGTGTTGACTTTATTCCTGACATGAACCCGATCGGTGTTCCTCAGTCGCGCCATGAGGGGAGACTGCGTGGAAAAGGCACGCTAGGAAAGAAATCAACAACATGTATGGACGAGCAATCTTTCACTCAAGCACACTACACAGTTCTAGTTAATTCCAGCTTGGCGGCTCCATATATCCAGGAACACAAGGATATTTTACGCTCGGAATACCCGGAGCAACCTGAAGATTTCATTGCTAAAGAACACGCGAAGACTTTCGGCGGTTGGTTGCAAAGACGTCTCATTAATGACAACATTGTTGAAGATGAGCTATACTTGTTGGCCAAGCAACCATCTTCGACTGTATTGACCTTTAAAGGGTACGAGATAAATGGTAACACATTTTACACGGCAGACCAAGATAAAAAGAGCACCAACCAAAACAGTGGCGTCCGGTTTGATGCAAAAGACGACAACGGGCAAAGGGTCACATACTATGGTTTCATAGAGCAGATATGGGAACTTGACTACGGACCTTCCTTTAAGGTCCCTTTGTTCTGGTGCAAATGGTTCAACCTGTCAGGCGTGAAGGTAGACCCGAAGTACGGAATGACAACAGTGGATCAGAAGAATCTTGGGTACGGCAATGATCAATTCGTCCTAGCCAATGATGTGGCTCAGGTTTTCTATGTGAAGGACATGTCCAGCAGACCGAGAAAAAGAAAAGATAAGGAAGCGAATACATCAGACGATGAGCCAAGGCGCCACATAGTTCTTTCAGGGAAAAGAAACATCGTGGGAGTCGAGGACAAGACAGACATGTCACAAGATTACAATAAATTTGATGAAATTCCTCCCTTCAAAGTCAAAGATGATCCAAGCATCCCGTTAAATGATGAAGATACTCCATGGTTACGGCGCAATCAGAAGAAAGGCAAGAAGAAAAATAGATAGGGGGTGTTGTTGGTGATGTGTAATAATGTATTAAACCTTTTATGTAATTGTGTTGACCATTTTGATAAATATTAAAAATTTGACCAGTTTCCACTAAATTTGACCATTTTGATAATTATCATTTTTATTTTTTAAGTGTTAAAATAACATTTAGACAATTTGTAAACAAATTTGAGTCTACTTTGATTTTATAAATAAATGTAAAAGAAAAAAGAAAAGGGAAACAGAAAAGAAAAATAAAAGAAGAAACAGGAAAAAGAAAAAGGAAACAAAAAAATATCTTTATATTTTCAAATTAGTTTGATAAATATCTTATTTTTTATTTTTTTATTGTTTTAAATGACATTTAGACAATTTTTACACAAAATATGAGAAAATATAAATATGTTTTTATAAATATTTGATTTTACAATTTTTTGAGTCTACTTTGATTTTATAAATAAATGTAAAAGAAAACAGAAAAAGGAAACAAAAAAGAAAAATAAAAGAAGAAACAGGAAAAAGAAAAAGGAAACAAAAAAATATCTTTATATTTTCAAATTAGTTTGATAAATATCTTATTTTTTATTTTTTTATTGTTTTAAATGACATTTAGACAATTTTTACGCAAAATATCAGAAAATATAAATATGTTTTCATAAATATTTGATTTTATAATTTTTTGAGTCTACTTTGATTTTATAAATAAATATAAAAGAAAACAGAAAAGGGAAACAGAAAAGAAAAATAAAAGACAACAGAAAAGGGAAACACAAAAGAAATCAGAAAAGGGAAAACAGAAAAGAAATATAAAAGAAATCAGAAAAGGGAAACAGAAAAGAAATATAAAAGAAATCAGAAAAAGGACCTTTAGCACCGGTTGTTAACACCAACCGGTTCTAAAGGGTCTTTAGCACCGGTTGGTGTTAACAACCGGTGCTAAAGGGTTGTTCAGCGGTGCTTTTAGTCCCTTTGCCGAAAATCCTTTGCGCGCGCGTCTTCTCTCCTTCCCGGGCGAAGCCCTGCTCCGATTTTGCGTCGTCGCCGTCGCCTCCACTCCCGCCGTCGCCTCCACTGCCTCCGGCGACTCCGGCGACTCCCGCCGTCGCCTCCACTGCCGCCGTCGCCTCCACTTCCGCCGTCGCCGCCGTCGCCTCCACTGCCTCCACATCCGCGTCTCCTCCTCCTTTGCTCTGGTTGCCCGTCTCCGGCGGCGGTGATCTGCTCTGCTCCGGTTGTCTCCGCCGCCAAGGTAAGCCTCCCTTCATCCTGTTGTGAGGGTTTGGAGTTTTCCATAAGAACTACCCGTGCCGAAGGGAGCCCCGTCATGGGTTGGTCGGCGCTCTGGGAGAAGAAGGGTGAGACAACAGTTGTCATTGAGGGCATTCGTTTGAATTTACCTCTTTGACACAGATTAGCATTCCCTTGAGAACGTGAATTTCCAGTTACATCTTTATCTCAAATTCTCAATTACTTTGGTTATCTCGCTGCTTTGTATTATACTAGATGACCGGTTGAACCAAATGGCAGAGTCACATTCAAAACCATGATTGCTTTCAATATAATTGCATTTGTGTTAGTAACTCTAGCGGTGAGCAACCACTTAGGGTACCAATGCAAACCCTTTTAATCAAAAATCAGTAAAGATTTCTCTTTACATATATATGCTTACCACGCACAATTTCTAATCAGTCACATTTTTAAACATGAGACTGAAATAACATTTAACATAGCTAACACTTTGCATTTAAGATAGAAATGAGGGTTTGGTTCTTCTTACGGATTCACCAAACTTCAGTATACACATACAAAGACCCGACAAAACATTTCTTCACCAAGACGAAATCACACAACAAGGCTTCATCATCCATGAAATCAAACACTTTGTGATATGAGTATGTGCCTTTAGTATGGAGCAGACAATTGACTCACGAGTAAGCCAGTCAAGGTCAGCAATAGCATCATGAATATCCATATATAAGAGTTCTCTTATGAGTTGTAGAACTGGCCGGCGGCACACTGCCTTTAGCAAGCCAATGGATTCTACGGAAGCATCAAACACATCATCTATATATGTAGTATGCCTAGTTTATACTGAGTTATTTAATCTTCATATCTTGTTCTTTGATTTTTCTATCTTTCTCGTCCACTAAACTGATCTGTAACAAGGACCTTTTCTTGTTGTGAATTTTCATTCATGGTTATTCCACCTTCTCCAGAAAAAACTCACTCAATGCTATGTTGAATTGACGTGATGCATTGTTTGATTTACAGTTAGTACTGAACTACTGATGTTGGTATGATTTTGATGGTGGAAGTGGAACCACCTTTATATTCTTAAGAACAGGGCTGAACTGAACTGAGTGTGCAATTTCCATTGGAGTATACTATTTTTTGTTGAAATGAAATTACTTCTTGATAAACCATAGTAGGCTAATCATATTACCGATTTATAAGCATCAAAACAGATTACTGGTTTATTTACTAATATTATATATTCTATGTTTTCTAAATGATAGAGTCTTTGTGCAAATGTTCTTTCTCTTGCCACAGTAATGCTGGTTGTTCTCTTTCTGTGCCTTTCTGATTTATAAGCAAATGTTCTTTCTCTTGCCAAGAAATAGAACCTTCAACACGGGGTGGGAAGGGACAAGTTTACAATGACTAACTACATTAGTAACCAAATACATGAATAAGAAGTATGAGAGGATTTCCAGAAGTCAAAAATAGGAACCATTTTAAAAATTAAGCACTCTGCTTAATGAAGCATTTCTTTCCAGTCTAATTTTGATGATTTCCTATGTATTTTTCCTATTTCTATGTTTTCATAATCCTATGTAGTTCCATGTTTTCCAATTCCTTTGTTCTAAGAAGCTACAATGAGTGTACTTTCTTTAAGATGTACTACAGAAATACTTGATTTTGCGGTGTAATTTGGATGTAGTTGATTCCAATATGTGTGCATACTTAAGGATTTTGTTAATGGAATATTGTACTTCTTTATGACAAAACAAAACATTGTGCCTGCATCACGTGAATATATTCTTACCGGAATATTTTCTCTCATTGTACTTCTTTGATTATGCATTGGATTTTGCAACTAGAGAGCTTCAAAAATCTTACCGGAATATTTTCTCTCCAACTATTCAGTTGAATCTTGCATGTGAAAATTTATGTATGATGTTTTTTTGTTTATTCATAAGTGGATGAATGAGATTTTGTTTGGTTATCGTGCGTTGCACGTGCAAGCTTACTAGTGAAGATAAATTGGTGAAACAGTTGCATGAAAACATATATTTTGCTAAGTTAAATTCTTGTTACTAGCAGGTGTTGAGCTATGGATCCCCAAGAACCACATGATCAGCACGTCGATCAGCTCGCGGGAATGGGTGAGGCGGAGAAGGAAAGATACATGTGCCAGATGATTTTTGAAGATGCAACGGCCATATATCATGATGACGACGGTGGAGAGGCGTTTAGCAATCAATTTTTGAACGACTCCGGTGACGGAGCTGAGAATATAGAACATGTAGTAGATGCATAAGTGCCCTCCGGAACAAACTCTGCCAATGTATATCTCAAGTCACTGTTGACGCAACAATTAATTTGTATTTCACTTACTAACGAATCATTATTTTTCCATTTAGGCGCCCTCCGGAACAGCTAGCGCAAGTACTGAGACAAAGTCGAAACGAGGCCCGGCCGCAAGGTTGAAAGATACTGCAAGGTACTCGATCGATAAAGTTGCTGCTAATGGCAAACCACTGGAACCCCCAGAAACTTATCGCAAATTTGTAAATCAGTGCGGAGTTGTTGTAAGAGACCTGGTCCCGATCAACTTAATAGAATGGAATAAGCCGAAGACCGGCGCCAACGTTGGAGCTACTTATGTCGATGACAGATTGAAAAGAGTGCTTTGCGACACGGTCTGGCTAAATTTCAGCGTAGCGGAAGATAGGAAGAAGAAAGTCAAGGAGTGGGCTTTGAAGAAGATGGCCACACAATTCCAGAGGTGGAAGAAAGACTTGTGGAAGAAATATAAGGACGAAGATCCAGTTTTCACTGGGAACCTAGTGAAGATAAGAGACGCTTGGCCTGATTTTAAGGCGTACAAGAAATCGGGTGTCTTTACATCCCGATCAGCCACAAATACGGAGAATGCGAAGAAGAAGAAATATCACCATATTTTGGGGTCAGGTGGCTACATGACTGCCCTGCCTAGGTGGCGAAGCTATGAAGATGCGCTTCTGAAAAGAAATATCATTCCACAGACACATGACTGGCCCGATAGGTCCAAGTTCTGGTTGTTCGCGCATGGGGCAACGTTGGACGCTGAGACTGGGATGATTGTTTCGGAGGGACCATGGGCGGAAAAAATAAGACAAGTCGTATCAGATCTAGAGAAGGCAATAGAAGCTGTTCGAAAAGGAACTTTTGTTCCCGATAGAGAGAACGACGAGTTGACGAAGGCACTCGGGAACCCCGAAAAGTGGGGACGAACACGAGGCTTTGGAGCCACTACCCCGTGGAACCAAGGGTTTCCGGCGGACCTTGGCACTTACAGAAGCCGTAGTAGAAGCAAGAGGAAGGCGCTGGAACGGATATCGACATTAGAAGAAAAGGTGGCGTTTCTCTTGAAGAAAGGGGGACACCCTGTACCTGACACTGAAGAGGAGGAAGAAGATCCTGCACCTGACGCTGATCACCAGCAATTAGAAGACGATCCTGTAGCAGATCCCGTCCCATCTTAGCATAGAAGCAGCGTGGGTTCCACGCAGCTGCAGCTAGAAGACGGTCCTGCAGTCGAACCGTCGGCGCCTCACTACCCCGTGGATGATGTCACGGAGAAGACAAACTGTGAGATACATATGCCAATGGGGAACATATCCTTCATGGTGGCGTCAAGCTATGCTTTACCGAATCAACCTGGAGCAACCTACCATGGTGGTCAGATTCCAGCATCCCATGCTCGTGTCGGGTTATCAACAATTACGCCGGGATGCCAGTCAATTGAGCTTGATATTCCTGGAGGTGAAGGCGAGAAGACACTGGGAGAAATGGAGCTTGGTATCATCTTGTGGAAGAAGAAACACATCGTGTTTCCTAACGCGGCGCCAAGGCCACCGACTCCTCCAGGTACAAATGCACCACCTCCAACAATTACTGAATGTTGCACCACATGTAAGCCTATTTTTAATAGTTTTTTCACTTTCGTACAGAGAATGCACGACCTCCAAGTCCACCCCCCAACGCACCTCCAAGTCCACCCCACAACGAAGATTGGGAGCCCGAGGCCGAGAGTCCATCGCCTGTGCACTCCAGTGAGCCGACGGATGCGCCCACTACGGGTACGGCAAAGCGGAAGCTGCAGTTCAGAAGAAACGGGACTCCTCCCAAGAAGAGAGAAAGGAAACCGAAGAAAGTCAAGACTCCCCCGAAGTTACCAGGCCTGATGACTCCGGAGGAACTAGACGAGGCCGTGAAAGCCAAAAACAAAGCATGGTTCGCACGGTTTCCCCTGAAGCCCCCTCCAGACATCTGGAAAGAAACTCTGAAGAACATACCAAAGTGGAAAGTTGAGCGCACCATCGACAACTTATATTATCCTGAACCGCCGCCACCGCCGGAACTTTCAGACTATGAACGGTACATTGAAAAGATGCACACCGCACAGATGAAGGAGGCGGAGCAGATGAAGCAGGCGGAGCAGACGAAATGCGGGAAACAAGTTCCCCAGCTCGGACAACAAGAAGCACAGTCAATTGCCCCGCTCAAGGTGTTATCTGACCAGGCTTCAGTGTCCAGTCCACGCATGGGCGACGTAGGTTACGCTATTGCTGATGTGGTATATAAATATAAGCCCGAGCACCCTCTGGTCGAAAATCCTAGTGCTCTAACAACCCAACTATGGAATTTACATGTTTGGTACTTGGAGGCCGCAAGGCAAAAGAGAGACTGTATCATGGCGGCAGTTCAGGATCAACACTACTTCGGAGAGTACGGTGTGGAGATTGGGTTCGATGATTTTTTCCAGATGTACAATCAACGTGCCCTCGACAAAGCTATCATCAGCTGCTACTGTTTGTAAGTGATTTATTTGTGTAATTTAATTATTTAGTTAAGCTCGTGTTCATTGCCCGTATAATTATTATTCACGAGGCATTTTTTTTGTACGCTACTATGTAGAATGAAGATTCGTGAATGCAGGCTGGCAGGAATCTGGGACTTTGGGTTCATTGACCCGTATTCGTTTCATCAAGATACAATAGAAAAGTTCAACAAGGATACACCGGATGATTTGCTAAGGTTTTTGAAGCGACAAAGTACCAAAAAAGAAATACTTTGGCCCTACGGATTCAAGTGAGTGTTACTCTCTTGTACACATTCCATTTTGCTTACCTGATGTTAAGTGTAATTGATGAGTATGCATGACTGCGTGTGTACACGTGCGCAGGTCCCACTTCATATTGTTCATCATTAGAATCGATCAAGGACAAGTTGAAGTCTGGGACTCGTTAACCTGGGACGCTGACACATGGAAGAGCGCGCGTCAGATGCTTCAAAGGTATATATATATCGGCCTCTTTCGTTCATCGGCCTTTTTTTCGTTCATTTCCTGATATCAAATAAGTAATAATTAACTCTTGTATTCATTTTTCTTTGTCGGCCAGGGTTTGGCAAATGTTCATCAAGGAAGAACCCGGTACATGGGCAGACAAGCTCCACTTTCAGATTAACAAAGTAAGTAGTACTACGTACCCTGGTTTCAATACCATTACCATTCTCTTGATTATTATTAATTTGACTGAATTATGTTCTCGTATATAGAGCGTCCCGCAACAACCACGGGGCACTGATTATTGTGGATACTACATTTGCGAGTACATTCACAGGATTATCAATGAGAAATTCCGTACTTCCAGAAATCTAGAGGTACGTAACCGGATCTTCACAACTTTATTTATGTTGCCATCAATTATGTTTAGTTTTGTTCATAACTTAATTGTTTTCATCTACTTCTTTTAAAGCTGCAACGAAAGCGGGCGATGCTCAGACCAATCCAACGTTGCAAGGCAGTTGCAGAGGAATTGGCAGGATTTCTCTACACGCAAGTCATAGATAAAGGCGGAGAATTTTTCCATCCTATGAACCAATAGCCAGCTCCCTTCTCTATGCAAGTATACAGCTATAGGAAACGAACTTCAAATTATGTAATGATAATCGGTCGAGTACTTCGTGTTACATATATATATGAAATTTTATTTGGTGCATCAACATTTAACCGCAAACACGGAATCGGAAACACTTAACCGCAAACATGGAATCGGTGTTTCCGGATACGTGTTTCCGATTACGTGTTTCCGATTCTGTGTTCGTAAAAAACGGAACACGGACACACGGAATCGGAAAGACGTAAACGGAAATACGGAACCGGAAACACGTAAACGGAAATACGGAAAATACGAACACGGAAACACCGAAATACGAAATCGGAAACCCTGAAAAGAAAAGGAAAAAAAAAGAAAAAAAAAAGCATTAGGACCGGTTGGTGTTACCAACCGGTTCTAAAGGTCCTTCCCTACGCGCACTCTGCGGCGCCCACGTGGATGCCTTTACCACCGGTTTGTAAGAGACCGGTGCTAAAGTGGGGGGCCTTTAGTCCCGGATACGTAGCACCGGATGTGTATCCGGGTCCAAAGGCCCTTACCAACCGGTTCTAATGCCCTGTTTTCTACTAGTGAATGGTCTTGTATGTATAATTTTGTTATTCTTCTATAAAGGTATGATATGCATTTTGCGTACTTTTGAAATAAAAATACAGTGTAGAGGGGCGCTCGGCTAGCCGTGCCCATGCGCGCGCGTCGGTTCACAGGTCGTATCCTTTGGGACGCAGATGATTAAGGAAGAGAATCGATCGAGCCTCCTGGTTCATGGACTATCAGGGGCTTGATGCGGTATGACTAGTGTGAGCATGGGTCATCAGTTTCACAATTAAGCCATCACATTTTGAGTGATTTTAGGTCAAGGAATTGTACATAATTTAAAATTTTATGAGTTTTTCTTATAAATATTGTTTCCTTTGTAGCATTGGATAAAAAGATATCTTATGGTGCGCTTGCTGGCAATTTCATCCGGAATAAAAAATCATCGAGTCCAACCTATTAAAATTTTCTTGGTTTGAAAATCAAATATGACAACCGTGCCTATGTTTTTAGGTGTGTGCACAATATGATCGCACTTCAGCTCAAGTATAGAATCTATATTAGATTAATCCCACATCATTACATACCATTACAAAATCTACAATGACAAATGCCCAGCAGTAAATTTGTATGTGTACATATCAACAGAGCCTAGTACATAGTACTAAGAATATTATCAAAAAAGGGTTTTTTTCGTTTTGTATTACAAAGCAATCAACACCGGTTACAGAGCAAACGATGTGGCGATCAGCACATCAAGCCAAAAGAAAAAAGAAACGATGTCAACACCGACAACTGGACAAAGCATGGGTGAACCGCAACCGCCGCACCCTCCGGAATCGACCCAGCACGATCCAAGGCTCCGGTCCTCCGCGTACCAAGCAACACCTCCAACAAGGGATGCGATGACGCTGCTGCCCGGACATGTCCTAGGTTTCCCCAGTACGCGGAGGGGAGTGGGGGATGGAGACCACCACACCCTCCAGGAAGGAATGGTGGCACCCGCAGGCGTCACCACATCGGAGCCGGAAGAACCGACAAGGATTTCTCCCGCACTCCACCACCGCCCAACCGGACCAGAGCCAACCATCCAACTCGCCACCCACCGGCATGCACCACCGCGGTCGTGACGCCACCCACGCTGCCTCACTGAGATCACCACCACGAGGCCAAGAGGACGAAGAGAGGAGCGCTTGGCGACGGGAGTAGCATCACCGTAGCCGCGCGGGAGGGAACCACCTCCACCGTCGTCGTGCGGAAAGCCCCTGCCTTCGGCACCGTCGCGGTCGTCTATCGGACCCAGCAGCAAGGCAAACCAGGCCACCTCTGGCCCGCCCAGGCCTGAATCGGGCCTGCTAAACCCCGCCGGGTACGCTGCAAAAGGGCACCGCCGGCACCCCACAGCCCATAGACGCTCCCCCGTCTCCCGAAAGCCACGCCGTCGACTCGCCCCGCTGTCGGCCCGCCCAGACCCAGATGGGGCCCAGAAGGGCCCAAATCTGGGCCGAGCGGGCGCCGCCGCCCATCTGATCTCCCGCGTTGCACTAGGATACCCCGCCGCCATGCCGGACCGCTGCCGCCTAGGAACACCCTCTGGCGCCGCTCCGCCCGGCGCCGAAGAGCAACTGAGAGGGGAATGGCCAGGGGCCGCCGCCGTCAGCGTCGCCCGGGCCAGGCCCGGCAGCGGGTGCCGGCGATGATGGCGAGGAGGGAGGGGTGGGGGAGAGCTGGAGGAGGAAGGCCTAGGCGCGGCGGGCGACGCGGTCGCGAGAGCGAGGTTTTTTTTCGCTTGCAAGATATTGGACTGCAACAACAGTAAGGTGTTCTTCGTACTAAGAACATTTAAGAGCATCAAGTAAAACTCAACACATTCAATATGGAATACTAGTAATCAAATAACCAATTACCAACTATCATATCCACATGAGAATTATAAGATGGTCCCATAGCAAACACAAGCATTACATCACTGGCTCCATGTCTGGAGCACAACATAGTATGTCCATATCTCCATAACCAAGCACCAGAGCAAACATAAGAGAAAGTTGAGACCAGAAGATAAATTCACCTCATTGTCTAAATTCTGACGCCGCTTGCTTCTAGATGGTCCATCATTAGTCCATCGTTGCAGACTGACATGCGCAAACAGATGATTATGAAAGCACAAGAATGAGCAAAACATATGATTGTGTTAACACAAGAATGTTAACAAGTGCTTGTTTGATTCGTGGGAATAGAAAAATATATAGGAATCCTAAAATACATGGTCAAATTGAGGTTAAACTGTATACATATTTTTTCAATTTTTCACTCAGTTGTCACTGTATCTACTTTTGTTGGTTTGAGTGTATGGAATGATGATACTTATGTTTTAATAAATATAGTTATATGCATTTTAATGATGTAGAGGCCGGGCTTATCCTTTTTTTAGAAAAAAACATGAATTACAACGCCCACCTCTTACATGCCTGTTTGAGAAAAACATATGCCATATATGATGGCCGGCCTTTTGAACGAACAGTTATTTCTCCAGTCAACGCCCATCTCTTATCTAGTGGTGCTCACACTAGCACCATCCGAACATAACGCAAGATGAGACTTTTTTTGAGCAGAGTACAATCGAAGTCGGTCACATAACGCACGATGACACCTTAAACCAACAACACACTTTTTTTTACAGGGAAAAACAACACACATCATTGTTACTGTATTTATTCAGAATTTCAGATACAGATACATCGGGGTAGCTACACACGGCAACCAAACACACTCACACATGAACACATGCAGCTCTGCTCTCTCATCTCTGACCATATACGTCGATTTAACAGGATGGCACGGGCACCTTGCAGGCAGCCAGGACCTTCTTGCCGTTGGGGGAGTTGACGTACTGCTTCAGGTTGGGGTCGCGCGCGTACTGGCACATGCACGGCCTCTGCTCCCTCATCTTGCTGCAGCACGACGCCGTGGGCGCCGCGTTCCCGATGATTGCCCCCGCGCACGGGGTCAGCTGCAGCGCGTTGCAGGTCGCCGCGTCCGCGCCCGCCGGCGCCATCATCAGCACCACCGCCGAGAAGGCCAGGAGCGCCACCACCAGCTGCCCCAAGTACTTCATGGCGCCTCCCCCTGAAACCTGGACGGGAGAAACAGACTGATCGACTAGCAGCAGTGGCGTGTGTGCAAGGATGACTTTGGATTGTTTTAGCGTTTGTGAAATGTGATGAGAGCAGTGGTGTTTATAGGCTTTCCATCAAGGCAGTGCAAACATGGGCCAAATGGCCATGATTAGTGCAGTACATACTGGTGTGCAACGTAGAAGTTGCCTGAATTTAATATGTGCCTTCTTCTCAGGAGCACGATGCGCTCATGGAAGACATGGTGATCAACTAAAATAATCCACCGACTGCTACTAGATGGAGAACTAAAGGAGGAGAGCATCTGCAATTTTTGTCGCGCTGAAAACTGCACGAACTAGCTCTAAAACTGCAAGTGTCATAACCTTGTTTATCTAAAAAATAGTGTCACAACCGAAAAAAATCAGGGTAGGTAGACTGCCCTTGATATGTTCTGACCATATCAATCTCTTAACTGATGACTATTAAAAAACATCAGAAGGTCGAGAACACTCGTAGTTTGTTTAGAGCATCTACACCACGACCTCTCAAACACTTCTCAAAAGTCCAAAGAGGTCGTCCGATCACTGACCAGACATAAAAAAAATGATCCAAATGGGTGTCTCAAACGAGTCTCAAACATTCAGGTTGACCGACATCCCTCCTATCCATCGCAAATATAAGGCAGATATGAGACGTCCGGGCGCGTCCGCCACGTTGGACCCGGCCCACGGTGGCCCACCCGACCCCATATATATTCCTCCTCATTCGCTCGCCGGACCAAACCCTAACCACTTCAGTTCCCTTCACTCCACTCCCCTACGCCAGTCGAGCTCACCTCCGGTGATCTCCGGTCTTCCCCGACATGGCAGGCAGCGGATCTGACTCTGACCAGTCCAGATCCATCGACTGGGTTGTCATCATGTGCAGTTGAAGGAGGCAATGGCCCTCAGCATTGCACTCTGTCGCTTCCTAGAGGACAATGCCTGGCCGACAACAGGATCTGTCCGCCACGACTTCATAGCGTCGACTCAACCGGCTGCCTTCAAATCTCTCCTTCCCCATCATCGGTTGGGCGGAGCAGGAGTCCCACCTGGACCGGTGTGCCTGTCGTAGGAAGGAGAGGATAAGGGCCGCTAAGGCCCGACTAGCTGCGAACATGGCGGCGACTGCGGCGGCGCTGCGAACGCAGAGGAAACCATCTGCATCCGCATTATGAAGAAGGGGTAGCGGAGGAATACATGTGCCCTCGTCCGAGAACAAAATTGTGCGATCCATAAAATGATCGGACTGTCACCAAAGCAACAGAAGAAGGACAACGACGATGAGGACAGCTCCGGAGAGGAGCAAATGTGGCTTAATCCGTATTGTATCTTCGACCGGTACTGCCGCGAGAAGGACGGCAATGGCACTGGGAAGGGCAAGGGCGGTCGGGGATGATCTTCCCCATCATAGTCAAACATGTCAAATTTTGATAGTCCAATGGCATGTTGTATATAATAGTCGTATGAGGTGTATGCATAGTTTATGTAGTTGCATGAGATTGTATAGATCTTCTCCATCGTTTTGGGATCATTCGTCCACCAAGACATGGAGGAAGTCGAGGAGGAGGTCCAAGAGGTGGTGGTGGATGTGGCCGAAGGAAGCATCAAGGCTTCAAGGACCGCACCCAAAACTACAATCAAAAGGAGGACATTGTGCTTTGCGACACTTTGTGTGCCATCTCCATGGATGCAACGACCAGAACGGATCAAACTAAGACCATGCACAACACCTTCCTGGACGTGCAATCAAGCCGTACACAAGGTTCGCTTGGGCATCGTTGAAGCACCATCCATGATCAATGCAACAGATGGTCCGGTTGCATCGACCAAGTGAACCAGGCTGCACCGAGAGGATGCCAACGTTGATTTCTTTGCCGATGACCTCATTTGAGTGGTGGTGGCCGGGAGGGTGGTGGTGCATGCCAAAGGTTGGCTCGATCCATAACATATACATGCTATGTTTCTGGTGATTTTGAATCAAACATTGTGTTTCAAGTGATGTTTTTTGGATGAACTTCGCATGTTTAAATTTGAAAAACGCGGTGATGAAACTTTATGTTATGACGATTATTGCTATCCATGTTTTAATTTGAATGATTTAAAGATATGTGTTGTGTATGTGTTTGTGCAGCTAGTATGCAAAACAACCATAAATTTGATTTTGCTCGGCTAACTATTGGGGATCGGATAGGTGCGCTCACTGTTAATGGAGTAAAATTTTACTCCAATTTTATTCCACTAACATTTAAGGAATCAGTTAAAAATGTCCTCGAAAATGTTTTTCTGGACCACAGTTCAGCCAAACCTATGTTTGAAACCATTGATCTCTCAACACTGTTCATGTGGATCTATACATGGTTGATTAAAAAATGCATGAGGAAAGATGTTTTGCAAGTTAAACAATGCATGACACAAAGTGTTAAATGAAGTTGGCATGCATGACGTGCATCCACATGTAGAAGGATGTTGAATCGTACGACCTGAAGCATAAGTTCGGTTGAACCATGATCCTGAATCACGCCTCTCAAATCCCTCAGAGTTGAAAAATAAGATTACGATTCCATAGCGCGTGCATTCTCAAATTATTGTGTCATGCATGAACGCGCTTGTTCTTATAATCGTCTATTATCATCCTCTTTTTTACTGGAATCTGTTACGGAAAGCAACTCAGCTAGCTGTATACGTCGATACCTGCCCTGTGCAGTACAGTAGTATGCTATGTTTAGGAGTAACTAGCAAAAGGGCCCGTGCGTTGTAACGGGAGAGAAAAATACCACATGGTTTTAATCTTTTTATAATTATTTTGATTTATTACAATAATAAGCTAACTAACTAATGTAGTCAGTCCTATCCTATTTTGTTGAGAAATCAGCCCGTCCATTTTTAATTCCACCATGATGAAAAATTGAGTGGGACAAGCAAAGCAAAACAAAGAGGCTACGTGAATTGATCAATGGACTGTTATCTTATTTCACTCATGGGGTAGAGAATGTGGGATCAGATGACAAATTGAAGATGGTGTTCCATTCTCTCTCTCTACAACAATGCAATCTTACAGTCAATACATTCATTCATCAGCAAATAAATTCCCACAAAACAAAATTTCTTACCGGTGCTTGGCACGAGGTTGGAGGCATGGGGAGGGGATCTCACCAGATGATGAGTTCCTGCCGGAGGAGGGATACAATGAGGGGAGCAAGGGTTAGGCGCCTCTATCTGGCCATAAGGAGTCGCCGTTGCCGCGCCATAACCTCGGAGTTCCCCGTGTGAGCCATGCAGGCCCGCCTCCACCTGCAAGTACTTCGCTCCGCCGCGCCTTATCCGCGCGCCGCCGCCGTTCTGCATCGAGCAGACGCATCATCCCAAGTCGCTGTAGCTGTCGCGTTGATTTGATCCAGAAGCTGTGCTCGAGCGCCGAAACGGGGGCAGCAAGCGGGCAGAGGTACGACCGCGGAGGCGGGTGGGTTGAGATCGACAGCAGTGGTGGTTGAGGTCGGCCGCGGCGGCGAGTGGTGTGGCAGCGGCCTGGGCACATGCCAGGGTGGACCAGGGTCGACGCGATGCGCTCGAGCGCCGCAATGGGGGCAGTGAGCGGGGAGAGGTACAACCGCGGAGGCGGGTGGGTTGAGATCGACAGCGGTGGCGGTTGAGGTCGGCCGCGGCGGCGAGTGGTGCGGCGGTGGCCTGGGCACAGGCCAGGGTGGCCCAGGGTCGATGGGAGGAGGCGATGCGTACGGGTATAATTTTTGCAGCGAATCGTTTTTTCCTTTTGCGTTGCAGATAAATGATAGAGCGCGGGTTGAATAACAAAAATTACAGGGGTTTTTTTTATAAAAATACAGTGGTGGATTTTTCGACGAAAGCAATAACCGCTTTATTATTAGGTATAGATATAGATATAGAGAAATTGTACACATTGGCAAAATAAATAGAGTTCTTGGACAACAAATAGTGTATCCTTTCTCACAGAACAAATAAACGTGTTCAAAGGTTATTAAAAGGAAATTGAAAGGGTGGCAGATCAGGTGCTACGTTCGATTAAGCATCAACCTCTCGGTAGTTAGCAATGTCACTGCGTCAGCACTTCTTATTTAGCTACATACACGTGTATCACATTAAAGAAAGTACAACAGAATGATATAGCCAGGTTGTAATATTTTAAATATTATATTTTTAATGATTTAAAGGAGAGAGAAAAGAAGCATGTCACTGATTAACAACCAGCTGCCACTAGTAGAAAACACGGTTTTCGTTCTAACCGGATCAGAGCAATAATTCTGGTCGTGTTATGAATCGGGAGTGATGTGAGCATTAGTCCCGGTTCAAATCTGGGAGCGGACGGGGGGCACGGCCATCTTTAGTCCCAATTGGCTTGGGACCTTTAGCGATACCAACCGGGACTAAAGGGGTTGCGGCAGAAGCAATACCCTTTAGTCTCGGTTGGTTTGACACCTTTAGCCTCGGTTGGTGATACCAACCGGAACTAAAGGGGTTGCGGCAGGAGCAATACCCTTTAGTCTCGGTTGGTGTCTTCAACCAGAACTAAAGGTTTGTCTTCAGTTTCGGTTTTAAACACCAACTGAGACAAAAAGGTTGTCTACATATACTCGATCTGCTCATCATATCTTTTGTTTTTTCTCCTTATACACAAGAGGTGCTCGATGAAATGCGTGAGAGCATGATGTCACTTGAGTTCACGCAAAACAAACATGATATGAGGTGTCGAATCACACTTCAGCTTACTTCTCTTTCTTTGCATATGAGTAGATTTAGTTTAGGGTGCCGTTCGTCTCCGTCCTCACCCCAGTCGATCGTCCGCGCAAATCTCGTCGCTGTCGCCACCGTGGTGAGCATCTTGCTCTTATCTTTAAAAAAAATCTTACTTGTATGATTCAGATAGTTACTTATATAATTTTCTTGCTTGTATTATTATTTGTTATTTTATAGTAACATGGTTTTGATATCCGCCCCGTTGGCTCTCGTTCGGTCTATGATTCGAATGTGGTATATTATCTTTTATAACTATTTGTTTCATTTAGTGTTTATGACAATTATGCCGACCAACTTGACATAGATATTTTTATCTAAGAGGTATGTGAACAAGAAATTCCAACCGACACTCTTGTCGAGAGGTTAAAGGTAGTTGAAAAAGAGAACAATTTTTTGAAAGAAATATTGAAAAGAATATTGAAGAAGAGAAGTTGTAATTGGAGTTGCATGTTGTCGATATCGTCGATCTACACAAGATCCAGATGGATGCAATGCGCTTAAAGAGGCTTGGTATCATTATGATGTTGGATCAATTATTGCCCTAGTTGCGATTTTGATCGCATTTGTTGTTACATTTTTATGTTTTACATAGTTGTATGTTAGTTTCAATGTATGTTAGTTTGACAAACTATATAGGAATTTTATGTATTTATATTTACAGTAATAACATTTGATCACTACTGTACTTTGATTTTAATCTGATGAACTTGTATTAATTTGGTCATTTCTCTATTCATGATGTTCTGTAATGGTTTTTGATATACTTAATTATACAATGCAGATGAACCGGCAATGGATGTACGATGACCGATGCACTGCCGAGTACATTTCGGCCCTGCATAATATTATCGTTGTGGCTCAGGCAAACAGTCTGAATGGTTATATGCGTTGCCCATGCGTTGATTATGAGAATAAGAAGGATTACTCTTCCTCGAAAATCTTTCACACCCACCTGCTCCGGTCCGGTTTCATGCCAAGCTATAATTGTTGGACCAAGCACGGAGAAAGATGGGTTATGACGAAAGACAATGAAGAAGAAGAGGAGGATGACAACTACCTTATGTTCCGTGAATACGGTGATACTGCAACGGGGAAGCTGAAGATCAAGAGGCCCCAAATGTGTCCGCTGATGATCTTTGTCGGGCCATTGTTGATGCACAGAGAAAATGCGAAAGTGAAAATGAGAAGTTTAAGTTGGAGCGCATGTTAGAGGATCATAAAAAAATGTTGTACCCAAATTGCAAGGATAAAACACAAAGCTCGGTACCACACTGGAATGGCTGCAATGGAAGGCATAGAATGGTTTATCTGACAAGGGATTTGAGAAGTTAATGAAAATAATGAATGAGAAGCTTTCAAAGGATAACGACTTGCCTGACAATACGTACGAAGCAAAGAAGGTTCTCTGTCCTCTAGGATTAGAGGTGTAGAAGATACTTGCATGCATAAATGACTGCATCCTCTTCCGCGGTGAGGAGTATGAGAATTTGAATGCATGCTCGGTATGCGATAAATTGCGCTATAAGATCAGTCGCGATGACCCTGGTGATGTTGAGGGCGAGTGCCCCAGGAAGAGGGTTCCGGCCAAGGTGATGTGGTATGCTGCTATAATACCACGGTTAAAACTTTTGTTCCAAAATAAAGAGCATGCCAAGTTGTTGTGATGGCAAAAAGGAGACCGTAAGAAAGACGTGATGTTGAGAGTACCCTTGATGGGTCAAAGTGGAGAAAATCGAGAGGGAGTTCCTGGATTTTGCAGTTGACGCAAGTAACTTATGGTTTGCTCTAAGTACAGATGGCATGAATCCTTTTGGGGAGCAGAGCTGCAACCATCGCACCTGGCGTGTGACTCTATGTATCTATAACCTTCTTCCTTGGTTGTGCATGAAACAGAATATCATTATGATGTCAGTGCCCATCCTAGGCCCTAAGCAACCCGACAACAACATTGATGTGTACCTAACGCCATTAGTTGAAGAACTTTTACAGTTATGGAATAAAAAAGGTGTACGTGTGTGGGATGAGCATAAATAAAAGGAATTTGACCTACGAGCATTGCTTTTCGTAACCATCAATGATTGACCTGCTCTTAGTAACCTTTTAAGACAGACAAACAAGGGATACATGTCATGCACGCACTGTTTAGATGAGACCGAAGATGCATATTTGGATAAATTTAAGAAAGTTGTGTATCTCGGGCATCATCAATTTCTTCCGATCAAGCATCTCGTATGAAAGAAAGGCAAGCATTTCAAAGGTGAGGCGGAATACTAGAAGAAGCCTCACCACTGTAATGCTGATGACATATTTGATATGGTCAAGGATTTAAAAGTAATCTTTGGAAATGGTCCTGGAGGTCAATCTATTCCGAATGACGACGCTACCGGACATGCGCACATGTGGAAGAAGAAATTTATATTTTGGGGCCTGCCCTATTGGAAAGTCCTAGAGGACCTGCCCTAATGGAAAGTCATTGTGAGGCCCTCGTCCGCCTCCTCGCCGACCACCGAATTCGCTATTGTTGCTACTACTGCTCTATGGTGTCGGGGCATGGGAGGAAGCAGCCTTCCCGTCCATGGCGTCTTGGTGCTCGAGCAACGATTCGTGTTGGTTCTGGGAAGGGAGGGGAGACGATGTGAGGAAGAGATGAGCGGGGGTGACGACGAGGAGTGAGGGACCAAACTGAGTCACCGCAGCCACGCGGCGAAGCGTTGGCCGAAAGCCCGAAACCCTAGCCACGGGAGGCGGGCATGCGTGGCGGATGGAGAAGAGGGAGGAGCGAAACGAGGAAGTGTTGTTGGATTTCGGCCCCGTCGGTGGCCTCCAAAATCGGCCGCCGTACGTGGCGGCTGCGAAGAGCCGTGCGAGGTAGTGGGAGAGAGGAGCTCGAATGCTCGGAAATGCGTCTCTCTCTCTCTCCCTCTCTCATTTTTGAATTCTTTTTTGTTTCGACATCAAAAAAATATAATAAAACCTTGTATGTATCCTAATTTGTATGTTCTTTAATAAGCCAACATATATCGTGAAATTTTGATTTGCTCCTATATATGCTAATATAGAAGTTTATGAGCCAACCATCTTACCTATTAAAATAGTGTTTGCCATCATCTTCATTTACTATAAAAGTCGACAACCCAATATATTCCAAGTTTTTAGAAAGTTTTCAATGCTAAAATTATTTCTGGTATACAAATACTATGTATATGTTTGTATTTATGAGATATATATAAATCATAAATATTTATCGTCTAAAATTACATTTCATATCGTCGGAGGAGTCCCCGACGATCGGCGGAGGAGTGCTCGACGATAGCCGGTGAGGAGTCTCGATGATCGCCGGAAGAGTCCGGACGATCGATGGTGAGAGTCCTCGACGATCGTCGTAGGAGTCCCCGACGATTGCTGGTGAGGAGTCCACGACGATCGCCGAAGGAATCCCCGACGGTCGCCGATTGAAGAGTCCCCGAGGATCGCCAAAGGAATCCCCGAGGATCGCCGGTGAGGAGTCCCCGAGGATCGCCGGTGAGGAGTCCCATGCTGAATAGTTCCTTGTATAATTGCCGTCGATTTTTAATCTTAGAATCATGTACACGGAAATCTCATCGTCTCACGATGAGGGGACGATCCCTGAGTGCCATTTGTGCTGGGATGGTAGGGGTATATGCGACTGTTATCCTCACCTAGACAACGATATGTCCTTCACCATCAAGGTAAAAGATGACTTTTATATTAAAATTGTATAAGACGACATGTATTCTTTGTTAATGAAGTATGAGGTGTGTTTTTTGCTTTAATTAACTTTTAATTTTCTTTTGTATAATTCAACTATTGCATTTCCTACCATGCAAGATTCGCTGTCTCGGACAAGTTCCATTTCAGAGAGAAGGATAGCACCCAACCTAAGATAGCTGACCTAAGAACAAAGCATTGCAGTTTTGTTGTTAAGGTAAAAAATGAAGAAGATCAGAATATTTTGGTTGTTTTAATTGGAGATCATTTTGCAAGGCTTATGGGTTGGATGAGGACATGAACATTACCTTAGATCTTGATAATGATGATGTTTGTGATAATAATATAGAAATTTAGGTGCATGCGGATGATTTGTTTTCAGTTCTACCTCAGGTGAGTTTGTCAATAGATTTGTTAGGCAATTTATATTTATTATTGGAAAGCATTTGGTACTCATCCCGACTAAACTTTTTTATTTTAAATTATCAGCTTATTTCTCTGCTACAAGAACTACTCAGTAGATAATAGATCGGACCTACTACAGTTATGGCTCCGAGCTTATTTGGTTGGAGAAAAATCATTTGATATCATTTATTCATGATGTTCAGAATCATGCTAAATATTACACGTCTGGCAGCATTTATCATGGATATGTGCCACTAGTGCTCCACTTGAACCCTTATAACATCACTTCAGACAACTTTCTAAGAATTTTTTTACCATTGCGTCACTAGTCCATCTTTTTCATATATTGTTCTTAAGCAAACCTTATTTGCTAACTATGTTATTATTACTTATGTTCTCTAACAGGTACTGCGCCAGAGACCGTGCCAAAATCGATGTTTACCAATGGTGATTTGCATATGGTTAGCTTACGCCCAATTTGGATGGGTTACCCTGGTAAATATAGAATATCTCGAAGTGAAGATACCTTGAAAATCAAAGGATGAAGCAATGCGGTAAAAGCATCCACGCAACCACTTGGAGACGATAACTTGTGCATGCTACAAGTTGGAGATAGGTTGATTTGTATTCTTCAATGTGAAGATGAAGGAGTTCCCCTTTTTTATGCTATTTTACCTAGGAGAGAACAATAGTTAGTGTTTCTAACTTGTGATAACTTGGTACTTGCTAGTATAATAATAACTAGAATGATGAGGAGTTCATTTTTTTATGTTATTTTATCTACAATGATGAAGAGTTGTTTAACTATCTAGTGTGATAACAACTAGAATGACGAGGAGTTCATAACATGATGATGAGTTTTTATATGATGTATACTAATAAAATTAGATGGATGCAAGAGGCCAGGTTAAATTAAAGGAAAATACGATGTTTACAAATTAGATGGATGCAAGAGGCCAGGTTGAATTAGAGGAAAATACGATGTTGTGAATCGCAACATCGTATTTTCCTCTAATTTAACCTGGCCTCTTGCATCGATCTAATTTGTACTGATGTTGGATATTGTTCTTCCATAATTTATACTAATGTTCGACCAAACATGAAGAAAGAAGTCACTTCTTTCCTTCATTGCTATATGTAGTAGCGTCGATTGAATAACCGGGACTAAAGGTCCTTACGAACCGGGACTAAAGCCCCGTTTTCCATTAGTGGTATTTGGCGTTTTTATAAATGCTTAGGTTTAGCCCGAGGCTTTCAGAAATCGTGGTTCCTCATCTTCTCACATTAGCACCATCCGAGAGGAACCAAAAAAAAAAAAAAAACACGATGACACCTTAAACAAACAACACACATCATTATTACTGCATTTATTCAGAATTTCAGATACAGATACGTCGGGGTAGCTACACACACGGCAACCGAACACACTCACACATCAACACATGCAGCGTCCAGAGAGGGAGGCCACCAGCTCTGCTCTCTCATCTCTGACCATATGCGTCGATTTAACAGGATGGCACGGGCACCTTGCAGGCGGCCAGGACCTTCTTGCCGTTGGGGGAGTTGACGTACTGCTTCAGGTTGGGGTCGCGCGCGTACTGGCACATGCACGGCCTCTGCTCCCTCATCTTGCTGCAGCACGACGCCGTGGGCGCCGCGTTCCCGATGATAGCCCCCGCGCACGGGGTGAGCTGCAGCGCGTTGCAGGTCGCTGCCTCGGCTCCGGCCGGCGCCATCATCAGCACCACCGCCGAGAAGGCCAGGAGTGCCACCACCAGCTGCCCCAAGTACTTCATGGCGTCTCTGGAACTCTGACGAAGAAATGTAGATCGGCTGGTAGTAGTGAGTAGTGACTAGTGAGCTAGTGGCTTGTGCAAAGATGGTTTTGGATGGTGTGGGTGTTAGGGGGTGAGATTGGTGTTATTTATGGACGTTCGGTCAAGAGAGTCCAGGCACCTACGGGCCAAATGGCATTGGGTAGTGCAGTACAAGTGTGCGTTTATGGAAAACATGATGATGATGGAACGGAAATTAATGGGTCCACGCACTACTACAAATTAATGGTGAACTGACATAATGGTCACGCCGAAAGCAACTCAAGTACTAGCACAACAAAGCCACATGCATTAGCTCTGAAACTGCAAGTGTCACAAGTCACAACCCATAGAAAAAGCAGGCTGGGTGGACGGCATGCCCATGATAACGTTTGTTGAGCTCGGCTGCGTGTCCCACGTTCTGATCATATCAGAAACGACTGTACTCACCGACGGGTTCATGCCTACTGCGTCCTTGCTCGCCAAAAAATAGACGTGTTCACATGTTATAGAGAGAAAGTATAAAGGGATAAACAGATCAATTGCTCGATTTCATTAAGCCAACGACCTTTGGATTAGTGGCAATGGCACTTCGTCGGTTCCTATTATTTAACTACCCACGCATCACATTTAGAGACACGCTAAGGTCAGGTAATGTTTTGACAGGTGGAATTTTTTCAAGGGAGTGTCTAGGTTGTGAAGTCTAAGTCAAGTAATATAGTATGCAAAAAGAAAAAAACTGAGAAAAAATTATTTGCATGAATCTTAATGCAAAATCAACGGACTATAGTATCGAAGTCTCAGTCAACTGACTTTTAGCAAAGCTGTTTTTTCAAAGTGGAGGCAAAACCTTTGCCTCATTCTAGAGTGTTACAATGACAATAACTGAAACAAGCTATGACACAAAACCCAAAGCCTATTCTCTCGTCCAAAAGAACCCTCGCTTAAACAGAACGGGTCATGATCACCGGCGGCACATCTCTAGCGGGCCGGAAGAAATACATTCCCAATCTCAGATGGGCCCTCCAGAATCGCCTCAACTGAAAGATCAATGCCAGCCAAAGCTTTGAAGTTTGATGAATGCAGTTATGTCCATGAAGGCCGGAACAATAAGTATGACGCCCATAATTTGGCAAAACATGCTTTGTCCCTTGATTTAGGCCGACATGTGTGGTGTGGCTAATGATGCCGCATGATATTGTAACTATTGCTATGAACATTACCGCTTCTTATAAAATGGGATTGTTATTTGCTAACAAAATCCAGAATCAACCGCCATAGACGTACCGCTGCACCCCAAGGAATGCGTCATATGTGTGTTGTTCACACACTTTCCATGTGTTTTATAATATAGTGCATTTTTATTTTTTTTCTCAAAAGTCAAGCCTCTTAAATTTTGATCAAGTTTATGAAGAAAAACATTTATATCTAGAAAGCTAAGCATATACTCCATCCGTCTCAAATTACTTGTCGCGTAAATGGATAGGAATAGATGTATCTAGCTAGAACTAAAAATAAGTCTAGATACATTCATTTTTGCAACTAGTAATTCGACACGGAGGGATTACTATTAGATTTATCATAAGATGTAGTTTCACATTTTATACATTTAGTATTGTAGATATAAATAGTTTTTTTTATAAACTTGATCAAAGTTTACAAAGTTTGACCTTACAAAAAATCTATGCACATATTATGAAAAGAGTAATATGTAACACTTGCATTCCCCCCAAAAAAATAGTAGTGCCAACAAATAGGGGAGCTCAAAACATATAATAAGCACCTGAACTTTCACATTGCTAATCTAAGGCCTTGTTTGGGACCGCTCCGCTCCATCAAAAATAGCTCCGTTCCACCAAATTCATTTTGGAGCAGTTTTATATAGGAGTTGTAGGTCTTTTTAAAGAGAATGTTTGGCTTTTATCCAGCTCCAACTTCACGAATGAAAATTTTGATGAAAAGGATCTATTTGATTGGATGAGAGGGGAGAAACGAAGGGGTATCCACTTACTGATGGCAGTGGTGGGTAATTTTGGTCCAACTCCAGCTTCTACAATTTTATGGAGCACCTCCTAGAGAGCTAGCTTCATAAAAAACAAGAAGTTGGACCCCAGATTCTAGTTTTTTTTGTGAAGTTGTACATCGTGAAGCTACCCCGTTTGGCTTATGTTTTCTAGAGCGGAGCTGATTTTTGTGGAGTAGAGCAGTCCCAAACATGCCCTAATTGTGTTGTGATCAACCACCAAAAAGGGGAGATTCAGAGTGAATCGTATACCTCCATTGGGTTGTGGCCATTAATGGTAATGAAGTTAAGAGGGCCCTCTTTTGCAGGTAATTAAGAGGGTCCTTGACCTCATAGCTTGCATCTTTGTATGCTTCAGGTGAATCCAAAATTAACCATGAGTTTAAGGAAAACCATACTGCAAAGAGGGGAACAAGAATAATATCTTGGGTGAACTCTAAATTAAGATCCTCAACCAAAATTACCAAGTTTTCAACTATCTCCACTCAAAGTCCTTTGTTTTTGCCAATTTTGAGAATCTCTACCTGATACTACTAATCCTGTGAGGAATGTGTGTTTCTATCTATGCGCAGTCTGTTCTTTGTTCACTTCAGAACTGCCGGGAATTTTTCTCTGGTATCACCGAGTTGCCTTCCTATGAAACCATCTTTTTTTCGATCACACACCTCCGAACATTTTCTCCAGTGCTTCTTGTATTTCGCGAAAATGAGCTACCTAGTTTGTCTAGCACATCGGAGCTGTTTTCTTTCCGATATACCTTGGTATTTGAATTCTTAGAGACTTAATGGGCATCTTGGTACCCTCCAAGTGTTTGCCTTTCCAGGAATGTGTATTTCCCTTCTGATAGTTCAATGTCCGGTAGCACCGAGACTAGTACTTTTTCATAGTAGGAGCCAAATTTATGCTTCCTCGGTAAATAGACCCCCCCCCCCCCACACACACACACACTCACACAAACCCCTTGGGAGGATGGGGACTAGCAGTGAGCTTGTTTTAAGAGTTTGTGTGAGACTTTGCCAAAGTCAAGAGAGCAGATGATTGAGTGTTTTAAAGTCCAACACCATCGCTTTCTTCAACCACACACTTGAAACATATCTTTGTCGTCATATGGGTTCTTGAAAGAGATTTACTGAAAGTTTATAGAGAAGTTCATCTAAGTGACTTTGTTTTGTTTTTTACTTTTGTACGGTGTGCACCTCCAAGATGATTAGGAATCACTTGAGAGCCTTCATAGTTTGTGAAGTAATCAAGAGTTTGTATGAAGCCCGGTGATCGCTTTGTTCATGCAAGATAAAACCCAAAGTATTAACCTTTGTAGCAAGTCATGGTGGAATAAGTTGGCATGCACTTTGCGGGCTCTTTGTGGGTGGCGCTATTGTGATCCTTTTGCACAATAGGATTCTATGTGCGAACCTCCAGCAATGAGTAGTAGGATAGCACCAACTACCGACTCTCGGGAAACCATCACCATCTTTGCAATCTCTATTTCTAACGCGTACTTTTCTCGAGTTTTTCCTTTCTGAAGGCGTTGATGTTGAAAAACGTTGACATCTATGTGGTTTCACGAGATATTGCGGATATGGTGATTAATGTAGTTTGCCCATGGTGAATCTATTTTTTTTTGCTTTTTGGGCATATGCATAACTTTGGTCTTACATGACTTTGCTATTCGCTGATGTGTTTTCCGTGTGCGTGTGTTCGTGTTGATTGTATGCATCCTAGCTAGCTATACAAAGGTCGGGTGTGTTCATTATGTTTCTATCTCTTGATGCTTCCTTTCGAGACAATAAAATTCATCCTTTCTCAAAATTATATACTTGCACGTGTAGGTGTTGTGAAGGATATAACTGAGAAACGGCTAAGACTTGCACAATTAAAGTTCATGACTCATTTGGTTCATAGGATAGAAATTGCATAGGAATATGAAAATCGTAGGAAGTGAAATGACATGCATCTTAATTCCTATAGGGAGATGTCATTGATGCATAGGATAGTATTTTTTTTCATTGAGTCTAGATTAATGTTTTTTACCCCTGGAACGTGAAGGATTGACCCCCATCCTATATAGTAATATGAATCCATTCCTACAAATCAAAGGCTAGCTAAAGAAAATCTACAAAGTTCATATCCTTCACAATTACTAAATTCTTATGAACCAAGGAAGGTCTCATGGTAGAATTTCTGCATAGGAATATTCAAATACCCACGCCAGTCCATGGGACACAATCTTACATTATTGCTTCCTTTCTGTTTTCGGCCAAAAAAATTCTTTAAACCATGCATGTAGGAGGAGTGCATATATATATTAAAGATACAGAACAAGGTACACGGAGGAATAGTCCACTACCAAGTACAACCAAAACAAAAGACATATATGTATATATATATATATATATATATATATATATATATATATATAAGTTTTTCTAAAAGATAAATACATTCATCTTTATGAACTTACACCATAGCTTTATGAGTACTTATGAAAGACTGAGCCGGCACATTAACTTTAGATTGGCAAAATTGCCACAGACGTTTTCATAGTACCGTCATAGACTCGTAGCCCTCCCGAGTCCCTCACCCGCGCACACGCGCCGCCTCTCTTGCGATCTGCAATGAATCCACGAGTGTTGGTCTACTGCAAATCGCCGGCTGCGGCTGCTCTGCCCTAGTGTAGCACCTCCTACTAGTTGCTCTGTGCTTGCACTAGCGTACCAGGCATGGCTATGATTCCCGTCCTCCGCCAGCCGCCGGGGGCTGGCCTTGCCTTCGCTGCTACACGAAGGACTTGCTGCCTCTCCAAAGCCGGTGTTGCTCGTCGCCTTGGCTACTAATCAGTGAGTAATTTACTGATATCTTGTACTGGGAGAAGCAATAAAACAATAAAAGATGCATTTGAAGTTTAACTAACATGTTGTATGGTGAGCTGATTTCTTTGAACAATTAACTACAGAGTAATTTTTAATTGAAAAAGAAAGCTTTACATGTATGGATGAAACCTAAATTGATGCATTTTTATATCAATTTTATTTCATCCTACAGAAAAATAAGACGAAAACATATTTTCATTAGCGACCTCCAACAACAAGAGTGTCTACACATACAGGATTAAAGGATGAAGCAAACTATTGATTCGGTACGTATACTTTTCTGTCTGTTATTATTATTTATTTATTTTTGTCTTGTTTAATGTATTTGGTTCCGTTGTTAAGCTTTGAGTTTCAGTTCTACATATATTGTGTAATCAAGCAAATTTATGTATGCTTTGGCATGAGGCGTTCCTTGGATAGCGAGGTATTATTTGGCCGATGTAATATGACTCATATTCTTTGAATACTTCTTTAGTTGTATGAATTTGAAAAAAAGACCCCATTTAATATTTCGTCCCGGGTCCTAAATTCCTGAAGACGGCCCTGCATAGTAGATGGGAACATTGTTTTCCACGGAATGCACCTCGTCGGATGCTTTGAAATAAATTCAGAAAAATACGAGCATAATTGTCAAGCCTGGGATTTAAACTCTGATGAATAGGGGATATCATTGTCTTTAAATATGAGCTAGCTTGTTAATTCTTTTCTTGCTGTCACGTTAAAAAAATATTTTCTTGCTGTAAAAAAAAACTTGTTAATTCTTTTTTTTTTGTGGCCAGTTTTACTGGTCAACTTGTTAATGTCGATTGCTGAAGAAAGACAAGACAAATGACAATTCTGCTGCAAGATTCCCAAAACCATGTTGTCTTTTCATGAGATTGTTTCTAGTTTATAACAATTGATGACTACCACAAAGAGCGCCATGAAAATGTGCACGCCACAGGAAGAAACATATAAATTACATATAGCTGGATACATCACCATTATTGCGTATATTCAGAAATTTAGATACACATCGGTCCACAACTCCACATACATCGTCAGGGTAGCTAGATTGTGTTGGGAAACACTGACACATGAACACACATGAAACATGCAGCGAGAGGACAGAGAGGCCCGCGTGCGCGCTGCGCTCTCCCGTATGGATCGATCATATATGCGTCCATCTAGCAGGAGGGCACGGGCACCTTGCAGGCGGCCATGACCTTCTTGCCGTTAGGGGAGTCGACGTACTGCTTGAGGTTGGGGTCGCGCGCGTACTGGCACATGCAAGGCTGCTGCTCCCTCATCTTGCTGCAGCACGACGCCGTGGGCGCCGCGTTCCCCATGATGGCCCCCGCGCACGGGGTCAGCTGCAGCGCGTTGCAGGTCGCCGCCTCCGCGCCCGCCGGCGCCACCATCAGCACCACTGCCGAGAAGGCCAGGAGCGCCACCACCAGCTGGGCCAAGTACTTCATGGTGTCTCGCTGAAACAACAGATTGATCGACTCGTACGTAGTGAGCTAGTGGCCTCTGCAAGTATGGCTTCAGATGGGTGTGAGCGCTTTGTGGCAAGATGGGTGGTATTTATAGGCTCTCGATCAAGAGACTAGCAGAGTTGCTTGGATGGTGATGACAGTGAGCTGAGCACAAGTGTAAGCGTCGCTAGTGCGGAACAAGTGTGCAGCGCAGATTGGCTGAATTCATATATGTGCCATCTTGTCAGAAGCACATTGCGCTTATGGAAGACAAGATGATGAGCAGAAATGGTCCACGCACTGCACCACTCGATGCAGAACAAAAGGAGGATAATATATAGTGGGCACTTTTAGTCGCGCTGAAAGCAACTCAACTAGCATAACAATGCCGTGCGCACTAGCTCTCTGCGTCACCGCAAGTGTCGCACAGCAGAGGGAAAGGCAGGTTATTGGGTGGGGATTTCTTCAGCTGAGCTGAAGATTTGTTAAGCTTGTTAAAACACAGCGAAACGGTACACATCTTCTGGTAATATAGAGTTACATTACTAGGAGTGCAGTCGATTAACAGAGCCAAAGAAACGTACACATCTTCTGGTAATATAGAGTTAAACGTAAGAGTTAAAACGTGGTTTAGAAAGTTCAGGGCTTTTCAAAGGTACAACCAAAGAAAAAAATAGCACGCTATTTGAAATAGCGCAGCCTTCAAAAAAACGCTATGAACGAAATAACGTGCTAATAGCGCGCTATTTTGCAAAATAGAGTGTCACAAAACATTGTTCAGATTTCAGCATATAGCAACACAAATGACAGATTTCAGCAGCTAAAACCAAGGCTAAACCATTGTTCACATAGCAAAGCATGGTCTAGATATAGGCATATAGCATTGTTCAGAGTTCAATAGTTCATACATCGAGATTTCAGACAAACAAATTAAACAGCCAATAAGCAAGGTCCAGAATAGCAGAAATAAGGACTTAGGACTTTAGGAGCCAGCCAACAGCGATGCATAAGCTCAATCAGAATCAGATGAACTCGCTGCCATGGCATCATCATCCGAATCAGAAGAACCCGCTGAAGCT
Organism: Hordeum vulgare subsp. vulgare; assembly: GCF_904849725.1. Taxonomy (NCBI): domain Eukaryota; kingdom Viridiplantae; phylum Streptophyta; class Magnoliopsida; order Poales; family Poaceae; genus Hordeum; species Hordeum vulgare. The sequence goes on along the minus strand of NC_058518.1, from coordinate 493,169,397 downwards.
GACGCCGACATCGAGTTGGAGCAAGAGGACTAGAGGAGGCGACGGCGAGGCGACCCGAGGAGGCGGCAAGAGGCGGCAAGAGGAGAGGAGGCTGCGAGCGGAGGAGGCGGCAAGAGGCGGCCGACCGTGGCTAGAGGAGATGGGCGAAGCACCGGTGGCCGCCGCTGCCACTGTCGCTCGGTAGGTTTGGTTAGGGATTTAGGGTTTGCTTGGTAGGTCTGGTTGTCGCTATAGGTTTGGTCGCCGCTGGTTAGGGTTACTGGGCCGGAAAACCCAAAAGAATAGTGGACTGATGAAAAAATTGTCTGAGAAAAATAGCGCCGCGTCGAAAAAATAGCGTCGATACGCGCTATAGCGCGAAATTGCCGTATTTAGCGTGAATAGCGTCGTAGCGAGTGAAATATGCATAGCGTAGCGTTTAGTTTTCAAATATGCTATTAGCGCGCTATAGCCACGTTTTAGCGCTATTTTTTTTCCTTGGGTACAACTGCATGTCTGGCTCGGTATCTTCAGAGCATTGGATCAGTTCTAAAAAAACACTCTTCTATCCCTTATCTTTGAACCATGTATTTTGTTATAACATTACCTAGTTATATCCGTTGGCCAAGAAGCAGGAGGCGCGAGCAATTAGTAGAAGATCCCTTAGCTCATCATTATCCTTCGAGCACACCAAAGAAGAAATACACAGGAGACCAAGAACTTAGGTGGAATCAGAGGTTCCTTTCAGCTTCAGGCTCTATCCCTTCAACTTCGGAAGTTACTTTGTCCAAAAAAAACCCAGAGAAATGGTACATGGTTCGCATCAATTGTATTCAATTGTATTGTAGTTGTTGCCTCTCTCAAAAATCTTTTGTGAGAAACTTCGAGAAAACTCACGTGAGAATAAAAGAGTACGACATTTTCTAGTCTTCGGGGCTTAAATATGAATGTCGGGATCTCTAAACATGGGCTAATGATCGGGAAATGGAGAGGTTCGCGGCGCGGCAGAGGGGCTCTTGGTATTGCATCGGCTTATAAAAAGAAAACCGTCACCATAGCCTCTACACGCTTCCAAGATCTCACATTGCCATCGTCTTTTCCAATCCTCAAACTCCATCTTCTAAGCTTCCTCCTCAACACAATCCTCTCGAACCTTTTCTCCAACTCGGCCATGGCCGGCTCGAGCTCGAAAGGCAAGTGGGAGGCCTCCTGTGTCACCGAAAATGACATCTTGGAGTTTAAGAGTGCGACTACTTGTCGGCAAACATCGTTCATCGCGCTCCAGAGAAGGGCCAGGTCATCCTGGAGGCCTCCTGTGTCACCGAAAATGACATCTTGGAGTTTAAGAGTGCGACTAATTGTCGGCAAACATCGTTCATCGCGCTCCAGAGAAGGGCCAGGTCATCCTGGAGGCCTCCTGTGTCACCGAAAATGACATCTTGGAGTTTAAGAGTGCGACTACTTGTCGGCAAACATCGTTCATCGCGCTCCAGAGAAGGGCCAGGTCATCCTCGGCCCATGCCTAAAGAAGGCAATAGGATGGTGTTCATCCCTCACTTCCGCTAGGGCCTCGGCATCCCTCTCCACCCCTTTGTTGGGGATCTAATGTTTTATTATGGGTTGGATTTCCATGATCTCCCCCAGAACTCTATTTTACATATTTCGGCTATTATCGTTGTGTGCGAGGCCTTTTTGCGGATCCAACCCTACTTTGGCTTATGGTTGAAGGTCCTCAATCTCAAGCCAAAGGTAGTTAATGGCGAGCAGGCAGACTGCGGCAATGATTAGCAAGCTCCCCCTAGTTCAATGATTGGACAGTTCCTTCATAGACACCGTCAAGGTATGGCAAAAGGAGCGGTTCTACATCAACGAGCCACGCGACGCGGGGTGGGCAGCACTTCCTAAATTCAGATCCAATTCTCCCACCCGACTAGTGTCCTGGACGGAGAAGTCTATCAATTGGGGGGAGGCTGTGGAGGTGGATGTGTTGCAAAGATGCATCTCCATCTTGCTGAAAAAGAAAATCTAGCTGACAAATGTTGTTCATGTCATGCTACATCGCCGCTTCCTCCTGTGTCAACATATGGCTATTCCGATGTGGTCTTACAGTCCGGCTGACCCGGTCACTGTACAAAACTTCTTTCGCATCACCCACGAAAAGTTGTGAAAGGTTCTATTCAAGTTGCAGAAGACTTGGCCGGCCGAAGAAGAAAACATTGGCATCGACACCAATAACCCCTCCCGAACCGGTAAGATTTGATCATATGTGTTCGGATTTTTCCCTTTTAACAAGGCTCTTATTCCCCTTTTCCTTTGCATTTACAAGTCTCGCTCGAGAAGTCCAAGTGGATCAACTGCCGTGCCGTTGCCCGAGGGCCCCAGGATGGCTTTATTAACGAACATGCTGGTCGAAAAGCCGTATACGACACCGAAGAAGAAGGAAGAAAAGAAGGAGGATAAGAAGAAGGTCCGAGGAGGCCTTCGCTCGAAAGGACCTACAGACGCTAGGTCCGAAGACACATTCGCTCCCTCTACTATGGAGGGAGGGGAGGAAGATAGCAGGGAGTAGAGCGGCTCCTCCCACATAAAGAAAAGGGCGGCGTCCGAAGACGTCTAGGGAGATCCAGCCCCCACTGCCCGAAAGAGGCAATGCAGGGCCAAGGTGGCCCTATTTGATGATGTCCTGGATTCCGCCGAGGAGTCCTAGGACTTTGAAAAGATTTCTCGAAGGAAACTCAGGGTGAAGCCCCAAGCGCAAAGGTATGGATCCGGAAACCCGAACATCTTTTTGCATTCAGATTTCCTTAATTACGATAGGTATTCTTTCGTATGTAGCCTGCCACATGATTTCCCCACCGATCAAATTTCGAAGGGGGATTCCTTACCATCCAACCTGGCGGAGAGCGGAACCGCCTCATACAACACACCTCCACCAGTAATCGAGGAGATTGGGGAGGTGATACGTCTCCAACGTATTGATAATTTATGAAGTATTCATGCCATGTTTGCCTATGTTTACAATACTTTTATATGGTTTTGCTGCATTTTATATGATTTATTTAGAACTAACCGGACTGAAGTTGTTTTCAACAAAACTACCGTGGTGTTGTTTTTTGTGCAGAAATAAAAGCTATCGGAATTGGACGAAACTTTTTGCCAATATTTTTGGATGGAATAAGAAATACTAGAGCAAATAACTACCCTACGGGGGAGGGGGGTTATGCCCACTAGACACCAAGCCACGCCAGCCCCCTGGCGTGGGCTGATGTCTAGTGGGCACCTCGTGGCCCATCTTGGCATGATTCCAACACCCAAAAATCCTATTAATATAGAAACCTCCAGAAATAACCCTGGATGAGAAGTTCCGATGCCGTGGGCCTTTTATAGCCACAAAAAACCAATCTGGAGTCTCTAGTACCCTGTTGAGGAGGGGAAATCATCTTTGGTGACTATCTTCATCATCTCGGCGGAGGCCATGACGAGGAGGGAGTAGTGCACCCTCGGGGTTGAGGGTTTGTACCAGTACCTATGTGTTTAATCTCTCTCTCTCCCTCTCTCTCTCTCTCTCTCTCTCTCTCTCGTGTTCTTGAGATGTCATGATCTTGATATATCACAGACCTTGTTAATATAGTTGGATCATGCGGTGTTTGTCCCATGCTATTGTTGTGATGAATTGGGTCTTTCACTTTAATATGTTGTTATGTTGGATTGAATATTCAGGTTTGGGAGAACATGTTATATGTCTTGTATGCAGATACCCATAGTGACATTGGGGTATTCAAGTGATTCACTTTATATGTGTTGTGGCATCGAATCAAAGATTCCCGAGGTGACATTGGGGTAATCTAGGCATAGGGGTTGATTGCACGTTTTCATACTATGTTCTCCGATAGAAATCTTGGTGTCATCATTGAAGTTGTTTGTGCTGGATTGATGATTATGAATCTGAAATTTTTATGGTGTTATTTTAGTATGAACTCTTGATAGATCGATCGGAAATGATAACTTGTTATCTTAGTATGAACTCTTGGAAAGATTGATTGGAAAGAATAACTTTGAGGTGGTTTCGTACCCTACAAATTTTTCTTCTTATGTTCTCTGCTAGATAGAAACTTTGGAGTGATTCTTTGTCGCACGTTGAGGGAATGTTATATGATCTAACTATGTTAATTGTTGAGAGATTGCACTACGAAAGTACGGACCCTAGGCCTCATTTTCAAGCATTGCAATACCGTTTATGCTCACTTTTGTCACTTGCTACCTGCTACCTCTTGAGCTTGCGTTGGTTTTTCCCTTGAAGAGGAAAGGGTGATGCAACACAGTAGCAGTAAGTATTTTCCTCAGTTTGAGAACCAAGGTATCAATCCAGTAGGAGTATCAAGGTAAGTCTCCAAAGTACCTGCGCAAAAACAAAAAACTTGCTCCCAACGCTACAAAGGGTTGTCAATCCCTTCACGATTGATTGCAAGGTGAGATCTGAAGATGGAAAGTGCAACAAAGTAAAAGTGTAGAGCTAAAAGTATGATGTGAAGTAGACCCGGGGGCCATAGTGTTTACTAGAGGCTTCTCTCATGATAGCAAATATTACGGTGGGTGAACGAATTACTATCGAGCAATTGATAGAACCGCGCAAAGTCATGACGATATCTAAGGCAATGATCATACATATAGGCATCACGTCTGAGACAAGTTGACCGATACTTTCTGCATCTACTACTATTACTCCACACATCGACCGCTATCTAGCATGCATCCAGTCTATTGATTTCATAACAAACAGAGTAACGCCTTAAGCAAGATGACATGATGTAGAGGGATAAATTCATGCAATAGATATAAACCCCATCTTTTTACCCTTGATGGCAACAACACGATGCGTGCCTCGCTACCCCTTTTGTCACTGGGTGAAGTCACCGCACGGTATGAACCCAAAACCAGGCACTTCTCCCATTGCAAGAATTATAGATCAAGTTGGCCAAACGAAACCCACAACTCGAAGAGAATTACAAGGATATGAAATCATGCCTATAAGAGATCAGAGGAAACTCAAATAAGATTCATAGATAATCTGATCATAAATCCACAATTCATCGGATCTCAACAAACACACCGCAAACGAAGATTACATCGGATAGATCTCCATGAAGATCATGGAGAACTTTGTATTGAAGATCCAAGAGAGAGAAGAAGCCATCTAGCTACTAGCTATGGACCCGAAGGTCTGTGGTGAACTACTCACGCATCATCGGAGAGGCAATGGTGTTGATGAAGAAGCCCTCCGTGTCCGAATCCCCCCTCCGGCAGGGCACCAGAACGTGCCCCGGATGGGATCTTGCGGAGACAGAAGCTTGCGCCGGCGGAAAAGTATTTTCGTGGCTCTCTCCCGTGGTTTCAGATTTTTAGGGAATTTATAGGCAGAAGAGGTAGGGCAAAGGAGCCACGGGGGGCCCACAAGCCTGCTAGGCGCCCCCTAGGCCACGGTTAGGGGGCTTGTGGCCTCCCCCGGAGCCCTTTGCCTTGGTTCTCAAGTTCCCTGCGTATCTTTTGTTCCGGAAAAAAAAATCTTTCCGGAGGTTTTATTCCGTTTGGACTCCGTATAATATTCTTCTCTGAAAAAGGTCAAAAACACGGAAAAAACAGGAAGTGGCACTTGGCACTGAGTTAATAGGTTAGTCCCAAAAAAGATATAAAAATGCATACAAAGCATCCAAAGTTGACAAGATAATAGCATGGAACCATCAAAAATTATAGATACGTTGGAGACGTATCAAGCATCCCCAAGGTTAACTCCTGCTCGTCCTCGAGTAGGGAAGTGATAAAGACTGAATTTTTGATGTGGAATGCTACCTAACATATTTGTCCTTTGCAAATTCTTTCATGTGACATGAATGTTCAGATCCGTAAGATTCAAAACAATAGTTTGCTATTGACATGAAAACAATAATACTACAAGCAAACTAGCAAGGTAATCATGAACTTTTGAAATAACAAGGCCAAAGAAAGTTATCCCTACAAAATCATATAGTTTGGCTATGCTCCATCATCCCCCACACAACAAATTTAAATCATGCACAACCCCGGTATTGGCCAAGTAATTGTTTTCGCACTCTTACTTTCTCAAACCTTTTTCAACTCTCACGCAATGTATGAGCGTGAGCCATGGATATAGCACTATAGGTGGAATAGAGTGTGGTGGAGGTTGTGAGGCAAAAAGGAGGAGATGGTCACATTGACTCGGCGTATCAACGAGCTATGGAGATGCCCATCAATAGATATCAATGTGAATGAGTAGGGATTACCATGCAACAGATGCACTTAGAGCTATAAGTGTGTGAAAGCTCAAAAGGAGAACTAGTGGGTGTGCGTCCAACTTGCTTGCTCACGAAGATCTAGGGCAATTTTGAGGAAGCCCATTATTGGAATATACAAGCCAAGTTATATAATGAAGATTCCCACTAGTATATGGTGGTGAAAAAACAAGAGACTCTCAATCATGAAGAACATGGCGCTATTGTGAAGCACAAGTGTGGAAAAAGATAGTAGCATTGTCCCTTCTCCCTTTTTCTCTCTTTTTTTTGTTTGGGCTCTTTGGCCTCTTTTCTTTCTTTTTTGGTGGGCATCTTTGGCCTCTTTTTTTTCCTCACATGGGACAATGCTCTAATAATGATAATCATCACACTTTTATTTACTCACACATCAATACTTAGAGCAATGATGACTCTATAGGAAATGCCTCCGACAGTGTACCGGGATGTGCAACAATCTAGCTTAGCGTATGACGTTGGAACATCTCGCTAGCTATCTTATGATCATGCAATGGCAATATGAAAGTGACGGCACAAGTCATGAGACGGAACGGTGGGAGTTGCATGGCAATATATCTCGGAATGGCTGTGAAAATGCCATAGTTGGTAGGTATGGTGGCTGTTTTGAGGAAGGTATATGGTGGGTTTGTGCACCGGAGAAAGTTGCGCGGCACTAGAGAGGCTATCCATGGTGGAAGGTGAAAGTGCATCTATACCATGGACTCACATTAGTCATGAAGAACTCATATACTTATTGCGAAAGTTTTATTAGTAATCGAAACAAAGTGCTAAACGCATACTCTTGGGGGAAGGGTTGGTAGGTGTTAACCATCGCGCGATCCCGACCGCCACACAAAGGATGACAATCAATAAATCAATTATGCTCCGACTTCCTAACATAGCGGTTCACCATACGTGCATGTTACGGGAATCACTAACTTCAACACAAGTATTTCTAGATTCACAACACCCTTCTAACATAACTCTAATATTACCATATCCATGTCTCAAAACTAATTGAGAGGAATCAAACTTCTCTTTACTAATCAATGCACATGAATATGGAAGTTTTATTATATCCTCTTTGGATGCTTATCATCTTTAGGACTACTTTCATAGCATAAGCCAACTACCAAGTTACTCAGAGAGAGCACTCTCAAAAAGATATAAGTGAAGATCAAGAGTTCTTATTTCTCCAAAATATGACACAACCGTGCTCTAAAAAGATCTAAGTGAAGCACTAGAGCAAAGTTATCTAGCTCAAAAGATATAAGTGAAGCACATGCGAGCTAAATTGCCTAACTCAAAAGATATAAGTGAAGCTCAATGAGTATTCTAGCAAATTCACGATGAGTGCATGTATCTCTCAAAAAGGTGTGTAGAAAGGATGATTGTGACACAACAAAAAGAAAAGACTCCTATAATACAGGACGCTCCAAGCAAAACACATATCATGTGGTGAATAAAAATATAGCTCCAAGTAATGTTACCGATGGATTGAAGAGGAAAGAGGGGATGCCTTCCCGGGGCATCCCCAAGCTTAGGCTTTTTGGTGTCCTTGAATTTGGCTTGGGATGCCTTGGGCATCCCCAAGCTTGAGCTCTTTCCACTCTTTATCCCATTGTCCATGAGAACATCACCCAAAACTTGAAAACTTCACAACACAAAACTTAAACAGAAACTCGTGATATCATTAGCACAAGAAAACAAACTACCAACTCTTTAGGTACCATAGCAAACTTGATTTCTATTTATACTGGTGTTAGATTACTGTATTCTCACTTTTCCATGGCTAGTACCCCCCCGATACTATCCATAGTTTCATCAAAATGAGCAATCAACACAACAAAAACAGAATCTGTCAAAAACAGACCAGTATGTAGCAATCTGTATATTTCGTATACTTCTGGTATATCAACAATTCTGAAAAATTATGACAATTTGGGAAATTGGCATATCAACCAGCAGCAAAAATAATCAACTCAAAAGCTTTTTCTGGATAGGAATGAAAAATAATTTCGTGAGCGCAAAGTTTCTGTCTTTTTCAGCAAGATCAAACAACCATCACCAAAACTAGTCATAAAGGTTTTACTTGGCTCAAACACAAAGAGAAACACAAAAAACACAATCATAACAGAATTATGATGGTGTGGACACAACAAAACAGAAAGCAAAAAGCAAAGATAGATTCATTGGGTTGCCTCCCAACAAGCGCTATTGTTTAACGCCCTTAGGTAGGCATTGATAATTCAATGATGCTCACACAAAAGACAAGAATTGAAGCACAACGAGAGCATCATAAAGCATGTGAAAATCACATCTAAGTCTAACATACTTCCTACGCATAGGCATTTTATAGGAAAACAAATTGTCAATACAACCAATAGTTACCATATGCAAGGAAGAAGAAAGAGATAATAGCAATCTCAACGTAATGAGAGGTGATTTAGTGGTATGAAAGTTTCTACCACAATATTTTCCTCTCTCATAACAATTACATTTGGGATCATAATCAAATTGAACAATATAGCTATCACATAGGATATCCTTTTCATGATCCACATGCATGCAAAGTTGACGCTCTTCAAAAATAGTGGGATTATCATCAACTAAAGTCATGACTTCTCTAAACCCACTTTCAATATTATTGCAAATATCATATTCATCATGAGGCTTAAACAAATTTTCAAGATCATAAGAAACCCCAATCATGATCATTGCAACAAGTAGTGGACATAACAAAACTAGCATCCCCAAGCTTAGGGTTTTGCATATTTTTAGCATGATTGACATTAATAGAATTCATAATGAAACCATTGCAATCATGCTTTTCATTCAAGGAGCCTTCGTGAATCACTTCATAAATTTATTCATCACGATTTTCAGATTCACGCATCTTAAGCAAAACTCCATAGAGAAAGTCAAGCGCACTCAACTCACTAGCAAATCGTTCAACATAATTGGATCTCTTAAAGAGATTAGCAAGTGGATGAGGATCCATATCAATAGATTTTCAGCAAGCGAAGATGCAAGCACATTGAAGGCACATAGCACACAAGCAAAAGAAAGGCAAACGAGAAATGCAATTTTTTTTGTAAATTTTGTTTTTCAGAAGTGGGGGAGAGGAAAACGAGAGGCAAAAGGCAAAAAAAAGTAAATGCAAGAGATGAGTTTGCGATAGTTACTTGGATAAGCTTCACTTAGAATAGTCCCTTACGCCAGAAATTGACACGTTGAAGGGAGACTATTCCTGACTTGATACTCCCCGACAACGGCGCCAGAAATTCTTCTTGCTACCTCTTGAGCTTGCGTTGGTTTTTCCCTTGAAGAAGAAATGGTGATGCAGCACAGTAGAGTAAGTATTTCCCTCACTTTGAGAACCAAAGTATCAATCCAGTAGGAGTATCAAGGCAAGTCTCCAAAGTACCTGCGCAAAAATAGCAAACTTGCACCCAATGCTACAAAGGGGTTGTCAATCCCTTCACGATTGATTGCAAGGTGAGATCTGAAGGTGGAAAGTGCAACAAAGTAAAAGTGTAGAGCTGAAAATATTATGTGAAGTAGACCCGGGGGCCATAGTGTTCACTAGAGGCTTCCCTCATGATAGCAAATATTACGGTGGGTGGACGAATTACTGTCGAGCAATTTATAGAACCATGCAAAGTCATGATGATATCTAAGGCAATGATCATACATATAGGCATCACGTCCGAGACAAGTAGACCGATACTTTCTGCATCTACTACTATTACTCAACACATCGACCGCTATCCAGCATGCATCTAGTGTATTGAGTTCATAACAAACAGAGTAACACATTAAGCAAGATGACATGATGTAGAGGGATAAATTCATGCAATAGATATAAACCCCATCTTTTTTCCCTTGATGGTAACAACATGATGCGTGCCTCGCTACCTGTTCTGTCACTGGGTGAGGTCACCACACGGTATGAACCCAAAACCACGCACTTCTCCCATTGAAGATTATAGATCAAGTTGGCCAAACGAAACCCACAACTCGAAGAGAATTACAAGGATATGAAATCATGCATATAAGAGATCAGAGGAAAGTCAAATAAGATTCATAGATAATCTGATCATAAATCCACAATTCATCGGATCTCGACAAACACACCGCAAAAGAAGATTACATCGGATAGATCTCCATGAAGATCATGGAGAACTTTGTATTGAAGATCCAAGAGAGAGAAGAAGCCATCTAGCTACTAGCTATGGACCCGAAGGTCTGTGGTGAACTACTCACGCATCATCGGAGAGGCAATGGTGTTGATGAAGAAGCCCTCCGTGTCCGAATCCCCCCTCCGGCAGGGCACCAGAACGTGCCCTAGATGAGATCTTGCGGAGACAGAAGCTTGCGGCGGCGGAAAAGTATTTTTGTGGCTCTCTCCCGTGGTTTCAGATTTTTAGGGAATTTATAGGCGGAAGAGGTAGGGCAAAGGAACCACGGGGGGCCCACAAGCCTGCTAGGCGCCCCCCGGCCGCGGCTAGGGGGCTTGTGGCCTCCCCCGGAGCCCTTTGCCTTGGTTCTCAAGTTCCTTGCGTATCTTCTGTTCCAGAAAAAATCTTTCCGGAGGTTTTATTCCGTTTGGACTCCGTTTAATATTCTCCTTTGAAAAAGGTCAAAAACATGGAAATAAACCGGAACTGGCACTTGGCACAAAGTTAATAGGTTAGTCCCAAAAAATATATAAAAATGCATACAAAGCATCCAAAGTTGACAAGATAATAGCATGGAACCATAAAAAATTATAGATACGTTGGAGACGTATCACTACCTTGCTGTTTTTTATATTTTCATATTACAAAAAACAATATCTACTATCATTAATACACTTGTATCACAATCTCTTCGCCGAACTAGTACACCTATACAATTCACCCTTGTATTGGGTGTGTTGGGGACACAAGAGAATTTTTATTATTTGGTTGCAGGGTTGTTTTAGAGAGATTATCTTCATCCTACACCTTCCACATAAAACAAACCTTAGGTCATCCACTTGAGGGAATTTTTCTACTGTCCTACAAAACTCTGCGCTTGGAGTCCCAACATGAGTCTACAAGAACAAGTTGTGTAGTATACATCAAGCTCTTTTCTGGGCGGGTGTCGTGGTTTTGTCACGGCAGATGTCCTCGTGAAAGGACTTAGTATGGGAACCATCGCACTTTGGTGGCGACTCAAAGGGGTTGAACAGGAGGAACGCGGCGGGTTACCCAGGTTCGGCCCCTCGCGTGGAGGTAATAGCCTACGTCCTGCTTGGCGTGTATTGATGTGGATTCGATTACAAGAAAGGCGTAACTCGCCTTACCTAGCACTCGATGATTTCTAACCTGCCTATCCCCCTTCAAACTCGCCTTTATATAGAGGTCGAGGCTTTAGGGTTTACAAGAGTCCCTTCCTCTTTACAAATCGTGACCACCGCGGCCTCTGAGTCACCGTCTTGCAAAACCCAGAGACCTTCCACAAATCACAACCATCTTGCGGCCTTAAACCGCCCAGGCTGAGGCCCAAATGAGTCAAAGGATGAACCGCCTTACTAGTAACCCGGCCCATATTGGGCGGGTCACTTAATAAGCAATATCCCCAACATTAGGCCCCAAATTGACTTGAATCTTCATGCCAATGCTTCTGTTTTAGTTGAAGGTGATTCACTCCTTTGTGTTCCTCCATACGCCAGAAATTTTAACTCGCCAACTGGTACCGGAAAAAGTCTTTGAGCTGCCAATGCATTTCCCGTCAGCACTTTCCTTAGCCCTCGATTTTCGGGAAATTTAACACAATCCCAACGGATCTTTTAGTGCATCATTATCCCAAAATTTTTGGACGTCATCATGGCGAATCTTTTATTCCCAAGCGGTTCCCGCACACGGCGCCTCGATTCCAGCGCCCGTCCTGATAAATAGGCGGAAGGGACAGGGCTGACACTGGCCACCTACCAGTCTCGTCAGTCCCCCCCATTATCGCAACAGAAAACCGCACCGCTTCCCGAGGGTTTCGCCGCCGGCCGCAAACTCCGCCCCCGTCCGAAGAACTCCAGTGCTGCCCGCAAGCCGTCGCCGTTCGAGGAGCTCCGGCGCCGCCCGCAAGCCGTCGCCGTTGCCAGGCTCCGCCGCCACCGAGGGTCCCTTCATTCTCCGGGACCCCTGCGCTTCTCCAACAGCCTCCATCACCGCCGATCTTCTTCGACCAAGATCTTCAGGTTAGGCCACTGTTTCCCCTTCTTTAAGGGTAAATTTATTTCTTGTTCATGCTTCCGCCATTGCCATGCTTCCGCCATTGCCATAGTTCCGAAGCCCTCCGCTCGCAACCATCTATTACCCTCGAACTGATTAGTCCGAGTGCCATTAGGGCACCCAGTGCCTTGAATAGTCTTATCCATCTGTGCCCTTGCGAATTTTCTAAATACACTAGTTTCTTCAAACACGAGGCACCACCCTGATCACACATCGTTCATGTTTTAGCCATGTCCGCAAGTTTTTATATCTGTTCAATAGATCCATTCCTCATTCACTGTTTGTAAAAAGCTGTTTGGAAACTTCGTCCTTCCCTTAGTGTTTCGGAAAGAATAAATTTCACCACCCACAGTAACATCGCTTCTGAGAATAGCCCTGGTCCGATAAGTCGCCACATCAGCCCAACCCGGCCTCCTAGTCCGGCGGGTTAAGCAAGAGCTGATCCCGATTCACATAGTAAATGTTCGAGACATGTAATACCATATTCTTACCTATTTGTAGCATGGGTGCCGTTTTCAAGAGCGATTGGCTTCCTACCAAAGTCGATGATGCTGTTTTGGCGAATTACGTGAAAGCGGGCTGCTTGGATCCTCAAGACGTCATTGGATGGCACACCGGGTTAAGAGAAGACCTCCCCAACCCCAATGAAGGGGAGATAGTAGTTTTTGTGGAACACTTGGAACGGGGTTTTAAGCCGCCCGGATCTAAATTCCTTAGGGACGCTCTGAACTTCATGAATGTCCGACTCCAGGATTTGGGACCCAATTCCATAAGCAACCTAAGTCAATTCCAAGTCCTTTGCGAAGCTTATTTGCGGATCGAGCCTTCCGTCCCTCTGTTTTGGTACTTTTTCCACTTGAATCGCCAGACGGAATTCCACAATGGCCCTAGTTTGGAACTTGGCGGGGTCAACGTCCAGCGTCGCAGGGACAGTCCGTTTCCTTCACTCACTATGCCTAGCCACCCCAAAGGCTGGGGTGAATCTTGGTTTTATTGCAAAGAAACATCCCCTGCCGGCGAGAACAAACTTCTGGGCTACAGGCCAACCCGCCTTCCGGTCAATTTTAAGCTCCCTGACAAGCTCACCGAGGAAGAAGAGTCGGACTTCATCCCAATTCTGTCCGAACTGAGATCCTTGACGAACAACGGTCTCACCGGGGTTGACCTGATCCGCTGCTGGGTCGAATGGCGGATCCTTCCTCTGAGCCGCCGAGATGGTCTGATGTGCGAATTTGACGGCACTCTGGATCATCCCCAATGCTACTTCCACACAACATTAACGGAAAAAGACATCGTCGCCATCATCAGGAAGCTGACCGGCGAACCTGCAGCAAAATGCGGCCAAATCGGCCTTAAGCCCTTCTGCAAGATTAACCCGGCACCCAAGGTAACCAAAGCTAACTCGCCCTCAACTTTTTATTCCATCTGTTTTACTGCCATCATGACTTCATGCCATATTCCTTTCCAGAAAGGCGACAAGTTCTGGTCTAGGAGACCTAAGAAACAAGCCATGAAGAGTGCTAAGCCGCCTTCCAAGAAAAACAAGGGCAAAGGTAAATCTACTGCGGCCGAGCCATCTGAAGTCGACGAATCTCAAGCTGGCGACGCACTCTCAGAGGTACCAATCCGTCCTCTTTTTCACTCGCCACCTATCACCTTTTAACTTTTATTTATATCTCTCACTCCTCTTGTAACAGAATGAAGATAACGGAAGCCAAGAGGACTCCGTCGAGGTAATTTCCGTCTCCTCCGATTCATCTCCTTCCTCGCCTAAGCCGGCCCGGCGAATATGTGGGAAAGTCCCCTTCTCACATCCAGATGCCCATTTGGACCCAAATTTCTTATTGAAGAGAACACAGCACGCCTCGAACCGGAAAACGCGAAGTCACTCCGGCGATCTAATACCTGGCTTGCCAACAACGAACAAAAGGAAACCAAGCGAGGTACCTCCTTTTTTTTATTTGAGCAACCATTGTTCGTGCTGCTTTTGGGTCACAGTCATAACCCGCCTGTATTATCGATGTATAAATTCTGCAGGATTCTCCCCCTAGTTCTGGCGACTCAGTGATGTCGACCCTTCCACCAATGATCTGAGTCCCGGGGTAAGTTTCTTGCCCTGATCCTTGAGAATAGCACTCTTCTTAATTTTTTAACACACCTATCTCTTTCGTTAGGGCACAAGCCAAAAAGAGGAAGACCAGTGGATCAATCCCTCACGCCACTTCTGAGCTTCCAAGGAAAGCTACTCCGACTCAAGAAGATCCGAGTCAAGACGAGCCGACAATTCAAGCGGACCTTCCTGAGTCGCCCAAAGGATCAACGGATGTCCCTAGATCACCGATCGTAATGGCGACAACTGATGACCCAGATGCTGTAGTCATTACTGGTTCTGGTTTCTCCAAGCCGGCAGCGACAATCCTCTCCAAACATATAGCATCCCCTTCTCCATCAATTCCCGAGTCTGGGCCTTCCAAGGAGAAACTTTCTGACTATGCAGGTCTGGAGTTTAAAGAACTCTGTTCTGGCTTCGCAAGTCGCCTGGAAGCGAGTTATGAGATGGAAAAGAATCTGCTAAAGATGTTAAATAACAAGCATGAGGTAAACTTTTATACTCTATACTATCTCCATTAACCCCCAATGGGCCGGCTCATCAGTAAAAGGATGAGCCGGGTCTTGATTTCTGTATAATCTTTCTTGAGAATTATACATTAGCCCCCAAGTGTCAGGGGTATTGCCTTGCAATATTGATGAGACTTGTCTTTGTTTTAAATTTTGAACAGGAAAGCCTTGCCCAGACCGAACTGGCCCTGGGCGACTTAAGGAGAAACTTGTCTGATCAACAAGATGCCCGAACTCAGTCGGAAGACAAATATAAGTTGGCTCTGGTTGAACTGGAAAAGCTCAAAGCCGAGTTAGAAAGAACTCAGGCTGACCAAAGCGCGGCTTTGAAGAGAGCCGAAAAAGCAGAAGCAAAGCTGGCGACTGTCCAACAGGAGCTATCCGGCTTAAAGCGCCATATCTCCAACATGACACAAGCCATCTTTGGTAAGCTTTACCTAACTCTCCAACCTTATCCTCTTCCTTGGGCAAATTCCTTAATGTTAACTTACCGGTTATCAAATCCCAGGCTCGAGAGTCGCCAATCTGCAAGACGACTGCGTGTTGATGCTGAAGGCAATCTATACGCTGATGGAACAGCTGTACACAGGCAGTGTGCTGACCGTCAAAGCCGTAATAGGTGCAAAAGAGCCCATCACTTCCATCAAGAAGGTGCTTGGATATCTATCCACACTTCCTCCCCAGATCGGCGAGTTAACCCGGTCAGCCGCCCGGAAGGGTGTCCTGACGGCTCTGAGTCGCTGCTTGGCGTACGCTCCGGAAATTAAATTGGAAGAAGTAGCTGCCGGCTTCCCTCAGCTTAAATATGACGGCTCGGAGTTCATGGAAGAAGACTACCAGAAGGTTGTCAAAGATTCTCGGCTGGCCGCAACTCAACTCGCCGCCAGCCTTGACTTAACAAAATATCAGGCGGCTTACGATGGTAAGAATAAGAAAATCAGCCCGCCAACCTTCGTGGTGACCAGCCTAATCCCTCGGCGACCCAAGAACCCCTTCGACTGGGAAGCAGACCTGGCATCCATCTTGACCGATGAAGATGATTTTGCTTCTTTGTCCAAGTGCAATTGGGTCTTGGGCGATTTACAAATCGAAGCCGGTCAAAGCTCGCGCCAGGATTTAGGGAAGTAGACCTTTCTCGAATTTGGCCCATGAACCATGTAATAGTTAATACTATCTTTTGATGACCCCTTCTGCCAAAAAAGACAACCTCATACCGCTTTTGAAGCGGTTTGAAATATTTGATCCGCCTTTATAAAAATCTTCTGCGGCGCTTAATCCGCCAAGGACAGACCTCTGAACATATCATCTGGGAACATAAAAGACACTGCAAGTAGTTTCAAAAAACATGCAGAGGATAGAAAAAAACCCTCCAAGTTCAAACCTTAACACCAGTAATGCAGGTTTTGTCGGCTCATACGGTCGCGACAGGGGGAGGCGAGTCAGAAAGCTCGTGCACCCACCCCTAATGCAGGTTTCGTCGGCTCATACGGTCGCGACATGGGGAGGCGAGTCAGAAAGCTCGTGCACCCACCCTTAATGCAGGTTTCGTCGGCTCATACGGTCACGACAGGGGGAGGCGAGTCAGAAAGCTCGTGCACCCACCCTGAATGCAGGTTTCGTCGGCTCATACGGTCGCGACAGGGGGAAGCGAGTCAGAAAGCTCGTGCACCCACCCTTAATGCAGGTTTCGTCGGTTCATACGGTCGCGACAGGGGGAGGCGAGTCAGAAAGCTCGTGCACCCACCCTTAATGCAGGTTTCGTCGGCTCATACGGTCGCGACAGGGGGAGGCGAGTCAGAAAGCTCGTGCACCCACCCTTAATGCAGGTTTCGTCGGCTCATACGGTCGCGACAGGGGAGGCGAGTCAAAAAGCTCGTGCACCCACCCTAAATGCAGGTTTCGTCGGCTCATACGGTCGCGACAGGGGGAGGCGAGTCAAAAAGCTCGTGCACCCACCCTAAATGCAGGTTTCGTCGGCTCATACGGTCGCGACAGGGGGAGGCGAGTCAAAAAGCTCGTGCACCCACCCTAAATGCAGGTTTCGTCGGCTCATACGGTCGCGACAGGGGGAGGCGAGTCCAAAAGCTCGTGCACCCACCCTAAATGCATGTTCTGTCTGCTCATAAGGTCGCAACAGGATGACACAAATTGCTCTTTTTTAAGGAAGAAGCCCCCAAGTCGGGGAACATTTTATTACTTCATAATGAAACTGAAAAACTTACAAAGCATGGAGTTTTTAAGAACTCAAGTGTAGTAAGGCCGCAAATGGGCAATATTCCAAGGGCGAGTTGACTCAGCCTCCGTAGTCGGTCGATCAGGCCGAAGATCCATCAAGTAGTAAGAGCCATTGCGGAGGTTCTTGCTGACGACGAAAGGCCCTTCCCAAGGGGGCGAGAGCTTGTGCATGCCTGCCCGATCTTGTATCAAACGAAGTACCA
This sequence comes from Hordeum vulgare subsp. vulgare, assembly GCF_904849725.1. NCBI lineage: Eukaryota > Viridiplantae > Streptophyta > Magnoliopsida > Poales > Poaceae > Hordeum > Hordeum vulgare. The sequence continues at coordinate 493,151,802 of NC_058518.1, read as the reverse complement.
AGTCGCCCTCCTGGAAAGCCCGACTCTTAACCCGACGACTATGATAACGCCTCAGATCTTGCTGATAGATAGCTGAACGAGCCGCCGCTAAGTCACGCGCCTCTTCCAAGGCATCCAAGGAATCCTGACGCGCCAACTCATTATCTTGCTCCACATATGCGGCGACTCTAAGAGAATCATGTCTTATGTCGGTAGGAAGGACAGCTTCTGCTCCATAGACCAAAAAGAAAGGCGTGAACCCCGTGGATCGATTCGGGGTGGTCCGGATGCTCCATAATACCGAAGGTAGTTCCTCAACCCAACACCCTGGAGTTCTTTCCAGGGGAACCATGAGGTGAGGTTTAATCCCTCGTAGGACTTCCTGATTCGCCCGCTCTGCTTGCCCGTTTGACTGCGGGTGAGCAACTGCAGAAATATCAAGCCGGATATGTTCACGGCGACAAAAATACAGCATCGCTCCTTGGGACAAGTTAGTACCATTGTCCGTGATAATACTGTGTGGATATCCAAAATGGAAAATCAGCTTTTTCAGAAATTTGACCGCAGTCTCCGCATCGCAAGCCCCAACAGGTTCCGCCTCAATCCATTTAGTGAACTTATCAACCGCCACCAATAAGTGAGTTTTCTTGTTGGAAGACATCTTAAAGGGCCCGACCATGTCCAGCCCCCAGACCGCGAAAGGCCAAGTAATGGGAATCATCCTCAATTCTTGAGCCGGCACATGAGCCTGTCTCCCATATCGTTGGCACCCCTCACACCGCCGTACTATATCTTCTGCATCTGCGTGAGCCGTCAACCAGAAGAAACCATGTCGAAAGGCTTTTGATACCAAAGAACGTGACCCGGCGTGATGCCCGCAATCTCCAGAATGGATGTCATTTAGGATTATGCATCCTTCCTCGAAAGAGACGCACCGCTGAAAGACCCCTGAAGCGCTTCGTTTATATAGCTCGCCATTAATGATGACCATGGACTTGCTACGCCGAACAATCTGGCGAGCCAAAACTTCATCAGTGGGTAACTCGCCTCGAGCGAGATAAGCCAGATAAGGAAGAGCCCAATCCGGAGTGACATGGAGAGCCGCCACAAGCTGAGACTCGGGATCTGGTATCGCCAATTCCTCCTTCGTGGGTACAATTACAGACGGTTTATGCAAGACATCCAAGAAAACATTAGGGGGGACCGGTTTTCTCTGTGAGCCGAGTCGCGAGGGGGCATCAGCTGCTTCGTTGAGTCGCCGATCAACATGATCAATCTGGTACCCATGAAAATAGCCCGCCACGTCAGATACAGCTCGCCTGTAAGCCGCCATCATAGGATCTCGAGAGTCCCAGGTGCCCGAAACCTGTTGTGCCACCAAATCTGAATCCCCAAAGCATCTGACTCGGGTTAGGTTCATCTCTTTTGCCAGTCGCAAACCGTGAAGCAGAGCTTCATATTCTGCCGCATTATTTGTGCAAGGGAACATGAGCCAGAGAACGTAGCAGAACTTATCTCCTTGAGGGGATATCAACACCACACCCGCCCCCGAGCCCTCCAACTGCCTGGATCCATCAAAATAAATAGTCCAATAGGTAAGGTCAGGCCGATCTTCCGGAGCCTGAAGCTCCGTCCAATCGTTGACGAAATCAACTAGTGCCTGGGACTTGATGGCCGTGCGGGGGGTATATTGTATGTGATGCGACCCAAGTTCTATTGCCCATTTGGCGATTCGCCCTGTTGCCTCGCGGTTTTGGATGACGTCACCGAGGGGCGCGGAACTGACCACGGTGATCGGGTGTTCCTGGAAATAATGTTTAAGCTTTCGACTCGCCATGAACACCCCATAGACCAGTTTCTGCCAATGTGGGTATCGCTGTTTGGAAAGAGTTAACACCTCACTGATAAAGTACACCAGGCGTTGCACCGGGTATTCCTTTCTTTCCTCCTTTCTTTCGACGACCACAGCCACGCTGACCGCTTTGGAATTCGCGGCGATATACAGGAGCATAGGCTCCTTTTCAGTCGGGGCCGCCAGGACTGACGGGTTAACCAATTGATGTTTCAAGGCCTGAAATGCCTCGTCAGCCTCCTCTGTCCATACGAATCGGTCGGACTTACTCAATAATTGATAAAGAGGAATCGCCTTTTCTCCGAGGCGGCTCACGAAACGACTGAGAGCCGCAATACGACCCGCCAATCGCTGAACTTGATTAACATTCGTCGGCTTGCCGAGGGAAGTAACCGCTTCAATTTTGTCCGGGTTAGCCTCGATGCCGCGCTCCGATACCAAGAAACCTAGTAGTTTTCCCACAGGTACGCCGAAAACGCACTTGGTAGGATTTAGCTTCATCTGATATACCCGTAAATTATCAAAGGTTTCCTTAAGGTCTTCCAGAAGTGTCTCCTCCCGGCGGGTCTTGATCACAATGTCGTCAACATAGGCATGGACGTTGCGGCCAATTTGGTTATGAAGACAATTCTGGATGCAGCGTTGGTAAGTCGCCCCTGCGCTCTTGAGCCCGAACGGCATGGACACATAGCAAAAGGCCCCGAAGGGGGTTATGAAGGCGGTCTTCTCCTGATCTTCCACAGCCATTTTGATCTGATGATAACCTGAATAGGCGTCCAAAAAGAACAATCGTTCGCACCCCGCCACCGAGTCAATGATTTGGTCGATGCGGGGAAGAGCGAAAGGATCCTTGGGACAAGCTCTGTTGAGGTCCGTATAGTCAATACACATACGGAACGTGCCATTCTTCTTGAGTACTAACACCGGGTTAGCTAGCCATTTGGGGTGAAAGACTTCCACGATGAACCCCGGCGGCTAAAAGACGGGCGACTTCCTCTCCAATCGCCTTCCGTCGCTCCTCGTTAAACCTGCGAAGGTATTGTTGGACAGGTTTGCATTTTGGGTCAATATTAAGATGGTGCTCAGCGAATTCTCTCGGTACACCAGCCATGTCAGAGGGCTTCCATGCGAAGATGTCCCGATTCTCACGGATGAATTCGATGAGCACGCTTTCCTATTTGGGGTCCATACCCGTTCCAATGGTAAACTGCTTGGATGAATCGCCAGGGACGAAGTCGACTGTCTTCGTGTCATCCGTTGGTTTGAACTTGAGGGGCGTCTCGGAATCTGTAGTCGGCTTCTTGAGCGGTGACATGTTTGCCGGGTCAACATTGGCCCGATGGTTTTTGAGCTCTTCCGCCGCGCAGGCGACTTCCGCATAGGCCGCGTCTCCTTCCTCACACTCCTTTGCAATTCTTCTATCTCCGTCAATCGTGATGGGCCCTTTAGGACCAGGCATTTTGAGCTTGAGGTAGACGTAGCACGGGCGGGCCATGAAGCGAGCGTAAGCCGGTCGCCCGAACAGTGCATGGTACGGGCTTTTTAGTTTGACCACCTCGAAGACCAGAGACTCCGACCTGTAATTCTGCGCAGTTCCAAACGCTACTGAGAGCCTGACCCGGCCGATGGGATAAGCCGATTTGCCCGGGACGATGCCGTGGAAGACCGTGGTTGAAGGCATCAAGTCTTTCTCTAATAGATTCATCCTCCGGAAGGTGTCGAAGTATAGGATATTAATGCTGCTGCCGCCATCCATTAGTACTTTTGATAGAGTGTAGCCCCCCACTTGGGGAGCCACGACTAATGCCAGGTCGCCCGGGTTATCTATTCTCGGCGGGTGATCCTCTCTGCTCCATGTTATGGTCTGTTCGGACCAGTGGAGATATCTGGGAACTGCCGGCTCAATTACGCTGTACGCCCGGTGATTTACCTTTTTATCACGCCTGCAAGCATTAGTGGTGAAAACATGGTACTGCCCATTACTTAGCTGTTTAGGATTGTTGCGGAAGCCCCCATGGTCATCCTGGTCCTGCGGAGCCCCCTGTGGGGGCGGCTGCTGGAAAACTCCCGGCGGGTTGTACCGCCGTTGGTGGTGCACCGGGTACTGGCCGCCGCCTGGCTGCGGGCCCCCCTGTGCCTCTTGTTCGGGAAAACCGCCGAAGGGGTTGTGCCTTTGATTGGGCGCGGCGAGTTGGTCCTGACGACGGTTCGGATATTCGCTTTGGCTCTTCTTGATTGCCTCGGCCCGAAATTCTCGCATCACGAAACAGTTCTCCCAAGAGTGGCCTGCCGGGCCGTCGGCCGTGGCGTGGTGCGGGCAAGGGCCTTTGAGTAGCTCTTCGTAATTACGCGGCCTTTTCCCACTGAAGCCTCGATTCTTTTTTTTGCCGTCATTGGCGTTGGTGTTGGCAACCAGATCCGAGGGCTCCTCCTGTGGCCTACGCTTGCCGTTGGTCCCCTGGTTGTGACGATTGCGGCCTTGGAGGCGGGTGTGGTTTTTGGTTGAATCGCCCTTCTTGGGCGAGTTACCCTTACCATCCTCGCCGGGACCCTTGGTATCATCGGCCTCGGCGTACCCAGTGAGGGTATCCATCAGCTCGCCCATATCCTGAACTTTCCGTTTGAGTCGCCCCAATTTCTGGACCAGCGGTTCATAGTGGCAGTTGTGCTCGAGGATAAGCACAACTTGCGCTGCCGTGATGCCATACGATGAATGGATAATTTCCGCGACTCGCCGCGACCAATGGTGCGCCGACTCATCTGGGCGTTGTACGCAGTGTTGCAAGTCGACGATCGTCATCGGCCGTTTACAGGTTCCCCGAAAGTTTTTGATGAAACGCTCCTTCAGCTCGGCCCAGGACTGGATAGAATTGGGGGGTAAGTTTTTCAACCAAGTGCGCGCCGATCCCTCGAGCATCATGGTGAAATATCTGGTGCAAACCGCCTCGTTTACGTCGAGCATGTCCATGGCGATCTCATAGCCCTCGATCCAAGATGTTGGTTCGAGATCTGGTGTGTAATTAGGCACCTTTCTTGGTCCTTTGAAATCCTTGGGCATTCTTTCGTTTCGAAGGGCCAGGGACAAGCAGGGCACCCCAACTCGCCCTCCGGTCCCCGCTGGAGGAGTCTGAGCCTCTTGAATGTTGGGTGGACCTCTGCCCGGCGGGTTCCGCTCGGGCGGGTTGTCCTGCGGGAAGTGTCGCGGGGCACTGTTTACGGCTGGCTGATCCTCCGGCCTACTCCTGGTATAGCTCGCCTGGGGGGTGGAGTGCAATCGCTCGGGGCTGTGTGAGAACTGCGCGTTTTGGACCACCGCCGTTTTCAACATCTCGATGGCGTTCCTTGCTTCGATCTCAACTGGGGTGTTGCCGTGGATCGGAAGAGACTCCAGATGGCGAGTTGCGGCAAGCACGTTATCCACCGGGTTAGAGAAGTGGCCTCGAGGGGTACGGAAACGAGGAATTTGACCCTCAGTCGGCTGAATCGGCGGGTTAGGAGGGCGGCCCAGCCCTCCTGCTGGGGCGGCTCCCATCCCAGGTGTTTGGGGAGTGTCGAACAGGCGAGTCGGATTGAGATCATGGGGCAGGCGACCCTGGTGTCTCCGCTGATGGACGGCGTCGGACGCGCGTTGCTGTCTTTAAAGCCGCCAGTTGTCGGTGTTCAATCGCATCCTTTCGGCCGCAATCTGGGCTTGTCGAGTTTCCATCCTGGCGGACTCCGTCTCAGCATCCTGATGGGCCTTTGCCACCGCCTCCCTCAGCTTTGCTAACTCCGCGTTTATCTCTTCTTGGTTCTCTGGCGTGAGGGGGGTTGACATTAGTCTTGTGATTTCCGCCGTTAAATCCACCAGGACTGCTGACGCACTTCTGGATGTCCCGCCGGTCCCATCGCCTCCAGCGGGGTTCTGTGCGGGTTGAGTCGCCCCGGCCATGTAGATGGCGATCTGGCGGCGGGTTCGATCGAGGATTTCCGGATCCATGGCCAATGACAAGCCTCCGAGACCGTCTCCGTGGAGGGACTGGATGGAATCTGAATCGCCCATGGATGATTCGTCGTCTGAGTTGATGGGGGTAACCTCCTGAGCCGCCGCGTGCTCTGGCTCCTCCGACCCCTACGTGAAACCCACAAAGACCGGGTGGGTCAGACTCCGTGTTATGACTGGATGACCGTACCTGGCCGGCTCGACGATGTCGGAGGAGATGTCCGGCTCAGGAACAGATGACCCGATCATGCCGATGAAGACGTTGATCTTGCCGAAGGGGACCCTGTAGCCTGATTCGAGAGAATTCGCTTCAGGTCCCATCGCTGGTTGTCGATGTAGGCTATGCCGCGTCGGCTCCAAGTCATGAGCGCCGTCGCATAACTCCCAAACCCTGGTAGGGCTCCCTTTGAGAACTCAACTCCACCGTGCGCAGGCCCCACGATGGGCGCCAACTGTCGTGGTTTTTTCACGGCAGATGTCCTCATGAAAGGACTTAGTATGGGAACCATCGCACTTTGGTGGCGACTCAAAGGGGTTGAACAGGAGGAACGTGGCGGGTTACCCAGGTTCGGCCCCTCGCGTGGAGGTAATAGCCTACGTCCTGCTTGGCGTGTATTGATGTGGATTCGATTACAAGAAAGGCGTAACTCGCCTTACCTAGCACTCGATGATTTCTAACCTGCCTATCCCCCTTCAAACTCGCCTTTTATATAGAGGTCGAGGCTTTAGGGTTTACAAGAGTCCCATCCTCTTTACAAATCGTGACCACCGCGGCCTCTGAGTCGCCGTCTTGCAAAACCCAGAGACCTTCCACAAATCACAACCATCTTGCGGCCTTAAACCGCCCAGGCTGAGGCCCAAATGAGTCAAAGGATGAACCGCCTTACTAGTAACCCGGCCCATATTGGGCCGGTCACTTAATAAGCAATATCCCCAACAGCCGGGGAGGTGAGTTCTTGAAGGTATATATTTAGATCTTGCAACTAAATCTTTTAGTTTCTTGTTTATCACTAGTTTGGTTTCTAAAAAATAAAATTACATACAAAAATGGAATTAAGGTGGTCTCATATTGTTCATCTCTATCATGTCTTTCTTGAAAATGATGGAAAGGAAATTTGTGGTCAATTGCTAGAGGAAGAATGTATAAAAATGCTTAATATGAATTCCTTGAATGATGAGCATGATAATAATATTGTTATTATGAATTCTATGAATATACATGATGCTAATGATATACAAAGCCACAAGCTTTGGGATGCCATGTTTGATGAAGATGATATTTTTAGTCCCCCAAGTTTCGATGAGAAAATTTATTATGATGAAAGCATGCCTCATATTTATGATGATTATATTTATGAAAGTGGGTTTTTCAGAGTGTCAACTCTAGGTACTAATGATCCCATTATTTTTGAGGGTGTTGAATCTTTTCATAACGATAAAAGTGGCTTTGGAGAGGTCATGACTTTATTTAGTGATGGGTCCACTATTTTGGAACAGGCTTCAATTGACTATGACAACAAAGTTGTTATCTATGACGATTATTGTGATAACATGTAAGATAAAAATAATAATGATAAAAATGAAACTTTTCAACATGATTTTAATTTTCAATTGAATTATGCCTATCAAATATCACATGATAGCTATTTTGTTGAGTTTTCTCCCACTACTATGAATGATAAGAAGTTTTCTTGTGCGGGTAGCAATAAAAATTATATGCTCGTGCATCATGAAAAGAATGATATATGTTATATTTATATTCTTTAATTCCTTCATGATGCTACTGAAAATTATTATGAGGGAGGAACATATGCTTGTAGGAATTGCAATAATATCGTGTTTCCTCCCTATGTGCTCAAAGTTTTGAAGTTGTTCTTGTTTTTCCTTCCTATGGAAGTTGATTATTGCTCCCTTAAACTGTTTTCTTTCATAATCCCTATGCATAAGAAGTGGGTTAGACTTAAATATTCTTGTCATGTGATTCATGATGCTCTTTTTGCATGTTTCAATTACTATTCCTGTACGAGCATCATTGAATTCATAATGCCTAGCTAAAAGGCATTAAAGAAAAGCCCTTATTGGGAGTCAACTCAATATTTACCCTTTATATTTTTTAGTGTTCACATGATTAATCAACTGTATTAATAATTTTTATAGCTTTTATTCCAATAAATTACCAAGTAAAGCCTTTGGGATAGTGTGGATACTTGCTTGTTTGATTCTGTGCAAAAACAGAATCTTTTACACCCAGTTCAGAATTTCTCTGATTTTAGTGGAGCGTCAAAAAATTCTGAAATTCTTACAAAGATTTGGTACGCAAATGTTATACATTGTACTAATGTTTCAGAATTTTTAAAGTCAGGGATATATGGTTTTAACGCATATCTTCACAGATTGTTTTATTTTTGACAAATTCTGTTTTGTCTGCATAGTTTGCTTGTTTTAGTGTTTCCATAACTTAAATTTAATGGTATAAATTATGGGAATGATAGAATACAATAGTAATTATGTTAGAACAATTATTAATCTTGTATTTAGAGTACCTAAGTGAATGATCTATATTTACCATACTAACCAATCTCACGAAGTTCCGTTAAGTTTTGTGTGATTGAAGTTTTCAAGCTTTGGGTGAGATGCCAATAGAAGGAGAATAAGGATCATCAAGAACCTAATCTTGGGGATGCCCAAGGCACTCCCGAGGGGGCATCCCCTCTTTCATCTCCAACATTATCGGTATATCTTACGTGGAGCTATATTTTTATTCATCACATGATATGTATTTTTCTTGGAACATCATTTTTTTTGTTCTCTGTTACATGTCATTTATAATCTTGTTTTTCAATAAAAAGTTCCAACAATTGCCTATAGAATGCTTGATTTGCATGTGTGATGTGTGCTGTACAAAAACAGAAACTTTTTCTGTAGTATTGGAATTATCATATTTTACTGGAACGTGGAAAGTTTCTGACATTTTTACACAGTACTATAATACAAATTATTTATCATGTAATAAATTTTCAGGATTTGTGGAGATACATAAGTACACCTTTTATATAAATTGCTATAGACTGTCCTGTTTAGACAGATAGCTGTCATAGTATTGTTATCTACTTATCCTATAGTTTCCATAGCTTATATTGGTAGATATAAATTATGGAAATAATAGTATAAAGTACGTAATGTTTGAAAATTATTATGCAACTTTCCTTGGCAGTACATGAAGTGTTGATTAACTTTTATATGTACTAACCTATCTCACCAGTTCTTTTCAAGTTTTGTCTGGATGAAGTTTTTGAGACTTAGGTGAAAGAGGGATATGAGAGAATTGAAAGAGATACAAAAGCTCAAGCTTGGGGATGCCCAAGGCACCCCAAGTAAATATTTCAAGAAATCTCAAGAATCTAATCTTGGGGATGCTGCGCATCCCACCTCTCTTCACCGAACAAATATCGGTTAGCCTCTGTTGAGCCTAAATTTTTATTTGTCCACATGATATGTGCTATTCTCGGAGTATCTTTTGTTTTATTCACTGTTTGAAATCAAATATCAGATCTGAAAATCTTTGTTGAGAAAGTCCTCACATAGCTACTTGATTGTTTAACTACTCATTAATTTTCACTTCTCTCTTTTGAGAGTAGTTTGATTGTTTGCTCTTGTGCTTCACTTATATCCTATGCATAATTTTGTGAATGAATTTAATACCATAAGGTTGAAATTATATGTTCATGATATGCCTAGTAGTAAATTCACATTGGGTTTAGAATGTGAATGTTGGAAATATGCCCTAGAGGCAATAATAAAATAGTTATTATTATATTTCATGTTACAAGATAATCGTTTATTATCCATGCTTTAATTGTATTGAATGGAAACATAAATGCATGCATGGATGTATAGAGAAAACAATGTCCCTAGTGATCCTCTAGTTGACTGGCTCGTTGATCAAAGATGGCTAAGGTTTCCTAGCCATGGACAAGTGTTATCACTTAATAACGGGATCACGTCATTAGGAGAATGATGTGATGGACAAGACCTAAAGTATAAACGTAGCATGTGATCGTGTCATTTTGTTGCTATTGTTTTCTACATGTCAAGTGTATATTCCTATGACCATGAGATCATATAACTCACTGACACCGGAGGAATTCTTCGTGTGTATCAAACGTCGCAACGTTACTGGGCGACTATAAAGGTGCACTACAGGTATCTCCGAAGGTTTCCGTTGAGTTAGCATGGCTCAAGACTGGGATTTGTCACTCCGTTTGACGGAGAGGTATCTCGGGGCCCACTCGGTAATACAACATCACAAACAAGCCATGCCGGTAACGATATTGAAATAGGTATTGGATACTGATGATCGAATCTCGGGCAAGTAACATACCGAAGGACAAAGGGAACGGTATACAGGATTATATGAATCCTTGACATACAGGTTCAACCGATAAGATTATCATAGAATATGTAGGATCCAATATGGGCATCCAAGTCCGGCTATTGGATTTTGACCGAGAGGTGTCTCGAGTCATGTCTGCATAGTTCTCGAACCACATGGTCTGCACACTTAAGGTTCGGTGACGTTTCGGTATAGTTAAGTTATAGGTGCTGGTGATCGAAGTTTTGTTAGGAGTCCTAGATGAGATCCTGGAAGTCACAAGGAGTTCCGTAATGGTGCGCAGACGAAGATTGATATATAGAATTGTTGCATTTGGCTTCCTGAAAGATTTCGGAATTACCGGTAAAGTACCGGGAGTGACGAATGGGTTCCAGGGTTTTACCGAGAGGGGCCACCCACCGGGGAGGGAACCTAATAGGCCCATGGGTGGCGCACCAGCCCTTAGTGGGCTGGTGAGGCCAACCCAATAGGACTATTTCAGCCAAGAGAGCAACAAAGGAAAAAAGAAGGGGAAAAAGAGAGGAGGTGGGAAGGAAGGAAAGGACTCCTCCTTCCAAACCGAATTGGAGGAGGAATCCTTCCTCCCTAGCTTGGCCGACCCCTCCTACTTGGAGTCGGAGGGAAGGCTCCATCCCTTGGTTCCTCCTATATATACTAGAGGTTTTGGGGTTTTTGAGACACAACTTTGCCATGTGCAACTCTAACCTCTAGTTCGTAGTTCTTCCTCTAGATCGGATTTCTGCGGTGCATAGGCGAAGCCCTGCATGAATAGATCACCACCACCACCGGCGCGCCGTCACGCTTCCGGAGAACTCATCTACTTCCCCGTCTCTCTTGCTGGATCAAGAAGACGGAGATCGTCATCGAACTGTACGTGTGCTAAACGCAGAGGTGTCATTCGTTCGGTACTTGATCGGGGTTGTTCGTAGGACGGCAATTTGAATCGCAAAGATGTACCACAACATCATCCGCGTTTATTAACTCTTCCCACTTAGCGATCTACAAGGGTATGTGGATCCGATCTCCCTCTTGTAGATGGTCATCACCAAGAGAGGTCTTCGTGTGCGTAGGAAATTTTTTGTTTCCCATGCAACGTTCCCCAACAATGGCATCATGAGCTAGGTTCATGCGTAGATGGTATCTCGAGTAGAACACAAAGGAGTTTCTTGGCGTTAATGTTCGATTTGCTTCCCTCCTTAGTCTTTTCGTGATTCGGTGGTATTGTTGAATCGAAGAGGCCCGGGCCAACATTACTCGTACGCTTATGAGAGACCGGTTTCGTCGACTTACATGCAATGAGTTGCATAAAGATGACTGGCGGGTGCTTGTTTCTTCAACTTTAGTTGAATCGGATTTGACCGAGGTAGTCCTTGGAGAAGGTTAAATGGCAATTTGCACATCACCGTTTTGGCTTTTGCGTAAGTAAGATGCGATCATACTAGATACCCATAGCAGCCACGTAAAACATGCAACAACAAATTAGAGGACGTCTAACTTGTTTTTGCAGGGTATGCATGTGATGTGATATGGCCAACGACATGATGTGATATATTGGATGCATGAGATGAATCATGTTGTAATAGTTAATATCTGTTGGAAATATGCCCTAGAGGCAATAATAAAATGGTTATTATCATATTTCCTTGTTCATGATAATCGTCTATTGTTCATGCTATAATTGTATTAACAGGAAATAGTAATACATGTGTGAATAAATAGATCACAATCTGTCCCTAGCAAGCCTCTAGTTGGCTAGCTCGTTAGTCAATAGATGATCATGGTTTCCTGGTCATGGGCATTGGATGTCATTGATAACGGGATCACATCATTGGGAGAATGATGTGATGGACAGGACCCAATCCTAAGCATAGCACTAGATCGTATTGTTCGTATGCTAAAGCTTTTTCTAATGTCAAGTGTCTTTTCCTTCGACCGTGAGATTGTGCAACTGAAAGTGTCTGAAAGTGTCTCTGAAAGTGTCTCTGAAAGTGTCTGAAAGTGTCTCTGAAAGTGACCTCTGAAAGTGTCTCTGAATCTACGGGTACCTCTGAAAGTGTCTGTTGGATTGGTACGAATCGAGATCGGGGTTTGTCACTCCGTGTGACGGAGAGGTATCTCTGGGCCCACTCGGTAGAACATCATCATGAGCTCAATGTGACTAAGGAGTTAGTCACACGATGACGTGCTACGGAACGAGCAAAGAGACTTACCGGTAACGAGATTGAACAAGGTATAGGTATACCGACGATCGAATCTCGGGCAAGTTCTAAACCGACAGACAAAGGGAATTGTATACGGGATTGATTGAATCCTTGACATCATGGAGCAAGTTGGAGCCACCATGGGTATCGAGACCCCGCTGATGGTTATTGACCGGAGAGGTGTCTCGGTCATGTCTGCCTGTCTCCCGAACCCGTACGGTCTACACACTTAAGGTTCGATGACGCTAGGGTTATAGAGAATTGTTATACGAGGTTATCGAAAGTTGTTCGGAGTCCCGGATGAGTTCCTGCACGTCATGAGGAGCTCCGGAATGGTCCGGAGGTAAAGATTGATATATAGGACGGATGGTTTCGGACACCGAAAGTGTTTCGGGCATCAACGGTAACGTACCGGGACCATCGGAGGTGGCCCCGGGGGTCCACCGGAAGGGGGCCACCACCCCGGGAGGTTAGATGGGCCAAGTGCGGGAGGGAACCAGCCCCTAGGTAGGCTGGTGCGCCCCCACAGTCAGCCCATGGCGCAAGAAGAGGGGAGAGGGGGGAACCCTAGCGCAGGTGGGCCTAAGGCCGACGAGAAGGGTGCACCACCCCTCCTTCTCCCCCTTGGCCGCCGCACCTCCCCCCATCTAGGGCTGCTGCCCCTCCCAGGAGAGGGAAACCCTTAAGGGGGCATAGCCCCTCCCTCCTCCTATATATAGTGGGCACTTTTGGGTTGTTGGGGACACCAATCTTCCTCTCCCTCGGCGCAGCCCTGTTCTTCTGTCTCCTCCTCTCTGCCGGTGCTTGGCGAAGCCCTGCCGAGAGACCTCGTCTCTGCATCGACACCACGCCGTCGTGCTGCCGGAGACAGTTTAGAAACGGGGCTCCAAAGGCGTTTTGAGCAACACGGTGCATATGAGATGTTCCAAGAGCTGAAGCTAGTTTTTCAAGCTCATGCCCGTGTCGAGAGATATGAAGTCTCCGACAAGTTCCTTAGCTGTAAGATGGAGGAGAACAGTTCTGTCAGTGAGCACATACTCAAAATGTCTGGGTTACACGGTCGCCTGACTTCATTTGGAGTCGAACTTCCGGATGATGCTATAATTGACAGAATCCTCCAGTCTCTCCCACCAAGCTACAAATGTTTTGTGCTGAACTACAACATGCAAGGGATGGAGAAGACCATTCCTGAGTTGTACTCGATGCTCAAGTCTGCAGAAGTAGAAATCAAGAAAGAGCATCAAGTGTTGATGGTCAACAAGACCACTAGTTTCAAGAAGGGCAAGGGTAAGAAGAACTTCAAGAAAGACGGCAAAGCCGTTGCCGCGCCCGGTAAGCCAGATGCCAGGAAGAGGAAAAAGAATGGACCCAAGCCTGAGACTGAGTGCTTCTATTGCAAGGGAAAGGGTCACTGGAAGCGGAACTACCCCAAATACTTAGCGGACAAGAAGGCCAGCAATGTTAAAGGTATATGTGATATACATGTTATTGATGTGTACCTTACCAGCGCTCGTAGTAGCTCCTGGGTATTTGATACCGGTGTTTTTGCTCACATTTGCAACTCAAAGCAGGAACTGCGGAATAAGCGGGGACTGGCCAAGGACGAGGTGACGATGCGCGTCGGGAATGGCTCCAAGGTCGATGTGATCGACGTCGGCACGCTACCTCTACATCTACTGTCGGGATTAGTTTTAAACTTTAATAATTGTTATTTAGTACCAGCTTTGAGCATGAATATTGTATCAGGATCTTGCTTAATGCGAGACGGCTACTCATTTAAGTCAGAGAATAATGGTTGTTCTATTTATATGAGTGATATGTTTTATGGTCATGCTCCACTAGTGAATGGTCTATTCTTGATGAATCTCGATCGTGATGTTACGCATATTCATAGTGTGAGTACTAAAAGATGTAAAGTTGATAATGATAGTCCCACATACTTGTGACACTGCCGCTTTGGTCATATCGGCGTTAAGCGCATGAAGAAGCTCCATACTGATGGACTATTAGAGTCTCTTGACTTTGAATCATTTGACACATGCGAACCGTGCCTCATGGGCAAGATGACTAAGACTCCATTCTCAGGAATAATGGAGAGAGCAACCGACTTATTGGAAATAATACATACTGATGTGTGTGGTCCAATGAACGTTGAAGCTCGCGGTGGCTATCGTTATGTTCTCACTCTCACCGATGATTTGAGTAGGTATGGGTATATCTACTTATTGAAGTACAAATCTGAAACATTTGAAAAGTTCAAGGAATTCCAGACTGAGGTCGAGAATCAACGTGACAGAAAAATTAAGTGTCTACGATCTGATCGTGGAGGAGAATATTTGAGTCACGAGTTTGGCACACACCTAAGGAAGTGTGGAATCGTTTCACAACTGACGCCGCCTGGCACACCGAAACACAACGGAGTGTCTGAACGTCGTAATCACACTTTATTAGATATGGTACGATCTATGATGTCTCTTACCGACTTACCACTATCATTTTGGGGATACACATTAGAAACTGCAGCATTCACTTTAAATAGGGCACCGTCTAAATCCGTTGAGACGACACCGTATGAACTATGGTTTGGCAAGAAACCTAAGTTGTCGTTTCTTAAAGTTTGGGGCTGCGATGCTTATGTGAAGAAACTTCAACCAGAAAAGCTCGAACCCAAAGCAGAGAAATGTGTATTCATAGGATACCCTAAGGAAACTATTGGGTATACCTTCTATCTTAGATCCGAAGGTAAAACCGTTGTTGCCAAGAACGGATCCTTTCTAGAGAAAGAGTTTCTCTCAAAAGAAGTAAGTGGGAGGAAGGTAGAACTTGATGAGGTAATTACACCCCCTCTCGAACAGGAAAGTAGCGCAGCACGGGAAATTGTTCATGTGGCGCCTACTCCAACTGAAAAGGAAGTTAATGATAATGATCATGAAGCTTCGGATCAAGTTACTACTGAACCGCGAAGGACCACAAGGGCACGCTCTGCACCAGAGTGGTACGGCAACCCTGTGATGGAAATCATGTTGTTAGACAACGCTGAACCTTCGAACTATGAAGAAGCGATGGCGGGCCCGGATTCCAACAAATGGCTTGAAGCTATGAAATCCGAGATAGGATCCATTTATGAGAACAAAGTATGGACTTTGGTGGACTTGCCCGATGACCGGTGAGCCATAGAAAATAAATGGATCTTCAACAAGAAGACTGATACAAACGGTAATGTAATCGTTTATAAAGCTCGACTTGTCGCAAAGGGTTTTCAAGAAATTCAAGGAATTGACTACGAGGAGACTTTCTCTCCCGTAGCGAAGCTGAAATCAGTCTGAATCATGTTAGCAATTGCCGCCTTTTATGATTATGAAATTTGGCAAATGGACGTCAAAACAGCGTTCCTTAACGGGAACCTTAAGGAAGAGTTGTATATGATGCAACCAGAAGGTTTTGTCGACCCTAAGGGTGCTAACAAAGTGTGCAAGCTCCAGTGCTCCATCTATGGGCTGGTCCAAGCATCTCGGAGTTGGAACATTCGCTTTAATGAGGTGATTAAAGAGTTTGGGTTCATACAGGTTTATGGAGAAGCCTGTCTGTACAAGAAAGTGAGTGGGAGCTCTATAGCTTTCCTCATACTGTATGTGGATGACATATTATTGATGGGGAATAATATAGAGATGTTGGAGAGCATAATGGCCTATTTGAACAAGACTTTTTCAATGAAGGACCTTGGAGAAGCTGCATACATATTAGGCATCAAGATCTATAGAGATAGATCGAGACGCCTCATAGGTCTTTCGCAAAGTACATACCTTGACAAGATATTGAAGAAATTCAATATGGAAAACTCAATGAAAGGGTTCTTGCCAGGTTTGCAAGGTATGAGATTGAGTAAGACTCAGTCACCGACCACGACAGCAGATAGAGAGAAGATGAGTACTGTCCCCTACGCTTCAGCCGTAGGCTCTCTAATGTATGCCATGTTGTGTACCAGACCTGGTATAAACCTTGCCATAAGTTTGGTAGGGACGTACCAAAGTGATCCCGGTATGGAACACAGGACAGCGGTCAAAAATATCCTTAAGTACGTGAAAAGGACTAAGGAAATGTTTCTCGTTTATGCACGTGACGAAGAGCTCGTCGTAAAGGGTTACGTTTATGCTAGCTTCGACACAGATCCGTATGACTCTAAGTCATAGACCGGATACGTATATGTTTTGAATGGTGGGGTAGTGAGCTGGTGCAGCAGCAAACAAGAAGTCGTGGCAGCATCTACATGTGAAGCGGAGTACATAGCTGCTTCGGAAGCGGCTCATGAAGGAATTTGGAAGAAGGAGCTCATCACCGACCTTGGAGTAGTTCCAAGCGCGTCGGGTCCAATGACACTCTTCTGTGATAAAACTGGGCCATTGCCATAGCCAAAGAGACCAGGTTTCACCGGAAGACGAAGCACATCAAACTCCGCTACAACTCTATCCAGGACCATGTCCAGAGTGGAGTAATAGAGATTTGTAAAGTACACACAGATCTGAATGTCGCAGACCCATTGACTAAACCTCTTCCACGAGCAAAGCATGATCAACACCATAATGCTATGGGTGTTCGATACATCACAATGTAACTAGATTATTGACTCTAGTGCAAGTGGGAGAATGTTGGAAATATGCCCTAGAGGCAATAATAAAATGGTTATTATCATATTTCCTTGTTCATGATAATCGTCTATTGTTCATGCTATAATTGTATTAACAGGAAACAGTAATACATGTGTGAATAAATAGATCACAATGTGTCCCTAGCAAGCCTCTAGTTCTCTATCTCGTTAGTCAATAGATGATCATGGTTTCCTGGTCATGGGCATTGGATGTCACTGATAATGGGATCACATCATTGGGAGAATGATGTGATGGACAAGACCCAATCCTAAGCATAGCACTAGATCGTATTGTTCGTATGCTAAAGCTTTTCTAATGCCAAGTGTCTTTTCCTTCGACCGTGAGATTGTGCAACTCCCGGATACCGTAGGAGTGCTTTGGGTGTATCAAACGTCACAATGTAACTGGGTGACTATAAAGGTGCACTACGGGTACCTCTGAAAGTGTCTGTTGGGTTGGTACGAATTGAGATCGGGATTTGTCACTTCGTGTGACGGAGA
Source organism: Hordeum vulgare subsp. vulgare (assembly GCF_904849725.1). Taxonomy (NCBI): domain Eukaryota; kingdom Viridiplantae; phylum Streptophyta; class Magnoliopsida; order Poales; family Poaceae; genus Hordeum; species Hordeum vulgare. The sequence goes on along the minus strand of NC_058518.1, from coordinate 493,134,249 downwards.
GGTATCTCTGGGCCCACTCGGTAGAACATCATCATGAGCAAAATGTGACTAAGGAGTTAGTCACACGATGACGTGCTACGGAATGAGTAAAGAGACTTACCGGTAACGAGATTGAACAAGGTATAGGTATACGGACAATCGAATCTCGGGCAAGTTCTATACCAACAGACAAAGGGAATTGTATACAGGATTGATTGAGTCCTTGACATCGTGGAGCAAGTGGGAGCCACCATGGGTATCCAAACCCCGCTGATGGTTATTGGCCGGAGAGGTGTCTCGGTCATGTCTGCGTGTCTCCCGAACCCGTAGGGTCTACACACTTAAGGTTCGAGGACGCTAGGGTTATAGGGAATTGTTATACAAGGTCATCGAAAGTTGTTCGGAGTCCCGGATGAGACCCCGGATGTCACACGGAGCTCCGGAATGGTCCGGAGGTAAAGATTGATATATAGGACGGATGGTTTCGCACACCGGAAGTGTTTCGGGCGTCACCGGTAATGTACCGGGACCACCGGAGGTGGCCCGGGGGTCCACCGGAAGGGGGCCACCACCCCGGGAGGTTAGATGGGCCAAGTGCGTGAGGGAACCATCCCATAGGTGGGATGGTGCGCCCCCACACTCAGCCCATGGCGCAAGAAGAGGGGAGAGGGGGGAACCCTAGCGCAGGTGGGCCTAAGGCCCACCAGAAGGGTGCGCCACCCCTTCTCCCCCCCTTGGCCGCTGCACCTCCCCCCATCTATGGCTGCCGCCCCTCCCAAGAGAGGGAAACCCTCAAGGGGGCGCAGCCCCTCCCTCCCCCTATATATAGTGGGCACTTTTGGGTTGTTGGGGACACCAATCTTCCTCTCCCTCGGCACAGCCGTGCTCTTCTTTCTCCTCCTCTTTGCCGGTGCTTGGCGAAGCCCTGCCGGGAGACCTCGTCTCTCCATCGACACCACGCCGTCGTGCTGCCAGAGATCTTCCCCAACCTCTCCCTCCTCCTTGCTGGATCAAGGTGCGGGAGACGTCATCGGGCTACACGTGTGTTGAAAGCGGAGGTGTCGTGGTTCGGCACTAGATCGGAATCACACCGCGATCTGAATTACCGCGAGTACGACTCCATCAACCGCGTTCTTGCAACGCTTCCGCTTAGCGATCTTCAAAGGTATGAAGATGCACTCACCCCTCTCTCGTTGCTGGTCTCTCCATTGGAAGATCTGAATATGCGTAGGAATTGTTTTGAATTTATGCTACGTTACCCAACAATATAGACTTGCACGTCGATGCTACGACAACCGTCAGGAGCCATAGGGTTGTATTTAAACTTATGTTTGTGCTTGTAGATGTGTTTACTATATTGCTAGGTGGTAGCTTTAGTAGTAATAGCATAGATAGCACGACAACCATGATGGCGGTACAATGATGGAGCTCATGGTGATGGAGATCATGGTGCGGCGCCGGTGACAATGGAGATCATGTCGGTGCTTTGGTGATGGAGATCAAGAAGCACATGTTCATGGCCATATCATGTCACTTATGATTTGCATGTGATGTTAATACTTTTATGCACCTTATTTTGCTTAGAATGACAGTAGCATTATAAGGTGATCTCTCACTAAAATATCAAGATAAAATTGTGTTCTCCCCGACTGTGCACCATTGCGACAGTTCGTCGTTTCGAGACACCACGTGATGATCGGGTGTGATAGACTCGACGTTCACATACAACGGGCGCAAAACAGTTGCACACACGGAACACTCGGGTTAAACTTGACAAGCCTAGCATGTGGACACATGGCCTCATAACACAGGATACTGAAAGGTCAAGCATGAATCATATAGTTGATATGATCAACATGGATATGTTCACCATTGAAACTCTACTCAACTCACGTGATGATCAGACTTGAGTTAGTGAATTTGGATCATGTGACACTCGAATGACTAGAGGGATGTATATTTGAGTGGGAGTTTAGTAGTAATATGATTAGTTGAACTCAATTATCTTGAACATAGTCTAAGTAACCTTTGAAAATTTTATGTTGTAGATCAATGGCTCGCGCAGTAACAACCCTGAATTTTAATACGCTCCTAGAGAAAGCTAAGTTGAAAGATGATGGAAGCAACTTTGTTGACTGGGCTCGTAATCTGAGGCTTATCCTCACTGTCAGCCAAAAGAATTATGTCCTTGATGTAGCGCTAGGAGATGCACCAAGGATGACTACTCACTAGTTCAATGTGCAATTTTGTATGGTTTAGAACCGGCACTTCAAAGACATTTTGAATGTCATGGAGCATATGAGATGTTCCAGGAGTTGAAGCTTATGTTTGAGAAGAACGCCCGGATCAAGAGGTATGAGACGTCCAATAAGTTCTATGCTTGCAAAATGAAGGAGAATTCGTCTGTCAGTGCACATGTGCTTAGAATGTCTGGGTATTCAAACCGTCTAGCTGAGCTGGGGATTGCTCTCCGCAAGAAGCTATCACTGACAGAATTCTTCAATCACTGTCGCCTAGCTATAAAGGCTTCGTGTTGAACTATAACATGCAAGGGATGAATAAGTCACCCGGTGAGCTGTTTGCGATGCTGAAAGTCGCAGAGTTAGAAATCCAGAAAGAGCATCAAGTGTTGATGGTCAATAAGACCACTAGTTTCAAGAAAACGGAAAAGGCAAGAAGGGTAACTCCAAGAAGAGCGGCAAAGCTATTGCCCCTCTGACGAAGAAACCCAAGGCTGGACCTACGCCAGAAACTGAGTGCTATTATTGCAAAGGGACTGGTCACTGGAAGCGCAACTGCCCCAAGTTTCTGGTCGATAAGAAGGCGGCTAACAACAAACAAGGTATATTTTATAAACATGTTATTGATGTGTACCTTAATGGTTCTCGTAATAGTGCCTGTGTATTTGATTCCGGTTATGTTGCTCACATTTGCAACTCGAAACAGGAACTGCGGAATAAACGAAGACTGGCAAAGGATGAAGTTACGATGCGCGTTGAGAATGGTTCCAAGGTTGATGTGATCGCCGTCGGCACGGTCTCACTTCAGTTACCATTGGGATTAGTGATGAACTTAAATAATTGTTATTTAATCAGTGCGTTGAGCATGAACATTATATCTGGATCTTGTTTATTGCGAGACGGTTACTCATTTAAGACAGAGAATAACGGTTGTCGGAGATCATACATATTGATGTCTGTGGACCGATGAGCATAGAGGCACGCGGCGGATATCGTTATTTTCTCACCTTCACTGATGATTTGAGTAGATATGGCTATATTTACTTGATGAAGCACAAGTCTGAAACGTTTGAAAATTTCAGACAATTTTAGAGTGAAGTAGAAAATCATCGGAACAAGAAGATCAAGTTCCTACGATCTGATCGAGGAGGAGAATATCTGAGTTTCGAGTTTGGTTCTCACTTAAGACAATGTGGAATTGTTTCACAGTTGACACTGCCTGGAACACCACAGCGCAATGGTGTGTCCGAACGTCATAATCGTACTTTATTAGATATGGTGCGTTCTATGATGTCTCTTATCGATTTGCCGTTATCGTTTTGGGGCTATGCATTAGCGACATTTGCATTCACTTTAAATAGGGCACCATCAAAATCCGTTGAGACGACACCATACGAGCTATGGTATGGCAAGAAGCCAAAGTTGTCGTTTCTTAAATTTTGCGGATGTGATGCTTATGTCAAAAATCTTCAGCCTGAAAAGCTGGAACCCAAAGCGGAAAAGTGCGTCTTCATAGGATACCCAAAAGAGACAGTTGGGTATACCTTCTATCTCGAATTTGAGGGCAAAGTGTTTGTCACTAAGAACGGAGATTTTCTTGACAAAGTGTTTCTCTCGAAAGAATTGAGTGGGAGGAAGATAGAACTTGATGAGAGGAACCTTTACTTCAACATGCTGGTGGCGCAGGACAGAAAGAAGTTTCTGTCGAAGCTTCACCAGTTGAAGAGGAAGCTAATTATGAAGATCATGAGACTTCAGATCAAGTTGCTCTCGAACCCCGTAGGTCGACAAGAGTACGTTCTGCTCCAGAGTGGTACGAAAATCCTGTCTTGTCAATCTTGTTGTTGCACAACAATGAGCCTGTGAATTACAAAGAAGCAATGGTGGGCCCGGATTCCAAAAAATGGTTAGAGGCCATGAAATCCGAGATGGGATCTATGTATGAAAACAAAGTATGGACTTTGTAAGTATTACCTGGAGGCCGAAAGGCTTTTCAAAACAAATGGATCTTTAAGAAGAAGACGGATGCGAACGGTAATGTGACCGTCTATAAAGCTCGACTTGTGGCAAAGGGGTTTTCACAAGTTCAAGAAGTTGACTACGACGAGACTTTCTCACCCGTAGCGATGCTTAAGTCCGTTCGAATCATATTAGCAATTGTTGCGTATTTCGATTATGAAATATGGCAGATGGATGTCAAAATGGTGTTCCTTAACGGGTTTCTTAAGGAAGAGTTGTATATGATGCAACCCGAAGATTTTGTCGATCCAGAAAATGCTGACAAAGTGTGCAAGTTCCAGTGATCCATTTATGGACTGGTGCAAGCATCTCGGAGTTGGAATAAGCGCTTTGATGAGGTGATCAAGGCGTTTGGGTTATACAAGTTGTAGGAGAAGCTTGTATTTACAAGAAAGTGAGTGGAAGTTTTCTGGCATTTCTAATATTATATGTGGATAACATATTGCTGATTGGAAACAATATAGAACTTTTGAAAAGTGTAAAGGATTACTTGAACAGGATTTTTTCAATGAAGGATCTAGGAGAAGCTTCTTACATATTGGGCATTAAGATCTATAGATACAGATCGAGGCGCCTGATAGGACTTTCACAAAGCACATACCTTGATAAAGTTTTGAAGAAGTTCAAAATGGAACAATCCAAGAAGGGGTTCTTGCCTGTGTTACAAGGTATAAAGTTGAGTAAGACTCAATGCCCAATAATTGTAGAAGATATAAAAATAAGGAGTGTCGTCCCCTATGCTTCAACCATAGGGTCTATCATGTATGCATTGTTGTGCACACGACCGGATGTCAGCCTTGCCATAAGTATGGCAGGCAGGTTTCAAAGTAATCCAGGAGTGGATCACTGGACATCGGTCAAGAATATTCTGGAGTACGTGAAAAGGACTAAAGAAATGTTTCTCGTTTATGGAGGTGACGAAGAGCTCGTCGTAAAGGGTTACGTCGATCCAAGCTTCAACACTGATCCGGATGACTCTAAGTCACAAACCGGATAGGTATATATTCTTAATGGGGGTGCGGTAAGCTGGTGCAATTCCAAAAAAAGCGTCGTAGCTGATTCTACATGTGAAGCGGAGTACATAGCAGCCTCGGAGACGGTTAAGGAAGGTGTCTGGATGAAGCAGTTCATGACAGACCTTGGAGTTGTGCCAAGCGCACTAGATCCAATAACTCTGTTCTGTGACAACACTGGTGCCATTGCTGTAGCCAAGGAACCAATGTTTCACAAGAGGACCAGACACATCAAACGATGCTTCAACATCATCTACGACTATGTTGAAGGAGAGGACATAAATATTTGCAAAGTGCACACGGATCTGAACATTGCAGATCCACTGACTAAACCTCTTTCGCGAGCTAAACATGACCGACACCAGAACTGTATGGGTGTTAAATTTGTTACATTGTAAAATCACATAGAGATGTGATGCTAGATTATTGACTCTAGTGCAAGTGGGAGACTGTTGGAAATATGCCCTAGAGGCAATAATAAAATAGTTATTATTATATTTCCTGTTACAATATAATCGTTTATTATCCATGCTATAATTGTATTGAATGGAAACATAAATGCATGTGTGGATGTATAGACAAAATAATGTCCCTAGTGAGCCTCTAGTTGACTAGCTCGTTGATCAAAGATGGCTAAGTTTTCCTAGCCATGGACAAGTGTTGTCACTTGATAACGGGATCACATCATTAGGAGAATGATGTGACGGACAAGACCTAAACTATAAACGTAGCATGTGATCGTGTCATTTTTTTGCTATTGTTTTCTGCATGTCAAGTGTATATTCCTATGACCATGAGATCATGTAACTCACTGACACAGGAGGAATGCTTTGTGTGTATCAAACGTCGCAACTTACTCGGCGACTATGAAGGTGCATTACATGTATCTCCGAAGGTGTCCGTTGAGTTAGCATGGATCAAGACTGGGATTTGTCACTCCGTGTGATAGAGAGGTATCTCGGGGCCCACTCGGTAATACAACATCACAAACAAGCCTTGCAAGCAATGTGACTAAAGAGTTAGCCACGTGATCTTGTATTACGAAACGAGTAAAGAGACTTGCCGGTAACGAGATCGAAATAGGTATTGGATACTCATGATCGAATCTCGGGCAAGTAACATACCAAAAGACAAAGGGAATGGTATACGGGATTATATGAATCCTTGACATAGAGGTTCAACCAATAAGATTATCGTAGAATATGTAGGATCCAATATGGACATCCATGTCCCGCTATTGGATATTGACCGAGATGTGTCTCGAGTCATGTCTGCATAGTTCTCGAACCGCATGGTCTACACACTTACGGTTCGGTGATGTTTCGGTATAGTTAAGTTATAGGTGCTGGTGACCGAAGTTTTGTTAGGAATCCCAGATGAGATCCTGGAAGTCACAAGGAGTTCCGTAATAGTGCGGAGACGAAGATTGATATATAGGATTGTTGCATTTGGCTTCCGGAAAGATTTCAGGCATTACCGGTAAAGTACTGGGAGTGACGAATGGGTTCCGGGGTTTTACGGGGAGGGGCCACCCACCCGGAAGGGAACCTAATAGGCCCATGGGTGGTGCACCAGCCCTTAGTGGGCTGGTGAGGCTAGCCCAATAGGACTATTTCGGCCAAGAGAGCAACAAAGGAAAAAGAAGGAAAAAAGAGAGGAAGTGGGAAGGAAGGAAAGGACTCCTCCTTCTAAACCGAATTGGAAGAGGAATCCTTCCTCCCTAGCTCGGCCGACCCCTCCTACTTGGAGTAGGAGGCAAGGCTCCACCCCTTGGTTCCTCCTATATATACTAGAGGTTTTGGGGTTTTGAGACACAACTTTGCCACGTGCAACCCTAACTTCTAGTTCGTAGTTCTTCCTCTAGATCGGATTTCTTCGGTGCTTAGGTGAAGCCCTGCAGGAATAGATCACCACCACCACCAGCGCACAGTCACGCTGCCGGAGAACTCATCTACTTCCCCGTCTCTCTTGCTGGATCAAGAAGACGGAGATCGTCATCGAGTTGTACGTGTGCCTAACGCGGAGGTACCGTCCGTTCGGTACTTGATCGGGGTTGTTCGTGGGACGGCGATTTGAATCGCGAAGACGTACCACTACATCATTCGCGTTTATTAACGCTTCCCGCTTAGCGATCTACAAGGGTATGTGGATACGATCTCCTTCTCGTAGATGATCGTCACCATTATAGGTCTTCATGTGCGTAGGAAATTTTTTGTTTCCCATGCAACGTTCTCCAACAGTGAAATCTTTCGAAGCTTGACAATCACAATGAATACCATAAAGTGTTCGTCCAAGCAATTCATGAATGATTAGTATAAGGAAGAGAATTTTCACATATAAATATATTATCTTGGACATCTTTTGTGATTGTGAGCACCCATTAATTATTTTCAAACTTGAGCAAATTAGTTGAAGTTCGACAAGGAAGACAACGTAATGATTTATGGTTGCATATATTTGCATAGAAGTTATATTGTTATGGATCCTCTAACATGTGTCGTTTGCTTAGGATCTTTTGCTAGCCAAAAAATCGTACTAAGTAGAGATACTACTTGTGCATCCAAAAACCCTTAAACCTAGTTTATTGCCATGGGTGTCCACCATACCTACCTATGGATTGAATAAGATTCTTTAAGTAAGTTGTCATCAGTGCAAAAAGGCAATAAAAATTGCTTCTAAATGTGTTTGATCATTTAGTGTAAGAGAAAATTGAGCGTTGTACGAACTTGTGATGGCAAAGTAATAAAAGCGATGGACTGCATAATAATGGTTGCTATCATAAGGGGCAATATAACGTGATGTTCTTTTGCATTAAGGGATTGTGCATACAAAACCAAAAAGCGCATGGCAACCTCTCCTTCCCTCTGCAAAGGTCCTATATTTTACCTTTCAGTATTACTTTTATGCAAGAGTCAATAGTATGCATTCTCATTTCAACCTCTATAATTCTCTAGTTGGGAAGCATCATTTGGTGGGGAAAGACCTAGGCACATATGGCCAATCAAATATATTTGATTATGACTTATTATTGTTGACAATTATCTCTATGATAAATGAGTTGGGTGGTGAAACGTTAAGCCCCTATCTTTCTCTATGTTTGATGGATGCCATTTGTTCTAAAAATATGCTTTGAGCACTAGAAATCATAGAAGGTTGTATGATGATTGAGTATGTGAAGCTCTTACTTAGACTTTGTTGAGAATAAGTTGAATTACAATTGTTTGGTGACTAAGAACATAAGTTGTTAAGTTTCAAGAGAGTTCACTGTTTGAACCATAACATATGAATTGTTTGCTACTTTCTCATGATGACTTTTATAAGAACACTAGTAGAAAACAGGGCATTGAGCCAACCACATTGGACCCGGGTTGGATATTAACCGGTTCTAAAGGGTCTGTCCGCTGGGCCCCCTCCCTGCAGCAAATGGCCGCAAGGCCTTTAGGACCGGTTTGTAACACAAACCGGTCCTAAAGGGTTTTGGACCGTTTGCTGCAGGGAGGGGGGCCCAGTGGACAGACCCTTTAGAACCGGTTTGTATCACAAACCGGTGCTAAAGTTTTTCTCATTTTTGCAGCAACTGCGGGGCCCCGCTGTCAGACCCTTTAGCACCGGTTTTTAACACAAACCGGTCCTAAATCCCTCTCCTATATTCCACTCCGAGCTCAGCTCCATTTTTTCCAGCTCGAGCTCAACTTCATTTTTGTTCTCTCCTTCCTCTTGGGAGCTCTAATCCATCCCCATTTTTCTCCACCATTTGTCAAGATTGTTCGCACCCATCGGTCCTATGGTTAGCATCAACATTCCCTCTTCCGGCATTGCAAGTTTTGCTCGTTTTCTTGCTCATTTCATTTTTGTTGTGCTAGCTAGGTGTTTGATGAAATGCCTAAGCTAGAGAGAGTTCATCATTTGTTATGTATACATATGCAATTTGAGCTCAAATTTAATTATGATTTGTGGTTTTTTTTAGTGTCGCGCGCCTTGTCCCCTTCCTCACCGCCGTCGATCGCCCCGTCACCGACACAACCTTGGTGAGCCTATTGTTTTTATTTACCAAAACAAATTTTGATTTGTATGATTTACATATTTACTTGTATATAATTTTCTTATTGTGTAAGATTTTTTTTATATGTATAGCGCCATGGTTTTGATATCCGTCCCCGTTGGCCCTCGTCCAGTCTATGATTCGGATGTGGTATATTATCTTTTATAACTACATATTTTCATTTCCTGATTATATGACAATTAATTACGCCGACCAACTTGACATAGATATTTTTATCTAGGAGGTAGTGGAACCGGAAATGCCAATCAACCCTATTGTTGACAAGTTACACTTAGTTGAACAAGAAAATGTTGGCCTGAAAGAAAGATTGAAAAAAACTAAAGAAAGGTTGGAAAAAACTGAAAGAGAGAAGATGACCTTGGAAAAGGTTCTTGCCGGTGTCGTCGATGGTCACAAGAGCGAGATGGACGCAATGCGCCTGAAGATTAGAAAGATTAGAAAATATGCAATTAGTAAAGAGGCTTGGTATCATTATGCCGTCGGGTCAATTGTTACCTTTGTTGCGATTTTGATCGCATTTGTTGTTGTTTTTAAATGCATCAATTAGAGAGAGTTTTTATGGTTGGTTTCAGTGTGTATTTTTATGAGAACTATATATGTATGGTCACTACGCTACTTTGGTTTTAACGTGTGATGAACTTTTTGTATTAATTAATTAATTTAGTCATGATGATTTAGCATAATGGTTTTTGATAAATTTATATAATGCAGATGAACCGGCAATGGATGTACAGTGATCGACGTCGTCCCGAATTCCTTAATGGCATGCATAGTTTTCTCAATGCGGCTGATAAAAACAGGCAGAATGGATTTATTTTTTGTCCATGTAAAAAATGCCAGAATAAGAGGAATTTCCCTAACTCAAGAACCATACACACCCACCTGTTGCAAGAAGGCTTCATGCCCAGTTATTTTTCTTGGACCAAGCACGGAGAAAGAGGGGTTGTAATGGAAGACAATGAAGAAGAAGAGGATAATGATAACTATCCTATGTTCGGTGAACACGGAGATACTGAAATGGGGGAAGACGAGCCTGAACTTGAGGACATTGTTGATGAGTCTGATGATGATCTTCGTCAGGTCATTCGTGAAGAACAGATAAACTGCGCAAGTGAAAACGAGAGGTTGAAGTTGGAGCGCATGTTAGAAGATCACAAAAAATTGTTGTACCCAAATTGCGAAGATTGCCAGAAAAAGCTGGGCACCACCCTGGAATTGCTGCAATGGAAGGCAGAGAATGGAATATCTGACAAGGGATTTGAAAAGCTGCTGAAAATAATGAAGAAGATGCTTCCAAGAGATAACGTGCTGCCCTACAGTACGTACGAAGCAAAGAAGGTTGCCTGCCCTCTAGGATTGGAAGTGCATAAGATACATGCATGCATCAATGACTGCATCCTCTACCGCGGTTAGCATGAGACTTTAAATGCCTGCCCGGTATGCGGTGCATTTCGGTATAAGATCAGGCGAGATGACCCTGGTGATGTTGAGGGCGACGATCGCCCCAGGAAGAGGGTTCCTGTCAAGGTGATGTGGCATGCTCCTATAATACCACGGTTGAAACGTTTGTTCCGAAACAAAGAGCATGCCAAGTTGCTGCCATGGCACAAAGAAGACCGTAAGGAAGACGATATGCTGAGACAACCCGCTGATGGGTCGCAGTGGAGAAACATCGACGATAAGTACGAGGACTTTGCACGTGACCCAAGAAACTTAAGGTTTGGTCTAAGTACAGATGGCCTGAATCCGTTTGGGAGCAGAGTAGCAGTCATAGCACCTGGCCCGTGACTCTATGTATCTATAACCTTCCTCCTTGGTTATGCATGAAGCGTAAGTTCATTATGATGCCAGTGCTTATCCCAGGCCCGTCGCAACCCGGCAACAACATTGATGTGTACCTGAGGTCACTGGTTGATGAACTTTTAGAGTTGTGGGCTGACGAAGGTGTACGTGTGTGGGACGAGTACAAACAGGAGGAATTTGACCTACAAGGGTTGCTGTTTGTAACCATCAATGATTGGCCCGCTCTTAGTAACATCTCAGGACAGTCAAAAAAAGGGATACAGCGCATGCACACACTGTTTAGGCGAGACTGAAAGTATACATATAGGCAAGAATGTGTACCCGGGGCATCGCCGATTTCTTCCAGATAGGCATCCCGTAAGAAAGAAAGGAAAGCATTTCAAAGGCGAGGCAGATACACGGAGGAAGCCAACCCTCCCTAAAGGTACTGATATATATGACATGGTCAAAGATATAAAGGTAATCTTTGGTAAGGGTCCTGGCGCACAATCTGTTCCGAATGACGCCGACAACCACGTAGCCATGTGGAAGAAGAAATCTATATTCTGGGAACTACCCTATTGGAAATTCCTAGAGGTTCGCTCTGCGATCGACGTGATGCACGTGACGAAAAATATTTGCGTGAACCTGCTAAACTTATTGGGCGTGCATGGGAAGAAGTCGAGAGATACACCAAAAGCACGGCTGCACCACCAACGTATGCACGAACGAGACGACCTGATGAATCCAGAGAATTTCAAAGGTCCTGCCAGCTACGCTCTTATGAAGGAAGAGAATGAGATCTTTTTCCAAGTCCTGAGCAGTATCAAGGTCCCGTCTGGCTACTCATCGAACATAAAAGGAATACTAAACTTGGAAGGGAAAAAGTTCCAAAACCTAAAGTCTCATGACTGCCACGTGATCATGACCTAGTTACTTCCGATTGCATTGAGGGGGCTTCTGCCAGAAAACGTGCGAGTACCCATTGTGAAGCTATGTGCATTCCTCAACGCAATTTCTCAGAAGGCAATCGATCCAGCAACTCTACCAAGTTTACAGAAGGACGTGGTCCAATGTCTTGTCAGCTTCGAGTTGGTGCTCCCACCAACCTTCTTCAATATTATGACGCACCTCATAGTTCACCTAGTCCAAGAGATTTCCGTTCTCGGTCCTGTATTCTTACACAATATGTTCCCCTTTGAGAGGTTCACGGGAGTCTTGAAGAATTATGTTAAAAACCGTGCTAGGCCAGAAGGAAGCATGGTCAAGGGCTATGGAACAGAGGAGGTCATTGAGTTTTGTGTTGACTTTATTCCTGACCTGAACCCGATCGGTGTTCCTCAGTCGCGCCATGAGGGGAGACTGCGTGGAAAAGGCACGCTAGGAAAGAAACCAACAACATGTATGGACGAGCAATCTTTCACTCAAGCACACTACACAGTTCTAGTTAATTCCAGCTTGGCGGCTCCATATATCCAGGAACACAAGGATATTTTACGCTCGGAATACCCGGAGCAACCTGAAGATTTCATTGCTAAAGAACACGCGAAGACTTTCGGCGGTTGGTTGCAAAGACGTCTCATTAATGACAACATTGTTGAAGATGAGCTATACTTGTTGGCCAATCAACCATCTTTGACTGTATTGACCTTTAAAGGGTACGAGATAAATGGTAACACATTTTACACGGCAGACCAAGATAAAAAGAGCACCAACCAAAACAGTGGCGTCCGGTTTGATGCAAAAGACGACAACGGGCAAAGGGTCACATACTATGGTTACATAGAGCAGATATAGGAACTTGACTACGGACCTTCCTTTAAGGTCCCTTTGTTCTGGTGCAAATGGTTCAACCTGTCAGGCGTGAAGGTAGACCCGAAGTACGGAATGACAACAGTGGATCAGAAGAATCTTGGGTACGGCAATGATCAATTCGTCCTAGCCAATGATGTGGCTCAGGTTTTCTATGTGAAGGACATGTCTAGCAGACCGAGAAAAAGAAAAGATAAGGAAGCGAATACATCAGACGATGAGCCAAGGCGCCACATAGTTCTTTCAGGGAAAAGAAACATCGTGGGAGTCGAGGACAAGACAGACATGTCACAAGATTACAATAAATTTGATGAAATTCCTCCCTTCAAAGTCAAAGATGATCCAAGCATCCCGTTAAATGATGAAGATACTCCATGGTTACGGCGCAATCAGAAGAAAGGCAAGAAGAAAAATAGATAGGGGGTGTTGTTGGTGATGTGTAATAATGTATTAAACCTTTTATGTAATTGTGTTGACCATTTTGATAAATATCAAAAATTTGACCAGTTTCCACTAAATTTGACCATTTTGATAAATATCATTTTTATTTTTTAAGTGTTAAAATGACATTTAGACAATTTGTAAATAAATGTAAAAGAAAACAGAAAAGGGAAACAAAAAAGAAAAATAAAAGAAGAAACAGGAAAAAGAAAAAGGAAACAAAAAAATATCTTTATATTTTCAAATTAGTTTGATAAATATCTTATTTTTTATTTTTTTATTGTTTTAAATGACATTTAGACAATTTTTACACAAAATATCAGAAAATATAAATATGTTTTTATAAATATTTGATTTTACAAAAGCTTTTTGAGTCTACTTTGATTTTATAAATAAATGTAAAAGAAAACCGAAAAGGGAAACAAAAAAGAAAAATAAATGAAGAAACAGGAAAAAGTAAAAGGAAACAAAAAAATATCTTTATATTTTCAAATTAGTTTGATAAATATCTTATTTTTTATTTTTTTTATTGTTTTAAATGACATTTAGACAATTTTTACACAAAATATCACAAAATATAAATATGTTTTTATAAATATTTGATTTTACAAAAGCGTTTTGAGTCTACTTTGATTTTATAAATAAATGTAAAAGAAAACAAAAAAGGGAAACAAAAAAGAAAAATAAAAGAAGAAACAGGAAAAAGAAAAAGGAAACAAAAAGAAAAAGAAAACAGGAAACAGAAAAAAGGAAAAAAGAAAAAGGAAAAAAGCCTTTAGGACCGGTTTTTAACAACAACCGATCCTAAAGGTGGGTTCGCTCGCGCGCCCAATTTTTGGACCTTTAGTACCGGTTTGTGTTAACAACCGGTGCTAAAGGGTCTTTAGGACCGGTTGTCAACACCAACCGGTGCTAAAGGCTTGTACAGCCTAGACCTCTCCGGTGCCGCCATCTTCTCGCCTTCTCGCGCGTCTTCTCTCCTCACCGCCTCTCTCCTCGCCTTCTCTCCTCGCCGACTCGACGTCCTCGCTGCCTCCTCGCCGCCCCACGCCGCCTCCTCGCCGCCCCACGCCGTCGCCTCCTCGCCGTCGTTGCCTCCTCGCCGCCCCCACGCCGTCGCCTCCTCGCCGCCGTCGCCGTCCCACGCCGTCGCGTCCTCGCCGTCCCACGCCGTCCCACGCCGTCGCCTCCTCGCCGTCCCACGCCGTCGCCTCCTCGCCGTCCCACGCCGTCCCACGCCGTTGCCTCCTCGCCGCCCGTGGCCTTGGGGAGCAGCAGCAGCGACAGGAACCGGCTCGACTCCGGCACCGGAAGCAGCGACTTCATCTTCTTCTCCCACGGGAACGTCTCGTACGCCGACGCGATCTTGGTATTTGGTATGCGATCTTGGTATTTGGTTTGAGTTTAGAGATCTTACAATTTGTCTTATGTGATTGCATGTATCTTCACTCACATCATTGTAAATTCAAGAGCTTTAAACTCTTGTGATTTTTTTAAAGTCACCGTATATCCATATTGTTGTAGTTCCTATTTTCGTCTTCTTACGTTTTAGAATCCAATGTTTCCAAAACTATTTCTTAAAGATGAATCAACTGCCGAAACATGGTGGTATGGTCATATGCAAACCACATACTATTACTAGTATTAATAGGCCCGAAATTTTTGTTTCGCCCCGGACCCTCAAAATATTAGGACCGGCCCTGCCGATTCTAAGCGGACCCTTAGACTTTATTCTTACCGTTTTATCGATGGAGATCGCAAAGTCCTATGATTGTATAAATGAGGTGACGTTTCTAAAAAAAACACCCGAGCATTTGTGCCAGAACTGCGGTGAAGAAATCTGTGTCACACAATATAACTGTGTTGGCCAAGGGACCCTTTCGTCATGTCCCCCCGACCTCTCACTAGTTTTGCTGGGGAAAGTTTCCGACGATTCCGACGATTCCGTAAAACTTTCCGACGATTACGACTCCGACGATTCCGTAAAACTTTTCCGTAAAATTTCCGGTTCCGTAAAACTTTTCCGTAAATAATTTTGCTAAGTTAAATTCTTGTTACTAGCAGGTGTTGAGCTATGGATCCCCAAGAACCACATGATCAGCACGCCGATCAGCTCGCGGGAATGGGTGAGGCGGAGAAGGAAAGATACATGTGCCAGATGATTTTTGAAGATGCAACGGCCATATATCATGATGACGACGGTGGACATGCGTTTAGCAATCAATTTTTGAACGACTCCGGTGATGGAGCTGAGAATATAGAAGATGTAGTAGATGCAGAAGTGCCCTCCGGAACAAACTCTGCCAATGTATATCTCAAGTCACTGTTGACGCAACAATTAATTTGTATTGCACTTACTAACGAATCATTATTTTCCCGTTTAGGCGCCCTCCGGAACAGCTAGCGCAAGTACTGAGACAAAGTCGAAACGAGGCCCGGCCGCAAGGTTGAAAGATACTGCAAGGTACTCGATCGATAAAGTTGCTGCTGATGGCAAACCACTGGAACCCCCAGAAACTTATCGCAAATTTGTAAATCAGTGCGGAGTTGTTGTAAGAGACCTGGTCCCGATCAACTTAATAGAATGGAATAAGCCAAATACCGGCGCCAACGTTGGAGCTACTTATGTCGATGACAGATTGAAAAGAGTGCTTTGCGACACGGTCTGGCTAAATTTCAGCGTAGCGGAATATAAGAAGAAGAAAGTCGAGGAGTGGGCTTTGAATAAGATGGCCACACAATTCCAGAGGTGGAAGAAAGACTTGTGGAAGAAATATAAGGACGAAGATCCAGTTTTCACTGGGCACCTAGTGAAGATAAGAGACACTTGGCCTGATTTTAAGGCGTACAAGAAATCGGGTGTCTTTACATCCCGATCAGCCACAAATACGGAGAATGCGAAGAAGAAGAAATATCACCATATTTTGGGGTCAGGTGGCTACATGACTGCCCTGCCTAGGTGGCGACGCTATGAAGATGCGCTTCTGAAAAGAAATATCATTCCACAGACACATGACTGGCCCGATAGGTCCAAGTTCTGGTTGTTTGCGCATGGGGCAACGTTGGACGCTGAGACTGGGATGATTGTTGCGGAGGGACCATGGTCGGAAAAAATAACACAAGTCGTATCAGATCTAGAGAAGGCAATAGAAGCTGTTCAAAAAGGAACTTTTGTTCCCGATAGAGAAAACGACGAGTTGACGAAGGCACTCGGGAACCCCGAAAAGTGGGGACGAATACGAGGCTTTGGAGCCACTACCCCGTGGAACCAAGGGTTTCCGGCGGACCTTGGCACTTACAGAAGCCGTGGTAGAAGCAAGAGGAAGGCGCTGGGACGGATATCGACATTAGAAGAAAAGGTGGCGTTTCTCTTGAAGAAAGGGGGACACCCTGTACCTGACACTGAAGAGGAGGAAGAAGATCCTGCACCTGACGCTGATCAGCAGCAATTAGAAGACGATCCTGTAGGAGATGCCGTCCCATCTCAGCATAGAAGGAGCGTGGGTTCCACGCAGCTGCAGCTAGAAGACGGTCCTGCAGTCGAACCGTCGGCGCCTCACTACCCCATGGATGATGTCACGGAGAAGACAAACTATGAGATACATATGCCAATGGGGAACATATCCTTCATGGTGGCGTCAGGCTATGCTTTACCGAATCAACCTGGAGCAACCTACCATGGTGGTCAGATTCCAGCATCCCATGCTCGTGTCGGGTTGTCAACAATTACGCCGGGATGCCAGTCAATTGAGCTTGATATTCCTGGAGGTGAAGGCGAGAAGACACTGGGAGAAATGGAGCTTGGTATCATCTTGTGGAAGAAGAAACACATCGTGTTTCCTAACACGGTGCCAAGGCCACCGACTCCTCCAGGTACAAATGCACCACCTCCAACAATTACTGAATGTTGCACCACATGTAAGCCTATTTTTAATAGTTTTTTCACTTTCATACAGAGAATGCACGACCTCCAAGTCCACCCCCCAACGCACCTCCAAGTCCACCCCACAACGAAGATTGGGAACCCGAGGCCGAGAGTCCATCGCCCGTGCACTCCAGTGAGCCGACGGATGCGCCCACTACGGGTACGGCAAAGAGGAAGCTGCAGTTCAGAAGAAACGGGACTCCTCCCAAGAAGAGAGAAAGGAAACCCAATAAAGTCAAGACTCCCCCGAAGTTACCAGGCCTGATGACTCCGGAGGAACTAGACGAGGCCGTGAAAGCCAAAAATAAAGCATGGTTCGCACGGTTTCCCCTGAAGCCCCCTCCAGACATCTGGAAGGAAACTCTGAAGAACGTACCAAAGTGGAAAATTGAGCGCACCATCGACAACTTATATTATCCTGAACCGCCGCCACCGCCGCCCCTTTCAGACTATGAACGGTACATTGAAAAGATGCACATCGCACAGATGAAGCAGGCGGAGCAGATGAAGCAGGCGGAGCAGACGAAATGCGGGAAAAAAGTTCCCCAGCTCGGACAACAAGAAGCACAGTCAATTGCCCCGCTCAAGGTGTTATCTGACCAGGCTTCAGTGTCCGGTCCACGCATGGGCGACGTAGGTTACGCTATTGCTGATGTGGTATATAAATATAAGCCCGAGCACCCTCTGGTCGAAAATCCTAGTGCTCTAACAACCCAACTATGGAATTTACATGTTTGGTACTTGGAGGCCGCAAGGCAAAAGAGAGACTGTATCATGGCAACAGTTCAGGATCAACACTACTTCGGAGAGTATGGTGTGGAGGTTGGTTCGATGATTTTTTCCAGATGTACAATCAATGTGCCCTCGACAAAGCTATCGTCAGCTGCTACTGTTTGTAAGTGATTTATTTGTGTAATTTAATTATTTAGTTAAGCTCGCGTTCATTGCCCGTATAATTATCACTCACGAGACATTCTTTTAGTACGCTACTATGCAGAATGAAGATTCGTGAATACAGGCTGGCAGGAATCTGGGACTTTGGGTTCATTGACCCGTATTCGTTTCATCAAGAGACAATAGAAAAGTTCAACAAGGATACACCGGATGATTTGCTAAGGTTTTTTAAGCGACAAAGTACCAAAAAAGAAATACTTTGGCCCTACGGATTCAAGTGAGTGTTACTGTCTTGTACACATTCCATTTTGCTTACCTGATGTTAAGTGTAATTGATGAGTATGCATGACTACGTGTGTACACGTGCGCAGGTCCCACTTCATATTGTTCATCATTAGAATCGATCAAGGACAAGTTGAAGTCTGGGACCCGTTAACCTGGGACGCTGACACATGGAAGAGCGCGCGTCAGATGCTTCAAAGGTATATATATATCGGCCTCTTTCGTTCATCGGCCTCTTTTTCGTTCATTTCCTGATATCAAGTAAGTAATAATTAACTCTTGTATTCATTTTTCTTTGTCGGCCAGGGTTTGGCAAATGTTCATCAAGGAAGAACCCGGTACATGGGCAGACAAGCTCCACTTTCAGATTAACAAAGTAAGTAGTACTACGTACCCTGGTTTCAATACCATTACCATTTTCTTGATTATTATTAATTTGACTGAATTATGTTCTCGTATATAGGGTGTCCCGCAACAACCACAGGGCACTGATTATTGTGGATACTACGTTTGCGAGTACATTCACAGGATTATCAATGAGAAATCCCGTACTTCCAGAAATTTAGAGGTACGTAACTGGATCTTCACAACTTTATTTATGTTGCCATCAATTATGTTTAGTTTAGTTCATAACTTAATTGTTTTCATCTACTTCTTTTAAAGCTGCAACGAAAGCGGGCGATGCTCAGACCAATCCAACGTTACAAGGCAGTTGCGGAGGAATTGGCAGGATTTCTCCTCACGCAAGTCATAGATGAAGGCGGAGAATTTTTCCATCCTATGAACCAATAGCCAGCTCCCTTCTCTATGCAAGTATACAGCTATAGGAAACGAACTTCAAATTATGTAATAATAATCGGTCCAGTACTTCGTGTTACATGTATATATGTACTTTTATTTGGTGCACCAACATTTAACCGCAAACACGGAATCGGAAACACTTAACCGCAAACACGGAATCGGTGTTTGCGGATACGTGTTTCCGATTACGTGTTTCCGATTCCGTGTTCGTAAAAAACGGAACACGGACACACGGAATCGGAAACACGGAATCGGAAAGACGTAAACGGAAATACGGAACCGGAAACACGTAAACGAAAACCCTGAAAATACGGAACACGGAAACACCGAAATACGGAATCGGATACCCTGAAAAGAAAAGGAAAAAAAAGACAAAAAAGCATTAGGACCGGTTGGTGTTACCAACCGGTTCTAAAGGTCCTCCGCCTGCGCGCACTCTTCGGCGCCCACGTGGAGGCCTTTAGCACCGGTTTGTAACAGACCGGTGCTAAAGGGGGGGGCCTTTAGTCCCGGATACGTAGCACCGGATGTGTATCCAGGTCCAAAGGCCCTTACCAACCGGTTCTAATACCCCTTTCTCCACTAGTGGAAAGAGTTGTTGTTATGATGGTAGGAAAAGTGATTGAAATTATCATTGATCAAACTTATGCACTATTCTAGCATTCACACTTCATAAATTATTTCTTTTATCATTTACCTACTCGAGGACGAGTAGGAATTAATCTCGAGGATGCTGATACATCTCCAACGTAACGATAATTTATGAAGTATTCATGTCATGTTTGCCTATGTTTACAACACTTCTATATGTTTTTGTTGCACTTTATATGATTTATTTAGAACTAAGCCGGACTGATGTTATTTTCAGCAGAACTACCGTGGTGTTGTTTTTTGTGTAGAAACAATTCTTGGAATTGGACGAAACTTTTTGACAACTTTTTGGAAGAAAAGAGAAATACTCAAACAAAGAACCACCAGAGTGGGCCCCTGGTTCCCACTAGACACTAGGCCGCGCCATTCCCCCTGACCTGGGGTGACGTCTAGTGGGAACCTCGTGGCCCATCTTGGCGTGATTCCAATGCCCAAAAATCATATAAATATAGAAACCTCCACAAATAACCCTAGACGAGAAGTTCCGATTCCGGAGGCCTCTGTAGCCACGAAAAATCAATCCGGAGACATTCCAGTAACTTGCCGGAGAGGGGAATATTGTTGGATTGAATATTCATGTTTGGGAGCACATGTTATATGTCTTGCATGCGGATACCCATAGTGACATTGGGGTATTCAAGTGATTCACTTGATATATGTTGTGGCATCAACTCGCGGATTCCCGAGGTGACATTGGGATATTCTAGGCATAGGGGTTGATTGCACGTTTTCATACTATTTTCTCTGATAGAAATCTTGGTGTGCTCCTTGAAGTTTTTTTTGTGTTGGATTGAGTATTATGAATCAGAATTTATTATGGTGTTATTTTAGTACGAACTATTGATAGATCGATCAAAAAGGATAACTTGTTATATTAGTACGAACTCTTGGATAGATTTATTGGAAAGAATAACTTTGAGGTGGTTTCGTACCCTACAAACAATTTCTTCTTATGTTCTCCGCTAGATAGGAACTTTGTAGTGATTATTTATCACACGTTGAGGGAATGTTTTATTAACTAACTATGTTAGCATTGTTGAGAGATTGCACTAGCAAAAGTACACACTCTAGGCCTCATTTTCAAGCATTGCAATAACGTTTATGCTCACTTTTGTCACTTGCTATCTTGTTGTTTTTATATTTCAGATTACAAAAAACTATATCGACTATCATTACTGCACTTGTATCACCATCTCTTTGCTAAACTAGTGCACCTATACAATTTACCCTTGTATCAGGTGTGTTGGTGACACAAGAGACTCTTTATTATTTGGTTGCGGGGTTGTTTGAGAGAGACCATCTTAATCCTACGCCTCCCACAATTTGATAAACTTTGGTCATCCACTTGAGGAAAATTTGCTACTGTCCTACAAAACTCCACGCTTGGAGGCCCAACACGAGTCTAGAAGAAGAAGTTGTTTAGTAGACATCAGGAGGTGGTATCTCGAAAGACCCGACAAGAGCCGGATACTCAGGTTGTAGGTGAAGATTGCATGGCCGAGGCTGACACCTTGGCCGCCAAAGACCAGGAGGAGGAATCCCTCCTCGCAAACAGAGAGGGAGATCCTGGACAATCCAAGCTCTCTCCAAAGACAGTTCCAGAGACCAGCCAGCCTCCAAAATCATCTACACTAGCTTCTCTGAGCGGAGAAACTGTGAAGCTGCACCGGAAGCCGCCTACAATAGAGCAGCCCCAAACTGGGTGGTCGGCCATGATGGAGGAGGGTCTGAATGACTCCTCCATCACTGAAGAACACCGCACTCTTCTGAGTGCAGTTCTACAAAGCATTCGATTCATTGACAGCGGATTGAATGAAGCTTTTGACGTCCTATTGACGGGCTTCAAGGTAATTTACACTATATTTTTTACAAAGTAGTTTTAACTTATGGGTTTATACGCAATCCTCGTATTCAGTAGCCCACATGCCCTCTATGAGTTTGAAAACTCGTACGGGTCAAAATAGTGCGGAAAAAACACATATATAATTGTAAAAATGGCTCGTATTCCTGAAGACTCTGGTATGATGATAAAAAGAACTTAGTAGAGGATCCAAGAAATCTATAACTTGGGTGTGTGACACGTATAAAATAATTGTGCAGGCCTCGTATTCGGTAGCAGCCCCAACTCCTTGGAGTTGGCGGAAATGAATCAAAAGCTTAAGAGCTCCGGGGAAGAGCTCAACTTGCTTAACAAACGATTCGACGACGCTCAAGGTAAGTTTGAACTGCACTATTAGCAGTAGTTTTCTCATCAAGGTGACATATTTCTACTTGTATCCTTAAGTGTGAAGTGTTTTCATGACAACTATAGTCGCCATCGCGGAGGTCAAGAAGCTCAAGGCCGAACTAAACAAGGCGATGGTACCAAACAAAAGGCAGCCGTCGGCCGGTGACAAGCACGAGGCCTGGGTTGCTGAGATGCACCAAGATTTCAAGGACCCCTTCATGAAATATAAATTCATTGAGCATAAATATGTCGAGTTGTCATATTTTTACGCGTAATCGCCTAAAAAAAGTTGTTTGTGCTTGCCATTTTAATTATGTCGAGATGCCATATTTATACGAATTTTTAAAAAATATGACGATTAAGTTATTTTTTATCAGACAAGTAAGTACTTACTAATATGACAGGTAAGTGCAACAAATATGGTAAGTACGAGCAAAAAAGAAATTATCGAAACATGTCAACATGAAATCTAGTTTTAAAAATCTCGTCGCGATAAAGTTTGTAATGAAAACGGATCATTGATTGACATGATGGTTTAGAAAATGCAAAGCTGTTAAACAAGCTCTCTGCATCAGCCGCCATATAACAAAAAGGCTGTTGCGCATTGTATGCAGTTTAGATTTTTCCTATATTTAAATAACACCCTTTAGACTTTATTCTGCTAACACCACCTTCTACCAGCGGCCCAAAAAACTGCATTAGCCCCGAATAAACACCACCTTCTACCCCCGCAGCAACCCCACCTCTATGCCCACCTTCTTCCCCGCACGGCCGCACCTACCCTGCTCCCTTTCCCTGGTGTCGCGGCAGCCCAAGATCCGCGCAGCTCCGGCGAGCTCGCCGCCACCCATGAGCCTCTCCGTGTGACGTCGTCGCTCCTCACCACCTCCCTGCGTGTCCGCCGTTGCAGATTGACTGTCGCGTGCATCCGGGCGCTGCCATCCACCGCGCCCACGCCGACGGACTCACCCTGCCACCGGCATCTCCCCCTCCAGCCTTCTCCTCCCGGCGCCCCCGCATTAGCTACATCTGCCGAGGAGGCCGGATCCCGCGATGGGAGGGGGTGGCGGCCGTGAGTGTGTCCGTGAAGGCTAGATCCAACGCTGGGAAGGGCCGGTGGCTGCGCGTGTGCCTAGGCAGGATCTTGCGCTTTTGCACCATGGAAACGGCATCGCGGCCATGGAGCTTCTGCTCCCGGTGAGGGAGGACGCCGGTTGGCTCTGCGTGGGGTACCCGCTCTGCGAGATCCGGTGCACTGCAGTACGGTTCCGTAGGCGTCACAGTCCCCGGGCGGGCGCGTGCGCAGTGCATTTGAGCAGTGAGGTGGCATTCCAGCGCCATCTGCCATGGATCTCCAGTCAAAGCTTGACGTAGCCATCGCAGTCTCGCAGACAGTCTTGCTGAGAAGGAACATGTATCTGATTTGCCTGAAACTAACCGTCACCGCCATACCACTGTGTAACCACATCTCTTAACTATCGAACCTTGCAGAACCGGAAGCTGACCGTGGAGAACGAGAAGCTCCAGTACCGTGTCTCCCACCTCATCCGAACAATCAAAGAGGCGGAGTCAAGATAGAAGAAGCCTCTGATAAGCTGGATGCAGTAAAACTAGTTCTATTTTTTGTTTGGAGAGAGCCGTGAGGACGGTCAGCTCGCGAACCTGTCTTATCTGCTCGGTCTTGTTGTCTGTCGGAGTTGGCTTGAACTGTTCTTGTGAGCTTGATGAAATGGGTCTGGTACGTGTAAGTTTATATAGCAGTAATGTATTGATCAGGTCAGTTATTTGTGTCAACGGACATTGAACAGCGTGTTGCAAGCTTGGGGATGGATTTGAAGAAGCTGGAGAAGAAAAACAATCTACGTGTGCAAAGCTTATTCTTGAGTAGTGGTGTTATTTCCTGGGTGCTAGGGTGGAACGCTTGGGAATGGATTTTGAATTCGGGAGTTCGGATGTGATTCGTCGACAGAGATAGGGGCAGTGTTCTTAGGCACCTTTGGACATGCAGTTCGTCCACGTGTTTTTGTGTTTTCTTTAGCACTGTTGTTCAGTTTAGTTCTCTCGCAACGACGAATCCCAAAAGTGCACTGTACTCCAGTTCAGAAAAATTGAGGTTTGTTTTTGTTGTTTTTGCAGGAGTGGATAAACAACAAAATGAAAAGGAAAAGAAGTGAACTACAGCCTTGTGATGTTAATTTCTGAATGTATTTTTGTGTTTTGTTGTGATGTTAATTTTTATAGGAGTGCACTAATACAAATGCCCGTTCGTTGCACCGGACAAGAAAAAAATGTTGGTAGTAAACAACATAACAATCTCAACCAATACATAGTGATGTGGTTATAGTCCTAGGGTAGGGTCATAGGTCTGCGCTATAGGTCCTATCCAAGGACTACCCGTCATAGAAGACAAGGCCCTTAGACAGTTCCGACTGAACTAAGTACGCCCCATCATCCAGTCGGTGACGATCCACTCGGAGCATATCTAACGTACCGGCTAGAATCCACTCTGTACACCGTAACCTCCCAGGAGGGCAACGGTCATACGTTTTCATACACCATTATTAGCATCTAAAGCTTACGTTACTTGTAACGTAAACGTTTACTCGCCACTATTCCACACCTGTCCACCGGGCCATTATGAAGGTCAGCGCACTCTATATAAGCCACCCTTCACCACTAGTACGGGGGTTGGCACTTGCTGTAATCCTACAATACACTCGACACAAAGCTCCCAAGAACACTGAGACGTAGGGCTATTACCTCCACCGTAGAGGGACTTGAACTCATACATCCTCGCCGTAGCTAAGGCTCTGCCCATATACTTTCGTACCCCATACTTCTACTGTCAGACTTTACCCACGACAGTTGGCGCCCACCGTGCGGCAGGCGTCTAAGCGACTTCCGGCGAGTTAGCGATTTCATCTTTTCGTCATGTCGTCCGACGGAGATCTGTGCATGGGTCATGAGATCCTCTTCGGTGCACACTCCTTCATCGCCGACGATTCGGCATGGCTTCGGGATGCGCCCCTCGACGTCAAGGCGCTTCTGGGTCGCGGGGCTACGCACTTCCGTGCCAGTTCCTGCGGCGTTCTTCTTCTTCAGCCATCGACCCCGGTGTCGATCTTCGCCCCCGTCACGCGCCGCAACAAGCGATCCCGTCGTCCACGGCTCCAGCGTTGGGTGCGACACGCCCAACCGCGACAAAACGTGTCCTCTCAAGTGGCGCTGCTCGAATCGGTTGTGGTCCCGCCGTCATCCCAGTACTTGGAGTCAGTTCCGACTGAACTACCTACCGAGTATGCGGGTCACGGGCCTGCAGCCGAAGTACTCATGGCCGATTCCCACGAAAGTCCCCTCGGGACTGGTCGGAACGAGCGTGAGTTCGGAGAATCATCCGACGCTCGTCGTCAGCACCATCGTTCTTCCAGTCGACGCACTCGCCAGAGCAACGTCGAGGTGTTCCGCACACCCATCCTCAACTTGGCTGCAGCCGCCAGGATAGCTGATTCTCTCCAGCCGACTGATTTGGAGGCTGGTAGAGGAATCGAGCAGATTCGTGCCTTGTTACACATGGCGCAGCAGCAAAACTCGGTGGTCTCCCGGTCGCACAACAGGATCCACAACGGTTCCGTTCAAGCGAACACGCATCGGTCGGTTTTCAGTCCCGACTCTCACCAGCGACGCAGAGGAGGCAGCCGTTCCAGTGACCCGAGTCGGAATCCGCTTTCCATTCGGTCCCACCCTGAAGATCGTCGCCGTTCGCGTACTCCTCCGCGGAGTGGGCCTTACGGACCTCGGCATTACGATGATCGTCGTTCGGGCGGTGGCGCGCATGATCCAAGGCCTGATGCAAGAGGGTACATCACTCAGAAGAAGGTCGATAGAAGTCGAGCCCACCGTGATGGTCATGATAGAGACCGTCCGAGTGGAAGCAGGACCGTTGTTTCTGGCCCCGAGTGCTTCAGTCGGGCCATCCGCTCAGCTGACATCCCTCCCAACTTCCGATTAGCGACGGGAATCAGCAAATTCAGAGGAGAGTCCAAACCAGAAACTTGGTTGGACGACTACAGAGTGGCGGTCCAGATCGGTGGCGGAGATGACCATGTCGCCGTGAAACATCTCCCACTGATGCTCGACAGTTTGACGCGAGCTTGGCTAAACCAGTTAGCTCCGTCAAGCATCTATAGTTGGGCAGATCTGGCCCGAGTCTTCATCAGGACCTTCGAGGGAACGTGCAAACGCCCTGCTGGTCTCGTAGAGCTTCAGCACTGTGTCCAGAAGCAAAACGAGCCCTTGCGCGATTTCATCCAGCGCTGGACGACCCTCTACCACACGGTGGAGAATGTCACGGAGCACCAAGCAGTCTACGCCTTCAAGGCAGGCGTTCGGTACAGAGATATGTACCTGAAGTTTGGTCGGACAGGCGACATCTCCATGAGCAAGATGAGGGAGATAGCCGTGCGCTATGCAAATGGCGAAGAGGAGGACCGCATATGTAGCGGCAAGCATAAGTCGGTCGCCAACGGAGATGGGAGCAACACTCGGAAGCAGAAACAGAAAGCTCAATCCACTCCGCAAGCAGAGGCGGCAACCGTTACAAATGCCAAGTTCAAAGGCACGGGGAAAGCACAGTACACCCCCAAGAAGAGACAGTCAGGAAATTCCATCCTAGATCAACCGTGTCCAATCCACACGAAGACGAATGAAGAAGGCAATGTCATATTGCTGAAGCATACCACTCGGCAATGTCGCCTCCTGATCCAAGGATTCGGTGAAGGACAGCCGAGTGAGAAAGACGCCGAGCAAGATGATGAGGACAAGGAGGATCCGTTCCCTCAAGTCCATGCAACATTGATGATTTTTGCTGATGTGGAAAGCAAGAGTCGACTGAAGCTGGTCAACAGGGAGGTAAACTTGGCAACCCCATCCACTCCCACGTTCCTCAAGTGGTCACAGACTGCAATCACCTTTGATCAGTCAGACCACCCAGCACACGTACCCACCCCAGGGAGGCAAGCTCTGGTTGTCGACCCGGTGGTGGAAGGAGTTAGGATGCGCAAAGTCCACATGGACGGCGGCAGCGGTTTGAATATCATGTACACCGATACTCTCAAGGGAATGGGCATTCCGATGTCCAGACTTAGCGAGAGCAGTATGCAGTTCCATGGAGTCGTCCCAGGAAGAAAAAGCCAAATCACTCGGCCAGATTGCGTTGGATGTCGTTTTCAGCTCTGACAAGAACTTCCGCAAAGAGAAGTTGACATTCGAGGTGGTAGACTTCCATAGTGCATACCATGCGATTCTGGGTCGTCCGGCATATGCGCGTTTCATGGCCCGTCCATGTTACGTCTATTTGAAGCTGAAGTTGCCCGATCCGAAAGGTGTGATTACTGTCACAGGCAATCGGCAGCGGGCCGAGGAGTGTCTGCAGCAGGGGTCGAGAATTGCAGATCATCAGATGGCTCTACTCGAGTTGGATGAGTACAAGAAGACCGCCGACCCCGCTGACCTGATGCGTTCAAAGAAGCCAGCTTCCGAGTCCGCATTCTAGTCGGCGGGAGACACGAAGAGAGTAAGCATCCACCCGACGGATGCCACTGCCGCCCCAACAAACATCTCCACCACCCTTGATCCAAAATAGGAAGCCGAGCTCATCCAATTCCTCCGTGAGAACTGGGACATTTTTGCATGGAAGCCTGCTGACATGCCAGGTGTACCCAGGGAGTTGGCTGAGACCGACTGCATGTGGATCCTACCGCTCGGCTCGTCCGAGAACGCCTGCGTCGGTCCGCCGCGCCCAAGAGGAAAGCAATCGGAGAGGAGGTGGCTAAACTTTTGGCAGCCAACTTCATTCGCGAGGTACACCACTCCGAGTGGCTCGCTAATGTTGTCATGGTGCCCAAGAAGGACAAGACTCTCCGTATATGCATCGATTTCAAGCATCTCAATAAGGTCTGTCCGAAAGATCACTTCCCGCTCCCCCGCATTAATCAAATCGTTGATTCGACTGCGGGTTGCGAGCGCTTATCCTTCCTTGATGCCTATTCGGGCTATCATCAGATCCGTCTGTATGGTCCGGATGAATTAAAAACAGCCTTCATCACCCCATTCGGGTGCTTCTATTACATCACTATGCCATTCGGTTTGAAGAATGCAGGAGCAACTTTTATGCGCATGATCCAAAAATGCCTCCTAGACCAGATCGGTCGAAATGTGGAGGCATATATGGATGATATCGTCGTCAAGTCACGCAAAGGTTTCGACCTGTTGACTGACTTGGCAGAAACATTCGCCAACCTACGTAGGTACGATATCAAGCTTAACCCAGCCAAGTGTTCATTCGGTGTTCCCAGCGGGAAGTTACTCGGTTTCTTCGTTTCCGAACGAGGGATCGATGTCAACCCCGAAAAGATCGGGACCATTGTTCGAATGGAGCGACCGGTAAGAGTACATGATGTTCAAAAGCTCACAGGTTGCCTAGCGGCTTTGAGCAGGTTTATCGCTCGACTCGACGAGAAGGCGTTACCTCTGTACCGACTCATGAAGAAGTCAGATACCTTCGAGTGGACAGACGAAGCCCAAATCGCATTCGACGACCTCAAAGCCCTGCTTTCCACCCAGCCGGTTCTTACTACCCCGCTCAGTAAAGAACCCCTTCTTCTATACATCGCGGCTACAAATCAAGTCGTCAGCACCGTTCTGACAGTCGAACGCGAAGAAGAAGGCCAGGCGTACAAGGTTCATCGGCCAGTATATTATGTTTCCGAAGTCCTGACTCCTTCCAAGCAGAGGTATCCCCATTATCAGAAGCTTATTTATGGGATCTACATGACTGCAAAGAAGGTGGCTCATTATTTCCAAGACCACTCAGTATCTGTCATATCTGACGCTCCGTTGTCGGAAATTCTCCACAATCGGGACGCATCAGGCCGAGTGGCAAAGTGGGCAATGGAGATGCTATACTGCGACATCAAGTTCGAAGCCAAGAAAGCTATAAAGTCTCAAACTCTTGCTTATTTCATAGCGGAATGGGTAGAACAACAGCTACCGACTCACATCTACTCGGCTCATTGGACCATGTTCTTCGATGGGTCCAAGATGTTGAATGGTTCCGGCGCCGGCGTAGTGCTCATATCCCTGAAAGGTGATAAACTCAAGTATGTGTTGCAGATCCATTTTGATTCTTCCAACAACGAAGCAGAGTACGAAGCTCTCCTTTACGGGTTGCGCATGGCCATCACACTCGGCGTCCGTCTCCTGATGGTCTATGGCGACTCAAATCTAGTGGTTAATCAAGTAATGAAGGAATGGGATGTAAGGAACCCCACCATGACTGCATACTGCAACGCAATAAGGAAGCTCGAGAAGAAGTTCGAAGGTCTGGAACTTCACCATGTTCCCCGACTGAAAAACCAAGCAGCATATGAATTGGCAAAGCTTGGATCCACACGGAGACCGGTCCCGAGTGATGTCTGCCTTGAGCACCTACACCTCCCCTCGGTAAAATAAGATCCTTTTACAAAGGAACCTGTACAACCGAAGAGCTCAACAGATCAGACTGAAGTCGAGGTTCCCGCTGTGGTTAACTTGATCATGGAGATTCTAGTTGTCATTCCCGAATGGACCGTGCCATTCATTGCGTACATCCTGAGGCAAGAGTTACCGGAAGACGAGGTCCAAGCTAGGCAGATCATTCGCACGTCGAAGTCCTTCACTGTCATTGATGACCAGTTATACAGAGAAAGTGTTTCAGTCGTCCTTCAGCGGTGTATCTCTCCTGAGGAAGGGCAGTTAATTTTGGAAGAAATTCACTCGGGAACCTGCGGCCATCATGCCTCCTCAAGGGCAATCGTCACCAAAGCATTCAGAGCTGGTGTCTTCTGGTTGCAGGCGAATGAAATGGCAAAAGATATAGTCGACCGTTGCGAAGGTTGTCAGTTCTATTCAAACAAGTCCCACAAGCCAACGTCTGCGCTGAAGACAACTCCTCTTGCTTGGCCATTCGTCATGTGGGGATTAGATACAGTAGGACCATTCAGAACAGGCCAAGGAGGATTCACCCATCTGCTGGTAGCAGTCGACAAATTTACCAAGTGGATTGAAGCCAAGCCTATCAAGAAGCTTGATGCCCTTACAGCCATCAAATTTATGAGAGACATCATCGCCAGATACGGGGTTCCACACAGCATAATCACCGACAATGGCACAAACTTTGCCTCGGACAGGTTCAAAGTTTTTTGCGCAGGCCAAGGTATCCGAGTGGATTTTGCATCCGTGTCGCACCCCCAAACAAACGGGCAAGCAGAGCGGGCGAATGGACTTATTCTTCAAGGGTTGAAGCTTCGACTCCTGTGAGAAGTTGGACATGCCGCCGGTGCATGGGTCATCGAGCTGCCTTCGGTGCTGTGGGGCCTCCGCACAACTCCGAATAGATCGATAGGGCGATCCCCGTTTTTCCTCGTTTATGGAGCAGAGGCAGTCCTTCCGAGTGACTTGCTTCACAACTCTCCACAGTCGAACTCTTCTCCGAAGCCGAAGCAGAGCAAGCCAGGCAAGACAGACTGGACCTTTTAGAAGAGGAGCACGAGATGGCACTTATCCGTTCAACAATTTATCAACAAGATCTGCGGCGATTTCATGCGCGGCACGTCAGGAGCCGCACGTTCCAAGCAGGAGACCTGGTGCTCCGAGTGGATCAACAGAGACCACACAAGTTGGCTCCCGCCTGGGAAGGACCGTTCATCATTTCTAAGGTGCTGAACAACGGAGCATATCGACTCTACAACCTCGACAGGGAAACAGACGAGCCGCGAGCATGGAATGGAGATCTACTGGAGCGCTTCTACACATAACCGCCGACGGAGACAATGTAAAGAAGAAGTCTCATCGAAGTAATACAAGGTAGATTAATTTCTTGCCGATTCAAAATTCTTCCGCGTTTGCAGACTCCGGTCAAAAAAACTAACTCCGAGTGTGTACTAAAAGTCACACTCGAGGACTTAGCTGCGACCCAGAGTCGCCTAAGTAAACAACTCGCTCCGAGTATGCACGAAAAGTCACACTCGAAGACTTAGCTGTGACCCAGAGTCGCCTAAGTAACAACTCGCTCCGAGTGTGCACGGAAAGTCACACTCGGAGACTTAGCTGCGACCCAGAGTCGCCTAAGTACAAACTCGCTCTGAGTATGCACTAAAAGTCACACTCGGGAACTTAGCTGCGACCTAGAGTCGCCTAAGTAAACAACTCGCTCCGAGTGTGCACGAAAAGTCACACTCGGGGACTTAGCCGCGACCCAGAGTCGCCTAAGTAACAACTCGCCCCGAGTGTGCACGAAAAGTCACACTCGGAGACTTAGCTGCAACACAGAGTCGCCTAAGTAAAAACTCGCTCCGAGTGTGCACCAAAAGTCACACTCGGGGACTTAGCTGCGACCCAGAGTCGCCTAAGTAAAAACTCGCTTCGAGTGTGCACCAAAAGTCATACTCGGGGACTTAGCTGCGACCCAGAGTCGCCTAAGTAAAAACTCGCTCCGAGTGTGCACCAAAAGTCACACCCGGGGACTTAGCTGCGACCCAGAGTCGCCTAAGTAAAAACTCGCTCCGAGTGTGCACCAAAAGTCACACTCGGGGACTTAGCTGCGATCCAGAGTCGCCTAAGTAAACAACTCGCTCCGAGTGTGCACGAAAAGTCACACTCGGAGACTTAGCTGCGACCCAGAGTCGCCTAAGTAACAACTCGCTCCGAGTGTGCACAAAAAGTCACACTCGGAGACTTAGCTGCGACCCAGAGTCGCCTAAGTACAAACTCGCTCCGAGTGTGCACTAAAAGTCACACTCGGAGACTTAGCTGCGACGCTGACTCGCCTAAGTAAACAACTCGCTCCGAGTGTGCACCAAAAGTCACACTCGGGGACTTAGCTGCGACCCAGAGTCGCCTAAGTAAACAACTCGCTCCGAGTGTGCACGAAAAGTCACACTCGGAGACTTAGCTGCGACCCAGAGTCGCCTAAGTAACAAATCGCTCCGAGTGTGCACGAAAATTCACACTCGGAGACTTAGCTGCGACCCAGAGTTGCCTAAGTACAAACTCGCTCCGAGTGTGCACTAAAAGTCACACTCGGAGACTTAGCTGCGACCCAGACTCGCCTAAGTAAACAACTCACTCTGAGTGTGCACGAAAAGTCACACTCGGGGACTTAGCTGCGACTCAGAGTCGCCTAAGTAAAAAAGCTTCCTCCGAGTGAACACTCAAGATACACTCGGAGGCTTAGCAGACCCTCATTGAGGCTCATGTGGATGTGAAGACAACTGACAACTACATGAGTAACAGCTCGTTCCGAGTGTGCACTAAAAGTCACACTCGTGGACTTAGCTACGACCCAGAGTCGCCTAAGTAAAAACTCGCTCCGAGTGTGCACCAAAAGTCACATTCGGTGACTTAGCTGCGACTCAGAGTCGCCTAAGTAAACAACTTGCTCCGAGTGTGCATTTCAAGTCACACTCGGAGACTTAGATGCGAACCAGAGTCGCCTAAGTAAAAAGCTTCCTCCGAGTGGGCACTCGAGATACACTCGGAGGCTTAGCAGACCCTCATTGAGGCACATGTGGATGTGAAGACAACTGACAACTACATGCTCTGCATGTTTGCCATTGGCTTCACCAAGAGACGCCCAAACAAAAACCACGAGCCAAAATCGTTCAAAAAAAACTCAGCGAAAGAAGAGCAAAAGATCCGGTTCGAATTCAAATCGGTTCTGCGATCAGTCGGCTCGGTGTGAATCAAGTTTATCCACACCGAGCCACAAATGTACCGGCCAACAGCAGTGGCCAAAGTTTAATACAGACTCCACTCGGCATACCGAGGTAAATGTGCGTTCAGCATAAAGTTTATGAAGCGTCGCCGGGACTGGCAGGCTCCACAAAGGTGTCGAGGTCGATTCCATCTGCAATCCGAGTGGCTGTGTCGAAGGTCTCCATGAAATCTTCAAATCGAAGCTTATTGGTGTTGGCGACCTGCAACGTCTTCAGCTTGTCTTCACGGGCTTCCTTGCAGTGTACTCGGACCAGAGACAGCGCCACGTCCGCACCACACCGAGCGGCACACTTCTTCCATGCCTGCACTCTGCTCGTTACGTCCTCCAATCGAGCCATCAACCCCTCTATCTCGTTCCGGGAGTCATCTTCACGCCACTGCTCCTTGTCTATTCGGCCGACAACTCCTCTCAGGTGACCAATGAAAGGACCCACCCTGTTAAGGCGAGAATTCACTCGGAACATGTCCCGGTTACCTTCATCGCCGAGTGGAACATTCGAAACAAGCGACCGTTCAATTTTGGCTGTTTCGGCCTCAACGTCCCGGCAAAAATCTGCAAAGAAAAGACAAGCGGAAAATAAGCGCGGAGTGAACTCCAAAGTCAAAAAGCACTCGACAAGAACTTACCACCAAGCAGTGCGACCATCTTCTTCGCCCACTCGCCGACGTAGTTCTCCCGCACTCTGCACCAAGTGTTCATTACCTTCAGCTCGCCCATCCATTCGGATCTCTCCCTCTTCATTTTTTCTACTTCGGCTAGCAGTGCCTTGTTAGCCTCCCGAGATTTCTCCAAAGATTTTTCTCGTTCAGCGAGAGCCTTCTTCGTGCCAGCCAGGTCATTTGCAGTTACCTCCAAGTCGGCAGCAAGTTGAGTCTTCTCAGCCTTCAGAGCATTATAGGCCGATCCCATTTCACAAGTCTTCTGTCAAAGAGACACAAAGGGAGGATCAGCCACATTCAACAAGGAAAAAGTCTCGACAGATATGACAAAACAATCAAAGCTCAAAATTCTTCAGACCCCTGCCGATGCAAGCAATCGACAACGGTCTCGGGGACTACACCCAGTGGGTTCACTAAGAGTGACCCCACTGGTATGAAGCTCGAACAGGTCAGCCCTATTGAGCTCCATAGCAAACCAACAACACTATGAGATTACTATTACTCGACCCGAGTAACACTACTCTCGGGGACTACACCCAGTGGGTGCACTCGGCGTGCCCCCACTGGTACCATTCGGGCAGATCAGCTCTGATCTGTACAGATTATGGAAAATACATATAAAGACAACTGTCGGCGCAAGCACTCGGCAGAAGTCTCGGGGACTACACCCACTAGGTTCACTGGAGTGAACCCACTGCAAAATCATCCTATTGTATCCGAGTATCTCGCTAAAACCCCCAGTGGGCACCAAGAGGAATGTAAACACTTACTAGTGCACTTACTCGGATATCATCCCGAAGCTCCAAGCTCTTCTTGTATAGGGATGCGATGGAGTCATATGCTCCCTTGGCGTCGCCCACCATCAGCTCTACTTGTACCATGGCGTCCTTGGCAGCTCCTACTTGATCTTCCGGGAGGCGTCGGGCATCATATTGAACAGCCGACGGACCCGGCGTGGCAGAAGGCTCCCTGGGCATCCCGAGCTCTGCTCCAGTCGGTTCCGCCGTGAGGGCCACCATCTCAGTCGGCGGCACGTTCATGGCGGGATTGGCAGCAGGTTGGATAACCCCAGGGACAGGCGCCAAAGCTGGTTTTGACCTCCTTTGGTCGTCGTCGTCTAGATGGATCACCTCCGAAGGAAGCCCGACTGAAAACAATAAAATTACAGAAAAAGGTCAAGATCAAAGACAGCACCCGCGAAACAGTAATACAACTCTCGGAGTCGTGACAACGTACCTTGCTGGGACGTAGCGGCATTATCAGTGTCCATGGGATCATCATCCTGACGCGGCAGAGAGGTGGCGGAGGTAGCAGCTCTGTTGAGTGAATTCCACTCGACGGGTAAACATGAATTCCCAAAAAGAAGAGTCCAATCGGATACTGAAGGAAGATGGAAGGGCAAAGATACTTATGCTGAGGCGACCGGAACAGCGATCCTCATCCGGGGCAAGGCTATCTGAGGTTTAGACCCGCTAGGTTTAGCCACCTTGGACGGCTGGTTCACGGGCTCGGCAGAAGCACCCCTGGTTCTCTTCACACTCCGAGCACTCGGGGCCACGGGAGGAGCCGGCGGAGCAGCGGGGTCATGACGGCGCTTGGTTCGGTGTTCTGGTGGTGAGGGTGACGAGCTCTGCTCTCCACTCTCCTCCTCCTCCTCTTCCGTATCCTCCTCCGTCTCCCCACTGTCAGAGACATACTCGGCGCTATCAGTGCTGCCCTCCATGTGTTGGGGAACGTCGCATGGGAAACAAAAAATTTCCTACGCGCACGAAGACCTATCATGGTGATGTCCATCTACGAGAGGGGATGAGTGATCTACGTACCCTTGTAGATCGTACAGCAGAAGCGTTAGTGAACGCGGTTGATGTAGTGGAACGTCCTCACGTCCCTCGATCCGCCCCGCGAACTATCCCGCGATCAGTCCCACGATCTAGTACCGAACGGACGGCACCTCCGCGTTCAGCACACGTACAGCTCGACGATGATCTCGGCCTTCTTGATCCAGCAAGAGAGACGGAGAGGTAGAAGAGTTCTCCGGCAGCGTGACGGCGCTCCGGAGGTTGGTGATGACCTTGTCTCAGCAGGGCTCCGCCCGAGCTCCGCAGAAACGCGATCTAGAGGAAAAACCGTGGAGGTATGTGGTCGGGCTGCCGTGGCAAAAGTTGTCTCAAATCAGCCCTAATACCTCAGTATATATAGGAGGGAGGGGGAGGGAAGAGGCAGCCTCAAACCCTCAAGGTTTGGCCGAAATTGGAGGTGGAGGAGTCCTACTCCAATCCTACTTGGAGTAGGATTCCACCTTCCCACTTGGAAACTCTTTCCACCTTGTGTTTTTCCTTCTCAAACCTTATGGGCCTTAGTGGGAACTTATTCCAGCCCACTAGGGGCTGGTTTATCTCTTCCCATAGCCCATGAGATCCCTTGGGGCGTGACACCCCTCCCGATGGTCCCCGGCACCCCTCCCGGCACTCCCGGTACACTACCGATGAGCCCGAAACTTTTCCGGTGACCAAAACAGGACTTCCTATATATCAATCTTTACCTCCGGACCATTCCGGAGCTCCTCGTAACGTCCTGGATCTCATCCGGGACTCCGAACAACATTCGGTAACCAACCATATAACTCAAATACGCATAAAACAACGTCGAACCTTAAGTGTGCAGACCCTGCGGGTTCGAGAACTATGTAGACATGCCCCGAGAGACTCCTCGGTCAATATCCAACAGCGGGACCTGGATGCCCATATTGGATCCTACATATTCTACGAAGATCTTATCGTTTGAACCTCAGTGCCAAGGATTCATTTAATCCCGTATGTCATTCCCTTTGTCCTTCGGTATGTTACTTGCCCGAGATTCGATCGTCAGTATCCGCATACCTATTTCAATCTCGTTTACCGGCAAGTCTCTTTACTCGTTCCGTAATACAAGATCCCGCAACTTACACTAAGTCACATTGCTTGCAAGGCTTGTGTGTGATGTTGTATTACCGAGTGGGCCCCGAGATACCTCTCCGTCACACGGAGTGACAAATCCCAGTCTTGATCCATACTAACTCAACTAACACCTTCGGAGATACCTGTAGAGCATCTTTATAGTCACCCAGTTACTTTGCGACGTTTGATACACACAAAGCATTCCTCCGGTGTCAGTGAGTTATATGATCTCATGGTCATAGGAACAAATACTTGACACGCAGAAAACAGTAGCAACAAAATGACACGATCAACATGCTACGTCTATTAGTTTGGGTCTAGTCCATCACATGATTCTCCTAATGATGTGATCCCGTTATCAAGTAACAACATTTGCCTATGGCCAGGAAACCTTGACCATCTTTGATCAACGAGCTAGTCAACTAGAGGCTTACTAGGGACAATGTTTTGTCTATGTATCCACACAAGTATTGTGTTTCCAATCAATACAATTATAGCATGGATAATAAACGATTATCATGAACTAAGAAATATAATAATAACTGATTTATTATTGCCTCTAGGGCATATTTCCAACAGTCTCCCACTTGCACTAGAGTCAATAATCTACTTCACATCACCATGTGATTCCAACGAATCCAACACCCATATAGTTATGGGGTCTGATCACGTCTTGCTCGTGAGAGAGGTTTTAGTCAACGGTTCTGAAACTTTCAGATCCGTGCGTTCTTTACAAATCTGTATGTCATCTTATAGATGCTGCTACTACGTGCTATTCGGAAATACTCCAAATATCTACTCTACTATACGAATCCGTTTCACTACTCATAGTTATTCGGATTAGTGTCAAAGCTTGCATCGACGTAACCCTTTACGACGAACTCTTTAACCACCTCCATAATCGAGAAAAATTCCTTAGTCCATTAGTTACTAAGGATAAATTTCGACCGCTGCTAGTGATTCAATCATGGATCACTCTCTGTACCTCTCAACATACTTTGAGTCAAGGCACACTTCAGGTGCGGTACACAGTATGGCATACTTTAGATTCTACGGCTAAGGCATAGAAGACGACCTTCGTCTATTCTCTTTATTCTGCCGTGGTCGGGTTTTGAGTCTTACTCAAATTCACACCTCACAACGCAACCAAGAACTCCTTCTTTGCTGGTCTATTTTGAACTCTTTCAAAAACTTGTCAAGGCATGCATCTTGTTGAAACTTCTATTAAGCGCTTTCGATCTATCTCCATAGATCTTTGATGCTCAACGTTCAAGTAGCGTAATCCAGGTACTCCTTTGAAAACTTCTTTCAAACAACCTTGTATGCTTTACAGAAATTCTACATTACTTCTGATCCACAATATGTCAACCACATATACCTATCAGAAATTCTATAGTGCTCCCACTCACTTCTTTGGAAATACAAGTTTCTCATAAACCTTGTATACACCCAAAATCTTTGATCATCTCATCAAAGTGTATATTCCAACTCCGAGATGCTTGCACCAGTCCATTGAAGGATCACTGGAGCTTGCATACTTGCTAGTATCTTTAGGATCGACAAAACCTTCTCGTTGTATCACATACAATGTTTGCTCAAGGAAACCGTCGAGAAAACAATGTTTTGACATCCTACATGCAATATTTCATAAATAATGCATCAACAACTAACATAATTCTAACAGACCTTTAGCATCGCTACGAGTGAGAAAGTCTCATCATAGTCAACTGTTTGATCTTGTCGAAAACATCTTTGCGACAAGTCGAGCTTTTCTTAATAGTGACTTATCACCATCATCGTCTGTCTTCTTTTAAAGATCCATTTTACCCAATAGTCCCATGACCATCAAGTAGTTCTACCAAAGTCTACACTTTGGTTTCACACATGGATCCTCTCTCGGATTTCATGGCTTCCAGCCATTTGTCGGAATCTGGGCCCACCATCGCTTTCTCCATAACTCGTAGGTTCACTGTTGCTCAACAACATGACCTCCAAGACAGGGTTACCGTACTACTCTGCAGCAGTACGCGACCTTGTCGACCTACGAGGTTTGTAGTAACTTGATCCGATGCTTGATGATCACCATCATCTGCTTCCACTTCAATTGGTGTAGGCGCCACAGGAACAACTTCCTGCACCCTGCTACACACTGGTTGAAGTGATGGTTCAATAACCTCATCAAGTTCTACTACCCTCCCACTCAATTCTTTCGAGAGAAACCTTTCCTCGAGAAAGGATCCGTTTCTAGAAACAAACACTTTGCTTTCGGATCTGAGATAGGAGATGTACCCAACTGTTTTGGATATCCTATGAAGATGCATTTATCCGCTTTGGGTTCGAGCTTATCAGACTGAAACTTTTTCACATAAGTGTTGAAGCCCCAAACTTTCAAGAAACGACAGTTTAGATTTCTCTAAACCTCAGTCTATACTGTGTCATCTCAACGGAAATACACGGTGCCCTATTTAAAGTGAGTGCGGTTGTCTCTAATGCATAACCCATAAACGATAGTGGTAATTCGATAAGAGACATCACATCATGCACCATACTAAATAGTGCGTGGTATGACGTTCAGACACATCATCACACCATGATGTTCCAGGTGGCATGAACTGTGAAACAATTTCCACATTGTCTTAACTGTGTACCAAAAACTCGTAACTCAGATATTCATTTCTATGATCATATCGTAGACAGTTCATCCTCTTGTTACGACGAACTTCACTCTGAAACAGAATTGAACTTTTCAATATTTCAGACTTGTGATTCATTTAAGTAAATACTCCTGTATCTACTCAAGTCGTCAGTGAAGTAAGAACATAATGATATCCACTGCGTGCCTCAGCACTCACTGGACTGCATACATCAAAATGTATCACTTCCAACAAGTTACTATCTTGTTTCATCTCAATGAAAACAAGGCCTTGCTCATGTGGTATGATTTGCATGTCACTAGTGATTCGAAATCAGGTGAGTAAAGATCCATCAGCATGGAGCCTCTTCATGCAATTCATACTAACATGACTCAAGCGGGAGTGCCACAAGTAAGTGGTACTATCATCATTTAACTCGTATCTTTTGGCACCAATGTGTAACACTACAATCGAGATTCAATAAACCATTGAAGGTGATTATTCAAGCAAATAGAGTAACCATTATTCTCTTTGAATGAATAATCGTATTGCAATAAACACGATCCAATCATGTTCATGCCTAACGCAAGCACCAAATAACAATTATTTAGGTTCAACACCAATCCCGATGGTAGAGGGAGCGTGCGACGTTTGATCATATCAACCTTGGAAACACTTCCAACACGTATCGTCACCTTGCCTTTAGCTAGTCTCCGTTTATGTCGTAGCTTTCATTTCGCGTTACTAATCACTTAGCAACCGAACCGGTATCCA
Organism: Hordeum vulgare subsp. vulgare; assembly: GCF_904849725.1. Lineage (NCBI taxonomy): Eukaryota > Viridiplantae > Streptophyta > Magnoliopsida > Poales > Poaceae > Hordeum > Hordeum vulgare. The sequence goes on along the minus strand of NC_058518.1, from coordinate 493,094,305 downwards.
ATACCCTCATGCTACTAGGAGTACTAGTAAAGTACACATCAACATTATGTATGTCAAATATACTTCTTTCGACTTTTGCCAGCCTTCTTATCTACCAAGTATCTAGAGTTGCTCCGCCTCAGTGACTGTTCCCCTTATTACAGAAGCACTTAGTCTCGGGTTTGGGTTTAATCTTGGGTCTCTTTATTAGCGCAGCAACTGTTTTGCCGTTTCACGAAGTATCCCTTCTAGCCCTCGCCTTTCTTGAAACTTAGTGGTTTTCCAAACCATCAACTATTGATGCTCCTTCTTGATTTCTACTTTCGCAGTGTCAAACGTCGCGAATCGCTCAAGGATCATTGTATCTATCCTTGATATGTCATAATTCATCACGAAGCTCTCAAAGCTTGGTGGCAGTGACTTTTGGAGAACCATCATTATCTCATCTGGAAGATTAGCTCCCACTTGATTCAAGTGATTGTCGTACTCAGACAATCTGAGCACATGCTCAACGATTGAGCTTTTCTCCTTTACTTTGTGGTCAAAGAATCTTGTTGGAGGTCTAGTACCTCTTAACAAGGGCACAAGCATGAAATCACAATTGCATCTCTTCGGAACATCACTTATGTTCCGTGACATTTTACAACGTTTTCGGCGCCTTGCTTCTAAGCCATCAAGTATCTTGCACTGAACTATCGTGTAGTCATCAGTAATGTGTATGTCGGATGTTCATAGCATCCACAGACGACGCTCGAGGTGCAGCACACCGAGTGGTGCATTAAGGACATAAGCCTTCTGCGTAGCAAAGAGGACAATCCTCGGTTTTACAGACTCAGTCTGCAAAGGTTGCTACTATCAATTTTCAACTAAATTTTCTCTAGGAACATATAAAAACAGTAGAGCTATAGCGCAAGTTACATCGTAATTCGCAAAGACCATTAGACTATGTTCATGACAATTAGTTCAATTAATCATATTACTTAAGAACTCCCACTCAAAAAGTACATCTCTCTAGTCATTTGAGTGGTACATGATCCAAATCCACTATCTCAAGTCCGATCATCACGTGAGTCGAGAATAGTTTCAGTGGTAAGCATCTCTATGCTAATCATATCAACTATACAATTCATGCTCGACCTTTCGGTCTCATGTGTTCCGAGGCCATGTCTGCACATGCTAGGCTCGTCAAGCTTAACCCGAGTGTTCCGCGTGCGCAACTGTTTTGCACCCGTTGTATGTGAACGTTGAGTCTATCACACCCGGTCATCACGTGGTGTCTCGAAACGAAGAACTGTAGCAACGGTGCACAGTCGGGGAGAACACAATTTCGTCTTGAAATTTTAGTGAGAGATCACCTCATAATGCTACCGTCGTTCTAAGCAAAATAAGGTGCATAAAAGGATTAACATCACATGCAATTCATAAGTGACATGATATGGCCATCATCACGTGCTTCTTGATCTCCTTCACCAAAACACCGGCACGATCTTCTTGTCACCGGCGTCACACCATGATTTCCATCATCATGATCTCCATCAACGTGTCGCCATCGGGGTTGTCGTGCTACTCATGCTATTACTACTAAAGCTACGTCCTAGCAAAATAGTAAACGCATCTGCAAGCACAAACGTTAGTTATAAAGACAACCCTATGGCTCCTGCCGGTTGCCGTACCATCGACGTGCAAGTCGATATTTCTATTACAACATGATCATCTCATACATCCAATATATCACATCACATCATTGGCCATATCACATCACAAGCATACCCTGCAAAAACAAGTTAGACGTCCTCTAATTTTGTTGTTGCATGTTTTACGTGGTGACCATGGGTATCTAGTAGGATCGCATCTTACTTACGCAAACACCACAACGGAGATATATGAGTTGCTATTTAACCTCATCCAAGGACCTCCTCGGTCAAATCCAATTCAACTAAAGTTGGAGAAACCGACACTTGCCAGTCATCTTTGAGCAACGGGGTTACTCGTAGCGATGAAACCAGTCTCTCGTAAGCGTACGAGTAATGTCGGTCCAAGCCGCTTCAATCCAACAATACCGCGGAATCAAGAAAAGACTAAGGAGGGCAGCAAAACGCACATCACCGCCCACAAAAACTTTTGTGTTCTACTCGAGAAGACATCTACGCATGAACCTAGCTCATGATGCCACTGTTGGGGAACGTCGCATGGGAAACAAAAAATTTCCTACGCGCACGAAGACCTATCATGGTGATGTCCATCTACGAGAGGGGATGAGTGATCTACGTACCCTTGTAGATCGTACAGCAGAAGCGTTAGTGAACGCGGTTGATGTAGTGGAACGTCCTCACGTCCCTCGATCCGCCCCGCGAACTATCCCGCGATCAGTCCCACGATCTAGTACCGAACGGACGGCACCTCCGCGTTCAGCACACGTACAGCTCGACGATGATCTCGGCCTTCTTGATCCAGCAAGAGAGACGGAGAGGTAGAAGAGTTCTCCGGCAGCGTGACGGCGCTCCGGAGGTTGGTGATGACCTTGTCTCAGCAGGGCTCCGCCCGAGCTCCGCAGAAACGCGATCTAGAGGAAAAACCGTGGAGGTATGTGGTCGGGCTGCCGTGGCAAAAGTTGTCTCAAATCAGCCCTAATACCTCAGTATATATAGGAGGGAGGGGGAGGGAAGAGGCAGCCTCAAACCCTCAAGGTTTGGCCGAAATTGGAGGTGGAGGAGTCCTACTCCAATCCTACTTGGAGTAGGATTCCACCTTCCCACTTGGAAACTCTTTCCACCTTGTGTTTTTCCTTCTCAAACCTTATGGGCCTTAGTGGGAACTTATTCCAGCCCACTAGGGGCTGGTTTATCTCTTCCCATAGCCCATGAGATCCCTTGGGGCGTGACACCCCTCCCGATGGTCCCCGGCACCCCTCCCGGCACTCCCGGTACACTACCGATGAGCCCGAAACTTTTCCGGTGACCAAAACAGGACTTCCTATATATCAATCTTTACCTCCGGACCATTCCGGAGCTCCTCGTAACGTCCTGGATCTCATCCGGGACTCCGAACAACATTCGGTAACCAACCATATAACTCAAATACGCATAAAACAACGTCGAACCTTAAGTGTGCAGACCCTGCGGGTTCGAGAACTATGTAGACATGCCCCGAGAGACTCCTCGGTCAATATCCAACAGCGGGACCTGGATGCCCATATTGGATCCTACATATTCTACGAAGATCTTATCGTTTGAACCTCAGTGCCAAGGATTCATTTAATCCCGTATGTCATTCCCTTTGTCCTTCGGTATGTTACTTGCCCGAGATTCGATCGTCAGTATCCGCATACCTATTTCAATCTCGTTTACCGGCAAGTCTCTTTACTCGTTCCGTAATACAAGATCCCGCAACTTACACTAAGTCACATTGCTTGCAAGGCTTGTGTGTGATGTTGTATTACCGAGTGGGCCCCGAGATACCTCTCCGTCACACGGAGTGACAAATCCCAGTCTTGATCCATACTAACTCAACTAACACCTTCGGAGATACCTGTAGAGCATCTTTATAGTCACCCAGTTACTTTGCGACGTTTGATACACACAAAGCATTCCTCCGGTGTCAGTGAGTTATATGATCTCATGGTCATAGGAACAAATACTTGACACGCAGAAAACAGTAGCAACAAAATGACACGATCAACATGCTACGTCTATTAGTTTGGGTCTAGTCCATCACATGATTCTCCTAATGATGTGATCCCGTTATCAAGTAACAACATTTGCCTATGGCCAGGAAACCTTGACCATCTTTGATCAACGAGCTAGTCAACTAGAGGCTTACTAGGGACAATGTTTTGTCTATGTATCCACACAAGTATTGTGTTTCCAATCAATACAATTATAGCATGGATAATAAACGATTATCATGAACTAAGAAATATAATAATAACTGATTTATTATTGCCTCTAGGGCATATTTCCAACACCATGCTGCCTTCCTCTTCCTCGACTGGATTCCTATTCGAGACTGCAGAATGCCAGTTCGTCCACTCCTGCACAAAACACAGTCGGCAACGTCAGTCAGCGAGACAAGAAAAACAATAAAACTGAGAAGGCTAAAAGCACTCGACGACATGTACTCACCTCATTTGGAGGAGGATTTTCGGCGTGGAAGGCCTTCACTCGCCGCGCTCCCACGGGGTTATCGCATGTGCCCGTGATGTTGCGGACCCATGCACTCACGGTCTCCTCGCTCACGTCTTCGGGATGGGACCGAGTGGTATCTGAAGGCCCCGTGTAATGCAACATAGCGTGGTCTCTGGCCTGCAGCGGCTGGATGTGTCGACCTAGAAAAGTCTCCAGCAGGTCCATGCCGGTGACTCCCCTCCGGACGACGGCTATCAGCGCGTCGACCAAAGGCTGGATCTGGGTTCTTTCTCCCTTAGAGAGCGCAAGCTTCCTGGGAGGGCCCGGACGGTCTAAACTGAAAGGTGGCAACCCACTCGAAGCATTCGGACAAGCAATGTCCTGGCAATAGAACCAGGACGATTGCCAGTTCCTAACTGACTCGGATAGCTGAAGGGAGGGATAGCTACTCTTCGTTTTCTTTTGAAATCCTAAACCCCCGCAGAGCTGGAGGATGTGTGTCTTATCGTCAGACTGGCTAAGCTTTTTAACAGTCTGAGATCTAGCAGAGAAAACGTATTTGAAGAGCCCCAGTGGGGGGGGGGGCATCCTATGAAGCACTCACAGAGGGTGATGAATGCGGAAAGATGAGCTATCGCATTCGGAGGGAAGTGGTGGAGCTGCGCCCCGAAGTAATTCATGATACCTCGGAAGAAAGGATGGGGAGGCAAGGAGAAACCTCTGGCCACGTGGCTGAGCAGCAAAACACGCTCCCCCTCCTTTGGCGCCGGCTCCGTCTCGCCTTCCGGCAGCCTCCAGGACTTGTTGACGACCATGTCGTGCTGCACCAGCTCTAGCACGTCGTTCTCCATCACCGAGGAGAGGAGGAAGTCCCCCTGGATCCAGCCCGCCGGCAACGCCCGCTGCCGCCGCTGAGTGGAGGCCGCCCCCTTCTTCTTCTTCTTCTGCGCCTCGAGCTTGCTGGTCTGTCCCTTCGTCATGGCGAGGGCGATGGATCCGCAGAGGAGGAGAGGAAGGAGGTGGCTAGAGGTGCGCAAGGAGTTGCGGGAGAGAGCGAGATTAACGGGAGGAGGACGAGCAGCGCAACAGGAAAGTCCGTCGGGGAAGCTTTAATAGGCCTCCGACTGAGTCACCTACAGGTGGACCCAGAATCTTATCCCCCAACCGGCCGCTGCAAGATTAGTGGAGAAGATAACGACGCGGTAATCGAGGAGGCGAAACCTACTCGATGGCGATGTCGTCATCCCCGCTGAGCGCGCGGCAACCGAAATTTGAGGATCCCGGAAAATCCAGCACTGTCAGTACGACCGGTCACGTCGAAAGATTCCGCGGAAGCATTCGGTCACTCACGGTTCGTTTCACTGGCATATTCACTCGGATCAGTAGCTGAAAAGATAAAATGGATCGAGGCAAACAACGCTAAAGTCACCTCAATACCAGTCGATTCCAAACTCATCGTTCCAACCCCGATCCATTCGGGGACTAATGATGGGGTTATAGTCCCAGGGTAGGGTCATAGGTCTGCCCTATAGGTCCTACCCAAGGACTACCCGTCATAGAAGACAAGGCCCTTAGACAGTTCCCGACTGAACTAAGGACGCCCCCATCATCCAGTCGGTGACGATCCACTCGGAGCATATCTAACGTACCGACTAGAATCCACTCTGTACACCGTAACCTCCCAGGAGGGCAACAGTCATACGTTTTCATACACCATTATTAGCATTTAAAGCTTACGTTACTTGTAACGTAAGCGTTTACTCGCCACTATTCCACCCCTGTCCACCGGGCCATTATGAAGGGCAGCGCACTCTATATAAGCCGCCCTTCACCACTGGTACGGGGGTTGGCACTTGCTGTAATCCTACAATACACTCGACACAAAGCTCCCAAGAGCACTGAGACGTAGGGATTTTACCTCCACCGTAGAGGGGTCTGAACTCATACATCCTCGCCGTAGCTAAGGCTCTGCCCATATACTTGCGTACCCCATACTTCTACTATCAGACTTATACCCACGACACATAGGACCATAATCAAGCACATAATATTGTTAAAGAATACATGTCTAGATTCCGTTGTAAGCTAGAAACTGAATGTCATTTACATCCAACTATTTATTTGGATCAAGTACAAATGTCTGTGCGTTGCATCGGGTAAGAAAAAAGTATCCAACCTGCTTGTTGTGCCATTATGCGGCATTAATTGTAATAAATGTGTATAATAGTGTTAAATATGTAATTAATGGAGAGGCGCAGCAACGCCATTCTCCATTCCTGCGCTTGGGCGACGCAAACGCACACCCGCCATGACGGCTCGGGCCATTCTTGGGCTCGGGCGGCGCAGATGCCCGCCACGATGCATCACCCCTTCCTTGGCTCCTGCATCGTGGACACCGGCAGCGGCGCGTGCCCGACGACGACCCACCTCTGGCCACCGGAGCAAATACAATACTTACAATGCTTTGTCCTAAAGCCTATTTTGTGTGGATCATGTAGGAGATTCTCTTCTCTTTGTGAGAGGCACACTGGCTTTGCGTCACATCTATATGATATGAAATGTTTAATTCAAGGATAGTGACCTTGTTATACTAAAGGACAACATGCCTAATACCTGAAAAGAAAATAGGCAAGAGTAATGGACAGTTCACTGGAAACCTTGATGAATCATACGAATGAACAAGCGAAATCATCAGGCCTACATAGGCTAACACCCATTTTATTCATTTAATCCGAGGACTACAGTTCAACTCATGCTCTTCATGTATGAGAAATATGGGCTAACATATTCGCCATTTCAACTATGTAGATTAACTACAATTCAGAACTGTAGTGGTTTAAATATCCCCATTGCAATGTGCCAAGATGGTCATGCAAAATGCCACTGATGGCTACCAAGATAACATATGTTCAGAATGTGGCACACGGTACAGAAAGACAAGTTTCCTATCATAGTCGAACATAGTAGAGAAATATTCTAGCTGGCCGAAGGATCTTGTCTCAATTGGCATTTTGAGTTTGAATTAAAAGGTAAATATTTGTGCATAATAAGAAATTTTAAGAACAACGATCAGCTGAAGGACTACCATTGTTTTGCTTATCCATCGTTCATCTAAAAAACTCTAAGCATATCGTACATGAATGACTCAGACCAGCAAGCAATGTTTTCTCTCCAGATACATAGGAAACTGTAATTTATTAACTCAGCAAGTTAGCAACCATGAGATGGTCAAAACATCCTTGAATTACACTGCATATGAATTCATGGTGCAGGTTACAAGTCAATGAACACCATACTTACAAACGAAGGATAGCCTGAAGTGGAATATTTTAAGATCATTGTCTCGGCACCCAAAGCTAATCAAAGTAGAATTTTAGACTCTATAATAAACTTTTGGCTGCTGAAGCCCGAAGATATATATACACTACATATGAATTCATGGTGCAGGTTATAAGTCATTGAGCACCATACTTACAACCGAAGGATGCCCTGAACTGGAATAATTTAAGATCATTGTCTCAGCACCCAAAGCTAACCAGAGCAGAATTATAGACTATATAATGTACTTTTGGCTGCTGAAGCCCTGAAGATAGATAACCATCCCTTCTGCCAGCAACTTGTCAAACGTAGCAAACAAGCAGAAGCAAATACAATACTTACAATGCTTTGTCCTGAAGCCTATTTTGTGTGGATCATGTAGGACACTCCCTTGTCTTTGCCAGATGCACACTGGCTTTGCGTCACATCTATATGATGTCAGTTGTTTAATTCAACGATAGTGACCTTGTTATATTCATGACAAAATGCCTAACGCCTGAAAAGCAAATAGGCAAGAAGACTAGACATTCACTTGACACCTTGATGAATCATATGAATGAAGAAGCAAAAGCTTCAGGCCAACACAGGCCAAGACTCTCATTTCATTAATTTAATCGTAGGACTACAGTTCACCTGGTGCTCTTCATGTATGAGAAATATGGGCTGCCATATTCACCATTACAAAAATGTAGATTAACTACAATTTTGAACTGTACTGGTTTAAATATCCCCATTGCAGTGTGCCAAGATGGTGATGCAAAATGCTATTGACGGATACCAAGATAACATATATTCAAAATGTATCAGACAGTACAGAAAGAGCAAGTTTGCTATCATATCGAACGCAGAAGAGTTTGCTTCAAAATGGTATGGTATCAATTGACTGATTCATTCATATGATAAAAGTACGTCACATAGTAACTTAACAACGGTACTCTAGGATCAAACTGCAAACCTCCTTATTTCTACCCTGAGACAAACAACAATAACTTGAGCCAACTTCTACTGCAATGGCCACATTGTATCAGCTTCTAGGGGGGCAAATCCAAACCAGGCTCCATTTTAATCAAACTATCGATACCGACTCTATGGCTGCTGCTTGGGGTCACGGTACCCAGCATCCACAAGGACCTTCTCCTTCTTGGCGAGCTCGATGTCGTTATCAACCATCATCTCAACCAGCTGCTGGAAACCAACCCTGGGCTTCCACCCAAGCAGTCTCCTCGACTTGGATGAATCTCCCTGAAGGCAGTCCACCACGGAAGGGCGAAAGTACTTCTTGTCAATGACCACATGATCCTTCCAGTTGAGGTCGGCATACCCAAAGGCGGCCTGCAAGAACTCCTCCACGGTGTGGCACTCCTCGGTGGCGACGACATAGTCATCAGGCTGTTGAAGCCGTATCAAGGGCCCGGTGGGCCGTTGGGCCCACGCGGAAGAGATCAACCTAACACAGGCTTGTCCTGCTGGAGCATGAGCCACATGGCCTCGTCGTAATCCCCGACGAAGCCCCAGTCCCTGGCTGCGGAGAGGTTGCCGAGGAAGACCTTGGTCTGGAGCCCGACCTTGATGCGGCCGATGGCGCGGGTGATCTTGCGGGTGACGAAGTTCTCGCCGTGGCGTGGGGACTCGTGGTTGAAGAGTACGCCGTTGCAGGCGCAGATGTCGTAGGCCTCGCGGTAGTTGACGGTGTACCAGTGCGCGGCGACCTTGGCGGCGGCGTAGGGGGGGGGGCGCGGGTGGAAGGGCGTGGCCTCGCTCTGTGGCGGCGGCGTGGAGCCGAACATCTCGGAGGACCCGGCCTGGTAGTAGCGCATGGGCTTGGCGGACAGGCAGACGGCCTCGAGGAGGCGGGGCGTTCCTTGGCTCCTGCATCGTGGACGCCGGTGACGGCGCGTGCCCGGCGGCAACCCACCTCTGGCCACCGGAGCGGGCGCGTGTGGATAAGGTGCTGACCGCAGGGAGGGGTGTTTCTGTAAAATCAAAAAGTTTTTTCAAATCCACTTACATAGGGATTGCGGTTTGAATAGATTAAACAGTAGGGGCATTTTTATAAAGATGCCACGACGGACGACAGAAGCACTATGTGCTTTATTATTAGGGAGAGATAAATAACAAAAAAAATTGAATGTTTTTTATGTGAAATCTTGTGATGTTAATTTTACGTATTTTGCATTTTTGCGAGATGTAAATTTTATGTGTTTTGAAGCTCACTTTGTTCTCTCGCGAAGTTCGGTATAAAACTCCTATATGGTTCACTTGGTAAAACAGAAAACAAAAACATTTGAAAAGAAGCTCGCTTCTTATTAGATGTAGTACACTTGCTTACTCCATATGGTTCACTCGCCCGGTCTACGCGCATAAAATAAATAAGAATGAAAAACACTTACGCGGTTAATTTTCGACAGTGTTGTGGTTTAGTTATATCAACGTGAAGTGGAGAAAAATATTACGAAACGACAAGAAAATTTAATGAGGTTTACTTCTCTGTGCCGATGCGGTTCACGTATGCCCGATGTGAAGTGCGTTTCACTTCCTCATCTTGAAAAAATCACGTCCGGCAAAAGAAATTCATGTAGTTCTCTTGCCCGTCGGATGCAGTGCGTTTATATCAATCTAAAGCAGAGCATTTTTCTGTCAGATGCGGTTCACACGTCGATTTTAATGTCACGGAAAACATAGTGTTCGCATTTCGGTATTTTCAAAACTATTGTTAATCTATAAGGAATTAGAGAGAGTGATCTACATGAAAAAGTTGTGTATCGTTGATATCTATACAATGTCGTTTCATTTGCATTGTTCGGACGAGCGGTTTGAAATTTTTATGAAATTACGCTTGCTGCCATTCGTAGGCAGCCACACCATTTTCAAAATTCATTTCAAACCGTAAAGAATCTCAACAAATGGCCAACATATGAAAGGTACGCCTATTCCACAGTTTACAATGATGTATCATACACCTCGTTCCGATGAACGGGTTAAAAACTGCAGAGAAAAACGTACCAAAAAAATCAAAAAAATTGAAAAAGAGAATTCCGTTTCTTTTAGTAAATTTGAAATTACTCTTAAGCCGTAAGGTATTAGAGAATGAAATATATATGAAAAATTTGCGCCTCGACGATACCTTTCAAACTTCACATCGTTTGCTTCATTCCGATAGGCGGTTCAGAAAAAACGTAAAAATACGCTCGCTGTCACCCGTCATCCGCACACTGTTTTTGAAACTGCTTTAAAACCGCGATGAATCTCGAAAAGTGTTCAACATGAAGAAGTTGGAAATTTTCCATAAACATCCAACGGTATATTATACGCCTTGTTCCGATAAACGGTTTAAAAACTGGAACGAAAACGATGTCGAAAAAAGGCGTGCAGTTTTTTGGTGATGACATTGTAGGGTTATTCTGCTAATATTAGCTAATGTTATTCTGCTAATATTAGCAAAATAGACTGGCTATATATATTTACATTCATCTTAATATTAGCAAAATAGAACGTGCAGTTGGCTATATATACACACACCAACGTTTTATAAATAAATTATATTTGAAATACAAATAGTTACATTCATGTTGATGCACTACATAAAATTTGGCATAAAAACAAAATACAAGTCATAAGACCAGAAAAATTGCATTTTATCTATATTTTACACTATATTTTTATGTTTAAATTTTTTACGCACACACACTGCCATTGCATCTGATAACAATGCAAGGCACATTGCATTTTTTTAGAAAAGGAGGAAGACCCCGGCCTCTGCATCTGAGCGATGCATGCAATCATTTTATTAATTATTCACAAAGGCCTTACAAAGTAATACATCAGTAAGACTGAAGCCACCGGCTAGGCAACATATGTCACTACTTCTATACAGTTGATGAAGGGATGCTGATAGTCTGAGCCTAAGACCAAACAGACCTCGCAGCCAAACCTAACATCTAAGACCTGAGGCCCCAACCAAGCCACCTGCCGGGAATGGGGGCACCCAACGGTCCGGCGCATACTCAGAGGTCGTCGGCGCCAACTGCCACCAATCCATCTTCAGAACTGTACTGACGCATCCACCTTGCCCGGTCTAGCTGCCGTCGACGCCACCACGATGCCAGACAGCGTCCTGCGCGAGGCCATTTGCGCACATCAGACGCCTAATCACCAGGGCGCCACGCCATCAAGATCCGTTGCCTTCCATGTGCAGGATGAAGCACCGATCCACCAAAGAAAACATCCACTGGTCCCCGAACCCGCGTACACCTCCAAGAATGACGCCCCCAAGGGGGAGACTATACAAGCGTGCCGCCGTCTTCTGATCTATCGATCTAGGGTTTCCCCCGGAGGTAGCAGATAGTGGTCTAGAACTTCTCCTCGACGATGCCTTCAAGAAGGGAACGACGCCGTAGAGCGTCACCATCGCCGTCCTTGGCATCTAGCCAAGAGCAGGTTTTCACCCAGATCTGTTCGGAGAACTCTATCCAGCTTCTTGTGCACGGGTCGCCGCCTTCTCTGCTGGAGACTAGATCAAAGGATCCAGTCGCCGCCGCCTGACAGGCCACAACACCACCACGGTGCCAAAAGCAGCCCGACACTGACTGGACCACAAGTGGGAAGACGGAGACTGCAAAGGTGACGCCTTCAAGAAGGTAACGACGCGTAGGCGCCGTCGTCACCCGCCACGACCGAAGTCGGATCACGGATTTCACCGGCAGCCGCCCGTCCCCACTCCATACACAGCCAGCTGGCCGACCACCTCCGATGAAGAAGAAGGCCACCACCACCAAGCCTAGAGCCGATGCCCCAGACATCCTCGTGTTGCATATCAAGTCCATGAGCAGTGCACCGCTGACGGCGATTGAGATCGATATATAGCACACTGAATCAGCCCGACTGAGTCTAGGCCAGATCCGCCGCTGCTGGTGCCGTCTTCCTACGCCGCCGCCGCACCACAGCCATGTCGCCGCCGATCTGTGCCACGCCGCCGATCTGGCCGAAAAGGAGCGCCGCCTCCCAACCAGATCGAGATCCGAGGAGAAAACCGCCGCCGCCACCACGCCACAAGTGCTTTGCCCTATGACGACCCGTGCGACGGCGGCGGAGGGGAGAGGAGGTGGGGGCGGCTGTAGGAGGAGGGCAGGGGCTCCTCGGTGCGGGGCGGCGCCGCCGCACGGGGGAGGTCGGGTCGGGGGAGCGGTGGCAGCGCTAGCTGCGCGTGCGTGCGTGTGTGTGTTGCAAGGCACATTGCATGTTCTATATTTTGTTACTTTGGTAAGTTACATAGTTTTGCAAGCACACACATATCACCACAAAGCTGTTGAGATTGGATTTAAATTGTATTTTGCTCAAGCTGCTGTGTGGAGATTTCGCACTTAACTTCTTGACATGCTTGTAGAGTTAGAAAGCCCATTTTTCATAAGATGCGAGAGAGCTACTTAAGAATCAGGTGCAACTCACACGTATTTAATTTTGTTTCTACCACTTCTTGTCACATAATGAGTTGAGTCATAGGCGAGGCAACACATGATCCATGCCGCCAAGGTTCCGCGGTAATGACCTAAGAGGCGGAACCATGGTTTGAGAAAATGCGGGAGCAATCATGGCAGGTGATAAAAGGAGAAGGTGTCCCAAATCTCAGGCAAAGTTGCACGTTGATGACTAACCTTATGTAACGGTGATGGAAGGTGCTAAATGTTTCTCGATAAAATTTATTTATTTTGTACCCGTTGCAAGCGCAAGGGCTCTTTTGCTACATATATCTAATAAAGAAAAACAACGCTCATAGAAGCTCAATCACGATGATGCACCACGTCCCCCTTGGACATTGCGCCAGTCAAACAACAACAATATTGGAAGTCCCGGCAATATCCCTTGGTGTGACTAATGATCCTACAAGAGAACTCACAATAGGTTTTGTTGCATCCATCTTCCATCAGATCGCATGATTCTACACAAAAAGATTAAATGAATCACCATCGTAAATATAATATGGGTTACTTGATAAATCATTCTTGATGGGTGCTATCAGCTACAAGCATGGATGCAAGGAAATTTTTAAGTATATGCACTATAGAAAAAAAAAGGATGTTAACCTTTTGGATCAGCATAACATGACAACATTAGAGTGGCCATCACCAAAATGAGGGTTGCCAAACACACAAAGCTTGCATTGCTCTTACTAATCGCCATCACAAAATAAAATGCTACTATGTCTTGTATCCTCTTTTCGTTTGATCTGATCTACCAAATGTGTTGATGAGTAAATTGTTTTGCTAGCGTTTATATAGGGTGAGCACGCTAAGTCATCCTTAATTAATGGAACAATTAATGGAACAATTAAATACATACCACCCTAATATTAGGTTGGAATTAATGGAACAATTAATGCATATCCTTGAATAGACGTGCATACTTATCGCCTCACTCAATTATAGCGTGAATTGATTTGATTCCTTTTTTTGGGGTGTCTCATCTATCTACCCAATATCCAGTCTGGATCGCATAAAAACATATACTCCCTCCTTTCTGATTTAGAGCAAATACAATAAGGTTACATAAGTAGGCTATAAAGATTAGAATATTATATTCTTGTTTAGTTGGAGAAGAGAGAGGAGGAGAGAGAAGAGAAGCGAACTCTTCATGAGTAGCCAGCTGCAACACGAAACCCAAGACACTTTGTGAGATTATAAGGTGGGCCAACTACTACTAAAATAATACGCATCTAAAATTTACTATTGTATATGTCGGATATTACTTCATCAAGGAATAGGAGTAGCAACATGTGTTGCCTAGATGGTGGCTTCAGTCAAACTGATGTATTACTTTGTATGGTCTCTGTGAATAATTAATAAAATGGTTGTATGCATCGTCTAGATGCAGAGGCCGGGGGTATATCCTCCTTTTTCTAAAAAATATATATATATATATATATATATATATATGCCGGATATTAGATTGGCTCTATATGACATAGCAACTCCTTATAGCCGATTGTTGGCTGATTATTAACCATGCTCTTAGTATGTTGATGATGAAAAAACAACCATGACCGGGTGGGTCTGTATCTGCATAAAATAGATCCCCTTTGTGTATTGATTTGATAAATTCATCTCATATGTTGTTAAAATAAATTAACCATCTAGAATGTGAGCAACTCACATGTATGGGCTAATGCATGTGTTCATCCTCTCGTGCGTGCGTCCCAGGATCTTCCTGAACTTCTTTACGTTCCCGAGAAGATGTGTAGTTGTTCTGAGATGTTTAAGATTTAGGACTTGGGGCGATGGTGCGTAGACCGTCTTGGCTGTTATTAGTTCTGAGATGTTTCCGTGGATGTTTGTGATGTGGATTGAGGCGGTACTGATGTGGTGGAGCTGAAGGCAAATCTCATGTTCTACTTTGAACAAGAGCCGTTTTTGGTGACATCGTGTTGCCTTGCTGGTGGCTCGTGGATAGTAAATGATGTAGCCCTCCTCTAGTATGAGACTCGTGTATCTATCTATGTCAGCCCACAAATGTTCTGAATTTGTGATGCTGGTGTATTAGTGAGACTCGTATCTATCTATGTCAGACCCAAAAATGTTCTGAATTTTCTAATGCTGATACATACTTGAGGCAGCCGTTTCTGATGGTGTGCAGCAGAACTAGCAAACCTAAACCTACTGAAAGTTGTCTTCTTTTGAGTTGAAAAATAATGCTTCAAAAAATAATAATAATAAAGAGTTATTGAGACATCCATGCATGCAGTTGTTCTTCTATATTATGTGTTTTATTCTTCAGAGTCTTTTCTTTAGTAAAGTGAAAGCACCATCATCCTGATCTGATGTGCCGCCCCGAGTTCCCGCAACGAAACACCGAGCCGTTCAACTAAATTATTATTTTTTTGAAAGAAAGACAATCGTATAATTGACTGAGCCTACACGATGCAACACCTTTCACGGTGTGTCTATTCCATCCCCAAAACATAAGTCCTAAAAAATTGTCCCCAAAACCACCACATTTTAAGTTCACATCCAGATGTGCCACCACATTCCTTGAGGGTCCCAAAAATCTATCAGTTTCATTGTAAATTTTCTCAATAAAACTCTAATGATCAATATCTCGAACTGTTTGACCGATTGTAGTTTACCCTCGACACGTGACCGACCCGGACCATCATGTCCCGGTTGCAAGTCCGTCTTGGATATACAAATCTTCTCGTGAGGAAGAGGTGGTAGGTAGGTGATGGTTATGTAGTGAGGTTCTTGTCTCCTCAACCTCAGGATTCATGTTTTGCCTCAGTTAAGTTAATCCCTAACATGCAACTGGGTCCGATCTATTTTTGTCTCAATTATAAATTTACTATCGACACGCAACTGGGGCGTGACCTTTTTTTGTCCCAGTTGCAAATCTATTTATGACTCGCAATTCAGCTCCAACCTTTTTTTTGTCCTAGTTACAAGTCCACCCTCGACTTGCAACAGGGGTCCAGACCTTTTTTCAGCTGCAAGACCACAGAAAATCTCATCTCGTTCGGTTGTTGCCAGAGAGGGAAACGGTCGAGCCGGTGGTAGAGGAGGTCGACCGGATGGAGGAGCTGGTGGTTGAGGAGGTCGTGCAGGGCCGTTGGGAGATGACCGGAGTGCCTCAGGGAGGAGGATCCGACAAAGAGAGGGTATATGCGGCAAGGGGAGCGGTGCGACGAGCAAGCAGGGCCCGGTGGCGGCGGGGACGAGGCGACGATGCAGATAGGGTTAGATCCAAGCCAACCGCGCGTTAAGAGAGGGTACACGAAGGTGAAGAGGCACGTCTGTAAGACGAGTGTTTTCTATCTTGCACTCGACATACATTTTTTGCAGTTTAGAAAAGAAAATAATTTTTCTAAGCCGAGTTAGTGGTCACTCGGCTTATAGGGGGCACCGAGGCAGAGGCGGCTGCCCGTCAGCCCCTAGGCCAACGCATAGACCACCACAATCGTTGAGCAGAGAAGCACCGACTCGGCACCGTCGAGGCTGTGCACGACAATGGCGACGCCCGATGCATCCTAGCCATCGTCGGCCTCGACTCAGAACAGGAACAACCACGACATTGTCTCCGCTTGTGGCCCCTCCACAAGCACATCATCCTTTACCACTAGTGCTTGGCTAAGACGCGCAACGGCGGCCGCGGGGCACTTCTTGGATCGGCATGTGTGTTGCACACAAGTTACTCGATAGATTGTTGAAGGGAAGAGTGTTATATTGAAAAGCAGGCTCCATGTCCAACAAAATGATTCAATGTAACGGTGTGAGAAATTTGTGTCACATCAGCCTGAGTGACGGGGCCATCTATCATAAACACGTTCAACTGAGTGAAAGTTGTCGGTCAACGTTATTTGCAAAAAGATTATCGTAGACATGTGTTTTTTGGCCAAGAAAATGTACTCTCATGTTTTTGCTAACCTAGACATCAATGTGATGAATTTGTGCAATTTACTAACATGAAAAAAGGTACTCCCTCCGTCACAGTTTATAAGGCGTGCACGTATACCTAGGTCATCAATTTAACATATATAAAATATATTATTTAATATAAAAATTATATCATTAGAAAATAGAACATCTAAAGTTTCTAATGATATATTTTTTGTAATATATGCCTCTCATTAAGTTGGTCAAATTGACGACCTAGGTATACGTACATGCCTTATAAACTGTGATGGAGGCAGTACCATTTTCTGTTAAATTGAGTAATATAATACACTCTTTCTTCCTAAGTATAAGACGGTTTGACAATTTAAGAACAAAGCTAGTATTTCCTCCATTCCTTTATACAAGGGTACAAACTTAAATTACAGATATCTAGATAAAACTTAATGGCTGTTTTACAAATCAAATTTTCTTTTCGTTTACCGAAATCATTAATATGTTGCATGCATGCAAGGAAGAAATGAGAGGAAGATAGAGTTGATTGTCATTATGATCAAATGCATGCAAATATTAAATAAGTTACTAGTACGAGGAAATGCTATAATTTTTGCCTCGTTTAATGTTGATGGCCTTATATAGATACAAAACATATTTTTTATTGTGGGCTTATATAGATACAAAATCTACATGAAAAATATGATGTAGCGGCCTTCAACTATTAAGAAAGGTATTCACGTCGAACTTTCAAACTGATACAAGGTTTTAAGAAGACCCTCTTACAAAACAGATCAAAAATAAGAAATAAAATACATGAGCAGCCCCACCCACATCCTACCACAAAACCATCGGGCATCAAAACATAAGACCTTTTAAAGATTTCATTAGAAGACTACACACGAAGTAAAATGAGTGAATCTATACTCTAAAATATGTCTATGTACATCCGTATGTAGTTTATAGTGCAATCTCTAAAAAGTCTTATATTTAGGAACGGAGGGGGTAATATGCTGTTGTTTTGAACGGGAGTGAGCCAGTGACTGAGATCCGGTAAATAAGGTCGCTAGGGCTTTCTAAAAAAAATATCTATCAGATCAACTTTTGCCTCAAGGCTCCAACAGAATTTACCCCGTTCTTTCGGGTTTGCAGGCAACGTAATTTCAGTGATTTGCTAACTATGTGCATATAGGAAAAAGCATTCGATCATGCATTACTGTGTTAAAATACTAATTATACCTAATTATACATTTTTGCCACTGTGAGGGCATGCACAATGGAGGCATCACCTAAGTGTTGCCCCATGCCTCCACGAGTTCATGAATGGACGAAGACGATGATTTCGTCTAGCAACTGCCCAACTTGTGGTTCCAAGCTGCCATCATCGATCATCTTCTTTTTCATCTCTTTAGCTTTTCCCGATTTTGTTCCCCATACAAGTACTAGAAAGAGCAGCACATCACACAGGCTTGCGCTTTTCCCCTTACTTTTCTTACCATTCTTGATGAGGAGGCCGGTTCTTCTGCAAGAGACCGATTTGGCCTGCAAGCAACATGCTTGACCATCCGAATCTACGTGTATAGCTGAGGCATCATTCCATGTTGGAGCATTTAGCCATGCCCTGATATGAGTCTAGCTAGGCACGTGTTTGAAGTTAGTTGCGAAAATATTGCTTAATAAGAAATATGAAGTTCACAATCGCAAAAATTAAAGCATGCACCATTCGTGATGGCATTTGTGTTAAAATACTAATTATACCTAATTATACATTTTTGCCACTGTGAGGGCATGCACAATGTGTTAGACATTGTATATCTCGTATACACATGGTATATGTATAAACCATGTGTATTACGTTGTAGGCGTGCGTGTGTTGGTTTAAACTAGGGATATCTTGTTAGGGTCTATCTCTTGTGTTTAAATTGTAGATAGAGATAGATCCTAACTCCTTGATGTAATCTTCTTGGTCTTGTGCCTTTATTAACACGCACGCGTCCCTGCTAACGCATACGCTTCAAGCCTCTCTATTCTCACATGGTATAGAGAATATCTCTTCCACCCACGTCCAAACCTTCCTCCACCGCCGCCGCCGCCATGTCTTCCTCTTCTTCCACCCACGTTCATGCCTCTTCCTCCCTCGCTGCCCTCGGTCACACCATCACCGAGAAGCTCTCCCGAGACAATTTTCTGGTGTGGAAAGCCCAAGTACTTCCTCACATCAGGGCTGCCGGCCTCATGGGGTATCTTGACGGTACCACCACGGCGCCCCCTACCGTTCTTCAATCTGAAACGGACGTCGCCGGGAAGAAGGAGATGGTCTCCACCCCCAATCCTGCCTACACCATCTTGTATACCCAAGATCAACAAGTCCTCACCTTCCTGGTGGCCTCGCTCTCCCGGGAAGTTCTCCTGCAAGTTCATGACATCACCTCATCCACCGGGGTCTGGCACATGATCTTGCAGCTATTCGCCTCACAATCCCATGGGCGCGTCATGCAGCTTCGGGGCCAACTCTCCACAACTCGAAAGGGCGATCTCTCTGCGGCCGCCTACTACACCAAGATGAAGGGCTTCGCCGACGAACTTGCTGCGGTTGGAAAACCTGTTGATGAAGATGAGGTAGTGTCCCATCTACTCCACGGGTTGGACTCCGACTACAACTCCTTCGTTTCGGCGATCTCCACCCGTGCTACAGCTGATCACCCCATCGGCCTCGGCGAACTCTACTCTCTGCTGCTCTCTGCCGAGTCCCGTCTCGAAGCACAAAAAACCACCCTCTCCCACTCCCTGAATCTTGCGTCGAAGGGGGGTGGCCGTGGCTCTCCTGCTCGGTCTGCAGATGGGCCAGATCAACACTTCAGTTCCAGTGGAGGTGCGCCTCCTCCAGGGCGCGGTGTTGCCTCGTCTCAAGGGCCCCTTGGTCCCCTTGTCTGTCAAATCTGCAAACTTGACGGCCATGGGGCGTGGTCCTGCAAGAAGCGCTTCGACAGGACCTTCAACAACAATCCCAAGTGCTGTGACAAGACTGCAAACACTGCCACTGCCTCCTACGGTGTTGACACCAATTGGTACCTCGACACAGGTGCCACCGATCACGTTACCGGCGAGCTGGAGAAGCTGACTGTGCGCTCCAGCAGTGCCCAAAAATGCAGCGCGCGCAGCAGGCACAAACCACATATACATTTCAAAAAATAGGAGAAAAACGATCAAACAAACAAAATAAATCAACAATAAATAGTTATTTTACAACTCAAACAAATAAATAGTTTATCGTTCAGTACAACAAATAATAATGCAATAAACACAACCAATAGTTCATGAACAATACAATACAAATAATGCAATCAAATCATGCTCTTTGTCGTCCATGCCATGCCCACCACTCTTCAATCAGATCCTTCTGAAGATCATTGTGTGTTGCGGGACGCCGAATGACATGATACGAGGCAATAAAATGGGCAACCCTTTCAGCCCTCCGTCGCACTCGCACGGGATGTACCAAGAGCTCATACTGTGAGTAGTCTACATCTTGGCCACGCTCATTCTCGATGATCATGTTGTGCATGATCACACAAGCGTGCATGATGTACCAAAGCATTTTTTGATCCCAAAATCTAGCCGGTCCTCTCACAATAGCAAATTGGGCTTGCAAAATCCCAAATGCTCTCTCCACATCTTTTTCTAGCAGTCGCCTAAGCATTGTGAAAATCAAGATTGTTCTTACCTTCTGGCTTTTTCAACGGCTTCACGAAGGTTTGCCACTTTGGATAGATGCCATCCGCTAGATAATAGCCATAGTTGTACGTACGACCATTTGCTACAAACTGCACCGGTGGCAACTCACCATTCACAATCTTATTCATCAGTGGTGACCGGTTGACAACATTGATGTCATTCAAAGATCCAGGCATTCCAAAGAATGCATGCTAAATCCAAGTCTCATGATCGGCCACCGCTTCAAGGATTATAGTGGAACCCTTTTTTTGGCCGTGGAATTGCCCATGCCATGCCTTTGGACAATTCTTCCAACTCCAATGCATGCAATCTATTGAGCCAAGCATGCCAGGAAAGCTGCGAGATTTGTTCATCGCCAATAGCCTTGCGGCGTCTTCAGCAGTGGGAGATCTCAAATACTCCTCGCCAAACACTTGCACAATTCCCACTGCAAAGCGCTTGACACACATGATGGCTTGACTCTCACCCATAGCCAAGTGATCATCAACTAAATCAGCCGGGATACCGTATGCCAACATACGCAAAGCGGCTGTCACCTTCAGAAAGGTGCTATGCCCGAGCTCTCCGGCGGCATTCCTCCTTTGCTGGAAAAACCAATCATGGCTCGCTAGTTTCTCTACAATGCGCTTGAACAAGTCTGTGCTCATCCTAAACCGGCGACGAAAATACGACTCCGGTTATGTGGAATTCTCCACGAAATAATTCTTCATCAATCTGTTATGGGCATCAATCATATCTCTCCAAAAAAATTCCCGACCCATAACCGAACCACCGTTCTTCAGTTTTTTATTGATATGCATAGCTATGATCATTGCAAGATCATCCTCCTCTTCCATATCAAATTCTTCTTCGGAAGAATCATACGACGAACTCATCTACAATGTTCAATACTATACTATAAAAACTACAGTTCAAAACATGCACCAAATTCATAAGTTTGAAGCAATACATACCTTGTAGGCATTTTGTCGAACACCTTGCGGGCGCGGCGCAGCAGCGAGCGCTCGGGCGCTGTTCCTCGGACGTCGGAGGCGCGCGAGGGCCGGCCGTACTAGGAGGGGGTGGGGTGGAAGCGCGGCGGCGCGGGGAGGCCGGGGAAGCGCTGAACGGGGGGCGCGGGCGGCGGCCGCAGCGGAGACAGGTCGGGGAAGCGTCGGCGGATGCGGGCGGCGACGGCGGCTCGGGGATAGGCCGGGGAAGCGCCGAACGGCGGCGCGAGCGGCGGCGGCGGCGCGGTCGGATGGGGCGTTTTTGTCGAGAGTGCAGAGCGAGCGCAGAGAGTGCAGAGCCAGCGCAGGAGAGAGCGCATAAGAGAGCAGGAGCGAGCGCGGGAGAGTCGCGCGCGCGGGAGCCGGCACAGCAAATAATGGGCGCGGGGTTGCGTTTCGGCCAGCGCGTTGAATTGGAAATGGCGCGCGCGTCGTTTTTGCGCGCCCGCTGGAGCTGCCGTTGCGTTGCGCGCGCGCTAAAAACAGCCTTTTTTACGACGCGGCGCTTGTATAGCGCGGCTGTTGGAGATGCTCTAAGCTGCTAGGTGGGTGGGAGATGACATTTTTGCGATACTTATATAATATGCTGTTGTTTTGAACGGGAGCGAGCCAGTGACTGAGATCCGGTAAATAAGGTCGCTAGGGCTTTCTAAAAAAAAATATCTATCAGATCAACTTTTGCCTCAAGGCTCCAACAGAATTTACCCCGTTCTTTCGGGTTTGCAGGCAACGTAATTTCAGTGATTTGCTAACCATGTCTATGTAGGAAAATCATTCGATCATTACTGTCTTAAAATACTAATTATATCTAATTATGCATTTTTGTCACTGGTGTCGGCATGTATAATGGATGCATCACCTGCCTCCACGAGTGCATGAACGGACGAGGACGATGATTTCATCTAGCAGCTGCCCAACTTTGTGGTTCCAAGCTATCACCATTGATCATCTTCTTTTTAATCTCCTTAGTTTTTCACGATTTTGTTGCAAGAGCAGCACACCACACAGGCTTGCTTTTCCCTTCACTTTTCCTATCATTAGTGGTTGGGCCTTATAGTTGCGGGCTGCCTGAAAGGAAACTTACGCATCATATCTTTATTTTAAAATAAATAAAAAATTTATATCATGCAAACATCACATCCATCTGAAAAAGAAAAAAACTAAAAAAAATTCAAAAGGAAAAAGTCTCACTTTCATTTTGAAATAAACTCTAAAAAATGAAAAACTTCCTCAGTACGACCAACCAGCATGCGTCACGTGGTGTAGTTGGTTGGCTTTTAAAAGAAACTCTTAAAAATCAAAAACTTTCTCACTACGATCAAACAACATGCGCCACGTGATGAAGCTGGTTGACCATCATTCTAGCGCTTCTTAATGTGTTTGATTCTTGGCGAGGAGGTCGGTTCTTTTGAAAGACGCCGCTTTGGTTTGCAAGCAGCATGCTGGACCATCCGAACCTACATGTATAGTTGAGGCATCACTCCACGCTGGAGCATTGACGATGCCCTGATATGAGTCTAGCTAGGCACACGTGTTCGAAGTTAGTTGCAAAAATATTGCCTAATAAAGAAATATGAAGTTCACAATCGCAAAAGTTAAAGCATGGACCATTCGTGTGCCCGATACATGTCAAATATTCTAGAGAAAACTATTGATACTTTTGCTTGCTCGATCCTACCAAAGCAACTAGAGCGTGAAATATATTTTTTGTTGAAAAATCGTATCTATCCATATGTAACTACTATTTTACTTTAAAAATATAATAAAACTAATAGAGCTACTAAATTACATTAAATAAATGATAATTAATATGGATTGCAGAGAGTAGCTTTTATCAAGGGAATTTGACTCAATATTGATAGCTCATGCTTTATGTTTTCGTCTTCTTCTTTTGGCACTTAGATCGCTCATGTTGCCATTAGTTCTACATACCATTCTTCCCACATCAATAACTAAATATTAAATTATCAGATAAATGACGGTGTTGCATCATTTTAACTCCTAGATTAGGGGAGAGCCGATAGAACCAATGTATGTTTTCTCTTTTCTTTCCCTATTCCTTGAAGGCTAGGGGAAACTCTGTCTTCCAGGCTTTATCGTCGAGCCCGTGGATTACCAACAGCCGGTGGTAGCAAGGATACTGTTGGTCTTCGGTTAGTAGTTTAGGATTTTTTTTTGTAAGTTATGTACAGAGCTATGGCTTGAATCTGTACGTGGTCGTTGCTCACTTATCGAATTTTATGAAAGTTTTGATTATTGGATGCAACCGTTCAAGAACAGTAGCACGGGCTGTCTTTAGTAGATTTGGATGGCGAGTTAATAATAAGCTATGTGTATAGACATCATACCATGTTCTTTATCGCCGGATGTGGCATCTTTTTTATATACTTTCCTTTTTCCGCTTAGTTTGTGAACCGTTCGTGGATCCAAGATTTTGTTACGCTACTTGTTAATTAACAATATGAATGCATGCATCTCTCGATGCAGAGGCCCAGGGTTATCTTTCTTTTCTAAAAAAAAGTAGCTTAGGATTTTTTTAGTCTTCGCGGGTGCGGCGCTCGGACGGATTGTGGCGTTTCTTTTTTTAGTTTGTCTTTCTGACTCCGACCCTCCTGTTCATGACATAGTTTACGGAGTTCCGACTTATATTCCTACCGTCTGTCTTCTTGGGATGGTTGAGGTTAGGGTTTCTCATTATGCCGTGAGATTTTATGTTAGGTATTTCAAATTTATTTAAGCGTTGGTCCTTACGGACACGTGCATGAAGACTTTCTGGTTGGCATTGACAAGGTCAAGCCGACTCCGGTAGAGGAGCGGCGACAACAATGTGTCGGGCGTTTTGTTTTGGCGGCGGTATTGGTCGTTTAGTGGTCTCGAAATTTTGATGTAATTATTATTATATTTAAGGTGTTCTGTGCTTTCGATGAACTTTGATAATAGATTTGGATCATTTTTGTAAAAAAGGAAAAAGCCTAGATGGAGCAGCTTGGTGAATTTGGCATCGTATACACGGTGTGGATAACTGAAGAGCGAAGCCTTTACCGACAGTAACTCTGAACCCAATGCCGTACGTGGAAATGCTGTGGGCAGGCAATGCACGGGAACCCCCATCCCCTCGTCCAAGCAAAGTAGAAATGCTTTGACGGAGCTGCACTCACAGACGCACGCACGTAGCAACCAACAAGATGCAAATGCAAGACACTGATTTAAAAAGTACTCCCTCCGTTCTACAAATCTTTTACTGTCAGAGAGTTGGCTCCCGAGCCTTGGAGGCTCTAGCAAGGGCATCTCCACGTTCCCCGGCAAACCTCCGCCGGAAGCAATTAATCCTCTTGCCCCGGCATCCGTCCATCCCCGGCACAAAGCTATCCCTTCCTTCCCGGACTGATCGACCTCCTATGCTCTTTCCGGCATTGACGAAGCGCTTATAAGTCGAGAAACTTTGGTGACCTGCATGCATGCCCAGCTGCGCTCACCAGATCACACCTGCAGAACACGTACGCCAGGAGAACGGCAGCGATGGCGACGACTCGGAGAGCCATGGTTCCCCACGTCCGGAGCGACTCCGAGTCCGACGACGAAGGCCGCCGCGCGCCCAACGTCAGCGTCTTCCGCCGGCAGCGGCCGGTGCACCGGTTCCTCGGCGGCCGCAAAGGTGCGGCGTCCGACTCGATCGAGCATCATCTATTTATATATTCCCTCTGAAAGCCGCGCGCACCGTGTGATATCTGAACTGTTCCAATTTCTGAACCTCAATCGGCAATGTGGTGGCGTGGCAGTGGCGGACGTGCTGCTGTGGCGGGACCGGAACCTGTCGGCGGGCATGCTGGCGGGGGCCACGGCGGTGTGGTTCCTCTTCGACGTGGCCGAGTACAACGCCGTGACGCTGCTGTGCCACGCCGCGCTGCTCGGGATGCTCCTGCTCTTCCTCTGGTCCGTCACCGCGCCGCTCTTTGACAGGGCGCCGCCGCGCGTCCCGGAGGTGATCGTGTCGGAGCACGCCTTCGGGGAGGCGGCCATGGCGGTGCACCGCAAGCTGGAGCGCTCCGTGGCCGTGCTCTACGACATCGCCTGCGGCAAGGACCTCAAGAAGTTCCTCTCGGTACTATACTTTCTTCTTCCTTGTTTGCAGGAGCCCCATCATCTGACAGTGCCGGCTACTAACTTCCTTGAGCTTATTGCTCAGTAACTGATCATCTCCTATATGTTCTTCTCCTGCATGGAAGGTGATTGGGTCTCTGTGGGTGGTGGCGGTGATCGGGGACAACTGCAGCTTCACGACTCTGGTCTACGTTGGTAAGGATTTATCAGCAAAAAGCTAACAAAAATATATAAAGATCAGAGAGAAGAAGACGATCGACGAACTAAGATTTTTTTTGTAATTTTCTGTTTGTTGGGGTTGCAGGATTCCTGTGCGCTCTGACGTTGCCGGCGCTGTACGAGAGGTACGGGACGGAGGTGGACCACCTGGTGGCCAAGGGCGGCGAGGACCTCAAGAAGTTCTACAGGAAGGTGGACGCCAACGTGCTGGACAAGATCCCCAGAGGCCCCGTCAAGAGCAAGAGAGCGCACTTCCACTAGGGTTCGTCGATGCATCGTGGTTGATTTGGTTACAGGGGAAAGGGAAATGGACTGACAAAGTCTTGTTTCAATTGCGAGCCGTGAGTCACAAACATGTGTGCCTGTTATAAACTCTTATTGCGATACGAATACGATGGAAGTAATGAGAGTTGAGTGATGTTCTTGTGAGGATTACTTGGTGTCCTCTGATGGATTCATCTCTCCCCCGTCTCCAAGCGAAAGAAAACGCATGCAGTGCCAAGCAAAATGGAGAAGATGAAAAATGGGAGTGGACGCCACGATACCGGCGCTACCGTCATGTCATGGGCATATATAGGGCGTGATCACCGCTGTCTTCCCGCGGCGCCGTCCACCCTTCCTCTCTGACGCCCCCCATCCACAAACCAATGCACAACATTGCATATGTCAGGCCTTCTACATCGGTGGTGCATCGGAAGACGGCTAGGAGTTTAGCCCTGATGTCGGGCACTATTGCGACCGATCTTTCAAGGCGGCAACAACTAATTTCCAGATCTGCTCATTAAAGATGTAAAAAAAGGATGGAGTAGCTCACAAAAGTTTTAGTTATCATTGACAAATTCGCTCCCAACCCTCGCATTGCCCCGCGCGGGTGACTCGGGGGTAAACCAGCCGCCGCCGGCCCGCCACCCTTCCTCTCGCCTACCCCGAGTCACCATCACCGGAGGGCCGGCCGACGAAGCCGCACTAGGAAGGAAGGAAGGAAGGCGGCGGCGGGGCTGTTCTTCCCCCTTGCCCATCTGCCCTCCTGACCCACCTCGTTCCTAGATCCGCTCGTGGCGGCGCCAACGGCCCGCCTCCACCGGGCGGCCTCTTCCCCGGCCTGTTGCTACCGCGGGTAACCTGGCGCGTCGTCCCGGTCCGCCCTGATTGCATATGGTCGCCTTCGGGACAGCCCCTCTTCGGAGGCGGCCTAGAGACACATGCCAGACGGGAGTTTGCCTGCGTGCAAGCCTTCTTCACCATCCACCCACCCCTCCGGCTTCTGCCCGGTGGCCAAGGACCTGCGTCCCCTTCCTGCATCTAAGGTTGGCCGGCGTCGCTTCGGCGCTATTTCCTGCTCCTATGGCTCGCTAGCTCCTAGGCATCTTGGCACCCAACCCAACCCCCTGTGGGTGATCTTGGTTGGTCGTCCATCTTTGGGTCCGACACGCTTGACTTTCTTGGTCCATGGAGCGATCATTCCATCAACTCTTATTAGCCTTCGCGCTTCTTAAACCGTTGCACTAAAAAAGGTTTCCAGAGCTTCTCCGAGGGCTAGGATTACTCGGAGTTTGGACAAGGTGAAATCCCTGCATCTCTTTGTTTTCGACTAGTTGTTGGCTGAATTGTTTCTTTGGTCGGAGAGTTTAGCTGTATTTTTCTATGTTCGGGTCGAGTTTATCATGTTCACACCTCTTGTGTCTGTGCCATGCCATCTATTGTACTCTTTATAACTCCTTCAATCGATGAAATGATATCCATGAAAAAACAACAACTAATTTCTCTCAAATAGCACACAGCAAGGAACCACTCTCAGATTTACTGCTGCAGCTTGCAACAAGACAACCCAAACCATGGTACTCGTGGAATTTTGATAGAATCACAGAATGGAACAAAAAAGAATCCTATATGGATCAAGGACAAGCCCTTCGATACACACACAACGGCTAGCACTCAACGGAATCTGGTGCTGGCAGCACAACACAAAACACACATCACACTGACTGCCTACAAACTCAAATTCAGAATTCTCATTCATCTTCAGAAGGAACATGTGGGGATACTTATACTAGAGATACATATTAGTTAGGCTTGAGGACAACGAAAAAAACAAAGGATTAATCTGTGAGACACAAGCCCTGGATGGAGCAAACTTGTGGAGTCTTTGCAGTAATTAATTCCCGGACCGCTTGCATGGAACTTTCTTAGGTTTTGACTTGAGAGCTTAAATCATGCAACATTTGTGGTGGCATGCCAGATCAGCTCAAGGAAGACAGAGCTTAATTCTACCAACAAACTGAATGAAGTGAGTGCTCGACAGAGAGTAGCAACCATTGGCGGTTTCCATCTGATCTCATCTAGGTGCGACACTTTCGCCCGGAAGCTGAACTTCAAAACACGCTTGGGGTATGGGTTCGTAAACATGGAGAAAATTTAGAGGAACACCTGGACGATCACACCGAAACGAGTCAAGTTTCAAACACCTGAACGATCACGACACGTGAGCTCTGTAAACATGTGCTTACCACTTCTGATGCACGACACGTTGTCACTTTTGAGCTTTAGTAAGGGCGTACCCAATGCTGAAAGCTCCCACACAATGTAGGGTATGAGGAAGGGAATTTCTGAACAGCCTTTTCCTTAACTCTTTTTGTTTCTGTGCAAAGAGGCTGATTTGAACCTAGGATCTTCAGGACACAAGTGGGGATACTTTACCTCTTTTGAGCTTTAATAAAATACAAACAGAAAAGAAGGAAAATTGGCCTACTGACCTTTTAAATGGTCACTGCAGAATTCACTGGCCCGGCTCACTTAAAATGTTAGGGCAAATGTTTCATTTACTGTTATTGTTTGGATAGAAGAGCTATGTCCTGAATGCCAACGGCGAGATTCACTGTTGGTTGTAATTGTTCTGCAGGACCAGAGTATTGAACTTGTGGTCACAAAATGAACAAGGCCAGGGAATTCATAAATATAGATTCTTAATCATTACCTAAAACTGTGAAGGATACCCGTGAAAATTATATGCAATCCCTACCAGATGGCAGTTGGTTACCACAGGATCAGTACTTTGCCGGAACATAAACCTGATGGTACTGGTAGGACACATTGATTAAGTCCATGAACCAAGAATCACAAAACACTGATACCGTATGAAATGTGTTTTAGCATTAAGCAGTTCAGAAAAGGCTAAACAAACATTGTTGCACTAAACCAACAATAAGAGTTATGGGCGACCTATTACCTCCTAGTCACCATGTTTAATCTAAACTGTCGGATCAAAAGGACTGAACAGTCCAGAATAGTTTAGGAGTGTCTTAAAACTTCTCTACAACAGCACAAAATAGTTTAGGAGCATCTTCAAATTTCTGTATCATTCCGTACAAAAAGGGAAGTTGCATAAGAACTAAAGGGTGGCTATATTTGTGAATAAAGAAATACTAGATATATGTACCATTGATTGTTGTGAATTATCATGGCAAAGTATCAGCAGCTTCAGAATGTTCATACAGTTGATCCTTCACAGGAATCGGATAAATAAGCCGGATCCTACACCTTTAGTTTGTATTGTCGCTTACTTGAAAGACAGAAAAAGGGTGAGTTTTCTTCTTTTTGTAGGTACCTGACAGCAAAAGGCAGGTGCCTCAATATGCAAGTCGTAGAACCGTAGAAGCGTTATGAGAAGATAGGTGCTACTTGATACTTACTTTTCAATCCAAATTGGCAAGCACACTGGATGTAATTCCATAATAACAAGACTAGAGGCAAATTTGCAGCATCGATCTGATTTATTAAAAAAAAAGGTCCAATTATTCACAAGCCTGCTTCCTGTCCTGAAAGAAAATTGCAGAATGCATTGCCTTAAATGTTCGATATATGAGCATAACTTGTGGATTCAGAGGTGCAAATTGCTTACCTGATGAGATTGTGTTAAAAAATGGACATATTCATCTATAGGTCCATCAGTTGTCGCCTTAGTCTTTATATTTAGTATTTACCATGCAGCTGCAGCACATGAACGCTGTAATACACCATTTCAAAAGTATGCGTGGAACAAAAGCTACCACGCCTCCTGCACAAGGAATTTAATAGTTCTGGTTAGAAAAAGGGAAGCTGCATAAGAATGGATTATAGGGCAGCTGTATGTGTAGATACAGAGATACAGAAGTCGTGAACGGAAAGTGAACGAAATCATATAAATCGGTGAGGAGAAGTTGGTTTTCCTGTACATGCAGAGCAATATACTTACTGGCAGATTGGCGTGCATATGCAGAGCAATGGTGCCCGGCAGCCCATGAGATTTGCGAAGCTATGTACATATGATACTCACGCCCAGGAATGGGCCAGGCCCTAGGCGAACTGGGCCAGACCCAGGCAGCCTTAGTTCTCTGTGGAAGATTGGTGTACAGCGGAGATGGTACTCACGCCCTAGGCCTGTCAGAATTTAGAGGTTAAGATAAGCACGGATAGTGGGGAAGCTTCACTTTAGAGAAATAAGAAGAGGATGCAACAAGTGTTACCTTGGGCTGATTAAGAAAGTACTATTAAATTTGGGTATGTTCCTTTCAATTCCTCAGCTTGCTCTTTTTGATCCGCGCTGACATTCCCTAGACTTAGATTCCTCAGCGAAGTGGGGAAGCCCTCCTCTGGCAGTAATCGGAGTTGAGGACAACTACTGACCTTTAATGTTTCGAGAGACGAAAGGTGACGTAATCCTTGAGGGAGGCACTGCAGAACCATGCAACGATTAAATCCTAGTATCCGGAGGGAGGTGAGGAGCTGGAGTGCATTCGCTTGCTCTTCCGTGAAGCCTTTTGCCCGCATATCATCATAGAATTCTAACGTATGGAGGGTGGCGGAGAGGCGGCTGCAAATGGGAGCAACAAGCACCGCCGAGATGCTATCGACGTCCAGTTTCTCCAACTGGAAGGAACCCTCTTGCATTGTTTTGGTCCTTGCCACCTCTGACAGCAGATCCACTGCCACAGAGTTGCCGCTCAGGTTCCGTACCTCCAATTCCTTGAGGTTGACTGTGATGAGAGGATTGAACCCATCCGCAGTTAAATCCTTGCAGCCTATTAGACTTAGATGGGTGAGAGACGTGAGGTTTGAGAGCAGAGCCATTGACCGCATGCCTGACTCTCCCGAAATATCAAGCTTTCTGAGGGAAGCAGGGAAAGGGTTGGCCATCGGAGCTCCTCCTGCTTCTCCCATGGGCCACCGAGAGAACAACCTATAGCAACCACTTATATTTAATGACTGGAGCGACGTGGTGTCCTGGAGTCCCCCTGCATCCTCCGCAGGCAGAAGAACCAGGCCCTTCAAGAAGCTGAAGTTAAGTGCTTGCAGTGAGCTGGACGATGGAAACTGTATTACTCTTTCCTCCTGGTATTCATCTCGAGAATTTATCTCCAATTCAGCAAGGGCTGGGCAACTATTGAACACTTTTGACAGCAATTTCCCGGTAAGATGAGACACATTTACACAGAGACTCTCAACTTTATCCATGTTGTGGAAGACAACACTGCCATCCAGTTCTCCGCACAACATGCTGTTGCACCTTCCGACAACTAGTTTTCTCAAGGATTTGAGCTTTTCGAGGTCTGTCCACGAAATGTGTGATACATCTTCAATACTCATATCCTCTACTTCACCCAGATTGTGGAAGGCCAAAGCACCGGCATACTTGCTAACAACCATTCTTTTCGGAAAGGACTTGCCAACAACCATTACAAATGCATTTTGATGGTAAGAAAACATTTCCGGGCCATTTTCAATAGAAAAATCTGTTAGGGTGGAGGTGTGAGGCATGGGGGGCAGACACAACTTGGGGCAACCATCAATGAGAAGCCCGCACAAATTGGTACAAGACCACTCTGAGAAGGGCATTACGCATAGACTGGGACAATTTCTGCAATCGATGCCTTCAAGACTAGAAAACATAGGGCAATTAGGTTCCACAACCCACTGGACAAGATCAGACAAGTCATGAAACAAAACTTTCTTCAACCGCACAAGACATTTGCCTCTAACACCACCATAGTCAGGACCAAACTGACGCAGTCCAGAAATGCTCTTCAAGCTGAGTTCCCTGAGATATGGTAGCTGCCCAAAAGGTGGAAGGATTCCCCAAGACACACCATGTAAATGGAGAGTCTCTAAATTGTTCACCCGTGTGTCAGGACACAACCAACTAGGACAGGTGGTACCACCATGATTTATAATGCCAAGTGCTGTAAGGTTAGAGTGTGGTTGAAGAGCATCAAGAATATCAGCATCTGTATCAGTCGGATGCTCTCTGCCCCAAACAAATGTCAACTCTTTCAAATAACTTTTCAACACCAATTTGGCGCTACTAGCTTCTTCCTTGGTTGCCACATTTTCAAGATTATGTATACTGAGTGCTCCCCCAAGCTCTCTCAATTCCCCCAACTCTCTTAAATCAAATCCAACACTTTCTTTCTTCACATGGAATTCTTTTAGCTCCCGCAGATACTTCATCTTTCCAGCCTCAGGAACATTGGAGTGGAGTTCTTTTCTAGCGAAGAAATCGCGTAAATTCACAAGACGACCAATGTCTTTAGGCAAGTTAGAACTACCATGCCAACTAATTAGGTCCAAGAATTTCAAGTGATAAAATCTGGATAGTGTGCTAGGTAAAGTCATTTTTGTGCGATAGGGTGATCCAATTTGGAGGTACTGGAGATGGATAAGTTTTGAAAACCTTTGTGGTAGAGATTCAAGGGACTTCACTGCTATAAATAGGACACGCAAGCCTTTTGTTTCCATAAATGTATCTTTTAAGATCTCAATGATTCCTTCTTCATATTCTCTAAAAATCATCAATGTCCGTAGATTTACAATGTCTATCCTTCCCTTTAGTTTACCCATTTCTTCCCTAAATTTTTCATCATATCTATTCTCTATGGTGATGGATATGTGCCGAATAGATTGTGGGATGGCCTCAGCTCTAAAATCCAGATCACTTATATTGAGGCATTCTTGTGCAGAAACACTCCGAGATAGCTCATGCATTAAATCATGCATTACATAGTATTCACGAAAAGGATGATATTTGGAAACCTCCTTCATGAGAAAACCATTTCCCACCAGATCTTCCATGTAACTCTTATCACCTGGGCGGCTCGAGTCTATGATGCCTATTGCAATCCAAAAACGATTAATTTCTGAATCGCTAAACCTATAATCTTCAGGATAAAGGGTACAGTATGAGAAGCATTTTTTCAGATGGAAAGGAAGGTAATGGTAGCTAATTTTCAAAGATGGTATAATGTCATCATCATTTTTCTGGTTTTCCCACTCATGATTGTGAAGAACTCCATTCCAATGTTCCCGGGAAAGGTTTTTCTTCAATAGTCGACCAACTGTCTTTGCTGCTAGTGGCGAGCCTTTTAACTTTCTTGCAATATCTCTTGCAATACCACCTAACTCATCTTCATAATCCCTAGGCTTATGTTCACCAAATATGCATGATTCAAAGAATGTGAAAAAGTCATTAGACTCCAAGCCTTGCAGCTCTACTGGATTAATTGTTTTCATCATTCCTGCTAGTTTTGGGAATCGAGTTGTGACAAGTACCATGCTGCCTTTTGCTTCCCCCTTTGTGAATGGGGCTAGCAGGGTTTTCCACTCGTCCTCACTATTGCATTTCCATATATCATCCAAGACAATTAAGAACCTTTTGGACTTAAGTCTCTGTGCAATGGATTTCTGAAGCTGGTCTAGATTGGTTGTTTCACTTGCAGTTTCATTTTCAGGTATGCAGTTATGGATCTGCTGGGTGAGCTTCAACACATCAAAATCAGTCGATACACACACCCAAACCATAACAGCAAAGTGCTCTTGGGTCCTACTATCATTATACAGGTGTTGGGTGAAAGTTGTCTTTCCAATACCCCCTGGGCCAACTATTGGAAGAACAGAAACAGTTTGACCGTGATGTGTGCCACTTGTGATATCATCAACAATTTTCTCAAAAATGTCTGTCCTCCCGTGCAGTGTATCTTGTATAATTGTGGACCCTATCTGAGGCCGCTTTTGGGTGACAGGTGTGCTGCTGCTTGGGATTTTACTGAGCAAGTCAGAGACAGGATCACATAGGGAGTGTATTTCCTCTATCACTGACTTTATTTTGATGGACATGGTGACTCTGTCGAAATGTAACTTATCGACATGGCCACCATCATCGGCACTAGCAGTGGCAGAGTTGGTTGCATAGTGGTGTGGGTGTGGGCTATTGGAAACAGCAGCAGGAGCAGCAGAATCATCATCTTGCGCGCGCGAGCAAGAAAAGCATGGAAACCAGTTACCGACGGTGTGGCGAGCAGCATGGCGAGCATGGCGAGCATGGCCGCGGAGGCCATCGCCGAGATCCGGCGCGGCATAGTTGGTACCGTCGAGCTGGTCCTGGATCTTGAAGTAGTGGAGCTCATCCAGCAAGTCCTCCGCCTCGTCGGCCTTGTTGCTCAGCTTCTCCAACAAGGCCGGCAGGGCAGTGACGTTGCTCGCGTCCCTCCCCTCGGCCAGTTGCAGCAGCCCTTGTGTGTGCATCAGCTTGGTTTGGATCTGCTCGGAGTTGTGGCCGAGGTCGAGGCTGTCGACATACGCGGCCACCAGGCCCTCGGACAGCTTCGTGAGCACCTTGCCGAGGAGCGAGCTCGCCGCGCCGACGGCCGCCTCCATCTGCGGTTCACCTTGCCGAGGAAGGATTGAAGTGGCTGGAGCTTGGAAGGCTATTTTTCTTGTTCTCACAGAGAAGTTGGCTCTTGGGAGCTGAGAGCAGAGATGGCAGACATATATACACTGGTCGTCGACCTATAATAATCATGGTCTTGTTTATAAAAAAACAACATGTCAGGTAATGCACATAAAATAAGCTACACTTACTTAAAGCAGCGAGGAGACAAGATTTGGATCTCCTTTTTCCACCGGTCAGGTAAGGCAACTATGGCATGTTTGGCTGTCCACATTGATTTTGGGGTGTTTAGGCCAATTCCACCCCACGACGGACGTCCGGTTTGATCGGATTTTATTCGTTTGAAACGATAATGGGTTCGTCCATGTCCGCGTATGTCCGTTGAATTGTGCGTGCCGCATCCCAAATCATGTCTGTGTTGGACGTAATTAAAAGAAAATAAAAAAACTTAACTAAAAAGTAAATAAGGGTAGTTAAAAAAACTTAAAACATAACATTAACATAAAAAACGACCGAGTTTTCACGGCCACAAAAACGGACTAGTTTGACATAATTAACATAAAAAAATCTCGTCGATGTCGTGCCCATCGCCGTCTTCACTGGCCGCCGGAGTCGTCGTCGTCGCCGTTGCTGACGAGGTCGACGTAGGCCGGCGGCGTCCAGAGGTGGGCCGGCGGTCCGTGGTGCGCGGGGGCGGGCTGGAAGCTGGTAGGTGCCTGCAGCACCTCCTCCCGTGGCGAGGCGTCCCGCTCCAGTGACCGCGGCAGCGTGGGGCACCAGTTCACGCCCCCACTGCCTACGCCATCTCCGGCGCCGTGCACGACCAGCTCCACTGCTGGCCCACCAGATCTGGAGGGAACGCGGCCACCGGGGCGTCCTCCATCACCTCTTCCTCCTCCATCAGCTCGGGGATGGTGACGTCGCCGGCCGTGAAGAGGGCCATTGCGTCCTCTAGACCCGACCATTGACGTTCATCATGCGTCATCATGGAGTCCTCCATGACACGCTGCATGAGCCGGGTCTCCTCCTGCGCTGTCATGCCAGGAGGTGGAGGTGGTGACGAAGACGGGGAAGGCGGCAGCGTGGGCCTGAGGCCGCGCACCCGTGTACGCCCGCGCACCTCCCGTGCCCGCCGCGGCCCCGACACCGTGCCGGCGAAGTAGGAGGCGCGCCGCACGTCGTGCTCGTCCCTGAGCTACGTGTCCCAGAGGGTGGAGTCGGTGGTGTACCTGTCGTCGTAGTACAGGTCGTCGGGGAGGCGGCGGCGGCGCTCGATCTCGTTGCGGCGTGCACGGCCGCTCGTCGGCACCGGCGGGATCGGGACCCGGTCGGCGGAGAGGTTCCAGACGTTGGGGAGGTGGACGTCGTTCCACGGGACCGGCGTCCTTGTCTCCGAGTAGCGCCGGCATACCTCAACACTGAGGTACAGCCGGTCGCGCTGGCCGGCGGGCCTAGGGCCGATGATGAAGGGAGCAGGCGCGGAGGCCCCGCGCGGTGGCGATGCGGCCTCCTCCTTCACGGAGCCGCGGCGGCGTCCCGACGAGGAGCCAGCCTCGCGGTCGTGCTTCCCCTTGTGCCATTAGTTCCAGAGCCCCATGGCTGCGAGGTGGCCGACTGACGAGTTCGAGGAGGCTAGGGTTTGGGTGTCGGGTTTCGTGGAGGCTAGGGTTTGGGTGTCGGGTTTCGAGGAGGCCGCGGGATGGCGATGGGAAGTGTGGACGACGAACGGTCCACGACTTCCTCATTTAAGAAGGACCGCGACCGTTCCCTGGGCGGATGACAGGCGGGCCCGGCCGCTTGTGGGCATTGATGTGGGCGGATGGGAGGTAGGTGGTCGCCTGCCACGCGGCCCCGACGCGGACGAGCGAGCGTCCGTTTGCTGTCCGCCGCGACCCAAACCCCGAGCAAGTTTGCGCTCGCAAATGGGTCGCCCCGGACACAAAACAGACAAGATGGATCCGGGCCGTCTCGCGTTGGGCCGACCGGTATATCCCTTTTACCCCAAACGGACGGGGGCGGACAGGATGTGGTCGCGCGGTGAAGTTGGCCTTAGAGCGCGCGGACGCGGTCGGGCATGCATGCAAACACATCCTAACGATTTTTCATATTTTGTTTCATGCATCTCAAATCCATATAAACCATGCACATCAGTTATTCGATACTAAACGTCGCATGTAAAACAAATGTTGGTACTCCCTTTGTTTTTCACTAGCAGAAGGACCCGTGCGTTGCAACGGGAGAAAAACAATTATAATCTCCAATGATGCTGATCATATTATGTCTTTAAAATTTTAGGACATTTCTTGAAATGCATGAACATTTGTTGAATTAGCAAACATTTTTTTCAATTACACTCAAAAAATAACACACAAACTTTTTTTCAAAATCATGGACTTTTATTGTTTTCACCAACATTGTTTTCAAAATTATGAACATTTTTTTGAATATGCGAATATTTTTACAAAAATCCTGAGCATTTTTTGAATTCACAAACATTTTATTATTTCTTCAAACTTTTATTTCAAAATTGCCAGTTTTATAAATTGCAAAAGTTTTTTAAAGTTCTAAATTATTTAAACTAAAAAATGCAACAGAAAAATGAAAATAAAAAATGAGACTAAAAACAGAGGCACGAACTGTTTTTAAGATTTTTACACGGACTTTTGTTTAAAATCGTTGACTTTTTTATTTTATGGACATTTTCTCAAAGTTTTGACATTTTTTGTATGCAAACATTCTTCAAAACTCCTGAGTAGTTTTTGAATTCTCAAAAAAAATATGTTTTTTTGAATATTTTATTTCGAAATTCTCATTTTCTCAAAATTGAGAAAAGTTGTTTGAACTTCTAAATTATTTAAATTAGAAAAACAAAATGGAACTGAAAAGAAAAATAAAAAAACTAAACTAAAAAAGCAGGCGCGCACGTATGGGCCGGCCCAAACAGGTGTGTTGCATCTTTTTTCAACGCCCAGAGCGTAATATAGGAGGTGCCTACATGGGCCGGCCCAATCCGGAGATTTTTCCTGTTTGAAACGTTTTTTATGACTTATAGGTGGCATTGGTGGGTAATTTTAGTCAACTTTAAAGGCAATTTGGATGACGTACGGAAGAAGCACTATTTGGTTTATTAGTAGGTAAGATTACTCTGCGCCAATGTATTTTTTCCAAATGCTTTGTGCGCTAGACCTTTCTTTCGTTCCCTTCCAATTCTACCCTTGATTCTCGTCTTCCCATGTAACTAATGCATTAACTACTAGCCAATCCATTGCATGCAGCCCCAACGACTAGCCAATTATTTGCATGTGTGAAGCCACCCAAGCAATTAGTGGCGCAGTTAGGGCATCTCCAACAGTTTGTTGGTTAGGTTGTTGGTAAAATATGCCATGTCATCAACCAACACCTTAACATACAACTACTTCAATGGGTTGTATCTAGTTTGCCCAATAAGATGTGATGTAATAAATAAAGTGCTCTCTCATTCTACATTGGAGCTTGTGCAAGGGTGTTGGTTAATTTACATACAACCTTGCTCTCTTTCCTCATTTATTGCATGACACATCATCAAAAATCCTATGTGTCAAAATTACCAACAACTATCTTACAACCATTGGAGATGCCCTTAGAGCAAGTACAATAAGATATAGTCAGCAGGCTGTAAGGATTAAAATACTATATTTTTACTGAGTTGGATGAGAGAAAAGAGGAGAGAGAAGGGAAGCGGGCTCTTCGTGAAGAGCCAGCTCTAGCACGTGCTCCTAGGTGCTTTGTGAGAATGAAATGTGGGTCATATATGATAAAAGTAGTACTCTTTTATAACTAACTATTGTATAAGCTAGCTATAAGATAGGTTATAAGACTGCTTATAGCCAGCAGTTGGTTATACTATTAACCATGCTCTGAGCGTGCATGCAGGAGCGGGCGAGCGGCATGCAGAATTAACAATCCGATGCATGCACTTATTTATAGAGCGTCACTTTCCAATACACATAATTAACATCAAAGCAGGGGCAAACACGTCCAAAAAAAATCTCACCAGAGTCCTCCTTGGTATCCGGGATTGCACTTAGGCCCTTCCGAGTGCATTGGTGCTAAGGGTGCCACATAGACAAAACAATGATGTGGCAAAGCAATTAAAGAGGAGAGGGAGCATTATGGTGACCCCAGAAAGAAACGGTGTTAAGCGTGTGAACCTATGTAAAAACACTACCAACCAATGCATGAAGAAGTTTAATTATTAAAGAATTCCATGAGGAAAGCTTAGCAACAAGAGCTAAGCACCTATGCATTGAGGAGACTAGTTGCTAAGGTTTTTAATATACTTAGCACCTCATCTAAGCATCAATGCACTGGGATTCCAACAGTGCCTCGGCTTTTAGCATGTCATTTAATAACCTCTAGTCCATTACTAGGGGTAACATGGTCTTTTAACATGACATTTAATAACATCTAGTACATGTTTAGTCCCTGGAACCAAACAAATAGGAACTGGGGACTTTTTAGTTGGGACAAAAAAGTCTTAGGACTTTTTAACCAAACAGGGCCTTAGGCGCAGACAAAAGTAAAACCAAGGGAGTACCAAACATAAAAAGTGTTTATATCAATTTTATTTGAAGTGCACAATCAATCATCTTTTCTTTGATTTCCATTATAGGTCCACATATGGTCCATCAGATCATTGAGTAGTGCGTGTGCATGTGATGATCTCGGAGATTCTGATGCATATACAGAAAATTCATAATCTACATTGCATCTTGATCTTGAGGGATTTCAACTTGTTCTTCAGGTGTTTCAAAATCATTTAATTGGGCTACACCATTACCCTCATCCTCGACGGTCATATTGTGCAAAATAACACAACATGTCATCGGCTTCCACAATGTGTCTTGTTCCCACAACATTGCAACCCCACGAACAATTCCCCAACGCGCTTGCAGCACTCCAAAAGCTCTATCCACATCCTTCCTAGGTGCTTCCTACATTGTTGCGAAGTCCTTTTTTTCTGTCATGTTGTTCGGATATGGTTTTCACAAATGCAGCCCACTCGGGATATATACCAACGGCAAAATAGTATCCGATGTTGTAGTCTCGGCCATTGACGGTGTAGTTGCATGGAGGTGATTCCCCGTTGCAAAGCCTCTTGACCACAGGAGCGCGCGTGGCGGCAAAGCTGTGAGACGGACGACACGCGGAGGCTACTAGGCGACGGAGCGCACATCGCAGCGGAGCTGCGAGACAGATGGAGGCGGAGAAAGAAGAGAGGAAAACAGGAAATGAACCCGGTAGTTCTACGGGGTGGATTTGGTGCAATTTGTTGTAGTGTCGGGCTGTTGGGTCTGAGCTAGCGGGCATGCGCGGGCGCGCCCGGGTTCCCCCATATCCGCCCCCATAGATTTGAGGGGTCAGGCTGTATATGTTCTTGCATAGATTTTATAGATGGGTCTGGTTAAGGAAAAACAACCTTAAATATATCATCCGCACATTGATTGGTTGTCCACATATAGGTTAGTTGTATGAGGAAACTATTTTTGACCCGCTGTTTGGTTGCTCGCATTGCATTAGAGGCACATAGGATACGTTGTTTGGTTGTAACCTGCATTAGGTGCTCTCACCACTTCTCACTAATGATGACTTCACCACACACGTTAAGAGTATCACTCTTAGTTACAAAACAAATTACAGTTCATCCTAACTAATATCAAACAACACTACATATTATTAAGAGTCGATTGGTTGAATGGGAAAGTTCATCATCCATCCTCTTCCTCTTCCTCTTACCTCTTCTGTTGCTGTTGTTGTTCCTCTTCCTCTGTTGCTGCTGCTCCTCCTCCTCTGTTGCTGTTGCTGCTCTTGGTTTTGTTCTTATTCTTCTTCTTCTGATCCTTGTCTGGCCTCTCTTATTTCACATTGCTTGTGCTCACTCCAGCCGTTTGGTCTTCAAGGCTTCGTTGTCAAATGCCTCCACACCACACTAGTTGAGAAATGGCTAGCCGTAACTTACTATGGTGATGTGTCGTTTTTGGCTCACGTGGGACAAATTCATACGTCATAGCTATTATCTTAGTGTTGGTGTTGTACACTAGGCCCGATGTTGCGCATTCAAGCCTATTAGGCCTACATTGGCACTATCGGCTCTCAACGTAGTAAAAAACCTTTGTCGACTGTCATCACTCTCTTGATCCCCAACTCCACCAGTCGTCTCTCCTCTCGATTCCCGTCGCCGCCCCGCCCAATGCCCGACGCCGCCTGTCATCGCCCCGCCCGATGTATGACGCCACCCATCGCCGCCCCACCCGACGCCCGACGCCGCCCATCGCCGCCCTGCCCGACGCCGCCCATCCTTGCCTGGCTCGACGCCCCATAGGGCCTGCAAACTCTCATCGCCGCCAAGCACCTCCGCCAGTGGACCCTCGTCGCCCGGACTGGTATATATTTTGCTATGTGCTCTTATTTTTTATGCTAGAATTTTACTCCCTCCATTCTTTTTTTAGAGATTTCATTATACATATGGATGTATATAGAAAAAATTTAGAGTATAGATTCATTCATTTTGCCTCGTATGTACTCCCTTTGTAAACTAGTATGTACTCCCTCCGTAAACTTGTTTAGATCACTAAAGTAGATGAACTCACGATGATAGATATAAACTGGTATCCTACTGCTGTTTAGTTCAACAGTACTACTATATTACTAGAAAATAATTTGCCATGGTTCATAATGATCCGTACTTATACATAATTTGAAACAACACATAAGGACAGTTGATCAAGCAACAAAGAATCAGTGGGCGACATGGAGCAGTGGAATCAGTGGCTCTTAGAATCGTGAGAGTGGAGCGTAAAAATATCAAAAAAGACAATGCCAAAGTGAAGGAAGAAATTGATAGTCTGCTCACGAACGGTGCCAATGCCCTTACTAAGTTAAACAAACTGAGGGGGCTGAGGGATCAGTTCACGGAGGAGAGGGATAAATTAAAAATGAAGAAAAAACAACTCAGTACATAGAGGATTGATCAACAGACAATCGTTTCTCATTTCAAACAAGATGGAGAGAGCAATCGAAAGAAGATGCACCAGATTTGGATAATCCTTGATGATGAAAAGTAGATAGTTGATCAGTAGATTCAGATAATCCTTGATGACTAAGTTTCAAATTATATGTTTATTATGAGTATGTTTATGAGTCTGCATGTTTAAATGATCAATACTAAGTTTTAAACTATATGTTTATTATGAGTATGTTTAAATTATCAGTACTTTTGTGAAGTTTAACCTCTTAGTTTTTGAAGTAGTGATTTTTATTATCAATAAAACATATTGCTGGCATTGGGCAAATGGACACGCCATAAGCATGTAATATACTGCTATCGTGAGACCCAACGCCACCACTATTTTTTAATAGTGGCGCGATATTGGTGGCATTGGGTGTCTACGCGAGCAATGTTGTTTTTGCCACACCATAGCTAGACTTTTTTGCACTAGTGTCATGGCCACCGAGGTCGAGATCATCAATCATCACATATTCCTCCTCATGCACTAGTTTATCAAAACCCCACTGCAGGATCCAGTTATGCAGAATGCAACATGCAAGAACAATCTTACCTTGAATGTGGTAAGGGTTGAATGGCTTTTGATCCAGGATTTTGAACTGTTCTTCATAGCTCCAAATGCCCTTTCAATGGTTACTCTAAGGCTAGAGTGTTTGAGATTGAACATATCATGTGGATTCCAAGAGTAGTACCTACCAGAGAACTCGTTAAGATGGTATCTGGTCTTCCTGAAGGATGGAAGAACACCTGGGCGACATGAATGGCCAGCATCTCTAGGTAGAACTTGCCATGAGGACGACCCATGTTGTTACTGAGTATGTTAGCATTATGTGCTAACCCTTCCCAGCCAGCCAGCAAATATGTGAACTTTATATCAAAGTCAACAACAACAAGCACATTCTCGCTTGTGTAGTGCTTCCTCCCCCTAACTGTGCAGCTTGTGACCTCGACACTCTGGCAGTGACATGTGTACCATCTACTCCCCCAATGCAATCCTGAAATGGCAATAAAATATTGTGTTAGTGCTTACCTTGAACAATCCTAGTATATGAAGCAATGAACTACATATTGCATTGCTCACCTTGAAGTATGGATACCATCTTTGCCCAGTGCGGATCTTGGTAGGAATCCGGCCAGTTGATGACTTGATCATCTATCCTCTTGGCTCCCTAATAGCATACAACACTTGCTTGAAGTATCATGAGATGGTCTGCATTGATCTTTTGAACATGTCCTGTATAACCCTGAATCTCTGGTTATGGCCAACAACATGAAGGAACATGGCCACTTGCTCTTCCACACTCATGTGGATGCTATCTTCTAGCAACACCGTGCACTTAAAGATGTGGACAAGTCTGACAAATGGTGTTATTTTCATTCTAAACATCCACCAAGCCTATGTGCCATTGCAATTATATATGTAGTTAAGATTGGTGATCCTCTCCTGCTCCCGCATAAGCGTTGGAGCATATGTGATGACATGTCTCTCACCACGACGAACATCTCGCTTGTGCATGAACATGACTCATTCCTGAACCCCAGACATCAGCATTTCTTCCTGAACTACCAGCCGCATCTGTGCATCAATAACCTAGTCCACATTGAGGGTGCGTTGAGCAATGGGGAAATCAATCCTACAACTTGCCTAACGGCCTAACAACGGAACCTAACATTAGGGAGAGGGGATGTTGCTTACCGACATCGAAGATGAGGACGACGAATGGGGCCATGGATGAGTCAAGGATGAGTAGACGATGGTCAAATGGAAGAGCAACAACACCTCCTTGATGATCCACAAGTATAGTGGATCAATCGTAGTCCTGATGATA
Source organism: Hordeum vulgare subsp. vulgare (assembly GCF_904849725.1). Lineage (NCBI taxonomy): Eukaryota > Viridiplantae > Streptophyta > Magnoliopsida > Poales > Poaceae > Hordeum > Hordeum vulgare. The sequence continues at coordinate 493,050,900 of NC_058518.1, read as the reverse complement.
ATTAAGAGTGTCGAACCTAATGAGGAGCAGAAGGAAATGACAAGCGGTTTTCAGCAAAATAATTTTTGCAAGCACTGAAATAGCGGTAACAAGTTGGTTGATAACAAGATAATTGTAACAAGTGACAAGTACCAATAGCAAAAATAGGTTCAAAAAGATAGCCCAATACTTTTGTGGCAAAGGACAAGCCGGAATGGTGTCTTATAATAGGCAAAGCGTTCTTGAGGGCACACGGGAATTTCATATAGTCACTTTGGTCATGTGAGGTTAATTCGCGTTCGGTACTTTGATAATTTTATATGTGGGTGGACCAGTGCTTGGGTGATGTCCTTACTTGAACAAGCCTCCTACTTATGATTAACCCTCCAGTAAGCATCCACAACTACAAGAAAAGTATTGTAAATTCTAACCATAGCATTAAACACCGGGATACAAATCAGCCCGTTACGGAATAGCTCATAAACTGGGGTTTAAGTTTCTGTCACTCTCACAACCCACCATCTAATTACTACACAATGCATTCCTTTAGGCCCAAAGAAGGTGAAGTGTTATGTAGTTGACGTTCACATAACACCACTAAAGGAATCACAACATTCACATCATAAAAATATCGAACGAATATCAACTTCACATGACTAATTGCAACATGGCTTCTCCCATGGCCTCGAGAACAAAAGTAACTACTCACAAGTGATAAACATGCTTATGATCGGAGAGGTATTAAATAGCATATTGGATCTAAACATATGATATTTCACCAAATAAACCATGAAGCATCAACTACAAGATGTAATCAACACTACAAGTCACACCCCGCGTACCAATCTGAGGTTCCGGTACAAGATTGAGCGCAAGAGATGAACTAGGGTTTTGAGATGAGATGGTGCTGATGAAGATGTTGATGAAGATTGTCCTCCCCAAGATGAGAGGGTTGTTGGTGATGGTGATGGCTTCAATTTCCCCCTCTAGGAAGGGAAGTTCCTCTGGCGGAATTGCTCCACCGAAGGGCAAAAGTGCTCGTGCCCAGGTTCCGCCTCGAGACGATGGCGCTTCGTCCCGAAAGTCATGTCCTCATTTTCTTCAGGTCAAAAGAGAATTTATACCATAAGATGGTCGCCAGAGATGGGCTAGGGGGCCACTACCCACCATGCTGCGCCACGGGGGGGGGGGGGGGGGGGGGGCTGCCGCGCCCTGGTGTCTAGTGGGCACCTGGTAGCCCCCCTCTGGTACTTCTTGCCTCCAGTATTATGAGAGAAAAGGCATTAGAATAGGTATCTTTGATGTAGCTTTTTCAGGTCCAGAATTCCATCTGCCGGCAGTCTCCCTCTTGATGTAAACCTTGCATATTATGGGAAGAAAGGCATTAGAATTACTCCACCAAGTGGTATAATGCATAAAAACAATAAAATAACACTAACAAAACATGATGCAAAATGAACATATCAACTTTCCCAAGCTTAGACCTCGCTTGTCCTCAAGCGAAAGCGGATAACAAAAATTATGACCACATGCTTTGAGAGAGAGGTGTCGTTAAAAACAAAATACGGGCATAGTAGCATCATTCTCATTACTATAACAACAAATAAATTTTATAAAATACTTCATCACAATATTTTCATCATATAACTTTCATCATAAGAACTTCTCGTAAATAAGTAGTGACTCACCACATCGTCGAAGTATGAAGCATAAACTCCGTTGAAAATTAATAAAATATGTTTTCAGTCGACTTTGCAACACAATTCATCATATTTTCAGGAAGGGTCGCATATCAAAGATTTTAAGCAAGTCTAAATACTCAACCATCATTTATTCTTCTATGATCGCTAACACTCATCGCATACATATGAACAAAAGGTTTCAACCAGACACATAGAAAGATAGGGGCTTGATGTCTACTACGCAACCTTCTTCTTGTAGACTGTGTTGGGCCTCCAAGCACAAAGTTTTGTAGGACAGTAGGAAATTTCCCTCAAGTGGATGACCTAAGGTTTATCAATCCCTGGGAGGCGTAGGATGAAGATCGTCTCTCAAACAACCCTGCAACCAAATAACAAAGAGTTCTTGTGTCCCCAACACACCCAATACAATGGTAACTTGTATAGGTGCACTAGTTCGGCAAAGAGATGGTGATACAAGTGTAATATGGATGGTAGATATAGGTTTTTGAAATCTGGAAATATAAAAAAGCAAGATAACAAATGGTAAAAGTGAGCACAAACGGTATTGCAATGCTTAGAAACAAGGCCTAGGGTTCATACTTTCACTAGTGCAAGTTCTCTCAACAATATGAACATAGTTGAATCATATATAAATCCCTCACGTGCGACAAAGAGTTCACTCCAAAGTCACAAATAGCGGAGAAGAAACAAAGAAATTATTGTAGGGTATGAAACCACCTCAAAGTTATCTTTTCCGGTCAATCTTATGAGCTATCCCTATAAGTGTCACGAACAACCCTAGAGTTCGTACTAAAATAACACCTTAAGATACACATCAAACAAAACTCTAATGTCACCTAGATACTCCAATATCACCACAAGTACCCATGGGCTTAATTATATGATATGCATCACACAATTTCACATTCATCATGTTCAATCCAACACAAAGAACTTCAAAGAGTGCCCCAAAGTTTCTACCAGAGAGTCAAGACAAAAACATGTGCCAACACCTATGCATAAATTCCCAAGGTCACGGAACCCGCAAGTTGATCACCAAAACATACATAAAGTGGATCAATAGAACAACCCATTGTCACCACGGATATCCCATCACAACAGATACATAAAGTGTTCTCAAATCCTTAAAAGACTCGATCTGATAAGAAAACTTCAAAGGGAAAACTCAATTCATCACAAGAAGATAAAGAGGGTAAAACTCCATATGGTTCATCTATATTAATAAATCTCGCGATACATCAAGATCGTGCCATCTCAAGAACACGAGAGAGAGATATCAAACACATAGCTCCTGGTACATACCCTCAGCCCCGAGGGTGAACTACTCCCTCCTCGTCATGGAGACCGCGGGATGATGAAGATGTCCTCCGAGGTTTCCCCCTCCGACAGGATGCCGGAACAGGCTCCCGATTGATTTTTCGTAGCTCTGGAGCTTGCGGCGGCGGAACTCCCAATCTAGTTTTATTTTCGGGGGTTTCTATATTTATAATAATATTTGGCGTTGGGATCACGTCAGGGGAGTGTTCGAGGGTCCCACAAGCCCGGGGGCACGCCCTAGGGTGGCGCCCTGGTGGCTTGTGGCGGCCTCAGGACTCCTCTCCGGTATCTTTTTGCTCTAGTATTTTTTATATTTTCCAAAAATATTCCCCGTAAATTTTCAGCCCGTTCCGAGAACTTTTATTTCTGCACAAAAACAACACCACGGTAGCTCTGCTGAAAACACCGTCAGTCTGGGTTAGTTCTAATCAAATCATACCAAAATCATATAAAATTATTACAAACATGGCATGAATACTTCAGAAATATAGATATGTTGGAGACGTATCAGGGCCCAAAGTGTCACCTACCAACGTATTCACCTCAATGGTGATGTCAACAATAATAACTCATGTCCATTCGCATTTAACTGGATATAAACACTTATATCTTTCCCCACCACATAATGCTTGCAAAGGAGGAAATAAAAGGAGTAGATAAGGATACTTTGACTCTTGCATAAAAGTAAAAGATAGTTCCTTCGTGGAGGGAAGCAGATGTTGTCATGCGCTTTTTTGGTTGTATGCCAAATCTCTTAGTGCAAAGGAACATTACATTATATTGCCCTTGTGATGGCAAACTTTATTATGCGGTTCGTCGCTTTTATTATCACCATCACAAGTTTGTAAAATGCTTAATTTACCTTAGACTAAATGATCAAATATGTTTAGAAGCATTTTTTATTGCCATGTGCACCGATGAACACTTACTTGAAGGATCTTACTCAATCCATAGGTAGGTATGGTAGACTCTTAAAACATGTATTTGGGTTTAAGGTTCTGGATGCACAAGTAGTATCTCTACTTAGTGCAACTTTTTGGCTAGCAAAGATGTTGGGAAAGCACCACATGTTAGGGGATCTATAACAATACAACTTCTATGTGAATGTGAACAAACATAAATCATTACGTTGTCTTCCTTGTCCAACATCAAGAGTTTTGGCATACTATAATTAACGGGGGCTCACAATCATAAAAGTTGTCAAGGTTGGTGTATTTGCATGTAAATCTTCTCTTCCCTAATTAATTATTTCATGTGTTGCATTACCGACCAATGTTATGTTTGTCAATCTTCAACAAGTTTTACTACTTATACTTTTCCTTATGTGGTGTCACTACTTACTATAAGATTAGCATATGATATTTTTAATTATCTTCCTTTATTTTGATTGGAGCAAGAAAATAAAGAAGCAAAATTCAAACTAAATTTTATTATATAACTCTCACTCGATTACATAGATAGATAGATCACGAAACTAGCACTCGAAAAGATGGACCGAACTAAACTTTTATTTGACTAAATCACGAAGTAGCTAAAGATCAAACTAAGATGGATAAAGATAATTAGAGTGATGGTGATACGATACCAGGGCACCTCCCCCAAACTTGGCACAAGCCAAGGGGAGTGCCCATACCCGTGTACTCAAGTCTCCTTCTTTGGTGATGAAGATGGAGGTGGTGGTGTAGACGATGAGGTAGCATCACAGTGTAGCCTCAAGAGGTTCTCGAGATGTTGAATAATGCTCCGAAGGATGATGATTTGGTCCTTTAAGAAAATATTTTCACGGGTAAGATATTTATTCTAAACACGAACCGTTTTGAAGGCTCTAAAGGCATCGATTTCGATCAATAGGGTGAGATGCTCATAGTTGGGTTGGAGGTAATCTTCTTCCTCCTCTTCTTTTGGTGGCATCGCTTTCCCATCTTCTCGAGCTTGATCCCCCTTGACTTACTTGCCCTTGTTCTCTTTGGTGTCCCCCACTGGTTCCTCCTCCTTTAGTGGCATCTTCATTAGCCAAGCATCCTCTTCTACGAGGTTTGAGGAGAGAGATACATGAGGCCGTCTTGGTGGTTTTGACAGAAAAACAACACGAAACAAGAACCGAGGAATTCTCCATGGTACTAGGTTCAAATCATCGGGAGATATATACAAACAATTTTTATACAAGGAAATATGTGTCCCATAAGAAAACAAAGCGAGGAAGGTGTCCGAGGGGCCCGCTTGCCAACAGGCTGTGCGAGGGGGGCTGGCGCCCCCTAGTGCCTAGTGGGCACGTGGATTGCCTTCGCGTGTGTCTATCAATTTCCTAATTTTTTAAGGGCTCTCGAGTATTCCGAAAGGTCTCCTTAATGTGCTCTTCTGGTGTCATGGTTTGAATAATATTTGTTTAAACATTAGTTGGTGTACCTGAAATATAGTGCTTTGTTCTTTGTCCGTTGACCACCTTCAGGTTAGTGCCTTGGGGATTATTGATCTTAATAGCTCCAGATTGATAAACTTCTTCGATGATATACGGTCCTTCCCATTTGGAGAGAACATTTCCTGCAAAAAATCTAAGACGAAAATTGTACAATAGAACATATTCACCAACTTTGAATTCTCACTTTTGGATTCTTTTTTCATGCCATCTTTTAAGTTTTTCTTTGAATAGTTTGGAATTTTCCTACGCTTGGGTTCTCCATTCATCTAATGAGATAATATCAAATAACCTCTTTTCACCAGCAAGTTTGAAATCATAGTTGAGTTCTTTAATTTCCCAATAAGCTTTATTTTCTAACTCAAGAGGTAAATGAAATGCTTTCCCATAAACCATTTTACAAGGAGGCATGCCCAGAGGATTTTTATAAGTTGTTCTGTAGGCCCACAATGCATCATCTAATTTCTTAGACCAATTCTTTTGGGACCTATTGACAGTATTTTGCAATGTTAATTTTATTTCTCTATTGATTAACTTTACTTGACCACTAGATTGAGGGTGAGAAGGAGATGCAATTCTATGGTTAACATCATATCTAACAAGCTACTTGCGAAAATCACCATGAATAAAGTGAACCACTGATGACGAGATGATGTATATACTTCTCGCCCCTCGTTGGATACCCCAAGTGGAAGGTGGGGGTGTAGTCAGCAGCAAATTTTCCTTACACGAAGACTGTAAGGTTTATCGAACCAGGAGGACTCCTAGGCTCAACAAGTAGGTGTCTTCCACCCTAGTGCTAGCAGAAGATGTGGACCTGCACACACAACAAATAATTTGGCTCCCAACGAGTACAAAGAGGTTGTCAATCTCTCCGGCCTTGTAGTTTGCAAAGGATCAAAACACAAGCGGGAAGGTAATAGTGATTGCAACGAAAAAGTAAATAAAAACGATAAATGATGAAGGTGCAAACAATGATGGTGATATGGACCGGAGTCACATGACGTTCACTAGTGATGTCTCTCTCCCAAAAGACGATAAACAACTATGCTAGGGTAAACAAATCACAGTTGGGCAATTGACAGAATTATGATCGCACCGCAATGCTAATTACGCTCCTTGATAGTTAGAGGTTCAATAGTAATGGGCAGTACGCCAAGACAAGTAGATCGTTTATTCATCAACATCTACTTACTAATCATCCACCTTGAGATATCTATCCAGAACATCTCTCTAGTATTAAGTTGCGAGCCCCACCCAAAGTGTAAACTCAAAGCAACGGACAACTGCATTAACGAACTATGCGTAAGGTAAACAATCCTTGCAACCGTGGTCACAAGCACCGTTGTTTTCTCCCTAGTGGCAACAAGCACACCCCCTAGTCTCATATTTCTGTCACTCCATCTAGACATCGAGGGGCCCAAACCCACAATCATGCATAACGCTCCCTCTTGGAGTTACGACCTACTACTTGGCTAAAGCAATAAAAAGCAACGGAGAACATGCAAGAATCACTAAGGAACATAATATAAAAGGATAATCAATCAAATATATAACTCATAAAAATATGAACATAATCTCATAATCCATCGGATCCTAACAAACCGAGCATAGCAAAAGCAAGAGAATTACATAGATGCCTTGATCATGTAGGGCAGCTCACAAGGACTAACCATTGAAGCACAAGATTGGAGAGAAGACATCACATAGCTACTGGTCATGGACACATGGTCCAAGGAGGAGGACTCACGGTAGGTCTGGGAAGCGTCCATAGTGGTGGAGAAGCTCCCGGAGATCAATCCTCCCTCCGACAGGGTGTCGGGAAGAGGTCTCCTAATGCTCTTGATCTCGGAAGCGCTGCAGCGGCGGAACGATGGAGAAATTCGCGATTCCACAAAGTCTGTGAGGGTTTCCTCACGGATCTATAAATATAGGCCAAAGGAGTGTTGGAAATATGCCCTAGAGGCAATAATAAATTGGTTATTATTATATTTCTTTATTCATGATAATTGTATATTATCCATGATGGAATTGTATTGATTGGAAACTCAAATACATGTGTGGATACATAGACAACACACTGTCCCTAGTGAGCCTCTAGTTGACTAGCTCGTTGATCAAAGACGGTCAAGGTTTCGTGACCATAGACAAGTGTTGTCACTTGATAACGGGATCACATCATTGGGAGAATGATGTGATGGACAAGACCCAAAGTATAGACGTAGCATATCATCGTGTCAGTTTATTGCTACTGTTTTCTGCATGTCAATGTATCTGTTCATATGACCATGAGGCCATGCAACTCCCGGACACCGGAGGAATACCTTGTGGGTTATCAAACGTCGTAAAGTAACTGCGTGACTATAAAGGTGCTCTACAGGTATCTCCGAAGGTGTGTGTTGGGTTGGCATGGATCAAGACTCGGATTTGCCACTCCGTGTGACGGAGAGGTATCTCGGGGCCCACTTGGTAATACAACATCACAACAAGCCTTGCAAGCAATGTGATTAAGGAGTTAGCTACGGGATCTTGTATTATGGAACGATTAAAGAGACTTGCCAGTAACGAGATTGCCCTAGGTATGGAGATACCGACGATCAAATCTCGGGCAAGTAACATACCGAAGGACAAAGGGAACAACATACGAGATTAACTGAATCCTTGACATAGAGGTTCTACCGATAGAGATCTTCGTAGAATATGTGCGAGCCAATATGGACATCCAGGTCCCACTATTGGTTATTGACCGAAAAGTGTCTCAGGTCATGTCTGCATAGTTCTCGAACCTGCAGGGTCTGCACACTTAAGGTTCGGTGATGTTTCAATATAGTTAAGTTATAGGTGTTGGTGACCGAAGGTTGTTCAGAGTTCCGTATGAGATCCCGAACGTCACGAGGAGCTCCGGAATGGTCCAGAGGTAAAGATTGATATATAGGAAGTCCTGTTTTGGTCACCGAAAAAGTTTCGGGCTCATCGGTAGTGTATCGGGGTGCCGGGGACCATCGGGAGGGGTGTCATGCCCCTAGGGGCCTCATTGGCTGTGGGAAGAGATAAACCAGCCCCTAGTGGGCTGGAATAAATTCCCACTAAGGCCCATAAGGTTTGAGAAGGAAAAAACACAAGGTGGAAAGAGTTTCCAAGTGGGAAGGAGGAATCCTACTCCAAATAGGATTGGAGGAGGACTCCTCCTCTCCTCCTTGCGCAAGGGAAAAAATGCAGCCCTAGGGCACTGCCCTCTCCCTCCTCTCCTCCTATATATACTAAGGGTTTTGAGGGTTTTAGAGATAACAGAAAACAGCCACGTGCTGCCCTCTCTCTCTTGATCTGTTTCTCCTCTAGTTTCAGCAGTGCTTAGGCGAAGCCCTGCTGGAATAGCACCACCACCACCACCACCACGCCGCCGTGCTGGTGAACTCATCTACCTCTTTGCCCCCTCTTGGTGGATCAAGAAGGTGGAGATCATCGTCGAGCTGTACGTGTGCTGAACGCGGAGGTGTCGTCCGTTTGGCACTAGATCGGGAAGGATCGTGATGGGATCATGGGACGGATCGTGATGAGATCGCGGGACGGGCTACGATTTGGATCGCTAAGATGTTCCACTACATCAACCGTGTTATATACACTTTCGCTTAGCGATCTACAAGGGTATGTAGATTCACTCTCCCCTCTCGTAGATGATCATCACCATGGATAGGTATTGCGTGTGCGTAAGAAATTTTTTGTTTCCCATGCTACGTTCCCCAACAAGGAGGGCACCGGAGGAGGTGGGTGTTGGGGAACGTCGCATGGGAAACAAAAATTTTCCTACGCACACGCAATACCTATCATGGTGATGTTCATCTACGAGAGGAGATTTCCGATCTACGTACCCTTGTAGATCGCACAGCAGAAGCGTTAAGAAACGCGGTTGATGTAGTGGAACGTCCTCACGTCCCTCGATCCACCCCGCGAACCGTCCCACGAACCGTCCCGCGATCCGTCCCGCAATCCGTCCCACAAACCATCTCGCGATCCGTTGCACGAACCGTCTTGCAATCCATCTTACGATCCGTTCCGATCTAGTGCCGAACAGACGGCACCTCCGCGTTCAGCACACGTACAGCTCGACGATGATCTCGTCCTTCTTGATCCAGCAAGAGAGACGGAGAGGTAGATGAGTTCTCCGGCAGCGTGACGGCGCTCCGGAGGTTGGTGATGATCTATCTCAGCAGGGCTCCGCCCGAGCTCCGCAGAAATACGATCTAGAGGAAAAACCGTGGAGGTATGTGGTCGGGTTGCCGTGGCAAAGTTGTCACAAATCAGCCCTAATACCTCAATATATATAGGAGGGAGGGGAAGGGACCTGCCTTGAGGCTCAAGAGAGCCCCAAGGGGTCGGCCGAATCAAGGGTGGAGGAGTCCACCTCCAATCCTAGTCCAACTACGATTGGAAGGTGGAGTCCTTCCCTTCCTTCCCACCTCCCCCTTTTTTTCTCTTTGATTTTTTTCTTTCTCCTGCGCATAGGGCTGTCCCACCAGCCCACTAATGGCTGGTGTGGCACCCTAAGGCGTATGGGCTTCCCCCAGGTGGGCTGCCCCCCCCCCCCCCCGGTGAACACCCGGAACCCATTCGTCACTCCCGGTACATTCCCGGTAATGCCGAAAACTTTCCGGTAATCAAATGAGGTCATCCTATATATCAATCTTCGTTTATGGACCATTCCGGAAACCCTCGTGACGTCCATGATCTCATCCGAGACTCCGAACAACATTTGGTAACCAACCATATAACTCAAATACGCATAAAACAACGCCGAACCTTAAGTGTGCAGACCCTGCGGGTTCGAGAACTATGTAGACATGACCCGAGGGACTCCTCGGTCAATATCCAATAGCGGGACCTGGATGCCCATATTGGGTCCTACATATTCTACGAAGATCTTATCGTTTGAACCTCAGTGCCAAGGATTCATATAATCCCGTATTTCATTCCCTTTGTCCTTCGGTATGTTACTTGCCCGAGATTCGATCGTCGGTATCCGCATACCTATTTCAATCTCGTTTACCGGCAAGTCTCTTTACTCATTCCGTAATACAAGATCCCGTGACTTACACTAAGTCACATTGCTTGCAAGGCTTGTGTGTGATGTTGTATTACCGAGTGGGCCCCGAGATACCTCTCCGTCACATGGAGTGACAAATCCCAGTCTTGATCCATACTAACTCAACGGACATCTACGGAGATACCTGTAGAGCATCTTTATAGTCACCCAGTTACGTTGTGACGTTTGATACACACAAGGCATTCCTCCGGTGTCAGTGAGTTATATGATCTCATGGTCATAGGAATAAATACTTGACACGCAGAAAAATAGTAGCAACAAAATGACACGATCAACATGCTACGTTCATTAGTTTGGGTCTAGTCCATCACATGATTCTCCTAATGATGTGATCCCGTTATCAAGTGACAACACTTGCCTATGGTCAGGAAACCTTGACCATCTTTGATCAACGAGCTAGTCAACTAGAGGCTTACTAGGGACAGTGTTTTGTCTATGTATCCACACAAGCATTGTGTTTCCAATCAATACAATTATAGCATGGATAATAAACGATTATCATGAACAAAGAAATATAATAATAACTAATTTATTATTGCCTCTATGGCATTTTTCCAACAGTGGGACCCACCCAGGCGACCTCCTTGCACAGCCGAGGGCCTGGCCGCACCAGCAGGTCGCCTGGGAGGCCCTTGGCCCCCCTCTGGCCCTCCTTCGGTGAACCAGAAGCTTCTGTTTCGCTGATTTTTTATATATTTTTCTGGATTTTTACGGGCTTCGGAAAACTAGGTAAAAGTCCCTGCAAAATAGACATCAGCACACATAAACTAGCACTGGGTGCACTGAGTTAGTAGGTTAGTCCAAATATGTGTAAAATGATATAAAAGTGTAGCAAAACATATAACAATGTCACCCAAAAGATCATGGAACAAGCAGAAATTATAGATACGTTTAGGACGTATCAACATCCCCAAGCTTAATTTATGCTCGTCCTCGAGTAGATAAATGATAACACAATAATTTCTGTGGTGACATGCTAACACACATATAAGAACTTCAAAGTAAAGCAAGTGAGATATGCAATTCAAGTCAAGTCAATAACAAGCAAGAGTCTATATCTAGTATTGAAGTTAGCAAAGTAAGAACATAAAGGTGCAAGAGCTCTCGCTGTCCGTGACTCGAATGTCTCTAAATGGTGTTTGCGTGCAAGAAGTGGGAGATGGGTTCAGAGATAAAATATATTTTTAATTGAGAACTTAATCTACTAAACCTCACACTTAGTCTCCTTCAAAATCTTATTTTGACTCATCCCCAGACCACTTGTCAGGCACAAGTCAAAATGATCCTCTCCCTTTTGATTTTGAGCACTCATGCAATGAATGAACGTAAGCAAGATATGTTGGGACTTAGGATGGCAAATAGAATAATGATGGGTAAGGAAGACAAAAAGGTGTGAAAGGCTCACATCAATGAGGACAACCATAGGCAAGAGAAAGCCAAAATGATAGATATGATGTGAGGAGTAGGGATTGCCATGTAACGGATGCACATACGAGCTAAGTTAAGTTCTCTAATGGAACTAGTGGGGGTGCATCCAACTTGTTTGCTCATGAAGACCTAGAGCTCATTTGAGGAGGCTCATCATTGGAATATGCAAACCAAGTTCTATAGTGTAAGGGTCCCCACATAGGTATGCATGAATGATAATCTCTATGTAGTACCAATATAGTAATGGAGAACGAGTGTGGATCTTTCAAAAGGAATAGTAGTGTTGCTCCCTTCTCTCTTTTTATTTGTTTTTTCCTTTTTTTCTTTTGTGGCCTCTTTGGCTCTTTCTTTTTATCTCTCATTTGTCCTCTTTGGGATCTTTTGTTCTGTCGTCTTTGGGATCTTTTCCTCAATTAAGGGAAACACTCTGTGTTCTACATGAATAGAAAGAAAAATCATCATACTTTATAAGAAGTATTCAACATAAAGACAAGTGAAAACTATCATGATGTATGCAAATGTATGCCTCTGCCAGTGTAGCAAGATATGCAATGACACTAGCGCGTCATGTAGCAGTAATGACGGCAAGGCCCAACTATCATGCGGCTCTATGATCAAGCAAAAGCATGTATGTCATGAAGATCAAGTCATGAGATGATGGATGTTGCATGGCAATGTATCTCGGAAAGGCTATGGAAATGCCTTAATAGGTAGGTATGGTGGTTGTTTCGAGGAAAGATATAATGAGGCTTATCTATGACAGAGCGTATCATGTCATGGGTTTGGATGCACCGGCGGAGTTTGCACCAACTCTCAATGTGAGAAAGGGCACTGCACGGTACCGAAGAGGCTAGCAAAATATGGATGGTGGAAGTGCCAACAATCGAATACTCACATTAGTCCGAAGAACTCATACACTTATTATCGGTAACTCTCTATCTAGTTAGGAAATTCACAAAGAGACAAGTACCCCGAGGAGGAATGTTTGGGGGTTTGTTTATCCTTGCGCAGCCTTGACTCATGATAACGTGAGGGTACTCTACATATTCCAACCCCTCCAGAGGTTAGCGATCAATTTAGTAGCTAGAGTTATCAACTAATTTTTAGTTTTCGAAAAACACACAGATTTCCTAAAATACGACACCTATCACTAATAGGATTAATCTCTTGGCACCAATAGTCCAAACATTACTCAAATCAATACCTCAAAACTATTGCAAGTTACTACTATACTTAAATAGCAACCTCAATTACCTACTCATGCAAGACACACAACTCAGTGCAACGAGCCAACTCTCTAAACAAGATAAACATGATAACTCAAGAGAGTTCCAAAATCAACCTAAATAAAATCTCTTAAAAAGATAAGTGTGAAAACTAAGAGCTAAGCATGACAGTAGCTACGAGAAGATGAAGAACACACAAAAAAGATAAGCATGAAAAGTTATGTTGTGTTCTAGAGTGGAATGGAGCGTGTGTGTCTCCCAAACAAGGTAGGCTAGGTTCCAACTTGTTATGACCATCAAACAAAACTGAAACAAACTAAAAAGCAAATAGCGGGCCGCTCCAAGCATATCACATATCATATGAAGTGATAAAAATATAACATGGAGATGGACGAACTGATGATTGTTGATAGAGAAGGGGATGCACATGGGCATCCCCAAGCTTAGACGCTTGAGTCTCCTTAAATATTTCTTGGGATGCATGGGGGCATCCCCAATCTTGAGTGTTTGACACTCCTTTATGTTCTTTCATCATCTCTCCCATCGCATACTTGAAAACTTCCTTCATATAAAACTCATCATAAGCTGATTAGAGTGGTTAGTTCCCTTAATAAAATAATTCAATACCTGCTGTAAATAAATATTTTCATGAAAAATATACTTCTTATCATGATTGCCAAAAGGTTTTTTCAAATAAAAAGCAAGCTTAGGATTCGCAAAACAATGAAAACACAAAACATGGCAGAATCTGTGAAAAACAGAACATCGGGTAGTAAATAATTTATTCGGGGTACTTATGCAACTCAAATTAAAAAACTCAAAACCTATGCCAGAAAGAAAATTATATAGATCATGCTGTCAAAACAATTCAGATAAAAAAGATGATATGGTGATTTTTGGCGAATATGTTCGTCAAGCAGACATAATATGTTTCTGGACAGCATGTCACAACTTTTGAACTCTCTTGCAATCGGAGGCTATAACTTGGCACAAAGCTTAAAATAAACATACAATGATGTACTACAGTAGTAACACACATCAGTACCACTAAAACAGAAAGTAAAAAACAAATTGGGTTGCCTCCCAACAAGCGCTTTCTTTTATGCCTCTGAGCTAGGCATAATGGAGGAAGATCAAGTTATATCAATTGAACCATCATCAAGATCATCAAAGAGCTCTTCAATAGTACAACTAGTCTTAAGAGGAATCTCAAAGAGAGGCTTAGTGGCAACACTTCTAGGAGAAAAATCAAAGGTAGTAAGACCAATTGGAATTTCATTTCTAATTCTATTAAAGAGAGGTATCTCTTCCAAGGTCTTCACAGTTTCAAGACCCTTAGCAATAGGTATACTTGTTTTGGGTAGAGGAACCTTGGGTACATTTACAAACCTAGGCTCCTTCCTTGAAGGGGTTTCTACCTTTTCAGTCTTGATGGAGGATAGATTAGTTCCTAGAGTTTCAAATATATCCTCGATCTTATCAATCCTAGAAGGATCCACATCATGAGATTTAAGGGTCTCCAAAATTTTATAAATTTTGTTCATGGAGCTATCAAGTCTATTTAAGTTCCCTTGAATCCTACGATCTACTTCATTAATCTTACTCATGCTCGGCATCTCTAACTCTATTTTCTCAAGTTTACTCATAACATGAGATAAAGTGATATCATCGTTTATGTCAACAATAGGTGGGATTCTGACAAGATTTTCCATAACGTTAAGAGCCTCCCCAACGGGAGCTTCCATGAAATTCCCTCCTATTGATGTGTCTAGAACAAACCTATGCCAAGAAGTAATACCAACATAAAAAATTCTAAGCAAAATAGTGGTGGATTTCTTCTTGGTGGCTCTATCTTGAGAATTTTTAATTCTATACCAAGCATCTTTCAAACTTTCTCCAACCCTTTGTTTGAAGGTGAGAATCTCTGCTTCGGGTGCAACACTAGAGGCAAAGGATTTAGGCATACTGACTAAACAAAGCAAAGTAACTTTTTTTTTGGTTTTTGGTATAAGACTTTAAAGCAAAACTAGAAAGCAAACTAACAAGACTAAAAAAGCAAAGGTAAAAGATAGTGTGCAACTCCCTAATCTTGAAGAGTGGAGTCCCCGGCAACGGCGCCAGAAATTTGCTTGATGACGAGATGATGTATATACTTCTCGCCCCTCGTTGGATACCCCAAGTGGAAGGTGGATATGTAGTCAGCAACAAATTTCCCTTACACGGAGACTGTAAGGTTTATCGAACCAGGAGGACTACTAGGCTCAACAAGTAGGTGTCTTCCACCCTGGCGCTAGCAAAAGACATGGACCTGCACACACAACAAATAACTTTTCTCCCAATGAGTACACAGAGGTTGTCAATCTCTTTGGCCTTGTAGTTTGCAAAGTATCAAAACACAAGCGGGAAGGTAATAGTGATTGCAACGGAAAAGTAAATGAAAACGGTAAATGATGGAGGTGCAAACAATGATGGTGATATGTGCTACGGCAACAGACAACAGCGCCAGAGATTGGCACGTTGACGGAGACTGGGCTTGTGTTGGTTTTTCCCTTGAAGAGGAAAGGGTGGTGCAGCACAAGAGCAGTAAGTATTTCCCCCAGTTTGAGAACCAAGGTATCAATCCAGTAGGAGAATCTCGTCAAGTCCAGAGTACCTGCGCAAACACAAACGAGCTTGCACCCAACGCTATAAAGGGGTTGTCAATCCCTTCAAGATTGATTGCAAAGTGAGATCTGAAGGCGGAAAGTGCAACGAAGTAAAAGAGTAAGGCTGAAAATATGGTGTGAAGTAGACCCGGGGGCCATAGTGTTCACTAGAGGCTTCTCTCAAAATAGCAAATATTACGGTAGGTGAACAAATTACTGTCGAGCAATTGATAGAACCGCGTAAAGTCATGACGATATCTAAGGCAATGATCATACATATAGGACAAGTAGACCGATACTTTCTGCATCTACTACTATTACTCCACACATCGACCGCTATCCAGCATGCATCTAGTGTATTGAGTTCATGACGAACAGAGTAACGCCTTAAGCAAGATGACATGATGTAGAGGGATAAACTCAAACCAATGATGAAAACCCCATCTTTTTACCCTTGATGGCAAGAACACGATGCGTGCCTCGCTACCCCTTCTGTCACTGGGTGAGGTCACCGCACGGTATGAACCCAAAACCAAGCACTTCTCCCATTGCAAGAATCATAGATCAAGCTGGCCAAACAAAACCCACAACTCGAAGAGAATTCCAAAGATATGAAATCATGCATAAAAGAGATCAGAAGAAACTCAAATAAGATTCATAGATAATCTGATCATAAATCCACAATTCATCGGATCTCGACAAACACACCGCAAAAGAAGATTAAATCGGATAGATCTCTGATACGTCCATTTTGCATCATGCTTTCATGTTGATATTTATTGCTTTATGGGCTGTTATATTACTTGTGGTACCATATTTATGCCTTTTCTCTCTTATTTTGCAAGGTTTATTTGAAGAGGGAGAATTCAGGCAGCTGGAATTCTGGAATGGAAAAGGAGCAAATCTTAGTCGACTATTGTGCACATCTCCAAATGCCCTAAAAAGTTACGTGGATTTTTTTGGGATTATATAAAAAATACTGGGCGAAAGAAGTACCGGAGGGGGGCTGCGAGGGCGCCACAAGCGCTGCCACCGCCACCCCCTGGTGGCGGAGTGGGGGCTTGTGGGCTCCCTGACGGCCCACTAGCCCCCCTCTTTTGCTATATGAAGGGTCTTGGTCTAGAAAAAATAAAACGGGAGCTTTTTCGTGGTTTCGCCGCCGCCACGAGGCGGGACTTGAGCAGATCCAATCTAGAGTTGTGGTAGGACGATCCTGCCGGGGAAACTTCCCTCCCGGATGGGAAAATCGTCGCCATCGTCATCACCAACACTCCTCTCGTCGGAGGGGAGGCATCTTCATCAACATCTTCATCAGCACCATCTCCTCTCCAATCCCTAGTTCATCTCTTGTAAACAATCTTCGTCTCACGACTCCAATTGGTACTTGTAAGATTGCTAGTAGTGTTGATTACTCTTTGTAGTTGATGCTAGTTGGATTACTTGGTGGAAGAGTTTATGTTCAGATCCTTGATGCTATTCATTACACCTCTGATCATGATTATTATTATGTTTTGTGAGGGGCATGGGATAAGTCATGCTGATAATAGTCATGCGAATTTGATATTCGTTTGGTATTTTGATATGCTTTATGTTGTTTTTCCTCTAGTGGTGTTATGTGAACGTCGACTACATAACACTTCACCATATTTGGGCCTAGAGGAAGGCATTGGGAAGTAGTAAGTAGATGATGGGTTGCTAGAGTGACACAAGCTTAAACCCCAGTCTATGCATTGCTTCGTGAGGGGCTGATTTGGATCCACTAGTTTAATGCTATGGTTAGACTTTGTCTTAATTCTTCTTTTGTAGTTGCGGATGCTTGCGAGAGAGGTTAATCATAAGTGGGATGCTTGTCCAAGTAAGGGCAGTACCCAAGCGCCAGTCCACCCACATATCAAACTATCAAAGTAACGAACGCGAATCATATGAACATGATGAAACTAGCATGACAGAAATTCCCGTGTGTCCTCAGGAGCATTTTCCCTCCTATAAGACTTTGTTCAGGCTTGTCCCTTGCTACAAAAGGGATTGGGCCACTTGCTGCATCGTTGCTACTACTTGTTACTTGTTACTCTTTGCTTGCTACGTTTCACCTCGCTACACAATCACTTGTTACCGCTACTTTCAGTGCTTGCAGTTATTACCTTGCTGAAATCCGTTTATCAGAGGCTTCTACTCCTCGTTCGGTTCGACACTCTTACTTATCGAAAGGACTACGATTGATCCCCTATACTTGTGGGTCATCAATCTCCATGAAGATCATGGAGAACTTTGTATTGAAGATCCAAGACAAAGAAGAAGCCATATAGCTACTAGCTATGGACCCGTAGGTCTATGGTGAACTACTCACGCATCATCGGAGAGGTCATGGTGTTGATGAAGAAGCCCTCCTATCCAAATTCCCCCTCCGGCAGGGCACCAGAACGTGCCCCAGATGGGATGTTGCGGAGACAGAAGCTTGTGGCGGCGGAAAAGTACTTTCGATGATCTCTTGATTTTTTCTGGAATTTTTGGGAATATATAGGTGAAAGACCTAGGGCAGAAGTGGCCCAGGGAGCCCACAAGCCTGGGAGGCGCGGGCCCCCCTGGCCACGGCTAGGGGGGCTTGTGGGGTCCCTTGTGGCCCCCTGCCTTGGTTCTCAAGTTCCCCGATCTTCTTCTGTTTCAGACAAAATCTTTTTGGAAGTTTCGTTTCGTTTGGACTCCGTTTAAAATACTCCTGTGAAAAGGGTCAAAAACACGAAAAAACAGGATCTGGCACTTGGCACTGAGTTAATAAGTTAGTCCCAAAAAAGATATAAAAGGCATACAAAACATCCAAAGTTTGACAAGATAATAGCATGAAACCATCAAAAATTATAGATACGTTGGAGACGTATCAATATGGACCGGAGTCACATGACGTTCACTAGTGATGTCTCTCTCCCAAGAGACTATGAACAACTATGCTAGAGTAAACAAATCACAGTTGGGCAATTGAGATAATTATGATCGCACCGCAATGCTAATTACGCTCCTTGATAGTTAGAGGTTCAATAGTAATGGGCAGTACGCCAAGACAATAGACTGTTTATTCTTCATCATCTACTTACTAATCATCCACCTTGAGATATCTATCCAGAACATCTCTCCGGTATTAAGTTGCGAGCCCCACCCAAAGTGTAAACTCAAAGCAACGGAAAACTGCATTAATGAACTATGCGTAAGGTAAACAATCCTTGCAACTGTGGTCACCAGCACCGTTGTTTTCTCCCTGGTGGAAACAAGCACATCCCCTAGTCTCATGTTTCTGTCACTCAAGCTAGACATCGAGGGGCCCGAACCCACAATCATGCATAACGCTCCCTCTTGGAGTTATGATCTACTACTTGGCCAAAGCAATAAAAAGCAACGGAGAACATGCAAGAATCACTAAGGAACATAATATAAAAGGATAATCAATCAAATATATAACTCATAACAATCTGAACATAATCTCATAATCCATCGGATCCCAACAAATCGAGCATAGCAAAAGCAAGAGAATTACATAGATGCCTTGATCATGTAGGGTAGCTCACAAGGACTAACCACTCAAGCACAAGATTGGAGAGAAGACATCACATAGCTACTGGTCATGGACCCATGGTCCAAGGAGGACTACTCATTACAGGTCCGGGAAGCATCCATGGTGGTGGAGAAGCTCCCGGAGATCAATCCCCCCTCCGGCAGGGTGCCGGGAAGAGGTCTCCTGACGCTCCCAATCTCGGAAGCGCTGCGGCGGCGGAACGATGGAGAAATTCATGATTCCCGAAAGTCTGTGAGGGTTTCCTCACGGATCTCTAAATATAGGCCAAAGGAGGGCACCGGAGGAGGTGGGACCCACCCAGGCGACCTCCTGGCGCGGCCCAGGGCCTGGCCGCGCTAGGAGGCCGCCTGGGAGGCCCCTGGTCCCCCTCTTGCCCTCCTTCGGTGATCCTGAAGCTTCTGTTTTGCTGATTTTTTTAATATATTTTTCGTGATTTTTACGGGCTTCGGAAAATTGGGTAAAAGCCCCTGCAAAATAGACATCAGCAGACAGAAACTGGCACTGGGTGCACTGAGTTACTAGGTTAGTCCAAATATGTGTAAAATGATATAAATGTGTAGCAAAACATATAACAATGTCACCCAAAAGATCATGGAACAAGCAGAAATTATAGATACGTTTGGGACGCATCAGCCACCATCAGTCATTAAGTATCCACGGACTCCAAAACATGGGAAAATAACTTCTTAAGCACTTTAACAAGGTGTTATGATCAACACTATTGGTTGGAATAGCTTCTACCAATTTAGAGAAATAATCAACAACAACCAAAATATGTGTATACCATTAGAGGAAGGAAAAGGTCCCATATAATCATATCCCCAAACATCAAATGGTTCAATAACAAATGAATAATTCATAGGCATTTCATGAAGTCTACTAATATTACCAATTCTTTGACATTCATCACAAGAGAGGAAAAACTTACGTGCATCTTTGAAAAGAGTAGGCCAATAAAATCTAGACTGTAATACCTTGTGTGCAATTCTCTCTCCCTCGTGGTGTCCCCATAAGCCTTGTAGTGACACTTCCAAATGATTTGTCCCTGTTCATGCTCAGGCATACAATGTCTAATAATACTATCTACTCCATCTTTATACAAATGTGGGTCATCCCAAAAGTAATGTCTCAAATCAAAGAAGAATTTTTTGTTTTGCTGATAGGTGAAACTAGGTGGTATGTATTTAGCAACAATGTACTTAGCATAATCATAAAACCACTTTGTGTTATGAGAAACACTGACGATAGCTAGTTGTTCATGAGGGAAGCTATAATCAATAGGTAGTGGGTAATCAAGAACATTTTGTAACCTAGACAAGTTATCAGCTATGAGATTCTCACCTCCTTCCCTATCAATGATATGCAAATCAAATTCTTGGAGCAAAAGAACCCACCTAATAAGTCTAGGCTTAGCATCTTTCTTTTCCATAAGATATTTAATAGCAACATGATTAGTGTGAACAATTACTTTAGAATCAACTATGTAAGATCTGAATTTATCACAAGCAAAAACAACTGCTAAGAATTCTTTTTAAGTGGCAGCAATATTTGTCTGGGCACTGTCTAGAGTTTTACTATCATAATGGATAACATTTAATTTCTTATCAACTCTTTGTCCTACAACAACACCAACAACATAATCACTAGCATCACACATAATTTCAAAAGGCAAGTTCCAATCAGGTGGTTGAACAATAGGTGCAGAAGTTAAGAATTTCTTAAATATTTCAAAGGCTTCTTCACAATCATCATCAAAAAGAAAGGCACATCCTTTTGTAATAAATTAGTAAGAGGCCTGGAAATTTTAGATAAGTCTTTAATAAACCTCCTATAGAAACCAACATGACCAAGGAAACTACGGATATCTTTAATATCTTTAGGACATGGCATCTTCTCAACTGCATCAACTTTAGCCTTATCCACCTCAATACCTCGATCGAAAATTTTATGACCCAAGACAATACCTTCATTTACCATAAAGTGGCACTTATCCCAATTCAAGACAACGTTAGTTTGCTAAAATCTCTGCAAAACTCGATTAAGGGTGCTTAAGCAATCATCAAAATAAGTTCCATAAATGGAAAAATCATCCATGAAAACCTCGACAATCTTTTCACAAAAATTAGAGAATATAGCAGTGATACATCTTTGAAAGGTAGCATGTGCATTGCATAATCCAAAAGGCATACATCTATAAGCATAGGTTCCAAAAGTACAAGTAAAGGTAGTTTTCTCTTGATTAGCTTGTGACACAGGTATTTGAGAGAAACAAGAATAACCATCCAGAAAGCAAAAATGTGTGTGCTTTGGTAATCTTTCTAGCATTTGGTCTATGAAAGGTAAGTATAATGATCTTTTCTAGTAGCTTTGTTTAATTTTCTAAAATCAATTACCATTCTATAGCGAGTCATAATTCTTTGTGAAATGAGTTCATTTTTATCATTAGGAACAACAGTAACACCTACTTTCTTAGGAACACAATGAACGGGACTTGCCCTTCAACTATCAACCATGGGATATATTATACCTGCTTCCATAAGCTTTACTATTTACCACTTCTTTCATTTTGGGATTCAGTCTTCGTTGGTGATCAACATTGGGTTTAGCATTTGGATCCATGTTAATCTTGTACTAACAGAGAGTGGGACTAATGCCCTTAAGATCATCAAGAGTATACCCAATAGCAGCTCGGTGTTTCCTTAATGTTTTTAACAATCTTTCTTCTTCGTGCTCTATAAGGTTAGCACTGATAATAACAAGATATATCTTCTTTTCATCAAGATAAGCATATTTCAAAGTGTCAGGTAATTGCAAGTTGTGTTTCAACATAGGATCACCCTTGGGTGGAGGAGAACCTCCTAGAGTTTCAACATGCAAGTTGTGTTTAAGGATAGGCTTTTTCTAAAAGAACGTATTATCTGGTTCATTTCTTTCACGCATATGCATATCATTTTCATGGTCTAGCAAATATTGTTCTAATGAATCAGTAGGAGGATTGGCAATAGAAGAAGACCAATTACTTCATCTTTACTAGGAAATTCTTTATCATGGGGTTGGTTACTAAACTTGGAGAAATTAAACTCATGTGACATACCACCAAAATTAACACTGACACATTCCTTTTGGCAATCTATTTGAGCATTGACAGTGTTTAAGAAGGATCCACCAAATATTATGGGACAAAAGTCATCTTGTGGTGAGCCAAGTACTAGAAAATTAGTAGGGTATTTTACTTTTCCACAAAAGACTTCAACATCTCTAACAATCCAAGTGGTGTGATAGTGTGTCTATTAGGAAGTTTAATAGTAACATCTATGTCTTCTATTTCAGCACGTGCTATCTCATGCATAATATCTTGATATAAGGTAAAAGGAATAGCACAAACACTAGCACCCATATCACATAAACCATGATAGCAATGATCTCCTATTTTGACTGAAACAACAAGCATGCCAACAACAGGTCTATTTTTTTCTTTTGTATCAGGTTTGGTAATTCTAGCAGCTTCATCAAAGAAATAGATAACATGTCCATCAATATTATCGACCAAGCAATCTTAAACCACAACAGTACTAGGTTCTACCTTGATTTTCTCAGAGGGTTTGGTTGTTCTAACATAACTTTTCTTAACCACGGTCGAAGCATTAGCATGTTCCTTTATCCTAACAGGGAAAGGTGGTTTCTGAATATAAGTAGTAGGCACAACCGGGTCAACATTGTAAATGATAGTTTCATCCTCAACTTTAATTGGTTCTTCAATATTTTCTTTAATAGGTGGATGACATTTAAACCATGTATGTTTAGGGAGATCAACATGAGTAGCAAAGGTTTCACAGAATGAGGCTACTATCTCAGAGTCAAGTCCATATTTAGTGCTAAAATCATTGAAAGCATCATTATTCATAAAAGAATTAACACAATCGAACTTAAGTTTTATACCTAACTCTTTACCTTCGTCGATTTCCCAATCTTCAGAGTTGCATTTAGTTCTTCCAAAAAGATCCCACCTGAATTCAATAGTCTTCTTCATAAAAGAACCAGAATAAGAAGTATCGAGCATGGTTTGATCATTGCGAGAAAGCAGAGGATTAAAATTGTGAATAATAATTTTCCTCGGGAGCTCATGATTGGGGCATGAATATAACATTGACTTCAGCCTCCACCAAGCAAGAGCGATACTTTCTCCTTCATGAGACCAAAAATTATGGATTAAATTCCGATCACGATGAACAAGATGCATAGGATAAAAGTTTTGGTGAAACTCCAATTGCAATAGATTCTAGTTCCAAGATCCTGAATCATCACATAGCCTATACCATGTCAATGATTCCCCACCCCCCAAGATAAAGGGAAAACCTTCTTCTTGACTTCATCTCCGAATAAACCTGCAAGCTTAAATAATCCACAAACTTCATCCACATAGATTAGGTGCATATCGGGATGTTTTGTTCCATCTCGTGCATAAGGATTAGCTAGCAGTTTCTCTATCATACCTGAAGGAATTTCATAATAAACATTTTCAGTAGGTTCAACAGGTTGAGGGAAAACTCTTGGTGTTTCCGGTCAAGGTGAAGATACCCTAGACAAACCCATCGAAGGATTACTTTCCATAGTCACAAGTATCAGTAAATTTAAGAATGTAATATAAATTTTCCCTTAACAAATTCTGCTTACCAAAGGCTTTTCACTCCGTGGAAATGGCGCCAGAAAAGAGTCTTGATGACCCACAAGTATAGGGGGTCAATCATAGTCCTTTCGATAAGTAAGAGTGTGAAACCAAACGAGGAGCAGAAGGAAATGACAAGCGACTTTCAGCAAGGTAATTTCTATAAGCAGTGAAATAGTGGTAACTAATTGTTTGATAGAAAGACAATTGTAACAAGTGACAAGTAGCAATAGTAACAATAGGTGCAACAAGATAGCCCAATCCTTTTGTGGCAAAGGATAGGACATAATGGTTTCTTATAATAGGCAAAGCGTTCTTGAGGTCACACGGGAATTTCATCTAGTCACTTTTGTCATGTTGGGTTAATTCGCGTTCGGTACTTTCATAATTTGATATGTGGGTGGAACGGTGCTTGGGTGTTGTTCTTACTTGAAGAAGCCTCCCACTTATGATCAACCCTCCCGCAAGGATCCACAACTATGAGAAAAGTATTAAGAACAAATTCTAAGCATAGCGTTAAACATTGGGATCCAAATCAGCCCCTTACAGAATAGCACATAAACTAGGGTTTAAGTTTCTGTCACTCGGACAACCCACCATCTAATTATTACTCCATAATGCATTCCCTTAGTACAAAATATGGTGAGGTGTTATGTAGTCGATGTTCACATAACACCACTAAGAGAATCACAACATTCACATCATCAAAATATCGAACGAATATCAACTTCACATGGCTACATGCAACATGACTTCTCCCGTGGCCTCAATAACAAAAGTAACTAATCACAAGTGATAAACATGCTCATGATCAAAGAGGTATTAAATAGCATACTGGATCTGAACATATGATCTTACACCAAATAAACCATAAAGCATCAACTACAAGATGTAATGAACACTACTAGTCACATCCCACGTACCAATCTGAGGTCTGGTACAAGATTGAGCAGAAGAGATGAACTAGGGTTTTGAGATGAGATGGTGCTGATGAAGATTGGCCTCCCCAAGATGAGAGTGTTATTGGTGATGACGATGGCTTCGATTTCCCCCTCCGGGAGGAAGTTCCTCCGGCAGAATTGCTCCGCCACAGGGAAAAAGTGCTCCTGCCTAGGTTCCGCCTCGAGATGGCAGCACTTCGAATCAAAAGTCCTCTCCTCTTATTTATCAGGTCAAAATAGAATTTATACCAAAAGATGGTCGCCAGAGGTGGGCCAGGGGGCCCACCACCCCACCAGGTCGTGCCAGGGGGCTAGCGTGCCTGGTGCCTAGTGGGCACGTGGTAGCTCCCCACTGGTACTTCTTTCATCCATATTTTTTATTTATTCCAAAATAAATCTCCATGAAGTTTCAACCCATTTGTAGATGTGCAGAATAGGTATCTTTGATATAGCTTTTTCAGGTCCATAATTCCATCTATCGGCATTCTCCCTCTTGATATAAACCTTGCATATTAGGAGCGAAGGCATTAGAATTACTCCATCAGGTGGTATAATGCATAAAAACACTAAAAATAACAAGAAAAAACATGATGCAAAATGGACGTATCACTCCTACTGTCGGATCTGTAGCCGCCGCTGCCGCTTGCACAGAGTTGCCACCGTAGGTGGTGGTCAGGCTAGAGGAAGAGGCTCCCCTAGAGGTAGCGGTGACCATAAATAGATTGGGGGTGAGCCTAGATTGATGATGTGCCGCCGAACCCGATTTCCATCTCCCACCATCCCCATTCGCTTCTCCCCATGGGAGTTTTGATACTTGTGATCTGCACTGGGGTTTTCCATGAAGAGGAACGAATTATGCAACACATTATGTATAAGTATTTCCCTCGGTGAGAACCAAGGTTATCAAACCAATAGGTCGACCATGCAACTCCGTCTTTAGCGCCTATGCACAATAGAGCAAACACTTGCACCCAACGCGGGCAAGAGGGTTGTGACGCCCCTTGAACTCGTTACTTGCAAGAAGATAAGTAGTGTAGATAGATAGTTTAAATATATTACATATAAAAAGTAAATACAAATAATAAAAGTCAGCAAGGTAAAAATAGCATTTGTAGAATTTGTAAGTGAATAGACCCGGGGGCCATAGTGTTCTCTAGTGGCATCTCTCTCGAAGAAGGCATACGCTGGGTGAACAAATTATTGTTGGGCAATTGATATAGAAGTGCATAGTTATGCAATATATATTTACAGCAATGATCATTTGTATATAGGCATCACGTCCATAAGCAAGCAGACCGATTCCTACTTGCATCTACTACTATTAATCCACCCATCGACCACTATCCAACATGCATCTAGAGTATTAAGTAAAACAGAGTAATGCTTGGAGAATAATGACATGATGTAGACAAAGAAACTCAATTAATATGAATCAACACCATTGTTTTATCCAATTTTAAACAATACAAAGACGTTTCTTGTTCCTTTCTGTCACTCGGATATAGATTACCACTGGATTGAACCCACTACAACCCTCTCTCACTAAAGACTGATCAATCTTGTTGGCCAAACCAAATTAATAGATCAGAGAGATTTACGAAGTTGTAATAATCATGCAAATAAGAATCATATAATTCAGGGAAGGCTAAAATATTTTATCATGAATAATATGAACATAAACCCACAATTCATCGGATCCCAAAAAATGCATCACACAAAGTGATCACATTGAAAAAATCATTGCGAAGATGCGATGAACTTTGTATTGAAGCACATATATAGTGAGAAAGACATCTAGATTCTAGCTATGGACACATAGGTCTATGGTACACTACGCACACATCACCATGGGAGTATCAAGCTTGGTGTAGAGGTCATGCGTGATCGATCCCCCCTTCGGCAGGGCACCAGAACAAGGCTCTGCATGGTCCCGTAGCGGGAGAGAGAGTTGCGATGGCGGAAAATTTGTTTCAGGATCTCCCCTTGGCTTTTTAGAATATATGAGAATTTAGAAGCCAGAGAACGAGGTCAGGAGATGAGGGGGTGGCCCACAATCTAACAGGATGCGCCCCTCGGCCTTCTTCCAAATTTTCCAAGCCTTCTTTTGTTCCAAAAAAATCATCAAAAAGTTTCATGGTATTTGGACTCCTTTTGGTACTATAAACGTGAAAAGCCAAAAACATGCAGAAAATAGCAACTAGCACTTGGAACTAGGTTAATAGGTTAGTTCTCTAAAATAAGAATCAAAAAATAAATGCCCAAAAAGTATCCCAGAATGATAATATTATAGCATGGAACAATAAAAAATTATAGATACGTTGGATACGTATCAGCATCCCCAAGCTTAATTCCCGCTCGTCCTTGATAATCCCCAAGTGCAAGGAATCATCATAGCAATTTCCAAAGGTGGAAGTGATAAGTAAGGAGTGTCGAACCCACAAGGAGCTAAAGGTAAGTTCAATATTCTCTCAAGTCCAATCTGCCACTAATACAACTCTACGTACGCCGAACGTTTGCTTCCAACTAGGAACGATAAATAAAACAATGTTGTGGGTATGAAGAGAATAGATTTGCATGACAATGGAGAACTAGAATATAAAAATAGGTGCTTTTATCATAAAGTTAGAATATATTACAAATATATTACAAATAGCGAGTGTGTGATGGGTCGGTGTGCGGAATTGTCCTAGGCAATTATTAACAAGATCGGTCATCATTATGGCAATTTTATATGAGGGAGAGGCATAAGCTAACATACTTTCTCTACTTGGATCATATGCACTTATGATTGGAAATCTAGCAAGCATCCACAACTATTAAATATCATTAAGGTAAAACCCAACCATAGCATTAAAGCATCAAGTCCCCTTTATCCCATACGCAACAACCCACCTACTCGGGTTTATGCTTCTGTCACTCAAACAACCCACTATAAGCGAATCATGAACGTATTGCAACACCCTACAACGGGAATCCTTCACTTGTGCGCGGCACGGAAGGCACCATAGGTCAGCACCAAAATAAACATACAACTCAAACCAATCTAGATCATCAATCAACCCATATGACAAAGGAAATCTACTCAAAACATCGTAGGATGGCAACACAACATTGGATCATAATATGTGGCATAAAGAACCATGTTCAAGTAGGAGATTACATCGGGGTGTGGGAGAGTGGGCCGCTAAAAGAAGATGAGGACGGTGATGAAGAAGGTGATGTTGATGAAGACGATCACCGCGACGATGGTTCCCCCGATGGCACTACGGCGCCACCGGGAGAGAGGGGGAGAGGGTCTCCCCCTTGTGCCTCCTCCTCCATGGCCTCCCCCCAAGGTGGGGAGAGGTTCTCTCTATGGTCCTTGGCCTCCATGGTGATGATGGTCCCTCCGTCTTCCTCCTCCATAGTCTCCGGTGATGGTGATCGCCTCCGGCAGGGTTCCGAAGAGGGCCAAGATTGGTTTTTCGTGGCTTTCGAGACTTGCGGCGACGGAACTCCTGATCTAGGTTTCTTTTCGGAGGTTTCTATATTTATAAGAGTTTTTGGCGTTGGTCCCACGTCCAGAAGGTTCCCAAGGAGGTGACAAGCTAGGGGGCGCCCCCGCCCTTGTGACTTCCTCGGCCTTCCTCTCCGGTGAATTTTTGCTCCAGTATATTTTATATTTTCCAAAAATACTCTCTGTAAATTTTCAGCTCATTCCGAGAACTTTTATTTCTACACAAAAACAACACCACGGTGGTTTTGCTGAAAACAACGTCAGTCCAGGTTAGTTCTAATAAAATCATACCAAAATCATATAAAACTATTGTAATCATGGCTTGAATACTTCAAAAATTATAGATACGTTGGAGAAGCATCCCCAGGATTAATTCCTGCTCGTCCTCGAGTAGGTAAATGATAAAAGAAATAATTTATGAAGTGTGAATGCTAGCAGGTGCACAAGTTGATCAATGATAATTCCAACCACTTTTTCTAGCATCAATATAAACCATAAACAGTAGCTCAACTCATAAAACTTCCCATGATCAAGTGACAAGCTATTCACAGGTTAAAGTATAGACCGGGAAGTGTCTTGAAAACGAACAAACCATATTCCTAGTCATCGAACATTTGCAATTCATCTTATTTTCAGGAAGGGTCTATGTAAGAGCTTTGATCTAGCAAATTCCACATACTCAACTATCATATAGTCTTCCATGATTATTGAGACTCAAAGCATATTTTTAGAACAAATAGCATCCATCGAACATAGAGAAAGATAGAAGTTTAATGTTTCGCCTCCAACTTACTTATCATATATATAATTGTCAACAATAATGATTCATGATCAAATATATTTGTGTGGATATATATGTTTAGATCATTCCCCAACACATGACGCTTGCCAAGAGAAAAAGGCGAAATATAGGAAGTGTTGAAGATCACCATGACTCTTGCATAAAGGTAAGTACTAGAAAGTAAATGATAGGCCCTTCGTAGAGGGAAGCAGAGGTTGTCATGCGCTTTTTTGTTTTTGGATGTGCAAACCCTTAATGCAAAGGAACGTCATGTTGTATTGCCCTTTGTGATAGCAACCTTTATTATGTAGTCCGTCGCTTTTATTTCTTTACCATCACAAGTTCGTACAACTCTTATTTTCCCTTACAATAAAAGATCATACATATTTAGGAGCAATTTTTATTGCTTTTTTGCACTGATGACAACTTACTTGAAGGATCTTACTTGATTCATAGGTAGGTATAGTGGACTCTCATGGTAAAACTGGTTTTAAGGTTGTCTGGATGCACAAGTAGTATTTCTACTTGGTGCGGGGTTTTTGGCTAGTATGAGGTGGAAGCACGCAACACATGTTGGAGGATCCATAACAATATAACTTCTATACAAATATACCCAAACATTACTCATTAAGTTGTCTTCCTTGTCCAATTTTAACTAATTTGCTCGAGTTTGAAAATAATTAATGGGGCTCACAATCATAGAATATGTCCAAGATAGTATATTTATATGTGTAGTCTATCTTCCTTCAATATTCTTTCATGAATTGTTCAAGTGACCAATGCGGTGTTTCCTAACTTTCAATAAATTTTACCACCTATACTTCTTATATGTGAATTTATTACTCCCCATGGGATAATCATATGAAACATATATAATTTCAGATTTATTATATTAAATTCATTCAACTATTTACCCATAGGATATAAGTGAAACACGAGAGTGAATGACAAACTACTCCAAAAAGATATAAGTGAAGATTAATGTGTAGTCAATTAATGAAATAGCCATGTGAGGGCTCTCTCTCTAATTCAGAATTTCAGATCCAAAACTTTTATTCAAATAGCAAAAAAAAATTAAAACTTGCACTCCAAGAATAGCACGCATCATGCAAATGAATAAAAATTTAGGCTCAACATAGGCTAACTGATAATTGTTGATGAAGAGAGATGGGATGCGTAGCATCCCCAAGCTTAGATGCTTGAGACGTCTTGAAATATTTACTTGGGTGCCTTGGGCATCCCCAAGCTTGAGCTTTTGTATCTCATTCAATCCTTTCATATCATGGTTTCCCCTATTCTCAAAAACTTCATCCACACAAAACTAGAAAAGAACTCGTGAGATAGGTTAGTACACATAAAAATAAATCAACACTTCATGTACAACCAAGACAAGTTGCACAATAATTTTCAAACATAATCTATTGTTTACTATCGTTCCCACAGTTCATATCTACCAATATAGGCTATGGAAACTAGAGGATAAGTAGATAACAAAATATGACCGCAATCTGTCCAAACAGAACAATTTGTAGCAATTTATGAAAACAGTGTACTTTCGTAACTCAAAAAACATATGAAAATTAGGACATGCTATAAAATTTATATGGCAACACTTTGTAAAAAATTTAGAAACTGTCCACGTTCGAGTAAAATATGAAAATTCAAACACTACAGAAAAAGTTTCTATTTCTACACAACACACATCAAACATGCAATGCAAGCATCCTAAAGGAAATTCTTGGAACTTTTTATTGAAAAATAAGATTATGAATAACACCTAATAGAAAACAACAAAATAAAATGACTCTCCAAGCAAAAATCATATTATGTGACGAATAAAAATATAGCTCTAAGTAAGATAAACGATGGCGTTTGAGACGAAAGAGGGGATTCTTCCGGGGGATCCCCAAGCTTAGGCACTTGAGTCTGCCATGGATATTACCTTGGGGGTGCCTTGGGCATCACCAACCTTAGGTTCTTGTCACTCCTTGTTCTCCTCATGTCGGTGTCTCACCCAAAACTTGAAAACTTCAATCACACAAAACTTAACGGAACTTCGTGAGAAGGGTTAGTGTAATAAAGATAGATCATTCACTTAGGTACTCTCAAGACAAGATTCATAATTGCTCCCACATTATACCTACAGTATTCTATCATTACCATAATTTATATTACTGAATATAAGCTATGTGAACAATAAAATAAGCAAACTATATATGCATGCAAAACCAAATCTATCAACAACAGATCAGATTGTGAAGATCTATAGTATAGCCATATTCCCTGTCTCTAAAACTTCTGAAAAATTAGTACAACTAGAAGAATGTGTATACCAAGACTGTGTAAAAATTTCAGATCATTATAATGCTCCAATAAAAAATGAAAATTATTTTACTGGAGTCAAAAGTTTCAGTTTTGGTTCAACATCAATTCTACTCATCTTGTGAGTCATCACAAAGGCTTTACTTGGCACTTTATTGAAATAAAAGACACAAAACATGATTACTAAAGTAGCTTAATCATGTGAACTTATAAAAAACATAAGGTAAAAGTGTTGGGTTATCTCCCAACAAACGCTTTTCTTGAATGCCTTTTAGCTAGGCATGGTTATTTCAATGATGATCTTCCAAGCCTAATTCCGATGATGATTTTATTCATACTCTAAAAGATATAAGTGAAGTTCATAGAGAATTCTACAATTAATATAGATCAACCAATATACAAGCTCAAAATATATAAGTGCAGCACACAAAGCATTCTATAAGGCCATACTCAAAAGATTTAAGTGAAGCACAAAAATCATTTTACAAATCAATGAAGGACTATCTCAAACTAGAAGGGTGCATAAAAGGAGAAGAAAAACACTAAAGACACATATCATGTGAACATAACAAAAACCGAGGTATATCCACAATTGTTGAAGAATAAAGATGGGATGCATTCCGGGGCATCCCCAAGCTTGAACTCTTGTCTCTCCGTATTCTTCTTTTATCAACACCTCCTCGATCTTCGAACACTTCATTCACACAAAACTTAACAAAACCCTCGTGAGATCTGTTAGTATAATAAAGCAAAATTCTACTTTAAGTACTGTTGTAAACTCATTCCAAATTCATATTAGCACTATATCTATTGTATTCCAACTTCACTGTTGTTCATACCCCCCGGTACTATCCATAGATTCATCAAAATAAGAGAACAATGCATAGAAAACAGAATCTATCATAAACAGGACAATCTATAGCAATCTGAAAACTTCGTATACTTCTATAACTCAAAAAATTCTGAAATTTCAGGAAATATTAAACATTTTTTATAGTAGTACTGTGTAAAAGTTTCAGAAATTTTTGATGTTCCAGTAAGAAAAGTAAATTCATGCACTACAGCCAAAGTTTCTGATTTTTCACCGCACAAAGCAAACAAGCTATCTAATTATCCTAAAACAAAATCTTGACACATTATTTTTATAATACAGTGGATATATACAAGGGGATAATTATTTTTGAGAAACTTCCATGAATAATTCTACATTGTTTCCATGAGCATGAACACAGGTGTACAAGGTCGACCCTCACTTCTCCGATGCACAACCTTCCAATCACTTCTCTTTTTGAAAACTTCTTAGGCATAAGAGGCAAGTAATTATTTTTGTATTTTTCATTATTTAATTTTTCTATTTCTTTCAACCACAACTAAAGAAAGAAAAAAGGGAAAACAAAATCTACTTAGTGAAGAAAGCAAACAAGCACACACGAGAATATCAACCCCACACTATTGCTCCCCGGCACGCGCCAGAAAAGAGCTTGATAATCCCCAAGTGCAAGGAATCATCATAGAATTTTCCAAAGGTGGAAGTGATAAGTATGGAGTGTCGAACCCACAAGGAGCTAAAGGTAAGATCAATATTATCTCAAGTCCTACCTGCCACTGATACAACTCTACGTACGCTGAACGTTTGCTGCCAACTAGGAACAAGAAATAAAACTACGTTGTGGGTATGAAGAGAATAGATTTGCATGACAACGGAGAACTAGGATATAAAAATAGGTGATGTTATCATAAAGTTAGAATATATTACAATATATCGCAAATAGAGAGTGTGGAATAATGATGGGTCGGTGTGTGGAATTGTCCTAGGCAATTGCTAACAAGATCGGTAATCATTATTGCAATTTTATATGAGGGAGAGGCATAAGCTAACATACTTTCTCTACTTGGATCATATGCACTATTGTTTGGAACTCTAGCAAGCATCCGCAACTACTGAATATCATTAATGTAAAACCCAAGCATAGCATTAAAGCATCAATTCCCCTTTATCACATACGCAACAATCCACCTACTCGGGTTTATGCTTGTGTCACTCAAACAACCCACAAATAAGCGAATCATGAATGTATTGCAACACCCTACAGCGGGAATCTTTGACATGTGCACGGCACAGAAGGCACCATATGACAACACCAAAATAAACATACAGCTCAAAGCAATCTAGATCATCAATCAACAAATAAGACAAAGGAAATCTACTCAAGACATCATAGGATGGCAACACATCATTGGATAATAATATGTGGCATAAAGCACCATGTTCAAGTAGGGGTTTACAACGGGGTGCGTGAAAGTGGGTCGCTAAAAGATGATGAGGACGGTGATGAAGAAGGTGATGTTGACGAAGACGATCACCGCGGCGATGGTTCCCCCGGTGGTACTCTGACACCACCGGGAGAGAGGGGGAGAGGGTCTCCCCCTTGTGCCTCCTCCTCCATGGCCTCCCCCAAGGTGGGGAGAGGTTCTCCCTCTGGTCCTTGGCCTCCATGGTGATGATGGCCCCTCCATCTTCCTCCTCCATGGTCTCCGGTGATGGTGATACCCTCCGGCAGGGTGCCGAGGAGGGCCAATATTGGTTTTTAGTGCCTCTGGAGGCTTGCGGCGGCGGAACTCCCGATCTAGGTTTATTTTTGAAATTTTTCTATATTTATAAGAGTTTTTGGTGTTGGCCCCACGTACATAAGGTTCTCGAGGAGGTGACACCCTTGTGACTTCGCCGGCCTTCCTCTCTGGTGACTATTCGCTCCAATATTTTTTTATATTTTCCAAAAATACTCTCCGTTAATTTCAGCTCATTCCGAGAATTTTTATTTCTGCACAAAAATGACACCACGGTAGTTCTGCTGAAAACAACGTCAGTTCGGGTTAGTTCTAATCAAATCATACCAAACTCATATAAAATTATTGTAATCATGGCATGAATACTTCATAAATTTTAAATACGTTGGAGACATATCAGTACTCAAGTAGGTAAATGATAAAAACAGAATATTTGATGTAAAATGCTACCCAACATGTAATTTATTGCACGTGTGATCACTGACAAACAATGAATTAACAAACATCAAAATAGTAATATCCATGAACATAAGTAACACGATCATTGAATGTTCAAATTATATGATCCTTAAAGAATGTTTAACCCCATTCACTTTCTCATATTAGCATGGTATGGCTCTATCTTCACCACATATATACAAATGTCAAGCACCACGGTGCTAAGCCATGCAGTTGGATCATACTTTTTAACGCGCTTCAACCTTTTATTACTCACTCAATACATGAGCGTGAACCATGGACATAACATGTAGGTGGAATAGAATATGGTGGTAGGTTTGAAAAGGGTAAAAGTGGAGAAGAAAGTCTCGCATCAACTCGGTGTATCAACGGGATATGGAGATGTTCATCAATAATATCAATGCGAGTAGGGATTGCCATGCAACACATGCACTAGAGTTATAAGTGTATGAAAGCTCGACTGAAGCTAAGTGGGTGTTCATTCAACTTGCTTGCTCATGAAGACCTCAGACATTTGAGGAAGCTCACCATCGAAATATACAAGCCAAGTTCTATAATGAAAAAATCCCACTAGCATATGAAAGTGATAAAACAAGAGACTCTCTATATGAAAAACATGGTGCCACTTTGAGGCACAAGTATGGAAAAAGGGGTAGTAGCACTGTCACTTCTCACTTTTCTCTCATTTTATTTAT
Organism: Hordeum vulgare subsp. vulgare; assembly: GCF_904849725.1. Classification (NCBI taxonomy): domain Eukaryota; kingdom Viridiplantae; phylum Streptophyta; class Magnoliopsida; order Poales; family Poaceae; genus Hordeum; species Hordeum vulgare. The sequence goes on along the minus strand of NC_058518.1, from coordinate 493,015,592 downwards.
TTATTTTCTATTTTTTTCCTTTTTCCTTTTTTCTTTCTTTCTTTTTCTATTTTTTATTTTTCTTTCTTTTTTCTTTTATTTTTCGTCCGGAGTATCATGCCAACTTGTGGGGGAACCATTGTCTCCATCATCATTTTCTCACTGAGATAGTTCCCTAAATAAGGAATAGCATCACACTTCTATTTACTTACAACTCGATATGAAAAACAACCAAACATTATGACTCTATATGAATGCCTCTAGCAATGTATGAGGATGTGGAATGATCTAGCGTAACATGTATGATAATGATGAACGATGGCTTTGACCGAAATACTATGTCAACTACATGATCATCCAAAGCAATATGACAATGAAGGTACTAGTCATATGATGTGATAGTGGAAGTTGCATGGCAATATATCTTAGAATGGCTATGGAAATGCCATGATAAGTACGTATGGTGGCTATTTTGAGGAAGATATAAGGTGTCTTATGTGCAACGGAGCGTATGATGTCAGGGGGTTTGGATGCATTGGCGGAGTTCGCACCGATCCTCGAGGTGAGAATGGGCAATGCAAGGTACCGAAGAGGCTAGAAAATATGAGGTGGTGAGAGTGCTTACATCCATGGATTCACATGAGTCATAAAGAATTCACATACTTATCGCAGGGTTTTATTATCTCTCTCAAAGCAAAGTACTACTCGCATGCCCCTAGGGGGGAGGTTGGTAGGATTTAACCATCGCGCGCTGATACGTCCATTTTGCATCATGCTTTCATGTTGCTATTTATCGCTTTTTGGGCTATTATTACACTTCACGGTACAATACTTATGCCTTTTCTCTCTTATTGTGCAAGGTTTACATGAAGAGGGAGAATGCCGGCAGCTGGAATTCTGGCCTGAAAAAGGAGCAAGTTTGAGATACCTATTCTGCGCAACTCTAAAAGCCGTGAAAATCAACGAGGATTTTTTTGGGGATTTATAAAAAATACTGGGCCGAAGAAGTACCAGAGGGGCGCCAGCAGGAGGCCACAAGCCTGCTAGGCGCGGCCTCCCCCCTGGCCGCGCCTAGGGGGCTTGTGGGCTCCCACTTGGCCCTCTTGCCCCCCTCTTTTGCTACAAGAAGTGTTTCGTTCCAGAAAAAATTAGGAGGAGGCTTTTTGCAGAAGTCGCCGCCGCCACGAGGCGGAACTTGAGCAGTACCAATCTAGAGCTCCGACAGGACGATCCTGCCGGGGAAACTTCCCTCCCGGAGGGGGAAATCGTCGCCATCGTCATCACCAACACTCTTCTCATCGGAGGGGACTCATCACCATCAACATCTTCATCAACACCATCTCATCTCCAAACCCTAGTTTATCTCTTGTAACCAATCTCCGTCTCGCGACTCCGATTGGTACTTGTAAGGTTGCTAGTAGTGTTAATTACTCTTTGTAGTTGATGCTATTTGGATTACTTGGTGGAAGATTATATGTTCAGATCTTTGATGCTACTCATTACCTCTCTGGTCATGAATATGATTATGCTTTGTGATTAGTTACTTTTGTTCCTGAGGACATGTGATAAGTCATGCTATAAGTAGTCATGTGAATTTGGTATTCGTTCGATATTTTGATGTGTTGTATGTTGTTTTTCCTCTGGTGGTGTTATGTGAACGTCGACTACATAACACTTCACCATTATTTTGGCCTAGAGGAAGGCATTGGGAAGTAGTAAGTAGATGATGGGTTGCTAGAGTGACAGAAGCTTAAACCCTAGTTTATGCGTTGCTTCGTAAGGGGCTAATTTGGATCCATTAGTTTAATGCTATGGTTAGACTTTGTCTTAATTCTTCTTTTGTAGTTGCGGATGCTTGCGAGAGGGGTTAATCATAAGTGGGATGCTTGTCCAAGTAAGGGTAGTAACCAAGCACCGGTCCACCCAGATATCAAACTATCAAAGTAGCGAACGTGAATCATATGAACATGATGAAAACTAGCTTGACAGAAATTCCCATGTGTCCTCGGGAGCGTTTTACCTCCTATAAGACTTGGTAAAGGCTTATCCCTTGCTACAAAAGGGATTGGGCCACTTTGCTGCACCGTTGTTACTTTTGCTACTTGCTACTTGCTACGAATCATTTCACCACACAACCACTTGTTATCGATAATTTCAGTGCTTGCAGATATTACCTTGCTGAAAACGACTTGTCAGATCCTTCTGCTCCTTGTTGGGCTCGACACTCTTACTTATCGAAAGGACTACGATAGATCCCTATACTTGTGGGTCATCACGCGCCCCCGACCTAAGCAACACATGATTTCAACGAGGATTAAGAGTGCTCACACATCACCACCATGCCATAACCAATATTTAGATGAACAACAAATTAAAATCCTTTAACTATCAATATTTTTACTAACCAACAATCATACACTCATACCCTTTCATATTACCACATCAATAACTTTAATCCACAAATTCTTTTCATGTGCTACATGTGGTTTTGAATACCTATAATTTTTGGACTAATCTTATAAACCATGGAAATTACCATCGTTGTTTATTAACTCTCAAACAAATTTAAGTGAAGAACGAGAATGCAATTATTTCTATAAAATCTATATGCCATCGTGCTCTAAAAGATATAAGTGAAGTACTAGAACAACTCCTTAGCTCAAAAGATAAAAGTGAAGCACATAAAGTATTCTAACAAATCATGGTGAAAATTTGTATCTCTTAAGTGGATGTGTCCAGCAAAAAATTATTGAAGAAAACTAAAACAAAAACAACCTAAGATACATGACACTCCAAGAAAAACTCATATCATGTGATGAATAAAAATATAGCTCCAAGTGATATACCGATGGATTGAGACGAAATAGGGGATGCCTTCCGGAGCATACCCAAGCTTAGATGCTCGAGTATTATTAGAATATTATATTGGGATGCCTTGCGCATTCCCAAGCTTAATCTAGCACATCTCCAATGTCAACCCGCAAATTTTCTCCCGCATCCGTCTGCAGACACGGGGAGTAGTCCGCGGACACTAATGTGGGAGGATGACATCCAATGGTAGCCGCATACATTTTGATAACAACTCGAACCAACCGGACGAAATTAATGAAAATATGGCCGGATTCCATGCAACTACGGTCAGATTTCATTGCAGATTTCATTACATTTAGAGTAAAATAAGACTGGCCCCTAAACGTATCCTACGACGGCGGCGCCCGACGTCCAAACCCATGTCGTCCTTCACCCGTCGTCTCCATGAACATCGGTAATAGGATATATGAAGTGAAGGTGCGGTCTCCGGCGAGGAAGAGTAGAACACGGGAAACAGACTGGCCCACATGGGACACCAGGCCGTGCCGCCTAACCTGCACTACTCATCCTCGTTGGAGTCAATGTCGTGTTCGTCGTCGATGGACATGAGGTCCATCAGGGAAATGGTGGCACCTTGGATGTCGTCATCCCATCGGGCCGCCTTATGGTTCGTCGACGGCGCATAGGAGGCCCAACTAGTGTTATTCTTCTCTGCGATCACCTGGAACCGCGCCTCCGCGGCAGCCGCTTCCTCACACGCTAATACGTCTACAACGTATCTACTTTACCAAATACTTTTGCTCTAGTTTTGGACTCTAATTTGCATTGACTTGAATGGAACTAACCCGGACTGACGTTGTTTTCATGAGAACTACACTGGTGTTATTTTTATGCAGAAATAAAAGTTCCCGAAATTGGACGAAACTTTTAGTGAACTATTTTTCGAATATATAATGAATTATGGAGAGAAGATCCTTCGGAGGGGGGCTACTTGTGGGCCACAAGCCAAGAGGGAGCGCCCACCCCCTCCCTCCCCCCCGGGCGTGCCCTGATGGCCTGTGGGGACCACGTGACTCCTATGACCCTAATTCGAGTCCTATAAATTCGCATCTTCGGAGAAAAAAATCAGGGAGAAGATTTCATCGCATTTCACGAGATGGAGCCGCCGCCACCTCTTGTTCTTCCTCGGGAGGTCTGATATGGAGTCTGTTTGTGGCTCTGGAGAGGGTGATTCATCGCCGTCATCATCACCAACCTTTATCCATCAACACCGCCACGATGCTCACCATAGGGAGTGAGTAATTTCTTTGTAGGTTTGTTGGACGGTGGTGGGACTGGATGATATTGATCATGTAATCGAGTTACGTTTGATAGGGATTGAGCCCTAGTATCCACTATGTTCTGAGATTGATGTTGTTATGACTTTGCTATGCTTAATTCTTGTCACTAGGTCTCGGGTGCCATGATTTTCAAATCTGAAACTATTATGTTTTTCATGAATATAAGAGTGGATCATATCTTGCGAGTTGTAGTCACCTATTACGTGTCATGATCTGCATACCCTAAGGTGACAATAATTGGGATCCTTTCCGCTGATTGCTGTCGTTTGAGGAGTTCATGTATTCACCATGTGTTAGTGCTTTGTTCCGGTTCTCTATTAAAAGGAGACCTTAATATACCTTAGTTTGCAATAGGACACCATTGCCACGGGAGGTAGGACAAAACATGTCATGCAAGTTCTTATCGCAAGCACGTATGGCTATATACCGAATACATGCCTATATTACATTGATGAACTCGAGCTAGTTCTGTGTCGCCCTAGTGTGTAAATTTTACATGATTGATTTTATCTAAATCATTACCCATCACTGATCTACGTGCCTACGCTTTACATATACTGAATCTTGAGAAGTTACTGCTCCTATTGTTACTATCAAACTTAATCGCTATGTTATTGTTGTTACCAAAATTGTTGCTATCACTGTTACTGCTACTACTATCACTTTGTTGCAGGGAGATAACCCAGGTGAGGTTGAATTTACAACTCAATTCTCAAGGCCAATAAATATTCTTTGGCTCTCCTTGTGTCGAATCAATGAATTAGGATGAAATACCATTTGTGAAGACTGTCGCGATCCCCTATACTTGTGGGTTATCACATGCTGCTCCACGTTGAAGTTTTGTTTCGTCGTGGCCATGGACGCCAGGGCCTCTTGGCTCACGCGCTCGCCGTTGATCTGACCCAGCGTGAGCTAGGTTGCTCCAGCGCTCGCTCTAACGCCTACGTACGCGTCGACACAGCCTACCACTCCATCATGGCGGCGTTCTATTGCGCCTGCGCGTGCGCCATAGTGTAGCGGGAGTGCACATGAGGCGTGGGAGCCAAGGCGGTGTCATCAGCGATGGTCTCCATGGTGGTGTCATCCTCGTTGTTTGGAGACCTCGGGCGAGCTGGCCAGCTAGCCGGCCACGATTCACCTAGCATGACAGCTTTGCCAGGCGGTGGCAAGGGCGGCCACCTCCTCATTCATATCAGAGGGAAGGTTGTCCCATAGATCTTTGCCACCTACAATCATGGCGGGTGTGGTCAAGGGAGGAAGGATGTGAAGCAGATGTGTTGTACTATGGAGATAGCTAGGTGTGGCCGCCCTTAAATAGCGAATTTCGATGAGTCCAGGCATCAATGTGGGACGCCGTAGTGGGTTTCCCGGCTAACGAGCCTGCTTAATGGCGGCATAGAAATGGCCCGGACATTGAACGGGCGTGGTAGATATCCGTCATGTCCCAGCGAGTCACGTGTCTCCGGCATTGAACAAGCATGGCCCTTGACGGGCGAGCCGCTTCAATGTCGGCTCGAGTGAGAGGTTGTGTCCACTATCCAATGGGGAGCGGCCGCTCTACAGTGGAATGGATGTGGGAAGCTGGCTTCGGGCGGAAAGCACGTGCGGGAGGGGATGAATTTTTGGTGGGCTAGACCAATAAAAGTCATGCAAAGTAGCGGTCCATACTCCCACAAACCTCCCCCACGTTTGTCTTCGGTTTACGAGAGAAAACGCATCCGGAACGCTTTGTAGAACGATACAGGACCACATTGGATGGCTTCCACAGTCCAGACTGCACGATCCGAATAGTTGCAAGAGGTTTGTGTGTCTGCCTTGTAGATGCCCATAGCCACATGGCATTCCACTTCCTTCTTCCCAACACTGACCTATGTTCATTTTATATATCTAGACCAAATGGTTCGAATACTCTTAAGGCCTCTAAGCAGACTTGCATTTTGGGCTGAATATGGACTGACATGTGAAATCACCCGGTCCGTCGTGAAATCAAGGGGCGAAGCAGGAGAGTTCAAACGCCCGACATGTTTAACTTGAAAAGTCTGGACCACCTAAAACCCCGTCCGGAGCCCGTGAGTTTCTCCATCTACATAGATACTCCCCGGTCAGCCTACCAGCATTCATGGCATGATCGCCCAAGTAGCCTCTCTATGCAACCCTAGCTTCTTTTCAAGACTTTTGTCCCGCCAACGCTCTAGGCCAAGCTCGTTATAGACCCAGCGACCTCAGGAGCAAAGACATCACCTGTCGTCTCCATGGCAGAAGATTCACGTGGTACAAGCACATCATGTTGGAGCACCATCTGTCCCTCGTCACCGAGATGTACACGAACGGATTGCAGGCAACAACCTTCAAGATCTCCAAAGCCGGTATCGAAGGAGGAGGAGGGAAATCTCATGGCGCTCACAGAGGCCACAAAGGAGGGGTGTGCGATGGTGAATTATCTCGCCGCCAGCTTCGAGGTGGCGGACGTCGCGATCGATGAGAGCGATGGCATCCAACGCAATAATGCCTCACACACATGGAGGATGCATGGCACCTCGCGGTAGAGGTGAAAATGAATGTGGAGTGCACGAATGCCACCGCCATGATGGCGCTCCTCACCAAACTGGACATCGTCGTCGAGAACTGGGCAATCTTCGAGCCATGAAGAGCACTCGCACGGTCGAGCGCCACGAGATCTTCATGCACGATGCCGACCACGTCGTGTTCTTCATGGACCTTGAAGATGAGGCCAAAGAGAAGGGCGACGAGTTCGCCGCCTATTGGGTTCATCGGGATGCCATCGAGTTTTCCCACCACCAATGACGACGAGGCTGGTGGCTCTGGCATTGGGATGATATAACTCACCTTTGTCGTGAAGAAATAGGATTTTTCTTTACGATTAGGACTAGTTATGAAATATGATGAATATCGTTTGCTATGAAATATCTAGTTGCTTTGCTATGGAATATGTGAAATCTTTGTATGTTGCATGTTTGCAGTGTAATATGAGGCATATCATTGGAGGGTTGACACCTGGTTGGTTGTCGAACATGTGTGTGGACATTTGAGGGTGTTTGTTTGGTGGTATGCTTTGGAGATGCCCTAAGGGCATCTGAACATGTGTGTGGACATTTGAGGGTGTTTGTTTGGTGGTATGCTTTGGAGATGCCCTAAGGGCATCTTCAGATGGACTGGCTAATTGGCCCCAATCTGCGAGTGGACACGTCCGGATAATGCATGGGCGTATCCGCTGAGAATCCTTATTTGTCGATGCATGCGACTATGTCTCTAAATTATTGGACACATGCATAAAATTGATAAGGATGGAGAGAGAAAAAAGGAAAGGGGAAAGTAGTCATGGGTGGGCCATGTCTCACCTATCGGTTTGTTAGACCCACGCCTAAACACCTCATTTTCTACCCACATATGAGCTGGGTTTGGGTTTACAGGCGTTCGGACAAATAAGTAGAATTTCATAGCCTTGGTGAACCGATGCAGGTCCATGTTAGATGGATTTTGTGATTTGAATCATACAGTTTAAACGTATGCATATGGTTTGAGAATCGGCATTTGAGATGCCCTAATATCCAGACTGTCCACCCGGACATATGAGAAGGATTTGGAGGCCTCAATTGGAGATGGTCTTATTATCTCAAATTTCAGCTAGTGAAAAACTTAAGAAGTTTCATATTGTTCATAGTTGGGTGGACTATGGAGTACGAAGACCACGACTATAAAAGCATCTATAGCCAGACTGGGTAAATCCGGTCTCCTATGCGTCACGCATAAACACCTCATTTCCTCCCCACATATGAGTTGGGTTTGGGTTTGCATGCGTTCGGACAAATGACTAGAATTTCAGAGTCTTGGTGAACCGATACAGGACCATGTTAGATGGATTTCGTGGTTTGAATCACACAGTCTAAACATATGCAGATGATCTGAGAGTATCCAGACTGTTCACGCGGACATATGAGAAGGATTTGGAGGCCTCAACTCGAGATAGTCTTATTTTCTCAAATTTCAGCTAACAAAAAATCTTAAGAAATTTCATATCGTTCATAGTTGTGTGGACGGTGGATTACCAAGACGACGACTATAAGAGCATCTACTACCAGACTGGGTAAATCCGGCCCCTATACGTCCGATACACGTCCTGGCACGTCCACGGACCCATCCAGATAGTCCCTCATATTTCGCTCCCCGCATCCATATATCTCATGTCCGGACTCTTAAATCCATGCAAAACCATGCACATCGATCACAAAAACCATTATCGCACGTAAATAACAAATGTTGTACCAAACATAAATAGTGTTTACATAAAAATTATTTGAAATGCACAATCGATGATCTACTCTTTGGTTTGTATTTTGAATCCACATATGCTCCACGAGATCATTGAGTAGTCCTGCATGATCCACATATGCTCCACCTGATCATTGAGTAGTCGTGCATGGACCTAATGATCTCGGGGACTCTTATGCATCTACAGAAAGTTCATAAGTCGAGCTGCATCTTGATCTTTCAGGATTTCATCTTGTTCTCGAGGTGCTTCAAAATCTTTGGTTTGGGCTACACCATCGCGCCTTCATCCTCGACAATCATATTATGCAAAATAACACAACATGTCATTAGCTGCCATACAGTTTCTGTTTCTCACACCATTGTAGCCCGAAGAACAATTTCCCGACGAGCTTGTAGCACGCTGAATGCCCTCTTCACATCCTTCCTAGCCGCTTCTTGCATTGTTGTGTAGTGCTTTTGTTTGTTGCCCTGTGGTGTGGATATGGTCTTTACAAATGCGGCCCAGTGAGGATATATGCCATTGGTAAAATAGTATCCCATGTTGTAGTCTCGGCTGTTGATGATGTAGTTGCATGGCGGTGATTCCCCATTGCAAAGCCTCTTGAACACAGGAAGATCGTTGAAGCATGTTGATGCTGTCGTAAGAACCCGACGTTCTAAAGAAAGCATGCCAAATCCATAAGTCATGTGATGCCACTGCTTCTAGTATGATGGTGGCATCTCTGGTGTGACCTTGATACATTCCTCATAAACATTTGGGGCAGTTCTTCCACTGCTAATGCATGCAATCAATTGATCCGAGCATTCCTGAAAACCCTCTGGCCTCTTCAATAGCCAACAAGTTCTCCGTGCCGTGCACATTTAGTTATCTCAGATACTCTGCTCCAAACACCTCCACCGCACCACGAGCAAACTTGACAGTAGTCTTCAGACATGTGCTCTCCCCCATCCTGATCATCTTACCTACGACATCTGCCGCAGTAGCAAGTGCAAGCATTATCAGAGCAGTCATGCACTTCTTCTTGGCAGAGAAAGAGAGTCGACCGCAACAATCCCTTGTGAGCTTGAAGTAATAGTCGTGTGCCTTCACTCCATCCATACTATGCAAAAACAATGGTTTTCGCATGCGAAAACGACGACGACCCATGTATCATTGAGGAAAGTTGGGTTCGGAGCAAAGTAATCCTTTTGCAGTAGCTTTGCTCCCCCAGATACCCTTTCCTGATTAATCGCTCTTAGTCCTTTGATTGGGCCCTTGAAATTGAGAATATGCTCCACTTGCCTGTCCATATCCTCTTGAATGGTCATGAGCATGATCATGTCCACTTCTTCGTCCGAATTCGATGAATCGAAGAACTCTTCTTGACTCATTTGATCAAGCTCCATCGATCCATACTCCTCACCGGACGAAGCATTGGAATCCATCGTTTTTCCTAAGAATGACAAAAAATCCGACCAGACAATATGTCGAACACAATCAGCGCAAGACAGAGCAAAAGAGTTGTTGGATATACCGCGGTGTCTACCGGGCCAGCGATGACGTCCTTTGTGGCGAGTACGGGAGAAAAGACTCCTCTGTCGGAGATGGCGGGGCAGAGGCTACGAACGGCGGCGGAGCCGTGAGACGGATGATGCGGAGGAGGAAGAAAAGAGCAAAGAGCAAATGGATCGAGTTGTTCTGCTGGATGGATTTGGTGCAATTTTGTGATGGGATTAGGTTGTCGGGTCCGACGTGACAGGCGTGTCCGTGCGCGCCCCGACGCTCCATGTCTGTCATATATTTGAACTGGATATAAGGGGTGTTGGTCAGCCCACCCGTTTGAGTCCGTTTGAGACGCTCGGTTGGATCGAAATTCTGTGATCGGTCAATGACGGGACGACTTATCCGGGCATTTAAAATGATTATAAGGTCCGGTTATAGATGCTTTAAGAGGACTTTTATAGTTATGTGAATGGCATGAGTATATATATGCATGCAGCCGAATACTCCCTCAGTCCCAAATGAGTGTCGCTGTTGTAGTATAAAATTTATACTAACTTAGTGTTAAATGTGTGATATTTATTTTGAGTCAGAGGGGTATAAAATAGAGTAATTCAACTTTGCTTTAGTAAGCTAATAAAGTCGCCGAAAGCGGTGGGAACACTATAGTCAGATTAGGCTTTGCAATGATTGGTTTGTGTGTGGTGGGTAGGCAGAATGCAAAGGAATGCCATGTGCGACACATCCTTTTTCTACAGCTAGAGCCTACAGGGCCTCCTGCCGTGAACGGTCATTTGCTAGAGGAGAGGAGGGAGAGGGCGCGTTTGGTTTTCCGTATGCAGTTTAACCAGCCCCATTTTAATTGGTTGGGTTATACGTGATTCATGGTCCGCATGAATTTTAAAGCAGGCATGAGCCTGGCCCGACCGAATTGATAGTTTGTTGTGAGCCTGACTCGACGCGGCCACGCGTGCCACGAGGTTGGATCCCTCGGTCAGCACGGGAGATGGAGGGGACGTCTCATAACTCCCCTCACAATCTCCTGTCACCGCCCTCCGCACTGTTCCCACCTCTCCGCCTCACCGTCATTCCCTCTCCTCTCCTCCGATGGCTCCGCCTCGCCTCGCCCGCCGCCGCGTCGTCCTCTGACCCCGTCGACAAGCGCGTCGCCAGCATCCAGAATCGCTGGGTGGTCGGAGTCCAGAACTTGGGCAAGGACCAGGCGTCGGCTGCACGCAGCCGAATATAAAGTAGAGTGCAGCCGAATATAAAGTGGAGTAATTCAGCTTTGCTTTAATCAGCTAAAGTCGCCGAAAGCGGTGAAGAACACTAATACTTAGATTAGCCTTTGCAATAATTTGGTTTGTGTGTGGTGGTGGGCACTGGGCAGAATGCAAAGGAATGCCATGTGCGATGGATCCTTTTTCTACAGCTACAACGTACAGGACAATGCTCGCCTGGTGGCAGATTTCACTGACAAAAAAATTTCGGATGCCCTATTTCAAATAGGTCCCATTAAAGCTCCTGGTCCTGATGGGCTACCTGCCAGGTTTTTTCAGAGGAATTGGGATACCATGAAATCTAGTGTTACTGCAGCAGTTAAAGATTTTTTTTGCAACTGGAGTCATGCCGGATGGGGTTAATTCTACAACTATTGTTCTTATACCGAAAATTGCTAACCCCTCCCGGGTGACACACTATAGACCTATAAGCCTTTGTAATGTTATTTATAAGGTTATCTCAAAGTGCCTTGTTAACAGGCTACGCCCCCTCCTGGACGAAATTATCTCTGCGGAGCAGAGTGCCTTTGTTTCAGGTAGACTGATCACGGATAATGCGCAAGTGGCCTTTGAATGCTTTCACCATATAAAGCAGGAAAAAGACCCCACCAAGAGTTTTTGTGCCTATAAATTGGATCTATCGAAGGCCTATGATAGGGTGGATTGGGTTTTCTTGAAGCAAATGATGCAAAAGTTGGGCTTCTGTCACAGATGGGTGGACTGGATAATGACTTGTGTCACATCTGTGAAGTACTATGTTAAATTCAATGGAAGTCTCTTGGATTCATTTGCACCGACGCGCGGGCTTCGACAAGGTGACCCTTTATCACCGTTTCTATTCTTATTTGTTGCTGACGGTCTATCCGCTCTACTCAAGCAGGGTGTGGATGCAAATGAGATTGCCCCCATAAAAATCTCCAGAACAGCCCCTGCTATATCGCACCTTCTGTTCGCAGACGATACTCTCTTATTCTTCAAAGCTACTGAGCAGCATGCTATGAATATCAAAGGGGCGTTGGATGCCTATGAACGTGCAACGGGTCAATCGCTCAATTATGACAAGTGTTCTATTCTGTTTGGTTCAGCGTGTCCCCTGTATGATCAGCTAGGTGTTCGGTCTGCGCTAAAGGTCACAACTACTTTCTTTGAGGAAAAGTATCTAGGTCTGCCAACACCTGAGGGGAGGATGTCAAAAGGAAAATTCCAGAACCTGCAAACAAGTATGACCAAGAGGCTGGTTCAATGGGGTGATGGTTGTCTTGCAATGCCAGGCCGGGAGGTACTTATTAATTCTGTTGCTCAGGCTTTACCCACATACATTATGGGTGTCTTCAAATTACCTTTCTCTGTTTGTGATGAGTTAACTAGGATGGTCCGAAGCTTTTATTGGGGCTCGGCTAAAGGGAAAAGGAAAACTCATTGGAAATCCTGGGAGTCTATCACACAACCGAAATGTAGAGGAGGACTGGGGTTTAAGGATTTTCGCCTGTTTAACCAAGCTCTGTTGTCCCGTCAAGCCTGACGATTGATCACTAGGCCAAGCAGCTTATGTGCAAGATTATTGAAGGCCCGCTATTTCCCCAATGGCAACCTTCTGGACACAGTATTTACGGGCAATCCCTCATCCTCTTGGACTGCTATTTGCCATGGACTGGATCTTCTTAAAAAAGGAATTATATGGCGTGTGGGAGATGGGAAAAGTATCAAGATATGGAGGGATAATTGGATACCTCGGAAGAATTCTTTCAAACCGATTTCTCAGCAAGGTAGAAGCAGAACTCGCCTTGCTTCAGGGCTGCTCAACTCTGATGGATCTTGGAACGCTAATATCCTCCATAGGATATTCTTGCCTTGTGATGTTGCTGAAATTTTAAAGATCAAAGCATGCCCAAGGTTGAGTCAGGATACCATTGCTTGGGGTCCTGGTATCCAAGGTCAATTCTCGGTACGGAGTGCTTATGCCTTCGTTGCGGATCTTGTCGCATCGGAAGTTCAATCAACCAGCCTTCAAGCTGGTGGCTGTCGGCCTGTTTGGAAAATGCTCTGGAAGATTGATGTCCCGCCCACTGTGAAACATTTTGCCTGGCGGCTTGCCACTGATTCACTTCCGACATGGAATAATAAGTGGCGCCGGCAACTAGAATCCAGCCCTACTTGCCCAATGTGTGGGAGAGGTGATGAAGATAACTTCCATCCATTCTTAGTGTGCCCGAAATCGGTTGAGTTGTGGAAGAAGATGTCGAGTGTGTGTCCCATCCCGAGCTATAATGAGGTGATCCATACTGATCCTGAATGGTTGCTGAATGCGCTGGTAAATATGAGGCCCCAGAACCGCCCACAATTCCTCCTAGTTCTTTGGAGGATTTGGTTTGTGCATAATGAGATTGTTCATGACAAGATCCCTCCTCCGACTGACATCTCGTGCAAATTCCTGGTGAGTTATTTCGACACTCTCTCTAATCTCAAGCAGGATGTTCCTCCAGTTTCAGTGAACGGTAAAACCCCGGTTGGTCCTACAAATGCTCATGAAATCATAGCTGTCGGGCAAGGCAGGACGTGATCCAAACCTCAGGCTGGATGGACCAAACTGAATTGTGATGGCTCCTTTGATGACAAGGCAGCTGGTATGGTCCTTAGGGACAATGATGGGCTGATCATATTTTCTTCATGCCGCCAGCTCTTCAACTGCCGTGATCCGTTAGAAGCTGAATTGAAGGCATGTATGGAAGGACTTTCGTTGGCATTATCACGAACTGAGCTCCCGATTGCAATTGAGATGGACTCTCTGCTGGCCGTCAAGATGATCCAATCTAGGGATGATGATAGATCCCTCTACTGCTCCTTGGTGCGCGAGATAAAGCATCTAAGGAGCCTCCGTGAAACTTCAATTACTCATATATATATAGGCAACAAAATAGGGTTAGCAATTCTTTAGCAAACTTTGCTCAAGCTAGGACTATTACTTGATTAGGCTCTGGTCCTACAGAGGTTTTAGAACTGAATGTCTCTGATTGTAACCCTGGTGTGCTGTGAGTATTGAAGTGTTTTACCCAAAAAAAAACCGTACAGGGCCTCCTGCCGGCCTACGTGAACGGTCATTTGCTAGGGGAGGCAAACTGTGTGAACCTAATCCAGTGTACCTGCCTGGCATGGTGCAGGACGCAGAAGTAACTATTCAAGACACACAACGTTTTCTTAGTGTAAAAGAAGTCGGTCCAGGGGACAGCATCCATGTGAACGGAGTTAATTGCAAAAGACTATCATAATTCGGACCGTATTTATAAGTTGGTGTCATCTTTTAATTTTTTTGCAAATACGTATCAAGATACAGGCCGTATTTTGCGGATCCTGTATTTCTACGTATAGATGCTTTTTCTGACAGATATGGCCCACCGGTCAGTCTCTTACAAAAAAACCGGCCCGGACCGCTTCGATCAGGAAAAAACCGACTATTTCTTTTCATCTAGACCGGACAGGCAAAAAAAAACTTCATCTTGCATCTCCAGACCGAGCCCACCATCTCCCCCATCTCCCCTGCTCCTCCACCCCGCCTCCCCCTCACCGCCGGCGGTTCCCCTGCTCCTCCACCCCGCCTCCCCCTCACCGTCGGCGGTTCCCCTGCTCCTCCACCCCGCCTCCCCCTCACCGCCGGCGGTTCCCCTGCTCCTCCACCCCACCTCCCCCTCACCGCCACCACCGCCGGCCATTCCCTCCACCCCCACCAGCACCGCCCCTCCTAGCGGCGTCCTTGAGGCCACGCAGCCGGGCGGTGTCCTTGGCGAGCGCCACCGTCTGCACCAGCCTGACCCGCACCTCGGCGTTGTCCGGGTGGCAGATGCAGTGCTCCACCTCCAGCACGGCCGTCGGGCCCTTGGGCCACGTGGCCACGTAGGAGCCCCCCTCGCCGGCGTAGGCGAAGGCGGTGGCGGAGGAGGCGTGGCGCTGGTGCGAGGTGTGCACGGTGGCGGCGTCGGCCTCGCAGCCGACAGTGGGGAGGAGGCGGACGAGGCGGTAGTGGAGCGCGCCCGGCGCGGCCGGGTCGGCCAGCGTGGGGCACTGCGTCTGCCAGTCCAACACATGCACCCCCCACTCGTGGTACGCGTCCGGGACCACGTTCGCCGACAGCTCCACCGGCTCGCCGGCCACCATGAAGTCCGCGCCGAAGCCGTCCCACTCGCCCGACACCCTCGCCGCGAACCCCGCCCACTTATCTGCGCACGCACCCACGCACGTACCAAGTCTCAGAGTCCAGTTTAGCCATGGCTCGTCCGCCTCGAGTCCTCGCTCGCCGCCGCGGCGGCCGCGCCCGACGCATTGCCGCCCGCCAAGGAGGCGCTCTGCCTGCTCGAGCTCATCGGCGTCGACCGCCCGGGGCTGCTCGCGGAGGTGTTCGCCGTGCTGCACGACCTGCACTGCAGCACCGTGGACTCCAAGGACTGGACGCACGGCGGCCGCGTGGCCGCCCTGGTGTTCGTCCGAGACGAGGACCCCGGCGCACCCATCCACGATGCGGCCGAGCAGCGCGGCGGCGGCGAGGCAGGCCAAGACGCGGTCGGACCCCGGCTGGCCCTGCGCGACGCGGTGGGGTGGAGGGAGTGGCCGGCGGGGTGTGGCGGTGGTGGCGAGGAGGGGGAGGCGGGGTGGAGGAGCAGGGTGGGCTCGGTTGAAGGAGAAGAAGGGTTTTTCTTTTTTGCCTGTCCGGTCCGGCTGAAGAGAGAGAGTCGGTTTTTCCCGGATCGAAGCGGTCCGGGCCGGTTTTTCCTGTAAGAGACTGACCGGTGGGTCATGTGTGTCAGAAAAAGCATCTATACGTAGAAATACAGGATCCGCAAAATACGGCATGTATCTTGGTACGTATTTACAAAAAAATTAAAAGATGTCATCAACTTATGAATACGGCCCGAATTGTGATAGTCTTTTGCAATTAACTCATGTGAACGCGAGCGGAAAAGTGAGGCGATGTGAATGGAACCATGTCCTTCCTTTGTTACGAAATCTCGAGTCGAGATGCCTTTCACGGTGCGCGTGAGCCTGAGCTGCCGCACGCACTTCGTGGAAATCTCTGCGAGAAGAAACTAGCTAGCCACCGGCTCACACATAATTTAGGCCAAGTACACCGCACGATCTTAAACGAACATTCGGTTTGGTCGGATTTTATCCGTTTGGGACGGTAATGAATTTGCCCATGTCCGTTTCTGTCCGTTGGGTCGTGTTTGGGCCCATCGCGCGACCCCACCTCAAATCATGTCCGTGTTGGACTTAATTTAAAAAAAACTCAACTAAAAATAAATAAACTCAGTTTAAAAGCTTAGAACATAATAAGATTAACATTAATAAAGGTCCAGTTTTCACTGCCACAAAACGGTCTAGTTTTTGACATAATTAACATAAAAAAGTAGCCCGCCCGTCGTTGCCGTCGCCGTCGCCGTCTTCACTGGTCGCCGGTGTCGTCGTCGTCACTGACGAGGTCGACGTAGGGCGGCGGCGTCCGGAGGTGGGCCGACGGTCCCTAGTGCGCGGGGGCGTGCTGGAAGCTGGCCTGCAGCACCTCCTCACGTGGCGAGGCCTCCCGCTCTGGTGATAGCGGCGGCGTGGGGCACCAGTTCACGACCCTCACTGCCTACGCCATCTCCGGCACGGTGCACGACCAGCCCCATGACGCGCCCACCAGCTCCGGAGGGAACGCAACCACCTCCTCCTCCTCCATCGGCTCGAGGATGACGACGTCGCCGGCCGCAGAGAGGGCCATGGTGCGGTCCAGGCCCGGCCATTGACGCTCATCATGCGTCGTTATGGAGTCCTCCATGACGCGCTGAATGAGCCGGGCCTCCTCCTCCTCCGTCATGCGAGGAGGTGGAGGTGGTGACGGAGACGGCGAAGGCGACGACGTGGGCGTGAGGCCGCGCACCCGTGTACGCCCGCGCACCTACCGTGCCCGCCGCGGCCCTGCGACCATCCCGGCGAAGTACAATGCACGCCGCACGTCGTGCTCGTCCCTGGGCCATGTGTCCCAGAGGGTGCTGTCGGCGGCGTACCTTGGGTCGTAGTAGAGGTCGTCGGGGAGGAGGCGATGACGGCGCTCGATCTCCTCGCGGCGCGCACGGCCGCTCGTCGGCACCGGAGGAATGGGAACGCGGTCGGCGGAGAGATGCCATGCGTTGGGGAGGTGGACATCGCTCCACGGGACCGGCGTCCTCGTCTCCCAGTAGCGCTGGCAGACCTCAACGCTGAGATATTGCCGGTCGCGATGGCCGGCGGGCCTGGAAGCGATGGAGAAGGGAGCCGCGGCCTGGCGCGGTGGCGATGCTACTCCTTGACGGAGCCGTGGCGGCGTATCGACGAGGAGCCAGCCTCGCAGTCGTGGGTGCCCTTGCGGCCGTAGTTCCACAGATCCATGGCTGCGGCGGCCGGCGAGCTCGAGGAAGAGGCTAGGGTTTCGCGAGGGAACTCTCGGGTTTCAAGGAGGCCGCGGGGGTGGCGATGGGAACTGTGGACGATCGGTCCACGGCTTCCTCATTTAAGAAGGATTTTTTTTACGATTAGGACTAGTTATGAAATATGCTGAATATCTTTTGCTATGAAATATCTAGTTGCTTTGCTATGAAATATGTGAAATGTTTCTATGTTGCATGGTTTACAGTGTAATATGAGGCACAACATTGGAGGGTTGACACCTGGTTGTTTGTCGAACATGTGTGTGGACATTTGAGGGCATTTGTTTGGTGATATGCTTTGGAGATGCCCTAAGGGCATCTTCAGCTGGACTGGCTAATTGATCCCAATTTATCAGTGGACATGTCCGGATAGAGCATGAGCGTATCCGCTGAGAATCCTTATTTGTCGATGCACGCACACTATGTCTCTAAATTATTAGACACATGCATAAAATTGATAGAGATGGAGAGAGAAAAAAGGAAGGGGGAAAGTAGTCATGCGTGGGCCAAGTCTTACTATCGGTTTGTCCAGACCCACTCCTAAACACCTCATTTTCTACCCACATATGGGTTGGGTTTGGGTTTACAGGCGTTCGGACAAATGAGTAGAATTTCATAGCCTTGGTGAACCGATACAAGATCATGTTACATGGATTTTGTGATTTGAATCATACAATTTAGACATACGCGGATGGTTTGAGAGTCGGCGTTTGAGATGCCCTAATATCCAGACTGTCCACCCGGACATATGAAAAGGATTTGGAGGCCTTAATTGGAGATGGTCTTATTATCTCAAATTTCAGCTAACGGAAAAACTTAAGAAGTTTCATATCGTTCATAGTTGGGTGTACTATGGAGTACCAAGACAACGACTATAAAAGCATCTATAGCCAGATTGGGTAAATCCGATCTCCTATACGTCACGCATAAACACCTCATTTCCTCCCCACATATGGGTTGGGTTTGGGTTTGCACGCGTTCGGACAAATGAATAGAATTTCAGAGTCTTGGTGAACCGATGTAGGACCATGTTAGATGGATTTCGTGGTTTGAATCATACAGTCTAGACATATGCGGATGATTTGAGAGTTGGCGTTTGAGATGCCCAAATATCCAGACTGTCCACACGGACATATGAGAAGGATTTGGAGGCCTCAACTCAAGATAGTCTTATTATCTCAAATTTCAGCTAACAAAAAATCTTAAAAAATTTAATATCGTTCATAGTTGTGTGGACTGTGAAGTACCAAGACGACGACTATAAGAGAATCTACTACCACGTTGGGTAAACCCGGCCCATATACGTCCGATACGCGTCCTGGCACGTCCACGAACGTATCCGGATGGTCCTTTATATTTCGCTCCCCGCATCCATATATCTCATGTTCGGATTCTCAAATCCATGCAAAAACATGCACATCGATCACACAAACCATTATCGCACGTAAATAACAAATGTTGTTACCAAACATAAATAGTGTTTACATAAAATTTATTTTAAATGCACAATCGATCATCTACTCTTTGGTTTGTATTTTGAATCCACATATGCTTCACGAGATCATTGAGTAGTCCTGCGTGGTCCACATATGCTCCACCTGATCATTGAGTAGTCGTGCATTGATCTAATGATCTCGGAGATTCTTATGCATCTACAGAAAGTTCATAAGTCGAGCTGCATCTTGATCTTTTAGGATTCCATCTTGTTCTCCACGTGCTTCAAAATCTTTGCGAGAAAAAACTAGCTAGCCACCGGCTCACACACAACTTAGGCCAACTCCACAACAAGGCAACGACACAAACGAAAGTTGATTCTTTTCGTTTTTCCTTCGTTTGGTTCGGTGTTTTGGGCGGCGTTCGGCTTTGTCCGCGTTGTGCTGGTCAGGCCAACTCCAACATGATCTCAAATGGATGTCCATTTAGTCTGGATTATATCTATTTAGACGGGCAATGAAATTGTATCCAGATCTTTTCTAGAAAGCGGTGGTTGTGTGCTTAACGCGTGGACGCATTTTTTAACTGCATCATGTATGTGTGTGGACGACGGACAGATGCTTTATGTCATCGACGAACGCGTCAGGAAAAGACAAAGCCCGAATGCACGCGTCGTGTAAAGCAGGAGAAGGGCGGTGCGGCGCATCAAGTCGGGAATAATAATCGAGCACCTGACACGCAGCAGTGTCAGCTCATCAACTGCAACGTTACAGAGGCAAGTGGAGTGCTTCGACCCACCATTATTCATGTATATTGACGCATATTACTATAGATCAAATGTGGTAACCCCAGAAAGTAAGTAGGGGTTTACACTAAGATGGTGACCTAAACTTGTATAAAAATCCTCTGTGTCTCTGTGTTCTTGTTTGACTTTGCCTGTGAATTGACAAGGTCTTTTAGCCGCTGGACGAACTCACAACCTCCTCGGTTTGAAAACCGAAATGCTCCCCTATGTGCGCAACCTTAATAAAGCACTATAGGGGTTGTAGCAAGCTTCAAGGACATGATACTTTCGTATCGATCATAAAATGCAAGCTTCTCGTATATGTTGATGATATTGCTGTGACAAGCTCATCTAATAAGGCAATCACATGACTGCTGAAGGACTTAAATATAGAGTTTGCTCTTGAGGATCTTAAAGATTTGCATTACATCCTTGGGATTGAAGTAAAGAAATACAAGGATGAACTTCACCTCTCTCAGAGCAAATATGCAACTGGCCTAGTAAAAAAGGCTGCTCTACAAGGTTATGAACCCTCACTCACTCCATTATCAAGTTCAGAAAAATTATCTCTCACAAAAGGACAACTCTTGAATTAAGAAGATAGCACAAGATACAGGAGTCTGGTAGGTGCATTCCAGTACCTGACTCTTATAAGCCCTGACATTTCTTTTGTTGTTAACAAAGTATGCCCGTTTCTTCATGCACCCACTACAGTTCATTGGACTGCTGCCAGTGTATAGTTAGATATGTCAAAAACACTATGAGCATTGGTCTTAATTTCGGCAAGTCATCATCTACTCTTCGCAGTGCCTTCTCTGATTCTGATTGGGCAGGATGACTGGATGGCAGGTGCTCAATTGGTGGTTTTGCAGTGTTTTTTGGACCTAACTTAATTTCATGGTCTGCAAGAAAATGGGCTATTGTATCTCGGTCAAGTACGGAGGCAGAATACAAGGCATTAGCAAATGCTATAGCGGAGATCATATGAGTTCAATCCATGTTAAAAGAACTTGGTGTGAAAAACAGCCAAGCTCCATGTTTGTGATGTGACAACCTTGATGTTACCTATCTCTCCGGAGATCAAGTCTTTTATGGCGGAACAAAGCATTATCGAAATAGATTTTTATTTTTTCAATAAAAGAGTTTCTCAAAAGCAACTTGACATTTGATTTGTACATTCGATAGAACAAATTGCAGATTGATTCACAAAGGCTTTGCCCATAAAAAGTTTTGAAGTCTTCAAACGTAATCTCAATTTGATGAAGTTATGATTAAGAAAGGTACCAAACGTGACATGATGCGCACCAACAACCATTGTAACACGAGAATTGTACCACACCAGGAGTAGTAGAGATAGACTTAGGCCCTGTTTGGAACCACCCAGATTATATAATTCAGTTTTTATAATCTATTATGTCTCCAAACATGACTGTTTATGGTGTAGATTATAAAAACTAGATGTACAGATTATTAAAAACTCATAATCTACTCTACCCCAACTAAAATCAGATTATGGATTGCTAATGACCCATTACCCTTGTAAAGTTGGAGATAATTACATTCCTACCACTGCCACCCTCCTCTTTTAAAAAAGAAACAGAGGGCGGACATGTCATTATGCAATGTAAAACCTGGATTATAGTTTATATAATTTGACCTCCAAACATGCCCACGTAGATTATTTTTATAAACCAGATTATATAATCTATCTTCATAATCCAGATTATCATAATCTATTGTGGTTCCAAACAGGGCCTTAGTTGTTAGCTTATTTCCTTTATCTTGTACAAGTAACTTATCTCTTTCTCCTCAAGATGTAATCTCCTTGAATATCTCCAACTATTTGTATGCGCTGTACAGTGATGTGCGCCCCTGCCTATATACACGAAGGGTGTCGCACAGGTTGAGGTAAGACGTTTCCCTCGGCGCACACATTTGTGGTTCCCGTATTTGGGGGCTGGATTCCTATTTGTTTATTTGATTGGATTTTCTCAGGGGCTGCGTGAGATGGATTCAATTCAGCGGGGTTGCACAAGACATCGCCGTGAGCGAGGTGGTACCGTTCTTGATCTTGTAGTCCTTGTGTTTCTCTTGTCCGCGTCGTTACGCTCTGTTGGCATGATGTTTTTATTCTTGCAAAATGTTCAGGTTGACATGTCTTAAGTTTATCTGCCTCTGAATTTGCTAGCCTATATTGCAACACTCATATAATAATGCACATGAACATAGGGAAGAGCTCACGTAATCTGCCATTCCATGTAAGTGTGGGTCTCCTCGGTGTTAAGTTTAAAATTGTGAGTTGGAACATATTATGTATGTTAAACTGCAAGTACTTTCAAGATTTCAGTGGATAAGGTTGCTTTATTTTCCTTTTGTTCTGTCATCTACAGTAGGTCGTTAACTAATGGCAGGAAGGTATTTACCTACGAGAGTGGATTTTCAGCACCCGGGTTCCTAGGCACCCTCTATGAACAATAACATCAAAATAAATAGAATTTTTTAAAAAAAAAATCTGAAACTTTGCAAGATCAAAGATGATCAAACTTTCTAGGTGCTTGCAAGTTTTCGTGTCAAAAAAACATTTGAGGAGCTCTATGGAGGGAAAACTTTTTAGTACTTCAAATTTTGAGCTTTTTTAGCACTGAAATCTGAAACTTGTTTGTACACCTTTCTCTACATGATATTTTGATATGAAAACTTGTAAGAACTTATAAAGTTTGATCATCTTATATGTTGTAAAGTTTCAGATTTTTTAAACTTTTTTTCTATTTTTTATTTTACTGTTCATAAAGGGCCTAGGCACCCGGGTGCTGTTACACCTTTCTCATTTACCTACCTGTACACGTTCGAATCTCAGCTGCTAAGGATTTTCGCCACACCAGCAGCCAGATCTAGGAGCGTGTCACTGTATCCATCTTCAAGCACCATAAGTCACCATCTTAGGTCCAATCAATTGGACTCTCATGTGATGATGTGAACAAGGAGCATGTCTTGCAAATTAAAAATGTTGAAACAAGTGATCTTGAGAGTTCATCAGGAAAGGATGCTATGATTAGAAGAAATTTCAGTAATGAAGTTGCCAGTGCTGAGAGAACATCTAGCAAGGAATTGGTAGTCCTTACATCGATTTTCTTCTTTTCACCGCTCAATTAAATTCTCGTCGAAGCAAAACTTTGTTGTACCAAAGATGCAAGATGGATTTGGAGAAACTGATGCAGCAGTGTTGACTTCCATGATGCTGCACCAATTGTGTGTAGACCACTAATTGGTAGCAATGTACTCCCTCCGTCCCAAAATAAGTGTTTTAACCTTAGTACAATTTTGTACTAGCGCTAGTATAAAATTGAGACAGTTATTTTAAGACGGAGGGAGTATTTTTTAACCTTAGTCTGATGCTTGCAGATCTTGTCGTACAAAGCAATTTTGGCACATGGTCATGAATCTCATGGCTGCCATTTTTGTCAGATCAGATCAAAGATGGTACTGAAGTATGAAGTAGAGCTTTAACCTAGGCATTGATGATACCCAACTACTAAAAACTGCAGGTGCATTATTTGGATGGAAACAACGCACCCTCAGGTAGTACGTTACTTCACTTTATTCCGTTTTTTCTTTTAAAATATTATAACTTTTGAACCGAGCATCGGAGTGATGATCCGTTTTCACAATTGTGTTTCTTACGACGAGCTCTTCAAAACTAGAACTCATATGGATATGTTTCGATAATTTTTTTTTGAGCAACTGTGGGATGATATTTAAGCAACTTTAGTGCTAAATAAAAAGAAACTTCTTATTAGTGTGCGTAGTATGATCGCCTATCAACGAAAATTCCTTTAAAATTATCTATCATGACTAGAAGATTAGATAACTTCACCCTTTAGCAACCACATGGCAAATGCAGTCAGCTATTTCCAAACTGAAATGGTTGAATTATGCGTCGGATGTGCATGCTCGGCTCCGCATGCGTTGGATGTCCATTAATTCATGTATGATTTTTTTTAAAAAGCTATAACTATCAAACCGTGTGTCAAAATTATGATATGTTTTCAACATTGGGTTCCTCGTAACGAACTCTTCAAAACGAGATCCCATATGAATATGCTTTGAAGATTTCTTTCAAAAGCAACTTCAATGCTAGATGAGGCAACTTTAGTGCTAAACGGAAGTACTTTGATGCTAGATGTATTGCATCGTATGTACACACATGAGTTGCTTGTTGAATGCACTGGAGTTGCGCAAAAAACACATTAAAAGTTGCTTACTTTTTTGTGATACTCAAGTGTAATTATGGCAACTATTTACAAATAGCAGGCAACTGAACATCAACCGTAGGCAAATGACCATCAGTAATAGGCAACTGAGCATCAAAATTGTGCAGCTTCATAGTATTTTATAGGCAACTGAGCGTCAAAATTGAAATTGAGCAATTTCACAATATTTGTAGGCAACTAATCATCATTGTTTAATTATGTAAAGCTTTTAGAGGTGAATCTAGACAATTGTTAGTCGTGGTAACCAACTTAGAAAAATTCTTCGCTGATACATAGTCTCTACTATTAAAGCAGGATCGAACGTCGTGATGGTTCGATCTGGCAGCGATGGTTCGACCTCTCTCCCCACCTCCACCTCCTGCCGCTAGCACTTCCATCGATTTTTTTTCATCCCTCCATAAACCATGCGATTAAATAAAGAAAAAACCGGTTCAGTAAAAATGTCCTAATTGTATCTCAACCCACGTACTAGATTCATCCAACAACCCACTCACGCACCTCCCACGTCCCCATCTCCCCCAACTCCCTTGCCCATCCGCCATGACCCCCTCTCGCGTTGGCCTCGGGAGGGACGCCGGACCCATCGTGGTCGCCAAGCCGTGGGATAGGTTCCGCTTCGACTGGGTGAGCACAGACGACACCAGCCGCGTTGACGCCGCCAACAACCAGCCAGCGCACGGCGCGCTGCTTCTCTACGGCCGCGGCTTCCTCGCCGGCATCTACCGGCGCGAGCAGAAGAAGGTCGCGACGGCCGCGCTCCAGAAGGACTACGGTGCCGGCGCCGCGGCGACGTACGACGCCCTGGACATGCACGTGGACAGGCACTGGACGGACAAGCGCGCCGACGAGATGACGGAGCGCGACCGGCGGATCCTGCGCAAGGACTTCGGCATCTCCTACAGGGGCTCCCGCGTGCCCTGGCCCATGCGGAGTTGGGCGAAGAGCAGGCTCGGCGCCGAGTTTCTCAGGAACGTCGACAGGGCCGGATACAGAAAGCCCACGCCGATCCAGATGGCCGCCGTGCCGCTCGGCCTCCAGCGGCGCGACGTCATCGGCGTCGCCCAAACCGGCTCCGGCAAGACCGCCGCCTTCGTGCCCCCATATTGGCCTACATCGCCGGCATGCCGCCCCCCGACCAGCCACATCGAGGCGGACGAGGGCCCGTAGGCGCTCCTCCTGGCGCCGACACGGGAGCTGGCGCAGCAGATCGAGAGGGAGACGGTGAAGCTCGCGGCATGCCTAGGCATCAAGGTCGTGTCCATCGTGGGTGGCAAGGCAGACGGCCAGTCGACGATCCAGAAGCAGGCTAGCATGCTCGAGCGGGGGTGCGAGGTCATCGTCTCGACGCCGGGCAGGCTCCTCGACTGCCTTGAGAGCAGGTACGCCATGCTCAACCGGTGCAACTACGTGGTGCTCGACGAGGCCGACAGGATGATCGACATGGGGTTCGAGCCGCAGGTCGTCGGCGTGCTCGACGAGATACCGCCGAGCCACCTGAAACCGGAGAACGCGGACGAGGAGCTGGACGAGGCGAGGACATACAGGACGACCCACATGTTCAGTGCCACCATGCCGTCGGCCATGGAGCGGCTCGCCAGGAAGTACCTCCGGAACCCCGTGG
Organism: Hordeum vulgare subsp. vulgare; assembly: GCF_904849725.1. Taxonomy (NCBI): domain Eukaryota; kingdom Viridiplantae; phylum Streptophyta; class Magnoliopsida; order Poales; family Poaceae; genus Hordeum; species Hordeum vulgare. The sequence continues at coordinate 492,989,868 of NC_058518.1, read as the reverse complement.
CCGTCACGGTCGGCTTCGCCGGCAAGGCGGCGGACCTCGTCGCCCAAAACGTGGTCATGGTGAAGGTGCAAGAGAAGATGCCACGGCTGACGAGGATCCTCGCTGACCTCGGCAAGGACAGAAGGGCGGCCATTGTGTTCTGCAACACGAAGAACTCCGTGGAGAAGCCGACCAACGATTTGGAATACGCGGGGTTGAGCACAGTGACGGCGCTGCACGGAGGGAAGTCGCAGGACGAGAGGAAGGCCAGCCTCGACGGGTTCAGGAACGGCAGGTTCAACGCGCTCGTGGCCACCGACCTGGCCGCCCGCGGCATCGACGTCCCGGAGGTCGCTCACGTGATCAACTACGAGATGCCCAGCTCGATCGATCTGTACACGCATCGTATCGGGAGGACCGGACGTGCCGGGAAGAAGGGGCTCTCGACATCGTTTTTGACCATGTAGGACACTGACATTTTCTATGAACTTAAGCAGATGCTTGTGCAGAGCAATAGTCCCGTGCTGCCGGAGCTTGCGAGGCATGAGGCGTCAAGGTTCAAGCCAGGGTCTATTCCTGGTAGACCTCCGAGAAGAAATGGCACCGTGCATGCATACCACTGATCCAAGAGGAAGGAACCAAAGGCGCATCTTCGTAACAATATGAGAAGAACTTCGACGAGAATGTTAGGGAGCCAGATGAGGTACAAGCATTAATATTAATCAGAGCAATTTCAGTGTTATTCTTACATTGAAAAACCAAGTTTCTTGTTTGTGGTAAATATATTTAGTGATGATTTGTATCTGACCTTATACTAATACACCCTGGATGTTATGATCAATCTTTGTCATGCCCAAATGTAGACCTTTGTCAGCTTTTGAAGTGTTTGATTATTTGATTTGATGTTTTATGCTCTAAATGCGCTTTTTTTACATGTAAGGCACTAACACGTTAGTATTTCAAAACCATTTTTCTATCATTTATGTAGGAGTTATCTGGTGTACCTGATCTTTATTACCTTCAACAGTTTAGTCCTAAGAGGTGACATTTACTTTCCTATTCTTTTTTAATTTCATCTCTACTCCAGTTGTGGATGGCATTTATTTATGCTTGTGTTTCTGTTATATATGATTTATTACTAAAGTCGGTGACATTTCAATATCAAGTTCAAAGAACCGCAAGTTGTCAAACATCTCTACTATTAAAGCAGGATCGAACGTCGCGATGGTTCGACCTCTCGTTCGCTCCCCACCTCCTTCCGCTGGCACTTTCATCGATTTTTTCCATCCCTCCATAAAACAGGCGATTAAATAAAGAAAAGAACCGGTTCATTAAAAAGGCCATAATTGTATCTCAACACACGTACGAGATTCATCCAACAGCCACAACCCACTCACGCACCTCCCAGGCCCCTATCTCCCCCAACTCCCTTGCCCAGCCGCCATGCCCCCCCTCTCGCGTTGGCCTCGGCAGGGACGCCGGACCCATCGCGTTGGCACCTCCGCTACGGTGATTTCTTCGTGCCCCTATGGGAGACATATTAGCAGCTACGGGCGATGGGCATTGGCATCTGCGCGCACCTCCCCGCCGTCACCGGCGACCGGGATGACTGCGCCAGCGAGCGCCGCGCGTTCGACGCCTTCTCGCAGGACTCTGCGGCGCTGGCGGCAGCGGCGGCCGCGCACGCGTCCGCGCCCAATACGCCGGCGTAGGCGGAGGCAGCCGACGCGCCACACCACCACCCTCGACGTCTTCCCCAAGTTCAGTTTGCCTCGAGCCCTAGCGCTAACCGCTCGCCGCGCCGCAGAGAGAGAGAGCCCCGCCGCCGCCCCCCGCGAGTCCGGCGAGATGGTGCTCGCGCAGGTATGTACCCAATTATCATATTAGGGCCAATTATCTTTTTCCATGCTAGATTGGCAAACCAAGCACCTGCTCTTGAGTTTTGGTTACTTGGCAGCATTTAATCTGGGTACTTGTCTTGTCATTTTCCCATTTTGAAAATGTTGATAGGAAATACTTGTCAATCTTTCAGATCTTATGTACTGTTCAGAAGCATATACTTCAGGGAGGTCCCAAGCGTCTACCTTTCACTGTGTTGTCCTTAGTCCGACTGCGTGGGGTTGCTCGGCGAGGTGGCTCTGAGCGAAAGCCTAGATAGCACGTCGTCTGTGGACGTCGTTTTCCACCTTGGTGGTCGTTGTGGACCCTCTCCTCGCCCAGCACCTTCGGACCATGGCCATCGGGCGAAATCCTAAGACTCCAAGGCGAGCCGGGTGACGGCGTCGTTCCCACGTCGCTACCCCCTTGGGATAGTATTATGGTTGTGATGGATAGGCCGCAGGGAGCAGACATTTGAGAAGAGCGTGGCAGATGGATTGGAGAACCGACGAGGTCACACAGATGACGATAGCAGCACATCAGAGTTAACTTCATATTCCTCGTTGACTTGCAGGCTTGGCTTCTTTCCCATCAGTTCAATACTTCCAATTGTTCCAGAGTAACTATATTAGAGACAAACATAATCCAGTGAGGTATGTACTTTGTTTCAATAATATATCTCAGATGTTGAAAGAAGATTAAATAAAAGAGGTAAGATGAATTGAAGAAAATAGGAGAGGCCTCCACCTGTACTAATCAGTTTGAATTGGCTTTTGAGAATCTCTAAAAGTGGAAACCATGTTGTTGATATATCTGTGATTGATAGTTTATGCAGTGCTGCACAATGGTAAATATATATGTTCTTGCCAAGAACAGAATCTTCAGTAATCTGACTTCAATAAAACAATATGGCAATAATTTAGTATCTTTTCACTGATTTTCAATATATGCCAATATATGAGCATCCTTTTTTCACACGTTTTAAAAGGAATAATTCAAAATCTGCAGATGATCACTATAATGTCAAATCCAATTTCTTTTGCCATCTTATGGGTGAAAATGCATTGTAAAAAGTGAATCATATTAGCGTTTCCCTAACCTTGAAATTGATGCTTGTTATAATGTGTAGACTTCCAAATTGGGACAATTTAGATCATGATATGATTTGGAGAGTTGATGCATGATTGCAGATGGCTACCAAAATGGAAAAAAATCAATCGTCACCAATATAGAGGTATTTCACATGTGCATGTTTGATTCATGATTGCAGGTGCACGTAGGATTCAATTTATGCATGAAAAGTCTATATATGCATATTCAATAATGATTACTTCATTTTCAAATTCAAATGCGCACCTGTTGTGCGCATGACAAGTGCATGAATAAAATAATATCATGTTGCGTGCACATTGTGCTTTTTTTTGAATAGTGTGTCATATTTCAATTTTTGTGTTTAAATATTGATGTGTGTAGAACTACTTCCTGCAGTGAGGGAGCTAGACTGCATCACGTCTTCTCACAGCCTACCACCGCCAGTCAAGTATCAAGTTGGTTCTCGATCGTTATCGAGCTTGACGAGTACTTCCTCTCTCGCTGCTTCGCCGATCCAAGCCCCATTTGCGTGGGATCTACTTTTTTTGATAGATTGGAAAAGGAGATGCTTTTATAGGAGAAAAGGAACCCGAAGATCGAACGTGCATATCACAAGAAACTTTCAGTGAAATGTTATTATGTACATTTCCGGTGTTAGATATTGAGAACCTGAAGAATATACACACACACACTTATATATTCCGTGTGATGGTAGTTTGTTGTCATAGTTTTCTGTTAACCAGGAATGTTGGCTCTTAGTGTCATGTTAAAACTTGGAGGTGATCGAATCATATGCTTTTTGGGTTGTATACTATATAATAGAAGATTCTGAAAAGAGGGCTTACACACCATGGCAAGAAAAAGGTGAAGGGAAAGAAATGGCAATGAGAAAAATATCGCTTTATCTTCTTTCGAGGAGAGAGTGGTTGAAGAGACACGACAATTGCCTATGCAGGAAGAAGCATGAGAAAATAAACGAATAGAGAATGAATTTGTTATTATAGATATCAAAATCACATGATGTCATGTTTGAAAGACATTTTTAAATTAAAACAATTATTTAATAACAATGTGTTTCGTTGCTCCGTGGCAACGCACGGGCAGTAAACTAGTCATACTAAAAGAGGAAAGGAGTTGCTTGCCTATAGCACTAAAGTTGCCTCATCTAGCACACAAAATTGTTAAAAAAAAGTTTGTCGAAATCTATCCATATGAAATCTAATTTTGAAGAGCTCGTTGTAAGAAACACAGCCGTGAAAACGGATCGTTATTCTGAAGCCCGATTCAAAAGTTATGACTTTTTAATTTTTTTAAAACGCTAATAAATGCACGTCGTTGGTGTCCTCAGGTACGTCCGCTATCGCGAGCGGCGCTGCTGGGTAGCCACGCCCTTGATGATTTACCCTGCTCCTTCATGCAGGCTGTACACTGACATTCATGCACATAAGCAAAAGAATAAGTCCAAGGCCGGAGCCATTTACGAGTCAACAACAGCTCTAAACATGGGTGAGGGCAATAGCACTGTTCCGAGCAAGAACATACCATCAGCGCCAGCACAAGTATCCACCTCCACCTCAACCAAAGTTCTCGGCATACAGGATCAGAACGCAGCTCCTTCTGATCCTTCTTTAGGTTCATCAGCGGAAGCGGAGCACAAGAAGGATGGACCGCTTGCCGTCAAAATCCCACCTGAGAAGAAGAAGATGGGTGCCAGGAAGAAGAGCCTGAAGAGGTTGTAACAGCGCGCCCCGGATAGCGTCGAAGCGACGCTGTTGTACTAGTTAGAAGATTCTAAGCAGGGCCATTATGCTGAGCAACAACAGTCTGAAGGTGGCTGACAACATTGTGAGCTAACATTCACTACTCTCCTTTTAACCAGAACATCTAAACTCATTTTCAGGTTCGTTACAGACTATGTTACAGACTATATGATCGTTTGTTTCGTTTGTCGATCTGGAAAAGATTTGCTAGTTCAGCCATGGAGATTTTGTTTCTGCTGCGGATTCGTGGTGTTGTTAGAAAAGGATTTACACTTTTGCTTCGGTACACCCCCTGTCCAGATTAATGGATACTTTTTCATAATAAAGGACATGATGGTCATATTTATGTATACGTTGTATAAAAATGTGAGAAGTATAGTTCGAACCAAGCACCTTTACGAAATATAAAGGCTGCAGTAACCAACTAGGTAAATGGACCTCACGTGCCTTATTAGTTTTTTATTTTACTAAACAACTTCAGCAAAGCAGTATTCTCTGTTTTGTTTCTTTCTCTCTTTATTTTTTTATTTTTATTTTTTATTTCCTTTTCCTTTCTAAATGCGTTAGCTTTTTAAACCTCGCACCATTTGTTTTTCAAAATGATGATTTTTTCAAGTTCATCAATTTTTAATCAAAATAGGTGATTTTTTTCACAAATTGATGAAGTTTTTTTTCTAAATGCGTGAACTATTCCTCAAATAGGTGAACTTTTCTTGAAAGTTAATTCACTTTTCATAGAGTTGATGATTTGTTATTTTAAAAATTGATGAGCTATTACTTAAATAGTAATTTTGGTATTCTAAACCCTAAAACCCTAAATTGTTGGGAAGTTGTTAACAACTCTGGAAAATGTGTTGAAATTTTTAAAAATTTCATACATAATTTGAAATTCCAAAATTGTGCACAAATTAAAATTAGGTCCGTTTCATGAGTCGGAGTAATATCATCGCATTGTAACATCTTTTCTGCGCTTACCGCCATCCGTGGGTTCACATTATATACAGGCATACGTTTATTAAACGCACATTGCGTCACCCCCCACAATTGTATTTCTATGTTTTCACATGGGAAATTATAAAAAAATGCATAGAATGTCAGTAATTTAAAAAAATGACGCGCTGCCTTGTGATGACCAGTAGGGCGTGTGAAACAAATTTGGATCCGTTTCATGAGTCAGAGTAACATCATCGCATCATCGTATTAAGTGAACAAAAATATTGAAGAAGATAGTGAAAAAAATTAGGTCCATTGCATTGTTTATTTATACAAAGAATTTATGCGTGTATTAATAAAATGTTTATCATACATTCTAAAAAACACCGCATATTAAGAAAATGTATAATTTATTTTTAAGTGTTCATGCATAGTTAAAAATGTTCAGGTAGCGATTTTCACAAAAGTGTTCAATGTGTATTTAAATATTGTTTAGTGTATATGAAAAAAAATGTTTAATGTGTATTTAAATATTGCTCTGCATATATTACAAAAATGTTCAATGTGTATTTAAATATTGTTTAATGTATATTAAGAAATATTCATCGTATATGAAAAAATAAGAATTTTTGAGAATTTTAAAACTGTGTACACTTTTTTCATTTTTTTCACTTTACAAAAAATGTTCATGTTCTAAAAGGTTTTTTCAATTTCATACTTTGTTCAAGATTTTCAAAGATTATTCGCATTCTTCCTTGAAATGTGTTCACATTTTTTCCAGCAAATGTCAAAGCTTGTTGGAAAAACGTGTCTTCCTATGTACTTATTATATAGAAATTATAGATTTGATTTGCCAACCAATAGTTGTTAGCTCAACTGGTGAGGAAGTCCCTGAGCTATCAGAAGATCTGGAGTTCGAATCCCCTTAAAGACTGTTTATTTTTCATGACACTTAGTTGTTTGAATGGACCGCGTGACCCATTACGTATATACCAATTGAATACAATTAATGAAAGATCTATATTGCCCTTATACTATTTGTGAGGGGGGTGTACCGAAGCGGGGCTCAAGGATTTATGGTTCGAGACTGATTGGTTAAACTTTACCATACAGAAGGTTGAATGTGGCGAAACTACAGTTGATGATCGGTCATTCAGCTGAAACATGGCAAGCAAGTAACTGAATGACAGAAAAGCTTTGTGTTTCCATGGATGGCTTGAACGAGTTCGTTGAAATTCACCATAGACCATACCGTGTCCATCAAACTAATAGTTGGCATCCGGCCCTTAAAGACTGTTTATTTTTCATGACACTTAGTTGTTTGAATGGACCGGTCTGGAGTTCGAATCCCCTTAAAGACTGTTTATTTTTCATGACACTTAGTTGTTTGAATGGACCGACCCGTTCAAACACAGCGCATGCGTGACCCATTACGTATATACCAATTGAATACAATTAATGAAAGATCTATATTGCTCTTATACTATTTGTGAGGGGGGTGTACCGAATCGGGGCTCAAGGATTTATGGTTCGAGACTGATTGGTTAAACTTTACCATACAGAAGGTTGAATGTGGCGAAACTACAGTTGATGATCGGTCATTCAGCTGAAACATGGCAAGCAAGTAACTGAATGACAGAAAAGCTTTGTGTTTCCATGGATGGCCTGAACCAGTTCGTTGAAATTCACCATAGACCATACCGTGTCCATCAAACTAATAGTTGGCATCTGGCCTTTTTGATATGCAAACGTCGAGTGGCATACTAAATATCTCTGGCAACATCCTTTGCGGCAGTTGCCTTGTGTATTATATTGTATTCTGCCTTCAAAACACACATTAGAGTCATTCATGTTTCTTAAATAATTTGGGTGCAACACTCGCTCTTTTCTTTCCAAAAGGAGTTCATATTTTGTGCTTGTTTCAGATTTCAGGTTTAGATTTTTTTTGAAAATTTTGCAGTACTAATTGGCTTTTCTTGAGTTTCTAATGCTTTTCTTTCCATTACGCAACACAACTGACATGTGCCCCAAAAGTTACTTTACCAGCACAAAGTTTTCATAGCTCAGTTGGTTAGAGCACTTGTTTAGTAAGCGGGATGTCTTAAGTTTTTGAAGGATTTTTTTAAGGCGGGATGTCTTAAGTTGAAGTATGAATGAACGCAACTTATTTTCTTTTATTATTATAGAGTTTTGTTCTTCGGTCTAGTGTGGGTTAATTTGCTAAAACAGTAGGGGGTATTTGCAAAACTATAGTGAAGACCGGCTCAGCCAGCATGGCGCCACTTGTCACGTTATGACTGGCTTTGGACCAAATTGTCACATAGGCTGCAAGTTGTAGGATGGTGGAGTGAGGTTTTATAAGTTTTGGACCAAAACATCACATTCCTTTTTTTAGAAAAGGAGGCCTCGCCCCGGCCTCTGCATCGAGGGATGCATACAACCATATATTAAGCAAACATAGTCGTCACAATGTACAAAACTGATGAAAGGAAGAAAGTAAAAAAAAACAGAAAAAGATACATGGCGATCATCGCGCCGAGGCCTGAAGTGGCTAAAAGATATAAATGACTAAACACCTATCCTATTAATATGCCGCCATCCAAACCGGTTGAAGATACCCTGTGCTACCATCTCCCAACGGACACACCCAGTAACCATAGGCTCCCTGGCTGCCACAGAAGTTAGTAACGACCATGTACGGATCAGTGCGGTAGTTCTGAAGATGACCTGCAGAAAGTGAATATCACGAAGTCTGTTAAAAACCAAATCATTTATGCTATTCCATAAAGCCCATAGAAGAGCACATGCTCTGACACGAATAGATTTGGCCAATTGAACATCAATTCCCTGTAACCACGTTCCAAATAACGAGTTCAAGTTAACAGGAGGAGGGATGTTAAAAGCAATATGAATTAGCGCCAAACAAGTTTAGCCATAGGACAGTCGAGAAAGAGGTGCTAAATACTCTCTACCCTTGGGCAGAAGCTACATCTGGGGCTACCTTTCCAATTCCGTTGGGCCAAATTATCCTTAGTTAAAATAACTCCCTTGTGAACAAACCACAAGAAAACTTTAATTCTAAGAGGCACTCTGACCTTCCAAATATGTTGGGATTTTGGAATAGGTACGGAATCAATAAGATCAGAATACATGGATTTAACCGTGAACAACCCGTTCAGTGTTAATCTCCAGGAAATTCGATCAATCCTATCAGAGAGGTTAACCTCCATTAACCTTCTAACCAGATGCAACCAGGAAACCCATCTATCACCAACTAAAGATCTACGGAATTGAATATTAAGGGGTATCTCACGAAATACTGCCGCAACGGACACTTGTCGACGTTGGGCAATATGGTACAGCCGCGGGTATTGAAGAGCCAAAGGCGCATCTCCTAGCCAGGAGTCTTCCCAGAATCTAGTCAATTCGCCATTACCAATGATAAACCTCGATCTGTGGTAAAATGAGTTCTTTACCCGCATCAGACCCTTCCAGAACGACGAGTCTAATGGTCTAGCCGTAACCTGAGATAAAGTTTTGGAGTGAAGGTACTTATTCGACAGAATTTGTACCCACATTCCTTCGGATTCCATCGATAATCGAAACAGCCACTTGCTGAGAAGACATCTATTTTTGGTCTCCAAATTTTAAATTCCTAAACCTCCTTGATCTTTAGGGCGGCAAATAATATCCCATTTAGCCAGCCTATACTTAGTATTAACCTCATCACTTTGCCAGAAGAAGCAAGATCGGTAGAAATCCAATCTTTTTCGTACCCCCACAGGTATCTCAAAAAAAGATAAGAGGAACATAGGCATACTTGTTAATACTGAATTGACCAGCACTAACCTACCTCCGTAAGAAAGAAGCTTGCCTTTCCAACTACTAAGTTTCTTTTCAAACCGTTCCTCAATGCATTTCCACTCAGCATTTGTAAGTTTACTTTAAGTGCATCTAGTGCCCCTTAGTGATTTTGGTGGTTTGAAGACTTATAGGTTAAGTATCTAATGTGTTTGTGAGTGTACACAGGATCTATAAGTCATCGAGGAGTTTGAGATATTTGAAGAATATCGACCCCTAAAAATATATGTCTTCAGTTGAAGAGATTGGTCTGAAGCTGAAGAAATGAATCGCGAGGAATCTGCGATGAAATTGATATTCCTCATGAAGATACTGATATTGAGAAGTGCGGTGGTTCCTAAAGAAAATCACTCTAAAGAATTGAAGCATGAAGATTTACACTTTCTGTTTTACTTTCTTCGCATTCGAGTAATAGGAACACCGTACTGTTAAAGGGGGTCGAAGTTACACCATGGAATGAATTTCCTCATGATGCTCAACCCAAGCCTAATCCTACCAAAAGCCTCAAATGAGGAATATGAGTGACATGAGGACTCTCACAGTTGAGGGTTCCGACCGTTTCGATAGCCACGCCAAGTCACCGGTCTTATCCACTCCAACAGTCATATTACTTAAGGGCATTAGTGTCAAATCATGTCGGGATGCTCCCAGGCTATAAATAGCCACCCCCCACAACCACTAGTTGGTTGGCTGCTCCGTTAGAAACTGACACTTGTCATAAGAGCAACCCAATTCTTCAGAGCCTTCGAGAGTAATTCATCAGTGAGGAAATACACCATCCACCGAAACCACAAACCAAACCTAGTGATTGAGCATCACTGAAGAAGTTGTCCCTGTGTGGGACTGAAGCCTTTTACCTTTGAGGACTGTGCATCCTCCAGACGGTTAGGCGTCATGGTCTAGAGCTTTCCAGCAGTCAATTGTGGATCGTCGGGTGACCAAGTTTGTGAGGGTTTGGAAGTCTGCCCTGAAGACTTACCACGAGTGTTGGGCGAGGACTGTGTGTCCTTAGCTCAAGGAGAATACGGTAGAGACTGTGTGTCCCGGGACTGGGTGTCCTTTGGTTTCAATACCAAGCCACTCCAAACCAGATGTACGACTGTCACATCAGTTGGAACTGGGTCATCAACGACTGTCTTCACTGAGAAACGGGTTCTAATTCCTCAACTCCTTACTTTCCCCATATTATGTGTTGATGATTTTCAGTGTGACTGTTTGAAGAATTTGCTGAAGACTTTCTCTGAATTTCCTCAACCCCAAATTCTTCACGTCAGTTAATCCTCATCTGAATTCTGCGTGCCTGCTCACTGTGCAATCTGTTTTCACATTCTTCACTTTGAAAAACTGCTGTTGTGAAACTTTGCACTTCTGATCCTTTACTGTTTCCGCTGTAAGTTAGTCATCAGTGAGGAATTTCCTCAAAAGGAATTTCCTCAGTGATGAAATTCTAAAAATCTCCTATTCACCCCCCCTCTAGTCAATAGAACGCACTTTCATTTACGATGGTGAATGGGAATTCCTAAGTACGTAAAAGGTAAGTCCCCAGCCACACACCCAAAGAGCTGATTATAAATATGTTGTTGGTTTTTGGCTTCACCAAAACAAAACAACTCACTTTTATTGAAGTTAATCTTCAGCCCAGATAACTGTTCAAAAAGGCAAAGGATGAGCTTAAGATTTTTAGCTTTGACTAAATCATGCTCCATGAAGAGTATCGTATCATCAGCATATTGTAGAATAGATACACCCCCATCCACCAGATGAGGTACTAATCCACCTACAAGGTCCTTTTCGTTAGCTCTCTTAATCAAAAGAGCCAACATATCCGCAACAATATTGAAAAGAATAGGAGACATTGGATCTGCTTGTCTTAGCCCCTTAAGTGTCTGGAAGAAGTGACCAATGTCATCATTGACCTTGATCCCGACACTCCCTCTTGTAGTAAAGGAATCTATGTGCTTTCGCCATACCTCATCGAACCCCTTCATCCGCAAGGTTTGTTGCAAAAAGGACCATTTCACTTTATCATATGCCTTTTCGAAATCCACTTTAAAGATCACTCCATTAAGTTTCTTTGAGTGAATTTCGTGTAAAGTCTCATGGAGAACCACTACCCCTTCAAGTATATTACGCCCAGGCATAAATGCGGTTTGCGAAGATTGCACCACAGAATGTGCCATCTTTGTTAGTCTATTCGTTTCAACCTTTGTAAATATTTTGAAACTAACATTAAGCAAACAAATCGGGCGAAACTGCTCAATACGGGTTGCCCCTTCCTTCTTTGGTATCAACGTAATAGTACCAAAATTCAGATGGAAGAGCTGAAGGTTACCAACGTACAAATCATCAAACATTGCCATAAGATCCGCCTTGATGATATGCGAGCAGTTTTTGTAAAACTCCGTCGGAAACCCATCAGGACCAGGGGCCTTGCCACTCTTCAAACCTCCTATCGCGTCAAGCACCTCTTTCTCCGAGAAAGGAGCAGATAGAGACTCATTTTCAGCCTCACCGACTTGAGAAATATCTGCTACCTGGTGCTCGTCCATAGTCACAAAACTATCATGGTGAGCACCAAAAAGCTGTTTATAATAGTTTGAGATGTACAATTTTAAGTTCTCATGACCTACTATTGTACCCTCATCCTGTTCAAGCTGCACTATCCTCTTCTTCCTGTGTTTACCATTGGCTACTAAGTGAAAGAACTTAGTGTTATTATCTCCAAGGATGATTGCTTTAACTTTTGCTCTATTCGCCCACTTCATTTCCTCCTCTCTAAGAAGAGTACGAAGCCTTTGTTCGGCCTCAAATCTGAGTTGACGATCATTTTCATCCAGCAAACAGCACTCAGCCTTTCGATCCAGCTCATCTATAAATTTAATGAGCCTCTCCCGCTCATCTTTATATGTCCCCGAGACATGCTTAGCCCAACCACGAAGGTATTGTCTTAGGTGTCTAATTTTATTTTGCCATCGTTCTACACTAGATGTACCACCCGAAGTCCTATTCCATTCCCTGGCAATCATCTCCATAAAGCCCTCTCTTAAAAACAGCTGGATTCGAAAGAGAAACTGTCTCGATTACCCATATGCGATGCATCCCCAGTATCCAACAGAAGGGGGGTATGATCGGAGATCGCCCTTTGGAGTGCACGAACTGTAACCAAAGGGAATTTCTGTTCCCAATCAACACTAGTAAGAACTCTATCTAACTTCTCAAAAGTTTGATTCGGTAGGGAATTTGCCCATGTGAAATTCCTGCCTGAGAGTTCTATCTCGCGCAATTCAAAGCTCTCAATAATAGTATTGAACAAAAATGGCCATCTACCGTCAAAATTGTCATTATTATTTTCATACGCCCATCGAATAATATTGAAATCACCACCTATCAGTAATGGCAATTGCTCATCACAAATACGAACTAAATCCGTCGAGAATTCAGATTTAAGTTCAGGCTGAGCAGCCCCATAAACCGCTACAAGAGCCCACCTGAAACCATCCATTTTGGATGTGATTTTAAATTTGACCGCAAAATCGCCAAACACTACTTCCCTAACCTGTAGTGTGTCACATCTGACTCCAAGTAAGATCCCCCGGATCTTCCTCTTGAAGGTAGACAATGCCAATCAAAATCAATCCCTGCGGAAAGAGAACTCAGAAACTGAGAAGAGAACTTATCTCTCCCTGTCTTCAAAACGGCAATAAAGTCTAGCTGATGCTCCACCGTGGCGTCAGCAAGGAATCTTGTTTTAGCCAAGTCACGTAGACCTCTGCTATTCCAAAAAATTCCTCTCATCTTTCATCGTAGAATTTCTTAGCGGTCTTAAAACGGGCACTCCTACAGACAGCCGACACCGGATAAACTTCTCTTTTCCATGAAAGATGACAAAGAGTATGTAGTTTGTACTATCGCGTGTCCACTAAACTCACTCTAAAATGTACTGTATTTGCTGCATGATTTGTTACACAAATAAGAATTCAGCAGGGTTTCAGTTTGCATGTGCGTCTAGATTTCGGAGGCTTTTTACATCAGAACAGGGGGAAAGCTAAGGACTGGAGGTATGTGTTGTTTCTTTTAAGTTTATCTAGTGTGGGAACACGATTCGAACCAGTTGGCGCCAACTGTTGATTGGGAGAAGAAAATGATTTATCAAATCTGTTATTCATGTCAGAAGTGATTTTCCTAAACTGCTGCAGGTTAATTCGCATGTTCCAAACTGTTCAGTAGTAGAATTTGAGATACACAGAAGGTAAGACAGCAAGGCTAGCAAAAGAAAATAACTAAGAAGAACGCTGTGAAGAAGTAATTTATCTCAGAGTCTCAGATGTACATTGCTCGTCCATTCAAGACACTAATACTCCCTCCGTTCCAAAATAAGTATCGATACTCGAGTACAAAAGTTATACTAGTTTAGTATAAAATTTACGACACTTATTTTGGGACGAAGGGAGTAACTGCTTTGCTCGCCCTCGATAGAACCACAAAATTGAACCAAAATAATCCTATATGGGATCCACAAATGACAGCTAACACTACACGGAATCTAGTGCTCGCAGCACAAAACAGCACACGCAAACTCAAACTTATGGAGTCTTTGCAGCAGTAACTAATTCCGTGGATGGAACTTGCATAACACACCAGATCGGCTCAGGCTTAGTTCTGCCAACAAACTGAATGCGGTGGGCACTCGACACGGAGTAGCAACCTTTGGCGATCTCATCTTGGTGCCATACCTTCGACTGGAGGCTGACTTGGAAACACGCTCAGAGTATGGGTTTGTCAACCGGGAGCAAATTGAGAGGAACACCTGAACAATCACAGCAAAACGAGTTTGTGTCAAAAGCCTTAACGATCACGACAAATGTAATGTGAGCTCTATATATAAACATGTGGTTACCACTTCTGACGCATGACACGTCATCACTTTTCAAATGTACCCAATGCCGAAAGCTCCCACACATTGTGGACTCTGAGGGAAGGGATACACGCATTACCCTTGCTTCTTTCTGGCAAAGAGGCTGTCTTGAAGTCTGAACTTTCAGGGCACAAGTGGAGATATTTTACAGGAGGTAATAGCACCCCAAGTCGTAAAACTTGCAGCACATGTGATGATTTGGTCCTACAACTTGCAAAGTGCACCTATTTAGTCCTATAACTTGCAAGTCTTGTGCATTTTTAGTCCACAGCCATTCACAGCGCGCCAACTGGACAGGGTGGGTCAGGGTTGGTCGTTTTGCGCCCAAGCCCTTGCATTTATCAGTTATTAATCGACTGTTGTCGGTATCTAAGAAAACACCTGAATTTAATAACCCTAATAACTCTTGTTCCAAACGACGACGGCAACTTTTCGTCTCTGTTCTTTCCTTCTCCCTCGTGCGGCGCTTTTCCTCTTTCTTCTTTCCTTCTTCTCCCTCATGCGCGACAGCTTTTCTTCTCCTGATGGCGTCACCGGAGTTCTTCGGCGGCCGGGAACCGCCTGCCTCGACCCACCTCGTCCGGCCGCACTCTGTTTACCCCCCAGACTACGGTAGTTCTCGTTGTTCTCTCTTGTCCCTGGTGATCTCCTCCTCTCTGGTTTGCTGATCCATGATTTGCTCTGGTGAGAAGAGTTGCTGCTTAGTATTACATATGCTGCTGCTGATTCATGCTTTGCTCTTGCTCTGGTGAGAAGAAGAGAGAAGAAGAGTTGGTGCTGATTTATGGTTTTAGGTTCTGTTATTTAGGATTGTAGAAGTTGTTGTGTTTTTGTGTGTGTGCAAGTTACATTTTCTTGTTAGATCTTGTGAGAAGAAGAGTTGTTGCATCTGGTGCTTAGTTTTAACTGAACACATCTTGTAGTTTTAACTGTATTTTGAACTGTTTGGATGCAGTGTGTGATTCATTAATAAGAAAAAGTGTGTGCACTCCTTTTTTCACACTGAAAATTGAGCATGGTGGCATTTTCCTAGGAGCAGTCAGCGAGCTGGAATATTACAACTTTTCAGTGGAGGTGCTGGACTATTTAGATCCTGCCACATTTAGTTATGAAGTATTAGAACAACACCTAAACTGGTTGGGATATCCTAAGAATAAGCACATCATCTACTGGTGTTTGTCGATCTCATCTTGGTGCCATACCTTCGACTGGAAGCTGGACTTGGAAACACGCTCAGAGTATGGGTTTGTCAACCGGGAGCAAATTGAGAGGAACACCTGAACAATCACACCAAAACGAGTTTGTGTCAAAAGCCTTAACGATCACGACACATGTAATGTGAGCTCTATATATAAACATGTGGTTACCACTTCTGACGCATGACACGTCATCACTTTTCAGATGTACCCAATGCCGAAAGCTCCCACACATTGTGGACTCTGAGGGAAGGGAATTTATAGACGCATTTCCCTTGCCTCTTTCTGCAAAGAGGCTGTCTTGAAGTCTGAACTTTCAGGGCACAAGTGGAGACATTTTACCGCTTCCGAGCTTTATTAGTAAATAACAAAATGAACAGAAGGATGATTGACCTACTGACCTTTTAAATGGTCACTGCACGGCTCCGAGGTTCGGCTCACTCAGAATACCAGGACAAATGTTTCATTTACTGTTATTATTTGGATAAAAGAGCCATGTCCTGAATGCCAACTGTGGAACTCATTTTTGGTTGTAATTGTTCTGCAGGACCTGAGTAATGAATTTAGGTCAGAAAATGGACAAGGCAAAGGAACTCAGGAATATTGATGGTTAGTCATTACCTAAAACTGTAAAGGATGCTAGTGGATTATATGCACTACACACCAGATGACGGTTGGTTACTACAGGTACTTTGCCGGAACATAAACACTGATGGTAGCACACATTGATTAAGTCCAGGAACAAAGAATCACCATACAATGATACCGTTTGAAATGTGTTTTAGCATTAAGCTGTTCAGAAAAGGCTAAACCAACAATAAGGGAGGTCCGCTTCCTTGACCATATAAAGTAACAAGACAGAGGATGAAATGGAGGCAATGAAGCTTCACTATAACTTCGGTGATGCTCATCCACCAAAATTGTTAATCCCATGAAACAGATGCTACCCAATCACTAAGAAGATGGCCAATGAGTGCACAAGCGAATTGTCCAATGCTCCGAGAGAGCAAAGCACAGAACCTGCATTGTTCCTGTAACACAGAGGCTAGTGATAATTATCATTTTGCATACCAGCAGAAACCATTAAATTTGTTAGTATGGCCTAGTATGTTATAGAAAATTTCTTACATGATATTTTCACAAGTTGTTTCACAGTTTTAAAACTTTGAAATATCTATCAATTAAACACATAAGCAATGCTTAGAAATGTCATAGTTATAGATATTGGATCTATGTCCTTGTAAAAACCAAATGGATAGTCTGGAGGAAACTGCAATTAATTGTTCTTAATCTTGGTTACCATGTCCCAATTCAAAAGGAAAATCTCATTTGCACATAAAAGTGATAGTGCTAATTTTTTTATGTGTTGCAGAACATGAAGACATAGTAAGAGTATTAACTCGTGATGGATTGATGGGCAAAGTTTAAAAAATCATGATGGGCTCATGCTATGGTCATTGTTTAATCAATGTTGCTAACCATTAGTCCTCTAAAAAGAACCTGGAAGAACCAGAGACTGGTTATATGGACCGGCTGGTTCAACAGGATAAACCAAAAAGAACCTGCAAGAGGAAGGTTTATCCGGTGTCTGCGATTTGCAGAAGCGCGAGGTTTAGAACGGCTAAAAAAAATTATGATGAAAGATGAGAGGAATCTTTTGGAATAGCAGAGGTCTAGCTGACTTGGCTAAAAGAAGATTCCTGTCTGATGCATCATTACAGTACAACCTTGACTTTATTGCCCTAATGGAAACTGGTAGAGATAATTTTACTTCTCAATTCCTAAGAACTCTCTCCGGCGGTATAGACTTTGACTGGCACTGTTTACCACCAAGAGGAAGGTCTGGTGGGATCTTACTTGGGGTAAGGTGCGAAACTCTGGAAGTTCGACACGTATCCTATGGGCACTTTGCGGTCAAGTTCAGGGTGAGATCAAAGCATGATGGTTTCCAATGGGCACTGATGGCAGTATATGGTGCTGCACAACCTGAGCTCAAGATGGATTTCTTGGCTGATTTAGTCAGGCTGTGCGGTAATGAGCAACTCCCGATCCTCGTTGGAGGCAATTGTAATATCGTTCGCCGGAAGGATGAAAAGAACAATGATAATTGATGCCAGATGGGCATTTATGTTTAATACTATCATTGAAAGTTTAGATCTTAGGGAGATTGAGCTTTCAGGTAGAAAGTTCACGTGGGCAAATGCTCTCCCTAACCCAACTATTGAGAAGTTGGACCAGATCTTAACCAGTGTTGAATGGGAACAGAAATTCCCTCTTGTTACGGTAAAAACTTTGCAACGAGCTATCTCCGATCATGCACCGCTGCTTGTGGAGTGTGGTGAACCAACCCTCAAGGGAAACAAGAATGTTTTTTATTTTGAGCTAGCTTGGTTCGAAAGGGAGGGATTCCTAGACATGGTAGCAAGAGAATGGACCAGTGTCAAGCGGGGGAGATTGAACATGGACACTTGGCAAAATAAAAGTAGGTACTTAGGCAATTTTTAAGGGGATGGGCAAAACATGAAAGTGGGATTTATAAGGTGGAAAAGGAGAGACTCCTTAACCTTATAAATCACCTTGATATTAAGGCTGAGAGAGGTACTCTGCTTGCCCAGGATAGGGCGGACAAGGCAGAGGCTGAACAAAAGCTTAAGCATCTTCTGAGGGAAGAAGAGTTGAAATGGGCAATGCGAGCCAAGGTGCGCCAAGTGGTAGAAGGGGATGACAATACTCAGATCTTCCACTTGATTGCAAATGGTAGACATAGAAAGAAAAAGATTTTTCAGTTGGAACAAGACGAGGGTACAATTGTAGGTCACGACAACCTAAAGTTGTACATCTCCGATTACTATAAACAGCTTTTTGGTGCTCGTGAGGATAGCTTCGTGTCGATGGATGAGGGAAGGGTTGATGATATACCTCATCTTGGTGAAGCCGAGAATGAGGTTCTGTCGGCACCTTTCTCCGAGAAAGAGGTGTTCGATGCTATTAGGCAAATGAAAAATAATAAGGCACCGGGACCGGATGGGTTTCCCGCCGAATTTTATAAGAAATGTTGGCACATTATTAAGGATGATTTACTTCCGATGTTCCATGATTTGTTCAATGGCCACCTACATCTTTTCCACATCATTCTTGGAACGATCACGTTGTTGCCAAAGAAGGAAGGGGTTGTGTGCATTGAACAATTCCGTCCTATTTCAAGATTTTCACTAAAGTAAGCACAAATAGGTTGACAAAGATTGCACATGAGGTTGTGCAACCGAGTCAAACGGCTTTCATGCCAGGCAGAAACATACTAGAGGGTGTGGTTGTCCTTCATGAAACGCTGCATGGAATCCACTCAAAGAAACTAGACGGGGTCATCTTTAAAGTGGATTTTGAGAAAGCATATGACAAAGTTAAATGGCCTTTCCTCCAGCAAGCACTTCGTATGAAGGGTTTCGATGATGTATGGAGAAAACATGTCTATTCATTCGTACAAAAGGGTAGCGTTGGAATTAAAGTTAATGATGACATTGGACATTATTTTCAAACTCATAAAGGCCTACGGCAAGGGGACCCAATGTCTCCTATCCTCTTCAATATAGTTGCGGACATGCTGGCAATTATGATTGGGAGGGCAAAGCAGGAAGGCCTGGTCGGAGGACTGGTCCCACACCTAATTGATGAGGGTGTGTCTATACTGCAATATGTTGATGAAACTATTCTGATTATGGAACATGATGTTGCAAAGACCAGGAACATGAAACTGGTCCTTTGCTTGTTTGAACAGCTGTTTGGGTTGAAGATCAACTTTCACAAAAGTGAACTTTTCTGCTTTGGGAAGGCCAAAGGAGAACAGGATACATACAGACAGTTGTTTGGGTGTGCCTTAGGTACCTTGCCTGTTAGTTATCTAGGTATACCAATACATCATCGGAAGTTATCTAACAAGTAATGGAAGTGTATGGAGGAACGGTTTGAGAAAAAACTAACTTCCTGGAAAGGAAAGCTATTATCTTATGGTGGTAGGTTGGTCCTCATTAATTCAGTCCTCACCAGTATGCCAATGTTCCTACTTTCCTTCTTTGAGATTTCGGTTGGGGTGAGAAAGAGGTTGGACTTCTATAGATCACGTTTCTTTTGGCAAAGTGATGAGATCAAAAGAAAATACAAACTATCTAGATGGGATATAGTCTGTAGACCCAAAGAGCAAGGTGGTCTTGGGATTGAGAACTTAGAGGTCAAAAATAAATGTCTTCTTAGCAAATGGTTATACAAACTGTCGGTGGAGACACAAGGCATGTGGATACAGATTCTGAGAAATAAGTATTTATATGCTAAAACCTTGGCGGAAGTCACCATGAAACCAATGAGTCACCCTTCTCGAAAGGTCTAATGAGAATGAAGTCGTCGTTCTTTCAGAGGACTAAGTTTATCGTTAGGAATGGCGGGACTACAAGGTTTTGGGAGGACACATGGCTGGGTGAGACACCGTTAGCCATGCAATACCCTTCTCTATATAATATTGTGCAGCGTAAGGGGGCTTATGTTGCTAATGTTCTTCAGTCTGTTCCTCTGAACATTCAGTTCAGACGAAGTTTACAAGGCGATCGGTGGATAGCTTGGATTGATCTAGTTAGGAGGTTGATGGAGGTTAACCTACCGGATGAGGCTGATAGACTTCATTGAAAACTCTCTCAGACTGACATCTTTTTGGTGAAAACAATGTACTTAGACCTAATTGACTCCGGATCGATTCCGAGATCTATTCATATTTAGAGGATCAAGGTCCTTTTAAGAATCAAAATATTCATGTGGTTCGTTCACAAGGAAGTGATTCTCACGAAGGATAATTTGGCAAAACGAAATTGGCCAGGAAACAAAAGTTGTGGCTTTTATAATCAGTTAGAGACAATCAAACACCTCTTTCTCGAATGCCCGTTAGCAAAAATTCTTTGGACTTCCATTCATATATCCTTCAACATCGCACCTCCAACTAGCATCCAAACGTTATTTGGGACGTGGCTGGATGGAGTAGACATCAATGTGGCAAGACAGATTCGCCTAGGAGTTTGTGCGTTACTATGGGCTATATGGAATTGCCGAAACGACATGGTCTTTAACAGGATTTATAAACCAATTTTTTGCAGGTTTTACACAGGGCAACTTCTTTCATCCGTACATGGTCCCTACTCACTCCTGCGGAGAACAGGGAGTGTTTGGCTACTGGATATACCTGATGGGAGATGGTAGCTCAGGATTTCTTCAACCGGTTTGGATGGCGGTTCAATAATAGAATGGGTGGATAGGTTTCTAGTCCTATTTTACGCCGGTTGTGGCCTTCTTTTACTTTCATTTATGTACTTTTCAGCCTTTTCATAGGCTGATTTGGACTATGGACATTTTTTGAGTTTTTAAATAAATGTGGCCGTATGCATCTTTCTGATGCAGAGGCCGAAGGTGAGCCTCCTTTTCTAAAAAAAATAGTCCTCTAAAAACTTATGTTCAGCCAACTAAATATTCCAAGATTTATTTTGTTTGATCTGATACATTTTCACGTAACAAGATATTTTCCGTGTGCAATCTGTCCCTTTAAAGAATGTTGTCACGATACAAGCAAAACATATAGAAAATGTTGGCACGTTACTGAAAAAATCATGTTACTAGATTTTCTCTTCAAACAATAAAAAAAGTTGACATATCAAATTGCGGTCATGTTACACTCATTTACAAAATATAATTACGCTAAAAGATTATTTTTCTGATCCCGTCGACAATATTCCTCGACTATCATCATGTTACATTGTTTTTAAGTTTCATTCACTGACACACAGCCAATATGGCAGGAATGCATAGCAAATTAGCAACATGTTTTCATACTGTCAATTGATACTGTCAAAATGCATTGTTTGCTTCTATGTGAAATACTCAAATATAAAAGCCAATGATGCATATTTAAGAGTTATGGGTGACCTATTACCTCCTAGTCATCATGTTTAATCTGAACTGTTGGATCAAAAGGACTGAACAGTCCAGAATAGTTTAGGAGTGTCTTAAAACTTCTCTACAACAGCACAAAATAGTTTAGGACCATCTTAAAATTTCTCTATCATTCCGTACAAAAAGGGAAGTTGCATAAGAATTAAAGGGTGGCTATATTTGTGAATAAAGAAACACTAGATATATGTACCATTGATTATTGTGAATTATCATGGCAAAATATCAGCAGCTTCAGAATGTTCATACAGTTGATCCTTCACAGGGATTGGAGAAATAAGCCGGATCCTACACCTTCACTTTGTATTGCTGCTTACTTGAGAGACAGAAAAAGGTGAGTTTTCTTCTTTTGTTGGTAGCTGACAGCAAAGGGCAGGTGCCTCATTATGCAAGTGTTAGAAGTGTTATGAGAAGATAGGTGCTACTTGATACTTACTTTTCAATCCAAATTGGCAAGCACGCTGGATATAATTCCATAAAAACAGAACTAGAGGCCAATTTGCAGCATCAATCTGATTTATTGAAAAAAAAGGTCCAATTATTCACAAGCCTGCTTCCTGTCCTGAAAGAAGATTGCAGAATGCATTACCTTAAATGTTCGATACATGAGCATAAATTGTAGATTCAGACATACAAATTGCTTACCTGATGAGATTCTGTTAAAAAATGGACATATTCATCTATAGGTCCATCAGTTGTCGCCTTAGTCTTTATATTTAGTATCTACTATGCAGCTACGGCACATGAAAGCTGTAATGCACCATTCAAAAGTATTCGCGGAACAAAAGTACCACGCCTCCTGCATAAGGAATTTAATAGTTCTGGTTAGAAAAAGGGAAGCTGCATAAGAACTGTTTATAGGATAGCTGTGTGTGTAGATACAGAGATACAGAAGTATTGAACGGAATGTGAATGAAATCATATAAATCGATGAGCACAAGTTGATTTTCCGTTACTTACTGGCAGATTGGCGTGCATATGCAGAGCAATGGTGCCTGGCAACCCATCAGATTTAAGAAGCTAGCCGGCGTGTCAGAATTTAAAGGTTAAGATAAGCACGGATAGTGGGGAAGTTCACTTTAGAGAAATAAGAAGAGGATGCAACAGGTGGTACCTTGGTTATGTACTCGTAAATTTGGGTATGTTCCTTTCAATTTCTCAGCTTGCTCTTTTTGATCGGCGCTAGCATACCCTAGACTTAGAAATTGCAGCGAAGTGGGGAAGCCCTGCTCTGGCAG
The DNA here is from genome assembly GCF_904849725.1 of Hordeum vulgare subsp. vulgare. Lineage (NCBI taxonomy): Eukaryota > Viridiplantae > Streptophyta > Magnoliopsida > Poales > Poaceae > Hordeum > Hordeum vulgare. The sequence goes on along the minus strand of NC_058518.1, from coordinate 492,967,034 downwards.
TAATCGGAGTTGAGGACAACTACTGACCTTTAATGTTTTGAGAGACGAAAGGTGATGTAATCCTTGAGGGAGGCACTGCAGAACCTCACAAAGATCAAATCCTAGTGTCCGGAGGGAGGTGAGGAGCTGGAGTGCATTCTCTTGCTCTTCCGTGAAGCCTTTTTCCCGCATATCATTAGAGAATACTAACTCATGGAGGGTGGCGGAGAGGTGGTTGCAAATGGGAGCAACAAGCACCGCCGAGATGCTATCCACCTTCAGTTTCTCCAACTGGAAGGAACCCTCTTGCATTATTTTGGCCATTGCCACCTCTGACAGCAGATCCGCAGCCACAGAGTTGCCGCTCAGGTTCCGTACCTCCAATTCCTTGAGGTTGACTGTGATGAGAGGATTGAACCCATCCACAGTTAACTTATCGCACATTATTAGCTTTAGATGGGTGAGAGACGTGAGGTTTGAGAGCAGAGCCATTGACCAAATGCTTGACTCTCCCCAAATATCAAGCTTTCTGAGGGAAGCAGGGAAAGGATTGGTCATCGGAGCTCCCATGGGCCACCGAGAAAACAACCTGTCGCAAAGCATTATATTTAATGACTGGAGCGACGTGGTGTCCTGGAGTCCCCCTCCATCCTCCGCAGGCAGAAGAACCAGGCCTGCCAAGAAACTGAAGTTCAGTGCCTGCAGTGAGCTGGACGATGGAAACTGTATTACTCTTTCCTCCTGGTATTCATCTCGAGAATTTATCTCCAATTCAGCAAGGGCTGGGCAACTATTGAACACTTTTGACAGCAATTTCCCGGTAAGCTGAGACACATCTACACTGAGACTCTCAACTTTATCCATGTTATGGAAGACAACACTGCCATCCAGTTCTCCGCAGAACATGCCGTCGCACCTTCCGACAGCTAGTTTTCTCAAGGATTTGAGCTTTTCGAGGTCTGTCCACGAAATGTGTGATACATCTTCAATACGCATATCCTCTACTTCACCCAGATTGTGGAAGGCCAAAGCACTGGCATACTTTGTAACAACCATTTTATTTTCATGGTAAGAAAACATTTCCGAGCCATTTCGAATAGAAAAACATGTTAGGGTGGAGGTGTGAGGCATGGGGGGCAGACACAACTTGGGGCAACCATCAACGTAAAGCATGCACAAATTGGTACAAGACCACTCTGAGAAGGGCAATACACATAGATTGGCACAATTTCTGCAATCGATGCTTTCAAGACTAGGAAACATATGGCAATTAGGTTCCACAACCCACCGGACAAGATCAGACAAGTCATGAAACAAAACTTTCTTCAACCGCACAAGACATTTGCCTCTAACACCACCATAGTCAGGACCAAACTGACGCAGTCCAGAAATGCTCTTCAAGCTGAGTTCCCTGAGATATGGTAGCTGCCCAAAAGGTGGAAGGATTCCCCATGACACGCCGTGTAAATGGAGAGTCTCTAAATTGTTCACCCGTGTGTCAGGACACAACCAACTAGGCCAGGTGTTACCACCTTGATTTATAATGCCAAGTGTTGTAAGGTTAGAGTGTGGTTGAAGAGCATCAAGAATATCAGCATCTGTATAAGTCGGATGCTCTCTGCCCCAAACTAACGTCAACTCTTTCAAATCACTTTTCAACGCCAATTTAGCGCTACTAGCTTCTTCCTTGGTTGCCACATTTTCAAGATTATGTATACTGAGTGCTCCCCCAAGCTCTCTCAATTCCCCCAACTCTCTTAAATCAAATCCAACACTTCCTTTCTTCACATGGAATTCTTTTAGCTCCCGCAGATACTTCATCTTTCCAGCCTCAGGAACATTGGAGTGGAGTTCTTTTCTAGCGAAGAAATCGCGTAAATTTACAAGACGACCAATGTCTTTAGGCAAGTTAGGACTTCCATGCCAACTAATTAGGTCCAAGAATTTCAAGTGATAAAATCTGGATAGTGTACTAGGTAAAGTCATTTCTGTGCCATAGGGTGATCGAATTTGGAGGTACTGGAGGTGGATAAGTTTTGAAAACCTTTGTGGTAGAGATTCAAGGGACGTCACTGCTATAAATAGGACGCGCAAGCCTTTTGTTTCCATAAATGTATCTTTTAAGATCTCAATGATTCTTTCTTCATATTTTCTAAAAATCATCAATGTCCGTAGATTTACAATGTCTATCCTTCCCTTTAGTTTACCCATTTCTTCCCTAAAATTTTCATCATATCTATTCTCTATGGTGATGGATATGTGCCGAATAGATTGTGGGATGGCCTCAGCTCTAAAATCCAGATCACTTATATTTAGGCATTCTTGTGCAGAGACACTCCGAGATAGTTCATGCATTAAATCATGCATTACATAGTATGGATGATCATCAATAACCCCCTTCATGAGAAAACCATTTTCCACCAGACCTTCCATGTAATCATTATCGCTTGGGTGGCTAGAATCAATGATACCTATTGCAATCCCAAAACGATTAATTTCTGAATCGCTAAACCTATAATCTTCAGGATAAAGGGCACAGTATGAGAAGCATTTTTTCAGATGGAAAGGAAGGTAATGGTAGCTAATTTTCAAAGATGGTATGATGTCATCATAATTTTTCTGGTTTTGCCACTCATGATTGTGAAGAACTCCATTCCAATGTTCCCGGGAAAGATTTTTCTTCAATAGTCGACCAACTGTTTTGGCTGCTAGTGGGGAGCCTTTTAACTTTCTTGCAATTTCTCTTGCAATACCACCTAACTCATCTTCATAATCCCTAGGCTTATGTTCACCAAATATACATGATTCAAAGAATGTGAAAAAGTCATTAGACTCCAAGCCTTGCAGCTCTACTGGATTAATTGTTTTCATCATTCCTGCTAGTTTTGGGAATCGAGTTGTGACAAGGACCATGCTGCCTTTGGCTTCCCCCTTTGTGAATGGGGCTAGCAGGGTTTTCCACTCGTCCTCACTATTGCATTTCCATATATCATCCAAGACAATTAAGAACCTTTTGGACTTAAGTCTCTGTGCAATGGATTTCTGAAGCTGGTCTAGATTGGCTGTTTCACTTGCAGTTTCATTTTCAGTTGGAGGTATGCAGTTATGGATCTGCTGGGTGAGTTTCAACACATCAAAATCAGTAGATACACACATCCAAACCATAACAGTGAAGTGCACTTGGGTCCTACTATCATTATACAGGTGTTGGGTGAAAGTTGTCTTTCCAATACCCCCTGGGCCAACTATAGGAAGAACAGAAACAGTTTGACCTTGATGTGTGCCACTTGTGATATCATCAACAATTTTCTCAAAAATATCTTTTCTCCCATACAATTTATCCTGTATAATTGTTGATCCTATGTGAGGCCGTGTTAAGGTGACAGCTGTGCTGTTGCTTGGAATTTTGCTAAGCAAATCGGAGACGGGATCACATAGGGAGTGTATGTCATTTATCACTGACTTGATTTTGCTGGACATGGCCACTCTGTCGAAATGTAACCTATCGACATGGCCGCCATCATCAGCACTAGCAGTAGCAGAGTTGGTTGCATAGTGGTGTGGGCTATTGGCAACAGCGGTAGGAGCAGAATCATCATCTTGCGCACGTGAGCAAGAAAAGCATGGAAACCAGTTACCAATAGTGTAGCGAAGAGCATGGAGACCATGGCGAGCATGGCCGCGGAGGCCATCGCCGAGATCCGGCGCAGCATAGTGGGTGCCGTCGAGCTGGTCCTGGATCGTGAAGTAGTGGAGCTCATCCAGCAAGTCCTCCGCCTCGTCGGCCTTGTTGCTCAGCTTCTCCAACAAGGCCGGCAGGGCAGTAACGTTGCTCGCGTCCCTCCCCTCGGCCAGTTGCAGCAGCCCTTGTGTGTGCATCAGCTTGGTTTGGATCTGCTCGGAGTTGTGGCCGAGCTCGAGGCTGTCGACATACGCGGCCACCAGGTCTTCGGACAGCTTCGTGAGCACTTTGCCAAGGAGCGAGCTCGCCGCGCCGACAGCCGCCTCCATCCGCGCACCGATTCAACTTGCCGAGGATTGAAGTCGTTGGGACTTGGGAATTGAGAATTGAGAGTAATACGGGCAGAGAAAGCAGCAACCTATGTCAGCTATATATACACTGATCGCAAACCTATAATCACGGAGCTTCTACCCTCCCACTCCTCACGGATCAGGTAATGTCTTAGTGCACTCAAAGTAGACTATTTTAAGATACATTGGCAATGAGAGCACTCCATGTGTGCTAAAAGGTAAAAGCAGTGATCAGGGGATGAGATTTTGATCTCCTTGCGGGTCAAATAATCCACTCTCTCTTTCCTTGCGATGAAGTAAGGCATCTACTTTAGACACCTGCGCCGTTCCACTTCCTTCCCAGCCAATGATTTATTTGTCCAAAATATAAACTAATTACAAAGCTTAAGAAATTTGATATTGTTCATAGTTGTGTGTAGGACTAGGACCAAGACGTCCGTGACTATAAGAGGACCTTTGGAAAACTTGTCTTTGCAAAGTGCTTGAAGCAGCAGCATATATGCACGCAGCCAAATGAAGCAGAGTAATTATGCTTTGCTTTAATGATCAGCAAAAGTCACCAAAAGCATGGGAGGAACACCATACTTGGATTGGCCTTTAAAATAAACTACTCCTAGGATACTTCTTTACCAAAAGCAGTGATGAGATACGATTTGGAGCTCCTGGTACAACGCTAGGTATCTCCTGGTACAGCCGCCATGCTCGCAATCCAAGTATCCAACCGACCCAGCTCGCCGTCCAACTCCCATCTCACCCCTGCTCCGCCAGGTTTCGTGAATACAACCGCATGCGACGGCAGCTGCCATAGTCGTCATAGCCAAGAGCTGATCATCTCAATTCCCAACCTCCGGTAGCCGGATCTATTAAATCCGGCATTCGTGTCAAGAGTGAATGTAAAGTGTTGCAGGTTAATTCGCATGTTCCAAGCTGTTGTGTCGTACTCGTACTAGGAAAATTACCGCTACTTGAGTGCCTTGGAATATATGATTGATTGCATCAGGCGACATTACATGTCGCTCACCCCTGGCCCAGGCCAATCTCCTCCTCTTCTGTCGTCTTCCTCCTTCGCCAGTCGGAGCAGGAGGTGGCCGCCGCTTCCTCCGGCGCGGCCATTGACCTGTGAGCATGCCTGGCTCGCCCGGATGAGCTGGAGAGGGAGGATAAGCCTCCCCGAGCTCGTTCCCATCCTCTCCCTCTCCTCATTCGCCCCTGTGCCTCTTCCCCTCTCGGCCGCCATTGCTGCGAGCTCGAGCTCGAGCTAGCCTTCGCTCCGGCCGTCCTCCCTCGCCTTTGAGTGCACCGTTCTCTCCGCCTCAACAAGCAGGTTGTCCCTTCCAAAGGAGAAGATCCCTCGAGCCCTGCAACGCCCTCGACACCGTCGTCTTCAAGCTTCGGTCGCCATCAAGCCACCATCGATTCGCCAGATCCAGTGTCTCGTCGAGCAGCCTGAGCATCCCCTCGTCACCGCAGTGAGCTCCGGAGTGATTCCCCCCATTTTCCCCTCTCTTTTCCGAGCTCTAGGCCTAGTTTCACCGAAGCCCGACGAGGACCGCCGCTGTAGCTCGTCGCCGGTGACCCTACGGTGACCGGCTGGTCCATCTGAGGCATGCAACAGCTTTCGCTCGTCGCGTAGGTGCTTTAGGAGCCCAGCCCCGTGCGTTTTGCCCTCATTTTCGATGACCTCGACGATGGCCGAGCTTTGACCGCCGCCAAGCTCGTCGCCGGCGTCGATTCCGGCAACCCCAACCCTTGGGGTTTGCTCCATCATGCGCGCCGTCGAGTGGTCGTTCTCCCTGTGGCCTCTGTCGTGCGTTTGGTCATCGGAGACGCGTTTCCGACGCCCTTCGCCGTCTCTGGTGCTGCCGGAGGCTCACCGCCGGCGAGGATGACCTCGTCGCCGGTGGGTTCAACCCCCCTGAGCCTATGACAGGTGGGGCCAGTCCCTGAGTAGTTAAGTTTAAGTTAATAAAAATAATTAATTAATTAAATCCTTAACCAGTCACTGACATGTGGGTCCAGCCCTATTAATTAGCTAATTAAGTTTAAACTTAATCTAAAACTAGCCAGAGACACTGACCAGTGGGTCCCACTAGTCAGGTTTGACTTTCAGCGGCCAGCTGACCTGCTGATGTCATGCTGATGCAATAAATCTAATTCTGATTTTAATATAATTCCAGAATATTTGCAAAACTTTGGAAATTCATAGAAATTTGAATAGAACTCAAATGAGACATATAATATATGCAAATTGATCAGAAAAATTCAAGGAACACAATGGTGCTACTTTCAAGCATGAAAAACAAAGTTATGAAACAGCATCAGGTCAAATCAATTAAATAATTAAGATGAACAGGAAGATCATGACAAATAGACTAGAGATTGGGATATGCCATTTCAAATAATATTTGAATTTGGATTTCAAACCAGATGCAAATTAAGGTTTCACCAAACATATTGAGTCTTATCACCTTTCTTTTCATGCCATGTTCATGCATCATGATTGTTGCATATGATTGTTAATATTTGTATGTTGTTATTCGGTGGGCCCCGCCCCTTCGGATACAGTGATTATCCGACTAAAGGATATCACCCCTCTGTTGAGCAATAATGCAAGCAACCATTTTGATCATCCCGATAAATCCCATGTTCTCGCTCCTGCTCTTACTTATTGCATTAGGTCAAAATGCTTTCAATCCTTTTACCACGTTAGTTGAACCCATTCCTTTGCATGACATGTCTTTGTCACCATAATTAGCTAAACCTTGCAACCTAGCCTATATGGTAGATGCTTGAGCCATGATGTGCCTTATCCTTCTATGCTTAGAGTTGTGTATGGTCTGTCATCTGGGTGATGAACAGGATTGTGAGAATGTGTTCTGTTAATAAAGGTTGAGTGTTGAACCTGATTTTGTAAAGGTACCGGTGAAAGGTTGTGTAGGAGTACATGGGGGGTTGTTTCATTGGAACCGTTCTTAGGAACTGAGTTCCGTGTATGTAATCCAAGACTATATAGTACCACACGTTGGGATACTTAATTGACCCTCTCGACTTATTAATCGCTTAGTACTCGGTCCAGGAGTTGCAAGTAGTTTCTGGTGTTTATAGTCATGCTGGAGGCCGTGCATAGTGCTGACCTTAGAGGTGGGCTATGATGCGGTAGGCAGTGGCATGGTGTACCAAGTGGCACCCGAATGGTGGGCTTGGGAACCCCGTGCACATCGTTTGGGGCCGTGGCAGAAACCTCGGCCGGACTTCCGTGCGGGTTACCCTCAGATAGGCGATAAACCTGGACTAGGTATTAGCATGGTTAACGGTCGTGGCCGACTCCCTCGCTGGGCTTCCGCTTGAAGGTTGCCGAGGTGCATGATGTGCACATAACGATAAGTGGTGAGAGCGTGTGTGAAGAAGTGCACCCCTGCAGGGTTATGATCTATTCAAATAGCCATGTCCGTGGATATGGACTACTTGGAAACATATGTTGTTCATAGACAACTATAATGGCTACTCATAAAAATGTCAAGATAAGTGTGAGTGTCGTTGATGGCATTTTCGTAGGGTGACGGAATGATTCCATGATGGTGTATTGATGTGGAGTTAGTGGATTCGTGTACGAGAAAACAAAATTGTTACAACTATTTAAAATTGTAGTTTGTCTAGCCAAGAGTCAAAGCTGGCTTTCTGCATGAAACCCCACAACCCCTTGTTGATACATTGCATGAGTAGATAGATTATCCTAAAGTCTTGCTGAGTACTTTTGTACTCACGTTTGCTTAATAATTTGTTGCAGAGGTTGTTAATGACCCTAATGGTGGGTTATATCTAGACGTTGACGACGACGAGTAGCTGGTGTCCCAACTACGGTCTGGCCCTAGGTTGGGTCTGTAGATAGTCAGGCCATGTGCCTTTTACCTTTCCATCTGTCTGTAATCAGACAGTTTTAATATTCTGCTGGCTTGTAAGACTTGTTTGAATGAGTTGTGATGACGGGTCGTGAGACACCTTTCTATGTAATATTATGTGTGAGGCTCTTCCAAGCCTTCTAAATAAAGTTTGTTTGTTTATGGTTATGTTGTGATGCCATCGAGGTACCTATGCATATCAGTATGCCATGCGTACGTGTGTTATACTTGATATGCATGGGGTTCGAACACTTGGTCGTATGCTTTAGTAGCACTCCTTACGGGGAAATGCCCCTTTGTGATTCCACCGAGCCATGGTAGTTCGCTACTGCTCCGGACACATTGATTGACCGGCATGTGTCCTTCTTAGCTGCTGTGTCTGTCCCTTTGGGGAATGTCACGCGGTGTAATGGACTCCTTGTAGCTTGCTACGACTCGTCTACACTCGTTGATGTCCGACAACTGCTTTGTTGGATCATGTATGCATGTCCCTGTACGGAACTGACACTTGAGTTTATGACTAGACATGTCGATCCGGGTTCTTTGACATCGGAATGCCAACGACACAATTGCATACGCGAGTCAAAAGGCGCAAACGGTCCCGGCTAAGGTAAGGCTGCAGCCGTGGGGATAACCGTGCGTGAGACCGCAAAGAGATGTGATGTGTTACACGGTGGATTCCTATGGCTGAGGATCGGGGTCCCGACATGTTTTTAGCCAAAGTATCAACAACATGCAATTTCTCTTCTACCATAGTATTGAATTTTTTTGGAGAATTAATGAATGCCTTAACTGTGTTCTCAAGATTAGAGGATATCCTATTAGAATTTGCAGAAGAATTTCCATAAGAATTGCCATAACCACTAATAACCCACAAGTATAGGGGATCGCAACAATTTTCGAGGGTAGAGTATTCAACCCAAATTTGTTGGTTCGCCAAAGGGGAAGAAAAAGAATATTCTCAAGTATTAGCAGTTGAGTTTGTAAGATTCAACCACACCTGAAAGATTAGTGTCTGCAAGCAAAGTATCAGTAGCAAAGTAGTATGATAGCAATGGTGTCAGAAACAGAATTGTTGACGGCAGACTATTCCTAACTGTTGTATCAATGGCGCCAGTAAGTTGCACGTGGACGGGGAAATATTCTTCCCCAGCAACGGTGTCGAAAAAGTCTTGCAACAAGTAACAACAAAGTAGCAAGGAACAGAAGTAGCAGCAGAGTAACAGCAGTAGCAACAGTAGTAACAACAGCAGCAGAGTAACAGCAGTAGCAACAGTAGTAGCAAAGTGGCCCAATCCCTTTTGTAGCAAGGGACAAGCCTGGACAAGGTAACGTAGCAAGGACCAGTAGTAAAAGACTCGTAGGCAGTGGATCGGTGATGGATGAGTACGCCGGATGTGATTCATCATGTAACAACTATAACACGGAGAGATAAGCAACTAGCTCCCGTTCGTCAATCTAATGTAGGCATGTATTCCGTATGTAGTCATACGTGCTTAGGAAAAAGAACTTGCATGGCATCTATTGTCCATCCCTCCCGTGGCAGTGGGGTCCTAATGTGAACTATGGGATATTAAGGTTCTCCTTTTAATAAAGAACCGGACCAACGGTTTAACACGCAGTGAATACATGAACTCCTCATACTATGGTTATCTCCGGGAGTGGTTCCGGCTATTGTCACTCCGGGGTTGCCGGGTCATAACACATAGCAGGTGACTACAACTTGCAAGATAGGATCTAAAACACACATATATTGGCGACAACATAATAGGTTCAGATCTGAAATCATGGCACTCGGTCCCTAGTGACAAGCATCAAGCATAGCCAAGTAGTAGCAACATCAATCTAGAACATAGTGGATACTAGGGATCAATCCCCGTCAAAAACTAACTCGATTACATGATAGATCTCATCCAACTCATCACCGTCCAGCAAGCCTACAATGAGATTACTCATGAACGATGAAGAGCATCATGGAATTGTCAATGGAGGAAGGTTGATGATGACGATGGCAACGATTTCCCCTCTCCGGAGCCCGAAACGGACTCCAGATCTGCCCTCCAGATGAAGAACAGGATGTGGCGGCGCCTCCGTATCGCAAAACGCGATGAAACCTTCTCTCTGATTTTTTTCCGGGCGAGACGGAAGATATAGAGCTGAGTTCGGGGCGATGGTGCCACGTGGGCCCCACAAGCCCTCACGGCGCGGCCTAGGGGGATGGCCGCAGCCTGTGGGCTTGTGGCCCACTAGCACGCCTCCTCCGGTGGATCTTTGCGCAGGTATTTTCTTTTATTCCAGAAAAAATCTTCGTAAATTTTTAGGACATTCTGAGAACTTTTATTTCTGCACAAAAACAACACCATGGCAATTCTACTGAAAATAGCGTCAGTCCGCGTTAGTTCCATTCAAATCATGCAAATTAGAGTCCAAAACAAGGGCAAAAGAGTTCGGAAAAGTAGATACGACGGAGACGTATCAACTCCCCCAAGCTTAAAGCCTTGCTTGTCCTCAAGCAACTCAGTTGACAAACTGAGAGAGACAAAAGAAAAACTTTGACGAACTCTGTTTGATCTTGTTATTGCAACTATGTCTTACTCACAACCAGAATTTCAGCAAGATCACAAGCAAACCACATAAGCAAATGACATCTAGGTCTCACGGTAAACTCATATCAATGGCATAATCAACTAGCGAGCAAATAATAATAAGTCTCAAACGTCAACACTTCAATCAAAACAACATGAAGCAGTATGAATAGATGGTATCTCGCTTGCTCTTTCTGAGACCGCAAAACATAAATGCAGAGAGCACCTTCAAAGACCAAGGGCTGACTAAACATTGTAATTCAAGGCAATGAAGATCCAGTCACAGTCATACTCAACACAGTTAAAAGCAAAGCATGAAAATGACAGAGGTGCTCTCTAATTGGTGCTTTTGTAAGAGGAGGATGACTCAACAGGAACAAAAATAGACAGGCCTTTCGCAGAGGGAAGCATTGATTTGCAGAGGTGCCAGAGCTCAAGCTTTGAAAACAGAGATAATAATTTTGGGTGGCATGCTTTCATTGTCAACACAATGACTAAGAGTTCTCAACATCTTCCACGCTACACATGCTATAGGCGGTTCCTAAACAGAAAAGTAAAGTTTTGACTCCCCCACCACCAAACAATCACACTCCACGGCTAGCCGAATCCTCGGGTACCGTCCATACCAACATCAATCCTAGGGGAGTTTTGTTTGCAATTATGTTTTCGATTTGAGCATGGAACTGGGAATTCCAATTACCGGCCCTTTCTCGTGAATGATAGTGAATAAACACATATCGAGGATAATACGCCTAGCATGGAAGATACCAATAACCCCCTGTCACCACATGAGCAGTTCGGGCATGCAAAACAGATTGTTTCTTGAAGATTTAGAGAGTGGCACATGCAAATTTTCTTGAAACGTTAGGTAGATACCGCATATAGATAGGCATGGTGGACTCATATGGAACAACTTTGGGTTTATGGAGGTGGATGCACAAGCAGTATTCTCTCTTAGTACCAGTGAAGTCTAGCAAAAGACTGGGAAGCGACCAACTAGAGAGCGACAACAGTCATCAAAATGCGTTGAGATTAACTAACATTGAGCGCAAGCATGAGTAGGACATAAATCACCATGAACATGAACATCATAGAGGCTATGTTGATTTTGTTTCAACTACATGCATGAACATGCGCCAAGTCAAGCCACTTGAATCATTCAAAGGAGGATACCATCCTATCGTACTACAACACAGTCATCTCAACATTCATGTGGGCATCCAAGACAAACCATTATAAGCTCCTAGCTAAGTAAGCATGGCATAAGCAACTACGATCTCTAAGTTTTCATTGCAAACATGTTTCTCTCACAACAAAGCTGAATCAGGCATGATGAGCTAGTCATATTTACAAAAACAAAATAGATCGAGTTCATACCCGCTTTTCCAGGCTCAGTCACTTCATCATATATCGTCATTATTGCCTTTCACTTGCATGACCGAACAATGTGAATAATAATAAGCGTGCTCGTGCATTGGACTACGCTGGAATCTGCAGGCAAACACAAAGGAGAAGACAAAGTAATATGGCTCTTTGAAAGCTAAATAGGTATGCATGCAGGAGCCACTAAACATTGTAACCAATATCTTCTACCTTGACCCAAAGAAAAAGAAAACTATTTACACGGGAAAGCTCCCAACAAGCAAAAGAAGAAAAGAAAATATTTTTGGGTTTTCTCAAACTAGACAGACACACGAAAAGAAAACGAGAAAAAGAAAATAAACTAACATGGATGATACAGTGGCAAAGTGTGAACACCGGCTAACAAAGTGAAATCATAAGCAAGAATGTAAAGTCGGTGAGAACACGTACTCCCCCAAGCTTAGGCTTTTGGACTAAGTTGGTCTACTCCCAAGGAGGGAAATAACCAGCTCCGGGGTACTCCGGAGTGGACTGAGGATGCCACTGCTATGTGAGCTCCTCTGGCTCCCACGGATAAACTAGTGTCTGGTACTCGATTGGTAGCTCGGGCATGGACACCTGTGGTTGGGCCAAGCCCCAATATGCGTAGATGTCTGAGGGCATAATAATGTACCTGCCTGCATGAAGATTGAACAAAGAAGGAGCAGGCAAAGTAATAGTCTCACGAGTACCCTGACTAAATACCAGGTTATAAATCATCCTTCTATTTATATCTCTATCAAGAAAGTCATGGCGAACCATGCTATCGTAATTTAGATATCTCTCGGGAAGAAGGACCTCTTCTTCCTCGTCGAGTCTAATGGGTATCTAAAAGTGTCTAGCAAGATGGGTAGCATAGATACCTCCATAGACAACACCTTTAGAACGGTTCAGGTTCAACCGTTGAGCTACTATAGCGCCCAAGCTATAAGTTTTATCGTTATAAAGGGCTTCGCGCAAGACCGCAAGATCTGGTTAACTAAGTGACCCAGCTTTCCCACGGCCAATCAAACATTTTCCCACAAATAATGAGAAGTACCGAAGCACGGGAAAATGAATGCTAGCAGCTCTAGTGCAAGACACTCCTCTCTCCTCTCCTACAACAATTGTACTGATGAAAGCTTCCAAGTCCCGTGGACGAGGTTCATGAATATCCCCAACATAAGGTAATTTGCAAACATTGCAAAAATCCTGGAGCGACATGTGCTGGGGGATATCATAAAGTTTAAACTCAACCATAGGAGGATTCTTCCTCGGATAGAAGTTAAAGCTTTGTACGAAGATATTAGTGAGGAGGAGGTATTGCGGACACTTATCTTCAACGAAGGCGGTGATGCCTGCGTTTTTCACCAAGTGATAAAAGTCCTCATAAATTCCAACGGCGCGTAAGAACACGTCGCTTGGCCACTCGCACGCTCGAACTTCTATGACTCGGGGGACCAAATACTTGGGCTTCTTCTCACTCCCATCATCCTTGGGGTCACGGCTTGAAGAACCTCTTAAGAACCTCCTCATCTTTTCCCTTTTCGATCTCTGAAAATTTCTGAAATTTTTAGTGACTCTAAGGAAAAGTGAATAAGGTTCAACGAAACTCGTAGCAACTACTCCCACAAGTGCCCAGAGGCAATATTACGCATCAAAACTACTTGGTACCAGCTAAAATCAGCATGCAAAGCTCAAGAACATGGTCACCAAGGCAACAAAAATACGCGGAGTATAAGGCACTAGAGCAAAAACTAATTGGACCAATGAAGGAGTCACTTACCAAGGAGTAATTTCCCCAAAATAGTTCGAAGAATGGTGATTTGAGCAAAGAGATCAAAAATCCCAGCAAGAGGAGCAAGAACACGGGTTTGAGCTGCGAAACAATTTTTTCTAGAGGTAGGAGAACCACATGAGAGCAAGAATGACTGGAGGGGATGCCTGTGGGCCCCACAAGCCTGGGTGGCGCGGCCAGGGGGGTGCCCGCGCCCCTAGGGCTTGTGGCCCACTAGTGCAGCCCCCAGACAAGCTCTTTGTCTCAGAATTTTTCTAAAATTCCAGAAGAAATTATACTTGATTTTCAGGACGTTCGGAGAATTTTATTTTCGGGGTACTTTTCTACCGGACGCGAAAACAGAAAACAGGGAAAACTAAACTGAATCTATCATTTTTCTTCTAAGCAACCGAAGGTGAAAGCTTGGAATAGAGGTTCGTGACTCCTCGATTCATCCATCTTATGGTCATCGAAAGAAAATCCGTCAATGAGGTTGATCAAGTCTCCTCGACAAACTTTTTCGAATCGCAAAAGAGAACAGAGAATTTTTGAATAGTCACTAGGTCACCTCAATGGGGATGTGTATTTACCCAACAAGCAAATCATACTTCATCTTGACACAAGGAATAGGGCATTCAAAGCTCCCAATAAGAATCGATGAAGTTCTTTCGATAGCATTGATGCAATGTACTCGATATTGTTTCTTCGGAAAGTGCACCGTATTCTCATTACCGTTGACATGGAAAGTGACATTGCCTTTGTTGCAATCTATAACAGCCCCTGCAGTGTTTAAAAAGGGTCTTCCGAGGATGACAGCCATGGCATCGTCCTCGGAAATATCCAAGATAACAAAGTCTGTTAAGATAGTGGTGTTAGCAACCACAACAGGCACATCCTCGCAAATGCCGATAGGGAAAGCAGTTGATTTGTCGGCCATTTGCAGAGAGATTTCAGTGGGTGTCAACTTATCCAGTTCAAGTCTACGATAAAGAGAGAGAGGCATAACACTAACACCGGCTCCAAGGTCGCATAAAGCAGTTCTAACGTAGTTGCCTTTAATGGAGCAAGGTATAGTGGGCACACCGGGATCACCTAGTTTCTTAGGAGTTCCACCCTTGAAGGTATAATTAGCAAGCATGGTGGAAATCTCAACCTCAGGTATCCTCCTCTTATTAGTCACAATATCTTTCATGTACTTAGCATACGGAGACATTTTGAGCATATCTGTCAAACGCATTTGCAGAAAGACAGGTCTAATCATTTCAACAAATCGCTCAAAATCCTCATCATCCTTTTTCTTGGATGGTTTGGGAGGAAAGGGCATGGGTTTCTGAACCCATGGTTCCCTTTCTTTACCATGATTCCTAGCAGCGAAGTCATTCTCATCGTATCTTCTATTCTTAGCCTGTGGGTTATCAAGATCAACATGTTCAATCTCCACATCCTTATCATTGCTAGGTTGAGCATCATCATGAACATCACTATTGGTATTATCATTAGGCTCATGTTCATCACCAGATTGTGTTTCAGCATCAGAAACAGAGGCATCGTTTGAACTCTCAGGTGTAGCAGCAACGGGGTTGCTAGCGTGCACATCCCTATCATCTTTCTTCTTCTTTCTAGGATGACTAGGTGCATCAGTGCTAACTCCTTGAGAATCTTGTTCAATTCTCTTCGGATGACCCTCAGGATACAAAGGTTCCTAGGTCATTCTACCGCCTCTAGTAACGACTCTGACAGAATTGTCATTCAACTCATTGAGCAAGTCATTCTGAGCTTTAAGTACTTGTTCTACCTGAGTAGTAACCACAGAGGCATGTTTACTCTGGAGCTTTAGATCATTGACATTTCTGTCCACACAAGCACTTAAATGACTAAACATACGAGCATTCTGTTCCAATTGTCTGCTAACATAATCATTGAAACTCTGTTGTTTGGCAACGAAGTTATCAAATTCATCCATGCATAAGCTAGCAGGTTTATCAAAAGGAATATCACTCTCATCAAACCTACACAGAGAATTTACTTCTACTACCTGTATCGGGTTATCGAGACCATGGATCTCTTCGATAGGTGGTAGATTTTTGACATCTTCAGATTTAATGCCTTTCTCTCGCATATATTTCTTGGATTCTTGCATATCTTGAGGACCGGGGAATAGAATACCTCTTTTCTTCAGAGTTGGCTTAGGAGGTGGTTCGGGAACAGTCCAAGCATTCTCATTGCACAAGATGTTATTTAGTAGAATCTCAGCTTGTTCTACAGTTCGTTCCCTAAAAACACAACTAGCACAACTATCTAGGTTGTCTTTGGAAGCATCGGTAAGTCCATTATAGAAGATATCAAGTATTTCATTCTTCTCAAGGGGGTGATCAGTCAAAGCATTCAGTAGCTGGATGAGCCTCCCCCAAGCTTGTGGGAGACTCTCTTCCTCAGCTTGAGCAAAGTTATATATTTCCTGCAAGGCAGCTTGCTTCTTATGGGCAGGGAAATATTTCTCAGAGAAGTAGTAGACCATATCGTGGGGGCTACGCACACAACCAGGAGCAAGAGAAGTGAACAAGTCTTAGCATCATCCTTTAGCGAGAAAGGAAACAGCTTAAGGATATAGTAGTGGCGGATCTTTTCCTCACTAGTGAATAGGGTGGCTATATCGTGTAGTTTGGTAAGATGGGCTATAACCGTTTCAGACTCGTAACCATGAAAAGGATCAGATTCGACCAAAGTGATTAACTCAGGGTCGACAGAGAATTCATAATCCTTATAGGTCACAAAGATAGGCCAAGTAGCAAACTCTGGGTCGTATTTCATCCTAGCGTTCAGAGATTTTTATTTCCACTTGCGCAGTAATTTCTCAACATCATAGCTATCCTTACACGCAAGAAAATCCTCGTCTATCTCTCCCTCCATAACATAGCGCGTATCAGGCATAGTAGATTCTACTTCAATAGTATCAGCAGTTTCAGAAGTATCATCACGTCTAGCAGCAACTCTAGCAATATGTGCATCAAGGAATGCACCTAGTGGCAAAGCTGTATCAGGCATAGCATCATCATGCATAGTATCAAGCATAGCATCATCAGGCATAGTATCAAGCATAACATCGTCACGCATAGGCGACATATAAAGATTTCTAGCAGGAGGCGAAGTCGCAAACTTACTCAAAACCGAAGGTGAATCAAGTGCATAGCTAGATGGCAGCTCCTTACCTCTCCTCGTAGTGGAAGGCAAGATTTTAGTTCTTGGATCTTTTGGATTCCTCATAGTGATCAGCAGACGTCAATCCCAAGTGACTCAGAGAATATAGCTATGCTTCCCCGGCAATGGCGCCAGAAAAATGTCTTGATAACCCACAAGTATAGGGGATCGCAACAGTTTTCGAGGGTAGAGTATTCAACCCAATTTTGTTGGTTCGCCAAAGGGGAAGCGAAAGAATATTCTCAAGTATTAGCAGCTGAGTTTGTCACATTCAACCACACCTGGAAGATTAGTGCCTGCAAGCAAAGTATCAGTAGCAAAGTAGTATGATAACAACGGTGTCAGAAACAGAACTGTTGATGGCAGACTATTCCTAACTGTTTTATCAATGGCGCCAGTAAGTTGCACGTGGATGGGGTAATATTCTTCCCCAGCAACGGTGTTGAAAAAGTCTTGAAACAAGTAACAGCAAAGTAGCAAGGAACAGCAGTAGCAGCAGAGTAACAGCAGTAGCAATAGTAGTAACAGCAGCAGCAGAGTAACATCAGTAGCAACAGTAGTAGCAAAGCCGCCCAATCCCTTTTGTAGCAAGGGACAAGCCTGGACAAGGTAACATAGCAAGGACCAGTAGTAAAAGAATCGTAGGCAGTGGATCGGTGATGGATGAGTATGCCGGATGTGATTCATCATGTAACAGCTATAACACGGAGAGATAAGTAACTAGCTCCCGTTCATCAATCTAATGTAGGTATGTATTCTGTATGTAGTCATACGTGCTTAGGGAAAAGAACTTTCATGACATCTATTGTCCATCCGTCTCGTGGCAGCGGGGTCCTAATGGAAACTACGGGATATTAAGGTTCTCCTTTTAATAAAGAACCGGACCAACGCATTAACACGCGGTGAATACATGAACTCCTCATACTATGGTCATCTCCGGGAGTGGTTTCGGCTATTGTCACTCCGGGGTTGCCGGGTCATAACACATAGTAGGTGACTACAACTTGCAAGATAGGATCTAAAACACACATATATGGGCGACAACATAATAGGTTCAGATCTGAAATCATGGCACTCGGGCCCTAGTGACAAGCATTAAGCATAGCCAAGTAGTAGCAACATCAATCTAGAACATAGTGGATACTAGGGATCAATCCCCGTCAAAAACTAACTCTATTACATGATAGATCGCATCCAACTTATCACCGTCCAGCAAGCCCGCGATGAGATTAATCACGAACGATGAAGAGCATTATGGAATTGTTGATGGAGGAAGGTTGAAGATGACGATGGCGATGATTTCCCCTCTCCGAAGCCCGAAACGGACTCCAGATCTACCCTCCAAATAAAGAACAGGATGTGGCGGCGCCTCCGTATCGCAAAACGCGATGAAACCTTCTCTCTGATTTTTTTTCCCGGGCGAGACGGAAGATATAGAGCTGAGTTTGGGGGCGATGGTGCCACGTGGGCCCCACAAGTCCTCACGGCACGGCCTAGGGGGGTGGCCGCGGCCTGTGGCCTTGTGGCCCACTGGCACGCCCCCTCCGGTGGATATTTGCGCATGTATTTTTCTTTTATTCTGGAAAAATCTCCGTAAATTTTCAGGACATTCCGAGAACTTTTATTTCTGCACAAAAACAACACCATGGCAATTCTGCTGAAAACAGCGTCAGTCCGGGTTAGTTCCATTCAAATCATGCAAATTAGAGTCAAAAACAAGGGCAAAAGAGTTCAGAAAAGTAGATATGACGGAGACGTATCAACCACTAGGAACATTCCATGGGATATGGCCTAGCATTTAAATTACCCCTATAAGCATTGTTGTTGACTTTCGCAAGAAAAAGTTCACATCAATATCCTCGTTATTTTACTCAATCAAAGTAAACAATGGCATATAATTTGGATCAACATGAGTATTTTTATTAGCAACCAAATTCATAACGGCATCCATTTTTTCACTTATAGTAATGATTTCCTTAACATAATTTATTTTCTTCCACTTGGAGATCGTCCGGTATGTCATTGAGAATAGTTGGCCATGATGTTGTCCAGAAGTTTGGTGGACTCTCCTAAGGTCACCTCTTTGAAGGTACCACTTGTGGCAGAATCTAGAGGATTTATGGATACAAAGTTTAGTCTAGCATAGAAATTTTGGATAATCACTCACAAGTTTAAACCATGCATTGGGAAATTTCTGATCATCAATTTCATCCTCTCCCAAGCTTGTGCAACATGTTCATGATATTGCTATTTAAAATTAACTATATGATTTTTAAGGGAGATGATCTTAGCAGGAGGAAATACTTAGCAATAAAAGAATCTTTACACTTATCCCAAGTTCCAATACTATTACGTGGTAAAGATGAAAACCAAGATTTAGCTTTCTGTCTTAGTGAAAAAGGAAACAATTTTAATTTCACAATATCATTATCCATATCCTTTTTCTTTTGTGTATCACAAATTTCAACAAAGGTATTGAGATGTGAAGCGGGATCCTCATTAGGACTTCCCAAAAATTTCTCTTTCATGACAAGGTTCAGTAATGCAACATTAATATCAAAAGGATCCTAATTATTATTAGTATTTGAGAAGTCACCCAACTTAGTAGTATCTTGATACATGGTGACCGAGCAAGCAAAATAACAAGCAAGACAAACAAATTAGAGAACAAAGATGCAATCTAGTGACTAGCTAAGCAAGCAAAGGTAAATATTTTTGCACCTTAATTTTTTTATGAGATAAACTAAATATACCAGAAAATAAAAAGAGGAACAAGTGAATGAAATTTGTATGGAATTACTTGCTAGTTGGTGATTAGATTCCCCGGCAACGGCGCCAGAAATCCTTCCTCATACTTGTGATCTACGTTGTGTTTACCATGAAGAGGAATGAGTTATCGCAACACAATGTGGGTAAGTATTTCCCTCGGTTATGAAACCAAAGTTTATCGAACCAATAGGAATACCAGCCTGATACGTCTCCAACGTATCTATAAATTTTTATGGTTCCATGCCATTATCTTGTCAAACTTTGGATGTTTTGTATGCCTTTTATATCTTTTTTGGGATTAACTTATTAACTTAGTGTCAAGTGCCAGTTCCTGTTTTTTCCGTGTTTTTGACCCTTTTCAGAGGAGGATTTTAAACGGTGTCCAATCGGAATAAAACTTCCGAAAAGATTTTTTCCGGACAAAAGATACGCACGGGACGTGAGAACCAAGGCAGAGGCCACCAGGGGAGGCCACAAACCCCCTAGGCGCGGCGAGGGGGCCCCGCGCCTAGCAGGCTTGTGGGCCCCCTATGGGTCGTCTGCCCTACCTCTTCCGCCTATAAATTCTCGAAAAATCCAAAACTGCGCGAGAGATCCACGAAAATACTTTTCCGCCGCCGCAAGCTTGTGTCTCCGCAAGATCCCATCTGGGGCATGTTCTGGTGCCCGGTTGGAGGGGGGATTCGGATATGGAGGGCTTCTTCATCAACACCATGGCCTCTCCGATGATGCGTGAGTAGTTCACCATAGACCTTCGGGTCCATAGCTAGTAGCTAGATGGCTTCTTCTCTCTCTTGGATCTTCAATACAAAGTTCTCCATGAATACTCATGGAGATCTATCCAATGTAATCTTCTTTTACGGTGTGTTTGTCGAGATCTGATGAATTGTGGATTTATGATCAGATTATCTATGAATCTTATTTGAGTTTCTTCTGATCTCTTATATGCATGATTTCATATCCTTGTAATTCTCTTCGAGTTGTGGGTTTTGTTTGGCCAACTGGTGACAGAAGGGGTAGCGAGGCACGCATCGTGTTGTTGCCATCAAGGGTAAAAAGATGGAGTTTACATCATTGGTTTGAGTTTATCCCTCTACATCATGTCATCTTTCTTAAGGCGTTACTCTGTTCGTCATGAACTCAATACACTAGATGCATCTGGATAGCGGTCGATGTGTGGAGTAATAGTAGTAGATGCAGAAAGTATCGATCTACTTGTCTCGGACGTGATGCCTATATGTATGATCATTGCCTTAGATGTCGTCATGACTTTGCACGGTTCTATCAATTGCTCGATAGTAATTTGTTCATCCACCGTAATATTTGCTATTTTGAGAGAAGCCTCTAGTGAACACTATGGCCCCCGGGTCTACTTCACATCATATTTTCAGCCTTACACTTTTACTTCGTTGCACTTTCCGCCTTCAGATCTCACTTTGCAATCAGTCTTGAAGGGATTGACAACCCCTTTATAGCGTTGGGTGCAAGCTTGTTTGTGTTTGCGCAGGTACTCTGGACACTTGGCTTGATTCTCCTATTGGATTGACACCTTGGTTCTCAAAACTGAGGGAAATACTTACTCCTTCTGTGATGCATCACCCTTTCCTCTTCAAGGGAAAAACCAACGCAAGCTCAAGAGGCAGCACAGCCACAACCGTCTTCAGCGGCTGCACACAGAAGAACAAACAACTTGCACCCAACGCGGCCAAGAGGGTTGCCAATCCCCTTGGTCTCGTTATTTGCAAGCAAGTAAGGTGTGTAGATAATTCTAGATAATTATAAATTGCAATGGCAGAAAGGTATTGAAGGTTATATAAATATGTTGTGAATAGACCCCGGGGCCATAGTTTTCCCTAATGTCATGTCTCATGAAAAATAGCATACGGTGGGTAACCAAATTACTGTTGGGCAATTGATAGAAAAGCGGATAGTTATGCAATATTCACGACAATGATCATGTGTATATAGGCATCACGTCCATAAAACAAATAGTCTGACTCCTGCCTGCACCTATTACTATTACTTCACTTAAAGAGCGCTTCTACGCTTGCCTCTCTACATATTAAGTTCATGACAAACGAAGTAATGCATGGAGAACGATGACATGATGTATAAAAAGTAAACTCAAGAAATATGAATAAAACCCATAGCTTTATCCTTATTAGTAGCAATACAAAGACGCATCTTGTCCCCTTCTGTCACTGGGATATAGAAATTCACCAGGTTGAACCTAGTACAACACACCTCTCTCACCGAAGAAATATCAATCTACTTGGCCAAACTATTTTAATAGATCGGAGAGAATTACGAACCTATCATAATCATGCACATAGTAATCATATAATTATTTAGAGAAGACTCAAATATTTATCATGAATAATATGAACATAAATCCATAATTCATCGGATACCAACAAACGCACCACACAAAAGGAATTACATCATGTGGATCAAAGCGAAGTTGTGATGATCAGTGTATTGAAGATTGAGAGAGAGATTGCCATCTAGGTATTGGCTATGGACCGATAGATTTATGATGAACTACTCACACATCAACGTGAGGGCAGCAAGGTTGATGAAGAGGCCCTCCATGATCAACCCCCCCCTCCGGCAGGGTGCCGGAACAAAGCTCCAGATGGGCTCCCGTTGGAATAGAGACTTGCTGCAGTGTAAACAGTGTTTCAGGACTGCCTCTAGGGTTTTTGGAATATATGATAATTTATAGGCTAGAGAACATAGTCGGGAGGGCCACGAGGGAGGCACAAGCCATCAGGGCGGCACCCTGGGCGCGCCCTGTTAGCTTGTGGGTCCCTCGAGTGGCCTCCAGCCTTCTTCTAATACTCCTTGGTCTTCTTTTGGTCGAGAAAAAATCTCCAAAAAATTTCAGGTCAATTGGACTTTGTTTGGTATTGAAAACCTGAAAAGTGAAAAACATGCAGAAAATAGCAAATGGCACTAGGCACTGGGTAAATAGGTTAGTGCTTAAAAATAATATAAATTGGTAAATAAATACCCCAAAAGTATTGTAAAATGATAATATATCAGCATGAAAGAATCAAAAATTGTAGATACGTACGAGAAGTATCAGCTAGTAACTAGTCCCCGTAGTCAAGATCATATGGCCAAGTGAAAGCACTAAAGCCACATAGTTTGATTGCCTCATTTCCCTTCCGCACTACCAGCTCCGAGCATAGAGACGTCGGCTAAGGGTTATAATGCACAAGCCGAAACACCTCTTATAGCGTCTACAAGGGGCTAAAACCGATGACTCGTAACTTTCAGATTAAGATAGCCACACATGAGTCAAAATAAACAAAAATAAAGCATGATATAGCATGCAGAGTAAGGGAATCATAAATGCACCAGAGTTTAACTGTCATACAATAAATGATAGTACATTCACTCATAAATTACATCCTTCAGGCACGGGGCTTCTATTGCCCGAGCACCATCCATTACGATGGGGAAGTACTACTAAGGGTATCTATTCTCCTTCCCGGGAGGCGGGGTCCGGTGGCCATCTCGGCCGGCTTGATCTTCGGTCAGTGCACCATGGTCTTTGCAAAGGCCATCTGACCTCCCTCAATGCACATAGAACGCTTCACGATGTCAATCCGGGGCACGGTGTCGCACAACCTCTGCACCAAGCCGAAGTAACTACTTGGAAGCGCCTCCGTGGCCCATAACCTGATGTAGAAATCCTTCATGGCTAGCTGTGTCATCTGATGTAACTCCATCAGCTATTTCATTTAAACGGTGAGGAGGAGAGGGTGATCGGAGGCTTGAAATTGCGTCTAGAAAAGCTTCAGCTCGGCATCCCCGTCCCGAGACGCGAAGTGCCTCGCCGCATCCGCCGCACACCTCGGAAGATCCAGAAAAGCGCCTGGGGAACGCCACACTCGTGTGAGCATGCAAACCAGTTACCATTGAAGACACATTGCAGTAAGTATCACTTACCATCTGCAATAAGATTCGCTTGGTGGAGCTCCTTTTGGTAGCCTTGCGCCTCCATCCGCGTTTCCTGGATCGCCGAGGGCAACGAGGTCAGTTCGGAGGCCTGATCTTTATTCTTTTGCTCAAGGGCCTCACATTTAGTGATGGCATCCTTGAGATTTAGTTGCACCTCGGGCACCCTAGCCTCGTGCTTTTCGCCGGTAGACTTTACTGGCAACAGTTTGGTGGCCACTTGTTCGGCCGCCAACTTCTGTCCGACTGTCTCTTGCCTCGCTTTCTTTAGCTTGGCCTTGAGGTTCTCAACCTCCGCGCTCACAACTACAGTTACAATAAGCACCCCACACTTAGGGATAAAAACCAAAATACCTCACTTAATAAGGAAAATAACAGTATTGAGATGTCCAGTTTGGACTTACCTTGTGTGTTGTCAAACCGCTTGTTGAGAAGATCGAGCTCCTCCTCGAAGCTCTTGAGCTGCCGATTAATCTCTGCGAGCCCGACGGTGTTGCTCGTTGCTGCCAAAGACGAGTCCTGCATAACACCTCATACATGTTACACTCTCGATTTAAGGATTTTGGATCCCCTACCAGGATTTCTTCAAACCTGCGAGAGTCTCGGGGGTACGGTTCACTTTTACTATTCTTAGTGTTTTTATGAGATATTTAACCCCCGCTTGAGTTTTTCAAACTCACGGAGAGCTCGGAGGATACTATATATGAGGATTGCATAAACCCATAAATTAAATTCTCTTTGTAAAAAGGTATTACATTATTTACCTTGAAGCACATCAAGAGGTCGTCGAAAGCCTCCTTCAATCCGGTGTCAATGGACTAGACACTTTGTAAAACCGCACCCAGAAAAGTGCGGTGTTCTTCAATGATAGAAGAACTATTTAAGGCCTCCTCCATCGCGGTCGACCACCCGGGTTGGGCCCGCTCTACTACGGGTGGCTCTGGTCGCGGCACCTCGGTTTCCCCTCTGGTGGAAGACGGACTGGACGACTCTGGGGGTATGAGGGTCTCGAGGACTGCCTTTTGAGAGAGCTCGAGCTGATTGGGCTCCCCATCTTCTGGTCTTCGACTACTGAGGTGTTAACCTCGACCATGATGTCATCACCCCCGCCCCCCCTCGTGTTCGGCTCAGGAGGGGTCTTTCGGGATAGCACCTCCCCGGTCTCCTCGGCAACCGGGGGAGGTGTAGTGTGTGATGCAGCCCCGCTCTCTGCCAATTCAGCTCACAGGGAATCCCCCTCCGAGGCCTGGTCAGTCGGGAGGTCATGCGGTGGGCTACAACATGAAAGGTATGCATAAGGTCAGTAATAAACTTCAATATGGAAGAATGATAGAGTCTTCGGATTCATACCTTTGGGTCGGGGGCTTGACCCTGGGGTTCCATCGAGGAACCATTTCAAAAGCCTCAGACTCCTCGCACAAGTCCGGGCTATCATAAAACATGGCCATCTTTGCCCTGCATTGCCTTTTGGGGGCAGGAGGAGGCAGAACCCCTCAGCGTCATCAGTCACCGCCCTCTTTCTTGTTCGGGAGGAGTCACTCTCCTCCCCGTCCTCTTGCGGCTCTCCCTTAAGAGTCGAAGGGCCTAGGGTGTCCTCGGACTTAGTGTCCATGGGTCCTCTTGAGCGGAGGCCTCCTCGGGCCTCCTTCTTCTCATCCTTCTTCATCTCCTTTTTTCTCCGACATCGTGTACGGCTCCTCGACCAGTATTTCCATAAGTAAGGCTGTCCTGGGGCCCTCAGGCAGCAGTGTGGGTTTGTTAATCCATTTGGTTTTCTCTATCCAGTTCTACGAATGTAAGGAAGAAAGGGTTAAGTGCCTTGTTAAAAGGTAGCACTTGAACACAAGAATAGCATTTTGTCATACCTCTCGAGGAGGGTGTACGGCATCAAGGCCGGTATCTTCATCCTCGGTTGGCCAGACCTTCTGGGACCTGAACAACACCTTCCACAACTTGTCGTGTGTGGTGCGGTAAAAGCGGAGCATGGTGGCAGGGTCTTTGGGCTTCTAGGACCATATTGAAGCGGCCTGTTGTTGGCAAGGTAGGAGGCGGCGGAAAAGCATGACCTGAACCATGTTGGTAAGTTCAAGCCCGTGCTCTATCAACTTGGAGATGCACCTTTGCAGCGACTCCTCATTCGTGGTTGATCCCCAGTCGAGCCCCTTCCTCACCCACGACACCAGCCTTGTGGGAGGTCCGGATCTGAATTTGGGGGTTGCAGCCCAACCGGTGCCGCATGGTTCGATGATGTAAAAACATTCCTTTCACCGAATTTTGATGGTATCTATAAAGGTACCGTCCGGCCACTCTACCCGATGGAGTTTTCTCATCATCGCCCCCACACGTCCGCCTACTGTCCACCAACTACTTTTGGCTTAATGTTGAAGACTTTCAGCCACAAGCCGAAGTGTGGTTGGACCCGCAGGAAGGCCTTGCAGATAATGATGAAGGCCTAAATGTGCAAGAAAGAGTTTGAGGCAAGATCGAGAAAATCTAACCCGTAGAAGAACATTAGACCCCTCACAAAGGGGTAGAGTGGGAAGCCAAGGCCTCGACCAAAATGGGGTACGAACACCACCCTCTCGCCTTGCTTCCGCATGGGATGACCTGGACCTTCTCTTGGGCGCGTTGGGCTATGCTCTCCAGCAGATAGCCAGCATGCTTCAGCTCCTCGATGTCACTGTGGGTGACGTAGGAGGCCTCCCACTTGCCTTTGGAGCTAGAGTTGTCCATGGACAAGCTGGGGAAGCGTCTTGAAGAGATTGGAGGGAGGATGAATCTGGGCACTTGGAGCTCAAAAGATTGGGAAGGCGATGGCAATGCGGGAGCTGAGAAGCGTGTGAAGGCTATGATGGTTGGTTTATTTTTATAAGCTGTTGTAATACCAAAAGCCCTTTTTACTGCACCGTAGATCTTGCCACTTCTCGATATATTTGTGTCGTTATGCCTGTGGGATAGCCCAAATTATGAACCATATCCCTTAAAAAACAAGCACGATCTCCATATTGATGGGACTTGCCAATGGAGGAATTGCCTCGAACTACGAATCAATTTTTCATAACTAGTCAGCGGTCATGACTCGTCGCGGCTCTTCACTAAAAGTTGTTAGACTGAGGCATTGTTCACACTCGAGTGGTTGGCCTTGGAGGCTAAGTAACACATACTTCTTTTAAATCGGGAAATCATCAGCGACCGGACTGGTGTTGGCCTAACATAGATGGATAGAAGAACTCTCCCCACAAGACGGATACTTTGGGTGAGTGAATTCGCTGGGGATCAAGACCCTAGCATTGGAGGCTAGTTCGGGGGCTATTGAGAGAGTCTGGGACTAAGGGGTCCTCGGGTCGCCAGTCTATCTCTATAGGCCAAACAGGTGGGCCGCTATGTGACTACTAGTGAAGGATGAACTATAAGACGACACCGTGTTCGGCCAGGAAACCTTTGAAGCCTTGGTGTGTGCTCCAAGTCAAGATGGTGGAATCGGCATGTTTATCCCTTGATGATAACCGACCATATATAATGCTAGGTACCCCTGGTGTCTATATAAATCAGAGTGTTTTAGTTCATAGAGGACATAACAACCATCTAGGTCTTAGTTCATCTGATCATCATACACTCATCAAACATAATCGAGCAGGATGTAGTGTTTTACCTATTTGAGAGGGCCGAACCTGGGTAAATATTGCCCTTGTGTTTTTCTTGTTACCCATCAATCCAAGATCTACAGCTCGGGACCCCCTACCCGAGATTTGCTGGTTTTGACACTCATAATGGGGTGCATTCATATTAATTGGATTTACTTTGTCTACCCTATCTAATCATTCTCCAAGCATTACTCTTTTTACTTAATACTCTAGATGCATGTTGGATAGCGGTCGACGGGTGGAGTAATAGTAGTACATGCAGGCAGGAGTCGGTCTACTTGTTTACAGATGTGGTGCCTATATGTAATGATCATTAACATGAATAAATATTGCATAACTATTCACTTTTTTATCATTTTCTCAAGAGTAATTAGTTTACCCACCGTTTGCTTTCTATGAGAGAGAAGCCTCTAGCAAAAACTATGGCCCCGAGGTCTATTCACAAAAAACATTTACAAAAATACAAAATACCTTGATGTTCTTATTTACTTTTTATTTATTTTTCTATTTATATTTATCAAACTATCCAACTATACTACTTATTTATTGCAAGGGGATTGACAACTCTCTTGCCCGCGCTGAGTGCAAGTGTGTGCTCTTTTGTATGTAGGTGCTGAAGACGGAAATTGCGTGATGCATAGATTTTATAGAAACAATTGCGCTCTTGTTCTTCACTTAAACTTTTTGAGAGTTAATAAATAGTGGAGGTAATTTGCATGGGTCATTAGACTAATCCAAAAATAAGAGGTGTTCAAGGAGTGCATAATCAAAACCTTCATGTAGCACATAAAAGAGAAATTGTGGGTTAACGATATTGATGTTGTAATATGAAAGGGCGTGAGTGCATGGTTGTTGGTTAGTAAAAATATCGATAGTTAAAGGGTGTTAATTTTCTATTCATCTAAATATTGGTTATGACAAGGTGATGATGTGTGAGCATTCTTATTCCTCGTTGAAATCCTAGTGTTGTTTAGGTCGGGGTGCGTGATGGTTAACTCCTACCAACCTCCTCCCTAGGGTCATGCGAGTAGTACTTTGCTTCAAGAGAGCTAATAAAATCTAGCAATAAGTATGTGAGTTCTTTATGACTAATGTGAATCCATGGATGTACGAACTCTCACCTCCTTGTATTTACTAGTCTCTTCGATACCGTGCATTGCCCATTCTCACCTCGAGGATCAGTGCAAACTTCGCTGGTGCATCTAAACCTTGCGACATGATACGCTCTGTTGCACATAAGCCACCTTATATCTTCCTCAAAACATCCACCATACGTACCTATCACGACATTTCCATAGCCATTCCGAGATATATTGCCATGCAACTTCCACCATTACATCATATGACTAGTACACTCATCGTCATATTACTTTGCATGATCACGTAGTTGACATAGTATTTATGGCAAACTCACCGTTCATCATTGTTTAAATGTTAGGCTAGATCATTGAACATCCTGGTACACTACCAGAGGCATTCATATAGAGTCATATTGTTTAGTAGTTTTTCACATCGAGTTGTAAGTAAATAGAAGTATGATGCTTTTCATTGTTAGGGCACTGTCTCAGTGAGGAAGGGATGATGGAGGAAATCATTCCCCCATAAGTCGGGATGATACTCCAGACGAAAAATAAATAAATAAGAGATAAAAAAAGAAATAGATAAAAATGATAGAAAAGAGAGAAGGGACAATGCTATTACCTCTTTTTTTACACTTGTCCTTCAAAGTAGCACTATGTTTTTCACATAGAGATTCTCATGTTTTGTCACTTCCATATGTTAGTGGAATTTTTTCATTATATAACTTGGCTTGTATATTCCGATGATGGGCTTCCTCAAATGCCCGAGGTCTTCATGAGCAAGCAAGTTGGATGCACACCCACTAAGCTTGAGTTGAGCTTTCATACACTTATAGCTCTAGTGCATCCATTGCATGGCAATCCCTAATCCTTGCATCAATATCGATTGATGGGCATCTCCATAGCCCATTGATCCGCCTAGTTGATGCGAGAATTCCTTCTTTACTTTTACCCCTTTGAAACCTACCACCATATTCTATTCCAATTATATGTTATATCCATCACTACTAGGGAAAACCCTAACAGTAGCGCTGGTGCCCGCGCTACTGCTACGGTGCTACAACTAAATTTTAGGAGTAGCGCCATTTGCCCAGCGCTACTGCTAAAGTTTAGTAGTAGTGCCCCTTAGACAGCGATACTGCTAACCGAGTCGGTTAGCAGTAGCGTGCTTTTCTAACCCGCGCCACTAGTAAACGCACATATATATATATATACGTGTTGTATTTACACATGGTTACACATATTAATATACAACACCAATAATTATTGTGTGAGCAACTACATTTAGATTAAAGTGAATGGATGTAAGTGATCATGTTGAATTAGAAGAAAATATGATGTTGCCAATCGCAACATTATATTTTCCTCTAATTCAACTCGGTCACTTGCATCCATCCACTTTAATCAAATATATGACATATAACTCATCATTATATTACTCATTTAACAACTCATCATCATATTAATCATACTAAGTTAAAATCTCCTAAAATAGAAAAACATCATAATAATAATCATCTTAATTGATCATGCCAAATTAATATAAACCAGAAAAACTTATCTCATAGGACCTAGTCCTCTCTCCTAGGTAAAATATCATAAAACAAAATAACACCTATGTCTCCATCATGAAGGAGAGAGATCCAACGGTCTCCAACTTGTGGCTTGTGATCCTTCTTTATTTCTCTCCATGCTTCAATTTGGAGCCTTTTTATTTGTGCCCAGTCGAGTATGGAGCATTGAACTGAGCCCTTAGTGGGCTTTTAACTGTCATATGACCTTTGACGTGCATCAACAGAGACACTACATCATTTGGCAATTGATGTTGAAGAACATAATAATAACCTAGTTAGCAATGTAATCAACATCATTTATGCTTTAGTAGAGTGTACTTACTTAACAAACTCTTACCAAGATATTTTGGCGAATGTCATCCGCCCTCAACCTATGCACTAATGGCATGTAAAATGTATAATTTGGGTCAGTTCCCAAATTATACGGGAAGTTCTCCCTACCAACCAGGACACCAACAATAAAGTGGATAAGAACATCCTTCTCCTCCCAAGTTAGATGTGATCCATAAGTGTAGTGTGTCATGTCAATTAATCCCCGTAATTCACAAGAAGAAACGAAATAAGCTTTAAATTATAATTTAACAAATTTAGTATGGATGAACACCAGCTATTTTTGAATATAGAATGCAAATTACTTGACAAACTCACATCAAGGTAAAACAGGAAGCATATCGTCGACATCCACCCAAATGTCGATGTTACCTTCGATATGATCTTCAGGACGAAGATCGAAGGTTATTTCTATTCCCCAGTGAAATCCATATGCCTTGCAAAGAGCTTCCCAATGTGAGCACCCTAATTTTGTGTTATTTACTGCATTCATTACTTTGATTAGAAATGTGTGACCATGTTTAGTCCTAAGGTTAGCTCTCCTCGTCTCCATACTCTCGTGGTCTTCGAAACTGAGCCTCTCCAACACATACCTTCTTGCATGGGAAGGGAGGAACTAGTCAAATTGTATAAAACAGAAATTACACGCTGAAGCAAAGAAACAAAAGTCATGCTTAATTACAAAAAAATTGTCATTGTTGCGTACCACACAAACATCGAAGGTATCATAAAACTTGACAGTGAAGAACTTGTCTTCTAGCGGGTGAGGCTGCGTGTCACACAAACCCCTATCATCGCCGCAGTAATCACACTCAGGGATCCTATCGTCGTCACACATTTCGTGTGTTCGTGATTCAAAAATTCGGCAACACTATTATTCAAATAAGAGAAATTGAGCGCGTGAAATTTTCCGGAGCAGAAATGAATCAACATTCCGGCAAACATACGGACTAGGAGATGTTCCCTGAAATAACATACACACATCTCCAAATAGAACACACATGAAAGTCACACAAGGAGCAACGACAAACCGAAAGTACCTGATTTTTTTACTAAAAACTCTCGAATAATATCACTAATACATCATCTCCAATAATCCAGTTTATCCATCATCGAATATTATCACTAATACATCTCAAATATTATCATATAATATCACTAATACAAATCTAGTTGATGTCTCACGACGCAGGCGGTGGCAACCCAAAGATAAGGAACCATCACCGGATCATAGCTCGGGTGATGTCCCTAATGAACCTGCCAGGTATTGGAGAACCTTGCATCCAACACAGCCATGTAACGACGGACGTGCTCGTCCTCCTCCCTGACACGACGACGTACCACCTCTGTGGGGGCCGGCTCCCTCCGCACTGATAGTGTCCCACACAACTGCCACCAATGAAGCTCCGGGTCGACGACGAGACTCAGATTCCTTACCAAGGTGTGTGTCCTGGAAGGTAGCACCTCCTAGTGCCAGCTCGGCGGAGCCCAGTCCCAGACATGACGCCTATCAAGAAGGCTCTCACCGACCACTCAACGACGAGGATGCGGGTCGGGCATCGTCGACGTCGAGAAAAATTCCTATGAGAAAATTTTCTTATCGTTTAATGTTTTACTTTCTAGTTATCATTTGTACAACAATCATCTCATTTGAATTTAGCTAGTGCCCACTAACCTATTTTTTTCAACATGCAAGTATGACACCTCATCAAGCAAATATCAATGGTCACCATGATAGGTGATTAGCAAGGGATAGTAAATTCAACGATCACTAATTTTCAAGAAACTAATTCAAGGGTCACTATGAGAGGACGCTTGCAACCCCTGAGTTTGTGGATTAGCTGTAGGCCATGCCTATTCATAAGTTTGTCTAGCATTTAAACTATTTCATTTCCACTTAATTATAATTGTGAAGTCCTTTATTTATCTGAGTTGCACTAGGCCTACAACTATAAGTAATTAAGATCCTATTAGAGTTGCACTAGCTAGATAATGAGAAAAATTCCAACCATTCGGTCTCAAAGAGTACTTCTACTTGACAACATAATTTTCATGAAAATATTATACTCAATTTTGTTCTTAATTTGGCAAATACCATAGCTCAAAGCTTTATCCGTGAATACATATACTTTTTCTTGTTTAGTGACTTGCCCTACTCAGGGAGTTTTCAAATAACTGGTTTTAATAAGCATACATGTAGCGTACCAGAGGTCGGGGTCGGTGTCGGGGTCGGGGCAGTGGCCAAGGTCGCCGGGGTCGAGGTTGGGGTTAGGGTCGGGGTCGAGGTCGTCGGGGTCAAGGTCGAGGACAGGGTCGGGGCTGGGGGCGAGGTCGTCGGGGAGGACCTACAGCGGCGGCGGCTGATACGTCTCCAACGTATCTATAATTTTTTATGGTTCCATGCTATTATTTTGTCTTCTTTGGGTGTTTTATGTGCATGATTATATACTATTTTTGGGACTAACTTATTAACTCAGTGCCCAGTGCCAGTTTCTGTGTTTTCTGTGTTTTTGGCCTTTTTCAGAAAAGAATATCAAACGGAGTCCAAACGGAATAAAACCTGCGAGATGATTTTTTCCGTAACAGAAGATACGCAGGAGACTTGAGAATCAAGGCAGAGGATCTCCGAGGAGGTCAGGAGCCCCCCTGGCGCACCCTAGGGGGGGCGCCAGGTAGGCTCGTGGGCCCCCCGTAGCTCCTCCGCCCTACCTCTTTCGCCTATAAATATTCTAAAATCCGGAAACCCCCGAGAGAGAGCCATGAAAATACTTTTCCGCCGCCGCAACCTTCTGTCTCCGCAAGATCCCATCTGGGGAAAGTTCTGGTGCCCTGTCGGGGGGGATTTCGGATATGGAGGGCTTATTCATCAACACCATTGCCTCTCCGATGATGCATGAGTAGTTCACCACAGACCTTCGGGTCCATAGCTAGTAGCTAGATGGCTTCCTCTCTCTCTTGGATCTTCAATACAAAGTTCTCCATGATCTTCATGGAGATCTATCCGATGTAATCTTCTTTTGCGGTGTGTTTGTCGAGATCCCATGAATTGTGGATTTATGATCAGATTATCTATGATTATTATTTGAGTCTCCTCTGATCTCTTATATGCATGATTTCA
The DNA here is from genome assembly GCF_904849725.1 of Hordeum vulgare subsp. vulgare. Lineage (NCBI taxonomy): Eukaryota > Viridiplantae > Streptophyta > Magnoliopsida > Poales > Poaceae > Hordeum > Hordeum vulgare. The sequence continues at coordinate 492,933,704 of NC_058518.1, read as the reverse complement.
TATCATTGTAATTCTCTTCGAGTTATGGGTTTTGTTTGGCCAACTTGATCTATAGTTCTTGCAATGGGAGAAGTGTTTGGTTTTGGGTTCATACCGTGCGGTGGCCTCACTCAGTGACAGAAGGGGTAGCGAGGCACGCATCGTGCTGTTGCCATCAAGGGTAGTAAGATGGGGTTTATATCATGTGCATGAGTTTATCCCTCTACATAATGTCATCTTGCTTAAGGCGTTACTCTGTTCATCATGAACTCAATACACTAGATGCATGCTGGATAGCGGTCGATGTATGGAGTAATAGTAGTAGATGGAGACAGTATCGGTCTACTTGTCTCGGACGTGATGCCTATATGCATGATCATTGCCTTAGATATCATCATGACTTTGTGCGATTCTATCAATTGCTCAACAGTAATTCGTTCACCCACCGCAATGCTTGCTTTCATGAGAGAAGCCTCTAGTGAACACTATGGCCCCCGGGTCTACTTCACATCATACTTTCAGCTCTACTTTTACTTTGTTGCACTTCCTGCCTTGAGATCTCACTTGGCAAACAATCTTGAAGGGATTGACAACCCCTTTTAGCGTTGGTCGCATGTTGTTTGTTTCTGCGCAGGTTTCATTGGTGCTTCATCAAGATACTCCTACTGGATTGATGCCTTGGTTCTCAAAACTAAGGGAAATACTTGTCGCTACTTTGCTGCATCACCCTTTCCTCTTCAAGGGAAAAACCAACGCATGCTCAAGCGGTAGCAAGAAGGATTTCTGGCGCCGTTGCGGGGGAGTATTCAAGTGAAGCATACCAAGTAAACTATCGCAAACTCATCTCTTGCATTTACTTTGTTTGCCTTTGCCTCTCGTTTTCCTCTCCCCCACTTCATCAATTTGCCTTTTTTGTTCGCCTTTTCCTTCGCTTGCTTTCGGTTTGCTTGTGTGCTTGTTTGATTGCTAAGTCAGCATGACTGAAAACACTAAGTTGTGTGACTTCTCGAATACCAATCATAATGATTTTATTGGTACTCCTATTTCTCCCACCACTAGTGCGGAATCTTATGAAATCAAAGCTGCCTTGTTGAATCTTGTTACGAAAGAGCAATTTTCCGGCCTTCCTAGTGAAGATGCCACATCCCATCTCAATACCTTCATTGAGTTATCCGATATGCAAAAGAAGAGAGATGTGGATAATGATATGGTCCAATTGAATCTATTTATGTTCTCAATGCGAGATCAAGCAAAAACTTGGTTTTCATCTTTACACAAAAATAGTATTGATTCTTGGAACAAGTGTAAAGATGCTTTTATCTCCAAGTATTTTCTGCCGGCTAAGATTATTTCTCTCCGTAATGATATCATGAATTTTAGGCAACTAGATCATTAACACGTTGCACAATCTTGGGAGAGAATGAAATTGATGATTAGAAATTGTCCCACTCATGGCTTGAGTCTTTGGATGATTATACAAATCTACTACGCTGGTTTGAATTTTGCTTCTAGGAATATCTTGGATTCCGCATCTGGCGGAACTTTCATGGAAATCACACTAGGAGAAGCCACAAAACTCTTAGATAACATCACGACAAACTATTCTCGATGGCACACGGAAAGGTCACCTACTAGTAAAAAAGTGCATGCTATAGAAGAAATCAACTCTTTGAGTGCTAAGATGGATGAGTTAATCAAGTTTCTTGCTAGTAAAGGTGCTCCTCTAGATCCAAATGATATGCCTTTGTCTTCCTTGATTGAGAATTGCAATGAAAGTTTGGATGTTAATTTTGTTGGTAGGAATAATTTTGGAAACAACAATGCTTATCGAAGTAATTATCCTAGGCCTTTTCCTAGTAATCCCTCTAATAACTTTGGCAATTCCTACAACAATGCTCATGGAAATTATAATAGATCACCCTGTGATCTTGAGAGCAACATTAAAGAGTTTATCAATTCTCAAAAGATTTTCAACGCATCCATAGAAGAAAAACTGCTTAAAATCGATGATTTGGCTAGGACTGTTGATAAAATGTCTCTTGATATTGATGCTTTGAAATTGAGATGTGCTCCTCCCAAGATTAATATGGAGGAAACTTTGAAAGCTATGCGTGTTTCCATGAATGAGAGTAAAGAAAGAACCGCCCAAATTTGTGCTAGACATGAATGGCTTAAAAAGGCGTGTTCTCGTGATGAGAATCACGAAGATCTTAAAGTGCTTGGTGTGACTCCTATTGAATCCTTGTTCTCTAATGTCAATCCTAATGATGATGGGGCTGGATGTGAATCCACTTTGGTTGAGAAACGCCCCAATGATTCGGAGTCCACTTATTTTGGTGGTAAAAATATTGAAAGTGGAGTAGAAGTTATCAAAACTTTGAGTAGTGATGGAATTACTACTTTGGATTTCAAGGAATTCAACTATGATAGTTGCTCTTTGATTGAATGCATTTCTTTGATGCAATCCATGCTAAACTCTCCACACGCTTATAGCCAAAATAAAGCCTTTACCGATCATATTGTTGATGCTATGATGAAATCTCTTGAAGAGAAACTTGAGTTGGAAGTTTCTATTCCTAGAAAACTTCATGATGATTGGGAACCTACTATCAAAATCAAGATCAAGAATTATGAGTGCCATGCTTTGTGTGATTTGGGTGCCAGTGTCTCCGCGATTCCAAAGTCTTTATGTGATGTTCTAGGCTTCAACGAGATTGATGAGTGCTCTCTTAATTTGCATCTTGCGGATTATTCTATTAAGAAACCTATGGGAAAGGATCAATGATGTTCTTATTATTGCAAATAGGAACTATGTACCCATGGATTTCATTGTGCTTGATATTGATTGCAATCCGACATGTCCCATTATTCTTCGTAGACCTTTCCTTAGGACTATCGGTGCTATTATCGATATGAAGGAAGGGAACATTAAATTTCATCTTCCATTGAAGAAGGGCATGGAACACTTTCCTAGAAATAAAATAAGATTGCCTTATGAATCCATGATGAGGGCTACTTATGGTTTGAGCACTAAAGGCGACGATACTTGATTCTATCGCCTTATGCCTAGCTTAAGAGCGTTAAACAATAGCGCTTGTTGGAAGGCAACCCAATGAATTTATTTTCTTTTTGATTTTTTCTTTCTGTTTTGTTTTTTCCACATCATCATAATTCTGATATTATTGTGTTTTTTGTGTTTTATTTTGTGTTTGTGCCAAGTAAAACCTGTATGATTGGTTTTGGTGATAGTTGTTCAATCATGCTGAAAAAGACAAAACTTTCTTCTCACGAAATTATTTTTCATTTCTAGCCAGAAAGAGCTTTTGAGTTGATTCTTTTTGCTGCTGATTGATATGCAAATTTCCCAAATTGTCATAATGTTTCATATTTTTTGACAGATTCTGTTTTGGTTGTGTTGATTTCTTGTTTTGATGAAACTATGGTTAGTATCGGGGGGTACGAGCCATGGGAAAGTGAGAATACGGTAAATCAACATCAATCTAAATAGAATTCAAGTTTTCTATAGTACCTCAGGAGTTAGTAGTTTGTTTTCTTATGCTAATGATATCACAAGTTTATGTTTAAGTTTTGTGTTGTGAAGTTTTCACGTTTTGGGTGATGTTCTCACGGACAATGGAATAAAGAGTGGAAAGAGCTTAAGCTTGGGGATGCCCAAGGCATCCCAAGCTAAATTCAAGAACATCAAAAAGCCTAAGCTTGGGGATGCCCCGGTAAGGCATCCCCTCTTTCGTCTTCAATCCATCGGTAACGTTACTTGGAGCTATATTTTTATTCACCACACGATATGTGCTTTGCTTGGAGCGTCGTGTATCATAGGAGTCCTTGCTTTTTTCTTTGTCACAATCATCCTTGATGCGCACCTTTTTGAGAGAGACATGCACTCATCGTGATTTTTCTAGAATGCTCAATAAGCTTCACTTATATCTTTTGAGCTAGGCAATTTAGCTCCCATGAGCTTCACTTATATCTTTTGAGCTAGATGATTTTGCTCTAGTGCTTCACTTATATCTTTTTAGAGCACGGCGGTGCCATATTTTGGAGAAATAGAAACTCTCGGTCTTCACTTATATCTTTTTGAGAGTGCTCTCTTGGTAATTGGCGTGTGCTATGAAAGTAGTCCTAAATATGATAGGCATCCAAAGAGGATAGAAACCTTCATATTCTTGTGCATTGATTAGTAAGAGAAGTTTGATTCCTCTCAATTAGTTTTGAGATGTGGATATGGTGATATTAGAGTTATGTTAGTAGGGTGTTTTGAATCTAGAAATACTTGTGTTGAAGTTAGTGATTCCCGTAGCATGCACGTATGGTGAACCGCTATGTTAGGAAGTCAGAGCATAATTGATTTATTGATTGTCATCCTTTGTGTGGTGGTCGGGATCACGCGATGGTTAACACCTACCAACCCTTCCCCTAGGAGTATGCGTTTAGCACTTTGTTTTGACTACTAATAAAACTTTTGCAATAAGTATATGAGTTCTTCATGACTAATGTGAGCCCATGGTTTAGATGCACTTTCACCTTCCATTATTGCTAGCCTCTCTAGTGTCGGCAACTTTCGCTGGTGCACAAACCCACCATATGACTTCCTCAAAACAGCCACCATACCTACCTATTATGGCATTTTCATAGCCATTCCGAGATATATTGCCATGCAACTTCCACCGTCCCGTCTCATGGCTTTTGCCGTAACTTTCATATTGCCATTGCATGATCGTAAGATAGCTAACGAGATGTTTCAACGTCATACGCTAATCTAGATCGTTGCACATCCCGGTACACTGCCGGAGGCATTTCACATAGAGTCATTGTTGTTCTAAGTGTTGATGATCATCATTATTAGAGTATTGTCCCATGTGAGGAAATAAAAAAAATAAAAAATGAAAAAAGAGAAAAGAGGCCAAAGATGCCCACAAAAAAGAGAGGCCAAAGAGCCCAAACAAAAAAATGAGAGAAAAAGAGAGAAGGGACAATGCTACTATCTTTTTCCACACTTGTGCTTCAAAATAGCGCCATGTTCTTCATGATAGAGAGCCTCTTGTTTTGTCACTTCCATATACTAGTGGGAATTTTTATTATATAACTTGGCTTGTATATTCCAATGATGGGCTTCCTCAAAATTGCCCTAGGTCTTCGTGAGCAAGCAAGTTGGGTGCACACCCACTAGTTTTCCTTTTGAGCTTTCACACACTTATAGCTCTTGTGCATCCGTTGCATGGCAATCCCTACTCATTCACATTGATATCTATTGATGGGCATCTCCATAGCCCATTTATATGCATAGTCAATGTGACCATCTCCTCCTTTTTGCCTCACAACCTCCAACACACTCTATTCCACCTATAGTGCTATATCCATGGCTCACGCTCATGTATTGCGTGAGAGTTGAAAAAGTTTGAGAAAGTAAGAGTGCGAAAACAATTACTTGGTCAATACGGGGGTTGTGCATGAGTTAAATTTGTTGTGTGGAGCATAGACAGACTATATGATTTTGTAGGGATAACTTCCTTTGGCCTTGCTATTTCAAAAGTTCATGATTACTTTGCTAGTATGCTTGAAGTATTATCGTTTTCATGTCAATAGCAAACTATTGGTTTGAATCTTATGGATCTGAACATTCATGTCACAAGAAAGAAGTTACAAGGAGCAAATACGTTAGGTAGCATTCCACATCAAAAATTCGGTCTTTATCACTTCCCTACTCGAGGACGAGCAAGAGTTAAGCTTGGGGATGCTTGATAGGTCTCCACGTATCTACAATTTTTGATGGTTCCACACTATTATTTTCTCTTCTTTGGGTGTTTTATATGCATGATTATGCTATTTTTGGACTAACTTATTAACTCAGTGCCTAGTGCTAGTTTCTGTTTTTCCGTGTTTTGGCCTTTTTCAGAAAAGAATATCAAACGGAGTCAAAACGGAATAAAACATGCAGGATGATTTTTTCCGTAACAGAAGATACGTAGGAGACTTGAGAATCCAGGCAGAGGATCTCCGAGGAGGTCACGAGCCCCCTGGCGCGCACTAGGGGGGCGCGCCAGGCAGGCTCGTGGGCCCCCGTAGCTCCTCTTCCCTACCTCTTTCGCCTATAAATCTTCTAAAATACGAAAACCCCCGAGAGAGATCCACGAAAATACTTTTCCGCCGCCGCAACCTTCTGTCTCCGCAAGATCCCATTTGGGGACCGTTCCGGTGCCCTGTCGGAGAGGGATTTCGGATATGGAGGGCTTCTTCATCAACACCATTGCCTCTCCGATGATGCGTGAGTAGTTCACCACAAACCTTCAAGTCCATAGCTAGTAGCAAGGAACAACAGTAGCAGCAGAGTGACCGCATTAGCAACAGTAGTAACAACAGCAGCAGAGTAACAGCAGTAGCAACAGTAGTAGCAAAGTGGCCCAATCCCTTTTGTAGCAAGGGACAAGCCTGGACAAGGTAACGTAGCAAGGACCAGTAGTAAAAGACTCGTAGGCAGTGGATCGGTGATGGATGAGTATGCCGGATGTGATTCATCATATAAAAGCTATAACACGGAGAGATAAGCAACTAGCTCCCGTTCGTCAATCTAATGTAGGCATGTATTCCGTATGTAGTCATACGTGCTTAGGGAAAAGAACTTGCATGACATCTATTGTCCATCCCTCCCATGGCAGCGGGGTCCTAATGGAAACTATGGGATATTAAGGTTCTTCTTTTAATAAAGAACCGGACCAACGCATTAACACGCAGTGAATACATGAACTCCTCATACTATGGTTATCTCCGGGAGTGGTTCCGGCTATTATCACTCCGGCGTTGCCGGGTCATAACACATAGCAGGTGACTACAACTTGCAAGATAGGATCTAAAACACACATATATTGGCGACAACATAATAGGTTCAGATCTGAAATCATGCCACTCGGTCCCTAGTGACAAGCATTAAGCATAGCCAAGTAGTAGCAACATCAATCCAGAACATAGTGGATACTAGGGATCAATCCCCGTCAAAAACTAACTCGATTACATGATAGATCTCATCCAACTCATCACCGTCCAGCAAGCCTACAATGAGATTACTCATGAACGATGAAGAGCATCATGGAATTGTCGATGGAGGAAGGTTGATGATGACGATGGCAACAATTTCCCCTCTCCGGAGCCCGAAACAGACTCTAGATCTGCCCTCCAAATGAAGAACAGGATGTGGCAGCGCCTCCGTATTGCAAAACGCGATGAAACCTTCTCTCTGATTTTTTTCCGGGCGAGACGGAAGATATAGAGCTGAGTTTCGGGGCGGTGGTGCCACGTGGGCCCCACAAGCCCTCACGGCGCGGCCTAGGGGGATGGCCGCAGCCTGTGGGCTTGTGGCCCACTAGCACGCCCCCTCCGGTGGATCTTTGCGCAGGTATTTTTCTTTTATTCCAGAAAAAAAATTCGTAAATTTTCAGGACATTCTGAGAACTTTTATTTCTGCACAAAAACAACACCATGGAAATTCTACTGAAAATAGCGTCAGTCCGCGTTAGTTCCATTCAAATCATGCAAATTAGAGTCCAAAACAAGGGCAAAAGAGTTCGGAAAAGTAGATACGACGGAGACGTATCAACTCCCCCAAGCTTAAAGCCTTGCTTGTCCTCAAGCAACTCAGTTGACAAACTGAGAGAGACAAAAGAAAAACTTTGAAAAACTCTGTTTGATCTTGTTGTTGCAACTATGTCTTACTCACAACCAGAATTTCAGCAAGATCACAAGCAAACCACATAAGCAAATGACATCTAGGTCTCATGGTAAACTCATATCAATGGCATAATCAACTAGCGAGCAAATAATAATAAGTCTCAAACGTCAACACTTCAATCAAAACAACATGAAGCAGTATGAATAGATGGTATCTCGCTAGCTCTTTCCGAGACCGCAAAACATAAATGCAGAGCACCTTCAAAGACCAAGGGCTGACTAAACATTGTAATTCAAGGCAATGAAGATCCAGTCACAGTCATACTCAACACAGTTAAAAGCAAAGCATGAAAATGACAGAGATGCTCTCTAATTGGTGCTTTTGTAAGAGGAGGATGACTCAACAGGAACAAAAATAGACATGCCTTTCGCAGAGGGAAGCATTGATTTGCAGAGGTTCCAGAGCTCAAGCTTTGAAAACAGAGATAATAATTTTGGGTGGCATGCTTTCATTGTCAACACAATGACTAAGAGTTCTCAACATCTTCCACGCTACACATGCTATAGGCGGTTCCCAAACAGAAAAGTAAAGTTTTGACTCCCCCACCACCAATCAATCACACTCCACGGCTAGCCGAATCCTCGGGTACCGTCCATACCAACATCAATCCTAGGGGAGTTTTGTTTGCAATTATCTTTTCGATTTGAGCATGGAACTGGGAATTCCAATTACCGGCCCTTTCTCGTGAATGATAGTGAATAAACACATATCGAGGATAACACGCCTAGCATGGAAGATACCAATACCCCCTGTCACCACATGAGCAGTTCGGGCATGCAAAACAGATTGTTTCTTGAAGATTTAGAGAGTGGCACATGCAAATTTTCTTGGAACGGCAGGTAGATACCGCATATAGGTAGGTATGGTGGACTCATATGGAACAACTTTGGGTTTATGGAGGTGGATGCACAAGCAGTATTCCCGCTTAGTACCAGTGAAGGCTAGCAAAAGACTGGGAAGGGAACAACTAGAGAGCGACAACAGTCATCAAAATGCGTTGAGATTAACTAACATTGAGCGCAAGCATGAGTAGGACATAAATCACCATGAACATGAACATCATAGAGGCTATGTTGATTTTGTTTCAACTACATGCGTGAACATGCGCCAAGTCAAGCCACTTGAATCATTCAAAGGAGGATACCATCCTATCATACTACAACACAGTAATCTCAACATTCATGTGGGCATCCAAGACAAACCATTATAAGCTCCTAGCTAAGTAAGCATGGCATAAGCAACTATGATCTCTAAGTTTTCATTGCAAACATGTTTCTCTCACAACAAAGCTGAATCAGGCATGATGAGCTAGTCATATTTACAAAAACAAAATAGATCGAGTTCATACCCGCTTTTCCAGGCTCAGTCACTTCATCATATATCGTCATTATTGCCTTTCACTTGCATGACCGAACAATGTGAATAATAATAAGCGTGCTCGTGCATTGGACTACGCTGGAATCTGCAGGCAAACACAAAGGAGAAGACAAAGTAATATGGCTCTTTGAAAGCTAAATAGGTATGCATGCAGGAGCCACTAAACATTGTAACCAATATCTTCTACCTTGACCCAAAGAAAAAGAAAACTATTTACACGGGAAAGCTCCCAACAAGCAAAAGAAGAAAAGAAAATATTTTTGGGTTTTCTCAAACTAGACAGACACACGAAAGAAAACGAGAAAAAGAAAATAAACTAACATGGATGATACAGTGGCAAAGTGTGAACACCGGCTGTCGTGGGTATAAGCCTGACAGTAGATGTGTAGGGTACGAATGAGATGGGCAGAGTCCTAGCTATGTCGAGGTTGTATGAGTTCAGGCCCCTCTGCGGTGGAGGTAACAACCCTATGTCTCAGTGCTCTCGGAGGTTGTTACCGAGTGTAATATGGAATATAGTGATTTGCTAACCCCTTGACCAGTGGGGGAGGGCGGCTTATATAGAGTGCGCTGCCCTCCACAACGGTTCTGACTCAGGGGTGGAGTAGTGGCGATTGAATGCATACGTTAGAGGTAACGTATGCTCTAAATGCTAATAAACGCACCCAGAAACGTACGGCAGTTTCCCTCCAGAGAGGTTACGAAGTACCGAGTGTATCCAGTCGGTTGGCCTGGTGCCATCCGAATGCTAGCCTCCGACTGGATGATTCTGGGCATGCTACCGACTGGATGATGGGGACTCCTTAATTCAGTCGGGGTTGACTTAAGGTCCTATCCTTTATGTGGGGTAGTCCTTGGGTAGGACTTGTAGGGCAGGCCTATGACCCTACCCTAGGACTATGACCCCATCATTAGTCCCCGAATGGATTGGGGTTGAAACGTCGAAGCAGTGCTTGAGGTTCAGATCCGACTGGACTTGGTTCAGCTTGGACGTTGCTTGCCTCTATCCATTTTATTTCACTTGATCAGCGCTCCGAGTGGAGGTGCTCACGAAACAAACTGTCGGGAACCGAGTGCTCCCGCGGCATCTTTTGACGCGACTGGTCAACTGACAGCGGCGGATTTTCTGGGATCTCAAATTTTGGGTTCCGCGCGCCCAGCGGGGACGACGTCAGCGCGCTCGAGTAGCGCCTGACTCCTCGATTCCCGCGCCTTCAACTCCTCCACTGATATCGCCGGGGCCGGTTGGGCGGATAAGATTTCGGGCCCGCTCGCCAGCAACCCAGTCGGCGCTCTATTTAAATCTGGGCGACGAGACTCCTCGGTTACGCTCGCCGAATCCTTTGCTCTTGCTTGCTCCGTCTTCCTCGCCACCTCCTGCGCTCATACACCCCTCTCTTCTCCTCCTCAAGAGCTCGTCGTCGCCTCCATGACCAAATGTCGGACCAGCAAGATGGAGGCGAGGAAGAAGAAGAGCAAGGCGGCGGCTGCTTAGCGGCGGCAGCGGCCGTTGCCGGCGGGGTGGATCCAGGGAGACTTTCTCCCCTCCACGGTGACGGAGGGGGACCTGCTGGAGCTGGTGGAGCATGGCATGCTCGTGCATAAGTCCTGGAGGCTGCCGGCGGACGACGAGGTCGAGCCAGCGCCACGGGAGGGGGAGCGTGTCTTGCTCCTCAGCCATGTTCACAGAGGTTTTTCTCTGCCCCCGCATCGAATCATGAATCACTTTGGTGCTCAACTCCATCACTTCCCTCCGAATGCTATCGCCCATCTTTCTGCCTTCATTGTTTTGTGCGAGTGCTTTTTCGGTTGCCCCCCATTGGGGTTTATTCAAACATATCTTCTCCGCCCGCTCTCAAACCATCAAACGTCTTAGTCAGTCGGATGACAAGACACATCTCCTCCAGCTCTGCGGGGGTTTAGGGTTTCAGAAGAAGAGTCGGAGTAGTTATCCCGCTCTCCAGTTGAGCGAGTCGGTCAGGAACTGGCAGTCGACGTGGTTCTACTGCCAGGACATAGCCTGTCCGAATGCGTCGAGTGGGCTGCCTCCATTTAGTCTAGACCGTCCCGCTCCTCCCAAGCAACTCGCGCTCTCGAAAGACGAGAAGAATGACATCCAGCCTTTGGTCGAGGCACTCGTGGACGTTGTCAGGAGGGGCTCACCGGAATAGACCTGCTGGAAGTCTTCCTGGGTCGGAGGATCCAGCCGCTGCAGGCCCGCGAGCACGCTATGTGGCACTACATAGGGCCCGAGGATTCCACTCGGACCAACGTGGTGGGCGTGCCCGAGGACAGGGTGACCTCATGGGTGCTTCACATCACGGGTCCCTGTGAGAACCCCAAAGGAGCTCGCCGAGTGAAGCCTTTCAGCGCGGACCATCCTCCACCGAATCAGGTGAGTGGCAATTAGCCGAGTGCATTAGACTGTCTTGACTCCAGTCGTTTATTTGTATCTTCGTGTGATGTTTAATGTTTCCGACTGAACCGCATGCAGGAGTGGACCAACTGGTTCTCCCCCGCCTCGAACGGGAATCCGGAGGAGGAAGAGGAGGAAGGCAGCCAGGAGGGGAGCGTGGAGAGCGCCGAATACGTCTCCGACAGCGGGGAGTCGGAGGAGGAGGACAGCGAGGAGGAGGAAGAGGACGAAGAGCGCGACTCGCCACCTCCACGGCCAGAGCATCGGAGTAAGCGTCAACACGAGCCTGCCGTCCCTTCAGCTCCTCCTGCGTCGTCGAGTGCTCCGCCTGCCGCTCCGGTGGCCCCGAGTGCTCAAGGCACGAAGAGGTCCAGGGATGCCTCCGCTGAGCCCGCAGGCCAGTCTTCCAGGGCGCCCAAACCGAGTGGGCCCAAACCTCGGAAGGCTCTGCCGCGCATGAGGGTTGCCATCCCCGTCACATCCACGTAAGTGAATCTAACTTTCGGCTCTTTACGTTATCCGAGTGAACTCCTGCTTTACAAGTCGAATGGACTTCACTCGACAGGGGCGCCACTTCTGCAACCTCTCCGGCCCGCCAAGGGGATGACCCCATGGACACGGACAACGTCGTCTCGTCCCAGCCAGGTATGTTGTAGGAGAGTCGGGTGTTTTATTCCTGTAGACTGTGCCATCCTTTTCTTTTTCTGAGGCGCCATGTTATTCGGCTTGTCAGGGGCGATTCACCTGGACGAGGACGACCAGGGGAGAGCCGACCCCGCCGTGGAGCGTGTCCTGGAGCCAGTCCCTGAAGCTGCTCCTCCTGCTGCTACCCTTGCCGCTGATGCTCTACCGACCGAGGCGCCTCCACCGACTGAACCGGTGCCGATGGGGGAGGAACCGACTGGGGTGGACCTTGGGATGCCCCAGGAGCCTCCCACGATTCCCGGTTCGTCGAATGCTGAATTCAGCATCTGGCGTCTTCCAGAGGAGCAGGTGGGAGCGGCCAAGGGGGTCATGGTGCAGGCGGAGCTCATGGCTGGAGAAGCCAAGAGGGCTTATGACTCCGTTGCGGCCTTGTACCAGCGGAGCTTGGAGCTACGCGATGACATCCGAGTAAGTAGTCTAGTAAGTATTTACTTTTCTCCTGTAACCCACTGGGTGGTATTGATTGTTGCAATGGGTTCACTCCGAGTGAACCCAGTGGGTGTAGTCCCCGAGACTTCTGTCGAGTGCTTGCACCGACAGTTGTCTTTATACGTTTTGTCGTTAATTTGGTTGTGTCCGTAGACAGGATTTCCGAGTGCGAGTACTTATTGCAATCGGAGCGCTCTTGCGGTAAGAGTCTCCGAGAGTAAGTTGCACGCAGGTCGAGTAGTGTTGGCCTCGGAGGCGTAGGTGAAAACGTGCACCTCAATAGGGCGGGCCTGTTTGAGGTGCATGCCAGTGGGGTCACTCTTAGTGAACCCACTGGGTGTAGTCCCCGAGACCGCTGTCGACTGCTTGCGTCGGCAGGGGTCTGAAGAACTTAGCCTGTGAACTGATAAACTTGCTGATTACCCTTTGTTTCTTGGTGCAGAAAACTTGTGAAATGGGAACTGCTTATGAAGCCCTGAGGGCGGAGAGGAACCAGTATGCTGGTGAACTGGAAGCTGCAACGCTCGCCATGGCCGGCATGAAAGACGCGCTGGAAGTTCGAGAGAAGTCTTTGGAGGAGGCCATGGAAGCAAACAGGGTGTTGATGGCAGAGGTGGAGAGACTGCAGAAACAGAGGACTGAGTGGCACAATCAGATGGGCGCCATGAACAAACGATGCATAGCTCAAGAGAAGTATGTCACTGACTGGGCTGCGCAAATGATGACTCGTCTGGCTGGTAAGTCTTATGCTTTGTCGAGTGGTTGTACCGTGTGCTGTACACTCGGTTTTTATTGTCTGCTTGCTCGTTTGTTGCAAACTTTTGCGGAGACGCTGAAGCTGAAGCGGCGGCTGTGGAGCGGTGTGTTAAGGACAAAGTTCCACTCAGCGAGGACGCCAATCGGGATCTGCTTCGAGCACATATCCGCGTAGGCAAAGTAGGTCCTTTCATCGGTCGACTGAGAGAAGTCGTCGGCCGAATTGACAAGGAACTGTGGCCAGAAGACGAATCGCGGCAGGAGATGGAGACCCTGACGGGCTGGCTGGAGGAGGTTCTGAGCCGAGTGCAATCGTGGAAGAAATCGGCAGCGCGTTGCGGTGTTGATGTTGCGCTGTCCTTGGTCCGAGTCCATTGCAAGGAGGTGCGGGAAGATAAGCTGAAAGCATTGAAGGTCGCCAACACGAAGAAGCTTTGATTCGAAGACTTCATGGAGACGTTCCTGGAGACTGCTACCCGCATTGCTGATGGAATCGACTTGCATACTTTTGTGGAGCCCTCTAGTCCTGACGCCGGCCCAGCTGACGCGTGATCAAACTTTATCCTTGGTATGCCGAGTGTTTACCTGTAAGATACTCTGGCCACTTCTGTTGGCCGTCATACTTTTAAATCGGTGCGGGTAAGCTTGACCCGTACCGAGGCAATTATCGTTTCTAGACTGTTGGAGTCGGAATGAAAACATTTAGTCTTTTGCTTGAATGCTGTTTTGAGTGCAACACTTAGTGCGTACTCGGAGAATATTAAGACTTAGGTGATTCTTGATCACAGCTAAGTCTCCGAGTGCGATGTATAGTGCACACTCGGAGGAATTTAATACTTAGGTGATTCTTGATCACCGCTAAGTTCCCGAGTGTGACGTATAGTGCACACTCGGAGGAGGTTAGTACTTAGGTGATTCTTGATCACAACTAAGTCCCCGAGTGTGACGTATAGTGCACACTCGAAGGATGTTAATACTTAGGCGATTCAGGATCGCAGCTAAGTCCCCGAGTGTGACGTATAGTGCACACTCGGAGGAGGTTAATACTTAGGCGATTTAGGATCGCAGCTAATTCCCCGAGTACGACGTATAGTGCGCACTTCAAGGAGGTTAATACTTAGGCGATTCAGGATCGCAGCTAAGTCCCCGAGTGTGACGTATAGTGCACACTCAGAGGAGGTTAATAATTAGGCGATTCAGGATCGCAGCTAAGTCCCCGAGTGCGACGTATAGTGCACACTCGAAGGAGGTTTATACTTAGGCGATTCAGGATCGCAGCTAAGTCCCCGAGTGTGACGTATAGTGCACACTCGGAGGAGGTTAATACTTAGGCGATTCATGATCGCAGCTAAGTCCCCGAGTGCGACGTATAGTGCGCACTCGAAGGAGGTTAATACTTAGGCGATTCAGGATCGCAGCTAAGTCCCCGAGTGCGACGTATAGTGCGCACTCGAAGGAGGTTAATACTTAGGCGATTCAGGATCGCAGCTAAGTCCCTGAGTGTGACGTATAGTGCACACTTGGAGGAGGTTAATACTTAGGCGATTCAGGATCGCAGCTAAGTCCCCGAGTGCGAGGTATAGTGCGCACTCGAAGGAGGTTAATACTTAGGCGATTCAGGATCGCAGCTAAGTCCCCGAGTGCGACGTATAGTGCGCACTCGAAGGAGGTTAATACTTAGGCGATTCAGGATCGCAGCTAAGTCCCTGAGTGTGACGTATAGTGCACACTCGGAGGAGGTTAATACTTAGGCGATTCAGGATCGCAGCTAAGTCCCCGAGTGTGACGTATAGTGCACACTCGAAGGAGGTTAATACTTAGGCGATTCAGGATCGCAGCTAAGTCCCCGAGTGTGACGTATAGTGCACACTCGAAGGAGGTTAATACTTAGGCGATTCAGGATCGCAGCTAAGTCCCCGAATGTGACGTATAGTGCACACTCGGAGGAGGTTAGTACTTAGGCGATTCAGGATCGCAGCTAAGTTTTTTTTTGTGTAACCGTAGTCTGCAACCGTGGAAGAACTCTGAATCTGCAAAAAACTGAATCTGCTGTATATTATTTCATCAAAACTTGTTCGTTACACTGCTTCAGTTGACGATCACGTATAAAAACGCTTGAGGAGATCTCCGTTCCATGCACGCGGCTCGTCTGTCTCCCTCTGAATGTTGTATAGTCTGTATGCTCCGTTGTTCAGCACCTTGGAGACGATGAAAGGCCCCTCCCGGGTTGGAGCCAACTTGTGGGGTCTTTGCTGATCCACTCGGAGCACTAAATCTCCAGCTTGGAACGTGCGGCTCCTGACATGACGCGCATGAAAGCGTCGCAGATCTTGCTGGTAAATTGTTGAGCGAGTAAGTGCCATCTCTCGCTCCTCCTCTAGAAGATCGACTCCGTCTTGCCTTGCTTGTTCTGCTTCGGCTTCGGAGAAGAGTTCGACTCGCGGGGAATTGTGAAGCAGGTCACTCGGAAGGACCGCTTCTGCTCCATAAACGAGGAAGAACGGTGATCGCCCTGTTGATTTGTTCGGAGTGGTGCGGAGGCCCCAAAGCACTGAGGGTAACTCGGTGACCCATGCACCAACAGCATGTCCTACCTCCCGCAAGAGTCGGGGCTTCAAACCTTGAAGGATAAGTCCGTTCACGCGCTCAGCTTGCCCATTGGATTGAGGATGTGCTACGGAAGCGAAATCCATTCGGATACCTTGACTCGCACAGAAGCCTTTGAATCTGTCCGAGTCGAAGTTTGTCCCATTGTCTGTGATTATGCTGTGAGGCACCCCGAATCTGGAAATGATGTCCGTGACAAACTTGATAGTTGTTGAGGCGTCGAGTTTCTTGATGGGCTTGGCTTCTATCCATTTGGTAAACTTGTCGACTGCCACCAACAGATGTGTGTAGCCTCCTTGGCCTGTCTTGAATGGTCCGACTGTGTCTAATCCCCAGACTGCAAATGGCCACACAAGCGGGTGTTGGAATTATGCCCTAGAGGCAATAATAAATGTATAGTTATTATTATAATTCCTGTATCAAGATAATAGTTTATTATCCATGCTATAATTGTATTGAATGAAGACTCATATACATAGACAAAACACCATCCCTAGCTTGCCTCTAGTTGGCTAGCCAGTTGATCGATGATAGTCAGTGTCTTCTGATTTTGAACAAAGTGTTGTTGCTTGATAACTGGATCACGTCATTGGGAGAATCACGTGATGGACTAGACCCAAACTAATAGACGTAGCATGTTGATCGTGTCATTTTGTTGCTACTGTTTTCTGCGTGTCAAGTATTTATTCCTATGACCATGAGATCATATAACTCACTGACACCGGAGGAATGCTTTGTGTGTATCAAACATCGCAACGTAACTGGGTGACTATAAAGATGCTCTACAGGTATCTCCGAAGGTGTTAGTTGAGTTAGTATGGATCAAGACTGGGATTTGTCACTCCGTATGACGGAGAGGTATCTCGGGGCCCACTCGGTAATACAACATCACACACAAGCCTTGCAAGCAATGTAACTTAGTGTAAGTTGTGGGATCTTGTATTACGGAACGAGTAAAGAGACTTGCCGGTAAAACGAGATTGAAATAGGTATACGGATACTGACGATCGAATCTCGGGCAAGTAACATACCGAAGGACAAAGGGAATGACATACGGGATTATACGAATCCTTGGCACTGAGGTTCAAACGATAAGATCTTCGTAGAATATGTAGGATCCAATATGGGCATCCAGGTCCCGCTATTGGATATTGGCCGAGGAGTCTCTCGGGTCATGTCTACATAGTTCTCGAACCCGCAGGGTCTGCACACTTAAGGTTCGACGTTGTTTTATGCGTATTTGAGTTATATGGTTGGTTACCGAATGTTGTTCGGAGTCCCGGATGAGATCACGGACGTCACGAGGGTTTCCGGAATGGTCCAGAAACGAAGATTGATATATAGGATGACCTCATTTGATTACCGGAAGGTTTTCGGAGTTACCGGGAATGTACCGGGAATGACGAATGGGTTCCGGGAGTTCACCGGGGGGGCAACCCACCCCGGGGAAGCCCATAGGCTTTGGGGAGACACACCAGCCCTTAGTGGGCTGGTGGGACAGCCCCAAAGGGGCCTATGCGCCAAGAGAAAGAAAATCAAAGGAAAAGAAAAAAAGGGGGAAGAAGTGGGAAGGGAGGGGGACTCCTCCCACCAAACCAAGTCCAACTCGGTTTGGGGGGGGGGAGTCCTCCCCCCCTTGGCTCGGCCGACCCCTTGGGAGTCCCTTGGACCCGAAGGCAAGGTCCCCCTCCCTCCTCCTATATATATGGGGCTTTTAGGGCAGATTTGAGACGACTTTCTCATGGCTGCCCGACCACATACCTCCATAGTTTTTCCTCTAGATCGCGTTTCTGCGGAGCTCGGGCGGAGCCCTGCTGAGACGAGATCATCACCAACCTCCGGAGCGCCGTCACGCTGCCGGAGAACTCTTCTACCTCTCTGTCTCTCTTGCTGGATCAACAAGGCCGAGATCATCGTCGAGCTGTACGTGTGCTGAACGCGGAGGTGCCGTCCGTTCGGTACTAGATCGTGGGACTGATCGCGGGACTGTTCGCGGGGCGGATCGAGGGACGTGAGGACGTTCCACTACATCAACCGCGTTCTCTAATGCTTCTGCTGTACGATCTACAAGGGTACGTAGATCACTCATCCCCTCTCGTAGATGGACATCACCATGATAGGTCTTCGTGCGCGTAGGAAAATTTTTGTTTCCCATGCGACGTTCCCCAACAGTGGTATCAGAGCTAGGTTCATGCGTAGATGTCTTCTCGAGTAGAACACAAAAGTTTTTGTGGGCGGTGATGTGCGTTTTGCTGCCCTCCTTAGTCTTTTGTTGATTCCGCGGTATTGTTGGATTGAAGCGGCTTGGACCGACATTACTCGTACGCTTACGAGAGACTGGTTTCATCGTTACGAGTAACCCCCTTTGCTCAAAGATGACTGGCAAGTGACGGTTTCTCCAACTTTAGTTGAATCGGATTTGACCGAGGAGGTCCTTGGATGAGGTTAAATAGCAACTCATATATCTCCGTTGTGGTGTTTACGTAAGTAAGATGCGATCCTACTAGATACCCTTGGTCACCACGTAAAACATGCAACAACAAAATTAGAGGACGTCTAACTTGTTTTTGCAGGGTATGATTGTGATGTGATATGGCCAATGATGTGATGTGATATATTGGATGCATGAGATGATCATGTTGTAATAGAAATATCGACTTGCACGTCGATGGTACGGCAACCGGCAGGAGCCATAGGGTTGTCTTTATACTAACATATGTGCTTGCAGATGCGTTTACTATTTTGCTAGGATGTAGCTCGAGTAGTAATAGCATAAGTAGCACGACAACCACGATGGCAACACATTGATGGATGATCATGGTGTGGTGCCGGTGACAAGAAGATCGTGCCGGTGCTTTGGTGATGGAGATCAAGTAGCACGAGATGATGGCCATATCATGTCACTTATGAATTGCATGTGATGTTAATCCTTTTATGCACCTTATTTTGCTTAGAATGACGGTAGCATTATGAGGTGATCTCTCACTAAAAATTCAAGACGAAATTGTGTTCTCCCCGACTGTGCACCGTTGCTACAGTTCGTCGTTTTGAGACACCACGTGATGATCGGGTGTGATAGACTCAACGTTCACATACAACGGGTGCAAAACAGTTGCGCACGCGGAACACTCTGGTTAAGCTTGACGAGCCTAGCATGTGCAGACATGGCCTCGGAACACATGAGACCGAAAGGTCGATCATGAATCATATAGTTGATATGATTAGCATAGGGATGCTTACCACTGAAACTATACTCAACTCACGTGATGATCGGACTTGGGATAGTGTAAGTGGATCATGAACCACTCAAATGACTAGAGAGATGTACTTTTTGAGTGGGAGTTTAGCATATAATTTGATTAAGTTGAACTCTAATTATCTAGAACATAGTCTAACTCCACTTTGAATAAATTTGTGTTGTAGATCATGGCTCACGCAAGTGTCATCCTGAATTTTAATACGTTCCTAGAGAAAGCTAAGTTGAAAGATGATGGAAGCAACTTTGTAGACTGGGCTCGTAATCTTAAGCTAATCTTACAAGCTGGAAAGAAGGATTATGTCCTTAATGCTGCGCTAGGAGATGAACCACCCGCTACGGCTGATCAGGATGTTAAGAACGCTTGGTTAGCACGTAAGGAGGACTACTCAATAGTTCAATGTGCAGTCTTGTATGGCTTGGAACCGGGACTTCAACGTCGCTTTGAGCGTCATGGAGCATTTGAGATGTTCCAGGAGTTGAAGTTTATCTTTCAGAAGAACGCCCGGATCGAGAGGTATGAGACCTCCGATAAATTCTATGCTTGCAAGATGGAGGAAAACTCGTCTGTCAGTGAACATGTGCTCAAAATGTCTGGGTACTCAAACCGTCTAGCTGAACTGGGGATTGAACTCCCGCAAGAAGCTATCACTGACAGAATCCTTCAATCACTGCCGCCAAGCTATAAAGGCTTTGTGTTGAACTACAACATGCAAGGGATGAACAAGTCTCCCGGCGAGTTGTTTGCGATGCTGAAAGTCGCAGAGTCTGAACTCCGTAAAGAGCATCAAGTGTTGATGGTGAGCAAGACCACTAGTTTCAAGAGAAACGGCAAAGGCAAGAAGGGCAATTCGAAGAAGAGCGGCAAGCCTGTTGCCAATCCGCCGAAGAAACCCAAGGCTGGACCTAAGCCTGAAATAGAGTGCTTCTATTGCAAGGGTATGGGTCACTGGAAGCGCAATTGCCCCAAGTATCTGGCAGATAAGAAGGCGGGCAAAGAAAAATCAGGTATATTTGATATACATGTTATTGATGTGTACTTAACCGGCTCTCGTAGTAGTGCCTGGGTATTCGATACCGGCTCTGTTGCTCACATTTGCAACTCGAAGCAGGAACTGCGGAATAGACGAAGGCTGGCGAAAGACGAAGTGACGATGCGCGTAGGAAACGGTTCCAAGGTTGATGCAATCGCCGTCGGCACAGTGTCACTTCAACTACCATCGGGATTAGTGATGAACTTAAATCATTGTTATTTAGTGCCTGCGTTGAGCATGAACATTATATCTGGATCTTGTTTATTGCGAGACGGTTACTCTTTTAAGTCTGAGAATAATGGTTGTTCTATTTCTATGAGTAACATCTTTTATGGTCATGCACCGAATGTGAGAGGATTGTTCATATTGAATCTCGATAGCGATACGCATATACATAACATTGAGACCAAAAGAGTTAGAGTAAACAATGATAGCGCCATATTTTTGTGGCACTGCCGTTTGGGTCATATTGGTGTAAAGCGCATGAAGAAACTCCATGCTGATGGACTATTGGAGTCACTTTGCTTTGATTCACTTGACGCGTGCGAACCATGCCTCATGGGCAAGATGACTAAAACTCCGTTCTCCGGAACAATGGAGCGTGCAAGTGACTTGTTGGAAATCATACATACCGATGTGTGTGGTCCAATGAGCGTGGAGGCACGCGGCGGATATCGTTATTTTCTCACCTTCACTGACGATTGAAGTAGATATGGATATGTCTACTTGATGAAGCACAAGTCTGAAACATTTGAAAAGTTCAAGCAATTTCAGAGTGAAGTGGAAAATCATCGTAACAAGAAGATCAAGTTCCAACGGTCTGATCGTGGGGGTGAATATCTGAGTTTCGAGTTTGGTACTCACTTAAGACAATGTGGAATTGTTTCGCAGTTAACACCGTCTGGAACACCACAGCGTAATGGTGTGTCCGAACATCGTAATCGTACTTTGTTAGAGATGGTGCGATCTATGATGTCTCTTACTGATTTGCCGTTATCATTTTGGGGTTATGCATTAGAAACGGCTGCATTCACTTTAAATAGGGCACCATCGAAATCCGTTGAGACGACACCATACGAACTGTGGTATGGCAAAAGGCCAAAATTGTCGTTTCTTAAAGTTTGGGGATGTGATGCTTATGTCAAAAAGCTTCAGCCTGAAAAGCTGGAACCCAAACGGAAAAGTGCGTCTTCATAGGTTACCCAAAAGAGACAGTTGGGTACACCTTCTATCTCAAATCCGAGGGCAAAGTGTTTGTTGCTAAGAACGGAACCTTTCTCGAGAAGGAGTTTCTCTCGAGAGAATTGAGTGGGAGGAAGATAGAACTTGACGAGGTTGTCGAACCTCTCATCCCTCTGGATGGTGGCGCAGGGCAAGGGGAGACCTCTGTCGTTGCGACGCCGGTTGAGGAGGAAGTTAATGATGATGATCATGAAACTCCAGTTCAAGTTTCTGTTGAACCACGCAGGTCGACGAGATCACGCGCTGCTCCAGAGTGGTACGGTAATCCCGTCTTATCAATCATGTTGTTAGACAACAATGAACCTGCAAATTATGAAGAAGCAATGGTGGGCCCAGATTCCAACAAATGGCTAGAAGCCATGAAATCCGAGATAGGATCCATGTATGAGAACAAAGTGTGGACTTTGGAGATACTACCTGAGGGCCGCAAGGCTATTCAGAACAAATGGATCTTTAAGAAGAAGACGGACGCTGACGGTAATGTGACCGTTTATAAAGCTCGACTTGTGGCAAAGGGTTTTTCACAAGTTCCAGGAGTTGACTACGATGAGACTTTCTCACCCGTAGCGATGCTTAAGTCCGTCAGAATCATGGTAGCAATAGCTGCATTTTTCGATTATGAAATCTCGCAGATGGATGTCAAAACGGCGTTCCTTAACGGTTTCCTTAAGGAAGAGTTGTATATGATGCAACCCGAAGGTTTTGTCGATCCTAAAAATGCTGACAAGGTGTGCAAGCTCCAGCGATCCATTTATGGACTGGTGCAAGCATCTCGGAGTTGGAACAAACGCTTTGATGAGGTGATGAAAGCATTTGGGTTTATACAAGTGGTTGGAGAATCTTGTATTTACAAGAAAGTGAGTGGGAGCTCTGTGGCATTTCTAATATTATATGTGGATGACATATTACTGATTGGAAACAACGTAGAGCTTTTGGAGAGCATAAAAGGTTACTTGAATAAAAGTTTCTCTATGAAGGACCTAGGAGAAGCTGCTTACATACTAGGCATTAAGATCTATAGGGATAGATCAAAACGCCTCATAGGACTTTCACAAAGCACATACCTTGATAAAGTTTTGAAGAGGTTCAAAATGGAACAGTCCAAGAAAGGGTTCTTGCCTGTGTTACAAGGTACGAGATTGAGTAAGACTCTGTGCCCAGCAACTGATGAAGATAGAGAGCATATGCGCTCCGTCCCCTATGCTTCGGCCATAGGTTCTATCATGTATGCAATGCTGTGCACTAGACCGGATGTTAGCCTGGCCATAAGTATGGCAGGTAGGTTCCAGAGTAATCCAGGAGTGGATCACTGGACGGCGGTCAAGAATATCCTAAAGTACCTGAAAAGGACTAAGGAGATGTTTCTCGTGTATGGAGGTGACGAAGAGCTCGCCGTAAAAGGTTACGTCGATGCAAGCTTTGACACAGACCCGGACGACTCTAAGTCGCAAACCGGATACGTATTTATTCTTAATGGGGGTGCAGTAAGCTGGTGCAGTTCCAAGCAAAGCATCGTAGCAGATTCTACATGTGAAGCAGAGTACATGGCTGCCTCGGAGGCGGCTAAGGAGGGTGTCTGGATGAAGCAGTTCATGACGGATCTTGGAGTGGTGCCAAGTGCACTGGATCCAATAACCTTGTTCTGTGACAACACTGGTGCCATTGCCTTAGCGAAGGAACCAAGGTTTCACAAGAAGACCAGACACATCAAACGACGCTTCAACCTCATCCGCGACTACGTCGAGGAGGAGGACGTAAATATATGCAAAGTGCACACGGATCTGAACGTAGCAGACCCGCTGACTAAACCTCTTCCACGGCCAAAACATGATCGACACCAGAACTATATGGGTGTTAGATTTATTACAATGTAATTCACATGGTGATGTGAGGGCTAGAT
The DNA here is from genome assembly GCF_904849725.1 of Hordeum vulgare subsp. vulgare. NCBI lineage: Eukaryota > Viridiplantae > Streptophyta > Magnoliopsida > Poales > Poaceae > Hordeum > Hordeum vulgare. Next base: position 492,910,262 of record NC_058518.1, on the reverse strand, counting down.
TATTGACTCTAGTGCAAGTGGGAGACTGTTGGAATTATGCCCTAGAGGCAATAATAAATGTATAGTTATTATTATAATTCCTGTATCAAGATAATAGTTTATTATCCATGCTATAATTGTATTGAATGAAGACTCATTTACATGTGTGGATACATAGACAAAACACCGTCCCTAGCATGCCTCTAGTTGGCTAGCCAGTTGATCGATGATAGTCTGTGTCTTCTGATTATGAACAAAGTGTTGTTGCTTGATAACTGGATCACGTCATTGGGAGAATCACGTGATGGACTAGACCCAAACTAATAGACGTAGCATGTTGATCGTGTCATTTTGTTGCTACTGTTTTCTGCGTGTCAAGTATTTATTCCTATGACCATGAGATCATATAACTCACTGACACCGGAGGAATGCTTTGTGTGTATCAAACGTCGCAATGTAACTGGGTGACTATAAAGATGCTCTACAGGTATCTCCGAAGGTGTTAGTTGAGTTAGTATGGATCAAGACTGGGATTTGTCACTCCGTATGACGGAGAGGTATCTCGGGGCCCACTCGGTAATACAACATCACACACAAGCCTTGCAAGCAATGTAACTTAGTGTAAGTTGCGGGATCTTGTATTACGGAACGAGTAAAGAGACTTGCCGGTAAAACGAGATTGAAATAGGTATACGGATACTGACGATCGAATCTCGGGCAAGTAACATACCGAAGGACAAAGGGAATGACATACGGGATTATACGAATCCTTGGCACTGAGGTTCAAACGATAAGATCTTCGTAGAATATGTAGGATCCAATATGGGCATCCAGGTCCCGCTATTGGAAATTGGCCGAGGAGTCTCTCGGGTCATGTCTACATAGTTCTCGAACCCGCAGGGTCTGCACACTTAAGGTTCGACGTTGTTTTATGCGTATTTGAGTTATATGGTTGGTTACCGAATGTTGTTCGGAGTCTCGGATGAGATCACGGACGTCACGAGGGTTTCCGAAATGGTCCGGAAACGAAGATTGATATATAGGATGACCTCATTTGATTACCGGAAAGTTTTCGGAGTTACCGGGAATGTACCGGGAATGACGAATGGGTTCCGGGAGTTCACCGGGGGGGCAACCCACCCCGGGGAAGCCCATAGGCTTTGGGGAGACACACCAGCCCTTAGTGGGCTGGTGGGACAGCCCCAAAGGGGCCTATGCGCCAACAGAAAGAAAATCAAAGGAAAAGAAAAAAAGGGGGAAGAAGTGGGACGGGAGGGGGACTCCTCCCACCAAACCAAGTCCAACTCGGTTTGGGGGGGGGGGAGTCCTCCCCCCTTGGCTCGGCCGACCCCTTGGGAGTCCCTTGGACCCCAAGGCAAGGTCCCCCTCCCTCCTCCTATATATATGGGGCTTTTAGGGCAGATTTGAGACGACTTTCTCACGGCTGCCCGACCACATACCTCCATAGTTTTTCCTCTAGATCGCGTTTCTGCGGAGCTCGGGCGGAGCCCTGCTGAGACGAGATCATCACCAACCTCCGGAGCACCGTCACGCTGCCGGAGAACTCTTCTACCTCTCCGTCTCTCTTGCTGGATCAAGAAGTCCTAGATCATCGTCGAGCTGTACGTGTGCTGAAGCGGAGGTGCCGTCCGTTCGGTACTAGATCGTGGGACTGATCGCGGGATTGTTCGCGGGGCGGATCGAGGGACGTGAGGACGTTCCACTACATCAACCGTGTTCTCTAACGCTTCTGCTGTACGATCTACAAGGGTACGTAGATCACTCATCCCCTCTCGTAGATGGACATCACCATGATAGGTCTTCGTGCGCATAGGAAAATTTTTGTTTCCCATGCGACGTTCCCCAACAGCGGGATCATCTTTAGTGCAGATGTTGGCTTGTGGGACTTGTTGGAGTAGAACTGGCAACCTTCACATCGGTCGACTATAGCTTTGGCCATCTCGTTAGCCTGCAGCCAGAAGAATCCAGCTCTGAACGCCTTGGCGACGATTGCTCTCGAAGAAGCGTGATGGCCGCAGGTTCCCGAGTGGTTACCCTCTAGGATCAACTGTCCTTCCTCTGGGGAAATGCAACGTTGGAGGACGCGTGAAACACTCTCCTTGTACAATTGACCGTCAATGAAAGTGAATGCCTTCGACCTGCGAACTATTTGCCGGGCTTGGACTTCATCTTCTGGAAGTTCTTGTCTCAGGATATATGCCATGATCGGGACAGTCCAATCGGGAATGACTACCAGAATCTCTGTGACCAGATCAACCACAGCAGGCACATCGACTTCAGTCGGATCTGTTGCGCTCTTGGGCTGTATTGGTTCTTCCGTGAAAGGATCTTCTTTGACTGAAGGAAGATGGAGGTGCTCAAGACAGACATCACTCGAGACTGGTCTCCGAGTGGATCCGAGTTTCGCCAACTCGTCAGCTGCTTGGTTCTTTAGTCTTGGAACATGATGAAGTTCTAGACCTTCAAACTTCTTCTCGAGCTTCCTGACTGCATTGCAGTATGTTGTCATGGTGGGGTTCCTTACGTCCCACTCTTTCATCACTTGGTTGACCACCAAGTCCAAATCGCCGTAGACCATCAGGCGGCGGACGCCGAGTGAGACGGCCATGCGCAATCCGTAGAGAAGAGCTTCATACTCTGCCTCGTTGTTAGAGGAATCAAAGTGTATCTGAAGCACGTACTTGAGCTTGTCACCCTTTGGCGATATGATCACAACACTAGCGCCGGATCCATTCAACATCTTAGACCCATCGAAGAACATTGTCCAATGAGCCGAGTAGATGTGAGTCGGTTGCTGTTGTTCTACCCATTCTGCTATAAAGTCAGCCAGGGCTTGAGACTTAATAGCTTTCTTGGCCTCGAACTTGATGTCGCAGTACAACATCTCCATTGCCCACTTCGCCACTCGGCCTGATGCGTCCCGATTGTGGAGAATTTCCAACAACGGAGCATCAGAAACGACAGATACCGAGTGGTCTTGGAAGTAATGGGCCACCTTCTTCGCAGTCATGTAGATCCCATAGATAAGTTTCTGATAATGGGGATACCTCTGCTTGGAAGGGGTCAGGACTTCGGAGACGTAGTATACTGGCCGCTGAACTTTGTATGCTTTGCCTTCTTCGTCTCGCTCGACTGTAAGAACAGTACTGACGACTTGATTTGTAGCCGCGATATACAGAAGAAGGGGCTCTTTACTGAGCGGAGCAGTAAGAAACGGCTGGGTGGAAAGTAGGACTTTGAGGTCGTCAAATGCGACTTGTGCTTCGTCTGTCCACTAAAAGGTATCCGACTTCTTCATGAGTCGGTACAGAGGAAGTGCTTTTTCATCGAGTCGACTGATGAACCTGCTCAAAGCCGCTAGGCAGCCTGTGAGCCGTTGAACATCATGTATTCTAACTGGCCTCTCCATTCGGACGATGGTCCCGATCTTTTCGGGGTTAACGTCGATCCCTCATTCAGAAACGAAGAAACCGAGTAACTTTCCGCTAGGAACACCGAATGAACACTTGGCTGGGTTGAGTTTGATATCATACCTACGAAGGTTGGCGAATGTTTCTGCCAAGTCAGTCAGAAGGTCGGAACCTTTGAGTGACTTGACTACGATATCATCCATGTATGCCTCCACGTTGCGACCGATCTGGTCCAGGAGACATTTCTGGATCATGCGCATAAAGGTGGCTCCTGCGTTCTTCAGACCAAAAGGCATAGTGATGTAGCAGAAGCACCCAAACGGGGTGATGAAGGCTGTTTTTAACTCGTCGGGACCATACAGACGGATGTGATGATAACCCGAATAGGCATCAAGAAATGATAAAAGCTTGCACCCCGCAGTCGAATCGACAATTTGATCTATGCGGGGGAGCGGAAAATGGTCTTTCGTGCAGACCTTATTGAGGTGCTTGAAGTCAATGCACATTCGGAGTGACTTGTCCTTCTTGGGCACCATGACTACATTGGCGAGCCACTCGGAGTGGTCGTCTCCTACTCCGATCTGGACCGCCACTCGGTAGTCGTCTAGCCATGTTTCAGGCTTGGACTCTCATGAGAATTTACCGATTCCCGCAGCCAATCGGAAGTTGGGCGGGATATCAGCCGAGCGGATGGCTCGACTAAAACACTCGGGACCAGATATGATGGCCCTGCTTCCACTCGGACGGTCCATATCGCGGCCATCGCGGTGGGCTCGACCCCTGTCGACTCTTCGCTGAGCGATTCGGCCCCTTGCGTCGAGTCTTTGGTCGTAAGTGTCGCCGACTGAATGCCGACCATCATGATGCCGGGACCTGTAGGGCCCACCCCGCGGAGGGGTGCACGAGCGACGGCGATACTGATGAGATCCAGGGCTGTGAACCGATCTATGCGTGTTTGCATGGACGGAACTATTGCGGATCCGATTGTGTGACTGGGAGACTGCCGAATTTTGCTGCTGCGCCGTGCGCAACAAGGTTCGGATTTGTTCGATTCCCCTTCCTGCCTCTGAATCAGTCGGCTGGAGGGAATCGGCAGTCTGAGCAGCCGCGGCCAGGTTGAGGAGAGGCATGCGGAACACCTCCACGTTGCTCCGCCGAGTGTGTCGGCTGGCAGAACGACGAGGCGGACGACGCGCACCGTATGCTTCGCCAACTTCACCTCGGTCGGCTTGACGAGGATCTTCATGGGAGTTGGCCATGTGTACTTTTGCTGCAGGCCCACGACCCACGTACTCGGTAGGAAGCTCAGTCGGAACCGAGTCCGAGCACTGGGAGCGTGGGGCGACTACAACAGACTCCAGGACTGCCACCTGAGAGATCGCCTGCTGCGGCGCGTGACGAAGGTGCAAGCCGGCAACGGAGCCGATTGTTGGAGAAGAAGAACGCCGCGAGCGCCGGCACGAAAGTGCGTGGCCCCGCGACGGGGAAGCGCCTTGACGTCAAGGGGTGCCTCTTGAAGCCACGCCGAATCGTCGACAACGAAGGAGAGAGCACCGAAGAGGATCTGGTGACCCATGCTCGAAACTCCACCGGTCGACATGACGAAACGAAGTAGTCGCAAACTCGCCGGAAGTCGCTTAGACGCCTGCCCCATGGTGGGCGCCAACTGTCGTGGGTATAAGCCTGTCAGTAGATGTGTAGGGTACGAATGAGATGGGCAGAGTCCTAGCTACGGCGAGGTTGTATGAGTTCAGGCCCCTCTACGGTGGAGGTAATAGCCCTACGTCTCAGTGCTCTTGGAGCTTGTTACCGAGTGTAATATGGAGTACAATGTTTTTCTAACCCTTTTACCAGTGGGGGAGGGCGGCTTATATAGAGTGCGCTGCCCTCCACAACGGTTCTGATTCAAGGGTGGAGTAGTGGCGATTGAATGCATGCGTTACAGGTAACGTATGCTATAAATGCTAGTTAATGCACCCGGAAATGTACGGCAGTTTCCCTCCAGGTAGGTCCGGTGTCCTCCGAGTCTTAGTCTCCGACTGGATGATTCTGGGCCCGTTACCGACTCGATGATGGGGACACCTTAATACAGTCGGGCATACTTAAGGTCCTGTCCCTTGCGTGGGGTAGTCCTTGGGTAGGACCTGTAGGACAGGCCTATGACCCTACCCTAGGACTATGACCCCATCAGGTAAGCTTGATCCGCACCGAGTTAGCTATCTTTGCGAGAATTTTGGAATCCGAATCAAAGCGTTTACTCTTGTGTTTGAATGTTGTTTCGAGTGCGACGTTGAGTGCACACTCGAAGAAAGTGATTACTTAGGTGACTCTTGATCACAGCAAAGTCCCCGAGTGCGACGTTTAGTGCACACTCGGAGGGAGTTATTACTTACGTGATTCTTGATCACAGCTAAGTCCCCGAGTGCGACGCTTAGTGTACACTCGGAGGAAGTTATTACTTAGGTGATTCTTGATCACAGCTAAGTCCCCGAGTGCGACGTTTAGTGCACACTCGGAGAAAGTTATTACTTAGGTGATTCTTGATCACAGCTAAGTCCCCGAGTGCGACGTTTAGTGCATATTCGGAGAAAGTTACTACTTAGGTGATTCCTGATCACGGCTAAGTCTCCGAGTGCGACGCTTAGTGCACATTCGGAGAAAGTTACTACTTAGGTGATTCTTGATCACGGCTAAGTCCCCGAATGCGACGCTTAGTGCACACTCGGAGAAAGTCAGAACTTAGGTGATTCTTGATCACAGCTAAGTCTCCGAGTGCGACGCTTAGTGCACACTCGGAGAAAGTTAGAACTTAGGTGATTCTTGATCACGGCTAAGTCCCCGAGTGCGACGCTTAGTGCACACTCGGAGAAAGTTATTACTTAGGTGATTCTTGATCCTAGCTAAGTCTCCGAGTGCGACGCTTAGTGCACATTCGGAGAAAGTTACTACTTAGGTGGTTCCTGATCACGACTAAGTCCCCGAGTGCGACGCTTAGTGCACACTCGGAGAAAGTCAGAACTTAGGTGATTCTTGATCACAGCTAAGTCCACGAGTGCGACGTTTAGTGCACACTCGGAGAAAGTTAGTACTTAGGTGATTCTTGATCACAGCTAAGTCCCCGAGTGCGACGCTTAGTGCACACTCGGAGAAAGTTAGTACTTAGGTGATTCTTGATCACACCTAAGTCCCCGAGTGCGACGCTTAGTGCACACTCGGAGAGAGTTATAACTTAGGCGATTCTGAATCGCAACTAAGTTTTTTTGTGTGACCAGAGTCTGCAACTACGGAAGAATTCTAAGTCTGCAAAAACTGAATCCGCTTTATATTATTCCATCAATACTAGTTCTTTACACTGCTTCAGTCGACGATCACATGTAGAAGCGCTTCAAGAGGTCTCCATTCCATGCACGCGGCTCGTCTGTCTCCCTCTCGATGTTGTAGAGTATGTATGCTCCGTTGTTCAGCACCTTGGAGATGATGAAGGGTCCTTCCCAGGCCGGGGCTAACTTGTGAGGTCTTTGCTGATCCACTCGGACCACCAGGTCGCCTGCTTGGAACGTGCGACTCCTGACGTGGCGTGCATGAAACCGCCGTAGATCTTGTTGATAAATGGTTGAGCGAGTCAGTGCCATCTCGCGCTCCTCCTCTAGAAGGTACACTCCATCTTGCCTTGCTTGTTCTGCTTCAGCTTCGGAGAAGAGTTCGACTCGTGGAGCATTATGAAGCAAGTCACTCGGAAGGACCGCTTCTGCTCCGTAAACAAGAAGAACGGCGATCACCCTGTAGATCTGTTCGGGGTTGTGCGAAGACCCCAAAGTACTAAAGGTAACTCGGTGACCCAAGCGCCAGTAGCATGTCCCACTTCTCGCAGAAGTCAGGGCTTCAAACCCTGAAGAATAAGTCCATTCGCCCGCTCTGCTTGTCCATTGGATTGAGGATGTGCTACGGAAGCAAAATCCACTCGGATACCTTGGCTTGCACAAAATCCTTTGAATCTGTCCGAGTCAAAGTTTGTCCCGTTATCCATGATTATGCTGTGAGGTACACCGAATCTGGAGATGATGTCCCTGACAAACTTAACGGCTGTTGAGGTGTCGAGTTTCTTGATGGGCTTGGCTTCTATCCATTTTGTGAACTTGTCGACTGCCACCAACAGATGAGTGTAGCCTCCTTGGCCTGTCTTGAATGGTCCGAGTGTATCTAATCCCCAAACTGCAAACGGCCACACAAGCGGGATTGTCTTCAACGTAGAAGTTGGCTTGTGGGACTTGTTGGAATAGAACTGACAGCCCTCGCATCGGTCGACCATATCTTTAGCCATCTCATTCGCCTGCAGCCAGAAAAAACCAGCCCTGAATGCCTTGGCGACGATTGCTCTTGAAGAGGCGTGATGACCGCAGGTTCCCGAGTGAATCTCTTCCAGGATCAACTGCCCCTCCTCTAGGGAAATGCAACGTTGAAGAACGCCTGAAACACTCTCCTTGTACAATTGGCCATCAATGACAGTGAATGCCTTCGACCTGCGGACTATCTGCCTGGCCTGGGCTTTGTCTTCTCGTAGTTCCTGTCTCAGGATATATGCAATGATCGGCACAGCCCACTTGGGGATGGCAGCGAGAATCTCCATAACCAGGTCAACCACAGCAGGTACATCGACTTCAGTCGGATCTATTGAACTCTTTGGTTGTACTGGCTCTTCTGTAAAAGGATCTTCTTTGACTGAAGGGAGGTGAAGGTGCTCGAGGCAGACGTCACTCGGGACTGGTCTCCGAATGGATCCGAGTTTTGCCAACTCATCAGTTGCTTGATTCTTTAGTCTCAGAACATGATGAAGTTCTAGAAATTCAAACTTCTTCTCGAGCTTTCTTACTGCATTGCAGTATGTGGTCATGGTGGGGTTCCTGACGTCCCACTCTTTCATCACTTGATTGACCACCAAATCTGAATCGCCGTAGACCATCAGGCGACGGACGCCGAGTGAGATGGCCATACGCAACCCGTAGAGGAGAGCTTCATACTCTGCCTCGTTGTTGGAGGAATCGAAGTGTATCTGCAGCACATACTTGAGTTTGTCGTCCTTTGGCGATATGATCACAACGCCAGCGCCGGAGCCATTCAACATCTTGGACCCATCAAAGAACATTGTCCAATGGGCCGAATAGATGTGGGTCAGTTGCTGTTGTTCTACCCATTCTGCTATGAAGTCAGCCACGGCTTGAGACTTAATAGCTTTCTTGGCCTCGAACTTGATATCGCAGTACAGCATCTCCATCGCCCACTTCGCCACTCGGCCTGACGCATCTCGATTGTGGAGAATTTCCGACAACGGAGCATCGGAAACGACAGATACCGAGTGGTCTTGGAAATAATGAGCCACCTTCTTCGCAGTCATGTAAATCCCGTAGATAAGTTTTTGATAGTGGGGATACCTCTGCTTGGAAGGAGTCAGGACCTCGGAGACGTAGTACACTGGCCGCTGAACTTTGTATGCTTTGCCTTCTTCTTCTCGTTCGACTGTAAGAACAGTACTGACGACTTGATTTGTAGCCGCGATGTACAGAAGAAGGGGCTCTTTACTGAGCGGAGCAGTAAGAACCGGCTGGGTGGAAAGTAGGACTTTGAGGTCGTCGAATGCGACTTGGGCTTCGTCTGTCCACTCAAAAGTATCTCCTTTCTTCATGAGTCGGTACACAGGAAGTGCTTTCTCGCCGAGTCGACTGATGAACCTGCTCAAAGCCGCTAGGCAACCTGTGAGCCGTTGAACGTCATGTATTCTGACCGGCCTCTCCATTCGAACGATGGTCCCGATCTTTTCGGGGTTGACATCGATCCCTCGTTCGGAAACGAAGAAACCGAGTAATTTCCCGCTGGGAACACCGAATGAACATTTGGCGGGGTTGAGCTTGATATCGTACCTACGAAGTTTGGCGAATGTTTCTGCCAAGTCAGTCAGCAGGTCAGAACCTTTGCGTGACTTGACTACGATGTCATCCATATATGCCTCCACATTTCGACCGATCTGGTCGAGAAGGCATTTTTGGATCATGCGCATAAAGGTAGGTCATGCATTCTTCAAACCTAATGGCATAGTGATGTAGCAGAAGCACCCGAATGGGGTGATAAAGGCTGTCTTTAATTCATCGGGACCATACAGATGGATCTAATGATAGCCCGAGTAGGCATCAAGGAATGACAAACACTCACACCCCGCAGTCGAATCGACAATTTGATCTATGCGGGGGAGGGGAAAATGGTCTTTCGGGCAGACCTTATTGAGGTACTTGAAGTCGATGCACATCCTGAGTGACTTGTCCTTCTTGGGCACCATGACAACATTGGCAAGCCACTCGGAGTGGTGAACCTCGCGAATGAAGTTGGCTGCCAGCAGCTTGGCCACCTCTTCCCCGATTGCTTTCCTCTTGTGCGCGGCGGACCGGCGCAAGCGCTCTCGGACAGGCCGAGCAACGGGATCTACATGTAGTCGGTGCTCAGCCAACTCCCTGGGTACACCTGGCATGTCAGAAGGTTTCCATGCGAAGATGTCCCAGTTCTCACGGAGGAATTGGGTGAGCTCGGCTTCCTATTTAGGATCGAGGGTGGTGGAGATGTTCGTCGGGGCAGTAGTGTCGTCCGTCGGGTGGATGTTGACCTTCTTCGTCTCTCCCGCCGACTGGAATGCGGACTCTGAGGCTGGCTTCTTTGAGCGCATCAGGTCGGCGGGGTCGACTGTTTTATTGTACTCGTCGAGCTCGAGGAGGGCCATCTGCTGGTCGGCAATTCTTGATCCTTGCTGCAAGCACTCTTTGGCTCGCTGCCGATTGCCCGTGATGGTGATCACGCCCTTTGGACCTGGCATGTTCAGCTTCAAGTATACGTAGCATGGACGGGCCATGAAGCTCACATACGCTGGGCGGCCCAAATTGCGTGGTAAGCGCTCTGGAAATCCACCACCTCAAATGTGAGCTTTTCCTTGCGAAAGTTCTTGTCAGAGCCGAAAACGACGTCCAACGCGATCTGGCCGAGTGACTTGGCCTTCCGTCCAGGGACGACTCCATGGAACTGCATACTGCTCTCGCTGAGTTTGGACATCGGAATGCCCATTCCCTTGAGAGTGTCGGCGTACATGATGTTCAAACCGCTGCCGCCGTCCATGAGGACTTTGCGCAGTCGGACTCCTTCCACCACCGGGTCGACGACCAGAGCCTGTCTTCCTGGGGTGGGAACATGCGCTGGATGATCCGACTGGTCAAAGGTGATCGCAGTCTGAGACCATTTAAGGAACTTGGGGCTGGTCGGAACGGCCATGTTGACCTCCCTGTTCACCAGCTTCAGGACACTCTTGCTTTCGATGTCATAAAAAATCATGAGTGTCGCATGGACTTGGGGGAATGGATCCTCCTTATCCTCCTCATCTTGTTCACTGACCTTCTCACTCGGTTGCCCTTCGCCGAATCCCTAGATCAGAAGTCGGCACTGCCGAGTGGTATGCTTGGGATATATGGGGTTGCCCTCTTCTTCCATCTTCGTATGAATCGGGCATGGTTGGTCCAGGATGGGATTATTGAACGGCTTCTTCTTGGGGGTATACTGCGCCTTCCCTTTGCCTTTGAACTTGGCATTGGTCACGACTGCAGCTTCTGCCCGCGGAGTGGATGGAGCTTTTTGCTTTTGCTTCCGAGTGTTGCTTCCTTCTCCGTCGCCGACTGTCTTGTGCTTGCCGCTTCGGATGCAGTCCTCTTCTTCGCCATTTGCGTAGCGAGCTGCTATCTCCATCATCTTGCTCATGGAGATGTCGCCTGTTCGGCCAAACTTCAGGTACAGCTCCCTGTACCGCACGCCTGCCTTGAAGGCGTAGACTGCTTGATGCTCGGTGACGTTCTCCACCGTGTGGTAGAGAGTCGTCCAACGCTGGATGAAGTCGCGCAGGGGCTCATTCGGCTTCTGGACGCAGTGCTGGAGCTCCACGAGGCCTGCAGGGCGCTTGCACGTCCTTTCGAAGGTCCGGATGAACACTCGGGCCAGATCCGCCCAACTGTAGATGCTCGAGGGGGCTAATTGATTCAGCCACGCTCGCGCCGAGCCGTCGAGCATCAAAGGGAGGTGCTTCATGGCGACGTGGTCGTCCCCTCCTCCGATCTGGACTGCCACTCGGTAGTCGTCTAGCCATGTTTCTGGCTTGGACTCTCTTGTAAATTTACTGATTCCCGCTGCCAATCGGAAGTTGGGCGGGATGTCGGCCGAGCGGATGGCTCGACTAAAACACTCGGGACCGGACACGATGGTCCTGCTTCCACTTGCACGGTCCATATCGTGACCATCACGGTGGGCTCGCCCCCTGTTGACTCTTCGCTGGGCGATACGTCCTCTTGCGTCGGGTCTTGGGTCGTAAGTGTCGCCGACTGAACGTCGATCATCATGATGTCGGGACCCATAGGTCCCACCCCGCGGAGGGGTGCGTGAGCGGCGGCGATCTTCGTGAATCATGGAACGGCTGCCTCCCCTGTGGCGCTGATGGGAACCAGGGCTGTGAACCGACCGATGCGTATTCGCATGAACATAACTATTATAGATCCGGTTGTGTGACTGGGAGACCGCCGAATTCTGCTGCTGCCCCATGTGCAACAGGGCTCGGATCTGCTCGATCCCCCTTCCTGCCTCTGAATCAGTCGGCTGGAGGGAATCGGCTATCTTGGCAGCCGCAGCCAAGTTGAGGAGGGGCGTGCGGAACAACTCCACATTGCTCCGCCGAGTGTGCCGACTGGCAGAACGGCGAGGTGGATGGCATGCACCGGATGCTTCACCGACCTCGCGCTCGCTTCGGCCAGCTTGACGGGGATCTTCATGGGAGTTGGCCATGTGTACTTCTGCTGTGGGCCCGCGATCCGCATACTTGGAAGGAAACTCAGTCGGAACCGAGTCCGAGTGCTGGGACAGCGGGGCAACCACAACGGACTCAAGAACCGCCACTTGCGAACACGCATTCTGGCGCGCTTGGGCATGCTGCAACCAACGCTGGAGCCGCGGACGGCGGGACCGCTTGCTGCGGCGCGTGACGGCGGTGCGGCTCGACACCGGAGTCGACTGTTGGAGAAGAAGAACGTCGCGAGTACCGCCAGGAAGTGCATAGCCCCGCGATGGGGAAGCGCATCGACGTTGAGAGGAGCATCCCGAAGCCACGCCGAATTGTCGACGATGAAGGAGAGAGCGCCGAAGAAGATCTGGTGACCCATGCTCAAACCTCCACCGGACGACATGATGAAAGGAAGTAGTCGCAAACTTGCCGGAAGTCGCTTAGACGCCTGCCCCAAGGTGGGCGCCAACTATCGTGGGTATAAGCCTGACAGTAGATGTGTAGGGTACGAAAAGGATGGGCAGAGTCTCAGCTACGGCGAGGATATATGAGTTCGGGCCCCTCTGCGGCGGAGGTAATAGCCCTACGTCTCAGTGCTCAGGGAGCTTTGTTGTCGAGTGGATAGGGAATACAATGAGTTGCTAACCCCTTTACCAGTGGGGGAGGGTGGCTTATATAGAGTGCGCTGCCATCCACAACGGTTTGTTGGGGAACGTCGCATGGGAAACAAAAAATTTCCTACGCGCACGAAGACCTATCATGGTGATGTCCATCTACGAGAGGGGATGAGTGATCTACGTACCCTTGTAGATCGTACAGCAGAAGTGTTAGAGAACGCGGTTGATGTAGTGGAACATCCTCACGTCCCTCGATCCGCCCCGCGAACAATCCCGCGATTAGTCCCACGATCTAGTACTGAACGGACGGCACCTCCGCGTTCAGCACACGTACAGCTCGACGATGATCTCGGCCTTCTTGATCCAGCAAGAGAGACGGAGAGGTAGAAGAGTTCTCCGGCAGCGTGACGGCGCTCCGGAGGTTCGTGATGACCTTGTATCAGCAGGGCTCCGCCCGAGCTCCGCAGAAACGCGATCTAGAGGGAAAACCGTGGAGGTATGTGGTCGGGCTGCTGTGGCAAAAGTTGTCTCAAATCAGCCCTAAAACCTCCGTATATATAGGTGGGAGGGAGGGGGGCCTTGCCTTGGGGTCCAAGGACCCTCAAGGAGTCGGCCGAGCCAAAGGGGGGAGGACTCCCCCCCCCCAAACCGAGTTGGACTTGGTTTGGTGGGAGGAGTCCCCCTTCCTTCCCACCTCCTTCCTTTTTTTTTCCTTTCCTCTTGATTTTTCTTCTCTTGGCGCATTGGGCACTTGTGGGCTGTCCCACCAGCCCACTAAGGGCTGGTGTGGCTCCCCCAATGCCTATGGGCCTCCCCGGGGTGGGTAGCCCCCCCCCCCCCCGGTGAACTCTCGGAACCCATTCGTCATTCCCGGTACATTCCCGGTAACTCCGAAAACCTTCCGGTAATCAAATGAGGTCATCATATATATCAATTTTCGTTTCCGGACCATTCCAGAAACCCTCGTGACGTCCGTGATCTCATCCGGGACTCCGAACAACATTCGGTAACCAACCATATAACTCAAATACGCATAAAACAACGTCGAACCTTAAGTGTGCAGACCCTGCGGGTTCGAGAACTATGTAGACATGACCCGAGAGACTCCTCGGTCAATATCCAATAGCGGGGCCTGGATGCCCATATTGGATCCTACATATTCTACGAAGATCTTATCGTTTGAACCTCAGTGCCAAGGATTCGTATAATCCCGTATGTCATTCCCTTTGTCCTTCGGTATGTTACTTGCCCGAGATTCGATCGTCAGTATCCGCATACCTATTTCAATCTCGTTTACCGGCAGGTCTCTTTACTCGTTCCGTAATACAAGATCCCGCAACTTACACTAAGTTACATTGCTTGCAAGGCTTGTGTGTGATGTTGTATTACCGAGTGGGCCCCGAGATACCTCTCCGTCACACGGAGTGACAAATCCCAGTCTTGATCCATACTAACTCAACTAACACCTTCGGAGATACCTGTAGAGCATCTTTATAGTCATCCAGTTACGTTGCGACGTTTGATACACACAAAGCATTCCTCCTGTGTCAGTGAGTTATATGATCTCATGGTCATAGGAATAAATACTTGACACGCAGAAAACAGTAGCAACAAAATGACACGATCAACATGCTACGTCTATTAGTTTGGGTCTAGTCCATCACGTGATTCTCCCAATGACGTGATCCAGTTATCAAGCAACAACACCTTGTTCATAATCAGAAGACACTGACTATCATTGATCAACTGGCTAGCCAACTAGAGGCATGCTAGGGATGGTGTTTTGTCTATGTATCCACACATGTAAATGAGTCTTCATTCAATACAATTATAGCATGGATAATAAACTATTATCTTGATAGAGGAATTATAATAATAACTATATTTATTATTGCCTCTAGGGCATAATTCCAACAGTCTCCCACTTGCACTAGAGTCAATAATCTAGCCCTCACATCACCATGTGAATTACATTGTAATAAATCTAACACCCATACAGTTCTGGTGTTGATCATGCTTTGGCCGTGGAAGAGGTTTAGTCAGCGGGTCTGCTACATTCAGATCCGTGTGCACTTTGCATATATTCACGTCCTCTCCCTCGACGTAGTCGCGGATGAGGTTGAAGCGTCGTTTCATGTGTCTGGTCTTCTTGTGAAACCGTGGTTCCTTTGCTAAGGCAATGGCACCAGTGTTGTCACAGAACAAGGTTATTGGATTCAGTGCGCTTGGCACCACTCCAAGATCCGTCATGAACTGCTTCATCCAGACACCCTCCTTAGCCGCCTCCGAGGCAGCCATGTACTCCGCTTCACATGTAGAATCTGCTACGACGCTTTGCTTGGAACTGCACCAGCTTACTGCACCCCCATTAAGAATAAATATGTATCCGATTTGCGACTTAGAGTCGTCCGGATCTGTGTCAAAGCTTGCATCGACGTAACCTTTTACGGCGAGCTCTTCGTCACCTCCATATACGAGAAACATCTCCTTAGTCCTTTTCAGGTACTTCAGGATATTCTTGACCGCTGTCCAGTGATCCACTCCTGGATTACTCTGGAACCTACCTGCCATACTTATGGCCAGGCTAACATCCGGCCTAGTGCACAGCATCGCATACATGATAGAACCTATGGCTGAAGCATAGGGGACGGAGCGCATATGCTCTCTATCTTCATCAGTTGCTGGGCACTGAGTCTTACTCAATCTCGTACCTTGTAAAACTGGCAAGAACCCTTTCTTAGACTGTTCCATTTTGAACCTCTTCAAAACTTTATCAAGGTATGTGCTTTGTGAAAGTCCTATCAGGCGTTTTGATCTATCCCTATAGATCTTAATGCCTAGAATGTAAGCAGCTTCTCCTAGGTCCTTCATAGAGAAACTTTTATTCAAGTAACCTTTTATGCTCTCCAAAAACTCTATGTTGTTTCCAATCAGTAATATGTCATCCACATATAATATTAGAAACGCCACATAACTCCCACTCACTTTCTTGTAAATACAAGATTCTCCAACCACTTGTATAAACCCAAATGCTTTGATCACCTCATCAAAGCGTTTGTTCCAACTCCGAGATGCTTGCACCAGTCCATAAATGGATCGCTGGAGCTTGCACACTTTGTCAGCATTTTTAGGATCGACAAAACCTTCGGGTTGCATCATATACAACTCTTCCTTAAGGAAACCGTTAAGGAACGCCGTTTTGACATACATCTGCCAGATTTCATAATCGAAAAATGCAGCTATTGCTAACATGATTCTGACGGACTTAAGCATCGCTACGGGTGAGAAAGTCTCATCGTAGTCAATTCCTTGAACTTGTGAAAAACCCTTTGCCACAAGTCGAGCTTTATAAATGGTCACATTACCGTCAGCGTCCGTCTTCCTCTTAAAGATCCATTTGTTCTGAATAGCCTTGCGGCCCTCAGGCAGTACCTCCAAAGTCCACACTTTGTTCTCATACATGGATCCTATCTCGGACTTCATGGCTTCTAGCCATTTGTTGGAATCTGGGCCCACCATTGCTTCTTCATAATTTGCAGGTTCATTGTTGTCTAACAACATGATTGATAAGACGGGATTACCGTACCACTCTGGAGCAGCACGTGGTCTCGTCGACCTGCGTGGTTCGACAGAAACTTGAACTGGAGTTTCATGATCATCATCATCAACTTCCTCCTCAACCGGCGTCGCAATGACAGGGGTTTCCCCTTGCCCTGCGCCACCATCCAGAGGGATGAGAGGTTCGACAACCTCGTCAAGTTCTATCTTCCTCCCACTCAATTCTCTCGAGAGAAACTCCTCCTCGAGAAAAGCTCCGTTTTTAGCAACAAACACTTTGCCCTCGGATTTGAGATAGAAGGTGTACCCAACTGTCTCTTTTGGGTAACCTATGAAGACGCACCTTTCCGCTTTGGGTTCCAGCTTTTCAGGCTGAAGCTTTTTGACATAAGCATCACATCCCCAAACTTTAAGAAACAACAACTTTGGCCTCTTGCCATACCACAGTTCGTATGGTGTCGTCTCAACGGATTTTGATGGTGCCCTATTTAAAGTGAATGCAGCCGTTTCTAATGCATAACCCCAAAATGATAACGGCAAATCAGTAAGAGACATCATAGATAGCACCATCTCTAACAAAGTACGATTACGACGTTCGGACACACCATTACGCTCTGGTGTTCCAGGCGGTGTTAACTGCGAAACAATTCCACATTGTCTTAAGTGAGCACCAAACTCGAAACTCAGATATTCACCCCCACGATTAGATCGTAGGAATTTGATCTTCTTGTTACGATGATTTTCCACTTCACTCTGAAATTGCTTGAACTTTTCAAATGTTTCAGACTTGTGCTTCATCAAGTAGACATAACCATATCTACTTAAATCGTCAGTGAAGGTGAGAAAATAACGATATCCTCCGCGTGCCTCTACGCTCATTGGACCACACACATCGGTATGTATGATTTCCAACAAGTCACTTGCACGCTCCATTGTTCCGGAGAACGGAGTTTTAGTCATCTTGCCCATGAGGCATGGTTCGCACGCGTCAAGTGAATCAAAGCAAAGTGACTCCAATAGTCCATCAGCATGGAGTTTCTTCATGCGCTTTACACCAATATGACCCAAACGGCAGTGCCACAAAAATATGGCGCTATCATTGTTTACTCTAACTCTTTTGGTCTCAGTGTTATGTATATGCGTATCACTATCAAGATTCAATATGAACAATCCTCTCACATTCGGTGCATGACCATAAAAGATGTTACTCATAGAAATAGAACAACCATTATTCTCAGACTTAAAAGAGTAACCGTCTCGCAATAAACAAGATCCAGATATAATGTTCATGCTCAACGCAGGCACTAAGTAACAATGATTTAAGTTCATCACTAATCCCGATGGTAGTTGAAGTGACACTGTGCCGACGGCGATTGCGTCAACCTTGGAACCATTTCCCACGCGCATCGTCACTTCTTCTTTCGCCAGCCTTCGTCTATTCCGCAGTTCCTGCTTCGAGTTGCAAATGTGAGCAACAGAACCGGTATCAAATACCCAGGCACTACTACGAGAGCCGGTTAAGTACACATCAATAACATGTATATCAAATATACCTGATTTTTCTTTGCCCGCCTTCTTATCTGCCAGATACTTGGGGCAATTGCGCTTCCAGTGACCCATACCCTTGCAATAGAAGCACTCTGTTTCAGGCTTAGGTCCAGCCTTGGGTTTCTTCGGCGGATTGGCAACAGGCTTGCCGCTCTTCTTCGAATTGCCCTTCTTGCCTTTGCCGTTTCTCTTGAAACTAGTGGTCTTGCTCACCATCAACACTTGATGCTCTTTACGGAGTTCAGACTCTGCGACTTTCAGCTTCGCAAACAACTTGCCGGGAGACTTGTTCATCCCTTGCATGTTGTAGTTCAACACAAAGCCTTTATAGCTTGGCGGCAGTGATTGAAGGATTCTGTCAGTGATAGCCTCTTGCGGGAGTTCAATCCCCAGCTCAGCTAGACGGTTTGAGTACCCAGACATTTTGAGCACATGTTCACTGACAGACGAGTTTTCCTCCATCTTGCAAGCATAGAATTTATCGGAGGTCTCATACCTCTCGATCCGGGCGTTCTTCTGAAAGATAAACTTCAACTCCTGGAACATCTCAAATGCTCCATGACGCTCAAAGCGATGTTGAAGTCCCGGTTCTAAGCCATACAAGACTGCACATTGAACTATTGAGTAGTCCTCCTTACGTGCTAACCAAGCGTTCTTAACATCCTGATCAGCCGTAGCGGGTGGTTCATCTCCTAACGCAGCATTAAGGACATAATCCTTCTTCCCAGCTTGTAAGATTAGCTTAAGATTACGAGCCCAGTCTACAAAGTTGCTTCCATCATCTTTCAACTTACCTTTCTCTAGGAACGTATTAAAATTCAGGATGACAGTTGCGTGAGCCAAGATCTAAAACACAAATATATTCAAAGTGGACTTAGACTATGTTCAAGACAATTAGAGTTCAACTTAATCAAATTATATGCTAAACTCCCACTCAAAAAGTACATCTCTCTAGTCATTTGAGTGATTCATGATCCACTTACACTATCCCAAGTCCGATCATCACGTGAGTTGAGTATAGTTTCAGTGGTAAGCATCCCTATGCTAATCATATCAACTATATGATTCATGATCGACCTTTCGGTCTCATGTGTTCCGAGGCCATGTCTGCACATGCTAGGCTCGTCAAGCTTAACCCGAGTGTTCCGCGTGCGCAACTGTTTTGCACCCGTTGTATGTGAACGTTGAGTCTATCACACCCGATCATCACGTGGTGTCTCGAAACGACGAACTGTAGCAACGGTGCACAGTCGGGGAGAACACAATTTCGTCTTGAAATTTTAGTGAGAGATCACCTCATAATGCTACCGTCGTTCTAAGCAAAATAAGGTGCATAAAAGGATTAACATCACATGCAATTCATAAGTGACATGATATGGCCATCATTACATGCTTCTTGATCTCCATCACCAAAGCACCGGCACGATCTTCTTGTCACCGGCGCCACACCATGATCATCCATCAACGTGTTGCCTTTGGGGTTGTCGTGCTACTTATGCTATTACTACTAAAGCTACATCCTAGCAAAATAGTAAACGCATCTGCAAGCACAAACGTTAGTATAAAGACAACCCTATGGCTCCTGCCGGTTGCCGTACCATCGACGTGCAAGTCGATATTTCTATTACAACATGATCATCTCATACATCCAATATATCACATCACATCGTTGGCCATATCACATCACAAGCATACCCTGCAAAAACAAGTTAGACGTCCTCTAATTTTGTTGTTGCATGTTTTACGTGGTGACCAAGGGTATCTAGTAGGATCGCATCTTACTTACGCAAACACCACAACGGAGATATATGAGTTGCTATTTAACCTCATCCAAGGACCTCCTCGGCCAAATCCGATTCAACTAAAGTTGGAGAAACCGTCACTTGCCAGTCATCTTTGAGCAAAGGGGGTTACTCGTAGCGATGAAACCAGTCTCTCGTAAGCGTACGAGTAATGTCGGTCCAAGCCGCTTCAATCCAACAATACCGCGGAATCAAGAAAAGACTAAGGAGGGCAGCAAAACGCACATCACCGCCCACAAAAACATTTGTGTTCTACTCGAGAAGACATCTACGCATGAACCTAGCTCATGATGCCACTGTTGGGGAACGTCGCATGGGAAACAAAAAATTTCCTACGCGCACGAAGACCTATCATGGTGATGTCCATCTACGAGAGGGGATGAGTGATCTACGTACCCTTGTAGATCGTACAGCAGAAGCGTTAGAGAACGCGGTTGATGTAGTGGAACGTCCTCACGTCCCTCGATCCGCCCCGCGAACAATCCCGCGATCAGTCCCACGATCTAGTACCGAACGAACGGCACCTCCGCGTTCAGCACACGTACAGCTCGACGATGATCTCGGCCTTCTTGATCCAGCAAGAGAGACGGAGAGGTAGAAGAGTTCTCCGGCAGCGTGACGGTGCTCCGGAGGTTGGTGATGACCTTGTATCAGCAGGGCTCCGCCTGAGCTCCGCAGAAACGCGATCTAGAGGGAAAACCGTGGAGGTATGTGGTCGGGCTGCTGTGGCAAAAGTTGTCTCAAATCAGCCCTAAAACCTCCGTATATATAGGTGGGAGGGAGGGGGGCCTTGCCTTGGGGTCCAAGGACCCTCAAGGAGTCGGCCGAGCCAAAGGGGGGAGGACTCCCCCCCCCAAATCGAGTTGGACTTGGTTTGGTGGGAGGAGTCCCCCTTCCTTCCCACCTCCTTCCTTTTTTTTCCTTTCCTCTTGATTTTTCTTCTCTTGGCGCATTGGGCACTTGTGGGCTGTCCCACCAGCCCACTAAGGGCTGGTGTGGCTCCCCCAATGCCTATGGGCCTCCCCGGGGTGGGTTGCCCCCCCCCCCCGGTGAACTCCCGGAACCCATTCGTCATTCCCGGTACATTCCCGGTAACTCCGAAAACCTTCCGGTAATCAAATGAGGTCATCCTATATATCAATTTTCGTTTCTCTTTACTCGTTCCGTAATACAAGATCCCGCAACTTACACTAAGTTACATTGCTTGCAAGGCTTGTGTGTGATGTTGTATTACCGAGTGGGCCCCGAGATACCTCTCCGTCACACGGAGTGACAAATCCCAGTCTTGATCCATACTAACTCAACTAACACCTTTGGAGATACCTGTAGAGCATCTTTATAGTCACCCAGTTACGTTGCGACGTTTGATAAACACAAAGCATTCCTCCTGTGTCAATGAGTTATATGATCTCATGGTCATAGGAATAAATACTTGACACGCAGAAAACAGTAGCAACAAAATGACACGATCAACATGCTACGTCTATTAGTTTGGGTCTAGTCCATCACGTGATTCTCCCAATGACGTGATCCAGTTATCAAGCAACAACACCTTGTTCATAATCAGAAGACACTGACTATCATTGATCAACTGGCTAGCCAACTAGAGGCATGCTAGGGACGGTGTTTTGTTTATGTATCCACACATGTAAATGAGTCTTCATTCAATACAATTATAGCATGGATAATAAACTATTATCTTGATACAGGAATTATAATAATAACTATATTTATTATTGCCTCTAGGGCATAATTCCAACACGGTTCCGGTACACGAGTGGAGTAGTGGCGATTGAATGTGTACGTTACAGGTAACGTATGCCCTAAATGCTAATAAATGCACCTGGAAACGTACGACCGTTTCCCTCCAGGGGGTTACGATGTACCGAGTGGTATACAGTCGGTTAGCCCGATATGCTTCGGATGTTAGTCGCCGACTGGAAGACTGAGGGTATGTTACCGACTGGATGACAGGGATTCCTTAATTCAGTCGGAGTTGACTAAGGGTCTTGTCCTTTGCGAGGGGTAGTCCTTGGGTAGGCACGGAAGTGCGTAGCCCCACGACGGGGAAGCACCTCGACGTTGAGAGGAGTATCTCGAAGCCACGCCGAATCGTCGACGATGAAGGAGAGAGCGCCGAAGAAGATCTGGTGACCCATGCTCGAACCTCCACGGGACGACATGACGAAAGGAAGTAGTCCCAAACTCGTCGGAAGTCGCTTAGACGCCTGCCCCACGGTGGGCGCCAACTGTCGTGGGTATAAGCCTGACAGTAGATGTGTAGGGTACGAAAAGGATGGGCAGAGTCTCAGCTACGGCGAGGATGTATGAGTTCGGGCCCCTCTGCGGCGGAGGTAATAGCCCTACGTCTCAGTGCTCAGGGAGCTTTGTTGTCGAGTGGATAGGGAATACAATGAGTTGCTAACCCCTTTACCAGTGGGGGAGGGTGGCTTATATAGAGTGCGCTGCCCTCCACAACGGTTCTGGTACAGGGGTGGAGTAGTGGCGATTGAATGTGTACGTTACAGGTAACGTATGCCCTAAATGCTAATAAATGCACCTGGAAACGTACGACCGTTTCCCTCCAGGGTGGTTACGATGTACCGAGTGGTATACAGTCGGTTAGCCCGATATGCTCTGAATGTTAGTCGCCGACTGGAAGACCGAGGGTATGTTACCGACTGGATGACAGGGATTCCTTAATTCAGTCGGAGTTGACTAAGGGTCTCGTCCTTTGCGACGGGTAGTCCTTGGGTAGGACCTACAGGGCAGGCCTATGACCCTACCCTAGGACTATAACCCCATCAGGCGGTGATGCCTGCATTTTTCACCAAGTGATAAAAGTCCTCATAAATTCTAGCGGTCCGTAAGAACACGTCGCTTGGCCACTCGCATGCTCGAACTTCTGTGACTCGAGGGACCAAATACTTGGGCTTCTTCTAACTCCCATCATCCTTGGGGTCACGGCTTGAAGAACCTCCTCATCTTTTCCCTTTTCTATCTCTGAAAATTTATGAAATTTTTAGTGACTCTAAGGAAAAGTGAATAAGGCTCAACGAAACTCGTAGCAACTACTCCCACAAGTGCCTAGAGGCAATATTACGCATCAAAACTACTTGGGACCAGCTAAAATTAGCATGCAAAGCTCAAGAACATGGTCACCAAGGCAGCAAAAATACGCGGAGTATAAGGCACTAGAGCAAAAACTAATTGGACCAATGGAGGAGTCACTTACCAAGGAGTAATTTCCCCAAAACAGTTCGCAGAATGGTGATTTGAGCAAAGAGATCGAAAATCCCAGCAAGAGGAGCAAGAACACGGGTTTGAGCTGCGAAACGATTTTTTCTGGAGGTAGGAGAACCAGATGAGAGCAAGAATGACTGGAGGGGATGCCTGTGGGCCCCACAAGCCTGGGTGGCGTGGCCAGGGGTGCCCGCGCCCCTAGGGCTTGTGGCCCACTGGTGCAGCCCCCACACAAGCTCTTTGTCTCAAATTTTTCAAAAATTCCAGAAGAAATTATACTTGATTTTCAGGACGTTCGGAGAACTTTTATTTTCGGGATACTTTTCTACCGGACGCGAAAACAGAAAACAGGGAAAACTAAATCTATCATTTTTCTTCTAAGCAACCGAAGGTGAAAGCTTGGAACAGAGGTTCGTGACTCCTCGATTCATCCATCTCATGGTCATCGAAAGAAAATCCGTCAATGAGGTTGATCAAGGCTCCTCGACAAACCTTTTCGAATCGCAAAAGAGAACAGAGAATTTTCGAATAGTCACTAGGTCACCTCAATGGGGATTTGTATTTCCCCAACAAGCAAATCATACTTCATCTTGACACGAGGAATAGGGCATTCAAAGCTCCCAATAAGAATCGATGAAGTTCTTTCGATAGCATTGATGCAATGTACTCGATATTGTTTCTTCGGAAAGTGCACCGTATTCTCATTACCGTTGACATGGAAAGTGACATTGCCTTTGTTGCAATCTATAACAGCCCCTGTAGTGTTTAAAAAGGGTCTTCCGAGGATGACAGCCATGGCATCGTCCTCGGGAATATCCAAGATAACAAAGTCTGTTAAGATAGTGGTGTTAGCAACCACAACAGGCACATCCTCGCAAATGCCGATAGGGAAAGCAGTTGATTTGTCGGCCATTTGCCGAGAGATTACAGTGGGTGTCAACTTATCCAGTTCAATTCTACGATAAAGAGAGAGAGGCATAACACTAACACCGGCTCCAAGGTCGCATAAAGCAGTTCTAACGTAGTTGCCTTTAATGGAGCAAGGTATAGTGGGCACACCGAGATCACCTAGTTTCTTAGGAGTTCCACCCTTGAAGGTATAATTAGCAAGCATGGTGGAAATCTCAACCTCAGGTATCCTCCTCTTATTAGTCACAATATCTTTCATGTACTTAGCATACGGAGACATTTTGAGCATATCTGTCAAACGCATTTGCAGAAAGACAGGTCTGATCATTTCAACGAAACGCTCAAAATCCTCATCATCCTTTTTCTTGGATGGTTTGGGAGGAAAGGGCATGGGTTTCTGAACCCATGGTTCCCTTTCTATACCATGCTTCCTAGGAGCAAAGTCATTCTTATCGTATCTTCTAGTCTTAGGCTATGGGTTATCAAGATCAACACGTTCAATCTCCACATCCTTATCATTGCTAGGTTGAGCATCAACATGAACATCACTATTGATATTATCATTAGGCTCATGTTCATCACGAGATTGTGTTTCAGCATGAGAAACAGAGGCATCGTTTGAACTCTCAGGTGTAGCAGCAACGGGGTTGCTAGCGTGCACATCCCTATCATCTTTCTTCTTCTTTCTAGGATGACTAGGTGCATCAGTGATAACTCCTTGAGAATCTTGTTCAATTCTCTTCGGATGACCCTCAGGATACAAAGGTTCCTGGGTCATTCTACCGCCTCTAGTAACGACTCTGACAGAATTGTCATTCAACTCATTGAGCAAGTCATTCTGAGCTTTAAGTACTTGTTCTACCTGAGTAGTAACCACAGAGGCATGTTTACTCTGAAGCTTTAGATCATTGACATTTCTGTCCACACAAGCACTTAAATGACTAAGCATACGAGCATTCTGTTCCAATTGTCTGCTAACATAATCATTGAAACTCTGTTGTTTGGCAACGAAGTTATCAAATTCATCCATGCATAAGCTAGCAGGTTTATCAAAAGGAATATCACTCTCATCAAACCTACGCAGAGAATTTACTTCTACTACCTGTATCGGGTTATCGAGACCATGGATCTCTTTGATAGGTGGTAGATTTTTGACATCTTCAAATTTAATGCCTTTCTCTCGCATATATTTCTTGGCTTCTTGCATATCTTCAGGACTGAGGAATAGAATACCTCTTTTCTTCAGAGTTGTCTTAGGAGGTGGTTCGGGAACAGTCCAAGCATTCTCATTGCACAAGATGTTATTCAGTAGAATCTCAGCTTGTCCTACAGATCGTTCCCTAAAAACGCAACCAGCACAACTATCTAGGTGGTCTTTGGAAGCATCGGTAAGTCCATTATAGAAGATATCAAGTATTTCATTCTTCTCAAGGGGGTGATCAGCCAAAGCATTCAGTAGCTGGATGAGCCTCCCCCAAGCTTGTGGGAGACTCTCTTCCTTAGCTTGAGCAAAGTTATATATTTCCTGCAAGGCAGCTTGCTTCTTATGGGCAGGGAAATATTTCTCAGAGAAGTAGTAGACCATATCGTGGGGGCTACGCACACAACCAGGAGCAGGAGAAGTGAACCAAGTCTCAGCATCATCCTTTAGCGAGAAAGGAAACAGCTTAAAGATATAGTAGTGGCGGATCTTTTCCTCACTAGTGAATAGGGTGGCTATATCGTGTAGTTTGGTAAGATGGGCTACAACCGTTTCAGACTCGTAACCATGAAAAGGATCAGATTCGACCAAAGTGATTAACTCAGGGTCGACAGAGAATTCATAATCCTTATCGGTCACAAAGATAGGCCAAGTAGCAAACTCTGGGTCGTATTTCATCCTACCGTTCAGAGATTTTTCTTTCCACTTGCGCAGTAATTTCTCAACATCATAGCTATCCTTACACGCAAGAAAATCCTCGTCTATCTCTCCCTCCATAACATAGCGTGTATCAGGCATAGTAGGTTCTACTTCAATAGTATCAGCAGTTTCAGAAGTATCATCACATCTAGCAGCAACTCTAGCAATATGTGCATCAAGGAATGCACCTAGTGGCAAAGCAGTATCAGGCATAGTATCAAGCATAGCATCATCAGGCATAGTATCAAGCATAACATCGTCAGGCATAGGCGACATATCAAGATTTCTAGTAGGAGGCGAAGTCGCAAACTTACTCAAAACCGAAGGTGAATCAAGTGCATAGCTAGATGGCAGCTCCTTACCTCTCCTCGTAGTGGAAGGCAAGATTTTAGTTCTTGGATCTTTTGGATTCCTCATGGTGATCAGCAGACGTCAATCCCAAGTGACTCAGAGAATATAGTTGTGCTTCCCCGGCAATGGCGCCAGAAAAATGTCTTGATAACCCACAAGTATAGGGGATCGCAACAGTTTTCGAGGGTAGAGTATTCAACCCAAATTTGTTGGTTCGCCAAAGGGGAAGCGAAAGAATATTCTCAAGTATTAGCAGCTGAGTTTGTCACATTCAACCACACCTGGAAGATTAGTGCCTGCAAGCAAAGTATCAGTAGCAAAGTAGTATGATAGCAACGGTGTCAGAAACAGAACTGTTGATGGCAGACTATTCCTAACTGTTGTATCAATGGCGCCAGTAAGTTGCACGTGGATGGGGTAATATTCTTCCCCAGCAACGGTGTTGAAAAAGTCTTGAAACAAGTAACAGCAAAGTAGCAAGGAACAGCAGTAGCAGCAGAGTAACAGCAGTAGCAATAGTAGTAACAGCAGCAGTAGAGTAACAGCAGTAGCAACAGTAGTAGCAAAGTCGCCCAATCCCTTTTGTAGCAAGGGACAAGCCTGGACAAGGTAACGTAGCAAGGACCAGTAGTAAAAGACTCGTAGGCAGTGGATCGGTGATGGATGAGTATGCCGGATGTGATTCATCATGTAACAGCTATAACACAGAGAGATAAGTAACTAGCTCCCGTTCATCAATCTAATGTAGGTATGTATTCTATATGTAGTCATACGTGCTTAGGGAAAAGAACTTGCATGACATCTATTGTCCATCCCTCTTGTGGCAGCAGGGTCCTAATGGAAACTACGGGATATTAAGGTTCTCATTTTAATAAAGAACCGGACCAACGCATTAACACGCGGTGAATACATGAACTCCTCATACTATGATCATCTCCGGGAGTGGTTCCGGCTATTGTCACTCCGGGATTGTCGGGTCATAACACATAGTAGGTGACTACAACTTGCAAGATAGCATCTAAAACACACATATATTGGCGACAACATAATAGGTTCAGATCTGAAATCATGGCACTCGGGCCCTAGTGACAAACATTAAGCATAGCCAAATAGTAGCAACATCAATCTAGAACATAGTGGATACTAGGGATCAATTCCCGTCAAAAACTAACTCGGTTACATGATAGATCTCATCCAACTCATCACCGTCCAGCAAGCCCACGATGAGATTAATCACGAACGATGAAGAGCATCATGGAATTGTCGATGGAGGAAGGTTGATGATGACGATGGCGATGATTTCCCCTCTTCGGAGCCCGAAACGGACTCCAAATCTACCCTCCAAATAAAGAACGGGATGTGGCGGCGCCTCCGTATCACAAAACGCGATGAAACCTTCTCTCTGATTTTTTTCCCGGGCGAGACGGAAGATATAGAGCTGAGTTTGGGGGCGATGGTGCCACGTGGGCCCCACAAGTCCTCACGGCACGGCCTAGGGGGTGGCCGCGGCCTGTGGCCTTGTGGCCCACTGGCACGCCCCCTCTGGTGGATATTTGCGCATGTATTTTTCTTCTATTCTGGAAAAAATCTCCGTAAATTTTCAGGACATTCCGAGAACTTTTATTTCTGCACAAAAACAACACCATGGCAATTCTGCTGAATACAGCGTCAGTCCGGGTTAGTTCCATTCAAATCATGCAAATTAGAGTCCAAAACAAGGGCAAAAGAGTTCAGAAAAGTAGATATGACGGAGACGTATCAACCACTAGGAACATTCCATGGGATATGGCCTAGCATTTAAATTACCCCTATAAGCATTATTGTTGACTTTCGCAAGAAAAAGTTCACATCAATATCCTCATTATTTTACTCAATCAAAGTAAACAATGGCATATAATTTGGATCAACATGAGTATTTTTATTAGCAACCAAATTCATAACGGCATCCACTTTTTCACTTATAGTAGTGATTTCCTTAACATAATTTACTTTCTTCCACTTGGAGCTCGTCCGGTATGTCATTGAGAATAGTTGGCCATGATGTTGTCCACAAGTTTGGTGGACTCTCCTAAGGTCACCTCTTTGAAGGTACCACTTGTGGCAGAATCTAGAAGATTTATGGATACAAAGTTTAGTCTAGCATAGAAATTTTGGATAATCACTCACAAGTTTAAACCATGCATTGGGAAATTTCTGATCATCAATTTCATCCTCTCCCAAGCTTGTGCAACATGTTCATGATATTGCTATTTAAAATTAACTATATGATTTTTAAGGGAGATGATCTTAGCAAGAGGAAATACTTAGCAATAAAAGAATCTTTACACTTATCCCAAGTTCCAATACTATTACGTGGTAAAGATGAAAACCAAGATTTAGCTTTCTGTCTTAGTGAAAAAGGAAACAATCTTAATTTCACAATATCATTATCCATATCCTTTTTCTTTTGTGTATCACAAATTTCAACAAAGGTATTGAGATGTGAAGCGGGATCTTCATTAGGACTTCCCAAAAATTGCTCTTTCATGACAAGGTTCAGTAATGCAGCATTAATATCAAAAGGATCCTAATTATTATTAGTATTTGAGAAGTCACCCAACTTAGTAGTATCTTGATACATGGTGACCGAGCAAGCAAAATAACAAGCAAGAGAAACAAATTAGAGAACAAAGATGCAATCTAGTGACAAGCTAAGCAAGCAAAGGTAAATATTTTTGCACTTTAATTTTTTTATGAGATAAACTAAATATACCAGAAAATAAAAAGAGGAACAAGTGAATGAAATTTGTGTGGAGTTACTTGGTAGTTGGTGATTAGATTCCCCGGCAACGGCGCCAGAAATCCTTCCTCATACTTGTGATCTACGTTGTGTTTACCATGAAGAGGAATGAGTTATCGCAACACAATGTGGGTAAGTATTTCCCTCGGTTATGAAACCACAGTTTATCGAACCAATAGGAATACAAGCCTGATACGTCTCCAACGTATCTATAATTTTTGATGGTTCCATGCTATTATCTTGTCAAACTTTGTATGTTTTGTATGCCTTTTATATCTTTTTGGGACTAACTTATTAACTTAGTGTCAAGTGCCAATTTCTGTTTTTTCCGTGTTTTTGACCCTTTTCAGAGGAGGATTTTAAACGGTGTCCAAACGGAATAAAACTTCCGAAAAGATTTTTTTCGGAACAGAAGATACGCACGGGACGTGAGAACCAAGGCAGAGTCCACCAGGGGAGGCCACAAGCCCCCTAGGCGCGGCCAGGGGGCCCGCGCCTAGCAGGCTTCTGGGCCCCCTATGGCTCGTCTTCCCTACCTCTTCCGCCTATAAATTATCGAAAAATCCAAAACTGCGCGAGAGATCCACGAAAATACTTTTCCGCCGCCGCAAGCTTCTGTCTCCGCAAGATCCCATCTGGGGCACGTTCTGGTGCCCTCTCGGAGGGGGGATTCGGATATGGAGGGCTTCTTCATCAACACCATGGCCTCTCCGATGATGCGTGAGTAGTTCACCATAGACCTTCGGGTCCATAGCTAGTAGCTAGATGGCTTCTTCTCTCTCTTGGATCTTCAATACAAAGTTCTCCCTGATCTTCATGGAGATCTATCCGATGTAATCTTCTTTTACGGTGTGTTTGTCGAGATCTGATGAATTGTGGATTTATGATCAGATTATCTATGAATCTTATTTGAGTTTCTTCTGATCTCTTATATGCATGATTTCATATCCTTCTAATTCTCTTCGAGTTGTGTGTTTTGTTTGGCCAACTTGTGACAGAAGGGGTAGCGAGGCACGCATCGTGTTGTTGCCATCAAGGGTAAAAAGATGGATTTTACATCATTGGTTTGAGTTTATACCTCTACATCATGTCATCTTGCTTAAGGCGTTACTCTGTTCGTCATCAACTCAATACACTAGATGCATCTGGATAGCGGTCGATGTGTGGAGTAATAGTAGTAGATGCAGAAAGTATCGGTCTACTTGTCTCGGACGTGATGCCCATATGTATGATCATTGCCTTAGATATCGTCATGACTTTGCGCGGTTCTATCAATTGCTCGACAGTAATTTGTTCACCCACCATAATATTTGCTATTTTGAGAGAAGCCTCTAGTGAACACTGTGGCCCCCGGGTCTACTTCACATCATATTTTCAGCCTTACACTTTTACTTCGTTGCACTTTCCGCCTTCAGATCTCACTTTGCAATCAATCTTGAAGGGATTGACAACCCCTTTATAGTGTTGGGTGCAAGCCTGTTTGTGTTTGCGCAGGTATTCTGGACACTTGGCTTGATTCTCCTACTGGATTGACACCTTGGTTCTCAAAACTGAGGGAAATACTTACTGCTTCTGTGATGCATTACCCTTTCCTCTTCAAGGGAAAAACCAACGCAAGCTCAAGAGGCAGCACAGCCACAACCGTCTTCAGCGGCTGCACACAGAAGAACAAACAGCTTGCACCCAACGCGGCCAAGAGGGTTGCCAATCCCCTTGGTCTCGTTATTTGCAAGCAAGTAAGGTGTGTAGATAATTCTAGATAATTATAAATTGCGATGGCAGAAAGGTATTGAAGGTTATATAAATATGTTGTGAATAGACCCCGGGGCCATAGTTTTCCCTAATGTCATGTCTCATGAAAAATAGCATACGGTGGGTAACCAAATTACTGTTGGGCAATTGATAGAAAAGCAGATAGTTATGCAATATTCACGGCAATGATCATGTGTATATAGCCATCACGTCCATAAAACAAATAGTCTGACTCCTGCCTGCACCTATTACTATTACTTCACTTAAAGAGCGCTTCTATGCTTGCCTCTCTAGATATTAAGTTCATGACAAACGAAGTAATGCATGGAGAACAATGACATGATGTATAAAAAGTAAACTCAA
Source organism: Hordeum vulgare subsp. vulgare (assembly GCF_904849725.1). Lineage (NCBI taxonomy): Eukaryota > Viridiplantae > Streptophyta > Magnoliopsida > Poales > Poaceae > Hordeum > Hordeum vulgare. Next base: position 492,879,179 of record NC_058518.1, on the reverse strand, counting down.
GAAATATTAATAAAACCCATCGCTTTATCCTTATTAGTAGCAATACAAAGACGCATCTTGTCCTCTTCTGTCACTGGGATATAGAAATTCACCAGGTTGAACCTAGTACAACACACCTCTCTCACCAAAGAAATATCAATCTAGTTGGCCAAACTATTTTAATAGATCGGAGAGAATTACGAACCTATCATAATCATGCACATAGTAATCATACAATTATTTAGAGAAGACTCAGATATTTATCATGAATAATATGAACATAAATCCATAATTCATCGGATACCAACAAACGCACCACACAAAAGGAATTACATCATGTGGATCAAAGCGAAGTTGTGATGATCAGTGTATTGAAGATTGAGAGAGAGATTGCCATCTAGGTACTGGCTATGGACCGATAGGTTTATGATGAACTACTCACACATCATCGTGAGGGCAGCAAGGTTGATGAAGAGGCCCTCCATGATCAACCCCCCCCCCCTCCGGCAGGGTGCCGGAACAGAGCTCCAGATGGGCTCCCGTTGGAATAGAGACTTGTTGCAGTGTAAACAGTGTTTCAGGACTGCCTCTAGGGTTTTTGGAATATTTGATAATTTATAGGCTAGAGAACATAGTCGGGAGGGCCACGAGGGAGGCACAAGCCATCAGGGCACGCCCTGTTAGCTTGTGGGTCCCTCGAGTGGCCTCCAGCCTTCTTCTAATACTCCTCGGTCTTCTTTTGGTCGAGGAAAAATCTCCAAAAAATTGCAGGTCAATTGGACTTTGTTTGGTATTGAAAACCTGAAAAGTGAAAAACATGCATAAAATAGCAAATGGCACTAGGCACTGGGTAAATAGGTTAGTGCTTAAAAATAATATAAATTGGTAAATAAATACCCCAGAAGTATTGTAAAATGATAATATATCAGCATGAAAGAATCAAAAATTGTAGATACGTACGAGACGTATCAGCTGGTAACTAGTCCCCGTAGTCAAGATCATATGGCCAAGTGAAAGCACTAAAGCCACATAGTTTGATTGCCTCATTTCCCTTCCGCACTACCGCCTCCGAGCACAGAGACGTCGGCTAAGGGTTATAATGCACAAGTCGAAACACCTCTTATAGCGTCTACAAGGGGCTAAAACCGATGACTCGTAACTTTCAGATTAAGATAGCCACACATGAGTCAAAATAAACAAAAATAAAGCATGATATAGCATGCAGAGTAAGGGCATCATAAATGCACCAGAGTTTAACTGTCATACAATAAATGATAGTACATTCACTCATAAATTACATCCTTCAGGCACAGGGTTTCTATTGCCCGAGCACCATCCATTACGATGGGGAAGTACTACTAAGGGAATCTATTCTCCTTCCCGGGAGGCGGGGCTCCGGTGGCCATCTCGGCCGGCTTGATCTTCGGTCAGTGCACCATGGTCTTTGCAAAGGCCATCCGACCTCCCTCAATGTACATAGAACGCTTCACGATGTCAATCCGGGGCACGGTGTCGCACAACCTTTGCAACAAGCCGAAGTAACTACTTGGAAGCGCCTCCGTGGCCCATAACCTGATGCAGAAATCCTTCATGGCTAGCTGTGCCATCTGATGTAATTCCATCAGCTATTTCATTTAAACGGTGAGGAGGGGTGGGTGATCGGAGGCTTGAAATTGCGTCTAGAAAAGCTTCAGCTCGGCATCCTCGTCCCGAGATGCGAAGTGCCTCGCCGCATCCGCCGCACACCTCGGAAGATCCAGAAAAGCGCCTGGGGAACGCCACACTCGTGTGAGCATGCAAACCAGTTACCATTGAAGACACATTGCAGTAAGTATCACTTACCATCTGCAATAAGATTCGCTTGGTGGAGCTCCTTTTGGTAGCCTTGCGCCTCCATCCGCGTTTCCTGGATCGCCGAGGGCAACGAGGTCAGTTCGGAGGCCTGATCCTTATTCTTTTGCTCAAGGGCCTCACATTTAGTGATGGCATCCTTGAGCTTTAGTTGCACCTAGGGCACCCTAGCCTCGTGCTTTTCACCGGTAGACTTTACTGGCAACAGTTTGGTGGCCACTTGTTCGGCCGCCAACTTCTGTCCGACTGCCTCTTGCCTCGCTTTCTTTAGCTTGGCCTTGAGGTTCTCAACCTCCGCGCTCACAACTACAGTTACAATAAGCACCCCACACTTAGGGATAAAAACCAAAATACCTCACTTAATAAGGAAAATAATAGTATTGAGATGTCCAGTTTGGACTTACCTTGTGTGTTGTCAAACCGCTTGTTGAGAAGATCGAGCTCTTCCTCGAAGCTCTTGAGCTGCCGATTAATCTCTGCCAGCTCGACGGTGTTGCTGGTTGCTGCCAAAGACGAGTCCTGCATAACACCTCATACATGTTACACTCTCGATTTAAGGATTTTGGATCCCCTACCAGGATTTCTTCAAACCTGCGAGAGTCTCGGGGGTACGGTTCACTTTTACTATTCTTAGTGTTTTTATGAGATATTTGACCCCCGCTTGAGTTTTTCAAACTCACGGAGAGCTCGGGGGATACTATATATGAGGATTGCATAAACCCACAAATTAAATTCTCTTTGTAAAAAGGTATTACATGATTTACCTTGAAGCACATCAAGAGGTTGTTGAAAGCCTCCTTCAATCCGGTGTCAACGGACTAGACACTTTGTAAAACCGAACCCAGAAAAGTGTAGTGTTCTTCAATGATAGAGGAACTATTTAAGGCCTCCTCCATCGCGGTCGACCACCCGGGTTGGGCCCGCTCTACTACGGGTGGCTCTGGTCGCGGCACCTCGGTTTCCCCTCTGGTGGAAGACGGACTGGACGACTCTGGGGCTGTGAGGGTCTCCAGAACTGCCTTCTGGGAGAGCTCGAGCTGATTGGGCTCCCCGTCTTCTGGTCTTCGGCTACCGAGGTGTTAACCTTGGCCATGATGTCATTACCCCTGCCCCCCCCCCTCTGTTGGAAATATGCCCTAGAGGCATAATAAATTAGTTATTATTATATTTCTTAGTTCATGATAATCGTTTATTATCCATGCTATAATTGTATTGATTGGAAACACAATACTTGTGTGGATACATAGACAAAACACTGTCCCTAGTAAGCCTCTAGTTGACTGGCTCGTTGATCAAAGATGGTCAAGGTTTCCTGGCCATAGGCAAGTGTTGTCACTTGATAACGGGATCACATCATTAGGAAAATAATGTGATGGACTAGACCCAAACTAATAAGACGTAGCATGTTGATCGTGTCAGTTTGTTGCTACTGTTTTCTGCGTGTCAAGTATTTGTTCCTATGACCATGAGATCATATAACTCACGGACACCGGAGGAATGCTTTGTGTGTATCAAACGTCGCAACGTAACTGGGTGACTATAAAGATGCTCTACAGGTATCTCCGAAGGTGTTCGTTGAGTTAGTATGGATCGAGACTGGGATTTGTCACTCCGTGTGACGGAGAGGTATCTCGGGGCCCACTCGGTAATACAACATCACACACAAGCCTTGCAAGAAATGTGACTTAGTGTAAGTTGCGGGATCTTGTATTACAGAACGAGTAAAGAGACTTGCCGGTAAACGAGATTGAAATAGGTATACGGATACTGACGATCGAATCTCGGGCAAGTAACATACCGAAGGACAAAGGGAATGACATACGGGATTATATGAATCCTTGGCACTGAGGTTCAAACGATAAGATCTTCATAGAATATGTAGGATCTAATATGGGCATCCAGGTCCCGCTATTGGATATTGACCGAGGAGTCTCTCGGGTCATGTCTACATAGTTCTCGAACCCGCAGGGTCTGCACACTTAAGGTTCTACGTTGTTTTATGCGTATTTGAGTTATATGGTTGGTTACCGAATGTTGTTCGGAGTCCCGGATGAGATCACGGACGTCACGAGGGTTTTCGGAATGGTCCGGAAATGAAGATTGATATATAGGATGACCTCATTTGATTACCGGAAGGTTTTCGGAGTTACCAGGAATGTACCGGGAATGACGAATGGGTTCCGGGAGTTCACCGGGGGGGCAACCCACCCCGGGGAAGCCCATAGGCATTGGGGGTGCCGCACCAGCCCTTAGTGGGCTGGTGGGACAGCCCAAAAGGGGCCTATGCGCATTGGGAATAAAATCAAAGAGATAAGGAAAAAAAAGGAGGAGGTGGGAAAGGGAAGAAGGACTCCACCTTCCAAACCAAGTAGGACTCGGTTTGGGGGGGGAGACCTTCCCCCCTTGGCTCGGCCGACCCCTTGGGGGTTCTCGGACCCCAAGGCAAGGCTCCCCCTCTCCCTCCTATATATAGTGGGGTTTTAGGGCTGATTTGAGACAACTTTGCCACGGCAGCCCGACCACATATCTCCACGGTTTTACCTCTAGATCGTGTTTCTGCGGAGCTCGGGCGGAGCCCTGCTGAGACGAGATCATCACCAACCTCCGGAGCGCCGTCATGCTGCCGGAGAACTCTTCTACCTCTTCGTCTCTCTTGCTGGATCAAGAAGGCCGAGATCATCGTCGAGCTGTACGTGTGTTGAACGCGGAGGTGCCGTCCGTTCGGCACTAGATCGTGGGACTGATCGCGGGATAGTTCGCGGGGCGGATCGAGGGACGTGAGGATGTTCCACTACATCAACCGCGTTCACTAATGCTTCTGCTGCACGGTCTACAAGGGTACGTAGATCACACATCCCCTCTCGTAGATGGACATCACCATGATAGGTCTTCGTGCGCGTAGGAAATTTTTGTTTCCCATGCGACGTTCCCCAACAGTGGTATCAGAGCTAGGTTCATGCGTAGATGTCTTCTCGAGTAGAACACAAAAGTTTTTGTGGGCGGTGATGTGCGTTTTGCTGCCCTCCTTAGTCTTTTCTTGATTCCGCGGTATTGTTGGATCGAAGTGGCTCGGACCGACATTACTCGTACGCTTACGAGAGACTGGTTTCATCGCTACAAGTAACTCCGTTGCTCAAAGATGACTGGCGGGTGTCAGTTTCTCCAACTTTAGTTGAATCGGATTTGACCGAGGAGGTCCTTGGATGAGGTTAAATAGCAACTCATATATCTCCGTTGTGGTGTTTGCGTAAGTAAGATGCGATCCTACTAGATACCCATGGTCACCACGTAAAACATGCAACAACAAAATTAGAGGACGTCTAACTTGTTTTTGCAGGGTATGCTTGTGATGTGATATGGCCGACGATGTGATGTGATATATTGGATGTATGAGATGATCATGTTGTAATAGATAATATCGACTTGCACGTCGATGGTACGGCAACCGGCAGGAGCCATAGGGTTGTCTTTATACTAACATTTGTGCTTGCAGATGCGTTTACTATTTTGCTAGGATGTAGCTTTAGTAGTAATAGCATGAGTAGCACGACAACCCCGATGGCGACACGTTGATGGAGATCATGGTGTGACGCCGGTGACAAGAAGATCGTGCCGGTGCTTTGGTGATGGAGATCAAGAAGCACATGATGATGGCCATATCATGTCACTTATGAATTGCATGTGATGTTAATCCTTTTATGCACCTTATTTTGCTTAGAACGACGGTAGCATTATGAGGTGATCTCTCACTAAAATTTCAAGACGAAATTGTGTTCTCCCCGACTGTGCACCATTGCTACAGTTCTTCGTTTCGAGACACCACGTGATGATCAGGTGTGATAGACTCAACGTTCACATACAACGGGTACAAAACAGTTGCACACGCGGAACACTCGGGTTAAGCTTGACGAGCCTAGCATGTGCAGACATGGCCTCAGAACACATGAGACCGAAAGGTCGAGCATGAATCGTATAGTTGATATGATTAGCATAGAGATGCTTACCACTGAAACTATTTTCGACTCACGTGATGATCGGACTTGAGATAGTGGATTTGTATCATGTACCACTCAAATGACTAGAGAGATATACTTTTTGAGTGGGAGTTCTTAAGTAATATGGTTAATTGAACTAATTGTCATGAACATAGTCTAATGGTCTTTGCGAATTACGATGTAGCTTGCGCTATAGCTCTACTGTTTTTATATGTTCCTAGAGAAAATTTAGTTGAAAGTTGATAGTAGCAAACCTTGCAGACTGAGTCTGTAAAACCGAGGATTGTCCTCGTTGCTGCGCAGAAGGCTTATGTCCTTAATGCACCACTCAGTGTGCTGCACCTCGAGCGTCGTCTGTAGATGTTGTGAACATCCAACATACACGTTTCTGATGACTACACGATAGTTCAGTGCAAAATACTTAATGGCTTAGAAGAAAGGCGCCGAAGACGTTTTGAAACGTCACGGAACATAAGTGATGTTCTAAAGAGATGAAATTGTGATTTCATGCTTGTGCCCTTGTTAAGAGGTACGAGACCTCCGACAAGATTCTTTGTCCACAAAGTAAAGGAGAAAATCTCAATCGTTGAGCGTGTGCTCAGATTGTCTGAGTACGACAATCGCTTGAATCAAGTGGGAGTTAATCTTCCAGATGAGATAGTGATGGTTCTCCAAAGTCACTACCACCAAGCTATGAGAGCTTCGTGATGAACTATAACATATCAAGGATAGATACAATGATCCTTGAGCGATTCGCGATGTTTGACACTGTGAAAGTAGAAATCAAGAAGGAGCATCAATAGTTGATGGTTAGTAAAACCACTAAGTTTCAAGAAAGGCAAGGGCTAGAAGGGATACTTCGTGAAACGGCAAAACAGTTGCTGCACTAATGAAGAGACCCAAGATTAAACCCAAACCCGAGACTAAGTGCTTCTGTAATGAGGGGAACAGTCACTGAGGCGGAGCAACTCTAGATACTTGGTAGATAAGAAGGCTGGCAAAAGTCGAAAGAAGTATATTTGATATACGTGATGTTGATGTGTACTTTACTAGTACTCCTAGTAGCACGAGGGTATTGGATACTCGTTCGGTTGCTAAGTGATTAGCAACACGAAACAAAAGCTACGGTATAAACGGAGACTAGCTAAAAGCGAGGTGACGATACGTGTTGGAAGTGTTTCCAAGGTTGATATGATCAAACGTCGCACGCTCCCTCTACCATCGGGATTGGTGTTAAACCTAAATAATTGTTATTTGGTGCTTGCGTTAAGCATGAACATGATTGGATCGTGTTTATTGCAATACGATTATTCATTTAAGGAGAATAATGGTTACTCTATTTTCTTGAATAATCACCTTCAATGGTTTATTGAATCTCGATCGTAGTGTTACACACGTTCATGATATTGGTGCCAAAAAGATACGAGGTAATGATGATAGTACCACTTACTTGTGGCACTGCCGCTTGAGTCATGTTGTTATAAATTGCATGAAGAGGCTCCATGCTGACGGATCTTTGTACTCACTTGATTTTGAATCACTAGTTACATGCAAATCATACCACATGAGCAAGGCCTTGTTTTCATTGAGATGAAATAAGATAGTAACTTATTGGAAGTGATACATTTTGATGTATGCAGTCCAATGGGTGCTGAGGCACGCAGTGGATATCATTATGTTCTTACTTCAATGACGATTTGAGTAGATACTAGAGTATTTACTTAATGAATCACAAGTCTGAAATATTGAAAAGTTCAATTCTGTTTCAGAGTGAAGTTCGTCGCAACGAGAAGATAAATTGTCTATGATATGATCATAGAAATGAATATCTGAGTTACGAGTTTTGGTACGCAGTTAAGACAATGTGGAAATTGTTTCGCAGTTCATGCCACCTGGAACATCATAGTGTGATGATGTGTCTGAACGTCATGGCCATGCACTATTTGGTATGGTGCATGCTATGATGTCTCTTATCGAATTACCACTATCGTTTATGAGTTATGCATTAGAGACAACCGCATTCACTTTAAAATAGGGCACCGCGTGTTTTCGTTGAGATGACACGGTATAGACTGAAGTTTAGAGAAATCTAAACTGTCGTTTCTTGACAGTTTGGGGCTTCGACACTTATGTGAAAAAGTTTCAGTCTGATAAGCTCGAACCCAAAGCGGATAAATGCATCTTCATAGGATATCCAAAATAGTTGGGTACATCTCCTATCTCAGATCCGAAAGCAAAGTGTTTGTTTCTAGAAACGGATCCTTTCTCGAGGAAAGGTTTCTCTCGAAAGAATTGAGTGGGAGGGTAGTAGAACTTGATGAGGTTATTGAACCATCACTTCAACTAGTGTGTAGCAGGGCGTAGGAAGTTGTTCATGTGGCACCTACACCAATTGAAGTGGAAGCTGATGATAGTGATCATCAAGCATCGGATCAAGTTACTACAAGCCTCGTAGGTTGACAAGGTCGCGTACTACTACAAAGTGGTACGGTAACCCTGTCTTGGAGGTCATGTTGTTGAACAACAGTGAACCTACGAGTTATGGAGAAAGCAATGGTGGGCCCGGATTCCGACAAATGGCTGGAAGCCATGAAATCCGAGAGAGGATCCATGTATGAAAACAAAGTGTAGACTTTGGAAGAACTACTTGATGGTCATAGGACTATTGAGTAAAGATGGATCTTTAAAAGGAAGACAGATGATGATGGTGATAAGTCACTATTAAGAAAAGCTCGACTTGTCGCAAAGATGTTTCTGACAAGATCAAACTGTTGACTATGATGAGTCTTTCTCACTCGTAGCGATGCTAAAGGTCTGTTAGAATTATGTTAGTTGCTGATGCATTATTTATGAAATATTGCACATAGGATGTCAAAACATTGTTTTCTCAATGGTTTCCTTGAGCAAACATTGTATGTGATACAAACAGAAGGTTTTGTCGATCCTAAAGATACTAGCAAGTATGCAAACTCCAGTGATCCTTCAATGGACTGGTGCAAGCATCTCGGAGTTGGAATATACACTTTGATGAGATGATCAAAGATTTTGGGTTTGTACAAGGTTTATGAGAAACTTGTATTTCCAAAGAAGTGAGTGGGAGCACTATAGAATTTCTGATAAGTGTATGTGGTAGACATATTGTTGATCAGAAGTAATGTAGAATTTCTGTAAAGCAAATAAGGTTGTTTGAAAGGAGTTTTCAAAGGAATACCTGGATTGCGCTACTTGAACGTTGAGCATCAAAGATCTATGGAGATAGATCAAAAGCGCTTAATGGAAGTTTCAATAAGATGCATGCCTTGACAAGTTTTTGAAGGAGTTCAAAATAGATCAACAAAGAAGGAGTTCTTGGTTGCGTTGCAAGGTGTGAATTTGAGTAAGACTCAAAACCCGACCACGGCAGAATAAAGAGAATAGACGAAGGTCGTCTTCTATGCCTTAGCCGTAGAATCTAAAGTATGCCATGCTGTGTACCGCACCTGATGTGTGCCTTGACTCAAAGTCTGTTGAGAGGTACAGAGAGTGATCCATGATTGAATCACTAGCAGCGGTCAAAATTTATCCTTAGTAACTAATGGACTAAGGAATTTTTCTCGATTATGGAGGTGGTTAAAGAGTTCGTCCTAAAGGGTTACGTCGATGCAAGCTTTGACACTAATCCGAATAACTATGAGTAGTGAAACGGGTTCGTATAGTAGAGTAGATATTTGGAGCATCTCCGAATAGCACGTAGTAGCAGCATCTATAAGATGACATAAAGATTTGTAAAGAACGCACGGATCTAAAAGTTTCAGAACCGTTGACTAAAACCTCTCTCACGAGCAAGACGTGATCAGACCCCATAACTATATGGGTGTTGGATTCGTTGGAATCACATGGTGATGTGAACTAGATTACTGACTCTAGTGCAAGTGGGAGACTGTTGGAAATATGCCCTAGAGGCAATAATAAATTAGTTATTATTATATTTATTAGTTCATGATAACCGTTTATTATCCATGCTATAATTGTATTGATTGGAAACACAATACTTGTGTGGATACATAGACAAAACACTGTCCCTAGTAAGCCTCTAGTTGACTGGCTCGTTGATCAAAGATGGTCAAGGTTTCCTGGCCATAGGCAAGTGTTGTCACTTGATAACGGGATCACATCATTAGGAGAATCATGTGATGGACTAGACCCAAACTAATAAGACGTAGCATGTTGATCGTGTCATTTTGTTGCTACTGTTTTCTGCGTGTCAAGTATTTGTTCCTATGACCATGAGATCATATAACTCACGGACACCGGAGGAATGCTTTGTGTGTATCAAACGTCGCAACGTAACTGGGTGAATATAAAGATGCTCTACAGGTATCTCCGAAGGTGTTCGTTGAGTTAGTATGGATCGAGACTGGGATTTGTCACTCCGTGTGACGGAGAGGTATCTCGGGGCCCACTCGGTAATACAACATCACACACAAGCCTTGCAAGCAATGTGACTTAGTGTAAGTTGCGGGATCTTGTATTACGGAACGAGTAAAGAGACTTGCCGGTAAACGAGATTGAAATAGGTATACGGATACTGACGATCGAATCTCGGGCAAGTAACATACCGAAGGACAAAGGGAATGACATACGGGATTATATGAATCCTTGGCACTGAGGTTCAAACGATAAGATCTTCGTAGAATATGTAGGATCCAATATGGGCATCCAGGTCCCGCTATTGGATATTGACCGAGGAGTATCTCGGGTCATGTCTACATAGTTCTCGAACCCGTAGGGTCTGCACACTTAAGGTTCTACGTTGTTTTATGCGTATTTGAGTTATATGGTTGGTTACGGAATGTTGTTCGGAGTCCCGGATGAGATCACACACGTCACGAGGGTTTCCGAAATGGTCCGGAAACGAAGATTGATATATAGGATGACCTCATTTGATTACCGGAAGGTTTTCGGAGTTACCGGGAATGTACCGGGAATGATAAATGGGTTCCGGGAGTTCACCGGGAGGGCAACCCACCCCGGGGAAGCCCATAGGCATTGGGGGTGCCGCACCAGCCCTTAGTGGGCTGGTGGGACAGCCCAAAAGGGGCCTATGCGCATTGGGAAGAAAATCAAAGAGAAAAGGAAAAAAAGGAGGAGGTGGGAAAGGGAAGAAGGACTCCACCTTCCAAACCAAGTAGGACTCGGTTTGGGGGGGGAGACCTTCCCCCCTTGGCTCGGCCGACCCCTTGGGGGTTCTTGGACCCCAAGGCAAGGCTCCCCCCTCTCCCTACTATATATAGTGGGGTTTTAGGGCTGATTTGAGACAACTTTGCCACGGCAGCCCGACCACATATCTCCACGGTTTTACCTCTAGATCGCGTTTCTGCGGAGCTCGGGCGGTGCCCTGCTGAGACGAGATCATCACCAACCTCCGGAGCGCCGTCACGCTGCCGGAGAACTCTTCTACCTCTCCGTCTCTCTTGCTGGATCAAGAAGGCCGAGATCATCGTCGAGTTGTACGTGTGCTGAACGCGGAGGTGCCGTCCGTTCGGCACTAGATCTTGGGACTGATCGCGGGATAGTTCGCGGGGAGGATCGAGGGACGTGAGGATGTTCCACTACATCAACCGCGTTCACTAACGCTTCTGCTGTACGGTCTACAAGGGTATGTAGATCACACATCCCCTCTCGAAGATGGACATCACCATGATAGGTCTTCGTGCGCGTAGGAAATTTTTTGTTTCCCATGCGACGTTCCCCAACACCCTCGTGTTCGGCTCAGGAGGGGTCTTTCGGGATAGCACCTCCCCGGTCTCCTCGGCAACCGGGATAGGTGTAGTGTGTGATGCAGTCCCGCTCTCTGCCAATTCAGCTCACACGGAATCCCCCTCCGAGGCCTGGTCAGTCGGGAGGTCATGCGGTGGGCTACAACATGAAAGGTATGCATATGGTCAGTAATAAACTTCAATATGGAAGAATGATAGAGTCTTCGGATTCATACCTTTGGGTCGGGGGCTTGACCCTGGGATTCCATCGAGGAACCATTTCAAAAGCCTCAGACTCCTCGCACAAGTCCGGGCTATCATAAAACATGGCCATCTTTGCCCTGCATTGCCTTTTGGGGGCAGGAGGAGGCAGAACCCCTCAGCGTCATCAGTCACCGCCCTCTTTCTTGTTCGGGAGGAGTTACTCTCCTCCCCGTCCTCTTGCTGCTCTCCCTTAAGAGTCGAAGGGCCTAGGGTATCCTCAGACTTAGTGTCCATGGGTCCTCTTGAGCGGAGGCCTCCTCGGACCTCCTTCTTCTCGTCCTTCTTCATCTCCTTTTTTCTCCGACATCGTGTACGGCTCCTCGACCAGTATTTCCATAAGTAAGGCTGTCCTGGGGCCCTCAGGCAGCAGTGTGGGGTTGTTAATCCATTTGGTTTTCTCTATCCAGTTCTACGAATGTAAGGAAGATAGGGTTAAGTGCCTTGTTAAAAGGTAGCACTTGAACACAAGAATAGCATTTTGTCATACCTCTCGAGAAGGGTGTACGGCATCAAGGCCGGTATCTTCATCCTCGGTTGGCCAGACCTTCTGGGACCTGAACAACACCTTCCACAACTTGTCGTGTGTGGTGCGGTAAAAGCGGAGCATGGTGGCAGGGTCTTTGGGCTTCTAGGACCATATTGAAGCGGCCCATTGTTGGCAAGGTAGGAGGCGGCGGAAAAGCATGACCTGAACCATGTTGGTAAGTTCAAGCCTATGCTCTATCAACTTGGAGATGCACCTTTGCAGCGACTCCTCATTCGTGGTTGATCCCCAGTCGAGCCCCTTCTTCACCCACGACACCAGCCTTGTGGGAGGTCCGGATCTGAATTTGGGGGTTGCAGCCCAACCGGTGTCACATGGTTCGATGATGTAAAAACATTCCTTTCACCGAATTTTGATGGTATCTATAAAGGTACCGTCCGGCCACTCTACCCGATGGAGTTTTCTCATCATCGCCCCCCACACGTCCGCCTACTGGCCACCAACTACTTTTGGCTTAATGTTGAAGACTTTCAGCCACAAGCCGAAGTGTGGTTGGACCCGCAGGAAGGCCTTGCAGATAATGATGAAGGCCTAAATGTGCAAGAAAGAGTTTGAGGCAAGATCGAGAAAATCTAACCCGTAGAAGAACATTAGACCCCTCACAAAGGGGTAGAGTGGGAAGCCAAGGCCTCGACCAAAATGGGGTACGAACACCACCCTCTCGCCTTGCTTCCGCATGGGATGACCTGGCCCTTCTCTTGGGCGCGTTGGGCTATGCTCTCCGGCAGATAGCCAGCATGCTTCAGCTCCTCGATGTTGCTGTGGGTGACGTAGGAGGCCTCCCACTTGCCTTTGGAGCTAGAGTTGTCCATGGACAAGCTGGGGAAGCGGCTTGAAGAGATTGGAGGGAGGATGAATCTGGGCACTTGGAGCTCAAAAGATTGGGAAGGCGATGGCAATGCGGGAGCTGAGAAGCGTGTGAAGGCTATGATGGTTGTTTTCTTTTTATAAGCTATTGTAATACCAAAAGCCCTTTTTACTGCACCGTAGACCTTGCCACTTCTCGATATATTTGTGTCGTTATGCATGTGGGATAGCCCAAATTATGAACCATATCCCTTAAAAAACGAGCACGATCTCCATATTGATGGGACTTGCCAATGGAGGAATTGCCTCGAACTACGAATCAATTTTTCGTAACTAGTCAGCGGTCATGACTCATCGCGGCTCTTCACTAAAAGTTGTTAGACTGAGGCATTGTTCACACTCGAGTGGTTGGCCTTGGAGGCTAAGTAACACATACTTCTTTTAAATCAGGAAATCATCAGCGACCGGACTGGTGTTGGCCTAACATAGATGGATAGAAGAACTCTCCCCACAAGACGGATACTTTGGGTGAGTGAATTCGATGGGGATCAAGACCCTAGCATTGGAGGCTAGTTCGGGGGCTATTGAGAGAGTCTGGGACTAAGGGGTCCTTGGGTCGCCAGTCTATCTCTATAGGCCAAACAGGTGGGCCGCTATGTGACTACTAGTGAAGGATGAACTATAAGACGACACCGTGTTCAGCCAGGAAACCTTTGAAGCCTTGGTGTGTGCTCCAAGTCAAGATGGTGGAATCGGCATGTTTATCCCTTGATGATAACCGACCATATATAATGCTAGGTACCCCTGGTATCTATATAAATCGGAGGGTATTAGTTCATAGAGGACATAACCACCATCTAGGGCTTAGTTCATCTGATCATCATACACTCATCAAACATAATCGAGCAGGATGTAGTGTTTTACCTATTTGAGAGGGCCCGAACCTGGGTAAATATTGCCCCTCTGTTTTTCTTGTTACCCATCGATCCAAGATCTACAGCTCGGGACCCCCTACCCGAGATATGCTGGTTTTGACACTCATAATGGGGTGCATTCATATTAATTGGATTTACTTTGTCTACATCATCTAATCATTCTCCAAGCATTACTCTTTTTACTTAATACTCTAGATGCATGTTGGATAGCGGTCGATGGGTGGAGTAATAGTAGTACATGCAGGTAGGAGTCGGTCTACTTGTTTACAGATGTGGTGCCTATATGTAATGATCATTAACATGAATAAATATTGCATAACTATTCACTTTTTTATCATTTTCTCAAGAGTAATTAGTTTACCCACCGTTTGCTTTCTATGAGAGAAGCCTCTAGCGAAAACTATGGCCCCGAGGTCTATTCACAAAAACATTTACAAAAATACAAAATACCTTGATGTTCTTATTTACTTTTTATTTATTTTTCTATTTATATTTATCAAATTATCCAACTATACTACTTATTTATTGCAAGGGGATTGACAACTCTGTTGCCCGCGCTGAGTGCAAGTGTGTGCTCTTTTGTATGTAGGTGCTGAAGACGGAAATTGCGTGATGCATAGATTTTATAGAAACAATTGCGCTCTTGTTCTTCACTTCAACTTTTTGAGAGTTAATAAATAGTGGAGGTAATTTGCATGGGTCATTAGACTAGTCCAAAAATAAGAGGTGTTCAAGGAGTGCATAATCAAAACCTTCATGTAGCACATAAAAGAGAAATTGTGGGTTAATGATATTGATGTAGTAATATAAAAGGGCGTGAGTGCATGGTTGTTGGTTAGTAAAAATATCGATAGTTAAAGGGTGTTAATTTTCTATTCATCTAAATATTGGTTATGGCAAGGTGATGATGTGTGAGCATTCTTATTCCTCGTTGAAATCCTAGTGTTGTTTAGGTCGGGGTGCGTGATGGTTAACTCCTACCAACCTCCTCCCTAGGGTCATGCGAGTAGTACTTTGCTTCGAGAGAGCTAATAAAATCTAGCAATAAGTATGTGAGTTCTCTATGACTAATGTGAATCCATGGATGTACGAACTCTCACCTCCTTGTATTTACTAGTCTCTTCGTACCGTGCATTGCCCATTCTCACCTCGAGAATTAGTGCAAACTTCGTTGGTGCATCTAAACCCCGTGACATGATACGCTCTATTGCACATAAGCCACCTTATATCTTCCTCAAAACATCCACCATACGTACCTATCACGGCATTTCCATAGCCATTCCGAGATATATTGCCATGCAACTTCCACCATTACATCATATGACTAGTACACTCATCGTCATATTACTTTGCATGATCACGTAGTTGACATAGTATTTATGGCAAACTCACCGTTCATCATTGTTTAAATGTTAGGCTAGATCATTGAACATCCTGGTACACTACCAGAGGCATTCATATAGAGTCATATTGTGTAGTAGTTTTTCACATCGAGTTGTAAGTAAATAGAAGTATGATGCTTTTCATTATTAGGGCACTGTCTCAGTGAGGAAGGGATGATGGAGGAAATCATTCCCCCATAAGTCGGGGTGATACTCGAGATGAAAAATAAATAAATAAGAGAGAAAAAAGAAATAGATAAAAATGAGAGAAAAGAGAGAAGGGACAACGCTACTACCTCTTTTTTTACACTTGTCCTTCAAAGTAGCACCATGTTTTTCACATAGAGATTCTCATGTTTTGTCACTTCCATATGTTAGTGGAAATTTTTCATTATATAACTTGGCTTGTATATTCCGATGATGGGCTTCCTCAAATGCCCGAGGTCTTCATGAGCAAGCAAGTTGGATGCACACCCACTTAGCTTGAGTCGAGCTTTCATACACTTATAGCTCTAGTGCATCCATTGCATGGCAATCCCTAATCCTTGCATCAATATTGATTGATGGGCATCTCCATAGCCCATTGATCCGCCTAGTTGATGCGAGAATTCCTTCTTTACTTTTACCCCTTTGAAACCTACCACCATATTCTATTCCAATTATATGTTATATCCATCACTACTAGGGAAAACCCTAGCAGTAGCGCGGGTGCCCGCGCTACTGCTACGGCGCTACAACTAAATTTTAGGAGTAGCGCCATTTGCCCACCGCTACTGCTAAAGTTTAGCAGTACTGCCCCTTAAACAGCGATACTGCTAACCGAGTCGGTTAGCAGTAGCGTGCTTTTCTAACCCGCGCCACTAGTAAACGCACACACACACACACACACATATATATATATATATATATATATATTGTATTTACACATGGTTACACATATTAATATACAACACCAATAATTATTGTGTGAGCAACTACATTTAGATTAAAGTGAATGGATGTAAGTGATCATGTTGAATTAGAAGAAAATATGATGTTGCCAATCGCAACATCATATTTTCCTCTAATTCAACTCGGTCACTTGCATCCATCCACTTTAATCAAATATATGACATATAACTCATCATTATATTACTAATTTAACAACTCATCATCATATTAATCATACTAAGTTAAAATCTCCTAAAATAGAAAAACATCATAATAATAATAATCTTAATTGATCATGCCAAATTAATATAAACCAGAAAAACTTATCTCATAGGACCTAGTCCTCTCTCCTAGGTAAAATATCATAAAACAGAATAACACCTATGTCTCCATCATGAAGGAAAGAGATCCAACGGCCTCTAACTTGTGGCTTGTGATCCTTCTTTATTTCTCTCCATGCTTCATTTGGAGCCTTTTTTATTTGTGCCCAGTCGAGTATGGAGCATTGAACTGAGCCCTCAGTGGGTTTTTAACTGTCATATGACCTTTGACGTGCATCAACAAAGACACTACATCATTTGGCAATTGATGTTGAAGAACATAATAATAACCTAGTTAGCAATGTAATCAACATCATTTATGCTTTAGTAGAGTGTACTTACTTAACAAACTCTTACCAAGATATTTTGGCGAATGTCATCCGCCCTCAACCTATGCACTAATGGCATGTAAAATGTATAATTTGGGTCAGTTCCCAAATTATACGGGAAGTTCTCCCTACCAACCAGGACACCAACAATAAAGTGGATAAGAACATCCTTCTCCTCCCAAGTTAGATGTGATCCATAAGTGTAGTGTGTCGTGTCAATTAATCCCCGTAATTCACAGGAAGAAACAAAATAAGCTTTAAATTATAATTTAACAAATTTAGTATGGATGAACACCAACTATTTTTGAATATATATAGAATGCAAATTACTTGACAAACTCACATCAAGGTAAAACAGGAAGCATATCGTCGACATCCACCCAAATGTCGATGTTACCTTCGATATGATCTTCATGACGAAGATCGAAGGTTATTTCCATTCCCCACTGAAATCCATATGCCTTGCAAAGAGCTTCCCAATTTGAGCACCCTAATTTTGTGTTATTTACTGCATTCATTACTTTGATCAGAAATGTGTGACCATGTTTAGTCCTAAGGTTAGCTCTCCTCGTCTCCATACTCTCGTGGTCTTCGAAACCGAGCCTCTCCAACACATACCTTCTTGCATGGGAAGGGAGGAACTAGTCAAATTGTATAAAACAGAAATTACACGTTGAAGCAAAGAAACAAAAGTCATGCTTAATTACAAAAAAATTGTCATTGTTGCGTACCACACAAACATCGAAGGTATCGTAAAGCTTGACAGTGAAGAACTTGTCTTCTCGCGGGTGAGGCTGCGTGTCACACAAACCCCTATCATCGCCGCAGTAATCACACTCAGGGATCCTATCGTCGTCACACATTTCATGTGTTCATGATTCAAAAATTCGGCAACACTATTATTCAAATAAGAGAAATTGAGTGCGTGAAATTTTCCGGAGCAGAAATGAATCAACATTCCGGCAAACATACGGACTAGGAGATGTTCCCTGAAATAACATACACACATCTCCAAATAGAACACACATGAAAGTCACACAAGGAGCAACGACAAACCGAAAGTACCTGATTTTTTTACTAAAAACTCTCGAATAATATCACTAATACATCATCTCCAATAATCCAGTTTATCCATCATCGAATATTATCACTAATACATCTCAAATATTATCATATAATATCACTAATACAAATCCAGTTGATGTCTCACGACGCAGGCGGTGGCAACCCAAAGATAAGGAACCATCACCGGATCATAGCTCGGGTGATGTCCCTAAAGAACCTGCCAGGTATTGGAGAACCTTGCATCCAACACAGCCATGTAACGATGGACGTGCTCGTCCTCCTCCTTGACACGACGACGTACCACCTCTGTGGGGGCCGGCTCCCTCCGCACTGATAGTGTCCCACACAACTGCCACCAAAGAAGCTCCGGGTCGACGACGAGACTCAGATTCCTTACCAAGGTGCGTGTCCTGGAAGGTAGCACCTCCTAGTGCCAGCTCGGCGGAGCCCAGTCCCAGACATGACGCCTATCAAGAAGGCTCTCACCGACCACTCAACGACGAGGATGCGGGTCAGGCATCGTCGACATCGAGAAAAATTCCTATGAGAAAATTTTCTTATCGTTTAATGTTTTACTTTCTAGTTATCATTTGTACAACAATCATCTCATTCGAATTTAGCTAGCGCCCACTAACCTATTTTTTCAACATGCAAGTATGACACCTCATCAAGAAAATATCAATGGTCACCATGATAGGTGATTAGCAAGGGATAGTAAATTCAACGATCACTAATTTTCAAGAAACTAATTCAAGGGTCACTATGAGAGGACGCTTGCAACCCCTGAGTTTGTGGATTAGCTGTAGGCCATGCCTATTCATAAGTTTGTCTAGCATTTAAACTACTTCATTTCCACTTAATTATAATTGTGAAGTCCTTTATTTATCTGAGTTTCACTAGGCCTACAACTATAATTAATTAAGATCCTATTAGAGTTGCACTAGCTAGATAATGAGAAAAATTCCAACCATTCGGTCTCAAAGAGTACCAGAGGCCGGGGTCGGTGTCGGGGTCGGGGCAGTGGCCAAGGTCGCCGGGGTCGAGGTTGGGGTTAGGGTCGGGGTCGAGGTCGTCGGGGTCAAGGTCGGGGACAGGGTTGGGACCGGGGGCGAGGTCGTCGGGGAGGACCTACAGCGGCGGCGGCTGATACGTCTCCAACGTATCTATAATTTTTTATGGTTCCATGCTATTATTTTGTCTTCTTTGGGTGTTTTATGTGCATGATTATATGCTATTTTTGGGACTAACTTATTAACTCAGTGCCCAGTGCCAGTTTCTGTTTTTCTGTGTTTTTGGCCTTTTTCAGAAAAGAATATCAAACGGAGTCCAAACGGAATAAAACCTGCGGGGTGATTTTTTCCGTAACAGAAGATACGCAGGAGACATGAGAATCAAGGCAGAGGATCTTCGAGGAGGTCAGGAGCCCCCCTGGCGCACCCTAGGGGGGCGCCGGGCAGGCTCGTGGGCCCCTCGTAGCTCCTCTGTCCTACCTCTTTCGCCTATAAATCTTCTAAAATCCGGAAACCCCCGAGAGAGCCACGAAAATACTTTTCCGCCACCGCAACCTTCTGTCTCCGCAAGATCCCATCTGGGGACAGTTCGGGTGCCCTGCCGGGGGGGACTTCGGATACGGAGGGCTTCTTCATCAACACCATTGCCTCTCCGATGATGCGTGAGTAGTTCACCATAGACTTTCGGGTCCATAGCTAGTAGCTAGATGGCTTCCTCTCTCTCTTGGATCTTCAATACAAAGTTCTCCATGATCTTCATGGAGATCTATCCGATGTAATCTTCTTTTGCGGTGTGTTTGTCGAGATCCCATGAATTGTGGATTTATGATCAGATTATCTATGATTATTATTTGAGTCTCCTCTGATCTCTTATATGCATGATTTCATATCATTGTAATTCTCTTCGAGTTATCGGTTTTGTTTGGCCAACCTGATCTATAGTTCTTGCAATGGGAGAAGTGCTTGGTTTTGGGTTCATACCGTGCGGTGGCCTCACCCACTGACAGAAGGGGTAGCGAGGCACGCATCATGTTGTTGCCATCAAGGGTAATAAGATGGGGTTTATATCATGTGCATGAGTTTATCCCTCTACATAATGTCATCTTGCTTAAGGCGTTACTCTGTTTGTCATGAACTCAATACACTAGATGCATGCTGGATAGCGGTCGATGTATGGAGTAATAGTAGTAGATGCAGATAGTATAGGTCTACTTGTCTCGGACGTGATGCCTATATGCATGATCATTGCCTTAGATATCATCATGACTTTGCGCGATTCTATCAATTGCTCGACAGTAATTCGTTCACCCATCGCAATGCTTGCTTTCATGAGAGAAGCCTCTAGTGAACACTATGGCCCCCGGGTCTACTTCACATCATACTTTCAGCTCTACTTTTACTTTGTTGCACTTCCCGCCTTGAGATCTCACTTGGCAAACAATCTTGAAGGGATTGACAACCCCTTTTAGCGTTGGTTGCAAGTTGTTTGTTTCTGTGCAGGTTTCATTGGTGCTTCATCAAGATACTCCTACTCGATTGATGCCTTGGTTCTCAAAACTAAGGGAAATACTTGTCGCTACTTTGCTGCATCACCCTTTCCTCTTCAAGGGAAAAACCAACGCATGCTCAAGCGGTAGCAAGAAGGATTTCTGGCGCCGTTGCCGGGGAGTATTCAAGTGAAGCATACCAAGTAAACTATCGCAAACTCGTCTCTTGCGTTTACTTTGTTTGCCTTTGCCTCTCGTTTTCCTCTCCCCCACTTCACCAATTTTCCTTTTTTGTTCGCCTTTTCCTTTGCTTGCTTTCGGTTTGCTTGTGTGCTTGTTTTCTTGCTAAGTCAGCATGACTGAAAACACTAAGTTGTGTGACTTCTCGAATACCAATAATAATGATTTTATTGGTACTCCTATTGCTCCCGCCACTAGTGCGGAATCTTATGAAATCAACACTGCCTTGTTGAATCTTGTTATGAAAGAGCAATTTTCCGGCTTTCCTAGTGAAGATGCCGCATCCCATCTCAATACCTTCATTGAGTTATCCGATATGCAAAAGAAGAGAGATGTGGATAATGATATGGTCCAATTGAATCTATTTATGTTCTCATTGCGAGATCGAGCAAAAACTTGGTTTTCATGTTTACACAAAAATAGTATTGATTCTTGGAACAAGTGTAAAGATGCTTTTATCTCCAAGTATTTTCTACCGGCTAAGATTATTTCTCTCCGTAATGATATCATGAATTTTAGGCAACTAGATCATTAACACGTTGCACAATCTTGGGAGAGAATGAAATTGATGATTAGAAATTGTCCCACTCATGGCTTGAGTCTTTGGATGATTATACAAATCTACTATGCTGGTTTGAATTTTGCTTCTAGAAATATCTTGGATTCTGCATCTGGCGGAACTTTCATGGAAATCACACTAGGAGAAGCCACAAAACTCTTAGATAACATCACGACAAACTATTCTCAATGGCACACGGAAAGGTCACCTACTAGTAAAGAAGTGCATGCTATAGAAGAAATTAACTCTTTGAGTGCTAAGATGGATGAGTTAATCAAGTTTCTTGCTAGTAAAGGTGCTCCTCTAGATCCAAATGATATGCCTTTGTCTTCCTTGATTGAGAATTGCAATGAAAGTTTGGATGTTAATTTTGTTGGTAGGAATAATTTTGGAAACAACAATGCTTATAGAAGTAATTATCCTAGGCCTTTTCCTAGTAATCCCTCTAATAACTTTGGCAATTCCTACAACAATGCTCATGGAAATTATAATAGATCACCCTGTGATCTTTAGAGCAACATTAAAGAGTTTATCAATTCTCAAAAGATTTTCAACGCATCCATAGAAGAAAAACTGCTTAAAATCGATGATTTGGCTAGGACTGTTGATAAAATGTCTCTTGATATTGATGCTTTGAAATTGAGATGTGCTCCTCCCAAGATTAATATGGAGGAAACTTTGAAAGCTATGCGTGTTTCCATGAATGAGAGTAAAGAAAGAGCCGCCCAAATTCGTGCTAGACGTGAATGGCTTAAGAAGGCGTGTTCTCGTGATGAGAATCACGAAGATCTTAAAGTGCTTGGTGTGACTCCTATTGAATCCTTGTTCTCTAATGTCAATCCTAATGATGATGGGCCTGGATGTGAATCCACTTTGGTTGAGAAACGCCCCAATGATTCGGAGTCCACTTATTTTGGTGGTAAAAATATTGAAAGTGGAGTAGAAGTTATCAAAACTTTGAGTAGTGATGAAATTACTACTTTGTATTTCAAGGAATTCAACTATGATAGTTGCTCTTTGATTGAATGCATTTCCTTGATGCAATCCATGTTAAACTCTCCACACGCTTATAGCCAAAATAAAGCCTTTACCGATCATATTGTTGATGTTATGACGAAATCTCTTGAAGAGAAACTTGAGTTAAAAGTTTCTATTCCTAGAAAACTTCATGATGAGTGGGAACCTACTATCAAAATCAAGATCAATAATTATGAGTGCCATGCTTTGTGTGATTTGAGTGCTAGTGTTTCCGCGATTCCAAAGTCTTTATGTGATGTTCTAGGCTTCAATGAGATTGATGAGTGCTCTCTTAATTTGCATCTTGCGGATTCTTCTATTATGAAACCAATGGCAAAGGATCAATGATGTTCTTATTATTGCAAATAGGAACTATGTACCCATGGATTTCATTGTGCTTGATATTGATTGCAATCCGACATGTCCCATTATTCTTGATAGACCTTTCCTCAGGACTATCGGTGCTATTATCGATATGAAGGAAGGGAACATTAAATTTCATCTTCCATTGAAGAAGGGCATGGAACACTTTCCTAGAAATAAAATAAGATTCCCTTATGAATCCATGATGAGGGCTACTTATGGTTTGAGCACTAAAGGCGACGATACTTGATTCTATCGCCTTATGCCTAGCTTAAGGGCATTAAACAATAGCGCTTGTTGGGAGGCAACCCAATGAATTTATTTTCTTTTTGCTTTTTTCTTTATGTTTTGTTTTTTCCACATCATCATAATTCTGATATTATTGTGTTTTTTGTGTTTTATTTTGTGTTTGTGCCAAGTAAAACCTGTATGATTGGTTTTGGTGATAGTTGTTCAATCATGCTGAAAAAGACAAACTTTCTTCTCACGAAATTATTTTTCATTTCTAGCCAGAAAGAGCTTTTGAGTTGATTCTTTTTGCTGCTGATTGATACGCAAATTTCCCAAATTGTCATAATGTTTCATATTTTTTAGATAGCAGAGGTATACGAAATATGCATATTGCTACAGACTGGTCTGTTTTTGACAGATTCTGTTTTGGTTGTGTTGATTGCTTGTTTTGATGAAACTATGGTTAGTATCGGGGGGTACGAGCCATGTGAAAGTGAGAATACGGTAAATCAACATCAATCTAAATAGAATTCAAGTTTTCTACAGTACCTCAGGAGTTGGTAGTTTGTTTTCTTATGCTAATGATATCACAAGTTTCTGTTTAAGTTTTGTGTTGTGAAGTTTTCACGTTTTGGGTGATGTTCTCATGGACAATGGAATAAAGAGTGGAAAGAGCTTAAGCTTGGGGATGACAAAGGCATCCCAAGCTAAATTCAAGAACATCAAAAAGCCTAAGCTTGGGGATGCCCTGGTAAGGCATCCCCTCTTTCCTCTTCAATCCATCGGTAACGTTACTTGGAGATATATTTTTATTCACCACACGATATGTGTTTTGCTTGGAACGTCGTGTATCATAGGAGTCCTTGCTTTTTTCTTTGTCACAATCATCCTTGATGCGCACCTTTTTGAGAGAGACATGCACTCATCGTGATTTTTCTAGAATGCTCAATAAGCTTCACTTATATCTTTTGAGCTAGGCAATTTAGCTCCCATGAGCTTCACTTATATCTTTTGAGCTAGATGATTTTGCTCTAGTCCTTCAGTTATATCTTTTTAGAGCACGGCGGTGCCATATTTTGGAGAAATAGAAACTCTCGATCTTCACTTATATCTTTTTGAGAGTGCTCTCTTGGTAATTGGCGTGTGCTATGAAAGTAGTCCTAAATATGATAAGCATCCAAAGAGGATAGAAACCTTCATATTCTTGTGCATTGATTAGTAAGAGAAGTTTGATTCCTCTCAATTAGTTTTGAGATGTGGATATGGTGATATTAGAGTTATGTTAGTAGGGTGTTGTGAATCTAGAAATACTTGTGTTGAAGTTAGTGATACCCGTAGCATGCACGTATGGTGAACCGCTATGTTAGGAAGTCGGAGCATAATTGATTTATTGATTGTCATCCTTCGTGTGGTGGTCGGGATCACGCGATGGTTAACACCTACCAACCCTTCCCCTAGGAGTATGCGTTTAGCACTTTGTTTTGACTACTAATAAAACTTTCGCAATAAGTATATGAGTTCTTCATGACTAATGTGAGCCCATGGTTTAGATGCACTTTCACCTTCCATTATTGCTAGCCTCTCTAGTGTCGCGCAACTTTCGCCGGTGCACAAACCCACCATATGACTTCCTCAAAATAGCCACCATACCTACCTATTATGGCATTTTCATAGCCATTCCGAGATATATTGCCATGCAACTTCCACCGTCCCGTCTCATGACTTTTGCCGTAACTTTCATATTGCCATTGAATGATCATAAGATAGCTAACGAGATGTTTCAACGTCATACGCTAAGCTAGATCGTTGCACATCCCGGTACACTGCCGGAGGCATTTCACATAGAGTCATTGTTGTTCTAAGTGTTGAGTTGTAAGTAAATAGAAGTGTGATGATCATCATTATTATAGTATTGTCCCATGTGAGGAAATAAAAAAAAATGAAAAAAGAGAAAAGAGGCCAAAGATGCCCACAAAAAAGAGAGGCCAAAGAGCCCAAACAAAAAAAATGAGAGAAAAAGAGAGAAGGGACAATGCTACTATCTTTTTCCACACTTGTGCTTCAAAATAGCACCATGTTCTTCATGATAGAGAGCCTCTTGTTTTGTCACTTCCATATACTAGTGGTAATTTTCATTATATAACTTGGCTTGTATATTCTAATGATGGGATTCCTCAAAATTGCCCTAGGTCTTCGTGAGCAAGCAAGTTGGGTGCACACCCACTAGTTTTCCTTTTGAGCTTTCACACACTTATAGCTCTTGCGCATCCGTTGCATGGCAATCCCTACTCATTCACATTGATATCTATTGATGGGCATCTCCATAGCCCATTTATATGCATAGTCAATGTGACCATCTCCTTCTTTTTGCCTCACAACCTCCAACACACTCTATTCCACCTATAGTGCTATATCCATGGCTCCCGCTCATGTATTGCGTGAGAGTTGAAAAAGTTTGAGAAAGTAAGAGTGCGAAAACAATTACTTGGTCAATACCGGGGTTGTGCATGAGTTAAATTCGTTGTGTGGAGCATAGACAGACTATATGATTTTGTAGGGATAACTTCCTTTGGCCTTGCTATTTCAAAAGTTCATGATTACTTTGCTAGTATGCTTGAAGTATTATCGTTTTCATGTCAATAGCAAACTATTGGTTTCAATCTTATGGATCTGAACATTCATGCCACAAGAAAGAAGTTACAAGGAGCAAATACGTTAGGTAGCATTCCACATCAAAAATTCGGTCTTTATCACTTCCCTACTCGAGGACGAGCAAGAGTTAAGCTTGGGGATGCTTGATACGTCTCCAACGTATCTATAATTTTTTATGGTTCCACAATATTATTTTCTCTTCTTTCGATGTTTTATGTGCATGATTATGCTATTTTTGGGACTAACTTATTAACTCAGTGCCTAGTGCTAGTTTCTGTTTTTCCGTGTTTTGGCCTTTTTCAGAAAAGAATATCAAACGGAGTCCAAACGGAATAAAACCTGCGGGATGATTTTTTCCGTAACAAAAGATACGTAGGAGACTTGAGAATCAAGGCACAGGATCTCCCAGGAGGTCACGAGCCCCACTGGCGCACCCTAGGGGGCGCGCTAGGCAGGCTCGTGGGCCCCCGTAGCTCCTCTGCCCTACCTCTTTCGCCTATAAATCTTCTAAAATCCGGAAACCCCCGAGAGAGAGCCACGAAAATACTTTTCCGCCGCCGCAACCTTCTGTCTCCGCAAGATCCCATCTGGGGACCGTTCCGGTGCCCTGCAGGAGAGGGATTTCGGATATGGAGGGCTTCTTCATCAACACCATTGCCTCTCCGATGATGCGTGAGTAGTTCACCACAGACCTTCGAGTCCATAGCTAGTAGCTAGATGGCTTCCTCTCTCTCTTGGATCTTCAATACAAAGTTCTCCATGATCTTCATGGAGATCTATCCTATGTAATCTTCTTTTGCGGTGTGTTTGTTGAGATCCGATGAATTGTGGATTTATTATCAGATTATCTATGATTATTATTTGAGTCTCCTCTGGTCTCTTATATGCATGATTTCATATCCTTGTAATTCTCTTCGAGTTATGGGTTTTGTTTGGCCAACTTGATCTATAGTTCTTGCAATGGGAGAAGTGCTTGGTTTTGGGATCATACCGTACGGTGACCTCACCCAGCGACAGAAGGGGTAGAGAGGCACGCATCGTGTTGTTTCCATCAAGGGTAAAAAGATGGGGTTTATATCATGTGCATGAGTTTATCCCTCTACATCATGTCATCAGCTTGCTTAAGGCGTTACTCTGTTCGTTATGAACTCAATACTAGATGCATGCTGGATAGTGGTCGATGTGTGGAGTAATAGTAGTAGATGCAAACAGTATCAGTCTACTTGTCTCGGACGTGATGCCTATATGCATGATCATTGCCTTAGATATCATCATGACTTTGCGCGATTCTATCAATTGCTCGACAGTAATTCGTTCACCCACCGCAATGCTTGCTTTCATGAGAGAAGCCTCTAGTGAACAGTATGGCCCCCGGGTCTACTTCACATCATACTTTCAGCTCTACTTTTACTTTGTTGCACTTTCCGCCTTCAGATCTAACTTGGCAAACAATCTTGAAGGGATTGACAACCACTTTTAGCGTTGGTTGCAAGTTGTTTGTTTCTGCGCATGTTTCATTGGTGCTTCATCAAGATACTCCTACTGGATTGATACCTTGGTTCTCAAAACTGAGGGAAATATTGGTCGCTACTTTGCTGCATCACCCTTTCCTCTTCAAGGGAAAAACCAACGCATGCTCAAGAGGTAGTAGCGGCGTAGAGTGAAGAGGGAGAGAGTGAGGAGGGGGAGAGGGTGTGAGTGAGGGGAGGGCGGCGGTGCAGAGTGGAGAGGGAGGGAGTGAGGGGTGGAAGCGACGGCGCGGAGTGTGGAGAGGGAGAGAGGAAAATAGAGGGGCGTGCGGGGGCGAAAACGATAATTAATTGCACGCCCCACTTAGTAGTAGCGCGTGTTGGAAACACGCGCTACTACTATTCTGTTAGCAGTAACGCCTGTTATCTGGGGCGCGCTACTACTAATCTAGCCTGTAGGTAACGGTGGGGCAATATTAGTAGTAGCGTGTTTCTTAAAACAACGCTACTGCTAAGTATTTAATAGTAGTGACTCTAGTATACGCGTGCTACTGATATGTAGCAGTAGTGCCCTCTTTTATCCAGCGCTACTGCTAATGTTCTGTGTATAAGGTTTTCCCTAGTAGTACATGGTTCACGCTCATGTATTGAGTGAGGAACAAAAAGTTGAGGCACGTTAAAAAGTACGATCAAATTGTGTGGCTTAACACCATGGTGATTGACATTTGTATTTATGTGGTGAAGACGGAGTCATGCCATGCTAATATGATAAAAGGAAGGGGGGGTAAACATTCTTTAAAGAAAGTATATTTTGAAATTTGATGATTGTGTTACTTATGTTCGGGATATTAATATGTTAATATTTGTTAATTCATTGTTTCTCAATGATCATATCTGCAAAAGATTACATGTTGTGTAGCATGTTGTTGGAAATATGCCCTAGAGGCAATAATAAATTGGTTATTATTATATTTCCTTGTTCACGATAATCGTTTATTATCCATGCTAGAAATGTATTGATTGGAAACTCAAATACATGTATGGATACATAGATAATACATTGCCCCTAGTGAGCCTTTAGTTGACTAGCTCATTGATCAAAGATGGTCAAGGTTTCCTGGTCATGGACAAGTGTTGTCACTTGATAACGGGATCACATCATTAGGAGAATGATGTGATGGACAAGACCCAAACTATAAACGTAGCATATGATCGTGTCAGTTTATTGCTACTGTTTTCTGCATGTCAATGTATTTGTTCCTATGATCATGATATCATGCAACTCCTGGACACCGTAGGAATACCTTGTGTGTTATCAAACGTCGCAACGTAACTGGGTGACTATAAAGGTGCTCTACAGGTATCTCCAAAGGTTTTTGTTGGGTTGGCATGGATCAAGACTGGGATTTTTCACTCCGTGTGATGGAGAGGTATCTCGGGGCCCACTCGGTAATACAACATCACAACAAGCCTTGCAAGCAATGGGACTAAGGAGTTAGTTACGGGATCTTGTATTACGGAACGAGTAAAGAGACTTGCCTGTAACAAGATTGAACTAGGTATGGAGATACCGACGATCGAATCTCGGGCAAGTAACATACCAAAGGATAAAGGGAACAACATGCGGGATTAACTCAATCCTTGACATAGAGGTTCAACCAATAGAGATCTTCGTAGAATATGTAGGAGCAAATATGGACATCTAGGTCCCACCATTGGTTATTGACCGGGGAGTGTCTCACGTCATGTATGCATAGTTCTCGAACCCGCGGGGTCTGCACACTTAAGGTTCGGTGACGTTTCAATATTATTAAGTTATTTGTGTGTTTGGTAACCAAAAGTTGTTCGGAGTCCCGGATGAGATACCAGACATCATGAGGAGCTCCGGAATGGTCCAGAGGTAAAGATTGATATATAGGAAAGTGGGTTTTGAACTCCGTAAAGTTTCGGGCATTTCCGGAAGTGTACCGGGAGTGACGAATGGGTTCCGGGGGTCCACCAGGTGGGCCCATCCACCCCAAAGGGTCTCATGGGCTGTGGGAGGACGTAGACAAGCCCTTAGTGGGCTGGCTGAAGCCTCCACTAAATCCCAAGGCGGATTGGAGGTGGGAAGGAAAGAAACCAAAAGGAGGAAAAGGTGGAAAGGGTTTCCAAGTGGAGAGGAGGAATCCTACTCCTAGTAGGATTGGATTAGGACTCCTCCACCTCCAATTTCGGCCAATCCTTGACAGTTTGAGGCTGCCTCCTCCCCTCCCTCCCTCATATATATACTAGAGGTTTTAGAGGTGAGGGTTAACCCTAATTTCCATGTGCTCCCTCTACTTCTCTCTAGATCTATGTCTCCTCTAGTCTATTTCGGCGGTGCTTAGGCAAATCCCTCCTGGATTAGTTCACCACCACCGCCATCACGCGTCGTGCTGGAGAACTCATCTACCTATCTGCCCCTCTTGCTGGATCAAGAAGGCGGGGATCGTCATCGAGATGTACGTGTGCTGAACGCGGAGGTGTCGTCCATTCAGCACTAGATCGGGATGGATCGTGATGGGATCGCGGGACGAATCGTGATGAGATCGCGGGACGGGCTGCGATTTGGATCGCGAAGATGTTCAACTACATCAACCGCGTTATATACGCTTCTGCTTAGCGATCTACAAGGGTATGTAGATTCACTCTCCCCTCTCATAGATGATCATCACCATGGATAGGTATTGCGTGTGCGTAGGAAATTTTTTGTTTCCCATGCGACGTTCCCCAACAGTGGCATCATGAGCTAGGTTCATGCGTAGATGATATCTCGAGTAGAACACAAAAGAGTTTGTGGGTGTTGATGTTCAATTTGCTGCCCTCCTTAATCTTTTCTTGATTTGGCGGTATTGTTGGATTGAAGCGGCCCACACCAACTTTACTCGTACGCTTACGAGAGACCGGTTTCATTGACTGACATGCAACTTGTTGCATAAAGATGACTGGCGGGTGTCTGTTTCTTCAACTTTAGTTGAATCGGATTTGACTGAGGCGGTCCTTGGAGAAGGTTAAATAGCATTTCACATATCAACGTTGTGGCTTTGCGTAAGTAAGATGCGATCATACTAGATACCCATAGCAGCCACGTAAAACATGCAACAACAAATTAGAGGACGTCTAACTTGTTTTTGCAGGGTATGCATGTGATGTGATATGGCCAAAGACATGATGTGATATATTGGATGTATGAGATGATCATGTTGTAATAGTTAAATATCGACTTGCACGTTGATGCTACGGCAACCGGCAGGAGCCATAGGGTTGTCTTTAAATTAATTTGTGCTTGCAGATGCGTTTACTATATTGCTAGGTAGAAGCTTTAGTAGTAATAGCTTTAGTACTAATAGCATAGATAGCACGACAACCTCAATGGCAGCACGATGATGGAGATCATGATGATGTAGATCATGGTGTGGCGTCGGTGATGATGAAGATCATGTCGGTGCTTTGGTGATGGAGATCAAGAAGCACAAGATCATGGCCATATCATGTCACTTATGATTTGCATGTGATGTTAATCCTTTTATGCACCTTATTTTGCTTAGAACAACGGTAGCATTATAAGGTGATCCCTCACTAAAATTTCAAGATAAAATTGTGTTCTCCCCGTGTCGTGGGTATAAGTCTGACAATAGATGTGTAGGGTACGAAAAGGATGGGCAGAGCCTTAGCTACGGCGAGGTTGTATGAGTTTAGGCCCCTCTGCGGCGGAGGAAATAGCCCTACGTCTCAGTGCTCTGGGAGCTTGTTGTCGAGTGGAATATGGAATACAATGAGTTGCTAACCCTTGCACCAGTGGGGGAGGGTGGCTTATATAGAGTGCACTGCCCTCCACAACGGTTCGGTGCACAGGGGTGGAGTAGTGGCGAATAAATGCCTACGTTACAGGTAACGTACGTCTTAAATGCTAATAAAGGCACATGGAAACGTATGACCGTTTCCCTCCAGGGGGTTCGATGCACAGAGTGGAATCCAGTCGATTAGTTGGATAAACTCCGAATGCTAATCTCCGACTGGATGGTCGAGGATCTGTTACCGACTGGATGAAGGGAACTCCTTAGTTCAGTCGGAACTGACTAAGGGCCTTGTCCCTTATGAGGGGTAGTCCTTGGGTTGGACCTACAAGGCAGGCCTATGACCCTACCCTATGACTATGACCCCATCATTAGTCCCCGAATGGATTGGGGTTGGAACGACGAAGCGATGCTTGAAGTTTGGATCCGACTGGAACGGATGTGACTTTGGCGTTGCTTGCCTCGATCCATTTTATCTTTTCTGACCAACGATCCGAGTGGAAGTATTTGTGGAACAAACTGTTGGAAACCGAGTGCTTCCAGGGTATCTCTTGACGTGACCGGTCAACTGACAGCGGCGGATTTTCCGGGATCCTCAAATTTCGGTTACCGCGCGCTCAGCGGGGATGACGCCATCGCGCTCGAGTAGCGCCTGACGCCTTGATTCTCACGCCTTCATCCTCTCCACTGATATCGCCGCGGTTGGTCGGGGGATAAGGTTTCGGGGCCACCTACCAGCGACCCAGTCGGAACCTTACTTAAATCCCAGCAGCGAGGGTTTTTTGTTACGCTCGCCGGATCTTTTGCCTTTGCTTGCTCCGTCCTTCTCGCCACCTCCAGCACACCTAAACTCCTTCCTCCTCCTTCCCCTCCGTGGATCCGCAGCTTCCGCCATGACCAAGGATCAGACTAGCAAGATGGAGGCGAGGAAGAAGAAGGGGAAGGCGGCGGCTCCTGTTCAGCGACGGCAGCGAGCGTTACCGGCGGGGTGGATCCAAGGCGACTTCCTCCCCTCCACGGTGACGGAGGGGGATCTGCTGCAGCTGGTGGAGCACGGGATGATCGTGCACAAGTCATGGAGGCTGCCGGCGGAGAATGAGATCGAGCCGGCGCCCCGGGAGGGGGAGCGCGTCCTGCTGCTCAGCCATGTATATCGAGGTTTCTCTCTGCCCCCGCATCCTTTCTTCAAAGGCATTATGAACCACTTCGGGGCGCAGCTTCACCACTTTCCCCCGAATGCTATAGCCCATCTCTCTGCTTTCATAGTCCTGTGCGAGTGCTTCATCGGCTGTCCTCCCCATTGGGGGCTGTTCAAGCATATTTTCTCTGCTAGATCCCAAACTATCAAACGACTTCACCAGTCACACGATAAGACACACCTTCTCCAGCTCTGCGGAGGCTTAGGTTTCCAAAAGAAGAGTAGGAGTAGTTATCCTGCCCTTCAGCTGAGTGAGTCGGTTAGGAACTGGCAGTCGACGTGGTTCTACTGCCAAGACGTTGCCTGCTCGAATGCCACGACAGGGTTGCCTCCCTTTAGCTTAGATCGACCCGCTCCGCCTAAGCATCTTGCGCTCACGAAGGCGGAGAAGAACGGCATCCAGCCTCTGGTCGACGCACTTGTAGATGTCGTCAGAAGGGGGGTCACCGACATAGATTTGCTGGAGGTTTTCCTCGGTCGGCGCATCCAACCTCTGCAGGCCCGCGACCACGCCATGTGGCATTATACGGGGCCCGAAGATTCCACTCGGACCATCGTCTTGGGCGTGATCGAGGAGAAGGTGGCGTCGTGGGTGCTCCAGATCACAGGTGCCTGCGAGAACCCCAGAGGGTCCCGGCGAGTGAAGCCATTCTGCGCGGACAACCCTCCTCCGAACGAGGTGAGTACCACTCATCGAGTGCACGTAACTGTCCTAGTTTTATCGCTTTCTTGAATCTCTGTCTGACACCTGATGTCGCCGACTGTATCTTATGCAGAAGTGGACCAACTGGTTTTCTCCTGTCTCGAACGGGAACCCGGCCGAGGAGGAGGAGGAGGGCAGCATGGAGAGCGCCGAGTATGTCTCCGACAGTGGGGAAACGGAGGAAGAGACTAGTGAGGAAGAGGAGCAAGACGAAGAGCAGGACTCGCCGCCTCCGCTGCCAGAGCACCGAACCAAGCGCTGACATGAACCTGCAGTTCCCTCGGTCCCTCCAGCATCCTCGAGTGCTCCGCCCACTGCTCCCATGGTCCCGAGTGCTCGGAGCACCAAGAGGACCAGGGACGTTGCTGCTGAGCCTGTGGGTCAGCCTTCCAAGGTGTCCAAACCGAGCGGATCTAAACCTCGGAAGGCTTTGCCGTGGATGAGGGTGTTGGAATTATGCCCTAGAGGCAATAATAAATGTATAGTTATTATTATAATTCCTGTATCAATATAATAGTTTATTATCCATGCTATAATTGTATTGAATGAAGACTCATTTACATGTGTGGATACATAGACAAAACACCGTCCCTAGCATGCCTCTAGTTGGCTAGCCAGTTGATCGATGATAGTCAGTGTCTTCTGATTATGAACAAGGTGTTGTTGCTTGATAACTGGATCACGTCATTGGGAGAATCACGTGATGGACTAGACCCAAACTAATAGACGTAGCATGTTGATCGTGTCATTTTGTTGCTACTGTTTTCTGCGTGTCAAGTATTTATTCCTATGACCATGAGATCATATAACTCACTGACACCGGAGGAATGCTTTGTGTGTATCAAACGTCGCAACGTAACTGGGTGACTATAAAGATGCTCTACAGGTATCTCCGAAGGTGGTAGTTGAGTTAGTATGGATCAAGACTGGGATTTGTCACTCCGTGTGACGGAGAGGTATCTCAGGGCCCACTCGGTAATACAACATCACACACAAGCCTTGCAAGCAATGTAACTTAGTGTAAGTTGCGGGATCTTGTATTACAGAACGAGTAAAGAGACTTGCCGGTAAACGAGGTTGAAATAGGTATACGGATACTGACGATCGAATCTCGGGCAAGTAATATACCGAAGGACAAAGGGAATGACATACGGGATTATACGAATCCTTGGCACTGAGGTTCAAACGATAAGATCTTCGTAGAATATGTAGGATCCAATATGGGCATCCAGGTCCCGCTATTGGATATTGACCGAGGAGTCTCTCGGGTCATGTCTACATAGTTCTCGAACCCGCAGGGTCTGCACACTTAAGGTTCGACGTTGTTTTATGCGTATTCGAGTTATATGGTTGGTTACCGAATGTTGTTCGGAGTCCCGGATGAGATCACGGACGTCACGAGGGTTTCCGGAATGGTCCGGAAACGAAGATTGATATATAGGATGACCTCATTTGATTACCGGAAGGTTTTTCGGAGTTACCGGGAATGTACCGGGAATGACGAATGGGTTCCGGGGGTTCACCGGAGGGGGGCAACCCACTCCGGGGAAGCCCATAGGTATTTGGGGGGGTCACACCAGCCCTTAGTGGGCTGGTGGGACAGCCCACCAATCCCCTATGCGCCAAGAGAGAAAAAATCAAAGGAAAGGAAAAAAAAGGAAGAAGTGGGAAGGGGGAAGGACTCCCTCCCACCAAACCAAGTAGGACTCGGTTTGGGGGGGGAGAGTCCTCCCCCCTGGCTCGGCCGACCCCTTGGGGATCCCTTGGAGCCCAAGGCAAGGTCCCCCTCCCTCCTCCTATATATATGGGGCTTTTAGGGCAGATTTGAGACGACTTTCTCACGGCTGCCCGACCACATACCTCCATAGTTTTTCCTCTAGATCGTGTTTCTGCGGAGCTCGGGCGGAGCCCTGCTGAGACAAGATCATCACCAACCTCCGGAGCGCCGTCACGCTGCCGGAGAACTCTTCTACCTCTCCGTCTCTCTTGCTGGATCAAGAAGGCCGAGATCATCGTCGAGCTGTACGTGTGCTGAACGCGGAGGTGCCGTCCGTTCGGTACTAGATCGTGGGACTGATCGCGGGATTGTTCGCGGGGCGGATCGAGGGACGTGAGGACGTTCCACTACATCAACCGCGATCTCTAATCGCTTCTGCTGTACGATCTACAAGGGTACGTAGATCACTCATCCCCTCTCGTAGATGGACATCACCATGATAGGTCTTCGTGCGCGTAGGAAAATTTTTGTTTCCCATGCGACGTTCACCAACAGTGGCATCATGAGCTAGGTTCATGCGTAGATGTCTTCTCGAGTAGAACACAAAAGGTTTTGTGGGCGGTGATGTGCGTTTTGCTGCCCTCCTTAGTCTTTTCTTGATTCCGCGGTATTGTTGGATTGAAGCGGCTTGGACCGACATTACTCGTACGCTTACGAGAGACTGGTTTCATTGTTACGAGTAACCCCCTTTGCTCAAAGATGACTGGCAAGTGACGGTTTCTCCAACTTTAGTTGAATCGGATTTGACCGAGGAGGTCCTTGGATGAGGTTAAATAGCAACTCATATATCTCCGTTGTGGTGTTTGCGTAAGTAAGATGCGATCCTACTAGATACCCTTGGTCACCACGTAAAACATGCAACAACAAAATTAGAGGACGTCTAACTTGTTTTTGCAGGGTATGATTGTGATGTGATATGGCCAATGATGTGATGTGATATATTGGATGTATGAGATGATCATGTTGTAATAGAAATATCGACTTGCACGTCGATGGTACGGCAACCGGCAGGAGCCATAGGGTTGTCTTTATACTAACATATGTGCTTGCAGATGCGTTTACTATTTTGCAAGGATGTAGCTTTAGTAGTAATAGCATAAGTAGCACGACAACCCCGATGGCAACACGTTGATGGATGATCATGGTGTGGCGCCGGTGACAAGAAGATCGTGCCGATGCTTTGGTGATGGAGATCAAGAAGCACGTGAAGATGGCCATATCATGTCACTTATGAATTGCATGTGAT
The DNA here is from genome assembly GCF_904849725.1 of Hordeum vulgare subsp. vulgare. Taxonomy (NCBI): domain Eukaryota; kingdom Viridiplantae; phylum Streptophyta; class Magnoliopsida; order Poales; family Poaceae; genus Hordeum; species Hordeum vulgare. Next base: position 492,843,270 of record NC_058518.1, on the reverse strand, counting down.
GTTAATCCTTTTATGCACCTTATTTTGCTTAGAACGACGGTAGCATTATAAGGTGATCTCTCACTAAAATTTCAAGACGAAATTGTGTTCTCCCCGACTGTGCACCGTTGCTACAGTTCGTTGTTTCGAGACACCACGTGATGATCGGGTGTGATAGACTCAACGTTCACATACAACGGGTGCAAAACAGTTGCGCACGCGGAACACTCGGGTTAAGCTTGACGAGCCTAGCATGTGCAGACATGGCCTCGGAACACATGAGACCGAAAGGTCGATCATGAATCATATAGCTGATATGATTAGCATAGGGATGCTTACCACTGAAACTACTCTCGACTCACGTGATGATCGGACTTGGGATAGTGTAAGTGGATCATGAACCACTCAAATGACTAGAGAGATGTATTTTTTGAGTGGGAGTTTAGCATATAATTTGATTAAGTTGAACTCTAATTATCTTGAACATAGTCTAAGTCCACTTTGAATGTATTTGTGTTGTAGATCATGGCTCACGCAAGTGTCATCCTGAATTTTAATACGTTCCTAGAGAAAGCTAAGTTGAAAGATGATGGAAGCAACTTTGTAGACTGGGCTCGTAATCTTAAGCTAATCTTACAAGCTGGAAAGAAGGATTATGTCCTTAATGCTGCGCTAGGAGATGAACCACCCGCTACGGCTGATCAGGATGTTAAGAACGCTTGGTTAGCACGTAAGGAGGACTACTCAATAGTTCAATGTGCAGTCTTGTATGGCTTAGAACCGGGACTTCAACGTCGCTTTGAGCGTCATGGAGCATTTGAGATGTTCCAGGAGTTGAAGTTTATCTTTCAGAAGAACGCCCGGATCGAAAGGTATGAGACCTCCGATAAATTCTATGCTTGCAAGATGGAGGAAAACTCGTCTGTCAGTGAACATGTGCTCAAAATGTCTGGGTACTCAAACCGTCTAGCTGAACTGGGGATTGAACTCCCGCAAGAAGCTATCACTGACAGAATCCTTCAATCACTGCCGCCAAGCTATAAAGGCTTTGTGTTGAACTACAACATGCAAGGGATGAACAAGTCTCCCGGCGAGTTGTTTGCGATGCTGAAAGTCGCAGAGTCTGAACTCCGTAAAGAGCATCAAGTGTTGATGGTGAGCAAGACCACTAGTTTCAAGAGAAACGGCAAAGGCAAGAAGGGCAATTCGAATAAGAGCGGCAAGCCTGTTGCCAATCCGCCGAAGAAACCCAAGGCTGGATCTAAGCCTGAAACAGAGTGCTTCTATTGCAAGGGTATGGGTCACTGGAAGCGCAATTGCCCCAAGTATCTGGCAGATAAGAAGGCGGGCAAAGAAAAATCAGGTATATTTGATATACATGTTATTGATGTGTACTTAACCAGCTCTCGTAGTAGTGCCTGGGTATTCGATACCGGTTCTGTTGCTCACATTTGCAACTCGAAGCAGGAACTGCGGAATAGACAGAGGCTGGCGAAAGACGAAGTGACGATGCACGTAGGAAACGGTTCCAAGGTTGATGCAATCGCCGTCGGCACCGTGTCACTTCAACTACCATCGGGATTAGTGATGAACTTAAATCATTGTTATTTAGTGCCTGCGTTGAGCATGAACATTATATCTGGATCTTGTTTATTGCGAGACGGTTACTCTTTTAAGTCTGAGAATAATGGTTGTTCTATTTCTATGAGTAACATCTTTTATGGTCATGCACCGAATGTGAGAGGATTGTTCATATTGAATCTTGATAGAGATACGCATATACATAACATTGAGACCAAAAGAGTTAGAGTAAACAATGATAGCGCCATATTTTTGTGGCACTGCCGCTTGGGTCATATTGGTGTAAAACGCATGAAGAAGCTCCATGCTGATGGACTTTTGGAGTCACTTGACTTTGATTCACTTGACACGTGCGAACCATGCCTCATGGGCAAGATGACTAAGACTCCGTTCTCCGGAACAATGGAGCGTGCAAGTGACTTGTTGGAAATCATACATACCGATGTGTGTGGTCCAATGAGCGTGGAGGCACGCGGCGGATATCGTTATTTTCTCACCTTCACTGACGATCTAAGTAGATATGGTTATGTCTACTTGATGAAGCACAAGTCTGAAACATTTGAAAAGTTCAAGCAATTTCAGAGTGAAGTGGAAAATCATCGTAACAAGAAGATCAAGTTCCTACGGTCTGATCGTGGGGGTGAGTATCTGAGTTTCGAGTTTTGTACTCACTTAAGACAATGTGGAATTGTTTCGCAGTTAACACCGCCTGGAACACCACAGCGTAATGGTGTGTCCGAACGTCGTAATCGTACTTTGTTAGAGATGGTGCGATCTATGATGTCTCTTACTGATTTGCCATTATCATTTTGGGGTTATGCATTAGAAACAGCTGCATTCACTTTAAATAGGGCACCATCAAAATCCGTTGAGACGACACCATACGAACTGTGGTATGGCAAAAGACCAAAGTTGTCGTTTCTTAAAGTTTGGGGATGTGATGCTTATGTCAAAAAGCTTCAGCCTGAAAAGCTGGAACCCAAAGCGGAAAAATGCGTCTTCATAGGTTACCCAAAAGAGACAGTTGGGTACACCTTCTATCTCAAATCCGTAGGCAAAGTGTTTGTTGCTAAGAACGGAACTTTTCTCGAGAAGGAGTTTCTCTCGAGAGAATTGAGTGGGAGGAAGATAGAACTTGACGAGGTTGTCGAACCTCTCATCCCTCTGGATGGTGGCGCAGGGCAAGGGGAAACCTCTGTCATTGCGACGCCGGTTGAGGAGGAAGTTAATGATGATGATCATGAAACTCCAGTTCAAGTTTCTGTTGAACCACGTAGGTCGACGAGATCACGCGCTGCTCCAGAGTGGTACGGTAATCCCGTCTTATCAATCATGTTGTTAGACAACAATGAACCTGCAAATTATGAAGAAGCAATGGTGGGGCCAGATTCCAACAAATGGCTAGAAGCCATGAAATCCGAGATAGGATCCATGTATGAGAACAAAGTGTGGACTTTGGAGATACTACCTGAGGGCCGCAAGGCTATTCAGAACAAATGGATCTTTAAGAAGAAGACGGACGCTGACGGTAATGTGACCGTTTATAAAGCTCGACTTGTGGCAAAGGGTTTTTCACAAGTTCCAGGAATTGACTACGATGAGACTTTCTCTCCCGTAGCGATGCTTAAGTCCGTCAGAATCATGTTAGCAATAGCTGCATTTTTCGATTATGAAATCTGGCAGATGGATGTCAAAACGGCGTTCCTTAACGGTTTCCTTAAGGAAGAGTTGTATATGATGCAACCCGAAGGTTTTGTCGATCCTAAAAATGCTGACAAAGTGTGCAAGCTCCAGCGATCCATTTATGGACTGGTGCAAGCATCTCGGAGTTGGAACAAACGCTTTGATGAGGTGATCAAAGCATTTGGGTTTATACAAGTGGTTGGAGAATCTTGTATTTACAAGAAAGTGAGTGGGAGCTCTATGGCGTTTCTAATATTATATGTGGATGACATATTACTGATTGGAAACAACGTAGAGCTTTTGGAGAGCATAAAAGGTTACTTGAATAAAAGTTTCTCTATGAAGGACCTAGGAGAAGCTGCTTACATTCTAGGCATTAAGATCTATAGGGATAGATCAAAACGCCTGATAGGACTTTCACAAAGCACATACCTTGATAAAGTTTTGAAGAGGTTCAAAATGGAACAGTCCAAGAAAGGGTTCTTGCCAGTGTTACAAGGTACGAGATTGAGTAAGACTCAGTGCCCAGCAACTGATGAAGATAGAGAGCATATGCGCTCCGTCCCCTATGCTTCAGCCATAGGTTCTATCATGTATGCGATGCTGTGCACTAGACCGGATGTTAGCCTGGCCATAAGTATGGCAGGTAGGTTCCAGAGTAATCCAGGAGTGGATCACTGGACGGCGGTCAAGAATATCCTGAAGTACCTGAAAAGGACTAAGGAGATGTTTCTCGTGTATGGAGGTGACGAAGAGCTCGCCGTAAAAGGTTACGTCGATGCAAGCTTTGACACAGATCCGGACGACTCTAAGTCGCAAACCGGATACGTATTTATTCTTAATGGGGGTGCAGTAAGCTGGTGCAGTTCCAAGCAAAGCGTCGTAGCAGATTCTACATGTGAAGCAGAGTACATGGCTGCCTCGGAGGCGGGTAAGGAGGGTGTCTGGATGAAGCAGTTCATGACGGATCTTGGAGTGGTGCCAAGTGCACTGGATCCAATAACCTTGTTCTGTGACAACACTGGTGCCATTGCCCTGGCAAAGGAACCAAGGTTTCACAAGAAGACCAGACACATCAAACGACGCTTCAACCTCATCCGCGACTACGTCGAGGAGGAGGACGTAAATATATGCAAAGTGCACACGGATCTGAATGTAGCAGACCCGCTGACTAAACCTCTTCCACGGCCAAAACATGATCGACACCACAACTGTATGGGTGTTAGATTTATTACAATGTGATTCACATGGTGATGTGAGGGCTAGATTATTGACTCTAGTGCAAGTGAGAGACTGTTGGAATTTTGCCCTAGAGGCAATAATAAATGTATAGTTATTATTATAATTACTGTATCAAGATAATAGTTTATTATCCATGCTATAATTGTATTGAATGAAGACTCATTTACATGTGTGGATACATAGACAAAACACCGTCCCTAGCATGCCTCTAGTTGGCTAGCCAGTTGATCGATGATAGTCAGTGTCTTCTGATTATGAACAAGGTGTTGTTGCTTGATAACTGGATCACGTCATTGGGAGAATCACGTGATGGACTAGACCCAAACTAATAGACGTAGCATGTTGATCGTGTCATTTTGTTGCTACTGTTTTCTGCGTGTCAAGTATTTATTCCTATGACCATGAGATCATATAACTCACTGACACCGGAGGAATGCTTTGTGTGTATCAAACGTCGCAACGTAACTGGGTGACTATAAAGATGCTCTACAGGTATCTCCGAAGGTGGTAGTTGAGTTAGTATGGATCAAGACTGGGATTTGTCACTCCGTGTGACGGAGAGGTATCTCAGGGCCCACTCGGTAATACAACATCACACACAAGCCTTGCAAGCAATGTAACTTAGTGTAAGTTGCGGGATCTTGTATTACAGAACGAGTAAAGAGACTTGCCGGTAAACGAGGTTGAAATAGGTATACGGATACTGACGATCGAATCTCGGGCAAGTAATATACCGAAGGACAAAGGGAATGACATACGGGATTATACGAATCCTTGGCACTGAGGTTCAAACGATAAGATCTTCGTAGAATATGTAGGATCCAATATGGGCATCCAGGTCCCGCTATTGGATATTGACCGAGGAGTCTCTCGGGTCATGTCTACATAGTTCTCGAACCCGCAGGGTCTGCACACTTAAGGTTCGACGTTGTTTTATGCGTATTCGAGTTATATGGTTGGTTACCGAATGTTGTTCGGAGTCCCGGATGAGATCACGGACGTCACGAGGGTTTCCGGAATGGTCCGGAAACGAAGATTGATATATAGGATGACCTCATTTGATTACCGGAAGGTTTTTCGGAGTTACCGGGAATGTACCGGGAATGACGAATGGGTTCCGGGGGTTCACCGGAGGGGGGCAACCCACTCCGGGGAAGCCCATAGGTATTTGGGGGGTCACACCAGCCCTTAGTGGGCTGGTGGGACAGCCCACCAATCCCCTATGCGCCAAGAGAGAAAAAAGCAAAGGAAAGGAAAAAAAAGGAAGAAGTGGGAAGGGGGAAGGACTCCCTCCCACCAAACCAAGTAGGACTCGGTTTGGGGGGGGGAGAGTCCTCCCCCCTGGCTCGGCCGACCCCTTGGGGATCCCTTGGACCCCAAGGCAAGGTCCCCCTCCCTCCTCCTATATATATGGGGCTTTTAGGGCAGATTTGAGACGACTTTCTCACGGCTGCCCGACCACATACCTCCATAGTTTTTCCTCTAGATCGTGTTTCTGCGGAGCTCGGGCGGAGCCCTGCTGAGACAAGATCATCACCAACCTCTGGAGCGCCGTCACGCTGCCGGAGAACTCTTCTACCTCTCCGTCTCTCTTGCTGGATCAAGAAGGCCGAGATCATCGTCGAGCTGTACGTGTGCTGAACGCGGAGGTGTCGTCCGTTCGGTACTAGATCGTGGGACTGATCGCGGGATTGTTCGCGGGGCGGATCGAGGGACGTGAGGACGTTCCACTACATCAACCGCGATCTCTAATCGCTTCTGCTGTACGATCTACAAGGGTACGTAGATCACTCATCCCCTCTCGTAGATGGACATCACCATGATAGGTCTTCGTGCGCGTAGGAAAATTTTTGTTTCCCATGCGACGTTCCCCAATAGAGGGTCACTGTTCCCGTCACCTCCACGTAAGTGCATTGTTCTTCTTCTGATATTCGATTGAACTCTTGTTTGATGGTCGAATGAATTTCACTCGACAGGGTTGCCACCTCTGCCACCTCTCCGGCGCGTCAGGAGGATGATCCCTTGGATGTGGACAACGTCGTCTTGTCCCAGCCAGGTGCGTCGTAGCGATTCCGAGAGTTTTATATTATCGCATCGCAAATTCTGTCTTCGGTCTTGCCTCTTTCTTTTTCTAAGATCCCGTGTCGTTCGGTCTGGCAGGGCGATTTGTGTGGATGAGGGTGACCAGGGGAGACCTGAGCAAGCTGCGGAGCCTGTCCTTGAGGCTGTTCCGCCAGTTACTGCTCTCGCTGCGGACGTGCCGCCGACTGAGGTGATGCCACCGACTGAAACGGCACTGGTGGCTGATGAACCGACTGGAACGGGCCTTGGGATGCCCAAGGAGCTTCCAACGATGCCAGGCCCGTTGAATGTCGAGTTCAACGTCCAGCGCCTCCCGAAGGATCAGGTGGGAGCGGCCAAGGGGGCCATGGTGCAGGCGGAGCTGATGGCGGGAGAAGCCAAGAAAGCGTACGACTCCATCGCATCCCTGTACCAGCGGAGCTTGGAGCTGCGGGACGATATCCAAGTAAGTGGGCTAGTAAGTATTTACTTTTCTCTTGTAACCCACTGGGTGTGCTCGGATACTGTATGATCTTTGCAATGGGTTCACTCAGAGTGAACCCAGTGGGTGTAGTCCCCGAGACTTCTGTCGAGTGCTTGCACCGACAGTTGTCTTTATGCATATTGTCTTTGACTTGGTCAGATCCATAAATAATATGGTCGACTGCTAACAGTTGGGGCACTCGGAGTGCACCTACTATAAGAGTCCCCGAGAGTAATTTTACTCAGGTCGGGTAGTATTAGCCTCATAGGCGTAGGTGTTGTCATGTATCTCAATACGGCGGACCTGTTTGAGTTCCATGCCAGTGGGGTCACTCTCAGTGAACCCACTGGGTGTAGTCCCCGAGACCACTGTCGACTGCTTGCGTCGGCAGGGGTCTGAAGAACTTAGACTTTTTATGGTTGGATTTTTCTGATCGTCTCTTGGTGCTGGCTGGCAGAAAACTTGTGAAATGGGGACAGCATACGAGACTCTTAGGGCTGAAAAGAGTCAGTTTGCTAGTGAGCTGGATGCGGCACTGCTTGCAATGGCTGGTATGAAGGACGTTCTGGCGGAACGAGAGAAGTCGTTGGAGCAGGCTCGTGAGGCGAACAAGGAACTGACTGCTGAAGTTGAGAAGATGGGGAAACAAAGGACTGCACTGATGGGACAAATGGATGTGCTGAACAAACGGTGTATAGCGCAGGAGAAATACGTCAGTGACTCGGCTCAGCAGATGATGACGCGTCTGGGTGGTAAGTCATGTTTTTTCGAGTGCTTGTGGTAGGTCCGTTACACTCGGTGCTTACTGTTTGCTTGTCCTGTGTTTGCAGATTTTTGCATGGACGCTGAAGCTGAAGCGGCTGACGTGGAGCGGTCGATTCGCGAGAACATTCCACTCGGCGAGGACGCCAATCGAGATCTGCTCCGAGCGCACATTCACGTGGGTAAAGTTGGTCCTTTCATCAGTCGACTGAGATAAGTCGTCGGCCGGATCGACAAAGAGCTTTGGCCTGAAGATGAGTCGCGGCAGGAGATGGAAAACTTGATGACTCAACTGGAGGAGGTCCCAAACCGAGTGCAGTCATGGAAGAAATCTGCGGCTCGCTGTGGTGTAGACGTTGCTCTGTCCCTGGTCCGAGTGCATTGCAAGGAGGTGCGCGAGGAGAAGCTGAAAGCATTGAAGGTTGCCAACACGAAGAAACTTCGATTCGAAGACTTCATGGAAACCTTCCTTGAGAGTGCCACCCGCATCACCGACGGGATCGATCTGGACACATTCGTAGAGCCCTCCAGTCCTGGCGCTAATTCGGACAATGCTTAAGAAAACTTTATCCTCGGTATGCCGAGTGTTGATTTGTAAGGAACTTTGGCCACTGCTGTTGGCCGTCACATTCTTGGTTCGGTGTGGGTAAGCTTCATCCACACCGATCCGACTATCTTTGTTTGAACTTCGAACTTGAATCAAATCGTTTGCTCTTCTGCTGCAATTTTGGCTCGAGTTTTTCTTTGGCGTTTCTTGGTGAAGCCAATGGCAAACATGCGGAGCATGTAAGTGTCAGTTGCCTTGACATCTGCATGAGCCTGTCTGAGGGTCTTGCGGAGTCTCCGAGTGGATCTGTAGGATATAGTCGAAGGTAATAGAATACTTAGGCGACTCATGACCACGGCTAAGTTGTCGAGTGCGACAGACAAGCCGCACTCGGAGCGGGTTGGAATTCATGTGATTGTTAGTGGTCTTGACATCCACATGAGCCTCAATGAGGGTCTGCTGAGTCTCCGAGTGGATCTATAGGGTACACTCGAAGTCAATAGAGTACTTAGGCGATTCATGATCGCGGCTAAGTCGTCAAGTGCGTCGGACAGGCCTTACTCGAAGCGAGTTGGTACTCATGTAATTGTCAGTGGTCTTGACATCCACATGAGCCTCAATGAGGGTCTGCTACTCCTGTAATTGTCAATGGTCTTGACATCCACATGAGTCTCAATGAGTGTCTGCTGAGTCCCCGGGTGTATCTATGGGATACAGTCACCGGAAGCTTTGCCCTTAGACGATTCTTGATCGCAGCTAGGTCCCCGAGTGCGACGTTTAGTGCACACTCGGAGAAGATTAGTACTTAGGCGATTTGTGATCGCAGCTAAGTCCCCGAGTGCGACGTTTAGTGCACACTCGGAGAAAGTCAGTACTTAGGCGATTCATGATCGCAGCTAAGTCCCCGAGTGCGACGTTTAGTGCACACTCGGAGAAAGTGAGTACTTAGGCGATTCGTGATCGCAGCTAAGTCCCCGAGTGCGACGTTTAATGCATACTCGGAGAAAGTTAGTACTTAGGCAATTCGTGATCGCAGCTAAGTCCCCGAGTGCGACGTTTAGTGCACACTCGGAGAAAGTTAGTACTTAGGCGATTCGTGATCGCAGCTAAGTCCCCGAGTGCGACGTTTAGTGCACACTCGGAGAAAATTAGTACTTAGGCGATTCATGATCGCAGCTAAGTCCCCGAGTGCGACGTTTAGTGCACACTCGGAGAAAGTTAGTACTTAGGCGATTCGTGATCGCAGCTAAGTCCCCGAGTGCGACGTTTAGTGCACGCTCGGAGAAAGTGAGTACTTAGGCGATTCGTGATCGCAGCTAAGTCCCCGAGTGCGACGTTTAGTGCACACTCGGAGAAAGTTAGAACTTAGGCGATTCTGGATCGCAGCTAAGTTTTTTTTTTTTGAGACCGGAGTCTGCGACCGTGGAAGAATTTTGAATCTGCAAAAGCTCAATTTGCTTTATATTATTTCATCAATACTTGTTCTTTACATTGCTTCAGTCGACGGTCACGTGTAGAAGCACTTCAGGAGATCTCTGTTCCATGCTCGCGGCTCGTCTGTCTCCCTGTCGATGTTGTAGAGTCTGTATGCTCCGTTGTTCAGCACCTTGGAGATGATGAAGGGTCCTTCCCAGGCAGGAGCCAACTTGTGAGGTCTTTGCTGATCCACTCGGAGCACCAGGTCGCCTGCTTGGAACGTGCGACTCCTGACGTGTCGTGCGTGAAAACGCCGTAGATCTTGTTGATAAATGGTTGAGCGAGTCAGTGCCATCTCGCGCTCCTCCTCTAGAAGGTCCACTCCGTCTTGCCTTGCTTGTTCTGCTTCAGCTTTGGAGAAGAGTTCCACTCGTGGAGCATTGTGAAGTAAGTCACTCGGAAGGACTGCTTCTACTCCGTAAACGAGGAAGAACGGTGATCGCCCTGTAGATCTGTTCGGAGTTGTGCATAGACCCCAAAGCACTGAAGGTAGCTCGGTGACCCATGCGCCAGCGGCATGTCCCACCTCTCGCAGGAGTCGGGGCTTCAAACCTTGCAGAATAAGTCAATTCGCCCGCTCTGCTTGTCCATTGGATTGAGGATGCGCCACGGAAGCGAAATCCACTCGGATACCTTGGCTTGCACACAAACCTTTGAATCTGTCCGAGTCAAAGTTTGTCCCGTCGTCCGTAATTATGCTGTGAGGTACAGTGAATCTGGAGATGATGTCCCTGACAAACTTGATGGCTGTTAGGGCATCGAGTTTCTTGATGGGCTTGGCTTCAATCCATTTTGTGAACTTGTCGACTGCCACCAACAGATGTGTGTATCCTCCTTGGCTTGTCCTGAATGGACCGACTGTATCTAATCCCCATACTGCAAACGGCCACACAAGAGGGATTGTCTTCAACGCAGATGTTGGCTTGTGGTACTTTTTGGAGTAGAACTGACAGCCCTCACATCGGTCGACCATATCTTTAGCCATCTCGTTTGCCTGCAGCCAGAAGAAACCAGCTCTGAATGCTTTGGCGACAATTGCCCTCGAAGAGGCGTGATGACCGCAGGTTCCTGAGTGAATTTCTTCCAGGATTAGCTGCCCCTCCTCTGGGGAGATGCATCGTTGAAGAACGCCGGAAACGCTCTCCTTGTACAACTGGCCATCAACGACAGTGAACGACTTCGACCTGCGAACTATTTGCCTGGCCTGGACTTCGTCTTCTGGTAATTCCTGCCTCAGGATATATGCAATGATCAGCACAGTCCAATCGGGGATGACAGCACGAATCTCCATGATCAGATCAACCACAGCAGGTACGTTGACTTCAGTCGGATCTATCGAACTCTTTGGTTGTACTGGTTCCTTTGTGAAAAGATCTTCTTTGACTGAGGGAAGGTGGAGGTGCTCGAGGCATACGTCACTCGGGACTGGTCTCCGAGTGGATCCGAGTTTTGCCAACTCATCAGCTGCTTGGTTCTTCAGTCGCGGAACATGGTGAAGTTCTAGACCTTCAAACTTCTTCTCAAGCTTCCTCACTGCATTGCAGTATGTGGTCATGGTGGGGTTCCTGACGTCCCACTCTTTCATCACTTGATTAACCACCAAATCCGAATCACCATAGACCATCAGGCGACGGACGCCGAGTGCGATGGCCATACGCAGTCCGTAAAGGAGAGCTTCATACTCTGCCTCATTGTTAGAGGAATCAAAGTGTATCTGCAGCACATATTTGAGTTTGTCGCCCTTTGGCGATACGATCACAACGCCAGCGCCGGAGCCATTCAACATCTTGGACCCATCAAAGAACATTGTCCAATGAGCAGAGTAGATGTGGGTTGGTTGCTGTTGTTCTACCCATTCTGCTATGAAGTCAGCCAGGGCTTGAGACTTTATAGCTTTCTTGGCCTCGAACTTGATATCGCAGTACAACATCTCCATTGCCCACTTCGCCACTCGGCCTGATGCGTCCCGATTGTGGAGGATTTCCGACAACGGGGCATCAGAAACAACAGGCACCGAGTGGTCCTGGAAATAATGGGCTACCTTCTTCGCAGTCATGTAAATGCCGTAGATAAGTTTTTGATAGTGGGGATACCTCTGCTTGGAAGGAGTCAGGACTTCGGAGACGTAGTACACTGGCCGCTGAACTTTGTATGCTTTGCCTTCTTCTTCTCGTTCGACTGTAAGAACAGTGCTGACGACTTGATTTGTAGCCGTGATATACAGAAGAAGGGGCTCTTTACTGAGCGGAGCAGTAAGAACTGGCTGGGTGGAAAGTAGGACTTTGAGGTCGTCGAATGCGACATGGGATTCGTCTGTCCACTCGAAAGTATCTGATTTCTTCATGAGTCGGTACAGAGGAAGTGTTTTCTCGCCGAGTCGACTGATGAACCTGCTCAAAGCCGCTAGACAACCTGTGAGCCGTTAAACATCGTGTATTTTGACCGGCCTCTCCATTCGGACGATGGTCCCGATCTTTTCGGGGTTGACATCGATCCCTCATTCGGAAACGAAGAAACCGAGTAACTTTCCGCTGGGAACACCGAATGAACATTTGGCGGGGTTGAGCTTGATATCGTATCTACGAAGGTTGGCGAATGTTTCTGCCAAGTCAGTCAGCAGGTCGGAACCTTTGCGTGACTTGACTACGATATCATCCATATACGCCTCCACATTCCGACCGATCTGGTCGAGGAGGCATTTTTGGATCATGCGCATAAAGGTAGCTCCTGCATTCTTCAAACCGAAAGGCATAGTGATGTAGCAGAAGCACCCGAATGGGGTGATGAAGGCTGTTTTTAATTCATCGGGGCCATACAGACGGATCTGATGATAGCCTGAGTAAGCATCAAGAAATGACAAACGCTCGCAACCCGCAGTCGAATCGACAATTTGATCGATGCGGGGGAGCGAAAAATGATCTTTTGGGCAGACCTTATTGAGATGCTTGAAGTCGATGCACATTCGGAGCGACTTGTCCTTCTTGGGCACCATGACAACATTGGCGAGCCACTCGGAGTGGTGAACCTCGCGAATGAAGTTGGCTGCCAGCAGCTTGGCCACCTCTTCCCCGATTGCCTTCCTCTTGTGCACGGCGGACCGGTGCACGCGTTCTCGGACGGGCCGAGCAGTGGGATACACATGCAGTCGGTGCTCAGCCAACTCCCTGGGTACACCTAGCATGTCAAAGGGTTTCCATGCGAAGATGTCCCAGTTCTCACGGAGGAATTGGGTGAGCTCGGCTTCCTATTTAGGATCGAGGGTGGTGGAGATGTTTGTCGGGGCAGCAGTGTCGTCCGTCGGGTGGATGCTGACCTTCTTCGTCTCTCCCGCCGACTGGAATGCAGACTCTGAAGCTGGCTTCTTCGAGCGCATCAAGTGAGCGGGGTCGACTGTTTTCTTGTACTCGTCGAGCTCGAGGACGGCCATCTGCTGGTCGGCGATTCTTGATCCCTGCCGCAGACACTCTTTGGCCCACTGTCGATTGCCCGTGATGGTGATCACACCTTTCGGGCCTGGCATCTTCAGCTTCAGGTATACATAACACGGACGGGTCATGAAACGCGCATACGCTGGGCGGCCTAGAATTGCGTGGTAAGCGCTCTGAAAGTCCACCACTTCGAACGTCAGCTTTTCCTTGCGGAAGTTCTTGTCGGAGCCGAAAACGACGTCCAACGCGATCTGGCCGAGTAACTTGGCCTTCCGTCTAGGGACTACTACATGAAACTGCATGCTGCTGTCGCTGAGTTTGGACATTGGAATGCCCATCCCCTTGAGAGTGTCGGCGTACATGATGTTCAAGCCGTTGCCGCCGTCCATGAGGACTTTGCGCAGTCGGACTCCTTCCACCACCGGGTCGACGACCAGAGCCTGTCTCCCGGGGGTGGGTACGTGTGCTGGATGATCCGACTGGTCAAAGGTGATCGCAGTCTGAGACCATTTGAGGAACTTGGGGTTGGTAGCGGTGGCCATGTTCACCTCCCTGTTCACCAGCTTCAGCCGACTCTTGCTCTTGACGTCAGCAAAAATCATCAGGGTTGCATGGACTTGGGGGAACGGATCCTCCTTATCCTCCTCATCCTGTTCATTGTCCTTTTCACTCGGTTGCCCTTCACCGAACCCCTGGATCAGGAGGCGACACTGTCGAGTGGTATGCTTCGGATATATGGGGTTGCCCTCTTCATCCATCTTCGTATGAACCGGACATGGCTGGTCCATGATGGGATTATTGAACTGCTTCTTCTTGGGGGTAAACTGAGACTTCCCTTTGCCCTTGAACTTGGCATTGGTTACGGCTGCAGCTTCTGCCTGCGGAGTGGACGGAGCTTTCTGCTTCTGCTTCCGAGTGTTACTCCCATCTCCATCGCCGACTGTCTTGTGCTTGCCGCTTCGGATGCGGTCCTCTTCCTCGCCATTTGCATAGCGTATCGCTATCTCCATCATCTTGCTCATGGAGATGTCACCTGTTCGGCCAAACTTTAGGTACATATATCTGTACCGCACGCCTCCCTTGAAGGCGCAGACTGCTTGATGCTCTGTGACGTTCTCCACCGTGTGGTAGAGAGTTGTCCAACGCTGAATGAAATCACGCAGGGGCTCATTCTACTTCTGGACGCAATGCTGGAGCTCCACGAGGCCTGCAGGGCGCTTGCACGTCCCTTTGAAGGTCCCGATGAACACTCGGGCCAGATCTGCCCAACTGTAGATGCTTGAGGGGGCCAACTGGTTCAGCCACGCTCGCGTCGAGCCGTCGAGCATCAGAGGGAGGTGCTTCATGGTGACATGGTCGTCCCCTCTTCCGATCTGGACTGCCACTCGGTAATCATCCAGCCACGTTTCTGGCTTGGACTCTCCTGTAAACTTGCTGATTCCCGTCGCCAATCGGAAGTTGGGAGGGATGTCAGCCGAACGGATGGCTCGACTGAAACACTCGGGATCAGAAACGATGGTCCTGCTTCCACTAGGACGGTCAATATCGTAACCATCGCGGTGGGCTCGGCCCCTGTCGACCCTCCGCTGGGCGATACGCCCTCTCGCGTCGGGCCTTGGGTCGTAAGTGTCACCGACTGAACGCCGATCATCATGATGTCGGGGCCCGTAGGGCCCACCCCACGGAGGGGTGCGTGAATGGCGACGATCTTCGTGATTTATGGAACGGCTGCCTCCCCTGTGTCGCTGATGGGAACCAGGGCTGTGAACCGACCGATGCGTATTCGCATGAACATAACTATTGTGGATCCTGTTGTGCGACTGGGAAACAGCCGAATTTTGCTGCTACGCCGTGTGCAACAGGGCGCGGATTTGCTCGATCCCCCTGCCAGCCTCTGAATCAGTCGGCTGAATGGAATCGGCTATCTTGGCAGCCGCAACCAAGTTGAGGAGGGGTGTGCGGAAGAACTCCATGTTGCTCCACCGAGTGTGCCGACTGGCAGAACGGCGAGGCGGACGACGCGCGCCGGACGTTTCGTCGATCTCGTGCTCGTTCCGGCCAGCTTGACGGGGATCTTCATGGGAGTTGGCCATGTGTACTTCTGCTGCAGGCCCGTGACCCGCGTACTCGGAAGGAAACTCAGTCGGAACCGAGTCCGAGCGCTAGGATGGCGGGGCAACCACAACGGACTCTAGAACTGCCACTTGTGAAGACGCGTTCTGGCGCGCCTGGGTGTGTTGCACCCAACGCTGGAGCCGCAGACGGCGGGACCGCTTGTTGCGGCGCGTGACGGCGGCGTAGGTCGACACCGGAGCCGACTGCTGGAGAAGAAGAATGCCGCGGGCGCCGGCACGGAAGTGTGTAGCCCCACAGCGGGGAAGCGCCTCGACGTCGAGAGGGGCGTCCCGAAGCCACGTCGAATCGTCGACGATGAAGGAGAGAGCGCCGAAGAAGATGTTGTGACCCATGCTCGAATCTCCACCGGACGACATGACGAAATGAAGTAGTCGCAAACTCGCCGGAAGTCGCTTAGATGGGCGCCAACTGTCGTGGGTATAAGTCTAACAGTAGATGTGTAGGGTACGAAAAGGATGGGCAGAGTCTTAGCTACGGCGAGGTTGTATGAGTTCAGGCCCCTCTGCGGCGGAGGTAATAGCCCTACGTCTCAGTGCTCTGGGAGCTTGTTGTCGAGTGGAATATGGAATACAATGAGTTGCTAACCCCTTCACTAGTGGGGGAGGGTGGCTTATATAGAGTGCGCTGCCCTCCACAACGGTTCGGTGCACAGGGGTGGAGTAGTGGCGAATAAATGCCTACGTTACAGGTAACGTACGTCTTAAATGCTAATAAAGGCACATGGAAACGTATGATCGTTTCCCTCCAGGGGGGTTACGATGCACAGAGTGGAATCCAGTCGGTTAGTTTGATAAACTCCGAATGCTAATCTCCGACTGGATGGTCGAGGATCTGTTACCGACTGGATGAAGGGAACTCCTTAGTTCAGTCGGAACTGACTAAGGGCCTTGTCCCTTATGAGGGGTAGTCCTTGGGTTGGACCTACAAGGCAGGCCTATGACCCTACCCTAGGACTATGACCCCATCACCCCGACTGTGCACCGTTGCGACAGTTCATCGTTTCGAGACACCACGTGATGATCGGGTGTGATAGACTCAACGTTCACATACAACGAGTGCAAAACAGTTGCACACATGGAACACTCGGGTTAAACTTGACGATCCTATCATGTACAGACATGGCCTCAGAGCACAAGAGACCGAAAGGTCGAGCATGAATCATATAGTAGATATGATCAACATGGAGATGTTCACCACTGAAACTATATTCAACTCACGTGATGATCGGACTTGAGTTAGTGGATTTGGATCATGCGCCACTCGAATGACTAGAGGGATGTCTATTTGAGTGGGAGTTATTAGTAATATCATTATCTAAACTCACTTATCATGAACATAGTCAAAAGGTCTTTGCAAATTATGTTGTAGCTTGTGTTGTAGCTCTACTGTTTTTGATATGTTCCTAGAGAAAATTTAGTTGAAAGATGATAGTAGCAATTATGCGGACTGGGTCCGTAAACTGAGGATTGTCCTCATTGCTGCGCAGAAGGCTTATGTACTTAATGCACCGCTCGGTGTGCTAAACCTCGAGCGTCGTCTGTGGATGTTGCGAACATCTGACATACATGTTTTTTATGACTACGTGATAGTTCAGTGTGTAATACTTAACAACTTAGAATTGAGGCGCCAAAGACATTTTGAACGTCATGGAACATATGAGATGTTCTAAGAGATGAAATTGGAATTTCATGCTCGTGCCCTTGTTGAGAGGTATGAGACCTCCGACAAGATTCTTTGTCTACAAAGTAAGGGAGAAAAGCTCAATCGTTGAGCATGTGCTCAGATTGTCTAAGTGCTACAATCGCTTGAATCGAGTGGGAGTTAATCTTCCAGATGAGATAGTGATGGTTCTCCAAAGTCACTGCCGCCAAGCTACTAGAGCTTCGTGATGAACTATAACAGATCAGGGATAGATATGATGCTCCTTGAGCTATTCATGATGTTTGACACCCGAAAGTATAAATCAAAAAGGAGCATCAATTGTTAATGGTTAGTAAAACCACTAGTTTCAAGAAGGGCAAGGGCAAGAAGTGATACTTCATGAAATAGCAAACCAGTTGCTGCTATAGTGAAGAGACCCAAGGTTGAACCCAAACCCGAGACTAAGTGCTTCTATAATAAGGGGAACATTCACTAAAGAGGAACTATCCTAGATACTTGGTAGATGAGAAGGCTGGCAAAGTCGACAGAAGTATATTGGATATACATGATATTGATGTGTACTTTACTAGTACTCCTAGTAGCACAGGGTATTAGATACTGGTTTGGTTGCTCGAAATAAAAGCTACAAAATAAACGGAGACTAGCTAAAGGTGAGGTGACGATATGTGTTGGAAGTGTTTCCAAGGTTGATGTGATCAAACATCGCACACTCCCTCTGCCATCGGGATTAGTGTTAAACCTAAATAATTGTTATTTGGTGTTTGCGTTTAGCATGGACATGATTAGATCATGTTTATTGCAATATGATTATTCATTTAAAGAGAATAATGGTTATTCTATTTGCTTGAATAAATACCTTCAATGGTTTATTGAATCTCGATCGTAGTGGTACACATGTTCATAATATTGATGCCAAAAGATACAAAGTAGTAATGATAGTACCACTTACTTGTGGCACTGCCGCTTGAGTTATATTGGTACAAAATGCATTAAGGAGCTCCATGCTGATGGATCTTTGTACTCACTCATTTTTGAAATGTTTGAGACATGCAAACCATGCCTATTGGTATAAACGCATGAAGAAACTCCATGCAGATGGATCGTTTGGACTCACTTGATTTTGAATAACTCGAGGCATGCAAATCATACCACATGGGCAAGATGGTCGAAGGCCTTGTTTTTCCAGTGAGATGGAACAAGAGAGTAACTTGTTGGAAGTAATACATTTTTGATGTGTGTAGTCCAATGAGTGCTGAGGCGCGTAGTGGTTATCGTTATATTCTTACTTCACTCACGATTTGAGTAGATACATGAGTATTTTCTTGATCAATCACAAGTCTGAAATATTGAAAAGTTCAAGCTATTTCAGAGCGAAGATCGTCGTGACAAGAGGATAAAATGTCTATGATATGATTGTAGAGATGAATATTTGAGTTGCGAGTTTGGTACACAATTAAGACAATGTGGAAACTTTTTCGCAATTCATGCCACCTAGAGCACCATAGTGTGATGGTGTGTCCGAACATCATAGCCGCGCCCTATTGGATATATCGCATACTATGATGTCTCTTATCAAAATACCACTATCGTTTTGGGTTAGGCATTAGAGACAATCGCGTTCACTTTAAATAGGGCACCACGTAATTCCATTGAGATGACAACGTATGAACTATGGTTTGGAGAAACTTAAGCTTTCGTTTCTTAAAAGTTTGGGGCTACAACGCTTATGTGAAAACGTTTCAGTCTGATAAGATCGAACCCAAAGCGGATAAATGCACCTTCATAGGATACCCAAAACAGTTGGGTACATCTCCTATCTTAGATCCGGAAGCAAAATGTTTGTTTCTAGAAATGGGTCCTTTCTCGAGGAAAAGTTTCTCTCGAAGGAATTGAGTGGGAGGGTGGTGGAAACTTGAGGTTATTGAACCGTCACTTAAACCAGTGTGTAGGAGGGCGCAAGAAGTTGTTCCTGTGGCGCCTACACCAATTGAAGTGGATGCTAATGATAGTGATCATGAAACTTTGGATCAGGTTACTACAAACCTCGTAGGTCGACAAGGTCACGCACTGCTACACAGTGGTACGGTAACCCTGTCTTGGAGGTCATGTTGGACAACAATGAACCTACGAGCTATGGAGAAGCAGTGGTGGACCTAGATTTTGGCAAATGGCTGGAGGCCATGAAATCCGAGAGAGGATCCATGTATGAAAACAAAGTGTAGACTTTGGAAGAACTACTTGATGGTCGTAAGGCTGTTAGGTATAGATGGTTCTTTAAAAGGAAGACAGACGATGATGGTGAAAAGTCGCCATTAAGAAAAGCTCGACTTGTCGCAAAGATGTTTCCGACAAGTTCAAAGAGTTGACTATGATGAGACTTTCTCACTCGTAGCGATGCTAAAAGTCTGTTGGAATTATGATAGCAGTTGTTGCATTATTTATGAAATATTTCAAATAGGATCTCAAAACATTGTTTCCTCGACGGTTTCCTTGAGGAAAGGTTGTATGTGATACAACCAGAAGGTTTTGCAGATCCTAAGGATGTTGACCAGTATGCAAGCTTCATCGATCCTTCTATGGACTAGAGCAAGCATCTTGGAGTTGGAATAAATACTTTGATGGGTGATCAAAGCTTTTGGTTTTTTACAAAGTTTATGAGAAACTTGTATTTCCAAGAAAGTGAGTGGGAGCACTATAGAATTTCTGATGAGTATATGTGGTTGACATATTGTTGATCGGAAATGATGTAGAATTTCTAGAAAGCATATAGGGTTGTTTGAAAAGTGTTTTTCAAAGTAAAACCTAGATTGAGCTACTTGAACAGTGAGCATCAAGATCTATGGAGATAGATCAAAACGCTTAATAGAACTTTCAACAAAATGCATGCCTTGACAAGGTTTTGAAGGAGTTCAAAACAGATCAACAAAGAAGGAGTTCTTGGCCGTGTTGTAAGGTGTGAATTTGAGTAAGACTCAAAAGTTCGACCACGACAGAAGAAAGAGAAAGGACGAAGGTCATCCCCTATGCATTAGTTGTAGGCTCTAAAGTATGACATGTTGTGTATCGCACATGATGTGTGCCTTGCCATGAATCTGTCAAGGGGTACAAAAGCGATCCAGGAATGGATTACTGGACAGCGGTCAAAAGTTACCCTTAGTAACTAGTGGACTAAGGAATTTTTCTCGATTATGGAGGTGATTAAAGAGTTCGTCGTAAAGGGTTACGTCGATGCAAACTTTGACACTAATCCGAATAACTTTGAGTAATAAACCGGATTCGTATAGTGGAGCAGTCATTTGGAATAGTTCCAAATGGCGCGTAGTAGCAGCATCTATAGGATGACATGGATATTTTTAAAGCACACACGGATCTGAAAGGTTTAGATCCATTGACTAAAAACCTCTCTCACAAGCAAGACATGATCGAACCCTAGAACTGTATGGGTGTTAGATTCATTACAATCACACAGTGATGTGAACTAGATTATTGACTCTAGTGCAAGTGGGAGACTGTTGGAAATATGCCCTAGAGGCAAAAATAAATTGGTTATTATTATATTTCCTTATTCATGATAATCGTTTATTATCCATGCTATAATTGTATTGATTGGAAACTCAAATAGATGTGTGGATACATAGACAATACACTGTCCCTAGTGAGCCTCTAGTTGACTAGCTCGTTGATCAAAGATGGTCAAGGTTTCCTGGCCATAGACAAGTGTTGTCACTTGATAATGGGATCACATCATTAGGAGAATTATGTGATGGACAAGACCCAAACTATAAACGTAGCATATGATCGTGTCAGTTTATTGCTATTGTTTTCTGCATGTCAATGTATTTGTTCCTATGACCATGAGATCATGCAACTCCCGGACACTGGAGGAATACCTTGTGTGTTATCAAACATTGCAACGTAACTGGGTGACTATAAATGTGCTCTACAGGTATCTCCAAAGGTGTCTGTTGGGTTGGCATGGATCAAGACTGGGATTTTTCATTCCGTGTGACGGAGAGGTATCTCGGGGCCCACTCGGTAATACACCATCACAACAAGCCTTGCAAGCAATGTGACTAAGGATTTAGTTAGGTATCTTGTATTACAGAACGAGTAAAGAGACTTTCCTGTAACGAGATTGAACTAGGTATGGAGATACCGACGATCGAATCTCGGGCAAGTAACATACCGTAAGACAAAGGGAACAGCATGCGGGATTAACTCAATCCTTGACATAGAGGTTCAACCGATAGAGATCTTCATAGAATATGTAGGAGCCAATATGGACATCCAGGTCCCACCATTGGTTATTGACCGGGGAGTGTCTCAGGTCATGTCTGCATAGTTCTCGAACCCGCATGGTCTGCACCCTTAAGGTTCGGTGACGTTTCGGTATTATTGAGTTGTGTGTATTTGGTAACCGAAAGTTGTTCGGAGTCCCAGATGAGATCCCGGACATCACAAGGAGCTTCGGAATGGTCCGTAGGTAAAGATTGATATATAGGAAAGTGGGTTTTGAACTCCGGAAAAGTTTTGGACATTTCCGGAAGTGTACCGGGAGTGACGAATGGGTTCCGGGGGTCCACCAGGTGGGCCCATCCACCCCAAAGGGTCTCATGGGCTGTGGGAGGACGTGGACCATCCCTTAGTGGGCTGGCCGAAGCCTCCACTAAAGCCCAAGGCGGATTTAAGTTGGGAAGGAAATAAACCCAAAGGTGGAAAAGATGGAAAGGGTTTCCAAGTGGAGAGGAGGAATCCTACTCCTAGTAGGATTGGATTAGGACTCCTACACCTCCAATTTCGGCCAAACCTTGATGGTTTGAGGCTGCCTCCTCCCCTCCCTCCCTCATATATATACTATAGTTTTTAGAGGTGAGGGCTAACCCTAATTTCCACGTGCTCCCTCTACTTCTCTCTAGATCTGTTTCTCCTCCAGTCTAGTTCAGCGGTGCTTAGGCGAAGCCCTGCTGGATTAGTTCACCACCACCACCATCACGCCGCCATGCTGGAGAACTCATATACCTCTCCGCCCCTCTTTCTGGATCAAGAAGGCGGGGATCGTCATCGAGTTGTACGTGTGCTGAACGCGGAGGTGCCATCCGTTCGGCACTAGATCGGGATGGATCGTGATGGGATCGCGGGACGGATCGTGATGATATCGTGAGACGGGCTACGATTTGGATCGCGAAGATGTTCCACTACATCAACCGCGTTATATACGCTTCCGCTTAGCGATTTACAAGGGTATGTAGATTCACTCTCCCCTCTCGTAGATGATCATCACCATGGATAGGTATTGCGTGTCCGTAGGATTTTTTTTGTTTCCCATGCGACGTTCCCCAACACATGTCACATAAAAATCTTGTTTTTACCATTTACCTACTCGAGGACGAACAGTAATAAGCTTCAGGATGTTGATATGTCTCCAACGTATCCATAATTTTTTATTGTTTTATGCTATTATATTATCTTTCCAGGATGGCTTTTAGGAATTTACTTGTTGATTTATATTATTTTTGAGCACTAACCTATTAACCAAGTGCCAAGTGCGAGTTGTTGTTTTCTACATGTTTTTGGCTTTTTAGTAATACTTTACCAAACGAAGTCCAAATACCCCAAAACTTTTTAATGATTTATTCTAGACAAAATAAAGACCTGAAAGCTTCGAAAGAAGACCGTAGGGAACACAGGGTGCCCCCAAGCCAACAAGGCACACCTAGGGGGTATGATCGCGCCATGATGGATTTGGGCCACCTCCCAGCCCTCCAGCCCTCGCTCTCTAGCCTATAAATTCTCATATATTTGAAAAACCCTAAAGAGCCTCCCGAAACACTTTTTTTGTCGTTGTGTGCCCATCTGGAGCCCTCTTTCAGTGCCCTGCCGAAGGGAGATCAATCATGAAGGGCCTCTACACCATCCTTGTTGCTCTCATGGTGATGCGTGAGTAGTTCATCACAAACCTACAGGTCCATAGTTAGTTCCTAGATGTCTATATCTCTCTCTATGTTCTTCATTGCCATGATCACCGTGATTCCCACGGTGATCTATCTTATGTAATCACTCTTGTGCGGTGCGATTGTTGGGATCCGATGAATTGTGGGTTTATGTTCAGATTATTCATGAGATTATATTGAGTTCCTTGCTGGTAGTTCATATATATGCATTATGATGAGAGCTCCTTAGTTGTCTATGATCTATTGATTTGGTTTGGACAACTATATTGATTTATCTTTAGTGGAAGAGGTGCGTTGTAGAGGGTTCAATCTCATGGTGCTCAATCGAGTGAAAGAAATGGACATGACACCTATTGTATTGCTGCAACTAAGGGTAAAATGATGGGGTTCATTCATATTAATTGGATTTACTTTATCTACATCATGTCATCATTTCCAAGCATTACTCTATTTTTATTTAATACTCTAGATGCATGCTGGATAATGGTCGATGGGTGGAGTAATAGTAGTAGATGCAGATAGGAATCAATCTACTTGTTTACAGACATGATGCCTATATGTAACGATCATTTCCATGTTGCATAACTATGCACTTTTCTATAAATTTCCCAACAGTAATTTTTTACCCACTCTATGCTTTCTATGAGAGAGAAGCCTCTAGCAAAAACTATGGCCCACGGGTCTATTCACAAATACAATGACAAAAATACAAAATACCTTATTGTTCTTATTTACCTTTTATTTTTTCTATTTATATTTATCAAACTATCCAACTACACTACTTATTGCTTGCAAGTAACGAGTTCAAGTGGATTGACAACCCTCTTGCCCGCGTTGGGTGCAACCATGTGCTCTTTTGTACGTAGGTGCTGAAGACGGGAAATTGCGTGGTCCTCCTATTGGTTCGATAACCTTGGACCTCACTGAAGGAAATACTTATCTATACTGTGTTGCATCATCCCCTCCTCTAGAAAAACCCAACGAATATCACAGGTGTTAGGGAATTTTTTTATTTTTAGGACAATGAGCTCCCTGACTTTGACTTTAGGTTGTCACAATGTTTGATTTCTATTACAATGGAGTATAGCATGGTGTGGAGAATTATGGCCACCTTTGTTTTTAGAATATCGGGAGGGAAAAGCCCCCTGATTCCATTTTTCATTGAAAAACAAAACCAGAGATCATACATCACACGTTTTCACATGTTCATAAACTAAAAGTCTGGAGGAAAAACCAAGTAAAATACCTAGATGAGCTAGCTCGGTTCCAGGGAGCAACTTATTACATATTTGTCAATCTTTTTAAGGGCATTTGCTGAATTCTCTCTTGACCCACCGCAATTCAAACTAGGACAACATCTGAAATATGAAGCCGCCAAGAGAATTTGATGGAGTTATAAGTCAGGGGAGACACCCCTCACACCCATAACCCACAATCCCCAACGCACAAGTGTAGTCCATGGTCTTCATTCTTTTCAGCATTTGTATTGGTCAAGGTGGCAGCTCTAAGGGGGAAATTGTACTCACTAGCTGTTCTTGTAGCTTCGAACTCTGGTCCCTTGGCGGAGAGTACATGTTTTGGCAATGACCTCGAGCCCATGTGGTGTAGATACTTCCATCCAGCGATAGTTTGGCAATTACCATTCTACCCCGAACACCTTCAGTGTTTAGATCATAGCCATTTACCCTCCATCAACTGGAAGGGGGCCTTGAGAAGGTGAGAGAATTCTTTAGTGAAGGTGTTCACTTACTCGAGTGGCTCCTTTTTTTGACTAGAAAATACTAGGAGAGGCTCCTACTATGCTATATTATAATAAGTAATATTTACATGAAGAGGAAAAATCCTCAAAAAAAGTGAAAGAGCAAGATAAAGCTTGTCTAAAGATTGTTTACAATGGAAGTGATATAATCACTAAGATTAGTAGGTACTCTATATCTCAGCCAATTAAGATCAGCCTTAGTCCTTTCAATCCAGGAGTTATGAGTAGGGTTGATCTGATTGAAGATATAGTTATTCCTCTCTTTCCAGATATTCCACGCAGCAATAGTGAATATTTCAAAGAATAGTCTGCCAGAATTTTTTTCTTTTGCTCTGATTATAGCTTCAATTCTTGAGTTATTGGTGTTGTAAGATATACCAATCTTGCCCAGCAATGTTGACTGAATTGGCAACTAAAGATTAAGTGATCAATGGTCTCTTCCTCTTGTGATGTGCATAGAACACAGGTTTCCATGTCATCAATATTATAGTGTCTCCTTCTCAACATGTTCCTAGTGTTCAATCTGTTAGCTAGTAGAAACCACATAAAAACCTTCAGTTTCATTTGAAGTTTTGATTTCCATATCCATTTGAATGGCTTTGGACAGGTAATGTGTCTGTGACAGTACTTGTAATACTTCTTAGCTGAATATACAGAGCCCCATGGGTAAGTCCATACATCTTTGTTTTGAGAATGTAGCACATTTATGGGTTTTAAACCATTTATAGTTTCCAGTTCATATAGAGCCTTAGGGGAAAGTGGCAGATGGAATAGCAGGCTCAAATCCTCATTAGCATAATATGAGTGGACTGATATATCTTCATCTTTTGCATAGGAGAATAAGCATCCATAGTTTTCAGCCAATACAATATCATTCCAGTTGTCATGCCACATGGAAACATGCTTACCATTTTGAACTCCACATTTGGATAGACCTCTGTAAATAGGCATTAATTTGATCAAAGATCTCCACCAGAAAGAGCCACACTTAGAAACAGCATGGGGGACAGCATCTTCATAATATGATTCCGAAGCAATTTTACCCATTGGAGATCAGCATGATTGTAAAATTTGTCCAAGAATTTCAAAAAAGAGCTTGATTATGTATTCTGCTATTGATCACTCCAAGGCCTCCTTTGTCTTTAGGACAACATACTCTGCTCTGAGCAACCAAGGAGTTGCAGGACTCACCATGCTCATTGCTTTTGTGCCATAAACATCTCCTTCTAATCTTGTCAAACATATCAAAGAATTTAACAGGCAGCTCCAGGGTACAGGACACAAATGTAATCATTGAAGATACCATTGAATTGATGAGGGTTATTTTCTGACCATGGCACATAAGAGCTGATGTACTAGAGATACGACGTTGTACTCTATCTATTAATGGCATGAGATCATTCATGGGTGGTTTTGTAGTACCCAGAGGTAGCCCAAGATATGTAAATGGGAAGGATCCAACCGAGCATCCAATGATGCTTGCAAGTTGTGAGGCTTTCTGGGCAGAAGTATTAATTGGAATAAGATTTGATTTCTCAAAGTTTATCCGAAGCCCAGTGGATGAAGCAAAGTCATTTAGCACTACTTTAAGGTTTGCAAGCTGATCATGGCAAGCTGGGATGATCAAAATGGTATCATCCGCATCTCTTGATTGTTACATGTATCACCCATTTCTTGATTGTTACATGTATCAACCACCAAAGCTACTTCAGGCAAGACCAAATAACATTGTAAAAACGAGAGAGTTTCTATATTTCCATATGCACCAAAGAGCACATGCACAAACAATGTTCATGACCATCTGCTTTTTCTTGTGCAGGCCAGAATCCGGTTATACCGTTATAGACAAGTAATATTTTCCTAAGTCATAAGAGAAGGAAGTGGAAACATGGCACCAAATTTGTTTAGCAACAACACAATCAAAGAACAAATGATTAATAGTTTCTAGTGGATTCACAATTCATGTCTTAATCAAATTATCTTCAGTCATCGGTTTATTGTGGGAGATCAGTCATAGAAAAACTTGCACTCTAGGGAACTACAATCGACCAAACAAAAGGGATGTAGATATGTTGAATCCTCTCTAAAGTTAATAGTAATGTACATGGAACTTGTGGTGTCTACCCCTTTGCTATCGTATTGCCATACAAGAGAACCCCCCTC
The DNA here is from genome assembly GCF_904849725.1 of Hordeum vulgare subsp. vulgare. Classification (NCBI taxonomy): domain Eukaryota; kingdom Viridiplantae; phylum Streptophyta; class Magnoliopsida; order Poales; family Poaceae; genus Hordeum; species Hordeum vulgare. The sequence goes on along the minus strand of NC_058518.1, from coordinate 492,816,356 downwards.
ACAACTCAAGTGGGTGCTCTTGATTATTTATTCAAGGAAATACCAACTTTCTCCTAAAAGAACTTGATGTTGGTACCATCCCAAATCTCAGCCACAATTTGGTTCACGTGATGACAAATCACATACATTGGCCAAAATTGTACTGAGAGAGGGGAGGTATCAAATTTCTTCCCAAAACCTAACCTTTTTTTGATTCCCAATCACCCATCTATATCCAAATTTTAAAGTTCTGGAGGCCCACATCACTCCCCGCCAAAATTTAGAGGATGGTTGGGGTTTACAAGAAAAAAAATGTTTGGTGAGTTCTTGATGTATTTGCTATCTACAATCTATATCTATATTTTCCCCTCATCTTGGGTGTATCTATTAACCCAACTCTCCAACTCGCAAAGATTGACATCCGCGATGTTTGGATCCCTAAACCCTCATTTTTTACATATGGCCACCTTCTAGACCGAGCTCGCAGTGTGTGCAATCCCTGGACACAATGGAAGCATGCACAGAGCCTACCATGTTAAAGCAAAAGAAAACCTCGTATTGGCACCTCAAAAAACCTTCGATAACTGTCATCGATGTATTTGCCTAGACACTTCCATTGCACGAGTGCCCTCAAAGAGAAAAAGGTGCCACTACACAATAATTTGGTGTGCCATAAGCTTATGGTGTGATATGCATCCTTCTTTTTGGCACTACAGCCTTATCCACTCATGCTTCATGGCACCTTCTTTGCTTTGCTCATTCATCGACACACACCACCTCCTCGATGCCCGGCCATCGACGGTTACCATCAACCGTCTAGATTGTTGGGCAATCCTTCTTCTTGCTCTCATTCTCTACCCTCCCTCTTCCCCCATTTCATCTTCTTCCACAGATGCATCTGCCCCCCCCCCCCCCCCCCCTGACGGTCATACATGAGATAACATCACTGCTCTTCTCGTGCGCATCAGACGACATATGGCGACACATTCAACCCCCAACACTACGGATCACATGTTTGAAAGTCGAAACATACATTTTCCGAATGGAAATTCATCACATTTTACTGTAAGAAAGAAAGCAAAATGGAGAAGGAAGTGATTGGCCTGACATGTGGGGCCAATGGGAAATGGAATTCCTATCCGAGATTTCAAGGTTAATTTTTTTCCCGAAAATAAAGGGGAATTGAAAATTCATGCTCCTCGAGCCCATTCCCTTCTCCCCTCTCCCCCGCCTCCTTCCATTGGATCGAAAACAAAATCGTCGCCCCCCCAAAAATCCAATCCCCAATCCCGCCTACCCAATCCGCCGAAACCCTAGCGGCGAGGGACGGGAGGCCGTAGCCGGGGGATTCCAGCGCTCGGGCGTGATGGATTTGGATCTGTGGATCGTCAAGGTCAAGGAGGGGCAGCACCTCGCCGAGCACGAGCTCCAGTCCCTCTGCGAATACGTACGGTCTCTCTCCCCCTTCCGATGCCCCAACCCCGCCGGCCTCTCCACTTCCCGCCGCCGCCGCCGCCTGGCCTAGGTCCTGGAGGTCTGATCGGTGCGGCTCTACGCTGCTGTTCAGTGAGCTGAGCTGAGTGACTGATGCTCCCGTGTGTGTCTGATGAAACCATTTCAGGTGAAGGAGATCCTCATCGAGGAGTCGAACGTGCAGCCGGTCAACAGCCCCGTGACGGTGTGCGGCGACATCCACGGCCAGTTCCACGACCTCATGAAGCTCTTCGCCACCGGCGGCCATGTCCCCGACACCAACTACATATTCATGGTCTCTGGCTCTGCTGGTACTTTGGTGTTTTATACTGGAGTGGTCATCCTGCTGCTTACTGAACCGAGTTTGTGTTGGCTGGCAGGGCGACTTTGTCGACCGCGGGTTCAACAGCCTCGAGGTCTTCACCATTCTTCTGCTTCTGAAAGCTAGGTATGCCATTGAATGTCTGCTTGGGCAATTGAATGAATGTACTTGCTTTGCACACCTATCATGTGTGGTACTTCTAAAACTCATTAACACATGGCAGTTGAATATATGATGTGCTCTTTAATTTGCTCCCTTTTCCCAAACAGCACCTTCATAGATTTCCGCTTTTGTGTTAGCCTTTTTCATCAGCAATTCAGTAGTAGTATGCTGTAGTCAGTGATTCAGCGCATGGGAGTACATGCTCTGCACAAGTATCATCTATGGTACTTAAATCTCATTAACAGATGTCCATTGAACTTATCATGTGCCGTTCAATTTGCTCCTTTTCCCAAACAACACCTTCATAGAATGTTGTTTTAGCTCGTTGTCATCTGTAACTCAGTAGTATCCTGTAGTCAGTGATTCAGCACATGTGAGTTTATACGTAATGTTGCTAGTAGGGTTGTCTCCACCTAAGGGAAGTTTGAACATTCCGGAGGCTAAACTTGATACTCCTTCACTGTAGAATGGAACTATTGATTCATGCTTAATAAAATTTCTCAGCATTAACATCCTTGTTGACTCCATATTGGTGAGACAACGGTTAGCACTGAATATTTCTGTTCGAATGCAGTTTATTTTCTTTGCACTCGAAGATTCATTTCAATTCCCCGCAAAACAAAAAAAGGACTTGCTTTCAAATACTTCGGTATCACGACAGATTTCTTTTTCTATTTAGTAATTTCATGTTATCATTAGGTATCCTGGCCACATAACCCTTCTGCGTGGAAACCATGAAAGCAGACAGTTGACGCAGGTACAATCCTTTTGTAATATTCGAATGCTATTTCTTTTCTCATTTTTTAGTTTGCCTCACATGCTTCCTTTCTAACTGGAACTAGAATCTCTCTTATTCTATTTTCTTTGAAGCTTTATGCTGGTTAACCAATACTATCTGCAACTAAACCTATCTGTCATGTGTGTATCCTAAGATTTGTTTATTTTTTTAGGTTTATGGTTTTTATGACGAGTGTCAGAGGAAGTATGGGAATGCAAATGCATGGCGGTATTGCACTGATGTTTTTGATTACCTTACTCTTTCAGCAATCATTAATGGCACAGTAAGTTATGTTGGGTAAAGAAGTTAAGTCCTATGTTCAGATGATGTAAAGTCATACTTAGTGACATGTTCATATTTAGGTCCTCTGTGTTCATGGTGGCCTTTCACCTGATGTACGCACAGTTGATCAGGTTAGTTATTCTATTTACTTTTGGCTCATATTCCCGAATTGATGCTTTCGTTTACACTGCCCTGGTGATATCAATATATAGTTATTCACATTTTCCCGTGTAAAATCAATTCTCGCTTCTTTATTTATTCAATTAGTTCAATCATCTGATGCCCCTTTGAGTAGCTTCCTATATTTGTTTGAAGGGTGTACTAAACAGACTATTAATCAGTAGCACCATCAGAAAATGTGTCTCCTAGAGTCTTAGTGTACTGTAAAATTGCATAGTTGTATTCATGTGGATTGTCTTTTGTTAGAGACTTAAGATTCATCTTTGTTATACACATTTCCTTTCGGTGATAAAAATATACTTCCCAACTGTAGATATATGGAAAGCGGTAGTTTAGGAGAACCACTATCTGTATGTGATTTTGTTTTTTGTTACATGAGACTGGAGCGTTTAAGATGGTGTCCAGTGAAATACCAAACCAAAATTGGAAATCTCATGAGTATAAATGTCTTTTTTGTGTCCAGATGCGTACAATTGATCGCAACTGTGAAATTCCTCATGAAGGACCTTTTTGTGATCTGATGTGGAGTGACCCAGAAGAGATTGAGACATGGGGTGTTAGTCCCCGTGGAGCAGGTTGGCTTTTTGGATCACGGGTGACAACCGAGGTATGGCACATTGCTCTTTTCATTCCGGGTTCTCCATATGAGGTTTTGACTGACGTTTGTTGTTCTAATGCAGTTCAACCATGTTAACAATCTTGAGTTAGTTTGCCGGGCTCACCAACTAGTCCAGGAAGGCCTAAAGTACATGTTCCAAGACAAGGGTCTTGTAACTGTGAGCTCTCAGTTGACACATGTCGACTTGTCCGAGAACTTGCATGTAGTTCCAGATGCTCACTGTTTGTTTCTGTATTTTTTCCAGGTGTGGTCTGCACCTAATTATTGTTACAGATGTGGGAATGTTGCTTCTATACTAAGCTTCAGCGAAACTATGGTTGGTCACTCCATCATCACTACCAGACTTAGTTCTTCGTTTGTGTTTTATGTACTTTATGTCTACTGCTGTCTTCGCCTGTGATAACTAGCTAACCATGCTTTATTGCCTTCAAAACTTTCAAGAATCGTTCCTACTCATGCTTTGATAGGTTCCATTAGAAACCTTCTTGAGTCTATCAGTGAGTTATATAGTGATAATTTCAGTATTTTGTATATGAACTCCGGAGCTCCTGATACCATATCCAGATAGGGAACACAAGCTTGTGATTTGATTTTCAGGCTGTTTTGGTCCTTGTTACATAGTAGTACTGCAGCACGAGTTGCAACAGTTCCTGTTATTATTCAACCTTGGAATGGGTCAAAACCCACCCCGAATCCAGTCCAAACCACATGGCTAGGAACAATTTTGTCAAACCTCACCAAACGAAATTCATACTTCGGAACCCAAGCTGCACCAAACCATCTTCATTTACCACCCAAACCCATCCAAACCATTTATCATCAGCGGATTCAAGCCCAAGCATGAAAGGCAATAAAAATTCTACCTGTACATGCACTGAGGGAGAACCTCTGATACACAAACGCAGCAGACACACGAGTCCAAGCATGAAAGGCAATAAAGACCATGAGGTAAGAAGATAAATCACAATCAAGTTCCCAGAATCTTTGATACCGATCTCCATTGCTGTTAAACTCAGCCTTCCGCCATGGCGGCCTGCATCTTAGCCATGTGTCTCTCCGCCTCTGCCACCTACTGCTCGCTCCTTGCTGTCGCCTTCCGCACCATGCCCACTGCACTGGCCTTGCTGCAGCCACTTATGCACGGAAACACCCAACGGCGTGGCACCTCCCCTGCACCTTGGCCACCGCCGGCGGCAGTGCCTCGTCCTTCTTCCTCATGTTGCCCTCTGTCTCCCTGCCCCTGGCTTGAGGTTTGCTAGCTTCTCTCGGTATTGTGGCAAGAGAAAGTTCAGAGGGGGCAGGAGAAGGCGGTGCAAGGAGATGGCCACATCAGAACCCTTAGCTCGAGGGGCAGCTGCTTGTGAACTTGGGGACGATTTGTTGGCCCCAATAGTTCACCCGCGGGTTGACCCCGCCGACGAAAACCATTTCAGTATGTGCGGCTTCAGTCCACAGCGATTCTTTCATCTAAAGACCCGCACCGAGAGACCCAAATAAACCCGCACCATTCCCAGGTTGGGTTATGTATGATTGATGAAGTCACTCCTGTATTTTTGCGTACTCTTGATATTGATAAACTAACAGTAATAAGAGTCTGGAAAAGAAACCAGTCTAGAGTAAACAAGCGAATAGAACCTGAGATTCTGAGAAGGAACAAATTATTCCAGGTTCCAAGCTGTAGACTTGTCAATAAACAATCAAGTGTGGCTTGGTTGGTAACAAAAGAACTTGTGCCTGCTATCTATTCCTGATAAAAAGAAGCAGAGAGCATATATAACAATAAACAAGTACTACAATCTCCATTAAATTCCGTCGCGTCGCAGTACCAGATATATTATTATGCATACCATGTTTTTCAGTTATGTTTAAAAGAAGAAGATTTGTTATGTCATTATTTGTGGGGACTGATTATGCCACCTTTTTTATTTGATAATTTTATCGACCCCTTTTACTCCATTTTGGCAGGAAAGAGACGTCAAAATCTTCACAGAGACGGACGAGAATAACCAAATGCGAGGGCCTAGAAGTTCTGTCCCGTACTTCCTTTGACCTCCTTTGTACATTTTTGTTGTTGTGATTTTTTACTTACAGGGGGTCGAGATGATCATATTCATATAGGTGTTCATTGTTGTAGCTTGATCTCACAGTGCAGTCTGATCATCTGATGCATTTGATCTCACCATTTGTCTTAACCTGCTATACAATAGATTACCGGGAGCATAGCTGCCAATGCCTCATGTTTTTGCCCTTCATTGCCTGTCTGCCCCAAAGTTCATTTCTACAGTATATTTTTAGAACTAACATATGTACTCTCTGTCGATCATATGACACATCGAGGAAGAGAAAATAAAGCCAAGAAGGCAATAGAAGCTTCTGACTAGTACCACACTCGTATCGTAAGCAGATCAGCAGGAGTCTCCTAAGCAGCATGACCATCGTATCTTGCTCAGCAGTAAGCTGAAGAACTGTATTTATGGAGTTAAATCCTGCGATGAACACAACAAACCTTTGATTTATGCCATTTTTTTTTTTCTGTAGCTTCTTCCATTTCTTGTGCAATGAAGCGTAAAATTCAGTACTACCTCCGTCCAAGTGTATTGGGCATGCGCGTAATTCTAGGTTGTCAATTTAACTAGTTAAATATATATTATATGTGATAAAAATTATATATTCAGAAACTACATCTTCGTATGAATCTAATAATATATTATTTGTTACCTATAATACATATTTAAGTAGTTAAATTAATGACCTAGAACTACGCGCATGCCCTATACACTTGGAAGCAAAAAATGGGTATTTTTAGCGCTGGCCTGGCAACGCGGATTCACTGAAATGTAGTAAAGAATACCGAACTGAAAAAACAATACCGAAACTCGGATTTGCCAACTCAATCTTGGTGAACCACGACGGATTGCTGCTGATTTGTCCCAGTCTGCCTGGTTTCCAAACGCAATCTAGATCTCTCGGTCTCTCCTCCTCGTCGTCTCATTGGCCCGGAAAAAGAACAGAAAAGTCCCATGTTCTTCCAGGTGATCGATAACTCCATGTTCAGACGCTGTCACCAATGTAAAATAGAAATATATCCATGTAAAAAATCACCGGAGCGACACACTGTCGTCTGACTCCTCGAGAAACCCCAGCCCAGCCCAGCCCAGCTGCCGGCCAGCACATTCACGCCGCTTTCAGGGACCTTTGTGCTGTAGCGAGCTGGAGAGGGCAGCAAGAACTTGGAGTTGCCATGCCTCGCTTTGTCACCACGCACCAGCAACAACATATTTAACCTGGAATCCATTCGTTCCAAGCGAACTATGGCGGCAATGGAGGGCGCGAGGGTCCGAGCGGCGCGGGGCTACGGCGGCGGCAACGAGTCGGTGTCGGTGGGCGACGGCATGAGCATCTTCGGCCAGAGCCAGAGCCAGAGCCAGAGCATCGACGTGCGGCGGCGCGGGAAGCCCAGGCGGCGGGCCACGCTGCCCAAGGTCGTCAAGGTAGACAGACACAGACTTGCCCTCAGAGGCTTTGTCTTTGCCGTGCTTGTTGCGCTGACGTGACGTCGACCGTGGTGACTGCGTGCAGAACGTGTCGTATGATGTCAAGCAGGTGGCCAGGTCCGGGTCCGGCACGGATCGGCTGCCGCACCGGCGTCTGGCCGCCACGCCGGAGAAGGAGACGCACAAGGAGAAGGCGCGCGTGGACCCTGAGCTGTTCGCGGGCAAGACGCTGGAGCAGCTGGTGGAGCAGGCCGACGCCAAGCAGCTGGTGGAGAAGGCTGACGCCAAGGAAGGACTGGAGAAGGAGAGGGCGCACGCCGTCGTTGCCGCGGAGCCTGAGCTGCCGGCGGTCATGGCCAAGAAGCAGCTGGAGCGGCAGGGGTCTCGCAGGTCGGAGCTCCTCAAAGGACCGCGCGCGAACGTAGGTGGCCTCGCCGTCGACGTCGGTGGTGCTCGGCCGATGGAGTCTAGCGGCGGCGCGACGTACGCCGAGGTGATGCGGGAGCTGGGCCGCGTCAAGAGGGAGCTGCGGGAGCTGCAGCGCGAGGTGAAGGCCGCGAGGGAGGCCAAGGCCGGCATGGCCGTGGCCGAGGAGGACGCGGCGTCGGCGTCGTCCGCGGCGACGAGGAGCGCTGGTTCTGTCGTCGCCCTCGGCGCGAAGGAACGGAATGAAGCAAACGAGGCGCGCGTCGCCTTTGAGCTCACCGGAGCTGGCCGGTCGTCTACCAGGGAGAGAGAGGAGGAGGTCACGAGGTGGACGCCGCCGACCATGGGGCTGCAGAGAGGCGCGGCCATGAGCCGCGCGAGCGTGTCGAGCGAGCTCGAGGCGTGGCTCACCGCGGCGAGCTCCGACGACAGACGGCTCCGGCACGGTTTCGGCCACTCCTCGGATTCGGAGATCACCGACGAGGGACACGACAGCTCGCCGTCGCTGCAGGCGGCGGAAGCCAAGCTGGGCATGGCGCGGGCGGAGCTCGAGTCCGCCAAAGGAGAGAGCATCCAGTTCACGGCGTCCATGGAGCGCACGCGCACGGAGGCGGCGCGGCTCGCCGAGGAAATCAACCGGCTCGAGGAGCAGGAGAAGAAGGCCGGCGCGCAGGTGCGGCAGCTGGAGGCCGCGCTGCGCGACGCCAAGTGCAGGCTGGGCGCCGTCACGGCCGCCGACGAGATGGCCGGCGAGATCCTCGCCGACCTGGAGGCGACGCTGCAGCAGCTGGAGGAGGAGACCGAGGCGGCGGAGAAGGAGAAGGCGCTGATGGAGCCGGAGAGCCGGTGCGTCCAGGACGACGCGGACAGCGTGGACGCCGAGATCGCGGCCGCCGAGCAGAGGATCAGGGGCTCGATTAGGGAGCTGGAGGCGGCGAGGGCGTCGGAGGCCGCGGCGACGGAGAGGCTGAGGGCCGCCGTCGAGAGCGTGGCGTTGGAGAGGGCGTCCATGGCGCCGCGGAGGTCCGGGAACGTGACGCTCCCGAGGTTCGAGTACGAGTACCTGACCGGGCGCGCCGAGGTGGTCCGCGCGGTCGCCGACAAGAAGGTGGCGGCAGCCGAGGCGTGGGTGGAGGCGCGGCGGGCCGGCGAGAAGGAGATGATAATGCGCGCCGAGGCGATCGAGAGGGAGCTCGGGGTCGGAGAAGCAGCGGCCGTGGACGACGAGAGCGCGGCGGAGCAGCAGAGGCCGCGTGACGGCTTGCAGCGCGCGCACACGTCGAGGAGAGCCGCGATGGTGAAGGGCTCATCGGCGGCGACATCAAGAAGGAAGACGCCATCGCCGCCGCCGTTGGCGCGGCACCCGCGAGGGCAGGCGCTCGCCATAAGAAGCTATCTGAAGCTCGTGGGCGGGAAATGCACGAGGCCATAGTAACTGAGATGCAATTCAAGACGATGCGGACAATATCATTCCATTTCTATATGCATGTGTGCCTGTGTATCTTTTTTACAACAACAGTGTGTATATGCAGAGCAGCAGAGGGGCATGTACAAGAACAACTACGCACAAGAACAAACACCCTTCAGATACGATATGGATACAAGTATATTCTACCAGAAAATACAAACTGTGGGTAGAGGACCGTCTATCTCATGGTTTTGAGACGGGGATCTTGCAAAGTGGGCAGGCGTTCTTCCGGGAGAGCCACTGCTTGATGCAGTGCACATGGTAGCCGTGGCCGCAGCTCAGCCTCCCTACTTCCTCACTCGCTTCAAAATCTTCCTGAAAATTTGCAACAAGTTCATGTTAACTTTGTGAAGAGCCAATGCCGATGTGACATGGGGACTGAAGTGAAAAGACCAAGTTCATCATCATACTTGACAAATGCTGCAGCGCCGCTCCGTCTCTGTTGAGAAATGCTTGCGCTCGAACGCCTGGTGTTTGCCCACCCTAAGGCCGCGAACAATCTCATCTTCGCGAAGCCCTGTGCTTACATAGCCGATCCTGTCCTCGAGCGCGAGTAGCTCCTGTCAAATGATGCAGCAATGTGCTGTTAAATAAAGACAGTGGCGTGCAATCTTAAATCTGTTGCAGATGATGGGCAGCAGAAGAGGGGGGGTACCTCGTAATTCATGTTATCGACGTCAAGGCGCCAATCCTGGTATTGATCATACATGCCCATTCTTCCCAACAATAGTCTCGTTCGAAACATCATTATCTGAATGTTGTAAAGGATAATGCTGAATGTTATATAGTAGTAACAGATAACACGAGTTCAAAGTGTATGCTATATATCAAATGACCTGATGCCAACAACTTGGATCTAAAGGTAACTGACAGTGAAGTTGGACAACCTATCAAATGGCCTCATGCCAACAACTAGTGTAGAACAGATGAAAAACAGCTCCATAACTGATTGGCACTAAAGTGGAACGACAGCGTTGTGCTCGATGAGCACGAAACTAGCAAAAATGAAATAAAAAACAACGCAGTTCTCTGATCAAGAACTACTAGGTATTTTGCTGTATCTTAAGTGCAGAACTCAAAGTCAAAACTACCAGCCTTTTGACTCATAAACATGCCAGTTCATATCGTAAAGTTCACTTGAAGGGGCCCATATTCTAATAACCCTTGCTCAGGCAATCGAATCCTTCACTAAGCTCACCCCATCCTATAAGATCACATTAAACAACGAACCAACCATCCATTCCAGCATCATGGCAACTAGTTAACCAAAAGAACCAGCAACACCAACATGGTTGTTCAGTCCAGCACAATGATTCAGCGTTTGTGTGTGTGTAAACTCAGCGGGGAAAGGAAAGGGAAATCTGCATCTACACTCAAAGGGCTCTCTCTGCCCCTACACCAAACATATCTACCACCGTCACCTGCTCTCATGTGCCTCCATCCTACTATCTGCTTGCGTGTCGTATAAACATAACAACCAGCTAGGGGTGATAAACTACTATACTGTGCCAATCCCAGAGCTGCAACCACTTCAGCATAGAACGTGTGAGGATCGTTTTGCAGGATGGTCCCATGTGAGTGAGTACATGGCATCCAAACAAAAATGCCAGACCAGCATGGACCATGGGCTACACATGATGGCTACTAGTGCTAGTATAAGATTGAGCATGGACCCCCTGATAGTCTGAAACCGTCTATGGTGTGGTGGCTGCTATGAGATTTACCCAATCAGAATGATTCCTGCGGAATGTGGAGGACCAACCTATCATGTAGTAGCAGTACCAACAATGATGAAATGAATGCTGGATGGAAGTAGTTTGAGCTCTTGTCGGTGAGGTTCACAATCGCAGGGTGCGTGGAACAGCAGATGTTGTACTGTACCTCTTCCTCGGTCCTGTCGTAGGGGTGGCCGAATCCGGTGATGTGGCGGTGGCGGCCTGAGTGTAGGAGGTCGGCGTCGTGGAACGGCATGTGGAAGCGCGGCGGCGAGTCCATGAAGGACGAGGATATGTGCTCCCGCATGGTGACCCTGCGCGCCCGCTGCTCGGCGGTCCTCTGTCGATTCAGAAATTCAGAGGTCGATTCAGAACGGGATGGAGATTCAGTTGGATTTCCGAAGATGAACACAATTCGTTCGAAGTTTCAGCTAGCCATCTGCACATGTGAAAATCCATCGGAAGCAAGGAGAAGGCAGTAGACAAACCTCCCGGTGTCGCCTGTCCGCCTCCCCGCGGCGGCCCGGAGCTGGCGCGTGGTGGTGGTGGTGGCGCGCCACGACGCAGTCCACGGACGAGGCCTCGGCGGCGAAGGGAATCCCCGGGGTGCACGTGCACCACACGTCCCCAGCAGGCGCGGCGCCGCCTCCCGCGGCCCTCGCGGCCCTCCTCTCCCTCCGCCTCCGCCGGCGCCGGCTCTCGCGCCAGTCCTCGTCCTCCTCCTCGTCGTCCGCGGCGGGGCGGACCGAGGCCGAGGCGGCGACGGGCGCGTGGGCCCGGGACGCGGCGGCGGACGCGCAGCCGAGGTCGCGCAGGCGCAGCGCGAGCCACTGCTGCTTGCTCCCCCGCGCCTCCTCCGGCCCCCGCGGCGGGGGAGAGGAGGAGGAGCCCTCGCCGCGCGCCAGCAGGACCCGCAGCGCCACCCGCCGCCGCTCCGCCGACGCGCCGTCGCGGGCCATCGGAGCGGACCAAGCAAGCTCCCTTGGGCGTGCGGGCGTGCGGCTCTGACGAGGGAGTCGCGGTAGGTGGTGGCGAGCGGAGCGGAGGGAGGCAGTTGGTTATTTCTTTGGGAGGGAGGAGAGCGGCCGATGCAGAAATAGGGAGCGGTCGCCGACCCGTGGGCGACGTGGGCGGCCGTGGGATCCTGATCGGACGGGAGGGGAGTGGGCTCCTGGGACGGTGGGCGGTCCACGGGTGGTCAGTGGGTCAAGGGAGGCGGCACTTGAACAGTAGGCTCGTGTGCTTTAGTGGATAAGGATTAAGGAGGAAGATTTAATTAGGCTCGTGTCGTCCTGGTGTGATTGATTGAGGTGATTGAGGTGTCCATGTCAGCTCTCCCTTTCGTCGACCAACCGTGGCATTGGCAGCGTCGATCATCGACCAGGTCTCGCAGTCGCTGCACGGCAGGCAGGGAAGCCAATCAATCCACCTCCGGCTTGGCTGCATTGCATGCAACCCTCAGATGGGACAGGGCGTACGCGTCATCCTCTCACATCAGCTGCAACTCCACGACCCATTTCTTCCATGCACGTATGTTTGGTTCAGATTCATTTTTTAGCCTTATTTGCGTTATCGCGGACACGAGATGGACGTGCGCGACGCCCGTCTACTCCTCCCCTGGCCAGCTAGTCGGTGACACATTGGCCATCTTCTCTCACGTTATATCGACTCCAAACCCTCGCCCGCCTCCACCGCGTCGTTATCGCCGCCCATTTGTCGGTGCCGACACACCTCCCCCCAAGGTTGCCACCTCGCCGCCATCATCGTCTCGCCGCCGGGGCACCGAAGTTTCCCACCCCCACCTCTCGACGTCGCCGCGAGCAGGAAGCCGCCTCGCCGCCCCGCCAGCTCCTTCGTCTTGACGCCGACATGCTCGTTAGACGTCTCCACGCCAACCACCTGGTCCAAGGGAGGCATGCGTCTCTTCGTCGGCCAGCTCCTTTGACGATGCCCGCAAGCTGTTTGACATTTGCCAAGGTATAAAATGCACCGTGTCGACGAGTTCTTTCACAATTTTCTTTACGACTTCGACGATTCCTCGTGTGATGATGACGAGGAGATCTTGGCTGCCGTGTTGGTCCATCACCACCTTAATACCCATCGGCCGTTGTTCCGTGGCTCGATCCCGAGACACGTTCCGGCTTTGAATCGTAACCGGGAGAGCGTTCATTTCCTTCTTTGGAAGGACTACTTTGACACAACCAACCCGCTGTTCAAACATCATAAATTTCGGCGACGTTTTCGTATGGCTAGGCATATTTTCAACCGTATTAGAGAGGGGGTGGTCGGATACAATAACTATTTCGAGTGTAAAGAGGACGCACTTGGAAAGATTGGCTTCTCATCTTATCAGAAATGCACTACAGCCACCCGGATGCTTGCATACGGAGTGCCCGGTGATCTCATTGATGAGTACGTCTGTATGAGCGAGTCTACATGCCTAGAGTTCATGTACAAATTCTGCATGGCTGTGATCGCTGTGTTTGGCCCTTAGTACTTGATAAAGCCGACTCCTCAAGATATTGCTGGGGAACGTCGCATGGGAAACAAAAAATTTCCTACGCGCACGAAGACCTATCATGGTGATGTCCATCTACGAGAGGGGATATTCGATCTACGTATCCTTGTAGACCGCACAGCAGAAGCGTTAGTGAACGCGGTTGATGTAGTGGAACGTCCTCACGTCCCTCGATCCGCCCCGCGAACCGTCTCGCGATCAGTCCCACGATCTAGTGCCGAACGGACGGCACCTCCGCGTTCAGCACACGTACAGCTCGACGATGATCTCGGCCTTCTTGATCCAGCAAGAGAGCCGGAGAGGTAGATGAGTTCTCCGGCAGCGTGACGGCGCTCCGGAGGTTGGTAATGATCTTATCTCAGCAGGGCTCCGCCCGAGCTCCGCAGAAACGCGATCTAGAGGTAAAACCGTGGAGATATGTGGTCGGGCTGCCGTGGCAAAGTTGTCTCAAATCAGCCCTAAAACCTCCGTATATATAGGGGGAAGAGGGGGAGCCTTGCCTTGGGGTCCAAGGACCCCCAAGGGGTTCGGCCGAGCCAAGGGGGGCAACCCTCCCCTTCCAAACCGAGTCCAACTAGGTTTGGAAGGAGGAGTCCTTCCCCCTTTTCCCACCTCCTCTTTTTTTCCTTTTCTCTTTGATTTTCTTCCTATGGCGCATAGGGCCTTCTTGGGCTGTCCCACCAGCCCACTAAGGGCTGGTGCGCCACCCCCAAGGCCTATGGGTTTTCCCGGGGTGGGCTGCCCCCCCCCCCCCCCGGTGAACACCCGGAACCCATTCGTCATTCCCGGTACATTCCCGGTAACTCCGAAAACCTTCCGGTAATCAAATGAGGTCATCCTATATATCAATCTTCGTTTCCGGACCATTCCGGAAACCCTCGTGACGTCCGTGATCTCATCCGGGACTCCGAACAATATTCGGTAACCAACCATATAACTCAAATACACATAAAACAACGTCGAACCTTAAGTGTGCAGACCCTGGGGGTTCGAGAACTATGTAGACATGACCCAAGAGACTCCTCGGTCAATATCCAATAGCGGGACCTGGATGCCCATATTGGATCCTACATATTCTACGAAGATCTTATCGTTTGAACCTCAGTGCTAAGGATTCATATAATCCCGTATGTCATTCCCTTTGTCCTTCGGTATATTACTTGCCCGAGATTCGATCGTCAGTATCCGCATACCTATTTCAATCTCGTTTACCGGCAAGTCTCTTTACTCGTTCCGTAATACAAGATCCCGCAACTTACACTAAGTCACATTGCTTGCAAGGCTTGTGTGTGATGTTGTATTACCGAGTGGGCCCCGAGATACCTCTCCGTCACACGGAGTGACAAATCCCAGTCTCGATCGATACTAACTCAACGAACACCTTCGGAGATACCTGTAGAGCATCTTTATGGTCACCCAGTTACGTTGCGACGTTTGATACACACAAAGCATTCCTCCGGTGTCAGTGAGTTATATGATCTCATGGTCATAGGAACAAATACTTGACACGCAAAAAATAGTAGCAACAAAATGACACGATCAATATGCTACGTCTATTAGTTTGGGTCTAGTCCATCACGTGATTCTCCTAATGACGTGATCCAGTTATCAAGCAACAACACCTTGTTCATAATCAGAAGACCCTGACTATCTTTGATCAACTGGCTAGCCAACTAGAGGCTCCACACATGTATATAAGTCTTCATTCAATACAATTATAACATGGATAATAAACGATTATCTTGATACAAGAATTATAATAATAACTATATTTATTATTGCCTCTAGGGCATAATTCCAACAGATATAGCCCGCTTGTTGGTGATGAATGCCAGCAGGGGCTTCCCAGGGATGCTTGGAAGTATAGACTGTATGCACTAAGAGTGGAAGAACCGCCCTTCTGCTTGGCAAGCGCAGTGTAAGGGCCATGTCAGGGCTTGCACTATCATACTTGAGGTCGTGGCCTCACAAGATCTCTGTATCTGGCACTCTTTCTTCGGCATGGCCGGATCACACAATGATATCAACGTGCTTCAACACTCACCGGTCTTTGCAACACTTGCGGAAGGCAATAGACCGCCGATGAATGTTACCATCAACGACCAAGACTATTGTGAAGACAATCCCCGATCCTGGCAGTGAGAAGAAGAAAATATTTGACAAAAAGCAAGAGAGTGCTAGGAAGAACATCGAGCGTGCCTTTGGTGTTTTGCAATCTCGATGGAACATTGTTCGGTATCCTGCTAGGACTTGAAGCACCAAGAAACTGTGGGAGGTGATGACATCTTGTGTGATTATGCACTATATGATTGTAGAAGATGAGCGTACGGAACGTATCTATGATCAAGGGTTTCAGTTTCAGGATGAGAATGTTGTGTCTAAGCATGGAGGAGCGGCAACGTTTAAACAGTTCATCCAATTTCATCATTAAATGTGTGATTGAAAAACTCACATGCAACAGCAAAATAATTTGGTTGAACATATGTGGACTCATGTTGACAATCGATAGATGCATCTTTTTTCACATGTATTTGAGATAATTTAATTTTTATTCGGCTTGTAAAACTATGCTTAATTTATTTGGTTGTAAAACTATGTTTTTTTTTTGTGAAGCTATGTTATTTTTTTATATGTTCGCTTGTCAAATAATGTAAAATATGTGCATATTTGTTGAAAAAGGACGGTCAGTCGGCCACGTCGATAAATATGGGTCGACACGTTAGACGTACTGTCGACTCAAATATTAAACAGGATGGACATCAAATGAACGGCTGATCCAAACAAATAAAAAACGGACAAAAACGTTGTTCGCTTGCGTACGTGGACAAACGATACTCCCTCTGTTTTTATGTACTCCTACGACAAATAGATCCTTTTTTGAGACAAATGGACAAACAGAGTAGATTATATTCTTTTATGATATTATATAAGTAGATTACTAGCAAAAAGGCCCGTGCGTTACAACGGGAGAAAAAAATATATCATAATCTTCAATTGTGATAATCATATTATGTTCTTAAAATTTTAAGACATTTCTTAAAATGCATGAACATTATTTGAATTATGATGAAAATGGCAAAGTATGTTTTGTTAATTAATGATAGCATATGCATAAAAACATTATTTTTATCTTGTTGATATATGTGTTTGCATTTGTAATCTCAGTAAAGTCTTAATTTGGTTGCAAACATATTAGACAACTTCATCAAAAACAATCATTTTGTAAGTACATGCATACCAAATGTTCGAGGTTGCTATCAATATCAATATTCTTAAAATAATAATTAGCAAAACAGTTTATATATATGAAAAATCAAAGCTAAGCCATTTGTTTACGTAAAGCTTGTATAAACAACATTGTATATTTTTCATACATTAGAAACATTTTTTTGCGTGTGACATCAGAAATATTATTGAGTTTTGATGTCTAATTTTTTTAATACACATTTTACATGTTTTGTATGCATCATGAATATTTTTTATATACATGTTTTACATTATTCAAATACACGATTAACATTTTTGAAAAGTTTTATTTTTTATGTCTACTTTGTTCCACACATATTATATATTTTTGTATATGTTTTCTTATACACCGAAAACATTTTTCTATGCACATTTTAATTTTTTTTAAGTACACGATCAATATTTTTTAAAATAAAAGAAAAATATACTATTTACTGTCCATACGCACTGCATAATTTTTTGTGCAAAGTTTATCAAAATAAAACAAAAGAGAAAAAAAAAGTAGAAAAAGTGCGAAATAGAATAACAAAAAGGTCGTAAGCGGCGATCGGGATCAAACCTGGATCTCCAGGGTGGGACAGCAACCACCCAACCAGTTGGGCTAGCCATGCTCTTGTGATAAAATACGGAAACCGCATCCTTTAGAATTAGAAAGAGCCGAATCAAAATTCAAAAAACAAATCGTTTTCGCCATTACGGGTGACATTGGTGGATAATTTTGATGAACTTTAGGGGTAAATTCAATGACGTACCACAGAAGCAATAGGTGTTTTATTAGTAGGTAATAAGTATAATATAGTATAGATATAGATATAGATAGATTAGCTGGAGCGTGTCGTGGCTCGCGGGCTCGTCCTGCACCGCAGCCGACTGTACGTTGGCATGTTGTCCGGCCGGACCAGACGGTGAGGTGAGGCCGAAAAATTTGTGCGTGCATGCGCGCGTGCTTGGCTTTTCTCCTCTCGGTTCGGCTCGCACAACTTGTGTGTCGTCGAGGACGGCGGACGGGGACGTCCCGTCACCTCTTGATCGTGCATTGTATGGTTTGCGCTGCGTGGATTTGTCATACGTGTTGTCGATTGGCTGCACGTATTTGATGCCAACGCGCATACCGCGTATCTCCAAAATTTGTCATCTGTATTGCCGCGCGACTTTGTTTTACCACAGCAATGCCACACCTATGAATACCTGATCGCACGGCCCGGCACGACTCGTCGTAAACGGGTCCGGCACAGCACGACCGCCAAGGCACAAATATTAGTCGGGTCGTGTCGTATCGGTTTACGTGTCCAGCCTTCAAATCCAAATATGACACAAAAGCTAAATGAACCGGCCCGTCGGCATGTCAGACCTGCTGGCCTGCTAGGCTATTAGTCTTTTAGGTCGTTTTTTGACCGATTTTAGCATGTTGTGGCTGTTTTTGGGTCGATTTTCGTCCGTTGAGCTATTTTATTTGTTTTATATGGTATATATATAAAAAATAGAAATGGTAAACGGGTCGTCTCCAGCCGACTCGTGTGCCTAGTCTTTAGGCCCAGGCACGGGCCGAGGCGGGCTACGTGCCTAGGACGATCTGACTAAAGCGTGTCAGGCCTGGCCCGTAGCGTGTTGAACCGTCATGCTTGTTGGCCGGCTCAAAAAGCACGGCCCGTTTGGTCAGGTATGCACTTACGTAGCCATCATACGTAAGGTTCTCTACATGAGGCCTTGTTCAATTACATCTGATTTGAAGGGGATTGAAGAGGTTTGTAAGGGATTAATTCCATGTAAGTCAAAATCCTTCTCAATCCCCTTCAAACCCCTCCAATCCCTTTGGAGAAGGGATTAACCGAACAAGCCATGACGGATTTGCAGCCATACTGCAATAGTACATATAAACCTACATGAGTTTTTGTGAGAGATTGGTTGGGAAGATAATGCTCGACGCTAAATCCTAACTGATTCTTGATAGATACTCCCTCCGTCCGGATTTATTGGGCCCTTGGGTGCTGGGAGCGTGTCCGCTCTTATTAGGCCCCGCTCGATCCAGCTGCCAAAAGGTAGAAAAACGTCTCGTTGCTTTCTCGATCTTCCCGGCTGCCTTTCGTCTTCCTTGTCCTGCTGGTCCGTGTCGTGGCCGTCATCATCGTGTGCGCCGTACGCGTCGCCGTCGTGAGAAACGAAAGCGCCTTCGTCGTGAGCGCCGAAAGCGTCGTCGCTGTGTGCGCCGTACGCGCCGCCGTCGTACGCGCCGTACGCGCCGCCGTCGTGAGAAACGAAAGCGCCTCCGTCGTGAGCGCCGAAAGCGTCGTCGTCGTGTGCGTTGTACGCGCCGCCGTCGCGAGAAACGAAAGCGCCTCCGTCGTGAGCGCCCAAAGCGTCGTCGTCGTGTGCGCCGTACGCGCTGCCGTCGTGAGAAACGAAAGCGCCGTCTTCATGTGCGCCGTACGCGCCGCTGTCCTCATGCTCGAACCCACGACTATGGCGCCAGCCAAAACGAAGATGGCGTTCAGCACCGGACGAGCTGACTATGTGGCGAACAACAACTTGTCCTCGCCCGCAGCCGGCATGACCTACGCCTAGCCGGTCTTGCCTGCGGCCGTTGCAAAAAATGGCGCGAGCTTGCTCTTGCAGCCAGCCAATGCATGCGCTTCTAATCCTTCATTGATTGGGGGCATGCATGCGCCATGCAGTGTTCCAGGTTGCCAAAAAGTAGCAGCGCGCGCCTGAGCTGAGCATGGATTGCATGCGGGTCAAGGAAAATTTACATTAGCAATAAATCATGCATGGGAAATCAAAGAAGTAGGCATTTATTCTAAGACATTAATGATGGAGTCTTGGTACCTGTAATCTGGTTGGGGGGCCTAATAAACCCGGACGGAGGGAGTACGTATCTATTAGCCACGCGCAGTCTCAACTATCGACAACACACTGAGATTGTGCTTACAATCTTGAAACAACGAAAGTGGCAACGGTTTGTAAAATTATATCTGCCAATTGATTCTTGGAGGAGATAAACCGGACATGCAGAAGCTTCTGTGCAACTCGTTCTCGAACAAAGTGATATTCAAGTTTAATGTGTTTTGTTCGAACATGAAACACCGCGTTAGACGACAAGTAGGTGGCACCGATATTGTCACACCATAGGACATTCTTCTTGAACACCAAGCTCCTTCAACAATGCTTCTACCCAGATTAGCTCAACAATAACATTGGCAACAACCTTATACTCAGACTAGATACTCGGACGAGAGACAATAGGCTTCGTCCTGGGACTCCAGGCGATCAGATTACACCCATAAAAAAGAGCACGTCCCTTGCTTGATCACCGGTCATCAAGGCTCCCAGCTCAATCCGCATGAGAGTAGTCTGACAGTGCACTAGATGTAGATGGTTGTACAAGGAGACAATGTGCAATACTATCACGAACATACCGAAGAATGCATTTCACCATAGACCAATGAGAATTGCGGGGATCATGAAGATATTGACACACTCGATTAATTGCAAAGGAGAAGTCAGGACGAGTAAGTGTCAGCCTGTGAGGTATCAAGGTGGCAATATTCCCCATGGGGACGAGAACCTGTAGAGAATTACCCATCATGGAGCGGGGATGGGGGATAAATTCACCCGTTGGGTATTGTCTCATGGGTACCCGTTAGTCTCGCGGGACTGGGATTGGGATAAAATTATCCCCGTGAGGATTCCATGGATACCCGAAAACTATGACATGCGTACTATACAAAAGCATAATATATAGATTAATACCTAGATATTTCATAAAATTATTTTCCTTCACCTCTCCCAACAACCATGCCCTATCCAATCTCACATATCCCGGTCGGTTTTCAGATCCCCATGGACACCCGACAGGTACCAGGTACTCGTTATTAATGGGGATGGGGGTGTTTTGTCCCCGCGAAGCTTCACAGGGATCACGAGTATGGGCTTGGTGGGGATCGGGGCGGGGATGGTGGAGTCTCCCTGGTCATCACCGCCCCCCTTGCCACCTTGAGTCGGGTACTAAAGACGACCTACGAGGATGCGGAACAAAGTAGTACCATCATCACTCAAGGAGTCTCCATTAGCAACACAAAGACGACCAGTGGAGGACACTAGAACGGGTGCCCACTTGCATTTGAGCATACTAGCACGAGCAAGGAGATCTAGTGCATATTTGCGTTGGGTAAGCGACAAGCCCATGTTGAGAGACTAGCAACCTTAGTACCGACGAAATAATGAAGAACCCCCAAGTCACGTCTCACCGGTGAAACATGAAGGCACTTGTAGCCCTTGTGAAGAGAGTTATAACCGAGGAACATACACTTCTTCAAAGGAAACTAAAGTTTTTCTTTGTTGTAAGGATGGAGGAGGTTAGGCCAACACACACAACCTAACACTTTGAAGAAGGTATAGTCACAAACCTCTCCCAGTAGACGCTTAAGTGGGTATTGCATAGCAATAACCCGAGTAGGCATACGATTAATGAGGAAACACACTATAAAGAAAGCATCACTCCAATATGAAAATGGAATAGAAGCATCAGTGTCGGGGGGATAACCCCGGGGTAGGCTCATCAAGCCTATTCCTTCATTTCCGGCCCAATGGACATGAAGGTATGGAGATTCCAAGGCCCAAGTCTTCTGACCAGCTAGGCATCGCCTGCTGGCTGGAAGACGAGGCGGCCACCTTTCTGGCCGGCCAGGCAACCCCTGCCGGCTAGAATCCAGGCGGCCTCCCCTTCAGAGCCGGCCTGGTCCCGCCAGCCGGACTGAGGAGGAGGCGGCCACCCTCAAGCCGGCTGACCAAGCAGGCTAGCCGACCGAGGATCACAAGTCACATCAGATCGTATGTCAGGAAGAGACCTCACGATTGAAGGTAGCTATGCGTCAGCAAAGGTACAGGATCAGGGCACCTAGCAGGTACGAGCGTCGACGGCCACGCCGCTGACCTACCCCGGCTCTGATCCATCACCTAGCATAGTGTCGGACCGTCACACTCCCACTCCATTACTGCACTCGGCGTGGGGAACAGTGGAGGCGGTCGTACTACCTGCCCATGAAGAATCTCGCGGGGCGGCGCTTGACGTACAATGCGTGCTCAGCGTCAACCTTACGCGGGAGCCCCATTGGCTAGCCGGCGGGTGCCACAGGCAATCGAGACCATGCAGTCGGCGGGCCCCTCATCGACAAGACAAGATCCTTGTGGGCCCCTGGCCAGCCGGCGAAGCAGCCAGCCGGGTCCCACGCTTGTACCCTTTATCCATATTGTAGGCCGGCGGGTTCGTCTATAAAACCCCCCAGTCGCCCCCCATGCAAAGGGGCCGATCACTTGCCAGTCATTCAACACTACACACTCACCAACCCACAGAGAGAGAGGTAGAGACAAGTCGGATGCTTCCCTCCTCCTCCTCCCAACACAGCTCCAAGAGCGACATTGTACTCTGTTCCTATACATCAAACACACCAGCAGGATTAGGGGTATTATCTCTACGGAGAGCCCTGAACCTGGGTACATCGTGCGTCCCATGCGTGTACCAACCTCGTTCCCAGCGCCCACCTTTGTTCCTTCTGTTCTCACCGACTTTAGCCTACCTATGGCATATGTTGTGAGTATTCACCGACATTTGGCGCCCACCGTGGGGCCGATCGCGGCATCGGCTGGCTTTACGCGCTGGGCGGGGCCCCGCACCTACACCACCGGATGCATCGCGTCCGGATCAGTTTGCATGCCCGTGGAGCCCGCATTCGACGAGGCGACACCCATGATGATCGACGTCCCCGTTTGCCATGCGGATTCGGACGAAGATTTTGATGACGAGGCGCTCCCTAGCGTCGTCGTCGCTGCTATGGAGAACCTCATCGTTCTCTTCAGCGACCTTCGCCTCAACGACGGCCCGCGCTACTTCGGCGAGGACTACGACGTTGAGGCGCTGTGCGCCAGCTTCAGCAGGCTCTCTATCGCTGAGATGCCTGCCCACGACGTTTACCCCAGTAACGTCCTCATCTTCGACGGCCCTCCGCCGTCGGTGGGGTTCTTCACCCCATACCACATTGTTGCCGTCTCCAACA
Source organism: Hordeum vulgare subsp. vulgare (assembly GCF_904849725.1). Taxonomy (NCBI): domain Eukaryota; kingdom Viridiplantae; phylum Streptophyta; class Magnoliopsida; order Poales; family Poaceae; genus Hordeum; species Hordeum vulgare. The sequence goes on along the minus strand of NC_058518.1, from coordinate 492,793,644 downwards.
CCGTGGAGGTGATGGTTATCGGCACTGGCACCACCACGGCTCCCGGCAAGGCCTTCATAGGCGCTGGCGAGCCCGCTGCGGCCCCCACTGATACTCTTCGGGACGCCATCACCGGCCTGAAGACCCCCGTCACTGCTTCCGCCGACCCTGCTGACGCTCAGGCCTCGTTGGAGGAGGCTCGCAAGCGCATCTTGGAGGAGGGCATCACCGTGGCATCGACGGAACGTCGGTTGGAGGCTACACGGCGCGAGTATAACTCCGCATACGGTCTCACTCCGATCTCCGAGGCCCCCAGCCGGCTTGGATCGGTCCGCAGCCGCGGCCGGTTCGTCGCCGAAGTTCTAGGCGGTGATCTGCCCACCTACGAAACTCCTGCGGCCAACATGCGAGCGGCGCAGGCAGCCATGGAGGAGATGGCAAGCCTGGAAGGTGAGGAGCGCACCTTCCAGGAGAAGCGTGTCAAGGATCTCCTTGACACCGCCAACCAGCTACACGCTCGGTTTGACCCCGGTCAGGCTCAATCGGAGTCCCCGGGACCAAACTCGGGGGCTCGCCGCAACCCTAGCGGCCAGCACCACGCAAAAGGATTTTCCTCGCATCGCCCTTCCGGCTGGAGGGGCGAGGGAAGCTAAAACCGGTGCTCCCAGCGCCAGAGCGAGCACACTTCGGGCTTACGTCGCGTAGGCGACGAGGGTGATTCAGAGTACGGGGATCTTCCTCCGCGAAGAACTCACGCCTCCGGCTCCCGAGGCGCCTCCCCTCTCGCCACCGGGGCTGGCGCCCCCGCCTCCCAGGATGAGCGGGACGCTCGCCGGCGTATCATCGCCCTGGCCTAGTCGGCCCTCTTAGAGGAAGACGGACCCGTCGGTCCGGCATGCTTCGGCCCCCGGATCCGAGGGGAGCCGTTCCCCCGAGGTTTCACCTTGCCTCGGGATACGCCGAAATACAACGGCACGGCCAAGCCAGAAGACTGGCTGATCGACTACACCACGGCCGTAGGCATCGCCAGGGGCAACAAGCGCGTAGCGGTTCGCTACGTGCCACTCATGTTGGCCGGCTCGACCCGGACTTGGCTTAACAGCCTCCCGGCCGGCAGTGTCAACTCCTGGGTGGACTTCGAGGAGGCGTTCGTCCGCAACTTCACCGGCACCTACAAGCGCCCTGGTCGGCCCCGCGAGCTGGCCATGTGTGTCCAGAAGGCCGATGAACCCCTCCGCGACTACGTCACACGGTGGACTGAGCTCCGCAACTCCTGTGAGGGGGTGCATGAGGTACAAGCCATCCAGTACTTCATTGACGGGTGCCGAGACGGCACCCTCCTCAAGCACAAGCTCATGTGCGCCGAGCCCACCTCTTTGGCGGTGCTCATGGCCAAGGCGGACAAGTACGCCATGGCCGACTCCGCAATGCACATCAAGGTGACCGCCTTGGACAAGGTTGTGCCTGCGCCGGCTACTCCCAAGCCGGCTGGGGACAACCGAGGCGGCCAGAATAACTACAAGCGCAAGGCGGATCAGATGGATCCCCGCTCCAACAACAAGCTGGTGGCCAATGTGGAGGGCGAGGCGTCGACTTCTCAAGCCGGCCCTTCACAAAAGCGTCGCAATTAGGGAAACCCCAACTGGCTGCCCAGGCAGTCCCTCGAGCAGCCGCTCGACGCCCCGTGCAAGATACATTCTGGGGCGACACCGTCTACCCATACCCTTCGACAGTGCAGCGTCGCACGCCGGCTGTCGCAAGGGGAGGGCCTGCCGGCTCCTCTGGGTGCGCAGGCGGCGCCCCGTGCACCGGCTCACAATCATGCTCCGCTTCCGCCGCCACCGCCTCACGATGAAGGTCCTCACCCTGACGACTATCCTCACCAAGACGGAATGTTCGTCGTCTTCACCAGTGAAGGCAACGACAAACATAGCCTGCGCCGAAGATGGCGCGAGGTAAACGCCACTGTCCCCCCGGTTCCCCAGTACATGCATTGGTCTCACAAACCAATCACATGGAGCCGGGTGGACCATCCTGCGGTGATGCCCAACCCGGGGTCATACGCACTCGTCCTCGACCCCACCTTCGCCTCCAAAAGGCTCACCTGCCGATTCTCCCGGGTGCCGGTCGATGGTGGCAGCAGCATCAACATCCTCTACCTCGACACTCTCCTCAAGCTCGGGCTCAAGGAGACGGACGTCCTGCCAACCAGCACTGTCTTCCATGGCATCGTGCCTGGGCAGTCATGCTCACCCATCGGCAAGATCCAGCTGGACGTCCTCTTCGGCGACAAGGCCCACTTCCGCCGAGAGTCCATATGGTTCTAGGTAGTGGACCTCAGTAGCCCGTATCACGCGCTGCTGGGAAGGCCGGCTCTGGCCAAGTTCATGGCTATTCCGCATTACGCCTACCTGAAGATGAAGATGCCGGGTCCCAAGGGCATCATCACTTTTGTTGGCGACTACAAGAAGTCGCTCGAGTGTGCCCAAGATAGCAGCCGCCTCGCCGACGCCTTGGTGATTGCTGAGGAGAAGCGGTAGATCGACCGGCTCGTGGCCCAGGCTACAGAGCAGCCAGCGATTCCTTCTCCTCCGTCCCAATCGGCCGGCGAGGGCTCTTTCAAGCCGGCTAAAGAGACCAAGCAGGTCTCACTCGACCTTGCCAACCCGAAGCAGTGCGTCACCATCGGGGCTGGCCTCAGCCCCAAATAGGAAGGCGAGCTCGTCGACTTCCTCCGTGAGAATCGGGACATTTTTGCGTGGTCCCCCAAGGACATGCCGGGTGTTTCGAGGAAGTACGCCGAGCACAAACTTCATGTCCGACCGGATGCAAAGCCGGTGAAACAACCTTTGCGCCGCTTCGCCGAGGGGAAGCGGCGCACAATCGGAGAAGAGATCACTCGGCTCCTTGCAGCCAGCTTCATCATGGAGGTTTTCCACCCGGACTGGCTGGCGAACCCGGTCCTGGTGCTGAAGAAGAACAACACATGGCGAATGTGTATCGACTATACTAGCCTGAATAAGGCCTTTCCGAAAGACCCTTTCGCGTTGCCTAGGATAGATCAAGTGATCAACTCCACTGCAGGCTGCGAACTGCTGTTGTTTCTGGATGCTTATTCGGGCTACCATCAAATCAAGCTGGATCCAGCTGATCGCCTGAAGACCTCCTTCATCACGCCCTTCGGGGCCTACTGCTACACCACCATGACGTTCGGTCTGAAGAACGCATGTGCGACATTCCAACGCTGCATGCAGCAGTGCCTACTGCCACAGATTGGTAGAAACATCCACGTCCATGTGGATGACATCATCGTCAAGACGAAGCAGCACTTCAGCCTCCTCGACGACCTGCAGGAGACATTCGCCAATCTGCGCAAATACAAGATCCGGCTCAACCCTGAGAAGTGCGTCTTTGGGGTCCCAGATGGCAAACTCTTGGGGTTCTTCGTATCCGCCCGCAGCATCGAAGCAAACCCTGAGAAGATCAGCACCACCTAGCGGATGGTGCGGCCGGCTCGGATCGTCGACGTCCAGAAGTTCGCCGGCTGCTTGGCGTCCCTCAGCCGGTTCGTCAGCCGGCTTGGCGAGAAGGCCCTTCCACTCTACCAGCTCATGAAGAAGACAACGAAGTTCGAGTGGAACGACCAGGCGGACGAAGCCTTCTGCGACCTCAAGCGAGCAATCTCGAGCCTGCCAATCTTGGCAGCCCCATCTAAAAGGGAACCCATACTCATATACATTGCGGCAACCACTCGCGTGGTCAACGCAGTGTTGGTAGTTCAGTGCAAAGAGGAAGGCAAGGCCCTGCCAGTGCAGCGCCCTGTCTACTACCTTAGCAAGGACTTGTCCGCCTCTAAGTAGAACTATCCTCATTATCAGAAAATGTGTTATGATGTTTACCTTGCTGCAAAGAAATTGAAACAATACTTCCAAGAGCATGCCATCACGGTGGTGAGCACTGCTCCGCTTTCAGAGATCATGGGTAACCGTGATGCCACGGGCAGAATCGCCAAATGGTCCATCGCCATGGCGGACAATGATATTCGGTACGAGCCTCGCACCGCCATCAGGTGGTGGCCGACTTCTTAGTCGACTGGGCCAAGACCCAGTTCGAGCCACCGCCTCCAGACTCCACGCATTGACGGATGCACTTCGACGACTCGAAGATGCGGACAGGGCTGGGAGCCGGCATCATCTTGACATCTCCGAAAGGGGACCAACTCAAGTACGCTCTCCAGATCCACTTCGCCGCCTCCAACAACGTCGCCGAGTATGAAGCACTGGCTCACGGCCTCCGGCTTGCCAAGGAGATCGGCATCCGGCGGCTCATATGCTTCGGCAATTCAGACTTGGTGGTGCAGCAGGTCTCTGGCGAATGGGACGCCAGAGACGCCAACATGGCAAGCTACCGCTTCCTCATCCAGCAGATCAGCGGCCCCTTCGAGGGTTGTGAGTTCCACCATGTTCCCAGGGCGGAAAACGAGGCGGCCGATACACTGGCGAAAATCGGCTCCACGAGACAGGCCATTCCAGTCGGCGTCTCCCTCGAGCAACTCCATAAGCCGTCTATCAAGCCGTCTCCTGAGTCGGCATCAATCTTCGTATCAGCCGACTCAACGATACAAGCGCCGTCGGCTCCGCCAGTTACGCCGGCTGTGGACCCCACGCCGACTGCACTGATGGCACCGGCTCCAAATGCGACACCGACTGAGTCTACGGTGCAAGCGTCGTCAGCTCCACCAACTACGCCGGTTTCGGATCCTAATCCGGCTCCATTGGTCCAACCGACTCCAATAGCGGCACCAGCTATAACGACAACCCCGGCTCTATCCGGGCTCGAATCCTCGCAGTGGGTGGACGTCATGGAGATAGACGGTGAGCCGGCTGCAGTAATAACACCATCAAGCTCGGGGGCTGCAGAAGCCCCTAATAGTCAAAACAAAGCAGAGGCGACCCTTGTGTCGGCTCCATCATGGGCTCAGGCCATTCTGGCCTTCCTTCTTTGCGGCGAACTTCCTCAGAACGAGGCGTAGGCGAGACAGACCCAGCGCAGGTCCGCCACCTACGCCATCATCAATCGCGAGCTGGTACGACGCATCACGACCGACGTGTTCCAACGCTGCGTCGAATCAGAAAAAAGGACAGGAGATCCTCAGAGACATCCACCAGGGGGAGTGTGGGCATCATGCCGCCTCTAGAACCTTGGTGGCCAAAGCATTCCGCCATGGATTCTACTGGCCCACGACCCTCGAGGAGGCCGTGGATCTGGTGGACAAATGGGAAGGCTGCCAACGCTTCAGTGCACAAAGCCACATGCCGCCTTCAGCGCTGAAAACCATTCCCTTATCATGGCCATTCGCCGTCTGGGGACTGGACATGGTTGGGCCCTTCAAGACGGCTCGCGGAGGGATGACACACCTTTTGGTAGCCGTCGACAAGTTCACCAAGTGGATCGAAGCCAGACCTATCAAGAAGCTTGACGGCCCCACTGCTGTCAGGTTCATCACAGACATCTCTGTCCGATATGGCGTTCCCCACAGCATCATCACCGACAATGGCACCAACTTCGCCAAGGGCGCCCTGGCGCTCTACTGTTCCAAGGTAGGCCTCCGGCTCGACTTGGCCTCAGTGGCACACCCTCAGTCAAACGGCCAAGCGGAGAGGGCCAACGGCCTGATCCTAGCCGGCATCAAGCCAAGGATGGTGGCACCACTGGTCAGGTCAGCCGACTGCTGGATTGAAGAACTACCAGCTGTGCTATGGAGCCTCCGCACCACGCCCAACCGGTCGACCGGCTTCACTCCATTCTTTCTGGTATATGGGTCTGAGGCTATTATCCCCACGGATGTCGAGTTCGACTCGCCTCGGGTCACCCTATACACAGAAACGGAGGTGAAGGAGGCCAGAGAAGACGGTGTGGACCTCCTCGAAGAAGCAAGGGACTTGGCTTTGAGACGGACGGCCATCTACCAACAGAAGCTGAGATACTACCACAGCAAAAAGATCAGGCCTCTCTCTTTCAGGGAGGGAGATTTGGTTCTCAGAAGAATCCAGCGCACTACCGGCCAGCACAAGCTCTCATCCCCCTGGGAGGGACCCTTCATCATCAGTAGGGCGCTGCACAACAATGCTTACTACCTGATTGACGCCCAGAAGCCAAGGAAGCGCAAGAGGGACGACTCCGGCCAAGAAACGGAGCGCCCATGGAACGCGGCATTGCTTCGCCCGTTCTATTGATAAAAGGCAGAAGTCAAGCAAAGGAAAGAGCATGCACATGTATCTTCCTCCCTCTTCAGGGAACAACGAAGGCAATAAAAAGAACATGCTCCATGTTTCTTTTTGTTAAGAGTTTTTCACTCAGTGTATGGGCTACACAACGTACCACCTCCTGCTAGCTTAATCAAGCTCAGAGGCTACACAGCGCGGCCCCTTGCTAGCTTTAAACAAGCTCGGGGGCTCGCCAGCCGCCTGAACGGTCCACCCTTATAGACGGACACATAGTGTACCGGCTGACTCCTGGTCCTTCGCTCGAGCCTGCGGGCTGGCTCCGGTCGCTCGGTTCGCGATATGACGCCATGTCAGGTCGAATACATGCAAAGTCCGGCTATACTTGGGACGACCGGCTCGGGCTGGCTCGATCGTATATACGATCTCCTTCAAGACTCAAGACGGCCTCTGATTGCCGAGACTCAAGACGGCCTCTGATTGCCGAGACTCAAGACGGCCTCTGACTGCCGGGAACAACAAATACGATAAAAAGAGCATGTTCCATGCTTCTTCTTGCTAAAGAGTTTTCACTTAGTGTACGGGTTACACCACGTACCACCTCTTGCTGGCTTAATCAAGCTCGAAGTCTATGCATCGCGGCCCCTTGCTAGCTTTAAACAAGCTCGGGGGCTCGCCAGCCGCTCGGACGGTCCACCCTTGTAGACGGGCACATAGTGTACCGGCTGACTCCTGGTCCTTCGCTCGAGCCTGCGGGCTGGCTCCGATCGCTCGGTTCGCGATATGACGGCAGGTCAGGTCGAATACATGCAAAGTCCGGCTATACTAGGGACGACCGGCTCGAGTTGGCTCATTCAAGCCGGCCTCTGATTGGCTTATGTCTTGTTCTTTATGTCTTGATGGCTTCGGATAAAACAAGTCAACCAGGAATCGAAAGACGGGATCATAAGACAACACGCTTGGTGACGAATATAATGCTGAATATATACATTCATAAAAGCATTGGCCCACGGCCCATGTTCGTTACATCCCTCCGGGGGTAGAACCAAAAACACAGAAGGACACAGGTTACAGGACAACGGCCTCAGTGGTTGTCTCAGCCGCTACTCCTGATGTGGTAGCATCACCGCCTCCGGCCCCTCCCGAGGTGGTTGCGCCGTCTCCCCCGCTCAGGCCCCCGGCTCCGCCAATCCCGGAGTCGGCATACGCCACACCGTTGGAGGCGGCAGCAGATTCCGCAGCCCGGACCGCTTCGTCAGAGCTGCCATCGGTGTTGTAAGGCTGAAGGCCGTGCAGATCTTCAGCGATCACACCGCCATCTTCACCCCTCTCCAAGACGAAGTCATCCCAGGCCGCGTACTCGGCAACGGCGCTGGCTCTCACACGAAGCTCCTCCTCCAGGCCTTGCAGCTCCACCTCTGAGCCGTCGCGCTGGGCAGCTAGCTTGCCCAAGTTCAGGTTTCGATACCATGACTTGGCCAAGCATAGGGCCATATAAGCCCCAGACCGTGCTGCGGAGGCACGGCAGGCGTCCAGGCGCTCTCCACCCGCTGCGAGCCAGCGGGCAAGCCGGCCCATGGACGTCGGCTCCACGCCCTCGGCCATAGGGCCGCCACGATCGACGAACCTGGAACCTGGAGTTGAGCCACAAGCTCACCCAGGGCGTGCAGGCGGGCCTGAAGGCCCACCCCGATCTCCTCCAAGCTCCAGCCGGAGGTAGTGTCTACCTCCTGCCCGGCCGCGTGGCGCTCCTCACGGCACACCTCAACGGCGGTGTCGGCTGCGACCTGGGTCTCGGGGAAGAGATCTGGAGTAACGACAACCAGGACGTAAGAACACAGCAAGAGGAGGAGACAGCAAAAAGACCAAACACAAAACAAGGAAAAGAGACCCATGCTGGAAGGCGTCGTCGGTCTCATGAGAGACCTCGAGGACCTCGCGCTCCCGCACCTTACTCGCATGAGTAAGGCGGGCGATTTCCTCCTGGAGGGTCGCGACAGAGTCCAGAGCCTTGGCCAGCTGCGTCTGCTTCTGGGCAAGGGCTTCATCCTTCTCCCTCAAGGCGGCGTCCTTGAGGTCCACCTCCTTGAGGTGAAGCAACGCGAGGCGGTCCACGTCGGCAGAGTAGGAGGCCTCCTTCTCCTGCAGCGTGTCCCGCAGCCGCTCCAACTCGACCCAGCCAGCCGCCTCGAGCTCCTTCTTCTCCGCCTGAAGAAGGTCCAGCTGCTCTTGGAGCCGGCCGTCGGCGTCGCGCAGGGCATCACGCTCCGCGGCAACCTCGCCCAGCCGGGCTTCAAGCTCGGCAATCCGGCTATCAGCCCCCAGGTGCTGGTCCCGTAGCTCGTTGTACGCCTGTACCTGAGCATCGTAAAGCGCCTACCAAAGGGGAGAGAAGGGGAACAAGATTAAGATTCGACCTGGTTAAAAGCCTAACCAGCCCGATTCTCGGGGGCTACACCTAGTGGGTGCGCGCTTGCGCGCCCCCACTGAAGAAAACTGTGCAGGGAAAAAGTTCAAGAGATTCAGACTGGTTGGCAATCAACCCGCCCGATTCTCGGGGGCTACACCGAGTGGGTGCGTTGTCGCGCCCCCACTAACGCCAAGAGAAGAGAAAAAAGTGCAAAGAAAAACCAAAGAAGGCAAGTCCTACCTGGGTGCGGGCTTCCAGGCACTCCATGTCGCCGCATACCACGCGGGCTGCCTGCTCCACCTTCGACGGCCGCTGGAAAACAGCGTCACCAGCTCCGGTACGCCGGAAAGAACGGTGTCGGCGGGCAGTCGCAGGCGGGCCAAGTTCGCCGCCCGCCATGTCTTCATGGGCCGGCTCCCAGCCCGGCTCCCGGCCCTTGGCGCAACAGGGCCGTGCTGGGGAACGACGATGGCGCCGGCTCGACAGCCGGCTCGGGCGCTGTCCCGACCGGCGCTACCTCCCCCACAGGAGGCGGATGAGCCGCGTCCGGCGCATCCATGGTCGCCCCTGGGGCATCAGGGGCCGTGTCCGGCGCTGTCAGGTCCAGAACCGGCGCGTCAGGAGCCGCTTCGGTCCTGGGAGAAACAGGGATCGTCTCCAGGTCCACCTGCTCCGAGGCTGCCGGTTCAGATGGCTGGGCCCCTTCGGTCCTTGGGGCCGGCCTGGAGGCGGCCTTGCTAGCTGGCTCCTCCACACGGGCATGTGCGGAGGGGTCCTGTCTAGCCTTCGCACGCTTCTCCGCCGACCTCTCGACCCGGCTGGGGCAAGGCTGACCCACGGCGGCCTTCCCCACAGCCATGTCCCACCGGCGCTTGGACTCTATCTCAAGCTCCCTCTCGGCAGCATCAGCTGCTGCCCAGCCGGCCCGCTCGGCTGCGGAGGCGGTGTCTTCATCCGCATCCTCTGCCTCCCTGTCAAGCCAAGCTTCTCAGGAACAAAGCTCATGTCAAGATGGGGAAGGGAAAAGAGGAGGGAACCATACCCTGCAACTACCGGGACCTACCTCCGGCCACCGCCACGGCGCCTCTTGGCGCCGTCTGCTCGCTGCCCGGCTGGAGGATCCAGCGCCGGTCTCTTAGAGGCCGGGCGGGAAGCTGTGGCACCCTTGCCCTTCTTCCCGGCTGCCTCGTCAGCAGCGGTCGCTATGCCACCTTGATGCCGGCCACGCGTCAGTAGTGGGCTGGTGACCTCCTCCACCTCGTCGGAGTCTTCCTCGAAGGCTGCATCAGAATAGAATGAGGCTTCCTCATCGTCGTCCATCCAGTCTGCTACGGCGTGTCGCGGGTACTCACCAGACGGCTCGGTCCCTTCCGATTCCAGGGGATCTTCCGAGCCGGCGGAGGAGTCTGAGCGGGGCTCCATCGCACCCTCGTCCTCCATCTCGGAGGTGTCGGACACCTCCACGTCAGGAGCAGGCTGACGGAGGGACCCCTGTAGGGTCTTGAACATCTACAAAAAAGGGAATTCAACCAGGCTCAGCAACGCCACCGGCTTCAAGACAAAACAACAGAGAAGAATGGAGCAAGGCTACCATCGGAGGCGGGTGAGCCCGGTTGAACGGGGGCATCCCCCATGTCCATTCCCCGCCCTCATCCATGCGGGCGGTGGAGTTCAGGTTCACCCTTCACGCTACAGCGCCCGGGGTGAACCTCTTGGTGGACAGCCGACATGGATCAAGCCGGCCGCTCATCTGGCAGACCAGATGTGGCCGCCTCTGCAGAGGCAGAATCCGGTGGACCACCATGGTGGCGAGAAGGTCGCGACCGAGGAGGCCGCTCTTCCCTAAGATGTCGAGGTGGGCACAGACAAGCGCCACCTCAGGATGCGGCCTGGGAGTCTTCGCATCCTAGTTCCGTCGCGTCGGAGGAGCGATGGCGAACGGGGGCATGTTGAGGGCGTCCTGGGCCGGGTCGGCGCTCTTCACGTAGAAGAAACCCTTCTGCCAATGCCTGATGGAGTCTTGCAGAGGCATCTGGGGGAAGCCAGACTTCGGGCGGTGATGCACCAACACGACCCCGCACGACGTCATGGGGCGTGGCCCTTTGAGCTTCTCCAACTCGGATTTCTTCATGGCGATGGATTGCTGCTTGAAGAAGAATAGGCTGCGCCACAGATCGAAGCGAGGCTCGATCCCCACAAAGCCCTCGCACAGGACCACGAAGGCGGCCAGCTGCAGTATGGCGTTCGGCGCCAGATGATGCGGCTGCAAGCCAAAGAACTGGAGCCATTCAACGAAGGAGCTAGCCGGGAGGACGAAGCCCCGGTAGAAGTGCTCGACGAAGACCACGACCTCTCCCGCGACGGGTGCGGGAGCGGTCTCGGAGCTAGGAAGGCGCACCGACACTTGGGAGGCCGGGGGCAGCAGTCGATGGTGACGAAGCGCATCGATGTGCCCCTCGTCGACGTCGTTGCCCAGCCAGGCCCCCTGCGAGGACGCCTGCTATGCCGACGACTTCTTCGAGGAAGATCCGCCGGCCATGGCTGCGGGTGGCGAGAGCTCGAAGCGGTCGACGGAGGTCTCAACGGCGAAGATGAAGAAGACGAAGGGCGCGAGCTCTTCTTCTCAGGACGCAAGGAGGAAGAAAGCATGGAGCAGGGCGATAAGAGGGGGCGAATGGCCTCCTCGAAACCCTCGCATCCCATTTAAACCCCCACAAAGCATCGTGGGGAGGGGATCCGATGCGCGCCGGGCCCCATTAATTCTGTGTATTACGGGCGGTAACGCTCCCCTAAGCCCAACCATCGCGGAGTAAATCCGCAAAGGATCTCCCGCGCGGAGGCCGAGGGGGCCTCGTGGCGGACCCAGGGCCCAGGCCCGGTCCCGTCAGTAGTAATCACCATCATTATGCCAGGCGGGGCGTGGCAGGTGGCGTTCTCCGGGCCAGTTACGACTGGACCGAGGAGTCGCTTCGAAGCCATTCGGTTTCGAAGCCGGCGTCTTCGCCGCAAACAACAGCCAAAATATCAAGACAAATCAACAAGCCGGTGAGGCCGCCCGCCCGCAGGCGGCAGACCTCGCCAACTTCGGGGACTACTGTCGGGGGGACAACCCTGGGGTAGGCTCATCAAGCTTGTTCCTTCATTTCTGGCCCAATGGACATGAAGGTATGGAGATTCCCAAGGCCCAAGTCTTCTGACCGGCTAGGCATCGCCTGCCGGGTGGAAGACGAGGCGGCCACCTTTCTGGCCGGCCAGGCAACCCCTGTCGGCTAGAATCCAGGCGGCCTCCCCTTCAGAGCCGGCCTGGTCCCGCCAGCCGAACTGAGGAGGAGGCGGCCACCCTCAAGCCGGCTGACCAAGCAGGCTAGCCGGCCGAGGATCACAAGTCACATCAGATCGTAGGCCAGGAAGAGACCTCACGAGTAAAGGTAGCTATGCGTCAGCAAAGGTACAGGTACCTACCCCGGCTCTGATCCATCACCTAGCATAGTGTCGGACCGTCACACTCCCACTCCATTACTGCACTCGGCGTGGGGAACAGTGGAGGCGGTCGTACTACCTGCCCATGAAGAATCTCGCGGGGCGACGCTTGACGTACAACGCGTGCTCAGCGTCAACCTTACGCGGGAGCCCCATTGGCCAGCCGGCGGGTCCCATAGGCAATCGAGACCATGCAGCCGACGGGCCCCTCATCGACAAGACAAGACCCTTGTGGGCCCCTGGCCAGCCGGCGAAGCAGCCAGCCGGGTCCCACGCTTGTACCCTTTATCCATATTGTAGGCCGACGGGTTCGTCTATAAAACCCCCCGGTCGCCCCCATGCAAAGGGGCCGATCACTTGCCAGTCATTTAACACTACACACTCACCAACCCACAGAGAGAGAGGGGTAGAGATGAGCCGGCTGCTCCCCTCTTCCTCCTCCCAACACAGCTCCAGGAGCGACATTGTACTCTGTTCCTATACATCAAACACACCAGCAGGATTAGGGGTATTATCTCTACGGAGAGCCCTGAACCTGGGTACATCGTGCGTCCCATGCGTGTACCAACCTCGTTCCCAGCGCCCACCTTTGTCCCTTCGGTTCTCACCGACTTTAGCCTACCTATGGCATATGTTGTGAGTATTCATCGACAATCAGCCCCACGCAAATGTGCAAGCTGACACCACATGATTCTCCACGGGCGCCGAGTTAGATGTAGTCACGTTTTTGTCCACATCACGGGCTACTGTGCCTGAACCGGGATTTGTTGTGCAAAGTGGATCCAAGTTTTCTTCACGATCCTCTGCGATGAAATCTTCTACACCACCTCCTATACAGCAAATTGCATGCCGTGTTACATCTCGACTACAAAAAGGTACAAGAAAGCCAAATGTTAGGACTGATGACACGATACCATATAGCATGTTGTGTGTTAGAGGGGAACCAACACAACTGGGGGATGCACTGGAAGGTCCAAAGTGAAAAATGCAATGGGTGAAGAGTATATGACTCTTATGAGAAATAAGACATGTCATCTTTTACCTAAGCAAAGAGGAAAAAAATATTAATGACTGTAAGTGGGTTTACAGAATCAAGAAAAAGCTAGATGGCTCAGTTGAGAGTTATAAAGCATGTTTAGTTGCAAAAGGATTTAAACAACGTTATGGTTTAGATTATGAAGATACTTTTAGTCCTCCTATTGAAGTTGCAACTATTAGGCTTGTACTTGCTATTGTTGTTTCCACGGGATGGAGCTTGAGATAGCTAGATGTTCAGAACACATTTTTTGCATGGTGTTCGAGAATAGGATGTTTACATGAGACAACCACCTGGGTATGCAGATAAAAAAGCACCTCAACATGTGTGCAAAATTGACAAAACGCTTTATAGCTTGAAACAAGCAGGACGAGCATGGTACTCAAGGTTGAGCTCTTAGTTAAGGCGCCTTGGCTTTGTTGCATCTAAAGCTGACACGTCACTTTTCCTTTATAACAAGGCAAACATATTTATATTTGTGTTGATATATGTTGACGATATTATAGTTGGAAGTTCTTCACAAAGTGATATTAATGCTCTCTTGCATGATCTAAGTTTGCTTTGAAAGATCTTGGTGATCTACATTTCTTTCTAGGCATTGAAGTTAAGAAGATTCAAAATGACATAGTACTGAATCTAGAGAAATATGCTACTCTACTTCTAGCTCCTATGGGGATGAAGGATTATAAACCTTCACCCACACCATTGTCCACTTTAGAAAAACTTTCAACTTTTGAAGGAGAGCCACTTAAGGAAGAAGAAAGCACAAAGTACAAAAGTGTTGTAAAAGCCTTGTAGTACTCAACACTAACAAGATGAGATATATCGTTTGTTGTTAAACAAAGTTTGTCAGTATCTACATGGTTCTACTACAATACATTGGACAGCTGTTAGTATATAAAATACACTCTCAGCTTAGACGTTTAGTTCAGACGATATGATTTCACCCTTGTTAGTTCTTTCTCATGCTGGCTGGATAAGAGGTAGTGATGACACAAAGTCAATTGAAGGATTTGCAGTATTCTTTGGCTCTAATCTTATTTCTTGGTGTGCCATAAAACAAGGTATCGTGTCAAGGTCAAGTACTTTGGTTGAATACAATTCACTAACCAATACCATTGTTGAGATCATTTGGTTGGAATCATTGCTTAGTGAATTGGGAATCAAGCAACATCATGTGTCATGTATGTGGTGTGGTAACTCTGGGGCCACCTATCTCTTTGCAAACCCAGTCTTCCATGACAGAACCATACATATTGAAGTTGATATTCATTTTGCGAAAAAGAGTTGCAAAGAAGAATTTGGACATGCAGTTTATTCCCACTAAAGGCCAGGTAGCAGATGGCTTTACTAAGGCTTTGACAAAGAAACCATTTGAAGATTTCAAGAGAAATCTTAACATAGAGTAATTAAGATTAAGAGAGGGTGCTATATTTAGAAATAATCTTCCGTTGTAATCTCAACAAACTCTATATTTGTATCTCTCCTGTAGCTATCCTTTCACCCAACGAATACTTGTAACAATTGGATTCCTAGCTATTGGTTGTATTCTTGTAAGCCACTACGGAGGCTATTTATGCCAACAATCAATATAAGTCACGCGACTCCCTTGCGAGGGAGTAGGAACGCTTCAACTTTACATTCCATAGTGGTAGGTGAAACCTAGATTCTGTCATTGAGTGGTTGGATCCGGTGACGGCGGCGATTGAACGTCACTCCTTTTATGAAGCGTTCTTATTGAAGAATCTCGTCTTTCGTGTGGTGTCATCAAATGGTTGGTGCGCATTTGATCATTTAGGTAGTTAGCCGATTGTGGATCTGATCATTCTATTTATTTTTTCTCGCCTACCTATAACTTTGATCTTATATAATTTTAATATCTTGGGACGTATTCTCGTGATGCATGCATTGGTGTTGGTTGTGTACATCTTAACCATGCAAATCCGGGGTGTTCTCATTGTGTTGCTATCTCCTTATGCTTCAGTTTAAACCAATAAAATTCACCCTTTTGTCAAAAGGTAAAAAAAGCAGAACACCGCAGGATCTTCACCGCTTTTACACACATCTCCTCCGAGATACAGAAGCAGCGGGTAAAATCTAGGACTAAACAAACAATCTAGAAGAACCTTTGGTTTTCTTGTGCTGTCCTAAGATAAGATCCCTTGCCTCGATACCTTTCAGTAGCCTTGTCGAGATGTCTTATGAATTGTTCTTCAAGGAAGGAAGGCAATGGAGGAAAGGAAGCAAGTTACGCTGACCCACATCCATTCCTTATCCTTGCATGCTCTGCAGCTGTGCTTTCATGGGAGACTGACTGGCATGTATATATATACAAGTGTCGTCGGCTTTGGAGGCCAGCCGTCGAGCGCAAGAAGCGAAGAAGACGAGGAGCCAGGAAGAAGAAGATGGCCCAGATGCTGCTCCACGGGGTGGTTGACGCCATGATTCTGGAGGCCGATCTGTCCGTCGGCTCCGACGGCCAGCTCAGACCCACACGCAAGGTATGGCCATGGCTTTTGTACTCCGATCCTGCTATAATGTTCTCAGTGATTTCACCAGTAATATGTGCATGCATGCATGCATGCATGGAAGCAGACTGTTATGAAGAAAAGAGTCTTCTCATGGATCAAGAAACTCTCCTTCTGCAACAATTGTCAGGTCAGATTCTCTTCCACAAACCCAAATCGACCGAACAATCCATGTCAGGTTAGGTTTCAGCCTAATCACGTAGAGAAAGCAGCAGCTGGAGAACGCCATCGGGCTCGGCGGCACGGCGGGCAAGCTGTACGCGACGGTGGACATCGACAAGGCGCGCGTCGGCCGGACGCGGATGGTGAACCCGAGCAACGCCCCCTCATGGAACGAGTCGTTCCACATCTACTGCGCCCACGACGCCAGCCACATCATCTTCACCGTCAAGGCTGACAACACCGTCGGCGCCACGCTCATCGGCCGGGCCTACCTCCCCACCGACGGCGCCGTGCTCGCCGGCCAGTGGGTGGACCAGTGGCTCCCCATCTGCGACGACAAGCGCCGCCCGCTCGACGGCGGGGACAGGGTCCACGTCCAGCTCCGCTTCACCGACGTCGCCGCCGACCCGGAGGCCCGCTGGGGCGCCGGCATCGGCTCCGCGGGGTACTCGGGCGTGCCGCGCACCTTCTTCCGCCAGCGCGCTGGATGCCGGGTCAGGCTTTACCAGGACGCCCACATCTCCGACGGTTTCGCAGAGCGGCTGCGGGTCCAGCTCGCTGGAGGGCAGGCCTACCAGCCGCGCCGGTGCTGGGAGGACGTGTTCGGGGCGATAAGCAACGCCCGGAGGATGGTGTACATTGCCGGGTGGTCCGTCAACACCGACGTCGCTCTGGTGCGCGACCCGCGTAAGCCGTCGTCGGGAACGCTCGGCGAGCTGCTCAAGAGAAAGGCGGCCGACGGCGTCAGGGTGCTGATGCTGGTGTGGGACGACCGGACGTCGCTGGGCCTCGGTCCAATCCGGCGCGACGGTCTCATGGCCACGCACGACGAGGACACGGCGACGTACTTCCGTGGCACGGGCGTGCGCTGCATCCTGTGCCCCCGGAACCCCGACCAGGGCAGGAGCTACGTGCAGGACGTGGAGACGGCGGCCATGTTCACCCACCACCAGAAGACGGTGATCGTCGACGGCAGCGGCAATGTGGCACCCAACGCGTCGCCGGGCCTCGTGAGCTTCCTGGGCGGCATCGACCTCTGCGACGGGAGGTACGACACGCAGGAGCACCCTCTGTTCCGGACGCTCGACACCACGCACCGCAACGACTTCCACCAGCCCAACTTCCCCGGAGCGTCCATCAACAAGGGCGGGCCGAGGGAGCCGTGGCACGACATCCACTGCCGCGTCGAGGGCCCCGCCGCGTGGGACGTGCTCGACAACTTTGAGCAGCGGTGGAAGAAGCAGGGCGACGGCGAGAACCATCTTGTCACTCTCGACAGGGGCTGGGCGCGCCTCGAGGTGTTCCAGGACGCCGAGTCGTGGAACGCCCAGGTGTTCCGTTCCATCGACGGCGGCGCGGCGGCGGATTTCCCGGAGAAACCCCAGGAGGCCGCGCTGATGGGCCTGGAGACGGGCAAGGACCACGTCATCGAGCGCAGCATCCAGGACGCCTACATCCATGCCATCCGCCGCGCCCGGGACTTCATCTACATCGAGAACCAGTACTTCCTCGGGAGCTCCTACGCATGGCGCCGCGACGACGGCGTCACGGTGGAGGACATCAACGCGCTGCACCTCATCCCCAAGGAGCTGTCGCTCAAGATCGTGAGCAAGATCGAGGCCGGCGAGCGGTTCGTCGTGTACGTGGTGGTGCCCATGTGGCCCGAGGGCGTGCCGGAGAGCGGCTCCGTGCAGGCCATCCTAGACTGGCAGCGCCGGACCATGGAGATGATGTACAAGGACGTGGCGCTCGCGATTCAGGCCAAGGGCATCCAGGCCAGCCCCAAGGACTACCTCACCTTCTTCTGCCTCGGCAACAGGGAGGCTCCCAGCTCCGGCGAGTACGTGCCGCCGGAGAAGCCGGAGCCCGACACCGACTACGTCAGGGCACAGCAGGCCAGGCGTTTCATGATCTACGTCCATGCCAAGACCATGATAGGTAACCGATGCCATATTGCCATGTCAAAAGTTGATGGTGCTGTGTCCTGCTGACATTTTATTTGCAGTGGACGACGAGTACGTCATCGTGGGATCGGCCAACATCAACCAGCGGTCCATGGACGGCGGCCGGGATTCGGAGATCGCCATGGGCGCGTACCAACCGGGCTACCTCGCGTCCACCAACCGGCCGGCGAGGGGGCAGGTGCACGGCCTACGAGTTGCCCTGTGGCAGGAGCACCTGGGCCAGGCCGCGGCGGCTGTCGACCTCCTCCGGCCATCGAGCCTGGCGTGCGTGCGCAGGGTGAACGAGGTGGCGCAGCAGCACTGGGACATGTTCGCGAGCGACGCGCCGGAGGGGGACCTGCCGGGCCACCTCCTGGCTTACCCCATCGGCGTCAGCGACGACAACGGAGAGCTGCTGGAGACGACGGCCTTCTTCCCCGACACCAAGGCCAGGGTGCTGGGCAACAAGTCCACCTATCTCCCCCCGATCCTCACAACATGATGATGACGACTCGTTGAAATGGACACGCAGTGATCGGGTGATATGTGGATGGCTTGTCTGTTGTAACTTCGTCGTATGGAGGATGCATGGATGTGTGTAGGTGTGAAGCTGTGTAAACGATAAATAGAGCTTGTGAATTGAGATTCCTATCTACTCCCTCCGTACCTAAATATAAGACATTTGAGAGATTTCACTACAAGACTATATACGGAGCAAAATGAGCGAATTTATACTATAAAATATGTCTATGTACATCCATATGTAGTTTATAGTGCAATCTCTAAAAGTCTTATATTTAGGAACGGAGGGAGTAGTGCTGTAAAAAAACAGGGTCGTTTGTACATGTAAGTGAAAACATAATAAAAGTTTCAGTTATTATGAAAAGGCATGGGCAGGGTAATCAAGGACGTGTTTGATTGCTCGCGTTACCCACAGTTAGGCCTGTGGGCAAAGAAATGAACCTGTTTGATTGCCGTGATCCACATCCAAATTTTGGCCCGCATGAAACTTAAAACAATACTCAGCCAGGCCCACTACGAACGGTCGAATAGATAGTTTCCAGCGAGTCAGAGTGGGACAATGTAGGGAAGGGGAACACCGCGCTGCGCTGCTGTGGACAGGGAGATGGCGGTAGCGATAGCGCATCTGGAAAAATCAACGGGATGAATTTGCGTCGATGCCCGCCGATTCGTAGTCGCCCTAGCTATATAGCCAAGGTGACCGGCGTGCCAAAACTCCCGTCACCAATTTCCCCCCGATACGTCCATTTTACATAATGATTTCTGATTGATATTTATATTATTTTTGGTCATTATTCCACTTTATCATATAATTATAATGTCTTTTTTCTCTTAATTTGTTAGACTTACACAAAGGAGGAAATTGTCGGAAACACAAATTATGTACCAGAAATCCATAAAAAAAGTTGAAAATTTTCTAGACTCTAAATGACCTGAAACTTCATCAGGAGTTTTTCTGAAATATATAAGAATTTTTGGAGTAAATAAGTACCAAGGGGGGCATCTATGTTGGGTAACGTAGCATAAATTCAAAATTTTCCTACGCATATTCAAATCTTCCTATGGAGAAACCAACAACGAGAGAGGGGTAAGAGCATCTTCATACCTTTGAAGATCGCTAAGCGGAAGCGTTGCTAGAACGCGGTTGATGGAGTCGTACTCGCAGCGATTCCGATCTAGTGCCGAACTACGGCACCTCCGCGTTCAACACACGTGCAGCCCGGTGATGTCTCCTGCACCTTGATCCAGCAAGGAGGAGGGCGAGGTTGGGGAAGAACTCCAGCAGCACGACGGCGTGGTGTCGATGGAGAGACGAGGTCTTCCGACAGGGCTTCGCCAAGCACCGGCACAGAGGAGAAGGGCAGGGCTGCGCCGAGGGAGAGGGAGAAGTCTGTCTCCCAAGGGCCAAAACCCCTCTCTATTTATAGTAGGAGGGGGAGGGGGTGCGCCACCCCTAGGGTTCCCCCCTAGGTGGTGCGGCAGCCACCAGATGGGAAAGGGGGGCGGCGGCTAGGGTGGGAGGGGGTGGCGCACCACCTGGTGGGCCTAAGGCCCACCTGTGCTTAGGGTTTGCCCCCCCTTCCCTCTCCCCTGCGCATTGTGCTGAGTGGGGAGGCGCACCAGCCCACCTAGGGGCTGGTTCCCTCCCCCACTTGGCCCACCTTACCTCCTGGGGTCGTTGCCCCCCTTCGGTGGACCCCCGGGACCACCTCCGGTGGTCCCGATGGTCCCGGTACGTTACCGGTGATGCCCGAAACACTTCCGGTGTCCGAAACTATCCGTCCTATATATCAATCTTTACCTCCGGACCATTCCGAAGCTCCTCGTGACGTCCAGGATCTCATCCGGGACTCCGAACAACTTTCGGTAAACCCTAGCATCATCGAACCTTAAGTGTGTAGACCCTACGGGTTCGTGAGACAGGCATACATGACCGAGACACCTCTCTGGCCAATAACCATCAACGGGGTCTGGATACCCATGGTGTCTCCCACTTGCTCCATGATGATCTCATCGGATGAACCACGATGTCAAGGATTCAATCAATCCTGTATACGATTCCCTTTGTCTGTCGGTACAGAACTTGCCCGAGATTCGATCGTCGGTATACCTATACCTTGTTCAATCTCGTTACCGGTAAGTCTTTTTACTCGTTACGTAGCACGTCATCGTGTGACTAACTCCTTAGTCACCTTAAGCTCATGATGATGTTCTACCGAGTGGGCCCAGAGATACCTCTCCGTCACACGGAGTGACAAATCCCGATCTCGATTCGTACCAACCCAACAGATACTTTCGGAGATACCCGTAGTGCACCTTTATAGTCACCCAGTTACGTTGTGACGTTTGATACACCCAAAGCACTCCTACGGTATCCGGGAGTTGCACAATCTCACGGTCGAAGGAAAAGACACTTGACATTAGAAAAGCTTTAGCATACGAACAATACGATCTAGTGCTATGCTTAGGATTGGGTCTTGTCCATCACATCATTCTCCAATGATGTGATCCCGTCATCAATGACATCTAATGCCCATGATCAGGAAACCATGATCATCTATTGACTAACGAGCTAGCTAACTAGAGGCTTGCTAGGGACACATTGTGATCTATTTATTCACACATGTATTACTGTTTCCTGTTAATACAATTATAGCATGAACAATAGACGATTATCATGAACAAGGAAATATGATAATAACCATTTTATTATTGCCTCTAGGGCATATTTCCAACAATCTATTTGTGCCAAGCCAAGGGGGCGCACCCACCCTCTAGGCACGTCCTGATGGCTTGACAGGCCCACAGGCGGCCTCCGACCCCATCTTCTGCTATATGACGGATTTTGACCTAGAAAAATTTATGAAAATACTTTCGGAATGAAGCGCCGCCGTCTCAAGACGAAAACCTGGGTATATGCCCTTTTGCTCTCCGACGAAGAGATTCTGTCGGAGAAACTCCCCCCCGGACTGCCATTCCATCTAGTGATTAGAGTTCATATCCAACCCATAGAACATCTAGAATCAACCTAAAACAATCCTAGGATACAAAAAAATAAATCTAGGACGAAAGTCAGACGAATCAAAAGCTATTTGACTAAAACTAATTGACAAAAATAATGCGACGAATCAGATGCTATTTGACTAAAACTTAATGGAGGGATCGAAGAAGCTTATTTTTCTCGTTTCGGGACCATCTAGATCCGCAAAAATGTTGAAGAAACAAAAAAGATCCAAGGGGCGAGGGAAGTGGAGGAGATGGGAGAGGTGGCGAGAGGTAGAACTCCTCTGTTCTTCGGCGGCTGGGAGAAGGAGATGAGGTGGGGCGCGGACGATCCAACCACTTATAACTGCTCACACCCTACCGCCAGGGTCCCTGCCAGTAGGGTTACACAACCTACCGCCAGGGTCCCTGCCGGTAGGGTGGGACGAGCGTGGGGGGGGGGGGGGCGACGGGGGGACGACAGTCGTTTAAGGTTGCTGGCGTGGATTAGTCACTTACCGCGAGAGGGCCTAGCGATAGGCTGTGTAACCCTACCGTCATAGACACTGACGATAGTAAAAATGATTAGATTGTTTTTAAACCAGGGTCAAATCTCAAAAATCTTTCTTAAAAGGGTTAAAATACGAAATTTGGCTGCATGCACCAGGATCTGTACAGCACGCTGGGCCCTTCTACTGCATTCAAGAATTGACTATTG
Organism: Hordeum vulgare subsp. vulgare; assembly: GCF_904849725.1. Lineage (NCBI taxonomy): Eukaryota > Viridiplantae > Streptophyta > Magnoliopsida > Poales > Poaceae > Hordeum > Hordeum vulgare. The sequence goes on along the minus strand of NC_058518.1, from coordinate 492,771,660 downwards.
TGGCAGTCTCGTGAACGCATGCAGCTACCTGACCGTGAGACCCTATGTACTCCCTCCGTTCCTAAATATAAGATCTTTTAAAGCATATCTAGTGGATGGTGTATATGGAGGTGGATGCTAAATATACACATTGCAAACAGAAAAATGCTTCCCAGTGGAACGTGTATACGGGCGTGGAAGTTATACACGTCCATCCACGAGGCTACTCCTCGTGTAAATAAACACGAGCCAGCCACGCTCGTGGAGCTCGCGGCGCTGTGCGGGGCGGGGTGCGGGCGGGCTGCTGGCGGCGGGCGGGGTGCGGGGCGGGGTGCGGGCGGGCTGCTGGCGGCGGGCAGGGTGCGGGCGGGGTGCGGGCGGGCTGCTGGCGGCGGGCAGGGTGCGGGCGGGCCGCTGGCGGCGCTGCGGCGGCGGGGTGCGGGCGGGGTGCGGGCGGGCTGCTGGCGCCGCTGCGGCGGCGGGGTGCGGGCGGGGTGCGCGGCGCTCTAGATCTGGCGACGGGAGGGGCAGGGTGGCGGCCTGGCAGAGGAGGACCGGCAGCCTGGGCAGAGGAGGGGCCGGCGGCCTGGGCAGAGGATCCCGTGCCCGCATCGCCATCGCTCGAGCTCCTGATGCTCCCTGCTCCACCCGTTCGAGCTCGGCCTGCTGCAGGGCTTCGGCTCCGGGTACTCGCCGGAGACGAGGTTGGGGCCGTCACTGTGGTGGCCCACCGGTCACCCTAGCGATGGGAATGGAACGAGGGAGGCACCCTCGAGTCCATGGACATCTTGGATGCCACGGGGAAGGCTGCCGGCGACAAGGGAGACGGCTGCAACGCGGCGAAGCTCCCCTGTCTTGTTCTCTGAACCTGTGTGCACTACTGAATCTCTTATCTTGCAGAGGGGGAAAGAATGAGGGGAATATACACGTCCTAATTTACACGTTTCACTGAAAAACTAGGACGTGTATAATTTCCACGCCGTGTATATGGACGTGTATATGAAGATATACACATTCAAATATACACCATCCACTAGAGATGCTCTTAGAGATTATACTATAAACTACATACAGATGTACATAGACATATTTTAGTGTATAGATTTACTCATTTTGCTCCGTATGTAGTCTCCTAATAAAATCCCTAAAAGGTCTTATATTTTGCAATGGAGGGAGTAGGTGCTAAAGGATGGACCAGTCAAATGATCGGATTTAACAAACGAGTCCTGTAAATATTCTGTTGTGGGTTAGAGCCTGTAACGAATCTTGATGATGCTCTACGGCCAAGATAAAAGGGTGTGCGCACTCCCGGGAGTAAGACACACCTTTTCGATGATAAATTGGATAAGCAAAAGGAGATATCTGGACAAATAAGAGATGAGGTACTGTGTCGAGCATTGTACTCGGTAACAAAGATTATTCGTCGCAAAAACCATACCGGCGTGTTTCGCGACTCCTCCCTGGCGGCGGCCTAGGGTTCTTCTTCCCTGGCGGAAACGTCTAGGGTTCCTTCGTGCAATCGGACTACAACTCCCCTCCGGGGTAGGGGGACGATCTACATATACCCACACCAGGGTAGCGCTCGGATCTTGTGTCGGTGTTCTGCTGCGGGCTATGGTGACGTCGGGATCGCGATCTTCAGCGAGTAGCGCAACCATGGCAGATAAGGCAATGGGTGTGGATGACCTGATAGGTAAACTGAACCTGCAAGAAAGAGAGGAGGACGATCTCAACTTCGATGAGGAATTTCCGGAGGAGTCTGTGGGAGCTGAGTTCATGGTGATAGCCAAAGTTCATACCGAAAAACCCTTCTCCCGGGGGGCGTTCTATGAGAGCATGCGCATGGCTTGGAGCTTGGCACAGGGGGCGAACTTTAGTGCGCTAGGAGCAAACCTCTTCTCGATCACGGTCAATTGCATGGGCGATTGGAAGAGAATCATGGAAGAAGGACCTTGGCTGTTTCGGGACCATGGGGTTTAGATGGAACCGTACGATGGATTCACAAAATTTGACGAGGTAATGCTGGATAAACTCGTAGTGTGGATCCAAATTGTTGACCTACCTCCGATGTACAGGAAGGAACAGGTGATACGCTCGTTGACCAAGAAAGTTGGTGAGGTATCGAGTGTGATGCTAAACCCTAGATGGGGTGACGGAAGGATTGTCAGGGTTCGGGTCAGGCTGAATGTCAATGAACCCTTGATGAGGTTTGTCTCCATAACCAGGAATCAACGGAAAGTCTATTACTCCATTCTTTATGAGAAAATGCCGGTGTTCTGCTACGTCTGTGGACATATGGGGCATACTTTCTTGGAACATGGTAATGGGAAGCACGACAGAGAGGCCATGGCATGGGGGGATTGGATCCTTGCTGCTAGATCAGGGGGCCAACCACAAGGGACTAGGCAGCAGGCTACGGGGGGAAATAAGGTCAATCCCCAGGGCAGAACTGATCAGGGGAGGCCATTGGCGAAGGAGTTGTAGGATGATGCTAGTAGCCCACACAAAGTGGGAGTTGGGGCAATGTATGAAGGGGAAAAATCTCGGAAAAGATTAACTTACGAAGAGCCACCAACAGAGATCAGGAAACCGAAGCCTCCCCTCCTTTTGGAGGCTGCGGCAGTGGGAACTATACCAATGGATGAACTGGAAGCTAACACTACTGCAGATGGGGAGGAGGAGGACTACGTGTCGTCTCAGGACTCGAAACGATCAAGAACAGGATGTAATACCGTCATGGATGCTAGTCATCAGATATCGGCGAGCTCCGAGAAGGAGCTCGACCGGACGCAATGAAACTTCTGAGCTGGAACTGCCGCGGGATACGGAAGCCTGCGGCAGTGCGTGCGCTTGTGGGGATCCACGGGCGAGTAAAACCAGATGTGTTGTTCCTGCCTGAGACACATCTGAACAAAGTAAGGGCAGGCAAACTGATGAGGCGACTGGGCTATGATCAAATGGCAGTGTCGGAAAGCGATGGAAGAAGTGGTGGTCTTTTGATGCTTTGGCAAGCTAACGTGGGAGTCACGTCAGTAGAGATTCATGCAAATTTCATCGATATTCGACTCAATGAGAACTCCCCGGATGGATGGCGATTCACGGGCCTATATGGGGAACCTAGTGGAGAAAGAAAACATCTCACCTCGGAATATCTAAGGCAACTACATGCGATGACAAATCTCCCCTGGCTTATAGCAGGGGATTTCAACGAAATTCTCCACAATTATGAGAAGGAAGGGGGTGCTTCACGACCGATCCGTTGCTTGCGGGCATTTAGTGACGCACTGTCTGACTGCGGGCTGGATGACCTAGGATATGTGGGGGACATCTTCACTTGGCGTAGAGGAACTATCCGCGAACGTTTGGATCGAGCGGTGAGCAACGTACGATGGGCTGATATGTTTCCAGACTATGGGGTTTCCAGTGAGGAGTATAATAAATCTGATCATCGGCCTATCTTAATCGATACGGATCATAGTCTGATACTACAACAGAGGAAGACAGCAGGGACTCGGAAGTTTGAGGCTCGGTGGTTAGCAGAGGAGAATGTGGAGAATATAGTGCAGACGGCATGGAATAAGAGGAAGGAGGAAGGTTTAGGCCCCTTGGCCGATGTAATTGCACGAGTGCATGATGACTTGCATCACTGGGACAAGAATACGCTGAAGGGGCCGAGGTCAAAGCTCCGACAGTTGCGAGCTGAGCTGAATGCTGTACTAACTGGTCCATTATCTGACGAGGCAATAGTCCAGCATCAAAAACTCCATATCGAGATTGAGGACATTCTCGAGAAAGAGGAACTATACTGGATGCAACGAGGTAGAGCAGACTGGCTTGCAAAAGGGGATCAAAATACAGGCTTCTTCCACCGCGCAGCCAATGGCAGAAAGAAGCGAAACGCGATCATGAAAATCAAAGATCCCAATGGCAATTGGGTAGAGGAGCTCGATGATATACATGAGCATATTTCAGCTTACTTCACCTCTCTTTTCACGGCTGGAGCACAAGGAGATGACGACACTGTCATTCAGACAGTCAACCCTAGAGTCACACAGGAGATGAACACAGAGCTCAATAAACCCTATACTAGAGAGGAGGTTAAAAAAGTTCTGTACAACATTGGTGATTTAAAAGCCCCTGGCCCTGATGGACTTCATGCAGTTTTCTATAAGCGTTTCTGGCATATCATAGGAGAGGATCTGGTGGACGAGGTGCTGCATGTAATACAGACCAAGAAAATTCCTAGGGGATGGAATAATACAACGATAGTTCTTATTCCCAAGGTGGACAACCCTGAATTTGTTACACAATTCAGGCCTATTAGCCTCTGCAATGTTCTTTATAAGATCATATCCAAAGTGCTGGCAGGGAGACTAAAAATGGTACTATCAGAGATCATCTCACCCAACCAGAGCGCATTTGTCCCGGGCCGGCTCATTACCGACAATTTCCTTGTAGCGTTTGAGTCCTATCATGCCATCAAGAGGAAGACATCGGGGTATGGCACTTGTGCTGTGAAACTAGACATGCACAAGGCGTATGATCGGGTGGAATGGAGATTTCTTGAGAAGATGATGATCAAGCTAGGGTTCAGCGCCGACTGGGTGGCCCTCATCATGGAATGCGTCTCCTCAGTTCAGTATCAGGTACGTATTAACAATGATCTATAGGCACCTTTTACTCCAACGAGGGGTCTGAGGCAAGGCGATCCACTATCACCATATTTGTTCCTTCTATGCGCGGAAGGCCTGTCTAGTATGCTCGCATCCGAGGAGACGGCTGGTAATATCACAGGGGTTAAAGTTTGCCGAGATGCACCAGCGGTATCCCACCTACTCTTTGCACACGATTCACTAATCTTGATGCGCGCGGACCAAGCAAATGCAATATCCCTCCGGAAAGTTCTTGACGACTACTGCAGGGCCTCGGGACAGTTAGTCAGTGAGGCCAAATCAGCAATGTTCTTTAGCCCTTGTACGTCAGTCCAAGCATGAGTGGAAATCTGCACCACTCTTAACATCATGGCCGAAGCTATCTCGGAGAAATACCTAGGTCTGCCGCCAATTGTTGGAGTGGATCGCTCTGACTGTTTCCAGCACCTTGTTGAGAGAGTTCTGAGTAAGATCAGAGGATGGAAAGAGAAGCTACTCTCGGTGGGGGGAAGAGAAATATTGCTCAAAGCAGTAATACAAGCTATCCCCTCTTATGCCATGTCTGTGTTCAAACTACCAAAGGAGATATGTAATGAGATCACATCGGCTATCTCAAAGTATTGGTGGGGTGATGAAGAGCAGAAAAAACACATGCACTGGTTTGCATGGTGGAAAATGTGCGTGCCGAAAGAGAAAGGAGGTATGGGGGTTTAGAGACATCCAATGTTTTAACCTAGATCTCCTAGCAAAACAATATTGGAGGCTTCTAAGTTATCCAGATTCACTGTGTGCAAGGGTTCTCAAGGCCAAATATTACCCAGATGGTGATTTTCTTAACTGTACCCTAAAGAAGGGGAGCTCATACACATGGCAAAGTGTGTGGAGTGGATTACAAACATTCAGACAAGGCATCATATGGCGTGTGGGAGATGGAGCCTCAGTCAAAATCTGGGAGGATCCATGGATACCTAGCAGCCCCAACAAGAAACCTTTGACTCCACGGAATAATATTGTGCTAACTAAAGTTTCTGAACTTATAGATATGGATAGCAGATCATGGGATGAGGAGCTCATCACGGATGTCTTCTGGCCAATTGATGCACAACACATTTTGAATATCCCCCTGGCGGTGGGGATGATGGATGACTTCGTTTCCTGGCACCCAGATAAGCGAGGCATGTTCTCTGTGAGATCGGCATATCACCAAGAATGGGATCACCAGCATGGGCGAAAGTTGAGGAGGACGCATACAAATCATTCCTCAGGTAATAACCCTATTTGGAAAACCATTTGGAAGTTGAGGCTGCCCGCAAAGATGAAAATTCATATATGGAAATCACTACTAGGAGCTATACCATGCTATGGGGTTTTGGCAAACCGACACATCATGACCAGTTCTCAATGCCCGCTTTGCTCAATGGATTGTGAAAGTATTAAGCGTGCTCTTTTCCAGTGCCCTAGAGTACAGGAAGTATGGAGAGTTCTTGGTCTCCTGGAACTGGTAAACCAAGTGTGTGATCTGGAGCAGGACGGGAGTGCGGTTCTATCTGAACTATTGCTCTCTAAGAGCACCATCAAAGCAAATATTTTGGATGTTGATCGGGCTGAACTAATTGCGACGACGGTCTGGTATGTCTGGTGGGAAAGGAGGAGCTTTACTCATGGTGAACATGTAGCCGAACCACCAAGATCTGCACATGCAATATCGGCACTTGTGAAGAACTTCGTAAGGGCAAGGAAGAGGACCCCGGGTGTTGTCCGACATGGATGGCAACGGCCGCCTGATGGTATTTACAAGTTGAACGTGGATGCCGGCTTCTCGGCAGATTCGGGGAGAGGTAGCACCGGTGCGGTGTTGCGATCAAACAAAGGGGTGTTCATTGCTGGCTCCTGCAGCGATATACCCTTTGCCGAAGATGTCAGTTCAGCGAAAGCGAGATCATTGCGAGATGGACTCCTCTTAGCCAATGAGGTTGGGGTGCAGCAGATCATTGTGGAATCTGACTGCCAGGATGTGATTGACACCATGTTACTCGACGACAATTCACTAGGCCCAGCGGCGGCAGTATATGAAGAGTGCTCTTTCCTAGCCAAGAACTTCTCCCTGATACAATTTGCTTTCTGCCCAAGGGAAGCAAATATGGTAGCTCATACTCTAGCTAGGTTTGCGGAACCCACTAGGACTATAAAGTGGATGGAGGAGCCTCCCGGCTTCCTTATTGATACACTAGCAAATGATGTAATTGTGTTTTCAAATGCAATATAAAAGCCGTCAGGCTTTCCCCGTTCAAAAAAAAAGAGATGAGGTACTTCCAAAATATCTGTTTTAACGGTAAGTGCACATGACACAGTTTAATTTGAATAGTGCTCATCTATGCAGTGTCAATAACTTTTTTCAAGGGTTAATTATTTTATTAATGGCTGGTTTGTAACGAAGTAAACAATTTAATTTACTTGGTGCATAAAAAGACATGTGTGTTGTGTATAATTGCAAATATCTCATTTTCTTCTTCCAGTTTGCCGGTGCACGAATGAAACTCAAGGACATTGGTGCAGAAATGGAAAATCTGGCGTGTGGGCAATGGGAAGAGCATCCAGATCCAGCGTGGTGGCTGCCGAGAAACGAGGGACTTATGACTGCATCGTTCATTAGGAGATCGAGACTCAGATGGAATGGAATGTAGAACCGATAAAACAGATCTTCCACGCTTTTGACGCGGAGGAAATCTGCAAGATCCTAGTGCCGAAGACAGAAGCTTCGGATTGTATTGCGTGGCATTACGAGAAGAACAGAGTATTCTCAGTAAGGAGTGCTTATAAGCTTGCGGCAGCTCTAAAACATCAATCATCTCTTGCACCCTCGAGCTCGACAAATGATGCAAACAGCCGCAGCATTTGGGATCTCTTATGGAAAGTCAAAGTACCTCCGGAAGTGAGGATATTTGGGTGGATGCTGGTCACAGACTCATTAGCGACCAAGATGAAGAAGTTCAGGCGCACAATCACAATGGATGCAACCTGTAAGAGCAACTCTAGCAGACCCTGTATAATCACGAACTGCAAACGCGTTTTGCAGTTTGACGAAGTTGGGTTTTGCGGGATGAAAAGTTGCGCTGCAGAACAGAACCCGCATAATGAAACTGCATAATTTAAAAAATAAACATTCGCGGACATGTTTAGAACCACAGTCATGATAATACAACACTACATTCATGATCATACAACACTACATTCAGTACTAGAGGGGGCATCACCTACTGCAGCTACTACCTATACTACCGCACTACGCAAAATGGAGCTCACCAGAGTTGAGCTCGTGCAGTAGTAGATAACCTACATTTAGTCGTCGTCCTCGTCGAAGGAGAGCTCGACGTAGATGCGCTTCTGCACAGTAGTTTCGCGACGCCACTCCTCCACCTTGTGACCGAAGGCGATGGCCGATGCGACACCCTGCTCGTAGAGCACGGTGTCGATCTCCTCCTCCCTCCGGCGGCGCTGCTGGTCCTCTTCCGCCTCTCGTGCACTCCGCGCCAGCAGCACGGGCAGGAGGCTATCCGCCTCCGCCGAAGGGAGGAAGTCCTCCGGTCCGACGACAGCCCCGGCACGCCGCTCCGGCACCGCCTCGGCCTCCGGCTCCATCTTCACCGACGGGAGCTCTTCGAGTTCCCTCTTCACCGGTGGGACGGAGGAGGACGAGCGGGAGCTCGACGCCTCGATTGAGCTGCTGCCGAAGAAGAGGCGGTCGCGCGCGCGGTCGTACTTCTTTGTCTCGCGACGGAGGAGCGACGGCGGTGGCGTCAGGCCCCAACGCGTGTACCGGCGGGCGGCGCGCTTACGGGCGGCGTCAGATCTGACGCGACGAGCCCTCTCGGGGTCGTCGTCCCTACGGCTACTGTTGGGGAACGTCGCATGGGAAACAAAAATTTCCTACGCGCACGAAGACCTATCATGGTGATGTCCATCTACGAGAGGGGATGAGTGATCTACGTACCCTTGTAGATCGTACAGCAGAAGCGTTAGTGAACGCGGTTGATGTAGTGGAACGTCCTCACGTCCCTCGATCCGCCCCGCGAACAATCCCGCGATCAGTCCCACGATCTAGTACCGAACGGACGGCACCTCCGCGTTCAGCACACATACAGCTCGACGATGATCTCGGCCTTCTTGATCCAGCAAGAGAGACGGAGAGGTAGAAGAGTTCTCCGGCAGCGTGACGGCGCTCCGGAGGTTGGTGATGACCTTGTCTCAGCAGGGCTCCGCCCGAGCTCCGCAGAAACGCGATCTAGAGGAAAAACCGTGGAGGTATGTGGTCGGGCTGCCGTGGAAAAGTCGTCTCAAATCAGCCCTAAAACCTCCGTATATATAGGTGGGAGGGAGGGGAGGAGGCAGCCTCAAAACCTAAAGGTTTGGCCGAAATTGGAGGTGGAGGAGTCCTACTCCAATCCTACTTGGAGTAGGATTCCACCTTCCCACTTGGAAACTCTTTCCACCTTGTGTTTTTTCCTTCTCAAACCTTATGGGCCTTAGTGGGAACTTATTCCAGCCCACTAGGGGCTGGTTTATCTCTTCCCATAGCCCATGAGACCCCTTGGGGCGTGACACCCCTCCCGATGGTCCCCGGCACCCCTCCCGGCACTCCCGGTACACTACCGATGAGCCCGAAACTTTTCCGGTAATGCACGAAAACCTTCCGGTAACCAAATGAGGTCATCCTATATATCAATCTTCGTTTCCGGACCATTCCAGAAACCCTCGTGACGTCCGTGATCTCATCCGGGACTCCGAACAACATTCGGTAACCAACCATATAACTCAAATACGCATAAAACAACGTCGAACCTTAAGTGTGCAGACCCTGCGGGTTCGAGAACTATGTAGACATGACCCGAGAGACTCCTCGGTCAATATCCAATAGCGGGACCTGGATGCCCATATTGGATCCTACATATTCTACGAAGATCTTATTGTTTGAACCTCAGTGCCAAGGATTCATATAATCCCGTATGTCATTCCCTTTGTCCTTCGGTATGTTACTTGCCCGAGATTCGATCGTTAGTATCCGCATACCTATTTCAATCTCGTTTACCGGCAAGTCTCTTTACTCGTTCCGTAATACAAGATCCCGCAACTTACATTAAGTTACATTGCTTGCAAGGCTTGTGTGTGATGTTGTATTACCGAGTGGGCCCCGAGATACCTCTCCGTCACACGGAGTGACAAATCCCAGTCTCGATCTATACTAACTCAACGAACACCTTCGGAGATACCTGTAGAGCATCTTTATAGTCACCCAGTTACGTTGCGACGTTTGATACACACAAAGCATTCCTCCGGTGTTCGTGAGTTATATGATCTCATGGTCATAGGAACAAATACTTGACACGCAGAAAACAGTAGCAACAAAATGACACGATCAACATGCTACGTCTATTAGTTTGGGTCTAGTCCATCACATGATTCTCCTAATGATGTGATCCCGTTATCAAGTGACAACACTTGCCTATGGCCAGGAAACCTTGACCATCTTTGATCAACGAGCTAGTCAACTAGAGGCTTACTAGGGACAGTGTTTTGTCTATGTATCCACACAAGTATTGTGTTTCCAATCAATACAATTATAGCATGGATAATAAACGATTATCATGAACTAAGAAATATAATAATAACTAATTTATTATTGCCTCTAGGGCATATTTCCAACAGTCTCCCACTTGCACTAGAGTCAATAATCTAGTTCACATCACCATGTGATTCCAACGAATCCAACACCCATATAGTTATGGGGTCTGATCACGTCTTGCTCGTGAGAGAGGTTTTAGTAAACGGTTCTGAAACTTTCAGATTCGTGTGTTCTTTCCAAATCTTTATGTCATCTTATAGATGCTGCTACTACGTGCTATTCGGAAATGCTCCAAATATCTACTCTACTATACGAATCCGTTTCACTACTCATAGTTATCCGGATTAGTGTCAAAGCTTGCATTGACGTAACCCTTTACGACAAACTCTTTAACCACCTCCATAATCGAGAAAAATTCCTTAGTCCATTAGTTACTAAGGATAAATTTCGACCGCTGCTAGTGATTCAATCATGGATCACTCTCTGTACCTCTCAACATACTTTGAGTCAAGGCACACTTCAGGTGCGGTACACAGCATGGCATACTTTAGATTCTACGGCTAAGGCATAGAAGACGACCTTTGTCTATTCTCTTTATTCTGCCGTGGTCGGGTTTTGAGTCTTACTCAAATTCACACCTCACAACGCAACCAAGAACTCCTTCTTTGCTGGTCTATTTTGAACTCTTTCAAAAACTTGTCAAGGCATGCATCTTGTTGAAACTTCTATTAAGCGCTTTCGATCTATCTCCATAGATCTTTGATGCTCAACGTTCAAGTAGCGTAATCCAGGTACTCCTTTGAAAACTTCTTTCAAACAACCTTGTATGCTTTACAGAAATTCTACATTACTTCTGATCCACAATATGTCAACCACATATACCTATCAGAAATTCTATAGTGCTCCCACTCACTTCTTTGGAAATACAAGTTTCTCATAAACCTTGTACAAACCCAAAATCTTTGATCATCTCATCAAAGTGTATATTCCAACTCCGAGATGCTTGCACCAGTCCATTGAAGGATCACTGGAGCTTGCATACTTGCTAGTATCTTTAGGATTAACAAAACCTTCTGGTTGTATCACATACAATGTTTGCTCAAGGAAACCGTCGAGAAAACAATGTTTTGACATCCTGCGTGCAATATTTCATAAATAATGCATCAACAACTAACATAATTCTAACAGACTTTTAGCATCGCTACGAGTGAGAAAGTCTCATCATAGTCAACTGTTTGATCTTATCGAAAACATCTTTGCGACAAGTCGAGCTTTTCTTAATAGTGACTTATCACCATCATCGTCTGTCTTCCTTTAAAAATCCATCTTTACTCAATAGTCCTATGACCATCAAGTAATTCTTCCAAAGTCTACACTTTGTTTTCATCCATGGATCCTCTCTCGGATTTCATGGCTTCCAGCCATTTGTCGGAATCTGGGCCCACCATCGCTTTCTCCATAACTCGTAGGTTCACTGTTGCTCAACAACATGACCTCCAAGACAGGGTTACCGTACTACTCTGCAGCAGTACGCGACCTTGTCGACCTACGAGGTTTGTAGTAACTTTATTCGAAGCTCAATGATCACCATCATCAGCTTCCACTTCAATTGGTGTAGGCGCCACAGGAACAACTTCCTGCGCCCTGCTACACACTGGTTGAAGTGATGGTTCAATAACCTCATCAAGTTCTACTACCCTCCCACTCAATTCTTTCGAGAGAAACCTTTCCTCGAGAAAGGATCCGTTTCTAGAAACAAACACTTTGCTTTCGGATCTGAGATAGGAGATGTACCCAACTGTTTTGGATACCCTATGAAGAAGCATTTATCCGCTTTGGGTTCGAGCTTATCAGACTGAAACTTTTTCACACAAGTGTCGAAACCCCAAACTTTCAAGAAACGACAGTTTAGATTTCTCTAAACCTCAGTCTATACTGTGTCATCTCAACGGAAATATGCGGTGCCCTATTTAAAGTGAGTGCGGTTGTCTCTAATGCATAACCCATAAACGATAGTGGTAATTCGATAAGAGACATCATAGTATGCACCATACCAAATAGTGCGTGGCTATGACGTTCAGACACATCATCACACTATGATGTTCCAGGTGGCATGAACTGCGAAACAATTTCCACATTGTCTTAACTGCGTACCAAAACTCGTAACTCAGATATTCATTTCTATGATCATATCGTAGACAGTTTATCCTCTTGTTACGACGAACTTCACTCTGAAACGGATTTGAACTTTTCAACATTTCAGACTTGTGATTCATTAAGTAAATACTCCCGTATCTACTCAAATCATCAGTGAAGTAAGAACATAATGATATCCACTGCGTGCCTCAGTACCCATTGGACTGCATACATCAAAATGTATCACTTCCAACAAGTTACTATCTTAATTTCATCTCAATGAAAACAAGGCCTTGCTCATGTGGTATGGTTTGCATGTCACTAGTGATTCGAAATCAGGTGAGTACAAAGATCCATCAGCATGGAGCCTCTTCATGCAATTTATACTAACATGACTCAAGCGGCAGTGCCACATGTAAGTGGTACTATCATCATTAACTCGTATCTTTTTGGCACCAATATTATGAACATGTGTAACACTACGATCGAGATTCAATAAACCATTGAAGGTGATTATTCAAGAAAATAGAGTAACCATTATTCTCCTTAAATGAATAATCGTATTGCAATAAACACGATCCAATCATGTTCATGCTTAACGCAAGCACCAAATAACAATTATTTAGGTTTAACACCAATCCCGATGGTAGAGGGAGCGTGCGACGTTTGATCATATCAACCTTGGAAACACTTCCAACACGTATCGTCACCTCGCCTTTAGCTAGTCTCCGTTTATGCCGTAGCTTTCATTTCGTGTTACTAATCACTTAGCAACCGAACCGGTATCCAATACCCTCATGCTGCTAGGAGTACTAGTAAAGTACACATCAACATCATGTATATCAAATACACTTCTTTCGACTTTTGCCAGCCTTCTTATCTACCAAGTATCTTGAGTTGCTCCGCCTCAGTGATTGTTCCCCTCATTACAGAAGCACTTAGTCTCGGGTTTGGGTTTAATCTTGGGTCTCTTCATTAGTGCAGCAACTGTTTTGCCGTTTCACGAAGTATCCCTTCTAGCCCTTGCCTTTCTTGAAACTTAGTGGTTTTACAAACCATCAACTATTGATGCTCCTTCTTGATTTCTACTTTCACAGTGTCAAACATCGCGAATCGCTCAAGGATCATTGTATGTATCCTTGATATGTTATAGTTCATCACGAAGCTCTCACAGCTTGGTGGCAGTGACTTTGGAGAACTATCACTATCTCATCTGGAAGATTAACTCCCACTTGATTCAAGCGATTGTCGTACTCAGACAATCTGAGCACACGCTCAACGATTGAGCCTTTCTCCTTTACTTTGTGGACAAAGAATCTTGTCGGAGGTCTCGTACCTCTTAACAAGGGCACAAGCATGAAATCACAATTTCATCTCTTTAGAACATCACTTATGCTCCGTGACGTTTTACAACGTTTTCGGCGCCTTGCTTCTAAGCCATTAAGTATTTTGCACTGAACTATCGTGTAGTCATCAGAAACGTGTATGTCGAATGTTCATAGCATCCACAGACGACGCTCGAGGTGCAGCACACCGAGTGGTGCATTAAGGACATAATCCTTCTGCGCAGCAACGAGGACAATCCTCGGTTTTACAGACCCAGTCTGCAAAGTTTTGCTACTATCAATTTTCAACTAAATTTTCTCTAGGAACATGTAAAAACAGTAGAGCTATAGTGCAAGCTACATCGTAATTCGCAAAGACCATTAGACTATGTTCATGACAATTAGTTCAATTAATCATATTACTTAAGAACTCCCACTCAAAAAGTACATCTCTCTAGTCATTTGAGTGGTACATGATCCAAATCCACTATCTCAAGTCCGATCATCACGTGAGTCGAGAATAGTTTCAGTGGTAAGCATCTCTATGCTAATCATATCAACTATACGATTCATGCTCGACCTTTCGGTCTCATGTGTTCCGAGGCCATGTCTGCACATGCTAGGCTCGTCAAGCTTAACCCGAGTGTTCCGCGTGCGCAACTGTTTTGCACCCGTTGTATGTGAACTTGAGTCTATCACACCCGATCATCACGTGGTGTCTCGAAACGACGAACTGTAGCAACGGTGCACAGTCGGGGAGAACACAATTTCGTCTTGAAATTTTAGTGAGAGATCACCTCATAATGCTACCGTCGTTCTAAGCAAAATAAGGTGCATAAAAGGATTAACATCACATGCAATTCATAAGTGACATGATATGGCCATCATCACGTGCTTCTTGATCTCCATCACCAAAGCACCGGCACGATCTTCTTGTCACCGGTGTCACACCGTGATCTCCATCATCATGATCTCCATCAACGTGTCGCCATCGGGGTTGTCGTGCTACTCATGCTATTACTACTAAAGCTACATCCTAGCAAAATAGTAAACGCATCTGCAAGCACAAACGTTAGTTATAAAGACAACCCTATGGCTCCTGCCGGTTGCCGTACCATCGACGTGCAAGTCGATATTTCTATTACAACATGATCATCTCATACATCCAATATATCACATCACATCGTTGGCCATATCACATCACAATCATACCCTGCAAAAACAAGTTAGACGTCCTCTAATTTTGTTGTTTGCATGTTTTACGTGGTGACCATGGGTATCTAGTAGGATCGCATCTTACTTACGCAAAAACCACAACGGAGATATATGAGTTGCTATTTAACCTCATCCAAGGACCTCCTCGGTCAAATCCGATTCAACTAAAGTTGGAGAAACCGACACTTGCCAGTCATCTTTGAGCAAAGGGGGTTACTCGTAACGATGAAACCAGTCTCTCGTAAGCGTACGAGTAATGTCGGTCCAAGCCGCTTCAATCCAACAATACCGCGGAATCAAGAAAAGACTAAGGAGGGCAGCAAAACGCACATCACCGCCCA
The DNA here is from genome assembly GCF_904849725.1 of Hordeum vulgare subsp. vulgare. Lineage (NCBI taxonomy): Eukaryota > Viridiplantae > Streptophyta > Magnoliopsida > Poales > Poaceae > Hordeum > Hordeum vulgare. The sequence continues at coordinate 492,756,392 of NC_058518.1, read as the reverse complement.
CAAAAACTTTTGTGTTCTACTCGAGAAGACATCTACGCATGAACCTAGCTCATGATGCCACTATTGGGGAACGTCGCATGGGAAACAAAAATTTCCTACGCGCACGAAGACCTATCATGGTGATGTCCATCTACGAGAGGGGATGAGTGATCTACGTACCCTTGTAGATCGTACAGCAGAAGCGTTAGTGAACGCGGTTGATGTAGTGGAACGTCCTCACGTCCCTCGATCCGCCCCGCGAACAATCCCGCGATCAGTCCCACGATCTAGTACCGAACGGACGGCACCTCCGCGTTCAGCACACATACAGCTCGACGATGATCTCGGCCTTCTTGATCCAGCAAGAGAGACGGAGAGGTAGAAGAGTTCTCCGGCAGCGTGACGGCGCTCCGGAGGTTGGTGATGACCTTGTCTCAGCAGGGCTCCGCCCGAGCTCCGCAGAAACGCGATCTAGAGGAAAAACCGTGGAGGTATGTGGTCGGGCTGCCGTGGAAAAGTCGTCTCAAATCAGCCCTAAAACCTCCGTATATATAGGTGGGAGGGAGGGGAGGAGGCAGCCTCAAAACCTAAAGGTTTGGCCGAAATTGGAGGTGGAGGAGTCCTACTCCAATCCTACTTGGAGTAGGATTCCACCTTCCCACTTGGAAACTCTTTCCACCTTGTGTTTTTTCCTTCTCAAACCTTATGGGCCTTAGTGGGAACTTATTCCAGCCCACTAGGGGCTGGTTTATCTCTTCCCATAGCCCATGAGACCCCTTGGGGCGTGACACCCCTCCCGATGGTCCCCGGCACCCCTCCCGGCACTCCCGGTACACTACCGATGAGCCCGAAACTTTTCCGGTAATGCACGAAAACCTTCCGGTAACCAAATGAGGTCATCCTATATATCAATCTTCGTTTCCGGACCATTCTGGAAACCCTCGTGACGTCCGTGATCTCATCCGGGACTCCAAACAACATTCGGTAACCAACCATATAACTCAAATACGCATAAAACAACGTCGAACCTTAAGTGTGCAGACCCTGCGGGTTCGAGAACTATGTAGACATGACCCGAGAGACTCCTCGGTCAATATCCAATAGCGGGACCTGGATGCCCATATTGGATCCTACATATTCTACGAAGATCTTATCGTTTGAACCTCAGTGCCAAGGATTCATATAATCCCGTATGTCATTCCCTTTGTCCTTCGGTATGTTACTTGCCCGAGATTCGATCGTTAGTATCCGCATACCTATTTCAATCTCGTTTACCGGCAAGTCTCTTTACTCGTTCCGTAATACAAGATCCCGCAACTTACATTAAGTTACATTGCTTGCAAGGCTTGTGTGTGATGTTGTATTACCGAGTGGGCCCCGAGATACCTCTCCGTCACACGGAGTGACAAATCCCAGTCTCGATCTATACTAACTCAACGAACACCTTCGGAGATACCTGTAGAGCATCTTTATAGTCACCCAGTTACGTTGCGACGTTTGATACACACAAAGCATTCCTCCGGTGTCCGTGAGTTATATGATCTCATGGTCATAGGAACAAATACTTGACACGCAGAAAACAGTAGCAACAAAATGACACGATCAACATGCTACGTCTATTAGTTTGGGTCTAGTCCATCACATGGTTCTCCTAATGATGTGATCCTGTTATCAAGTGACAACACTTGCCTATGGCCAGGAAACCTTGACCATCTTTGATCAACGAGCTAGTCAACTAGAGGCTTACTAGGGACAGTGTTTTGTCTATGTATCCACACAAGTATTGTGTTTCCAATCAATACAATTATAGCATGGATAATAAACGATTATCATGAACTAAGAAATATAATAATAACTAATTTATTATTGCCTCTAGGGCATATTTCCAACAGCTACAGGAGCTGGCCATGCGGGGCGGTGGATTGGAGCGGCTATGCGGCGTAGTGGAGGCGCGCGGCGGCGGATTGGAGGCGCCGGCGGTGAGGTGGGGGGCTTTTCGCGGCGGCGGATTGGAGGCGCCGGCGGTGAGGTGGGGGAATTTTCGCGGCGGCAGAGGGATAGGGTTTCGACCCGCATCCAGCGGTCGAACCCGTAGTTATACCGGTTGAGGGGTCGCGTTTACGGGTCACCGTAAAAAATTTCCAGGTCGGGCAGCGTTTGCAGTGTCTGCTCTAGCAGGAAAATGAGCCCAAACCCGTATAGTCGCCGGATTTTTTGCGGACCGGCCGTTTTGCGGGGTCTGCTAGAGTTGCTCTAACATCTGTGGTAATGGTCACGAGGATGAGTACCATCCTGTCATCAGTTGCACAAAAAGCAGGGCCCTTAGGCATGCAATGAGGGATGAATGGGTCCTACCCCCACAGGAAGCATTTTGGCACACAGGAGAGAATTGGTTGTTGATTCTACTTAGTGCTGAATTAGAAGAAATGAGAGCAAAGCTGCTGCTTCTATTGTGGATGTGTTGGTTTCTGCGAGACAATTGTATTCATGGCTCGGGCAAGGAATCAATCTTGAGTTCAGTAAGTTACCTGTCACACTTCGAAAATGAATGGAGGGAAGCAGCCACCCCTCCCCACTGTGTTTCTGGTAAAGTAGCGATAGCCGTCGAGAAACATGCAGAAGGCCCCTCCAAAAATAACAGGAAATGGACATCACTAGCGGCGGGTGGAGCTGTGGCGCAGGATCACCTGGGACAGGTGCTCCTGTCGGTCAGCAGGCGACTTGCATCCTCAAGAACGACACACGAGGCTGATGGGTTGCAGGAGCTCCGGTGCACATGAACTCATACTATGTAGTTGTTATCTTAGAAGAATACTTTATGGAGTGCATGTTCAGTTTTGTTGCAAGTTTGATCCTTGATTCCATGGAATAGGTGGAGCCCAAGGGCATGAGTTTTTGTGTGTTAGTAGTAGGGGTTTTGCTCTACACCATAGTGGTGTCAATTACCTCTTGGTGTTATGCGTGTGCAAACTAAGCCTAGACAAAGTGGGCATGTGGCTGAAAAATTCCAGATTAGGGAACTCTGAAATTTCACCAAGTCTGGGATTCTGGAAACATTTTCTTCCCCTTTAGATGAGGATGTGCTGGTCATTCTGTTGAGAACTAGCCTTAGTTCAGTGCTAGGATTTTGAACCTGGTATGTTTTTGAAGCTTCCTGTCAATTTTCAAGACATTTGGAGTCCAGTAGGTTGTGTTTTGATTGCTGTCAAAAAGCTTCAGAACAGAAGCAGAAACTCAGGTGCAGGAATTTTCACTAAGTCCCTGAGATCTGATGGGTTTGGGAAAGTTTGTGGCCTTGTATCTTCTAGAGTTTAATTCCTTTTGCTGTGATTCTTGCTGGTGCTTGTAGTGTTCTTGGTTGGCTACAGCCACATATATTATTTGTCATGTTTGAAGACCTGTAGCTATGTTGCATGCAGCTCCCAAAGAGCTAAGATGCAGATTATGACAGATTATGTAGTTTTGTCTTTTTGGTCAAAGTATGTGCTTAATTGATGTTGTGGTGTTCTACCTTGCTCCAATTCATTCATGTTGGGTTATTACATGTCTTGGCAACCTGGGAATACCAGATTTGTGCCAATTGTGAGTGTGGTGTTGAAACTTCCACGTAGAGCTTCATATCTTGTTTCGTTGATTCCCGTTGATCCGTAGCTCCGTTTGCAATGTACTTTATATGGTTTTGCACCGTTTTCATGTGCCGCATCTGTTCATGTCATTCCCATGCATGTCAAAATAGCTTAGGGCACAGTTCTGTCCAGATACTTGTTGTAGTTTATTTTGCTTGTGCTAGTGATAGAAATAGTGGTGCATGCTCAACTTTCATCTCATGCATCATGTGATTGTTGCATCTTGTGGTGCTGCTGTTCATTGGCTGTTATTCTTATGTTGGGTAGCACCGGGAGCGGAGAACGAATACGTGGAGTCAGGAGAGTACGTGCAGGACGATCCAGAACCATTCCAAGCTGAGGATATCACAGGCAAGATGATATGACCTTGATTTCATCTCTAGACTTGTTTTGTTAGTTTCGTTTTCATGTCATATTGCTCGCTGCCTACCACTGAAATTAAATTGCCTCTTCATATGCCATGAGCCCAAACACCGTACTCCTTCCTAGCAAACTTGTGTGGCTAAGTAGGCTTGCTCAGCTACTAATGTTAGCATTGTTAGTTGCAGGTGTTTTAAACTCATGTGATGACATGAGCTTGATATCATTATATTAAATTATGTTATTTATTTAATGCACCTACATACTTGGTAAATGACGGGAGGCCTAGCCTTTTGCCGGGTGCTTTGTTCCGTTATTGCCGCCTTAGTTACCGGTTACCGGTGTTTGATTCCATAATGATCGCTCCTAACACGTTCGGGGTTGTTATGGGGACCCCCTTGATAAATCGCGTAGTGCTAAGGCTTGTCCGGCAGGACCCAACATTGGTGTTAATTTGATAATAACTTAATAATAATCTGCATAAGGAGTAGCTACCCCGAGGATCCTTAATCAACAACCCGGCCAGTGCTCCTCATGAGTGTTGGTCCAATCCAGAGCAGCTTATTACGCTCCCCGGGGCAACTCGGTGTTTTGGCGTGGTAACCATCGCTCATCCGCTGTGTCCTGAGACTGAGATACGCGGCTCTTATCAGGGTCGTCGACACGTCGGGAGGTCCTGCTAGCCTTGTCTTACCTTAGCGGTATATCTTGCGTATAGGAATCCCAGTGAAGCTTTGGGTTCCCCCAGAGTTGAGGTTTTCCTCTAAGGAATCCGACGAGATCACGAGATTCGTGATAGAGGATGCCTTTGCGGCCTGTGTTCGTTTATGATGGACTAGTTGGAGCACCCCTGCAGGGTTTAATCTTTCGGAAAGCCGTGCCCGCGGTTAAGTGGCAACTTGGAATGCTTTGTTAACATCCGGTATTAGAGAACTTAAATATAAATAAATAAAACTGCCAACTGTGTGCGTAACCGTGACTGTCCCTTCGAAGATCCCTCTTCGATCGGGAATACGGTGGTGTTATGAATGCCGTAGGTAGGTGTTCAGGATCACTTAGTGATCAAGTAAGTCCGACCGTTAGTGTAGACCACCTTTACTTCCACTTTGCGTAAGTTAGCCACTTAATCAAGCATAGGTTGCTGCAGCCTGATACACTTCATCCCTACCCTACCCAATAACATGACTAGTTCTGGCACCAAGGTCGTAGATTGCTGAGTCCCCGTGGCTCACGGAATCCTCCGAAACTCCCAGCAGGTACAGGTACCCCAGAGACAGATGATCCCGACGGCACCCAGCTGGCGTGGCAGTACGACGAGGAGACAGACCGCCTCTACGTGAACGATCCAGAGGACTGAGCCGTGGTCTTGATCGTGGGCCTGCAGCAGGGTAGCATAGCATTTTCCATGTTTTGTAGTCCGTACCGGAACTACCTTGTTTGTATCTGTGTTGTACTCTGAGTTATTAATAAGAAGACAGTTGAATCCCGAATTGTCTACTTGTATTATTATTTTGTGCTATGTTACTTGCTTGCGAAACGCTTAGATGCGCTTCTTTCCTATTCGGGGGCCTCGACCCCCAGATCAGAAAGGACCGCATCTTGGTTGTTACAGCTATGAAGCCTAAGATGTGAAGGATTCAGCCGGGGTGAGGTTGTGGAGCTATAGTCCATAGAATTCCAGTAAGCCCCTCAGGAAGGGGTGGACCCGAAAGCCGACCCCTCGCAACAGGAAAGAGATGAAGCAGATTCTTTCACCCTTTTGAGGGGTAGGGAAATTCTCTACGAAGGCCTTGCCATTTGCAGAGGTCACCCAACGCAAGTGGGCGTAAGATTCGACATGGGAAGATAGCCTTGTACTTCGAGGTCGCGCAACTGGAGCAGGGAAACAAAGCAGCTTGCCTAGTCTCCTCGGAGGGGGGCAAAGAGTCGCGAGGAGGAACCCGCCATGGCTCTGGGCGCTGAAGCTTTAGGATTTCTTGGTGGTGCTTGGAAGGTGATTATCACCTAGGACGGATTTTGATCTTCTTATAAAAGGTGTTTTCTCCCTCGGTTATGAGAAGCGGCTCTGTGAAGGATTGCTGGATTGCTTGTCTTTATTAATACGCACAGGAATCGAGTGCCGCTATCGATCTTCAAGCGGAAAGAGTAAAGGCCGTGGGCCCCATGATGCTTCGATAATCGAGAGCTAGTCGATGACTAAATCGTCATTCTACGACTCAGATAGAGGAACTCACCTGGCAAGATGAACACTTTGGGTGCGATGGCCTACCGAAGATAATATACATCGGTGTTGGAGGCCAGTTCGGGGGCTACTGAGGGAGTCTGGGGTTAAGAGGTCCTCAGGTGGCTGGCTTTTGTTTTATGGGCCGGACTAATGGGCTGCTCTATTGAAGACCGGATTGCATGACGACCTTGTATTCAAAAAGGAAAGTTCCAAAGACTTGCATGTCATCCAAGTTAAGTAGTCTAGGTCGGCGCATCTGTTCCCGATTGGAGGTCGGTTATGTGTAACCTAGGAACCCCTGGTGTCTATATAAACTAGAGGGTTTCATTCGTGTAGCGAGGTTGACTCATCTAGGGTTTTAGCTCATACGATCTCGAGGTAGATCAACTGTGTAATTCTCATCAACATCAATATAATCAAGCACGACGTAGGGTTTTACCTCCTCAAGAGGGCCCGAACCTGGGTAAACACTGTCTCCTTCGTCCCCTGTAACCCATCAATCCAAGGTCCACATCTCGGGACCCCCTACCCGAGATCCGCCGATTTTGACACCGACAGGAAGCACCTGAATGTTTGCAAACTCCTCCTCAGCTACAGAAATTACTCATGTATTATGCTGATTTGTTTGAAGAGCTTGCATCTCTTCCCCCTCATAGGGAGTTTGACCACACAATTCCTCTGAAGCCTGGGACTGACCCACCCCATTCAAGACCTTACAGGGTTCCTCGACATCAAAAGCAAGAAATGGAATAGCAAATCAAGAAATTGCTAGCTGCTCATTTTATTAGACACAGCCAGAGTCCATACGCAACCCCTGTTATGTTAGTTAAAAAGAAAGATGGTTCAATGAGGTTGTGTACTGATTCCAGAAAACTAAATGCTGCTACAATCAAGAACAAATTCCATATACCTATAATAGAGGATCTGTTAGATGAATTGCATTGAGCTAAATACTTCTCCAAATTGGATTTGAGAGCAGGCTACCATCAGATAAGGATGCACCCTGAGGATGTCCCTAAAACAGCTTTCAGAACATTCTTAGGCCACTCTGAGTATTTGGTCATGCTCCTTGGTCTTTCCAATGCACCAGGCACCTTTCATGCAATTATGAATGACATATTTGGCCCTTGCATGATCCTCAAATAATGGCCTGAAAATGATTTATTAAAAACTATGGCCTGATCTGTAGACCCTTGCATGATCTTTTGAAGAAAGGACAATTTTGTTGGTCACAAATTCAAACTCAAGCATTCTATCAGGTCCAACAAGCATTAATTACTGCTCATGTACTAACTCTACCTGATTTCTCATAGTCATTCATTTTGGAAACTGATGCATGAGGCAAAGGCATTGGAGCAGTGTTAATGCAACAAGGCAAACCAATAGCTTTCTATAGCTCAGCCTTGTTTCCAAGAAATGCTGCTATGCCCACCTATGAAAAAGAAGAATTGCAATCTTGGAAGCACTTAAAAGATGGAGACACTATTTGTTGGGAAGAGAATTAGTGATAAAAACTGACCAGCAATCTCTAAAGTTAATTACAGATCAAAAGATCACCGAAGGGGTTTAGCATAAGTTAATGATGAAATTGTTGGAATTTAATTTCAAGATCCAGTACAAGAAAGGAGTGATGAACAAAATGGCTGATGATATATCCAGAGTAATACCATCTTGCATGGCACTATCTACTGTGACACTTGTGTGGGCACAAGAGTTAGTGAAAAGTTACCAACATGACCTTGTATCAAAACAATTGCTAGAAAAATTGGTGATGCACCCTTCACATATTATTGAGGATCACCAATTGGTAGCAGGTATTATCAGATACAGAGGAAGAATCTTAGTTGGCAATGTCAAAGAACTGAAAACCAGATTACTAGAAGCTCTGCACACCTCTCCCGTTGGGGATCATTCAAGCATGAGAACTACATATCAAAGAGTTAAGAGCATCTTTTATTGGCCTGGTATGAAAAATGAAGTGGAAAATTTTATTGCAGCCTGCCCCATTTCTCGAAGAGCTAAACATGAAAATTGTATGCAACATGGGCTGTTGGATCCTCTCCCTATAGTTGGCATGGCCTGGCAGCATATTTCCATGGATTTTATTGAAGGATTACCCAATTCACAAGGAGAAGAAGTGATATTAGTGGTGGTAGACAGATTTACCAAGTATCCACATTTTATCCCGTCCCATTCTTACACGGTGCCGACTGTAGCTCAAGCCTTTGTGGATAACATCCTCAGACTACATGGGCCTCCACAACTCATTATCTCAGACAGAGACATAATATTTACCAGCAAATTGTGGAAAGGTATTTTCTCTGCTTGGAAAAGTGAGCTTATATACAGTACTGCCTATCATCCTCAGACTGATGGGCAGACTAAGAGACTGAATCAATGTGTGGAATCATATCTCAGGTGCATGACTCACTCACATCCAACCAAATGGAGCTCGTGGATTCCTCTAGTTCAATACTGGTACAACACCACGTATCACACGGCTATAAAAATGTCACCATTTCAAGCCTTGTATGGTTTTGCCCCTCCATTAATTTCTGAAACGGATGTACCTGGTCCTGAAGATGAAGAAGTACAAAACTTCTTGTTGGCTAAACAACAAATGCTGGAGCAACTGAAAGAAAATCTGCACAAAGCTCAAAACAGAATGAAGCGCTATGCTGATTTAAAAAGAATGGAAAGAGCTTTTGAAATTGGGGACATGGTCTATCTCAAAATGGCACCATACAGATTAGCAGCCTTTGGATTCAGAGGAGCCCTCAAGTTACAACACAAGTACTATGGCCCATTTTTAGTGATTCAAAAAGTGGGCAAGTCTGCTTACAAATTCCAATTTCCTCCACATGTGAAGATACACCCAGTGTTTCATGTCAGTCAGCTAAAGAAACATATTGGGCAGAAATCCATACCCAGTCCTAACCTGCCAATGGTCAACAATGATGGGACTATAATGACTGGTCCAGAGGCGGTTCTGCAAGTAAGGCAAGTACCAAAGAACAATATACGAGTGGTACAATGGCAAATTCAATGGATGAACCTATCTTCGGAGGAAGCCACATGGGAAGATGCAGATTTCATTAAGTATACCTTCCCACAGTTTTTCAAAACAACAATCCAAGTATGGAGAGCAGATCAAGAACAGCGCAATGTCTTGTCGGTTCTTTAGAAGGGGGCAATGTCAAGACTGATGACGGTAGCTGTAGATGTCCGACAGTTATCGCTTCAGTTATCCTAAGGCTGTGGTGGCTCCTTCATCTACGAGGCGTCGCCACCGTTGGATCTCATCTTAACATGCTGTAGCGTTTCGGTTTTAGCTACAGCTGTCGCTGACAAGGTATTCCTCCAGATTCTATTGCATTCTTGGAATTTTTTGTTGTGGATTCATCGAATCTTGCTGCGGCGGATGGACGCAGGCTACATCAAGAAGAAGAATGCCTACGACATGCAACTCTTTTTCTGCTGTAGGCCAGTTTATTTAGATCGCTGCTGTGCTCGCTTCTCGGCTCTGGAAAACGTAAATTTGACAGGCCTGCTATTCTCCATTCTCATAATCTTGCTTTACTATTATTGTATTTGCATCTCTCCCTGCCTGTCATTAGTGAAACCAGATTGGAGTAATTACAAGATCGATATAGTGGGAATCATTGTTGCTTCAGCTAGATTCTTGCGCAACGTAGGTGGTGGAATAGGAGAAACGGTATGTTTAACGTTTGCAAATCTGTCCATGCTTGAATTGGACCAAGAATTTATGTTTGCAAAGGTGGGTCATGACGGTGTTCGGCCTGACAGCTTTGTGCTGGCAGTTGATTCCTCCACGCATGGCATTATACAGCGCGGCGGACAAATACACGAGTATGCATATCGAAGTGCCGCGGAGTGAGATGCGTCCGTGGTCAACGTGCTGATTGATGCGTACTGTAAGTGCCCCATGCCCTCACTGCCTTGCAAGATGTAGCCTTTTTCTGCTTTCGAGATATGTATAGGTAGTTGGTGGTCATTTTTGGATGCAATATCGGTGGCACTGTTGATTGGCTGTCCTGGAAAATGGTTGATCTGTTGTCGCCAGCATGGAATTCTATGCGTTTACAACTTTACATAGATAACCACTTTTTGTCACTAAAAGTTAAAATTTCAGTTAATTACATGTTCTGTGTGCAACTATTTTCTTTAGAAAAGGAGGCGGGCCCCCGGCCTCTGCATCGAGGGATGCATGCTGCCTTTTATTAACATCAAAGCCAAGTCTCAATAGAGTACATAAAAATCTAACAAAAGTACAAAGAAAGATACACGCCGTCTGTCACGCCACAACCGGAGATGATAATAGACCTAAATGCCTAACCACCTACCCTATTAATATGTCGTCATCCAAACCGGTTGAAGATACCGTGAGCTACCATCTCTCATCGGACACACCCAGTAACCATAGGCTTCCTGGGCTTCCACAGGAGTGAGTAAGGACCACGTGCGGATCAAGGCAGTAGCCCTGAATATGACCTGCAAAAAGTGAATATGACATTGTCTGTTAAACACTAAGTCATTCCTGCAATTCCATGCAGCCCATAAAAATGCACATGATCCTACGCGGATGAGTTGAGTAGTTTCCTCCATCAACCCCCTTTAACCACGTCCCAAATAACGTGTTTATACTATTAGGTGGATTGATGTTGAAAGCAATGTGAAGCGAGCGACATAGAAGTTTAGCCATAGGACATTCAAGAAAGAGGTGCTTAATAGTTTCGTTATTTTGACAGAAGGTGCATCTTGGATTGCCTTTCCACTTACGCTTTGCTAAATTATCCTTCGTTAGAATAACCCCTTTGTGGACAAACCACATGAAGATCTTAATTCTAAGGGGAACTTTGACCTTCCATATATGCAAAGATTTTGGGATAGGCGTTGAATCTATGAGATGCAAATACATAGATTTTACCATGAATGTTCCCTTAGCGGTCAACTTTCAATGAACACTATCGGTGCAATCAAAGAGTTTGATGGCCATCAACCTTCTGACAAGATGCAACCAGCTAATCCATCTGTTACCAATCAAGGCTCTACGGAACTGAATATTTAGAGGAGACTCACTTAATATTGACGCAACGGACGTCTGTCTACGTTGTGTAATATGGTACAACTGCGAATACTGAATAGCTAAAGGCGTCTCCCCTAGCCAAGTATCTTTCCAGAACCTAGTTGATTCACCATTTCCAATGACAAACCTAGTTCTGTTGAAAAAAGCATTTTTATACCTCATCAAACCCTTCCAGAATGGAGAGTCAGTCGGTCCTACTGTAACCTGAGCCAAGGTCTTGTTATGTAAGTACTTGTTCGTCAGAATCTGTACCCACATACCTTCTGTTTCTGTACAAAGTCTAAACAACCATTTACTCAGTAGGCATTTGTTTTTAATCTTTAAATTTTCAATCCCTAAACCCCCTTGCTCTTTAGGCCTACAAATGATGTCCCATCTTGTAAGCCTATACTTGGTCTGGACTTCATCACTCTGCAGAAAAACCGAGACCGATAGAAATCCAACCTTTTCCGCACCCCGACAAGCACTTCGAAAAAGGATAAGAGAAACATAGGCATGCTTGATAATACCGAATTAACAAGTACCAGCCGTCCTCCATAGGATAAAATCTTGCATTTCCAGCAGCTTAACTTTTTTCCAAAACGATCTTCGATACATTTCCATTCCTTATTTGATAGTTTTCGGTGATGGATAGGAATCCCTAGATACGTCAAAGGTAAATTCCCACTTGCACAACCGAACAATTGATTATAAGTGTGTTGTTCAGCTTTGGCCTTCCCAAAACAAAACAATTCACTTTTGTTAAAGTTAATCTTCAGCCCGAATAGCTGCTCAAATAAGCATATAATAAGTTTCATATTTCTCGCTTTGCTAAGATCATGCTCCATAAAAAGGATCGTGTCATCCGCATACTATAGAATGGAGACGCCCCCATCGACAAGATGTGGGATTAATCCCCCTACAAGGTCCTTCTCATTGGCCTGTTTAATCATTAGTGCCAACATATCTACAACAATGTTGAATAAAATATGTGACATTGGATCACCTTGTGTGAAACCCTTCAGTGTCTGGAAGAAATTACCCACATCATCATTTACTTTGATACCGACACTTTCCTTTTTTGTAAAACAGTCGACATGCTTTCGCCAAAGCTCATCGAACCCCTTCATACGTAGGGTTTGTTGCAGAAAAGACCATTTAACTTTATCATATGCTTTTTCAAAATCCACTTTGAAGATAACCCCGTCAAGTTTCTTCGAGTGAATTTCATGTAAAGTTTCATATAAGACAACGACCCCTTCTAGGATATTACGTCCAGGCATAAAAGCTGTTTGCGTAGATTGCACAACCGAATGCGCCATCCTAGTCAACCTATCCATTCCCACCTTTGTGAAAATCTTGAAGCTAACATTTAGCAAACAGATCGAACGAAATTGTTCAATACGCGTCGCTCCCTCCTTCTTTGGTAACAACGTTATAGTACCAAAATTCAAGTGAAAGAGTTGTAGGCGACCACAGAATAGGTCATGAAACATTGACATAAGATCTTTCTTAATGATATGCCAACATTTCTTATAAAACTCAGCCGGAAACCCATCTGGACCGGGAGCGTTGCCATTCTTCATATTCCCAATAGCATATAACACCTCTTTCTCCGAGAAAGGAGCGGATAAGATCTCATTGTCGGCCTCTCCAACTTGAGGAATATCCGCAACTTGATGCTCATCCATAGACACATAACTATGGTCAGGAGCACCAAATAGCTGCTTGTAGTAATTAGAGATGTACAATTTTAGATTTTTGTGACCTACTATTGTACCCTCATTTTGCTCGAGTTGCAAAATTCTCTTTTTCCTATGATTGCCATTTGCAGTCAAGTGGAAAAATTTAGTGTTATTATCCCCATGTACCCATTTCATCTCCTCCTCCCTAAGGAGGACTCGCAGTCGTTGTTCAGCCTCATGCTTCAACGACCGTTCTTTCGCATCAAAATAGAAATCTCTGCCTTACGATCGAGATCATCTATAAGTGTGAGAAGCTTGTTCTGCTCATCCTTATAAATCCCGGATACATTCTTTGACCAACCCCGAAGGTATTGTCTAAGATGACGTATCTTGTTTTGCCATCTTTCAACACTGGATGACCCTCCCAGCTCCATGTTCCATTCCCTCGCAATCATACCGATGTATCCATCCCGTGAGAACCAACTTGATTCAAAAGAGAATCCATGTTTGTTGCCCATATGATTTGCATTGCCAAAGTCCAGCAAAAGTGGAGCATGGTCCGAGATCGCTCTTTGAAGCGCTCTAACCGTTACTAGTGGGAACTTCTGCTCCCAATCCGTACTAGTCAGCACCCGGTCCAACTTTTCAAACGTCCGGTTTTCTAGAGAATTGGCCCATGTGAATTTCCTACCAGAGAGCTCTATCTCCCTTAGATCCAGGCTCTCAATGATTGTATTAAACATGAAAGGCCATCTGCCATCAAAATTATCATTGCTCTTTTCATTAGCTCTCCTAATAATATTAAAGTCACCCCCAACCAAAATAGGTAATTTCTTGTCACAAATCCGAACCAGATCAGCGAGAAAATCAGGCTTAAGCTCCGGCTGAGCTGCACCATATACAGCTACAAGAGCCCATTGAAATCCATCCCCTTAGATCTAATCTTGAATTTGACCGCAAAATCCCCCAATACCACTTCCCTCACTTGAAGGGTGTCGCATCGAACTCCAAGTAAAATCGCACCAGACTTCCTGTTGGAGGGAGACAGTGCTAGTCAAAATCAACCCCCGCTGATAATGAACTTAAGAATTGTGAAGTAAAATTATCCCGCCCTGTCTCCATAAGCGTGATAAAATCAAGCTGATGCTCTAAAGTAGCCTCTGCTAGAAATCTGATTTTAGCCAAGTCTCTAAGACCTCTGCTATTCCAAAAAATTCTTCTCATCAATCATCATAGCTTTTTTTGGCAGTCTTAAATCTAGCACTTCTACGTACCGCAGAAACCGGATATACTTTCCATTTCCAGGGTCGTTTTGGCTTATCTTCAACAACTTGGTCCATATAACCACGTAGTTGAGAGTCTACAAGAATAGAATGTTCATCCGCTAAACCCTGATCAATTACATGATCATCAACCTCCTCTAGATACTCCGTAGGGGCCAGGTTCTCACATAGAGAACTCAAACCCCCAAGATCATTGATGTCAGAATCTCTCATTGGTTTTACTGCAGCTAAATTCCGAACAATATCTAGTGCTCTATCTACTTCAAGGTCTAGTAGATCATTAATAGATTTTGAAATTTCTCTACCCGTATTCCCCAAGGAAACCCCAACAGTTTGTGTTTTGAATTAACATTTAAGAAATAAAACATCAAAGTGGAAGAGGAAATTGAAACCAGACATAGCTTACCTGGAATGCTGCAAGTTCACTCTCGCTTTCCTGGACTGGAATGAAGAAGGTCGCCAATTAACTAACTTTGAGTCATTTTTCAGGATATATGGTGAAGTAGAAAACCCAAGATGTTTTTCATGCGATGGCTGTGTAGGCAAGGCAGAGGGGGAGAATTTATTGGTGAGTCCTCCCTGATGAAGACACGGGTTTTCATCATGCAAGAGCTTCAACTTGACTGAGAAAGAACAATATTAAATCTATGAGCTAGATGGTGCGCCAAACCATTCCCATCACGGAATTTACAGAGATCTTAAGGGTGTAGAAAATATGAGACAAACGCTTGCATCTTGCAGGGGCGCTTTACGTGTTAATATAGGCCACCGGCCAGGTTGTTACAAAGATCTACAAGATTAGTTGTTGGATTGCTACACAAGTCATATCTTCAACAACTAACTTAAACACAATCATATACCGTTTATATTACACGGATATATGTTACACCTATTAACACTCCCCCTCAATCACAACTATCTAAGTTGAGATTGTTTCTAAATGCTTCTAGCTGCCGAATGGTGAGTGGCTTAGTGAAGCCATCTGCAACTTGATCACCAGTTGGTACAAACCTGATGTTCAACAACTTGTCTGCCACTCGTTCACGAACAAAATGATAATCAATTTCAATGTGCTTCGTTTTAGCATGAAAAACAGGGTTAGCAGACATATAGGTAGCTCCAAGATTATCACACCATAGCGAGGTTGCCTTTGGATGGCGTATACCTAGTTCAGTCAACAAGTTCTGAACCCAAATAATTTCAGCAGTTGCATTTTCTAAGGCTTTATACTCAGCCTCAGTGCTTGACCTGGAAACTGTAGGTTGCTTGCGAGCACTCCATGAAACAAGGTTGCCTCCAAGAAACACAGCAAAACCTCCAGTAGATCTCCTATCATCAGGACATCCAGCCCAGTCTGCATCTGAGAATGCACTTACCAGCATAGAATCAGTTTTGCTAATCTTAAGTCCATGACTTTTTGTTCCCTGCAGATATCTCAGTATTCTTTTTACTGCAGTCCAATACACACTAGTGGGAGCATGCAAAAACTGGCATACTTTATTAACTGAATATGAAATATCAGGCCTGGTAAGGGTCAAGTATTGTAATGCTCCTACAATACTTCTATACTTTGTTGAATCCTCTGCTCCTAACACTTCCCCATCATAAAGAGACAGTTTTTTAGAGGTAGACAATGGTGTGGGAGAGGGTTTGCAACCCATCAGCCCTATGCGTTGAAGGATTTCCTTCACATACTTTTCTTGGGACAAAAGAATTCTAGTATGTACTTGTTTTACCTCAATGCCAAGGAAGAAATGCAAATCTCCAAGATCCTTGAGTGCAAATTCCTTGCCAAGATCCTTCAAGAGAGCCTCAACTGTTTGGGGAGAGGAGCTTGCAACTATGATGTCATCAACATAAATTAGCATAAAAATAGTAACACCATGCTTATGGTAGAAGAAAAGTGAGGTATCTCCTTTGGATGGAGCAAAACCAAGGGATTGCCACTTTGAGGACAACCGAGAGTACCAAGCTCTAGGTGCTTGCTTGAGCCCATATAGTGCCTTCTCAAGTTTACACACATGTCTAGGTGAGTTAGAACTCTCATACCCAGGAGGTTGTCTCATGAACACTTCCTCTTCCAGAACACCATGCAAAAACGCATTCGTCACATCTAATTGTCTCATGCACCAATTTCGAGAGACTGCAACAGAAAGGATCAACCTAATAGTAGAAGCCTTAACTACAGGACTAAATGTGTCCTCATAGTCAATCCCATACCTCTACTTAAAACCTTTGGCAACCAGGCGTGCTTTATACCTATCAACACTGCCATCAGCTTTCCTCTTTACCTTGTACACCCATTTGCAATCGATGATGTTTCTGCCCCGAGCTGGAGGAACTAGGCGCCAAGTCTTGTTTTGCATAGGGGCACCATACTCCTCATCCATTGCCTCTTTCCACCAAGGTGAGGTAAGAGCTTATGTCACGTTTTGTGGTTCACGTCTGGCACAAAAAGAACCCCAACGAATGCAACCATCGTGGTATACCTTTGGTTTGATGACACCACCCTGGGACCTGGTGTGAGCACGCGCAGGTGGAGGTGGCGCAGGGCGCGAGAGCTGCAGTTGGAGCCGATTTGACGAAGTAGAACCTGATCCCGAGGAAGATTCCTGTGGAGAGGCGGCGGCGGCGGCAGCATCAGCAGCTGCATGCGCTGCATGGGAGTCGTCGTGGAAGTCAGCGCCAGAATCGCCAGCATCATCGTGGGAGTTAGCACCGGTCGGCGCGACCGACAGCGACCGTGCCTGGTGTTGGAATTATGCCCTAGAGGCAATAATAAATATGGTTATTATTATAATTCCTGTATCAAGATAATAGTTTATTATCCATGCTATAATTGTATTGAATGAAGACTCATTTACATGTGTGGATACATAGACAAAACACCGTCCCTAGCATGCCTCTAGTTGGCTAGCCAGTTGATCGATGATAGTCAGTGTCTTCTGATTATGAACAAGGTGTTGTTGCTTGATAACTGGATCACGTCATTGGGAGAATCACGTGATGGACTAGACCCAAACTAATAGACGTAGCATGTTGATCGTGTCATTTTGTTGCTACTGTTTTCTGCGTGTCAAGTATTTATTCCTATGACCATGAGATCATATAACTCACTGACACCGGAGGAATGCTTTGTGTGTATCAAACGTCGCAACGTAACTGGGTGACTATAAAGATGCTCTACAGGTATCTCCGAAGGTGTTAGTTGATTTAGTATGGATCAAGACTGGGATTTGTCACTCCGTGTGACGGAGAGGTATCTTGGGGCCCACTCGGTAATACAACATCACACACAAGCCTTGCAAGCAATGTAACTTAGTGTAAGTTGCGGGATCTTGTATTACGAAACGAGTAAAGAGACTTGCCGATAAACGAGATTGAAATAGGTATGCGGATACTGACGATCGAATCTCGGGCAAGTAACATACTGAAGGACAAAGGGAATGACATACGGGATTATACGAATCCTTGGCACTGAGGTTCAAACGATAAGATCTTCGTAGAATATGTAGGATCCAATATGGGCATCCAGGTCCCGCTATTGGATATTGACCGAGGAGTCTCTCGGGTCATGTCTACATAGTTCTCGAACCCGCAGGGTCTGCACACTTAAGGTTCGACGTTGTTTTATGCGTATTTGAGTTATATGGTTGGTTACCGAATGTTGTTCGGAGTCCCGGATGAGATCACGGACGTCACGAGGGTTTCCGGAATGGTCCGGAAACGAAGATTGATATATAGGATGACCACATTTGATTACCGGAAGGTTTTCGGAGTTACCGGGAATGTACCGGGAATGACGAATGGGTTCCGGGAGTTCACCGGGGGGGCAACCCACCCCGGGGAAGCCCATAGGCATTGGGGGAGCCACACCAGCCCTTAGTGGGCTGGTGGGACAGCCCACAAGTGCCCTATGCGCCAAGGAGAAGAAAATCAAGAGAGAAAGAAAAAAAAGGAGGAGGTGGGAAGGAAGGGGGACTCCCTCCCACCAAACCTAGTCCAACTCGGTTTGGGGGGGGGGGGGGGAGAGTCCTCCCCCTTGGACTCGGCCGACCCCCTTGGGGCTCCTTGATCCCCAAGGCAAGGCCCCCTCCCTCCCACCTATATATACGGAGGTTTTAGGGCTGATTTGAGACGAGTTTTCCACGGCAGCCCGACCACATACCTCCACGGTTTTTCCTCTAGATCGCGTTTCTGCGGAGCTCGGGCGGAGCTCGGGCGGAGCCCTGCTGAGACAAGGTCATCACCAACCTCCGGAGCGCCATCACGCTGCCGGAGAACTCTTCTACCTCTCCGTCTCTCTTGCTGGATCAAGAAGGCCGAGATCATCGTCGAGCTGTACGTGTGCTGAACGCGGAGGTGTCGTCCGTTCGGTACTAGATCGTGGGACTGATCGCGGGATTGTTCGCGGGGCGGATCGAGGGACGTGAGGACGTTCCACTACATCAAACGCGTTCTCTAACGCTTCTGTTGTACGGTCTACAAGGGTACGTAGATCACTCATCCCCTCTCGTAGATGGACATCACCATGATAGGTCTTCGTGCGCGTAGGAAATTTTTTGTTTCCCATGCGACGTTCCCCAACAGTGGCATCATGAGCTAGGTTCATGCGTAGATGTCTTCTCGAGTAGAACACAAAAGTTTTTGTGGGCGGTGATGTGCGTTTTGCTGCTCTCCTTAGTCTTTTCTTGATTCCGCGGTATTGTTGGATTGAAGCGGCTTGGACCGACATTACTCGTACGCTTACGAGAGACTGGTTTCATCGTTACGAGTAATCCCCTTTGCTCATAGATGACTGGCAAGTGTCGGTTTCTCCAACTTTAGTTGAATCGGATTTGACCGAGGAGGTCCTTGGATGAGGTTAAATAGAAACTCATATATCTCCGTTGTGGTGTTTGCGTAAGTAAGATGTGATCCTACTAGATACCCTTGGTCACCACGTAAAACATGCAACAACAAAATTAGAGGACGTCTAACTTGTTTTTGCAGGGTATGATTGTGATGTGATATGGCCAACGATGTGATGTGATATATTGGATGTATGAGATGATCATGTTGTAATAGAAATATCGACTTGCACGTCGATGGTACGGCAACCGACAGGAGCCATAGGGTTGTCTTTATACTAACGTTTGTGCTTGCAGATGCGTTTACTATTTTGCTAGGATGTAGCTTTAGTAGTAATAGCATAAGTAGCACGACAACCCCGATGGCAACACGTTGATGGATGATCATGGTGTGGCGCCGGTGACAAGAAGATCGTGCCGGTGCTTTGGTGATGGAGATCGAGAAGCACGTGATGATGGCCATATCATGTCACTTATGAATTGCATGTGATGTTAATCCTTTTATGCACCTTATTTTGCTTAGAACGACGGTAGCATTATGAGGTGATCTCTCACTAAAATTTCAAGACGAAATTGTGTTCTCCCCGACTGTGCACCGTTGCTACAGTTCGTCGTGTCGAGACACCACGTGATGATCGGGTGTGATAGACTCAACGTTCACATACAACGGGTGCAAAACAGTTGCGCACGCGGAACACTCGGGTTAAGCTTGACGAGTCTAGCATGTGCAGACATGGCCTCGGAACACATGAGACCGAAAGGTCGATCGTGAATCGTATAGTTGATATGATTAGCATAGGGATGCTTACCACTGAAACTATACCCAACTCACGTGATGATCGGACTTGGGATAGTGTAAGTGGATCATGAACCACTCAAATGACTAGAGAGATGTACTTTTTGAGTGGGAGTTTAGCATATAATTTGATTAAGTTGAACTCTAATTATCTTGAACATAGTCTAAGTCCACTTTGAATATATTTGTGTTGTAGATCATGGCTCACGCGACAGTCATCCTAAATTTTAATACGTTCCTAGAGAAAGCTAAGTTGAAAGATGATGGAAGCAACTTTGTAGACTGGGCTCGTAATCTTAAGCTAATCTTACAAGATGGGAAGAAGGATTGTGTCCTTAATGCTGCGCTAGGAGATGAACCACCCGCTACGGCTGATCAGGATGTTAAGAACGCTTGGTTAGCACATAAGGAGGACTACTCAATAGTTCAATGTGCAGTCTTGTATGGCTTAGAACCGGGACTCCAACGTCCCTTTGAGCGTCATGGAGCATTTGAGATGTTCCAGGAGTTGGAGTTTATCTTTCAGAAGAACGCCCGGATCGAGAGGTATGAGACCTCCGATAAATTCTATGCTTGCAAGATGGAGGAAAACTCGTGTGTCAGTGAACATGTGCTCAAAATGTCTGGGTACTCAAACCGTCTAGCTGAACTGGGGATTGAACTCCCGCAAGAAGCTATCACTGACAGAATCCTTCAATCACTGTCGCCAAGCTACAAAGGCTTTGTGTTGAACTACAACATGCAAGGGATGAACAAGTCTCCCGGCGAGTTGTTTGCGATGTTGAAAGTCGCAGAGTCTGAACTCCGCAAAGAGCATCAAGTGTTGATGGTGAATAAAACCACTAGTTTCAAGAGAAACGGCAAAGGCAAGAAGGGCAATTCGAAGAAGAGTGGCAAGCCTGTTGCCAATCCGCCGAAGAAACCCAAAGCTGGACCTAAGCCTGAAACGGAGTGTTTCTATTGCAAGGGTATGGGTCACTGGAAGCGCAATTGCCCCAAGTATCTGGCAGATAAGAAGGCGGGCAAAGATAAATCAGGTATATTTGATATACATGTTATTGATGTGTACTTAACCGGCTCTCGTGGTAGTGCCTGGGTATTCGATACCGGTTCTGTTGCTCACATTTGCAACTCGAAGCAGGAACTGCGGAATAGACGAAGGCTGGCGAAAGACGAAGTGACGATGCGCGTAGGAAATGGTTCCAAGGTTGATGCAATCGCCGTCGGCACAGTGTCACTTCAGCTACCATCGGGATTAGTGATGAACTTAAATCATTGTTATTTAGTGCCTGCGTTGAGCATGAACATTATATCTGGATCTTGTTTATTGCGAGACGGTTACTCTTTTAAGTCTGAGAATAATGGTTGTTCTATTTCTATGAGTAACATCTTTTATGGTCATGCACCGAACGTGAGAGGATTGTTCATATTGAATCTTGATAGCGATACGCATATACATAACATTGAGACCAAAAGAGTTAGAGTAAACAATGACAGCGCCATATTTTTGTGGCACTGCCGCTTGGGTCATATTGGTGTAAAGCGCATGAAGAAACTCCATGCTGATGGACTTTTGGAGTCACTTGACTTTGATTCACTTGACACGTGCGAACCATGCCTCATGGGCAAGATGACTAAGACTCCGTTCTCCGGAACAATGGAGCGTGCAAGTGACTTGTTGGAAATCATACATACCGATGTGTGTGGTCCAATGAGCGTGGAGGCACGCGGCGGATATCGTTATTTTCTCACCTTCGCTGACGATTTAAGTAGATATGGTTATGTCTACTTGATGAAGCACAAGTCTGAAACATTTGAAAAGTTCAAGCAATTTCAGAGTGAAGTGGAAAATCATCGTAACAAGAAGATCAAGTTCCTACGTTCTGATCGTGGGGGTGAATATCTGAGTTTCGAGTTTGGTGCTCACTTAAGACAATGTGGAATTGTTTCACAATTAACACCTCCTGGAACACCACAGCGTAATGGTGTGTCCGAACGTCGTAATCGTACTTTGTTAGAGATGGTGCGATCTATGATGTCTCTTACTGATTTGCCGTTATCATTTTGGGGTTATGCATTAGAAACAGCTGCATTCACTTTAAATAGGGCACCATCAAAATCCGTTGAGACGACACCATACGAACTGTGGTATGGCAAAAGGCCAAAGTTGTCGTTTCTTAAAGTTTGGGGATGTGATGCTTATGTCAAAAAGCTTCAGCCTGAAAAGCTGGAACCCAAAGCGGAAAAGTGCGTCTTCATAGGTTACCCAAAAGAGACAGTTGGGTACACCTTCTATCTCAAATCCGAGGGCAAAGTGTTTGTTGCTAAGAACGGAGCTTTTCTCGAGAAGGAGTTTCTCTCGAGAGAATTGAGTGGGAGGAAGATAGAACTTGACGAGGTTGTCGAACCTCTCATCCCTCTGGATGGTGGCGCAGGGCAAGGGGAAACCTCTGTCGTTGCGACGCCGGTTGAGGAGGAAGTTAATGATGGTGATCATGAAACTCCAGTTCAAGTTTCTGTTGAACCACGCAGGTCGACGAGATCACGCGCTGCTCTAGAGTGGTACGGTAATCCCGTCTTATCAATCATGTTGTTAGACAACAATGAACCTGCAAATTATGAAGAAGCAATGGTGGGCCCAGATTCCAACAGATGGCTAGAAGCCATGAAGTCCGAGATAGGATCCATGTATGAGAACAATGTGTGGACTTTGGAGATACTACCTGAGGGCCGCAAGGCTATTCAGAACAAATGGATCTTTAAGAAGAAGACGGACGCTGACGGCAATGTGACCGTTTATAAAGCTTGACTTGTGGCAAAGGGTTTTTCACAAGTTCCAGGAGTTGACTACGATGAGACTTTCTCACCCGTAGCGATGCTTAAGTCCGTCAGAATCATGTTAGCAATAGCTGCATTTTTCGATTATGAAATCTGGCAGATGGATGTCAAAATGGCGTTCCTTAACGGTTTCCTTAAGGAAGAGTTGTATATGATGCAACCCGAAGGTTTTGTCGATCCTAAGAGTGCTAACAAGGTGTGCAAGCTCCAGCGATCCATTTATGGACTGGTGCAAGCATCTCGGAGTTGGAACAAACGTTTTGATGAGGTGATCAAAGCATTTGGGTTTATACAAGTGGTTGGAGAATCTTGTATTTACAAGAAAGTGAGTGGGAGCTCTGTGGCGTTTCTAATATTATATGTGGATGACATATTACTGATTGGAAACAACGTAGAGCTTTTGGAGAGCATAAAAGGTTACTTGAATAAAAGTTTCTCTATGAAGGACCTAGGAGAAGCTGCTTACATTCTAGGCATTAAGATCTATAGGGATAGATCAAAACGCCTGATAGGACTTTCACAAAGCACATACCTTGATAAAGTTTTGAAGAGGTTCAAAATGGAACAGTCCAAGAAAGGGTTCTTGCCAGTTTTACAAGGTACGAGATTGAGTAAGACTCAGTGCCCAGCAACTGATAAAGATAGAGAGCATATGCGCTCCGTCCCCTATGCTTCAGCCATAGGTTCTATCATGTATGCGATGATGTGCACTAGACCGGATGTTAGCCTGGCCATAAGTATGGCAGGTAGGTTCCAGAGTAATCCAGGAGTGGATCACTGGACAGCGGTCAAGAATATCCTGAAGTACCTGAAAAGGACTAAGGAGATGTTTCTCGTGTATGGAGGTGACGAAGAGCTCGTCGTAAAAGGTTACGTCGATGCAAGCTTTGACACAGATCCGGACGACTCTAAGTCGCAAACCGGATACGTATTTATTCTTAATGGGGGTGCAGTAAGCTGGTGCAGTTCCAAGCAAAGCGTCGTAGCAGATTCTACATGTGAAGCGGAGTACATGGCTGCCTCGGAGGCGGCTAAGGAGGGTGTCTCGATGAAGCAGTTCATGACAGATCTTGGAGTAGTGCCAAGTGCACTGGATCCAATAACCTTGTTCTGTGACAACACGGGTGCCATTGCCTTAGCAAAGGAACCACGGTTTCACAAGAAGACCAGACACATCAAACGACGCTTCAACCTCATCCGCGACTACGTCGAGGAAGAGGACGTAAATATATGCAAAGTGCACACGGATCTGAATGTAGCAGACCCGCTGACTAAACCTCTTCCACGGCCAAAACATGATCGACACCAGAACTGTATGGGTGTTAGATTTATTACAATGTAATTCACATGGTGATGTGAGGGCTGGATTATTGACTCTAGTGCAAGTGGGAGACTGTTGGAATTATGCCCTAGAGGCAATAATAAATATGGTTATTATTATAATTCCTGTATCAAGATAATAGTTTATTATCCATGCTATAATTGTATTGAATGAAGACTCATTTACATGTGTGGATACATAGACAAAACACCGTCCCTAGCATGCCTCTAGTTGGCTAGCCAGTTGATCGATGATAGTCAGTGTCTTCTGATTATGAACAAGGTGTTGTTGCTTGATAACTGGATCACGTCATTGGGAGAATCACGTGATGGACTAGACCCAAACTAATAGACGTAGCATGTTTATCGTGTCATTTTGTTGCTACTGTTTTCTGCGTGTCAAGTATTTATTCCTATGACCATGAGATCATATAACTCACTGACACCGGAGGAATGCTTTTTGTGTATCAAACATCGCAACGTAACTGGGTGACTATAAAGATGCTCTACAGGTATCTCTGAAGGTGTTAGTTGAGTTAGTATGGATCAAGACTGGGATTTGTCACTCCGTGTGACGGAGAGGTATCTCGGGGCCCACTCGGTAATACAACATCACACACAAGCCTTGCAAGCAATGTAACTTAGTGTAAGTTGCGGGATCTTGTATTACGAAACGAGTAAAGAGACTTGCCGGTAAACGAGATTGAAATAGGTATGAGGATACTGACGATCGAATCTCGGGCAAGTAACATACCGAAGGACAAAGGGAATGACATACGGGATTATACGAATCCTTGGCACTGAGGTTCAAACGATAAGATCTTCGTAGAATATGTAGGATCCAATATGGGCATCCAGGTCCCGCTATTGGATATTGACCGAGGAGTCTCTCGGGTCATGTCTACATAGTTCTCGAACCCGCAGGGTCTGCACACTTAAGGTTCGATGTTGTTTTATGCGTATTTGAGTTATATGGTTGGTTACCGAATGTTGTTCGGAGTCCCGGATGAGATCACGGACGTCACGAGGGTTTCCGGAATGGTCCGGAAATGAAGATTGATATATAGGATGACCTCATTTGATTACCGGATGGTTTTCGGAGTTACCGGGAATGTATTGGGAATGACGAATGGGTTCCGGGAGTTCACCGGGGGGGGGGGGCAACCCACCTCGGGGAAGCCCATAGGCATTGGGGGAGCCACACCAGCCCTTAGTGGGCTGGTGGGACAGCCCACAAGTGCCCTATGCGCCAAGGAGAAGAAAATCAAGAGAGAAAGAAAAAAAAAGGAGGAGGTGGGAAGGAAGGGGGACTCCCTCCCACCAAACCTAGTCCAACTCGGTTTGGGGGGGGAGAGTCCTCCCCCTTGGACTCGGCCGACCCCCTTTGGGCTCCTTGAGCCCCAAGGCAAGGCCCCCTCCCTCCCACCTATATATACGGAGGTTTTAGGGCTGATTTGAGACGACTTTTCCACGGCAGCCCGACCACATACCTCCACGGTTTTTCCTCTAGATCGCGTTTCTGCGGAGCTCGGGCGGAGCCCTGCTGAGACAAGGTCATCACCAACCTTCGGAGCGTCGTCACGCTGCCGGAGAACTCTTCTACCTCTCCGTCTCTCTTGCTGGATCAAGAAGGCCGAGATCATCGTCGAGCTGTACGTGTGCTGAACGCGGAGGTGCCGTCCGTTCGGTACTAGATCGTGGGACTGATCGCGGGATTGTTCGCGGGGCGGATCGAGGGACGTGAGGACGTTCCACTACATCAACCGCGTTCTCTAACGCTTCTGCTGTACGGTCTACAAGGGTACGTAGATCACTCATCCCCTCTCGTAGATGGACATCACCATGATAGGTCTTCGTGCGCGTAGGAAAATTTTTGTTTCTCATGCGACGTTCCCCAACACCTGGGAGGCCGAGGCTGGCGCAGCATCACGTGCGGGGGACCCGCCTGTCCCCGCACCCAGCCCCGCGCCCGAGGAGCCGCCAACCGTGCGCCCGCCTGGCATCGTGTTGGGCATGCCACGTAGCGAAGCAGGCCCCGACGCGCCAGATCCCGAGGAAAGTGCGCCAACTGCTGACCCGCCTGGCACCGCAAATCCCGGGGAAGATGCGCCCATTGCTGGCCCTCCTGGCGCCGCAAGTCCCGAGGGGGATCTGCCTGCCGTGCCGGATCCCAAAATGCCAGGGCGGCCTGCTGCGCCCGATCCCGAGGAGGATTCTGCCAGATTTTCTGCACCGTGGGAGAGCATAAAATCACGGCTGTTTGCAGCCGTTTTTGCACCGATTTCTGCACTGTTTTCCTGCACACTTTCAGCTGAGATATGATCAAGTGTAGTAGTATGAGGCATTGTCATGCTAGCATCAGTATTATTGCCACCGCGTGGGGAGGGAAGGGATGGTGGAAGGAGATGTGGTGGCAGCACAATAAGCTCTTTGCGAAGTTGGGCACCAGCATTTGGATGTAATTGCGAGAAGGGAAATATTTGCTCATCAAACACCACATCACGAGACACATAAACCCTACCAGAGGCCACATCAAGGCATTTGTAACCTTTATGCAACGAGCTATACCCTATAAAAACACATTGCTTAGACCGAAATTCAAGCTTGTGTTTATTGAAAGGACGTAAATTTGGCCAAACCGCACAACCAAAAATACGAAGGAAATTGTAGTTGGGTTTAATGTCAAAGAGACGTTCAAGAGGTGTTTGGTCATGGATGACTTTGCTTGGGACACGGTTAATAAGGTACACAGCAGTAGTAAAGGCTTCATCCCAAAATTTCAAGGGCATGAACGCATGAGCAAGGAGGGAAAGACCAACTTCGACAATGTGTCGGTGTTTACGTTCAGCGGATCCGTTCTGCTGGTGAGCGTGAGGACAGGAGACATGGTGGATAATGCCTATGTGCTCAAAGGAGGTGTTGAGGTGTTGATACTCTCCACCCCAGTCGGTTTGCATGGCTAGAATTTTGCGATCAAACTGGCGCTCAACAAGTTGTTGAAAGAGATGAAATTTCTCAAAGACGTCAGACTTGTTTTTGAGCAAGTAAATCCAGGTGAACTTACTAAAATCATCAATAAAACTCACATAACACTTTTGTCTGCCAACAGAAACGGGTCCAGGACCCCACACATCCGAGAAAACAAGTTCTAGGGGAAAATGCGACACACTACTAGACCGAGAGTATGGGAGTTGATGGCTCTTGGCCTTTTGACAGGAGTCACAAACTAACAAG
Organism: Hordeum vulgare subsp. vulgare; assembly: GCF_904849725.1. Lineage (NCBI taxonomy): Eukaryota > Viridiplantae > Streptophyta > Magnoliopsida > Poales > Poaceae > Hordeum > Hordeum vulgare. Next base: position 492,729,111 of record NC_058518.1, on the reverse strand, counting down.
TGATCCTTTTTATTTGACACTGGGAGAGAAAAATTACTAAGAACTTTCTGGACCACCGGTAAAGCTGGATGTCCTAAGCGCTTGTGCCATCTGAGGTGGAAGGTTTGACAGCGCCAATAGCTTGTGGATGTGGGGCTTCGTGATGACCAGATACTGGGAACAAACGACCCTTACTCTTGCTTTGAAGAATGGTTCTCCGAGTGTCCCGATCCTTAACAAAAACAATTTCAGGGTAAACTTCGAGAAAGGCATGGTCATCAAGCATGAGTTGCGAGGCGGAAAGAAGGCTTTTTTCGGCTTGTGGAGAGTGGAGGATGTTGTTAAGGCTGAGGGAACCATGCGGGGTAGATAAAACTGAATGACCAACATGGGCAATGCTCATACCTTGACCATTGGCGGTGTGGATCTGCTCGTTGTCGGTGTAGCGATTGTGGACCGCCAGCTTCTCAAGTTCGCCAGGGACATGGTCGGTTGCACCAGTGTCAAGATACCAGTTGGTATCTATCCCATAGGAGTGGGCGGCGTTAGCAGATTTTTGTCCACGTCCACCGGCACCTCCTCCCCCTGCTGGATTGCGGACATTGTTGTTGTAGTTGCGATCAAAGCGCTTCGCACAGCGCCATGCCCCATGTCCACTTTCCTTGCAAATTTGACAGTTCTCAAACTTGCGATCACCGTGATCACCGCGGTCTCCTCCTTGGTGTGGTGCGTTGTTGTTGCTGTCAGGGAAGCGGCCTCCCGTGGTGTTGTTGTTGTAGCCACCACGGGAGCCGTTGTTGTTGTAGCCACCACGGCCACAGCCACCTCCCCGAGCAGCGAGATTGGCGGTGTAGACGCTGGTTTGGGAGGTGATCCGTGCTTCGGCTGCGAGGAGGAGGGAAAAGAGCTCACGGAGGCCGATGGGTTGGTCGGTGACGGTGCGAGTGGTGATGGCGGAGACGAACCCGTTGTACTCAGGCTCGTGCATCAGCCCCCGGAGAATATGCGAGACGACGTCATCTTCGTCCAGAGGCTTCCTAGCTGCTGCCAGTTCGTCGGCGAGGCCCTTCATCTTGGTGAAGTAGGTGGCGGCGGAGGAGTCACCCTTGCGGGTACTCCCGATCAAAGATCGGAGCTGGATGATGCGCGCCCGTGACTGCGAGGAGAAGCTTTGGAGAATCTCCTTCCATGCTGTTGCAGCCGTCTCACAGTTGCTGACCTGGAGAAGGATGTCACGGGAGAGGGACGCAAGCAAGAACGTAAGCACCCGCTGGTCCTGCGTTACCCAAACAGCATGTTCAGGGTTTGGCGTGGCGGTAAGCTCCTTCTTCCCGGCGACATCTTTCTCCAAGATGAGCTCGGCGGGAGGAGCCTTGAGGGAACCATCAAGGTAACCCATCATGCCGGCAGCCCGGACATGAGGGAGCACCTGCGCCCTCCAGACAAGGAAGTTCTGCATGTTAAGTTTCTTGGCGATGGTGTGGCCGAGAGAGGCGATGGAGGGGAGGGCCATGGCGACGGCGGCGGTGGAGGATGAAGACATAGATGTGTTTGGAAGAGTTTAGGCTCTGTATACCATGTAGAAAATATGAGATAAACGCTTGCATCTTGCAGGGGCGCTTTACGTGTTAATATAGGCCACCGGCTAGGTTGTTACAAAGATCTACAAGATTAGTTGTTGGATTACTATACAAGTCATATCTCCAACAACTAACTTAAACACAATCATATACCGCTTATATTACACGGATATATGTTACACCTTTTAACAACGGGGACCCAGGAGACCACCTCTATGGTTATTGATCTGGGGCAGGTGTATACCGTCCAAGTTGATTTTCGCAGAGGATGGAATCCTTATTGCAATTAAAGGATTCCCCCGTGATAAAAGTCTGGATGGTTCCTCCTCTGCGTTTTGTCAGGATTTCTGGCAATATTATCAAAGGAGACATATTTACTTTCCTGACCAATTCTGGCCTCTGCAACTGGACAGAATTTACAGATTGTCTATGATTCTATTCTTTTAGAAGGAAAGTAACTGCTGCCCTGGTAACTTCAGACCGATTTCTCTTCTTAACTACTCTGTTAAGTGGATTAAAAAAGTTTTGGCAGCTAGGCTTCATGATTTTATCGCTTTGCTGGTGGATATTGATCAGTGTGGTTTCATCAAGAAATGCATAGCTGACAACCTCCTATATGCGATGGACCTTACACAAAGTTGCAGCAAAAGAAAGAAGAAAGCCTTGGTCCTCAAACTTGACTTCACCAAAGCGTTTGACACAGTATCGTGGGAGGCTTTATTTGCCATCCTGAGAACTTGAGGATCTTATGACAGGTGAGTTTTTTGGATGAGTTCTCTGCTAACGACTCCAAAAGCTGTTGTTCTTTTAAATGGGGTCTCAGGCAATTGGATTGACATTTAATGCAGGTTGCGTCAGGCCGATCCCCTCTCATGGCCTCGTCTCATTTGTAGCAGAGGCAAGTTTAAAGAGGAGCAGCGGTGCATATTGCATCGTTTGAAGAGAAATAGATACAACACATTTCAAGACTAGGTACAGAATTTTCATTAAGGGCCTTGTTTCATTTTTCATGTATCCTGGGGCTAGTCAGTAGAGTTCTCTGCTTGTTTTTCTGTTGTTTACCTCTGGTGCTAGCTCAGCCCTCTGTTTTATGTTTTATTCTGCTTCTTTGTTTTCCTTGTACATTTATTTGTTTGAAAACAATAAAATGCATTAGAGTCATGTTTTCTGGTCAAAAAAACTTACGGAGTTCCATTGTCTTCCTTCGTTCACTCTACTTTTGATTCATGAATAATGTTTCATACTTTTGCGGTAGCTGTACTTTGCCCCAATACATAATAAAATATCACAGGATAAATGTCACCAACTTTCTCCTAATGATTCGTTGAATGATCCTTTCCTCACCGATAAATTGCTGTAATTAAGAAGCTTGTTTCATAATATGAATGTGGAAGGTTTCTAGCACACTACGATGTGCCATCAAATCATTTATATTCTGACCCGTTGCTGTTTTCATACCCCAAATGCAGTTTTATAACACTTTGCTATCAGAAATTTACTTAACGGCAGCAAAATATTATCAAGAACTTCTGAACAGATATTTAAAACCTAAAGATCCATTGACATGCCCGGATTTTGAAAAGTAAGTACTATTCCAGGGTTTAGTGTTGTTGCTTCAGTCCGCGATTTTCTTAAACAGCAAGCTATAGATGATATAGTAGTTTGACTTCTGTTCTCAGAGAATATTTTAATTTAGTTAACCATGACAAGCATTTATGAAAGCTATATTCAGACACATTATTTTGCATATAACTCAACCGCCCTTTCAACTGAGTCAAAAGTGTTCCCCAAAATCAAACAGTCGTATTGTGTCTGTCTGCAAAGAAATCAAATCAGTTTTGTAATTAAATATTCGGTGAGGACAAAAAGGTGACCCCAGTTCATTCACTTTTCTTGTACATTATTAGTTTCAAATCTACAGGTTGTCAAGAGCCAGTTTGTCCTTTGTATATATGTACCTTTGGCCACGCCGAACAGTCTTCCCTGTACTTTATCCGCCCAAATATATTGTCAAGCAATATTTTACACATATTACTGGTCTAGTTGTCAAAGTAGGCTGTGGCTGAAATTTTGGTGAAAGCAATATGTAGGTGTATGTTAAGGTCTGCAAGAGAAAGTCCTCAATTTTTCTGTTGCAACTACGGCAAAGAACCGTTCTTTGTCTATATATAATCGCTGATCCTTGTCAGTGGAGACGGGCACACCCATGGATAAGAAATGAGAGTTCATGTGCATATGGGCTGCTTGATCATCATGATCACAGAATCTTGTCCGACCGGAGTCAAAACAGAAAGATTCAGGCGCACGCCCAATATAATACTTATGCACGGGGAAAAATTCAATGGGGCTCATCATACTGATATGAGTATCCTGTACTAACATGTGTGTTCCCCTACATGTCCCCGAAAAAAGATATTTTCCCAGTCTCTCATCCAACCGTAGCCACTCCAGATATTTGCCCAGTCTCTCTGCCACACAATTGGAGTTGCTACCCAGTGTAGTGGTTCTTACAACTTCTGAAAAGGTGGTTTGTTACATGTTGTCCACACATTAGACTCCAGAAGATTGTCACATCATGGCCTACTTATTTGTGGAGTATCTAGACCACCTCACCGTGAAGATGATTGCAGCTCAGATTTTCACATATGGACATCACCATACCAACAGCTCCTATTTTCATAGGCAGCCAGAGCAGTCAGTGTGATAAATTTAGTGAGCATTCTGCCTTTGCTTTATCAGATTTTGTTACAGTAAGAATTGTCTTACTGAGAAGCTTATCGTTTCTTAAGGAGAGATAACTTTGCGAGCAATCTTTTGACAAAGCATATTCTGTGTTATTTATGCATAACACAATTATTGATCAAATTCATGATAATCCTCTATTAGTTGAATAAATTATTTGGCTTTCAACCACGCTTTTTCTTGGAAGGGCAAAACTGGTAATTTTCTTAAGAAAAGACATGGTGTTTTAGATTTCTATTGCACTAGTTGCATAAATTATTTGGTTTTCAACCATACCTTTTCTTGGAATGACAAGAATGGTTGTCGCCTTAATGAAAGAAAACGTGTTAGAGCTTCCTAATGTATGGGAGAAATGCAAATGTCATATAATAGCCAATAAACAATAATGCTACTCTGTCCGTCCCACAATATAAGAGCGTTTTTTACACTACACTGGTGTCAAAAACGCTCTTATATTATGGGATAGGGGGAGTACTTTATACACGCTCCTCTGAGAAACTCGTATATTTTACGCCTATACCTTCTAGTAAAGTGATAGTTTTGTGGACCTCGGTTGAAATATGAATCTCCATAGAAGTAGTTCAAAATTTAAATGGATTGCACATTTAGCTTATAGCATCGTATAATGCAGATTTATTTGATTGGAATAGCAGGAGACATGATATAATATTGATAGGTTGATGGGACAAGCATTAGATAGCAATGCAAACGTGTTGTCTGATACTTAATCATGTTTGAGTTTATTTTGTCAAACCTGATGATTACTTGCTTGATTGGCCGACCCCTACTATATATGTGGTACTTGCTATTTGTTTCCTCTTTGCCTCATCACTCCCAGTCCCAAGGCCCCTCCCTTTCCTTGACATGGAGCTTGAGCTTAGTCTAGGCGATCTTCCAGCTCCAGTGAAGGCCAACACCATGCCTGCGCCGGCGACATGCCAGGGAGAAGACCACGACGACCTTGCACTAGGGCTAGGAGTAACGGCTACCGAAAGAGCTGACCAAGATAACCAGAGGACAAGCATGGAAACCTTGGAGGGAGAAGCTGATAGCGACGAAGCATGCCCCAAACTGTCTGTCAGAGCAAGTCCTCTTCGCCAAACAGGTAAGTTGAAGGGAATCCTGCAGAACAACCTGTTGAATTGATTGGTTCCCATCCCAGTAGGTCCACCCACATGTTAGCGATGTGCTCGTAGTGTCTGCCTGTAAAATTCTTTGTATGCTGATGAGTCTTTCTTCTGTACAGCGAGTGCGAATTTACGCGGGTTCGATGTGAACGCTGCTATTCCGGTGGATGGCAGAGCATCGATGGCGAGGTCTTCGTCGCCGCCGTCCATGCATATGGAGGTTCCTGTGACACAGGGAGTCGATGAGGAAGCTTCAGAGGATGAAGAGAATGGAGGTGGAAGGGTGAGGAAGAAGCTGAGGCTGTCCAAGGAACAATCTGCGTTTCTAGAGGATAGCTTCAAAGAGCACAACACGCTAACCCTGGTATGTATGCACCCTATATATATATATATTGTTCTTCCGCCTGCACATATTTCTAATCCATCAAACTGAACTTGCTTGCCCTATCACCTGAATAAGTAGATGGTATATATTGATATATAGACGGATTCATTCGGCATACAGGAACAGAAGAGCCGTTTAGCCAACCGGCTGAGCCTTCGACCACGCCAAGTTGAGGTCTGGTTCCAAAACAGAAGAGCCAGGTAACAAAATACACCATTAATCTTCCCTTTTGTATTGTACTTTCTTTTTTTTGATAAGGAGGAAGCGAGCCCCCGGTCTCTGCATCAATCGATGCATGCAGCCCTTTTTGTATTGTACTTGTACCTGCAACAATTATTTGCAGTGATACCATTCTTATTGTTTCCCCTGTTTCATCAAATATCATTCGGCAGGACGAAGCTGAAGCAGACGGAGGCGGACTGCGAGCACCTGAAGCGTCACTGCGAGGCGCTGGCACGGGAGAACCGTAAGCTGCAACGGGAGGTGGCGGAGCTGCGCGCCTACGGCCGTGCCCCATATCCACCCTACAATCACCACCTGCTGTCTGGGTTCAGCACGGTGCTCCCCGCAGCGTGCCCGTCATGCGTCGCCACCACTCATTCCACCATCGCCGCCGTGTCGTCTCCGGGACCGGCCGCGTCCACCTTGTTTCCCAGGCCTCGCTTTGGCGCCTTCACCGCCGGCCACCCGGTGCTCCGCCGCCAGCCATCGACGACGTTGTGACGTGGCTAGCTTAGCTAGCCCGTCCATGTTGCGTGAGCTGTGTAAATACTCCCTCCGTCCCATAATATAAGAACGTTTTTTAAAAACGTTCTTATATTATGAGACAGAGGGAATAGTTTCTTGGTTTTTTGTCACCAGTGATGTACATACATAGAAAGGAAAAAAACCATCAATGCATACTTTAATTAGCCAAGTTTAGTTAACAGTAGATGAACTCGCTTATATAGTAGGTGTGGAATTTGCGTGATTGCGTACGTGGCTGACTTTGGAAAGTTGAATTGGCTTTTGTAAAATAGTATGATGATAATGATGATGTGGTTTGTAGACTGTCATGGCAAGAGTTTCCTTTCCATATGTGTACCAGTGACAGTGCGGCACATGTCATTTTCTGCTTGAACATTGTGTTGTGAAAAAGGAGAAGAAAATTGGTGATGCTGACCCCTGCAAATTACAATCATTGAGATGCATCACCAATCAGTACGTATGTGTAGGATAATTACACTGCGAAAATTCTCTCTTCGTGGTTGGGTGATTGCCAGCAAAACTAAAAAAGAAAACAAGAGGGAGCCTGCACGTGTCCTGAATGATGTGGGATTCCGGACAGAGTTGGCTCCAAGTTGGATACATGCCGCACATCTGTCTGGTGAACCTCGCTAACAAATACCGCCCCTTCCGACTATTTTCAACAGTGATCTATTCACAAATTTTCTAACCCATTTTTCCATGTGAAGGAATGCAAATTAAGCTATGCGATTACGCACGTCGAGACGAGGGAAGAGACACAGAAAGTTGACAGGGCCAGGTCCGGCTTACACCTGTTGAAGTGGACGACCAGCTACAACACTAGAGTAACATATATTCGCACTCCAAGCTTTGATTGGGTGCTCAAACGTCGACAACGACGGCGACACGTGTGTGCGCTCGCTATCGCAAACGATCCATCATATCATAGGTCGACACTATGTGAGCTGAAATCTGAGCATCCAATAGTTTGCTACAGACAATGGTTTGCTTCGACACCCTATTCTGAATGACAATGTGATGCTTTTGCAGTCACCACGGAGCTGTGAATTAATTCTCTAAATATACCTTTTGTGCCCATCAATATTGAGGATGATGATACAGTTGTCATATACTCATATCTCAAGTATTGTCACGCAATACAGAGCTTTGTGTTTGAACAGTGAGCAATATCGGATCCATTTATTCCGTCTTGAGTTTTACTTTTAACAGAGCAAGTAAACAATTCTACCCATATGCAACGACGATGTTGTGGTTAGCTTTACATAAATAGACAGGTGACGTCTTTTATAGATATACTAAATCACCATTATGTTCATATTTCTTTACTTGCAGTTTGTTCATATGAATGCTTAAAAATGATTGGTGTTGCATCAAATTGTAGCTTTCAGAAAACATCATCTGCTGATTTAGACACTGTATGCATGATCTTGGACCACTGAGATGGTTATGGGAAATCTGGTAATACATAACCAGATGCAGTCTCCAGGAGCCTGAATCTTCTCTGTGGCAGGGTTAGACCAGAAATATGTCGTTAAGTTTGCTGCTAAGCAAGGCTTAATCATATCTAGCTCGAGCCCTCACCTTCATTTGCACTCCATGGAATCCTGCAACCATTTTTATGACTAGTATGTCTCCATAATCAAGCAGTTCATGTCTGGGTTATGGCATCTGCCAAAGTTTGATCTTGCACTGCAAGTTTGGTTTCCAGTTGTTGTTACTCTGGAGTCTGGACCGATTATACTTCATACTTGAGAAATTATTTTTCTGTATTGTGATTCTCAGAGGGATTATTTCAGTCTTAGCTCACAACTAATGATACTGTAGCGATCATTGCTCTCCGCTACCTCAGTGCCTTGGTAATCACAGGTTCTCTGATATACACATTGTTTATGCTTGCATATAAGATTCATTGGCATCAATTTATTGGTCTAAATTGGTTATTGTTTTTTGACATTCTAAACGTGTCGTTCCAAGTTCCATTCAATGCTTAATGTTACAAACAAACCAACAGCTACAGTTCTATTTCGCTCCGAAAATGAGTTAGCCTATTTGCAGTGGTCCAAAATAAATAAACAAACCAATAGATCAAAATGTTACAAACAGATTTGGTCCTTGAATCTGTCTATCATCATCCTATTTGCAATGGCACATGTTATGGTAAAACCTGTAGGTGGTCGTACTGCCATGATTTTGTCCAAAATTTTATTCTTTGAATATATTGGTCATTGTTTTATGATATATGGATCATAATGTTCTCTGATTTGCAAGGTCAAATTCTATAGAAGAACTCAAATTCATATCATAGAATATTAGTTTAGCTTTACCACATGGATGCCATTCTTTTCGTATAAGTAGATGTTGCCTGCATTTCACATTTTCTTCAGAAAAAAGAGGACGAAACGACCAGCTGAGAATCACAAATTTGGGACCTCAGACACTACAGTGTTTCATATATCAGACAGTATGTCTAGAATGGTGAAAAACTTTGAGTTCAACAGATGAATCAATAGTTGAAAAATCAGATAGGTTTTCATCTATATTTTTGCAATTTCTGGTTGCACCCCGACACCGCCTTCCATTGACCTATTTGCAAGTTGGATAGAGGTTATAACATGTAGTTTCGGGTCCTTTTAGTTCTTGTACACAGATTGCTATGCAGTGTGTAAATTTACTGAGCTGCATGAGCTGTCATGTCTGCAAGTTCTACTGGATTAGTGGAGCAAATTGGCATATAGTATATCAGTGATCCGAACTGCCTTCTCGGGTTAGGGCTTCTACGGGAGCATTTGTTACTTTAGATGTGAAACGATGAAGTCTGAAAAGGCATAAGTACATGTAAACAAGGATAAGGCGTCTAGTGTTTTTGTGTGTGTGTGTGCAGTTGTAACAGATTGAATTGTGGGCATTGTCAGGCGACGATCGTGTTTTTTTCCTTCTTTCATAAGATGGTTTTCTTCAATTTGATGGTTTCCTCATCCACTCTGATGGTGCAATGTTCCATTACGAGGGCTATTTGTGAGAGGCCACAATTACTGAAAGTAGACCAAGCCTCTGTGCGATCTATAGAAACAGATACGACATACAGATGTGAAACTCGAATGCTATGGATATGTCTGCAGGTAAATGATTAAAAATAAAATGTAAATATCTGCACTTCTTTTCTTTATGTGCATATCAGTCTGTTCTTCTTCTGCATCAGGTTACTGCCAATTATGAAGATATCCAGGAGAAAAACAACTCAGAGGGATTTACATAATGTCTTCGCTTACATTCGATGATTTTTCAGTAACGCCTTTATATGTGTGTGCACATGTACTGTTTGTGAAACTTTCACCACCTTAGCTACATGTGGACCTCATCAGTCATAAAAGGCCGTCAAAACGCGGCGGTTATCAGACAATGCCCCTAAATCAGTAGGGTTTTTTTTTTGTTAAATTTCTCAATAACTGTGGCTATGTGATGTATTTGCCGCAAAAATGTTTTTTATTTACCCATCATATCCCCTCCATCGGTTCCATAAGCGTTTTTGAAAAGGTATGAGCACTACTTGACTCGCTGGTCATTCCCTTTTGGGGCAGCTAGTCAATTCCTTACATGTTACGTATGTCATGTAGAAAGTAATTATTTTCTTTTGATGCAAGTGATAGCAAAAGTATATATTGCATTTGCACGAAGGAAAATGCACTTGTTTTGATGTAGGACTAGATCAATGGATTGCTTCTGAAAACTCAAGGACTAGATCAACTTCAATCCAACGCCACGAATAAAATTGCGCAAGTTTATTTATCTCTACAAGAAACATATACAGAACAAGACTTCTACTAGTACCTACCTACCTACAAGGTGGTGTCTCTCATGGTGCATGCCTACCTCCATCCCCATGGTGGTCTTATTCAGTTACCAAACTCTGCCGCCGCCGGCCTCCATGTTATCCAACGCTCGGCCATTGGTTCTCATCTCCATGGAGGGAACATATGGAACCATGGACAGGTCGTGCGGCAGTCCAGACTGATGGGTATCTGTTGTTACTTGGTTCTCAGTTTCCGGGTTAAGATTGTGAAGATGGAATGCATGAGGCCACAACCCTGAAACAAAACAGGTAACAATTCACTTCAGTTATAAGTACTATGTTGCGAAAAAGGGCTTCATTTATGTGCATCTGACAACAGCGAAACAAAGAGCAATGGCATTATTATGTATGCACTAGCAATCCAGAATAAATGTATTGATGTGGATGTGATGGTTGTTCTATATATAAAACGGGGCGAAAGGCCTGTTTAGTGAATCCAGAATGAATGTACCCTTTTTGCTAGCCGGATGCGGGAAGAACTGCAGGTAGCAGAACGAAGCAACAACCAGCCCTGCAGAGATACACCCACACGATCAACAGTTTGTCAGTGCGATCTGCAAGAAATGGAGACACTAGAGAACTTATAAGAGCTCTGATTGAGTTGGAACGTACCGAGGATTCCACCGGCGAACACGTCCTGCCAGTGGTGCCAGTAGTCTGCCACCCGTGACACGCCGACCATAGCCGCGAAGAGCAGCGGCAAGATCACGATGCAGAGCTTGGCAATGTGGCCACCCCGGTCAAACACCCTGATCTTGCCGGCAAGGTACCACGACAGGAAGCCCAGCCCGGCAAAGGACCCTGCATTCCATGCCAGATGAACACAAGAAATTTATGAGGCTGAGCAGTGTTTTTGTCCGAGGGGAAAGTGGTATAGAAAGATAACTAGTGGGGTTCATGCTACAGTGCAAGCCAACAGGTTCAGGTGGTTTTCAGAATTGCAGATTTTGGTGAAAGCTTACATGAAGTGTGGCCACTGGGGAAGCTCTTGTGCCCTTCTTTGATGACTTTTGCGTCTCCGTGGCATATGACTTGTCGAGTGATGGCCTCGTAGTTCTGAAATGGCAACTGAATTCAGCGTGGCAACTGTTGAAGAAAAGTAAAGCTGTGAAGAAGCAACTGTGAGATAGCTCACCGGCACCCCATCAGGAAAGCATCGATAGTAGAAGTTGGGGCGAGGCCGGCCGACGCCGTCCTTGATCGCGTCGGTGAGGACGCCGGTGATGAGCACGGAGAACAGCAGGCCTGCCAATTCCACCAAACATCTTTCAGAAGTGATGACAAATCTGAATGAACTGACGCAGTTGCAGTCTGCTTCAGCAGAACAATTAATGGTAGCACCGCAAGGAGATCGATAACCTGCCTAGTATGGCGTGATGCAAGTCGTAGGCATTCTTCTTCTTGACATAGATGACGGCGAAGATGAGCATCGGCAGGATGACGGCGTATATCTGCATCCGTCCACCGCAGTCGACAACGAGCAAGGTTCGGTCAGTCGAGGAAAAAGAACAAATTTTGCAGATAAGGAGGTGAGGAAGGCAGGTGGGGGTGTACCGGGACGGCCCAGACGGGGATGGTGTTGGGCTTCATGGGGTAGCGGAGGTCGTCCATCATGAACTCGGCGACGAAGCGGTGGAAGGGCGTGATGACGTTGAGCACGACCTCGATGGCGGCGAGGAGGAGCAGCACGATCCAGTCGTACATGTGCCGGCGAGCCATCTTGGGCCCGTGGGTCCTGAGGTACGGGGGCGGCACCCCGAGCCGGACGGCCGCCGCCTGCCCCGGTGCCGGCATCTTCGTCTCCGGCGCGGGCAGGAGCGGGGATTCGATGGATTCGCCGGGCGGATCCCCTGCCGGGCCTGCGGTTTCCATGCGGGATTAGCGCTAGCGAGGGTGGGGGATTGGATTCGTGGACAGGGCATGTGCGGGGCGATAGACAGAGACCGCATGTAGATGACAGGTGCAGTGACGACTGACGACACAGCGGGGCGCGGGTACTCACGGGGAGGGCGAAGCGCGGGGATTCCTCCTGTCGGAGCCGGAGCCGGAGCCGGCCGGCCGAAGTCAACGGCGAGCGCCCCCTCTTTCTCCTCGGACGGCGCGCCCCCTCCTTCCCTGCGAGGCAAGCGGCCAAGAGCTGGACGACGAGGGCGAGCGCGGAGTGGCACCAAAGCGAGCTCCCCCGCGCGGTGAGCGCCTCCGCTATTTGATTCTTGCGTTTTCTACGCCGGTCCGGTGCCGTCGGCCCGCCGCCGATTGGGAAGTTGGGAACCGGTCTACTATGCGTCTGTTTCTGGAATTGATTTCGATGGTGCTTCCCCGCGTCGTGTGCGTGTGCGTGTGCTTTTCTGGCGGCCTGAGACGGATGGCCAACTGCAGCTGGGGGCGAGGCTGACAACGGGGGTGCTAGGCCAGGCGGCGGCTAGCCCGCCCGTGAAGAATGCTTCAGGTTGTTGGAACGCGTCGTTGGACCGGCCGTTGGCGGCTGACTTGCCGCACCGCGGGAGCTGAGCTGTGGCGACGGCTGTTTCGGCGGTGGTTCGCCGGCCAGGACCCGTCAACGTAATAAAGGAAACAATATCTTCTGCTGGCCGGAGATCAATGCTTTAGTGCGTCGACACACGCCTGAGGGCCAAGTGAGCGTGAGAAGTTTCGCCGGTGGATAACCAACAAAGTATTGGGTCGACACGCCGTCTTAAAAGAACGAATGAACCCTAAAGTAAAAAACAAATGAACATAAATCATTGAAATCATACACCATCCAATTTATCAAAAGTTCGAACTATGGAAGAGGATAGGACATACTCTAATACTTCCTCTCACGCCTCTGTTAGATTTTATAACATGGGCATCAAAAGTGAAGATAGGCCGCTATTATTGACGGAAAAGGTTTTCTCCCCCGCTTTATATATTATAAAGCAACCATCGTAAGTATGCAAGCGTCATATAAAATAAGTTGAGTCAAGAGCGATCATAAGTTTAGTTGGGGACACAGCACAATAAACCTTAAAAAAAACAAAAGCTAGCATCTAGTCACGCTCCGGTGAAGGCGGGGGCGACGGTGGGGTGGACAAGGACACGCAGGAGCGGAGACCTGTGTTGATAATGTCGATGAACCTATACTGTTGTCGCTTGCTAAGAGGCCGCCATAGCTGCAAGAAGCCACACAATTTATATATGACATCAGTCGAACAATGTGGAATCACATGTTCTATCACAAGCTTGTTCCGCACATTCCAAAAAGTCCATGCGAGCGCCCCAACAACATCCCACAAGGCGGGCCGCGACTCTTGGGGGGTGCCAGTACCTCACTAAATAAGTCTGGAAGGTTATCATGGGACCAGTCACTACCCACAACGTCTCGAAGGCATTCCCGACATCCCCACAGAAAGGTTGTGGCATGGCACCACAGGAAGATGTGATTGGTGTCCTCTGGCGTCTCACAGAGGGGACACAACCTATCACTAGGGACGTTGCATTTCAGAACCTCGGTTCCTCAAGGGAGCCGCCCACGCACCCATTGCCATAGAAAAATCCTAATCTTTAGGGGCAACGTAAGCTCCCAAAGGAGGTTAAGATCATGCGGACCCGGAGTGTCCAAAATGGCCTTATAGAGGAACTTAGTGGAGAAGGAGCGGTTCAAGATGCCAATAAGTGTCATCCGGCTCAAAGGAGGGGGAATGCAGGGCAATGCACTCCAGCAGCTCCTCTCACTGATCTCGTTCAAACGAGCCAAAGGTATGTTGGAACCCCACTAATCCAAGATCCGTCAATGTCGCTTCAATCGTGAGGTGCAACCGAGTGCAAATATAGAACAACGCGTAGAATCGTTCCGCAAATGGTCTAGTGTCCGACCATTGGTCAAGCCAGAAGAGGGTCCTAGCACCCAAGCCAAACCTAATGGATGAACCAATCCGGAGAATCGGCAGAAGCTGGATTATCGACCGCCAGAACTAGGATCCTCCAGTCCCCGGGGCAAATGCAAGAGGCCAACCTCACAAATACTTGGCACGTATAATTTCAAGCCACACTCCCCCATCCCCAGTCTAGATTCACCATAGCCACTTGGACAGAAGGGCTATGTTCATACGCTTCGACAAGATAATGCCGAGGCCCCCTTGGTCCTTAGGTTTTCAAATCTCAGACCATTTGACCATATGGTATTTCTCTTGTCACCCTTTCCCGCACAGAAGAATCGGGATTGGTACTTCACAATATCTTGATGAAGTGATTCATGCAAACTATAGAATCCCATCAAGTACATCAATAGGCTAGTCATAGATGAATTAATAAGCACCACTCTATCCATTTTGGAGAGCCAACGCCCTTGCCAGGATTCTACCCTATGTTGGCCCTTGGCCACCAAGGGGCGCAAGTCCTTCTCTAGTAGTGAGTGTCACACGCTGTGTTTGTACCACTTTTTCACTTCCTGTTTTACAAAATTTGGAACCAAAGAAAACTCTTGAGTGATTGAGATGATTGATTTGGTTGCAACTTGCTTGTGTGCTTAATTGTGATTTGGCTCACCAAAACAACTTTCTTTCTAAAAGCTTATACCTTTGACCCCAAACCTTTGCCCAATGATCATGCCATGTGTATAGGGCTAGAAACCATTTTTATAAAATATTATTTCAACAAAAATCCTTTTATTTATTTTTAAAGCTTCAAAACCTCTAGATCAGGATTTGCACTACAAGTCCCTAATTTAGGAGAAGTGTTTTCCCCAAAAGGTTTTCTTTTGATTCTATTATCAAAATAACTTTCCAAAACCATAAAATGATTATTTTAAAATTTATTTTACTATTTTATTTAAATGCCCTTTTCTGAGGCCAGAAATGGTATTTCATAGGAAAAACTTATATTCCTACCTTAGAAATATTTGAGAAAATTTAGGTAAACTCAGAGGACATACATTTTACATATATGTGAGTCATGTTCAAGGTAATGGGCAAAATCCCTCAAAACCATTTCTGCCTATTATGAGGTTCTGAAATATTTCCAAACGAAATATTCTCAATAAATCCCACGAAAATTCCAGCATGACTCACATGTTATCTATGATGACAATACCAAGTTTTATCTCCATCCAAGTTTGTTTGGTCCATCTATTAATTCAAAAAAAAACTTCTATCCACAACCAAGTTTGGACAACTCTACATTGACAAGTTTATCCAATTGATCCCAAACTTTGCAGGAGTGTTCAAGACCCCAAATGAGGATGGCATGCCAAGTTTTGCATTTGTGGGTGTTGACTTGATCACAGTTGTCCACATGATTGTAATTATGCACATTTGATCACACTCATAGGCCACAATTATTTATTGCATTTACTGGGTTTTGAACCATGAATCTCTTGGTTGCAAGTTTACGCGCCTAACTAGCTTATCCATCAGTCCAAACTATAGGAAAAAGCCGAACATTATACTTCAACAAAACATTCGTACACCTACTTGGAACTAAAGAGAAAAAAATTAAGTATGAATTTTACAGGATAAAAAATAGATGAATGGGCTACTCTAGATGAATTTCAAGGGGAAGCCGGCCATAGATCATAGTACCTTCTCTTTAGACGCCAATATCTCACTGTCCGACGCGAAGGGAGTTAGCCTTAATGAACAACTAAAAATGCTTTAAAAGTCTCAAGAAAAAATTGGAATTTGCTAAGCCACTCAAAAGAAGTGACCCTCGCAGCTTAAATAAGCCAAGTCCTCCTTAGTTACTTTTCATAAGTCACCTGCCTTATTTTCTGTGGCTTCTAAACTAGTTATGAGATAATTAATCTAGAAGTTCCAATAAATTTAAGGAGTTTCTTATTTATTAAGTTGTAGAGAGGTAGATTATTTTTTAAGCCGGCCAAAAGAATTGTCCCTAAAAGCGATGGAGCGAACTGCATCGATCGCTGGAGGACAACCATCCCCGCAAGCCCCTTCTATGTGCGTCTCTAAGTGTAATCCATTAGTGTACCCAAAGAGAAAACCATTTTTTGCTAGAATGAAGTCAAAAACTCTTAGAGCAACTCTAGCAGACCCTGTATAATCACGACCCGTAAACGCGTTTTACATTTCGACGAAGTGGGGTTTTGCGGAACAAAATATTGCGTTGCAGAACAAAGCCCGCATAATGAAACTGCATAATATGAAAAATAAACATTCGCGGGCGAAATTGGAACCACAACCATGATCATAAAAACTACATTCAGTACTAGAGGGGGCATCACCTACTGGAGCTCATCGGAGCTCACCACAGCTACTAGCTATCCTACCGCACTACGCAAAATTGAGCTCACCGAAGTCGAGCTCGTGCAGTAGTAGATATCCTACATTCAGTCGCCGTCCTCGTCGGAGCAGAGCTCGACGTAGATGCGCTTCTGCGCAGTTGCTTCGCGGCGCCACTCCTCCACCTTGTGGCCGAAGGCGATGGCCGACGCGACACCCTGCTCGTAGAGCACGGTGTCGATCTCCTCCTCCCTCCGGCGGCGCTGCTCGTCCTCTTCCATCTCTCGTGCACTCCGCGTCAGCAGCACGGGCAGAAGGCTATCCGCCTCCACCGGAGGGAGGAAATCCTCCGGTCCGGCGACGGCCCCGGCACATCGCTCCGGCACCGCCTCGGCCTCCGGCTCCATCTTCACCGACGGGAGCTCTTCGAGCTCCCTCTTCACCGGTGGGAGGGAGGAGGACGAGCGCGAGCTCGACGCCTCGAATGAGCTGCCGGAGAAGAGGCGGCTGCGCGCTCGGTCGTACTCCTCTGTCTCGTGACGGAGGAGCGACGTCGGCGGCGTCAGGCCCCACTGCGTGTACCAGCGGGCGGCGCGCTTATGGGCGGCGGCGTCATGCCCCACTGCGTGTACCAGCGGGCGGCGCGCTTACGGGCGGCGTCGGATCAGACGCAACGAGCCCTCTCGGGGTCGTCGTTCCTACGGCTACCGAAGCTGGCCATCAAGGGCGTTGGAATGGAGCGGCTACGCGGCGGCGGATTGGAGGCGCCGACGGTGAGGTGGGGGGACTTTTTGCGGCGGCGGAGGGATAGGGTTTCGACCCGCATCCAGCGGTTGAACCCGCAGTTATACCGGTCGAGCGGTCGCGTTTACGGGCCACCGTAAAAGTTTTACGGGCCGGGCCACGTTTGCAGTGTCTGCTCTGGCAGGAAAAACAACCCAAACCCGTATAGTCGCCGGATTTTTTGCGGGTCGACCGTTTTGCGGGGTCTGCTAGAGTTGCTCTTAGAACCGGTAATTTCTTTTACCTCGTTTCAAAAAGTTAAAAATAGCACAATGTCATGATGGTTGTCATGTTCAAAATGATCAGGTATTGTACCCCCCACCACCTATAAAAGAACTTTGCATAACCAAATCTCTAGGATTTCATATATAACACACAGCTAGCCTACAAAAAGGAAAAAATGCCATCAAAATACAAAATCATACATGACAGATTTGAGTTGAAAAAATAAAAAGCGTAAAAAATCCACGTGAGAAATGATTCAGATATTGATAATGTTAAAGATCAAAATATAATAAAAATGCCATGACATAAAAATAAAGATGGCATGATCCAAATATTAAAATTGGCATGGTTCTGTATTTTTCTTTGTCACGACTAAAAATGCCATGATCCAAACAATAAAACCGCCATGCTATTAATAATAAAATTCATTGCTCTTAAAAAATGCCATGATCTAAAAAAATAAAAATGCCACCATTTTAATAATATTAAAATGTACTAGATAAATAAAAATGCTCTGCTAGCCACACTAAAACTCCATTGAAAAATAAGATTCATGCAGAACAACTCCGTATGTAGTTACCTCGACGGGGCATGATGGAGCTGAATCCACATCCAGCCACTTGACAAAATTATGTGTCCCACCGAACACATTGTAGTCAATAGCATGCTTGGTCATCAACTAAAAAATCAGCGAAAAAACTAATATCAAAATAACGTTTTTTTGACAAGATATCAAAATAACGTTGAGAACAGACATGGGCCGCACAAAGATAGTTACCATGTGAAGACTGAAGTACTTAGATTGTGCGTATTTTCCGTATTAACTATTCAGAATACGTGTTTGCATGCTCGTGATAAAATAGAACTGACATGTGTGGAAACAACCATATTTGTCATGTGTTTATAGTTTACTAGCAAAAGAGCCCATGCGTTGTAACGGGAGAAAGAAATACCACACGGCACACGCTCTTAATTTATAAAAAATGTCTATAATTTAAGAATTTATAGTTACGATACAAATAAAGATGGTCTTATCCTACAAAAATGCAGTTTAAAATTTCACAGGTCTTCTATTTTAACACGGCTTGCATGTAGATTTAATACGTATAAAGAATCAGTCAAGTGACCTTCAGTTTCATCTCTAATCCTGATTTTGTTGACGTGTTCATTCCCAACCCGGATGAGTACCGGTATGAAAGAAAGACGAATAATGACTTATTTATTAAGACTGCACCCTAGATAGTATTTTTATTAAACGTTTAACAGATAAAATAATATCATATTTAAATTCTACATATTTTTCTAATCAAATTTCATGTATAATATGTTAAATTTGGAGTTACGGTTTAAAATATATGAGTATTTAAAAAAATATTTAATATATATTACGAGTTTAATGTCATAAACAGTAAGGCTTTTTTGTAAAATCACCTCGGTGGGTTTTCCGACGGAAGCGATAGCCTCTTTATTATTAGGTAAAGATTTGCAGATTGAAAGCAGTAAGGTGGACATATGCAAAAAAGCACCGAGATAGTTAATACTAAGATTGAAAAAAATTACTGCCATGTAAAGTATACTACATTTGCCATGTGGGAAGCAACATAATTGCCATGTTGTTCAGGCTATATTCCCCCTTTGGAAAAGCATACTATAAATGTATAAAAACGACTTTGTTTTTTATTCTTTTTAACAATGAACTTCCAAATTGCCATGCAAGAAGTAAGCTATCACTAACCTACAGTTTGCCATACTTCGTTTCACATATCCTGTCCGCAACAAGCACAACCTTAACAGCATCGTAAGTCCAAGCAGAGACAACAAACTTATATGGAGGAGGTGGACCTCCTATCACATCGAGATTGATGGTAGATAAATCAAGATTGTCAACATACATGAGCTGATAAACACAAAAAATGGAAAAAAGTTAAGAAAAACACATGAGAATTCAATATTGTGTAAAAAAATTTTAAGGAAAAATGAAAAACTTATTGTGAATGCCATGTGATTGGCAATGCATTCTCACATGTGTGCACTGAACACAAAGATTTGCCATATATATGGTGATATGTATGCCATGTATTACATATTAAATCCGTGCATATGGGCAATGAAAATGGCAAACCAAAAATGCAAATTCAAAGGAAAAGTATGTATCAAGTGGATTTGAATGTAATTGCCATGTAGTATCAACTAGAGATACCAAGCATCAACAACTATACTTGCCATACAAAATGAACTAGAGTTATCATTGTATGATAGGTTGAGTGGCCATGCAAAGTAAACTAGAGTTGCCATGGAGAGTCAACCAAAGTTGCCATGGGTGTACAACTATAGTTGCCATGGGTGTACAACTATAGTTGCCATGTGTGCACAACTAAGGTTGCCACAGCTGAAAAACTATAATTGCCATACATGATCAAATAAAGTTGCCACTTATTTTGCTTCCTAAAAGGCGTCCCAATAAACCATAATTCAAGCTTGAATGACCTAGATTATTGGGTTCTCTGTATTATCAATGAGTAACGAATGAACCATGTTAAAAGCATTTTCGAATACATTTATCATTAGGTGTAGGCGGGAGCCCTTCTGGTACATCTTGGTTGAAAATGCCTCTTGCAGGAAGTCAGCAATGAATTTGCACCAATTCATGTTTTTTACATCCTTCAGATTTGCTTGCACGAGTTTCTAAAACGGACACACATGCACAGTTAAAAATCTTCAACTGCGAGAGACATGCTAGTACATAATAGCAAAATAGAAGATGGGAAAAAAGAATAGATAAAGAACATTCACCAGGACAGGGAAGCACTTGTTGCTTCGATGTAGTGGCGTGGTAGGCACAAACACAGACGAGATCAAGTACATTAGCAACTTCATCTTAAATATCTCGCAAGGGTTTTCATCTCCCCAACGAAGTTGCAAGCACCATCGTGTTAGGCATGCCCGTCTGGCCAGGAAACAACCGGGGGAACAATACTTCTTTAATATCATTTTCACCTCATAAGGAACTTTTAATTCCCCACGAGGGACACGTGATGTGTAGAAAACAGACTCCACGTCCCGGAATGACAAATTCTCTGGACGCGGGGTCATAGATCTTCCCAAGCCAATCACAGACAGGGTTCGCCATATTTGTGCACATGACATCCATCAGATCCTGCATCCGCATCTCGTTGGCAACTTTCTTCTAGTCTTCACTAAAATCCTTGGTCAATATAGTCAGTCGTTCTTGCGAAGCCCTATTGCGCGGCGCAATTTCTTCTGCAAAAAACAGAAACACGTTCATTTTTGCCATGTTCAATATGCTAAAAAATAACACAAAAAATGAATGAAATCTCTACAACACAATGAAACATGGGGAAAAAAGAACCTCGACACCGTCTTTCCTGGGACCAGCCGCACTATTCCGAGGCGGTGGCTACATGAAGTCGTTGTCATCGTCTTGCTGGTGGTCGCGAACCGTGATGCTATTGTAAGAGCAACTACACATGAGTATAAAAGAAATCGAAGTGAAAAAGTGCATGTGGAAGCATGGAGTAGCAAGGCAAGTGATAATGTCAACGGCAAAGCAAAACTACCATGTTTATTGGACATACAGGCGGCAAATAATATACTAGATAACAGGTGGAGTTGTCACCTACAAACTAAAATAGAGCAGACAAATTGCCTTGTAACATTTGAAAGTGGAGTTGCCATATGCTCGTAAGCACAACATGCATCTGCCAAAGAAACACTAGAAAAAAAGATGTGGCAAATAATATCTTGGGGTAAAGAGATAGTTGTCATCTGCATAAAAGCATAGTAGGCAAATACCCATGTATCAGTGTAGAAATATGACAACTAAAAGTTTGGGTTAAACAGATAGTTGCCATCTACAAACTAAACCGCGTGGCAAATTATAGGTAAGCTAGTAGATTCAAGTTGCCATGTTTGCACATAACAACATCGCAAATAAGTGAGTTTCATTAAACAACCAATTGCCATTAACCTACAAACAGGCAAATTGCCAAAAGCAAGGCAAATAATATACTGGATAACAGAGGGAGTTGCCACCTGCAAACTAAAATAGAACAAACAAATTGCCATATAACACTCGAAATGCATGTCAAATAATATCTTAGGGCAAAGTGAGAGTTGCCATATGCACCTAAGCACAATAGGCATCTGCCAAAAGAAACATATGACCATATATGCGACACGTGTGGGCATTATCGCGACCCATTGTTGCCAAAAGAAATACTATAAAAAAGACATGGCAAATAATGTCTTGGGGTATAGAGACAGTTGCCATCTACTTGAAAGCACGGTAGGCAATTTCCATTGTATCACTTCAGAAACATGGCAACTGACAGATTTGGTTAAAAAGACAGTTGTCATCTACTAACTAAACAGTGTGGCAGATTGTATGTAAGCTAGTAGATTCAAGTTGCCCTGTTTGCACAAAACAACATGGCAACTAAGTGAGTTTCATGAAACAACCAATTGCCATTATCCTACAAACAAAATGCACATTCCACATGGCAATGTAAATCTAGGATTCTTGCCATAATCTCAGGCCCGGATTTCATTCAAAACACCACCCCTAAAAACAGCGAACCACTGCCTACTAGACCATCAAACCAAGAAAAGTCGACAAATCGCTGCAAATCGGACTTGAAGACCTGTAATATCTGAAAAAAAATAATGAATCGACGCGGAACAGGCGAGCCTCGCCGGCGTAACTTCCACCGCCGCGACAATGAAACTTACTATTGTTGCCCTAATGGAACACTGGCGACTCCCTGCCGACGGGGAGCACTCAAGCGCTCCGTAATCCACTTGAATATAAATAGATTCCAAGCATAGGAAACAGGCGAGCGAAGGCAGATTGAGACCAATTTGAAGCATTGTTACCTATTTATGGTGAAGGCTTCTGCGACGATGCTCACGTTGCCTGAGCTCCAGCGACGGCCACAAGTCCCCGCGAAACTTCCACAGCCGTGTCTCTTCTGCTAAGTCGTGCAGATGCCTATCCTCTGTCTAGGACATGCTCTTGCTCTCAAATAGGGGAGTTGAGTGGGGGAATGTGAAGAGGAGATGAGCGGGATGGGGGGAACTGCAACGTGGTGCGGGGAAGAGGAGAGGGGGAGGGGAGGAAGAGGAGTTGTGCGGGGCGTGTGGGCGAGACAACATATCTACCGCACGCCGGGCTGGCAACCGCACCTTTGTGTGCGCAAAACGGACGTCCGGACGAACCGTGTAACACTCACACATCAAACGATATCTACGAAGCACACAAAAATCATCAGACTTTTCAAGGTTCGTGCAGAACTGAATGGACGTAGATCGACGCGTGTGGACCAGTTACAAATCTGCCACACCTATGTGCGTTATCATTTGGCTAAATAATTTACTGGCCAATATTAGTCATGATGGGATCAAAGGCAATGCTATTTGATAAGAGTACGATGCGATTACAATGATTTCTATAATTGCCTCTAGTTATTTGATAAGAGTACGATGCAATTACAATGATTTCTATAATTGCCTCTAGGGCACACAAACAGCGAGAGATCGAGTTGAACCTTCATTAAGATTTTACTCACATGTACAAACAATCCTGCTATTTACTCCCTCCGTTGCTAAATATAAGTTTTTTTAAAAATTCTATTAGAGGATTACATATAGATGTATATAAACATATTTTAGAGTGTATATTCATTCATTTTGTTTCGTATGTAGTCATCTAGTGAAATCTCTTAATTTTTTGTTACGGTGCTATGGCGGGCTTCGCCGGCCTGAACCATTTCATTAATAAAATCAGTACAATTACATAGGAAAGGGGGCTGGAGGTAGGGAGAGGGTATAAAGTATTTAGGTTACAATCTCTTCGAAAGGTGAAACAACATGGTCCATCAATCCCGAAGCAGGAGCATGGGCTGCTCCTTTGAGCATCTGTTAGACCAGAGCATGATATCGTCCGCTGCAGAACGGCAATGACGTGGATAGGTTGCAGTTCCCCATAAAGACTTTTGCATTTCTTTTCTTTTTTTCCATATATTTCATAAGATAGCAATGATTATTGTGGAACGAGTCTTGCTAGCATGATGAAAATCTCTTAAATGACTTATACTCTCTGTACCATAATATTTATTGTTGGGGAAAGCTAATCTAGTTCTCTCCAACAACAAGTATTTAGGAACGGAGGGAGTATTTAGGAACGGTGGGAGTACAACACTAGCACAGTCCCAATTCTTATGTCCATCCATCCTCCACACGATGAATTTACAATAGACAACCCAACTCCATGCACGATGAACTGCGCGTCAATCTCAACTAGTCGTCATCGTATCGTACATATAAACTCGTCTTCACGTTGTGAGGATCGAGGGGAGTTTGGTGGACTTGCTGCCGAGCACCCTCGCCTGGGTGTCGGGGAAGAAGGCCGTCTTCTCCAGCAGCTCTCCGCCGTCGCTCACGCCGATGGGGTAAGCCAGGAGGTGACCCGGCAGGTCACCCTGGGGCGCCTCGCTCGCGAACATGTCCCAGTTCTGCTCCGCCGCCTGGTTCACCCTGCGCACGCACGCCAGGCTCGACGGCTTGAGGAGGTCGTCCGCGCCGACGGCCGCCGCCGCGTGGCCCAGGTGCTCGTGCCACAGGGCAAGTCGTAATCCATGCACCTGCCCCCTCGCCGGCCGGCTGCTGGACGCCAGGTAGTTCGGCTGGTACGCGCCCATCGCGATCTCCGAGTCGAGGCCGCCGTCCATGGAGCGCTGATTGATGTTCGCCGACCCCACGATGATGTACTCGTCGTCGACTGCAAATAAAATGTCAGCGAAGACATAACATGCATGCATGCACCAGCGATTTCGTTTCACCCTTTGTCACCTTACCTATCATGGTCTTGGAGTGGACGTAGATCATGAAACGCCTGGACTGCTGTGCCCTGCTGTAAGTGCTCGCCCGGGCTGCCGGGCGCTTCTTCGGCGGCACGTACTCGCCGGGGCTGGGCGCCTCCCTGTTGCCGAGGCAGAAGAAGGTGAGGTAGTCCTTGGGGCTGGCCTGGATGCCCTTGGCCTGAATCGCTAGCGCCACGTCCTTGTACATCATCTCCATGGTCCGGCGCTGCCAGTCCAGGATGGCCTGCACGGGGCCGCTCTCTGGCACGCCCTCGGGCCACATGGGCACCACCACGTACACCGCGAACCGCTCGCCGGCCTCGATCTTGCTCACGATCTTGAGCGACAGCTCCTTGGGGATGATGTGCAGCGCGTTGATGTCCTCCACGGTGACGCCGTCGTCGCGCCGCCAGGCGTAGGAGCTCCCCAGGAAGTACTGGTTCTCGATGTAGATGAAGTCCCGGGCGCGGCGGATGGCGTGGATGTAGGCGTCTTGGATGCTGCGCTCGATGACGTGGTCCTTGCCCGTCTCGAGGCCGATCATCGCCGCCTCCTCGGGCCTCTCCGGGAACCCCGCCGCCGCGCCGCTGTCGATGGACCGGAACACCTGGGCGTTCCACGACTCGGCGTCCAGGACAGCCTCGCGCGCCGCACAGCTCCTGTCGATGGTGACGAGGTAGTTGTCGCCGTCGCCCTGCTTCCGCCACCGCTGCTCGAAGTTGTCGAGCACGTCCCACGCGGCGGGGCCCTCGACGCGGCAGTGGATGTCGTGCCACGGCTCCCTCGGCCCGCCCTTGTTGATGGACGCTCCGGGGAAGTTGGGCTGGTGGAAGTCGTTGCGGTGCGTGGTGTCGAGCGTGCGGAACAGAGGGTGTTCCTGCGTGTCGTACCTCCCGTCGCAGAGGTCGATGCCGCCCAGGAAGCTCACGAGGCCCGGCGACCCGCTGGCTTCGGCATTGCCGCTGCCGTCGACGACCACCGTCTTCTGGTGGTGGGTGAACATGGTCGCCGTCTTCACGTCCTGCACGTAGCTCCTGCCCTCGTCGGGATTCCGGGGGCACAGGATGCACCGCACGCCCGTGTGACGGAAGTACTTGGCCGTGTCCTCGTCGTGCGTGTTCATCAGACCGTCGCGCCGGAATGGGCCGAGACCCAGCGACGTCCGGTCGTCCCACACCAGCATCAGCACGCTGACGCCTTCGGCCGCCTTTCTCTTGAGCAGCTCGCCCAGCGTTCCCGACGACGGCTTACGCGGGTCGCGCACCAGCGCGACGTCGGTGTTGACGGACCACCCGGCGATGTACACCATCCTCCGGGCGTTGCTGATCGCCTCGAACACGTCCTCCCAGCACCGGCGCGGCTCGTACAGCTTCTCTCCGGCGAGCTGAATCCGCAGCCGCTTTGCGAAGGCGTCAGAGATGTGGGCGTCTTGGTACAGCCTGACCCGGCAGCCACGACGCTGGCCGAAGAAGGTGCGCGGCACGCCCATGTAGCGCGGGGAGCCGATGCCGGCGCCCCAGCGGAACCCCGCCTGGTCGGCGGCGACGTCTGTGAAGCGGAGCTGGACGTGTATCTTGGCCCCGCCGTCGAGCGGGCGGCGCTTGTCATCGCAGATGGGCAGCCACTGGTCCACCAGCTGGCCCGCGAGCACGGCGCCATCGGTGGGGAGGTAGGCGCGGCCGATGGTGGTGGCGCCGACGGGTTTGTTGGCCTTGACGGTGAAGATGATGTGGCTGGCGTCGTGGGCGCAGTAGATGTGGAACGCC
Organism: Hordeum vulgare subsp. vulgare; assembly: GCF_904849725.1. NCBI lineage: Eukaryota > Viridiplantae > Streptophyta > Magnoliopsida > Poales > Poaceae > Hordeum > Hordeum vulgare. Next base: position 492,702,834 of record NC_058518.1, on the reverse strand, counting down.
TCGTTCCACACTGGTGTGCTGCTCGGGTCCAGCGTCCGCGTCCGGCCGACGCGCGCCTTGTCGATGTCCACCGTCGCGTAAAGCCTGCCCCCCGTGCCGCCGATATCAACGTGCTGCTGCTTTCTCTACGTGGTTAGTCCGGCTCGATTATTTAGGTTTGTGATGAAAAAGAGATTCTAACCTGGCGATTGTTGCGGAATGACAGTTTATTCATGCATGAGAAGAATCTCCTCTTGCCAACATTCTGCTTACATGCATTTGCACATATGTTTTGGTTACTGCATAAATTTATAGTGAAATTGCTGGAAGCATGGTTAATTGGAAGCCATGGCCATACCTTGGGAGTGGGTCTGAGCTCGCCGTTGGACAGGTCGGCCTCAAGAATCTTGGCGTCAATCATCCCGTGCAGAAGCATCTGTGCCATGGCGGCGCCTCTTCTTCTTCCTCCTCGTCTTTTTCTTGTGCTCCACGGTCGGCCTTGGACTTGGATTGTCCAAACCCAACATATATAATAGTACTAATCTACCATCAAAGCACAACTCCAGAGCCACAAGGATTATCCCATGGGGGAATAGGTGCTGTGGGTCAGCTTAACTTCCTTTCTTTTTCCTCCATTCCCTTCCTTCCTCGAGGAACAGCTCACAAGACATCTCGACAAGGCTACTCAAAGGTGCTACCGATCGAGTCGAGGCAAGGGATCTTGCAACAGCACAAGAAAAGCAAGGGAAGGTTCTTAATTGTTTTGCTTTAGGAAATCGTTTAACATTGACCGGCTGATCCAACAGCTTCGTAAACCCCCTCTCTCGATTGACGTGTGTCCCACGTGGGCTCGGTCGCGCGCACGCCGTTCAAACCTTATCCCTTTCTTTCTTTTCCTTCGTCATTACCTATCCATCTGCATCGCTCTTCTTCCTCTATCTCAGAACTGTTAGCAAGCCAACCATCCATCTGTGCGTATGGAGACGTCGGCGACGCTGCCTGACTGCACCTTACTGCAATTTCTCACCGCCTGCCCGCGACTTGCTTCAAGCTCTCGTCGCCCGGCCACGTGCTGCCGTTGCTGCAAGCTCCTGTGGCGCCGGTGCTGTCATTGAGCTCGCCAGTCACATTATAGCAGTGCATCACCGCTAGACCGCCGGAGCTACACAAGTTGTGTCGCGTGGAGCTCGCCGTCGGCCGCGCTGCAATGGAGAATCTTCGACGGCTCCCTGATGTTGTGTTGCAGCGCTCGCTGTCGGCGGTTGAAGCTGAGGTGCATCACTCGATGCTCCAATGGAGCTCGTCGACGCCAAGACCCCGTGGAGCTCCTTGACACCATTGCTGCATCCAGCGCTTCATCTTGACGCAGTTATTTGCAATGAAGCTTCGCCGGAGTTGCAACGAGCTTCGCCGGAGCCGGAGCCGTTGGTGCTGTGTTAGAGCTCCGACGGGGCTGCAATGGAGCTTTTGTCGGAGCCGTCGGTGCTGCGTTGGAGCATCGCCAGGGTTGCAATGGAGCTTCGTCGGAGCCCTCAGTGCTGCGTTGGAGCTCCGCCGGAGCTGCAAAGGAGTTTTGCCGGTCGTCGGTGCTGCCATGGGAGCTACAATGAAGCTCTGTTGAATGCCATCTATGCTGCGTTGAAGCTGTCGGAGGCTCGCTGTGGCGTTGGTAGGTTTGGACGGCCATCAGCGCGTAGATCAGACGGTTAGCGAGGTAGATGATTTATTGATTTATAGCAACCGCCTTTGCTTTATTAGTCTAGAGTTTACCCGATGCATTATCTGAGAGGTGAAGATTCTGGCGCGTGGGATGGTCTGCTTTACTGTTGCTGGAAAGTTTGTGTGCTTTCTAGATACCACTCAAGGCTTAGGCTTAGTTAAACAGATGTAGTTTTTGGCTGTTTTTATTCTTAAAGTATAGCATCAAACTTACAAACAGAAAGGTAAAAGATCAATAATTAGGCAACATGGAATCCGATAAACCGGCACTCTGTCTATATCGATAAAATGACGTAGTTATTGTCTTGAAAAAAACAGAGTGAGGCTCAACTCTAGACCTTTAAATCCATTGATGCGCACAATCATATATTATTCATTATTCATGGAAAACAAAGACAAAAACATTAAAACCGAACAAATTGACATACAGAAAATAAATAAATAATGGAAGATAAAAACTGAGGTCATCTAAAATGGATTTATAGTTTGACAAAATCTCCATAATACTAACATGAATTCTACAACACGTGTTCTCCACAAAAGAATTTTTTTTATGTCACGTGATTGTTGAGAAGATGAAACACCAATACATAGGTGAGTTGTTCTACTACTGCTTGTAGTTTGAGAAAAGAGTAAATGACTTTGCGGAAGACTTGGCTCTTTTGGTCAAGAAATATTCGGCACCGTGTCAAACAAGGGAAGGAACCTCCAAGGAAGTAACTCAAAAGAAGAAAGTGCTAGAATTGCAATAGTCCAAGACACTTTGTCGTGCATGCCACTTTGTGTATGATTGCCTGCATGGGAGACACAAAGACAAGTCCGAGAAGCTTGCTCTCAAGAAGAAGAAATTTTCCAAGTTCACAAAGATCTTATTCATGAGGAGTACATGTCCGGAGATAAAAGTGACGGTGATAATGATCATATGGACAAGGCCGCCATTGTCGTGCATGCCACTACCTAGCTACTCCTCCACCACCGGCCTTTTCAACTCTCCAAACAAGGACAAACCGTTCACTTATCATTGCCTAATGGATAAAGATATAAAAACTAAGTCAAAATCTACTAAACCCACTATCCATACTCCCAGCATCTTATGCGAGGTGTTGGAGGATGAGTGTGATGATGGTGTGGATAATGATGAGGAATCCTTAATGGCTTTCATGAAGACTCTTCATGGCGAGTCTCATGCTCGTTTTCACCATCCCCTCAAGTCACTCATCGAACGCGATGATTTTATTGAGAACGTTGAAAACATCTCTACAGAGAAAAAAGAGAGTCGAACTCCTCAGGCACAAACTACATGAAGAGAGCGACATGAGAGGTTTGATATCTAAGATCTAATCGTGAAGACGAGAGGAGTGGTCGTTCTAGGGTTCCCCTAGAGTTTACCCGGTGCATTATCTATTATCTGAGGTAAAGATTCCGGTGCGTGCGGTAATGCCACTCAAAGGTTTGTGTGTTTTTTAGACTCTAGGCGCATACCATCAGTACCATTATCTATTCGTGTTTTGTGGAGGTGTCTTTGTTGGCTTTTATTTTTTCTTTCTTTTTCTTTCGGATTTGATGTGTTATGCGCCCTGTAGTTATTCTGTGACCGGTGGAGGTTGCTTTATAGTATAAAGGGAAAGAAACCCTATTTAAAAAGCATTATATTTGTCTAGAACATCCATAAGAGGATAGTTTACGTACCAACAAATGGGCAATGCCAGCATATTCTTGGCACAATTCAAGCATTGACAGATTAGCATCTCCTAAAGAACATATTATTCTCACATTGAGTAAGACCGAAACCTATGCAATAACATGGTAAGTATTACTCCCTCCGTACTGAATTATTTCTCGCAGAAATAGATGTATCTCGACGTCGAGTATTAGTCAGCAATATTCGATCACACAAACGCACACCAAGAACACAATGCAAGTAAGAGCAACTCCAACCGAGCTACCCAAACGGACGCACAATTTTTCCACGTTTTGATTGTTTGGATCAACATCCTCGTCCGTTTTTCGTTTGGGTTGACCGTGTGTCCAACACGCCGATCCATTTTTCGTCCACACTACAGGCTTGCGGTCATTTTTTGATCGTTTTGTTATATATATGTTTAAATGACCCTAGAGGCCTAGATTAACATAGTTTAATAAGAATACAAATATTGCATAGTTCGAAAACCACATAAATATTTCATAATTTACAAGACAAATAAATATTAAATTTTCTCAAATACATTTATAAGAAAATGTTACCGATACATCTATTGGTTGTCGACATGAATCCACATATATTTAATCAAATTATTTTGCAGCTACATGTGAGTTTTCCAATCACGCATCTTATGATGAAACTCGATGAACTATGCAAACGTTGCCCCTTCTCCATGCTCAGACACAACATTGTCACCCTGAAACTAAAACCCTTGATCACAGGGACGTTCTGGGAGTTCATCCTCTACGATTTATGTTGCGCATGATCACACAAGTTGTCATCATCTTCCAGAACTTTTTGATGCTCCATGTTCTAGAGGGATATTGAATGATGCCCCATCGAGATTGAAGAACGTCAAAGGCATGCTCTACATATTTTCTAACACTATGTTGCTCTTGGAAAAATCTCTTTCTCTTCTCTCCTACAGAGTTGGAGATTGTCTTCACAAGAGTAGACTATTATGGATAGATATTGTTGGCTAGATGACATCCATTGTTGTATTGGTGTCCATTGATCTTAACACTGACCTCCGGCCAATTGCCTTCTGCCATCCTATCAAACACCGGAGAGCGCCGGAGCATATTGATATCGTTGTGAGACCCGGCCATGCCGAAGAAAGAGTATCAAATCCAGAGATTTTGGAAAGCCAAGGCCTCAAGTATGACAAAGTATGACAGTGCAAGCTCGGACATGGCCCTTATACTGGCCTTACCAAGCAGAAGGACATTTATTACACTTCCACTGCATACAATGTATGCTACAAAGCATCCCTGGGAACCCCCTGTCAGCATTCATCGTCAAAAACCGTACTGTATAAACGACAGTTGGCTCTCTCAAGTACTCCAGCCCAAATACATCCATGATAGCTTTGCAAAACCTATACATGGACTCAAGTCATGTGGACTCACTCATCAGGACATACGCATCAATGAGATCACCGGGAACTCCGCATGCAAACATCTGAATGGTAGCAGTGCATTTTTGATAAGAGAAGAAGCCAGTCTTTCCAAGGGCATCCCTCTTGCACCCGAAATAGTTATCGTACTCCACCCCCTCCTGAATACGGTTGAACACATGTCTAGCCATACGAAAACGGCGTCGAAACATGTGATGTTTGAAGAGCGGGTTTGTTGTCTCGGACTAGCCCTTCCAGAGTAAGAAATGACCACTCTCCCGACCGCGATTGAGTGCCGGTGTGTGTCTCAATATGTAGCCCCTAAACAACAGCCTCTCCATACTTAGGTGGTCATGGACGACCAATGCAGCTGCCACGATCTCTTCATCGCCGGATGAAGAATCATCTAAATCACAAAGGACGTTGTAGAAAAAACTCATCGTCGGAGTCCATTTATACCTTGCGGGCAAAGCATCGAACAGCTTGTGGGCGTCGTGGAAGAATCATGTCGATGAGGAGCCTTGCGCCCCACGAGACAAAGTAGCAGAGCTGGACGGCAACAGCGGGAGATGAGCCTGCTGGGAGGGCGAATCTACGGGCGAATGGCTGGCGACGATGAAGAAGTGGGCGGCGGGGGTGGAAGGCGGGGATGACGAGTGAGTTGGAGGGAAAGAAGGAAGAGGAGACTCGCGGGCGTACCACCGACTGACGGACCAGGTGGAAGAAAAGGACGGGCGACACGGGCATTCGTTCCGTGTCCGCACTGACACAAATCCAATCCAAATTTAAATCTAAAATAAATCGTCGACGAACAAAAAACGGACATGCATTTATTTGGGTTGCACGTTGGTCCGTAGTTTTTGTCTCACGGTAACCCAAATGGACACGGGCACTTGGTCCAATTCAAGCATGTAGAGAGTCCTCAGTCCTCACCGAGTAAAGTCTGAAAACAACCCTGTCTTCATACGCTCCGTCGGATTCTAACCCCCACCTTCCAATCCCTGAAATCGACACCCCACCTCTCCAATCCCGGTGGTCAGCGCCCTTAACCTGGTTTAAGGGTGGGATTTGACGAATTAATGACGCCCCCCACACCCCCACCCCGCGCCCTCTCTCTCTTTGACTCACTTCCTCTCTTCTTATCCCCATTCGTGTGAGGCAGGGAGCAGAACTCCGGCGGCGGGATTCATCTGCGATTGAGAGAGGGCGGTGATTGGCGGCGGCGCACCTGATGTCCGGGTCGACTGCTTCGGCTTACTCCGGCGGCGGTCGGATTCGAAGGAGAGGTGGGCCTGCTCGGTCGCCGGTGCCCTACAGAGAGCAGCCAATGGACTACAAGCCGGCGAAGAATTGCAGCTTGTGCGGGAAGAAGGCGCCAAGGTGGATCTCATGGAGTCCAGCAAATCCTGGAAGGAGGTATTATTCATGCGTGGAAGCTCAGGTAAGCTCGAGCTGTGCTTTCTTTCTCTTTCTTTTCTCTGTTCTGTTTGAACTAAGCACCAAAACATGGGGATTAATAGTGTGATTTAATTGGCCAGCATGGTTTTGTGGAGTGGCATGACGGCCCAACAACGCCATTTCTTCGTGATTTGCTTGGAGATCTTCGGGACAAAGTGTGGATGCTGGAAGAGGAAGCTACCCAACTGCCAACTGAGAATGATGTTGCTGTGTTAAGAAAGGAATTGGAAAAGAAGACTGTAGTAATTTCTGAAATTGTTGCTAGGTGTGAGAAGAAAGTTGAGAGTCACATGTACAAATCTATGATTTATGCTTTGATTCTCTTCTTGGCTGGGTTTGTTGCAGGCATGATATTATCTTAGTTTTAGAAGAGGAATGCAATATAATGCATTTAGTGAGCTAGCAGGGATTGCAATGTAATCGATCTGAACCATGTATGATGGAAATTCCCAATGAAAATGAATGAAGTGATCTGAATTCTCATTTAGTGAGATATCATATGCTTTTTATTTGACAGCAACAACTTGATTATGCAGTTCATTTAACTGAATATATTGTCTGAATTCTCATTTAGTTGATCTGAATTATCAACTGAATATATTGTCTAACCTGATATGCAGTTCATTTAACAGCACCAAATCTGCTAAAGATTATATGCATCAAAACTGCAGTTCATTTAACAGCATCAAATCTGTATTGTGCTAAAGAACAAAAGCAACATCCACTTCAGACTGAACATTTTCAACAGAGAACAAAAGCAAGCAAGTTTGTTTCTTGCTAATACATTCCAGCAAGCAAGCAAGTTTGTTTCTTGCACATTCCAACAAGCAAGCAAGTTTGTTTCTTGCTAATACATTGCAGCAAGCATCATCCACTTCCCTCCAAAATAACCAACCACCTAGTAATTCCCACTAGCTGTAAAATAGGCCATAAACCCAGTTCCTCTCCCAGCTCCTCTCCCAGCTCCTCTCCCAGTTCCTGTCCCAGCTCCTCTCCCAGTTCCTGTCCCAGCTCCTCTCCCACTTCCTGTCCCAGATCCTCTTCCAGCTCCTCTCCCACTTCCTGTCCCAGCTCCTCTCCCACTTCCTCTGCCATTGCTACCTCCAGGGACAACATTGCTTCTAGGAGGTTTGAACCTGGATGTTGTAGCTTCAGACCTTGTTGCAGCTTGAGAATTTTTTGGGCCTGAAGCTCTAGCTGCTGCAGCCCTGCTTGTAGATGCATCTGTCTGTGCTTGCTGCAAGGAAAAAAGATCAGTGAAACAACAATTGTACTTCTTGTAAAATAGCATCACAGCTTGAAAATGAAATTACCTCTGTTTCCCTCACTTTTCTCCCTCTTTTCCCAAGATATGACTTTGTTTTTTTGGTGTTGTCCAAATTCTTTTTACAGGAAGTTTTATTGTGCCCCTGAATACCACAACTTCCACATGTGATCTGTATGCCATGCTTGCTCGGTTTCTTCCCCTTGGGTGCTTCCCCCTCTTCTCTCTTCCTATCATTGTTCTTTTTCCTAGCTCCAGGCATGGCAATGTAGCCAGGTGCTACTGGCCTAGGGTTTTGAGACACAGGCCAGCTTTCTTCTCCTTCAACTGGTTGCAGACAATGCTCATAAGTTTTTTTAAAAGTATCAATGTAGTAACACTTGTCAATGAAATCATCTACTTTTCTTCCACTCTTATGGATAGCACAAACTGCATGACAGCAAGGAAGGCCTGCAAGCTGAAAGTAACCACATGAACATGTCCATTTCTCAAGGTTAACTGTGTACCTCCTTCCTGTGGTATTCAAATGCTTCACCTCAAAACCATCCTTTCCATTCCACAACACCTCCAAGAATTGAGTTCTCTTGATATTGGCATTAATCTTTTTGAATATGTTTGGGCAAATTAAGCCATTCCACTTCTCACTCTTGGTTTTCTGCTCTTGAATTCTAGCCATCATTTTTTTCCTAATCTTTTCTTGCTGTGAAATAATGGGGTAGAACCTAGCTTCTATGATGGCATTGTTAAATGATTCACAAAGGTTGTTGTCAACCGACTCACAATTTGCTCCTGTTGGAAAGAAAGCTCTAGCCCAATGCTTTGGGTCTGTCTTCATGATATCTTTTGCACCTTCTGGAGTTAGTTGAGCAAGCTTGGCCTTGTGGTAGTTGAAGTCTTCTCTGTTTGCAGACTTGGCAATTGCCCAAAACCTTTTCTGCAATTGATGATCTTTGTGCTTCTTTCTCCAATTAGCATAAATGTGCCTAGCACACATCCTATGCTCTGCCCTAGGAAGATAGTCTCTCATGCTGTTAATTAAGCCCTTTTGCTTATCAGAAATGAAGACCCATCCAGCACCTTCATCATTAATGTCCAAGTCTTTGATTAAAAGACCAATGAACCAGGCCCAACTCTCATTTGTCTCCTTCTCCACAACAGCCCAAGCTACTGGATACATTTGATTGTTTGCATCCCTAGCTATTGCAGCCAGTAGCTCACCTTGGCAGGCTCCCTTGAAGAAACAACCATCTAGTCCAATCACTTTCCTACACCCAGCTTTAAACCCTTGCTTCATAGCATTGAAACATACATAGAATTGTTGAAAAATATTTTGCTCCATCTCTTTTGGATCCAAGCAAACAGCAACAGTACTCCCAGGGTTGCTCCTAAGAAGTTCCAACTCATAATCAAACACCTTGCTGTACTCACTTTGCATACCACTCATGAGCTTGTCAAGTACAAGTTTTTTTGCAGCCTTGCACTTTGAAATGGACACATCAGCAAACATGTCTTTCATCACTGTGGACTTCATACTATCAATCTTCCACAAAGGATTTGCCAGGATGAAGTGTTCGTACCTTTTGGCAATGACCTTAGCAGTAACCAGTTTGTTGTCTCTGTTTTGTGCACATTGGTGTTCATCTTCAAATGTGATGATTTGAAACTTAGAACACCTACTGGTCTTAGCTGCATATAACATACAGGGGCACCCAGGCCAATCACATTTTTCTCTAACTCTGACCTCCTCTGACTTCAAGAATGAAATGCTTCTTTTGGTAGCAAGCCCATATCTCTTGATAGCTCTACACAACTGTTTCTTGCTTTTGAAAACCATTCCAAGACTAAAATGAGGAATGTCAGATCTTGAGTTAAACCTGACAAACTGGCTCTTCCTCCTAACCATGTTGCCATCTTCATCCTCATCATAGGAGTAGTCTTCGTCTGATGACTCAAACTCCATGTCCTCCACAACTTCCTCCACATTTGCTACCAAATCAATGGGCACTGCCCCTGTTGCATTTGTATCAGCCCACATCTTGGAATCTCTCATTTTTTCCCCGAATGTTCTTGCATGTTTCCTCATCTCAACAACTTCTGATTCTTCCCCACTATCTTCACTATGTGGAACATACTCATAGTCCTCTGATTCCTTTGAATCTGAACCATTTTGTGTTGCTTCACATGGTTGTGTTGGATCAACAACTTGAGAACTCTGACTAGGATAAGAAACTGGAATCCGAACCATTTTTTGTTGCTTCACATTTTACTTAACTGGACTACTTATCACTTGAGTGATAACACCACCTACATCAGGAACAAGTATATGCTCAGTGGCATTCAGAATGTGATCAGGTTCTTGTGTTGTCATAATTACACAAGGTTCTTCTGATGTGATGACTGCATCAGGTTCTTCTTCGCTGCCCATGTTCATCGCTTCATCTAGCTCATCTTCAAAATACGAACCACTGTCTGTTTCTTCCCTTTCTTATTCTTCACCATTATACTCCACATATATGTCATCAACTCCTCCATCTGTAATATAGTCAGACATTTTGATGCAGCCAACATCATCATGTAAAAAGACCAATCCATCTGCCAAATCTCTGTCAGGCAACAGGAAATAATACTTCATGCTCTCCTTCACTGTCATATGATCTCTTAAAAACCCTTTCACCTCCTGTAAAGAGAGCTTGTCACGTTCGATCTCTGACAGTCCAGAATCTCCCCCCACATAGTCAAGACTTGGACCAATCCTGATGAATTTCCCCCCAAAGTGAAATCTGACATTCAAGATCTCTGCCGGGTCCATGATTTGAACAACAAACACCTACATTACAAACTAACTCATGCATCAGTGAAAAACAAAACCCCAATTAATTCCCACCCACAAAAACCCCAACTTTCCCACTGCAGAACCCTAAACCTAGCATCCATACAGAGGGGAACACCAAATACACAGAACGGATGCATATCGTGTACCTGATTTTGATCTACTGTAGTGCTTGTCGGAGAGCCACGCGATTAGTCGTCGTTCGCCATGGCTGCCGCGGAAAACAGAGCGAGGGGGAGAAAACAGAGGGGAGACGAACAGAGCGAGGGAGAGGAACAGAGCGAGGGGAGGGGAACAAAACAAAGCGACGGGAGGGGAACAGAGATCCCGACCACATCCGCAATCCCTTGTTTGGGAACGAGCTGAAGGGCCCTAAGAGCATCTCCAACAGCCGCGCTATACAAGCGCCGCGCCGTAAAAAAGGCTGTATTTAGCGCGCGCGCGACGCGGCGGTAGCTCCAGCGGGCGCGCAAAAACTGCGCGCGCGCCATTTCCAATTGAGCGCGCTCGATGAAACGCAATCCCGCGCCCATTATTTGCTGCGCCGGCTCCCGCGCGCGCGACTCTCCCGCGCTCTCTCCTTCTTTCTTCCGCACTCTCTCCTGCTATCTCCTGCGCTGTGCACTTGTTGGGGAACGTCGCATGGGAAACAAAAATTTTCCTACGCGCACGAAGACCTATCATGGTGATGTCCATCTACGAGAGGGGATGAGTGATCTACGCACCCTTGTAGATCGTACAGCAGAAGCGATTAGAGATCGCGGTTGATGTAGTGGAACGTCCTCACGTCCCTCGATCCGCCCCGCGAACAATCCCGCGATCAGTCCCACGATCTAGTACCGAACGGACGGCACCTCCGCGTTCAGCACACGTACAGCTCGACGATGATCTCGGCCTTCTTGATCCAGCAAGAGAGACGGAGAGGTAGAAGAGTTCTCCGGCAGCGTGACGGCGCTCCAGAGGTTGGTGATGATCTTGTCTCAGCAGGGCTCCGCCCGAGCTCCGCAGAAACACGATCTAGAGGAAAAACTATGGAGGTATGTGGTCGGGCAGCCGTGAGAAAGTCGTCTCAAATCTGCCCTAAAAGCCCCATATATATAGGAGGAGGGAGGGGGACCTTGCCTTGGGGTCCAAGGGAACCCCAAGGGGTCGGCCGAGCCAGGGGGGAGGACTCTCCCCCCCCCAAACCGAGTCCTACTTGGTTTGGTGGGAGGGAGTCCTTCCCCCTTCCCACTTCCCCTCCTTTTTTTTTTCTCTTTCTTTGATTTTTCTTCTTTGGCGCATAGGATTTGGTGGGCTGTCCCACCAGCCCGCTAAGGGCTGGTGTGAACCCCCCAAATACCTATGGGCTTCCCCGGAGTGGGTTATATGATCTCATGGTCATAGGAATAAATACTTGACACGCAGAAAACAGTAGCAACAAAATGACACGATCAACATGCTACGTCTATTAGTTTGGGTCTAGTCCATCACGTGATTCTCCCAATGACGTGATCCAGTTATCAAGCAACAACACCTTGTTCATAATCAGAAGACACTGACTATCATCGATCAACTGGCTAGCCAACTAGAGGCATGCTAGGGACGGTGTTTTTGTCTATGTATCCACACATGTAAATGAGTCTTCATTCAATACAATTATAACATGGATAATAAACTATTATCTTGATACAGGAATTATAATAATAACTATACATTTATTATTGCCTCTAGGGCATAATTCCAACAGTCTCCCACTTGCACTAGAGTCAATAATCTAGCCCTCACATCACCATGTGAATTACATTGTAATAAATCTAACACCCATACAGTTCTGGTGTCGATCATGTTTTGGTCGTGGAAGAGGTTTAGTCAGCGGGTCTGCTACATTCAGATCTGTGTGCACCTTGCATATATTTACGTCCTCCTCCTCGACGTAGTCGCGGATGAGGTTGAAGCGTCGTTTGATGTGTCTGGTCTTCTTGTGAAACCTTGGTTCCTTTGCTAAGGCAATGGCACCAGTGTTGTCACAGAACAAGGTTATTGGATCCAGTGCACTTGGCACCACTCCAAGATCCGTCATGAACTGCTTCATCCAGACACCCTCCTTAGCCGCCTCTGAGGCAGCCATGTACTCCGCTTCACATGTAGAATCTGCTACGACGCTTTGCTTGGAACTGCACCAGCTTACTGCACCCCCATTAAGAATAAATACGTATCCGGTTTGCGACTTAGAGTCGTCCGGATCTGTGTCAAAGCTTGCATCGACGTAACCTTTTACGGCGAGCTCTTCGTCACCTCCATACACGAGAAACATCTCCTTAGTCCTTTTCAGGTACTTCAGGATATTCTTGACCGCCGTCCAGTGATCCACTCCTGGATTACTCTGGAACCTACCTGCCATACTTATGGCCAGGCTAACATCCGGTCTAGTGCACAGCATTGCATACATGATAGAGCCTATGGCTGAAGCATAGGGGACGGAGCGCATATGCTCTCTATCTTCATCAGTTGCTGGGCACTGAGTCTTACTCAATCTCGTACCTTGTAACACTGGCAAGAACCCTTTCTTGGACTGTTCCATTTTGAACCTCTTCAAAACTTTATCAAGGTATGTGCTTTGTGAAAGTCCTATCAGGCGTTTTGATCTATCCCTATAGATCTTAATGCCCAGAATGTAAGCAGCTTCTCCTAGGTCCTTCATAGAGAAACTTTTATTCAAGTAACCTTTTATGCTCTCCAAAAGCTCTACGTTGTTTCCAATCAGTAATATGTCATCCACATATAATATTAGAAACGCCAGAGAGCTCCCACTCACCTTTTTGTAAATACAAGATTCTCCAACCACTTGTATAAACCCAAATGCTTTGATCACCTTATCAAAGCGTTTGTTCCAACTCTGAGATGCTTGCACCAGTCCATAAATGGATCGCTGGAGCTTGCACACCTTGTCAGCATTTTTAGGATCGACAAAACCTTCGGGTTGCATCATATACAACTCTTCCTTAAGAAAACCGTTAAGGAACGCCGTTTTGACATCCATCTGCCAAATTTCATAATCGAAAAATGCAGCTATTGCTAACATGATTCTGACGGACTTAAGCATCGCTACGGGAGAGAAAGTCTCATCGTAGTCAATTCCTGGAACTTGTGAAAAACCCTTTGCCACAAGTCGAGCTTTATAAACGGTCACATTACCGTCAGCGTCCGTCTTCTTCTTAAAGATCCATTTGTTCTGAATAGCCTTGCGGCCCTCAGGTAGTATCTCCAAAGTCCATACTTTGTTCTCATACATGGATCCTATCTCGGATTTCATGGCTTCTAGCCATTTGTTGGAATCTGGGCCCACCATTGCTTCTTCATAATTTGCAGGTTCATTGTTGTCTAACAACATGATTGATAAGACGGGATTACCGTACCACTCTGGAGCAGCGCGTGATCTCGTCGACCTGCGTGGTTCAACAGAAACTTGAACTGGAGTTTCATGATCATCATCATTAACTTCCTCCTCAACTGGCGTCGCAATCACAGGGGTTTCCCCTTGCCCTGCGCCACCATCCAGAGGGATGAGAGGTTCGACAACCTCGTCAAGTTCTATCTTCCTCCCACTCAATTCTCTCGAGAGAAACTCCTTCTCGAGAAAAGTTCCGTTCTTAGCAACAAACACTTTGCCCTCGGATTTGAGATAGAAGGTGTACCCAACTGTCTCTTTTGGGTAGCCTATGAAGACGCACTTTTCCGCTTTGGGTTCCAGCTTTTCAGGCTGAAGCTTTTTGACATAAGCATCACATCCCCAAACTTTAAGAAACGACAACTTTGGCCTTTTGCCATACCACAGTTCGTATGGTGTCGTCTCAACGGATTTCGATGGTGCCCTATTTAAAGTGAATGCAGCTGTTTCTAATGCATAACCCCAAAACGATAACGGCAAATCAGTAAGAGACATCATAGATCGCACCATTTCTAATAAAGTACGATTACGACGTTCGGACACACCATTACGCTGTGGTGTTCCAGGTGGTGTTAACTGCGAAACAATTCCACATTGTCTTAAGTGAGCACCAAACTCGAAACTCAGATATTCACCCCCACGATCAGACCGCAGGAACTTGATCTTCTTGTTACGATGATTTTCTACTTCACTCTGAAATTGCTTGAACTTTTCAAATGTTTCAGACTTGTGCTTCATTAAGTAGACATAACCATATCTACTCAAATCGTCAGTGAAGGTGAGAAAATAACGATATCCGCCGCGTGCCTCCACGCTCATCGGACCACACACATCGGTATGTATGATTTCCAATAAGTCACTTGCACGCTCCATTGTTCCGGAGAACGGAGTTTTAGTCATCTTGCCCATGAGGTATGGTTCGCAAGTGTCAAGTGAATCAAAGTCAAGTGACTCCAAAAGTCCATCAGCATGGAGTTTCTTCATGCGCTTTACACCAATATGACCCAAGCGGCAGTGCCACAAAAATATGGCGCTATCATTGTTTACTCTTACTCTTTTGGTCTCAATGTTATGTATATGCGTATCTCTATCGAGATTCAATATGAACAATCCTCTCACATTCGGTGCATGACCATAAAAGATGTTACTCATAGAAATAGAACAACCATTATTCTCAGACTTAAAAGAGTAACCGTCTCGCAATAAACAAGATCCAGATATAATGTTCATGCTCAACGCAGGCGCTAAATAACAATGATTTAAGTTCATCACTAATCCCGATGGTAGTTGAAGTGACACGGTGCCGACGGCGATTGCATCAACCTTGGAACCGTTTCCTACGCGCATCGTCACTTCGTCTTTCGCCAGCCTCCGTCTATTCCGCAGTTCCTGTTTCGAGTTGCAAATGTGAGCAACAGAACCGGTATCGAATACCCAGGCACTACTACGAGAGCCGGTTAAGTACACATCAATAACATGTATATCAAATATACCTGATTTTTCTTTGCCCGCCTTCTTATCTGCCAGATACTTGGGGCAATTGCGCTTCCAGTGACCCATACCCTTGCAATAGAAGCACTCTGTTTCAGGCTTAGGTCCAGCCTTGGGTTTCTTCGGCGGATTGGCAACTGGCTTGCCGCTCTTCTTCGAATTGCCCTTCTTGCCTTTGCCGTTTCTCTTGAAACTAGTGGTCTTGCTCACCATCAACACTTGATGCTCTTTACGGAGTTCAGACTCTGCGACTTTCAGCATCGCAAACAACTCGCCGGGAGACTTGTTCATCCCTTGCATGTTGTAGTTCAACACAAAGCCTTTATAGCTTGGCGGCAGTGATTGGAGGATTCTGTCAGTGATAGCTTCTTGCGGGAGTTCAATCCCTAGTTCAGCTAGACGGTTTGAGTACCCAGACATCTTGAGCACATGTTCACTGACAGACGAGCTTTCCTCCATCTTGCAAGCATAGAATTTATCGGAGGTCTCATACCTCTCGATCCGGGCGTTCTTCTGAAAGATAAACTTCAACTCCTGGAACATCTCAAATGCTCCATGACGCTCAAAGCGACGTTGAAGTCCCGGTTCTAAGCCATACAAGACTGCACATTGAACTATTGAGTAGTCCTCCTTACGTGCTAGCCAAGCGTTCTTAACATCCTGATCAGCCGTAGCGGGTGGTTCATCTCCTAGCGCAGCATTAAGGACATAATCCTTCTTTCCAGCTTGTAAGATTAGCTTAAGATTACGAGCCCAGTCTACAAAGTTGCTTCCATCATCTTTCAACTTAGCTTTCTCTAGGAACGTATTAAAATTGAGGATGACACTGCGTGAGCCATGATCTACAACACAAATATATTCAAAGTGGACTTAGACTATGTTCAAGATAATTAGAGTTCAACTTAATCAAATTATATGCTAAACTCCCACTCAAAAAGTACATCTCTCTAGTCATTTGAGTGGTTCATGATCCACCTACACTATCCCAAGTCCGATCATCACGTGAGTCGGGAGTAGTTTCAGTGGTAAGCATCCCTATGCTAATCATATCATCTATATGATTCATGATCGACCTTTCGGTCTCATGTGTTCCGAGGCCATGTCTGCACATGCTAGGCTCGTCAAGCTTAACCCGAGTGTTCCGCGTGCGCAACTGTTTTGCACCCGTTGTATGTGAACGTTGAGTCTATCACACCCGATCATCACGTGGTGTCTCGAAACGACGAACTGTAGCAACGGTGCACAGTCGGGGAGAACACAATTTCGTCTTGAAATTTTAGTGAGAGATCACCTCATAATGCTACCGTCGTTCTAAGCAAAATAAGGTGCATAAAAGGATTAACATCACAAGCAATTCATAAGTGACATGATATGGCCATCATCACGTGCTTCTTGATCTCCATCACCAAAGCACCGGCACGATCTTCTTGTCACCGGCGCCACACCATGATCTCCATCATCATGATCTCCATCAACGTGTCGCCATCGGGGCTGTCGTGCTACTTATGCTATCACTACTAAAGCTACATCCTAGCAAAATAGTAAACGCATCTGCAAGCACATATGTTAGTATAAAGACAACCCTATGGCTCCTGCCGGTTGCCGTACCATCGACGTGCAAGTCGATATTTCTATTACAACATGATCATCTCATACATCCAATATATCACATCACATCATTGGCCATATCACATCACAATCATACCCTGCAAAAACAAGTTAGACGTCCTCTAATTTTGTTGTTGCATGTTTTACGTGGTGACCAAGGGTATCTAGTAGGATCGCATCTTACTTACGCAAACACCACAACAGAGATATATAAGTTGCTATTTAACCTCATCCAAGGACCTCCTCGGTCAAATACGATTCAACTAAAGTTGGAGAAACCGTCACTTGCC
Organism: Hordeum vulgare subsp. vulgare; assembly: GCF_904849725.1. Classification (NCBI taxonomy): domain Eukaryota; kingdom Viridiplantae; phylum Streptophyta; class Magnoliopsida; order Poales; family Poaceae; genus Hordeum; species Hordeum vulgare. The sequence continues at coordinate 492,685,667 of NC_058518.1, read as the reverse complement.
AGTCATCTTTGAGCAAAGGGGGTTACTCGTAACGATGAAACCAGTCTCTCGTAAGCGTACGAGTAATGTCGGTCCAAGCCGCTTCAATCCAACAATACCGCGGAATCAAGAAAAGACTAAGGAGGGCAGCAAAATGCACATCACCGCCCACAAAATCTTTTGTGTTCTACTCGAGAAGACATCTACGCATGAACCTAGCTCTAATGCCACTGTTGGGGAACGTCGCATGGGAAACAAAAATTTTCCTACGCGCACGAAGACCTATCATGGTGATGTCCATCTACGAGAGGGGATGAGTGATCTACGTACCCTTGTAGATCGTACAGCAGAAGCGATTAGAGATCGCGGTTGATGTAGTGGAACGTCCTCACGTCCCTCGATCCGCCCCGCGAACAATCCCGCGATCAGTCCCACGATCTAGTACCGAACGGACGGCACCTCCGCGTTCAGCACACGTACAGCTCGACGATGATCTCGGCCTTCTTGATCCAGCAAGAGAGACGGAGAGGTAGAAGAGTTCTCCGGCAGCGTGAAGGCGCTCCGGAGGTTGGTGATGATCTTGTCTCAGCAGGGCTCCGCCCGAGCTCCGCAGAAACACGATCTAGAGGAAAAACTATGGAGGTATGTGGTCGGGCAGCCGTGAGAAAGTCGTCTCAAATCTGCCCTAAAAGCCCCATATATATAGGAGGAGGGAGGGGGACCTTGCCTTGGGGTCCAAGGGAACCCCAAGGGGTCGGCCGAGCCAGGGGGGAGGACTCTCCCCCCCCAAACCGAGTCCTACTTGGTTTGGTGGGAGGGAGTCCTTCCCCCTTCCCACTTCCCCTCCTTTTTTTTTTCTCTTTCTTTGATTTTTCTTCTTTGGCGCATAGGATTTGGTGGGCTGTCCCACCAGCCCGCTAAGGGCTGGTGTGAACCCCCCAAATACCTATGGGCTTCCCCGGAGTGGGTTGCCCCCCTCCGGTGAACCCCCGGAACCCATTCGTCATTCCCGGTACATTCCCGGTAACTCCGAAAACCTTCCGGTAATCAAATGAGGTCATCCTATATATCAATCTTCGTTTCCGGACCATTCCGGAAACCCTCGTGACGTCCGTGATCTCATCCGGGACTCCGAACAACATTCGGTAACCAACCATATAACTCAAATACGCATAAAACAACGTCGAACCTTAAGTGTGCAGACCCTGCGGGTTCGAGAACTATGTAGACATGACCTGAGAGACTCCCCGGTCAATATCCAATAGCGGGACCTGGATGCCCATATTGGATCCTACATATTCTACGAAGATCTTTATCGTTTGAACCTCAGTGCCAAGGATTCGTATAATCCCGTATGTCATTCCCTTTGTCCTTCGGTATGTTACTTGCCCGAGATTCGATCGTCAGTATCCGCATACCTATTTCAATCTCGTTTACCGGCAAGTCTCTTTACTCGTTCCGTAATACAAGATCCCGCAACTTACACTAAGTTACATTGCTTGCAAGGCTTGTGTGTGATGTTGTATTACCGAGTGGGCCCTGAGATACCTCTCCGTCACACGGAGTGACAAATCCCAGTCTTGATCCATACTAACTCAACTACCACCTTCGGAGATACCTGTAGAGCATCTTTATAGTCACCCAGTTACGTTGCGACGTTTGATACACACAAAGCATTCCTCCGGTGTCAATGAGTTATATGATCTCATGGTCATAGGAATAAATACTTGACACGCAGAAAACAGTAGCAACAAAATGACACGATCAACATGCTACGTCTATTAGTTTGGGTCTAGTCCATCACGTGATTCTCCCAATGACGTGATCCAGTTATCAAGCAACAACACCTTGTTCATAATCAGAAGACACTGACTATCATCGATCAACTGGCTAGCCAACTAGAGGCATGCTAGGGACGGTGTTTTTGTCTATGTATCCACACATGTAAATGAGTCTTCATTCAATACAATTATAACATGGATAATAAACTATTATCTTGATACAGGAATTATAATAATAACTATACATTTATTATTGCCTCTAGGGCATAATTCCAACAGCACTAGGCGCGCGTGCTGTAAAAATATTTTTTAGGCGCGGCGCGAAGCGCGGCTGTTGGAGACAGGGCCGGCCCTGGGGGGGTTCCGCGGGGGCAGCCGCACGGGGCCCAAAATTGTTGGGGGCCCGCTGCATATATACATATACTAGGTATTGCATATCTACCAGAATACAACGCGGGCAGATCCTGGAGGCTGGACGCAGGCTTCTTTGCCACGCACGCACGCACGCGGGCAGGCCCTGGTCCACACGAACACGATCGTCGATCTTTCCCCACACGCGTGACTCCAGAAACGAAACGACAAATCTCCAATACTACTTTGGTCGTCGGAAGCGGCCGTCGCCGCCTCGCCGGATTCATCAAGTCCGCGCCAGTCACAATCTCGCTGCCTGTGTACTACCGGGTACTGACTACTAAGACATACGTGACACGTCGCCGTGTCCACCGAGCCGCGACCGACGCAAACCAACAGTTCGTCCGCGATCCGTCGCACCACGACCTCACGCCCCTGGACCCTCGCCGGCAGCTTCCTCCGTGGCGTCCATCAGTCCGTCTGTCCATGGTGCGTCCCTTCGGCTGTTGCCTGATGGATCTGGACCTGCAATTACTTCTAGTGATTCTTGTTTAATTTTTGGATGGTTTATGCACTAATTTTGATTCTTATTTATTTATTTTTCAGAATTAATATGAAGCCTGAATCAGGTGCTGTCAAAAGGAAAAAGAGGAAAGCAGATCAAAAATTGGTAGATTCAAAAAAAGGATATCTTCGTATGTTTTTGAAGAGTAACCCGACCACTTCGAAAAATCCAGACAAGTTGGAATTAGTTCTTGCTATTTATTTTGCTAACCTACACTTTTTATTTATACTAAGGGGCCCTAAATTTTAGTTTCGCCTTGGGCCCCCGAAATCTCAGGACCGGCCCTGGTTGGAGATGCTCTAACCACCGGGATTGGAAAGGTGGGGGTGTCGATTTCAGGGATTGGAAGGTGGGGGTTAGAATCCGACGGACGGTATGAAGACAGGTTGTTTTCAGACTTTACTCCTTTTACCTCGAGCTAGCGCGCCGCGCCGGCAGGTGTCTGGTGATTGGAGATTAATGGGAGCCATGGAAATGAGATCCGACGGTGCACAACAAAGGCCCTCTGCTATGCTGCTGCGTCCGCCTGTGCTACGCTTCTCTCTGCCCGTCGGAATGGCAATCGGAACGGCAGCAGCAGCGGCGGTGCGGCGCAACCTCGGCGCCGCAGGCCCAGACCTCGCCGTCGCCCACCTCTGCTGCTCCTCGACCCCCACCACCTACACCGCAGCCCACCTCCCGCCCACGCCGGCCACACTCCTCGCGCTCCTCCGCCGCGCGCCCGCGCCCGCACCGCATCCCTCCACCGCCGTGCACGCCTGCCTCCTCAAGTCGGCCTACTTCCGCCCGGGGGGCTGCACCGTCCCCAACTCCCTACTCGCCTCCTACGCAACATCCGGCGACTCCCTTGCCGCGGCGAAGCTGTTCGACGAAATGCCCCTCCGGGACGTCGCGTCCTGGACCTCCATGATGCGGGCACACCTCGCGGAGGGCTCCCCGTCCCAGGCCCTGCGCATGCTCAGGGGCATGCTCGGTGGCGGCAGTGGCGCACCGGAGCCGGACGGGGTCGTGCTCGTTGTCGCCCTCCGCGCATGCGCCGAGCTCGAGGACCTGCCGCTCGGAGCCTCCCTGCACGCCGTCGCGGAGCGCCGTGGGTTGCAAGGCGGCGACATATTCGTTGCCAACTCGCTCGTCGACATGTATGCCAGGTGCCTCGACCTGCGGTCTGCCAGGAAGGTCTTTGACATGATCCCGTGCAGGAACGTGGTGTCCTGGAACACCATGCTCTCTGGACTCTCGCGTGCCGGCCGCGCTGCTGACGCGCTGGACCTTCTCGCCTCCTCCTCGTCATTGCTGAAAGAGGGTGACATCGGCTTCGATGAGACGACGCTGGCGGTGCTGCTTCAGCTGTGCAAGAGGCTTGAGGGTGGCCAGGCCATGTGGTGCCGGTCCGTCCATGCTGTGGCCATCAGGAGGGGGCTCCTATTGTCCTCGACAGGCCTGCCTCTATTGAACGCCCTTCTGGACGCCTACGCCAAGTGCGGCCTGCTCGAGCACGCCCTCAGGTTGTTCCGTGGCATGCCCGAGAGGAACATCGTCACGTGGAGCACCATCATCGCTGGATGTGCCCACAACGGACGGCCGGGCGAGGCGGTCGCATGCGCCGTCGCGATGAGGGAGGCCGGGGAGACACCCAACTCGGTCACCATACTGAGCATCCTTGAGGCATGCGCAGACTGTGCAGAGATGGCAGCGTCGAGATGCGCTCATGGCGTTGCACTCAGGAGTGGGCTAGCCTTGGAGCGGGAGGTCAGCAATGCTCTGGTAGACATGTATGGAAAATGCGGCGACGTGGCTGCGGCGACGAAGGTGTTCAATGCGATGCCTCGAAGGGACGTGCTCACCTGGAACTCCATGATCGGCGTACTGGGGATGAACGGCCGCGCACGTGATGCCCTCGCTCTCCTCGACAGGATGGAGCAGGAAGGGGACATCACGCCGAACGGTGTCACGATGCTGGCCGTGCTGTCGGCATGCGCTCACGGAGGTCTGGTGGAGGAGGGAGTGGCCTGCTCCGAGAGGATGACGGTGACACACTTGGTTGAGCCGCAGGTGGAGCACTTATCGTGCGTCGTTGACATGCTCGCACGTGCAGGGGACCTTGAGGGGTCCGCCAGGGTCATCGAGGAGAGGATGTCCACCAGCAGCAGTCCAGCAGCCTGGAGCGCGCTGCTAAGCGCCTGCAGAGGCCATGGCAGCGACTCGACGGTCAGCCGTGATGCTGCCTGCCGCGTCCTGGAGTTGGAGCCGGGCAATGCGGCAGGGTACCTGATGTCGATGGGCGTGCCCGGCGCTGGCGAGACAGCAGCGCGGATGCGGTGGCTGATGAGGGAGAGGGGAGTAGGGGTGACTGGCGGACACAGCATGGTGCAGGTGGGGCAAAATACTCACAGCTTCATGTCGTGGGACGGATGCCACACTGACAGAGCGCAGGTTTACTCCATGCTACATCTGCTGCATCAACAGATGCTGCCGCCTACTCCTCCACATCCAAACCACCATCATATTACTTTATTATCATGTACACCAGCGTCATGATTAAGGTACATATGAAGTCCTCACCATCATCTATATTTATCAACTCGGTTATCTATAATATATATGCTAGTAATTAGGCTGAATTCTGTAGTGCATTTTGAGTGCCTGCTTTGGATTTGTTCAGTGCAACTCTCAGCATGGTTCTTTCATGACCTGTTGATGATGGATTGGGTGGGTACGCATATGGAAAGAAATGCAGGACTGCATTTCATTTCTTCCATGGTAATACTGGAGTTGCCAACAGTCAAAACAAGATGACATTTTTTGAAACCGATGATGCCGTGTTTACATCGTGCGCCATTGCAATCTGCAGGTTCGACGCCGGATCCAGGAGATACTGTGGAATGGGTTGGAAGGAGGAGTGATCTCTGTCTCGCCCTCGAGCATCTTGACCACCGCGCTCATTGACGGCCTCTGCTGAATGCACTAGAACACCACCTTGCACATCCTCTCCACCAGCCCTCTGCAACGCGAGTCATGGTGGACCGTTGCCACCATGAGCTCCATCAGCTCACTGGCTTCGTACCTGGCCCATGCGACTATGGGGTACCATCGCAGGCTGCTCTTTGGCATAGCAACGGCGTCTTGGTCACTACCATGCTCGACGATCTTCGGGAGGAGCATGCTGAAGCTGTAGACATCACACTTCTCGATGATATGTAGCTCCATCCAAACCTCTGGTGTGGCGTACCTGAAAGTGCCGCGCGCATGGGACAGAGGCATGCTTGTCGGCATGGTGGACAAGGCTTGCAAAGCCAAAGTCACCCACCTTGGGCGTGAGGGTGCCGTCGAGGAGGTATCTTGCTGGTGCTAACTTGAATGGACTGTATCATTTTTGAATGGCCTAACTTGTTCTTCATCCAAAAGGATGGATGAGCAATAGAAATATCGTGAGTGGCATTACCGGTGGCAATCGGTTGGTCTGCGATTTTGCTAAGAGAATAGCAGCTATGTTCCTGTCATCTTCTGGCTTACTATATGTTATCACATGATATTAGTTTAAGAAGATACTTTTAAACATCAGTATGAATTTTGCTCTTATAGAGATTTTCTGTTCAAAACTTTTCAGCTTATGTGATAGATGTGCAGTGGATGAACTGCTGCTTTGTTCGATTCATTATTGTTCATTCCTCATGTTGCACATTGTGAACTCTAGATTTTTTCGTATTTTTTTTCCTGGAGGCTGGTATAGGATCCAGTTGTGGTTGATTTGTACTACCAGCTGAATGAGTCTTCTTTAATGCTGTCCACTTGTTACGCAGCTTGTTTCTTTTTGTGCCTTGATCTAATTTTATTAATAAGAACAATGTTATATTAGCACTTCCGTTTCAAGGCGTCTATGATATCCATAATCCATTTGATTGGTTTTCGTCAGTAACTTGATTGGTCTTGTATAATCTTTGCGACTTTGCCTGCTGGTTCAATTGCTAATGTGTTTCCTTTTCCTGGCTGGGCCTGTAAACATACTTTTAGTATTATACTGGTTTGTAATTTTGTATGTGTATAGCTGGCCTGTGGACATTCTTTTATTTTTGGTGTCATCTAGGTTTCGTGTTCAAAACTTTTCAGCATATGTGATAGTTGTGCAATCGATTAATTTTTGTTTGATTGATTTTGTTATACAGGGGGTGGTGGTGGATACAAAAATGCTTCTCTTGGATCCTGGCAACTACGGCGGCGATAGCCTAAATCAAGGGGGTGGAGCACCTGCCAAGTGATCTCAACCTTGATTGTGCTTGCAGAGAGGATGATGCTTGCAAGGGGGTTGATACGAGCACGAAGAGAAGCGATGGTCACGATGGCTTTCTTAGGGACGACTTCGAGGACGAAGATGACCATACCAACAAGAGTAAGAAGAAGCACTGGCCGAATAACTCTTATGGATTTGTTCTCCATAACCACATTGAGTTGCATCAGCTGCTCGTTATATACTACTACTACTTGCTCTGTAAATAAATAAAACATCTTATATTTGTTTACAAAGGGAGTAATATGGTTCAACAATTGAGGCTAATTTGGTGATGATATTGCTCTAGGTTGTTCAAGAGGCACCGGGTGGCAGCTGCTCTCTCGGCTATGTCCACCGTCCTCAGCTCCGTGTGCTACCAGATGAGATCGATAAATAATAAGCAACATAACCAACAAATGATCGGATTGGTTGCCTTGTCAAAAGTTTCTATTTGCAGTTTGCAGGTCTGTGTGAAGAGGGTGCGATGGAGGAAGAACAATCCAGAAATGGAGGGCACTGAAAATAATACTCCCTCTGTTCCTTTATATAAGGTGTATTTGTTTTTTGATAAAATTCCACATGTTAGGTGCATTTCTTCTAATTCTTTTGTAATTCCATCATTAGCCCTTCAAAAAAAGGAAAGTATATCTCCTCTGATTGCATGCATCCCTTATTATAAAGAGAAAAAGGAAAGAATCTCTCTCATGATTGTGTATATCTCTTACTTTCCTAGCCTAAATGATTTTATTGCCTCTAATCAATGATTTGGCCAAGGTTAATTTTGTCTTAACATGTGTATAATACTATAATTGACAAAAAGAAAAACCCAGCTAGGTTGAACAAAAAGTGGACATTTTGATGATGTCAAAAGATCAAACAGGGTTTACCCAAATTGGTCGGTAACTCGTACTGGAGTATAATTTTTTCCTTGCGCATAGACAGTGTACACCAGCACATCATTTCATCTCAACAACACTGAACAAGCTTTATGTAATACTCCCTCCGTCCGAACTATCTCTCTTAGATTTATCTAGATACGGATGTATCTAGACTTGTTTTAGTGTTCGGTACTAGATAAATCTAAGACAAATGATTTTGGACGGAGATAATAGTAGCGTGCACGGCACGCCTGTGTGTAAGCATCCCTCTATGCGTGTAGTCCCATTGTTGATGGAGGCGGGCAAGTAGGATGACATGTTGGGCAATTTGCTTGGCATTCACCTATAGTACGCCAACACGGACGGCCCGGCAGCGAGTCACAACAGTGACAGATTTTAGTAACGAACCAACTATCGCACTCGTTCTTGACACACCACTTCAAGGTGAGCTTGCTTTCATTCAACGATGAATCCACAGAGGCAGCGTTCGCGGTTATGTTGGCACCATGTTCTTGGTTGCTTCTTGTAACCACAAGACGACCTATCATCATCACACACAATATATATGTAGTAGCTGTTGTTAGATCACAATGCATAAATTTAACTTAAGACAAACCTAGTATGCGGAGTACTGCCTCTAAAAGTATTAATATTACCTCTGTCTCAATTTTTGTCTTAGATTTGGTTAGATACAGATGTATTTAGTACTAAAACATGACTAGATACATCTATATTTAGACAAAAAAATTGACACGGAAAGGACACTATAGTAAAAAAACGGAGAGGATAGAACAACGGGAAGCATCATTTTATGCTTACATTGTCCGACCGCAACAAGGCATCCGATGAACAAGAGAGGAACCATGCACACGCCCACTCTCATGTTTGATCTTCAGCTTCTAGAAACCGAATGAAGTATGAGAAGTGACCATGAATCCCTCTGGCCGCAGTATATATATATATAGAGAGAGAGGGGGTATAATTTTAATTTTAAGGATGCCACATTCCATGCATGCATGCTGAGTTGGAGATCGCGGATTATAGCTGGTCATCATCCAATTATAGTACGCAGTACCTGCAGATTATGAATGTGTAATTTCTTACCATGCATTTGCGTAGCCAAAAGAAGATGTAATTTATTAATCATGCATATATCGGGTTACTATCAGCAGGATTTTGATGTACCCAGTGATCTAGTTAATCTAGTATGTGATTAGTGACCATACATATAAATTAACTGGCGATATTACTTACCATCCCAGAATAAGTAAGAGTGTAAAATACATGCATTCGACTGGATGATGGAAAAATATCATAAAATTACTCAAACTATGAGAATGCACGTGCATTGATACAGGCTATACGTCATTGTTATCTTCAACACGATGGCTCAATACATAAACCCCATTCCGTGACGCACCCTTATCTTTTCCTTCCCTTCCTGCTTGGTTTCACGCTGTATATAGCGGGATACTTCTTGCTGATGACGCTCACCTCATCTTCTCTCCATGCGTTTTAGTAGGTATGCATTTTTTTCATATTTACAATACTATAATGTGGGTTAAACTAACATATATTATTGACACAAAACAACAAACAACTATAGAAATCATACTCAAAGGTCCATTCAACTTTGCAAATGCACATTTATGTGGGAGGCGAGTGACAACCTGAATTCATTCTTTGTCACCAATAAGCTCCACCTCCAGGCCACATCTAGGACAGTGAAACTGCATCTAATCTGAGCCATCTCACGACCCTAGCAATTTCGGCCATTAGATTTCGCATCTGAGTCATTTTTGGCCGTCGGATGTTCTGTCTCTTCAGGCCTATGCCGTTTGTATTTTTTTCGGCCCAACTGTCCTAAGGGGCTTCTACTCCAGGAGAAAAATCCAAGACCCGTGGTTCATTGCGCCATTTACCAACCCATTTAGCTAACCTCTAGCCACAGCTCGCCGGATCGCTAACCCTCCTTCCTTTCAATCCGTAGAATCGGATCACCCCTCATTTTGTTCCCATCCGACTGAGGCGGCGGTGACGCTAAATGATTCCCCGCCCCGCCCCCTTCGAGGTGATGCAGCAACAAGCCGTATGCCAATAATAGACTCATTCGAGCCGTTGCAAGATGATGCGGGAAACTCGAAGGGTCAGGAAACAATGACTGTTCGGTGTCGGACTGAAGTGTCACCCACAACTGCTGCATCGCGGACGATTGGAGTCCATCTGTTGTTGTTCATCCTCCATTCCTAGAATCCATCAAAGATGTTGGAGGTGCGCTACATGAGGCCCTTATGGTGGAGGCAAGTTACAGATGTGCTTGGCAGGCCGACGAATTCTTTGTCGTGAGCCGGAGGCGGTGACGGCCGAGGAGGCAAGGCGGCGACCAGGGATCCATGCGGCAAGCCTAGAGGTATCCATGGGTTAGAGGGTAAGATGACGAGTCCACATTCTATTCATTATTGCTAGAAGGGATAATTGTCGTTGTTCTCCTCCCCATCCATCCCTACAGCTTCTACTTCTAGCCTCTTCGCCTACCCATTTCATTGCCGCCAACTAGCATCACGTCAACATCAATGCGTTAATCAACGATGCCTTATCTTCTTATTCCTCTTTCCTCGCCAACTTTAGTTCTCGTTCCTACTTATCTTCTAGAATAATATTTTTTATATATTTTTGTTCTATATTTTGGAATACTCATTTCTTCTCCTACATTATGCATCACTTACTTGCTTTAGGTTTTTTTCCTTCTTATTCTTGGAACAAATTTTTTTCTACTATAGCATTATCCATCTGGCCAATATTGCGTTTTCTTGTCCTCACCGTGAATGTTTCGGCAACCGTCAGCATGTGGACATCTTACAGAGCATGGCCGTCATCCACATCGGTGAACGCTAGATCGTCCATGTTGCCAGCGCATGGCCGCCATTGTCCGTGTTGTCAAGCGGTGCTTGGCCATGTCATTGACAACCTGTTGATTGTCCCTGCCCACAAGCGCTTTCAAAATGATTCAACGTGATTAAATACGTGTTTGATTAATTATTTTCCTAATTGGGAAAGATCCCTACTTCTAATTATCTGTAGGCATAATTAACTCTCTAGCTAATTAAATTAATTGTTGACTTAGTTTTCAAATTGATTCCGTGCAAAAAAAATCTTATTTAAATGTCCTAATTTATTGCATACATAATTAACTATCTAGCTAAATAATTACATTGATGGTGATTTCTGAATTGATTTGATGCTCGATTCCAAAATATTTTTGCATGAATGGCTACTATGAACGATGACGATGACTACCGAGTGATTCCAAAATATATAGTGTGAATTATGAAACCTTAGTTACCTATTATTCATGTGATTGAATTAAAATAACACCGGCCAAAACAAGCACGAAGCAAGATCCCCTTTAATGAGATTTGGCTTTTAATGGGAGGAAGAAAATCCAGTGAGAAGGAGTGGTGAAAAGGAAATAAATGACAGACGAAAATAAACTGTGGAGGAAAGGTTATCAATCCCCCTTCTAGGAGTAGAGATGATAAGTGCCACACACGTGACACGAAGCACTCCGGACCTAACATTTTTTACAATTAAAGTTGTCACCCAAAAGGAAAAAAACAACCCCCCGAAAAACTAAAAATTGTCATCTGAAAAGAAAGTTTCCTTGCTCGGCAACTAAATTTTCCATCCGTGCGTCGGTAAACTTGCCAAACAAAATGTTCGGCGTTGTCATGTGTTCATGCCACACATGTGACATTTATAGGTCATCGCACTAGTGATGTTGTCGTCGTTGGCCAGCATTCGCTGGGCAGCCATAAACGAGGCCGGACGCTGGTGCCCCGAGCATCACTAACCGCCTCCCTATTGTAGTTGCAATGCCGAAGTTACAAACGGCCTGACAAACAACAGTTGTGCTTCTACACATGTAACCGCAACGTGTGGTAATTTTTTCTGCACACCATCTTAGTTGCAAAAATTTCTGTAAGATTACTATGTTGTAGAAGTTTTCCTGGAACATCACTTATGTTGCAAAAAAAAGTGAAGACCAAAAAAATTATGCAACATTGTTCATGTTATAGGAGTTTTTTGGCAACATCACTTATGTTTTTTGAGCTGATAACATCATGTATGTTGTAAAAAAGTTAAGCCCATAAACATACCTACAACATGACACTTTGCCACATACATGTCGTGAGTAGACACACAATACCTTCATAACGATCGCCTTCATTTTATTTGCTAGCTAGTTAGACATCAACCACTATCATATACGAGAACATTGTGGGAATGAGGGAAAGATGCCTCGCGAGGCGATCGGTCCCCCGACTGGCGAAGCGAACAGCGCGGTGATTGGCGGGCTGATCCGCGAGGCGTCGGGCGAGGCGATCGACAGGAAGAGCAGGGTGAATGGAGAGACGATCGGCGAGGTGAAGAGCAGATCGCAACGCGAGGACGCCGGTGGGGCGGACTGCGGCGGCGAGATCTGTCGGTCTGAGACTGATCTCGGAGCAGGCGATCCTTCTCATCACTGGTGGGATGTTTCCTACGAGAACACCACCTTGGAAACAAGGAGAGTTCTTCGTGGATCCATCCGTCACACCTGCCTTCTCTTTGGATTACATTAAGGGATGAGGAGGACGATATTCTTGCCGGTTCTTACCTGCAAAAGCATGAATGCCCCAAGGTTGGCGATGTTCTTGAGATAGATGGATTTCATTTGATTGTGCGGAACCAATCGTCGCCACAAATAATTCACGAGAAGGCTAAGGTATGTGTTGATCTCACTTCCTCTCCTAGTCGTTTTGGCGGCCGTTTTTGGGTTCTTGCAGATCAAGATTAGGAAGAAGATGCGGAGGGTTTGGACGGGCGTCAGATCGAGGAGCTGGCACGGCCTATCTCCAACTTGGTGTTGCCGGCGGCGGAGTCTCAAGACCGTAAGATCCAACCGGATTTCCAAGTGATGAAGAAGACGGTGGTGCAGTGTAAAGGAGTTAAGCCTTGGATTGGACCGATCCCAAAGGTAAATCTTCTCCCTGTCACTTTGTCCGATTTCTTCAAGCCGGAGAGCTGGACTTTGGTTACGAAGAACAATAAGAAACTCGGCCGTTGTAGTCGACCGTCCCTGGCGCCGGTGATGGTTACGAATCTCCGTGATTCCAGGAGGAATTTTTTGAATGCCTTGCTTGCGGATGGCGGGCCTGACGTCAATACTAGCGATATGGGCTTACTAGAGCCTAGGTATATGGCCCAGGAAGTAGCCCATGTGTTCGAGGTCACACCTTCATGCACTACCGACGTGGTGACAGAGGTTCTACCACTGCCGCATGCTAGGGTTCCATCACGAGCGAGACAGGGGTTTCCCTCGTTGAAATCGGGTCGAGACGCTCGCATCCCTTCTCTTTGTCCATCGATGGCAATGACGGGGAGGGGTGCTCCTCTGAATCAGGCGCGAGTGCAACCTCCTGTGCGTCCTCCAGGCTAGAGCCAGAGTGCTCCTGGCCAATCTACGAGGACGGCGGCTCCGACAGCTACGGCTAGTGCGCCGGCGGTGGCTGATGCGAACAAACAACAACCAAGAGGACATTGGGGAGATGATGGCGTCAATTCCTACGGGGAAGGGCAGCATCGTGGCTATTCTTCCTTGGGGGGGTGGGCGCGGATACGCGTGGCAAAGCAATGGAGGTAACGGCAATGGTTTCTCTAGTCCTCCTGGGAAGTTTGCCCTGGGGGTAGTTGGCCCTCCCCATACAAAGAGGGGTGGTTTCAGGCAGAATTGGGGTGGCCGAGGTGGGGGCAGGAAGCCAAGGCCGCCTCTTCCTCCTCAGGATGTTCCTGCTCTCACGGCCGATGCTCCTCTCAAGCCTATGCTGGGCCCGGCGTAGGAAGGTTCCAACAATCAAGCTCAACCTCAGGGTCAACCTAATGGGGTGGAGCCCATGCTGGTTGATAAGAGTAACGCTCATGGAAGGCGAGAGGGGGGGTGATCGACCATCCAAGTGGGCGCGCAAGAAGGAAAAGATGATTTGCTATCGTTGCAGCGAGACAAGTCACTTTTTTCCGAATGCAAGGCGGATCTTTGTGAGTTCTGTTTGAAACCCAAACATGGCTCGACTCAGTGCCCGCTTATGGTTGGACCGATGCCGGTGGTGACTATTTATGGCGTTTGCTGTCAGGAGCTGATGTTTTTTGAGTCACCAACTGCTACGACACCGGTGCATGCGCCAGATGTGGCCTTTACCAGGACGGTTACTGTGGCGCGTGGGACTATGACTATTGAGCAGGTGGTGCAGCAGCTACGGGAGCTGGTTTCTTCGTCATATAGGTGGGAGCCAGTTTTGATTGCAGATAATGTGTTCAAAGTGGTCTTTCCTACCAAGGAGGATCTAGCGAGGTTGCTCAAGTTTGGCATGTGCAGAGTGCCTAGCACTAGTTGTGTGTTCGAGTTTGATGTTGTTGGAAATATGCCCTAGAGGCAATAATAAAATGGTTGTTATCATATTTCCTTGTTCATGATAATCGTCTATCGTTCATGCTATAATTGTATTAACAGGAAACAGTAATACATGTGTGAATGAATAGATCACAATGTGTCCCTAGCAAGCCTCTAGTTGGCTAGCTCGTTAGTCAATAGATGATCATGGTTTCCTGATCATGGACATTGGATGTCATTGATAACGGGATCACATCATTGGGAGAATGATGTGGTGGACAAGACCCAATCCTAAGCCTAGCACTAGATCGTATTATTCGTATGCTAATGCTTTTCTAATGTCAAGTATCTTTTCCTTCGACCGTGAGATTGTGCAACTCCCGGATACCGTAGGAGTGCTTTGGGTGTATCAAACGTCACAACGTAACTGGGTGACTATAAAGGTGCACTACGGGTACCTCCGAAAGTGTCTGTTGGGTTGGCACGAATCGAGATCGGGATTTGTCACTCCGTGTGACGGAGAGGTATCTCTGGGCCCACTCGGTAGAACATCATCATGAGCTCAATGTGACTAAGGAGTTAGTCACACGATGACGTGCTACGGAACGAGTAAAGAGACTTACCAGTAACGAGATTGAACAAGGTATAGGTATACCGACGATCGAATCTCGGGCAAGTTCTATACCGACAAACAAAGGGAATCGTATACGGGATTGATTGAATCCTTGACATCGTGGTTCATCCGATGAGATCATCGTGGAGCTAGTGGGAGCCACCATGGGTATCCAGACCCCGCTGATGGTTATTGGCCAGAGAGGTGTCTCGGTCATGTCTGCCTGTCTCCCGAACCCGTAGGGTCTACACACTTAAGGTTCGATGACGCTAGGGTTATAGGGAATTGTTATACGAGATTACCGAAAGTTGTTCGGAGTCCCGGATGAGATCCAGGACATCACGAGGAGCTCCGGAATGGTCCGGAGGTAAAGATTGATATATAGGACGGATGGTTTCGGAGACCGGAAGTGTTTCGGGCATCACCGGTAACGTACCGGGACCACCGGGACCACCGGAGGTGGTCCCGGGGGACCACCGAAGGGGGTCTGCGACCCCAAGAGGTAAGATGGGCTAAGTGGGGGTGGGAACCAGCCCCTAGTTGGGCTGGTATGCCTCCCCACTCAGCCCATGGCGCAGGGGAAAGGAAAAGAGGGGGGAACCCTAATTTAGGTGGGCCTTAGGCCCACCAGAGGGGTGCGCCACCCCTCCCCCTTGCCCTGGCCGCCACCCCTTCCCCATCTGAGGGCTGCCGCACCCCTTAGGGGTGGGAACCCTAAGGGCTGCGCCCCCTCCCTCTCCCCCTATATATAGATGAGGTTCGGGGCTGTTTGAGACACGGTTTAATCTCTCTCTCGCAGCCCTGCCCTCTCCCTCCTCCTCTCTACCGGTGCTTGGCGAAGCCTTGCCGGGAGACCTCGTCTCTCGACCAACACCACGCCGTCGTGTTGCTGGTCTTCTTCCCCAACCTCTCCCTCCTCCTTGCTGGATCAAGGTGCGGGAGACGTCATCGGGCTGCACGTGTGTTGAACGCGGAGGTGCCGTTGTTCGGCACTAGATCGGAATCGCTGCGAGTACGACTCCATCAACCGCGTTCTAGCAAACGCTTCCGCTTAGCGATCTTCAAAGGTACGAAGATGCTCTTACCCCTCTCTTGTTGCTGGTCTCTCCATAGGAAGATCTGAATATGCGTAGGAAAATTTTGAATTTATGCTACGTTACCCAACAGTGGCATCCGAGCCAGGTTTTCTATGCGTAGATTCTATGCACGAGTAGAACACAAAAGTTGTGGGCGATGGTTTGTCAATTTGCTTGCCGTTACTAGTCTTATTCTTTTCTGGCGGTATTGTGGGATGAAGCGGCCCGGACCGACCTTACACGTACTCTTACGTGAGACTGGTTCCACCGACAAACATGCACATCGTGCATAAAGGTGGCTAGCGGGTGTCTGCCTCTCCTACTCTAGTCGGATTGGATTTGATGAAAAGGGTCCTTATGAAGGGTAAATAGCTTTGGCATATCATCGTTGTGGCTGTCACGTAGGTAAGAAGGCGTTCTTGCTAGAAACCCAAATCAGCCACGTAAAACTTGCAACAACAATTAGAGGACGTCTAACTTGTTTTTGCAGGGTTTGACATGTGATGTGATATGGCCAAAGTTGTGATGTTGCATGTATGATGTATGAGATGATCATGTTATTGTAATAGGTTTCACGACTTGCATGTCGATGAGTATGACAACCGGCAGGAGCCATAGGAGTTGTCTTAATTTATTGTATGAGATGCAACGCCATGTGCTTGCTACTTTTACTTCATTGCTAACGGTTAGCCATAGTAGTAGTGATAGTAGTAGTTGGCGTGACGACTTCACGAAGACACGATGATGGAGATCATGATGATGGAGATCATGGTGTCACGCCGGTGACGATGATGATCATACGATGCCTGAAGATGGAGATCGAATGAGCAAATATGATAATGGCCATATCATGTCACTATATGATTGCATTGTGATGTTTATCATGTTTTACATCTTATTGCTTAAAACGACGGTAGCATAATAAGATGATCCCTCCTAAAATTTCGAGAACGTATTCCCCTAAGTGTGCACCGTTGCGAAGGTTCGTTGTCTCGAAGCACCACGTGATGATCGGGTGTGATAGATTCTAACGTTCGCATACAACGGGTGTAAGCCAGATTTACACACGCAAAACACCTAGGTTGACTCGACGAGCTTAGCATGTACAGACATGACCTCGAATACAAGAGACCGGAAGGTCGAACATGAGTCGTATGGTTGAATACGATCAGCATGAGTTGCTCACCATGGTGACTAGTCCGTCTCACGTGATGATCGGACACGGGTTAGTCAACATGGATCATGTAACACTTAGATGACTAGAGGGATGTCGATTTAAGTGGGAGTTCATACTTAATTTGATTAAATGAACTTAATTGTCATGAACTTAGTCTAAAAGTTGTCTTTATAAATATTGTAGATGTCCAACGTCAACCTCAACTTCAACGCATTCCTAGAGAAAAACAAGCTGAAAGATGATGGTAGCAACTATGCGGACTGGGTTTGCAACCTGAAGCTCATCCTTGAAGCAGCTAAAAAGGCTTATGTCCTTAATGCGCCGCTAGGTGACCCTCCCGCTCCCGCAGCAGCGCAGGACGTTCTAAACGTCTGGCAAGCACGGAGTGATGACTACTCTCTGGTCAGGTGTGGCATGTTATACAGTTTAGAAACGGGGCTCCAAAGACGTTTTGAGCAACACGGGGCATATGAGATGTTCCAAGAGCTGAAGCTAGTTTTTCAAGCTCATGCCCGTGTCGAGAGATATGAAGTCTCCGACAAGTTCTTTAGCTGTAAGATGGAGGAGAACAGTTCTGTCAGTGAGCACATACTCAAAATGTCTGGGTTACACGGTCGTCTGACTTCACTTGGAGTCGAACTTCCGGATGATGCTATCATTGACAGAATCCTCCAGTCTCTCCCACCAAGCTACAAAGGCTTTGTGCTTAACTACAACATGCAAGTGATGGAGAAAACCATTCCCGAGTTGTACTCGATGCTCAAGTCTGCAGAAGTAGAAATCAAGAAGGAGCATCAAGTGTTGATGGTCAACAAGACCACTAGTTTCAAGAAAGGCAGGGGTAAGAAGAACTTCAAGAAAGACGGCAAAGCTGTTGCCGCGCCCGGTAAACCAGATGCCGGGAAGAAGAAAAAGAACGGACCCAAGCCTGAGACTGAGTGCTTCTACTGCAAGGGAAAGGGTCACTGGAAGTGCAACTGCCCCAAATACTTAGCGGACAAGAAGGACGGCAACGTTAAAGGTATATGTGATATACATGTTATTGATGTGTACCTTACCAGCGCTCGTAGTAGCTCCTGGGTATTTGATACCGGTGCTGTTGCTCACATTTGCAACTCAAAGCAGGAACTGCGGAATAAGCGGAGACTGGCCAAGGACGAGGTGACGATGCGCGTCGGGAATGGTTCAAAGGTCGATGTGATCGCCGTCGGCACGCTACCTCTACATCTACCGTCGGGATTAGTTTTAAACCTTAATAATTGTTATTTAGTACCAGCTTTAAGCATGAACATTGTATCAGGGTCTTGCTTAATGCGAGACGGCTACTCATTTAAGTCAGAGAATAATGGTTGTTCTATTTATATGAGTGATATGTTTTATGGTCATGCTCCGCTGGTGAATGGTTTATTCTTGATGAATCTCGATCGTGATGTTACACATATTCATAGTGTGAGTACCAAAAGATGCAAAGTTGATAATGATAGTCCCACATACTTGTGGCACTGCCGCCTTGGTCATATCGGCGTTAAGCGCATGAAGAAGCTCCATACTGATGGACTGCTAGAGTCTCTTGACTTTGAATCATTTGACACATGTGAACCGTGCCTCATGGGCAAGATGACTAAGACTCCATTCTCAGGAATAATGGAGAGAGCCACCGACTTATTGGAAATAATACATACTGATGTGTGTGGTCCAATGAACGTTGAAGCTCGCGGTGGTTATCGTTATGTTCTCACTCTCACCGATGATTTAAGTAGGTATGGGTATATTTACTTGATGAAGCACAAATCTGAGACGTTTGAAAGGTTCAAGGAATTTCAGAGTGAGGTTGAGAATCAACGTGACAGAAAAATTAAATGTCTACGATCTGATCGTGGAGGAGAATATTTGAGTCACGAGTTTGGCACACACCTAAGGAAGTATGGAATCGTTTCACAACTAACACCGCCTGGCACACCGCAGCGCAACGGAGTGTCTGAACGTCGTAATCGCACTTTATTAGATATGGTACGATCTATGATGTCTCTCACCGACTTACCGCTATCATTTTGGGGATACGCATTAGAAACTGCAGCATTCACTTTCAATAGGGCACCGTCTAAATCCGTTGAGAAGACACCGTATGAACTATGGTTTGGCAAGAAACCTAAGTTGTCGTTTCTTAAAGTTTGGGGCTGCGATGCTTATGTGAAGAAACTTCAACCAGAAAAGCTCGAACCCAAAGCGGAGAAATGCGTATTCATAGGATACCCCAAGGAAACTATTGGGTATACCTTCTATCTTAGATCCGAAGGTAAAACCTTTGTTGCCAAGAACGTATCCTTTCTAGAGAAAGAGTTTCTCTCGAAAGAAGTAAGTGGGAGGAAGGTAGAACTTGATGAGGTAATTACACCCCCTCTCGAACAGGAAAGTAGCGCAGCGCAAGAAGTTGTTCCTGTGATGCCTACACCGACTGAAGAGGAAGTTAATGATGATGATCATGAAGCTTCGGATCAAGTTACTACTGAACCACGAAGGTCCACAAGGGTACGCTCCGCACCAGAGTGGTACGGCAACCTTGTGATGGAAATCATGTTGTTAGACAACGGTGAACCTTCGAACTATGAAGAAGCGATGGCGGGCCCGGATTCCAACAAATGGCTTGAGGCCATGAAATCCGAGATAGGATCCATGTATGAGAACAAAGTATGGACTTTGGTGGACTTGCCCGATGACCGGCGAGCCATAGAAAATAAATGGATCTTCAAGAAGAAGACTGATGCAAACGGTAATGTAACCGTTTACAAAGCTCGACTTGTCGCAAAGGGTTTTCGACAAATTCAAGGAGTTGACTACGAAGAGACTTTCTCTCCCGTAGCGAAGCTGAAATCAGTCCGAATCATGTTAGCAATTGCCGCCTTTTATGATTATGAAATTTGGCAAATGGACGTCAAAACAGCGTTCCTTAACGGGAATCTTAAGGAAGAGTTGTATATGATGCAACCAGAAGGTTTTGTCGACCCTGAGGGTGCTAACAAAGTGTGCAAGCTCCAACGCTCCATCTATGGGCTGGTGCAAGCATCTCGGAGTTGGAACATTCGCTTTAATGAGGTGATTAAAGCGTTTGGGTTCATACAGGTTTACGGAGAAGCCTGTCTGTACAAGAAAGTGAGTGGGAGCTCTGTAGCTTTCCTCGTACTATATGTGGATGACATATTATTGATGGGGAATGATATAGAGATGTTGGAGAGCATAAAGGCCTACTTGAACAAGAGTTTTTCAATGAAGGACCTTGGAGAAGCTGCATACATATTAGGCATCAAGATCTATAGAGATAGATCGAGACGCCTCATAGGTCTTTCGCAAAGTACATACCTTGACAAGATATTGAAGAAATTCAATATGGAAAACTCAAGGAAAGGGTTCTTGCCAGTTTTGCAAGGTATGATATTGAGTAAGACTCAGTCGCCGACCACGGCAGCAGATAGAGAGAAGATGAGTTCTGTCCCCTACGCTTCAGCCGTGGGCTCTCTAATGTATGCCATGCTGTGTACCAGACCTGATATAAACCTTGCGATAAGCTTGGTAGGGAGGTACCAAAGTAATCCCGGTGCGGAACACTGGACAGCGGTCAAGAATATCCTTAAGTACCTGAAAAGGACTAAGGAAATGTTTCTCGTTTATGGAGGTGACGAAGAGCACGTCGTAAAGGGTTACGTCGATGCTAGCTTCGACACAGATCCGGATGACTCTAAGTCACAAACCGGATACGTATACGTGTTGAATGGTGGGGCAGTGAGCTGGTGCAGCAGCAAGCAAGAAGTCGTGGCAGCATCTACATGTGAAGCGGAGTACATAGCTGCTTCAGAAGCGGCTCATGAAGGAATTTGGATGAAGGAGCTCATCACCGACCTTGGAGTGGTTCCAAGCGCGTCGGGTCCTATGACACTCTTCTGTGATAACACTGGAGCCATTGCCATAGCCAAAGAGCCCAGGTTTCACCGGAAGACGAAGCACATCAAGCGCCGCTACAACTCCATCCAGGACCATGTCCAGAGTGGAAGATATTTGTAAAGTACACACGGATCTGAATATTGCAGACCCGTTGACTAAACCTCTTCCACGAGCAAAACATGATCAACACCATGATGCTATGAGTGTTCGATACATCACAATGTACCTAGATTATTGACTCTAGTGCAAGTGGGAGACTGTTGGAAATATGCCCTAGAGGCAATAATAAAATGGTTGTTATCATATTTCCTTGTTCATGATAATCGTCTATCGTTCATGCTATAATTGTATTAACAGGAAACAGTAATACATGTGTGAATGAATAGATCACAATGTGTCCCTAGCAAGCCTCTAGTTGGCTAGCTCGTTAGTCAATAGATGATCATGGTTTCCTGATCATGGACATTGGATGTCATTGATAACGGGATCACATCATTGGGAGAATGATGTGGTGGACAAGACCCAATCCTAAGCCTAGCACTAGATCGTATTGTTCGTATGCTAATGCTTTTCTAATGTCAAGTATCTTTTCCTTCGACCGTGAGATTGTGCAACTCCCGGATACCGTAGGAGTGCTTTGGGTGTATCAAACGTCACAACGTAACTGGGTGACTATAAAGGTGCACTACGGGTACCTCCGAAAGTGTCTGTTGGGTTGGCACGAATCGAGATCGGGATTTGTCACTCCGTGTGACGGAGAGGTATCTCTGGGCCCACTCGGTAGAACATCATCATGAGCTCAATGTGACTAAGGAGTTAGTCACACGATGACGTGCTACGGAACGAGTAAAGAGACTTACCAGTAACGAGATTGAACAAGGTATAGGTATACCGACGATCGAATCTCGGGCAAGTTCTATACCACAAACAAAGGGAATCGTATACGGGATTGATTGAATCCTTGACATCGTGGTTCATCCGATGAGATCATCGTGGAGCTAGTGGGAGCCACCATGGGTATCCAGACCCCGCTGATGGTTATTGGCCAGAGAGGTGTCTCGGTCATGTCTGCCTGTCTCCCGAACCCGTAGGGTCTACACACTTAAGGTTCGATGACGCTAGGGTTATAGGGAATTGTTATACGAGATTACCGAAAGTTGTTCGGAGTCCCGGATGAGATCCAGGACATCACGAGGAGCTCCGGAATGGTCCGGAGGTAAAGATTGATATATAGGACGGATGGTTTCGGAGACCGGAAGTGTTTCGGACATCACCGGTAACGTACCGGGACCACCGGGACCACCGGAGGTGGTCCCGGGGGACCACCGAAGGGGGGCTGCGACCCCAAGAGGTAAGATGGGCTAAGTGGGGGTGGGAACCAGCCCCTAGTTGGGCTGGTATGCCTCCCCACTCAGCCCATGGCGCAGGGGAAAGGAAAAGAGGGGGGAACCCTAATTTAGGTGGGCCTTAGGCCCACCAGAGGGGTGCGCCACCCCTCCCCCTTGCCCTGGCCGCCACCCCTTCCCCATCTGAGGGCTGCCGCACCCCTTAGGGGTGGGAACCCTAAGGGCTGCGCCCCCTCCCTCTCCCCCTATATATAGATGAGGTTCGGGGCTGTTTGAGACACGGTTTAATCTCTCTCTCGCAGCCCTGCCCTCTCCCTCCTCCTCTCTGCCGGTGCTTGGCGAAGCCTTGCCGGGAGACCTCGTCTCTCCACCAACACCACGCCGTCGTGTTGCTGGTCTTCTTCCCCAACCTCTCCCTCCTCCTTGCTGGATCAAGGTGCGGGAGACGTCACCGGGCTGCACGTGTGTTGAACGCGGAGGTGCCGTTGTTCGGCACTAGATCGGAATCGCTGCGAGTACGACTCCATCAACCGCGTTCTAGCAAACGCTTCCGCTTAGCGATCTTCAAAGGTACGAAGATGCTCTTACCCCTCTCTCGTTGCTGGTCTCTCCATAGGAAGATCTGAATATGCGTAGGAAAATTTTGAATTTATGCTACGTTACCCAACAGATGCGTGGAAGAGTGAGGAGCCACAAGGTGTGCCTCTCCCTCAGATTTGGGTTCGCTTTTCGGGAGCCCCATTCAAGGCTGTTAAAGACTTTTCGGTTACTTGGAGCTTAGGGTCGTTGATAGGCAAGACAGAAAAGGTGGATATGGTGTTTACCCGGTCTAAAGGAGTTGTGCGGCTGCTGGTTAGTGTCATTGATATCGAACTTGTTTCGGATGAAGTTGTATGGACTCATGTGGGAATGAGATTTACCCTTCGGCTTGAGATCGAGAGTCCACCTCTATTTGACGACGGAGTGACGGACAAAGATGTTCATATGACGGATGGGGATGATGCTTCTAGCTCAAGGGAGTCGGATAAAAAGCTCCATTCGCCCGAGACTGCTAAGGATATGAAGCTCCCAGAATCAACTCCATCGAATGGTGGAGTTAAACATTCAGTCTCAGCTCCTTTGGCGCAGCTTCGATTTGGTTCCTTTGAACCTGCTTCGGCGCCAGCACGGGTTGGAGGAGTCCGACGTGTTGCAGGCTTGGACCAGCCGGCTCGGTCGGCCAATGTTAAGTTACCTGGGAGGAAGCCCATCGGCACATATCTAGGTATGTCTCAGCCTAAGGAGGGGCTACCGCCAGTTTCTCTTGGACAGTACCTTGCAAGTGCTAGGATTGAAGGTTTAGGGTTCTGTCTAGTGGAGTGCACTCGAGTATCCGCAACCCACTTCTTTCTGCCGCTGTGGAGGAAGTTCCTATAGCGACTCTGGCGACAGGAAAACCACCTGGTGAGGGTACCGAACAGGGCCTTGCACAGTTCTCTGTTGATGAAGTCATAGCTTTTGGCAGTTTACCGAATCCGATGACACCGGAGAGGAGATACAGTCAGCATATTCAGACCCAACCAGATGCGGATGACTTGCAGTTGGGGCGTGCAATGCATGCTGCAAAAATGAGGGATGCGGAAATCTCGACAGGTATGTCTATTTGCAAAGACCATTTCATTCTTCATTTTTCTCCGCATGAAATTATAGATAATGCTGCCTCTGTTGGGGTTTCATTGGGTAACACAGGTAGAGAAATTTCAAAATATATTAATGACCTACTGGACTTAGAAGTAGATAGGGCTCTAGATATTATTCTGAATTTAGCTGCAGTGAAACCGATGAAAAAAATCTGAAATCACTGATCTCGAGGGCCTGAATTCTCTATGTGAGAATCTGGTCCCTATGGATGATCCGGAGGAAGGAGATGATCATGCACTAGTTCCGGATTTATTTGATGAGCAATCTCTTAAGGTAGACTCACCGGTACCTGGTTATATGGATCACGTATTTGGAGAAAAACCTAAACGGCCTTGGAAACGGAAGGTATATCCGGTTTCTGCGGTACGTAGAAGCGCTAGATTTAAGACTGCTAATTGTTTTTATGATTTAAGATGAGAGGAATTTTTTGGAATAGCAGAGGTCTTCGTGACTTGGCTAAAATAAGATTTCTAGCACAGGCTACTTTAGAGCATCATCTTGATTTTATCGCGCTTATGGAGACAGGGCGGGATAATTTTACTTCACAGTTCATAAGTTCTTTATGATATTGACTGGCACTGTCTGCCTCCAAGAGGAAGGTCCGGTGGGATTTTACTTGGAGTTCGATGTGACACCCTTCAAGTGAGGGAAGTGGTGTTGGGGGATTATGCAGTTAAATTCAAAATTACATCCAAGGGAGATGGATTTCAATGGGTTCTTGACGCTGTGTATGGTGTAGCTCAGCCGGAGCTTAAACCTGAATTTCTCGCTGATCTGGTCCGGATTTGTGATGAGAAATTACCACTTTTGGTAGGGGGTGATTTCAATATTATTAGGCGGGCCGATGAAAAGAGCAATGATAATTTTGATGGCAGATGGCCATTTATGTTTAACACTATTATTGAGAGTCTGGACCTAAGAGAGATTGAGCTCTCTGGTAGGAAATTCACCTGGGCTAATTCCCTACAAAACCAGACTTTCAAAAAGTTGGACCGGGTTCTTACTAGTATTGAATGGGAACAGAAGTTTCCACTAGTAACTGTCCGTGCGCTTCAAAGAGCGATCTCTGACCACACTCCACTTTTGCTAGATTTTGGTAATGTAAATCACATGGGTAACAAGCATGGTTTCTCCTTTGAATCGAGTTGGTTCTCACGGGAGGGATTCATGGATATGATTGCTAGGGAATGGAACAAGGAGTTGGTGGGACATCCAACGTCGATAGATGGCAAAACAAGATACGTCACTGCTGCTGGCTACGCCTATAGGGATTTCCTTGGCAAATGTGCAAAGGATCCCCCCGCGGCCTTGGAGCCTTGCGTTGGTGTTCCCTTGAAGAGGAAAGGGTGATGTAGCACAGCGACGGTAAGTATTTCCCTCAGTTTGAGAACCAAGGTATCAATCGAGTAGGAGGATCGCGTCAAGTCACAAGTACGTGCACAAACACAAAGAGCTTGCACCCAACACTATGAAGGGGTTGTCAATCCCTTATAGATTGTTTGCAAAGTGAGAACTGAAAGCAAAAAGTAAACAAAGCAAAGTAAAAGTAAAAGCTGAGATGATAATTGTGAGTAGACCCGGGGGCCGTAGTGTTCACTAGTGTCTTCTCTCATGAAAGCAAGTAGATGGTGGGTGAACGAATTACTGTCGAGCAAGTGATAGAACCGCGCAAAGTCATGACATTATCTATGGCAATGATCATACATATAGGCATCACGTCCAAAACAAGTAGACCGATACTTTCTGCATCTACTACTATTACTCCACACGTCGACCGCAATCCACCATGCATCTAGTGTATTGAGTTCATAAGAACAGAGTAACGCCTTAAGCAAGATGACATGATGTAGATGGACAATCTCAAATCTATGATGAAAGCCCATCTTGTTACCCTTGATGGCAACAACACGATGCGTGCTTTGCTGCCCCTTCTGTCACTGGGAAAGGTCACCGCACGGTATGAACCCAAAACCAAGCACTTCTCCCATTGCAAGAATCATAGATCTAGTTGGCCAAACAAAACCCAAGACTCGGAGAGACTTACAAGGATATCAAATCATGCATACAAGAAATCAGCAAAGACTCAAATATAATTCATAGATAATCTGATCACAAATCCACAATTCATCGGATCTCGACAAACACACCGCCAAAGAGGATTACATCGGATAGATCTCCATGAAGATCATGGAGAACTTTGTATTGAAGATCGAAGAGAGAGAAGAAGCCATCTAGCTACTAACTACGGACCCGTAGGTCTGAAGTAGACTACTCACGAGTCATTGAAGAGGCAATGATGTTGGTGTAGAAGCCCTCCAGCTCCAAAGTCCCCTCCGCCAGGGCACCGGGAAAGGTCTCCAGATGAGATCTCACTGAAACGGAAGCTTGCGGTGGCGGAAAAGTGGTTTCGTGGACGCCTTGATTTTTTCTTGGATTTTAGGGAATATATAGGCCAAAGTGATAGGGCAGGGGAACTCCAAGGGGGCCACAAGCCTGGGAGCCACGAGCCCCCTGGCCGCGGCTACAGGGCTTGTGGGCCCCTTGTGGACCTCCTGCCTTGGCCCTCAAGTCCCCCGATCTTCTTCTGTTCTGGAAAAATTCATTTCGAGGATTTTAATCCGTTTGGACTCCGTTCCAAAATCAGATATGAAAAGAGTCAAAAACACAGAAAAACAGGAACTGGCACTTGGCACTAAATTAATAAGTTAGTCCCAAAAAAGATATAAAAGGTATATAAAACATCCAAAGTTGACAAGATAACAGGATGAAACCATCAAAAATTATAGATACGTTTGAGACGTATCAAGCATCCCCAAGCTTAACTCCTGCTCTTCCTCGAGTAGGGAAGTGATAAAGAATGAATTTTTGATGCTTTCATGCTACCTAGCATAGATATCCTTTGTAACTCCTCTTATGTGACGTGAATGTTCAGATCCGTTAGATTCAAAACAATAGTTTGCTATTGACGTGGAGACAATAATACTTCAAGCAAAGTAGCAAGGTAATCATGAACTTTCAAAGTAACAAGGCCAAAAGAAAGTTATCCCTACAAAATCACATAGTCTGGCTATGCTCTATCAACCTTGCACAACGAATTTAAATCATGCACAACCTCGGTATTGGCCAAGTAATTGTTTTCACACCTTTACTTGCTCAAAATTTTTTAACTCTCACGCAATACATGAGCGTGAGCCATGGTTTTAGCACTATAAGTGGAATGGAGTGTGGTGGAGGTTGCAAGGTAAACAAGGAGAAGATGGTCACATTGACTAGGCATATCAATGAGCTATGGAGATGCTCATCAATAGATATCAATGTGAATGAGTAGGGATTGCCATACAAATGGTGCACTAGAGCTAAGAGTATGTGAAATCTCTTAAAGAAAACTAGTGGGTGTGCATCCAACTTGCTTTCTCACGAAGACCTAGGGCAATTTTGAGGAAGCCCATCATAGGAATATACAAATCCAAGTTATTATGAAGATTTCCCACTAGCTATATGGTGCACTACTGAAATTCATAAATTTGCCGTCTGCCTAAGCGGACGGCAAAGGGTGCAACCACGGATGGCAAAGGCTTTGCCGTTGGTCAGCAGACGGCAAAGTAGACGGTAAAAAAAATCCGGTGAAGAGGTTCTTTGCCGTCAGCTTTCCCAAAGCGGACGGCAAAGAATCTTTGCCATGAGTGGGCAGACGGCAAATTAACTGGGACGGCAAAGGGTGCAACATCCCCGTTAAGTGTTAATGGCAGGCCTCCTCCCTTTGCCGTCTGCCTCCCCTCCTTTGCCATGTGGGGGCAGACGACAAAGAGGGGAGAGAGAGGGGGCAGATTCCCCCCTTTGCCGTCTGCCTCCCCTCCTTTGACATGTGGGGGCAAACGGCAAAGAGGGGAGAGAGAGGGGGCAGATTCCCCCCTTTGCCGTCTGCCTCACCCCTTTGCCTTTGTGGGCAGACGCAAAGAGGGGAGAGAGAGGGGGCAGATTCCCCCCTTTGCCGCCTGCCTCCCCCCCTTTGCCATGTGGGGGCAGACGACAAAGAGGGGAACCAGCCCCTTTTTTATTTATTTTTTGTTATGTCCAGCATTTTTAACAATAATCAGGATATATATATATATATATATATATATATATATATATATATATATATATTTGACATAAATAAATTTCTTCCCGTACTCATAACCATATTAAAATAACCTCTTATATCCAGCTTTCAAGTTGCATCCACGTGCATACAAAGTTTCATATATTACACCAGTTTCATCCACCTGCATACAAAGTTTGATATATTCATATACTACAATAGTTTCAATACAACCCATGGTACAAGAAATCATCTTCAAGCATTCCATCAATATTTGCCAAGCTTCCCGTGAAGTGAAGGTAATCTGCAAAATGACAAATAAGAAAGTTAGAAGAATAATACTAGATGAAGTAGTGTATATATAGGTTATTTCGGAGAGAAATTAGCTAAGTATAGACCATTTAGGAGCTAACTAAGATAATTATGTCATTTAGGTGGAACCCTAGCTAACTATAGGTTGTTTCAGAGCTAACTTGGGTAAAATAGGTCATTCCGGAGCAAACTATGCTTATTAAGCCATTTTTGATCTAGCTAGGCTAATTATAGGCCATTTAATACCTAAGTTAGGGGGAATAGGTCATGTTGCAGCTACATAAGCCTTATTATGTCATTTCGAGGATAATTAGCTAAGTATATAGGTCATTTTTTATTAAATAGACCATTTAGGAGCTAACTAAGCTAATTATGTCATTTAGATGGATAATTAGCCAATTTAGGCTTTGTTGGATGAGTCTAATTAAGCTACGTAGAATAAGAGAAAGAGAAGAAGAAGTAAAAGAAGAAGGAGGAGGAGGAGGAGGAGGAGAAGGAGACGGAAGAGGAGAAGAAGAAGAAAAGAAGAAAGAGAAGGAGAAGGAGGAAGAAGGAGGAAGAAGAAGGAGAAGGAGGAGCTCCTTCTCCTTCTTCTCCTCCTTCTTCTTATCCTCCTCCCTCTCCTTCTTCTTCTTCTCCTCTTCTTCTTCTTCTTCCTTCCTTTCATTTTTCCTCTTTCTTCTCCTCTCGTCCCCTTCTTCGGGCTAAATTGGCTAAAAATGCCTTTTTGGAGCTAATTATGTCATTTCGAGGATAATTAGCTAAGTATAGGTCATTTTTATTAAATAGACCATTTAGGAGCTAACTAAGCTAATTATGTCATTTAGATGGATAATTAGCCAATTTAGGCTTTGTTGGATGAGTCTAAGCTACGTAGAATAAGAGAAAGAGAAGAAGAAGTAAAAGAAGGAGGAGGAGGAGGAGGAGGAGAAGGAGACGGAAGAGGAGAAGAAGAAGAAAAGAAGAAGGAGAAGGAGAAGGAGGAAGAAGGAGGAAGAAGAAGGACAAGGAGGAGCTCCTTCTCCTTCTTCTCCTCCTTCTCCTCCTTCTTCTTATCCTCCTCCATCTCCTTCTTATTCTTCTCCTCTTCTTCTTCTTCCTTCCTTTCATTTTTCCTCTTTCTTCTCCTCTCGTCCCCTTCTTCGGGCTAAATTGGCTAAGAATGCCTTTTTGGAGCTAATTATGTCATTTTGAGGATAATTAGCTAAGTATAGGTCATTTTTTATTAAATAGACCATTTAGGAGCTAACTAAGCTAATTACGTCATTTAGATGGATAATTAGCCAATTTAGGCTTTGTTGGATGAGTCTAATTAAGCTACGTAGAATAAGAGAAAGAGAAGAAGAAGTAAAAGAAGGAGGAGGAGGAGGAGAAGGAGACGGAAGAGGAGAGGAAGAAGAAAAGAAGAAGGAGAAGGAGAAGGAGGAAGAAGGAGGAAGAAGAAGGAGAAGGAGGAGCTCCTTCTCCTTCTTCTCCTCCTTCTCCTCCTTCTTCTTATCCTCCTCCCTCTCCTTCTTCTTCTTCTCCTCTTCTTCTTCTTCCTTCCTTTCATTTTTCCTCTTTCTTCTCCTCTCGTCCCCTTCTTCGGGCTAAATTGGCTAAGAATGCCTTTTTGGAGCTAATTATGTCATTTCGAGGATAATTAGCTAAGTATAGGTCATTTTTTATTAAATAGACCATTTAGGAGCTAACTAAGCTAATTATGTCATTTAGATGGATAATTATCCAATTTAGGCTTTGTTGGAAGAAGAAGGAGAAGGAGGAGCTAACTAAGCTAATTAAGCTAAGTAAGCTAACTAAGCTAACTAGGCTAACTAAGCTAACTAAGCTAACTAAACTAACTAAGCTAACTAAGCTAACTATGTCATCTAGCTATATTTTATTAAATAGGTCTTTTTGGAGCTAACTAAGCTAATTATGTCATCTAGCTATCTTTTATTAAAACACTAGAAATAACATACCTAAGTTAGGGTCAAGCACGGTGGCTCTGGCTTGTTTCACGTGGAGAAGGCTGCCCTGGAGAAGGCTCGATTGTAGAAGGGTCGTGCGATGCGTTTCGGGACATATTCTGCACCAAACATCGTTTGCAATGTGTAGTTAGCATGAGGACACTCTTAAGATCACTCCACTGAAATGAAACTCACCGTCCCCGCCACGTTAACGACTGGCATCAGCGGAGGGACTTGGCCGTTCTTCTCGCGCATAGACTGAACATTTGGTTTTGACAAGTCAAACTTTTTATTTATTAATGAAACGGACATTCAAATGCAAGATTTGAAATAACATGAAGAAGAAACTTACCACGAAGAGCTCGTATATGGCCCTGGTAGACGCATCATTCCGTGCCCTCTCCGCCTCCACCAATGCAGTCGTCCTCTCCTCCAGCTCCCTAATTTCCTTATCCTTCTCCGCCATAGCCGCCTGCATTGCCTCTCTCTCTTTCTGAATAGCAGCCTACAAGACAACTCATTGTTAGCATATTGGTCCAACGCACAACATAATGCGGAAAGATATTTGAGTCCATTAAACTAACCTCGATGGAGAGCTCGACTGGCCGTGCACGACGTATTATCTCCGGACAAGAGCTCGTTTGGTGTGCCTTTATCTGTCGGAGAGAGCTAGGACAACGTATAAGGCCGTCTCCAATGGCGATCGAGCCATGGGGCCTCCCGTTGCCAGCTATCATCACCAGCTCTGGATCAATAGGCCCCTCGCTCGGGTTAAAGTCCTCCCCTTTCCTCGCCTTCCCGTGATCTCTGTACTTCACGGGCTTGTCGTGGGAGGAGATGTTGGTGAAGTTTTATGGATGCTCGAGGTCAGACTCAGAGAATGCCTTGACCTTCTTGTACGAGGCAGTATGGGCCATCGCATACAGGTCGTACATCTGTGGCGCCTCCGTCTTATTGTGACGCACCTAAAAGAGAGAGAGGAAAATTGTATTGGTAAAGGAGAAGGAAAATTGAATTGCATGAGGCATGAAGCAAACCACATACCCAGTTCTCGCCAAATTGGATTAAGTTGACACTCCCTTGATGGTGTGGCACGCCAACCATTTTGCCACACCTCTCCTTGGCGTTGTTGTGGCTGGCCTTCCACGTTTCGGAGCACAACTGATCCACCAAGGCCTCCCAACAATCCATCTTATCCACAGACCATCTCGGGGGCACCTAAGTTAATAAAGAGAAATTTGAGCGCGTACGAACCAAATCAAGGAAACTAACTACAAAGCCTTAATAATATGTAATTACCTTCATGTAATGCTCCTTCTCCATCTTAACATCACGACACTTCGCCTTGTCAAGCCTAATACGCAGCGTGGCATAGTAGTCTCGAACAGCCTGCACCCGAGCCTCGTGCCGAAAGTTTTGAAGTAGGCGGCGACATTCAGTTTCGATAACCTTTGCCGCGTCCTCCTCGTATCCCTCCTCACACCTGTAGTAGGTCTGCAAACGAGACAACACCGATTAGTACAATAAATAGCTATGGTTGATTTATAATTGTGTGAAAGATAAATTACCCAGAACTTTCGGATCACCATGTCCACCCTCATGTCACACAAAACACCGTCGATCTCCACCTCTGGCGGGGCCGGGGCACCCAAGTAGTGCTCCCAGGTCATTCCTACCTCTCGCTCCCGACCGGGCAACGTAACAAACCCTCAGAAGTTTTGACGGCAAAGAACACCAAGGACGCTGTTGGGCTTGCGGACACCCTTGGCAACAATCCAACCCCTACAGTATGACAAATTAAAGCCAAAACATTAGATATTTGAGAAAACCCGAAGGCAAAAGGTTAAATAAGAGTAAATTAACTTACTTGTCCCCATTTGGCCTAATCGACCACCTCTGCTCGGGGGTCGCTGGCATGAGCGGGAGCCCCAAACTACCACGCTGGTACACGGTAGCCCCCTCACCCAGCTCCTCGTCGCTACCAGCATGGCCACTTGCCTCAGGCCAGGTATCCCACTGGGTCTCTTGGGACGTACCCTCATCCCTACTTTGCTCCGGAGTCGCCTGGAAGGAAGCCTCTGGGACATGAGTCTCGTGGGTCGAAGGCTCGTCGACCCGAGGCTCGTGAACCGGAGACCGTGTAGCCTCCACCTCAGACGAATCCACCCTAGAAGTCTTGTGCTCAGGTGAATCAGCTTGGGGTGGTGGCGGAGACCGTGTAGCCCTACCTCTCCCGCAGCCACGTGTACCTTTAGTACACCATAAATACCAACATGAGTAATAAAATGTATATAAATACCAATATGCATACAACATGAGTACAACATAAATACCAACATGAATACAACGTGTACCTTTAGTGCCTCTCGGCTTCGCGGGGGGTCGACCTCCTCTCACGGGGGCCGCTCCTTGCAAAGTAGAGAGCAACACTCTTCGAAGAGGCGAGGCAGGAATGGAAGTACCCATCCCATCACCCGCCGACGAAGAAGCAGCCGCGGAGTGCTTTCGACCCTTTCCCACCATCTTTCAACACCTGTCATGACAAAGAGTAAATGAAATTAGTACAACATAAATACAAACATGAGTAATAAAATGTATATAATTTAAGTGTATCATCGTCATAAATACCAACATGACTAATAAAAATTGAATACCTAACATGAACTCAAAATTTATATATAGTATAATAGTTGAATACCTCACATGAACTAATAACAATCGTCCTCGTCTATATATGCTTCGGGGTCAATAAATGCATCATGATCATCACTATCATCAATAAATGCATCATCATCATCACTATCACGAAGAACATGTGGAAGGCCACCATTATGTAATCGGTCAAGAAGTGATAGGTCATCCGCAGCAGTAACCTCTTCTTCTTCCAGCTCTTCCTGTTCGGGCTCAGGGGTTAAGACGGATTCACTGTCGCTATCTACTTCAATGTTCTGGGGTGAAGTAGAGCGGTTCTTGAAACATTTCTTGGACATACGTGTTTCTTGGAATAATTCTCCTTCATATGTGTCTGGGTTAATGTGAGGTTCGTAATCCTCTTCATTGAGGGTAGGTGGTCTAAAATGTGGTGGCACTTCATAAACAACATCCCAACCTTTGAGATTTGGATCAGATTGGCAGGCCCAAGGTAGATAGAAAACTTGTGTCGCCTGTTGAGCCGTAATATAGACATCGGGAACATCTAAGTGGGTGTTTTGGTTGATTTCGATTACTTCTATATGTTCATGAGTCCTTCTAGTCTCCCTCAGCTCAAACCAATAACATTTGAAGACTACGACAGTCGGTGGGTTTTCACCATAGAATAGAAGTTCATAAATTGCTTCAACTCTTCCATAATACTCCGTGTCTCCTTCGCCGATAGCAGAGACAAAACAATTTGTAGTCTTTAGGTCGGGCATAGATAGCTCTTTGCCAAAGGTACGAAACTGATACCCGTTGATGTTGTATTTGTCAAATGAACGGACCTTATAGTCAAAACCATTAGCGACTTGTCTCAACTCGGCGTCCATAGACTCTGCATCAGCCTAGAAGTTTAATACGAAAGAATGGATGCATTAGCCGCAAATTAGACCAATAAATCAAATGGGCCCTTAATGGTAATAAATTACCCTTTGTTTGAACCAAGAGATGAAACCGGGATAGTCGCCTCCATGCTTTGCGAGAAGCTCATACTCTTCGACGGAATCCTTTTCGATGACCGCTCCATCCGAGAATTCGGCAACGTATCGACTATATCAAATATCCGGGAATAAGAGTAGTTCAAAGCAATTAGAAGTTGCGGAACAATAAATTACTGAGAACTTACTCGATGTACGGCCGCACTTCTGTTAGGTTGGTGAAGATATACAATGAAATGGTCCGCCATTCTTCGACATCCAATGATTTCCCTTTCGAAGCACCGGATGGTGCGAGCTTACCTTTGAATAGGCTGAGGTTGGATCGAACTTTTTCTCGAGTGCCATCACTGTACCGAGGCTTTGGGTTATGCAAATGATGATTTTTGGCTTCGTAGTGTGCTGTCACGAAGTTTGCCGGCTCCTCAGTAATGAATGCCTCGGCCATCGATGCTTCAATTCTACGTTTATTTTTACACTTAGCGTCTTCTGCATCCTCTCAGTTGAGTAGCACCATCGATTTTTAACGGCCCCCCCATTCTTGCCTCGGTCGGGAGATGCAAAATCAAATGTTGCATTGGATTAAAGAAGCCCGATGGAAAGATCTTTTCTAATTGGCATATCAACTCCGGCGCCAACTCTTCCATTTCATCTAGCACGCCAGGCGATAGTTCTTTCGCACAAAGAGAACGGAAGAAATAGCTCAGCTCTGCTAGTACTAGCCATTCATCCTCAGGGATAAAGCCACGCAACATCACCGGCATTACCCGCTCAATCCATATGTGCCAATCATGACTCTTGAGCCCAAATATTTTCAATTTCTCAAGACTCGCTCCCCTCTTTAGATTCGCAGCATACCCATCGGGGAACATCAACCGCATTTTCACCCACAATAGCATTTCCCTCATAGCTGGCCTTTCAAGATTGAACCATGCCTTTGGCTTCGCTATGCTTTGCTTTCCTTTCCGTTGTCGCAAGTTTTGCAACGGTCTATTACATAGAGCCTCCAGGTCGATTCTAGCCTTAGGATTATCTTTTGACTTCCCCTCTATGCCGAACAATGTACCAAAAATGGCCTCCGCAATATTCTTTTCAGTGTGCATCACGTCAATGTTGTGTGGGCAAAGGAGGTCTTTGAAGTAAGGGAGATCCCATAAGCATGACTTGTGAGTCCAGGCGTGTTCCGTATTATACCCTTTGAAGTATCCTGGACGCAAAGGATCAGGCTCGAGAGCGTTTAACTGATCAAGGGTCTGTTGGCCTGTCAACGCAGCTGGTGCAGTGTTTTTGACAACTCTACCTTTGATAAAATTCTTCTTGTCTTTTCTGAACTTATGGTCAGGATCCAGGAATTGTCTATGCATGTCGAAGCAAGAATACTTGTGACCAGCCTGCAGCCAACGGAACTGAAGAGCTGCCTTGCATGTGGTGCACGGGAACCTTCCATGCACACACCAGCCAACGAATAGCGCAAACGTCGGATAATCATGCGTCGAGTACATGTACCACACATGCATTTTGAAATTTGTTTTCGTAGCCGCGTCGTAGGTCTTGATCCCATTATCCCAGGCTTCTTGCAACTCATCCTTAAGCGGCTGCATGTACACATTCATATTCTTCCCCGGATAGTTGGGCCCTAGAATTATCAACGTCAGGAATGTGTTCTTTCTTTTCATAATCTCTCCGGGTGGCAAATTTAGTGGAATGACAAATACAGGCCAACAACTGTATTGTGCTGCCGTCATACCATACACATTGAACCCATCCGTGCTGATGGAAACTCTAGGTTGCCTTGGATCTTCCGATTTATCCTTATGTAATGCATCAAAGTGCCTCCACGCAAAACCATCTGAAGTGTGTACCAGCATCTTGTTCCCATCCGCATCTAGTTCGGTTCTTTTGCCCAATTTGTGCCATGTCATCTGTCTGGCCGTCTGTTCGACCATGAAAAGACGTTGAAGTCTTGGTACGATTGGCAGATATCGAAGAACACTAATGGGGATTTTGGTCTGATTCTTCTCACCCATGCCGTTGTCTACCACAATATACCTGGAAGAATTGCAAATGGGGCAATAGTTCAAGGCCGCATACTCAAGCCTAAATAAGGCACATCCATTCTCACAGGCATGTATCTTCTCATAGGGCATCTTAAGTACACGGAGGATTTTCTCTGACTGGTACAGGTTTGCAGGCACTACATGGCCTTTGGGTAGAAAGCGTCCAAATATCGTCATCATCGCGTCGTAGCATTCTCTGTCTAGGTTGAATTGAGCCTTCAGAGCCATTACTTGTGCGATGGCATCCAGCTGACAAAGCTCAGTCTGCTCGTGGAGAGGACGTTTTGAAGACTCCAGCATTTCATAGAAGGCCTTTGCAGATTCCTCCATCTCATCGTCCGAATCACGAGCATCATCAAAGTCTTGCACCATGTCTTCAATCCCGGTACCTTGCTCGTCGGTGCGACGACGAATCACCTCAGCTCTGGCACGTTGGTCAGACTCACCATGAAAAGTCCACACCATATAATTAGCCTAAAACACCACTTCTGCAGGTGTTTACCCATTTCAAACTCGGTCTGCTTTTTCTAGTTGTCGCAGTTGGGACAGGGGCACCATGTTTTATGCTGGCCATTTGCAAATGTGGCTCTCACAAACCCCCTGGTTTTTGTTAACCATTCACAGGTCATGTCTTTCTGACTAGGGTGACCAGTGTACATCCAAGCACGATCACTCATGTTGCCTAGCTACCTATGGGGGCACAAGAAATAAATATATAATTCATCATCTATATTCATACGCTAATCAAGTTTGTCAGTTTTATTACGTCCATGCAACTACACGCTAATAGGTAAAGATAGGTCCTAATCCCACCCGAGTATGTGTAGACTGGGTTCGTTTTCCCATGCTCTGCTCCAGATGCGACGCAGAATTTCGGCAGCACCTCCCCGCTGTTCTCCTGATACACGTCTCGGCAATAAGCAGAGAGGATGTGTACCCGGAGAACAACAGGGGAGGCACTGACGAAATTCTGCATCAGATCCGGAGCACAGCATACGGGAAAACAAACCCAATCTACACATACTCGGGCTGTCCATGGATAATGTTGGATAATTCGAAAGGATGGCGGTTATAAATATGCAAAGAAATGCATATTTATAGATGTCTCCCTTTCGAACGGGAGACGCATACTGGTCACGCATACTAATGATTGAAGAAACCTATAGCTAGCAAGTTTCATCGGCACGAAGACCGGGACAGAGCAAATTAAGGGGGTAGGAGGAGAAGTCATTTGTGCCCACCAACAAACGCAAGGGCGGAGCTCGTCCAACGCACGTGGAGGTCGTCGAACAACTGCACATTGAAATTCACCCGATCAACACAAATATGATGTTTTTATAATTAACATAATCGGAAAATATGTGACCTAACTCATAATTTACAAAATTATGACCCCGTCGGCTTAGTGGCGGCGATGGTCGGTGGTGTCGGGTGTCGGTGGCGTCGATGGTCGGTGGTGTCGGGTGTCGATGGCGTCGGCGGTCGGGGGTTAGTTGTGTCGGTGGTCGGGGGTTAGTGTTGTCGGGGGTCGAGGATCACTGGCGTCAGGGGTTGGGGTCTCTTTGGTCAACAAGAGGCCGAAGAGGTGTCGGGGGTCGGGGGTTGGGGGTCAATGGTGTCGGGGGTCGGGGGTAGGGGGCCGGGGGTCGAGGGTCAGGGGCGTCGGGGGTTGGGGGTCGAGGGTCAGTGGCGCCGGGAGTCGAGGGTCAGTGGCGTCGGGCATCGGGGCTCGAGGGTCGAGGGTCAGTGGCTTCTGTAGTCGAGGGTCAATGGCGTCGGGCATCGGGGGTCGGGGGTTAGTGGAGTCGGGGGTCGGGAGTCGGGGGTCGGGGGTCAGTGGTGTCGGGCGTCGGGGGTCGGGAGTCGGGTCTCAATGGCGTCGGAGGTCGGGGGTCGAGTGTCGGGGGTTGGTGGCGTCGGGCGTCGGGGGTCGTGGGCCGGGGGTCGGGGGTCGGGGTCCTTTTCTTTCTTCTTCTCCTCTCTCCTCTTCTTCTTCTTCTTCTTCTTCTTCTTGATTATCATATTATTATTATTCTTCTTCTTTCTCCTCCTCCTCCTCCTCCTCCTCTTCTTCTTTCTTTTATCTTTCTCCTCCTCTCCTCTTTCTTCTTCTTCTTC
Organism: Hordeum vulgare subsp. vulgare; assembly: GCF_904849725.1. Classification (NCBI taxonomy): domain Eukaryota; kingdom Viridiplantae; phylum Streptophyta; class Magnoliopsida; order Poales; family Poaceae; genus Hordeum; species Hordeum vulgare. The sequence continues at coordinate 492,647,445 of NC_058518.1, read as the reverse complement.
TTCTTCTTCTTCTTCTTCTTCTTTCTTTTATCTTTCTCCTCCTCCTCTTCTTCTTCTTCTTCTTCTTCTTCTTCTTCTTCTTCTTCTTCTTCTTCTTCTTCTTCTTCTTCTTCTTCTTCTTCTTCTTCTTCTTCTTCTTCTTCTTCTTCTTCTTCTTCTTTCTTCTTCTAGTTTATTATTCTCTTATTTTCTTCTAAGTTTGACTAGATAAAGCATGTAGAGTAGGAGCATAACATACAATTCAGCGCAAACATACATGTTTCTATCACAATAGAACCTCAAAAGGCTAAGATCTAAGAGGTGCAAATAAAACTACATCAATGCTTCATGCATGAGGTTTATATCAACACCTCCTATCTTCAGACCAAAAGCTTAACATGCAACTTCTGTCAAAAATGCACATTTTCTTCAAATGCAAATCTATCATTTCTTTTTTGGGGCCCATACCCTTCTTCATCTATCATTTCTTTTTTCTATCTATTTTTTTTCTTTTCTATCTACTTTTTCTACTTAATAAACTAACTATCTAATTTAACATAAACACAGAAGAAGAAAAAACTAACTATCCAATTTAACAGAAAAAACACAAAATAAACTAACTATCTAATTTAAAACAAAAAACAAGAAATAAAGCGAAAAAGAAAAAAAAACCTTACATGCGTAGGGGCAGTGGGCGGCCGGGGCGGAGGGCAGTGGGAGGAGGGGAGGGCGAGCTCCGGCCCTGGGCGGCGGGGAGGAGGTGCGGGGGGAGGAGGGGAGGGCGACCTCCGGCCGCACGGCGGTGGTGGGCCGGAGCGGCTCCGGTGGCGGCGGCGGCGGCACTCGGGTGGGCAGGGCACGGGAAGGAGGGGCGCGTGGAGGACGGGCACGGGGAGGAGTTGCGCGGGGAGGAGGGGAGGGCGAGCTTCGGCGAGGGGAGGAGTTGCACGGGGAGGAGGGGCGGCGGCGCTGGAGTGGGCAGTGCGCGGGGAGGAGTTGCGCTGGGGTGCGTGGGCAGTGCGCGAGTTGGCCGTTAGGGGAGCGGGGGGTGGGGGCTGGGCGCCGTTAGGGGGAGCTCCTTTGCCGTTTGCAAAGGTTGGGAGGCAGACGACAAAGGGGTGGGTGGGGGTGCGGCGCGAGTTGGCCGTTAGGGTGGCGCCCCTTTGCCGTCCGCGTGCTCTTTGCCGTCCGCCTTTAGGGACTTTGCCATGCGTCAGCAGACGGCAAAGAGGTGGCAGACGACAAATAAGACCTTTGCCATCTGCAACCTCTTTGCCGTCCGCTTTGTACCAACTGACGGGAAAGAGCATCTTTGCCATGCGTCAGCAGACGACAAAGGCACGACAGACGACAAATTTATCAATTCCAGTAGTGGTGGTGACAAAACGAGAGACTCTCAATCATGAAGATCATGGTGCTTAATATGAAGCACAAGTGTGGAAAGGAGATAGTAGCATTGTCCCTTCTCTCTTTTTCTCTCATTTTTTTGGTGGGCTCTTTGGCCTCCCTTTCTTTTGTGGGCATCATTGGACTCTTTTTGTAAATGGGCTTCGCTGGCCTCTTTTATTTCCTCACATGGGACAATGCTCCATCAATGATGATCATCACACTTACAACTCAAAACTTAGAGCAACGACGACTCTATATGGAATGCCTTCGGTAGTGTACCGTGACAATGATCTAGCATGGCATAGACATCAATGGAAACATCATGCTAGCTATCTTATGATCATGCAATGGCAATGTAGAAGCTGTGGCACATGTCATGGTGGTAGTTTCATGGCAATATATCTCGGTATGGCTTTGAAAAAGCCATAGTAGGTAGGTATGGTGACTGTTTTGAGGGAGGCTAATGGTGGGTTTTATGCACGGACGAAAGTTGCACGGCACTAAAGAAGATAGTGATGGTGGAAGGTGAAAAGTGCATCTAATCCATGGACTCAACATTAGTCATGAAGAACTCATATACTTGTTGCAAAAGTTTTAGTAGTAATCAAAACAAAGCATTCAGCGCATACTCCTAGGGGAAGGGTTGGTAGGTATAAACCATCGGGCAATCCCGACTGCTACACAAAGGATGACAATCAATGAACTAATCATGCTCAGACTTCATCACATAGCAGTTCACCATACGTTCATGCTACGGGAATCACTAACTTCAACACAAGTATTTCTAGATCCACAACTCCTTACTAGTATAACTTAAATATTACCACAACCACATCTCAAAACTAATTGAGAGGAATCAAGCTTCTCTTTCTACTCAATGCGCATGAAGATGGAAGTTTTCGTATCCCTTTGGATGACTACCACTTTTGGGACTACTTTCATAGCATAAGCCAACTACCAAGCCACGCACCGCTGTGCTCTAAAAGATATAAGTGAAGCACATAGAGCAAAATCAACTAGCTCTAAAGATATAAGTGAAACACATGTGAGCTGAATTGCCTAACTCAAAGGATACAAGTGAAGCTCGACAAAATCACGGTGAGTGCATGTCTCTCTCTCTAGGTGTGCAGCAAGGAAGATTGTGACACAACAAAAATAAAAGACTATTACGAGACAAGATGCTCCAAGCAAAACACATATCATGTGGTGAATAAAAATATAGCTCCAAGTAACATTACCGATGGATTGAAGACGAAAGAGGGGATGCCTTCCCGAGGCATCCCATCCCCAAGCTTAGGCTTTTTCGGCATCCTTGAATCAACTTGGGGTGCCTTGGGCATCCCCAAGCTTGAGCTCTTGCCACTATTTATCTCTTTGTCCATAAGAACTTCACCCAGAACTTGAAAACTTCACAACACAAAACTTAAACAAAAACTCGTGACATCATTAGTATAAGAAAGAAAATCACCACTTCCTTAGGTACTGTAGCAAACTTAAATTATACTTATATTGGTGTTGGGTTGCTGTATTTTCACTTTTCCATGGCTAGTACCCTCCGATACTATCCATAGTTTCATCAAAATAAGCAACCAACTCAACAAAAACAGAATCTATTAACAACACACCAGTCTGTAGCAATCTGTATACTTCGTATACTACTGGTACTTCAAAAAATCTGAAACATTACGACAGTCTGAAGAAATTGCATAGAAATCAGCAGCAAAAAGAATCAACTCAAAAGGTCTTACAGAGTAAAAATTAAAATTATTTCCGTGAGCAGAAAGTTTCTGTCTTTTTCCAGCATGATCAAACAATCATCACCAAGACTAATCATAACGGTTTTGCTTGGCACAAACACAAAAAGAAACACAAAAGACACAATCATAACAGAATTATGATGGTGTGGAGAAAACAAAACAGGAATCAAAAAGCAAAGAAATATTTATTCATTGGGTTGCCTCCCAACAAGCGCTATCGTTTAACGCCCTTAGCAAGGCATTGATTTCAATTATGCTCACATAAAAGGTAAGGATTGAAACACAACGAGAGCATCATGGAGCAAATGGCTAGCATATTTAAGTCTAACCCACCTCCTATGCATAGGGATTTTGTGATCAAACAATTTATTGGAGCAAGAATCAACTAGCATAGGAAGGCAAAACAAGCATAGCTTCGAAAATTTCAACATATGGAGAGGAAGCTTGATACTATTGCAATAAGTAGAAGCATATGATCCTCTCTCATAGTAATTTTCAGTAGCATCATGAATGAATTCAACAATATAACCAGCACCTAAGGCTTTCTTTTCATGATCTACAAGCATAGGAATTTTACTACTCTCCACATAAGGAAATCTATTCTCAAGAATAGTAGTGGGAGTATCGTAAAAGACTTGAGCACTACAAATTGTGTCCACAGTGAAAAAGCAAGGTTTAGCAAAGGGATTATCGAGAGTATGACAAGTTTTCTCATCCCTCTTCTTTATAGCATAAGTATCCTCACTTTAATCATCATAGACAGGGGGCATGCTTTCATCAAAATGATTTTGATCATACAAAGTGGAAGAACTAAAAAGATCATCTTCATCAAATATAGCATCCCCAAGCTTGTGGCTTTGCATATCATTAGAATCATGGGTATTCAAAGAATTCATGCTAACAACATTGCAATCATGCTCATCATTCACATATTCTATGCCAAGCATTCTATGTAATTCTTCTTTCAGCACTTGAGCACAATTTTCCTTCCCATCATACTCAGAAAGACATTGAAAAGATGGAGCATATGAGGCATCCTCAATTCCATTTTTTTGTAGTTTTCTAGCGAAAGAACAAGAAACAAAAAGATTCGATTGCAAGATCTAAAGATATACCTTCAAGCGCTAACCTCCATGGCAACGACGCCAGAAAAGTGCTTGATGTCTACTACGCAACCTTCTCCTTGTAGACGTTGTTGGGCCTCCAAGTGCAGAGGGTTGTAGGACAATAGCAATTTTCCCTCAAGTAGGTGACCTAAGGTTTATCAATCCGCGGGAGGCGTAGGATGAAGATGGTCTCTCTCAAGCAACCCCGCAACCAAATAACAAAGAGTCTCTTGTGTCCCCAACACACCCAATAGAATGGTAAGTTGTATAGGTGCACTAGTTCGGCGAAGAGATGGTGAAACAAGTGCAACATGGATGGTAGATATAGGTTTTTGTAATCTGAAATTACAAAAACAGCAAGGTAACTAGTAACAATAGTGAGCACGAACGGTATTGCAATGCGTGGAAACAAGGCCTAGGGTTCATACTTTCACTAGTGAAGTTCTCTCAACAATGATAACATAATTGGATCATATAACTAGCCCTCAACATGCAACAAAGAGTCACTCCAAAGTCACTAATAGCGGAGAACAAACGAAGAGATTATTGTCGGGTACGAAACCACCACAAAGTTATTCTTTCTGATCAATCTATTCAAGAGTCCGTAGTAAAATAGCACGAAGCTATTCTTTCTGTTCAATCTTTCATAGAGTTCGTACTAGAATAACACCTTAAGATACTTATCAACCAAGACCCTAATGTCACCTAGATACACCATTGTCACCTCAAGTATCCGTGGGTATGATTATACGATATGCATCACACAATCTCAGAATCATCTATTCAACCAACACATAGAACTTCAAAGAGTGCCCCAAAGTTTCTACCGGAGAGTCAAAACATGTGCCAACCCCTATGCATAGGTTCCCAATGTCACGAACCCGCAAGTTGATCACCCAAACATACATCGATTACTCACATCAATCCACGTGTCCCAACCCATATGCATAGGTTCCCAATGTCACGAACCCGCAAGTTGATCACATCAGATAGACACGTGCAAAACATACATCAAGTGTTCTCAAAGACTCAATCCGATAAGATAACTCCAAAGGGGAAACTCAATTCATTACAAGAAGGGAGAGGGGGAAGAACATCATAATATCCAACTATAGTAGCAAAGCCCACGGTACATCGAGATCAAGACATCTCAAGAACACGAGAGAGAGAGATCAAACACATAGCTACTGGTACATATCCTTAGCCCAGAGGAAGAACTACTCCCTCCTCATCATGGAGATTGCCGGGATGACGAAGATGGCCACCGAAGATGGATTCCCCCTCCGGCAGGGTGCTGGAACGGGCTCCAGATTGGTTTTTGGTGGCTACAGAGGCTTGCGGCGGCGGAACTCCCGATCTAGGTTTCTTTCTAGAGGTTTCTGGATTTATAGGACCAGATGGCGGTGGAGTTGCGTCAAGTGGGCCCCTGAATGGCCCACAAGCTTGGTTGGTGTGGCCTGGGGGGGGGGGGCGCCGACAGGGCTTGTGGCTTCCTCGGGACCCCTCTCCGGTATCTTTTTCTTCCGGTATTTTTGATATTTTCCATAAAAAATCATCGCGAAAGAATTATTCCGTTTGGACTCCGCGTGAAAAAGGGTCAAAAACACGGAAAGAATAGGAACTGGCACTTGGCACTGAATTAATAGGTTAGTCCCCAAAAAGATATAAAAGGCATATAAAACATCCAAAGTATGACAAGATAACAACATGAAACCATAAAAAATTATAGATACATTGGAGACGTATCACTACCTCTTGAGCTTGCGTTGGTTTTTCCCGTGAAGAGGAAAGGGTGATGCAGCACAACACCAGTAAGTATTTCCCTCAGTTTGAGAACCAAGGTATCAATCCAGTAGAAGTATCAAGGCAAGTTTCCAAAGTACCTGCGCAAAAACAAACAAACTTGCACCCAATGCTATAAAGGGGTTGTCAATCCCTTCATGATTAAATGCAAGGTGAGATCTGAAGGTGGAAAGTTCAACAAAGTAAAAGTGTAGAGCTGAAAATATGATGTGCAGCAGACCCGGGGGCCATAGTGTTCACTAGAGGCTTCTCTCATGATAGCAAATATTACGGTGGGTGAACGAATTACTGTCGAGCAATTGATAGAACCGCGCAAAGTCATGATGATATCTAAGGCAATGATCATACATATAGACATCACGTCCAAGACAAGTAGACCGATACTTTCTGCATCTACTACTATTACTCCACACATCGACCGCTATCTAGCATGCATCTAGTGTATTGAGTTCATAACAAACAGAGTAACGCCTTAAGCAAGATGACATGATGTAGAGGGACAAATTCATGCAATAGATATAAACACCATCTTTTTACCCTTGATGGCAACAACATGATGCGTGCCTTGCTACCCCTTCTGTCACTGGGTGAGGACACCGCATGGTATGAACCCAAAACCAAGCACTTCTCCCATTGCAAGAATTATAGATCAAGTTGGCCAAACGAAACCCACAACTCGAAGAGAATTACAAGGATACGAAATCATGCATATAAGAGATCAGAAGAAACTCAAATAATATTCATAGATAATTTGATCATAAATCCACAATTCATCGGATCTCGACAAACACACCGCAAAAGAAGATTACATCGGATAGATCTCCATGAAGATCATGGAGAATTTTGTATTGAAGATCCAAGAGAGAGAAGAAGCCATCTAGCTACTAGCTATGGACCCGAAGGTCTGTGGTGAACTACTCACACATCATCGAAGAGGTAATGGTGTTGATGAAGAAGCCCTCCGTGTCCGAATACCCCCTCCGGCAGGGCACCAGAACGGTCCCCAGATGGGATCTTGCGGAGACAGAAGCTTGCTATTGCGGAAAAGTATTTTCGTGGCTCTCACCCGTGGTTTCAGATTTTTAGGGAATTTATAGGCGGAAGAGATAGGGCAAAGGAGCCACGGGAGGGGGGGCACAAGCCTGGTAGGCGCGCCCCCCAGGCCGCGGCTAGGGGGCTTGTGGCCTCCCCCGGGAGCCTTTGCCTTGGTTCTCAAGTTCCCTGCGTATCTTCTGTTCCGGAAAAAATCATTCCGAAGATTTTATTCCGTTTGGACTCCGTTTGATATTCTTCTCTGAAAAGGGTAAAAAACACGGAAAAACAGGAGCTGCCACTTGGCATTGAGTTAATAGGTTAGTCCCAAAAAAGATATAAAATGCATACAAAACATCCAAAGTTGACAAGATAATAGCATGGAACCATAAAAAATTATAGATACGTTGGAGACATATCACACTGCCGCTTAGGTCGTATTGCTGTAAAGCGTATGAAGAAACTCCATGATGATGGACTTTTGGAGTCACTTGATTTTGAATCACTTGACACATGCGAACCATATCTTATGGGCAAGATGACTAAGACTCCGTTCTCCGGAACAATGGAGCGTGCAAGTGACTTGTTGGAGATCATACATACTGATGTGTGCGGACCGATGAGCATAGAGGCATGCGGTGGATATCGTTATTTTCTCACCATCATTGACGATTTGAGTAGGTATGGTTATATCTAGTTGATGAAGCACAAGTATGAAATGTTTGAAAAGTTCAAGCAATTTCAGAGTGAAGTTGAAAATCATCATAACAACAAGATCAAGTTCCTATGATTTGATCGAGGAGGTGAATATATGAGTTACGAGTTTGGTGCTCACTTAAAACAATGTGGAATTGTTTCACAGCTCACGCCGTCTGGAACACCACAACGCAATGGTGTGTCGGAACGTCGTAATCGTACTTTATTAGATATGGTGCGTTCTATGATGTCTCTTACCAATTTGCCATTGTCATTTTGGGGCTATGCATTGGAGACAACAGCATTCACTATAAATAGGGCACCATCAAAATCCGTTGAGATGACACCATATGAGCTGTGGTATGACAAGAAGCCAAAGTTGTCGTTTCTTAAAGTTTGGGGATGTGATGTTTATGTCAAAAAGCTTCAGCCTGAAAAGCTGGAACCCAATGTGAAAAAGTGTGTCTTCATAGGTTACCCAAAAGAGAGACAGTTGGGTATACCTTCTATCTCAAATCCGTGGGCAAAGTGTTTGTCGCTAAGAATGGAGCTTTTCTTGAGAAAGAGTTTCTCTCGAAAGAATTGAGTGGGAGGAAGATAGAACTTGATGAGGTTGTAGAACCTTTACTTCAACAAGATGGTGGCGCGGAGCAGAAATAAATTTCTGTCAAGGCAACACCAGTTGAAGAGGAAGCTAATGATGGTGATCATGAAGCTTCAGATCAAGTTGCTATCGGACCTTGCAAGTCGACAAGAGCGCGTACTGCTCCTGAGTGGTATAGGAATCTTGTCTTGTCAATCATGTTGTTAGACAACAATGAGCCTGCGAATTATGGAGAAGCAATGGTGGGCCCAGATTCCAGTAGATGGTTAGAAGCCATGAAATCCGAGATAGGATCTATGTATGAAAACAAAGTATGGACTTTGGATGTCTTACCTGAAGGTTGAAAGGCTAGTCAGAACAAATGGATCTTTAAGAAGAAGAGGAACGCGGACGGTAATGTGACCGTTTATAATGTTCGACTTGTGGCAAAGGGTTTTTCATAAGTTCAAGGAGTTGACCATGATGAGACATTCTCACCCGTAGCGATGCTTAAGTCCGTCCGAATCATGTTAGCAATAGCTGAATTTTTCGATTATGAAATCTCGCAGATGGATGTCAAAACGGTGTTCCTTAACGGGTTTCTTAAGGAAGAGTTGTATATGATGCAACCCGAAGGTTTTGTCGATCCAGAGAATTCTAACAAATATGAAAGCTCCATCAATCCATTTATGGACTAGTGCAAGCATCTCGGAGTTGGAATCAGTGTTTTGATGAGGTAATCGAAGCGTTCGGGTTTATACAAGTTTTTGGAGAAGCTTGTATTTACAAGAAAGTGAGTGGGAGCTCTATATTGTTTCTAATATTATATGTGGATGGCATATTGCTGATTGGAAACAATATAGAATTTTTGGGGAGCACGAAGGGTTATTTGAATAAAAGTTTTTCAGTGAAGGACCTGGGAGAAGCTGCTTACATATTGGGCATAAAGATCTATAGAGATAGATCAAGGCGCCTAATATGACTTTCACGAAGCACATACCTTGACAAAGTTTTGAAGAAGTTCAAAATGAAACAATCCAAGAAGGGGTTCTTGCCTGTGTTACAAGGTATAAAGTTGAGTAAGACTCAATGGCCAGTAACTACAGAAGATAGAGAAAAGATGAGTGTCGTCCCCTATGCTTCAGCCATAGGGTCTATCATGTATGCAATGTTGTGCACAAGACCGTATGTCAGCCTTGCCATAAGTATGGCAGGCAGGTTTCAAAGTGATCCAGGAGTGGAGCACTGGGCCGCGGTCAAGAATATTCTGAAGTACCTGAAAAGGACTAAGGAAATGTTTCTCGTTTATGGAGGTGACGAAGAGCTCGTCGTAAAGGGTTACGTCGATGCAAGATTCGACATTCATCCTGATGACTCTAAGTCACAAAACGGATACGTGTTTATTCTTAATGGGGGTGCGGTAAGCTGGTGCAGTTCCAAGCAAAACGTCGTGGCTGATCGTACTTGGGAAGTGGAGTACATAGCTGCCTCAGAGGCGGCTAAGGAGGGTGTCTGGATGAAGCAGTTCATGAGAGATCTTGGAGTTGTGCCGAGTGCACTAGATCCAACAAATTTGTTCTATGACAACACTAGTGCCATTGCTCTAGCCAAGGAACCATGGTTCGACAAGAGGACCAGACATATAAAACGACGCATCAATGCCATCCGAGATTACATCAAGGAGGAAGACATAAATATTTGCAAAGTGCGCACAGATATGAATGTGGCAGACCCGCTGACTAAGCCTCTTCCACAAGCTAAACATGACCAACACCAGAACTGTATGGGAGTTAAATTTGTTACATTGTAAATCATATAGAGATGTGATACTAGATTATTGACTCTAGTACAAGTGGGAGACTCTTGGAAATATGCCCTAGCGGCAATAATAAAATAGTTATCATTATATTTCCTGTTTCAAGTTAATCGTTTATTATCCGTGCTATAATTGTATTGAATGGAAACATAAATACATATGCGGATACATAGACAAAATACTGTCCCCAGTAAGCCTCTAGTTCACTCGCTCGTTGATCAAAGATGGTTAATGTTTCCTAGCCATAGACAAGTGTTGTCACTTGATGACGGGATCACATCATTAGGAGAATGATGTGATGGACAAGACCCAAACTATAAACATAGCATGTGATCATGTTATTTTGTTGCTATTGTTTTCTGCATGTCAAGTATACATTCCTATAACCATGAGATCATGTAACTCACTGACACTGGAGCAATGAGCGAGAGGGGAGTAGGGGTGACTGGCGGACACAGCATGGTGGAGGTGGGGCACAATAGATAAAAATAAAATACACACAGCTTCATGTCGTAGGACGGATGCCACCCTGACAGAGCGCAGGTTTACTCCATGCTACATCTGCTGCATCAACAGATGCTGCCGCCTACTCCTGCACATCCAAACCACCATCATCTTACTTTATTATCATGTACACCAGCATCATGATTAAGGTACATATGAAGTCCTCACCATCATCTATATTGATCAACTCGGTTATCTATAATATACTATATGCTACGTAGTAATTAAGCTGAATTCTGTAGTGCATTTTGAGTGCCTGCTTTGGATTTGTTCAGTGCAACTCTCAGCATGGTTCTTTCATGACCTGTTGATGATGGATAGGGGTGGGTACGCATATGGAAAGAAATGCAGGACTGCATTTCATTTCTTCCATGGTAATACTGGAGTTGCCAACAGTCAAAACAAGATGACATTTTTTGAAACCGATGATGCCGTGTTTACATCGTGCGCCATTGCAATCCGCAGGTTCGACGCCGGATCCAGGAGATACTGTGGAATGGGTTGGAAGGAGGAGTGATCTCTGTCTCGCCCTCGAGCATCTTGACCACCGCGCTCATTGACGGCCTCTGCTGAATGCACTAGAACACCACCTTGCACATCCTCTCCACCAGCCCTCTGCAACGCGAGTCATGGTGGACCGTTGCCACCATGAGCTCCATCAGCTCACTGGCTTCGTACCTGGCCCATGCGACTATGGGGTACCATCGCTGGCTGCTCTTTGGCATGGCAACGGCGTCTTGGTCACTACCATGCTCGACGATCTTCGGGAGGAGCATGCTGAAGCTGTAGACATCACACTTCTCGATGATATGTAGCTCCATCCAAACCTCTGGTGTGGCGTACCTGAAAGTGCCGCGCGCATGGGACAGAGGCATGCTTGTCGGCATGGTGGACAAGGCTTGCAAAGCCAAAGTCACCCACCTTGGGCGTGAGGGTGCCGTCGAGGAGGTATCTTGCTGGTGCTAACTTGAATGGACTGTGTCATTTTTGAATGGCCTAACTTGTTCTTCATCCAAAAGGATGGATGAGCAATAGAAATATCGTGAGTGGCATTACCGGTGGCAATCGGTTGGTCTGCGATTTTGCTAAGAGAATAGCAGCTATGTTCCTGTCATCTTCTGGCTTACTATATGTTATCACATGATATTAGTTTAAGAAGATACTTTTAAACATCAGTATGAATTTTGCTCTTATAGAGATTTTCTGTTCAAAACTTTTCAGCTTATGTGATAGATGTGCAGTGGATGAACTGCTGCTTTGTTCGATTCATTATTGTTCATTCCTCATGTTGCACACTGTGAACTCTAGATTTTTTCGTATTTTTTTTCCTGGAGGCTGGTATAGGATCCAGTTGTGGTTGATTTGTACTACCAGCTGAATGAGTCTTCTTTAATGCTGTCCACTTGTTACGCAGCTTGTTTCTTTTTGTGCCTTGATCTAATTTTATTAATAAGAACAATGTTATATTAGCACTTCCGTTTCAAGGCGTCTATGATATCCATAATCCATTTGATTGGTTTTCGTCAGTAACTTGGTTGGTCTTGTATAATCTTTGCGACTTTGCCTGCTGGTTCAATTGCTAATGTGTTTCCTTTTCCTGGCTGGGCCTGTAAACATACTTTTAGTATTATACTGGTTTGTAATTTTGTATGTGTATAGCTGGCCTGTGGACATTCTTTTATTTTTGGTGTCATCTAGGTTTCGTGTTCAAAACTTTTCAGCATATGTGATAGTTGTGCAATCGATTAATTTTTGTTTGATTGATTTTGTTATACAGGGGGTGGTGGTGGATACAAAAATGCTTCTCTTGGATCCTGGCAACTACGGCGGCGATAGCCTAAATCAAGGGGGTGGAGCACCTGCCAAGTGATCTCAACCTTGATTGTGCTTGTAGAGAGAATGATGCTTGCAAGGGGGTTGATGCGAGCACGAAGAGAAGCGATGGTCACGATGGCTTTCTTAGGGACGACTTCGAGGACGAAGATGACCATACCAACAAGAGTAAGAAGAAGCACCGGCTGAATAACTCTTATGGATTTGTTCTCCGTAACCACATTGAGTTGCATCAGCTGCTCGTTATATACTACTACTACTTGCTCTGTAAATAAATAAAACATCTTATATTTGTTTACAAAGGGAGTAATATGGTTCAACAATTGAGGCTAATTTGGTGATGATATTGCTCTAGGTTGTTCAAGAGGCACCGGGTGGCAGCTGCTCTCTCGGCTATGTCCACCGTCCTCAGCTCCGTGTGCCACCAGATGAGATCGATAAATAATAAGCAACATAACCAACAAATGATCGGATTGGTTGCCTTGTCAAAAGTTTCTATTTGCAGTTTGCAGGTCTGTGTGAAGAGGGTGCGATGGAGGAAGAACAATCCAGAAATGGAGGGCACTGAAAATAATACTCCCTCCGTTCCTTTACATAAGGTGTATTTGTTTTTTGATAAAATTCCACAATGTTAGGTGCATTTCTTCTAATTCTTTTGTAATTCCATCATTAGCCCTTCAAAAAAAGGAAAGTATATCTCCTCTGATTGCATGCATCCCTTATTATAAAGAGAAAAAGGAAAGAATCTCTCTCATGATTGTGTATATCTCTTACTTTCCTAGCCTAAATGATTTTATTGCCTCTAATCAATGATTTGGCCAAGGTTAATTTTGTCTTAACATGTGTATAATACTATAATTGACAAAAAGAAAAACCCAGCTAGGTTGAACAAAAAGTGGACATTTTGACGATGTCAAAAGATCAAACAGGGTTTACCCAAATTGGTCGGTAACTCGTACTGGAGTATAATTTTTCCTTGCGCATAGACAGTGTACACCAGCACATCATTTCATCTCAACAACACTGAACAAGCTTTATGTAATACTCCCTCCGTCCGAACAATCTCTCTTAGACTTATCTAGATACGGATGTATCTAGACTTGTTTTAGTGTCCGGTACTGGATAAATCTAAGACAAATGATTTTGGACGGAGATAATAGTAGCGTGCACGGCACGCCTGTGTGTAAGCATCCCTCTATGCGTGTAGTCCCATTGTTGATGGAGGCGGGCAAGTAGGATGACATGTTGGGCAATTTGCTTGGCATTCACCTATAGTACGCCAACACGGACGGCCCGGCAGCGAGTCACAACAGTGACAGATTTTAGTAACGAACCAACTATCGCACTCGTTCTTGACACACCACTTCAAGGTGAGCTTGCTTTCATTCAACGATGAATCCACAGAGGCAGCGTTCGCGGTTATGTTGGCACCATGTTCTTGGTTGCTTCTTGTAACCACAAGACGACCTATCATCATCACACACAATATATATGTAGTAGCTGTTGTTAGATCACAATGCATAAATTTAACTTAAGACAAACCTAGTATACGGAGTACTGCCTCTAAAAGTATTAATATTACCTCTGTCTCAATTTTTGTCTTAGATTTGGTTAGATACAGATGTATTTAGTACTAAAACATGACTAGATACATCTATATTTAGACAAAAAAATTGACACGAAAAGGACACTATAGTAAAAAAACGGAGAGGATAGAACAACGGGAAGCATCATTTTATGCTTACATTGTCCGACCGCAACAAGGCATCCGATGAACAAGAGAGGAACCATGCACACGCCCACTCTCATGTTTGATCTTCAGCTTCTAGAAACCGAATGAAGTATGAGAAGTGACCATGAATCCCTCTGGCCGCAGTATATATATATATAGAGAGAGAGGGGGTATAATTTTAATTTTAAGGATGCCACATTCCATGCATGCATGCTGAGTTGGAGATCGCGGATTATAGCTGGTCATCATCCAATTATAGTACGCAGTACCTGCAGATTATGAATGTGTAATTTCTTACCATGCATTTGCGTAGCCAAAAGAAGATGTAATTTATTAATCATGCATATATCGGGTTACTATCAGCAGGATTTTGATGTACCCAGTGATCTAGTTAATCTAGTATGTGATTAGTGACCATACAATTACTTACCATCCCAGAATAAGTAAGAGTGTAAAATACATGCATTCGACTGGATGATGAAAAAATATCATAAAATTACTCAAACTAGGAGAATGCACGTGCATTTATACGGGCTATACGTCATTGTTATCTTCAACACGATGGCTCAATACATAAACCCCATTCCGTGACACACCCTTATCTTTTCCTTCCCTTCCTGCTTGGTTTCACGCTGTAGCGGGATACTTCTTGCTGGTGGCTCCTCTTTTAAAACCAGATGACGCTCACCTCATCTTCTCTCCATGCGTTTGAGTATGTATGCATTTTTTCATATTTACAATACAGTAATGTGGGTTAAACTAACATATATTATTGACACAAAACAACAAACAACTATAGAAATCATACTCAAAGGTCCATTCAACTTTGCAAATGCACATTTATGTGGGAGGCGAGTGACAACCTGAACGCATTCTTTGTCACCAATAAGCTCCACCTCCAGGCCACATTTAGGACAGTAAAACTGCACCTAATCTGAGCCATCTCACGACCCTAGCAATTTCGGCCATTAGATTTCACATCTGAGTCGTTTTTGGCCGTCGGATGTTCTGTCTCTTCAGGCCTCTGCCGTTTGTATTTTTTTCGGCCCAACTGTCCTAAGGGGCTTCTACTCCAGGAGAGAAATCCAAGACCCGTGGTTCATTGCGCCATTTACCAGCCCATTTAGCTAACCTCTAGCCACAGCTCGCCGGATCGCTAACCCTCCTTCCTTTCAATTCGTAGAATCGGATCACCCCTCATTTTGTTCCCATCCGACTGAGGCGGCGGCGGCGCTAAATGATTCGCCACCCCGCCCCCTTCGAGGTGATGCAGCAACAAGCCGTATGCCAATAATAGACTCATTCGAGCCGTTGCAAGATGATGCGGGAAACTCGAAGGGTCAGGAAACAATGACTGTTCGGTGTCGGATTGAAGTGTCACCCACAACTACTGCATCGCGGACGATTGGAGTCCATCTGTTGTTGTTCATCCTCCATTCCTAGAATCCATCAAAGATGGTGGAGGTGCGCTACATGAGGCCCTTATGGGGGAGGCAAGTTACAGATGTGCTTGGCAGGCCGACAACTTCTTTGTCGTGAGCCGGAGGCGGTGACGGCCGAGGAGGCAAGGCGGCGACCAGGGATCCACGCGGCAAGCCTAGAGGTATCCATGGGTTAGAGGGTAAGACGACGAGTCCACATTCTATCCATTATTGCTAGAAGGGATAATTGTCGTTGTTCTCCTCCCCATCCATCCCTACAGCTTCTACTTCTAGCCTCTTCGCCTACCCATTTCATTGCTGCCAACTAGCATCACGTCAACATCAATGCGTTCATCAACGATGCCTTATCTTCTTATTCCTCTTTCCTCGCCAACTTTAGTTCTCGTTCCTACTTATTTTCTAGAATAATATTTTTTATATATTTTTGTTTTATATTTTGGAATACTCATTTCTTCTCCAACATTATGCATCACTTACTTGCTTTAGTTTTTTTCCTTCTTATTCTTGGAACAATTTTTTTTCTACTATAGCATTATCCATCTGGCCAATATTGCGTCTTCTTGTCCTCACCGTGAATGTTTCGGCAACCGTCAGCAGGTGGACATCTTGCAGAGCATGGCTGTCGTCCACATCGGTGAATCGCTAGATCGTCCATGTTGCCAGCGCATGGCCGCCATTGTCCTTGTTGTCAAGCGGTGCTTGGCCATGTCATTGACAGCCTGTTGATTGTCCCTGCCCACAAGCGCTTTCAAAATGATTCAACGTGATTAAATACGTGTTTGATTAATTATTTTCCTAATTGGGAAAGATCCCTACTTCTAATTATCTGTAGGCATAATTAACTCTCTAACTAATTAAATTAATTGTTGACTTAGTTTTCAAATTGATTCCGTGCAAAAAAAATCTTATTTAAATGTCCTAATTTATTGCATACATAATTAACTATCTAGCTAAATAATTACATTGATGGTGATTTCTGAATTGATTTGATGCTCGATTCCAAAATATTTTTGCATGAATGTCTACTATGAACGATGACGATGACTACCGAGTAATGCAGGACATATTTCCTTAACAAATTTTTTGATACTGGAATGGACATACTTGATTTGAGAAAGTAGTATGTTTGGCTCTTTGTATGAAAACAAAGAATATAATATGACCGCATCCATGAATGTGTGTATGTGGCAGTTTGAGGACCTGCCTTCCGACACGTCCGTCGTAGACGCCGTGATCCATGCCCTAGCATTGTCGAGCATCGCGTCGACACCAGGCCTGACCATGGCATCCTTCATGCTGTCGCATACATAGTTCCTCCGAAGGGGCGCACGGATGCGTGCGCTCATAGAAAAAGATATGTTATTTTTGTTCTATTTTGTGATTGTCAATTAATAATAGAGATAATGATAATAGTAAATGGCGTACTACGCGGGATTAGCGGATTGTTATTCAGAAATATCTGATTTTGTTATGAAAACTATCAGAAAAATCTTATGTGTCTTTTAGGTAGGTGATCTCAAATATATAGTGTGAATTATGAAACCTTAGTTACCTATTATTTATGTGATTGAATTAAAATAACACCGGCCAAAACAAGCACGAAGCAAGATCCCCTTTAATGAGATTTGGCTTTTAATGGGAGGAAGAAAATCCAGTGAGAAGGAGTGGTGAAAAGGAAATAAATGACAGACGAAAATAAACTGTGGAGGAAAGGTTATCAATCCCCCTTCTAGGAGTAGAGATGATAAGTGCCACACACGTGACACGAAGCACTCCGGACCTAACATTTTTTACAATTAAAGTTGTCACCCAAAAGGAAAAAAACAACCCCCAAAAAACTAAAAATTGTCATCTGAAAAGAAAGTTTCCTTGCTTGGCAACTAAATTTTCCATCCGTGCGTCGGTAAACTTGCCAAACAAAATGTTCGGCGTTGTCATGTGTTCATGCCACACATGTGACATTTATAGGTCACGCACTAGTGATGTTGTCGTCGTTGGCCAGCATTCGCTGGGCAGCCATAAACGAGGCCGGACGCTGGTGCCCCGAGCATCACTAACCGCCTCCCTATTGTAGTTGCAATGCCGAAGTTACAAACGGCCTGACAAACAACAGTTGTGCTTCTACACATGTAACCGCAACGTGTGGTAATTTTTTCTGCACACCATCTTAGTTGCAAAAATTTCTGTAAGATTACTATGTTGTAGAAGTTTTCCTAGAACATCACTTATGTTGCAAAAAAAAGTGAAGACCAAAAAAGTTATGCAACATTATTCATGTTATAGGAGTCTTTTGGCAACATCACTTATGTTTTTTTGAGCTGATAACATCATGTATGTTGTAAAAAAGTGAAGCCCATAAACATACCTACAACATGACACTTTGCCACATACATGTCGTGAGTAGACACACAATACCTTCATAACGATCGCCTTCATTTTATTTGCTAGCTAGTTAGACATCAACCACTATCATATACGAGAACATTGTGGGAATGAGGGAAAGATGCCTCGCGAAGCGATCGGTCCCCCGACTGGCGAAGCAAACAGCGCGGTGATTGGCGGGCTGATCCGCGAGGCGTCGGGCGAGGCGATCGACGGGAAGAGTAGGGTGAATGGAGAGACGATCGGCGAGGTGAAGAGCAGATCGCAATGCGAGGACGCCGGTGGGGCGGACTGCGGCGGCGAGATCTGTCGGTCTGAGACTGATCTCGGAGCAGGCGATCCTTCTCATCACCGGTGGGATGTTTCCTATGAGAGCACCACCTTGGAAACAAGGAGAGTTCTTCGTGGATCCATCCTCCACACCTGCCTTCTCTTTGGATTACATTAAGGGATGAGGAGGACGATATTCTTGCCGGTTCTTACCTGCAAAAGCATGAATGCCCCAAGGTTGGGGATGTTCTTGAGATAGATGGATTTCATTTGATCATGCGGAACCAGTCGTCGCCACAAATAATTCACGAGAAGGCTAAGGTATGTGTTGATCTCACTTCCTCTCCTACTCGTTTTGGCGGCCGTTTTTGGGTTCTTGCAGATCAAGATGAGGAAGAAGATGCGGAGGGTTTGGACGGGCGTCAGATCGAGGAGCTGGCACGGCCTATCTCCAACTTGGTGTTGCCGGCGGCGGAGTCTCAAGACCGTAAGATCCAACCGGATTTCCAAGTGATGAAGAAGACGGTGGTGCAGTGTAAAGGAGTTAAGCCTTGGATTGGACCGATCCCAAAGGTAAATCTTCTCCCTGTCACTTTGTCCGATTTCTTCAAGCCGGAGAGCTGGACTTTGGTCACGAAGAACAATAAGAAACTCGGCCGTTGTAGTCGACCGTCCCCGGCGCCGGTGATGGTTACGAATCTCCGTGATTCCAGGAGGAATTTTTTGAATGCCTTGCTTGCGGATGGCGGGCCTGACGTCAATACTAGCGATATGGGCTTACTAGAGCCTAGGTATATGGCCCAAGAAGTAGCCCATGTGGTCGAGGTCACACCTTCATGCACTACCGACGTGGTGACAGAGGTTTTACCGCTGCCGCATGCTAGGGTTCCATCACGAGCGAGACAGGGGTTTCCCTCGTTGAAATCGGGTCGAGACGCTCGCATCCCTCCTCTTTGTCCATCGGTGGCAATGACGGGGAGGGGTGCTCCTCTGAATCAGGCGCCAGTGCAACCTCCTGTGCGTCCTCCAGGCCAGAGCCAGAGCACTCCAGGCCAATATGCGAGGACGGCGACTCCGACAGCTGCGGCTAGTGCGCCGGCGGTGGCTGATGCGAACAAACAACAACCAAGAGGACGTTGGGGAGATGATGGCATCAATTCCTACGGGGAAGGGCAGCATCGTGGCTCTTCTTCCTTGGGGGGTGGGCACGGATACGCGTGGCAGAGCAATGGAGGTAATGGCAATGGTTTCTCTAGTCCTCCTGGGAAGTTTGCGTCGGGGGTAGTTGGCCCTCCCCATACAAAGAGGGGTGGTTTCAGGAAGAATTGGGGTGGCCGAGGTGGGGGCAGGAAGCCAAGGCCGCCTCTTCCTCCTCAGGATGATCCTGCTCTCACGGCCGATGCTCCTCTCAAGCCTATGCTGGGCCCGGCGAAGGAAGGTTCCAACAATCAAGCTCAACCTCAGGGTCAACCTAATGGGGTGGAGCCCACGCTGGTTGATAAGAGTAACGCTCACGGAAGGCGAGAGGGGGGTGATCGACCATCCAAGTGGGCGCGCAAGAAGGAGAAGATGATTTGCTATCGTTGCAGCGAGACGGGTCACTTTTTTCCGAATGCAAGGCAAATCTTTGTGAGTTCTGTTTGAAACCCAAACATGGCTCGACTCAGTGCCTGCTTATGGTTGGACCGATGCCGGTGGTGACTATTTATGGCGTTTGCTGTCAGGAGCTGATGTTTTTTGAGTTACCAACTGCTACGACACTGGTGCATGCGCCAGATGTGGCCTTTACCAGGACGGTTACTGTGGCGCGTGGGACTATGACTGTTGAGCAGGTGGTGCAGCAGCTACGGGAGCTGGTTTCTTCGTCATATAGGTGGGAGCCAGTTTTGATTGCAGATAATGTGTTCAAAGTGGTCTTTCCTACCAAGGAGGATCTAGCGAGGTTGCTCAAGTTTGGCATGTGCAGAGTGCCTAGCACTAGCTATGTGTTAGAGTTTGATGCGTGGAAGAGTGAGGATCCACAAGATGTGCCTCTCCCTTAGATTTGGGTTCGCTTTTCGGGAGCCCCATCCAAGGCTGTTAATGACTTTTGGGTTACTTGGAGCTTAGGGTCGTTGATAGGCAAGACAGAAAAAGGTGGATATGGTGTTTACCCGGTCTAAAGGAGTTGTGCGGCTGCTGGTTAGTGTCATTGATATCGAACTTGTTTCGGATGAAGTTGTATGGACTCATATGGGAATGAGATTTACCCTTCGGCTTGAGATCGAGAGTCCACCTCTATTTGACGACGGAGTGACGGACAAAGATGTTCATATGACGGATGGGGATGATGCTTCTGGCTCAAGGGAGTCGGATAAAAAGCTCCATTCGCCCGAGACTGCTAAGGATATGAAGCTCCCAGAATCAGCTCCATCGAATGGTGGAGTTAAACATTCAGTCTCAGCTCCTTTGGCGCAGCTTCGATTTGGTTCCTTTGAACCTGCTTCAGCGCCAGCACGGATTGGAGGAGCCCGACGTGTTGCAGGCTTGGACCGGCCGGCTCGGTCGGCCAATGTTAAGTTACCTGGGAAGAAGCCCATCGGCACATCTCTAGGTATGTCTCAGCCTAAGGAGGGGCTACCGCCAGTTTCTCTTGGACAGTACCTTGCAAGTGCTAGGATTGAAGGTTTAGGGGTGGTGTCTAGTGGAGTGCACTCGAGTATCCGCAACCCACTTCTTTCTGCCGCTGTGGAGGAAGTTCCTCTAGCGACTCTAGCGACAGGAAAACCACCTGGTGAGGGTACCGAGCAGGGCCTTACACAGTTCTCTGTTGATGAAGTCATAGCTTTTGGCGGTTTACCTAATCCGATGACACCGGAGAGGAGATAGAGTCAGCGTATTCAGACCCAACCAGATGCGGATGACTTGCAGTTGGGGCGTGCAATGCATGCTGCAAAAATGAGGGATGCAGAAATCTCAACAGGTATGTCTATTTGCAAAGACCATTTCATTCTTCATTTTTCTCCGCATGAAATTATAGATAATGTTGACTCTGTTGCGGTTTCATTCGGTAACACAGGTAGAGAAATTTCGAAATATATTAATGACCTACTGGACTTAGAAGTAGATAGGGCTCTAGATATTATTCGGAATTTAGCTGCAATGAAACCAATGAAAAAAAATCTGAAATCCTGATCTCGAGGGCCTGAATTCTCTATGTGAGAATCTGGCCCCTATGGATGATCCGGAGGAAGGAGATGATCATGCACTAGTTCCGGATTTATTTGATGAGCAATCTCTTAAGGTAGACTCACCGGTACCTGGTTATATGGATCACGTATTTGGAGAAAAACCTAAACGGCCTTGGAACTGGAAGGTATATCCGGTTTCTGCGGTACGTAGAAGCGCTAGATTTAAGACTGCTAAATTTTTTTATGATGAAAGATGAGAGGAAGTTTTTTGAATAGCAGAGGTCTTCGTGACTTGGCTAAAATAAGATTTCTAGCAGAGGCTACTTTAGAGCATCATCTTCATTTTATCGCGCTTATGGAGACAGGGCGGGATAATTTGACTTCACAGTTCTTAAGTTCTTTATGATTTTGACTGGCATTGTCTGCCTCCAAGAGGAAGGTCCGGTGGGATTTTACTTGGAGTCCGATGTGACACCCTTCAAGTGAGGGAAGTGGTGTTGGGGGATTATGCAGATAAATTCAAAATTACATCCAAGGGAGATGGATTTCAATGGGCTCTTGACGCTGTGTATGGTGTAGCTTAGCTGGAGCTTAAACCTGAATTTCTCGTTGATCTGGTCTGGATTTGTGATGAGAAATTACCACTTTTGGTAGGGGGTGATTTCAATATTATTAGGCGGGCCGATGAAAAGAGCAATGATAATTTTGATGGCAGATGGCCATTTATGTTTAACACTATTATTGAGAGTCTGGACCTAAGAGAGATTGAGCTCTCTGGTAGGAAATTCACCTGGGCTAATTCCCTACAAAACCAGAGTTTGGAAAAGTTGGACCGGGTTCTTACTAGTATTGAATGGGAACAGAAGTTTCCACTAGTAACTGTCCGTGCGCTTCAAAGAGCGATCTCTGACCACACTCCACTTTTGCTAGATTTTGGTAATCTAAATCACATGGGTAACAAGCATGGTTTCTCCTTTGAATCGAGTTGCTTCTCACGGGAGGGATTCATGGATATGATTGCTAGGGAATGGAACAAGGAGTTGGTGGGACATCCAACGTCGATAGATGGAAAAACAAGATACGTCACTGCTGCTGGCTATGCCTATAGGGATTTCCTTGGCAAATATGCAAAGGATCCCCCCGCGGCCTTGGAGCCTTGCGTTGGTGTTCCCTTGAAGAGGAAAGGGTGATGTAGCACACCGGCGGTAAGTATTTCCCTCAGTTTGAGAACCAAGGTATCAATCGAGTAGGAGGATCGCGTCAAGTCACAAGTACGTGCACAAACACAAAGAGCTTGCACATAACGCTATGAAGGGGTTGTCAATCCCTTATAGATTGTTTGCAAAGTGAGAACTGAAAGTAAAAAGTAAACAAAGCAAAGTAAAAGTAAAAGCTGAGATGATAATTGTGAGTAGACCCGGGGGCCGTAGTGTTCACTAGTGTCTTCTCTCATGAAAGCAAGTAGATGGTGGGTGAACGAATTACTGTCGAGCAATTAATAAAACCGCGCAAAGTCATGACGTTATCTATGGCAATGATCATACATATAGGCATCACGTCCAAAACAAGTAGACCGATACTTTCTGCATCTACTACTATTACTCCACACGTCGACCGCTATCCACCATGCATCTAGTGTATTGAGTTCATAAGAACAGAGTAATGCCTTAAGCAAGATGACATGATGTAGATGGACAATCTCAAATCTATGATGAAATCCCATCTTGTTACCCTTGATGGAAACAACACGATGCGTGCCTTGCTGCCCCTTCTGTCACTCGGAAAGGTCACCGCACGGTATGAACCCAAAACCAAGCACTTCTCCCATTGCAAGAATCATAGATCTAGTTGGCCAAACAAAACCCAAGACTCGGAGAGACTTACAAGGATATCAAATCATGCATATAAGAAATAAGCAAAGACTCAAATATAATTCATAGATAATCTGATCACAAATCCACAATTCATCGGATCTCGACAAACACACCGCCAAATAGGATTACATCAGATAGATCTCCATGAAGATCATGGAGAACTTTGTATTGAAGATCCAAGAGAGAGAAGAAGCCATCTAGCTACTAACTACGGACCCGTAGGTCTGAAGTAGACTACTCACGAGTCATTGAAGAGGCAATGGTGTTGGTGTAGAAGCCCTCTAGCTCCAAAGTCCCCTCCGGCAGGGCACCGGGAAGGGTCACCAGATGAGATCTCACGGAAACGGAAGCTTGCGGCGGCGGAAAAGTGGTTTCGTGGACGCCTTGATTTTTTCTTGGATTTTAGGGAATGTATAGGCCAAAGAGATAGGGTAGGGGAGCTCCAGGGGGGCCACAAGCCTGGGAGCCACGAGCCCCCTGGCCGCGGCTACAGGGCTTGTGGGCCTCCTGCCTTGGCCCTCAAGTCCCCCGATCTTCTTCTGTTCTGGAAAAATTCATTTCGGGGATTTTAATCCGTTTGGACTCCGTTCCAAAATCAGATCTGAAAAGAGTCAAAAACACAGAAAAACAGGAACTGGCACTTGGCACTGAATTAATAAGTTAGTCCCAAAAAATATATAAAATGTATATAAAACATCCAAAGTTGACAAGATAACAGGATGAAACCATCAAAAATTATAGATACGTTTGAGACGTATCAAGCATCCCCAAGCTTAACTCCTGCTCGTCCTCGAGTAGGGAAGTGATAAAGAATGAATTTTTGATGCTTTCATGCTACCTAGCATAGATATCCTTTGTAACTCCTCTTATGTGACATGAATGTTCAGATCCGTTAGTTTCAAAACAATAGTTTTCTATTGACGTGGAGATAATAATACTTCAAGCAAACTAGCAAGGTAATGATGAACTTTCAAAATAACAAGGCCAAAAGAAAGTTATCCCTACAAAATCATATAGTCTGGCTATGCTCTATCAACCTTGCACAACGAATTTAAATCATGCACAACCTCGGTATTGGCCAAGTAATTGTTTTCACACCTTTACTTTCTCAAACTTTTTCAACTCTCACGCAATACATGAGCGTGAGCCATGGTTTTAGCACTATAAGTGGAATGGAGTGTGGTGGAGGTTGCAAGGTAAACAAGGAGAAGATGGTCACATTGACTAGGCATATCAATGAGCTACGGAAATGCTCATCAATAGATATCAATGTAAATGAGTAGGGATTGCCATACAAATGGTGCACTAGAGCTAAGAGTATGTGAAAGCTCTTAAAGAAAACTAGTGGGTGTGCATCCAACTTGCTTGCTCACGAAGACCTAGGGAAATTTTGAGGAAGCCCATCATAGGAATATACAAAGCCAAGTTATATAATGAAGATTTCCCACTAGCTATATGGTGGTGACAAAACGAGAGACTCACAATCATGAAGATCATGGTGCTTAATATGAAGCACAAGTGTGGAAAGGAGATAGTAGCATTGTCCCTTCTCTCTTTTTCTCTCATTTTTTTGGTGGGCTCTTTGGCCTCCCTTTTTTTGTGGGCGTCTTTGGACTCTTTTTGTAAATGGGCTTCGCTGGCCTCTTTTATTTCATCACATGGGACAATGCTCCATCAATGAAGATCATCACACTTACAACTCAAAACTTAGAGCAACGACGACTCTATATGGAATGCCTTCGGTAGTGTACCGTGACAATGATCTAGCATGGCATAGACATCAATGGAAACATCATGCTAGCTATCTTATGATCATGCAATGGCAATGTAGAAGCTGTGGCACATGTCATGATGGTAGTTGCATGGCAATATATCTCGGAATGGCTTTGAAAAAGCCATAGTAGGTAGGTATGGTGGCTATTTTGAGGGAGGCTAATGGTGGGTTTTATGCACCGAGGAAAGTTGCACGACTCTAAAGAAGATAGTGATGGTGGAAGGTGAAAAGTGCATCTAAACCATGGACTCAACATTAGTCATGAAGAACTCATATACTTGTTGCAAAATTTTCAGTAGTAATCGAAACAAAGCATTCAGCGCATACTCCTAGGGGAAGGGTTGGTAGGTATAAACCATCAGGCAATCCCGACTGCTACACAAAGGATGATAATCAATAAACTAATCATGCTCAGACTTCATCACATAGCGGTTCACCATACGTGCATGCTACGGGAATCACTAACTTCAACACAAGTATTTCTAGATCCACAACACCTTACTAGTATAACTTAAATATTACCACAACCACATCTCAAAACTAATTGAGAGGAATCAAGCTTCTCTTTCTACTCAATGCGCATGAAGATGGAAGTTTTCGTATCCCTTTGGATAACTACCACTTTTGGGACTACTTTCATAGCATAAGCCAACTACCAAGCCACGCACCGCTGTGCTCTAAAAGATATAAGTGAAGCACATAGAGCAAAATCAACTAGCTCTAAAGATATAAGTGAAACACATGTGAGCTGAATTGCCTAACTCAAAGGATATAAGTGAAGCTCGACAAAATCACGGTGAGTGCATGTCTCTCTCTCTCTAGGTGTGCAGCAAGGAAGATTGTGACACAACACAAATAAAAGACTCCTACGATACAAGACGCTCCAAGAAAAACACATATCATGTGGTGAATAAAAATATAGCTCCAAGTAACATTACCGATGGATTGAAGACGAAAGAGGGGATGCCTTCCCGGGGCATCCCATCCCCAAGCTTAGGCTTTTTCGGCATCCTTGAATCAACTTGGGGTGCCTTGGGCATCCCCAAGCTTGAGCTCTTGCCACTCTTTATCTCTTTGTCCATAAGAACTTCACCCAGAACTTGAAAACTTCACAACACAAAACTTAAACAGAAACTCGTGATATCATTAGTATAAGAAAGAAAATCACCACTTCCTTAGGTACTATAGAAAACTTAAATTCTACTTATATTGGTGTTGGGTTGCTGTATTTTCACTTTTCCATGGCTAGTACCCTCCGATACTATCCATAGTTTCATCAAAATAAGCAACCAACTCAACAAAAACAGAATCTATTAACAACAGACCAGTCTGTAGCAATGTGTATACTTCGTATACTTCTGGTACATCAAAAAATCTGAAACATTACGACAGTCTGAAGAAATTGCATAGAAATCAGCAGCAAAAAGAATCAACTCAAAAGGTCTTACAGAGTAAAAATTAAAATTATTTTCGTGAGCAGAAAGTTTCTGTCTTTTTCCAGCATGATCAAACAATCATCACCAAGACTAATCATAACGGTTTTGCTTGGCACAAACACAAAAAGAAACACAAAAAACACAATCATAACAGAATTATGATGGTGTGGAGAAAACAAAACAGGAATAAAAAAGAAAAGAAATATTTATTCATTGGGTTGCCTCCCAACAAGCGCTATCGTTTAACGCCCTTAGCTAGGCATTGATTTCAATGATGCTCACATAAAAGTAAGGATTGAAACACAACGAGAGCATCATGGAGAAAATGGCTAGCATATTTAAGTCTAACCCGCCTCCTATGCATAGGGATTTTGTGATCAAACAATTTATTGGAGCAAGAATCAACTAGCATAGGAAGGCAAAACAAGCATAGTTTCAAAAATTTCAACATATGGAGAGGAAGCTTGATACTATTGCAATAAGTAGAAGCATATGATCCTCTCTCATAGTAATTTTCAGTAGCATCATGAATGAATTAAACAATATAACCAGCACCTAAGGCTTTCTTTTCATGATCTACAAGCATAGAAATTTTACTACTCTCCACATAAGGAAATCTATTCTCAAGAATAGTAGTGGGAGTATCGTAAAAGACTTGAGCACTACAAATTGTGTCCACAATGAAAAAGCAAGGTTTAGCAAAGGGATTCTCGAGAGTATGACAAGTTTTATCATCCCTCTTATTTATAGCATAAGTATCCTCACAATAATCATCATCGATAGGGGGCATGCTTTCATCAAAATGATTTTGAATATTCAAAGTGGAAGAACTAATAAGATCATGTTCATCAAATATAGCATCCCCAAGCTTGTGGCTTTGCATATCATTAGAATCATGGGTATTCAAAGAATTCATGCTAACAACATTGCAATCATGATCATCATTCACATATTCTATGCCAAGCATTCTATGTAATTCTTCTTTCAGCACTTGAGCACAATTTTCCTTCCCATCATGCTCACGAAAGACATTGAAAAGTTGGAGCATATGAGGCATCCCCAATTCCATTTTTTTTTGTAGTTTTCTAGCGAAAGAACAAGAAAGAAAAAGATTCGATTGCAAGATCTAAAGATATACCTTCAAGCGCTAACCTCCATGGCAACGGCGCCAGAAAAGTGCTTGATGTCTACTACGCAACCTTCTCCTTGTAGACATTGTTGGGCCTCCAAGTGCAGAGGGTTGTAGGACAATAGCAATTTTCCCTCAAGTAGGTGACCTAAGGTTTATCAATCCGCGGGAGGCGTAGGATGAAGATGGTCTCTGTCAAGCAACCCTGCAACCAAATAACAAAGAGTCTCTTGTGTCCCCAACACACCCAATACAATGGTAAGTTGTATAGGTGCACTAGTTCGGCGAAGAGATGGTGCAACAAGTGCAATATGGATGGTAGATATAGGTTTTTGTAATCTGAAATTACAAAAACAGCAAGGTAACTAGTAACAATAGTGAGCACGAACGGTATTGCAATGCGTGGAAACAAGGCCTAGGGTTCATGCTTTCACTAGTGAAGTTCTCTCAACAATGATAACATAATTGGATCATATAATTAGCCCTCAACATGCAACAAAGAGTCACTCCAAAGTCACTAGAGAACAAACGAAGAGATTATTGTCGGGTACGAAACCACCACAAAGTTATTCTTTCTGATCAATCTATTCAAGAGTCCGTAGTAAAATAGCACGAAGCTATTCTTTCTGTTCAATCTTTCATAGAGTTCGTACTAGAATAGCACCTTAAGATACTTATCAACCAAGACCCTAATGTCACCTAGATACTCCATTGTCACCTCAAGTATCCGTGGGTATGATTATACGATATGCATCACACAATCTCAGAATCATCTACTCAACCAACACATAGAACTTCAAAGAGTGCCCCAAAGTTTCTACCGGAGAGTCAAAACGTGTGCCAACCCCTATGCATAGGTTCCCAATGTCACGAACCCGCAAGTTGATCACCCAAAGATACATCGATTACTTGCATGAATCCACGTGTGCCAACCCATATGCATAGGTTCCCAATGTCACGAACCCGCAAGTTGATCACAGCAGATAGACACGTGCAAGACATACATCAAGTGTTCTCAAAGACTCAATCCGATAAGATAACTCCAAAGGGGAAACTCAATTCATTACAAGAAGGGAGAGGGGGAAGAACATCATAATATCCAACTATAGTAGCAAAGCCCACGGTACATCGAGATCAAGACATCTCAAGAACACGAGAGAGAGAGATCAAACACATAGCTACTGGTACATACCCTCAGCCCAGAGGGAGAACTACTCCCTCCTCGTCATGGAGATCGCCGGGATGATGAAGATGGCCACCGGAGATGGATTCCCCCTCCGGCAGGGTGCTGGAACGGGCTCCAGATTGGTTTTTGGTGGCTACAGAGGCTTGCGGCGGCGGAACTCCCGATCTAGGTTTCTTTCTGGAGGTTTCTGGATTTATAGGACCAGATGGCGGTGGAGTTGCGTCAAGTGGGCCCCTGAGGGACCCACAAGCTTGGTTGGTGCGGCCTGGGGGGCGCCGACAGGGCTTGTGGCTTCCTCGGGACCCCTCTCCGGTATCTTTTTCTTCCGGTATTTTTGATATTTTCCATAAAAAATCATCGCGAAAGAATTATTCCGTTTGGACTCCGCGTGAAAAAGGGTCAAAAACACGGAAAGAACATGAACTGGCACTTGGCACTGAATTAATGGGTTAGTCCCAAAAAAGATATAAAAGGCATATAAAACATCCAAAGTTTGACAAGATAACAGCATGAAACCATCAAAAATTATAGATACGTTGGAGACGTATCACTACCTCTTGAGCTTGCGTTGGTTTTTCCCGTGAAGAGGAAAGGGTGATGCAGCACAACACCAGTAAGTATTTCCCTCAGTTTGAGAACCAAGGTATCAATCCAGTAGAAGTATCAAGGCAAGTTTCCAAAGTACCTGCGCAAAAACAAACAAACTTGCACCCAATGCTATAAAGGGGTTGTCAATCCCTTCACGATTAAATGCAAGGTGAGATCTGAAGGTGGAAAGTTGAACAAAGTAAAAGTGTAGAGCTGAAAATATGATGTGCAGTAGAACCTGGGGCCATAGTATTCACTAGAGGCTTCTCTCATGATAGCAAATATTACGGTGGGTGAACGAATTACTGTCGAGCAATTGATAGAACCGCGCAAAGTCATGATGATATCTCAGGCAATGATCATACATATAGACATCACGTCCGAGACAAGTAGACCGATACTTTCTACATCTACTACTATAACTCCACACATCGACCGCTATCTAGCATGCATCTAGTGTATTGAGTTCATAACAAACAGAGTAACGCCTTAAGCAAGATGACATGATGTAGAGGGACAAATTCATGCAATAGATATAAATACCATCTTTTTACCCTTGATGGCAACAACACGATGCGTGCCTTGCTACCCCTTGTGTCACTGGGTGGGGACACCGCAGGGTATGAACCCAAAACCAAGCACTTCTCCCATTGCAAGAATTATAGATCAAGTTGGCCAAACGAAACCCACAACTCGAAGAGAATTACAAGGATACGAAATCATGCATATAAGAGATCAGAAGACACTCAAATAATATTCATAGATAATTTGATCATAAATCCACAATTCATCGGATCTCGACAAACACACCGCAAAAGAAGATTACATCAGATAGATCTCCATGAAGATCATGGAGAACTTTGTATTGAAGATCCAAGAGAGAGAAGAAGCCATCTAGCTACTAGCTATGGACCCGAAGGTCTGTGGTGAACTACTCACGCATCATCGAAGAGGCAATGGTGTTGATGAAGAAGCCCTCCATGTCCAAATCCCCCCTCCGGCAGGGCACTGGAACGGTCCCCAGATTGGATCTTGCGGATACAGAAGCTTGCCGCGGCGGAAAAGTATTTTCGTGGCTCTCTCCGTGGTTTCAGATTTTTAGGGAATTTATAGGCGGAAGAGATAGGGCAAAGGAGCCATAGGGAGGGCACAAGCCTGGTAGGCGCACCCCCAGGCCGCGGCTAGGGGGCTTGTGGCCTCCCCCGGGAGCCTTTGCCTTGGTTCTCAAGTTCCCTACGTATCTTTCGTACTGAAAAAAATCATTCCGAAGATTTTATTCCGTTTGGACTCCGTTTGATATTCTTCTCTAAAAAGGGTCAAAAACACGGAAAAACAGGAACTGGCACTTGGCACTGAGTTAATAGGTTAGTCCCAAAAAAGATATAAAATGCATACAAAACATCCAAAGTTGACAAGATAATAGCATGGAACCATAAAAAAATTATAGATACGTTGGAGACGTATCACACTGCCGCTTAGGTCATATTGCTGTAAAGCGCATGAAGAAACTCCATGATGATGGACTTTTGGAGTCACTTGATTTTGAATCACTTGACACATGCGAATCATATCTTATGGGCAAGATGACTAAGACTCCTTCTCCGGAACAATGGAGTGTGCAAGTGACTTGTTGGAGATCATACATACTGATGTGTGCGGACCGATGAGCATAGAGGCATGCGGTGGATATCGTTATTTTCTCACCATCATTGACGATTTGAGTAGGTATGGTTATATCTACTTGATGAAGCACAAGTATGAAATGTTTGAAAAGTTCAAGCAATTTCAGAGTGAAGTTGAAAATCATCATAACAACAAGATCAAGTTCCTATGATTTGATCGAGGAAGTGAATATATGAGTTACGAGTTTGGTGCTCACTTAAAACAATGTGGAATTGTTTCACAGCTCACGCCGTCTGGAACACCATGGCGCAATGGTGTGTCCGAACGTCATAATCGTACTTTATTAGATATGGTACGTTCTATGATGTCTCTTACCGATTTGCCGTTGTCATTTTGGGGCTATGCATTGGAGACAACTGCATTCACTATAAATAGGGCACCTTCAAAATCCGTTGAAATGACACCATATGAGCTGTGGTATGGCAAGAAGCCAAAGTTGTCGTTTCTTAAAGTTTGGGGATGTGATGTTTATGTCAAAAAGCTTCAGCCTGAAAAGCTGGAACCCAATGTGAAAAAGTGTGTCTTCATAGGTTATCCAAAAGGGAAACAGTTGGGTATCCCTTCTATCTCAAATCCGTGGACAAAGTGTTTGTCGCTAAGAATGGAGCTTTTCTTGAGAAATAGTTTCTCTCGAAAGAATTGAGTGGGAGGAAGATGGAACTTGATGAGGTTGTAGAACCTTTACTTCAACAAGATGGTGGCGCAGGGCAGAAAGATATTTCTGTCAAGGCAACACCAGTTGAAGAGGAAGCTAATGATGGTGATCGTGAAGCTTGAGATCAAGTTGCTGTCGGACCTCGCAAGTCGACAAGAGCGCGTACTGCTCCTGAGTGGTATAGGAATCTTGTCTTGTCAATCATGTTGTTAGACAACAATGAGCCTGCGAATTATGGAGAAGCAATGGTGGGCCCAGATTCCAATAGATGGTTAGAAGCCATGAAATCCGAGATAGGATCTATGTATGAAAACAAAGTATGGACTTTGGATGTATTACCTGAAGGTTGAAAGGCTAGTCAGAACAAATGGATCTTTAAGAAGAAGACGGACGCGGACGGTAATGTGACCATTTATAATGCTCGACTTGTGGCAAAGGGTTTTTCATAAGTTCAAGGAGTTGACCATGATGAGACATTCTCACCCGTAGCGATGCTTAAGTCCATCCGAATCATGCTAGCAATAGCTGTGTTTTTGGAGAAGCTTGTGTTTACAAGAAAGTGAGTGGGAGCTCTATAGTGTTTCTAATATTATATGTGGATGACATATTGCTGATTGGAAACAATATAGAATTTTTGGGGAGCACGAAGGGTTACTTGAATAAAAGTTTTTCAGTGAAGGGCCTGGGAGAAGCTGCTTACATATTGGGCATAAAGATCTATAGAGATAGATCAAGGCGCCTAATAGGACTTTCACGAAGCACATACCTTGACAAAGTTTTGAAGAAGTTCAAAATGGAACAATCCAAGAAGGGGTTCTTGCCTGTGTTGCAAGGTATAAAGTTGAGTAAGACTCAATGGCCAGTAACTACATAAGATAGAGAAAAGATGAGTCACCTATGCTTCAGCCATAGGGTCTATCATGTATGCAATGTTGTGCACAAGACCGGATGTCAGCCTTGCCATAAGTATGACAGGCAGGTTTCAAAGTGATCCAGGAGTGGAGCACTGGGCCGCGGTCAAGAATATTCTGAAGTACCTGAAAAGGACTAAGGAAATATTTCTCGTTTATGGAGGTGACGAAGAGCTCGTCGTAAAGGGTTACGTCGATGCAAGATTCAACATTCATCCTGATGACTCTAAGTCACAAAACGGATACGTGTTTATTCTTAATGAGGGTGCGGTAAGCTGGTGCAGTTCCAAGCAAAACGTCGTGGCTGATCGTACTTGGGAAGTGGAGTACATAGCTGCCTCAGAGGCGGCTAAGGAGGGTGTCTGGATGAAGCAGTTCATGAGAGATCTTGGAGTTGTGCCGAGTGCACTAGATCCAACAAATTTGTTCTATGACAACACTAGTGCCATTGCTCTAGCCAAGATACCAAGGTTTGACAAGAGGACCAGACATACAATACGACGCACCAATGCCATCCGCGATTACATCAAGGAGGAAGACATAAATATTTGCAAAGTGCGCACAGATATTAATGTGTCAGACCCGCTGACTAAGCCTCTTCCACAAGCTAAACATGACCAACACCAGAACTGTATGGGAGTTAAATTTGTTACATTGTAAATCACATAGAGATGTGATACTAGATTATTGACTCTAGTACAAGTGGGAGACTCTTGGAAATATGCCCTAGCGGCAATAATAAAATAGTTATCATTATATTTCCTGTTTCAAGTTAATCGTTTATTATCCGTGCTATAATTGTATTAAATGGAAACATAAATACATATGTGGATACATAGACAAAATACTGTCCCCAGTAAGCCTCTAGTTCACTGGCTCGTTGATCAAAGATGGTTAAGGTTTCCTAGCCATAGACAAGTGTTGTCACTTGATGACGGGATCACATCATTAGGAGAATGATGTGATGGACAAGACCCAAACTATAAACGTAGCATGTGATCATGTTATTTTGTTGCTATTGTTTTCTGCATGTCAAGTATACATTCCTATTACCATGAGATCATGTAACTCACTGACACTGGAGGAATGCCTTGTGTGTATCAAACTTCGCAACGTTACTGGATGACTATAAAAATGCTCTACAGGTATCTCGGAAGGTGTCCGTTGAGTTAGCATGGATCAAGACTGGGATTTGTCACTCCGTGTGACGGAGAGGTATCTCGGGGCCCACTCTATAATGCAACATCACAAACAAGCCTTGCAAGCAGTGTGACTAAAGAGTTAGCCACAGGATCTTGTAATACATGAATTTGGTGTCCCGCCCAAGAAAAAGTCCTAATAATTCCGCTAAGTGGTGATTCAACATGGATTCTACATCTTGGAACCAGGCCAATTTGGGAGCGGCTTTGTGATAATAGAACCAATTTTCTTTAGTTCGGTGCGTACCCGGGACGACCTAATAGAAATTCCCTTCAGCCC
Organism: Hordeum vulgare subsp. vulgare; assembly: GCF_904849725.1. Lineage (NCBI taxonomy): Eukaryota > Viridiplantae > Streptophyta > Magnoliopsida > Poales > Poaceae > Hordeum > Hordeum vulgare. Next base: position 492,613,236 of record NC_058518.1, on the reverse strand, counting down.
GGAGGAGAGCGGCGCCACGCCAACCACAGGTCCTCTCTTGGATCCGGTAGATGGAGGGAAACCTTCCAAAAGCCAGTCTTGTTCCCTAGCTGAAACATATGCAAAGCAGGACCAAGATTTCGGGGTGAACCTTTTGGAAACCATAAAATGGAAAAATGCCTATGAAGAAGTACGACAGAAGTATCCATCATCCGATGATGACGCTCGAAAGGCGGTTATCGAACAAATAGATAAAAATAAAATTTTCGGTTCAAGGCTACTCAGACACTTTAAGCAAAGTGCCCCCATGAGGGCTCTGGGGGCAGATGCTTTCCACCGTGCTTTTTTCGATAGGATCAACCAAATCATGAAATGCGAGGGAAAGGACGCCACATCACTTAGGGACTTAGCTGGAGGACTGAGATTGGTATATGGCATTCAGATAGTCCTTCTGAACTGAAATCATGGAAAGACTAGGCTCGCCAGGCAGGGAAAGCTAGATATAGCCTAAAAAACCTCCACTTACGGATCCAGTCATGTCTGCATAGTTCTCGAACATGTAGGGTCTGCACACTTAAGGTTCAGTGACGTTTTGATATAGTTAAATTATAGGTGTTGGCGACCGAAGGTTGTTCGAAGTCCCGGATGAGATCCTGGACATCACGGGGAGCTCCAGAATGGTATGGAGGTAAAGGTTGATATATAGGAAGTCTTGTTTTGGTCACCGGGAAAGTTTCGGACTCATCGGCAAAGCATCGAACAGCTTGTGGGCGTCGTGGAAGAATCATGTCGGTGAGGAGCCTTGCGCCCTACGAGACAAAGTAGCGGAGCTGAGCGGCGGCAGCAGGAGATGAGGCTGCTGGGTGGGTGAGTCTACGGGCGAATGGTTGGCGACGACGATGGAAGTGGGCGGCGGGGGTGAAAGGCGGGGCGGACGAGTGAGTTGGAGGGAAAGAAGGAAGAGGAGACTCGCGTGCGTACCACCGACTGGCAGGCCAGATGGAAGAAAAGGGCGGGCGACACGGGCATTCGTTCCGTGTCCGCACCGACGCAAATTCAATCCAAACTTAAGTCCAAAATGGATCATGAACGAACAAAAAACGAAGACGCCTTTATTTAGGTTACACGATTGGTCGGTTGTTTTTGTCCAGGGTGACCCAAATGGACACGGACGCTTGGTCCAATTCAAGCATGGAGAGAGTCCTCACCTCGAGCTAGTGCAATGCGGTGAGCCGGGCAATGCGGCAGGGTACCTGATGTCGATGGGCGTGCCCGGGGCTGGCGAGACAGCAGCGCGGATGCGGTGGCTGATGAGGGAGAGGGGAGTAGGGGTGACTGGCGGACACAGCATGGTGCAGGTGGGGCATAATACACACAGCTTCATGTCGTGGGACGGATGCCACCCTGACAGAGCGCAGGTTTACTCCATGCTACATCTGCTGCATGAACAGATGCTGCCGCCTACTCCTGCACATCCAAACCACCATCATCTTACTTTATTATCATGTACACCAGCATCATGATTAAGGTACATATGAAGTCCTCACCATCATCTATATTGATCAACTCGGTTATCTATAATATACTATATGCTAGTAATTAGGCTGAATTCTGTAGTGCATTTTGAGTGCCTGCTTTGGATTTGTTCAGTGCAACTCTCAGCATGGTTCTTTCATGACTTAGCCTGTGGATGATGGATAGGGGTGGGTGCGCATATGGAAAGTAATGCAGGACTGCATTTCATTTCTTCTATGGTAATACTGGAGTTGCCAACAGTCAAAACAAGATGACATTTTTTGAAACCGATGATGCTGTGTTTACATCGTTCGCCATTGCCATCTGCAGGTTCGACGCCGGCTCCAGGAGATACTGTGGAATGGGTTGGAAGGAGGAGTGATCTCTGTCTCGCCCTCGAGCATCTTGACCACCGCGCCCATTGAGGCCTCTGCTGAATGCACCAGAACACCACCTTACACATCCTCTCCACCAGCCCTCTGCAACGCGAGTCATGGTGGACCGTTGCCACCATGAGCTCCATCAGCTCACCGGCTTCGTACCTGGCCCATGCGACCATGGTGAACCATTGCAGGCTGCTCTTTGGCGTGGCATCGGCGTCTTGGTTACTACCATGCTCGACGATCTTCAGGAGGAGCATGCCGAAGCTGTAGACATCACAATTCTCGATGATGTGTAGCTCCATCCAAACCTCCGGTGTGGCGTACCTGAAAGTGCCGCGCCCGTGGGACAGAGAGGCATTCTTGTCGGCATGGTTGACGAGGCTTGCGAATCCAAAGTCACCCACCTTGGGCGTGAGGGTGCCGTAGAGTAGGTATCTTGCTGGTGCTAACTTGAATGGACTGTGTCATTTTTGAATGGCCTAACTTGTTCTTCATCCAAAAGGATGAATGAGTAATAGAAATATCGTGAGTGGCATTACCGGTGGCAATCGGTTGTCTGCGTTTTTGGTAAGAGAATAGCAGCTATGTTCCTGTCATCTTCTGTTTACTATATGCTACCGCATGATGTTAGTTTAAGATTACACTTTTAAACATCAGTATGAATTTTGCTCTGACAGAGATTTTCTGTTCAAAACTTTTCAGCTCTTGTGATAGATGTGCAGTGGATGAATTGCCGTTTTGTTTGATTCATTTTTGTTCGTTCCTCATGTTGCACACGGTGAACTACCGAACTGTATATTTTCTGGTATTTGTTTCCTGGAGGCTGGTATATGATCTCGTTAGGGTTGATTTGTGCTACCAGCTGAATGAGTCTTCTTTAATGCTGTCCACTTGTTACGCAGCTTGTTTCTTTTTGTGCCTTGATCTAATTTTATTAATAAGAACAATGTTATATTAGCACTTCCGTTTCAAGGCGTCTATGATATCCATAATCCATTTGATTGGTTTTCGTCAGTAACTTGGTTGGTCTTGTATAATCTTTGCGACTTTGCCTGCTGGTTCAATTGCTAATGTGTTTCCTTTTCCTAGCTGGGCCTGTAAACATACTTTTAGTATTATACTGGTTTGTATGTGTATAGCTGGCCTGTGGACATTCTTTTATCTTTGGTCTCGTCTAGGTTTCTCTTGGATCCTGGCAACTACGGCGACGATAGCCTGAATCAAGGGGGTGGAGCACCTGCCAAGTGATCTCAACCTTGAATAGTGTGCTTGCAAAGAGGATGATGCTTGCAAGGGGGTTGATGCGAGCACGAAGAGAAGCGATGGTCACGATGGCTTTCTTAGGGACGACTTCGAGGACGAAGATGACCATACCAACAAGAGTAAGAAGAAGCACCGGCCGAATAACTCTTATGGATTTGTTCTCCATAACCAAATTGAGTTGCATCAGCTGCTCGTTATGTACTACTACTACTTGCTCTGTAAATAAATAAAACATCTTATATTTGTTTACAAAGGGAGTAATATGGTTCAACAATTGAGGCTAATTTGGTGATGATATTGCTCTAGGTTGTTCAAGAGGCACCGGGTGGCAGCTGCTCTCTCGGCTATGTCCACCGTCCTCAGCTCCGTGTGCTACCAGATGAGATCGATAAATAATAAGCAACATAACCAATAAATGATCGGATTGGTTGCCTTGTCAAAAGTTTCTATTTGCAGTTTGCAGGTCTGTGTGAAGAGGGTGCGATGGAGGAAGAACAATCCAGAAATGGAGGGCAGTGAAAATAATACTCCCTCTGTTCCTTTATATAAGGTGTATTTGTTTTTTGATAAAATTTGACAATGTTAGGTGCATTTTTTCTAATTCTTTTGTAATTCCATCATTAGCCCTTCAAAAAAAAGGAAAGTATCTCTCCTCTGATTGCATGTATCTCTTATTATAAAAAGAAAAAGGAAAGAATCTCTCTCATGATTGTGTATATATCTTACTTTCCTAGCCTAAATGATTTTATTGCCTCTAATCAATGATTTGGCCGAGGTTAATTTTGTCTTAACATGTGTATAATTGACAAAAAGAAAAACCCAGCTAGGTTGAACAAAAAGTGGACATTTTGACAATGCCAAAAGATCAAACAGGGTTTACCCAAATTGGTCGGTAACTCGTACTGGAGTATATTTTTTCCTTGCGCATACACAGTGTACACCAGCACATCATTTCATCTCAACAACACTGAACAAGCTTTATGTAATACTCCTTCCGTCCGAACTATCTCTCTTAGATTTATCTAGATGCGGATGTATCTAGATTTGTTTTAGTATTCGGTACTAGATAAATCTAAGACAAATGATTTTGGGCGAAGATAATAGTAGCGAGCACGGCACGCCTGTGTGTAAGCATCCCTCTATGCGTGTAGTCCCATTGCTGATGCAGGCCGGCAATAAGGATGACATGTTGGGCAATTTGCTTGGCATTCGCCTATACTATGCCAACACGGACGGCCCGGCAGCGAGACACAGCAGTGACAGATTTTAATAACGAACCAACTATGACCGCACTCGTTCTTGACACACCACTTCAAGGTGAGCTTGCTTTCATTCAATGATGAATCCTCAGAGGTAGCGTTGGCGGTTATGTTGGCACCATGTTCTTGGTTGCTTCTTGTAGCCACAAGACGACCTATCATCATCACACACAATATATATGTAGTAGCTGTTGTTAGATCACAATACATAAATTTAACTTAAGACAAACCTAGTATGCGGAGTACTGCCTTTGAAAGTACTAATATTACCTCCTGTCTCAATTCCTGTCTTAGATTTGGCTACATACAGATGTATCTAATACTAGAACATGACTAGATACATCTATATCTAAATAAAAAAAATTGACACAGAAAGGGTGCTATAGTAAAGAAACGGAGAGGGTACGTAGCTCTAGAACAACGGGAGGCACCATTTTATGCTTACATTGTCCGAGCGCAACAAGCCCTCCGATGAACAAGAGGAGAACCATGCACACGCCCACTCTCATGTTTGATCCTCAGCTTCTAGAAACCGAATGAAGTATGAGAAGTGTCCATGGATCCCTCTGGCCGCAGTATATATAGAGAGAGGGGAGGGGGTATAATTTTAATTTTAATAAAAGGATGCCACATTCCATGCATGCATGCCGATTTGGAGATCGCGGATTATAGCTGGTCATCACCCAATTATGGTACGCAGTACCTGCAGATTATGAATCTGTAATTTCTTACCATGCATTTGAGTTGCCAAAAGAAGATGTAATTTGTTAATCATGCATATATCCGGTTACTATCAGCAGGATTTTGATGTACCCAGTGATTAGTTAATCTAGTATGTGATTAGTGACCATACATGAATTAACTGGCGATATTACTTACCATCCCAGAATAAGTAAGAGTGTAAAATATATGCATACGACTGGATGATGAAAAAATAACATAAAATTCCTAAAACTAGGAGAATGCACGTGCATTGATACGAGCTATATGTTATGTTATCTTCAACACGATGGCTCAATACATAAACCCCATTACATGATGCACCATTATCTTTTCCTTCCCTTCCTGCTTGGTTTCACGCCGTAGCGGGATATTTTTTGCTGGTGACTCCTCTTTTAAAACCAGATGACCCTCACCTCATCTCCTCGTCATGCGTTTCAATAGGGATGCATTTTTACATATTTATAATATAATAATGGGGGTTAAACTAACATATGTTATTGACACAAAACAACAAACAACTACATAAATCATACTCAAAGGCCCATTCAACCTTGTTGTCAAGCGGTGCTCGGGCATGTCGTTGAGAGCCTGTTGATCGTCCTTGCCCACGAGGGCTTTCGAAATGATTCAATGCGATTAAATACTTGTTTGATTAATTATTTGCCTAATTGGGAAAGATCACTACTTCTAATTATTTGTAGGCATAATTAACTCCCTAACTAATTAATTAATTGTTGACTCGGTTTTCAAATTGATTTGGTGCAAAAATAATCATATTTAAATGTACTAATTAATTGCATACATAATTAACTATCTAGGTAATTAATTTTATTGATGGTGATTTCTGAATTGATTCAAAGCTCGATTTCAAAATATTTTCACATGATTGGCTACTATGAACGACGACTGTGACTACTACCGAGTATTGCAGGACATATTTCCTTAACAAATTTTGTGACATTTGAATGAACACACTTGATTTGAAAATGTAGTCTGTTTGGCTCTTTGTATGACAAACAAAGAATATAATATGACCGCATCCATGAATGTGTGTATGTGACGGTCCGAGGACCTGCATTCCGCCACGTCCGTCGTAGACGCCGTGATCCATGCCCTGGCATTGTCGAGCATCGTGCCGACACCAGGCATGGCCACGGCGTCCTCCATGGTGTCGCATACATAGTCCCTCTAAAGGGGTGCACCAATGTGTACACTCGTAAAAAAAAGATATGTTATTTTTGTTGTATTAGCAAATTTATGATTGTCAATTAATAATAAAGATAATGATAATAGTAAATGGCATAGTAGGCGGGATTAGCGAATTGTTATTTAGAAATATCTGATTTTGTTTTGAAAAGTTATAAAAAAAAGCTTATGTGTCTTTTAGGAAGGTGATCTGAAATATATGGTGTGATTTATAAAATCCTAGTTACCTATTATTTATATGATTGAATTAAGATAATACAAGCCAAAACAAGCACGGAACAAGATCCCCCTTGATGGGATTTGGTTTATAATGGGAGGAAGAAAATCCGGTGAGAAGGGGTGGTGAGAAGGAAAAAAAAAGACAAACAAAAATAAACCGTGGAAGAAAGGCTATCAATTCCTCTTTTAGAGTAGACATGATAAATGTCACACGTGTGGCATAAAGCACTCTGGACCTGACATTTTTTTACAACTAAATTTATCACTCCAAAGAAAAAAAAACAAACCCTAAAGAAATGAAACTTGTCATCCAAAAAGAAAGTTGCCTTGCTTGACAACTAAACTTGCCATCCTCGCGTCGTTAATACGAAATATTCGTCGTTGCCATGTGTTCATGTCACATGTGTGGCATTTATAGATGAGATCAGGCGCTAGCGCTGCTGTCGCCGTTGGTCGGCATCTGCTGGGCAGCCATAAACGAGGTCGGACACTGGTGGCACCGCCGGTCGACGCCTGCTGTGTAGTCGTGACTCCTTTGACCTCCTTCGTGTCTTCCCCGAGCATCATTGAAGGCCTTCCTATTGCAGTTGCAATACCAGAGTTGCAAACGGCATGACAAACAACAGTTGTGCTCCTACACATGTAACCGCAATGTGTGGCGATTTTTTTGCACACCATATTCGTTGCAAATTTTTCTGTAACATTAACTATGTTGTAGAAGTTTTCTTGCAACATCACTTATGTTGCAAAAAAGTGAAGACCCCAAAAAAATTATGCAACATTATCCATATTGCATAAGTTTTTTTCCGCAACATCACTTGTGTTCTTTTGAGCTGATAATATCACCTATGTTGTAAAGAAGCAAAGCCCAAAAACATACCTGCAACATGACATATGTTGAAATGGAAAATGCAACCTTTCAAAAGATCGATTTCCATGCGACATGTGTCCAGCTTTGTGCGGCCATTTAGAACAACTCCAATCGCGCGACGCAAACAGACACACGCTTTGTCCGTGTTTTGTCCGTTTGGGTTGGCACGTCCGTCCTTGTTTGCAAATGGGTCGGTCGTGCGCCTAAGGAAGCGACCCATTTTTCTTTCAGGCACACATAGTTTTTAACGCTAAAATATTCGACGGCCATAAGTCATGCCAGCGTCAAGAGTTCACAAGGAATACTCAGTTTTCAAGCTGGGCGCACTTGCCAGCGGGCCGACACACATGCCAACACATAAAATGAGAATGTATTTCGGCCATGCCATCTCGATCGTGGTCATGCCCGCACACCACGGCATATAGGTCACTTGTCTTCGAGGCTGAAACATGTCGGCCTCCATCTTCTCGAATCAAGACAGCTTCCTCGGTGACCACGCTCACCTTCGGTGCACCGAAGACCGTAGAGTAGGACAGACGGGCGGTCTGCAGGTGGTGCAGCTGAAAGCCATGCTCCGTCGGCATGGAGCACATGCGTGGCGAGTCCGGAAGTTAGTGACAAAGGGGCGATGCGCTGGTGCTCGCCGCGGCCGTAATAGCAGCAACGGGCCCATGGCCTCACGGACGAGCTGACTGTTCTTCACGATGTTAGCCTCTTTCTCTAACGCGACGACGAGGGTGGACGCGGCCTCCGCCTCGTTCCTGGCTTCTTGTTGATGCCGACGGTTCTTCCTCCTCAACGATTGTTCGGCGCGCTTCACGTGCGTCAGCACCTTCTTCTTCTTGGTCGGCGACGACCCTTTTCACCCGCTACGGCTCCCGACGGAGGCGAGGGAGACAAGACCAACGGCGACAGCGAGGGTCGGCGCGCCGTCATCAATGACACGTGGGGGAGGGGTGGGCGGGAAATTTTGGATGGAAATGGTGGTTGTGTGTCATCGACGGGCGGGCCAGCAGAAGGAGAAGGGCGAGCGTCTAGCGGGCGTCGCGCACGTCCATCCCGAGTCTATGCGGACGCAAATTCGACTCAAATTTGAACCAGAAATAGATTGCGTGCGGTTAAAAAACGAACGTGCGTTTTTTTTATCGGCACGTTGAATTGTATTTTGTATCCATAATGATCCAAAAAATACGCTCGACGAAATGAATCGCCCAGTTATAGTTAATCACTATCTTGAGACAGCGGTTTCCAGCGAGCCATTTCTTTCCCTTCAATCTCTTGCAAAAAAAAAAAAAAAAACCTATGTTATCTATCGGAGCTTGACTAACTAATCTCTACACCTCCCCTGATTTAAACTGGGTGGGCCAGCTCTCCTAATTTCCTCCAACAGAAAGTCCATCTAATCTTAATCTATTTTACGTTGGATGGCCACGTAGGTGTAGCATTGCTCGCAAGCAAAAATAAAAAGGGAAACGTTTCCCCCCGGCGCGCCGGCCGAATCTTTCGTCCGGTCGCGCGCGGATCGCGCTCGCTGGCAGGTGTATGCAACATTTTTTCGTAAAAATTGTTGTAACCGTGTATTTTTTGTTACAAACCTTTGTCATGCAGCTTTTTTTTTCGTGTAAATTTGTTGTAACCAGCGTTCATATTTGCTACAAGCGTTTTTTATTTACTAGATTTGTACAGTAAAAAAGTTGCATATACGTTTGGTTGCAACTCGAGTTCATTGAATTTTTGCTATAACGGGCATTTTGACTTTTGCTACAATCGTGTTATTTTTTGCTACAACCGGCATCATTTTTTGCTGCAACCGTTCACTGAAAAAGTTGCATACACGCCACGTAAATTTTTGCTACAACCGGCGTTTAACTTTTGCCACCACGCATCATCTTCTTCGTTTTTTTGCTACGATCATGTAGATATTTTTTTGCTATAATTATTTTTTTTGTTACAACCGTTGCGAAAAATGCTGCGTAGTGTCGAAATTTGTTGCATGGAGATAAAGATGTTGTATGAAAAGATCTAACGGTGCCCCGTACAGATCGGGCGGCCTGCGACCGGCGCTAGCGCCGGCACATAGTACTCCCCAAACAAAAATGCTATACTTATGGCCAAAAATGCTTATACTTATATGTAGAAAACCTATGTAGTAGTAATACTATTGGTTGGGGCCCGCAACGACGGACCACTGAAAAGGAAGCGGTGCACATTATACCTTCACTAGTAGAAATGCCCGTGCTTTGCACCGGGCAAGAAAAAAGACTTAACTTGTTTTATGTACCGTTGTGCATCATTTTTTATATCCATTTTTAATAAACGTTCATAATATGGTATGAAAGTTAACGTTTTAACAAAAAAACGTGTGTTGCAATATGTATGAAATAAATTCGGCTACTTGATCTATAGCCGGTGCGCGGGGCGAAATAAAACGCATCCCCTCCTCTAGACCCACTTCGAGCAAGATGCATCATTTTGTCGTACTCTCTCAACTCTTCGTCCATCCCTCCTCTCTATCTCATCAACGGTATCACAAACATCCTGACTCAGAGGAATATATTGATGATTAGATAGTCCATAGGTGAGCCCTAAATATCTTTTCCCTTAAGAAATAGTATTTCTTTCCAATATATTTTTGAACAAATCTTTCCAATATCTCAGTCATGAGACTGTGGCAATGACTTTAGATAAATATAGAAGATAAATTTTATATTCATTTGACACTCAATAATTAGCAAACCCTCAATGGTGTTTAGGAGCGGAGGGAGTATATGTTAAACTTGATGAAGTGATATTTTATTTCTGCAAGGAATTGCTGCACATGTCTTCCTAAAGTTTTTGCCAAACAAAAACGACTCAAAAAATGCCAGTAAAATAGGATGTTGATCATGAAAAATCAGCATCAAACACCAGATATTCGTTATCCGAAGGGCCAAAGTGCCATGAAATACCCTGCCGTCCACGGCTTCTGACCATACAGGCTATATATAGCAAAGTACGATCTTTCCCATCTCCTGTACAATCCGCACTAACAAAGAACAAGTGAAACAGGTCGGAAAGAAAAGCATGTGAGAGATTTTCGCACAGCAGGCGTCGCAGCATTGGCATCGACAAAACAGCGAGTCATCATCTGCATCCTAATTCATCCATGAAAACCTAATTACAGAAGTCACTTTGAGCAAGACAGTCAGAAATAATAACTGCATGGCTTGGGTAACTTGAAGAAGCTTCACTAATCAAATATGAAGTGGCCCTCTGCCAGAAGGATGTGGCCCTCTGTAGGGGTACTGTGGAGGCACGTCCCTTCCATATCCATGCACATCATGAACACCTCGCACTGTGTAGTTCGTTTGATAGAGGGGTGGAGCATGTCTGTCCATTCCGGAGCTTCGTGGTGCATTGGCACCCAAATAACCAGGAGCATAGTTGTTCATGACCGAGGGTCCAGATCCACCAGAACCTAACCCTGGACCGCACTTGTCCATGACCGAGCTCCGTGCTTGAGTAATACTCAACAGCCCGTAAGACGGCGAAGTTAAAGAACTCTGACCATATCTTGCCCCTGAAGAACCGATCTGGTCATATCTAGCACCTGAAGAACCAAGGGAATATAGATTGGTCTGAAGGTGATCATCCTACCTCCCGTATAAGCTGCCACCATTTCCCTGACCTTGCGGGCTGTACACATCCCCAGCTCGGACATGAGCATACATTTTGGTCATCTCTTCAATGCTGGAGTTGTACGCACTTGATCTATCATCAGCACCCGTGTAAAGAGCAGGATCATTCCTCTCTCGGAGTGCATCCTTGTGCCCATCACTGTTTGCCAAATAACTTCCCTGATAAGTAGTAGTGATGTTGAATGCAGAGACGTGAGGTTCTTTCACATGATACTTCATATTACTATCGTGGTGCCCTGTCATATAATCAGAGGATTGTTCAGTTGGTATAAAAGGGAAATTGCTTCTGGAACTGTGACAAGAAGTGCTGTTTTGAAGGGATGATGACATACTCATGTCTGAATTCCCTCTCGATTCCTTTACAGGAGCATTAGTTCCATTGCTCTGTCCTCCATGCATACTCCTTTCACCGGCAGGAATGCTGTCTTAATTTGTGAGAGTATCCCTTGACCAAAGAGAAGAGAGCCAGACACAGTTTTTTTTAGTATGAACTGAACCACCGTCACACAAGAACCGGGCAATTTCGTAATGAAAAATGAAGCTGTGTCTTCTGCATAGCACAATCTAAATAGCACGACCAAACATGGACTGGGAACGAGAGGGCGGAGCACGAACTTGAGCGCAAGCTTGCGGTAGGCGGAGTTGAGCTCCTGGTCAGAGGAGTCTCTTGATACGGAAAGCACCTCGTACGGATCCCGTTGGAGCACTGGCGCCGACGGCCCCTCCATCTTCCTCGAGGATGCCATCAGGGAGCAATAGCCTAGCACACAGAACAACAAATCACAAACCAAATCAAAGAAAGTCAGCATCAGATGGACCTCACCTGCGCGAGGATGTGGCCAGATCTTGCCGCCTTCCTAAGAAAAGATACGGGGCGATGAGGCGGGGAGAGACGGGGGCAAAGAAGGATTGGTCGCAAGTGGGATCTCGTCCCCGGCCTCGCCGTGCTTCGGCTCGGCCATCCCTGTCGACGCGCCTCTCCTGCCCGCTAGCCTCCCAGTGCCGGCCCGGCCGTCCGCATCGCGCTGAAGATGCGGTCGCTGACCTTCTCTACCACTGGATAAGGAACGTGGACGGAATAATTACATGACACAAGGGTTATTTTGTAAACTTGAAACATTTTTTTTTCTAGATCCACTTACATAGGGACTGCGAGTTGGATACTCAGAAGCGAAGAGACTTTTCTGCAAACGACGACGGACGAGAGAAGCGAACGCCGTTTTATTATTAGGGAGAGATATCGTAAAATTATAAAAAATTCTTATATGTGAACATCATCCATTTTAAAAAAATAAACTAAACAACTTTTAGAAAAGAAAAAGAAAAGAGTCTCACTTTTAAAGAGAACTCTAAAAAAATCAATTGCAACTCTTCTCTGCAAGAAAAATCTGTAACATTACTGCACGGAAGATAAAAATTTCTTGCAAAGAAAGAAAATCTACAACATTATGTTCCAAAGGTTTCTATAGTGAGACCTTTGTTGCAAAAATAAGATCTACAACAATGGTGGAGGACGACGCTCAGCTGCTTGATAACCACCAGAACTGAATATTTCATTGCACAGGATTTGACACATGCGACTACTAGCTAGCTGACCACTTCCAAACGTACTACTGGCAGCTTCAAGCCTTGAACATCAGGACATAGTCCCACTTACCTATAAACAACCATTATTCGACTCACCTGAGCACTCACTCACTCCATATAGTGCACTAGTTATTATTACAACCATATATATACAACACACACTTAACGTAAGTCTTAATAACGTGTCTGATCAAAGTGACCGCATAACCAAGCTCCCATAGGCTCGTAAACATTTTCGCCGTGACGCGTCGATCTGCTCACTGGGATTTCTCCCTGCGCTCACCGGCTCCGGCGGTCTTCGCCGCCTCCCGCTCCACCGGGATGAGCTCCTCTTCGCCGGCGACGATCCCCTTCGTGTGCTGCGCTATCCCGTACACCGTCGCGCCCACCGCCTCCACGGTCGCGCCCACCACCTCCAGAGCGTCTTCCACGATCCTAGCGCCATCGGTGCCTCCACCCTGCATGCACGCATCACAGCTGAGCCATCAACTATGGATACATCAAACCTGCGTAAACACCGTAGGATCAGACGCTTGCGGCTGGACACGACGGGTACGTACCTTCGCCTTCGCCGTCCCGGTCGTGCCGCTGGCGGTGGCATTTTTGCCGGCGTCCACCGCCCTGTTCTTCACCTCCCCGGTCTTCTGCGCGACCTGCGACGCGGCGTCCCGGGTCTTGTCCACGGCGCCTCCCGCCGCGCCCGTCACCGAGTCCTTGATGTACGCGGCCGTGTCGCTGGCCTTCTGCGCCATGGCTCCCGTCGCGTCCTTCACCTGGGCGGCCATGCTTCCGGTCCTGTCCCCCACGTCTCCGGTAGCGTCCTTGGCCCTGCCCATGGTTTGTCCGGTGGTGTCGCGGGTCCTGTCCGCCGTGCCTCCTGCTGCGCCCTTCACCGAGTCCTTGATGTACGCCGCCGTGTCACTCGCCTTCTGCGCCATGGCTCCGGTCGTGTCCTTCACCTGGCCAGCCATGCTTCCGGTCATGTCCCCCGTCTGTCCGGTTGCGTCCCTGGCCCTGCCCATGGTCTGCGCCGCCGTGTCGCGGGTCTTGTCAGCTGCCCGTGCGGCCGAACCCTTGGCCTGCGAGCTCGTGTCCAAGCTCGGCTCCTCGGCCTTGTCGGCGGCGCGGGCTGCTGCCTCCTTCGCCTTCTCCTCGACCTCGGCGGCAGTGGCCTTCCCTTGCTCCGCCATCTCCTTGGTGTACTCCGCCACCTTCTGCGCCGTTACGGCGGTCACCTCCTTGGCCTTCTGCGCCGCCTGCGCACCGGTCGACAGCGTCACGTCTTTGGTTTTCACCGCCGCCTGCTGCGTGTACTCGGCCGTCGTCTTGCCGGCCGCCAGCGCGGCGTCCTTGGCCTTCTCTGCAGCCGTCTTGGCGTACTCCGCGGCCGTCCCGCCGGTGGAGACAGTCACGTCCTTGCCCTTCACCGCAGCCTGCTGCGTGTACTCGGCCGTCGTCTTGCCGGCCGCCAGAGCCGCCTCCCTCGCCTTCTCGGCGGCCGCCTTGGCGTACTCCGCGGCCGTCCCGCCGGTGCTCACCGTGACCTCCTTCGCCTTTGCTGCGACCTGTTTGGCGTACTCGGCGGCGGTAGCTGTGGCCTCCTGTGTCCCTTCCGCGGTGACCTGCGCGCCATGCGCACCGGCGTCCTTGGTCTCGGCACCCTTGGCCGCAGCGTAGTCTCCAGTGGAGCCGAGCGTGCGCGTGGCCGAGTCCGAGCGCTTCTGCTCCCTGTGGCCCGCATCATGCCCACGGACATGCGCGCCATGCGCACCGGCGTCCTTGATTCCGGCGCCCTTGCCCACAGTTTGGTCTCCCGTCAATCCGAGCGCGTGCATGGCCGCGTCCTTGGCGCTGCGCGCGGAGTCGCCATCTTTGCCCCTGTCCTCGGTGGCGTGGGTCACCGCCGCCGAGCCCTTCTGCTCCTTGTGGCCCGCGCCATGCCCACGGCCCTCCTCCTGCTTCGTGTGGTGCTGCTTCTCGACGCCCCGAGAGGATGCCACCGTGCCCCCTGCCGGCGCGTTTGTGCCGCGCGCGGCACTCTCTTTGTCGTCGGCCGCGCGCGTTACCGCTGCCGAGCCCTTGTGCTCCTTGTGGCCCGTGCCATGCCCACGGCCCTCCTCCTGCTTCGCGCCGTGCTGCAACTCGGTGCCCCGAGACGACGCCGTGGTGCCCCCTGCCGGCGCGTTGGCGCCGTGGCCGTGCGCGCGGCCCTGGTGGGCGCCCTCGGGAATGGCCTTGTGCTCCTGGTAGGAGACCACCGTGGCGCCGGGCGCCTGGGTGACGGTCACCGCCCCCCTGGCGCCGCCGCCGTGCTGCAGGTTCTGGTTGTACCGCTCCTGGGCGGCACGGATGGCGTCCGCCGAGTGCTGCTGCGCCTCCGCGCGGAACTTGCCGATCTCCTCTAGGCCGACGCCGCCTTGGCCTTCCTCCCGTTTCGAGGCGGCGTCCTTCCGGCTCTGCTGCTGCGACGCCATTGTCAGTGGCAGGCTGAGTCGACCGACTGTGTTCTCAGAAAGCTGGTGCGTGGAGCTTGGACTGGACGTGGTCAGTGGCCTGGATCGCCTGTTCGTTCCTGGACCGCGGCGACGCCGCTTATAATGCTGCCGCTGAGCGGCCGGTGGAGGTCGACGCGGCGTACGGAGCCTGACACGGCGACACGTGCGAACCGGAGAGGACGTCGAGAACTGCGAAAAGCGGCGGGGTCTCATCGGGGACGAAGGAACTGAGCGGCGAGAGGGCACGTGGGCGCCTCGCCTGAGGTCGTGTCCACGTGCCAAGCCGCCATGGCTAAGGCGCCGAGCGCTCTGCCACGGATGAGCGTACGTGGCCGTCGAACCAAAGGACAACCGGTCGGTGACCATACGGATATGGCCTCACGAGCAGTGTCCCTTTTTTTTTAGCGAAAAAGGTTCTTGGAATTTCGACCTCAAATACTCGACATTAAACTCGATAAAAATAGGAATAAATTTAAAAACCAGACTTTAAATTTACTCAAAATTTAGTAGTGAAAACCATATTCATGGAGTTCTGGGCAAAACTAACTAGATCAACACTTCAAAATACTTTAACTTTTTTGCCATTAACAGCTTATTCCAGAAGCCTTATCAATATATTTTTTAAAGCCTATTAGTTAGGTCTTAATTAACGTGTTTATAAAATAAAATTTTGATTGGCTTATAAAATAAGCTAGATAGAAACCGTTTATTTCGGCTTATTTTAAGTTAGCAAAAGAACTGTTCAATGCAGTTTTGTTTGTTCAAAAAATATATGGTTGTCCATCAAATCGATTCATGCATTCGTCTCGGATCTTAATTAACACATACTAAAGATCAACAACTTTTCTACATTGGTATGGACGCATTGCCATGACGTAGAGGCACTCCTCAACATTAGCCTCTTTCAACGAAGACGAAGTCGATCAACCCTATTTCATGGACAACATTCCAGAGGTTCCTGTTTCTTTCTTTCGTTTATTATTTTCATGAACCGTTTTTTTTTTGCTGTTCCTGTTTCTTTTTTTCGTTTATTATTTTCTTCCTTTTTTAAGGTTATTTTATTTATTTTAAACTAATTTCATGTTTCAAAATTGTTCTTGAAATTTAGAAAATGTTCTTTCTTTTATCAAAATGATCCAAACTTCAAATAATTTCCGTTTTTAAAAACAATCATAACTTAAAATAAATTTGGTCATTGAAAAATATGTTTGACATTTTCAAAAAATGATTTGTTTTCAGAAAATGTTCGCAATTTACAAATTTTGTTCAACTTGACAGAAAATGTTCCTATTTCCAAATTATGTTCCTAATTTTCCAAATTTGATCGTTTTGTTTCAAAGAATGTTCGGTAATTCAAAAATATTCACATTTTAAAATTTGGAAATGCTGGGATTTCTCTCACATCGTGCTACACTGGCTGGGCTTCTATGTGCTATTCGATACCGTGCTACCCTGGGTAGGCTTCTGTGGGCCGGTAAAAAAGTAAGAGATGGATCGTTGGCATGAAGAGATTGATCGTGGCATTGCCTATTCGGCGCTGCGGGCGTTAGTTAACATGGATTTTGTTAACTGGCGCCTGCAGCTTTCTTATATGGGCTGGCCCATCTAAACGGCGGGTGATGAACTTTTTCCGAAAAATTCTATAAACTTTTTTGAATATTGATGAGCTGTTTTTAAATTTTTGCGAACAATTTTCAAATTGATGAACTTTTCTCTGAAAATCGATGAACCTTTAAATCCTATGAACTTTTTTTATTATCAGTGAACTTTTCTGAAAATAGTTGAACATCTTCTTGAATATGGATGATATTTTGTAAACTTAATGAACTTTTTCCAGGTTTACGAACTTTTTTTTTCAGTTCAATGAACTTTTAATGAAAATACATGAACTCTTTTCAGTTCAATGAACTTTTAAAAAAAATACATGAAGTTCTTTTGAATATCTATGAACGCTTTCAAGTTTAATGAACTTTTAGAAATTTAATGATTTTTTCCCAAATTGGATGAACTTATTTTTCAATTTCAATGAGTTTTAAAAAATTGATGAACTTTTCTCAAAATTGATGAACCTTTTTAACTAAATATGTAAAAAAAATGTTTTCATACTTTTATTTTCATAACAAATAGAAAATATGGATGTTTTTTTTCCTACTGTGTCAAGAGAAAAAAACTAGAGAACTAACGAGCGTGTTAGTGGGCCCGCCTAGGCTAGCGAGCGCCGAAACGTTAACCGGCGCCTGCATCGCTGACTAGGAGCTCCCGTCCCTGCGATCCGTTCGGTGCAAAAGAAAACAAAACGAGGTTAATCGGGGCAATGTTCCATTCTACTCCCTCCGTTTCTAAATATAAGACCTTTTAGAGATTTCACTAGAAGACTGCATACGGAGCAAAATGAGTGAATATACACTCTAAAATATGTCTATGTACATCCGTATGTAATTCTTAGTACAATCTCTAAAAGGTCTTATATTTAGGAACGAAGGGAGTATGTGAAAAAGAACTTGGATCGGGGCTTGATGAAAGCGGACCGATAAAGGAAGGCTACCTTTTTTTAATACAGGAATAGAAAGGAGAGGAAAAAAGATGTACTATTAAATCTCAGTCGTTAGTTTTTATAGTTAACATAAAATCAACGGATATAAAGGGTGTGTCGGATGGAGACCTATGAAAGCCTTCATCTTTTAATATTAGATACAGATATAGATTTTGTTGGGAAACGTTACATGAAAAATAAAAAAAATTCTGCGCACATGCAAGATATATCCATGGAGATGTATAGCTATGAGAGGGGAGTGTATCTACACTCCATCCTTTCTAATTTAGAGGGCTCATCTTAAAATTTTCAAATTTTCATTATATAAGGCTCACTTTGAGTCCAATTAAGTTAAAGATCTTTGAGTCCCACGACACATTTAATAAAAGTAAGGGAATTATTGTTCATGCATGCATCTTATTCTACATGCACCATTTTGTCGGAAAAGGAGGTTAAGACCCCTGGCCTCTGCATCAGTCGATGCATACATCCATCTTTATTACTTATTTAACAAAGGTCTGACAAGAACATACATCAAGCCACCCGAAGCCCTCACTCATACCTACAAAACGCGATAATGTGAAGTGCTCTCACTCCCCATCACTAGTAGAAAACAAGGCATTTGTCCTGGTTCGTAAGGGCCATTAGTCCCGGTTCGTTACTAATGCCTCCCCCCTTTAGTCCCGGTTCTTACACGAACCGGGACAGATGGGCATCCATGTGGCCGCTGCGGGCAGCCCAGGCAGGGGGGCCTTTGGTCCTGGTTGGTGACATAAACCGGAACCAAAAGGCATCCACGCGTCAGAAACTGGTTGCAGCTGAGGTTTTGTTTTGTTTTTGTAAGTGGCTGGTTTAGGGGTTTTGGGGGTTAATTTAGGTTGTTATTAGCTAGCTAATAGAGAGAAGTGTCCTCTCTTATCTTCGTGCTTGGTTTACCAACGCTACTGCTATGTTCATTTCACTCGCTGATATATAATAACTCTTCATGCTTGCATCATACATCATCATATATAATAACAAGTCCTACTAATCATGCATCATCATACATCATAATAACAAGGAGCATCCATGAGCATGCACAAAATTTCATCAGGCACACCACCATCATACTTAAAAGTGCAATAGCACTTCAACACTATCGTACTTAAAAGGTTTATACTATAAAGATTAAAGCCATCAGGTTCTTAAGATATTCACTCCTGCTTCTTCACCTTCTCCTTCATCATCTTGATGTGCTTAGAGCGGTGAAGCCCCAGGCCAGGCTGTGGGATGTACTCCTCTACCACAGTTGGCATGGCCCTGTCGCCCAGCTGTGGGACATCCATCACGAGGCCATCGTCGCTGCTACTTTTGTTGTCGCCAGAGTCGCTGCTACTTTTGCTGCCAGAGTCGCTGCTACCGTAGACATAGCACCTGTCGCAGTACTCGCTGCTCCTGCTCCCATTGTCTTGCCAAATGCAAAAAAGTTTATTTTAAATGGGTGTGAGAGATATCCTAATGGAGAGGACGAAGAGACAGAGCGTACCGGCATCGTCGTTGTCCTGGTAGCGCCTCCGACACATAGTCGTGTCGAACACCTTCACGGCGAACGTGGCGTTGCCGTCGTACCTGAAGACAAGGAAGTACCCGATCCCCAGGTCGTCGGCACGGACGAACTGCTCCCAGCCACGATCTAGGTACATGCGGCCATCGGCGTCGAACACCACCTCCACGTCCCACAGCTTGCGAAGCCCATTGCCGGCCTGCCTCAGCTTCATGTTCTATGACCGATGGCCGTCCAACATCTTCACAAAATTGTGCGGCAGCACCAGCCTGAAGGATTTCTCAAGTATAACCGTGAAGAACTCCATCTCTGAAAAGCAGCAGAAGAGACCAATTACTACCCTTTACAACATTGTCATACAACATTTACAGCAACATGATCATTAGTATTAGGGAGGACCTAATTAAATACCGTATTCAAGGTAAAATAGCATAAAACAATATAGACCCTGACTCGAGGTCGGAGGGGGGTCGGTGACGGGGACGACGGCGCGGATGATGGTGAGGGGCTCCTAGATTTCTGCATAGTGCTCTCTAATTTTAGCATTCAAAGTAGGAGTACTTTTCCAATTTGAAGATTCAATAAGCAAAAAAAAATCGTAAAATAAAGTAGTATTCAAATTAGCGTGCATTCAATTATAAGCAAGACTACATCATCGATCTCTTGTGTCCATATATACATCGTCGAATATTATCACTAATTAATACTCCTCAAATACTATCATACATAAAGCATCATTAATACAGCTAGAATCGTAGCGCCCGACGGGTATCGTCGCGAGTGGTGGACACCCAAAGAGAAGGAACCATCACAGGATCATAGCTCCAGTGAGATCCCTGAAGAACCTGCCAGGTATTGGAGAACCTGCCCTCCAATGCAACCATGTAGCGACGGACGTGCTCGTCCTCCTCGCTGACACGATGACGTACCACCTCCGCGGTGTCCGGAAGCCTCGGCACCGTCACTGGCCCACGCGACCGCCACCAAACAAGGATCGGGTCAACAACGGGCTGCCTCCTCACCAACCTACGCTCCCTGGAAGGTAGCACCTCCCAATACCAGCCGGGCGGAGCCCAGTCCCGGACAGGGCCCCTGTGATCAAGCAGGTGTCCTCCGCCGAGTCGACGACGAGGATGCAGGATATACATCGTAAAATGAACTAAAAAATAAATTAGTTCTATTAATTTTCTTGCTAAAAATAAACTACCTCTATATATAGTAAAATAAGTAGTTCTATTAAATCAACTAGTTCAACTACTAAGCACTTACTATAAATAAATAAAACCAAACCTATATTCACTATGGTGGTAATACTAGTTGTTAATTATCTGTCTCATATTGCACTACAACTAACAATCTAATGAACAAGAATTAATATATGCCATCTTTTGGTTGGTACCAACATTAGATTAATTCAACTACCATAAGTTTTGCCAAAGTGGCAGAAATGTTTATTGCAGTGAGCAAAAATTACATATCTAATCCCATTGCTCATGCAGGATAACATAGGATAAGCATATCAAAGGAAATGATGTTCCTAGAATATCCGAAATGCACAAGTATCTGAAATGCACAAGTATGCGATATGCAGGACTACCAAAATAGGTCGAGATGCACAAGTATCAGATTCGTAGGGCTACCAAAACTAGAACACAGACATATGTTAGAAGAAATTTAAAACATTGTTAGTTTAATTTAAAAAAAGAAAGGTTTCGAACAAAGATTTGGATGACTACAAATTTGGTGATACAGCCCAGTTTCGTTCATTTTTTTGCATACACATTGCTGCTTGGAGAATGCCCGCAGTTCTTATGGATTTGTGCTTCCTTCAGATATCATCTAGGCTAATGAATTCTCTAAAAGGACAATTGATTGTTCCAGGGAGAAGTGATAAAGTGGTATATATGGTCTTCTCGAGTGCTTATCAATATATTAGTTTATATGAAAGCAGACTCGTAGTGATTAGGTCAATATGTCAATTACTTTAAATCTTGCTACATGAGTGTTGGGTCTCTGTACACACCACTAACATCTTTTCTCTTGTAATAATCTTATTTTCACCATTTTCTGTTTGCTAATGAATAAAACATCTTTTTACAAGCTGGCCAGTGTAAAACAATGATAATTGCGCTTAATTTATGTTGTTCGGTTCAAATGTTCGAGATATTGTTCCCAGTATCCAAAGGTACTGTCTAATGTACCAGATATTTCCAGTTCTATATAGGAGTGTTTTTCCTATGATGTTTGATCCAATGTTCTCTTTTTTTTTACGAGGGTGATCGAATGTTCTCTGTTAGTACATGACAATGATATATTTTCTTGGTTCATATTTTTGCCACGATGAAAGTTCAGGGCTTTTTACGTAAGGACCAAATTATACATTTGTTACACATTTAATTATATTATTTATGGTTTCCCATTCGGTACTACATATAATCTTTGTTTGCCAACTTAAATAAAGGATTACTAAAGATATATGTTAAATGTTCATTCATAGTTCTGTTTTATTTTCCATCGATGTTCATGCCATGTCGTACTTCTATCTAAGGTACCCTTATCTTACTAAGGAAAATTCATAATTAAACATCCCGCCCTTTCAAATAAAGGAGGAGAAGTCTATCAAAGAGAAGAGCCGCAGTTACCATGGTGATGCGGTCTATTTTTGCATATAAATGAACATACAAACATGCATATTCAACAATAATATCACCAAAAAAAATCAAAAATTAAAAACAATAAATAAAAAAACAGAACCGTGGCGGCGACGGCTCACATCGGGGGCGGCTGGGGCGACGGCGTGGGCGGCGAGGGCGAGGGCGACGACGGCGGGGGGCGGGGGGCGAGGGCGACTGGCAACGGCTCGGGGGCGGCGGAGGGCGACGGCGACGGCGGCGGGGGGCGGAGGGCGACGGCGTGGGCTTGGGGGCGGAGGGCGACGGGCGACGGGCGACGGCGACGGAGCAGCCTGGCGGCCCCGTGGATGAGCTCGCGGCGTCGTCGGGCGTAGATGAGCTCGCGGCGCCGCCAAATCTGAAAATTTCCAAAGTGTTGGCTTATATAGCAGAAGCATTGGTCCCAGTTCATGGCACCAACCGGGACTAAAGAGGGACATTAGTCTGGGTTGGAGCCACCAACCGGGACTAAAGGCATGTGTCTGCCACAGCCACGGTGCGGTTGTATGTTTAGTCCCACCTCGCCAAGCGAAGGGCTGCCGAGCCTGTTTATAAGCTCCGTCGCGGCTGCAATGTCGGGCGGTACGAATTTAGAGACAAAATTCAACCTAAATTTAATCAGCTAGTTAGGCTAACTAGCACTTTAAATTCAAAGAGCTAGTTAGGCTAACTAGCACTTTGAATTTAGGTTGAATTTCTCTCTAAATTCGAATCTATTTTTTCAATTTTTTTCCATTATTTTTGTTTTGTTTCTACTTAAATTCGAAGAGCTAGTTAGCTTATTTCGTTCTATTTCTACTTACAACAAAATACTTATTTTTTTACTTTATATTGTTTCTAATTACTTATTTATTTTCTTTTATGATAATTCTTTTTGCTATTAAAGTTTGTAACAAAATTCTATATAATTTTAGTTTCAATAATACTAGAGGTTTATAAAAGCTTTTTAGTTGATTCCTTTATTTTAATTTTTTCCAGTTTTTTTGCTTTCTTTTTTGTTTCTAATTACTTATTTATTTTATTTTTACGATAATTCTTTTTGCTATTAAAGTTTGTAACAAAATTCTAATTACTTATTTATTTTCTTCTATGATAATTCTTTTTGCTTTTAATGTTTTGAACAAAATTCTATATAATTTTAGTACAAAGGCATTTTATTTGGTACAGATTTTAAGGCTGGCCCCCACGAGCACCTTTTAGTACCGGTTCGTGGCATGAGCAGGTAATAGAGATTTAGTTGATTATTTCTGCAACTGTTTTTTAGTCCCACCTCGCCAAGCGAGAGGCACTCGCAGCGGTTTATAAGCCCTGAGTGTAGAGACGATGAAGGGAGAAGCGCAGTGCTCACCTGTCTGTTACAACATGCATTTCAAATAAACTACAAAAAGGTTGAAAGTTGGCATGGTATCATCATAATAGTTGTGGAGGAAGTCTTCACTTTTTCTTCGCTTGTGTCCTTTCCTTATTGCGCCGTAACCATGGATAATCTTCATCATTTATCAGGATGCTTGGGTCAGCCTTGACTTTGAAGGGAGGAATTTCATGAAACTTTTCATAATCTTCGGACATGCCTGTCTTGCCCTCCACTCCCACGGTATCCCTTTTTACTGAAAGAACTATGTGGCGCTTTGGCTCATCGTACGATGTATTCGCTTCCTTATTTTTTTCTTTTTCTCGGTTTGGTAGACATGTCCTTCATATAGATAACGTGTGCCACATCATTGGCTAGGACGAACGGTTCGTCAGTGTACCCAAGATTGTTCAGATCCACTGTTGTCATTCCGTACTATGGGTCTACCTGTACCCCGCCTCCTGACAGATTGAACCATTTGCACTTAAACAAAAGGACCTTAAAATCTACTCCGTAGTCAAGTTCCCATATGTCCACTATGTAACCATAATATGTGTCCTTTCCCCTCTCGGTGGCTGCATCAAAGCGGACACCGCTGTTTTGGTTGGTGCTCTTTTGATCTTGGGCGATCGTGTAAAATGTATTCCCATTTATCTCGTATCCTTTCCAAATCAGAACAGTCGAAGATGGTCCCCTGGACAACGAGTACAGCTCATCACAAACAGTGTTTTCATCTCTGAGACGTGTTTCCAACCAACTGCTGAAAGTCCTGATGTGTTCACATGTAATCCAGTCGTCGCACTGCTCCAGGTGTTTGGAGTGCAGACTGTTCTTGTGTTCATCGACATAAGGGGTCACCAAGGTAGAGTTCTGTAGAACTGTGCAGTGTGCTTGAGACCAAGAATATCCGTCCCTGCATATTATTGTCTCCCCTCCAAGCGTGCCTTTTCCAGTCACTCTCCCCTCATACCGCGATTTAGGGAGACCTATCTTCTTAAGGTGAGGAATGAAGTCAACATAAAACTCAATGACATCCTCTGTTTGATGGCCCATGGAGATGCTTCCTTCTGGCCTAGCGCGGTTACGGACATATTTCTTTAGGACTCCCATGAACCTCTCAAAGGGGTACATATTGTGTAGAAATGCGGGGCCCAGAATGACAATCTCGTCAACTAGATGAACTAGGACGTGCGTCATGATATTGAAGAAGGATGGTGGGAACACCAGCTTAAAACTGACAAGACATTGCACCACATCACTCCTTAGCCTTGGTATGATTTCTGGATCGATCACCTTCTTAGAGATTGCATTGAGGAATGCACATAGCTTCACAATGGCTAATCGGACGTTTTTTGATAGAAGCCCCCTCAATGCAACCGGAAGCAGTTGCGTCATAATCACGTGGCAGTCATGAGACTTTAGGTTCTGAAACTTTTTCTCTGCCATATTTATTATTCCCTTTATATTCGACGATAAGCCAGTCGGGACCTTCATACTAAGCAGTCATTCAAAGAAGATTTCCTTCTCTTCTTTGGTAAGAGCGTAGCTGGCAGGACCTTCATACTGCTTTGGAGGCATGCCGTCTTTTTCGTGCAAACGTTGCAGGTCCTCCCGTGCCTCAGTTGTATCTTTTGTCTTCCCATACACGCCCAAGAAGCCTAGCAGGTTGACGCAAAGGTTCTTCGTCACGTGCATCACGTCTATCGAAGAGCGGACCTCTAGGTCTTTCTAGTAGGGCAGGTCCCAAAATATAGGTTTCTTCTTCCACATAGGTGTGTGTCCCCCAACGTCACTCGGAACAGCTAGTCCGTCGGGACCCTTTCCAAAGATTACGTGTAAATCATTGACCATAGCAAGTACGTGATCACCGGTACGCATGGCGAGCTTCTTCCGGTGATCTGCCTCGCCTTTGAAATGCTTGCCTTTCTTTCGACATTGATGGTTGGTCGGAAGAAATCGACGATGGCCCAGGTACACATTCTTCCAGCAGCTTCCCAGGTATATACTTTCGGTGTCAGCTAAACAGTGTGTGCATGCGTGGTATCCCTTGTTTGTCTGTCCTGAAAGGTTACTGAGAGCGGGCCAATCGTTGATGGTTACAAACAACAACGCGTGCAGGTTAAATTCCTCCTGTTTGTGCTCATCCCACGCACGTACACCGTTTCCATTCCACAACTGTAAAAGTTCTTCAACTAATGGCCTTAGGTACACATCAATGTCGTTGCCGGGTTGCTTAGGGCCTTGGATGAGAACTGGCATCATAATGAACTTCCGCTTCATGCACATCCAAGGAGGAAGGTTATACATACATAGAGTCACGGGCCAGGTGCTGTGATTGCTGCTATGCTCCCCGAAAGAATTAATGCCATCCGCGCTTAAACCAAACCATACGTTTCTTGGGTCACGTGCAAACTCAGCCCAGTACTCTCTCTCGATTTTTCTCCACTGCGACCCGTCAGCGGGTGCTCTCAACTTCCCATCTTTCTTACGGTCCTCACTGTGCCATCGCATCAACTTGGCATGCTCTTTGTTTCTGAACAGTCGTTTCAACTGTGGTATTATAGGAGCATACCACATCACCTTCGCAGGAACTCTCTTCCTGCGGGGCTCGCCGTCAACATCACCAGGGTCATCTCGTCTGATCTTATACCACAATGCACCGTATACAGGGCATGCGTTCAAATCCTCGTACGCACCGCGGTAGAGGATGCAGTCATTAGGGCATGCATGTATCTTCTGCACCTCCAATCCTAGAGGGCATACGACCTTCTTTCCTGCGTACGTATTGTCGGGCAATTCATTATCCTTTGGAAGCTTCTTCTTCAATATTTTCAGTAGCTTCTCAAATCCTTTGTCAGGCACAACATTCTCTGCCTTCCACTGCAGCAATTCCAGTACGGTACCCAGCTTTGTGTTGCCATCTTCACAATTGGGGTACAACTTTTTTTTGTGATCCTCTAACATGCGATCGAACTTCATCTTCTCCTTTTGACTTTCGCATTGCGTCCTTGCATCGACAATGACCCAGCGGAGATCATCATCTGGCACATCGTCTGGTTTCTCTTGATCTTCAGCAGCTTCCCCCGTTGCAGCATCATCGGGCACATAGTCTGGTTACTCTCGATCTTTAGCAGCTCCCCCCGTTGCAGCATCACCGTATTCAGGGGGCACATAGTTGTCATCGTCCTCTTCTTCTTCGCCGTCTTCAATCATAACCCCTATTTCTCCTTGCCTCGTCCAAACATTATAGTGTGGCATGAAACCCTTGTAAAGCAGGTGGGTGTGAAGGATTTTCCGGTCAGAGTAAGACTTCGTATTCCCACATTTACTGCATGGACAACACATAAAACCATTCTGCTTGTTTGCCTCAGCCACTTGGAGAAAAATATGCACGCCCTTAATGTACTCGGAGGTGTGTCTGTGACCATACATCCATTGCCGGTTCATCTGCGTGCATTACATATAATTATGTGTGTCAAAATTAAGAAAATCAGACAAATATCTATCTAAAGTAAGAAAATCAGACAAGTATCATAAAGAAGATAAGAACAAGAGGCTCACCACGGTGGTGCCGGCGACGAGATCGGCGCGGGCGATCAATGGCGGTGAAAACGGGGACGGGGCGTGACGGACCCCTAAATCTAGAAAAATCTTGGGAAAAATGAAGCTCCTAGGTCGAGCTTCGAGAGGAGAAAGCTTAACTAATGTGGTTCGGACATTTCATCGAACACCTCATGTGCATAGGAGGTGAGCTAGAGCACCAAAATGCCCTCCCCTCGCCGGCCAAAAAAACAGACTGCTCTGCCACGGCGATGGGTATATATAGGCAACTTATTTGTACCGGTTCGTGGCATGAACCGGGACTAAAGCCACCCCTTCTGTCCTGGTTCATGCCACGAACCGGGACCAATGGTTGTGGGCCAACAGCGAGGACCATTGGTCCCGGTTCGTGGCTCGAACCGGGACAAATGGTTCTACACGAACCGGGACCAATGCCCACGAGGCCCCGGCCGGCCTCCTGGGCTCACGAACCGGGTCTAATACCCCCCCATTGGTCCCGGTTCTTGAAGAACCGGGACTAATGGGCTGGCCAGGGCCGAACGATAGCCCTGTTTTCTACTAGTGCATATCTAAAACCGGTGTCGTAGCCGATCCATCCACATAACGTATGGGAGCTAACAACCGGTGCAACAGACCTAAAGCGTACACTACATGCACACATTTTAGAAGCCGCCATCATCATCGAACCGTTGACCCATCTTCAGGAGAGAAACCCGCATCATCCATGCTAGTCCGGCCACCCGTCGACGCCACCTCCCTGCGTCCATCCATCCAGATGTGAAGACTAATATCTGTCGGGAGTATCTAAGAAATTCTACATGCACCACGCACATCCAATGAGAAGGAGGGTGTTGCATTTATTGCCTCGGGAGTTCAATAAGTGAGAAATATTTTATTGGGTAATTTTGTATCCACAAAACTCGTGTCAACCACTTAGAGTCTACCTTGGTTGACGATATTTCCGATTTAAGCCCTATAATAAACCAAAAAGAGGGGAGTAGTATTTATCTATGGTCCGGTATGGATGTTGGTCCCTTTTTTTTAGATTACTACTACCTTCAATTGTTGGATTTTGTAAGATTTTTTCAGAAACTTATGTGGAAAGCTTTCTTCTAGACGATTGAATGTCACTTAATTAACTATGATTTCTACTATTTTTATAGTATTTTTAAGTGTCAGATAGTTATCATGACTTACTGGTGAAATTTATTAGTTATATATATGTTCAACTTCACATGGTCCACATATTCTGTATCTGCAGTTCTGCATTATTCCTTTTGGATTACCCAGTTATGTTCATTGGAAGGGTGTGGTTCCCTTAGGTACTTACAGAGTTTCAAACAAGATGTGGCACGTCGTTTTTGAAGTAGTACATTTTGATTATGTTCATTTCTTTTTCAAGTTCCGTGGTTGTACTAGCTTAAATAAATCTCTCGGCATCAAGCTAGATAAAACTGTAGCATTTGTTTGTTAATGAAGGATCCTTAAATTCTCCCTTGAACCTCATACCTCGCCCTATTTTCTTTACTTCCCTGTCCATCGACCTATATAAATTTATGTTTTTGCAGGAGGTCTCTAATAAACCAACAGCTAAAGGAACTCATACCGTGTAATTCATACATTCAAATTTATCGATGTTGATGACAAGACAATAGCAACATCAGTTGAGATTGATCTCCCACGGCGTAGCAATAGCATATTGGCAACCTCACTTGAAATACCATGGAGAATCTACTCAGTTTAAAAGCAAAATCGTATTCTGTTTCTTTAATACCTTGATTGAGGTCTCTTTAGCCACTTCTTTTATTGGATGTATATATGTGTTTGATAACCTCGTTGTTGATATCTCACAAGCTTGCCTTTTACTGCTATTTCAGACATAATGTGGGTGCATACATGTGCCATAGCAACGGCGGAGCTATGTAGTGTCCTGTTATGAAAATTACGGGAAAGAATTCAATATCATCGTATCCGCTTTATTGTATAGAATGGTGCGACTTATTACATCACATGACAATGCACGAACTCGCGCACAAATCATCGACACTAGAAACAAACAAAAAACACCTAAAGCGTCTCTTTCCTAAAGACAACCATAAAAGGTTCATTGCTCACGGTCAGCCACGTCTTATCCTTATAAACATGCAAACCTAGGTCACTGCATGGCCCCTTGTCAACACATGAAACTATCTTATATCCCGAGAGATCTGCGCCATGCCTCTCAACCCGGAACACCGCAAACGATCTTAGGCCCTCTTCACTGCCGGCGGCCACGTGTTTAGGCTCTCCTGATGATGGCTCCGGTACCTGATTGGTGAGGTGCCAATCCAGCCTGTCAGAGCAGAAGCTAACAAGATCATGGAACTCGATCCAGATGTCGCTCGACAAGCGAATCGGCTCGGTGGCTGAAGCATGTTCTGGTAGTGGCGTGAATCGCAGGGCGGTGCCGAGGACAGCCTCGTTGCGCTCCTGGAACACGAAGTGCAGACACCGCAGGCCACTAGGGAAAGCTCTCAGGCCCCCGCCGCTCGCACGTTTAGCAGGGAGGATGTAGTAATTTTGCTGGCTACTTAGCACGTTACCTTCCGTGTCATAAACAAGTTGGGTGGCATTGTTGGCAGTGCATGGGAGGGTGATGGTGAGGAGCTGCTGGAGGAGTAGGAGGAAGAAGATGGGTTTCATGGTTGCCGATCACAAGGTTCACAACAAGTGTTTCCCGGTCTATGTTATTTATGTCTCCAAGATCTGAGTTGCTTGGGTTTATATAGACGTATATATGCAGCCTCCATTTATTGTATATGGGCCATGTTGATTTGGATGATTCCCATAATTTTGCCCATTCAAATCATGCCTTTTTATGCAGCCTTTTATAAGGAAATATTTAAGTGGAGTTAATGTTTTCAAAAAATGGCAGTACGTCCCTTGTAAAGAAATACAGTACTACAGTATACTCCGTAAGATCGTACTATCATACAGAGACACATCACTCGCCTCGTCTGCCTCCGGGTAACTCTCCGGCGGCGCACTCCCTCGATCCACTTTTCTCCAGCTCCGGGTGCAGCCTCTTCCCCTTCCCCGTGCGCGCGACTCGAATCACACCGAGCCTTCTCCAGCGCCTCCTCGCACCGGCGACTAGAGGCGCATCCAGCAGGAACACCGGACCCCATCTCCGCCCCCTCCCGCTTCGCCGCTGCCGGAGGGGACGCCGGCGAAGCCGCGCGCGCCCCGAGGATGGCGGCGGCGGGGCCCCTCGCGTCGGCCCTCGGGCTCTGGCGGCGGCGCCTCGCGTCGGCGGTTGCGGGATTCGCTGTGATCTCGCCAATCGGCGACGGCGGAGGGCGGATCCGGGGCTCCATGGCCGGATCTGGCAGGGCACTCGGTCCTGGTGGTAGAGCGGCAGCCGGGTGAGGCTGCGCTGGTTGGCTGGGCACGAGCAGTGTCCAGGGCGCGCGGTGCAGTGACCTTGGCTGGGGTCGTGATGGTGTGGCGGCCATACTCAGCGGTCGGTGGCGGTGGATATCCAGCGCTGCTTCGGGAGAAATCCTTGCTCCGGTCTTCATCAGAGCCGCGACGACGACGCTCGTAGGTGCCGCTATCTTTCTTGGAGGCGTTGTTGTGGAGGTGTGATGTTCCCCTTCGTCGGCCGCTGCCCGCACCGCCACCTGCGCCCCCAGGTCCTGATATGTGGGCTTCTCTCCTGCGGATTCTTAGCGGTGTCGGCGAGGTTGCCGGGGCCCTACCTGCGGGTGAAGCCGGTGGAGGAGATTCGGATTGGGGGAAACCCCTTGGTTGGCCCAGGCCGGCCGCGCCGAAGACGACGCTCAAGGGCGCCGTTATTCTTTTTGGAGACGTCGGTATACATCTGCTCCTCTGCTCCTCTTCCTTGCCTCTCGGGTGAAAACCCTAACTCCGGTGGGCGGCGGCGGCGTCCTTGATGTCGCGACCTTCCTGAAGGCGTCGCCTTGAGGGCTGAGTGGTGGCGGGCACTGTGTGGGTCCTGAACGGTTGCTGGTGGTGGGCATTGCTTCGGGGGAAACCCTAGGATCTGGTCTTCTAGATCGGACGATGGCGGTACTGCGGTGCCGTTTCTCTCTTGGGAGCATCGTTTGTGGAGCAGCGCTGGCAGACTGAGGCAGGAGGTGGAGCGGCTTCGTCTTGCACGGAATTTCGTGGAGCTGTCAAGTCATGCCTGGCCGACAGGTGCTACGCTGAGTCATGCCTGGTTGGCAGGTGCTACGCACGACAGATCTTCCGGAGTCTTCGCATCTGGACGGATGAGCGCAGGACGGTGGATCCTTTGGGCGCCGTGGTGGCGTCGACAGATGATTGGACTGGCAAGGATGATGCGGATCTCTTTTTTGAAGATGGGTCAGTGGTTCGAGGATGATGGCGGCTGGTAAAACGTGTGCGTGAGGTGTGCGTTTTAGGTGTGCTGCACCGGCTGTTGTTTCCGATACGTTATGTGGATGGGTTGGAAACAACACCGGTCTTAGATATGTGGACTGAGAACACTCCACATTATCGAGTTTGTAGGTGTGAGTGGTGGCTTTGGGTGGACTGATGTATACTCTTGTTAGACCTTTGTGGAATAATTAATAAAATGGCTGCATGCATCGATTGATGCAGAGGCCGGAGGTTTAACCTCCTTTTCTAAAAGAAAATCATACAGAGACAGAGGGATCAGACGCTTCCCATATGCGACATCTTCGCCACACGATTGTTTTCACCAGGAGCGTGCAATGGCCTGAGTCGAACGTCATTCCGTAAGCCAGGTTGCACGTACGATTTTGCATTAATTATGATAGATTTGTTTCTTAAGGCCTCGTTTGGTTAAGGGGGATTGGGGAGGGTTTGAGAGGAAAATCCTCGGGGGGCCCAGAAACCCCACAGATCCTCGGGCGCCCATTTGGTAGGAGGGGTTTGCTTAGCCCAATCCCCTCCGTTCCCCTTCAATCCCTTCCTATCCATGTGTTTCAAAACCCTCTTCGGGGGACTAGTGGAAGCAAAACCCCGGGGATTTGAGAGGAATGGGTGGAACAAAGGGATTCACCCATTCCCCTGAAATCCCTCCCTCTCAAAACCTCCCCAATCCCCCTTAACCAAACAAGGCCTAACGAGCTCTCCCTTAAATCAAGCTATGATATTTCCTGCTAATTGTGAGAATCCTTGCTTTGATCACTATTCACTAATAATGCTCTTATTGGTTTTAAATCCCTAATACTATCAAACGTCAACGAGCAAAACAATATTTATTTACCATCAAGATCGACGAAGGGATATGATTGTGTTGAGTGGAGTTACCTTCATGGCTGCCTCGACTTGGTTTGCTTCGGTATGAATCAGCTCTGTGATGAGATGCAGGGGCGGAGACATGACCCAGGCCCTCAGGGCCTGGGCCTGGGGTGTGAGGCCTAATTTCTTTGATGATTGTAGGAACTATCTGAAACGTGAGGCCCAAATTTAGAAAAATGGTCGAGGCACCCAGGGCCTATTGCCGTCCTGGCTCCTCTCCTGATGAGATGTGATCAATGTTAGATTTTGTGTTCGAGTCAATGGTGAGCTTACTACTCGAGTGGTTCCCTCGAGGGGATTCGTCATGGAGACCCAATCAACCCTTACATGTTTCTTTTGTGCACTGAAGACCTCTCAGCACTGTTACTTCAGAAGGACAATCACTACTAGGAAAAGGCTTGCTAGTGGCGCACCTGTTTTGGCTACTAATGACGCACTACAGGTGCGCCACTAGCATCACGCCATTAGAATTTTTTACTGGTGCACCATTAGTATGTGGTATACTAATGGCGCACCAGGCAGTGCGCCATTAGTATAGCCCATGGTGCTCCATTAGTATGCCTCCCAGGGCATATATACTAATGGCGTACCAGGCAGTGCGCCATTAGTATAACCCATGGTGCTCATTAGTATGCCTCCCAGGGCATATATACTAATGGCGCACCACGCAGTGCGCCATTCGTATAGCCCATGGTGCTTCATTAGTATCTGATATTCTGGCATATATATGTTTTGTTTCAAAACCACAAATTCAACAGCACATAACATATATATCAAATATATAATACATAATATGTGCCCAATAGTTTTACTGATCCACAACACATAACATATATGCAAAGTTGCATAACAAATTTCATGATCCATATATCAAAATTCCATAGCATCCATACATCCAAAATTCCATAGCATCCATATATACATATAGTTCCATAGCATCCATACATACATAGCTCCATAGCAAATATAATACACAACGATACTTTGCGGGCATTAGTAAGTAATATTTGGTACTAAAACAAATGCCTTCATGTCCATATCGTAGTCCAAAGAGCATCCGCGTGGCAGCCTACAAGATGAAATCATCAACATGTCAAATTTAACACTCTAAATCATGAAGATCTTCAAGAATGGTCTCTAATTATAAATTTGATCTTCAAATAGGTCAAATGATCTCTACTTACATGTTTTGAGCAACAATGCTAGTGATGCAGAGGCGAAAATAGCAACCTCTAGCAAATTACAACACTTGAAAAGCATAGAGATTTCTATTGATAAATAGATAGGAGTAGAGGATACATCCTATGCAGATTCTATGAGTGCATTTAGACTTTGGTCGTGATCTCTTCTTATACTTCATACTCTACACAGAATGAATGTTTCATCATATATATGTGAATGAGGCAGATGGGTCTCTTAAAAGTTTTAAATATGAATATATGGTGTACAAGTTGGTTCGACTAATCAAGGCACACATGAATCCGGTTTGTGCTTTATTTCTTGGATGTTCAGAAATCTTTGTTATTTACTCTATTTTTAAGTAATCCATGCACAATGCATAGGACTCCCCCCATTTACAAATTTTGAATTTGAAATAGTTTAATTGATTTTTTAAGTTCGCTTTGGTGCACTAGTCACAGTAAGGTAGCCAGGTAGGAACTGATGAGGTCATGTTTGGGTAGGCAGGCAGGAACTGATGATTATCATAGAAGTTTTACATACGGATACTGTCGTGGTTTCGTCACGGCAGATGTCCTCGTGAAAGGACTTAGTACTGGAGCCATCGCACCTTGGTGGCGACTCAAAGGGGTTAAGCGGGAGAGACACGGCGATTTACCCAGGTTCGGCCCCTCGTGAGGAGGTAAAATCCTACGTCCTGCTTTGGTTTGTATTGATGTGGTGTCGATTACAAGGAGGGCGTAACTCGTCAAGCCTAGCACTCGATGATTTCTAACCTGCCCCCTCCTTCCCTGGGACTCGCCTTTATATACAGGTCGAACCCCTAGGGTTTACAAGGGTACTTTCCTTCCTACAAATCGTGACCCCTGTGGTCTCTAAGTCGCCGTCTTCCAAAGCTTGGAGACCTTCCAGAAATCATAAACCGTCATACGACCTAGATCCGGCCAGGACAAGGCCCAAATAATTTCTTGGGTGAATCGCCTGATTGGTAACCCGGCCCAACTAGGGCGGGTCATTAACAGGTAATATCCCCAACATTAGGCCCCAGATTGACTTGAACTTCTTTTTC
This sequence comes from Hordeum vulgare subsp. vulgare, assembly GCF_904849725.1. Classification (NCBI taxonomy): domain Eukaryota; kingdom Viridiplantae; phylum Streptophyta; class Magnoliopsida; order Poales; family Poaceae; genus Hordeum; species Hordeum vulgare. The sequence goes on along the minus strand of NC_058518.1, from coordinate 492,578,859 downwards.
ACGCCAATACTTCCGCTTAGTTGAAGGCGATTCATTCCTCATTTTTCTTCATACGTCAGAAATTGTAACCCGCCATCTGGCACCGAAAACTCTTTAAGTCGCCAAACCATTTCTTGTTGGCCTCTTCTTATCCCTCGATTTTCGGGAAGACTGACATAATCCCAACGGATCTTAGTGCATCGTTATCCCAAAATCTTCGGAACGCCTTTATAGCGAATCTTTTTATTCCCCGGCGGTTCCCGCTCACGGCGCCTCGATTCCAGCGCTCGCCCTGATAAATAGACGGGGGGGGGGGGGGGGACAGGACTGGTGCTTCCCACCTACCAGTCTCGTCAATCTCCTCCCCATTATCACAGCGAGGAAATCTCATCGCCTCCTGAGGGCTCTGCCGCCGACCGTACTCTCCGTCTTCGCCCGAGAAGCTTCGGCGCCGCCCATAGGCTTTCGCCGTCGTCAAGCTTCGCACTGCGGACAATCCGTCCGCCGCCATTGACCACCGCATCGTCGTCGACCATCTCGCCGTTCGCCACGAACTCCACCGCCGTCGAAGATCTCTTCGCTCGACGGGACCTCCGTGCTTCTCCAACAACCTCTGTCACCGTCGGCTTTTTTCGACCGAAAGCATCAGGTTAGGCCTCCGCCCATTTAGGAACAGATCCAATCTCCGCTTGAAGCTCCAGTCACTGTCATGTTCTTGATGTTCTTCGCGAGCATGTGTCGCTTACCCTAAACTGATTAGCATAAATGTCGACGAGATAGCCAGTGCTTTGAATACCTTCATTTATCCGCTCCTACTTGTGAACTGAGAATAATGTTTCATCAAACGAAGGGCGTCACCTTGCCCTGGTAATAAATTGCTGCATCCAACCATTTTTCTCACGTTTTTTCATCTGCCTAGTAGATCCATCATTTACCTACTGTTTGCAGAAAGCTGTTTGTAGTCTTCACACTTTGATGTTTTGAACGAACGTTTCCATCATCTTTAGAACGCAGCCCTCGTGAATAGCCAAACTTCATAAGTCGCCATAGCAACCCAACTCGGCTCTTTGATATGGCGGGTCAAGCCTTTCCCCCAGTCCATGGACAAATTACTTGGTGAGTTAAATGAACTTATTTCACCCCTTACATTAGATGTTCGAGGCATGTAAATTCATACTTTACTTCTTTGTAGCATGGGCACCGTCTTCAAAAGTGACTGGCTTCCTACCAAAGTCAATGACACCGTACTAGCAGACTATGTGAAAACGGGCAACTTGGACCCTCAGAATGTTATCGGCTGGCGTACCGGGTTCGGAGAAGATCTTCCCAACCCCAAAGAAGGAGAGATAGTTGTTTTCGTTGAGCACCTGGAGCGAGGTTTTAAGCCGCCCGGATCGAAGTTTCTTAGAGACGCCATGGCTTTCATGAACGTCCGCCTCCAGGATCTGGGACCTAACTCCATAAGTAACTTATGCCAATTCCAAGTGTTCTGTGAGGCGTATCTGCGGATTGAACCCTCTGTCCCCTTATTCTGGCACTTTTTCCATCTGAATCGCCAAACGGAATTTCACAATGGCCCCAGCCTGGAACTCGGCGGTGTCAATGTCCAGCGTCGTAGAGATAGCCCGTTTCCCTCACTCGCCATGCCCAGCCATCCCAAAGGTTGGGGCGAGTCTTGGTTCTACTGTCAAGAGACCTCTCCTGCAGGCGAAAACAAGCTTCTGGGCTATAGGAAAGATCGCCTTCCAACAAACTTTAAGCTTCCAGACAAGCTCACCGAGGAGGAGGAATCAGAATTCATCCCAGTATTGTCCGAGTTAAGATCCTTGACAAACAACGGCCTTAATGGGGTTGACCTAATCCGCTGCTGGGTCGAATGGCGCATCCTCCCTCTGAGTCGCCGGGACGGGCTAATGTGCGAATTTGACGGCACCCTAGATCATCCTCAATGTTATTTCCATACGGATTTAACAGAAAAGGATATTGTCACCATCATCAAGAAACTGACTGGCGAGCCTGCGGGAAAATGTGACCAAATCGGCCTCAAACCTTTCTGCAAAATTAATCCGGCGCCCAAGGTGAGAAAATCTAACCCGCCTTTGGTCTTTACTTCTTATGTTTCACTTGTATTGTGGTTTTTGTAACATATGCTATTTCAGAAAGGCGATAAATTTTGGTCCAGGAAACTCAAAAGGCCACCCATGAAAAATGTTAAGCCGCCCTCAAAGAAAACCAAGAGCAAGGGCAAAGCTGCTGCGGCCGAGCCATCCGAAGTCGATGAATCTCAAGTCGGCGATGCACTTTCGGAGGTAAAAATCCATCTTCTTTTCACTCGCCATCTACTACTGTTAATCTTTGTATTCATATCTCTACCTCTTCTTGAAATAGAATGAAGACAACGAAAGCCAGGAGGACTCTGTTGAGGTAATTTCTGTTTCCTCCGATCCATCTCCTTCTCCACCTAAGCCGGCCAGGCGAATTTGTGGGAAAGTTCCCTTCTCACACCCAAATGTTTGTTTGGACCCAAATTTCCTACTGAAGAAAGCACAACATACTTCAAATCGGAAGACCCAAAGTCATTCTGGTGATCTGGTGTCCGGCTTACCAGCAACGAACAAGAGGAAACCAAATGAGGTATTTTATGAATAACAATTCTTCATGTTTCTTTGGATCACGTCTGTAACCCGCCTATACTGTTGACGTATAATTCTTGCAGAACTCTCCTCCTACATCCGGCGACTCAGTGATGTCGACACTTCCACCAATGATTCCAGTTCCAGGGTAAGTATTTTGATAATCTTACTTTGAATCCTGAGGGTAATAAACTTTCAGTTCCTTAATGCGCTTCTCCCTTCTTTTAGGGCACAGGCCAAGAAAAGGAAAACCAGCGGATCAACTCCTGTCACAACTTCAGAACCCATCAAAGAATCAGCGCCGATCCAGGACAACCCGGACCAAGGCGAGCCTGAAAATCAAATGGATCTTCCTGACTCGCCCAAGGAAACAATGGATGCCCCTAAGCCGCCAAGTCCATTGACGACAGCAGAAGACCCGGATGCTGTAGTTATTACTGGTACCGGCTTCTCTAAGACGGCGGCAACGGTTTTGTCAAGGCATGTGGCATCCTCCTCTCAAGCCATTCCTGAATCTGGACTCTCCAAGGCTAAGCTTTCTGAGTATGAAAATCTGGAGTTCAAGGAACTCTGCTCTGGTTTTGCAAGTCACCTGGAGGCGAGCTATGAGATGGAGAAAAGCCTGCTGCGGATGTTAAAAAACAAACATGAGGTAAGTTTTGTTATATTGTATTACTCCCATTAACCCCCAAGGGCCGGGTCATCAGTAAAAAGATGAGCCGGGTCTTGATAAATTTAGAAAAAACTTTGCGACCAGTAACCCCCAAGGGCCGAGTCATCAGTAAAAAGATGAGTCGGGTCTTGATAAATTTAGAAAAACTTTGCGACTAGTAACCCCCAAGGGCCGAGTCATCAGTAAAAAGATGAGTCGGGTCTTGATATTGTATAATTTCATCTGAAAAGAAAAAATTATACATTAGCCCCCAAGTGTCAGGGATATTGCTTGCAATAGTTCTGAGACTTGCCCCTTTTTTGTACTTTCAACAGGAAACTCTTGCTCAGTCTGAATCGGCGCTTGGCGATTTAAAGAAAAACTTATCTGGTCAGCAAGATGCCCGAGCTAAGTCGGAGGAGAAATATCAATTGGCCTTGGCTGAGCTGGAAAAACTCAAAGTCGATTTGAAAAGAGCTCAAGCTGACCAAGATGGTGCCATAAAAAGAGCAGAGAATGCTGAAGCCAAGCTGGCCACTGTGCAACAAGAATTGTCCGGCTTAAAGCGTCATATCTCAAATATGACGCAAGCCGTCTTTGGTAAACTTACTCAAACTTTTGGTCTTTTCTCCCCCCTTTATTTTAAATAACTCTTATCGTAAGTCGCTGATTATCATGACCCCTTACTCAGGTCCGAGAGCCGCCAACCTTCAGGAAGATTGTGTGCTGATGCTAAAGGCGATTTACACGCTCACAAAGCAACTGTACACCGGCAATGTATTAACTGTTAAAGCTGTGATGGGTGCCAAAGAGCCTATAAATTCCATAAAGAAGGTGCTTGGCTGCCTATCCACACTTCCCCCTCATATTGGCGAGCTAACTCAGTTAACCGCCCAAAAGGGTGTTCTGACTGCCATGAGTCGCTGCTTGGCGTATGCTCCAGAGACCAACCCGGAAGAGGTAGCGGCAGGCTTTCCTCAACTCAAAGACGACGGGTCAGAATTCGTTGAAGAGGACCATCAACGTGTTGTCAAGGACTCCCGACTGGCAGCAACCCAACTCGCAGCAAGTCTTGATTTATCAAAGTATCAGGCGGCTTATGACAGCAAAAACAAGAAGGTCAATCCGCCAACCTTCGTGACGACCAGCTTAACTCCTTGGCGACCCAAGAACCCTTTTGACTTGGAAGCAGACCTGGCATCAATCCTGACTGACGAAGATGACTTTGCAGCTCTGGCTAAGTGCAACTGGGTACTAGGCGATTTGCAAATTGAGGTCGGCCAAAGCTCGCAGCAAAATGATCCTAAGGCGCCAACAGAATAAACCTCATCGATTTGGCCTGAGAGCCATGTAATAGGTCTTTTTCATAAGTCGATACTGTTTTTGTGATACTCTTCGAAAGAATCTTTATATCGCCCTTAAGGCGACTTGAAATATTTGACCTGCCATTTGAGAATCCTTTATGATGCTTAATCCGCCATGGACGAAGTAATTCTGATCATCATCCTCACTTAAGCTTTGAAAACATCATATGTGAAACCAAATAAATGATAACAAATATTTTCAAGAGGAATCAGAAAGAAAGGTTTAAAACCCTCAAGGCTATGCCACAAATAAAAACAGCAATTTCGTCGGCTCATAAGGTCGCGACAGAATGGGGGGAGTCAGAAAGCTCGAGCACACACCCAAAATGATGGTTTCGTCGGCTCATAAGGTCGCGACAGGATGAGGCGAGTCAGAAAGCTCGAGCACACACCCGAAATGATGGGTTCGTCGGCTCATAAGGTCGCGACAGGATGGGGCGAGTCAGAAAGCTCAAGCACACACCCTAAAATGCAGGTTTTGTCGGCTCATAAGGTCGCGACAGGATGAGGCGAGTCAGAAAGCTCGAGCATACACCCAAAATGATGGTTTCGTCGGCTCATAAGGTCGCGACAGGATGAGGCGAGTCAGAAAGCTCGAGCACACACCCTAGAATGCAGGTTTCGTCGGCTCATAAGGTCGCGACAGGATGAGGCGAGTCAGAAAGCTCGAGCACACACCCCAGAATGCAGGTTTTGTCGGCTCATAAGGTCGTGACAGGATGAGGCGAGTCAGAAAGCTCGAGCACACACCCCAGAATGCAGGTTTCGTCGGCTCATAAGGTCGCGACAGGATGAGGCGAGTCAGAAAGCTCGAGCACACACCCCAGAATGAAGGTTTCGTTGGCTCATAAGGTCGCGACAGGATGAGGCGAGTCAGAAAGCTCGAGCACACACCCCAGAATGCAGGTTTCGTCGGCTCATAAGGTCGCGACAGGATGAGGCGAGTCAGAAAGCTCGAGCACACACCCTAGAATGCAGGTTTCGTCGGCTCATAAGGTCGCGACAGGATGAGACGAGTCAGAAAGCTCGAGCACACACCCCACAATGTTGATGATTTCGTCGGCTCATAAGGTCGCGACAGGATGGGGCGAGTCAGAAAACTCAAGCGCCACCCTAAATGCTGATGATTTCGTCGGCTCATAAGGTTGCGACAGGATAGGGCGAGTCAGAAAGCTCAAGCACCACCCTAAGATGATGATTCTGTCGGCTCATAAGGTCGCAACAGGATGACAAAAATTGTTCTTTTAATGAAGAAGCCCCCAAGTCAGGGAGTATATTCAACTTTATCGCTTTATAATGAAACTGAAAAACTTACAAAATGTAGAGCTTAAGAGCTCAAGTGTAATAAGGCCGCAGGTGGGCAATATTCCAGGGGCGAATTTACTCAGCCTCCATGGTTGGCCGGTTAGGCCGGAGATCGACCAAATAATAAGAGCCATTGCGGACATTTTTACTGACGACGAACGGTCCTTCCCAAGGTGGTGACAACTTATGCATGCCTGCACGATCTTGTATCAACCGAAGAACCAAGTCGCCTTCCTGAAAGGTCCGATTTTTAACCCGGCGGTTGTGATAACGCCGTAGATCCTGTTGATAGATAGATGAACGGGCCGCAGCCAGGTCACGTGCCTCCTCTAAGGCGTCCAAAGAGTCTTGACGCGCTAGTTCATTGTATTGTTCCACATATGCGGCGACTCTAGGTGAATCATGCCTTATATCAGTAGGAAGAACAACCTCCGCTCCGTAGACCAGAAAGAAAGGGGTGAAGCCCGTGGACCGGTTCGGGGTGGTCCGGATACTCCACAATACTGAAGGCAATTGTTCAACCCAACACCCTGGGGTTTTTTCCAGGGGAACCATGAGTCGGGGCTTAATCCCTCGCAAAACCTCCTGATTCGCCCGTTCTGCCTGCCCGTTAGATTGCGGGTGAGCGACTGCAGAAACATCAAGCCGGATATGTTCTCGATGACAAAACTCCTGCATCGCCCCTTGGGACAAGTTAGTACCATTATCAGTAATGATACTATGCGGGTATCCAAACCGGAAAATCTACTTTTTCAAGAATTTGACCGCTGTTTCCGCATCGCAAGCTCCAATAGGTTCCGCCTCAACCCACTTGGTGAACTTATCAACCGCCACCAGCAGATGGGTCTTCTTGTTAGAGGACATTTTAAAGGGGCCGGCCATGTCCAGCCCCCAGACTGCAAAAGGCCAAGTGATGGGGATCATTCTTAATTCTTGAGCCGACACATGAGCCTGCCGCCCATAACGTTGGCATCCTTCGCACCGACGAACTATATCTTCCGCATCTGCATGAGTCGTCAGCCAAAAGAAACCATGACGGAAAGCCTTTGATACCAAAGAGCGTGACCCGGCATGATGCCCACAATCTCCGGAATGAATGTCATTTAAGATTATGCATCCTTCTTCGGAGGAAACGCATCGCTGAAAAACTCCAGAGGCGCTTCGCTTATATAACTCGCCATTGATGATGACCATGGATTTGCTGCGCCGAACGATTTGGCGAGCCAAAACTTCGTCTGCTGGTAACTCGCCCCGAGCGAGATAAGCCAGATAAGGAAGAACCCAATCCGGAGTGATATGGAGAGCTGCCACGAGCTGAGACTCGGGATCTGGCATTGCCAATTCCTCCTCTGATGGTAGAATCATGGATGGTTTATGCAAGATATCCAGAAAAACATTAGGAGGAACCGGCTTTCTCTGGGAGCCAAGTCGTGAGAGGGCGTCAGCTGCCTCGTTGAGACGCCGATCAATATGGTCCACCTGATAACCATGGAAATGACCCGCCACATCAGACACAGCTCGTCTGTAAGCCGCCATCACGGGGTCCCGGGAATCCCAGGTACCGGAAACTTGCTGTGCCACCAAATCAGAGTTGCCAAAGCATCTGACTCGTGTTAGATTCATCTCCTTGGCGAGTCGCAAGCCGTGAAGCAAAGCTTCGTATTCCGCCGCATTGTTAGTGCACGGAAACATGAGTCGGAGAACGTAACAGAATTTATCTCCTTGAGGGGATACCAACACCACACCAGCCCCCGAGCCTTCCAGCAGCCTAGATCAATCAAAATAAATAGTCCAGTAAGTGAGATTAGGCCGGTCTTCCGGAGCCTGTAACTCCGTCCAGTCGTTGACGAAATCAACTAAGGCCTGGGACTTGATAGCTGTGCGGGGGGTATACTGTATGTGATGGGGCCCAAGTTCTATTGCCCACTTGGCGATCCGCCCTGTTGCCTCCCGATTCTGGATGATGTCCCCAAGGGGGGCAGAGCTAACCACCGTGATAGGGTGTTCTTGGAAATAATGCTTAAGTTTTCGACTCGCCATAAACACCCCATATACCTACTTCTGCCAGTGTGGGTACCGCTTCTTGGAACGAGTTAGCACCTCGCTGATAAAATATATCGGGCGTTGCACTGGGTATTCCTTCCCTTCCTCCTTTCTCTCAACGACCACTGCCACACTTACTGCTTTGGAATTTGCCGCGATATACAGAAGCATGGGCTCTTTTTCAGTCAGGGCGGCCAGGACCGGTGGGTTAACCAATTGGCGTTTCAGGGCTTCGAGCGCCTCGTCTGCCTCATTCGTCCAAACAAACCGATCGGATTTCCTCAATAACTGATAAAGAGGGATCGCCTTCTCCCCTAGGCGACTCACAAAACGACTTAGGGCCGCAATGCGACCCACCAGTCGTTGAACTTGATTAATGTTCGCCGGCTTTCTAAGGGATGTAACTGCTTCGATCTTGTCCGGGTTAGCTTCAATGTCGCGCTCCGATACCAGGAAACCCAGCAATTTCCCTGCAGGCACACCAAAAACACACTTGGTGGGATTTAGCTTCATTTGATATACCCGTAGATTATCGAACGTTTCCTTGAGATCCTCTAGTAGCGTCTCCCCCTGGCGGGTTTTGATCACAATATCGTTGACATAGGCATGGACGTTGCGACCGATTTGGTTGCGCAGGCAATTCTAGATGCAACGTTGATAAGTCGCCCCCGCACTCTTGAGTCCAAAGGGCATGGACACATAACAAAAAGCCCCGAAGGGGGTTATAAAGGCTGTTTTCTCTTGATCCTCCACGGCCATCTTGATTTGGTGATATCCTGAGTAGGCGTCCAAAAAACACAATCGTTCGCATCCCGCCACCGAGTCAATGATCTGGTCGATGCGGGGAAGAGCGAAGGGATATTTTGGACAAGCTCTGTTGAGGTCTGTGTAGTCAATGCACATACGAAAAGTACCATTCTTCTTGAGTACCAAAACCGGGTTAGCCAGCCATTTGGGGTGAAAAACTTCCACGATGAACCCGACGGCTAAAAGACGGGCAACCTCTTCCCCAATCGCTTTGCGTCGCTCCTCGTTAAATCTGCGAAGGTACTGCTGGATGGGTTTGCACTTTGGGTCAACATTAAGATGGTGCTCAGCGAATTCTCTCGGCACAACAGGCATGTCAGAAGGTTTCCATGCGAAGATGTCCCGATTCTCACGGATGAATTCGATGAGCGTGCTTTCCTATTTGGGGTCCAGACCCGTCCCGATAGTGAACTGCTTGGATGAACCGCCAGGCACGAAATCAATTGTCTTAGTGTCGTCCGTTGGCTTGAACTTGAGGGGCGACTCCGAATCTGTAGTCGGCTTCTTTAGGGGTGACATGTCTGCCGGATCAACATTGGCCCGATGGTGTTTGAGTTCTTCCGCAGCACAGGCGACTTCCGCATAAGCCGCGTCCCCTTCTTCACATTCCTTTGCAATCCTCTTATCTCCATCAACCGTGATGGGTCCTTTGGGACCAGGCATTTTGAGCTTGAGGTAGACATAGCACGGGCGAGCCATGAAGCGGGCGTAAGCCGGTCGCCCAAACAGCACATGGTAGGGGCTTTTCAATTTGACCACCTCGAAGATCAGTGACTCCGACCTATAATTCTGCGCAGTTCCAAATGCCATTGTGAGCCTGACCCGACCTATGGGATAAGCCGACTTGCCTGGGACGATTCCGTGGAAAACCGTGGTTGAAGGCATCAGGTCTTTTTCCAATAGGTTCATCCTTTGGAAAGTGTCAAAGTATAGGATATTGATGCTGCTGCCACCATCCATTAGCACTTTTGATAGGGTGTAACCCCCAACACTACTGGAAACAGATAATTTGCCATGTGCCTAATCTTTGCCGTCTGCTGGCGGTCGGCAAAGAACTTCTTTGCCGTCAGCTTACACGTGGCGGACGACAAAGAGGAGGCTGATGGCAAAGTTTTAATTTGCCGTCGGCCAACTCTTTGTCGTCCGCTGGCGGAAGGCAAAGGAGCCACATGCGGACGGCAAAGGTTTGGCACACGGCAAAGCCCCCTTCCCAAACGGCCGAAACGCACCCCCACCCACCTGCCCCTTTGCCGTCTGCCTGGGACTCCTTTGCCGTCTGCCTGGGAGCACGGCGGACGGCAAAGGGGACGGCGGCCCCACCCCACTAACGGCTGCCGGCCCCCACTACCTCCCGCACGGCTTCGCCCTCCTCTCGGATCCCGCACGACCTCTCCCGCACGCCCGCCCCTCCCCCACCCGGCGCCGCCACCAACCTGCGCTGCCTCCACCCGCCGCCGCCACCACCCTGCTCCGCAACCACCCTGCGCCGCCCCCACCCGGCGCCGCCACCACCCTGCGCCGCCACCACCCGGCGCCTCCCCCACCCGGCGCCGCCACCACCCTGCGTCGCCCCTCCCTGCTCCGCCACCACCCTGCGCCGCGACCACCCTGCACCGCCCGCCCCTCCTCCCTGCGCCGCGACCACCCTGCACCGCCCGCCCCTCCTCCCTGCGCCGGTACGTTTTTTTTCTTTTTTTTCTGTTAAATTATGTAGTTAGTTTATTAGGTAGAATAAAGTAGATAGAAAAATAGATATAAAAGAAAAAAACTTAGAAGAAAATAATAGAAGAAAGTTAGTTTTTTTCCTGTTAAATTAGATAGTTAGATTTTTCTTTTTTCTGTTAAATTATATAGTTAGTTTATTAGGTAGAATAAAGTAGATAGAAAAGAAATAATAGAAAAAAAAATATATAGAAAAGAAAAAACTTGGGAGGCATTTTTAAGACTTGCCTGCTCCACAAGCGCCCCTGTCTTTGGGTCCAACTTTCCCCCATGCCCATAAAACCAATTCCTGCACCTTTCAGGCCAAGTGGATGTTTGTGGAGTGACCCTACATCAATCATCTTTTGCTCGAATTCATCCCACCTAGGAATGCCATTGTTGTAGCCACGTGGCCCTAGAGAATGGTGATGCTCTTTTTTCTGAGCATTTTGCTTGTTTATCCTCGCCCGCTCCTTATCTGTTTATGATTGCTTGAACTGCACAAATAAGTCCGAGTGATCTTTTATCTTCTCGTATTGACCAGTGAATTCTGGAGTCTTGCCCTGTTTGCTAAAGTCGGCCCATAACCTTTTCTTCGAGTTGCAGAACTAGGTGGCCATCTTCTTAAGAGAAAACTTCTTGACTTTCTCACGTTGTTCATCTGAGAAATGATGTGGTAGGGTGAAATGTGTCCTGAGCGTATCCCAAAGCACATTTTTTGCTCTTTTGTCCACAAAACTAACTTCTCGATCTTGCTTTGGCCTATGCAATTCTTGAATTGATATAGGGATTTGGTCCATGAAATAACTCTGCATTGACGTACAAATTTGTCTGCATTGTTTTTGGGATCAGTTGGTTCTCCACCTAATGTTATCGCGTCAATGTTGTACCTTGTGCCCTCGGGCAACTTTTTGGCCGGACCTTGTACTACCCTGCTTGAAGAAGATTTTATCGATATGGAGGGCTAAAAGAGGGGTTTCATTAATATATATATATACAAATCAATTAATACACATCTAATGATCACCAAAGGCCTAATATATACCTCGCCGGACTTTAGTAATTCAAGAAAAATTCTTTGGAATCATCGTCTGGTTCCCCTTCGTCTCTTGGTTGTTCTTCCTCAATTTCCTCACCGGATGGGTTAAGGTATTGTGAGAAATCATCTGCTTCTTCATTCTCTTTGTTTCGATAGCGTATCATATCGTACAAGACATGCTCTTGATCATGGTCTCTATCTCTACCGTCCATAGCTTAACTAATCGAGAAAAAGATAAAACAATTTAGTATTCACTTTAGCTAGCAAGATCATCATGTATATATAATATGACTAATACATCGAATAATCCACTTAATTAATGCATCATCGAATAATACACTTAATATTATCGAATATATAATCTCGAATACATCACTAATACATCTGTCGAATAATATCTAACTGATCAACCAACAAAGAGCAGCCGTTGTACTCAGGTGCGGGCGATGGACATCCAAAGAGCAGGAACCATCACCGGATCATAGCTCGAGTGAGATACGTGAAGAACCTACCAAGTATTCGACAACCTCGCGTCCAACGCCTCCATGTAGCGACGGACATGCTCGTCCTCCTCCCCGACACGGCGACCTACCTCCTCCTCGGGGGCTGACAGCCTCGGCACCAAAAGTGGCCCACTCGTCTGCCACCAAAGAAGCTCCGGGTCGACGATGGGAGCCCGGTTCCTCACCAAGTTGCGCGCCACGGAAGGTAGCTCCTCCCAGTGCCAGCGCGGCGGAGCCCAGTACCGCACATGGCGCCTCTCAAGTAGGTTGTCGCCACTGCTACCTCTTGAGCTTGCGTTGGTTTTACCTTGAAGAGGAAAGGGTGATGCAACGAAGTAGATAAGTATTTACCTCAGTTTATTGAGAACCAAGGTATCAATCCAGTAGGAGGAACAAGCAAGGCCCCAATTATAGTACCTACACAAACAATCAAAAACTTGCAACCAATGATATAAAGGGATTGTCAATCCCTTCAGAGTTATTTGCAAGGATGAGATCTGATAGAGATTGATATAAAATATTCTAGAAACAAAAGTAAATAACTTGCAGCAAGGTATTTTTGGTATTTTTGGTTTATAGATCTGAAATTATAATATGGAAAATTGACCCGGGGGCGATAGATTTCACTAGAGGCTTCTCTCATAAAGGAAAATAATACGGTGGGTGAACAAATTACTTTCGAGCAATTGATAGAAAAGCGAATAATTTTGAAGATATCCAAGGCAGTGATTATGCATATAGGCATCACGTCCATGTCAAGTAGACCGAAACGATTCTGCATCTACTACTATTACTCCACACATCGACCAACTCCTGCCTGCATCAGAGTATTAAGTTCATGAAGAAAAAAGTAACACATTAAGTAAGATGACATGATGTAGAGGGATAAAATCAAGCTATATGATGAAAACCCCATCTTTTTATCCTTGAAGGCAACAATACAATACGTGCCTCGCTACCCCTACTATGACTGTGGGTGAGGACACCGCAAGACTGAACCCAAAACTAAGCACTTCTCCCATTGCAAGAATTACCAATCTAGTTGGCCGAGCCAAACCAATAACTCGAAGAGACTTGCAAAGATATGAAATCATGCATATAAGAATTCAGAAGAGACTCAAATTATATACATAGATAATCTGAACATAAACTCACAATTCATCAAATCTCGACAAACACAACGCAAAAGAGTATTATATCGGATAGATCTCCATGAAGATGATGAAGAACATGGTATTGAAGATCAAAGAGAGAGAAGAAGCCATCTAGCTAGTAGCTATGGACCCGTAGGTCTGTGGTGAACTACTCACGCATCATTGGAGGGGCAATGGAGTAGATGAAGATGCTCTCCGTGATCAATTCCCTCTCCGGCAGATTACCGAAAAAGGCTCTCACATTGAATCTCACGGGAACAGAGGTTCCGAGCGGCGTAAAAGTATGTTCATGGCTCTCTTTTGCGATACGGGAATATTTGGGAATTTATAAACCAAAGAATAGGGTTAAGAGACCTGCAGGGGACCCACAAGCCAGGGGGCGCGTCCACCCCCTACGGTGCGCCCTGCAAGGTTGTGGCCGCCTGGCTGATGCCCTGCCCCTACTCCAAGTCTGCTGCGTTTCTTCTGGTCCAAGAAAAATCATTCCGGAGATTTTATTCCGTTTGGACTCCGTTTAATATTCCTTATCTGCAATACTCAAAAACGTGGAAAAAACAGAAACTAGCACTAGGCTCTAGATTAATAGGTTAGTCCCAAAAATAATATAAAACAACATATAAATGCATATAAAACATCAAAACAGATAATATAATAGCATGGAACAATAAAAAATTATAGATACGTTGGAGACGTATCAAGCATCCCCAAGCTTAATTCCTGCTCGTCCTCGAGTAGGTAAATGATAAAAATAGAATTTTTGTTGTGGAATGCTACCTAACATATTTATCCATGTAATATTCTCTATTGTGGCATGAATATTTAGATCCATAAGATGGTCTTAGAAAGTAATACTTCAAGCATACTAATAAGGCAATTACTTCCTTTCGAAATAACATGGTCTTAGAAAGTTATCGCTACAAAATCATATGGTCTGGCTATGCTCGATCTTCACCACACAAAGTATCTAAATCATGCACAACCCCGATGAAAATCAAGAAATTGTTTCACACTTTTTATATTCTCAAACCTTTTCAACTCTCACGCAATACATGAGCGTAAGCCATGGATATAACACTATAGATTGAATAGAGTGAGGTGGAGGTTGCAAAAAAGGAGAAGATAGTCTCACATCAACTAGGCATATCAACGGGCTATGGAGATGCCCATCAATAGATAATAATGTGAGTGAGTAGGGATTGCCATGCAACAAATTCACTAGAGCTATAAGTGTATGGAAGCTGAAAAAGGAAACTAAGTGGTTGTGCAAAAGATGTATTTCCACTAGTTATATGAAAGTGACAAAATAGGAGACTCTCTATGAAGTACATGGTGCTACTTTGAAGCACAAGTGTGGAACAAGATAGTAGCATTGTCCCATCTCTCTTTCTCTCTTTTTTTCTCTTTCCCCCCTTTTTTGATGGGCTTCTTTGGCCTGTTTTATTTTTTTATGGGCTTCGCTAGCCTCTTTTATTTTTTTGTTGTAAAGTCCGGAGACTCATCCCAACTTGTGAATCATAGCTTCCATCATCCTTTTATCACAAAGGACAATGCTCTAATAATGCAAATCATCACACTTTTATTTACTTACACTTAAAAGATTACAAATTGATATCTAGAACAAAGTATGACTCTATAACCAATATGGAAGTGATGGTGCGTGTCATAAAAACGAGACGGTGGTGTTGCATGGCAATATATCTTGGAATGGCTATGAAAATGCCATAATAGGTTGGTATGGTGGCTGTTTTGAGGAAAATATATGGTGGCTATTTTGAGGAAGGTGGGTTTAATGTACCGGCGAGAGTTGCACGGTACTAGAGAGGCCAGCAAAGGTGGAAGGGTGAGAGTGTGTATAGTCCATGAACTCAACATTATTCATAAAGAACTCACATACTTATTGCAAAAGCCTATTAGTTATCGAAGCAAAGTATTAGACGCATGCTCCTAGGGGAAGGGTTGGTAGGAGTCAACCATCGCGCGATCCCGACCTCCACACAAAGGTTGACAATCATTAAACAAATCATGCTCTGACTTCATCACGTAAGGTTTCACCATACGTGCATGCTATGGGAATCACAAGATTTAACACAAGTATTTCTTCCAATTCACAATTACTTACTAGCATGACTCTCATATTACCATCTTCATATCTCAAATCTATATGCAAGAAATCAAACTTCTCATCATATTCAATGCACATAATATGAAAGTTTTTATTATATCCCTCTTGGATGCCTGTTATATTAGGACTAAATTTATAACCTAAACCAATTACCATGCCGTCTCAAGAACTCTAAAAATAATATAAGTGAGGTACGAGAGTTTAATAATTTCTATAAAACACAACACCGTCGTGCTCTAAAAGATATAAGTGAGGCACTAGAGTGATACGTCTCCAACGTATCTATAATTTTTGATTGTTCCATGCTATTATATTATCTGTTTTGGATATTTCATATGCATTTATATCATGTTTTATATTATTTTTGGGACTAATCTATTAATCTATAGGCTAGTGCCATATTCATTTTTTTCATGTTTTTGAGTATTGGAGATAAGGAATATTAAACGGAGTCCAAACGGAATAAATCTCCGAGATGATTTTTCTTGGACTAGAAGAAACGCATCAGACTTGGAGTAGGGGGCAGGGCAATTGCCGGGAGGCCAGAAACCTACAGGTCGTGCCCTGAGGGATTGGCCGCTCCCCTGACTTGTGGGCCCCCTGCAGTCCTCCTAACCCTATTCTTTGGCCTATAAATTCCCAAATATCCCCGTATTGCCAAAAAGAGCAACAAAAATACTTTTATGCCGCCGGGAGCCTCTGTTCCCGTGAGATCCAATCTAGGAGCCTTTTCCGGTAATCTGCCGGAGAGGGAATTGACCACGGAGGGCATCTACATCAACTCCATTGCCCCTCCGATGATGTGTGAGTAGTTCACCACAGACCTATGGGTCCATACCTAGTAGCTAGATGGCTTCTTCTCTCTCTTTGATCTTCAATACCATGTTCTTCATGATCTTCATGGAGATCTATCCAATGTAATACTCTTTCGCGGTGTGTTTGTCGAAATCCGATGAATTGTGAGTTTATGTTCAGATTATCTATGAATATTATTTGAGTCTCTTATGAATTCTTATATGCATGATTTCATATTTTTCCAAGTCTCTTCAAGTTATTGGTTTGGTTTGGCCAACTAGATTGGTAATTGTTGCAATGGGAGAAGTGCTTAGTTTTGGGTTCAATCTTGCGATGTCCTCACCCAGTGACATAGTAGGGGTAGCGAGGCACGTAATGTATTGTTTCCATCGAGGATAAAAAGATGGGGTTGTCATCATATTGCTTGAGTTTATCCCTCTACATCATGTCATCTTACTTAATGCGTTACTCTGTTCTTCATGAACTTAATACTCCAGATGCAGGCAAGAGTCGATCGATGTGTGGAGTAATAGTAGTAGATGTATAATCGTTTCGGTCTACTTGACACGGCCGTGATGCCTATATGCATAATCATTGCCTTGGACATCTTCATAATTATTCGCTTTTCTATCAATTGTCGACAGTAATTTGTTCTCCCACCATATTATTTTCCTTTATGAGAGAAGCCTCTAGTGAAACCTATGGCCCCCGTGTCTATTTTCCATATTATATTTTCAGATCTATAAACCAAAAATATCAAAAATATATTCCTGCAATTTATTTACTTTTGTTTCCACAATCTTTTATATCCATCTCTATCAGATCTCATCCTTGCAAATAACTCTGAAGGTTGGGTGCAAGTGTTTGATTATTTGTGTAGGTACTACTATTGGGGCTTTGCTTGTTCCTCCTACTGGATTGATACCTCGGTTCTCAACAAACTGAGGGAAATACTCATCTACTTCGTTGCATCACCCTTTCCTCTTCAAGGGAAAACCAACGCAATCTCAAGAGGTAGCAAGAAGGATTTCTTGTGCCGTTGCCAGGGAGGATACATAGCAAGATCACACCTACCAAGTACCCATCACAAACTCATCTCTTGAATTTACTTTATTTGCCATTTGCATCTCGTTTTCCTCTCCCCCACTTCTAGAATGATTTATTTTAATTTTTATTAGGTTCTTAGGTTGCAAATTTTTCTTCAACTTCTATATAGTCTATTTATAGAAAAAACAGAATTGATTAACACCAATTCCAAATATTGTGAAGAAAAAAGACTTCTTCCATTTTTCTTCAAGTTCTATATTTTTCTTCCTGTTATATGTAAATTTGAAGTGGACATGTGATTTGGACATGTGATTTGGACATGTGATATCTGGAACATGATGGTTATGTGCAGGGTAAATGATCCAAGTGGCCTATGTTTCACCAGAATGTTGATTCATTTCCGTTCCGATGAATTTCACGCGCTTGAGATGTCCACTTTTTAGCAAAGGTCATGCCGAAATTTCCCATGAATTTTGGCATGACTTGTGCTAGAAAGTACGCATATCGAGTGTCGGGATTTGCTACGATGGGAATGAAACGAAATTCCGGCAAAACATGGACCTTTTTATGTCATTTCTTATTTCATTATAGTTTAAGAATTAAACGAGGATGCTTAATCGTAGGAAACATGTCAAATAATGAAGAAACCATGCCTTCTGACCATGATGCATACGAGATGGATTATGATGGTTAACATAACTACCTCGACTATTTGGCTGTTATGCATAGTCAAGGTTTGCAGGGCGGCCTTAGTGATGGTACTGAAGCCAACATCGACATCGGTGACAACACCGAGACCGGAGGGGAAGGTACTGATATGTCTCAAACGTATCTACTTTTCCAAACTCTTTTGCCCTTGTTTTGGACTCTAATTTGCATGATTTGAATGGAACTAGCCCAAACTGAAGTTGTTTTCCGCAGAATTGCCATGGTGTTGTTTTCGCCCACAAATAAAAGTTCTCAGAATGACGTGGAAATTTACGAGGATTTTTTGTGGAATGTATAAAAAATACTGGCGCAAGAATTACCTGGCCGCGCCTGGCAGGCTTGTGAGGCCCTCATGGCTCCGCAGCCTCCAACTCCAGCTCTATATATTCTCTCTCACCCAGAAAAGATTAAGAGAGAAGAGTTCATTGCGTTTTACGATACGGAGCCGCCGCCACCACCTGTTCTTCCTCTGGACGGCAGATATGGAGTCCGTTCTGGGCTCCGGAGAGGGGATATCGACGCTGTCGTCATCATCAACCATCCTTCATCGCCAATTCCATGTTGCTCTTCATCGTTCGTGAGTAATCTGATCGTAGGCTTGCTAGACGGTGATGGGTTGGATGAGATCTATCATGTAATCGAGTTAGTTTTGATGGGGTTTGATCCCTAGTATCCACTATGTTCTAAGATTGATGTTGCTACTACTTTGCTATGCTTAATGCTTGTCACTAGGGCCCGAGTGCCATGAGTTCAGATCTGAACCTATTATGTTTTCATCAATATATGTGTGTTCTTAATCCTATCTTGTAAGTTGTAGTCACCTACTATGTGTTATGACCCGGCAACCTCGGAGTGACAATAACCGGAACCACTCCCGGAGATGACCATAGTATGAGGAGTTCATGTATTCACTATGTGCTAATGCTTTGTTCCGGTTCTCTATTAAAAGGAGACCTTAATATCCCTTAGTTTCCATCAGGACCCCGCTGCCACGGGAGGGATGGACAATAGATGTCATGCAAGTTCTTTTCCATCAGCACGTATGACTATATACGGAATACATGCCTACATTACATTGACGAACTGGAGCGAGTTACATATCTCCCCATGTTATAACTGTTACATGATGAATGTCATCCGACATAATTATCCATCACCGATCCAATGCCTACGAGTCTTTTCCTACTAGTCCTTGCTAAGTTACTTTACCGCTACTTCTGTCACTACTGCTATTGTTACCGCTACTGCTGTCACTACTGCTACTATTACCGCTGCTACCGTTACTATCACGCTACTTTGCTACTGAAACTTTGCTGCACATACTAAATCTTTCAGGTGTGGTTGAATTTACAACTCAACTGCTAATACTCGAGAATATTCTTTGGCTTCCCCTTGTGTCGAATCAACTAATTTGGGTTGAATACTCTACCCTCAAAAACTGTTGCGATCCCCTATACTTGTGGGTTATCAAGACTATTTTCTGGCACCGTTGCCGGGGAGGCATAGCTCTATTCTCTGAGTCACTTGGTATTTACGTCTGTTGATCACTATGAGGAAACCGAGAGATCAAAAAACTAAAGTCTTGCCCTCAACTACGAGGAGATGTAAGGAACTGCCATCTAGATCTGCACTTGATTCACCTTCAGTTATGAGTAAGTTTGTGACACCACCACCTACTAGAAATTCTGATGTGTCGTCTCTGCTTGATGATGCTACTTCTGCTATCCATGATGCTTATGATGATGCTTTGCTTGATACTGCTTTGCCACTGGGTGCATTTCTTGATGCACAAATTGCTAGAGTTACTGCTGAATGTGATGATACTTCTGAAACTGCTAAAATTATTGAAGTAGAACATGCTATTTCACCTGTTAGAACTAGCTCTCCTAGATATGAATTGCGTAATATACCTGAGGGTTATGTTATGGAGGGAGAGGTAGCTGAAGACTTTCTTGCTTGTAAGGATAGCTATGATCTCGAGAATTTATTGCGCAAGTGGAAAGAAAAATCTCTGAATGCTAGAATGAAATACAATCCTAAGTTTGCTACTTCACCCATCTTTGTCACCGATAAGGATTATAATTCTCTGTTGATCCTGAGTTGATCACTTTGGTTGAATCTCATCCTTTTCATGGTTACAAGTCTGAAACGGTTGTAGCACATCTTACTAAGCTAAATGATATAGCCACCCTATTCACGAATGAGGAAAAGATTCGCCATTACTATATCCTTAAGTTGTTTCCTTTCTCGCTACAGGGTGATGCTAAGACTTGGTTTACTTCTCTTGCTCCTGGTTGTGTGCGTAGTCCCCATGATATGATATACTACTTCTCTGAGAAATATTTTCCTTCCCATAAGAAACAAGCTGCCTTGCAGGATATATATAACTTTGTGCAAGTTGAAGAAGAGAGTCTCCCACAAGCTTGGGGGAGGCTTGTCCAGTTACTGAATGCTTTGCCTGATCACCCTCTTGAGAAAAATGAAATACTTGATATCTTTTATAATGGACTAACCGATGCTTCTAGGGGCCACCTAGTTGTGCTGGTTGTGTTTTCAGGGAACGAACTGTGGAACAAGCTGAAATTCTATTGAATAATATCTTGAGCAATGATAATGCTTGGACTATTCCCGAACCACCTCCGAAGGCAACTCCGAAGAACAGAGGTATTCTATTCCTCAATCCTGAAGATATGCAAGAAGCCAAGAAATGTATGTAAGAGAAAGGTATTAAAGCTGAAGATGTTAAGAATCTACCACCTGTTTAAGAAATACATGAACTCGCGACTTGCCGGTCCCCAGCACCGTCCAAGAGCTTGGCACGCATGTAGAAGGGGTCGACTATCACGATGTCCGGGGTCTTCTCTCTAATGATCTGCATCTCCATACAAAGCGAAAATAGCCGAATGAAGGTGTAGTGTGATACGTCTCCAACGTATCTATAATTTTGATGGTTTCATGCTATTATGTTGTCAAACTTTGGATGTTTTGCATGCCTTTTATATATTTTTTGGGACTAACTTATTAACTCAGTGCCAAGTGCCAGTTCCTGTTTTTCCCATGTTTTGACCCCTTTCAGAGGAGATTTTGAAACAGAGTCCAAACGGAATAAAATCCCCAAAAAGAATTTTCCGTAACGGAAGAAGATCAGGAGACTTGAGAGCCAAGGCAGGGGAGCCCCAGGGGCCCCACAAGCCCTCACCCCGCGACCAGGGGGGACGCCGCGACCCACAGGCTTGTGGGTCCCTAGACATCCTTTGCCCTAGGTTTTGCGCCTATATATCCCCAAAAATTCCACAAAAATCAGGAGATCATCGATAGTACTTTTCCGCCGCCGCAAGCTTCTATATCCGCAAGATCCCATCTGGGGCACGTTCTGGTGCCTGCCGGAGGGGGGATTCGGATATGGAGGGCTTCTTCAACACCATGACCTCTCCGATGATGCGTGAGTAGTTCACCATAGACCTACGGGTCCATAGCTAGTAACTAGATGGCTTCTTCTCTCTCTTGGATCTTCAATACAAAGTTCTCCATGATCTTCATGGAGATCTATCCGATGTAATCTTCTTTTTCGGTGTGTTTTTCGAGATCTGATGAATTGTGGATTTATGATCAGATTATCTATGAATCTTATTTGAGTTTCTTATGATCTCTCTTATGCATGATTTCATATCCTTGTAATTTTCTTTGAGTTGTGGGTTTTGTTTGGCCAACTAGATATATGATTCTTGCAATGGGATAAGTGCTTGGTTTTGGGTTCATACCGTGTGGTGACCTGACCCAGTGACAGAAGGGGTAGCGAGGCACGCATCATGTTGTTGCCATCAAGGGTAAAAAGATGGGGTTTTCATCATTGGTTTGAGATTATCCCTCTACATCATGTCATCTTGCTTAAGGCGTTACTCTATTCGTCATGAACTCAATACACTAGATGCATGCTGGATAGCTATCGATGTGTGGAGTAATAGTAGTAGATGCAGAAAGTATCGGTCTACTTGTCTCGGATGTGATGCCTATATGTATGATCATTGCCTTAGATATCGTCATGACTTTGTGCGGTTCTATCAATTGCTCGACAGTAATTTGTTCACCCACCATGATATTTGCTATTTTGAGAGAAGCCTCTAGTGAATACTATGGCCCCCGGGTCTACTGCACACCATATTTTCAGCCTTACACTTTTTACCTCGTTGCACTTTCCGCCTTCAGATCTCACTTTTCAAACAATCTTGAAGGGATTGACAACCCCTTTGAAGCGTTGGGTGCAAGCTCGTTTGTGTTTGCGTAGGTACTCTGGACGTGACAAGACCCTCCTTTTGGATATATACCTTGGTTCTCAAACTGAGGGAAATACTTACTGCTCCTGTGCTGCATCACTCTTTCCTCTTCAAGGGAAAACCGACGCAAATAAGAGAAGTAGCAAGAAGAATTCCTCGCATTGCCAGGGAAGGACTTTTGTTGCCGTAGCAGAATAATTTCTGGCGCCATTGCTGGGGAGGAAGATCAAGTCAAGAACTCATCCAAGTAGGTGTCGCAAACTCATCTCTTGCATTTACTTTGTTTGCCAGTTGCCTCTCGTTTTCCTCTCCCCCACTTCACCAATTTGCCTTTTTTCGTTTGCCTTTTCCGTTTGCCTTTTCGTTTGCCCTTTTCTCTCGCCTGCTTTCTGTTCGTCTATGTGGGATAGTCTATGTGTCCTCATGGCTAGATCCACCACTTCGAACGAAACTCCCGAGAGCGAAGTTCTCAATTTCAAACAAATTGAGGAAGAAAACTTAAAGGACGCTTGGTGTAGGATTTGCAATGCTCAGAGTACATATACTCATAAGAAATCCACTACCGTCATGCTTCGCAGTTTTTATGTGGGTGTTTCTCCTTGGAATAGGTATATTCTTGACACCATCGTAGGTGGAAATTTCTTGGGTAGCCATACCTTTGATTCTTATGGAGCTGTAATAAATTTGGTAGGCTCACCCCCACTCACGGTTAATGGAACTACCTTAACTCTCGAACATGTGATGCGTAGGCTGGGCGTCATTGAAAATAAAGTTGCTACAATAGAACTCATAGAGAATTCGGATAAAAAGATCGACAATCAAATCACTCAGTACGGATCCAAGGTGGGAATGGTTTTGAAAAATTTAAAGGAGAAAGAACCCACAGTTAACGAAATACTAGGTCATGATTCCTCTAGGATTGGCAAACTAGAGGACGTTATAACCAACTTGGGTTCCGCTTTTGCCGCTTTGCAGAATACTCCAAACTTTGCCCACAATAAGGTCACCAAGTCTATTTTTGTTCCCAAAAATAGTGGTGAATCATCTAGCAAGAAAGATGAAAACCTTAAGATGATAAGTGATCACGCTACTTATGGTTTGAGCACCAAAGACGACGATACGTGATTCTATCGCTTTTATGCCAAGCTAAGGGCGTTAAACAATAGCGCTTGTTGGGAGGCAACCCAATGAATTTATCTTTTTCTTACTGTTTTTTTGCGTCCACACCATCATAATTCTGTTGTGATTGTGTTTTTTGTGTTTCTTTTTGTGTTTGAGCCAAGCAAAACCTTTATGACTACTCTTGGTAATGGTTGTTTGATCCTGCTGGAAAAAGACAGAAACTTTTCGCTCACGAGATGATTTTTAATTTTTATTCAGAAAGAGCTTTTGAGTTGATTCTTTTTTCTGCTGGTTGATATTCCTTTTGCCCAGACATTCGTTATTGTTCAGATTTTTTGAGGCACCAGAGGTATACGAAGTATACAGATTGCTACAGACTGGTTTGTTTTTGTTGAGTTGGTTGCTTGCTTTGATGAAACTATGGTTAGTATCGGGGGGGGGGGGGTGGTACTAGCCATGGAAAAGTGAGAATACAGTAGCCCATAACCAATATAGATGGAATTCAAGTTTGCTACAGTACCAAAAGAAGTGGTAGTTTGTTTTCTTCTGCTAATGTTATCACGAGTTTCTGTTTAAGTTTTGTGTTGTGAAGTTTTCAAGTTTTGGGTGATGTTCTCATGGACAAAGAGATAAGGAGTGGAAAGAGATCAAGCTTGGGGATTCCCAAGGCATCCCAAGCCAAATTCAAGGACACCAAAAATCCTAAGCTTGGGGATGCCCCGGGAAGGCATCCCCTCTTTCGTCTTCAATCCATCGGTAACATTACTTGGAGCTATATTTTTGTTCACCACATGATATGTGTTTTGCTTGGAGCGTATTGTATCGTAGGAGTCTTTTCTTTTTGTTGTGTCACAATCATCCTTGCTGCACACCTTTTTGAGAGAGAGAGACATGCACTCATCGTGATTTTGCTAGAATGCTCATAGTGCTTCACTTATATCATTTGAGCTAGATACTTTTGCTCTATGTGCTTCACTTATATCTTTTAGAGCACGACAGTGCGTGACTTGGTAGTTGGCTTATGCTATGAAAGTAGTCCCAAAGGTGGTAGGTACCCAAAGAGGATGCAAAAACCTCCATCTTCATGTGCATTGAGTAGAAAGAGAAGTCTTGATTCCTCTCAATTAGTTTTGAGATGTGGATTTGGTAATATTAAGAGCTATGTTAGTAGGGTGTTGTGAATCTAGAAATACTTGTGTTGAAGTTAGTGATTCCCGTAGCATGCACGTATGGTGAACCACTATGTTAGGAAGTCGGAGCATAATTGATCTATTGATTGTCACCCTTTGTGTTGAGGTCGGGATCGTGCGATGGTTAACACCTACCAACCCTTCCCCTAGGAGTATGCGTTTAGCACTTTGTTTCGATTACTAATAAAAACTTTCGCAACAAGTATGCGAGTTCTTCATGACTAATGTGAGTCCATGGTATAGATGCACTTTCACCTACCACCATTCCTAGCCTCTTTAGTGCCGCGCAATTCTCGCCAGTACACAAACCCACCATATGCCTTCCTCAAAATAGCCACCATACCTACCTACTATGGCATTTTCATAGCCATTCCGAGATATATTGCCATGCAACTCCCACCGTTCCGTCTCATGACTTGTGCCGTCACTCTCATATTGCTATTGCATGATCGTAAGATAGCTAGCAAGATGTTTTCAACGTCATACGCCATGCTAGATCGTTGCACATCCCGATACACTGCCGGAGGCATTTCCTATAGAGTCATCATCATTTTGAGCTTTGAAGCTATGAATAAATAAAAGTGTGATGATCATCATTATTAGAGCATTGTCCCATGTGAGGAAATAAAAAATAAAAAGAGGACAAAGAGCCCAAAAATATAAAAAAAGAGGCCTACCAAATGAAAAAAAGAAAAGAGAGAAAAAGAGAGAAGGGACAATGCTACTATCTTTTTCCACACTTGTGCTTCATAATAGCACCATGTTCTTCATGATTGAGAGCTTCTTGCTTTGTCACTACCATATGCTAGTGGGAATCTGTTGGGTAACGTAGCATAAATTCAAAATTTTCCTACGCCATATTCAGATCTTCCTATGGAGAGACCAGCAACGAGAGGGGGGTGAGTGCATCTTCATACCTTTGAAGATCGCTAAGCGGAAGCGTTGCTAGAACGCGGTTGATGGATTCGTACTCGCGGCGATTCAGATCGCGGTGTGATTCCGATCTAGTGCCGAACTACGGCAGCTCCGCGTTCAACACACGTGCAGCCCGGTGACGTCTCCTGCACCTTGATCCAGCAAGGAGGAGGGAGAGGTTGGGTAAGATCTCTAGCAGCACGACGGCATGGTGTCGATGGAGAGACGAGGTCTCCTGGCAAGGCTTCGCCAAGCACCGGCAGAGAGGAGGAGAAAGAAGAGCAGGGCTGCGCCGAGGGAGAGGGAAAACGGTGTCTCCAAAAGCCCAAAAGTGCCCACTATATATAGGAGGAGGGGAGGGGGGTGCCACCCCTAGGGTTCCCACCCTAGGTGGTGCGGCAGCCCCCCCAGATGGGAGGTGCAGCGGCCAGGGCAAGGGGAGGGGGTGGCGCACCCCTAGGTGGGCCTTAGGCCCACCAGCGCCTAGGGTCCCCCCCTCTCCACCTCCTGCGCCTTGGGTTGAGTGTGGGGGGCGCACCAGCCCACCTAGGGGCTGGTTCCCTCACACACTTGGCCCATCTAGCCTCCCGGGGTCGTTGCCCCCTTCCGGTGGACCCCCGGGGCCACCTCCGGTGGTCCCGGTGGTCCCGGTAAGTTACCGGTGACGCCCGAAACACTTGCGGTGTCCGAAACCATCCATCCTATATATCAATCTTTACCTCCGGACCATTCCGGAGCTCCTCGTGACGTCCGGGATCTCATCTGGGACTCCGAAAAACTTTCTATAACCTCGTATAACAATTCCCTATAACCCTAGCGTCATCGAACGTTTAGTGTGTAGATCCTACGGGTTCGGGAGACAGGTAGACATGACCGAGACACCTCTCTGGCCAATAACCATCAGCGGGGTCTGGATACCCATGGTGGCTCCCACTTGCTCCAGGATGATCTCATCGGATGAACCACGATGTCAAGGATTCAATCAATTACGTATACAATTCCCTTTGTCTGTCGGTACAGAACTTGCCTGAGATTCAATCGTCGGTATACCTATACCTTGTTCAATCTCGTTACCGGTAAGTCTCTTTACTCGTTCCATAGCACGCCATCGTGTGACTAACTCCTTAGTCACATTGAGGTCATGATGATGTTCTACCGAGTGGGCCCAGAGATACCTCTCCGTCACGCGGAGTGACAAATCCCGATCTCGATTCGTACCAACCCAACAGACACTTTCAGAGGTACCCGAAGTGCACCTTTATAGTCACTCAGTTACGTTGTGACGTTTGATACACCCAAAGCACTCCTACGGCATCCGGGAGTTGCACAATCTCACGGTCGAAGGAAAAGACACTTGACATTAGAAAAGCTTTAGCATACGAACAATACGATCTAGTGCTACGCTTAGGATTGGGTCTTGTCCATCACATCATTCTCCCAATGATGTGATCCCGTTATCAATGACATCTAATGCCCATGACCACGAAACCATGATCATCTATTGACTAACGAGCTAGCCAACTAGAGGCTTGCTAGGGACACATTGTGATCTATTTATTCACACATGTATTACTGTTTCCTGTTAATACAATTATAGCATGAACAATAGACGATTATCATGAACAAGGAAATATGATAATAACCATTTTATTATTGCCTCTAGGGCATATTTCCAATAGTCTCCCACTTGCACTAGAGTCAATAATCTAGTTACATTGTGATGTATCGAACACCCATAGCATTATGGTGTTGATCATGTTT
This sequence comes from Hordeum vulgare subsp. vulgare, assembly GCF_904849725.1. Lineage (NCBI taxonomy): Eukaryota > Viridiplantae > Streptophyta > Magnoliopsida > Poales > Poaceae > Hordeum > Hordeum vulgare. Next base: position 492,551,745 of record NC_058518.1, on the reverse strand, counting down.
TGCTCGTGGAAGAGGTTTAGTCAACGGGTCTGCAACATTCAGATCCGTGTGTACTTTACAAATCTCTATTACTCCTCTGTGGACATGGTCCTGGATGGAGTTGTAGCGGCGTTTGATGTGCTTCGTCTTCCGGTGAAACCTGGGCTCCTTGGCTATGGCAATGCCCCCAGTGTTATCACAGATGAGTGTCATTGGACCCGACGCGCTTGGAACCACTCCAAGGTCGGTGATGAGCTCCTTCAGCCAAATTCCTTCATGAGCTGCTTCTGAAGCAGCTATGTACTCCGCTTCACATGTAGATGCTGCCACGACTTCTTGCTTGCTGCTGCACCAGCTCACTGCCCCACCATTCAAAACATATACGTATCCGGTATGTGACTTAGAGTCATCCGGATCTGTGTCGAAGCTAGCGTCAACGTAACCCTTTACGACGAGCTCTTCGTCACCTTCATAAACGAGAAACATTTCCTTCGTCCGTTTCAGGTACTTAAGGATATTCTTGACCGTTGTCCAGTGTTCCATACCGGGATCACTTTGGTACCTCCCTACCAAACTTATGGCAAGGTTTATATCAGGTCTGGTACACAACATGGCATACATAAGAGAGCCTACGGCTGAAGCGTAGGGGATAGAACTCATCTTCTCTCTATCTGCTGCCGTGGTCGGCGACTGAGTCTTACTCAATCTCATACCTTGCAAAACTGGCAAGAACCCTTTCTTTGAGTTTTCCATATTGAACTTCTTCAATATCTTTTCAAGGTATGTACTTTGCGAAAGACCTATGAGGCATCTCAATCTATCTCTATAGATCTTGATGCCTAATATGTATGCAGCTTCTCCAAGGTCCTTCATTGAAAAACTCTTGTTCAAATAGGCCTTTATGCTCTCCAACATCTCTATGTCATTCCCCATCAATAATATGTCATCCACATACAGTATGAGGAAAGCTACAGAGCTCCCACTCACTTTCTTGTACAGACAGGCTTCTCAATAAACCTGTATGATTCCAAACGCTTTAATCACCTCATTAAAGCGAATGTTCCAACTCCGAGATGCTTGCACCAGCCCATAGATGGAGCACTGGAGCTTGCACACTTTGTTAGCACCCTTAGGGTCGACAAAACCTTCTGGTTGCATCATATACAACTCTTCCTTAAGATTCCCGTTAAGGAACGCTGTTTTGACGTCCATTTGCCAAATTTCATAATCATAAAAGGCGGCAATTGCTAACATGATTCAGACTGATTTCAGCTTCGCTACGGAAGAGAAAGTCTCCTCGTAGTCAATTCCTTGAATTTGTCGAAAACCCTTTGCGGCAAGTCGAGCTTTATAAATGGTTACATTACCGTTTGCATCAGTCTTCTTCTTGAAGATCCATTTATTTTCTATGGCTCGCCGGTCATCGGGCAAGTCCACCAAAGTCCATACTTTGTTCTCATACATGGATCCTATCTCGGATTTCATAGCTTCAAGCCATTTGTTGGAATCCGGGCCCACCATTGCTTCTTCATAGTTCGAAGGTTCACCGTTGTCTAACAACATGATTTCCATTACAGGGTTGCCATACCACTCTGGTGCGGAGTGTACCCTTGTGGACCTTTGCGGCTCAGTAGTAACTTGATCCGAAGCTTCATGATCATTATCATTAACTTCCTCTTTAGTTGGTGTAGGCGCCACAGGAACAACTTCCCGCACTGTGTTGCTATCCTGTTCGAGAGGGGGTGTAATTACCTCATCAAGTTCTACCTTCCTCCCACTTACTTATTTCGAGAGAAACTCTTTCTCTAGAAAGGATCCGTTCTTGGCAACAAAGGTTTTACCTTCGGATCTAAGATAGAAGGTATACCCAATAGTTTCCTTAGGGTATCCTATGAATACGCATTTCTCCGCTTTGGGTTCGAGCTTTTCTGGTTGAAGTTTCTTCACATAAGCATCGCAGCCCCAAATTTTAAGAAACGACAACTTAGGTTTCTTGCCAAACCATAGTTCATACGGTGTCGTCTCAACGGATTTAGACGGTGCCCTATTTAAAGTAAATGCTGCAGTTTCTAATGCGTATCCCCAAAATGATAGCGGTAAGTCGGTAAGAGACATCATAGATCGTACCATATCTAATAAAGTGCGATTACGACATTCAGACACTCCGTTGCGTTGTGGTGTGCCAGGCGGCGTCAGTTGTGAAACGATTCCACACTTCCTTAGGTGTATGCCAAACTCCTGACTCAAATACTCTCCTCCACGATCAGATCGTAGACACTTAATTTTTTTGTCACGTTGATTCTCGACCTTACTCTGAAATTCCTTGAACTTTTCAAATGTCTCAGATTTGTGTTTCATCAAGTATAAATACCCATACCTACTCAAATCACCGGTGAGAGTGAGAATGTAACGATAGCCATCGCAAGCTTCAACATTCATTGGACCACACATCAATATGTATTATTTCCAATAAGTCGGTTGCTCTCTCCATTATTCCTGAGAATGGAGTCTTAGTCGTCTTGCCCATGAGGCACGGTTCGCATGTGTCAAATGATTCAAAGTCAAGAGACTCTAATAGTCCATCAGTATGGAGCTTCTTCATGCGCTTAACGCCGATATGACCAAGGCGGCAGTGCCACAAGTATGTGGGACTATCATTATCAACTTTACATCTTTTGGTACTCACACTATGGATATGCGTAACATCACGATCGAGATTCATCAAGAATAAGCCATTCACCAGCGGAGCATGACCATAAAAGATATCACTCATATAAATGGAACAACCATTATTCTCTCACTTAAATGACTAGCCGTCTCGCATTAAGCAAGACCCTAATACAATATTCATGCTCAAAGCTGGTACTAAATAACAATTATTAAGGTTTAAAACTAATCCCAACGGTATATGTAGAGGTAGCGTGCCGACGGCGATCACATCGACCTTGGAGCCATTCCCGACACGCATCGTCACCTCGTCCTTGGCCAGTCTCCGCTTATTCCGCAGTTCCTGCTTTGAGTTGCAAATATGAGCAACAAACCGGTATCAAATACCCAGGAGCTAGTACGAGCGCTGGTAAGGTACACATCAATAACATGTATATCACATATGCCTTTAACGTTGTCGACCTTCTTGTCCGCTAAGTATTTGGGGCAGTTCCGCTTCGAGTGACCCTTTCCCTTGCAATAGAAGCACTTAGCCTCAGGCTTGGGTCCATTCTTTTTCTTCTTCCCGTCATCTGGCTTATCGGGCACGGCAACGGCTTTGCCGTCTTTCTTGAAGTTCTTCTTACCCTTGCCCTTCTTGAAACTAGTGGTCTTGTTGACCATCAACACTTGATGCTCTTTCTTGATTTCTACTTCTGCAGACTTGAGCATCGAGTACAACTCGGGAATGGTCTTCTCCATCCCTTGCATGTTGTAGTTCAGCACAAAACCTTTGTAGCTTGGTGGGAGAGAGTGGAGGATTCTGTCAATTATAGCATCATCCGGAAGTTCGACTCCAAGTGAAGTCAGACGACCATGTAACCCAGACATTTTGAGTATGTGCTCACTGACAGAACTGTTCTCCTGCATCTTACACCTAAAGCACTTGTCGGAGACTTCATATCTCTCGACACGGGCATGAGCTTGAAAAACTAGCTTCGGCTCTTGGAACATCTCATATGCACCGTGTTGCTCAAAACGCCTTTGGAGACCCGTTTCTAAACTGTATAACATGCCACACCTAACAAGAGAGTAGTCATCACTCCGCGTTTGCGAGACGTTCAGAATGTCCTGGGCTGCTGCGGGAGTGGGAGGGTCACCTAGCAGCGCATCAGCAGCGCATCAAGGACATAAGCCTTTTTAGCTGCTTCAAGGATGAGCTTCAAGTTGCGAACCCAGTCCGCATAGTTGCTACCATTATCTTTCAGCTTGTTTTTCTCTAGGAATGCGTTGAAATTGAGGTTGACGTTGGCCATCTACATTATTTATAAAGACATCTTTTAGACTAAGTTCATGACAATTAAGTTCATTTAATCAAATTAAGTATGAACTCCCACTTAAATCGACATCCCTCTAGTCATCTAAGTGATACATGATCCATGTTGACTAACCCGTGTCCGATCATCACGTGAGACGGACTAGTCACCATAGTGAGCAACTTCATGCTGATCGTATTCAACAATACGACTCATGTTTGACCTTTCGATCTCTTGTATTCGAGATCATGTCTGTACATACTAAGCTCGTCGAGTCAACCTAGGTGTTTCGCGTGTGTAAATCTGGCTTACACCCGTTGTATGCGAATGTTAGAATCTATCACACCCGATCATCACGTGGTGCTTCGAGACAACGATCCTTCGCAATGGTGCACACTTAGGGGAATACGTTCTCGAAATTTTAAGAGGGATCATCTTATTATGCTACCATCGTTCTAAGCAATAAGATGAAAAGCATGATAAACATCACAATGCAATCATATAGTGACATGATATGGCCATTATCATCTTTGCTCTTTCGATCTCCATCTTCAGGCATCGCATGATCATCATCGTCACCGGTGTGACACCATGATCTCCATCATCATGATCTCCATCAACGTGTCTCTGTGAAGTCGTCACGCCAACTACTACTATCACTACTACTATAGCTAACCGTTAGCAATGAAGTAAAAGTAGTAAGCACATGGCGTTGCATCTCATACAATAAATTAAGACAACTCCTATGGCTCCTGCCAGTTGTCATACTCATCGACATGCAAGTCGTGAAACCTATTACAATAACATGATCATCTCATACATCATACATGCAACATCACAACTTTGGCCATATCACATCACATGTCAAACCCGGCAAAAACAAGTTAGACGTCCTCTAATTGTTGTTGCAAGTTTTACGTGGCTGATTTGGGTTTCTAGCAAGAACGCCTTCTTACCTACGTGACAGCCACAACGATGATATGCCAAAGCTATTTACCCTTCATAAGGACCCTTTTAATCAAATCCAATCCGACTAGAGTAGGAGAGACAGACACCCTCTAGCCACCTTTATGCACGGTGTGCATGTCTGTCAGTGGAACCAGTCTCACGTAAGCGTACGTGTAATGTCGGTCCGGGCCGTTTCATCCCACAACCTTTTGTGTTCTACTCGTGCATAGAATCTACGAATAGAAAACCTGGCTCGGATGCCACTGTTGGGTAACGTAGCATAAATTCAAAATTTTCCTACACCATATTCAGATCTTCCTATGGAGAGACCAGCAACGAGAGGGGGTTGAGTGCATCTTCATACCTTTGAAGATCGCTAAGCGGAAGCGTTGCTAGAACGCGGTTGATGGAGTCGTCCTCGCGGTGATTCAGATCGCGGTGTGATTCCGATCTAGTGCCGAACTACGACGCCTCCGCGTTCAACACACGTGCAGCCCGGTGACGTCTCCCGCACCTTGATCCAGCAAGGAGGAGGGAGAGGTTGGGGAAGATCTCCAGCAGCACGACGGCGTGGTGTCGATGGAGAGACGAGGTCTCCCGGCAGGGCTTCACCAAGCACCGGCAGAGAGGAAGAGAAAGAAGAGCCGGGCTGCGCCGAGGGAGAGGGAAAACCGTGTCTCCAAAAGCCCAAAAGTGCCCACTATATATAGTAGGAGGGGAGGGGGGGTGCCACCCCTAGGTTTCCCACCCTAGGTGGTGCGGTAGCCCCCCCAAATGGGAGGTGCGGCGGCCAGAGCAAGGAGAGGGGGTTGCGCACCCCTAGGTGGGCCTTAGGCCCACCAGCGCCTAGGGTTTCCCCCCCTCTCCACCTCCTGTGCCTTGGCCTGAGTGTGGGGGGTGCACCAGCCCACCTAGGGGCTGGTTCCCTCCGGCACTTGGCCCATCTAGCCTCCCGGGGTCGTTGCCCCCTTCCGGTAGACCCCCGGGGCCACCTCCGGTGGTCCCGGTATGTTACCGGTGACGCCCGAAACAGTTCCGGTGTCCGAAACCATCCGTCCTATATATCAATCTTTACCTCCGGACCATTCCATAGCTCCTCGTGACGTCCGGGATCTCATCCGGGACTCCGAACAACTTTCGATAAGATCGTATAAAAATTCCCTATAACCCTAGCATCATCGAACCTTAAGTGTGTAGACCCTACGGGTTCGGGAGACAGGTAGACATGACCGGGACACCTCTCTGGCCAATAACCATCATCGGGGTCTGGGTACCGATGGTGGCTCCCACTTGCTCCACGATGATCTCATCGGATGAACCACGATGTCAAGCATTCAATCAATCCCGTATACAATTCCCTTTGTTTGTCGGTATAGAACTTGCCCAAGATTCGATCGTCGGTATACCTATACCTTGTTCAATCTCGTTACCGGTAAGTCTCTTTATTCGTTCCGTAGCACACCATCGTGTGACTAACTCCTTAGTCATATTGAGCTCATGATAATGTTCTACCGAGTGGGCCCAGAGATACCTCTCCGTCACGCGGAGTGACAAATCCCGATCTCGATTTGTACCAACCCAACAGACACTTTCAGAGGTACCCGAAGTGCACCTTTATAGTCACCCAGTTATGTTGTGACGTTTGATACACCCAAAGCACTCCTACGGAATCCGGGAGTTGCACAATCTCACGGTCGAAGGAAAATACACTTGACATTAGAAAAGCATTAGCATACGAACAATACGATCTAGTGCTACGCTTAGGATTGGGTCTTGTCCATCACATCATTCTCCCAATGATGTGATCCCGTTATCAATGACATCTAATGCCCATGACCACGAAACCATGATCATCTATTGACTAACGAGCTAGCCAACTAGAGGCTTGCTAGGGTCACATTGTGATCTATTTATTCACACATGTATTACTGTTTCCTGTTAATACAATTATAGCATGAACAATAGACGATTATCATGAACAAGGAAATATGATAATAACCATTTTATTATTGCCTCTAGGGCATATTTCCAACAGAATCTTCATTATATAACTTGGCTTGTATTTTCCAATGATGGGCTTCCTCAAATTGCACTAGGTCTTCGTGAGCAAGCAAGTTGGATGCAGACCCACTAGTTCTCCTTTTGAGATTTCACATACTTATAGCTCTAGTGCATCTCTTGTATGGCAATCCCTACTCATTCACATTGATATCTATCAATGGGCATCTCCATAGCCCTTTGATACGCCGAGTCGATGTGACCATCTCCTCCTTTTTGTCTCACAACCACCACCACACTCTATTCCACCTATAGTGCTATATCCATGGCTCACGCTCATGTATTGCGTGATAGTTATAAAAAGTTTGAGAAAGTAAGAGTGTGAAAACAATTACTTGGCCAATACCGGGGTTGTGCATGATTTACATTAGTTGTGTGAGGATGATGGAGCATAGCTAGACTATATGATTTTGCAGGGATAACTTTCCTTGGCCTTGTTATTTTGAAAGTTCATAATTATCTTGCAAGTTTGCTTGAAGTATTATTGTTTTCATGTCAATAGCAAACTATTGTTTTGAATGTTACATATCTGAACATTCATGTCACGTGAAAGAAGTTGCAAAGGACAACTATGCTAGGTAGCATTCCACATCAAAAATTCAGTCTTTATCACTTCCCTACTCGAGGACGAGCAGAAGTTACGCTTGGGGATGCTTGATACGTCTCCAACGTATCTATAATTTTTGATGGTTTCATGCTATTATCTTGTCAAACTTTGGATGTTTTGCATGCCTTTTATATATTTTCTTGGACTAACTTATTAACTCAGTGCCAAGTGCCAGTTCTAGTTTTTTCCATGTTTTTTACCCCTTTTAGATGAGATTTTGAAACGGAGTCCAAACGGAATAAATTCCCCGAAAAGAATTTTTCCGTAACGGAAGAAGATCAGGAGACTTGAGAGCCAAAGCAGGGGAGCCCCAAGGGCCCCACAAGCCCTCACCCCGCGGCCAGGGGGGAGGTCGCGGCCCACAGGCTTGTGGGCCCCCTGGACGTCCTTTGCCCTAGGTTTTGCACCTATATATCCCCAAAAATTCCACAAAAAATTAGGAGATCATCGAAAGTACTTTTCCGCCGCCGCAAGCTTCTGTCTCCGCAAGCTCCCATTTGGGGCACGTTCTGGTGCCCTGCCGGAGGGGGGATTCAGATATGGAGGGCTTATTCATCAACATCATGACCTCTTCGATGATGCGTGAGTAGTTCACCATAGACCTACGGGTCCATATCTTGTAACTAGATGGCTGCTTCTCTCTCTTGGATCTTCAATACAAAGTTCTCCATGATCTTCATGGAGATCTATCCGATGTAATATTCTTTTGCGGTGTGTTTGTCGAGATCCGATGAATTGTGGATTTATGATCAGATTATCTATGAATCTTATTTGAGATTCTTCTGATCTATCTTATGCATGATTTCATATCCTTGTAATTCTCTTCGAGTTGTGGGTTTTGTTTCGCCAACTAGATCTATGATTCTTGCAATGGGAGAAGTGCTTGGTTTTGGGTTCATACCGTGTGCTGACCTCACCCAGTGATAGAAGGGGCAGCAAGGCACGCATCGTGTTATTGCCATCAAGGGTAAAAAGATGGGGTTTCATCATTGGTTTGAGATTATCTCTCTACACCATGTCATCTTGCTTAAGGTGTTACTCTGTTTGTCATGAACTCAATACACTAGATGCATGCTGGATAGCGGTCGATGTGTGGAGTAATAGTAGTAGATGTAGAAAGTATCGGTCTACTTGTCTGGGACGTGATGCCTATATGTATGATCATTGCCTTAGATATCGTCATGACTTTGTGCGGTTCTATCAATTGCTCGACAGTAATTTGTTCACCCACCGTGATATTTGCTATTTTGAGAGAAGCCTCTAGTGAACACTATGGCCCCCGGGTCTACACCACACCATATTTTCAGCCTTACACTTTTTACTTCGTTGCACTTTCCGCCTTCAGATCTCACTTTGCAATATCTTGAAGGGATTGACAACCCCTTTGAAGCGTTGGGTGCAAGCTCGTTTGTGTTTGCGCAGGTACTCTGGACTTGACGAGACCCTCCTTTTGGATCGATACCTTGGTTCTCAAACTGAGGGAAATACTTACTGCTCCTGTGCTGCATCACCCTTTCCCCTTCAAGGGAAAAATCGACGCAAACAAGAGAAGTAGCAAGAAGAATTCCTGGCGTTGCCGGGGAAGGACTTTTGTTGCCGTAGCATAGTGCAGTGGATAAAGGTTAAGCATAGCAAAGATGTCATCAAACCGCAGGACGATCATATGCCCGATGTTGCTATCGACAAAGCCCTTGCCCTCTGGCACCTTTGCCATGAAAACCGGGTATGCCCCATCATTCTCGGAGAGACGCCGCTTCTCCATATAAAGAACAACGTCATGCAGACTCCGCATAGCACTGGTTGCAACATTGAGCATATTAGTCGGTAGCATCAGCCTACCCGCCACATGCACCCTCCTCTCAATATCCTTAGATATTGGTGGCCCGTTCTGAGCACGGATCGTACTCGGTGCCGGCTGGCTCGCACCCTTGTTAGTTTTTCTTTTCCGTCCCTTCTGCTTCTTCTGCTTTAATGGGATCGAGTTCTGCTCAGAGACCACCTTCTTGAGTGTGTTGGGGCTGATAATATTTCGCACCTCGGCTATTTGAGTCTCGATGAAGGCGGGAGGTGGAGGTGTCTCCTGAGAACTGAACAACCGACGCATGTCGAAATTGGGTTTCTCCGCGGTACCAGCTAGATCGCCATCGTCTTTTGCAGGGTTGGGTTCTTGAGAAGGAGGCCCAAACAAGTCGTCATCATCACCGTACCCATGTTCGTTGATGTACTTATCGATGTTGGAAATTTTATCGTCGTCGTCGTCCGGATCGTGTGTCATATGCATGTCCGGATCAGCTGACGACGGTAGCGTTGCGGCGGTCTTGCCATGGCTTGGCGCCGGCACGACTGGCGGTGTTGTCTGTGGGGTGGTGTGCCCCGCCCCCAAACGAATCTAGATCTTCGGCCAAAGCATGGACCAGTTTAAACAGGTGCTGAGGGTCATCACATCATCTTCGTCGGCCCCAACGGGTCGATACGGAGGTAACAAGTCATCGCAGCCCCGCAGCACCCGAACCAGTTGAACCCTATACACGGTGGGCGGCATTGGATTACTGTGGAATACGCGGTTGCCCGGTTCAACGACTTTGGCCTTGGCGAAATCGATCTACTAGCCGTCCACGAAGTGAAGGAGAGTGCATGGAACGTTGGTGACGCCCTGCGAAAACATATAGGGCATTAGGGATGCCCAGTCAAAAAGGCAAGGAGATGAAGTCATCGGCTGAGGCTTATAGTTACCGTGATGGCGTCGAGCTCGGCTAATGTCGAGGCATCGCCAACGGCGGGCGTGCAAGTGACGGATGGGCCGCTTGATGCCGAGGTGCCGGCCGACGTATTCTTCCCGCACACGAGTGCATTAACCTCCATTACCGGCGCCGACGCCGGAGGCACCTGCAATGCCGCCTCCGTCGGAGACACCGATGCCGGCGCGTTGTGCGAGTTGCTGCCCGTGAAGCTGGGAATCGGGGGCGGCCCCTGTTGGCCGCGTCCAATCCACCCCCGCAGACCCTCAAGCAAGGAAGGCATAATGGCGGTGATCGTCTCTCCAAGTTGGTCTCGCAATTGTTCTTGGACTATCTCTGGAATCCGCGCCACTTGTGCCTTGAGTTCTTTAACCTCGCGCTCCTGGTTTTCCGAGCTGGTCTTTCTGTCCTTTTGCCGAGCCTTATAGTATTACGACCATTTCGTGGACAAGCCTTCGCCGGCCACATGACCAGCTGACGACGGCTTACTAAGCTTATCCTTGTGTTCCATTACATTCATCGCCCTATTTAAAGTGCTGTCCCAAGGGGCAGACGAGGAGCTCGGAGACCCCGCGCTACTACTTTCAGTTTCCTACGGAAGGAACGTGAACCATTTAGAAATTTGGCTTCATTAATTAGAATGCAACCATATGGAGCTAATTACGCGGGGGTGTATTCCTTACCAGAACACGCTCAAACTCCTTCACCTTCAGATCCGTGGTAAGCTCCTTTGTTACCGGGTCCACCTTGTACATGGCCCTGACATAGTTCCTGGTCTGCTTTTCAGGGTATTTATCGAAGAGTGGCGGTAGGCCTTGCTCGGCACGCTCCGCGTCCTCCTTGTCCCATTTAGGTTCCGCCACTCTGTAACCGCCGGGACCGAGTTTGTGGACCCCTAAGTTCAAGTCTCGCATATCTTTCCCTCACTGACTTGATTCCGCGGATGCGTTGCTCTCGCACTTGATCTTGAACTCCTCATAGTCAGCTTCGCTGATCGAAGGATTTGTCTCCTTGATCTTCTCATAACTATCACCTCTTAGAATCCTTCTGTTGAGGCATAATTTATGCGTAAGTAATTTTGGTGATTGATGACAGTACCGTACAGGACTAATCGTGTGTGTCAAGGTTTCAGGCAACATTCGTCAACGGCACAAGACGACACGACTCCTCTCTTCGGGAACGGAAGCACGGCGCTATCCTAGATTCTCTTCATCTGAGTCATAGGAAAGCCGTACTATTAAGAGGGGATCCGTAGTGGAAAGGTTTGGGTGGAATCTATCTTTGCACACGCACACCTCTATTTTCTCCCTTTCCTTTATCCTTGGAGTGGCCCTCGCCTGTTTGTTCTTTGCGTCTCGGCAAAATGGTCCCCAGCGGTAGTACCGCTGGTCCCAGCGGTAGTACCGCTGGACTACCAGCGGTAGTACCGCTGTATCCAGCGGTAGTACCGCTGGCTGGCGGTAGTACCGCCCCTGTTCAGCGGTAGTACCGCTGGACAGCGGTAGTACCGCCCCTGGTCAGCGGTAGTACCGCTCCAGGTGCCCTGTTCCACCTGCCTAGCGGTAGTTCGTGGACGGACCCTTTTGCGAAGACTTTCTCGGCGGTAGTAGTGTTTATACACTACCTAGGGCCAGCGGTAGTACCGCTGCTCCAGCGGTAGTACCGCTGGAAGCCCCAGCGGTAGTACCGCTGCATGCAGCGGTAGTACCGCCAGACAGCGGTAGTACCGCTCCTTCCCAGCGGTAGTACCGCTGGATCTCGGGCAGAGAGTGGGAAAACGGTCTGAATTTTCCCCCCACTATATAAAGGGTTCTTCTAGCTGAGGAACCCTATCTCTTACCTCTCTAAGCTCCATTGTTGCTCCACAAGCTTAAAAGTGCCCGATCTCTCTCCCTAGCCAATCAAACTTGTTGATTCTTTAGGGATTGGTTGAGAAGGCCTAGATTCACACTTCCACCGAGAGAAAAGTTGATTCCCCCACCTATCTCTTGCGGATCTTGTTACTCTTGGGTGTTTGAGCATCCTAGACGGTTGAGGTCACCTCGAAGCCATATTCCATTGTGGTGAAGCTTCGTGGTCTTGTTGGGAGCCTCCAAGCTTTGTGTGGAGTTGCCCCAACCTTGTTTGTAAAGGTTCGGTCGCCGCCTTCAAGGGCACCTATAGTGGAATCACGGTACCTTGCATCGTGTGAGGGCGTGAGGAGAATACGGTGGCCTTAGTGGCTTTTTGGGGAGCATTGTGCCTCCACACCGCTCCAACGGAGACGTACTTCCTGTCAAAGGGAAGGAACTTCGGTAACACATCCTCGTCTCCATCGGTTCCACTTGTGGTTATCTCTATCCTTTACTTTGTATTTGCTTTCGCTTGTGACTATATCTTAGTAGTCTTAATAGCTCTCGTTGTCAGCTTCTATAGGGTTCACCTCATTGTCATATTATTTGTGAACCCGTATAGTGTTTACCTTAACTTGCTAAGATTAATTAAAAAGTGGTCGTTGTCTATTCACCCCCCCCCCCCTCTAGCCAACCATATCGATCCTTTCAATTGGTATCAGAGCCACGTCTCTTTATTAAGGGTTTAACCACCCGAAGAGTATGGAAGGCGAAGAGGAAGTGAACCATGGGCAACCCGAGGGCATGGACTTGACTTCGGTCACAAGGGACGACTTGAATACGGCTATGGCAGCCCTCAAGACGTCCTTGACGAGCGAAGTCAAAACCATGCTTAAGGAATTAATTGATGGTCTTAGAAGTTCCCCCGAACCGGCTTTAGTGGTTAAACCCACCATTTCCGATTCGGAGGCCAACTCCTCTAAGGAAGCGGCTAAAGGTATGCAAACTGCTTCACCTCACGAAAAGGATGGGACTGGAACACATGCCTCTGTTCCACCTCCCATGACTTATGGAGGACCCGTTCTCGCACCTCGTCTTAATCCTGTTGGTCCTCCTCCTAAACTTGTGAAAGGTGACTTTGCTAACTGGGTATTTTCTATTAAGTCTCATTTGAATCACAGCTCAACAAACTTGTGGAGAATTATCGAGCAAGGATATTACCCCCATGACCCAAGCAACCTCACTCCAAGAGAAGATGCAGACAATCAATATAATCACTCTGCGCTGTTTATTCTTCAGTCTGCTGTGCCACCTGAAGATCTTCCCCACTTACGTCCCTTCACATTGGCCAAGGATTGTTGGGAGCATATTATGGTGTTGTATAAGGGAAGCTCAGTATTCAACGATCCAACTATGAAGTGATACTTGATCAGGCCGATGAGTTTGTGATGAAGGAAGAAGAGGACCCTCGTGATCTCTATCGGAGGGTGACTGCTATTGCCGTGGCACTAAAGGATCATGGAAGTAAGGATGTGGATGACACTTGGGTCAAACGCAAGTTCCTCAAAGCCATCATGCCTTTCAACAAAGCCATGTCATCTGTCATTCGTCAGCGGCCAGACTTTCACTCTTTGTCTTCCAGTGAAGTGTTGGATGAGTTCATTGCAATCTCAATCATGAACGTAACTGCCGACAATGCACTTGCTCGTGTCCGATCAAAAACCGCTTCACCCAAACTTGCGTTGAAAGCAAGAGTAATGCTTGAAGAAGAAGAAGAAGATGAGGAAGAGGAGAGCTGCCCGGAAGACACAAAGTATGCCTATCATGAGCACATGGCTCTTGCATCAAGGCAATTCTGGGGAAATAAAAGGAACTCAAGACCAACCTTCAACAAGAACAACTCAAGTGGTTTCAAACCCAAACAACGAGTAAGGACATGCTATAACTGTGGCAACGTGAGTCACTTCGTGGCAGAATGTCCATATGAGAAGAGAGAAGACAATGGAGGCAAGCTCATTCGCAAAGACAGAACCAAATCATTTCCAATCAAGAACAACTTTGTGAAGAAACCTCACCCAAAAGGAATGGTGGCCCTGGAGGAGTATCCTTCTGATGATGATGATGATGATGATACAGTGGCAACAGCAACTGTTGCTATAGCCACTACCCCTTCCCAGAAGGTGTCTCTTTTCAACGCCCCCAACGAGAACCACATCACCAAGTGCCTCATGGCAAAAGGTACCAATCAGGTAACTTCTATCATTAAGACCAACATTACTTCTACTCCTTCATTGTTAAATTGTGTAGAAGATAGTGATGTTGGAGAACTTAATGAACATGATCTTGATAAGTTTCTATGCACTATTAAGGGAGAAACCAAGAAGCATTTTGTTGCTCTCTTGGAACAATTGGGTGAGGCCACTGACCTTATTGAGTCTCATGAGGAGACCATCTCCGAGCTTCATGGACATAGTCGTGACTATGCCGATGAAATTGCCGAATTATCTAGTACTCTTGAAGAAGAGCGCACTCTTCGTTTGGCTCTTGAGGAGTCATATAACGATGACTGCACTAAAATGCAAAAGAAACTGGATCATGATGTTGTTCTTACTCGCATGCTTAAATCTGAAAAGTATGCTCTTGAGGTTGGCCGTGACAGACTCAAAGAAGAGTTTGACATACTTGACAAGGCCCACAAAGCCTTGAAAGGTGCTCATTTCGCTCTGAAAGAGTCTCATGATCAACTCCAAGCAAAGCTTACCAAGGAGATCTCTACTTGTCCTCCCTTTGTGCTAATTGATAATACTTGTGCAACTAACCCTTGTTGTGAGCATGTTCATCTTGTGGAAGAAAATGCCAAGTTAAAGGAGAAACTTGAGAAGGGCCTTGTGTCATGCAGACAAGGTGAGAAGAGTCTGAACGATCTCTTGAGCACTCAAAAGGGTGTTGTAGGAAAGGAAGGAATTGGACTTACCTCCAAGTCAAAAGGTAAAAGAAAGAACAAGAACAAACGATCTCTCACCCTCATGGACATCTTTGTCAAGGAGGGTGAGGGTACTCAGAAGGTGAACAGGAACAAGGTGGACTATGGGAACCTCAAGAAGGGCAAAGCCGCTCCTACTAACACAGCCGGCAAACTCAATTCCTCTTATGTGTTATGTTGTGCTAGTGATGGGCATGTTTATGCCAGATTTATTGGTTCCTACGATGAAGATATTGAATGGGCTATCTGGGTTCCTAAGACCCTTGTCTCTAACAGGAAAGGACCCATTAAAAAATGGGTACCTAAAACCAAGCCTTGATCTATTGCAGGAGTTTGCTTCCGGTGGGGTGTCATGGTTGCTCGATAGTGGAGCAACAAATCATATGACCGGAAGCAAGGACTTAGTGGTGGATGTGCACCCTTCTCCATCTACGCCCACCCATGTCCAATTCGCTGATGCATCCTCGTCAAAGGTATTGGGATTTGGTAAGGTGGTCGTCTCTCAAGATTTGTCTATTGAGAAGGTCATGCTTGTTGAGTCTCTTGCCTACAATTTACTTTCCGTTCGTCAACTTGCAATCATGGGTTTTTCCACATTCTTTAATCTTGACACTGTGGTCCTCCTAAGGAGCAAGACTCTTAAAGTAGCCTATGTTGGACATGTCGAAAATGGTCTCTATGTGGTAAACTTTTCAAAGCGACCCACTAAGACTGCGACATGTCTAATGGCTAAAGTTGACGTGGGCTGGCTTTGGCATCGCCGTTTAGCTCATGTCAATATGAGGTCTTTGCAAAGTCTTCTGACAGGGGACCATGTTCGTGGACTAACAAATGTGAGCTTTGCTAAAGATCGTGTTTGCAGTGCTTGCATTGAAGGAAAGATTCATGAAACTGCTCATCGTCCATCAACTCTTATCTACACTAAGAGGCCATTGGAACTTCTTCACATGGATCTGTTTGGTCCTCCAACATTTGATAGTCTTGGAGGCAGAAAGTATTGCTTAGTAATTGTTGACGACTACTCAAGATATACCTGGGTATATTTCTTCAAAAGGAAGAGTGAAACTCAACAAACGGTTATCAACTTTGCCAATGAAGCGCAACGTCAACATGAAGCAAAGATCTTGATGATTAGGAGTGACAACGGCACCGAGTTCAAGAACTACACCCTAGATGAGTTTCTAGGTGATGAGGGGATAAAGCACCAATATTCTGCACCATACACCCCTCAGCAAAACGGCGTGGCAGAAAGGAAGAACCGGACCTTGATAGACGCGGCAAGAACAATGATGGCAGAATTCAAATCTCCATACAACTTCTGGGCAGAGGCCATCAACACAGCATGTCATGCGTCCAATCGGCTCTACATCCGCAAAGGCTTGAACAAGACTCCGTATGAGATTCTAACTGGAAACAAACCCAATCTCAAGTACTTCCGGGTATTCGGTTGTAAGTGTTTCATTCTCAAAAAGGGAGCTCGGTTAGCTAAATTTGATTCTAGAGCACATGAGGGTATCTTTGTTGGTTATGCTACAAACTCTCATGCTTACCGTGTCCTCAACAAGTCCACCGGACTAATTGAGGAGACGTGTAACGTAGAGTTTGACGAAAATAATGGCTCCCAAGTGGAGCAAAGTGGTCTTTGTGATATAGGTGATGAAATTCCTCCCGAAGCCATAAGAAGAATGGGGATTGGTCAAATACTCCCCATTGAGGAACCCCTTGTGGCCGAAGGAGAAGGACAATGCTCTACTCAAGTGGAGCCATCACCCCCACAAGCCCCACACGCTTCCGATGAACAAAGAGAAGACTCTCAACAAGTTGATCAAGCTCTCAGTCAAGATCACTTGCCTAACAATGGTGATGTGCCCCATGATATTCAAGCACTACCCCAAGACCCCGAACCTACTCATGATCAAGATCAAGTGCAACCCCGAGATCTAGAACAAGTAGAAGCACAAGATCAAGATCAAGAGCAACCACTAATACAAGATCAAACTAGTGAACCTGCTCAAGTCGAAGGACAAGATGATTAGGAGACTGTCTCACAATTCCCGTCTGGAGCTCCAACAACCGGCTCAAGACGCAAGGGCAAACAGAAGCAACAAGTCGATGCTCCCCCGTTATCTAATGAAGAACTCTTGGAGCGCCGAGCAGCCAAGCATGCGAACAAGCTGAGAGTCAAGTCACATCTTATGAAGAATGTCCTTGGCAGCTTAAAAAGGGGAGTATCCACTCGTCAACAGCTTTGGAATTATTGTGAGCATCACGCGTTTGTCTCGTATTGTGAACCTCAACAGGTACAGGAAGCGCTCGATGATGAGGATTGGCTTATGGCCATGCACGAAGAACTTAACAACTTCGAGCGCAACCAAGTCTGGGATTTAGTGCCTCGGCCAACGGAGGAACATAATGTCATCGGGACCAAATGGATATTCAAGAACAAGCAAGATGCAAATGGAATTGTGATTCGAAACAAGGCAAGATTGGTGGCTCAAGGCTACTCCCAAGTCGAGGGTATCGACTACGGTGAAACCTTTGCCCCTGTCGCTCGTCTAGAATCTATTCGCATGCTACTTGCTTTTGCTTCTCATCATAACTTCAAATTACAGCAAATGGATGTGAAAAGTGCATTTCTTAATGGTCCTTTAAATGAGTTGGTATATGTCAAACAACCCCCGGGATTCGAACATCCCAAGCTCCCAAATCATGTGTACAAACTCAATAAGGCACTCTATGGTCTTAAACAAGCCCCACGCGCGTGGTGAGTACCTTACTGAGTTGTTACAAGATCGTGGGTTTGAAATTGGGAAGATTGATCCCACTCTTTTTACTAAGAGGGTTAAAGGGGATTTATTCATATGCCAACTATATGTTGATGATATTATCTTTGGCTCTCCTAACACTTCATTCAATGAAGAATTTGCCGCGCTAATGACTGAGAAGTTTGAGATGTCCATGATGGGAGAGTTGAAGTTTTTCCTCGGATTCGAGATTAAGCAAGGTCTAGAAGGGACATTCATCAAACAAGCCAAGTACACTCAAGACATGCTCAAACGGTTCGAGCTCGAAGATGTCAAACCGGTCAAGTTTCCCATGCCAACCAGATGCAAGCTTGACAGTGATCCCAATGGTAAAGCAGTGGATCAAAAGGTATACCGCTCCATGATTGGATCCCTCCTTTACCTTTGTGCATCTAGACCAGATATTATGTTGAGTGTAGGGATATGTGCACGGTTTCAATCCGCACCAAAAGAAAGTCATTACATGGCTGTCAAACGAATCTTTCCATATTTGGCTCATACCCCAAACTTTGGCCTCTGGTATCCCAAAGGAGCAAACTTCAATCTAGTTGGCTATTCTGACTCAGACTAGGCTAGAGATTGTGTGGAGAGGAAGTCAACATCTGGAGGGTGCCAATTCCTTGGTCGCTCTTTGGTAAGTTGGTCGTCAAAGAAGCAGAACTGTGTCTCCTTATCATCCACCGAAGCTGAGTATGTGGCAGCTGCAAGTTGTTGTGCACAATTGCTATGGATGAGGCAAACTTTAAAGGATTATGGTGTCACTTGTGACAAAGTGCCTCTTCTATGTGACAATCAAAGCGCCATCAAGATCTCCCTCAACCCAGTGCAACATAGCAAAACCAAACATATTGATATTCGTCATCACTTCATCCGTGAACATATCAAGCTAGGTGATATTGAGGTTCATTTCATTCACACTGAAGAGCAACTTGCAGATATTTTCACCAAGCCACTTGATGAAGCAAGGTTCCGGGAGTTAAGGCACGAGCTAAATATCATTGATTCGAGTAATGTGGATTGAAACTAGGCATATTGCACCTCACTTCACATTTCATCTTGGTCTAGATGCAGGCATGGACATAGGGGGAGTGTTGTTCTCTCAATGAACTCTCCCTCCCCCCATTATGCGTAAATCAATCTAGTCTTTCACTTTAGCCATTTTCAAATGGCACTTGTGCCTCAAAGACGAGCATTGGTCATGAACCCAAGGATAATTCTTCGCGGTGTCATACCATTGTCTCAAACATAGGTGGCCTCGGCCACCGCCCCTCCATCCTCTCTTACGTATAAAGGAGAGGATATACTATGACAAGTCGATACCTCTTCTTAGAAGTCATCCCTTTTTCCTCACTTGTCATATGCCCAAGTTTTCCCGCCTTCCTTAGCCGCGTTGAAACATGTACAGCGGTACTACCGCCAGGGTAGCGGTACTGCCGCCAGGACCCCAGCGGTACTACCGCCAGGGGTAGCGGTACTGCCGCCAGGACCCCAGCGGTACTACCGCCAGGGGTAGCGGTACTACCGCCAGGACCCCAGCGGTACTACCGCCATGGTTAGCGGTACTACCGCCAGAGTTCAAAATCTAACTCGGCCGGCCGAAATATTTCTAGGGTTTCGAGGGGGAGCGGTACTACCGCCAGGGGAGCGGTACTACCGCCAGGACCCCCAGCGGTACTACCGCTGTATCCATCCTTTTTATTCTCATATTATTATCCATGCAAATCCGGTATTGTCATCAATCCACCAAAAAGGGGGAGATTGTTGAGGCATAATTTATGCGTAAGTAATTTTGGTGATTGATGACAGTACCGTACAGGACTAATCGTGTGTGTCAAGGTTTCAGGCAACATTCGTCAACGGCACAAGACGACACGACTCCTCTCTTCGGGAACGGAAGCACGGCGCTATCCTAGATTCTCTTCATCTGAGTCATAGGAAAGCCGTACTATTAAGAGGGGATCCGTAGTGGAAAGGTTTGGGTGGAATCTATCTTTGCACACGCACACCTCTATTTTCTCCCTTTCCTTTATCCTTGGAGTGGCCCTCGCCTGTTTGTTCTTTGCGTCTCGGCAAAATGGTCCCCAGCGGTAGTACCGCTGGTCCCAGCGGTAGTACCGCTGGACTACCAGCGGTAGTACCGCTGTATCCAGCGGTAGTACCGCTGGCTGGCGGTAGTACCGCCCCTGTTCAGCGGTAGTACCGCTGGACAGCGGTAGTACCGCCCCTGGTCAGCGGTAGTACCGCTCCAGGTGCCCTGTTCCACCTGCCTAGCGGTAGTTCGTGGACGGACCCTTTTGCGAAGACTTTCTCGGCGGTAGTAGTGTTTATACACTACCTAGGGCCAGCGGTAGTACCGCTGCTCCAGCGGTAGTACCGCTGGAAGCCCCAGCGGTAGTACCGCTGCATGCAGCGGTAGTACCGCCAGACAGCGGTAGTACCGCTCCTTCCCAGCGGTAGTACCGCTGGATCTCGGGCAGAGAGTGGGAAAACGGTCTGAATTTTCCCCCCACTATATAAAGGGTTCTTCTAGCTGAGGAACCCTATCTCTTACCTCTCTAAGCTCCATTGTTGCTCCACAAGCTTAAAAGTGCCCGATCTCTCTCCCTAGCCAATCAAACTTGTTGATTCTTTAGGGATTGGTTGAGAAGGCCTAGATTCACACTTCCACCGAGAGAAAAGTTGATTCCCCCACCTATCTCTTGCGGATCTTGTTACTCTTGGGTGTTTGAGCATCCTAGACGGTTGAGGTCACCTCGAAGCCATATTCCATTGTGGTGAAGCTTCGTGGTCTTGTTGGGAGCCTCCAAGCTTTGTGTGGAGTTGCCCCAACCTTGTTTGTAAAGGTTCGGTCGCCGCCTTCAAGGGCACCTATAGTGGAATCACGGTACCTTGCATCGTGCGAGGGCGTGAGGAGAATACGGTGGCCTTAGTGGCTTTTTGGGGAGCATTGTGCCTCCACACCGCTCCAACGGAGACGTACTTCCTGTCAAAGGGAAGGAACTTCGGTAACACATCCTCGTCTCCATCGGTTCCACTTGTGGTTATCTCTATCCTTTACTTTGTATTTGCTTTCGCTTGTGACTATATCTTAGTAGTCTTAATAGCTCTCGTTGTCAGCTTCTATAGGGTTCACCTCATTGTCATATTATTTGTGAACCCGTATAGTGTTTACCTTAACTTGCTAAGATTAATTAAAAAGTGGTCGTTGTCTATTCACCCCCCCCTCTAGCCAACCATATCGATCCTTTCACCTTCTCTTCACTGAGGCTCTCCAAGTAGCCAGGACCGTGCTCATCTTCGTGAGGGCAGCACTGTTCACTTTATTCCCTATGAGGCGTGTGTTTGCGACGTCACCGGGGAACTTGTATCGTTCGTGCAGCTTCGTGAAGAAGAGGTTGCGCAAATTCGCTCGGCCTTGATGCCTTAGGTTCTCGGTGTTGATCGAGACGGTGCTCCGGAGAATGCACCCGAGTTGTCCCATGTACCCATTGACTAATTCTTTGGGCGCCGTTGGATGCCCACTGGAGGACACATCAGTAAATTCCTCCCTGACGGTGCCGAGCACGTTCGGGCGCCGATCCTTCCTTCTTCGGTTGGCTGCCATCTATGCGTTCGCTGCCATCATCAGTGGCGGCATCCCCGGTGACACCATCGCTGGTGTCATCCCCGACGCAACTAGGGGTTGTGTAGTCGTGATCAGTGTCTTCTGCGGCGTCCTCATAGCGGTGAGGTTCTTCCTCCAGCTCCTGGGACAGCTCCCAGAATGGCTTGCCCGAACCGCCGGCCTCATCGTTGTTGGCCATGTTCACTCTAAATAGGAAAAAAGGCTACTAGAGTTATTGCACGGGGTTGAATCGGGCACCTTCTAGGTCAAGAAAATTGGGCAAGACATTTGCTAATTTTCTTGACCTAGGAGTTCCCAATTCTCGACCGAAACGGAAATTAATCTACGTTTCAGGAGAAAGGGGTAACAAATATGAGTCATTACAACCTTACTGCACAAGCAGGATGCCAAAAAATAGTAAGATGGAAGATTTAAATACTTCATAAATAAATTTAACATAACCACTACAATCAAAAGGCATAAATCAGTGATCAACATAAAAAATTCATTGTCCAAGTAATAAAATTCATTATCCGTCATAAGTAAGTAAGTAAGTAAATGACAAATTAGGAGATTTCCAATATATTAGTAGATTTCCAATATATTAGGTCACAATCAGGTTATAAACAAACATAACATAAAAGCTATAGGCAATCCAAATCCTAATCACACCCACACCTCCCAAGTGCATACAAATTTAGCAACCCAATATTTAATCAGTGAGTACAAAACTTGGTTGATTTAATAAATCCTTTTCATCTATCAGTAATCAGTGAACAATCATTTGTTTCTTAGCAAGTCATATATCACAATACCGAGTTGACACCATAAAATTTAACAGGACAAAGAATAATTTTTCAGGCACACTAAAAGGGGATTAACAAATGTCCGCACATGAGAGTTGGGCTAGTCAATTGGTGGTTGCGGTGACGGCGGGTGGAGGTCAGTATGCATGTAAATGTAAACCTCCCTCGTGATCTCTAACAAGATCATCATCTATGGTGAAAAAGATTAGATAAATTCTCTTTAACTACAATTATTTAAGAACGAAGGAAGTATACATTATGCATGTAAATGTAAACCTCCCTCGTGGTCTCTAACAAGATCATCATCTATGGTGAAAAAGAAAGAAAAGCTCTAATCAATTGCTGCTGGTGACTCGTGAGCAGCAGATCCAGCACGTGTTGGAAAGTGAAGCGGCTTTGGCTAGCTGCTCTCTCTCTCTCATGCATCATTGTCACCCTCACCAAACCACCAACATTCTGCTTTGCTTGTTTATCCTACTCCTCCTGTTTCCTAAACATAATTTTGTTTAAGGATTTACCAAAGAACTACATATGGATGTATATAGACATACTGTAGAGCGTGGATAGTCTTCTGCCATAGCACAGTAGCAGTATATGAAAAAAGCATTTCCTTGTCCTTGTGGAAGCAACAAGATAGCAAAGCTTGGAATGGATGCTTTGGCAGGGTTCGTTCATGGAATCGATCCCCTCACTTAAGGGTCAAAGGCACAACCTACAATTTTTTCAAGACATTCATGCATGTCCCTGAATCCCTGAATCATTCATTTATATTTACATTATTCATTCTCACCTAGTCTGCCAAGTGGTGTTGTGCAAGCTCAACATCCTCAACAAATACAACGTCTCAAAACTCAAATATGGTATCAACAAACCCTAGATTTCAGACGAAGCTGAAGCCCACCTCACAAACAGATAAGCACACTAAAAGGGGAGGACGCTGGGGAGATGGGGAAGAGGGAGGGGCGGGGGTGCTCACCTCCGCAGCGGTGATGGCCGCCTGACCCGTCCGGCGGCGACGACGTGTGCGGGGGTGTGATCCGGCGGCGGGGACGTGTGCAGCGGCGAATGGGGGCCGCGGCGGTGGCCGGGGCCTGTGGCAGTGACGAGGTGGGCGGCGGTGGCTGACGAGGAGGGCGGTGGTGGCTGACAAGGAGGGCGGCGGTGGCTGACGAGGAGGGCGGCGGCGGTGGCTGACGAGGGGAGATGGGAGGGAGGGAGGGAGGGAGGGGTGCGGTTGGCTGGAGTGGAGATGCGGGGGAGAGGCGAGTGAGGGAGGGAAAGAAGTGGATAGTACGGGGGAGGGTTAGCAATGGCGCACCATTTAGGGGTGCGCCATAAGTGGCATATCTGTGGCGCACCTTTTAGTGGTGCGCCATAAGTGGGGAGGGATAGCAATGGCACACCTTCTAGTGGTGCGCCATAAGTGGGGAGGGATAGCAATGGCGCACCTTCCCCTGGTGCGCCATTACTAACTCTTTTTTTTATTTTTAGTTGCATGCATGTAATAGTTTCGCCACCTATCTAGTATACTTTGTATTTACTTCATGTATTTTCTTACTAAGAACTATGAAAAGAGCCAATCACTCATTTTTCCACTTGTTTAGCCAAACGAGCTAATGTGTTTTACGAGTAGCCCAAGAAAAAGCATGTTTTACACCTAACCCATCCATAAAGCTCACGGAGAGAGACACTTACAAAAAATCATGTTATGAGGTGATATCACATTATGCAAAGATTTAGAATTACATGACATGGTTGAAATCAACTGACTTGAAATAACAGTCATCAAAGATTGAGCTTGCCACTGACACACACACGCGGTCGACACGTCGTGATTCGATCTTAATTAGCTATCTTTTCACAATGATCTTCTTGCCCTTCTTTCTCGCAGTTGAATAATTTAGCCCCAGAACCCCTTGAATTCTTCTCTTGAACGGACATCCTTTAGGTAGGGTGGTCCTTCTTCTTCTTGTGCTATGTGCTACTTCATCGTCGTCATCATCTTCCATCTTCGGGTCGTCGTACTTGTCAAAGTCTTGCTCATTGGCGACTCCATCCATTCCGATGATGTTCCTTTTGCCTCTCCTCACGACAACACGACTGGGCTTTGACGGGTCGGTAATGAAGAAGCATTGGTCCACTTGGCAAGCTAGTACCCATGGCTCGTTTTTCGTGGTGACGTTTGCGCCCGCAGTCTTCGATTTGGCTTCGTGTATAACCATGGTGGTGAAATACCGGTCTTCTTTTAGGACGCTCTTGGCCCATATGACACGGAATATCGGAACCTTCTCTCCAGCGTAGCTCAGCTCCAAGATCTTCTCAATCCTTCTATAGTATCTGTCGTTGTCGTTACCGGTGTAGGATTCCATCGTTACCCCAGAGTTCTGATAATCTCTCTTCATGTCGTTTTCCTCGGTGTAGAATGTGTACTCGTTGATATCGTACGCCTCATAGGTCATCAGGTTGTGCTCGGCGCCCTGTGACAAGGCGAATATGAGTTTTTCTTCCGTGGAAGAATCCTCGTGTAAAGGGTACGAAAGAAGCTTGTCCTTGAACCAACGCGTGAAATATGAGTTGTGCTCTTTGATTATATCTCCGTCTGTCCTCTGTTGGCCTCGGTCATTGTACGTATCCTCAATAAAGGTTTTGTGCTCTACCACCCAAGGATCGACCACGTCTATGTGTTGTACCGCGACTAGGTTTGCTCTTTCAAAGTCGGTGAGTTGACCCTTGAAGTCGACATGCATTTCGCAGCGACCCTCGCGGTGACCCCATCCAGCGAGCCCGCCGAGGTGCCTATTGACGGGCAGACCAACGGGGTTCTCGATTCCTAGATAATTCGTGCAGAAGGAGATGCACTCTTCGGCCAGAAAGCCCTGGGCTATGCTTCCATCTGGACGTGCCCTGTTGCGAACTTATCCTTTGATGACACCATTCATCCTTTCGAACGACATCATGTTGTGCAGGAACATCGGCCCGAGTTGGATGATATCCTCCATGATATGGACCAGCTGATGCACCATAACGTCGAAGAATGCGGGTGGGAAGTACATCTCAAGCTCGCATAGTATCACCACGATCTCTTCCTGTAGCCTTCTGAGTTGCCTCACGCCAACCGACTTCCGAGAGATGACGTCGAAAAAGTTGCATAGGCCAAATAGCGTTTCACGGACGTGCGCGTCCATGATCCCATGGATTGCAACTGGAAGTATCTGCGTCATCATCACATGACAGTCGTGAGACTTCATCCTGCTAAACTTCTGCTTCGCTGAGTTTAGGTATCTGCTTATCTTCCCGCGTAACCGTAAGGAAGTTTTACTCCTACGAGGCAGGTGAAAAACTGATCGATCTCCTTCTGACTTAGAGTGAAGCACGTGGGAGGGCAGTCATATTCGATCTTTTTGGCCCTTTTGCCTTTGCGACGACTTTCCGTGTCCTTCGCCTCATCATCATCATCATCATCATTAGGGCATTTTGCGTGAAGCTCCTCCCTGATGCCCATTGATTGCTAGTCTGCCCTTGCTTTCGACCCATCTTTGGTCCCCTCTGGCATGTTGAGCAGGGTACCAAGTAGACTCCCGCACACGTTCTTCGTGATATGCATGACATCAAGGCTGTGAGGCACACGGAGGATCTTCCAGTACGGCAAGTCCCAAAAAACAGACCTCGTTTTCCATACCTTCAGAAGTGACTCTGGCGCCTTTCGCTTCTTTCCCGACGGTGGGCACTCTTTCCAATTTTTCAACAGCTCATCTATTTCCTCGCCGCTCCTCGTACGTGCGGGTCTTCGGGGTTCAGTTTCACCATCGAACAGATCCTTGCATTTTCTCCATGCGTCATCGTCACGAAGCCACCTTCGGTGTCCCATGAACACGGTTTTCGAAGACCCGAGATCTCTATCTAGTTGGCGATATGTTGTGTCATCCATGCACCTGACGCATGCACAAAATCCATGGACCACCTGCCCTGCGACATATCCATAACCGAGATAGTTGTGCACCGTCGTGAGCAGTGCGACTCTCATAGGGAAATATTGTTTTGCTGCGGCCTCCCACGTATTGGCTGGCGTTTTCCACATCGTGTCCAGCTCCTCTTTCAGCAGCCCCGGATACAGCTTGATGTCGTTCCCTGGTTGTTTTGGCCCTTCAATTAGCATACTCATGTGAATGTACTTCCTCTTCATGCACATCCAGGGGGAAGGTTGTACATCCACACAAACACAGGCGAGGTGCTATGTGTGCTTCTCTGGCAGCCAAACGGGCAGACTCCATCGGTATTCGCGCCCAACATGATGTTCCTTGGATCGTCCCCAAATTTTGGGTGTTTGAAGTTCAACGCTTGCCACTGGCTCGCATCCTTAGGGTGACTCAGCATCTTGTCTTTTTTATTTATCTCTGGATCATTTCTGTCATCTTCTCGCTTCTTCTCCTCCCTATCCGCGTGCCAACGCAGGAGCTCTGCTTTCTTAGGGTCCGCGAAATACCGCTGTAGACGAGGAGTGATCGGAAAGTACCAAACCACTTTTCGAGGAGCTTTCTTCCTCTTCTTGTATCGAGTAACGCCGCACACCGGACATATGGTAGACTCCACGTGCTCGTCCCGATAAATGATGCAATCGTTCATGCACACATGGTATTTCACGTGCGGTATATCCAGAGGACACACGATTTTCTTCGCCTCCTCGAAACTGTTCGGGCACTTGTTCGCCATGGGAAGACGTTCGTGCGAGAATGACATGCTCTCGTCGAAGCATGTGTCGGTCATTTTGTGTTTTATCTTCAACTACAGAGCCGTGAGCGTTACTTTCAGGCGGGTATCCTCGGGCCTGCATCCTTCATACAATGGAGTAACCACGTCTATCTCTAGTTGATCCAGCTTGGCTTTCTCTGAGGCGCCAGCTCTTGCGTTACACGTCTGCTTGAGAAGCAGCTCTTGAATATGAGGGTCCTGCACCCAGCCCATCGATGCTCCATCGTCGTCTACTCCGGCATCTTCATCTTCATGATCATGCCCTTTGTCTTGATCTTCCTCATCATCATGTCCGGCATCTTCTACATGATGACTTTGTCCTGCATCTACTTTGTGATCATGTCTTGGAGATTCTTCGTCTTCTCGCCCGCCCTCGCCGCTATTGTCTTGCAACCCTTCCTTTTTTCTTGCCCGGCCCCCATGGACGACTTCATAATCATCTTCATCACCTTGCCACCGATAGCCATCCATGAAACCACGCACGAGTAGGTGGTCCCACACCTGTCTAGAATCCGGGTCCATAAGGCTCTTCAGCTTGCATCTTCGACACGGACATCTTATCTCCGTCTCGTTCTTTTGAAGCATCTCAGCCTTCGCGGAACTCAAAAACGTATTCACGATGCCTTCGGTCATCGTCCGGACCATGGTCGCCTGCGGGGTAGAGCAAAATGATATGTTAGAACCAAATTTTTTTTGGCATGACTTTGCCTAAGAATAAGACCAAAAAGAATGCATAGTGCCAAATTCTCGCTGAAACGGAAATGAATCAAAATTCCGGCAAAATATTGGCAACTATCGCATTTCAAATACCGGTACCTACAAACACAAACATATGCAACACCACAAACATATGTAGATCTAGGCCATAAAAAGTGTGTACACGTGTTGGAGGGAGAAAAAAGTAGATCTAGAACATCAAGAAATGTTTCCCCTTACTTACCTATCAAAAAAAGGAAATTTAACCACTTAATTTGGGTGAATATTTGGTGCAAATGAGGTGAGGAGGAGGAGGCAGCCGAGACTAGTGAGTGTGAAGTGGTGGAGAGAATGAAGTGGGGGGGGGGGGAAAGTGAGTGTGAAGTGGGCTGTCAAAAATATCTACTCCTCCCAGGTTACCAATGGCGCACCCAGGAAGAATGCGCCATTAGTAACCAGGGTTACTAATGGTGCACCTGGTAAGAATGCGCCATTAGTAGTTTTATCAAAAACTGAAAAAAATATTAGTAGTGGCGCACCGTGGACGTGGTGCGCCACTGGTAAGTGTAGGAAAGGGTGTGGGGCGAGGACAAAGATAGTAATGGCGCACCAGACACATGGTGCGCCATTAGTAATATGGACACTAATGGCGCACCAGTATGTGGTGCGCCATTAATGTCCATATTAGCTATAGGCTTTTTTCTAGTAGTCCAACATTCTTTTTATATGTGAAGCCATCACTTCCCACAAGATCATTACATGATCTTTCATGCTTTTGTTCTTTTATTATTCTTTTCTTTAGATCATGGCATGAGGCAAGGCCCTTAACTAAAACACTCTTTATTATATGACTCACGAGCTCGATTACATTAGGGGTGACACAAAGCAAAACTCAAGCCTAGAACAAACTAAGAACTTTATTCTACTAGAAAAAGATAAAATAAAAAAGGATCTAACTAAGAAAAAGGTAAAGGTAAAAGATGTGACGGTGATACGATACCGGGGCGACTCCCCCATGCTTGGCACAAGACAAGGGGAGTGCCCATACCCGTGCTTAATTGTCTTCCTTCAAAGGTGATGGTGGTGGAGTTGTCCTGTATTTTGATTCCAAGAGGGCCATCAATCTCTGATTTATACCTTGGAGCTCTGTGATATGTTTCTCTAGCAAAACAACTTCACGGGTGAGATAAGTATTACGAACACGAGTTATTTCACATAACCTCAAGAGTTTGATCAAGGATGGAGGTAAAAGGTGGAGGTAGGGTTGAAGAAAATCCTCTTCCTCAACTTCTTCCTTGTTGAGCACATATTTCCCTTCGTCCAACGCCGGATTCTCCTCCTTACTTTTGCCCTTAGTTTCTTCAAGCAGCCTTTCCTTGGCCTCCATGACCTCCATTCTTTTCAGATCAGCATTTACTCATAGACTTGAGGGAGATCGTTCTCCCCGATAGATTCCTGAGACGACATCCTTGCCCTAAATCTGCGGCAGAAACAGGCTCGAAACGAAACAGAGGAAATTTGCATGATTCAAGGGTCAGACCTTTTGGGAGAATATATAATGATTTTTTCCGACCAAAAGGAGTACCCCGCATGAAAACGAAGTCCGGGAGGCACACGAGGTGCCCACAAGCCACCCAGGCCCGGCCAGGGGGGTAGGCCGGGCCTGGCACGCTTGTCGCCTCCTCGTGCGCTTTCCGGACTACTTTAAATTTTTCTATTTTTCTAAAATTCCAAAACAGAGAAAAATTGCTACTGGAAAAGTTTTGGAGTCGGTTTACTTACCGAATCACATAACTCTTTGTTTTCGGAGTCTGAAATAGGCTGATAAATATCCCTTATGTACTCCTCCGAAGTTATGGTATTAATAATGTTGCTTTCAACATTTACGGGAGTACTTGAGATATAATGCTTGATTCTTTGCCCATTTACAACTTTCGGAAAATTACTTTCCGTGTTGTTGATCTTTATGGCACCGAAACACTATACTTCTTCAACAATGTAAGGACCTTCCCATCTAGAGAGAAGCTTGCCTGCAAAAAATCTTAAACGAGAATTGTATAGCAAGACATAATCACCTACATTGAACTCACATTTTTGTATCCTTTTATCATGCCACCTCTCAACTTTTTCCATGAACAATTTGGCATTTTCATATGCCTGAGTTCTCCATTCAATGAGTGAGCTAATGTCAAATAACCTCTTCTCACTAGCAAGTTTGACATCAAAGTTGAGCACTTTGATTGCCCAATAAGCCTTATGCTCTAGCTCAAGAGGTAAATGACATGCTTTATCGTAAACCATTTTGTACCAAGACATGCCCATGGGATTCTTATAAGCAGTTCTATAAGCCCACAGTGCATCATCAAGCTTCTTAGACCAATTCTTTCTAGACCTATTAACAGTTTTTGGTAGAATTAGTTTAATCTCTCTATTGCTTAGCTCTACTTGACCATTGGACTGAGGATGATAGGGGGATGCAATTCTATGGTTGACATCATACTTAGCAAGCGTTTTACGGGAAGCACCATGAATAAAATGTGAACCACCATCAGTCATTAGATATCTAGGGACTCCAAATCTAGGGAAAATAACTTCTTTTAGCATCCTAATAGAGGTGTTATGATCAGCACTACTAGTTGGGATAGCTTCTACCCACTTAGTAACGTAATCAATAGCAACTAGGATATGAGTATATTCGTTGGACTTTGTAAAAGGTCCCATATAATCAAAACCCCAAACATCAAATGGTTCAATGACAAGTGAATAATTCATAGGCATTTCCTGATGTTTACTGATATTACATACCCTTTGACATTCATCACAAGACAAGACAAACTTACGGGCATCCTTGAAGAGGGTAGGCCAATAGAAATCTGATTGAAATACCTTGTGTGTAGTTCTATCTCCCGCATGGTGTCCTCCGTAAGCCTCGGAGTGACACTTCTGTAGGATCTATCCCTGTTCATGCTCAGGTACACAACGTCTAATAACACCATCTACTCCTTCTTTATAAAGGTGAGGATCATCCCAAAAGTAATGTCTCAAATCAAAGAAGAATTTCTTCTTTTGCTGGTATGTGAAACTAGGTGGTATATATTTGGCAACAATATAATTTGCATAATCAGCATACCACGGTGTACTACGTGAAACATTAATGGCATTCTCCAACCTAGACAAGTTATCATCAATAGGTTGTGGGTCATCAAGAACATTCTCCAACCTAGAAAAGTTATCTGCTACGGGGTTCTCATCACCCTTCCTATTAACAACATGCAAACCAAATTCTTGTAGGAAGAGAACCCATCTGATAAGTCTAGGTTTAGCGTCTTTCTTTTCCATGAGATACTTAATAGCAGCATGATCAGTGTGAATAGTAACCTTGGAATCAACAATGTAACATCTGAACTTTTCACATGCAAACACGAGTGCTAAAAATTCATTTTCAGTAGCAGCATAGTTTTTTTGGGCACTGTCTAGAGTTTTACTAGCATAATGAATAACATTCAATTTGTTATCAACTCTTTGTCCTAGAACAGCACCAACAACATAATCACTAGCATCACACATAATTTCAAAAGGTAGGTTCCAATCAGGTGGTTGAATAATAGGTGCAGTTATCAAGGCCTTCTTAAGTATTTCAAATGCTTCCTCGC
This sequence comes from Hordeum vulgare subsp. vulgare, assembly GCF_904849725.1. NCBI lineage: Eukaryota > Viridiplantae > Streptophyta > Magnoliopsida > Poales > Poaceae > Hordeum > Hordeum vulgare. Next base: position 492,520,326 of record NC_058518.1, on the reverse strand, counting down.
AATCATCATCAGAAACAAATGGAATATCCTTTTGCAAGAGATTGATGAGAGGCCTAGAAATCTTATAGAAGTCTTTAATGAACCTTCTATAGAAACCAGCATGACCAAGGAAACTTCTTATACCTTTAATGTCTGTAGGGCGTGTCATTTTCTCGATCGCATCAACCTTAGCCTTATCGACTTCAATACCTCTTTCAGAAATTTTATGTCCTAAGACGATGCCTTCATTAACCATAAGTGGAACTTCTCCCAATTCAAGACAAGGTTGGTCTCTTTACATCTCTGCAAATTTCGATCAAGGTTGTTGAGGCAATCATCAAAAGAAGACCCGTAAACGGAGAAGTCATCCATAAAAACCTCAACAATCTTTTCACAAAAGTCAGAGAATATAGCCATCATACATCTTTGAAAGGTAGCAGGTGCATTACATAAGCCAAAAGGCATACGTCTGTAAGCAAAGGTACCGAAAGGGCAGGTAAAAGTGATTTTCTCCTGATCAGATTGTGCAACAGGTATTTGGGAGAAACCAGAATAACCATCTAGAAAGCAGAAGTGTGTGTGTTTAGACAATCTTTCTAGCATTTGGTCAATAAAAGGCATAGCGTAATGGTCTTTCCTGGTGGCTTTATTCAATTTCCTAAAATCAATTACCATCCTATAGCCAGTAATAATTCTCTGTGGGATCAATTCATCTTTGTCATTAGGGACAACGGTAATACCTCCCTTCTTGGGGACGCAATGCACCGGACTTACCCAATCACTATGAGCAACATGATAGATAATACCTGCTTCCAGGAACTTTAGTATTTCTTTTCTTACTATCTCTTTCATCTTAGGATTTAATCTTCGTTGATGATCGGCAACTGGTTTGGAATCAGGATCGGTTTTAATTTTGTACTGCATAGAGTGGGACTAATGCCCTTAAGATCATCAAGAGTATATCCAATAGCAGCACCGTGCTTCCTGAGAGTTTTCAATAATTTATTTTCTTCATGCTCTTTTTCACCAAGATAAGCATACTTAAGGCTAGCACTAATAATAACATGATATATCTCTTTTTCATCAAGATAAGCATACTTAAGAGTATCAGGTAACTGTTTACGCTCAAACATAGGATCACCCTAGGGTGGGGGTGGATCTCCAAGCAGCTCAACATGCAAATTATTCTTAAGGATACGATGTTGTTCAAAGATAACTCTATCTATCTCATTCCTTTCATCCATCTGCATATCATTTTCATGCTCAAGCAAGTATTTCTCTAAAGGATCAGTAGGAGGCACAACAATAGAAGCTAGGGCAATAATTTCATCCTTACTAGACAATTCTTTTTCATGAGGTTGTCTACCAAACTTGGAGAAATTGAATTCATGTGACACACCTTCAAAGCCAACAGTGACAGTTTGCTTCTCATAGTCAATATGAGCATTGACAGTATTGAGGAAGGGTCTGCCAAATATGATGGGACAGAATCTATCTTGTGTGGTGGCAAGAACGAGAAAATCAGCAGGATACTTAGTTTTACCACACAAGACTTCAACATCTCTAACAATTCCCAAACGACAGATAGTATCTCTATTGGGAAGCTGAATAGTAACATCAATAGGTTCCATCTCGACAGGTGCAATCTCGTCTTTAATTTCATATATAAAGATTGAGCTATTGCACTAACACTAGCACCCACGTCACATAAACCATGATAACAATGATCTCCTATCTTAACAGAAATAACAGGCAAGCCAACAATAGGCCTATGTTTGTCTCTAGTATGAGGTTTAGCAATTCTAGCAGCATCTTCACAGAAGTGAATATAATGGCCATCAACATTGTCGGACAGGAGATCTTTGATAATAGCAATGCTAGGTTCAACTCTAATTTTCTCAGGAGGTGTAGGCGTGATGACCCACAAGTATATGGGATCTATCGTAGTCCTTTCTATAAGTAAGAGTCTCGAACCCAACGAGGAGGAGAAGGATATGACAAGTGGTTTTCAGCAAGTTATTCTCTGCAAGCACTGGAATTATCGATAACACATAGTTGTGTGATAAGATGATTCATAGCAAGTAGCAAGAGTAAAAAATGTGCAGCAAAGTGGTCCAATCCCTTTTGAAGCAAGGGACAAGCCTGGACAAACTCTTATAGGAGGTAAAGCGCTGCCGAGGACACACGGGAATTTCTGTGAAGCTAGTTTTCATCATGTTCATGTGATTCGCGTTCGCTAGTTTGATAGTTTGATATGTGGGTGGACCGGAGCTTGGGTGCTGCCCTTACTTGGACAAACATCCCACTTATGATTAACCCCTCTCGCAAGCAACTACGAAAGAAGAATTAAGACAAAGTCTAACCATATCATTAAACTAGTGGATCCAAATCAGCCCCTTACAAAGCAACGCATAAACTAGGGTTTAAGCTTCTGTCACTCTAGCAACCCATCATGTACTTACTACTTCCCAATGCCTTCCTCTAGGCTCAAATAATGGTGAAGTGTTATGTAGTCGATGTTCACATAACACCACTAGAGGAAAAACAACATACAACGCATCAAAATATCGAACGAATAGCAAAGTTACATGACTACTTATAGCATGACTTATCCCATGACCTCGGGAACAAAAGTAACTACTCGCAAAGCATAATAATATTCATGACCAGAGAGGTTTTGAATAGCATCAAGTATCTGAACATATAATCTTCCACCGAGTAATCTAACTAGCATCAACTACAAAGAGTAATTAACACTACTAGCAACCTTACAAGTACCAATCGGAGTCGCGAGACAGAGATTGGTTACAAGAGATGAACTAGGGTTTGGAGATTAGATGGTACTGATGAAGATGTTGATGATGATGAGTCCCCTCCGATGAAAGGAGTGTTGGTGATGACGATGGCGACGATTTCCCCCTCTGGGAGGGAAGTTTCCCCAGCAGGACGACCCTGCCGGAGCTCTAGATTGGTTCTGCTCAAGTTCCGCCTCGTGGCGGTGGCGATTCCTCCCGAAAGCCTCCTCTTGATTTTTTTTCTAGAACACAACCCTCCTTATAGTAAAAGAGGGGGGCCAGAGGGCCAACAGGGAGCCCACAAGCCCCCTAGGCGCGGCCAGGGGGTAGGCCGCGCCTAACAGGCTTGTGGCCTCCTACTGGCTCCCATCTAGTACTTCTTTGGCCTAGTATTTCTTATAAATTCCAAAATAAATCCTCGTTGATTTTCACGGCTTTTGGAGTTGCGCAGAATAGGTATTTCAAACTTGCTCCTTTTTCAGGCCAGAATTCCAGCTGCCGGCATTCTCCCTCTTCATGTAAACCTTGGAAAATAAGAGAGAAAAGGCATAAGTATTGTACGTGAAGTGTAATAACAGCCCATAAAGGGATAAATATCAACATAAAATCATGATGCAAAATGGACGTATCAACAACCCCAAGCTTAGACCTCGCTTGTCCTCCAGCGAAAGCCAAGATCAATAAATATGCCCACATGTTTAGAGAGAGAGGTGTTGACAAAACAAGATATGGATATGCAGGCATCATGGTCATAGTTAGAACAACAATACCATCATATAATCTCTTATGCTAAAGTGATAATTCCTTCACAAAGTAAAGTATGGATCAAGAACCTTATTGAGAATTAACAACCAATAGCCTATAGTCATTGAAGCAATTGCAATTTATCATAACATAGGAAAGAGCCAAGTAGGAGCTTGTAAAGCAAATCCACATACTCAATCATCCTTTTGTCTTTTACAATTGCTACAACTAACGTGGTACTCATGAGATCAAAGTTTCAGTCGGACACAGAGAAAGATAGGGGCTTATAGTTTCGCCTCCCAACTATTTACCTCAAGGGTAATGTCAACAATAATAATTCATGAATACTTATTTCCAAGTTGACATATGAATATAGATCTTTCCCTAGCATATGACGTTAGCCAAGAAAAAGGCGAAATAAGGAATTGGTGTAGATCACCATGACTCTTTCAAGGGCAAAAAGTAAAGGTACAAGATATGCCCTTCGCAGAGGGAAGCAGAGGTTGTCATGCACTTTTGAGGTTTGGATGTGTGACCTCTTATTATGAAGGAACGTCACTTTATATTGCCTCCTGTGATAAAGAACTTTATTATGCAGCCTGTCGCTTTTATGTCTTCCTCATCACAGGTTCGTACAAAGCTTATTTTCCACACACTAATAGATCATACATATTTAGGGAGCAATTTTTATTGCTTGCACCGATGACAACTTACTTGAGGGATCTTATTCAATCCATAGGTAGATATGGTGGACTCTCATGGAAAAACTGGGTTGAAGGTTTATGGATGCACAAGTAGTATCTCTACTTAGTGCGGGAGTTTTGGCTGATATGGGGTGGAAGCAATCGTCACATGCTAAGGGATCTCTTGTCATATAATCATTGTTCGGAACCAAGCAAGAATAATTCATTATGTTGTCTTCCTTGTTCAACATCTACTTCTAAGCATGCAATAGTTTAGTGAGTGTTCACAATCATAGATGGTGTCCAAGATGATATATTTATATGTGAACCTCTTTTTCTTTATTACTTCCTGTTAATTGCAACAATGACCAAGGTCTACGTTTGTCCACCCAAAACATGTTTCAATCAACATTCTTTTTATATGTGAAGCCATCACTTCCCATAAGATCATTACATGATCTTTCATGCTTTTGTTGTTTCATCATTCTTTTCTTTGGATCATGGCATGACGCAAAGCCCTTAACTAAGACACTCTTTATTATATGACTCACGAACTCGAATACATCGGGGGCGATACAAAGCAAAACTCAAGCCTAAAACACTAAGAACTTTATTTTACTAGAGAAAGATAAAACCAAAAGGATCGAACTAAGAAAAGGTAAAGGCAAAATATGTGATGGTGATAAGATACCGGGGCAACTCCCCCAAGCTTGGCATAAGCCAAGGGGATTGCCCATACCCATGCTTAGTTTTCTTCCTTTGGAGGTGATGGTGGTGGAGTTGTTCCAACCTGGGTTTGATCCTCCGTCTTCCAAGGCATAGGTGCTCCATCATGGAAAGATGACAGAGTCTCCGAAATCCTCAAATCTGCAGCCAACTGTATTGATTTAAATCTATACTCATACTCACGGTTTTGGTTCTGCAGGTCATAGATCTGGGCTTGGAGGTGATCAATTCTGTCATAGAGCCTGGAGAGGTGCTTCCCGATGTCATTGGCATCGATCTTCTGCTTGTTGGTGAACTCCATGATCATCATGTGGTTGGCGTTGAGTCCGCGTTCCACCATCCCTTGGCACATGAAGACTTGTTGCTCCATTGCTTCGAGCCTCGCCTCCATGCTTCCGGTTTTCTTGGGCCCGTCAACATCACGGATGTGCAGCATCCCCTCACGCATCTCGATAGATTGAGGGTGTTGTAGCACTCCCGCGAGGTAGGGATTGATGACCTTCTCGAAGATCTTGTCCTTCGGAGCTTTCGGGGATGCCATAGCGATCTAGATCTGTCTGCACAACATCTCGAAAAAAAAACCCAGAGGAAAACTGTGTGATACGAGGGTTAGACCTTTAGGGAGAATACATAATGATTTTTTCCAACCAGAAGGAGTACTCCGCAAGAAAACGGGGTCCGGGAGGCACACGAGGTGGTCACAAGGCCCCCAGGCGCGGCCAGGGGGGTGGCCCGCGCCTGGCAGGCTTGTCGCCTCCTCGTGCGCTTTTCGGACTACTTTAAAATTTTCTAATTTTCTAAAAAATCCAAAACGGAGAAAAATTCCTACTGGAATTTTTTTGGAGTCGGTTTACTTACCGAATCACATACCTCTTCGTTTTCGGAGTCTGAAACAGGCTCATAAATATCCCTTATGTACTCCTCCGGAGTTATGGTATTGATAATATTGCTTTCAACATTTATGGGAGTACCTGAGATATAATGCTTGATTCTTTGCCCATTTACCACTCTCGGAAAATTACATTCTGTGTTGTTGATCTTGATGGCGCACCGGAACGATATACTTCCTCAACAATGTAAGGACCTTCCCATTTAGAGAGAAGCTTGCTTGCAAAAAATCTTAAATGATAATTATATAGAAAGACATAATCACCTACATTGAACTCACATTTTTGTATCCTTTTATCATGCCACCTCTTAACCTTTTCTTTGAACAACTTGGCATTTTCATATGCCCGAGCTCTCCATTCATCAAGCGAGCTGATACGTCCATTTTGCATCATGTTTTCATGTTGGTATTTATCGCTTCTTGGGCTGTTATTTCACTTCACGGTACAATTTTTATGCCTTTTCTCTCTTATTTTGCAAGGTTTACATGAAGAGGGAGAATACCGGCAACTGGAATTCTGGCCTGAAAGTGGAGCAAGTTTGAGATACCTATTCTGCGCAACTCCAAACGCCGTAAAAATCAACGAGGATTTTTTTCCCGATTTATCAAAAATATTGTGCCGAAGAAGTGCCAGAGGGGCCCCAGGGGGTGGCCACAAGCCTGCACAGCACGGCCACCCCCAGGCCGTGCCATGGGGGTTTGTGGGCACCCTTCTGGCCCACTTGCCCCCCCCTTTTTTGCTATATGGAGGGTTTCGTCCAGGAAAAAAATGAGGGAGGAGCTTTTTCGTGGTTTCGCCACCGCCACAAGGCGGAACTTGAGCAGAACCAATCTAGAGCTCCGGCAGGACGATCCTGCCGGGGAAACTTCCCTCCCGAAGGGGGAAATCATCGCCATCGTCATCACCAACACTCCTCTCATCGGAGGAGACTCGTCACCATCAACATCTTCATCAGCACCATCTCATCTCCAAACCCTAGTTCATCACTTGTAACCAATCTTCGTCTCGCGACTCCGATTGGTACTTGTAAGGTTGCTAGTAGTGTTGATTACTCTTTGTAGTTGATGCTAGTTGGATCACTTGGTGGAAGAGTTTATGTTCAGATCCTTGATGCTACTCACTACCTCTCTGATCATGAATATGATTATGCTTTGTGAGTAGTTATTTTTGTTCTTGAGGACATGGGATAAGTCATGTGAATTTGGTATTCGTTCGGTAATTTGATATGTTGTATATTGTTTTTCCTCTAGTGGTGTTATGTGAACGTCGACTACATAACACTTCACCATTATTTGGGCCTAGAGAAAGGCATTGTGAAGTAGTAAGTAGATGATGGGTTGCTAGAGTGACAGAAGCTTAAACCCTAGTTTATGCGTTGCTTCGTAAGGGGCTGATTTGGATCCACTAGTTTAATGCTATGGTTAGACTTTGTCTTAATTCTTCTTTCATAGTTACGGATGGTTGCGAGAGGGGTTAATCATAAGTGGGATTCTTGTCCAAGTAAGGGCAGTACCCAAGCGCCGGTCCACCCTCATATCAAACTATCAAAGTAACGAACGCGAATCATATGAACATGATGAAAACTAGCATGACAGAAATTCCCGTGTGTCCTCGGGAGCATTTTTCCTCCTTTAAGACTTTGTCCAGGCTTGTCCCTTGCTACAAAAGGGATTGGGCCACTTTGCTGCACCGTTTCTACTTTTGTTACTTGTTGCTTGCTACGAACCATCTCACCACACAATCACTTGTTACCGACAATTTCAATGCCTGCAAATTTTACCTTGCTGAAAACCACTTGTCAGATCCTTCTGCTCCTCGTTGGGTTTGACACTCTTACTTATCGAAAGGACTACGATTGATCCCCTATACTTGTGGGTCATCAAGACTCTTTTCTAGCGCCGTTGCCGGGAGTGAAGCGCCTTTGGTAAGTGGAACTTGGTAAGGAAACATTCATATAGTGTGCTGAAATTTATTGTCACTTGTCACTATGGATACTAATCCTTTGAGGGGCTTGTTCGGGGTATCTTCACATCGAACGGAAGCACAAAGAGTTGCTCCTCAACCTGCTGCACCTACTGAAAATATTTTCTTTGAATTTCCTTCGGGTATGCTTGAGAAACTGCTGGCTAATCCTTTTACAGGAGATGGAACATCACATCCAGACTTGCATCTAATCTATGTAGATGAGGTTTGTGGTTTATTTAAGCTTGCAGGTGTGCCCGAGGATGAGGTCAAGAAGAATGTCTTTCCCTTATCTTTGAAGGATAAGGCGTTGACATGGTATAGGCTATGTGATGATACTGGATCATGGGACTACAATCGGTTGAAATTGGAATTTCATCAAAAGTTTTATCCTATTCATTTAGTACATCGTGATCGGAATTATATTTATAATTTTTGGCCTCGTGACAGAGAAAGCATCGCTCAAGCTTGGGGGAGGCTTAAATAAATGATATATTCATGCCCCAATCATGGGCTCTCGAGAGAAATTATCATTCAGAACTTCTATGCTCGGCTTTCTCATGATGATCGCACCATGCTTGACACTTCTTGTACCGGTTCTTTTATGAAGAGAGATATTGACTTCAAATGGAATTTATTGGAGAGAATTAAATGCAACTCTAAAGATTGGGAGGTTGAAGAAGGTAAGGAGTCAGGTATGAATTTGATGTTTGATTGCGTTAAATCCTTTGTTGAGACAAATACTTGTTGTGACTTTAGCGCTAAGTATGGACTTGACTCTATGATAGTAGCTTCATTGTGTGAATCCTTTGCTGCCCATATTGATCTCCCCAAAGAGAAGTGGTTTATATTTCATCCTCCTTTAGAAGTCAATGTAGTTAAACCCACTCCAGTTGAAGAGAAAGTCATTGCCTATAATGATCCTGTGGTTCCCAGTGCTTACATTGAGAAACCACCTTTCCTTGTTAGGATAAATGATCATTCTAAAGCTTCAACTGTGATATGTTGAGGCTATATTAGAACACCTGGAATTAGAGTTTAACCTAGAATTGCTATTATCAAAGATCTTCTGTCTGAAGAAGTTGAGGGACATAATATTCACTTTTGTGAAGATGCTGCTAGAATTGCTAAACCTCATGTTAGAGACAAACATAGGCCTGTTGTTGGCATGCCTGTGGTTTCTGTTAAGATAGGAGATCATTGTTATCATGGTTTTTGTGACGTGGGTGCTAGTGTTAGTGCAATACCTCAATCCTTATACGATGAAATCAAAGATGATATTGCACCTTTTGAGATAGAGCCTATTGATGTCACTATTCAGCTTGCCAACAGAGATACTATCTGCCCTATGGGAATTGTTAGGGATGTTGAAGTCTTGTGTGGTAAAACGAAGTATCCTGCTAATTTCCGCGTTCTTGCTACCGCACAAGATAGCTTCTGTCCCATCATATTTGGCAGACCCTTCCTCAATACCGTCAATGCTCATATTGACTGTGAGAAGCAAAATGTCACTGTTGGCTTTGAAGGTGTGTCACATGAGTTCAATTTCTCCAAGTTTGGTAGACAACCTCATGAAAAAGAGTTGCCTAGTAAGGATGAAACTATTGCCTTAGCTTCTATTGCCGTGCCTCCTATTGATCCCTTAGAGCAATCCTTGCTTGAGCATGAAAATGATATGTATATGGATGAAAGGGATGAAATAGATAGAGTTGTCTTAGAACAATATCATATCCTTTGCCTGTTGAACTGCTTGGGGATCCGCCCCCATCAAAGGGTGATCTTGTGTTCGAGCTTAAACAGTTGTCAGATACTCTTAAGAATGCTTATCTTGATGAAAAAGAGATATATCCTGTTATTATTACTGCTAGCCTCTCGGAGCATGAAGAAAAGAAGTTACTAAAAACTCTAAGGAAGCACCGTGCTGCTATTGGATATACTCTTGATGATCTTAAGGGCATTAGTCCCACTCTATGCCAGCAGAAGATCAAAACTGGTCCTGATTTCAAACCAGTTGCTGATCATCAAAGGAGATTGAATCCTAAGATGAAAGAAGTAGTAAGAAAAGAAATACTAAAGCTCCTGGAAGCGGGTATTATCTATCCTGTTGCTCATAGCGATTGGGTGAGTCCAGTGCATTGCGTTCCTAAAAAGGGAGGCATTACCGTTGTCCCTAATGATAAGGATGAATTGATCCCACATAGGATTATTACTAGCTATAGGATGGTGATCGATTTCAGGAAACTGAATAAAGCCACTACGAAAGATCATTACCCTTTGCCTTTTATCGACCAAATGCTAGAAAGGCTGTCCAAACACACACACTTAAGGTTTCTAGACGGTTATTCTGGTTTTTCTCCCAAATACCAGCTGCACAATCTGATCAGGAGAAAACCACTTTCACCCGCCCTTTCGATACCTTTGCTTATAGACGTATGCCTTTTGGCTTATGTAATGTACGTGCCACCTTTCAAAGATGTATGATGGCTATATTCTCTGACTTTTGTGAAAAGATTGTTGAGGTTTTCAAGGATGACTTTTCCGTTTACGGGTCTTCCTTTGATGATTGCCTCAGCAACCTTGATCGAGTCTTACAGAGATGTAAAGACACCAATCTTGTCTTGAATTGGGAGAAATGCCACATTATGGTTAATGAAGGCATCGTCTTAGGACATAAAATTTCTGAAAGAGGTATTGAAGTCGATAAGGCTAAGGTTGATGCGATCTAGAAAATGCCATACCCCATAGATATCAAAGGTATAAGAATTTTCCTTGGTCATGCTGGTTTCAATAGAAGGTTCATTAAAGACTTCTCTAAGATTTCTACGCCTCTTACCAATCTCTTGCAAAAGGATATTCCTTTTGTTTTTGATGATGATTGTGAGGAAGCCTTCGAAATAGTTAAGAGGGCTTTGATAACTGCACCCATTGTTCAACCACCTGATTGGAACTTACCTTTTGAGATCATGTGTGACGCTAGTGATTATGCTGTTGGTGCTGTTCTAGGGCAAAGAGTCGATAAGAAGTTGAATGTTATTCACTACGCTAGTAAAACTCTAGACAGTGCCCAGAGAAACTATGCTACTACGGAGAAGGAATTTTTAGTAGTTGTGTTTGCATGTGAAAAGTTGAGGTCTTACATAGTTGATCCCAAAGTCACTATTCACACTCATCATGCTGCTATTAAGTACCTCATGGAGAAGAAGGACACTAAACCTAGACTTATCAGATGGGTTCTCTTGCTACAGGAATTTGATTTGCACGTTGTCGACAGAAAGGGTGCTGATAACCCAGTAGCAGATAACTTGTCTAGGTTGGAGAACGTTCTTGATGACCCACAACCTATTGATGATAGCTTTCCCGATGAGCAATTGAATGTCATGAGTGCTTCACGTAGTGCACCGTGGTATGCTGATTATGCAAACTATATTGTTGCGAAATATATACCACCAAGTTTCACGTACGAGCGAAAGAAGAAATTCTTCTTTGACTTGAGACACTACTTCTGGGATGATCCTCACCTTTATAAGGAAGGAGTAGATGATGTTATTAGATGTTGTGTACCTGAACATGAACAGGGACAGATCCTACAGAAGTGTCACTCCGAGGCCTACGGAGGACACCATGCGGGAGATAGAACTACACACAAGGTATTCCAAACAGGTTTCTATTGGCCCACTCTCTTCAAGGATGCCCGTAAGTTTGTCTTGTCTTGTGACGAATGTCAAAGAATAGGTAATATTAGCAAACCTCACGAAATGCCTATGAACTATTCACTTGTCATTGAACCATTTGATGTTTGGGGCTTTCATTTTATGGGACCTTTTCCAAAATCCAATGGGTATACTCACATCCTAGTTGTTGTTGATTACGTTACTAAGTGGGTAGAAGCTATCCCCACTAGTAGTGCTGATCATAACACCTCTATCAAGATGCTGAAAGAAGTTATCTTCCCTAGATTTGGAGTCCCTAGATATCTAATGACCGACGGTGGTTCACACTTCATTCATGGTGCTTTCCATAAAACGCTTGCTAAGTACGATGTCAACCATAGAATTGTGTCTCCCTACCACCCTCAGTCCAGTGGTCAAGTAGAGCTAAGCAATAGAGAGATTAAACTAATTCTGCAAAAGACTGTCAACAGGTCTAGAAAGAATTGGTCTAAGAAGCTCGTTGATGCACTGTGGGCTTATAGAACTGCCTATAAGATCCCATGGGCATGTCTCCATACAAAATGGTGTAAGGTAAAGCATGTCATTTACCTCTTGAGCTAGAGCATAAAGCTTATTGGGCAATCAAAGAGCTCAACTTTGATTTCAAACTTGCCGGTGAGAAGAGGTTATTTGACATTAGCTCGCTTGATGAATGGAGAACTCAGGCATATGAGAATGCCAAGTTGTTCAAGGAAAAGGTTAAGAGGTGGCATGATAATAGGATACAAAAGCGTGAGTTCAATGTAGGTGATTATGTCTTGCTATATAACTCTCGTTTAAGATTCTTTGCAGGAAAGCTTCTCTCTAAATGGGAAGGTCCCTATGTTGTTGAGGAAGTATATCGTTCTGGTGCTATCAAGATCAACAACACGGAAGGTAATTGTCCGAGAGTTTTAAATGGGCAGAGAATCAAGCATTATATCTCAGGTACCCCCATAAATGTTGAAAGCAATATCATCAATACCATAACTCCAGAAGAATACCTAAGGGACATTTATCAGCCTGTTTCAAACTCCGAAAATGAAGAGGTATGTGATTTGGTAAGAAAACAGAGTCCAAAACTTTTCCAATAGGAAACTTTCTCCGTTTTGGAATATTTGAAAAAATACAAAAATTGGAAGTAGTCCGGAAAGTGCGCGAGGAGGCGACAAGCCTGCACGGCATGGGCCCACCCCCTAGTCGTACCATGAGGGCTTGTGGCCACCTCGTACGCCTCCCGGGCTCCGTTTTCGCGCAGGGTACTCCTTCTGGTATGGAAAAAATCATTATATATACTCCCGTTTGGTCTGACCCCTGCATCACGCAGATTTCCTCTGTTTTTTGTTTCGAGCCTATTTTCTGCCGCAGATCTAGGTCAAGATGTTGTCCCAGGAATCTGTGGGGGAGAACAATCTCCGTCAAATCTATGGAGAAGTTCATGCTGATCTGAAAAGGATGGAGGTCATGGAGGCTAAGGAAAGAATACCTAAAGAAACCAAGGGCAAAGCTAAGGAGAAGGATCAGGCATGGGACGAAGTGCAATCTGTGCCCAACAAGGAAGAAGTTGAAGAAGTGGATTTCCTCCAACCCTACCTCCAGCTACTGTCTCCATCTTTGATTGAACTCTTGAGGTTTTGTGAAACAACTCGTGCTCGCAATACTTGTCTCACTCGTGAAGTTGTTTTGCTGGAAAAACATATCGCAAATCTCCAAGGTATAAATCAAAGATTAATGGCCCTCTTGGAGTCAAAGATTGCAACAACTCCACCACCATCACCTCCAAAGGAAGACAACTAAACATGGGTATGGGCAATCCCCTTGGCTTGTGCCAAGCTTGGGGGAGTTGCCCCGGTATCGTATCACCATCACATCTTTTGCCTTTACCTTTGTTTTAGTTTTCCTTTTCAGTTTTCTCTTTCTCTAGTAGATTAAAAGTCTTAGTGTTTTATTCTTGAGTTTTGCTTTGTGTCACCCCTGATGTATTCTTGCTCGTGAGCCATATAATAAAGAGTGTCTTAGTTGAAGGGATTTGCCTCTTGCCATGATCAAAAGAGTGAGAATAGAACAAAAGCATGAAAGATCATGTAATGATCTTATGGGAAGTGATGGCTTCACATATAAAAAGAATGAGGATTGAAACTTGTTGAGGGTAGGCAAACGTAGACCTTGGTCATTGTTGCAATTAATAGGAAGTGATAAAGAAGGATAGGTTCACATACAAATATATCATCTCTGACACCATCTATGATTGTGAACACTCACTAAACTATTGCATGCCTAGAAGTAGATGTTGGACAAGGAAGACAACATAATGAATTGTTTTTGCTTGGCTCTGAACAATGTTATATGATTAGAGATCCCTTAGCATGTGACGATTGCTTCCACCTCACATTAGCCAAAACTCCCGCACCAAGTAGAGATACTACTTGTGCATCCATAAACCATCAACCCAATTTTGCCATGTGAGTCCACCATACCTACCTATGGATTGAATAAGATCCCTCAAGTAAGTTTTTATCGGTGCAAGCAATAAAAATTGCTCTCTAATATGTATGATCTATTAGTGCGTGGAAAATAAGCTTTATACGAACCTGTGATGAGGAGGACATAAAAGCGAAAGACTGCATAATAAAGTTCTTTATCATAGGAGGCAATATAAAGTGATGTTCCTCCGCACTAAGAGGACACGCATCCAAACATCAAAAGCGCATGACAACCTCTGCTTCCCTCTGCGAAGGGCCTATCTTGTACCTTTACTTTTTCCCTTGAAAGAGTCATGGTGATCTTCACCAATTCCCTTTTCCGCCTTTATCTTGGCTAACGTCATATGATTGGGAAAGATCTATATTCATATGTCAACTCGGAGGTTAGTATTCATGAATTATTATTATTGACATTACCCTAGAGGTAAGCAGTTGTGAGGAAAAACTATAAGCCCCTATCTTTCTCTGTGCCCAGCTGAAACTTTGATCTCATGAGTACCACGTGAGTTGTAGCAATTGTAGAGAACGAAAGAATGATTGAGTATGTGGATTTGCTTTACAAGCTCTTATTTGACTCTTTCTAATGTTGTGATAAATTGCAATTGCTTCAATGACTAAAGGCTACCGGTTGTTACTTCTCGGTAAGGTTCTTGATCCATGCTTTACTTTGTGAAGGAATTATCACTTTAGCATCAGAGATTATATGTTGGTATTGCTGTTCTGATCATGATCATGATGCTTGCATGTTCGTATCTTGTTTTGTCGACACCTCTCTCCCTAAACATGTGGACATATTTATTGAGCTAGGCTTTCGCTTGAGGACAAGCGAGGTCTAAGCTTTGGGGAGTTGATACGTCCATTTTGCATCATGTTTTCATGTTGGTATTTATCGTTTCTTGGGATGTTATTTCACTTCACGGTACAATTCTTATGCCTTTTCTCTCTTATTTTGCAAGGTTTACATGAAGAGGGAGAATACCGGCAACTGAATTCTGGCCTGAAAATGTAGCAAGTTTGAGATACCTATTCTGCGCAACTCCAAATGCCGTAAAAATCAACGAGGATTTTTTTCCCGATTTATCAAAAATACTAGGCCGAAGAAGTGCCAGAGGGGCGCCAGGGGGTGGCCACAAGCCTGCACGGTGCGGCCACCCCCCAGGCCGCGCCATGGGGGCTTGTGGGCACCCTGCTGGCCCACTTGCCCCCCTTTTTTTGCTATATGGAGGGTTTCGTCCAGGAAAAATGAGGGAGGAGCTTTTTCGTGGTTTCGCCGCCGCCACAAGGTGGAACTTGAGAAGAACCAATCTAGAGCTCCGGCAGGACGATCCTGCCGAGGAAACTTCCCTCCCGGAGGGGGAAATGGTCGCCGTCGTCATCACCAACACTCCTCTCATCGAAGGGGACTCGTCACCATCGACATCTTCATCAGCACCATTGATGACCCACAAGTATAGGGGAACGATCGTAGTCCTTTCGATAAGTAAGAGTGTCGAACCCAACGAGGAGCAGAAGGCTCTGATAAACGGATTTTAGCAACGTAATAACTGCAAGCACTGAAAGTAGCGGTAACAAGTGATGGTGTAGCGAGGTGAAATGTAGCAAGCAAAGAGTAATAGGTAACAAGTAGTAGCAACGGTGCAGCACGTGGCCCAAACCCTTTTGTAGCAAGGGACAAGCCTGAACAAAGTCTTATAGGAGGGAAAACGCTCCCGAGGACACACGGGAATTTCTGTCATGCTAGTTTCATCATGTTCATATGATTCACGTTCGTTACTTTGATAGTTTGATATGTGGGTGGACCGGCGCTTGGGTCCTGCCCTTACTTGGACAAGCATCCCACTTATGATTAACCCCTCTCGCAAGCATCCGCAACTACAAAAGAAGAATTAAGACAACGTCTAACCATAGCATTAAACTAGTGGATCCAAATCAGCCCCTTACGAAGCAACGCATAGACTGGGGTTTAAGCTTCTATCACTCCAGCAACCCATCATCTACTTACTACTCCCCAATGCCTTCCTCTAGGCCCAAGTATGGTGAAGTGTTATGTAGTCCACGTTCACATAACACCACTAGAGGAAAAGACAACATACAATATATCAAAATACCAAACGGATATCAAATTCACATGACTATTATCAGCATGACTTATCCCATGTCCTCAGGGACAAAAGTAACTACTCACAAAGCATAATCATAATCATGATCTGAGGTGTAATGAATAGCATCAAGGATCTGAACGTAAACTCTACCACCAATTAATCCAACTAGCATCAACTACAAAGAGTAATCAACACTACTAACAACCTTACAAGTACCAATCGGAGTCGTGAGACGTTGATTGATTACAAGAGATGAACTAGGGATTGGAGAGGAGATGGTGTTGATGAAGATGTTGATTAAGATGCCTCCCCTCCGACGAGAGGAGTGTTGGTGATGACGATGGCGGCGATTTCCCCCTCCGGGAGGGAAGTTTCCCCGGCAGGATCGTCCTGCCGGAGCTCTAGATTGGATCTGCTCAAGTTCCACCTCGTGGCGGCGGCAAAACCACGAAAAAGCTACCGTATGAATTTTTCTGGACCAAAACCCTTCATATAGCTAAAGAGGGGGGCTAGTGGGCCGTCAGGGAGCCCACAAGCTTGCCCTCCGGTACTGGTGGCAGGGCTTGTGGCGCCCTCGTGGCCCCCCTCCGGTACTTCTTTCGCCCAATATTTTTTATATAATCCCAAAAAATCCACGTATCTTTTAAGGGCATTTGGAGATGTGCAGAATACTGGACTAAGATTTGCTCCTTTTCCATTCCAGAATTCCAACTGCCTGAATTCTCCCTCTTCAAATAAACCTTGCAAAATAAGAGAGAAAAGGCATAAATATGGTACCACAAAGTAATATAACAGCCCATAAAGAAATAAATATCAACATGAAAGCATGATGCAAAATGGACGTATCAACCATCTCATCTCCAAACCCTAGTTCATCACTTGTAACCAATCTCCGTCTCGCGACTCCGATTGGTACTTGTAAGGTTGCTAGTAGTGTTGATTACTCTTTCTAGTTGATGCTAGTTGGATTACTTGGTGGAAGAGTTTATGTTCAGATCCTTGATGCTACTCATTACATCTCTGATCATGAATATGATTATCCTTTGTGAGTAGTTACTTTTGTTCCTGAGGACATGGGATAAGTCATGCTAATAATAGTCATGTGAATTTGGTATTCGTTCGGTAATTTGATATGTTGTATGTTGTTTTTCCTCTAGTGGTGTTATGTGAACGTAGACTACATAACACTTCACCATTATTTGGGCATAGAGGAACGCATTGGGAAGTAGTAAGTAGATGATGGGTTGCTAGAGTGACAGAAGCTTAAACCCTAGTTTATGCATTGCTTCGTAAGGGGCTGATTTGGATCCACTAGTTTAATGCTATGGTTATACTTTGTATTAATTCTTCTTTCGTAGTTGCGGATGCTTGCGAGAGGGTTTAATCATAAGTGGGATGCTTGTCCAAGTAAGGGAAGTACCCAAGCGCCGGTCCACCCACATATCAAACTATGAAAGTAACGAACGCGAATCATATGAACATGATGAAAACTAGCATGATAAAAATTCATGTGTGTCCTCGGGAGTGTTTTTCCTCCTATAAGACTTTGTCCAGGCTTGTCCCTTGCTACAAAAGGGATTGGGCCACTTTGCTGCACCGTTGCTACTTTTGTTACTTGTTGCTTGCTACGGATCATCTCACCACACAATCACTTGTTACCGACAATTTCAGTGCCTGCAGATTTTACCTTGCTGAAATCCACTTGTCTGATCCTTCGGCTCCTCGTTGGGTTCGACACTCTTACTTATCAAAAGGACTACGATTGATCCCCTATACTTGTGGGTCATCACGAGCTAATATCAAATAACCTATTCTCACCAGCAAGTTTGAAATCAAAGTTGAGCTCTTTGATTGCCCAATAAACCTTATGCTCCAGCTCAAGAGGTAAATGGCATGCTTTACGGTAAACCATTCTGTAAGAAGACATGCCCATGGGATTCTTATAGGCAGTTCTATAAGCCCACAGTGCATCATCGAGCTTCTTAGACCAATTCTTTCTAGACCTATTGATAGTCTTTAGCAGAATTAGTTTAATCTCTCTATTCCTTAGCTCTACTTGACCACTGGACTGAGGATGATAGGGAGATGCAATTCTATGATTGACATCGTACTTAGCAAGCGTTTTATGGAAAGAACCATGAATGAAATGTGAACCACCATCAGTCATTAGATATCTATGGACTCCAAATCTAGGGAAGATAACTTCTTTAAGCATCCTGATAGAGGTGTTGTGATCAGCACTACTAGTTGGGATAGCTTGTACCCACTTAGCAATGTAATCAACAACAACTAGGATATGAGTATACCCGTTGGATTTTGGAAAAGGTCCCATATAATCAAAACTCCAAACATCAAATGGTTCGATGACAAGTGAATAATTCATAGGCATTTCCTGACGTTTACTGATATTACCTATTCTTTGACATTCGTCACAAGACAAGACAAACTTACGGGAATCCTTGAAGAGAGTGGGCCAATAGAAACCTGATTGCAATACCTTGTGTGTAGTTCTATCTCATGCATGGTGTCCTCCGTAAGCCTCGGAGTGACACTTCTGTAGGATCTGTCCCAGTTCATGTTCAGGTACACAACGTCTAATAACACCATCTACTCGTTTCTTATAAAGGTGAGGATCATCCCAAAAGTAATGTCTCAAATCAAAGAAGAATTTCTTCTTTTGCTCGTATGTGAAACTAGGTGGTATATATTTGGCAACGATATAATTTGTATAATCAGCATACCACGGTGTACTACATGAATTATTGATGACATTCAATTGCTCATTAGGAAAGCTATCATCAATAGGTTGTGGGTCATCAAGAACATTCTCCAACCTAGACAAGTTATCTACTACTGGGTTCTCATCACCCTTCCTGTCGACAATATGCAAATCAAATTCTTGTAGCAAGAGAACCCATCTGATAAGTCTAGGTTTAGCGTCTTTCTTTTCCATGAGGTACTTAATAGCAGCTTGATCAGTATGAATAGTGACTTTGGAATCTACAATGTAAGATCTGAACTTTTCACATGCAGACACGACTGCTAAAAATTCCTTTTCAGTAGTAGCATAGTTTCTTTGGGCACTGTCTAGAGTTTTACTACCATAGTGAATAACATTCAACTTCTTATCATATCTTTGTCCTAGAACAGCACCAACATCATAATCACTAGCATCACACATGATTTCAAAAGGTAAGTTCCAATCAGGTGGTTGAACAATAGGTGTAGTTATTAAGGCCTTCTTAAGTATTTCGAAGGCTTCCTCACAATCATCGTCGAAAACAAAAGGAATATCCATTTGCAAGAGATTGGTAAGAGGCCTAGAAATCTTAGAGAAGTCTTTAATGAACCTTCTATAGAAACCAGCATGACCAAGGAAACTTCTTATACCTTTGATATCTGTGGGGCATGGCATTTTCTCGATCGCATAAACTTTAGCCTTATCGACTTCAATACCTCTTTCAGAAATTTTATGTCCCAAGACGATGCCTTCATTAACCATAAAGTGGCACTTCTCCCAATTCAGGACAAGGTTGGTATCTTTACATCTCTGCAAGACTCGATCAAGGTTGCTGAGGCAATCATCAAAACAAGACCCGTAAACGGAGAAGTCATCCATGAAAACCTCAACAATCTTTTCACAAAAGTCAGAGAATATAGCCATCATACATCTTTGAAAGGTGGCAGGTGCATTACATAAGTCAAAAGGCATACGTCTTTAAGCAAAGGTACCGAAAGGGCAGGTGAAAGTGGTTTTCTCGTGATCAGATTGTACAATAGGTATTTGGGAGAAACCAGAATAACCGTCTAGAAAGAAGAAGTGTGTGTGTTTAGATAGTCTTTCTAGCATTTGGTTGATAAAAGGCAAAGGGTAATGATCTTTCCTAGTGGCTTTATTCAATTTCCTAATATCGATCACCATCCTATAGCCAGTAATAATCCTCTGTGGGATCAATTCATCTTTATCATTAGGGACAACGGTAATACCTCCCTTCTTAGGGACGCAATGCACCGGAGTCACCCAATCACTATGAGCAACAGGATAGATAATACCTGCTTCCAGGAGCTTTAGTATTTCTTTTCTTACTACATCTTTCATCTTAGGATTTAATCTCCGTTGATGATCAGAAACTGGTTTGGAATCAGGATCAGTTTTGATCTTGTGCTGGCATAGAGTGGGTTTAATGCCCTTAAGATGATCAAGAGTATATCTAATAGCAGCACGGTGCTTCCTAAGAGTTTTTAGTAACTTCTTTTCTTCATGCTCGGAGAGGCTAGCACTAATAATAACAGGATATATCTCTTTTTCATCGAGATAAGCATACTTAAGAGTATCAGGCAACTGTTTGAGCTCAAACACAAGATCACCCTTTGGTGGGGGTGGATCTCCAAGCAGGTCAACAGGAAAATTATTCTTAAGGATAACTCCATCTATCTCATCCCTTTCATCCATATGCATATCATTTCCATGCTCAAGCAAGTATTGCTCTAAAGGATCAGTACGAGGCACGACAATAGAAGCCAGGGCAATAATTTCATCCTTACTAGGCAACTCTTTTTCATGAGGTTGTCTACCGAACTTGGAGAAATTGAACTCATGTGACACACCTTCAAAGCCAATAGTGACAGTTTGCTTCTCACAGTCAATATGAGCATTGACGGTATTGAGGAAGGGTGTGCCAAATATGATGGGACAAAAGCTATCTTGTGTGGTAGCAAGAAAGAGAAAATCAGTAGGATACATTGTTTTACCACACAAGACTTCAACATTTCTAACAATTCCCAAAGGGAGATAGTATCTCCATTGGCAAACTGAATAGTGACATCAATAGGTTCCATCTCAACACGTGCAATCTCGTCTTTAATTTCATCATATAAGGATTGAGGTATTGCACTAACACTAGCACCCACGTCACATAAACCATGATAACAATGATCTCCTATCTTAACCGAAACAACAGGCGTGCCAACAACAAGCCTATGTTTGTCTCTAGCATGTGGTTTAGCAATTCTAGCAGCATCTTCACAGAAGTGAATATCATGGCCATCAACATTGTCGGACAGGAGATCTTTGATAATAGCAATGCTAGGTTCAACTCTAATTTGCTCACGGGGTGTAGGTGTTCTAATGTAGCCCTACGTATCATAGTTGAAACTTTAGAATGATCCTTTATCCTAACACGGGAAGGTGGTTTCTCAATGTAAGCACTAGGAATAATAGGATCATTATAGGCAATGACTTTCTCTTCAACTGGATTGGGTTTAACTACATTGACTTCTAAGGGAGGGTGATATTTAAACCACTTCTCTTTAGGGAGATCAATATGAGCAGCAAATGATTCACACAATGAAGCTACTATCTCAGAGTCAAGTCCAAATTTAGCGCTAAAATCACAAAACTATTTGTTTCAACAAAGGATTTACCGCAATCAAACTTGAAATTCATACCTGACTCCTTACCTTCATCAAAATCCCAATCTTTAGAGTTGTGTTTAATTCTTTCCAATAAATTCCATCTGAAGTCAATATCTCTCTTCATAAAAGAACCAGCACAAGAAGTGTCAAGCATGGTGCGATCATCATGAGAAAGCCGAGCATAGAAGTTCTGAATGATAATTTCTCTCGAGAGCTCATGGTTGGGGCATGAATATAACATTGATTTAAGCCTCCCCAAGCTTGAGCGATGCTTTCTCTGTCACGAGGCCAAAAATTATAGATATAATTCCGATCACGATGTACTAGATGCATAGGATAAAACTTTTGATGAAATTCCAATTTCAACCGGTTGTAGTTCCATGATCCAGTATCATCACATAGCCTATACCATGTCAATGCTTTATCCCTAAAATATAAGGGAAAGACCTTCTTCTTGACCTCATCCTCGAGCAAACCTGCAAGCTTAAATAAACCACAAACTTCATCTACATAGATTAGATGCAAGTCGGGTTGTGCTATTCCATTTCTTGTAAAAGGATTAGCCAGCAGTTTCTCAAGCAAACCCTAAGGAAATTCGTAGCAATAATTTTCAGTAGGTGCAGCAGGTTGAGGAGCAACTCCTTGTGCTTCCATTCAAGGTGAAGATACCCCAAACAAGCTCCTCAAAGGATTAGTTTCCATAGTGACAAGTGACAATAAATTTCATCACACTATATAAATGTTTCCTTACCAAATTCCACTTACCAAAGGCGCTTCACTCCCCGGCAACGACGCCAAAAAAGAATCTTGATGAGCCACAAGTGTAGGGGATCTATCGTAGTCCTTTCGATAAGTAAGAGTGTCGAACCCAACGAGGAGCAGAAGGATCTGACAAGTGGTTTTCAGCAAGGTTTTCTCTGCAAGCACTGAAATTATTGGTAACAGATATTTGTGTGGTAAGATGATTCGTAGCAAGTAGCAAGAGTAACAACGGTGCAGCAAAGTGGCCCAATCCCTTTTGTAGCAAGGGACAAGCTTGGACAAAGTCTTAAAGGAGGAAAAACGCTCCCGAGGACACACGGGAATTTCTGTCATGCTAGTTTTCATCATGTTCATATGATTCGCGTTCGTTACTTTGATAGTTTGATATGAGGGTGGACCGGCGCTTGGGTACTGCCCTTACTTGGACAAGCATCCCACTTATGATTAACCCCTCTCGCAACCATCCGTAACTATGAAAGAAGAATTAATACAAAGTCTAACCATAGCATTAAACTAGTGGATCCAAATCAGCCCCTTACGAAGCAACACATAAACTAGGGTTTAAGCTTCTGTCACTCTAGCAACCCATTATCTACTTAGTACTTCCCAATACCTTCCTCTAGGCCCAAATAAGGGTGAAGTGTTATGTAGTCGACGTTCACATAACACCACTAGAGGAAAAACAACATACGATGCATCAAAATATCGAACGAATACCAAATTCACATGACTACTTATAACATGACTTATCCCATGTCCCCAGGAACAAAAGTAACTACTCACAAAGCATAATAATATTCATGACCAGAGAGGTTTTGAATAGCATCAAAGATCTGAACATATAATCTTCCACCGAGTAATCCAACTAGCATCAACTACAAAGAGTAATTAATACTACTAGCAACCTTACAAGTACCAATCGAAGTCGCGAGATGGAGATTGGTTACAAGAGATGAACTCGGGTTTGGAGATGAGATGGTGCTGATGAAGATGTTGATGGTGATGAGTCCCCTCCGATGAGAGGAGTGTTGGTGATGACGATGGCGACGATTTCCCCCTCCGGGAGGGAAGTTTCCCCGGCAGGACGACCCTATCGGAGCTCTAGATTGGTTCTGCTCAAGTTCCGCCTCGTGGCGGCGACGATTCCTCCCGAAAGCATCCTCTTGATTTTTTCTCGAATGAAACCCTCCTTATAGCAAAAGAGGGGAGCCAGAGGGCCAACAGGGAGCCCACAAGCCCCCTAGACGCGGCCAGCGGGGTAGGTCGCGCCTAGCAGGCTTGTGGCCTCCTGCTGGCTTCCCTCTGGTACTTCTTCGGCCCAGTATTTTTTATAAATTCCAAAATAATTCCTCGTTGATTTTCACGGCTTTTGCAGTTGTGCAGAATAGGTATCTCAAACTTGCTCCCTTTACAGGACAGAATTCCAGCTGCCGACATTCTCCCTCTTCATGTATACCTTGCAAAATAAGAGAGAAAAGGCATAAGTATTGTACCGTGAAGTGTAATAACAACCCACAAAGCGATAAATATCAACATAAAAGCATGATGCAAAATGGACGTATCAAGGCGTTGTAATGTAGCCCCTACGTATCACAGTTGAATCTTTAGAATGATCCTTTATTCTAACAGGGAAAGGCGGTTTCTCAATGTAAGCACTAGGAAAAATAGGATCACTATAAGCAATGACTTTTTCTTCAACTGGATTGGGTAAAACTACATTGACTTCTATGGGAGGATGATATTTAAACCACTTCTCTTTAGGGAGATTAATATGAGCAGCAAATGATTCACATAATGAAGCAACTATCTCAGAGTCAAGTCCATGTTTGGCGCTAAAATCACAAAAAGTATTTGTTTCAACAAAGGATTTAACGCAATCAAACTTAAGATTCATACCTCACTCCTTACTTTCATCAAACTCCCAATCTTCAGAGTTGCATTTAATTATTTTCAACAAATTCCATTTGAAGTCAATATCTCTCTTCATAAAAGAACCGGTACAAGAATTGTCAAGCATGGTCCGATTATCTTGAGAAAGCCGAGCATAGAAGTTCTGTATAATAATTTCTCTCGAGAGCTCGTGGTTTGGGCATGAATATAACATTGACTTAAGCCTCCCCCATGCTTGAGCGATACTTTCTCTGTCACGAGGAAAAAATTACAAATATGATTCCGATCACGATGTACTAGATGCATAGGATAAAACTTTTGATGAAATTCCAATTTCAATCGGTTGTAGTTCCATGATCCAGTATCATCACATAGCCTATACCATGTTAACGCTTTATACCTCAAAGATAAGGGAAAGACATTCTTCTTGACCTCATCCTCGGGCAAACCTGCAAGCTTAAATAAACCACAAACTTCATCTACATAGATTAGATGCAAGTCGGGATGTGAGGTTCCATCTCCTGTAAAAGGATTAGCCAACAATTTCTCTAGCATACCCAAAGGAATTTCATAACAAATATTTTCAGCAGGTGCAATAGGTTGAGTATCAACTCCTTGTGCTTCCGTTCGAGGTGAATATACCCCGAACAAGCTCCTCAAAGGATTAGTTTCCATAGTGACAAGTGACAATAAATTTCAGCACACTATATAAATGTTTCCTTACCAAATTCCACTTACCAAAGGCGTTTCACTCCCCGGCAATGGCGCCAGAAAAGAGTCTTGATGACCCACAAGTCTAGGGGATATATCGTAGTCCTTTCGATAAGTAAGAGTGTCGAACCCAACGAGCAGTAGAAAGAACTGACAAGTGGTTTTCAGCAAGGTATTCTCTGCAAGCACTGAAATTATCGGTAACATATAGTTGTGTGATAAGATAATTCGTAGCAAGTACGAAGTAACAATAGTAACAAAGGTGCAGCAAGATGGCCCAATCCCTTTTGCATCAAGGTACAAGCCTGGACAAACTCTTATATGAGGTAAAGCGCTCCTGAGGACACATGGGAATTTGTGTCAAGCTAGGTTTCATCATGTTCATATGATTCGTGTTCGCTACTTTGATAGTTTGATATGTGGGTGGACCAGTGCTAGGGTGCTGCCCTTACTTGGACAAACATCCCACTTATGATTAACCCCTCTCGCAAGCATCCGCAACTACGAAAGAAGAATTAATACTAAGTCTAACCATAACATTAAACTAGTGGATCCAAATCAGCCCATTACGAAGCAACGCATAAACTAGGGTTTAAGCTTCTGTCACTCTAGCAACCCATCATCTACTTACTACTTCCCAATGACTTCCTCTAGGACCAAATAATGGAGAAGTGTAATGTAGTTGACATTCACATAACAGCACTAGAGGAAAGACAACATACAACACATCAAAATATCGAACGAATACCAAATTCACATGACTACTTATAGGAAGACTTATCCCATGTCCTTAGGAACAAAAGTGACTACTCACAAGCATAATTATGTTCATGACCAGAGAGGTATTGAATAGCATTAAGGATCTGAACATATAATCTTCAACCGAGTAATCCAACTAGTATCAACTACAAAGAGTAATTAACACTACTAGCAACCTTACAAGTACCAATCGGAGTCGCGAGACACAGATTGGTTACAAGAGATGAACTAGGGTTTGGAGATGAGATGGTGCTGATGAATATGTTGATGGAGATGTGTCCCCTCCGACGAGAGGAGTGTTGGTGATGACGATAGCGACGATTTCCCACTCCGACAGGGGAATTTCCACTCCAGGACGGCCCTGCCGGAGCTCTAGATTGGTTCTGCTCAAGTTCCGCCTCGTGGCGGCGGCGATTCCTCCCGAAAGCCTCCTCTTGGTTTTTTCTGGGACGAAACCCTCCTTATAGAAAAAGATGAGCGCCGGAGAGGCAACATGGGGCCCACAAGCCACCCAGGCCCGGCCAGGGGGATAGGCCGGGCCTGGCAGGCTTGTGGCCTCCTCGTGGCTCCTCTCCGGTACTTCTTCCGCCCAGTATTTTTTATGAAATCCAAAATAATTCCTCGTTGATTTTCACGGCTTTTGGAGTTGCGCAGAATAGGTATCTCAAACTTGCTCCTTTTTCAGACCAGAATTCTAGCTGTCCGCATTCTCCCTATTCAGGTAAACCTTATAAAATAAGAGAGAAAAGGCATAAGTATTGTACCGTAAAGTGTAATAACATCCCATAAAGCGGTAAATATCAACATAAAAGCATGATGCAAAATGGACATATCACTTCCGGATCTGAGATAGGAGATGTATTCAACTGTCTTGGATATCCTATGAAGATGCTTTTATCCGCTTTGGGTTCGAGTTTATCATACTGAAACTTTTTCACATAAGCATCACAACCCCAAACCTTTAAGAAACAACAGCTTAGGTTTCTCCAAACCATAGTCTATACTTTTTTTATCTCAATGGGAATACGCGGTGCCCTATTTAAAGTGAATGCGGTTGTCCCTAATGCATAACCCATAAATGATAGTGGTAATTCGATAAGAGACATCATAGTATGCACCATATCAAATAGGGCGCGGCTATGACGTTCGGACACACCATCACTCTATGGTGTTCCAGGTGGCATGAATTGTGAAACAATTTCCACATTGTCTTACCTGTGTACCAAAAAACTCGTAAATCAGATATTCATCTCTATGATCATATCGTATACAGTTTATCCTCTTGTCACGACGATCTTCACTATGAAATAGCCTTGAACTCTTCAACATTTCAGACTTGTGATTCATCCAGTAAATACTCCTCTATCCACTCAAGTCGTCAGTGAAGTAAGAACATAACGATATCCACTGCATGCTCAGCACTCATTGGACCGCACACATCAAAAATTTATTGCATCCAACAAGTTACTTTCTTGTTCCATGTGGTATGATTTTGCATGTCTAAAGTGATTCAAAATCAAGTGAGTCCAAACGATCCATTTGTAAGGAGTTTCTTCATGCGTTTATACCAACAGGTATGGTTTGCATGTCTCAAACGTTTCAAAAAGGAGTGAGTACAAAGATCCATCAGCATGGAGCTTCTTCATGCATTTTACACCAACATGACTCAGGCGGAAGTGCCACAAGTAAGTGGTACTATCCTTATTACTTTGTATCTTTTGGCACCAATATTATGAACATGTGTAACACTATGATCGAGATTCAATAAACCACTGAAGGTAATTCATTCAAGAAAATATAATAACTATTATTATCTTTAAATGAATAATCGTATTGTAATAAACACGATCCAATCATGTTCATGCTCAACGCAAACACCAAATAACAATTATTTAGTTCTAACATCAATCCCGATGGCAGAGGGAGTGTGCGATGTTTGACCACATCAACCTTGGAAAGACTTCCAACACCTATCGTCACCTCGCCTTTAGCTAGTCTCCGTTTATTCCGCAGCTTTCATTTCGTGTTACTAATCAGTTAGCAACCGAACCGGTATCCAATACCCTTGTGCTACTAGGAGTACTAGTAAAGTACACATCAATATCATGTATGTCAAATATACTTTTGTCGACTTAGCCAGCCTTCTTATCTACTAAGTATCTAGGATAGCTCCGCCTCAGTGACCGTTCCCCTCATAACAGAAGCACTTAGTCTCGGGTTTGGGTTCAATCTTGGGTTTATTCATTAGAGCAGCAACTGGTTTGTCGTTTCATGAAGTATCCCTTCTAGCCCTGGCCCTTCTTGAAACTAGTGGTTTTACTAACCATCAAAAATTGATGCTCCTTCTTGCTTTCTACTTTAGCAGTGTCAAACATTGCGAATCGCTCAAGGATCATCATATCTATCCTTGATATGTTATAGGTCATCACGAAGCTCCAACAGCTTAGTGGCAGTGACTTTGGAGAACCATCACTATCTCATCTGGAAGATTAACTCCCACTTGATTCAAGCGATTGTTGTACCCAAACAATCTGAGAACATGCTCAACGCTTTGAGCTTTTCTCTTTTACTTTGTAGACAAAGAATCTTGTCGGAGGTCTCATACCTCTCAACAAGGGCACGAGCGTAAGTGCATCTAGTGCCCCTTAGTTATTTTGGTGGTTTGAAGACTTATGGGTTAAGTATCTAATGTGTTCCTGAGTGTACACATGATCTATAAGTCACTGAGTAGTTTGATATATTCGATGAATATCGACCCCTAAAAATGTATATCTTCGGTTGAAGAAATTGGTCTGAAGCTGAAGAATTTGCGATGAAATTGATATTCCTGATGAAGATATTGAAATTGAGGAATTCGGTGTGTCCTAAAGAAAATCAAATTGAAGACTTTGAAGCATGAAGATTTATCCTTTCTGTTTTATTTTCTTCACACTTGAGTACTAGGAACACTGTACTGTTAAAGGGGGTCGAGGTAACACATTGGAATGAATTTCCTCATGATGCTCAACCCAAGCCTAATCCTACCAAAAGCCTCAAGTGAGGAATATGAGAGACATGAGGACTCTCACAGTTGAGGGTCCCGACCGTTATCAATAGCCACGCCACATCATTGGTCTTATCCACACCAACGGTCATATTATTTAAGGGCATTAATGTCAAATCATGTCGGGATGCTCCGAGACTATAAATAGCCGCCCCCACAACTATTAGCTGGTTGGCTGCTACGTTAGAAACTAACACTTGTCATAAGAGCAACCCAAATTCCTCAGAGTCTTCGAGAGTAATTCATCAGTGAGGAAATACCCAAAACACCAAACCACAAACCGAGAACCAAGTGATTGGGCATTACTGAAGAAGTTGTTCCTATGTGGGACTAAAGCCTTTTACCTTTGAGGATTGTGCATCCTCCAGACGGTTAGGCGTCATGGTCTAGAGCAATCCAGCAGTCAATTGTGGATCGCCAGGTGACCAAGTTTGTGAGGGTTTGGAAGTCTGCCCTGAAGAGTTACCACGAGTGTTGGGCGAGGACTGTGTGTTCTTAGCCCAAGGAGAATAC
The DNA here is from genome assembly GCF_904849725.1 of Hordeum vulgare subsp. vulgare. Lineage (NCBI taxonomy): Eukaryota > Viridiplantae > Streptophyta > Magnoliopsida > Poales > Poaceae > Hordeum > Hordeum vulgare. Next base: position 492,491,180 of record NC_058518.1, on the reverse strand, counting down.
GGTAGGGACTATGTGTCCCGGGACTGTGTGTCCTTTGGTTTCAATACCAAGCCGCTCCAAACCAGATGTACAACTGTCACATCAGTTGGAACTGGGTCATCAACCACTGTCTTCACTGTGAAACGGGTTCTATTTCCTCAACTCCTTATATTCCTCAGATTGTGTGTTGATGATTTTCACTGTCACTGTTTGGAGAATTTGCTGAAGACTTACTCTGAAATTCCTCAACCCCAAATTCTTCACGCAAGTTATTCCTCATCTGTTTTCTTCGTGCCTCCTTACTATGCAAACTGTTTTCATATTCTTCATCCTGAAAAACTGCTGTAGTGAAACTTTGCACTCCTGATCCTTTACTGTTTTTGCTGTAAGTTAGTCATTAGTGAGGAATTTCCTCAAAAGGAATGTCCTCAGTGATGAAATTCTAAAAATCTCCTATTCACCCCCCTCTAGTCGATATAATGCACTTTCAATTGGTATCAGAGCAAGGTACTCCCTTGTTCTGTGTGATTTTGGTTTAACCACCTGGAGTTTTAGTTATGTCGACTGCAGGCATGATTAAGGTTACTGCAGCTTGTCCTACTTTCGAAGGAAAGGACTTTCCCTTCTGGAAGACCAAGATGCAGATGCATCTACAAGCTATTGACAATGATCTCTCGTATATTGTGGAACATGGCGTCCCTATCATCTCTGCTACTATCTCTGCCGCTCATGTGAAGAAATTCAAGCAACTTGATTCTCAAGCGAAGAATATCATCTGTGGCCATCTGAGCATGGGCCAATATGGCGAGTGAGTGCTTTGGGCTCATCAAAACTTATCTGGGAAAGGTTGTCCAAAGATAATGAAGGAGTATCAACCAAGCGCGATTCTCATGTTGATGTTCTTCGCAATCTCTTCAATCGCTTCAAGAGGTTTGAAAGTGAAAGCTACCAAGATACCTTTGATCGCCTCACTGACATATCAAATGAACTGCAAGCACTGGGAGCTCGAGACATTACTGATCACGAAGTTGTGAAGAAACTGCTAAGATCTTTGGTTTCTTCATTTGATACTTTAGTTCTGATGATTCAAGAAAGACCAGACTACAAGATGCTTGATCCAGCTGATATACTCAAAAGACTCAATACTCATGAATTCCAACAAGAAGAAAAGAGAGATCTATATGGACCAAGCTATTCTAGACCACGTGCACTGAAGGCCAAAGCAATTTCCTCATCTGAAGAAGAAGACTCGGATGGTAGCATTGGTGATCCTGAATAATTTGGACAGGAGCTTGCAATGCTCGTGAAGAAATTCTAGAGGTTTACACGATGTGGTCAGTTCAGTAAATCTTCAAGAAGAGATATGAGGAAATCAGAATCTTCATCTTAGGACTACAAGAAAAGAACCTGCCACAAATGCAAGAAATCAGGTCACTACATTGCTGATTGTCCTCGTTGGGGAAAGGAATCAAAGAAGAAGAAATACAAGGATGAAAGTTCTGATGACTCGAAGAAAAAGAAGAAACCTTCCAAATCCTCATCTTCAAAGTCCTCATCACACAAGAAGACTAGTTTCAGAAAGGCTCGGGCATTTATTGGCAAGGAAATGGATTCCGAGGCAGAATCCGAGGAATCTAATGAAGAGGAGGGTTCTGATGAAGACTCAGAATCCGGACAGGCTAGTCTTGCACTTGCAACCACATTCGTCAGCAAGTCAATCTTCAACCTTGAAGAAAATGATAACACCATCCACACTGATGACTATGCTGATGACTTCGCTCCAACCTATTTCTTCATGGCAAAAGGTTCAAAGGTACCGAATGATGCTTCCTCCTCTGATTCAAGTGACTGTGAACCTGTTGATTATAAAAAACCCAGTTATAGTAAACTTGCTATCATTGCCACTAAACAACAAACTACCTTGGAAAAGCTTCAGAAACTGCTAGATAGAAGCGATGATCTGTTGAATGATGAAATGAATCTTACCCAAATCCTCACTGAAGATATGAAAAGTCTTCAGCCCAGATTTGATAATCTTCAAGGTCTTCATGTTACTCTCCTCGCTGATCATGAGAAACTTTCCTATGAATTTCTTCAAAGGAAGCTTGATCTAGAGAAGTTGAGGATTTCTCATGATGATCTTCGTACGGAAAATGATTCATTACTAGCTCAACAGATCAGTGCTGCTCAAGCTGAATTCATTCCTTCATGTCTTAAATGCATTGAACGTGAAACTACTAATTCTTCACCAGAATCATCAAATGCTTCAATTGCTACAAATTCTTCAACTGCTCCTGTAGTGTCAAATTCCTCACTTGAGGAAAACACAAATGTCACTGATGAAAATGCAGGGCTGAAGGAATTGTATGTGATAGGCATATACAAAAGTCTCAAAGGACATCAAAACCTTTGTGATGTGCTCAAAAAGCAGATCTTGAACAGGAACCCGAGGAAATAAGGAATTGCCTTTGAGAGGAAATTGAATGCTGATGGATCTTATAGGAAACCTGAGCAGTATCCCAAAACCTCATGGGTTGCTGCTACTGGGCCTCCTTTTGATCCATCCAATCTAACATGCTTTTCATGTGAATTAACCTATTCCTCAGATGAATCATTTGACTGCAACTATAAACTGTTCAAAAATCAATCTGGTGAAGTATTTGCTCGATATGTTGGAACTAACTGCAGGAATGGGCCTCCCCTGAGGAAAATCCGGGTTCCCAAAAGTTGCCTTGAAAATCTTCAGGTGAATGTCCTCATGACATCAGCCGTGAAGAATTTGAACCCCAGATCAAATTCCTCAGGAAGACCAAAGTCTTCAAGAGGATCAAAATCCTCAACTGGTCAAAACTATGCTCGTACCCGTGCTAATGCTTCTAACATGCAGGGAAACTACAAGGATTATGAATATGAGCGTTATTCTTCAAATCATTATGTTCATAAATCCTCATACAAGTTCTCTGCATATTCATATGAGTACTTTAACCCCCCTACTGTTAAGACAAGTGCATTAGCTTCAATGCCCCCTTTCTCATATGGTGCTCGCAGGATAATGAATGCTTTACCACCCCTTCAGATATGGGTGGTGAAGAAATTGAACTAATCACTTCTACAGGTTAGGTCTCCAGATGGAAATCATCATGTGAAGAATTTGCTGGAGGCCTGAGGAAATGCTTGATAGGACGCAAGCTAATATTGATGACATAGAAATATTTCACACGTCCTTATAATTCTGTTATGATGAAATTCCTATCTGATGAAATTGATATCATATTCTTCAAGTCTGAAGCATATGAGATGGTAAGCTGTACTAATTCATCTATAGGATGACAAACCCAAGAGTACTGAGTGGGTTCTTGATAGTGGCTGCACACATCACATGACTAGTGATAAAAGCTTGCTGATGAATACGCCACTAACTCCATCACCCCTGAAGCGAATCACATATGCTGACAAAGGTAAAAGCAAGGTATTGGGACTTGGCAAAGTGGCTATTTCCAAGGATAGGCACATGGACAAAGTGATGCTTGTTGAATCCCTTGGATTTAACCTCATGTCAGTATCAATGCTTTGTGATCTTGATATGATTGTTATCTTTGGTAGATATAGATGTGTTGTCATCATGGAATCTGATAGATCCAAAGTCTTCGAAGGTGTCAGAAGAGGGGATTTGTACATTGTTGATTTCTCTACAGGTCCTCAACCAACCACTTGCTTACTAGCAAAAACCTGAGAAGGGTGGCTGTGGCATCGAAGACTCCGTCATGCAGGCATGAGGAATTTGCACACGCTCGCGAAGAAGAAGCATGTCATCGGCATCGAATCAGTCAAATTCCTCAAGGACCACCTCTGCGGTGCTTGTGAGTTTGGGAAAATGACCAGATCCAAGCATCCCTCGAAGACTATCATGACCACTACTCGTCCATTTGAATTGCTTCACATGGATATTTTTGGACCTACTCATTATGCCACACTAACAAATGCAGCACCTTTATATGGCTTCGTCATAGTTGATGATTATTCCAGATATACATGGGTGCATATCATCTTATATAAAACTGAAGTGCACGAAGTCTTCAACCGATTTTCTTCAAGGGCCTCAACGAACTTCGGCATCAAGATCAAACACATCAGGAGTGATAATGGAACAGAGTTCAAAAACACTGGTGTTCATAATTATCTTGATGAACTTGGTATTACTCACGAATTGTCTGCTCCTCATACTCCTCAATAGAATGGTGTCGTCGAAAGGAAGAATAGGACTCTGGTCGAAATGGCAAGAACCATGCTTGAAGAATATCAGACTCCTCGTTGCTTTTGGCCTGAAGCAATCAACACTGCATGCCACATCATCAACAGGGTATATCTTCACAAATTCCTCAAGAAAACCTCATATGAACTCCTCATAGACAAGAAACCCAATGTAAGTTATTTCAAAGTCTTTGGTGCAAAATATTGGATTACAGATCCTCACCATAGCTCAAAGTTTGCACCTAAGGCACATGAGGGTTTTATGCTCGGTTATGGAAACGACTCGCACACCTACAGAGTCTTCAACAACTATCACAACAAGGTTGTTGAGACTGTAGATGTGCGGTTCGATGAAACTAATGGCTCGTAAAGAGAGCAATTGCCTTCAGATCCAGATAAGTTGTCTCCTGAGGAAGCAATAAAGCTCAAAGCTACTGAAGACATTGTTCCCACTGAGGAAATTGATGAACAAATCATTCCCATCACTGATGGAAATCAAGAAGATGCTCCTGAGGAAATTGCTCCAGAACCAATTCCTTAGCCTAGACGATATCCTCAACCAACTCATCCGAGGATAGCAAATGAAGTGGAACTTGACAAAATCCTCAATGACATCAACGTGCCAGGTCCTCTCACTTGCTCAAAAGCTTCACACTTAGTTAACTTTTGTGGGCATTTCTCCTTTGTGTCAATCACAGAACCTTCAAAAGTTGCTGAGGCTTTCCTGGAACCGGAGTGGATCCAAGCTATGCAAGGCGAACTTCTTCAATTCAAGCTGAATGACGTATGGGAGCTCGTCAAATGACCAGATCTTCGCAAGCACAATATCATCGGAACCAAGTGAATTTTCCGAAACAAGCAAGATGAGGATGGTCAAGTGGTGAGGAATAAGGCACGACTTGTAGCCCAAGGCTACACACAAGTTGAAGGAATAGATTTCGATGAAACCTTTGCACCTGTTGCTAGACTTGAAGCTATTCGAATACAACTTGCTTATGATAATCATCATAACAACATCTTATATCAAATGGATGTGAAAAGTGCATTCCTCAATGGTAAGCTTGAGGAAGAAGTATATGTTGCTCAGCCCCCAGGTTTTGAGGATCCAATGAATCCAGACAAAGTCTTCAGACTCAAAAAGGCGCTCTATGGTCTCAAGCAAGCCCCTCGGGCATGGTATGATAAATTGAAGGAATTCCTCATGAAGAAAGGCTTCAAACTTGGTTCACTCGATCCAACTCTTTTCACTAAATCCTATGATAATGAGCTATTTGTGTGCCAGATATATGTCGATGACATTATATTTGGTTGTACTGACAAACGTTATAGTGATGAATTTGCTTACATGATGAGTGAAGAATATCAGATGTCTATGATGGGGGAGTTGAAATTCTTCTTAGGTCTTCAAATTCGTCAACAACGCAATGGAATCTTCATATCACATGGGAAATACCTCAAGGACATTCTGAGGAAATTCGACATGCATGAATGCAAAGGTGCCAAGGCTCCAATGCCTACCAACGGCCACCTCTCTGCTGACGAAAATGGTAAAGAATTCGATCAGCAGGTATATCGCTCTATGATTGGCTCTTTACTCTATTTATGTGCATCTAGGCCAGATATAATGCTTAGTGTTTGCATGTGTGCACGTTTTCAAGCAAAACCGAAGGAATCACACCATAAGGCTGTGAAGCATATTCTTCGATACTTAGCTCACACACCAACACTAGGATTATGGTACCCCAAGGGCTCAAATCTTCATCTTGTGGGATATTCTGATTCTGACTATGCTGGTGACCGTGTGGATCGCAAGTCAACCTCTGGCACATGTCATTTACTCGGAAGATCACTTGTTTGTTGGTCCTCAAAGAAGCAGACCTGCATTTCACTCTCCACTGCCGAAGATGAGTACATTGCTGCTGGTTCATGATGTGCTCAATTGCTATGGATGAAGCAAACCCTCAAGGACTATGGCATCAACATGAAGAATGTGCCTCTCTACTGCGACAAGGAGACTGCAATCAAGATTGCATACAACCCAGTACAACACTCGAAGACCAAGCACATCCAGATTCGTCATCATTTTCTTCGGGGCCATGTCCTCAAGGGCAATATCCTCATTGACCATGTGAAGACTGACGATCAACTGGCAGATATATTCACTAATCCCTTGGATGAGAAAAGGTTTTGCAAGTTGCGGTGTGAGCTAAATATCTTAGAAGCTTCAAGTGTTTTGTAAAAACATGCACACATCCTAACACTTATGCAAAATTGATGACTTAGATGTGCAACACATGATAAATCGATTTTCTTCAACTAATGAAGAATATCACTTTGAGTGTGAAGAAATCAACGAAGAAATTGATTCTCAGGGCCCCAAGACAATTGTACGCGGCGTCTATAATCAACATTCTTATATGGTGGGTCACGCCACCACCCAACGTGAAATTCCTCAAGTTGAATTTCTTCAAAGCTGAATTTCTCCAAAATTTGATTTTCTTCAAAACAGTTGCTCTTCAAAATCATTTTTCTTCAAAACTGAAATTCATCATCATGACACTTTATCACAAAATCCTCAAGTTATTCAAAATCTTCAAAAACACTTGATGATTTTTGTTTACCTAGATAGACTGTGATTTCAAGTCCTCAACAACATTCACTTATAGCTATTTCCTCAATTTGATATTTCATCTAAGTGAATGTGATCGGACCCTACTTTCCCTCTCTGCTACTCTCACCGAGTCTATTCAATTCTTCATATGCGTTCTACTTGAAACTTTGTTCGAAATCTTCACTGCGTCCTTGTCAGCTGATGATTTTGTAACAAAATCCTCAAAGCTTCAAAATGTTTTCTTAACAGTAACTGAACCCCACTTTCCTCATTCTGATAACCACGATCTCCACGATCTCCACCGCTTCTGTCGTGAGCTACACGTGTCCTGCAGAGACGTAGAGACAGGGGCTATTTGGTCCGATATTTTCGCGCCAACAGTTACCGCCTGGCTATAAATATGTCCCCATCTCCCTCGGTAAAATCTTCTTCGTCCCATGCCCTCCTACTACAGCAAAGCTCCAAGCCCTAGCGCCACCGCTAGAAGTCTCGACGCCGGCGAAGAAGAGCTTGACTGCCTCGACCTCTCCGTCGCTGAAACCACGCCGGAACCGGACCATCTTCGTCCGCCGCCGCCGTAGCCGTCCTGTGCCGCCGACTTAGCGCGCATTGGACTCACACCGAAAGAGCATCTACTGCTACCTCTTCTCTGTTCTTCGTGCGCACCATCTAGGGTAAATAATAACCCTATTTTTATAGCTAGTTTGATCTACTATTTTACCTTAGAGATGTGAAATATGTTTTTCCTCAAGAATCTATCAGTTTCTTTTCCTCAAACACAACCTATCACCCAACTATTGATGAACTTCACTAAGCATCTAAGATTTTCACGAGATTCCTTAGTTGTGCGAATTTTCGAATCTGTACAACTCTGGAACCCAAGAACAGTATGCTTAGATGAATTCCTCAACCACTGGTCAAATTCCTCAACTGTCAAAAAATTTCATTTCATCACATCTCAGAACACATATGACCTCTCCAAATTCCTCGCAACTATACTCTGTTCACAGGTACAAACATGTCAGCCGATGAATCTCTAGGTTCTCATCAACTTAACTCATTTGCAGCGTTTCTTGAAGAAAATCCGCAAGTTTCATCAGAATCCTCAAGAGTTCAATTTCCTCAGCAAAAGCCTCAGCTGAAGAAAATGGAGGATGAAAGAAAGCAAAAGGGTGGCAAGAAACTTGAGCAGAACACTGCCATAGATATCCCTGAGGATATATACCTGTATTACTGCACTCCTGATGAACATGAATCTATGCCCAAGAGAAAGATGAGGCTTCAAAATATAGAACGCTGATGGGCTAAGGAGTGGAAAGAATACATATTCGTAACTCCCAAATACGCAAAAAAAATTGCTCTGAAGCCTCCTGGCAAACGGGCTCCACTTGAGGATTATCATGAAGCACACTCCTCAAGCCTCAAAACAATTGATGACTATCCTGAGGAAAAGTCAAAACACTTGTCAAAGCTTTAGAAGCAAGCAGAAGCTGTTGTAAGGAAGTTCAATGAAGAATCTGCTGCTGCTGCAACTGCCGCTACTTCCTCTGCAGCAGAGACTTCTGGTACGGCCATTCCTCAACTGAAGTATGTGCCACTGTTGAAGTGCAACTATTCCTGACTTGATGCCTCCATGGCAACGGAGCCAGAAAAGAGCTTGTCTCAGCTGCTCAACAATTAGCAATTGTCTTGCAATGGCCCACCAGTGTGTGGGATCGCGGCAGTTTTCGAGGGTAGAGTATTCAACCCAAATTTGTTGGTTCGCATGACGGGAAGTGAAAGAATATTCTCAAGTATTAGCAGCTGAATGTGTCAAATTCAACCACACCTGAAAGATTAGTCTCTGCAAGAAAAGTATCAGTAGCAAAGTAATATGATAGCAACGGTGCCAGAAATGATCTGGTGACAAGGCAGACTATTCCTAACGGTTGTATCAATGGCGCCAGAAAAGTATTGTAGCAGGTAGCAGCAGTGTAACGAGTAACAGCAGTGGCAAGGAACAGCAGTAGTGATAGCAGTAGCTAGTAGCAACAGTAGCCAGTAACAGCAGCAGCAAGTAACAGCAGTAACAGTAGTAACAACAGCAGAGAAAAGCAAGTAGCAGTAGCAGCAAGTAACAGTAGCAGCAACAGTAGTAACAGCAGCAGAGCAAAGTAACAACAGCAGTGGGACAAACTCGTAGGCAATGGATCGGTGATTCATTGGATGACATTAATCATGCAACAATTATAACACGGAGAGATATGTGGCTAGCTCCCGTTCGTCAATGTGATGTAGGCATGCATTCCGTGTTTCGTCGTACGTGTTTAGGGAAAAGAACTTGCATGACATTTATTGTCCATCCCTCCCGTGGCAGCGGGGTCCAAATGGATACTACGGGATATTAAGATTCTCCTTTTAATAAAGAACTGGACCAACGCATTAGCACTTGGTGAACACATGAACTCCTCAAACTATGGTCATCACCGGGAGTGGTTCCGGTTATTGTCACTCCGGGGTTGCCGGATCGTAACACATAGTAGGTAACTACAACTTGCAAGATTGGATCTAAAACACACATATATTGGTGACAACATAATAATTTCAGATCTGAAATCATGGCACTCGGGCCCTAGTGACAAGCATTAAGCATGGCAAAGTAGTAGTAACATCAATCTCAGAACATAGTGGATACTAGGGATCAATCCCCGTCAAAACTAACTCGATTACATGATAGATATCATCCTACTCATCACCGCCCAGCGAGCCTATGAATAGATTACTCACGAACGATGAAGAGCTTCTTGGAATTGGAGAGGGAAGAAGGTTGATGATGACGATGGCGACGATCTCCTTGATCCGTAGCCCAAAACGGAATCTAGATCTGCCCTCCAGATGAAGAACGGGATGTGGCGGCGCCTCCGTATCGCAAACGCGATGAAATCTTCTCTCTTTATTTTTTTGGGACGAAAGGGAATAAATAGAGCTGAGTTTGGGGGCGGCAGAGCCACGTGGGCCTCACAAGCCCTGACGCCGCGGCCTGGGGGGTGGCCGCGGCCACAGGGCTTGTGGCCCACTGGCTCACCCCCCTCCGGTGGATCTTTGCGCAGGTATTTTTCATATTTTCTATAAATATTCTCCATAAATTTTCTGGACGTTCCGAGAACTTTCATTTCTGCACAAAAACAACACCATGACAATTCTGCTGAAAAGAACGTCAGTCCGGGTTAGTTCCATTCAAATCATGCAAATTAGAGTCCAAAACAAGGGCAAGAGAGTTTGGAAAAGTAGATAAGATGGAGACGTATCGTACTCCCACAAGCTTAAAACCTTGCTTGTCCTCAAGCAACTCAGTTGACAAACTGAAAGAGAAAGAAAAACTTTGACAAACTCTGTTTGATCTTTTTGTTGCAACTATGTCTAACTCATAACCAGAATTTCAGCAAGATCACAAGTTAACCACATAAACAAGTGACACAAAGGTCTCACGGTAAACAATATCAATGGCGTAATCAGTAGCGAGCAAATAATAATGAGTTTCAGATACCAACAATTCAATCAAAACAAGCATGAAGCAATATGAATAGGTGGTATCTCGCTAGCTCTTTCTGAGACCGCAAAACATAAATGCAGAGCACTTTCAAAGATCAAGGGCTGACTAAACAATGTAATTCATAGCAACGAAGATCCGGTCATAGTCATACTCAATATCAATCAAAAGCAAAGCATAAAAATGACAGAGGTGCTCTCTAATTGGTGCTTATATAAGAAGAGGATGAATCAGCAGGAAAATAAATAGACAGGCCCTTCGCATAGGGAAGCATTGATTTGCAGAGGTGTCAGAGCTCAAGCTTTGAAAATAGAGATAATAATTTTGGGTGGCATGCTTTCATTGTCAACGCAATGACCAAGAGTTCTCAATATATTCCATGCTACTCACGCTATAGGGCGGTTCCCAAACAGAAAAGTAATGTTTTAACTCCCCCCCCCACCAATCAATCACACTCCACGGCTAGCCGAATCCTTGGGTACCGTCCATACTAACATCAATCCGGGGAGAGTCTTGTTTTACAGTTATGTTTTCGATTTAAGCGTGGAACTGGGCATTCCAATTACCGGCCCCTTTCTCGTGAATGACAGTGAATAAACACATGTCGAGGATAACACGCCTAACATGGAAGATACCAATAGCCCCATGTCACCACATGAGCGGTTCGGGCAAGCAAAACAGATTATTTCTTGAAGGTTTAGAGAATGGCACATGCAAATTTACTTGGAACGGCAGGTAGATACCGCAGATAGGTAGGTATGGTGGACTCTCATGGAAAAACTTTTGGGTTTATGGAAGTGAATGCACAAGCAGTATTCCGCTTAGTACAAGTGAAGGCTAGCAAAACACTCGGAAGCGACCAACTAGAGAGCGACAACAGTCATCAAGATGCAATGAGTTTGACTAACATTGAGTGCATGCATGAGCAGGATATAAATCACCATGAACACGAACATCATAGAGGCTATGTTGATTTTGTTTCAACTACATGCATGAACATGCGCCAAGTCAAGCCACTTGAATCATTCAAAGGAGAATACCATCCTATCATACTACATCATAGTCATCTCAAAATCTATGTTGACATTCAAGACAAACCATTATAAGCTCCTAGCTAATTAAGCATGGCATTAGAAACTATGATCTCTAAATTGTCATTGAAAACATGTTTCTCTCACAACAAAGATGAATCAGGCATGATGACCTAGTCATATTTACAAAAACAAAATAGATAGAGTTCATACCAACTTTTCCAGTCTCAGTCACTTCATCATATATCATCATTATTGTCTTTCACTTGCACGATCGAACGATGTGAACAATAATAAGAGTGCTTGTGCATTGGACTAAGCTGAAATCTGCAGGCAAACACAAAGGAGAAGACAAAGTAATATGGCTCTTTGAAAGCTAAACAGGTATGCATGCAAGAGCCACTAAACATAGTAACCAATATCTTCTACCTTGACCCAAAGAAAAAGAAAAATATTTACACAGGAAAGCTCCCAACAAGAAAAAGAAGAAAGGAAAATATTTTTGGGTTTTCTCAAAAGGACACAAAACAAGAAAACAAGAAAATGAAAAATAAGCTAGCATGGATAATACAGTCGCAAAGTGTAAACACCGGCTAACAAAGTGAAAGCATAAGCATGAACATAAAGTCGGTGAGAACACGTACTCCCCCAAGCTTAGGCTTTTGGCCTAGCTTGGTCTACTCCCAAGGACGGTCCTAGCGAAACCCGAAATCATAATCGGGGTTATACGGGAGCGCTGCAACCACTGCCTGAATAGCTGCTTCACGGAGACGAGCAGCCTTCGCCTCCCTCTCATACTCCTCTACCTCTCCTCTGGTTATGTAATATCTCTGTTTTACCTAAAAGTCAAAGAAAGCACGAGCAGGAAGGGTAATATGGAAAACACGCTGCCGGTTAAATATCAATCGGTATAGGAGGGATTCATCATCCCTCTCAAGGAACTGGTAGCGTGTCATAGCGACGCGGTCAAGGAAAGCTGTATGGAGCGGGGGATCTCCTGCGCGGATGGGCACTCCATGAAAATTTGCTATGCGAGTGGCATAGATCCCACCAAATAAATCCCCATCAATAGAATTCTTATTCAGCCTCCTTGCTATAATAGCTCCCATGTTGAAGCTTTTGTCACCCGTCACTGCGCTCTTAAAGATACAAAGGTCGGATGTGCATAGGTGGCAATGTTCAACCTTGACGTTAATGCATCTACCTATGAAGAGGGCAAAGTAGTGCAAGGCAGGGAAATGAATGCTTCCTATGGTAGCTTGCGTGATGTCTCTAGTTTCTCCAACAGTTATACTAGAGACCAAATCTCTAACCGAAGACTTAGCAGGATCATTAGGACTACCCCCATCGGGTATCTTGCAAATCCTATTGAAATCCTCCAAATCCATGGTGTAGGATTTATCATACAGATCAAACAGTATGGATGAGTCACGGCCAACTGAAAATTTAAATCTATGCACGAAAGAGGCAGTGAGCATAGCATATTGTTCACTTTTATCTGAGAGGAACTCTTCTAACCCGACATTGCGGACAAGTGTATAAAACTCATCCTTGAAGCCTGCTTCGATCATGAACTCATCGGAAGGCCATTCACATGGTTGTACAGGTGCGTCCCTTAGTTGATAAGGATCGGGCTCCCGAATAGAAAGACAGGGACCCTTTTTACTTGAGGAACCACCATGAAACTTCCTCCTGAACATAATTTCTTTTTGCTGAAATTTTTGAAGTTCAAGAGAAAAGTGAATAAAGACCAACCACACCTTGTAGAAACTACTCCTACTAATTCCTAGAGACCGTATCACGCGTTAAAACTACTTGGGACCAGCTAAAATCAACATTTCAAGCTCAAGAACAGGGTCACCAAGGTAGCAAGAATACGCGAAGGATAAAGCACTAGGGTAGAAACTAATTGGACCAATGGAGGAGTCACTTACCAAGGAGTAATTTCCCCAAAACGGTTCGGAGAATGGTGCTTTGAGCAAGGAGATCGAAAATTACAGCCAAATGAGCAAGAACATGGGTTTGAGCTGCGAAACGATTTTTTCTGGAGGTAGAAGAAGAGGATGGGAGCTGGAATGAGTGGAGGGGGTCCCTGTGGGCCCCACAAGCTTGGTGGCCGCGGCTAGGGGGAGCCCGCGGCGTCAGGGCTTGTGGCCCACTGGTGTGGCCCCCAGGCCATCTCTCAATCCCAGTATTTTTCAAAAAATCTAGAAAAAATCATATTTGATTTTCAGGACCATCGGAGAACTTTTATTTTCGGGGTACTTTTCTCCGGGACACTAAAACAGAAAACAGGAAAAACAAAACTAAATATATCATTTTTCTTCTAAGCAACAAAAAATGAAAGCTTAAAACAGAGGTATGTGACTCCTTGATTCATCCATTTCATGGTCATCGAAAGAAATCCGTCAATGGGGTTGATCGAATCGCAAAAGAGAACGGAGAATTTTCGAATAGTCACTAGGTCACCTCAATGGGGATATGAATCTCCCCAACAAGCAAATCATACTTCATCTTGACATGAGGAATAGGGCATTCAAAGCTCCCAATAAGAATCGATGAAGTTTTTTCGATAGCATTGATGCAATGTACTTGATATCGTTTCTTTGGAAAGTGCATTGTATGCTCATTACCGTTGACATGGAAATTTACATTGCCTTTGTTGCAATCTATAACAACCCCTGCAATGTTTAAAAAGAGTCTTTCGAGGATGACAGCCATGGCATCGTCCTCGGGAATATCCAAGATAACAAAGTCTGTTAAGATAGTGGTGTTAGCAACCACAACAGGCACATCCTCGCAAATGCCGATAGGGAAAGTATTTGATTTGTCGGCCATTTGCACAGAGATTTCAGTGGGTGTCAACTTATCCAGTTCAAGTCTACGATAAAGAGAGAGAGGCATAACACTAACACCAGCTCCAAGGTCACATAAGGCAGTTCTTATGTAGTTTCCTTTAATGGAGCAAGGTATAGTGGTCACTCCAGGGTCACCAAGTTTCTTAGGAGTTCCACCTTTGAAAGTAAATTGGCGAGCATGGTGGAGATCTCAAGATCTGGTATCTTCCGTTTATTAGTCACGATATCTTTCATGTACTTGGCATATGGAGACATTTTGAGCATATCAATTAACCGCATCTGTAGAAAGACGGGTCTTATCATTTCAATGAAGCGCTCAAAATCCTCATCATCCTTTTTCTTGGATGGTTTCGGAGGAAAGGGCATGGGCCTCCGAACCCATGGCCCCCTTTCTTTACCATGCTTCCTAGCAGTGAAGTCATTCTTATCGTATCTCTTAGGTTGTGGGTTATCAGGATTAACCGTAGGTTCAATCTCCACATCCTTATCATTGCTAGGCTGAGCATTATTATGAACATCGCTGTCCATATTGTCACCAGGTTCATGTTCATCACTAGATTGTGTTTCTGCATCAGACGTAGAAATATCATTTGGTTCTTCAGGTGTGACAGTATTTGGTGAACTCACATGTAGGTTTCTATCATCCTTCTTCTTATTCTTAGGATGACTGGGTGTATCAGCATTAATTCCTTGAGAATCTTGATCAATTCTCTTAGGATGGCCTTCAGGATACAAAGGTTCCTGAGTCATTTTGCCTCCTCTAGTAATGACTCTGACAGAGTTGTCATTTAATTCATTGAGCAATTCATTCTGAGCTTTAATTACTTTTTCTACCGGAGTAGTAATCATAGAGGCATGTTTACTCAGAAGCTTCAGATCATTGACATTTCTATCTACACAAGCACTTAAATGACTAAGCATACAAGTACTTTGTTCCAAATGTCTGCTAACATAATCATTGAAACTCTGTTGTTTGGCAACAAAGTTGTCAAATTCATCAAAGCATAGGCTACCAGGTTTGTCAAAAGGAATATCACTCTCATCAAACCTACGCAGAGAATTCACTTCTACTACTTGTATCGGGTTATCGAGACCATGGATCTCTTCGATAGGTGGTAGATTTTTGACATCTTCAGATCTAATGCCTTTCTCTTGCATAGATTTCTTGGCTTCTTGCATATCTTCGGGACTGAGGAATAGAATACCTCTTTTCTTCGGAGTTGGCTTAGGAGGTGGTTCGGGAATAGTCCAAGCATTATCGTTGATCAAGATGTTATTCAGTAGAATCTCATCTTGTTCTATAGTTCATTCCCTAAAAACACAACCGACACAACTATCTAGGTGGTCTCTAGAAGCATCGGTAAGTCCGTTATAGAAGATATCAAGTATCTCGTTCTTCTTAAGAGGGTGATCAGGCAAAGCATTCTGTAGCTGGATGAGCGTCCCCCAAGCTTGTGGGAGACTCTCTTCTTTGAGTTGAGAAAAGTTGTATATTTCCTGCAAGGCAGCTTGCTTCTTATGGGCAGGGAAATATTTCTCATAGAAGTAATAGACCATATCCTAGGGACTACTCACACATCCAGGAGCAAGAGAAGTGAACTAGGCTTTAGCGTCATCCTTTAGAGAGAAAGGAAACACCTTAAGGATATAGTAGTAGAGGATCTTCTCCTCACTGGTGAAAAGGGTGGCTATATCGTGTAGTTTGGTAAGATGGGATACAACCGCCTCAGACTCATAACCGTGGAACAGATCAGATTCGACTAGAGAGATTATCTCAGGGTCGACAGAGAATTCATAATCCTCATCGATGATAAAGATAGGTGAAGTGGCAAACTTCGGGTCGTATTTCATCCTAGCTTTCAGAGATTTTTCCTTCCACTTGAGACGTAATTTCTCAGCGTCATAGGCATCCTTACACGCAAGAAAATCCTCACCTATCTCTCCCTCCAAAACATATCCCTGAGGTATATCAGGCAATTCATATCTAGGAGAGCTAGATCTAGCAGGAGCAAAAGCAGGTTCTATCTCAATAGTATCGGCAGTTTCAGAAGCATCACAAGCATTGGCAGTGACTCTAGCAATATGAGCATCAAGGAATGCCCCTAGTGGCATATCAGGCAAAGTAGTATCGCTAGCAGTATCAAGCATAGCATCATCAGGCAAAATAGCATCTCTAGCATCATCAGGCAAAATAGCATCTCTAGCATCATCAGGCAAAGCAAGTATCAAGCATAGCATCTCTAGCACTATCAGGCATAGCATCTCTAGCAGTATCAGGCATAGCATATCTAGCAGTATCAGGCACAGTAGCATCATAAGCATCATCAAGCACAGGCGACATATCAAGATTTCTAGCAGGAGGTGATGTCGCAAACTTACTCATAACTGAAGGTGAATCAAGTGCAGAGCTAGATGGCATTTCCTTACCTCCCCTCGTAGTTGAGGGCTAGACTTTAGTTCTTGGATCTTTTAGATTCTTCATAGTGATCAGCAGATACAAATCCCAAGTGACTCAAAGAATATAGCTATCCTTCCCTGGCAATGGCGCCAGAATATGCTATTGACGTGCAACTATTCCTCACTTGATGCCTCCACGGCAACGGAGCCAGAAAAGAGCTTGTCCGAGTTGCTCAACAATTAGCAATTGCCTCGCAATGGCCAACCAGCGCGGGGGATCGCAGCAGTTTTCGAGGGTAGAGTATTCAACCCAAATTTGTTGGTTCGCACGAGGGAAGTGAAAGAATATTTTTAAGTATTAGCAGCTGAATGTGTCAGATTCAACCACACCTGAAAGATTAGTGTCTGCAAGCAAAGTATCAGTAGCAAAGTAATATGATAGCAACGGTGCAAGAAACAATCTGGTGACAAGGCAGACTATTCCTAACGGTTGTATCAATGGCGCCAGAAAAGTATTGTAGCAGGTAGCAGCAGTGTAACGAGTAACATCAGTGGCAAGGAACAGCAGTAGTGACAGCAGTAGCAAGTAGAAACAGTAGCACGTAATAGCAGCAGCAAGTAACAACAGTAACAGTAGTAATAGCAGCAGAGCAAAGCAAGTAACAGTAGCAGCAAGTAACAGTAGCAGCAACAGTAGTAACAGCAGCAGAGCAAAGCAAGTAACAGCAGCAGTGGGACAAACTCGTAGGCAATGATCGGTGATTCGTTGGATGACATTCATCATGCAAGAGTTATAACACGGAGAGATATGTGGCTAGCTCCCGTTCGTCAATGTGATGTAGGCATGCATTCCGTGTGTAGTCATACGTGCTTAGGGAAAGAACTTGCATGACATCTATTGTCCATCCCTCCCATGGCAGCGGGGTCCAAATGGATACTACGGGATATTAAGGTTCTCCTTCTAATAAAGAACCAGACCAACGCATTAGCACTTGGTGAACACATGTACTCCTCAAAGTATGGTCATCACAGGGAGTGGTTCCGGTTATTGTCACTCCGGGGTTGCTGGATCATAACACATAGTAGGTAACTACAACTTGCAAGATCGATCTAAAACACACATATATTGGTGACAACATAATAATTTCAGATCTGAAATCATGGCACTCGGGCCCTAGTGACAAGCATTAAGCATGGCAAAGTAGTAGTAACATCAATCTCAGAACATAGTGGATACTAGGGATCAATCCCCATCAAAACTAACTCGATTACATGATAGATCTCATCCTACTCATCACCGCCCAGCGAGCCTACGAATAGATTACTCAAGAACGATGAAGAGCTTCATGGAATTGGAGAGGGAAGAAGGTTGATGATGACGATGGCGACGATCTCCTTGATCCGGAGCCCAAAACGGACACCAGATCTACCCTCCATATGAAGAACAAGATGTGGCGGCGCCTCCGCATCGCAAACGCGATGAAATCTTCTCTCTTGATTTTTTTCGGGACGAAAGGGAATAAATAGAGCTGAGTTTGGGGGCGGCAGAGCCACGTGGGCCCCACAAGCCTTGACGCCGCAGCCTGGGGGGTGGTCGTGGCCACACGGCTTGTGGCCCACTAGCTCACCCCCTCCGGTGGATCTTTGCGCATGTATTTTTCATATTTTCCAGAAATATTCTCCGTAAATTTTCAGGACGTTCCGAGAACTTTCATTTCTGCACAAAAACAACACCATGGCAATTCTGCTGAAAACATCGTCAGTCCGGGTTAGTTCCATTCAAATCATGCAAATTAGAGTCCAAAACAAGGGCAAAAGAGTTTGGAAAAGTAGATACGATGGAGACGTATCAGCCACCAAGACCAAAGGCTTCAAAGCCTCAAGAGAAAACTGCACCAGCATTAGCACCAAAATCTTCAGCACCAAAACCCTCAGCACCACCAAAGGCTTCAAAGTTTGAAAAGAAGCCAATTGTAAAGCAACAGCCCGCTGTCTCCAGCTCCTTAGTCCCATATGCAACAAGCTCGAAGACAAAGTCTTCACTAACTCCTCTGAAGACTAAAGTGACTGCTGGGAGAGGAACAAGACCAAGCCCAAGCAAAATCATCAAGGTCCCTTCTGCATCAGAAGGTAGTGATGAATTTGATGATGACACTCTGCAAGCCATCATCAGAAACAAGCAAGAGAGGGTAGCTCAAGCTTCTGGCAGCTCCATTCCTCTGGCCATGGACCCAAAAGTCCTCCTCGATTACATCAACATCTGGTATGAGGACCCCAACACTCCCATTGATGATTTGAAGCTTCCCCCAGGCATCAGCCACATGGTGGCCACATTCATCAACGAGGCCAAGTGGAAGGAGCAGCAAGCCAAACAGGCTAAGGTTGCAAAGCTTAAAAAGGAGAAATTCCTCAGACAGAATCTCCTCAACCTGACTCCTGATGCACTTGTGTCAACACAGGCTGAATTGAAGACTTTGAAAGATAAGTACTCTAAGCTCTCTGACCGCCAAAGTCTCAAAAGCAATTTCATCAAATTTGCCTCTCCAGTAACACACGCTGAACTGAAGCAGTTGACAACTACAACAAGAAGGCTGCCCCTCCAGTACCAACTCCTCAGCCTCCGATTGAAGAACCAGCTGATGAAACTGCTCATGCTGAGGAAATCCCTCAAGAAAGTCGTGCTGATGAACCACCTATTGAGGAAATTGCCAAGGAAAATCCAGCTGATGACTCTGCTACAACTGGTGAGACCGACCCTGCTACAGTTGGTGCTTCAAAGCCAGCTGATGATTCTGCTCCAGCTGGTGCTTCAAAGCCAGCTGATGACTCTGCTCCAGCTGGTGCTTCTATGCTAGCTGATACCTCTGCACCAGCTGATGAAATTGTCTCTGCTGAGAAAACACCTTTACCAAAAGCTTCAAAGGTGATGAAAATGACTCCGTCTGCATCAGACGTGAAAAAGACCAGGGCTGCTGAAAAGGAAGCCAAGAAAAGAAAAGCTTCATCAGCAGAAGAATTCACTGAGGCCAAGCGCCTCAAAGCACTTGAAGAAAATGCACCACTGGATCCTGTGCCTCTCAACGTTGCTCCGTCATATGAGATGACTCCCTTCGAAAGCGAAGACAAGGAGCACGAGGCAGATGAGGAAATGAAGAATGCTGAATCTGAGGAACATACTGATGAGGAAATTCGCATTGATGACAGTCCTCAGCCCTCCATTCCTCATGAAGAAACTGGACAAGGATCAGCTGCACCAGCTTATGAATCTGGCTCCTTCACCAAGCAAGCTGAGGAAGAACAACGTGAAAATCCTCAGCCTGATGAAAGTCACAGTCCTGAGCAAAATCCTCAACCTGAGGATCAGGCTGACCCAACTCCAAGTCCTGAGAAAAACCCTCAAGCTGAGGCTCAGGATGAACCAATTCCTCCTCCAGAGCAAAAACCTCAACAGGAAGCTCTAGTTGACGGCATTCCTCAACCAGAGCATGTTCCTCAGCCTGAAGCTCAAGCTGATAAAATTCCTCACCCTGAGGACCATGCTGAGGAAAATGCACCAGACCCAGACAATGCCCTTGTCGTCCTCAACCCAGAATCTGCAATAGTTGTCTCCCCTCAAGTCAAGCCGCAAAATCTTCAGCCAATGCAGCGTCAGCCGTTCTCCAAGCGGCCAAAGTTTCAAAAGGAGTCCTTCTTTGAAGAACGCATGTTCTTCATCGGAGAAAATCCCTATGACAAGCCTCGCATCAGGCATCTGAAGTTTTGGACAAGGACATAGCTCAACTACTATGCCTCTGTGTTGTGTGGAAGAAACAAGATTTTCCAGCACACGTACATTCCTCATGTTGAGCTTGAAGACATACCATGCTTTGCTCCAGTCCTCAACTTCCTTTTTGAAGCTGGACTCCTCCCAATGTGCTCGGATATCTGTGATTGGAACAGTGAGCTCATTCGTCAATTCTATGCAACTCTTCACATATCAGGAGATCCAACAGACATCAACACATGGGTGCTCGATTGGATGACGCAAACCACACACTTCAAGGCTCCTGATACGTGAACTACCAGTATCAATTCCCTTAGAGCAGGCAGTGAAGCTATATGATGAACGAGAGCTGGCTAACAAGCTGATGGATGTCCTCGTGAAGCCTTTCGCTAAGGGGAAACCACCAAGAACAACCTTCTTGGTCCATGAGCTGAAATATGAACCCAGGACGGTTTACAGAATCCTCTGCAGCGTTCTTGGGCCAATCAAGGGCCATGATGATGAAGAAGATGTCGTAGGCATCATGAAGAATATCCTCGTCAACATCACACATGGTATTCCCATCAACATTCATGATTTCTTCTTGAGGACTTTTTCTGAAAATGCTATGGCTCCTTTTGACCACAAGATATATGCTCCATGGATCACGAGATTCATCAGAACAAGGTGAGGCATCAATTATCACGCTGATTTCAACAACCATATCGGTTATATGCCTCCTATAAGGGTCAACAAGAAGACTTTCGAGCCTGTTGAAGGAAAAGGCAAGTCTGTCATTGATGAAGGCAGTCGGCCCCTTGATGGTCAGTTCAGAGAGCCTGAAGCTTATTCTTCATGGGATGACACTGAAACCCATCCTCCAAGTCCTGTTGCTCCTAGAGTGATGAATACCAGAGAGATTCTTCTCAGTCTTCACGAGAAGGTGGATCAAAATCACAAGTGGGTCAAACGCCAGTTTGGTGCCATTGTGAAGACCCTCAATGAAACGTAGAATGTTGTGAAGCTTAACCATTATTATCTTCATGAGGTTTTTGATCGCACCTGGGCCACACTGGCTCATTTGAAGACTCCAGCAGAACTTGAAGAATTGGAGTTTGTGTAGGACTTCGACTGGTCGTGGCCGCCAAAGAAGAAATTCAGGCCTATTCCAGTTCCAGACCTTGAGGACAGTATGTTTTCTTCGTTCCGCATTGCTGAATCAGATGAAGATCAACATGATACTGCCACCGGTCCAAGGAGGAAGTCTGCTCCCAAGAATCCTCACACGTCTTCATCAACCGCCAAGAAGTGAAAGTCTTCACGGACGTTAGTCCTCAGTTTGTCCCTTTTTGTCACTTGATGACAAAGGGGGAGAAACTTGAGAGTTAGTCTTCACGCGGGATATTTTGGGGGCTTATAAACTTTATTTAAGTTACAAACCCTTGGCTCTTCTGAAGTGTTTTATGTAATGAGTTGTAACTTAAGCCCGATGGTACTCTGACGATTTTGAACGTTTTTCTTTGCATGCTTATTCCTCAAAATCTTAATGCACGCATGCTGGAATTCGTCAGATACCATTTTTCATCATGCATCCTCAATTTCTTCATACTATATGTCGTATGTATGCATGATTTACAAGACTCAGGGGGAGATATCCATGATATAAATCATCAATGTGCATTTGCTGTGAAAAGCAAAATCCTCAAGATATGCACATCTTCAGGGGGAGTCTCTCTGAATCTTGGTTTCAAATTCCTCAAATGAGTATTTACACTTCATATTTTTATTCCCGTTGATGACTTAACCTAATTGTCATCAACCACCAAAAAGGGGGAGATTGTAAGTGCATCTAGTGCCCCTTAGTGATTTTGGTGGTTTGAAGACTTATAGGTTAAGTATCTAATGTGTTCTTGAGTGTACACATGGTCTATAAGTAACTGAGAAGTTTGATATATTCGATGAATATCGACCACTAGTGGAAAACGGGCCTTTGGCCGGGACCCTTTAGTCCCGGCCTGCCTCTTGGCCGGGACTAAAGGCCCGGCCACGTCGCCCCAATTCTCAATGCCTCCCTCGAGGCTTTAGTCCCGGCCCGTAAAGAGCCTTTAGTCCCGGTTCGTGTCCCAAACCGGGACTAAAGGGCTACGCGGTGGGCAGCCCGCATGTGCGCCACCTTTAGTCCCGGTTTGTGTCTCAAACCGGGACTAAAGTCCTCTGCCTATATATAGCACAACCCCCCTCTCCCCTCTTCCTTGCATTTTTCTTGGATGGAGGATTGTGGGTGTGTGCTAGCTCTCCACTTTTTTTTATGCATTAGAGGTGTTTGTTGAAATGTGTGTTAGAGCGATGCCGCTTCAGTTCACCGAACACAACTACGATATGAGATGCCTGAGCCACGCTTAAACCTCTTCCTCTTTATTTCTACTTATTCTAAAAGGTTAGCAACTAGATTTCCTCGTTTAGACCGTGCGGTACTAATTTTTAGGATCGTGATTGTATTTGATATACTGTCGTATAACATAGATGAGCCATCCATGGATGTACGGTGATCGACGCACAGCCGCTTACAGAGAAGGCGTGCATTCTTTTCGAGATGCAGCCGATGCGAACAAGCATGGTGGTGGCTATATGTTTTGTCCATGTGTTGAATGTCGGAATGAGAAGGATTACACTTCCTCAAGAGTCATTCAGAGCCACCTGCTTCGGTCCGGTTTTATGTTGGGCTATAATGTTTGGACCAAGCACGGAGAAAGAGGGGTTATGATGGAAGACGACGATGAAGAAGAAGAGAACGATGATGACAACTACCGATCTATGTTCCCTGAGTATGCTAATACCGCAATGGCAGACAATGAAGAAGAAGATAAGGATGAAGACTGGGAACCAGATGAGCCCGCTGATGATCTTGGCCGGGTCATTTCTGATGCACGGCGAGGTTGCGACATAGAAAAGGAGAGGTTGCAGTTCGAGCAGATGTTATAGGACCACAACAAATTGTTGTACCCAACTTGTGAAGATGGCCAGAAGAAGCTGGGTAGCACACTGGAATTGCTGAAGTGGAAGGCAGAGACCGGTGTGACTGACTCGTCATTTGAAAAGTTGCTGGTACTGATGAAGAAGATGATTCCAAGAAAGAACGAATTGCCCGCCAGCAAGTACGAAGCAAAGAAGCTTGTCTGCCCTCTAGGATTAGACGTGCAGAAGATACATGCATGCCCTAATGACTGCATCCTCTACCGCGGTGAGAAGTACGTGAATATGGATAAATGCCCGGTATGCACTGCATTGCGGTATAAGATCAGAAAAGATGACCCTGGTGATATTGAGGGCGAGCCACCCAGGAAGAGGGTTCCTGCCAAGGTGATGTGGTATGCTCCTATAATACCACGGTTGAAACGTCTGTTCAGAAATAAAGATCATGCGAAGTTGTTGCGATGGCACATGGAAGATCGTATGAAAGACGATAAGTTGAGGCACACCGCTGATGGTCGGCAGTGGAGCAAAATCGAGAGAGAGTTCCCGAGATTTGCAGCTGACGCAAGGAACTTATGGTTAGGTCTGAGTACAGATGGCATGAATCCTTTTGGGGAGCTGAGTTGCAGTCACAGCACCTGGCCCGTTACTCTATGTATCTACAACCATCCTCCTTGGTTGTGCATGAAGCGGAAGTTCATTATGATGCCAGTGCTTATCCAAGGTCCAAAGCAACTCGACAACGATATTGATGTGTACCTAAGGCCATTAGTTGATCAACATTTACAGCTGTGGGCCGAACCAGGTGTACGTGTGTGGGACGAGCACAAACAAGAGGAATTTGACCTTCGAGCGTTGCTTTTCGTAACCATCAATGATTAGCCTGCTCTTAGTAACATTTCAGGACAGTCAAACAAGGGATACAATGCATGCACGCACTGTTTGGATCAGACAGAAAGTATATATCTGGACAAATGTAGGAAGAATGTGTACCCATACAATCGTCGTTTTCTTCCGCCCAAGCATTCCTTAAAGAAAAAAGGCAAGCATTTCAATGTGTTACCTCGACCCCTAAAAATGTATATCTTCAGTTGAAGAAATTGGTCTGAAGCTGAATAATTGAATCGCGAAGAATTTGCGATGAAATTGATATTCCTCATGAAGATATTGAAATTGAGGAATTCGGTGTGTCCTGAAGAAAATCAATCTGAAGACTTTGAAGCATGAAGATTTATCCTTTCTGTTTTATTTTCTTCACACTTGAGTACTAGGAACACCATACTGTTAAAGGGGTCGAGGTAATACATTGGAATGAATTTCCTCATGATGCTCAACCCAAGCCTATTCCTACCAAAAGCCTCAAGTGAGGAATATGAGAGACATGAGGACTCTCACAGCTGAGGGTCCCGACCGTTATCGATAGCCACACCACATCATTGGTCTTATCCACACCAACGGTCATATTATTTAAGGGCATTAATGTCAAATCATGTCGAGATGCTACCAGGCTATAAATAGCCGCCCCCACAACCATTAGCTGGTTGGCTGCTCCATTAGAAACTGACACTTGTCATAAGAGCAACCCAAATTCCTTAGAGTCTTCGAGAGTAATTCATCAGTGAGGAAATACCCAAAACACCAAACCACAAACTGAGAACCAAGTGATGGAGCATCACTGAAGAAGTTGTTCCTGTGTGGGACTGAAGCCTTTTACCTTTGAGGACTGTGCATCCTCCAGACGGTTAGGCGTCATGGTCTAGAGCAATCCAGCAATCAATTGTGGATGCCCAAGTGACCAAGTTTGTGAGGGTTTGGAAGTCTGCCCTGAAGACTTACCACGAGTGTTGGAAGAGGACTGTGTGTTCTTAGCCCAAGGAGAATACGGTAGGGACTGTATGTCCCGGGACTGTGTGTCTTTTGGTTTCAATACCAAGCCGCTCCAAACCAGATGTACAACTGTCACAACAGTTGGAACTAGGTCATCAACCACTGTCTTCACTGTGAAACGGGTTCTATTTCCTCAACTCCTTATATTCCTCAGATTGTGTGTTGATGATTTTCACTGTCACTGTTTGAAGAATTTGCTGAAGACTTTCTCTGAAATTCCTCAACCCCAAATTCTTCACACAAGTTAATCCTCATATGTTTTCTTCGTGCCTGCTTACTATGCAAACTATTTTCATATTCATCATCCTGAAAAACTGATGTAGTGAAACTTTGCACTCCTGATCCTTTACTGTTTCCGCTGTAAGTTAGTCATCAGTGAGGAATTTCCTCAAAAGGAATTTCCTTAGTGATGAAATTCTATAAATCTCCTATTCACCCCCCACTAGTCGATATAACGCACTTTCAACGAGCATGAAATCTCAATTTCATCTCTTAGAACATCTCTTATGTTCCGTTACCTTTCAAAACGACTTCGGCGCCTTGCTTCTAAGCTATTAAGTAATGTGCACTGAATTATCACGTAGTCATCAAAAACGTGTATGTTAGATGTTCACAACATCCATAGACGACGCTCGAGGTGCAGCACACCGAGTGGTGCATTAAGGACATAAGCCTTCTGCGCAGCAATGAGGACAATCCTCAGTTTTGCGGACTTAGTCCGCAAAGTTGCTACTATCATCTTTCAACCAAATTTTCTCTAGGAACATACAAAAAACAATAGAGCTATAGCGCAAGCTACATCATAATTCGCAAAGACCTTTTGACTATGTTCAAGATAATTGGAAGTTAACTAATCAAATTACTTAATAAACTCCCACTCAAAAAAGTACATCTCTCTAGTCATTTGAGTGGTACATGATCCGAATCCACTAACTCAAGTCCGATCATCACATGAATTGAGAATAGTTTTAGTGGTAAGCATCTCTATATTAATCATATCAACTATACGATTCATGCCTGACCATTCGGTCTCATGTGTTCCGAGGCCATGTCTGCACATGCTAGGCTCATCAAGCTTAACCCGAGTGTTCGCGTGTGCAACTATTTTGCATCCGTTGTATGTGAATGTTGAATCTATCACACTCGATCATCACGTGGTGTTTCGAAATGACGAACTGTAGCAACGGTGCACAATCGGGGAGAACACAATTTTGTCTTGAAATTTTAGTGAGAGATCACCTCATAATGCTACCGTCGTTCTAAGCAAAATAAGGTGCATAAAAGGATTAACATCGCATGCAATTCATAAGTGACATGATATGGCCATCATTATGTGCTTCTTGATCTCCATCACCAAAGCACCGGCACGATCTTCTAGTCACCGGCGCCACACCATGATCTCCATCAACGTGTCGCCATCGGGGCTGTCGTGCTACTTATGCTATTACTACTAAATCTACGTCCTAGCAATATAGTAAAAGCATGTGCAAACACAAACGTTAGTTTAAAGACAACCCTATGGCTCCTACCGGTTGCCATACCATTGATGTGCAAGCCGATATTAACTATTACAACATGATCATCTCATACATCCAATATATCACATCACGTCATTGGCCATATCATATCACAAGCATACCCTACAAAAACAAGTTAGGCGTCCTCTAATTTGTTGTTGCATGTTTTACGTGGCTGCTATGGGTATCTAGTATGATCGCATCTTACTTACGCAAAAACCACAACGGAGATGTGCAAATTGCTATTTAACCTCTCCAAGGACCACCTCGGTGAAAACCAATTCAACTAAAGTTGAAGAAACCGACACCCGCCAGTCATCTTTATGCAACGAGGTTGCATGTCAATCCATGAAACTAGTCTTTCGTAAGCGTACGAATAATGTCGGTCCGGGCCGCTTCAATCCAACAATACCGTTGAATCGAGAAAAGACTAAGGAGGGCGGGAAATCGAACATCACCGTCCACAAAACCATTTGTGTTCTACTCGAGATAACATATACGCATGAACCTAGCTCATGATGCCACTGTTGGGGAACGTTGCATGGGAAACAAAAAATTCCTACGCACACGAAGGCCTATGATGGTGATGTCCATATAAGAGAGGAGATTTGGATCTACATACCCTTGTAGATCGCACAGCAGGAAGCGTTAAGAAACACGGTTGATATAGTGGAGCGTCCTCACGTCCCTCGATCCGCCCCACGAACCGTCCCATGAACCGTCCCGCGATCCGTCAAACGATTCGTTCCGATCTAGTGCCGGACGGACGGCACCTCCACGTTCAGCAAACGTACAGCTCGACGATGATCTCGGCCCTCTTGATCCAGTAAGCAAGACGGAGAAGTAGATGAGTTCTCTGGCAGCGTGACGGCGCTCCGGTGGTGGTGGTGATCTACTCCTGCAGGGCTCCGCCCGAGCTCCGCAGAAATCCGATCTAGAGGAAGAACTATGCTGTCTAGATCTAAGTTGCACGTGGCAAAAGTTGTCCCAAATCAGCACTAAATCACCACTATATATAGGAGGGAGGGGGAGGAGGCTTGCCTTGAGGACCAAGTTCCCAAGGGTGCGCCGGCCAGGAAGGAGAGGAGGAATCCTAGTCCAATTAGGATTGGAAAGTGGAGTTCTTCTCTTCCTTCCCACCTCCCCTTTTTTCTTTCTTTGGTTTTCTTCTATTGGCTCCAAGGCCCTCTTGGGATGTCCCACCAGCCCACTAAGGGCTGTCGCGCCACCCCTAAGGCCATTGGGCTTCCACCGGGTGGGTTGCCCCTGCCGGTGAACTTCCGAAACCCATTCGTCACTCCCGGTACATTGCCAAAATTGCCCGAAACTTTCCGGTAACCAAATGAAACCATCCTATATATCACTCTTCGTTTCCAGACCATTCCGGAAACCCTCGTGACGTTCGTAATCTCATGTGGGACTCCGAACAACATTCGGTAACCACACATATAACTCAACTATAGTAAACATGTAGACCCTGCGGGTTCGAGAACTATGTAGACATGCCCCGAGGTACTCCTCGGTCAATATCCAATAGCGTGACCTGGATGCCCATATTGGATCCTACATATTCTCCAAAGATCTTATCGGTAGAACCTCAGTGTCAAGGATTCGTATAATCCCACATGCCATTCCCTTTGTCCTTCGGTATGTTACTTGCCCGAGATTCAATCGTCGGTATCCGCATACCTATTTCAATCTCGTTACCGGCAAGTCTCTTTACTCGTTCTGTAATACAAGACCCCGTGACTTATACTTATTCATATTGCTTGCAAGGCTTGTGTGTGATGTTGTATTACCGAGTGGGCCCTGAGATACCTCTCCGTCACACGAAGTGACAAATCCCAGTCTTGATCCATACTAACTCAACGTACACCTTCAGAGATACCTGTAGAGCACCTTTAATTATGGTCACCTAGTTACGTTGCGATGTTTGATGCACACAAGGTATTCCTACGGTGCCAGTGATTTATATGATCTCATGGTCATAGGAACAAATACTTGACACGCAGAAAACAATAGCAATAAAATGACACGATCAATATGCTACGTTCATAGTTTGGGTCTTGTCCATCATATGATTCTCCTAATGATGTGATCCTGTTATCAAGTGACAACACTTGTCTATGGTTAGGAAACCTTGACCATCTTTGATCAACGAGCTAGTCAACTAGAGGCTTACTAGGGACAGTGTTTTGTCTATGTATCCACACATGTATTTGAGTTTCCAATCAATACAATTATAGCATGGATAATAAATGATTATCACGAACAAAGAAATATAAAAATAACCAATTTATTATTGCCTCTAGGGCATATTTCCAACACTCACTCGGCGGCCCCATACGGGAGGATTCTAGGACGAGTTTTTTTGGGCCAATATCATTTCCCCGGTCGCTCCCCGGGATACTGGGTTCAGGCTGGGTCCGCCGACGCCAATTTCGGTCCTAACCCGCGAAATTTGGGCTCCAGAAGACGTGACTGGGCGATTTTTTTCCGACGGTGATAAAAAGGCGCCGAGGGGCCCGTTGGGGGAGGGGTTATACGTCTCCAACGTATCTATAATTTTTGATGGTTCCATGCTATTATCTTGTCAAACTTTGGATGTTTTGTATTCCTTTTATATCTTTTTTGGGACTAACTTATTAACTCAGTGCCAAGTGCCAGTTCCTGTTTATTCCGTGTTTTTGACCCTTTTCAGAGGAGAATTTTAAACGGTGTCCAAACGGAATAAAACTTCCGAAAAGATTTTTTCCGGAACAGAAGACACACAGGGGACGTGAGAACCAAGGCAGAGGCCACCAGGGGAGGCCACAAGCCCCCTAGGCGCCGCAAGGGGGGCGCCTAGTAGGCTTGTGGGCCCCCTGTGGCTCGTCTGCCCTACATCTTTCGCCTATAAATTCCCTAAAAATCCAAAAATACGGAAGAGATCCACGAAAATACTTTTCCGCCGCCGCAAGCTTCTGTCTCCGTAAGATCCCATCTGGGGCACGTTCTGGTGCCCTGCCGGAGGGGGATTCGGATACGGAGGGCTTCTTCATCAACACAGTGGCCTCTCCGAGGATGCGTGAGTACTTCACCATAGACATTCGGGTCCATAGCTAGTAGCTAGATGGCTTCTTCTCTCTCTTGGATCTTCATTACAAAGTTCTCCATAATCTTCATGGAGATCTATCCGATGTAATCTTGTTTTGTGGTGTGTTCGTCGAGATCCGATGAATTGTGGATTTATGATCAGATTATCTATGAATCTTATTTGAGTTTGTTCTGATCTCTTATATGCATGATTTCATATCCTTGTAATTCTCTTCGAGTTGTGGGTTTTGTTTGGCCAACTTGATCTATGATTCTTGCAATGGGAGAAGTGCTTGGTTTTGGGTTCATACCGTGCGGTGACCTCACCCAGTGACAGAAGGGGTAGCGAGGCACGCATCATGTTGTTGCCATCAAGGGTAAAAAGATGGGGTTTACATCATTGGTTTGAGTTTGTCCCGCTACATCATGTCATCTTGCTTAAGGCGTTACTCTGTTTGTCATGAACTCAATACACTAGATGCATGTTGGATAGCAGTCAATGTGTGGAGTAATAGTAGTAGATGCAGACAGTATCGGTCTACTTTTCTCCGACGTGATTCCTATATGTATGATCATTGCCTTAGATATCGTCATGACTTTGCGCGATTCTATGAATTGCTCGACAGTAAGTTGTTCACCCACCGTAATATTTGCTATTTTGAGAGAAGCCTCTAGTGAACACTATGGCCCCCGGGTCTACTTCACACCATATTTTCAGCCTTACACTTTTACTTTGTTGCACTTTCCGCCTTCAGATCTCACTTTGCAATCAATCTTGAAGGGATTGACAACCCCTTTGTAGCGTTGGGTGCAAGCTTGTTTGTGTTTGCGCAGGTACTCTGGACACTTGGCTTGATTCTCCTACTTGATTGATACCTTGGTTCTCAAAACTAAGGGAAATACTTACTGCTCCTGTGCTGCATCACCCTTTCCTCTTCAAGGAAAAAACCAACGCAAGCTCAAGAGGTAGCAAGAAGGATTTCTCGCGCCGTTGCCGGGGAGGATCAAGTCAAGAATAGTCTCCCGTCAACGTGTCCACTTCTGGCACCGAGGATTATTCTAGGTGAAGCTCATCCAAGTAAGTGTCGCAAACTCATCTCTTGCATTTACTTTTTTGCCTCTCGTTTTCCTCTCCCGCACTTCTGAAAAACAAAAATTTATAAAAATATTTGCCTTTTTCGTTCGCCCTTTTCTCTTGCTTGCTTTCTGTTCGCTTGTGTGCTTGTTTGCTTGCTGAAGTCACCATGACTGAAAACACCAAACTTTGTGACTTCTCGAATACTAATAATAATGATTTTATTATTACTCCGATTGCTCCCGCCACTAGTGTGGAATCATACGAAATTAATGCTGCTTTGCTGAATCTTGTTATGAAAGAGCAATTCTCCGACCTTCCTAGTGAAGATGTCGCATCCCATCTTAATACCTTCATTGAGCTTTGTGATATGCAAAGAAGAAATATGTGGATAATGATGTTATTAAATTGAATTTTTTCCGTTCTCGTTGCGAGATCGAGCAAAAACTTGGTTTTCATCTTTGCCCAAAAATAGTATTGATTCTTGGAACAAGTGCAAAGATGCTTATATATCCAAGTATTTTCTGTCGGCTAAGGTTATCTCTCTCCGTAATGATATCATGAATTTTAAGCAACTTGATCATGAACATGTTGCACAATCTTGGGAGAGAATGAAATTGATGATTAGAAATTGTCCCGCTTATGGCTTGAGTCTTTGGATGATTATACAAATCTTCTACGCTGGTTTGAATTTCGCTTCTAGAAATATCTTGGACTCCTCCTCAGGTGGAACATTCATGGAAATCACATTAGGAGAAGCCACAAAACTCCTAGACAATATCATGACAAACTACTCTCAGTGGCACACTCAAAGGTCACCTACTAGTAAAAAGGTACACGCTATAGAAGAAATTAACTCGTTGAGTGCTAAGATAGATGAGTTAATGAAATTGGTTGCTAGTAAAGGTGATCCTTTAGATCCTAATGATATGCCCTTGTCTTCCTTAATTGAGAGTAGCAATGCGAGCTTGGGCGTTAATTTTGTTGGTAGGAATAATTTTGCCAACAACAATGCTTTTAGAGGAAACTATGTTCCTAGGCCTTTTCCTAGTAATCCCTCTAATAACTTTGGCAACTCCTCCAACAATACTCATGGAAATTACAATAAATTACTCTCTGATCTAGAGAGTAATATCAAACAGTTTATCAACTCACAAAATATTTTCAATGCGTCCACAGAGGAAAAACTACTCAAAATTGATGATTTGGCTAGGAGCGTTGATAGAATGTCTATTGATATTGATGCTTTGAAAGTTAGATGTGCTCCTCCCAAGATCAATATGGATGAAACTTTGAAAGCTATGCGTGTTTCCATGAATGAGAGCAAAGAAAGAACCACCCAAATTCGTGCTAGTCATGAATGGCTTAAAAAGGCATGTTCTCGTGATAAGAATCACGAAGATCTTAAAGTGCTTGGTGTGACTCCCATTGAATCCTCATTTTCTAGTGTCAAACCTAATGATGATGGGGCTGGATATGAATCCACTTTGGTTGAAAAACGCCCCAATGATTCGGAGTCCATCTATCTTGATGCTAAAAGCATTGAAAGTGGAGTAGAAGATATCAAAACTTTGAGTAGTAATGAAACTACTACTTTGGATTTCAAGGAATTCAATTATGATAGTTGCTCTTTGATTGAATGTATTTCCTTGATGAAATCCATGCTAAACTCTCCACACGCTTATAGCCAAAACAAGGCCTTTACCAATCATATCGTCGATGCTATGATAAAATCTCTTGAAGAGAAACTTGATTTGGAAGTTTCTATTCCTAGAAATCTTCATGATGAGTGGGAACCTACTATCAAAATCAAAATCAAAAACTATGAATGCAATGCTTTGTGTGATTTGGGTTCTAGTGTTTCCGCGATTCCAAAGTCTTTATGTGATGTTCTAGGCTTTAATGACATTGAGGAGTGCTCTCTTAATTTGCATCTTGCGGATTCTACTGTCAAGAAACCCATGGGAAGGATCAATGATGTTCTTATTATTGCAAATAGGAACTATGTACCCGTGGATTTCATTGTGCTTGATATTGATTGCATTCCTACATGTCCTATCATTCTTGGTAGACCTTTCCTAAGGACTATTGGTGCTATCATCGATATGAAGGAAGGGAAAATTAGGTTTCAATTTCCTTTAAAGAAGGGCATGGAGCATTTTCCTAGAAAGAAAATAAGATTGCCTTATGAATCCATGATAAGGGCTACTTATGGTTTGAGTACCAAAGACGACAATACGTGATTCCATCACCTTATACCTAGCTAAGGGCGTTAAACAATAGCGCTTGTTGGGAGGCAACCCAATGAATTTATATTTTTCTTTCTGTTTTGTTGCGTCCACACCATCCTAATTCTGTTATGATTGTGTCTTTTGTGTTTCTTTTTGTGTTTGAGCCACGCAAAACCTTTATGACTAGTTTAGTGTTGGTTGTTTGATCGTGCTGGAAAAAGACACAAACTTTTCGCTCACGAAATTATTTTTCATTTTTACCCGAAAGAGCTTTTGAGTTAATTATTTTTGCTGCTGGTTTATATGCCTTTTTCCCAGGATGTCGAATTTTTTCAGAATTGTTGAGGTACCAGAAGTATACGAAGTATACAGATTGCTACAGACTGGTCTGATTTTGACAGATTATGTTGTTGTTGTGTTGGTTGCTTGTTTTGATGAAACTATGGATAGTATCGGGGGGGTACTAGCCATGGAAAAGTGAGAATACAGTAATCTAACACCAATATAAATAGAAATCAAGATTGCTACAGTACCTCAAGAGGTGGTAGTTTGTTTTCTTGTGCTAATGGTATCACGAGTTTATGTTTAAGTTTTGTGTTGTGAAGTTTTCAAGTTTTGTGTGATGTTCTCATGGACAAAGGGATAAAGAGTGGAAACAGCTCAAGCTTGGGTATTCCCAAGGCATCCCAAGACAAATTCAAGGACACCAAAAAGCCTACGCTTGGGGAAGCCCCGGGAAGGCATCCCCTCTTTCGTCATCAATCCATCGGTAACATTACTTGGAGCTATATTTTTATTCACCACATGATATGTGTTTTGCTTGGAGCATCTTGTATCGTACGAGTATTTTATTTTTGTTGTGTCACAATCATCCTTGCTGCACAACTTTTGAGAGAGACATGCACTCAACTTGAATTTGCTAGAATACTCATTGTGCTTCACTTATATCTTTTGAGCTAGACAATTTTGCTCTATCTGCTTCACTTAGATCTTTTAGAGCACGGCGGTGTGTAACTTGGTAGTTGGCTTGTGCTATGAAAGTAGTCCCAAAGGTGATAGGCACATAAATAGGATACAATAAAACCTCCATCTTCATGTGCATTGAATAGAAAGAGAAGTTTGATTCCTGTCAATTAGTTTTGAGACGTGGATTCGGTAATATTAAGAGTTATGTTAGTAGGGTGTTGTGAATCTAGAAATACTTGTGTTGAAATTAGTGATTCCCGTAACATGCACATATGGTGAACCGCCATGTTAGGAAGTCGGAGCATAATTGATCTATTGATTGTCATCCTTTGAGTTGTGGTCGGGATCGCGCGATGGTTAACACCTACCAACCCTTCCCCTAGGAGTATGCGTCTAGCACTTTGTTTTGATTACTAATAAAAACTTTTGCAACAAGTATGTGAGTTCTTCATGACTAATGTGAGTCCATGGTATAGATGCACTTTCACCTTCCACCATTGCTAGCCTCTCTAGTACCGCGCAATTTTCGCCGGTGCACAAACCCACCATATGCCTTCCTCAAAACAGCCACCATACCTACCTACTATGGCATTTTCATAGCCATTCCGAGATATATTGCCATGCAACTCCCTCCCTTCTCTCTCATGACTTGTCCCGTCACTCTCATATTGCCATTGCATGATCGTAAGATAGCTAGCGAGATGTTTCAACGTCATACACCAAGCTAGATCGTTGCACATCCCGGTACACTGCCGGAGGCATTTCGTATAGAGTCATCATCGTTCTAAGCTTTGAGATGTGAGTAAATAAAAGTGTGATGATCATAATTATTAGAGCATTGTCCCATGTGAGTAAATAAAAAAAAAAGAGGCCAAAGTTGCCCACAAAAAGAAGAAGATGAGAGATATGGAAAGAGGCCAAAGAGCCCAAACAAAAAAAGAGAAAAAGAGAGAAGGGACAATGATACTATCTCTTTCCACACTGGTGCTTCATAATAGCACCATGTTCTTCATGATTGAGAGCCTCTCGTTTTGTCACCACCATATGCTAGTGGGAATCCTTCTTATATAACTTGGCTTGTATTTTCCAATGATGGGCTTCCTCAAAATTTCCCTAGGTCTTCGTGAGCAAGCAAGTTGGATGCACACGCACTAGTTATCCTTTTTGAGCTTTCACATACTTATAGCTCTAGTGCATCCGTTGTGTGGCAATCCCTACTCATTCACATTGATATCTATTAATGGGCGTCTCCATAGCCCTTTGATATGCCGAGTCGATGTGACTATCTCCTCCTTTTTGCCTCACAACATCCACCACACTCTATTCCACCTATAGTGATATATCCATGGTTCACGCTCATGTATTGCGTGAGAGTTCAAAAAGGTTTGAGAAAGTAAGAGTCCGAAAACAATTACTTGGCCAATACCAGGGTTGTGCATGATTTAAATTCGTTGTGTGGGGATGATGGAGCATAGCCAGACTATATGATTTTGTAGGGATAACTTGCTTTGGCCTTGTTATTTCGAAAGTTCATGATTACCTTGCTAGTTTGCTTTAAGTATTATTGTTCTCATGTCAATAGCAAACTATTGTTTTGAATCTTACGGATCTGAACATTCCTGTCACATGAAAGAAGTTACAAAGGACAACTATGCTAGGTAGCATTCCACATAAAAATTTCAGTCTTTATCACTTCCCTACTCGAGGACGAGCAGGAGTTAATCTTGGGGATGCTTGATACGTCTCCAACGTATCTATAATTTTTTTATGGTTCCATGCTATTATCTTGCCAAACATTGGATGTTTTGTATGCCTTTTATATCTTTTTGGGACTAACTTATTAACTCAGCGCCAAGTGCCAGTTCCTGTTTTTTCGGTGTTTTTGACGCTTTTCAGAGGAGAATTTTAAACGGTGTCCAAACGGAATAAAACTTCCGAAAATATTTTTTCCGGAACAGAAGATACGCAGGGGACGTGAGAACCAAGGCAGAGGCCACCAGGGGAGGCCACAAGACCCC
Source organism: Hordeum vulgare subsp. vulgare (assembly GCF_904849725.1). NCBI lineage: Eukaryota > Viridiplantae > Streptophyta > Magnoliopsida > Poales > Poaceae > Hordeum > Hordeum vulgare. The sequence continues at coordinate 492,455,040 of NC_058518.1, read as the reverse complement.
TAGGCGCAGCCAGGGGGCGCGCCTAGCAGGCTTGTGGGCCCCTGTGGCTCGTGTGCCCTACCTCTTCCACCTATAAATTCCTGAAAAATCCAAAACGACGCGAGAGATCCACGACAATACTTTTCCTCCGCCGCAAGATTTTGTCTCCGCAAGATCCCATCTAGGGCATGTTCTGGTGCCCTGTCGGAGGGGGGATTCAGATACGGAGGGCTCCTTCATCAACATCATGGCCTCTCCGATGATGCGTGAGTAGTTCACCATAGACCTTCGGGTCCATAGCTAGTAGCTAGATGGCTTCTTCTCTCTCTTGGATCTTCAATACAAACTTCTCCATGATCTTCATGGAGATCTATCCGATGTAATCTTCTTTTGCGGTGTGTTTGTCGAGATCCGATGAATTGTGGATTTATGATCAGATTATCTATGAATCTTATTTGGGTTTCTTCTGATCTCTTATATGCATGATTTCAAATCCTTGTAATTCTCTTTGAGTTGTGGGTTTTGTTTGGCTAACTTGATCTATGATTCTTGCAATGGGAGAAGTGCTTGGTTTTGGGTTCATACCGTGCGGTGACCTCAACCAGTGACAGAAGGGGTAGCGAGGCACGCATCATGTTGTTGCCATCAGGGGTAAAAAGATGGGGTTTACATCATTGGTTTGAGTTTATCCCTCTACATCATGTCATCTTGCTTAAGGCGTTACTCTGTTCGTCATGAACTCAATACAGTAGGTGCATGCTGGATTGCGGTCAATGTGTGGAGTAATAGTAGTAGATGCAGACAGTATCAATCTACTTGTCTCGGATGTGATGCCTACATGTGTGATCATTGCCTTAGATATCCTCATGACTTTGCGTGGTTCTATCAATTGCTCGACAGTAATTTGTTCACCCACCATAATATTTGCTATTTTGAGAGAAGTCTCTAGTGAACACTATGGCCCCCGGGTCTACTTCACACCATATTTTCAGCCTTACACTTTTACTTCGTTGAACTTTCCGCCTTCAGATCTCACTTTGCAATCATTCTTGAAGGGATTGAGAACCCCTTTATAGCGTTGGGTGCAAGCTTGTTTGTGTTTGCGCAGGTACTCTGGACACTTGGCTTGATTCTCCTACTCGATTCATACGTTGGTTCTCAAAACTGAGGGAAATACTTACTGCTACTGTGTTGCATCACCCTTTCCTCTTCAAGGGAAAAACCAACGCAAGCTCAAGAGGTAGCAAGGGGGTGGAGTTGTTCTTAAGTGTGTGCGGCGTTGTTGCCGTCCCGATCATCTCAATAGTTATGGAGTAATCAGGTAACCCTATACACCCCCCTTTTCCCGGCCAAGGTCCACTCCTGCTTCACTATTAAGATGCTGAGACGATTCTACAAGGAGGGACATTGATACGTCTCCATCGTATCTATAATTTTTGACTGTTCCATGTCAATATTATGCAACATTTACATACTTTTGGCAATATTTTATATGATTTATTGGACTAACTAATTGATCCAGTGTCAAGTGTCAGTGCCTGTTTGTTTTAGGTTTTTTGTTTCATAGAATATCCATATCAAACGAAGTCCAAACGCGATATAAATTTACAAAGAATTATTTTGGAATATGTTTGATTTTTGGGAGGTGGCATCAACGTAAATGGAGGCCCACGGCCTCCACTACCCACTAGGGCGGGACCTTTACCCCTGACGCGCCCTGCCCTCTAGTGGCCACACTGTGAGTCGGTTGGGTCTCTTCTTCGTGCGCAAGAAAGATAAATTATGGAAAAATAGTGTAAAAATTTCAGCCCGATCGGAGTTACGGATTTCTAGGAATTTAAGAAACGGTGAAGGGCCAGAAAACTAGAATGCGAAACGGAAGAGAAGATAGAGGGAGATCCAATCTCGAAGGGGCTCCTACCCCTCCGTCGCCGTGGAGGCCATGGACGAGAGGGGGAACTCTCTTGCCGTCTAGGGGAGTCCAAGGAAGAAGAAGAAGGAGGGGGGCTCTCTCCCAGTGGCGTCGGAGTGCAGCGCGCCGCGGCAAGGAGTGTGACGGCGGTCTACATCAACAATCTTGTCGTCATCAACACCGACTCTCTCCCACTCTATTTAGCCGTGTAACACCTCTTTTTCTGCTATCACTCTCTACTAAAACATGATGCTCAACACTACATACTATTTTCCAATGATATGTCGCTATCTTATGATGTTTGAGTAGATCCGTTTTATCCTACGGGTTAATTGTGATATAATGTTATTGATATGAGTTGTGTGTTGATATGTTGTTTTCCTAAGGTGCATTCTGTGAGACGCACACGTAGTCCAAATTGTTATTATGCATCATTGTCCTTCTGAAGTAACAGCGCGGAGAGGTCTCCAGTGCACAAAAGAAACAGGTAAGGGCTGATTGGGTCTCCGTGACGGATCCCCTCGAGGGAACCACTCGAGTAGTAAGCTCACCATTGACTCGGACACATAATCTAACATTGATCACATCTCAAATCTCATCACAGAGCTGATTCATACCGAAGAAAATTACCAAGCCGAGGCAGCCACGAAGATAACTCCACTCAACACAATCATATCCCTTATGATAGATCATGTGGATCTTAGGCTAGATGTGTTCGGTATGCTTTGGAGATTTTATTACCTTGTGATGAACTCGACGAGTTCCCTCCGGTCGTCCATCGTGAGGTGGTGACGACGGTGGGGAAGGAGAGAGATCCAGTGGCGGCGGTGATGGACTTCCCATTGCTTCAGTGCTACCCTCTGGATCGGATTAGGGTTAGGAGTGTGGGGAACCAGTGGCGGCGGTGAACCTCGTGACCTGTGCCATGGTCCCCACCTCCTCTACATATAGCACTGCGCGACAGGGGCCCACCAGCCTTACTTGGGCTGGACGCCTCCGATCAGGGCGTGAGTCAAGGTCCAATGGGCCGTTGGGCCCATTGGGGAAAGAGATCAACCTAACATTCTCCCCCTTGATCTCATCATATACTTTTAACTTTACCCGTTTCCTAACAGATCAATACATAGGGCATGTTTCATCGTCACAGCTCAATTGCCAATGGAATCAGACAGCCACAATGTACCCCTCTATTTTGAGACAGATTCTTTAACCTTGGGCCCTTTATTGTCCGGAAATATTAGACTATACCATAAAACCCATGTCGACTATGTGTTCTCCGAACACACTCGGCGGTAAGCCTTTGATAAGCAGATCTGCAAACACTTGTTTGTTGCTTTTATGCTTCAAGCACTTTTTCCATAATTCCGGACTTTCTCCTTCACAACACGTAACTCTTTGTCAGTGTGTTTGGCATCAACACTTGACTCGTTGTGATAGGAGCGAAATAACTTAAAATGGTTATCGTTGTTGTCAACCATTATCAACTCCGGGTATAGGTAGCCATTAACCATTTCGCCCGTCCCTCAGCCTCATATCAAGCTATAACATATCATTGCATCACATTGATGACAATGGTTTCACTCATTTGGAGATTTTCCACACAAAACTCCGAGTGTGAAAGTTAGCGACAATTGTGGATTTTGCTATACATTTCACAAGTATTCCTTTGTACTCACAATGTTTTGAGAGCACTTATTTCTTTCAGCATGAGGCCGATATCTTTGAATCCATTCCATTGATTTATCTATGGACTGGACGTTGCAAAACAACCCGGATATATACGTGAATTGTGTCAGGGTAATATCTTGAGCTTCCAACAACTGAAGCATATGGTACCATATCCGTTTACAATCTTTTCTTATTAACTTTTGGAACACCATAGTTTCCACTTCCATTACCCTTGACTATAAGAACAGGCGTAGGTTTTCTCGTATGCATACTTTAGAGACCTTTCTTGGTATGTCCATGTGACATTCCTAATACCCCCTTTTATTCTTTTGAACTTTGAGGACAAGAACTTCTTTTCTCCTCCTGCAGTAGATTGATATCACCACTAGCAAGTAGGACATCATCCACATGCATAGGAATTGGGAAACGAATTTCCCATTCTATAACTTTGCATGAATGCAATTGTCCTCTCATTTTCTTTGCACAAAATCTTTCGATTTAAGTCATGTTTTACACATTTACATATTTCCTTTGGAGTCACATTTGCCTTGTAAACCCTTCATAAAGTCTATTTTAGTGAAATTCAAATGATGAAATTTCACTAACATAGACTTTATAGTAGTCACAAGTATCTCATTTTCACATTCCTAGAGACCATCAAAATCTCAGGTACCGGCACTTATTTCATATGGGGTTGTCGTTGCTTTGTCATTGCCAAGAGGCAAATTCATTCTATAGTCACCCATTTCCAAAATGCAATAGGTTTTACAGGGACCTGTATCACAAGATCCTTTGTAGAGCTAACAACAGGTGTTGAATAGGTCTCACAACATGCTCCCCCAGATTACTCCATCTTCACTGAAGAAATGGCGTATCTTTAAACTTTCTTCTTTATGGCACTTTAAGCACCACAGTTGTATTCCTTAGTCACCTTTCGGAACTATAAAAGATCCGAAAATACAACTGTTTCTTTTCTTTAGGGGTATCATAATGACGGTATTCAGATGACTGTCGTACTCCCCTTGACAATCACATTCTTCATTAATGGATCACTTTAGATGCGTAGTGTGCATCACATCATCTAAAGTACAGAGGAGTCATGAAATACACTACAATGTATTTCATGTCTCTATCTCCCCCTCGAAATGTGGCAAGAACTTTTCTGCCACAATTTCGAAACCCATTCATAGCTCTTGTGAAAAGAGGAAACTTTGATTATCTAGTTCATTCATCTTATCACTTCATGTAAAATGAAGTTATAAGTTAACTAGTATGGGAGTACTTTTTCCTCATTTCATTTCGGAAACTCAACAGAGTTCTTTATCATTGTCTCTTTTGCAAGTCACACTTGCATATCATTCTTGTCTTTAGGTTCGTCTGTTACTTTTATCCTTTCTGGATTTAGTGATAGCATAATGACCGTTACACATAAAGTGTACGGTCGATAATAGGAAAGCTTAATAGCTACTCCATACTTTTCTCCCATAGTGGGACACATTAACCGCACATGAGTCATCATAACTTTCTCCTGTCATACAGGATAAGACCTTTGCTAAAATTTCTCCCGCCATACACGGATTGTTGACATAATACAATGTCAACTTTACCCGGTTACGCAGGCATTCTTCCCAGACTTTTTCCGCCATGCGGGTAATTCCCTTTAAGGGACATCATAAATGCCATAATTGGCTCTTTTGACTGTATCAAATTCAGAAATAAATCTGAATTATCTTTGACACACATGTTTGATCCGACGTTGGTCAAATTAAACATGCATGTTGCTTGTTTCATTTCAATCATGTTGACTAAAAAAGGAGACTCCGTCATAGAGAGTACATGAAAGACATTCCTCAACCAAGACTCTCAATGATCTATCTCTTTTCTTTTCTTGAATTAATATCCAAGAGTTCTTTTCTTTTGAAGCCATTCCTTAGAGAGAATTTATTCGCTCAAGTTATGACCTTTCTTTTTCATCTTTCGGGTCACTAGTACCCAAACATTCGCTTTCATGAGTGAAAGCTTGAATAACTTTTAGTCTGAGAAAACTTAGCCAATAAGCAACGATAATGAGCATAAAAATAACCCTACGTTGGTCTGATTAAAATCATGCACATTAAACCTTTTAAAACTTTCTGAAATATTCTAAATCACCGTTGGGCAGAATTAGAATAAAACATCATCCTACTATATTAATTCCATATCACCGTTGGGCAGAAATGGAAATAATGCATATAACTTATAAACAATGTGATGATAGTATTCTTATTGAACAAATTTGCTAAGAAATAACAATCATCATCATTAACCATATGCGTTTCTTTATCTGTGCTCCGAAAATTGATCACTTTGATACAAAATTTATCAGAGATTTAAGCTTTAAACATAAGATGACTCATACAAATATAGTATTGTTATCATCAACGTTGGTCAGAAAACAACAATACCATATTTTAACTTTGAAACAATCGTCACTCTATTGTCATAGCGGAAACTATTTGAATCTTATTTCACCCACAAGGGAAAACCTTTGCTAATAACAGTTCTTCCAATTAAATTTTCCCGTTGGTTCCAATTTAATTGGAGGACTAAATCTTTTTACTTTGCAGCGGAAAAACGTGAATATGAAAATTCATGTACCTTTACAGAAAAATATTCTGTTAAAATAAAAATTCATGAACTTTATTTTTCTTTTATAAAATCCATGAACTTTTCTTGTTCCAAAAATCTTCTTTTATTTTCAGAACCTTTTATTTTTCTTTTAAGAAAAATTAACATTACTTTTCTGTCTATTTTTACAGAAACTTTCAACTTTTTCTTTTCTATTTTCTAAACAATATTTTCGTTGGAAATTATGCAAAGAAAAATACTTTGGAATCTGCCCAAAAACTGGACAAAAAACAAAAATCCTTTATATCAGAAAAATTGCTTGGGCCGGCCTGGGATTGGGGCGGCCTGCCTCGGCCTGGGGCAGCGCGGCCCTACTCCTGCCGCGTGGCGCTGGCGGCGGCCTCCCTTGCCCCTTCGGCCTGGAGCGAATTCGGCCCAAAAGGCCCGGCTGTCCTAGGGTTTCGGCGTAGGATGATCTGGGCCGTCGGATGGGATCCGACGGTAACCCATCGGTTGCGGCTGAACAAAAAGGGGGGTTTTGGCCGGGGCCAAACCCTAGCCCCCATTCTGTCCCGCGGTGCGCCGCTTTGCTCCTGGCTCCCGCAGCCCTTCCTCTCTCGGCGTCAAGAAGGGCCCTGGGGTGGCCGCCGGCCATGGCGGCCGAAAGCCCCATGCCACGCGCGCCAGCATCCCTGCTCGCGAGCCCCTCAGGCCGCCGGAGCGGTGGATCCTTTCCTCGCGCGGTGGCCGTGGCGCCGCGTCTCTTTTTCCTCGTCAGATCTGAGCCGAGGGGATTCCTGCTTCCTTTCTCGCTCGAGGGCTGGAGCTCTCTCGCGCGGCGGCTCTCCTGCCCCGCCGAGGAGTCCATGCCGGCCCGCCGGCGCCACTCACCACTCCTCCGTGGTTGCTCGCCTCCGTTTCTCCTCTCCCTTGGGCAACTCGTCTTGTTCTGCTCTCCAGCAGAGAGCCATCTCGCGCGAGCTCCATGCTCCGCGTTGTTTCGGTCGCCGGCGGCGGCCACGCCACCACGCCGCGCGCTCCCCTTTTTCCTTTTCTTACCTCCAACTCCATCCCAACAAAGAGAGAGAGAGGGAGACATGGTATGCACAGCGGCACCTCCTTTGCCTATTTTTCCGGCGAGTGCGAGCACCTCGAAGGTGAACGCACCGCTGTCAAAATGGTGTGGTGTTGGTGCCCTATGCCCACTAGAGGGAGTATAAAACTTTGCTTTGTGTCACTGTGGCCTTTGCGCCGTTGCCTCCCCTTCGCCGGTTGCGCGTTTCCCTTAGCGGAAGCGCGCCGCCGTCGAACAGCGTGGCCGCGGTGCATATACTTTGCCCCAGAGGGGTGGGTTTCTTTGCTTTGCGTGTTCCCTTCCCCCTTTTTTTTTCTTTTTCGGATCCAATCCGATTCCTTTGTTCGTTTTTCTTTTGGATCTAATTAGATCCATACTTTGCCTCCGAGGAGGTGGGTTCTTCTTCCCCACACCTAGGCTTGCCGATGCGTGTGGGGATCGAGAGGAACAGGCGCGGCCGAGGCGGCGCTCTTTGCCGGAGAGGACTCCGGTGAAGCCTTTTTTTTCTTAGAACTTTGCCCTTCTCGGGTTCATATCGGGGATGGGGAAATGTTCACTTGTACATATTTCAACCAAATTCATCTAAAGCCTCGTGGCTCTGATACCATTGATAGATCCTGTGGATCTTAGGCTAGATGTGTTCGGTATGCTTTGGAGATTTTATTACCTTGTGATGAACTCGACGAGCTCCCTCCGGTCGTCCATCGTGAGGTGGTGACGACGGTGGGGAAGGAGAGAGATCCAGTGGCGACGGTGATGGACTTCCCATTGCTTCAGTGCTACCCTCTGGATCGGATTAAGGTTAGGAGTGTGGGAAACCAGTGGCGGCGGTGAACCTCGTGACCCGTGCCATGGTCTCCACCTCCTCTACATATAGCACTGCGCGACAGGGGCCCACCAGCCTTACTTGGGCTGGACGCCTCCGATCAGGGCGTTAGTCAAGGTCCAATGGGTCGTTGGGCCCATTGGGGAAAGAGATCAACCTAACACCTTCATCAATCTTGATGGTAAATAAAGATTGTTTTGCTCGTTGACGTCTGATAGTATTAGGGATTTAAAGCCAATAAGAGCATTATTAGTGAATAGTGATCAAAGCAAGGATTCTCACAATTGGCAGGAAATATCGTAGCTTGATTTAAGGGAGAGCTCGTTAAGAAACAAATTAGTCATAATTAATGCAAAATTGTACGTGCAACCTGACTCACGGAATGACGTTTGACTCAGGCCATTGCACGCTCCTGGTGAAAACAATCGTGTAGCGAAGATGTCGCCAGATATGGGAAGCGTCCGATCCCTCGGGGTTCCCTTATACTCCCTCTGTCTCTGTATGATAGTACGATCTTACGGAGTATACTGTAGTACTGTATTTCTTTACAAGGAACGTACTGCCATTTTTAGAAAACATTAACTCCACGTCAATGTTTCCTTAAAAAAGGCTGCATAAAAAGGCATGATTTGAATGGGCAAAATTATGGGAATCATCCAAATCAACATGGCCCATATATAATAAATGGAGGCTGCATATATACGTCTATATAAACCCAAGCAACTCAGATCTTGGAGACATAACATAGACCGGAAACCGCTTGTTGTGAACCTTGTGATCGGCAACCATGAAACCCATCTTCTTCCTCCTACTCCTCCAGCAGCTCCTCACCATCACCCTCCCTTGCACTGCGAACAATGCCACCCAACTTGTTTATGACACGGAAGGTAACGTGTTAAGTAGCCAGCAAAATTACTACATCCTCCCTGCTAAACGTGCGAGCGGCGGGGGCCTGAGAGCTTTCCCTAGTGGCCTGCGGTGTCTGCACTTCGTGTTCCAGGAGCGCAACGAGGCTGTCCTCGGCACCGCCCTGCGATTCACGCCACTACCAGAACACGCTTCGGCCACCGAGCCGATTCGCTTGTCGAGCGACGTCTGGATCGAGTTCCATGATTTTGATAGCTTCTGCTCTGACAGGCTGGATTGGCACCTCACCAATCAGGTACCGGAGCCATCATCAGGAGAGCCTAAACACGTGGCCGCCGGCAGTGAAGAGGGCCTAAGATCGTTTGCGGTGTTCCGGGTTGAGAGGCATGGCGCAGATCTCTCGGGATATAAGATAGTTTCATGTGTTGACAAGGGGCCATGCAGTGACCTAGGTTTGCATGTTTATAAGGATAAGACGTGGCTGACCGTGAGCAATGAACCTTTTATGGTTGTCTTTAGGAAAGAGACGCTTTAGGTGTTTTTTGTTTGTTTCTAGTGTCGATGATTTGTGCGCGAGTTCGTGCATTTGTCATGTCATGTAATAAGTCGCACCATTTTATACAATAAAGCGGATATGATGATATTGAATTCTTTCCCGTAATTTTCATAACAGGATGATGTCTCGCTCCTTCGTATCCCCCCTTGCTCTCTCATACATTTCCTTCGTCTCCATCCGGGAAAGCAGACCATGATCACAAGAGTACGAAACAAGAGCACAAGTAAGTAAAAGATTCAGCATCAATGTCCAGCACTGCCAAGTTAGGCTGAGGCACCAGGCAACAAACCGTGCATCGAGAGCGGTCGTCCCCCAAGCTAAAACGCCACATGTTCTTTGGTGCTACCTATAGCCGCGATGACGGCAACAATTACAGGATATAACTACTGGATCCTTACTTCGTGTGATTGTGAACATCGTCGGTTGAGATTCTAGCTACTCCCTTCATCCATATATATACTAAATCGGGATCGTGTCTTGAAGCGAGGGTGTCGGTCCCAACGTTTGTAATGATAATTTAATAGAAATCCAGATTTTGTATGCTTCATACTAATAAGTGCCTTCATTCAAATATTTTTGTCGATATACTTTAGATGGATAACTAAAGGAGGCATAACACGGTCTAACAGGAACGATGACATGCCACATTCAAAAGAAAGTGCATCCTATGCAAAAGAAGCTGAAATCATCTTCATAGGCCAATATGCAGTTATGTGTTAGGAGAACCGACATCTAATAGCGTTTAATTTTTTTTCAAGATGTCCTTCCAGGCAGCCTTCTCATCTCTTCAATTATGTGTGGAATATTTCAAAGAGAGTAGTCCATGGCAACCTCATTTCAAACATGCACGGAGAAATAATGCATATACCTCACAGCAAGAAGCCAACTTCTAGCAAGCTTCATGTTATGCCAATAGAGGGAGTATTATTTAGGCCAAAAAGTATCTTTTCTTTAACTTAGTAGTTTCACCCATGGCACATATATGCACCCACATTATGTCTGAAAATAGGAGTAAAAGGCAAGCTTGCACTACAAGAAATATGTCAACTTGCGACCATCAATATTGGTCATTCATTGGTCATTGTTTTCAATTTATGACCAAAATGAGTTGGTCAAAAGCTGGCCATCCCTAATAAAATTTAACGACCTTCTTTGTGATATGGTCGTAGAAGGTCACGACCAAAATAAAAGGTCGTTAGTCCTACGACCACTTGTTTTGGTTGCTAGTTGTATGCCCAAACCACGTCGGATCCAACGTGGCAAGCTGACGTGGCAAAATTACGACCAATTGAATTGGTCGATGATAAGAATTAGCCCGGTCCAATTCGATGCCTGTATGGGTCGAGCCCATTAATTCGGCCCATTTCTATATTTTTTTCTTGCCAATTTTAGTCGGCTACATGGGCATGGGCCAATAATTCAACCTTCTATTTTTTGGGTCGTGGGCTTTTACATGTCATTTTCTTTTTGGGCCTCGGTCATTTTATAGTCCAATTTCTTTTTAATTGACAGCCTTTGTTCCCACTAATATATTTTGGGCCATGACCTTTTCAAATCCCAAATATATTTGGTCCCATAGACATTTCATCCCCTTCTCGATTTTGGTTGTGCCTCTTCATGTTAAAAAAATTACATCATAGATATACATTTAGCCCATATTCAATGATAATATATTTTCCAATCGAGAAATAAATTTCAAGTAAACATAGTGACAAGCAAATATACACCAAATTCTCAGCAAAATCACGAGTACAACAAATTTCCCAGAAAAATCAGCATTACAACAAAGTCCTGCACCTCCCTAGCTACGTTCGGAAGGAGGGATACTAGAGCATGCATGGATGCCCAGATCGAGCATGCATTGCTTCTTCCAACTTCTTCATCCTGGAGCTCATGACAAAACTTGAATAGAGGCAAAAAATAAATGGTTAGCAACAAAATAAATTCGAACAAGTTAACTTTTTGGCATAAATAACAATAGAACAATCAAAACAAGGCATAGTTATTAATGAATACTAGTGACTACCAATAATCAGTAAATATTATATTAGTGAGGAACGACATCATAAATATAACAGTGGGGATGCCATGACTAGAAGGAGCAAGCTATTTTGTATTTGAGAAACTGGAAAAAATGCATCAACAATTGATCAGAAGGTAAATGAACTTATTTCCATGCATTTAGACAAAAATAAGAGCTTGCACTATACACATCAATTAGAACAGGATCACAACACACCTACACAAGCTAGAAGGACTCTTTCAATTTCAAAAAAGGAGGACATTGGAAACTTTTAACATGCATAATCTTGAGTTTGACAAGTACACATTAATTTTAACATATCATCACTAGCTCTCTTGTTTTTTGCATATTATATGAGTAGTTGTCCGCCTAAACAAACACAAATGTGTAGTGTTTGAGATACATGTATGCAACAACAACAGGCAATGCAGTGATAGTCTCAGAGCACTATAGCTCTGGAAGTAAAAAAACAACATAAATAATATGTACAACAATAATGTGATGATAGTCTCAGAGCACTATAGCTCTGGTAGTAACTAGTATGGTTGCTTGTTGTTCATAAGTGACAATCATTTCTGTGCGTGTATCAAAAATAAAGCAGCATGATTCAATTCAATTCTTCTTGCCCATATATAGCAACCATCAGACATGTAATATCATTATATTACCACAAAAGAAAAGTCTAGAATTGGGGCGCGGTAGGGCAGGGCAGGGCAGGGGTGCAGGATGTATATGGTGGTAACTTTGGCATGATCATATGAGGCGTGGTTATATCCCTTGCTGCAGCAACGCCTGCGGTGCATGGCAGGCAAGTACAATCATATTAAACTAAGTCAAATCGAGGAACCACGAGAAACCATGTAACTTGAGCCTACTAGTTCCGGTGATGATTAGGGGCAGGGGACATGAACCATTTACTTATACTTTACCAAAATTATAATCACCCTCAACGAACGAACGAACATGCGAGCAATTTACTACGTGTTCAGAGTCCAGTTCAAACTTAATACTAAAGAATAAGTAAGCACCGTCGTCAGCACTAGAACACCACCGGCGCCCAGCGTGTACTTCAGTAGTTATGATGGTGCCACCACACTTATAAGTAATCCGGATAGAGCCCTTCATGCCGAAAACAAAGCAGCATCATTTTCTCTTGAGGCACTATCCTAAGCTCTCGTTGTCGAAGAGTTAACTGCACTCCGCTTAATGGTAGATACAAATGATGTAACCCTCAACAAGAGGCCGAAGTCCACATCATTCAAACTAGCAGCCTAGATTGTCAAATTTCAGGTACACCCAACGGACCAAACAAAACATTGTCCATTGGAGCTTAGCTGGAGCCCACAATCGACGAAGCACTACGCAAGTTCTTGCGCGAAAACTAGGACATATTCGCGTGGCATCCTTCAGATATGCCAGGAATCCCACAAAGACTGGCAGATCATAGCCTAAACGTACTTGCAGGCTTTAAACTAGTCAAACAGACGCTACGCCGATTTTCTAAACCCAAGCGTCATTTCATGGGTACCGAACTCGCAAAATTTCTTGAGGCTCGATTCATCCGTGATATTAAAACACGTGGAGTGGTTGGCAAATTTGGTCGTGATACCAAAGAAGGAAAAAATCATGGCAGTTGTGTGTCAATTTTAAAGACCTAAATAAAGCACGCCCTAAGGATCCCTTTCCCTTACCTCTGACACTACCTTCAAGAGTGTTCGATAACGGTTACATCTCAAGTGTCGCTAAATGATATAATCAACAACAGGGATGCTACGAGACGCATAGCGAAATTGGCCATTGAGCTCCTACCTTTTCAACTTGGATACAAGCCACAGTGAGCTATTAAGTCCGAGGTGTTGGCTGATTTTCTCGCCGAATGGAAGGAAGTCGGGCTCCCGAGAGAGCACAATACATATTCTGACTAGACGTGTAATTCGATGGCTCCAAGATGCTTGCCGGACTGGGGGCTCGTGTCGTACTTACATCCCCCACCGGTGACAACATCTAGTACGTGCTACAAATAATGTACACCGATTCCAATAATGCGTCTGAATACGAGGCCCGGCTGCATGGACTTTGGATGGCAGCTACAATGGGTGTACAATGGCTCGAGGTACGGGAAGATTCCAACCCTGCTATCTCCCAAATCAACAACGAATTTGGTGCCAAAAACCCCAAAATGGCAGCATATAGAAACATTGTTCTCAAAATATTAGCGCGGTTCGAAGGCCTTGAATTCCATCATGTCTTGAGAGACAATAATCAAGCCGCTGACGTCTTCGCCCGCATCAGCACTAAACGCGATCCAGTTCCTAAGAATACCTTTGTGGAGTGGATCTTCAAGCCATCTGTGGTGTTGCGCGGCGAGGACACTAATACTAGCAGAAGTGGTCAGGAAAAGGTTACCCCTCCCATGATCGAAATGGATGAACAAATTGTTGGCGGCTCAACACTTGAAGAAAAGCCTTCAGCTCACGAAGTAATGGAAGTAATCGCGCCTTGGACCAAGCCCTTTCTCACCTATCTCCTCCGCCAAGACCTCCCTAATGATCAAACTGAGGCAAGACAAATAGTTCAGTAATCCAAGGCCTACATGGTCCACGATGATGAGTTATACAAGAAAAGCGACACAGGAGTTCTCCAACGGTGCATACCCGAAGAAGAAGGTAAACAACTCTTGGCCTAAATACACGCAAGCAAGGACGGACACCATGCAGCGGCTCGGGCCCCGGTAAGCAAGGCTTTTCGGGCTGGCTTCTTTTGGCCCACGGCTCGCGCAGACACTCACACACTTGTCCAACATTGTGTTGGTTGTTAACCCTTTGCAAATCAAAGCCACATGCCTGCAACGGCTCTTCAGACGATCCCAATAACCTAGCCTTTGCGGTCTGGGGGCTAGACATGGTCGGACTATTTAAAGCGGGGACCAAGAAAAAGAAATACCTACTGGTTATGCTCGACAAATTCACTAACTGAATTGAAGCCACACCAGTAACTTCTGCTAAGTTGGCCCAGTTATCGACTTTATATCCAATGTGGTTTACCGTTATGGTATCCCCCATAGTCTAATCACGAAAAAAAGATCCAATTTCACGGTTGAAGAGGTAAAAGACTGGTGTGCCAATTCGGCCATCAGGTTTGATTACGCCCTCGTATATCACCCACAAACTAACGGAAAGTTGTATTAGGCCAACGAGCTTATTATGAGTGGCATTAAACCTCGCCTAGTCCGATCTCTAAAGGAATCTGATTGTCACTGGGTTGAAGATATTGATTCCGTATTATGGGGTTTAAGCACCACCCCAAACTGGTCAAAGAGATATACACCATTTTTATGGTATACGGCCAGAAGCAGGGCTACCATGTCACATTATCCATGACACACCTAGAGTACGCATGTACGTGGAAAAGGAAGTTGAGCTAGATCGACAGGATGACTTGGACGCCTTGGAAGAAGAACGTGAAATAGCTTTGGCACGCTCGACCTTTTATTAACAACACGCTCGATGCTACCAAAGGAGCAGTTCACGCAAAAGCATATAATGTGAGTGAGCTTATGCTACGCCTCCCGGAGAAAAATAAAAATAAACTTTCACTCAAATGGGAAGGCCCCTTCGTAATTGACGAAGTTCTTACAGGAGGAGTGTATCGCCTTTGCAACACATCGGACAATCATTCCAAACCAAACCCATGGAACACACCTCGTCTTTGGTGCTTCTACAGATAAATCTGGTGTCATCACCATAACTAGCCTTTTTATCTTCAAGACTAGTCTTTTGTTTTCTTTTTTTCTCTCTTCGATTGACTAGCACATACCACGTTTTGTTTTGCTAGACCGAGCTATGTTGAAAATCCCTTTGGAATACATCTTTAAATGTGTTATCCAATAACACCTCGCGTCTTCTTTATAAAGCCAATAAATATACTTCTATGCACCTATTTTCATTTTTGTCGTGTGTGCATCCTTCCCATATTGTTTTAAGGCCATTATATGCATCAATTTGACTTCAAATTTCACAAAGCTGGGTTGTCTCGCTCTTGTCCTTACTCTCTACGATCTCGATTGTTCGTCTAGAAGGTAAATGGAGCACCTCTGCGATTGCTAAGACCAGCGTCATCAAGATGGTTGAAGCCGAAAGCTAGCAATCTTACAGAAAATAATTGATCGGCTACAAAGAAAGTGAAAATAATTAGGTGTGCATCCCCAAAAATAGGCATGGTTTTCCCGAAATAATCATCACCTGCATATTACAGATATCCGACTATCACGTCTACATTAGTTAGCAACGTGAAGAAAGGAACCAATAGAGGAACTATTTTCTTTGAAAGATGTTTCTTGCGTTAAGAAGTAATATAACATAGCATAATACCATGCTTGGGACAAGGCGCTCTTAGAGCATCCTCATATTTGCACATCTTATTCGCCTGATAAATCTTTCTAGGACGATCGCTCCGACGCTGGTTTTTGAAACTCACATTGGTACTAACCGCATATTCTGACCCGCCCTCGGGCTGCTTCCGCTTGCTATTGTTGCGTTGGCCTTTAGAATTCCCAGCTTTGAGAGGACGGACTAATTTGGTGTTTGCTGCCTCTTGAGCTTGCATTGGTTTTTCTCTTGAAGAGGAAAGGGTCATGCAGCACAGGAGCAGTAAGTATTTCGCTCAGTTTGAGAACCAAGGTAGCAATCCAGTAGGAGAATCGAGCCAAGTGTCCAGAGTACCTGCGAAAACACAAACGAGCTTGCACCCAACGCTATAAAGGGGTTGTCAATCCCTTCAAGATTTATTTCAAAGTGAGATCTGAAGGCGGAAAGTGCAAGGAAGTAAAAAGTGTAAGGCTGAAAATATGATGTGAAGTAGACCCCGGGGCCATAGTGTTCACTAGAGGCTTCTCTCAAAATAGCAAATATTATGGTGGGTGAACAAATTACTGTCGAGCAATTGATAGAACCGCGCAAAGTCATTACGATATCTAAGGCAATGATCATACATATAGGCATCACGTCCGAGACAAGTAGACCGATACTTTCTGCATCTACTCCTATTACTCCACACATCGACCGCTATCCAGCATGCATCTAGTGTATTGAGTTCATGACGAACAGAGTAACGCCTTAAGCAAGATGACATGATGTATAGGGATAAACTCAAACCAATGATGTAAACCCCATCTTTTTTACCTTAATGGCAATAACATGATGCGTGCCTCGCAACCCCTTCTGTCACTGGGTGAGGTCACCTCACGGTATGAACCCAAAACCAAGCACTTCTCCCATTGCAAGAATCATAGATCAAGTTGGCCAAACAAAATCCACAACTCGAAGAGAATTACAAGGATATGAAATCATGCATATAAGAGATCAGAAGAAACTCAAATAAGATTCATAGATAATCTGATCATAAATCAACAATTCATCGGATCTCGACAAACACACCGCAAAAGAAGATTACATCGGATAGATCTCCATGAAGATCATGGAGAAGTTTGTATTGAAGGTCCAAGAGAGAGAAGAAGCCATCTAGCTACTAGCTATGGACCCGAAGGTCTATGGTGAACTACTCACGCATCATCGGAGAGGTCATGGTGTTGATGAAGAAGCCCTCCGTATCCGAATCCCCCCTCCGGCAGGGCACCATAACGTGCCCCAGATGGGATCTTG
This sequence comes from Hordeum vulgare subsp. vulgare, assembly GCF_904849725.1. Lineage (NCBI taxonomy): Eukaryota > Viridiplantae > Streptophyta > Magnoliopsida > Poales > Poaceae > Hordeum > Hordeum vulgare. Next base: position 492,437,867 of record NC_058518.1, on the reverse strand, counting down.
TGGAGACAGAAGCTTGCGGCGGCGGAAAAGTTTTTCGTGGATCTGTCGCGCAGTTTTGGATTTTTCAGGAATTTATAGGCGGAAGAGGTAGGGCAGACGAGCCACATGGGGCCCACAAGCCTGTTAGGCGCGCCCCCTGGCCAAGCCTAGGGGGCTTGTGGGGTCCCCTGGTGGCCTCTACCTTGGTTCTCACGTCCCCTACGTATCTTCTGTTCCGGAAAAAAATCTTTTCGGAAGTATTATTCTGTTTGGACACAGTTTAAAATTCTCCTCTGGAAGGGGTCAAAAACACGGAAAAACAGGAATTGGCACTTGGCACTGAGTTAATAAGTTAGTCCGAAAAAATATATAAAAGGCATACAAAACATCCAAAGTTTGACAAGATAATAGCATGGAACCATCAAAAATTAGAGATACGTTGGATACGTATCAAGCATCCCCAAGCTTAACTCCTGCTCGTCCTCGAGTAGGGAAGTGATAAAGATTGAATTTTTTATGTGGAATGCTACCTAGCATAGTTGTCCTTTGTAACTTCTTTCATGTGACATGAATGTTCAGATACGTAAGATTCAAAACAATAGTTTGCTATTGACATGAAAACAATAATACTTCAAGCAAACTAGCAAGGTAATCATGAACTTTCGAAATAACAAGGCCAAAGAAAGTTATCCCTACAAAAGCATATAGTCTGGCTATGCTCCATCATCCCCACACAACTAATTTAAATCATATACAACCCCGGTATTGGCCAAGTAATTTTTTTCGTAATCTTACTTTCTCAAACCTTTTTCAACTCTCACGCAATACATGAGCGTGAGCCATGGATATAGCACTATGGTGGAATAGAGTGTGGTGGTGGTTGTGAGACAAAAAGGAGGAGATGGTCACAACGACTCGGCATATTAAAGGTCTATGGAGATGACCATTAATAGATATCAATGTGAATGAGTAGGGATTGCCATACAAAGGATGCACTAGAGCTATAAGTATGTGAAAGCTCAAAAGGAGAACTAGTGGGTGTGCATCCAACTTGCTTGCTCACAAAGACCTAGGGCAATTTTGAGAAAGCCCATCATTGGAATATACAAGCCAAGTTATATAATAAAGATTCCCACTAGTATATGGTGGTGACAAAACGAGAGGCTCTCAATCATAAAGAACATGGTGCTACTATGAAGCACAAGTGTGGAAAAGATAGTAGCATTGTCCCTTCTCTCTTTTTCTCTCTTTTATTTATTTATTTTTTGTTTGGGATCTTTGGCCTCTCACTACTGGAAAACAGTTTTTTGCCATCTGCCTAGTCTTTGCCGTCTGCTAGCTGATGGCAAAGAGTGTCTTTGCCGTCAACTTCAGCAAAACTGACGGCAAAGCATAGGCTGATGGCATAAAGTATTTTTGCCATCTGTCACATCTTTGCCGTCCGCTAGCGGACGACAAAGAGTCCAGAGGCAGACAGCAAAGATATAGATGGGCCCACCTGACCGCGGGGTGGCTAGGTCAAACTAGAGTCGAACCTTTGTCGTCTGCTAGCGGACGGCAAAGAGTCCGGAGGCAGACGGCAAAGAGTCTAGACTCTTTGCCGTCCGTCGGCAGATGGCAACCCGCTAACACCGTTAAACAGCTCCTTCCCCCCACCCCGCCCCTCTCTCTCTCTCTCTCTGTAACGGTCACCCCGCGCGCCCCTATCTCTCTCCCCACCCCGCGCGCCCCTCTCTCTGTAACGGCCGCCGCCACCACCGTCGCGCCGCCGCCCCTGTCACGTCACCACCCCTGTCGCCCCCGCCGCCGCCCCATGTCACCCCCGCCGCCACCCCTGTCGCCCCAGCCGCCGCCCCTGTCGCCCCCACTACCGCCCCTGTAGCCCCCGCCGCCGCCCCTCTCTTTCTCTCCTCACCTCGCCCCCGCTGCCGCTGCCCCACCACCGTCGCACCGCCGCCCCTGGCGCCCCCGGTGCCGCCCCGCCACCCCCAACACCCCGGCCCCTCCACAGCCGCCCCTCCCGGTGAGCCCCCACACCCCCACCCCCACCCGCATTATTTTTAGTAGTTTTATTATTTTTTAGTAGTTTTAGTAGTTGTTATTGTTAGTAGTTTTAGTGGTATAGTTAGTTAGGTTAGTAGTTTTAGTTAGGTTAGTTAGTTAGCTTGGTTAGTTAGGTGGAGGAGGAGAAGAGGAGAAGAGGAGGAGGAGGAGGACAAGAAGAGGAGAAGAGGAGGAGGAGGAGGAGGAGAAGAAAAATAAGAAGAAGAAAAAGAAGAGGAGAACAAAAAATAAGAAGGAGAAGAAGAAGAAGAAGAAGAAGAAGAAGAAGAAGAAGAGAAGAAAAAATAAGAAGGAGAAGAAGTAAAGAAGAAGAGAAGAAGAAGAGAAGGAGAGAATAAGAAAAAAAATAAGAAGGAGAAGAAGAGAAAAAAGAAGAAGAAGTTGATTTTTTATTGTTTGGTATTTAGTGGTAGCTAGATTCTTTTTTAGTTACTTAGTGGTAGATTCTGTTTTTGTTATAGTGGTAGATTCTGTTTTTGTTATTTTTTGCTGTTTAGTGCTATCTAGGTTTAGCGATAGGTTTAGTTAGCTTTCTTAGTTAGGTTAGTTAGTTAGTTAGCTTAATAAAAAGAATAGGAAGAAGAAGAAGAAGAGGAGGAGGAGGAGAAGAGGAGAAGAGGAGGAGAAGAAGAAGAAGAATAATAAGAATAAGAAGAAGAAGAAGAAGAAGAATAGGAGGAGGAGAAGACAAAAATAAGAAGGAGAAGAAGAAAAGAAGAAGAAAAGAAGAGAAGAAGAAGAGAAGAAGAGAACAAGAATACCTTCTCCTCCTCCTTCTTCTCCTCCTTCTTCTTCTCCTCCTCCTTATCCTTCTTCTTGATTTCTTCTTCTTCTTATCCTCCTCCTCTTTCTTCTCCTCTATCTTATTCTCCTGACCTTATTTTCCCCAACAATGAGATAATTAGCCCATTTAGCTACAAAATGGCATAAAAACCTTGGTTAGATCATGAATATTATATTCTTAACTTGTTTTCCTCTAAAATGACATAATTAGAATATTTGTGTTGATCGGGTGGATTTACATGTGATAGTTGTCTCGTCTCTGTGAGGTCTGGTGTGCAAAGACCTGCCCGTGCGTTGTACGAGCTCCGCCCCTGCATTCGTGGGTCAGTACAAATTTCATCTCCTCCTCTCCCCTTCATTTACTATGGCTCGGTTTCCGGATGAAACATTCTAGATTTAGGTAATTCAATTAATTTATCAGTATGCGTGACTAGTATGTGTCTCCCGTTCGAAAGGGAGACATCTATAAATATGCATGTCTTTGCATATTTATAACCGCCATCCTTTCGAATTGTCCAACATTATCCATGGACAGCCTGAATATGTGTAGATTGGGTTTGTTTTCCCGTATGCCGTGCTCTGGATCCGATGCGGAATTTCGTCAGTGCCTCCCTGTTGTTCTCCGGATGCACATCCTCTCTGTTTATTGCGGAGACGTGTATCAGGAGAACAACGGGGAGGTGCTGCCGAAATTTTGCGTTGGATCCGGAGCAGAGCATGGGAAAACAAACCCAATCTACACATACTCGGGTGGGATTAGGACCTATCTTTACCTATTAGCGTGTAGGTTGCCTGGACGTAATAAAAATGGGGAACCTGATTAACCGATGAATATAAATGCTAAATTATATATAAATATATTTCTTCTATCTTTAGTAGCTACGTAAGATGAGTGATCGTGCGTGGATGTATACCGGTCACCCTAGTCAGAAAGAGATGACGAAAGAATGGTTTGTAAAAACAAAGGAATTTGTGAAAGCCGCATTCGCAAATGGCCAGGAAAGAAACTATTGCCCCTGTCCTGGATGCGACAACTATAAAAAGACGACAGAGGCTATAATGATTAAACACCTACAGAGGAGGGGTTTTAAGCCTAATTATATGGTGTGGACATTTCATGGTGAGTCTATACAACGCACAAGAGCTGAGGTGGTCCGTCGTCGCACGGACGAGCATGGTACCGGGATCAAAGACATGGTGCAAGACTTTGATGATGCTCGAGATTCGGAAGATGAGACGGAGGAATCTGCAAAGGCCTTTTACGAAATGTTGGAGTCTTCAAAACGTCCTCTCCATGAGCACACTGAGCTCCGTTAGCTGGATGCAATTGCACAAGTAATGGCTCTGAAGACTCAGTTCAACTTGGGAAGAGAATGCTACGACGCGATGATGACACTATTTGGACGTTTCCTACCCAAAGGCCATGTCATGCCTGCAAACCTGTACCAGTCGGACAAAATACTTCGTGTACTTAAGATGCCCTATGAGAAGATAGATGCATGTGAGAAAGGATGTGTCTTATTTAGGAAGGAGGATGCACACTTGGACTATTGTCCCAATTGCGAGTCTTGCAGGTATCTTGTGGTAGACAACGGTATGGGTGAGAAGAGGCAGACCAAAATCGCAGTTAGTGTTCTTCGGTATATGCCAATCGTACCAAGACTTCAACGTCTTTTCATGGTCGAAGAGACAGCCAGAAAGATGACATGGCACAAATTGGGCAAAAGAACCAAACTAGATGCGGATGGGAATAAGATGATGGTACACACATCGGATGGGGAAGCGTGGAAACATTTCGATGGATTGCATCAGGATAAAGCAGCAGATCCAAGGAATCCTTGAGTCTGCGCCGCCACGGATGGTTTTAATCCCTTCGGCATGACAGCAACCCAATACAGTTGTTGGCCTGTATTTGTCATTCCACTCAATCTCCACCCCCCTGGGCAGATTATGCAAAGAAAGAACATATTTCTGACGTTGATAATTCCAGGGCCCAATTATCCGAGGAAGAATATGAATGTGTACCTGCAACCGCTTAAGGATGAATTGGAAGAAGCTTGGGATAATGGGGTCAAGACATACGATGCCGCTAGAAAAGAAAACTTCAAAATGCATGTGTGGTACATGTACTCTATGCATGACTTGCCAGCGTATGCGCTATTCTCTGGATGGTGTGTGCATGGAAGGTTCCCGTGCCCCCAATGCAAGGCAGCTCTTCAGTTTCATTGTTGCAGGAGGGTCGGAAGTATTCTTGCTTTGACTTGCATAGACAGTTCCTGGATCCTGACCATCAGTTCAGAAAAGACAAGAAGAACTTTACCAAAGGTAAAGTTGTCAAAAACTTGGCACCACCTGCGTTCACAGGCCAACAGATCCTGGATCAGTTAAACGCCCTCGAACATGATCCAGAGCGTCCAGGGTATTTCAAGGGGTATAATTCAAAACACGCCTGGACTCACAAGCCATGCTTCTGGGATCTGCCTTACTTCAAAGACCTCCTTCTTCCACACAATATCGACATGATGCACACTGAAAAGAATATCGGAGAGGCTATTTTTGGTACATTGTTCGACATAGATGGGAAGACAAAGGATAATATTAAGGCTAGAGTCGATCAAGAGACACTATGTCATAGACCGTTACAAAACATGCGAGAAGGCAAAGGCCTGGTTCAATCTTGGAAGGCCAGCTATGAGGGAAATTATCTTGTGGGTCAAAATGCACTTTATGTTCCCCGATGGGTATGTAGCGAATCTAAAGAGGGGAGCGAGTCTTGAAAAAATAAAAATCTTTGGTCTCAAGAGTCATGATTGGCACATATGGCTAGCGGGTAATGCCGGTGAAGTTACATGGCTTTATTCCCGAGGATGAATGGCTAGTACTGGCGGAGCTGAGCTATTTCTTCCATGGTCTTTGTGCGAAAGAATTGTCGCCTCGCGTGGTAGAAGACATGGAGGAGTTTGCACCGGAGTTGTTGTGCAAGTTAGAGAACTTCTTTCCACCGGGCTTCTTTAATCCCATGCAGCATTTGATTTTACATCTACCGACTAAGGCAAGATTGGGTGGGCCCGTGCAAGTTCGTTGGTGCTATGCAACTGAGAGGATGCAGAAGACCCTTCGAGCTAAATGTAAAAATAAGCGTAGAATTGAAGCATCGATGGCTGAGGCATTCATTACTGAGGAGGTGGCAAACTTTGTGACAGCACACTACGAAGCCAAAAATCATCATTTGCATAATCCGAAGCCTCGGCACAATGATGCAGACCCTAAAAAAGGTGGGTCCAACCTCAGCCTATTCAAAGGGAAGCTCGCACCAGCCGGTGCTTCGAAACCAATAACGTTGGATGTCGAAGAATGGCGGAACATTTCGTTGTATATCTTCAACAACCTAACAGAAGTGCGGCCGTACATCGAGTGAGTTCTCGGCACATTTTCCCGTAACTTCTAATTCATTTGAACTGCTCTTATTCCCGGATATTTCAAACAGCCGTTATGTCGCCAAATTCTCGGATGGAGCGGTGATCGAAAATGATTCCGTCGAAGAGTATGAGCTTCTGTCAAAGACAGGAGGCGGCTATCCCGGTTTCATCTCTTGGTTCAAACAAACGGTAATTATCAATAATGGACCATTTCATTCTTGGTCTAACTTGCGACTAATGCAACAACCGTTTCATATTAAACTTGTAGGCTAATTCAGAGTCTATGGACGCCGAATTGAGACAAGTCGCTAATGGTTTTGACTATAAGGTCCGTTCATTTGAGAAATACAACATCAACGGGTATCTCTTTCGTACCTTTGGCAAAGAGCTATCTATGCCTGACCGGAAATCTACAAATTGTGGTGTCTCTGCTATCGGCGAAGGTGTTATCGAGAATTATGGAAGAGTTGAAGCAATTTATGAACTTCAATTCTATGGTGAAAACCCACCGAACGTCGTAGTCTTCAAATGTTAATGGTTCCAGCCAAAAAAGACTAGAAGGACACATGAACATATAGGACTAGTCGAAATCAATCCAAACACCCATTTAGATGTTCCCGATGTCTATATTACGGCTCAACAGGCGACCCAAGTTTTCTATCTACCGTGGCATGCCAAACGGATAAGAACCTGGAAGGTTGGTATGTTGTTTATGAAGTGCCGCCACATGTCAGACCACCTGTCCCAAATGAACAGGATTATGAACCTCACATTAACCCAGACACATATGATGGAGAATTCTTCCAAGAAACACGTCTTTCCAAGAAACATTTCAAGAACCGCCGTGCTTCACCCAAGAACATGGAAGTAGACAGCAACAATGAATCCGACTCCAGCCCTGAGCCGGAACCAGAAGACCTGGAACTCGTAGAGGTTACTGATGCGGATGACCTGTCAATGCTTCAACGATTAAAGGAAGGCCTTTCACAACTTCACGTCGTTGAACCCGACGAGCACGTCATTCATGAAGACATGCGTGATAGTGATGATGATGATGCATTTATTGATGATGATTATTAGTTTGTAAGATTCACAACTTAAATTATATATATATTAATTTTTATTATTCATGTCAGTTATTCAATTTTTTTATGTTGTACTAATTTATTTTAATCTTTATCATGGCAGGTCACCAGGTGTGGAAAGATGGTGGGCGCTGGTCCAGATCGCTCGACGGGTTCTTCCGAGGCGCCCCGCACGAGGGGTGGTACTTCCCTTCCACCCTTATCTCTCCATAGAGCCTTGGCAGACAGTCTGTCGACACCACCCGTGGGTTCTTCTTCGTCGGCGGCATTGCCCACTGGGAGAGGTGCTGGTCGGGTAGGGAAGAAGGGGAAGGGTACAGGGAGAGGTGATGGCCGCGGAAGATCCAGGAGGACTGTTGAGCCGTCCTTGCCACCACCACGAGCTCATTCACCCGAGCATAGGACTAGTATGGCCCATCCGTTTGTGGAGGAGGCTACGGGGACTCCGTTCCAGGAGCCTGTTGTTGACGGGCATTCGTCTCATGAGACTCCGGTCCAAGAGCAGCCTCGGGTCGAGGTGCATTCGGCCCAGGAGCAGCCGGAGGAGACTACGGTTCCGGAGGCTTCACCCAACGTGGAGAGGCCCGGATGGGAGACCTGGCCGGATTGTACCGAGTTGCCGGATTGGACCGAGGGTCCGGGTGGCTCAGAGGGCGGGGATGGCGGGTATGAGCTTACGGATAGTGAGGGCGATGTGCAGGTGGACGGGGCCACCGTGTACAAGCATGGTAGTACACGTCTCCCGGTCGCGCCGGCTACCCGCGAGCAGAGGCCGGTGATTAAACCTGAAGGAGATAGGTAAGTACATTAACTCTTTTTTTAGCTTTTGCCTTCAAGTTTGTTCAAATATCTAATGCGTTGACCTTATCATACTGCAGGGGATGGGTACAACCTCTTGGAGTCCGCAGGCCGAACTCCGTCCTTGGTGTGCTTTGCCGGACAAATTTCCCGGGGTTTGTCACGTTGCCTGGTGAGGGTCAGGTTCCTACACTAGGATTTTCCTGGGAGCACTACCAGGCTGCGCAGGCCCCACCGGAGGAGATTATAGATGGCGTCTTGTGCCACATGAAGGCCGAGATGGTGATCAAGAGATTTTGGTTAAATTATCCTTTTACAGAATCTAAAATTAACAATATAGCTAATTATTGTACTAATTGGTGTTTTCACGTTTGATTGCAGACCTTCTATAGGTGTGAGGATGGATATGAGGTGGAGGCGGCCAGGGTTCTCGAGGCCGAGTGTAGGCGGTTACTACAAAACTTGCGCCACGAGGCTCGGTCGCAGGCTATTCGAGATTACTACGCCACGCGTGGTATTAAGAAGCAGAAGAAGGATTGCCGCAGAAAGTTTCTGAAGAAGGAGCAATACATGAAGGTAATTACCTATTCTTAAGTCCTTCTACGTAGTTTTCTTGATTTCATTCATAGGCGTAGCGCTGAAAATTCTTTCTAATAACTTATAGGTGCCCCCGAGATGGTGTGCGGATAAGATGGATTGTTGTGAGGCGTTGGTTGATGAGTGGTGCACAGGCAGCTGGCGAGCCGTCCACGAGAATGCGAAGGATCGGCGTAGCCAAATGGTTGGTGTGCCACATCATCAAGGAAGGGCCAACTTACTTCAGTTTGGACGAAACTGGGTATGTGATTTGCTTCATGATTCATGCAATTCATTCTTGATGCTAATATTTTGTTCCTCTCTTTTAGGCGCATCACAATAAGACGGAGATGCCACACTTGTACGACCTTTATGGCATGGCCCATACTGCCTCGTACAAGAAGGCGAAGGCATTCTCTGAGTCTGACCTGGATAATCCCAATAACTTACCAACATATCATCCCACCAGAAGCTCGTGGCATACAGGGATGCGGGGAAGGCTACGAAAGGGGATGAGTTTAACCCTAGCCAGGAACCTTTGGATCTAGAGCTGGTGATGATATCTGGTGACGGGAGGCCCCATGGCTCGATAGCCATTGGAGATGGGATAATACATTGTCCACTCACTCTTCCGTAGATCAAGGCGCGCCAGTCGAGCAGTTGTCCTGAGATAACACGTCGTCCACGGCCAGTCGAACTTGCCATCGAGGTTAGTTGTACGGACTAAGAACAATTTCATCCATTTCATTATGTGTGTCACCATAGATCATTACTGTGGTAACGAGGAATGGTGTTTCAGGCTGCTCTTCAGAAAGAGAGAGCGGCAAACCAGGCTGCTCTTGAGAAAGAGAGATTGGCAAGCCAGGCTGCTCTTCACGCTGCTCTTGATGAGAGGGACCAGACCACGGCACGATTGATTGAGGAGGAGAGGGCCCGGAATGAGGCGGGTCAATGGGCCATGTACGAGCTTTTTGTGGTATGTTTTTTTTCACATTAGCCAAATCATGTGTGTAATGTGTGTTTCATTACTAACTAATACGACCCACTCTTCACGGTCTGTGCGAGAAGAGCGGTCAAGTCCCTCCGTCGATGCCCGTCTTCTCTTCGATTGGCACGGTGAGTTTCATTATAAACTAGTATTAATAATTGAGTGTCATCATGCTAACTCAGACATTGCAAAATATCTTTTCTGCAGAATAACTCCCGAGCGGCATCGCACGACCCTTCTCCAGGGCAACCGTCTCCAAACGAAGCCGCCGCGAGCAACCGTGGTGCTTCTCCTCCTTGATGACCACTACGGTAAGTTTCTCTTCTCCTCTTTCATATTATCCTTGCTTTAATTTACCCAAAAAGACATAATTAGCCCATTTAGCTCCAAAATGCCATAATAACCTCAAAATGGCATAAGAACCTTGGTTAGCTCATGAATATTATATACTTAGCTTGTTTTCCTCTAAAATGATATAATTAGCGCATTTAGCTCCAAAAAGACATAATTAGGTAATTTAGCTCCAAGAAGAAGAGAAGAGGACAAGAGGAGAAGAAATAGGAAAAACGAAAAGAAAGAAGAAGAAGAAGAAGAGAAGAAGGAGAAGGAGGAGGAGGAGGAGGAGGAGGAGAAGGAGGAGAAGGCCAAGGACCTTCTAGTCCTTCTCCTCCTTCTTCTTGACTTCTTCTTCTTCTTCTCCTCCTCCTCTTTCTTCTCCTCTTTCATATTATCCTTGATTTAATTTCCCCCAACAATGACATAATTAGCCCATTTAGCTCCAAAATGCCATAATAAGCTCAAAACGGCATAAGAACCTTGGTTAGCTCATGAATATTATATACTTACCTTGTTTTCCTCTAAAATGGGATAATTAGCCCATTTAGCTCCAGAAAGACATAGTTAGATAATTTAGCTCCAACAAAAGGATAAGAAATAGGAAAAATGAAAAGAAAGAAGAAGAAGAAGAAGAAGACAAGAAGGAGAAGGAGGAGAAGGCCAAGGACCTTCTAGTCCTTCTCCTTCTCATCCTTCTCCTCCTTCCCCTCCTTCTCCTCCTTCTTCTTGATTTCTTCTTCTTCTCCTCCTCCTCCTCTTTCTTCTCCTCTTTCATATTATCCTTGCTTTAATTTCCCCAAAAAGACATAATTAGCCCATTTAGCTCCAAAATGCCATAATAACCTCAAAATGGCATAAGAACCTTGGTTAGCTCATGAATATTATATACTTAGCTTGTTTTCCTCTAAAATGAGATAATTAGCCCATTTAGCTACAAAAAGACATAATTAGGTAATTTAGCTCCAAGAAGAGGAGAAGAAATAGGAAAAATGAAAAGAAAGAAGAAGAAGAAGAAGAGAAGAAGGAGAAGGAGGAGAAGGAGGAGGAGGAGGAGGAGGAGAAGGAGGAGAAGGCCAAGGACCTTCTAGTCCTTATCCTCCTCCTCCTTCTCCTCCTTCTCCTCCTTGATTTCTTATTCTTCTCCTCCTCCTCCTCTTTCTTCTCCTCTTTCATATTATCCTTGCTTTAATTTTGTTGGGGAACGTCGCATGGGAAACAAAAAATTTCCTACGCGCACGAAGACCTATCATGGTGATGTTCATCTACGAGAGGGGATTTCCGATCTACGTACCCTTGTAGATCGCACAGCAGAAGCGTTAGTGAACGCGGTTGATGTAGTGGAACGTCCTCACGTCCCTCGATCCGCCCCGCGAACCGTCCCACGAACCGTCCCGCGATCCGTCCCACGATCTAGTGCCGAACGGACGGCACCGCCGCGTTCAACACACGTGCAGCTCGACGATGATCTCGGCCTTCTTGATCCAGCAAGAGAGATGGAGAGGTAGATGAGTTCTCCGGCAGCGTGACGATGCTCCAGAGGTTGGTGGTGATCTGATCTCGGCAGGGCTCCGCCCGATCTCCGCAGAAACGCGATCTAGAGGTAAAACCGTGAAGGTATGTGGTCGGGCTGCCTTTGAAAAGTTGTCTCAAATCAGCCCTAATTACTCCATATATATAGGAGGAGGGAGGGGAGGCTTGCCTTGAGGTTCCAGGATCCCCAAGGGTTGTGCACCAAGGGGAGGAGGAGTCCTCCTCCAATCCTAGTCCAACTAGGATTGGAAAGTGGAGTCCTTCTCTCCTTTCCCACCTTTTTTTTTCCTTTTCTCTTTGATTTCCTATCCTTGGCGCATAGAGCCCTCTTGGGCTGTCCCACCAGCCCACCAAGGGCTGGTGCGCCCCCCCCCCCAGTGAACACCCGGAACCCATTCGTCATTCCCGGTACATTCCCTGTAACTCCGAAAACCTTCCGTAATCAAATGAGGTCATCCTATATATCAATCTTCGTTTCTGGACCATTCCGGAAACCCTCGTGACGTCCGTGATCTCATCCGGGACTCCGAACAACATTCGGTAACCAACCATATAACTCAAATACGCATAAAACAACGTCGAACCGACCCTGTGGGTTCGAGAACTATGCAGACATGACCCGAGTGACTCCTCGGTCAATATCCAATAGCAGGACCTGGATGCCCATATTGGATCCCACATATTCTACGAAGATCTTATCGTTTGAACCTCAGTGCCACGGATTCATATAATCCCGTATGTCATTCCCTTTGTCCTTCGGTATGTTACTTGCCCGAGATTCGATCGTCAGTATCCGCATACCTATTTCAATCTCGTTTACCGGCAAGTCTCTTTACTCGTTCCGTAATACAAGATCCTGCAACTTACACTAAGTCACATTGCTTGCAAGGCTTGTGTGTGATGTTGTATTACCGAGTGGGCCTCGAGATACCTCTCCGTCACACGGAGTGACAAATCCCAGTCTCGATCCATACTAACTCAACGAACACCTTCGGATATACCTGTAGAGCATCTTTATAGTCACCTAGTTACGTTGCGACGTTTGATACACACAAAGCATTCCTCCGGTGTCAGTGAGTTATATGATCTCATGGTCATAGGAACAAATACTTGACACGCAGAAAACAGCAGCAACAAAATGACACGATCAACATGCTATGTCTATTAGTTTGGGTCTAGTCCATCATGTGATTCTCCTAATGATGTGATCCAGTTATCAAGCAACAACACCTTGTACATAATCAGAAGACCCTGACTATCTTTGATCAATTGGCTAGCCAACTAGAGGCTTGCTAGGGACAGTGTTTTATCTATTTATCCACACATGTATATAATTCTTCATTCAATACAATTATAGCATGGATAATATACGATTATCTTGATACAGGAATTATAATAATAACTATATTTATCATTGCCTCAAGGGCATAATTCCAACAGTCTCCCACTTGCACTAGAGTCAATAATCTAGCTCTCACATCATCATGCGAATTACATTGTAATAAATCTAACACCCATACAGTTCTGGTGTTGATCATGCTTTGCCCGTGGAAGAGGTTTAGTCAGCGGGTCAGCTACATTCAGATCCGTGTGCACTCTGCATATATTTACGTCCTCCCCTTCGACGTAGTCGCGGATGAGGTTGAAGCGTCATTTGATGTGTCTGGTCTTCTTGTGAAACCGTGGTTCCTTTGCTATGGCAATGGCACCTGTGTTGTCACAGAACAAGGTTATTGGATTCAGTGCGCTTGGCACTACTCCAAGATCCGTCATGAACTGCTTCATCCAGACACCCTCCTTAGCCACCTCCGAGACAGCCATGTACTCCGCTTCACATGTAGAATCTGCTACGACGCTTTGCTTGGAACTGCACCAGCTTACCACACCCCCATTAAGAATAAATACGTATCCGGTCTGCGACTTAGAGTCGTCCGGATCTGTGTCAAAGCTTGCATCGACGTAACCCTTTACGGCAAGCTCTTCGTCACCTCCATAAACGAGAACCATCTCCTTAGTCCTTTTCAGGTACTTCATGATCTTCTTGACCGCCGTCCAGTGATCCACTCCTGGATTACTCTGGAACCTGCTTGCCATACTTATGGCCAGGCTAACGTCCGGTCTAGTGCACAGCATTGCATACATGATAGATCCTATGGCTGAAGCATAGGGGACGGTGCTCATATGCTCTCTATCTTTATCAGTTGCTGGGCACTGAGTCTTACTCAATCTCGTACCATGTAAAACCGGCAAGAACCCTTTCTTGGACTGTTCCATTTTGAACCTCTTCAAAACTTTATCAAGGTATGTGCTTTGTGAAAATCCTATCAGGCGTTTCGATCTATCCCTATAGATCTTAATGCCTAGAATGTAAGCAGCTTCTCCTAGGTCCTTCATAGAGAAACTTTTATTCAAGTAATCCTTTATGCTTTCCAAAAACTCTACATTGTTTCCAATCAGCAATATGTCATCCACATATAATATTAGAAACGCCACATAGCTCCCACTCACTTTCTTGTAAATACAAGATTCTCCAACCACTTGTATAAACCCAAATGCTTTGATCACCTCATCAAAGCGTTTGGTCCAACTCCGAGATGCTTGCACCAGTCCATAAATGGATCGCTGGAGCTTGCATACCTTGTTAGCATTCTTAGGATCGACAAAACCTTCGGGTTAAATCATATACAACTCTTCCTTAAGGAAACCGTTAAGGAACGCCGTTTTGACATCCATTTGCCAGATTTCATAATCGAAAAATGCAGCTATTGCTAGCATGATTCTAACGGACTTAAGCATCGCTACGGGTGAGAATGTCTCATCGTAGTCAACTCCTTGAACTTGTGAAAAACCCTTTGCCACAAGTCGAGCTTTATAAACGATCACATTGCCGTCAGCGTCCGTCTTCCTCTTAAAGATCCATTTGTTCTGAATAGCCTTGCGGCCCTCAGGTAGTACTTCCAAAGTCCACACTTTGTTTTCATACATGGATCCTATCTCGGACTTCATGGCCTCCAACCATTTGTTGGAATCTGGGCCCACCATTGCTTCTTCATAATTTGCAGGTTCATTGTTGTCTAACAACATGATTGACAAAACGGGATTACCGTACCACTCTGGAGCAGCACGTGGTCTTGTCGACCTGCGTGGTTCGATAGGAACTTGAACCGGAGTTTCATGATCATCATCATTAACTTCCTCCTCAACCGGCGTCGCAACGACAGGGGTTTCCCCTTGCCCTGCGCCACCATCCAGACGGATGAGAGGTTCGACAATCTCATCAAGTTCTATCTTCCTCCCACTCAATTCTCTCGAGAGAAACTCCTTCTCAAGAAAAGCTCCGTTTTTAGCAACAAACACTTTGCCCTCGGACTTGAGATAGAAGGTGTACCCAACTGTCTCTTTTGGGTAACCTATGCAGATGCACTTTTCCGCTTTGGGTTCCAGCTTTTCAGGCTGAAGCTTTTTGACATAAGCATCACATCCCCAAACTTTAAGAAACGACAACTTTGGCCTTTTGCCATACCACAGTTCGTATGGTGTCGTCTCAACGGATTTTGATGGTGCCCTATTTAAAGTGAATGCAGCTGTGTCTAATGCATAACCTCAAAACGATAACGGCAAATCGGTAAGAGACATCATAGATCGCACCATTTCAAGAAAGTACGATTACGACGTTCAGACACACCATTACGATGTGGTGTTGCAAGCGGTGTCAACTGTGAAACAATTCCACATTGTCTTAAGTGAGCACCAAACTCGAAACTCAGATATTCACCCCCACGATCAGACCGTAGGAACTTGATCTTCTTGTTACGATGATTTTCAACTTCACTCTGAAATTGCTTGAACTTTTCAAATGTTTCAGACTTGTGCTTCATTAAGTAGACATAACCATATCTACTCAAATCGTCAGTGAAGGTGAGAAAATAACGATATCTGCCACGTGCCTCTACGCTCATCGGACCGCACACATCGGTATGTATGATTTCCAACAAGTCACTGGCACGCTCCATTGTTCTGGAGAACGGAGTTTTAGTCATCTTGCCCATGAGGCATGGTTCGCACGTGTCAAGTGAATCAAAGTCAAGTGACTCCAAAAGTCCATCAGCATGGAGTTTCTTCATGCGCTTTACACCAATATGACCTAAGCGGCAGTGCCGCAAAAATATGGCGCTATCATTGTTAACTCTAACTCTTTTGGTCTCAATGTTATGTATATGTGTATTATCACTATCAAGATTCAATATGAACAATCCTCTCACATGGGGTGCATGACCATAAAAGATGTTACTCATAGAAATAGAACAACCATTATTCTCTGACTTAAAAGAGTAGCCGTCTCGCAATAAACAAGATCCAGATATAATGTTCATGCTCAACGCAGGCACTAAATAACAATTATTCAAGTTCATAACTAATCCTGATGGTAACTGAAGTGAAACTGTGCCGACGGCGATTGCATCAACCTTGGAACCATTTCCTACGCGCATCGTCACTTCATCTTTCGCCAGCCTTCGCCTATTCCATAGTTCCTGTTTCGAGTTGCAAATATGAGCAACAGAACCGGTATCGAATACCCAGGCACTACTACGGGAGCTGGTTAAGTACACATCAATAACATGTATATCAAATATACCTGATTTTTCTTTGGCCGCCTTCTTATCAGCCAGATACTTGGGGTAGTTGCGCTTCCAGTGACCCATACCCTTGCAATAGTAGCACTCTGTTTCAGGCTTAAGTCCAGCTTTGGGTTTCTTCGTTGGATTGGCAACAGGCTTGCCACTCTTCTTTGAATTACCCTTCTTGCATTTGCAGTTTCTCTTGAAACTAGTGGTCTTATTCACCATCAACACTTGATGATCTTTACGGAGTTCAGACTCTGCGACTTTCAGCATCCCAAACAACTCGCCGGGTGACTTGTACATCCCTTGCATGTTGTAGTTCAACACAAAGCCTTTATAGCTTGGCGGCAGTGATTGAAGAATTCTGTCAGTGATAGCCTCTTGCGGGAGTTCAATCCCCACCTCAGCTAGACGGTTTGAGTACCCAGACATTTTGAGCACATGTTCACTGACAGACGAATTCTCCTCCATCTTGCAAGCATAGAATTTATCGGAGGTCTCATACCTCTCGATCCGGATGTTCTTCTGAAAGATAAACTTCAACTCCTAGAACATCTCATATGCTCCATGACGCTCAAAGCGACGTTGAAGTCCCGGTTCTAAGCCATCCAAGGCTGCACATTGAACTACTGAGTAGTCCTCCTTACGTGTTAACCAAGCGTTCTTAGCATCCTGGTCAGCCGTAGCGGGTGGTTCATCTCCTAGCGTAGCATTAAGGACATAATCCTTCTTCCCAGCTTGTAGGATCAACTTAAGATTACGAGCCCAGTCTACAAAGTTGCTTCCATCATCTTTCAACTTAGCTTTCTCTAGGAACGTATTAAAATTCAGGGTGACTGTCGCGTGAGCCATGATCTACAACACAAATATATTCAAAGTGGACTTAGACTATGTTCAAGATAAGTAGAGTTTAACTTAATCAATTTACTTGCTAAACTCCCACTCAAAAAGTGCATCTCTCTAGTCATTTGAGTGGTTCATGACCCATTTACACTAGCTCAAGTCCGATCATCACGTGAGTTGAGTATAGCTTCAGTGGTAGGCATCCCTATGCTAATCATATCAACTATATGATTCATGATCGACCTTTCGGTCTCATGTGTTCCGAGGCCATGTCTGCACATGCTAGGCTCGTCAAGCTTAACCCGAGTGTTCCGCGTGTGCAATTGTTTTGCACCTGTTGTATGTGAACGTTGAGTCTATCACACCCGATCATCACGTGGTGTCTCGAAACGACGAACTGTAGCAACGGTGCACAGTCGGGGAGAACACAATTTCGTCTTGAAATTTTAGTGAGAGATCACCTCATAATGCTACCGACGTTCTAAGCAAAATAAGGTGCATAAAAGGATTAACATCACATGCAATTTATAAGTGACATGATATGGCCATCATCACGTGCTCCATGATCTCCATCACCAAAGCACCGACACGATCTTCTTGTCACCGGCGCCACACCATAATCTCCATCAACGTGTCGCCATCGGGGTTGTCGTGCTACTCATGCTATTACTACTAAAGCTACATCCTAGCAAAATAGTAAACGCATCTGCAAGCACAAACGTTAGTTTAAAGACAACCCTATGGCTCCTGCCGGTTGCCGTACCATCGACGTGCAAGTCGATATTATCTATTACAACATGATCATCTCATACATCCAATATATCACATCACATCGTTGGCCTTATCACATCACAAGCATACCCTGCAAAAACAAGTTAGACGTCCTCTAATTTTGTTGTTGCATGTTTTACGGGGTGACCATGGGTATCTAGTAGGATCGCATCTTACTTACGCAAACACCAAACGAAGATATATGAATTGCTATTTAACCTTTATACAAGGACCTCCTCGGTCAAATCCGATTCAACTAAAGTTAGAGAAACCGACACTTGCCAGTCATCTTTGAGCAAGAGGGGGTACTCGTAGCGATGAAACCAGTCTCTCGTAAGCGTACGAGTAATGTCGGTCCAAGCCGCTTCAATCCAACAATACCGCGGAATCAACAAAAGACTAAGGAGGGCAGCAAAACGCACATCCCCGCCCACCAAAACTTTTGTGTTATACTCGAGAAGACATCTACGCATGAACCTAGCTCATGATGCCACTGTTGGGCAACGTCGCATGGGAAACAAAAAATTTCCTACGCGCACGAAGACCTATCATGGTGATTTCCGATCTACGTACCCTCGTAGATCGCACAGCAGAAGCGTTAGTGAACGCGGTTGATGTACTGGAACGTCCTCACATCCCTCGATCCGCCCCGCGAACCGTCCCACGAACCGTCCCGCGATCCGTCCCACGATCTAGTGCCGAACGGACGGCACCTCCGCGTTCAGCACACGTGCAACTAGATCATCTCGGCCTTCTTGATCCAGCAAGAGAGACAGAGAGGTAGATGAGTTCTCCGGCAGCGTGACGGCGCTCTGGAGGTTGGTGGTGATCTGATCTCGGCAGGGCTCCGCCCGAGCTCCACAGAAACGCGATCTAGAGGTAAAACCGTGGAGATATGTGGTCGGGCTGCCTTTGAAAAGTTGTCTCAAATCATCCCTAATTACTCCATATATATAGGAGGAGGGAGGGGAGGCTTGCCTTGAGGCTCAAGGAGCCCCAAGGGCTGCGCACCAAGGGGAGGAGGAGTCCTCCTCCAATCCTAGTCCAACTAGGATTGGAAAGTGGAGTCCTTCTCTCCTTTCCCACCTCTTTTTTTTCTCTTTGATTTTCTATCCTTGGCGCATAGAGCCCTCTTGGGCTATCCCACCATCCCACCAAGGGCTGGTGCGCCACCCCCAAGGCCTATGGGCTTCCCCGGGGTGGGTTGCCCCCCCCTCCCGGTGAACACCCGGAACCCATTCGTCATTCCCGGTACATTCCCGGTAACTCCGAAAACCTTCCAATAATCAAATGAGGTCATCCTATATATCAATCTTCGTTTCCGGAACATTCCGGAAACCCTCGTGACGTCTGCGATCTCATCCGGGACTCCGAACAACATTCGATAACCAACCATATAACTCAAATACGCATAAAACAACGTCGAACCTTAAGTGTGCAGACCCTGCGGGTTCGAGAACTATGCAGAGATGACCCGAGTGACTCCTCGGTCAATATCCAATAGCAGGACCTGGATGCCCATATTGGATCCCACATATTCTACGAAGATCTTATCGTTTGAACCTCAGTGCGAAGGATTCATATAATCCCGTATGTCATTCCCTTTGTCCTTCGGTATGTTACTTGCCCGAGATTCGATCGTCCGTATCCGCATACCTATTTCAATCTCGTTTACCGGCAAGTCTCTTTACTTGTTCCGTAATACAAGATCCCGCAATTTACACAAAGTCACATTGCTTGCAAGGCTTCTATGTGATGTTGTATTACCGAGTGGGCCCCGAGATACCTCTCCGTCACATGGAGTGACAAATCCGAGTCTCGATCCATACTAACTCAATGAACACCTTCGGATATACCTGTAGAGCATATTTATAGTCACCCGGTTACGTTGCGCCGTTTGATACACATAAAGCATTCCTCCGGTGTCAGTGATTTATATGATCTCATGGTCATAGGAACAAATACTTGACACGCAGAAAACAGAAGCAACAAAATGACACGATCAACATGCTACGTCTATTAGTTTGGGTCTAGTCCATCACGTGATTCTCCTAATGACGTGATCCAGTTATCAAGCAACAACACCTTGTACATAATCAGAAGACCCTGACTATCTTTGATCAACTGGCTAGCCAACTAGAGGCTTGCTAGGGACAGTGTTTTGTCTATTTATCCACACATGTATATAAGTCTTCATTCAATACAATTATAGCATGGATAATAAACGATTATCCTGATACAGGAATTATAATAATAACTATATTTATCATTGCCTCTAGGGCATAATTCCAACAAATTTCCCCAACAATGACATAATTAGCCCATTTAATTCCAAAATGCCATAATAAGCTCAAAATGGCATAAGAACCTTGGTTAGCTCATGAATATTATATACTTAGCTTGTTTTCCTCTAAAATGGGATAATTAGCCCATTTATCTCCAAAAAGACATAATTAGGTAATTTAGCTCCAACAAAAGGAGAAGAGGAGAAGAAATAGGAAAAATGAAAAGAAAGAAGAAGAAGAAGAAGAGAAGAAGGAGAAGGAGGAGGAGGAGGAGGAGAAGGCCAAGGACCTTCTAGTCCTTCTCCTCCTCCTCCTTCTCCTCCTTCTTCTTGATTTCTTCTTCTTCTCCTCCTCCTCTTTCTTCTCCTCTTTCATATTATCCTTGCTTTAATTTCCCCAACAATGACATAATTAGCCCATTTAGCTCCAAAATGCCATAATAAGCTCAAAATGGCATAAGAACCTTGGTTAGCTCATGAATATTATATACTTAGCTTGTTTTCCTCTAAAATGGGATAATTAGCCCATTTAGCTCCAAAAAGACATAATTAGGTAATTTAGCTCCAACAAGAGGAGAACAGGAGAAGAAATAGGAAAAATGAAAAGAAAGAAAAAGAAGAAGAAGAAGAAGAAGAAGAAGAAGAAGAAGAGAAGAAGGAGAAGGAGGAGGAGGAGGAGGAGGAGAAGGCCAAGGACCTTCTAGTCCTTCTCCTCCTCCTCCTTCTTCTTGATTTCTTCTTCTTATCCTCCTCCTCCTCTTTCTTCTCCTCTTTCATATTATCCTTGCTTTAATTTCCCCAACAATGACATAATTAGCCCATTTAGCTCCAAAATACCATAATAAGCTCAAAATGGCATAAGAACCTTGGTTAGCTCATGAATATTATATACTTAGCTTGTTTTCCTATAAAATGGGATAATTAGCCCATTTAGCTCCAAAAAGACATAATTAGGTAATTTAGCTCCAAGAAGAGGAGAAGAGGATAAGAAATAGGAAAAATGAAAAGAAAGAAGAAGAAGAAGAAGAAGAAGAAGAAGAAGAAGAAGAAGAAGAAGAAAAAGAGAAGAAGGAGGAGGAGAAGGAGAAGGCCAAGGACCTTCTAATCCTTCTCCTCCTCCTCCTTCTCCTCCTTCTCCTCCTTCTTGATTTCTTCTTCTTCTCCTCCTCCTCCTCTTTCTTCTCCTCTTTCATATTATCCTTGCTTTAATTTCCCCAACAATGACATTTAGCCCATTTAGCTCCAAAATACCATAATAAGCTCAAAATGGCATAAGAACCTTGGTTAGCTCATGAATATTATATACTTAGCTTGTTTTCCTATAAAATGGGATAATTAACCCATTTAGCTCCAAAAAGACATAATTAGGTAATTTAGCTCCGACAATAGGAGAAGAGGAGAAGAAATAGGCAAAATGAAAAGAAAGAAGAAGAAGAAGAAGAAGAAGAAGAAGAAGAAGAGAAGAATGAGGAGGAGGAGGAGGAGGAGGAGAAGGCCAAGGACCTTCTAGTCCTTCTCCTCCTTCTTCTTGATTTGTTCTTCTTCTCCTCCTCCTCCTCTTTCTTCTCCTCTTTCATATTATCCTTGCTTTAATTAACCCATTTAGCCCCAAAATGCAATAATAAGCTAAAAATGTTATAAGAACCTTGGTTAACTCATGAATATTATATTCTTAGCTTATTTTCCGCTAAAAATGACATAATTAGCTGAAAACATCATATTTTGTTCTTCTTCTGACTTTCTTAATCACATTTTTGCAGATTGGATATACTACATGCATGGAAGCTAGCATTCATGGAGTTGAACAATGTCGATGGATGAACTTTATATGTATATCATCTAGTTTTCATTTGAGTTGATGAACCATGTCGAACTATATGTATATGTATATATGGATAAACAGTGCAATACTTTGTATGTTGGTTCTTTCGATATATGGGGATGTACATTCATTTATATGTATATCATATATGTGTGGTGAATTATATATATGTGTTGGCAAGTATATGTGTGTGAACTATATATCATATATGTGTGGTGAATTATATAAATGTGATGTCAAATATATATATATATATATATATATATATGTATGTGTGTGTGTGTGTGTGTGCTGTGAAATAATATAAAACAAAAAAATAGGTACTATATGGGCTCTTTGCCGTCTGTCAGTTGATGGCAAAGACTTGTGCCATCAGCTGGCAGATGGAAAAGGTGCCACATGGCACCCAGTTGTGCATCCTGGGGTGTCTATATAGGCTCTTTGTCGTCTGCCTCCAGGGTGGGCAGACGGCAAAGAAGAGGGCACAGAGGAGGGGGGAGGAGGAGGCAGACGGCAAAGAGTGGAGGGGGGAGGAGGAGGCAGACAGCAAAGAGTGGAGGGGGGAGGAGGAGGAGGCAGACGGCAAAAAATAAGGGGAAGGCAGACGACAAAGAATAAGGGGGAGGCAGACGGCAAAGAATAAGGCGGAGGCAGACGCAAAGCCTCCGTTAACCCCTAACGGAGGCAACGCCTGTCGACTGCCGTCTCGAACACTTTGCCGACTGCTCCTAAGGAAAGCTGACGGCAAAGAGCTTTGCCGTCCGCTTTGGGGGGACAGACGGCAAAGAAGGTCCTATGCCGTCGTAGGCTGACGCAGAAATTTTGCCCGCCGTGAGAATCTTTGCCGTCTGTGGTTTTCTCTTTGCCGTCCGGGATTTAGTCTTTGCCGTCTGTGATAGCAGACGGCAAAGAAGCTGATTCCTGTAGTGTCTTTCCATATCTATTTTTTGTGTGGGCAACTTTGGCCTCTTTTTTTCCTCACATGGGACAATGCTCTAATAATAATGATCATCACACTTTTATATACTCAGAGCTCAAAGCTTAGAACGATGATGACTCTATAGGAAATGCCTCCGACAGTGTACCGGGATGTGCAACCATCTAGCTTGGTGTATGACGTTGAAACATCTCGCTAGCTATCTTACGATCATGCAATGGCAATATGTGAGTGACGGCACAAGTCATGAGACGGAACGGTGGGAGTTTCATGGAAATATATCTCGGAATGGCTATGAAAATGCCATAGTAGGTAGGTATGGCGGCTGTTTTGAGGAAGGCATATGGTGGGTTTGTGCACCGGCGAAAATTGCGCGGTACTAGAGAGGCTAGCAATGTGGAAGGTGAAAGTGCATCTATGCCATGGACTCACATTAGTCATGAAGAAATCACATACTTATTGTGAAAGTTTTTATAAGTAATCGAAACAAAGTGCTAAACGCTTACTCCTAGGGGAAGGGTTGGTAGGTGTAAACCATCGCGCGATCCCGACCGCAACACAAAGGATGACAATCAATGGATCAATTATGCCCCGACTTCCTAACATAGCGGTTCACCATACGTGCATGTTACGGGAATCACTAACTTCAACACAAGTATTTCTAGATTCACAACACCCTACTAACATAACTCTTAATATTACCAAATCCACGTCTCAAAACTAATTGAGAGGAATCAAACTTCTCTTTCTACTCAATGCACATGAAGATGGAGGTTTTATTGTATCCTCTTTGGGTACCTATAACCTTTGGGACTACTTTCATAGCACAAGCCAACTACCAAGTCACGCATCGCCGTGCTCTAAAAGATCTAAGCGAAGCACAAAGAGCAAAATGGTCTAACTCAAAAGATATAAGTGAAGCACAATGAGCATTCTAGCAAATTCACGATGAGTGCATGTCTCTCTGAAAAGGTGTGCAGCAAGGATGATTGTGATACAACAAAGAGAAAAGACTCCTACGATACAAGACGCTCCAAGCAAAACACATATCATGTGGTGAATAAAAATATAGCTCCAAGTAATGTTACCGATGGATTGAAGACGAAAGAGGGGATGCCTTGCCAGGGCATCCCCAAGCTAAGGCTTTTTGGTGTCCTTGAATTTAGCTTGGGATGCCTTGGGCATCCCCAAGCTTGAGCTCTTTCCACTCTTTATCCCTTTGTCCATGAGAACATCACCCAAAACTTGAAAACTTCACAACACAAAACTTAAACAAAAACTCGTGATATCATTAGCACAAGAAAACAAACTACCACCTCTTGAGGTACTGTAGAAATCTTGATTTCTATTTATATTGGTGTTAGATTACTGTATTCTCAATTTTCCATGGGTAGTACCCTCGATACTATCCATAGTTTCATCAAAACAAGCAACCAACTCAACAAAAACATAATCTGTCAAAAACAGACCAGTCCGTAGCAATCTGTATACTTCGTATACCTCTGTTACCTGAAAAATTCTGAATAATTACGACAGCCCTATCAAAAAGGCATATCAACCAAGAGAAAAAAGAATCAACTCAAAATCTTTTTCGTAATAAAAATGAAAAATAATTTCGTGAGCGAAAAGTTTCTGTCTTTTTCCAGCATGATCAAACAACCATCACCAAAACTGGTCATAAAGGTTTTGCTTGGCTCAAACACAAAAAGAAACACAAAAAACACAATCATAACAGAATTATGATGGTGTGGACACAACAAAACAGAAAGCAAAAAAGCAAACATAAATTCATTGGGTTGCCTCCCAACAAGCGCTATTGTTTAACGCCCTTAGCTAGGCATAAGGATTTCAATGATGCTCACATAAAAGACAAGAATTGAAGCACAATGAGAGCATCATAAAGCTTGTGAAAATCACATCTAAGTCTAACATACTTCCTTATGCATAGGCATTTTATAGGAGAACAAATTGGCAAGACAACCAATAGTTACCAAATGCAAGGAAGAGAAAAGAGACAATAGTCACTACAACAGAACATAGCTTTGGTAACACCGTCTTGTGTTACTGCAGGCCAAAAAGTGTGTTACTAAGCCATATAGTAACACAATTTGCAATGTGTTCTATTAGACCGTGTTACTAAGTGGTGCCAACTGTCACACATAGTAATTGTTACCATATATTAGAAAACGTGTTACAGTTACATTATAGTAACATGCGTATTATGTGTTACCAAACACGCTCGTAACACAATTTTGGAATTCTAGTAACACCCGTAGTAACATGTTTTCATAGACGTAGAACATTGATGGTAACATGTTCTTGTAAGTATGGTAACACAACTGGTAACACATTATTTTAGCGCCGGAACAGAACTAGTAACATAATATCCAAATATCGTAACACTATATTTTAGTTCTCAACTACTCTAGTAACAAATTTTGTAACTATAGTAACACCATCGGTAACACAAAAATATTAACCACAAAATTTGGTATCCATTTTATTTAATATAATTTTATTTAATAAAATCAATGTAATTGCACAAATAGTTAATCTATTTATTATTATGCTTGCCATCATCAAAATGATATAAAAACTGAAGAACAACACATATATAAATTCAAAATGAAGATATTTATATTTAAAATATAAAAGAATGTTTGATACATATGCATTACAATAAAGATATCATTCACATCATTTGAGCATAGAAAAAACAACTATGGAGAACATTACAGCATAGCGCTTGCATCAATTCGACGAAAGAAAAGGATCTTGATGATGATATTACATTTTTCAATCTATAAATGTACAACTACAACTCTTGGTAGCTAAAATCATCAAACTTTATTTGCTTCTTGATCCAAGAATTCAACTAAACTCAATTATCCTTCGCTCTAATCTGAAAAAGAAAATTGCACGTTAGATATATGTGCTTAAATGTACACAGATATTCTTTCATAATGTGAAAGAGAAGATTTTAACTTACAAAAGATGAAGGTCGTGCAATTATGTATCCTGAAGAGAAAACCTCACCAATTGTCTTGCAATCAAACTTCCCTTACCAACTCCTCACTATCAAGAATAGGTTGATCTATGCGCATAAGGGCAAATTCAGCACCTAACTCAAGACCACCAACCTTAGTTCTTGGATCAGTACTCCGAATAGTACCATACACAACATTCTGCTTGGTGGTATATGTTGAAGTCTTTAAAACTACTTTGGAAGCGACCTATATTATGGTCAATATTAGGTCAATATTACCATTGAACGACAATGATAATAGAATTTGCATGAACCATATATTTGATGTCACAACCAAGAATGTTCACAACAAGAATTAATGTTTCATATGGTTCATGCACTGGTACAGGAAAAAAAAGTCAATTCTCAACAAGAATGTTGCATCTTGAAGTTGAAGCAATTGGTTTGAAAAATAATTTTCCACAATAGTTGTTCATGTCTTTTGTTTCATCTTTGACTACTATATATAAAAAGACACATAATTATTAGACTACTTTACTGTTTTATATGAAACATTAATTAACTAGTCGAAGGTCTGTCATATTTCTATATAAGTTTGATCAGATTTAAACAATAGTCAATGGATCAATCTAGCAGTAGTGTAGAATACACATATATGAATGGATCGACCTGATTGATGAATAGGCATTGTCACGTCGCAAAAATATAGTCAGACACAACCGTACATGGTTTATGGGCCTTTTTTACATCAGTGATGGTTTAATTATTTGTCTACGTATGGACTAATTAAGAAATTAGCTGCGGCCATTAGGCATCTATAGTACACACTGTGCTATGAATTGTTGAGGGGGGGAGAGTGATTAGCAGGGATCTGATCCATGCTCGCCAGTCCTTGTCTCGGCCCCTGAATCAGTACAGTTGCGTTTCACCTAGCATGCACCTCAGAGAATTAGTACCGGTCAGATCAGGGAAGGGGTGGGCATTCAGATCCATACCAGCCACGAGGTCGTACTCCTTCAGGATGTAGGTGCCGGAGGTGAAGACCGACGAAGCCTTCGTCACAGCGATGCAAACGGCGCCGAGGCAGGACGAGGAAGCGGCAGATCTATACGGGGGTTGAGGTGGGGGTGGAAGGGGGGTTGCAGGTGGCGGCCGCGCTGGGCGCTGGAGGGGCAGCGTGCTGGGCATTGGAGTGCGCGCCAGGTAGCCGCCTTGGCTGGATCTCGATGGGTTTGAGGCCCAATTTATTTAGCGTGTTCTAGTTAATTGGAGGGAAATCCCTTAAAAAATAATTGGAGGGAAAATTAAGCGTGAAAGTTAGAAATTTTGCGCAAGGAATTAGTATTTCACCATCGAGAACTCGATGAAAATTTGGATCTACCTTTTCTTTATCCAAAACATTGTTACGTATATTTATTTGTCTAGCACCGAATTTTTTCAAAAAGTATTTTTGGTATGGAAAAATAGAGTATATTTTATTTATTATTATTGAAGGGGAAATTATATATATCTAAATAGTAATGACTTTATAAAACTTATTTGTGTAACATGTGCTAAATAAACTATAACACGGTTTCCCTCGGTTAACTAGTTGGTATAAAAACATCGAGCTTGAAGCTTCGACGAACCTTGGAGGATATTGTGATCGGGAGATCTCTGGTTGGGACAGTGGACGCGATGGTGTTGTCATGAACATCGGCGATCGGCTGACAGATCTCGCTCCTGATCGGTCGTCTCGACCAAGATCACATCATTCCCACACACTACACATGGAAGCTACCACCCCTGTGGGAGAAAGCTATGACCGACAATGCTAGAAGCTGCAACCGGATCGGGAGCATGTTGTGACCAGTGTGACTGGCGGCTTTTGATCCACGATGGGAGCACATGCGGTGATGCTACAAAGTGGCGGAGACGACGTGCGTCAACTGCGACCGACCACTGATGGTGTTGTAATGATATATCCGAGAGGCTGGCACATCAATCTAGACTCCTCCATTGTTCCACCTCCACGGCTACAGGGCATAAGGGGAGGGTTCCCAGCTATATCCATGATTGAAAAAAATGACCGTTCCTGTAGTAATACCAGAAAAAGGGTAATCTGCGACCTCGATGGTTGGTTAAAGAAAAACATTGTAACTTGAGCGATCCATATTGCTCCTCATCGGTCGCCTCGACCAAGATCGCATCATTCCCAAATAGCTACACATGTAAGCTATGACCGGTGTGGGAGAAAGCTACGACCGGCCTAGGAGCATGTTATGACAAGCAAGGCTAGCAACTTTTGAACCGTGCTGAAGCGCATGCGGTGATGCTACAAAGTAGCAGCGACAATATGCGTTAGCTACGACCGATCGCCGATAGTGTTGTACCGATACATTCGAGTGGTTAGCACATCAATCTAGTCTCCTCTTGTGTTCTACCTCCATGGTGACAAAGCATAAGGGGACGTATCCCAGCTACATCCACGACTGAAAAAATGACCGTACTTGCAGTAGTACCGGAAAAATGAATTTTTCGATCTCGATGATTGGTTAAAGAAAAGCACTATAACTTGAACGACCGATATTGCTCCTCATGAGTGGCCTCAACGAAGATCGCTTTATTCCCACATGGTTGTACATGGACGCTACAACAGACATGAAAGAAAGCTACAATCGTCAATACCATAGAAGCTGTGGTCGGCCCGGGAGCATGTTGTGACCAACGAGGTCGATGAATTTTGATCTGTGCTGGGAACGCATGCGGTGATGCTACAAAGTTGCGATGATGATATGCTTCAGCTGTGACCGACCGTTGACCGTGTTGTTACGATATATCCGAGAGGGTGGCGCATCAATCTAATCTCATCCTTCCTTCCACCTCCATGGCGACAGAGAATAAGGGGAGGAGATAACAGCTCGCTTTTGATTAGTCGCCTCGACCAAGATCGTATCATCGCACACGGCTATCCATAAAAGTTATGACCGATGTGGAAGAAAGCTACATGACAACACATAATTATAAGGGCAGGGGATACCAGATACACCCATGATTAAAATACCGACCGTACTTGCAGTCGAACCAGTAAAAGAGAACATGTGATTTCGATAGTTGGCTAAAAAACATTATAATTTTGCATCAGACGTTACATATGACGTGGAACAAGTGTCTTAGCTCTATGGACCGTTCATGCAATAAAAAAAATAAACAGTAGAACCGAGTGTTTTTATAAAAAAACCGTTGAACCGGTGTTTCTAGAAAGTGAAACCCCATCGTTAGACTTATTTTTAAGTGCCCGCAAAAAGAAGAAAAAATCGAATAGGTAGGGTCCCGAATCGCTGGAAATCCATCCACTATTCCCCATCCACCGCCGCTTCCAACAGCATCGGGCGCAACCGCTCCTTCCGCCGCCGCCCTCGCCCAGTGCGGCGACGCCGCCCCGCGCCACCAGGAGCCCAGGACCAACACGCCGATACCTCGCCGTTCGACCACGCCACCGCTGCTGCGTGCTGGTCCATCGACCCCAGCCGTTCAGGGGACACCATTGCCGCCGGCTGCGCCGTGCCCCGGACCCCGCCGTGCTCGTGCTCCGCGCCGTCAGCCGCTGCTACATCTGCGCCGAGAGCGAAAACTCCGAGACCGCCTGCGTGCTCCTCGTGGAGTTGTACGTGCGTGCGGGCTGCCCCCGCCGGCCGGAGGGGGAGGCCGAGCGGGCGTGGGGCCGCTGTCCTGGCGCAGCCGGATCGTGCGGGAGAAGGGCCGGGTCGCCGACGCCAGCCCCAGGGACGCCCGCGGCGTCATCCTCCTCATGGACGGCTTCTGCCTGCCTGTCGAGTTCCCTCTGCCGGAGTTCTACGAGCTGCTGCTTGCCGGTGGCTGCTTGACCTGCGTGAAGGTGCTCAGATGCTCCCGGCTCTTCATGAAGAAGCTGCGTGGTGAGGGCACCCTGCCACACCTTTTGCATCGGCACATTCTAATTATCCCTGCTTCCTATCTAATCAAGACTGTTCTGCTATTGCAGATGTTGTCGCTGATATGCTGAACAGGGGAACTTATCGCGAAGCGATTGGTGTTATCCTTCCATTTTAACTGCAGGAGGCGTTCCCGCTCGCGGACATACTGATTTACATCGTTGACAAGGTTGTGTGCAATAGGAAGAAGCAAGAGATCGAGGTGGGGTGTGATTTGGTAGGATTGGTATGTTTTGTAGTTTTCTCATGCAATCAGTTTATCAGTACTGAAAAGAGAGTTAACTGATGTATGTAGTCAGAAGGATTTAATGACAGACCTGGCAAATTCTTTCCACTATTGCGTAGATTCGATAACCATTATAGATGTCAGATATAATATTCAACACCTTCATATGTTGTGATATATTTCAATAACTATTATATCAGATGTTACCTATAATCTTCCGCACCTTCTATATGTCGTGATATACTCAGTAACCTTTGTATAATACTCCTTCCGTAAACTAATATAAGAGCATTTAGAACACTACTTTAGTAATCTAAACGCTCTTATATTAGTTTACAGAGGGAATATGTTAAATATAGTCTTCAGCACCTTTTGTATATCACGATGCAACGATATATTCGATAACCATTATGTATCCTGTGCTATATTTAATCGTCGCGATATATTCTAGAACCATTATATATCCTGTGCTATATTTAGTAGTGTTGGATGAACGGCTAGGCAGAGCTTCAGGATCTGAACATGCTTGCTGGAGCACTCCTTTAAACTTGCCTTTTACAGTTCTTTTCTCCCTACTAATCCCTGGGTGCTAGCTTTATTTTATTTCTATACCAGTTATCTATCATATATACACAGAACATCAAGTTATAGGTTCTAAATTTTTTTGTATTAAATTCTTTCGGGGTTTGAGCCTGCTCCAAAGGATCTATCAGTTTTTTCCCGTAAAAAAAAAGTTGGCTTTTGCCGAACACAGTGCATCTTGTTCTGTTCTGTGCAGCATGGAGCGCAACCACAGAATATGACTATAGGCCTGCACCAAATATATGAAATCTACACATGTAGGATATTGCGTTTGTGATGTTTTAATGTTAGATATCATAATGTGCACTACCTTTTGACTATAGGCTATTGTTGTAGCTAGACAGAATGCAGCTGCAAAACATGTTAAGTTGGAGCTGAGCATCCTAACTTAACATAGTACCACATCTTTCTCGTTTTGAACAGAATTACATGTTAAATAAGAAATGATAATTCATGTACATCAGGTAGAGTCCAGCAAAAATATATTTCTGTTGTTAGATTATATCTCACTTGCAGATTTGGCCATGTTCCAATTAGTTCCAGTCGCTTCACTGGACACAAACCATATCCTCTAGATTTATTTTAACTTTAATTCCCTCTTCTCTAGGCCTCTAACTATCAGGGAATCCACATTCATTCTCATGGGATGTGCATTAGTATGAAGGGCACACACATACTCCCTCCATCCGGGAATAATTGTCCTAGAAATGAATGTATCTAGACTTATTTTAGTTATAGGTACATCCATTTTATTCATTTCCAGAACAAGTATATCCGGACGGAGGGAGTATATGCTAAGTTTAGGTAGTTTGTACAACTGCAAAATATTTGTAGCCCTTGTGATAAGACATCATATTTCACATGCAGGATTTAGCAGGTAAGTCTGACTTCTCACCTGAATGCACCTGAAAATAAACCTTGACTTCTGACTGTTGCAAGAAAGCTACATTTTAAGTGCGGTACATATCAAGCATAAAATGAAAGAGATGACTTAAGAGGAGAAAAATCACAGTAGGATTCCTAGAACGGGAAGACCTCAGATCTTGGATCTGGCTGCTCTTGGACAGGGAAGACCTTGAATCTTAGGTTTCTTTTCTCCTGGTCATGGAAGATGTCAAAGCTTGGGACTGGTTGCTCGGGTTTGAGAGATGCAGATCAACCTTTATGGCCAGGCTGTGAACCGGCTTCTCCAACGTCTTGAGACCGAGCCAGATCAGGTTTGAGAGTGGTAGCTAGACCATCCCATCAATCTATCTTCTGTTGTTGCAGTAAAGACCAAGTCTGTTTAAGGAATTATAGGAAGACATGTTAGTTTTGTCCCTTGTCACTCATACATCTTCTGCATTTTCATCATTATATTGTAGTTTTACCTGAAGTCAAAGCTTGGTTTACAGGACACTAAGAACCATTGTATGTTCTTGCAGATTGTTGGCTGAGCTTACACCCCTTCAGAAAATTCGAAAGAATGAGGTCTTCCACTCAACATATACACCCAACTTTTCTTTTTCTTTTTTGCTTTTCAGTTTCTCATGTTCTACCATAAAGCACCAAGTGTCCATATATGTATTGAATTTTAACTTCACTCTTTTTATTTGTTATGAAATTTTGCTCATGCCCTTCACCGAACCTTCCTTTTTAGGAAATTTTGCAAGTGGAGATTAGAAGGATTATTCTAAACTGGTGGATGAAGCTATGTGTTCTCTTAGTTTAGTGGACTTTTATATGTTTGCATAGTTTTTGTTCTTCAAAATGAAGCTTGGAATATTTTAGAATTTTTTAGCGAACTTAAGTTTCATGTATGAAGGATTGTCATTGGAAATAGATACATTTTTGTTGTAGAAGTTTTATGTCAGACTTACTATCTTGTAAACTAAGTTTACGTATGTTCGAACTTAAACCTGGATGGCTGATTCAACAATTTCTTCTTTGTCGTTGTGAACCAACCTTTGCGTGCGTAATTCAACATGTTTTTTTGGTCATTTTATAGTTAATCAAACGGACAAATAAACACTAGCATAGAGTAGAGGATTCGGCCATCACACACATCTCATGCATCAGATCAAATTCACTAGTAACTCACAAGTTCTCTCATACAAATTTAACTACTATCTCAATTTCCAGCGAAGGTTAACAGTAACAAGAGGAGAGATGGTAACAAGAGAAGAGATAGATTCAGATATTAGTTCCTAGTCAATTCAAGTTGTAGATGTAGAAGCTGTAGGTGATGAAGAAGAACAACCGTGGAGAGCTTGAGTTGCAAGAGGAGAGATGGTAACAAGAGAAGAGATAGATTCAGATATTAGTTCCTAGTCAATTCAAGTTGTAGATGTAGAAGCTGTAGGTGATGAAGAAGAACAACCGTGGAGAGCTTGAGTTGCAGAAGATCTGAGGATGGGGTTGAGGTGTTGCAGAAGAATAGTAGCAGAGGAGCTTCAGGGATGCACTGCATCACAGATACGCTAGAAAAAAGAGCAGCGGGGCCTCACGCAGATTACCAGACTGCATGATTGCCTTGTCTGGTGATTTCCTCTGATTTGATCCCGCTTGACGCGAGGAGAACGAGAGCGAGGCCTCACGGCCTGCCATACGCCATTGCTGAGGTGTTTGGTGGTCGCGCGACCATATGCAAATTCGACAAGACACATGACAACGTCAAGCGCAGCCACATCAGCGTCGGCGAGGAACATGGCTTCGTACCCGGTCGTGTCGTGGGGGTGCGGGAATGATCGATCTACCGGGTGGGTGCGGGAATGATCGATCTACCTGGTGGCTATGTAGTTGTGTGGGTGTATCTGGTCGACTCCGTTTGCTAGGTGCACTACTCCGTTTGCTACGTGCAGGAGCCAACTTCCAATGAAAATCGATCATCTGCTTCTACTCGCTCATATGTACGTACGCATACACGTGTCTGGCCGAAAGGAATCGCCACTGCTTGCTGTGTCGGACAATGTTGTCAACCTCCAACAGTCTTGTCCCACCATACACTATCCACTTCTTCTCGCAACACTCTCCCTCCCTTCCGTTCTCCCTCGAGCTCGTGCTTCAGAGAAGGTCGAAGTCATCCTAAAATTCACGTAAAATATGGTTAATATGATATTTATTGCAACCATATCAAAAATAATTTGATATTTATTAACCAGATTGTATTACTTTTTCATATCATATTGCCAAAGTATGAAAGGACTATTTACCAAAACAAGAACATATTTATAAAAAATCATATTGAGGCATGAGCCCTATGTGTCAAGGTATTTGTGATCTATGTATCCAACTGATTTTAATTTTTCTAGTCCCTCATATAATAAAGCATGTAACATTATGTATCAACCTACGTAACACATTTTACTAACACATATTTATATGTTACCGTGTTAAAATATACGTAACACATTCGACCAACACATACTTTATATGTTACTATTGAAATATTCCTGTAACACATTTTGAGGCTTATATAGTATGTGTTACTGTCTGTCGTTGGACACAAAATAATCTGTTACAACAATTTCCCTTGTCACACATTTTTCAATGTGTTACATGATTGTGTTACTTAAAGTCTATTTTGTTGTAGTGAGTAATCTCAACATAACAAGAGGTAATTTGGTAACATGAAAGTTTCTACAACAATATTTTCATCTCTCATAGCAATTACATGTGGGATCATAATCAAATTTAATAATATAGCTATCACAAAGGATATTCTTTTCATGATCCACATGCATGCAAAGTTGACGCTCTTCAAAAATAGTGGGATTATCATCAACTAAAGTCATGACTTCTCCAAACCGACTTACAATATTATTGCAAATATTAAATTCATCATGAGACTTAAAAAAAATTCAAGATCATAAGAAAAATTATCACCCCAATCACGATCATTGCAACAAGTAGTGGACATAGCAAAACTAACATCCCCAAGCTTAGGGTTTTGCATATTTTTAGCATGATTGTCATTAATAGAATTTATAATGAAATCATTGCAATCATGCTTTTCATTCAAGGAGCCCTCGTGAATCATTTCGTAAATTTCTTCATCACGATTTTCAGATTCATGCATCTCAAGCCAAACTCCATAGAGAAAGTCAAGTGCACTCAATTCACTAGCAATTGGATCCAGATAAGTGGATCTCTTAAAGAGATTAGCAAGTGGGTGAGGCTCCATATCACTAGATTTTCAGCAAGCGAAGATGCAAGCATATTGAAGGCACATAGCTCACAAGCAAACAGAAAGCAAGCGAAAGAAAAGTGCAAACGAAAAAGGCAAACGAAAAAGGCAAATATTTTTGTATTTTTTTTCAGAAGTGGGGGAGAGGAAAATGAGAGGCAAAAAGTAAATGCAAGAGATGAGTTTGCGACACTTACTTGGATGAGTTCTTGACTTGATCGTCCCCAGCAACGGCGCCAGAAATCCTTCTGCTGCCTCTTGAGCTTGCGTTGGTTTTTCCCTTGAAGAGGAAAGGGTGATGCAGCACAGGAGCAGTAAGTATTTCCCTCAGTTTTAGAACCAAGGTATCAATACAGTAGGAGAATCGAGCCAAGTGTCAAGAGTAACTGCGCAAACACAAACGAGCTTGCACCCAACGCTATAAAGGGGTTGTCAATCACTTCAAGATTGATTGCAAAGTGAGATTTGAAGGCGGAAAGTGCAATGAAGTAAAAAGTGTAAGGCTGGAAATATTATGTGAAGTAGACGCGGGGGCCATAGTGTTCACTAGAGGCTTCTCTCAAAATAGCAAATATTACGATGGGTGAACAAATTACTGTCGAGCAATTGATAGAACCGCGCAAAGTCATGACGATATCTAAGGCAATGATCATACATATAGGCATCACGTCCGAGACAAGTAGACTGTTACTTTCAGCATGTACTACTATTACTCCACACATCGACCGCTATCCAGCATGCATCTAGTGTATTGAGTTCATGACGAACAAAGTAACGCCTTAAGCAAGGTGACATGATGTAGAGGGATAAACTCAAACCAATGATGTATACCCCATCTTTTTACCCTTGATGGCAACAACACGATGCGTGCCTCGCTACCCCTTCTGTCACTGGGTGAGGTCACCTCACGGTATGAACCCAAAACCAAGCACTTCTCCCATTGCAAGAATCATAGATCAAGTGGGTCAAACAAAACCCACAACTCGAAGAGAATTACAAGGATATGAAATCATGCATATAAGAGATTAGAAGAAACTCAAATAAGATTCATAGATAATCTGATCATAAATCCACAATTCGTCGGATCTCGACAAACACACCGCAAAAGAAGATTTCATCGGATAGATCTCCGTGAAGATCATGGAGAACTTTGTATTGAAGATCCAAGAGAGAGAAGAAGCCATCTAGCTACTAGCTATGGACCCGAAGGTCTATGGTGAACTACTCACGCATCATCGCAGAGGTCATGGTGTGGATGAAGAGGCCCTCCGTATCCGAATCCCCCCTCCGTCAGGGCATCAGAACGTGCCCCAGATGGGATCTTACGTAGACAGAAGCTTGCTGCGGCGGAAAAGTATTTTTGTGGATCTCTCACGCAGTTTTGGATTTTTCAGGAATTTATAGGCGGAAGAGGTACGGCAGACGAGCCACTGGGGGCCCACAAGCCTGCTAGGCGCGGGCCCCCTGGCCACGCCTCGGGGGCTTGTGGGGTCCCTTGGTTGCCTCTTCCTTGGTTCTCACATCCCTTGCGTATCTTCTGTTTCGGAAAAAATATTTTCGGAAGTTTTATTCCGTTTGGACACCGTTTAAAATTCTCCTATGAAAGGGGTCAAAAGCACGGAAAAAACAGGAACTGGCACTTGGCACTGAGTTAATAAGTTAGTCCCAAAAAAGATATAAAAGGCATACAAAACATCCAAAGTTTGACATGATAATAGCATGGAACCATCAAAAATTATAGATACATTGGAGACGTATCAGTGTTCTCCACAAAGGCATGTCTTCGGCCATCCCTACACCGGTCGGGTCAACCTCGACGAGCGGATTCGATGATGTTAGTACAGATTTTCGACTCGGGTATAGTTTCATTGATCTTGCCGATGAAGATGTGGATCTTGCCGAAGGGGACCCGGTACCCGAACTCGATTGAGTCAACATCGGGACCTAGTTTGAGTCATCGATGTAGAGATTGCCGTGGCGAATCTTGGTCATCTCACCCGCCACGTAGCTCCCGAACCCTGGAAAGCTCCCTATGAGAACTCAACTCCTTCGCGCGATAGGCCCACGGTGGGCGCCAACTGTCGTGGTTTTGTCACGGGAGATGTTCTCAATGGAGAACTTAGGTGTGAGTCCATCGCCGTTGTGTGGCGACTCGAAGGGGTTGATCGGGAACAAGAGACGGACTTACCCAGGTCCGGCCTCTCCAATGGTGGTAAAAAGCCTACGTCCTGCTTTGGTGTCTATATTGATGGTGATCTCGATTACAAGGGTCCGGAATCACTAACCTAGCTTTCAAGAGTTTCTCCTCTCCATCATTGACCTCAGGGGCTCCCCCTTATATACAGGTCGAGGCTCCCGGGTTCACAAGAGTTGAGTCATATTATGTCTTGTGACCTATTATAATTCTACCTTATCTTGTTTCCCAAGTTAAGAGGGCTTCCGGCGTCTTCCACCTCATGGGCCTTGCGTCGTCATCTTCAGGTACTAGTCCGCCACGCAGCTCACTTGATAAGTATTCTTGCTTTCCTTTCTCTCATCTTAAGACGCCTACGGTCTAACCCGGCCCAAACGGTGGGTTATACCGCGGGGTCATATCCCCGACAGAACCCAGAATGGTAATCTCTTTGACTAGGCGAACTAGGATGTGCGTCATGATATTGAATAACGATGGCGGGAAAATGAACTCGAAACTCACAAGACATCGGATAAAATCATTATGTAACCTTGGCAGGATTTCTAGATCGATACCTTCTTAGAAATTGCATTGATAAATGCAAATATCTTCACAATGGCTAATCGAACATTTTCCCGTAGTAGCCCCCTCAATGCAACCGGAAGTAATTGCGTCATAATCATGTGGCAGTCATGAGACTTTAGGTTTTGGAAAAAATTCCTCCCATTCCCTTTATGTTTGATGAGAAGCCAGACGGGACCTCATACTGAGCAGTCATTCTAAAAAGATTTCCTTCTCTTCTTTGGTAAGAGCGTAGCCGGCAGGACCTTGATACTTCTTTGGATGCACACCGTCTTTTTGATTCATACGTTGTTGGTCCCGCCGTGCCTCCGAAGTATCTTTTGTCTTCCCATACACACCCATGAAGCCTAGCAGGTTCACTCAAAGATTATTCATTACGTGCATCATGTAAATTGTAGAGCGGACCTCTAGGACTTTCCAATAGGGTAGGTCCCAAAATATAGATTTCTTCTTCCACATGGGTACATGTCCTTCAGCGTCATTCGGAATAGATTGTTCGCCGGGACCCTTTCCAAAGATTACTTTTAAATCCTTGACCATATCAAGTATATCATCACGAGTACGGTTGTCAAGCTTCTTTCGGTGAACTGCTTCACCTTTGAAATACTTGCCTTTTTTTCTTAAGAGATGCCTGATCGGAAGAAATCGATGATGTCCGAGGTACACATTCTTCTCACATTTATCCAAATGTATACTTTGAGTCTCATCTAAACAGCGCATGCATGCATTGTATCCCTTGTTTGTCTGTCGTAAAAGGTTACTAAGAGAAGGCCAATCATTGATGGTTACAAACAACAATGCTCGTAGGTCAAATTCCTCATGTTCGTGCTCATCCCATACACGTACACCTTTTAAATCCCACAACTTTAAAAGTTCTTTAACTAATGGATTTAGAAATACATCAATGTCGTTGCTGGGATGCTTAGGGCCTTGGATGAGTATTGGCATCATAATGAACCTCCACTTCATGCACAACCAAGGAGGAAGCTTATAGATACAAAGAGTCACAGGCCAGGTGCTATGATTGTTGCTCCACTCTCCAAAAGCATTAATGTCATCTGCACTTATACCAAACCATAAGTTCCTTGCGTCATATGCAATGCAGCGCATACCAGGCATGCATTCAAATTCATGTACTCACCGTGTTAGAGGATGCAGTCAATAGGGCATGCATGTATTTTTTGCACCTCTAATCCTAGAGGGGAGATAACCTTCTTTGCTTCATACGTACCGTGAGTTAATTCTTTGACCTTTGGAAGCATCTTCTTTCACATTTTCAGCAACTTTTCAAATCCCTTGTGAGATACACCATTCTCCGCCTTCCATTGCAGCAATTCCACTGTGGTACCCAGCTTTTTCTTATCACCTTCGCAATTTGGGTACAACAATTTTTGTGATCCTCTAACATGAGATGCAACTTCAACTTCTCCTTTTCACTTGTGCAGTTTCTCTTTGCATCAGCAATGGCCCGACCAAGATCATCTGCAGGCTCACGTGATGCCTCTTCTTTAGCTTCTTCCCTCATTGTAGTACCATCGTATTCATGGAACCCGGGATAGTCGTCATCATCCTCTTCTTCTTCATTGTATTCCATTATAACCCTTGTTTCTCCGTGCTTGGTCCAATAGTTATAGCCGGACATGAAACCGGAGTCAAGCCGGTAGATGTGAAAGACTTTTGAATTAGAGTAACTCCTATCATTCTTACAGACACCACATGGACAAGACATACAACCTTTCTGCTTGATTGCCTCAGCCGCACACAGAAAACTATGGACGCCATTAATGAACCAGGGATAGTGTCGGTCATCGTACATCCATTGTCGGCTCATCTTCATTACATAACATCGAACTGACCAAATTAATAGAAGTTGTACATAAATTTCGTACACACTTATTCTCATAAAACAACATACAACTATCTAGCTAAAGCATTTAAATACAACAACAAATCCGATCAAAGTCACATCTAAGGAAATAATTGATCCAACAACATAATGATACCAAGACTCTTTATTAATGGCACATTTTCTAATCTTTCTAATCTTCAAGCGCATTGCATCCATCTTCCTCTTGTGATCATTAACAACATCGGCAACATACAACTCCAATTTCATCTTCTCTTCTTAAATTCTTTTCATTTTGTCTTTCAAATAATCATTTTCTTTTTCAACTAAATTTAACTTCTCGACAAGAGGGTCGGTTGCAATTTCGGGTTCACATACCTCCTAGATAAAAATATCTATGTCAATTTGATGGGCATAATCGTTATAAACACAAAATGAAACAAAATAGTTATAAAAGATAATATACGACATTCGAATCATAAACCAGACGAGAGCCGACAGGGACGGATATCAAAACCATGGCACTATATATAGCAAACAATCATACAAGTAAGAAAATTATACAAATTAATTTGAGCTCAAATTCATATCAATCAAATAAAGTCCACATAATTACTCCCAAACTAAAACCCAAAACTCACTATACTTATACATCATGAAACGACATGGACTCGCAATGAGAGATGAAAGGATGAAGTTGCTAACATTTTAGAATGATGGGGTGCCTCCAATCTTGACAAATCTTGGCAACAATGGATGATGAGCTCAAGCAAGGGGGAAGAACACAGAGGAGATAAAGGAGATCTGCTTGGGCTCGGGTTGGAAGAAGCATCTATATATAGGGATATCTTTAGTCCCGGTGGGTGCTACCTACCGAGACTAGAGATGGACATCTAGTCCCGGTTGGTGACACCAACCGGGACTAAAGGGGCTCGCAGGGGTCCAAAATTGATGCAACCCTACCACAACCACTTTAGTCCCGGTTGGTGTCACCAACCGGGACTAAAAGCACCCATTGTAACAGTACTAGTGTTGGGGAACGTCGCATGGGAAACAAAAATTTTCCTACGCGCACGAAGACCTATCATGGTGATGACCATCTACGAGAGGGGATTTCCGATCTATGTACCCTTGTAGATCGCACAGCAGAAGCGTTAGTAAACGCGGTTGATGTAGTGGAACGTCCTCACGTCCCTCGATCCGCCCCGCGAACCGTCCCACGAACCGTCCCGCGATCCGTCCCACGATCTAGTGCCGAACGGACGGCACCTCCGCGTTCAGCACACGTATAGCTCGATGATGATCTCGGCCTTCTTGATCCAGCAAGAGAGACGAAGAGGTAGATGAGTTCTCCGGCAGCGTGACCGCGCTCCGGAGGTTGGTGGTGATCTAATCTCAGCAGGGCTCCGCCCGAGCTTCGCAGAAACGCGATCTAGAGGTAAAACCGTGAAGGTATGTGGTCGGGCTACCGTGGCAAAAGTTGTCTCAAATCAGCCCTAATAGCTCCATATATATAGGAGGAGGGGAGGGGAGGCTTGCCTTGATGCTCAAGGAGCCCCAAGGGCTGCGCCACCAAGGGAGGAGGTGTCCTCCTCCAATCCTAGTCCAACTAGGATTGGAAGGTGGAGTCCTTCTCTCCTTTCCCACCTCCTTTTTTTCTTTTCTCTTTGATTTTCTATCTATGGCGCATAGGGCCTTCTTGGGCTGTCCCACCAGCCCACCAAGGGCTGGTGGGCCACCCCCAAGGCCTATGGGCATCCTCGGGGTGGGCTGCCCCCCCCCCCCCCGGTGAACACCCCGAACCCATTTGTCATTCCCGGTAACTCCGAAAACCTTCCGGTAATCAAATGAGGTCATCCTGTATATCAATCTTCGTTTCCGGACCATTCCGGAAACCCTCGTGACGTCTGTGATCTCATCCGGGACTCCGAACAACATTCGGTATCCAACCATATAACTCAAATACGCATAAAACAACGTCGAACCTTAAGTGTGTAGACCCTGCGGGTTCGAGAACTATGTAGACATGACCCGAGTGACTCCTCGGTCAATATCCAATAGCGGGACCTGGATGCCCATATTGGATCCCACATATTCTACAAAGATCTTATCGTTTGAACCTCAGTGCCAGGGATTCATATAATCCCGTATGTCATTCCCTTTGTCCTTCGGTATGTTACTTGCCCGAGATTCGATCGTCAGTATCCGCATACCTATTTCAATCTCGTTTACCGGCAAGTCTCTTTACTCGTTCCGTAATACAAGATCCCGCAACTTACACTAAGTTGCATTGCTTGCAAGGCTTGTGTGTGATGTTGTATTACCGAGTGGGCCCCAAGATACCTCTCCGTCACACGGAGTGACAAATCCGAGTCTCGATCCATACTAACTCAACGAACACCTTCGGAGATACCTGTAGAGCATCTTTATAGTCACCCAGTTACGTTGCGACGTTTGATACACAAAAAGCATTCCTCCGGTGTCAGTGAGTTATATGATCTCATGGTCATAGGAACAAATACTTGACACGCGGAAAATAGTAGCAACAAAATGACACGATCAACATGCTACATCTATTAGCTTGGGTCTAGTCCATCACGTGATTCTCCTAATGACGTGATCCAGTTATCAAGCAACAACACCTTGTACATAGTCAGAAGACCCTGACTATCTTTGATCAACTGGCTAGCCAACTAGAGGCTTGCTAGGGACAGTGTTTTGTCTATGTATCCACACATGTATATAAGTATTCATTCAATAAAATTATAGCATGGATAATAAATGGTTATCTTGATACAGGAATTATAATAATAACTATATTTATTATTGCCTCTAGGGCATAATTCCAACAACTAGAGATTGCCCTGCTCCCGTCACCTCCTAGCTGTTGGAATTGGGACGAATGCTAACATTAGTCCGGTTCCAAACACGACCAGGACTAAAGCTACGGACGAAAGGTTTGTTTTATACTAGTGCACTAGTGGCTCTCACTACCTCTACCTCTCCCTATGCAGTAGCTGAAGTGGGATGGGAAGGGTCCATCACCACAACATTATCATCTAGATCTGGCTGTAGTGGCATATGAGGACAATTAAGTGCATATACATTCTTCTCCAGCTTGGAGTTGATGATCATCTAAATGTATGGTGCATATCCACATAATCACTTTTGATCAGCAACAGTCCTCTTGATTGTCTCAACAATCAAGTCCAGCACTCTAATTCTCGTGTGAGTGTCAATGTGGTGCAACATGTTGATGTAGTAGCCTCTTATGATGTTATCATCTCCTGACTGGGGCATCAAAGTGTATCTCAGGATGGTGTTGATAGTGGGTAATCCGGGCTGCACATAGTGAACAGAGCCAGACTTGTGGGTCTAAACATAGGAAGTGGGGATAGGATTACATGTTAGCCATTGAGTTGTGGTTCATCTTGCCCTCAGTATAAACATCAAGATCCCCTTCTTCCACCTTTGGGGCACGTAAGATGGTAGCCCACTCATCCATTGTAGACTGGTATCTCACTCCTTCACTCATCCACATGATTTGTCCATCACAATATAAATGTGTAGTGGAGTAGAACTGCATAATCATCTCCTCATTTCAAGTAGTGAACTCTCTCCCAACAAATGTGTCAACGTTGGTTGCCTTGAAGTTTTCTCGAACATGAGGAAAGTGATCTTCATTCTCCTTGATATAGTCCTAGTCGACATAACTCATGTCACTGACTCCTGGGCTCTTGTCCAAAAGTATGGTCTCATAGAAATCCTATTGTTCCCTGGTGTGAAATTTGGCATCAACAGTAGTCTTCCTCCTTGAGGCACATGGATCAAAAGCTCTCCAGTTCCTTAGTCCTTGATCTCAACCTTCCTTCATGTCTTCTACCACAGGATAAACATCATTGTGTTCTGGCAGATGATGTCTCAGCTTCCTCGATATAGAAATTTCCTCCTCCTCGGCAGCTCTGGATATAGAACTCTTGTTCTTCTCAATAACTAGGATATCACTGGTGGTCCTCTCGGGTGCAGATGGCTTCTTGGGAGCAGTTGGCTTGCTCTTGGATGGGGCCTGGCTAGACATAACATCAGCTAACACCTTCATCTTCTTGGAAGGAGGAGGTTTGGTAGCTGACTGTTCCTCCTCTTCCTCTTCCTCAGCCTCAGCTGGGTCTTCATAGATAGAGGTAGGTCTACCAACTACATGAACAATGCTTTTTCTTACTCTTTTTTTCTCTCCTGCCTTATTGGACAATGACTTCCTTAGGGGCTCAACAACCATTGTTGCCCTGGCACTCTCGGGTACTCTCATATCTTCTGAGCTGGCATATTCCTTCCTCACTCGCTTCTTGGAAGAAGTGGCATCAGTGGTGGATTTCTTAGCGCCTTCCCCTTTTTGTCCTGCAGCTTCTTGGCTATGACCTCCTCACGCACAAAGTTTGAATCCTCTTCATCAGAATTTAACTTGTTCCCGGTCCTCGTGGCAGCCTTGGGCAGGTCATGAGAACTGGGTGAGTGTGAGTCTTCTGAAGAAGATGAACTAGCCTCTAGGCTTGTGCTTGCTTCCACATCAACAGTGGGCTCTCTAACGTCATTCTAGCTGTCATCGGATCCTGACATGGTGACACTGTGAATAGATAAGAGATGAGAAGAGTGGATAAGCATCGCAAAATTAAGAAGGTGTTTGCAAATCTGAACAGAAAGTCTTAAGTATAACTTTCTGCAAAAAGGATTTTGGTTCCACCGAGTCAAGAATTTTGGAGCCACATAGACAAACAACCTCCTTAACAGAAATTGACAGCCTTTTCGGTTCCACCAAAAAGAGAAACTCGGTTCACCGAGGTTATTCTCTCTAGCCCTAAAACTCAAATCGGTAAGACCGATTTTGCTGACTTGGTGACACCAAGATTGAATTGGTGGACGGTTACGCCTAAAAACTTTTTGTTCTCTAATATAATGGAGATTTCTTCATGTTAGGAGCATTGCAAACGTGGATTGTAAATAGAATCAACCTATTTGTGCAAAAATCAGATTGGAGAGCACAAATAAGGGTCGAAACCTTACCCAAACTTGGTGAAGCTCTCGCAACGATGGCGACGTCAGAGAAGATTGCCGACGACAATGATGAATCCTATGGCGAGGGCACATGGGATGCAAGGGCGACATCTGGAGACAC
The DNA here is from genome assembly GCF_904849725.1 of Hordeum vulgare subsp. vulgare. NCBI lineage: Eukaryota > Viridiplantae > Streptophyta > Magnoliopsida > Poales > Poaceae > Hordeum > Hordeum vulgare. The sequence goes on along the minus strand of NC_058518.1, from coordinate 492,393,347 downwards.
GAGCTTAGTAGCGAGGGGTTCGGGAGGTGACGTTTGAAGAATGAATTTCAAAAGTCAGGTCTGCAAAGAATATATATCCCCTAGCTGTCGGTGACACCAAGTTGAACTTTTTGGTGCCACCGAGTTTCTGAACTGTCATATGACAGTGAAACTCGGTGATGCAGAAATCTTCAGATCGGTGGTACCAAGATGGTAAAACCAGATCAACCCTAGGTTTCAGTGGAACCGAATGTTTTTAAGTTAGTTACACCGAGTTGCACTTGGGAGGTTTTAGAAGTTAGCTCTTGTCGAAACGGAACTCCAAGTGCTCCTCACACAGAGGGTCCAAAAAGTGCTTGCTCAAATTTTGTGATGAAGCATGAATAGAATTTGAAACGAGAAAGCATAGATAGCTAGAGAGGGTGCCTAGGCTTTCTTGTACCTCGAAATGGCCAAATAAATTGAAATCCAAATAACAACAATTGTATGTCCTCGAATGAGTAGAATATGCATACCAACATGCTCATACAATAAGATGTCAAATAAAACATGGCAAACATGCACAACCACTCTAGTATCTATCAAGCACTTTGGGGATGACGTAGTCATCTGTATATAAGTATATTGACTTAGGAGCCAAGTAAGAATAGTTGATCATAGGTCATACTCACTATTTAAGCACAAGTAGGGTTACCACTTTTACATAAAGCATTTAATGTGTTCACATCTGAAGAGATGCTTTGACTCAAGTCTTACAATAAAGCCCCCCCCCTTGATGTGACATCCCCCAAGAGGGACAAACTAACCTTGGGTTTTGTCGTTGAAGACTTCATGTGGGTAATGTAGTAGTGGATTATCATAGTTGATGTAGATAATGTCGAGTTGGGAGGCATTCTTGTTGTTTCTCACTCTTCTGACCTACATGGGTTAGTCCCACACAAGGAACATATACAAGGATATCTATGGACGTGGAGTGCAATGAATACATGATGATGTCCATTGATTCATTAATTACCTTATGCCTTGCTTATCTTTGAGGGAATATGTGAGTCCTTGAACTATTGCATAATGTTGAAGTTGATCGCAAATAGTTCTTGCCAAAATAATTTGAGTGAATTTTTTTTGCGGAGTCATCCCTCAAGAACTTATATAGTTCTTCTTCTTTAGGACCCACATCAACTTGATGGGGATCCTTGTAGTTGATCTAGCACTTGATGATGTAGAGCTAGTGGTAGCCTTGGGAACTCACTTGACCATTGATACGTCCCCAACGTATCTACTTTTCCAAACTCTTTTGCCCTTGTTTGGACTATAATTTGCATGATTTGAATGGAACTAACCTGGACTGACGTTGTTTTCAGCAGAATTGCCTTGGTGTTATTTTTGTGCAGAAATCAAAGTTCTCCAAATGTCCTGAAAATTTACGGGGAGCAGTTTTGGAAAATATCAAAAATACCTGCGCCAAGTTCCACCTCAGGGGGTGGGCCAGTGGGCCACAAGCCCCTGCTCTGCCACCACCCCCCTGGTGGCGGTGGGCAGGCTTGTGGGGCCCACAGGCACCTGCCGCCCCCAACTCTAGCTCTATAAGTTGTCTTTCGTCCCAAAAAAATAAAAAGAGAAGTTTTCATCGCGTTTTCGATATGGAGGCGCCGCCACCACCTGTTCTTCATCTGGAGGGCAGATCTGGAGTCCGTCTTGGGCTCCGGAGAGGGAAAATCGTCGCCATCGTCACCATCAACCTTCTGCCCTCTCCAATTCCATGAAGCTCTTCGTCGTTCGTGAGTAATCTATTCGTAGGCTTGCTGGGCGGTGATGAGTAGGATGAGATCTATCATGTAATTGAGTTAGTTTTGATGCGGATTGATCCCTAGTATCCACTATGTTCTGATATTTGATGTTGCTACTACTTTGCCCTGCTTAATGCTTGTCACTAGGGCCCGAGTGACATGATTTCATATCTGAAATTATTATGTTGTCACCAATATATGTGTGTTTTAGATCCGATCTTGCAAGTTGTATTTGCCTACTATGTGTTATGATCCGGCAACCCCGGAGTGACAATAACCGGAACCACTCGCGGTGATTACCATAGTTTGAGGAGTTCATGTGTTCACCAAGTGCTAATGCGTTGGTCCGGTTCTTTATTAAAAGGAGAACCTTAATATCCCGTAGTTTCCATTTGGACCCCGCTGCCAAGGGAGGGATGGACAATAGATGTCATGCAAGTTCTTTTCCCTAAGCACGTATGACGACACACGGAATGCATGCCTACATCACATTGAGGAACGGGAGCTAGCCACATATCTCTCTGTGTTATAGTTGTTGCATGATGAATATCATCCAAACAAATCACCGACCCATTGCCTACGAGTTTGTCCTACTGTTGCTACTCTTGTTTACTTGTCTTGCTCTCCTGCTACTACTGTTGCTACTGCTGTTACTTGTTTTGCTCTGCTGCTACTGCTGCTACTGTTGCTACTACTGTCGCTTGCTACTGTTGCTACTTGCTACTGATGTCACTACTTCTTTTCCTTGCCACTGCTATTGCTCGTTACACTGCTAGTACCTGCTACACTGTTGATTCGCCAGACCATTGACGGGAATTGACAACTTCCGTCAACGCGGCAACGGAGGCGCCATTGATACAATTGTTAGGAATAGTCTGCCGTCAATAGATCGTTTCTAACACCGTTGTTATCATACTACTTTGCTGTTACTATTGTGCTTGCAGATACTAATCTTTCAGGTGTGGTTGAATCCGACAAATTCAGCCGCTAATACTCGAGAGTATTATCTCACTTCCTTTAGGCGATCTACAAATTTGGGTCGAATACTCTACCCTCGAAAACTGCTGCGAACCCACGCGCTGGTGGGCCATCAACAACATTCTTCCAGTTTCATTGCCGGGGAGTGCTAGCAGCATTCTTCTGGTGCCGTTGCAGGAGAAGGTTCGTTTTCATAAGCATTCGTCTAGCTAACGCCAGAGATTGCAGTTTCAGCACTTTTCTGGTGCCATTGCCAGAGAAACACAACTGACGTCAACCATTGCTTGGGATTCTTCTTTAAATGAGTCAATGTCCTCTTTAAGTTTGTCATTGCCCTTGAGCTTGTGGTCTTGTGGTGAAGGTCATCTTGAGCATTTGTTCCCTTGAGAAGAGTAGGACACTTCTCCTTTTGGGGAACAAACTTCGTCTTGGGGTATTAACCATCTTCCCATTAAACTCCATTGGTATTGAAGTACCAAATCATTGATTCTTCCGGTGTCCTCCATGATTGCATACAATCTCCTCAAATTGCTTCATTCTGGCAAGACTCTTGTAGACACCTTTCTCTATAATTCCTTTCAGTAAATCATTTTCTTGCTCAAGTGTAACTTGCCTAAGATAATCATTAGTGGAGTCAATAGAGCTACTAGAAGCTACATCATTAGATTTAACATTTTCATTGTTACTACTAGATGAAGAACTTTTCTTGCCTTTGTTACTAGTTTGGTTAGGTTTAACTTGAGGAACGAAAGTAGAAAAGAGTAATTGTTTGGCTAGATAAGAAGAACTCTTCTTTTGAAGATCGTCATTGATAGCTTTTAGAAACTCATGTTCTTGCTATAAGTTTATCTTCTCGAAGTGTAGCTTCTCAAGAGTTCTTACAAGCTCTCTATGATCTTCTAGACTAGATTCATGGGCTAACTTAAGAGTGTTTAATTGTTTAGTTAGACGCTCAATCTTCTTATTATCATCATCACACGACTTATCTTGAATAGCATGATTATTATCAAGTCCATTTTGACTAACATCACTAGTTTTATCAAAGAGCAAGTCATCATCTCCAAGTAAGCCATTGATACGTCTCCAATGTATCTGTAATTTTTTATTGTTCCATGCATATATATTATCATTCTAGGATACTTTTTGGGTCTTTATTTACCAATTTATAATATTTTTGGCACTAATCTATTGACCTAATGCCGAGTGCTAGTTGTTGTTTTCTGCATGTTTTGCACATTTCAGGTTTACAGTAACAAACAAAGTTCAATTGCCATGAAAACTTTTGATGATTTTTTCTGGACCAATTAAAGCCGTGGGAGCTTTGGATGGAGGCAGGAGGCCACAGAAGGGCCCCACCACACATCAGGGTGTGACCCAGGTGGGCGCCATGATATGTGGTGGCCCCCTCGTGGCTCTCCCGACTTCCCTCTCTGGCCTATAAATTCTCTAATATCCCAAAAACCCTAGAGGACGTCTCGAAACACTTTTACGTTGCCGCAAGTCTTTGTTCCGATGGGAACCCATCTGGAGGTCCATTCCGGCACCCTGTCGGAGGTTCATCGATCACAGAGGGCCTCTTCATCGACATTGCTTCCCTCATGTTGATGATGTGAGTGGTTGACCACAGACCTATGGGTTCGTAGGCAGTACCTAGATGTTAATATCTTTATTTTAATCTTCAATAAAATGATCATCGCATCTTCACTTTGATCCATATGAGGTAATCCTTATGTATGATATGTTTGTTGAGATCCGATGAATTGTGGGTTTATGTTTGATTATTCATGATAAATAGTTGAGTCTACCCTGAATTATAATATGATTCTTATGTGCATGATTGTGGTAGCTTCGTAAGTCTCTCCAATCTATAGAAATAGTGTGCCCACTAGATTGATATTTCTTCGGTGAGAGGAGTGTGTTGTGGTAGGTTCAACCTGAAGAGTTTCTATATGCCAGTGATAGAAACGGACACGATACGACTTTTGGTACTGCTACTAAGGATAACACGATGGTGTTTATTCATATTGCTTGATTTTACTTTGTCTACATCATGTCATTGTTCTCCATGCATTACTTTGCTTTACTTAATACTCTAGATGAGTGCTGGATAGCGGTCGATGAGTGGAGTAATAGTAATAGGTGCAAGCAAGAGTCGTCCTATTTTTTATGGACGTGATGCCTATATTTACATGATCGTTGCCATGAATATCGCATAACTTTCCAATTATCCATAAATTTAATAGTAGTTTGTTTACCCACCGTATGCTTGTTTTCATGAGAGATGCCACTAGAGAAACCTAGGGCCCCTGGGTCTATTCACCATATATTTACAAAACCTCCAATACCTAACAGTTCTTATTTTATTTTATTTTATTTTGCAATTTACAATCATCTACAATTATCTACGCAACCCACTTGCTTGCAAATAACAAGACCAAGGGGATTGACAACCCTCTTGCCAGCATTGGGTGCAAGTTGTTTCCTCTTTTGTGTGCAGCCGCTGAAGATGGTTGAGGATTGATATTCCTATTGGTTCAATAAACCTTGGTTTCATAACTGATGGAAATACTTACCCATATTGTGCTGCGATAACCCATTCCTCTTCAGGAAAACCCAATGCAGATCACAAGTATCATGAAGGATTCCTGGCGCTGTTGCCGGGGAATATCATAATCAACTATCAAATAACTTCACACAACTTATCATTCACTTGTTCTTCTTTTTATTTGCTGTTATATTTAGTTTGTCTCATAAAAAATACAAAAATATTTATCTTTGCTTATTACTAGTATACTTCTTTGCTTGCTAGTTTACTCGTCTTGCTTGTTACTTTTCTTGCTCAGTCACCATGTCTCAAGATATATTCCATAATACTTCTTTTTACCAAAGGATGTCAGAGATAGAGAGTTCTATGAAAAATTTCACAATATCACAATATGAGCATAATAGGTTCTTTTCTTTGGAACTTAAGGTACATTCAACTTTGCTAGATGCTAGCAGTAGGCAACTTGATGAAGTTAATAAAGAAGTGGCTAACCTCCAATCACAACTCACTCATACTGAAGAATTGATAGGAAAAATATCCGATAAGCAAACCAAGGTAGTAAATAGGATGGCCGCTAAACTGAAATCTTTCCCAATTATGAATCATGATGCAGATCTTAAAATGACTGGCACTTCTCCTATTGAACCTTTGTTTACTTATCTGAATATGAATGATAAAGGGACTCGAGATGAGTCAACTCTAACTAAGGACCGTCCCGTTTGCTTGGATGGTGATGATTTTTATGCTGAAACTAATAAAAATGGGTTTGGAGAGGTCAAAACTTTTACTAGTACTATGGACACTATCTTGGATTACAAGTACTTTAATTATGATAATTTCTCTTTAGTAGAATGTATTTCCTTACTAGAATCCATTATTAGCTCACCCAATGTTTATGAACAAAACAAAACTTTTACTCAACATATAGTAGAAGCTATGGTAAAAGCTTATGATGAGAAACTTGAGCTCGAAGTTTCTTTTCCTAGAAAATTGCATGATGAATGCGAACCTACTATCAAAATAAATATAAATAAACATGAATGCAATGCTTTGTGTGACCTTGGTGCTAGTGTTTAAACTATACTTAAATCTTTATGTGGTGTGATTGGTCTCAATAATATTGAGGAGTGTTCCCTTAACTTGCATCTTGTGGATTCTACCATTAAGAAACCTCTAGGTACAATTAATGATGTGCTTATCGTTGCAAATAAAAATTATGGTCCTGTAGATTTCATTTTTCTTGATATTGATTGCAATCCTTCTTGTCCCATAATACTTGGGAAACCCCTTTTACGAACTGTACGTGCTAATATTTACATGAAAGAGGGAAACAAAAGATTCCAATTCTCATTAAATAAAGGGATGGAAAAATTTCCAAGGAAGATAATTAGACCAACTTATGAATTAATCATGAGAGCTACTTATGGGTGGAGTGTCAAATATGCCAACACTCTGCAATATGCATAGCTTGGTGTGTAATACAATAACGCTTGTAGGGTGGCAACCCAATAGTTATCTATATTTTTGCTATTTTAATTTATGTTTTTTTGTGATAACATGGTTTTTGCCTCTGTAATTAATATGGTTTTATTATTTAATTAGTGTTTGTGCGAAGTAAAGCCTTTGGGATGATTTGTATAATGAGTAGAATTGATACGGTGCAAAAACAGAAACTTTAACGTCCAATGCAGGAATTATGTGATATTAGTGGAATGTTTTATGAAGCTCAATTTTTTTACAAAATATTGATATAAAATTCCTTAGGTGTTCCTAATTTTTTAGAATTTTTGGAGTTATAGAAGTATGGCAATTAAACGTATCTTTACAAAGTGTTCTATTTTAGGCAGATTATGTTTTTGCATGCATAGTTTGCTTGTTTTGATTATGCTATGGATTGTATCAGGGGGTATAAGGCATGGAGAAGTTAGAATACAGTACCTATTATAAATTAATGAAATAAGAATAAATTTATAACAGTACCTAAAGTATTTTATATGTTGCTTATACAAACGGATCTCATGAAGTTTTGTTGAGTCTTGTGTGATTGAAGTTTTCAAGTTTTGTGTGCTATCACGATGGACCACGGAATAAGGAGTAGCAACACCCTAAGCTTGGGGATGCCCCAGGTAATATATTAAGGAATACTCAAACGTCTAAGCTTGGGTATGCCCCGAAAGGCATCCCCTCTTTCGTCTTCAATCCATCGGTATGTCACTTGGAGCTACATTTTTATTCATCACATGATATGAGTTTTGCATGGAGCGTAGTTTGTTTTTGTTTGATTTTATTTTTTGTTTGCCACAATCATTGTTTGCTGGACACACCTATTTGAGAGACAGATACCATCATCATAATTTGTTAGAATACTCTATGTGCTTCACTTATATCTTTTGAGCTTATGAGTTGTTATAGGACTTCACTTATATATTTTTGAACAAGGCGGCGTGTAGATTTTATAGAAATGGTTATGCTTTCGTTCTTCACTTATATTTGTTTAAGAGTTAAAAAATAGTGACGGTAATTTGCATGGGTCATAAGACTAGTCTAAATAGTAATAGTTATTCAATGAGTGATAATTAAAACCATCATGTAACACATATAGGGAAATTGTAAGTAAATAACATGGATGTGGTAGTATGAAAAATGTGTGATTTCATAATTGTTAATTCATAGAGGTGTTGATATTAAGAGGTGTTGACCTTTTGTTCATCTAAAAAAATGAAAAGGCATGGTCATGATGTATGAGCATTTCTATTCCTCGTTGAAATCCTAGTGTTGTTTCGAGTCGGGGGACGCGATGGTTAACTCCTACCAACCAGCCCCCTCGGGGCATGCAAGTAGTACCTTGATTTATGTGGAAACTAGTAAAACTTTCCAATAGCTATATGAGTTCTTTATAACTAATAAGAACCATGGACATACGCAACACTCACCTCCTCATATTTGCTAGCTTCTCCGGTACCGTGCATAGCCCATTCTCACCTTGAGGATAGGTGAAACTTTCGCCGGTGCATCCAAACCCCGTGACATGATACGCTCTATTGCACATAGGCCTCAATATTATCTTCCTCAAAACAGCCACCATACCTACCTATCATGGCATTTCCATAGCCATTCCGAGATATATTGCCATGCAAATTCCAGCGTCACTTCACATGACTAGTTCGTTCATCATCATATTGATTTCCATGATTATATAGGGATGACATAGTATTTGTGGCAAAGCCACCGTTCATCATATTTTTGATACATGTCACACTAGATCATTGCACATCCTCGTACACTGCCATATGCATTCACATAGGGTTATATCGTTCTTTTAGTTGTTCATATCGAGTTCTAAGTAAATAAAAGTATGATGATCATCATTATTAGAGCATTATATGAGTGAGGAAATAAATTTTAGGATGCCAAATAAGCCCACCATAAAAAAATAGAAAAATATAGAAGGGACTTTGCTACTATCCTTTACCACACTTGTGCCTCAAAGGGGCACCATGTTCTTCATATAGAGCGTCTCTTGTTTTATCACTTTCATATGCTAGTGAAAATTTCCTTTTCATTATGAACTTGGCGTGTACATTCCGATGACGGCTTACTCAAATGCCCAAGGTCTTCATGAGCAAGCAAGTTTAATGCACACCTCACTTAGCTTAGCTATAGCTTTCTTACACTTATATATCTAGTGCATCATTTGCATGGGATTCCATACTCTTTGCATCAATATCTATCTACGGGCATCTCCATAGCCCATTGGTACGCCTAGTTGATGTGAGACTATCTTATCTACTTTTTACCCCTTTGATATCTACCACCTAAATGCTATGTCCAATGGCTCACGCTCATGTATTGCATGAAGAATAAAAGGTTAATACATATTGAAAAGGTACGATCCAATTGTTTGACTTGGGCACCGTGGTGCTTAACACTTGTATTAATGTGGTGAAGATGGAGCCATGTCTTGCTAATATAATAAGATGAATGGGGGTAAACATTTTTTGAGGATCATATACTTTGAGAGACTAATGATTTTGTTTCTTATATCTATAAGTATTGCTATGTTAATGAGTGTTAATTCACCATTTCTCAATGAGCATACATTCAAAGGATTACATAATGGGCAGCATGTCACATCAAAAATTATGTTTTATCGTTTACATAATCGAGGACGAGCATGAATTAAGCTTGGTGATGCTAGATACGTGTCCAACGTATCTATAATTTTTGATTGTTCCATCATGATATATTATCATTCTATGATACTTTTTGGCTCTTTAAATACCGATTTTTAATATATTTTAGCACTAACCTATTGACCCAGTACCCAGTGCTAGTTGCAAATTTCTGCATGTTGTTCACTTTTTAGGTTTACAGTACCAAACGAAGTCCAATTGCCAGGAAACTTTCTGATGATTTTTTCAGACCGATTAAAGACCTAGAAGCTTCGAAAGGAGGTAGGAGGACACACGAGGGCCCCACCACACATCAGGGTGCGCCCCAGGGGGCGCCCTGATATGTGGTGGCCCCCTCGTGGCTCTCCCGACATCCCTCTCTGGCCTATAAATCTCTTATATCCCAAAAACTCTAGAGGAGCTCCCGAAACACTTTTTACGCCTCCACAAGTCACCGTTCTGACAGGAACCCATCTGGAGCTTTTTTCCGGCACCCTGTCGGAGGGGGGTGGATCATGGACGCACTTCACCACGACACCACATTCCCTACAGACATGTGTTGGAAAAAATACAGTACATCAACAAACTGTCGGCTAGGAAAACTTGTATCAAATTGTTGGTCGGCAATACTTCCATATGACGTCCAAATATCAGTCGGGAATGCTTTGTTATTCTACATCGTATTTGTCAGTCGGGAATGCTATGTTTTCCTTCAGACTGTTGGTTGGTGAACAATGCCGACCGATCGCTTGTGGGTAACTGGCCTGGTTAGGTAGGTGCGCGTGTGAATGAAAACTTATAGCATGAAAACAACCCACTGGGCAAAAAGACCATCCCTATTTTCCCCATTCTCTCTACACACTTCCCCAAAATCTCCCCAAAATCTAAATCCTCCTCCTCCATTGCCGCCGCCGCCGCCACCGCTCGCGCACTCTCTCTCTGCCCCACCACGTGATGTCTAGTCGGTGATGCTGTCACCTCCACTCCTACTCTTCCTCTCGAGTCTCCACCGCCGGCGTTCTCTTCACGGATGTGCTACGGCAACAAAAGCCCTTCCCCGGCAACGCCAGGAATTCTTCTTGCTACTTCTCTTGCTTGCGTCGGTTTTTCCCTTGAAGAGGAAAGGGTGATGCAGCACAGGAGCAATAAGTATTTCCCTCAGTTTGAGAACCAAGGTATCAATCCAATAGGAGAATCTCGTCAAGTCCATAGTACCTGCGCAAACACAAAAGAGCTTGCACCCAACGCTATAAAGGGGTTGTCAATCCCTTCAAGATTGATTGCAAAGTGAGATCTGGAGGCGGAAAGTGCAACAAAGAAAAAGTGTAAGGCTGAAAATATGGTGTGGAGTAGACCTGGGGGCCATAGTGTTCACTAGAGGATTCTCTCAAAATAGCAAATATCACGGTGGGTGAACAAATTACTGTCGAGCAATTGATAGAACCGCGCAAAGTCATGATGATATCTAAGGCAATGATCATACATATAGGCATCATGTCCGAGACAAGTAGACCGATACTTTCTGCATCTACTACTATTACTCCACACATCGACCGCTATCCAGCATGCATCTAGTGTATTGAGTTCATGACGAACAGAGTAACACCTTAAGCAAGATGACATGATGTAGAGGGATAAACTCAAACCAATGATGAAAACCCCATCTTTTTACCCTTGATGGCAACAACACGATGCGTGCCCCGCTACCCCTTCTGTCACTGGGTCAGCTCACCGCACGGTATGAACCCAAAACCAAGCACTTCTCCCATTGCAAGAATCATAGATCTAGTTGGCCAAACAAAACCCACAACTCGAAGAGAATTACAAGGATATGAAATCATGCATAAGAGAGATCAGAAGAAACTCAAATAAGATTCATGGATAATCTGATCATAAATCCACAATTCATTGGATCTCGACAAACACACCGCAAAAGAAGATTACATCGGATAGATCTCCATGAAGATCATGGAGAACTTTGTATTGAAGATCCAAGAGAGAGAAGAATCCATCTAGGTAATAGCTATGGACCCATAGGTCTATGGTGAAATACTCACGCATCATTGGAGAGGTCATGGTGTTGATGAAGAAGCCATCCGTATCTGAATCCCCCTTCGGCAGGGCACCAGAACGTGCCCCAGATGGGATCTTGCGGAGACAGAAGCTCGCGGCGGCGGAAAAGTACTTTCAATGATCTCCTGATTTTTTATGGGATTTTAGGGAATATATAGGCGCAAAACCTAGGGCAAAGGAGGCTCAATGAGCCCACAAGCCAGGGGGTGCGGGCCCCCTGGCCGGGCCATGAGGGCTTGTGGGGTCCCTGGTGGCCCCCTGCCGTGATTCTCCGACTTCCCGATCTTTTTCTGTTAAGGAAAAAATCTTTTTGGCAGTTTCATTCCGTTTGGACTCCGTTCAAAATCCTCCTTTGAAAGGCGTCAAAAACATGGAAAAACAGGAGCTGGCTCTTGGCACTGAGTTAATAAATTAGTCCCAAAAAACATATAAAAGGCATGCAAAACATCCAAAGTTTGACAAGATAATAGCATGAAACCATCAAAAATTATAGATACGTTGGAGACGTATCAAACATCCCCAAGCTTAACTCCTGCTCGTCCTCGAGTAGGGAAGTGATAAAGACTGAATTTTTGATGTGGAATGCTACCTAGCATAGTTGTCCTTTGTAACTTCTTTCACGTGACATGAATGTTCAGATCTGTAAGATTCAAAACAATAGTTTGCTATTGACATGAAAACAATAATACTTCAAGCAAACTAGCAAGGTAATCATGAACTTTCAAAATAACAAGGCCAATGAAAGTTATCCCTACAAAATCATATAGTTTGGCTATGCTCCATCATCCTCACACAACTAATGTAAATCATGCACAACCCCGGTATTGGCCAAGTAATTGCTTTCGCACTCTTACTTTCTCAAACCTTTTATAACTATCACGCAAGACATGAGCGTGAGCCATGGATATAGCACTATAGGTGGAATAGAGTGTGGTGGTGGTTGTGAGACAAAAAGGAGGAGATGGACACATTGACTCGGCGTATCAAAGGGCTATGGAGATGCCCATTAATAGATATCAATGTGAATGAGTAGGGATTGCCATACAAGGGATGCACTAGAGCTATAAGTATGTCAAAGCTCAAAAGGAAAACTAGTGGGTGTGCATCCAACTTTCTTGCTCACGAAGACCTAGGGCAATTTGAGGAAGCCCATCATTGGAATATACAAGCCAAGTTATATAATGAATATTCCCACTAGCATATGGTAGTGACAAAGCAAGAAGCTCTCAATCATGAAGAACATTGTGCTATTATGAAGCACAAGTGTGGAAAAAGATAGTAACATTGTCCCTTATCTCTTTTTCTCTCTTTTTTTTATTTGAGCTCTTAGGCCTCTTCTATTATTATTTTTCTCTTTTCTCTTTTTTGGTCTCTTTTGCCTCTTTATTTTTTTATTTCCTCACATGGGAAAATGCTCTAATAATGATGATCATCACACTTTTATTTACTCACAGCTCAAAGCTTAGAACGATGATGACTCTATAGGAAATGCCTCCGGCAGTGTACCGGGATGTGCAACGATCTAGCTTGGCGTATGACGTTGACGCATCTCGCTAGCTATCTTACGATCATGCAATGGAAATAGGAGAGTGACGGAACAAGTCATGATACGGAACGGTGGAAGTTGCATGGCAATATATCTCGGAATGGCTATGAAAATGCCATAGTGGGTAGGTATGGTGGCTGTTTTGAGGAAAGCATATGGTGGGTTTGTGTACCGGCGAAATTTGCACGGCACTAGAGATGCTAGCAAAGGTGGAAGGTGAAAATGCATCTATACCATGGACTCACATTAGTCATGAAGAACTCACATACTTGTTGCGAAATTTTTTATTAGTAATCGAAACAAAGTGCTAAACGCATACTCCTAGGGGAAGGGTTGGTAGGTGTTAACCATCGCGCGATCCCGACCTCAACACAAAGGATGACAATCAATAGATCAATTATGCTCCGACTTCCTAACAAAGCGGTTCACCATACGTGCATGCTACGGGAATCACTAACTTCAACACAAGTATTTCTAGACTCACAACACCCTACTAACATAGCTCTTAATATTACCAAATCCACGTCTCAAAACTAATTGAAAGGAATCAAGACTTCTCTTTCTACTCAATGCACATGAAGATGGAGGTTTTTGTATCCTCTTTGGGTACCTATCACCTTTGGGACTACTTTCATACCATAAGACAACTACCAAGTCACGCACCGCCGTGCTCTAAAAGATATAAGTGAAGCACATAGAGAAAAATTCTCTAGCTCAAAAGATATAAGTGAAGCACTATGAGCATTCTAGCAAAATCATGATGAGTTCATGTCTATCTCTCTCAAAATGGTGTGCAGCAAGGATGATTGTGTCACAACAAAAAGAAAAGACTCCTACGATACAAGACGCTCCAAGCAAAACACATATCATGTGGTGAATAAAAATATAGCTCCAAGTAATATTACCGATGGATTGGAGACGAAAGAGGGGATGCCTTCCCGGGGCATCCCCAAGCTTAGGCTTTTTGGTGTCCTTGCATTTGGCTTGGGATGCCTTGGGCATCCCCTAGCTTGAGCTATTTCCACTCCTTATCTCTTTGTCCATGAGAACATCACCCAAAACATGAAAACTTCACAACACAAAACTTAAACAGAAACTTGTGATAACATTAGCACAAGAAAACAAACTACCACCTCTTTTGGTACTGTATCAGACTTGAATTTTATCTATATTGGTGTTGGGCTACTGTATTCTCACTTTTCCATGGCTGGTACCCCCTGATAGTATCCATAGTTTCATCAAAACAAGAAACCAACTCAACGAAAACAGAATCTGTCAAAAAGAGACCAGACTGTAGCAATCTGTATACTTCGTATACCTCTGGTACCTCACAAATTCTGAACAATTACGACTGCCTGGGCAAAAGGCATATCAACCATCAGCAAAAAGAATCAACTCAAAAGCTCTTTCTGAATAAAAACGAAAAATCATCTCGTGAGCGAAAAGTTTCTGTCTTTTTCCAGCAGGATCAATCAACCATCACCAAGACTAGTCATAAAGGTTTTGCTTGGCTCAAACACAAAAAGAAACACAAAAACACAATCACAATAGAATTATGATGGTGTGGACGCAACAAAACAGAAAGAAAAAGAGAAATTTATTGGGGTGCCTCCCAACAAGCGGTATTTTTTAACGCCCTTAGCTAGGCATAAAAGCGATAGAATCACGTATCGTCGTCTTTGGTGCTCAAACCATAAGTGGCCCTCATCATGGATTCATAAGGCAATCTTATTTTATTTCTAGGAAAGTGCTCCATGCCCTTCTTTAAAGGAAATTGAAATCTAATATTCCCTTCCTTCATATCGATGATAGCACCGATAGTCCTTAGGAAAGGTCTACCAAGAATAATAGGGCATGTAGAATTGCAATCAATGTCAAGCACAATGAAATCCACGGGTACATAGTTCCTATTTGCAATAATAAGAACATCATTGATCCTTCCCATGGGTTTCTTGACAGTAGAATCCACAAGATTCAAATTGAGAGAACACTCTTCAATCTCATTAAAACCCAGAACATCACATAAAGACTTTGGAATCGCGGAAACACTAGCACCCAAATCACACAAAGCATTGCATTCATAGTTTTTGATTTTGATTTTCATGGTAGGTTCCCACTCATCATGAAGATTTCTAGGGATAGAGACTTCCAATTCAAGTTTCTCTTCAAGAGATTTTATCATATCTTCGACTATATGATCGGTAAAGGCCTTGTTTTGGCTATAAGCGTGTGGAGAGTTTAACATGGATTGCATCAAGGAAATGAATTCAATCAAGTAGAAACTATCATAATTGAATTCCTTGAAATCCAAAGTAGTAATTTCATTACCACTCAAAGCTTTAATATCTTCTACTCCACTTTTAATGCTTTTAGCATCAAGATAGATGGACTCCGAATCATTGGGGCACTTTTCAACCAAAGTGGATTCATATCCAGCCCCATAATCATTAGGTTTGTCACAAGAAAACAAAGATTCAATGGGAGTCACACCAAGCACTTTAAGATCTTCGTGATTCTTATCATGAGAACACGCCTTTTTAAGCCATTCATGTCTAGCACGAATTTGGGCGGTTCTTTCTTTGCTCTCAATCATGGAGACACGCATACCTTTCAAAGTATCATCCATATTGATCTTGGGAGGAGCACATCTAACTTTCAAAGCATCAATATCACTAGACATTCTATCAACGCTCTTAGCCAAATCGTACATTTTGAGTAGCTTTTCCTCTATGGACGCATTGAAAATCTTTTGTGAGTTGATGAACTCTTTGATATTACTCTCTAGATCAGAGGGTAATCTATTGTAATTTCCATGAGTATTGTTGTAGGAGTTGCCAAAGTTATTAGAGGAGTTACTAGGAAAAGGCCTAGGAACATAGTTTCCTCTAAAAGCATTGTTGTTGCCAAATTATTCCTACCAACAAAATTAACGTCCAAGCTAGCGTTGCTACTCTCAATCAAAGAAGGCAAGGGCATATCAATAGGGATGGCACCCGCAGGGTATGGGTACGGGTGGAGCCTCCCCATACCCTTACCCGCCCCGTCTGATATTACCCATCACCCTTACCCATATCCGTCAACTGGTACAATTTTTCCCATACCCGTTACCCGACGGGGTAGACGGGTACCCGTGGGTAAAATTACCCATATTGGCAAACATCAATTTAAACAACTTATAGTTATAAAATGCATTGTATTATATATTTTACAAAGATAGATTATAACTACAACACATACTTATAAAACAATATCATATAGTCATAAACAACAACACATATGCATACACTTTCAATTCATAAATTATTGACATAGTGTAGATTGTAGAGATAATTTTGAGTTTACATAGATTTTCTATGGGTACATGGGTATATGGGTATGGGTTATATGATCCCATACTCGTACCCGCACTAACTGATGGGTTTTAGATTTTCCTATTTATATACCCATGGGTATGTTTTTGTCCCATATCCTTACCCTAATAGGGTTTTTACCCGCAGGGTACGTGGGTAATGGGTACCCATTGCCATCCCTACATATCAATAGGATCTAAAGGAGCACTTCTACTAGCAACCAAATTCATTAACTCGTCCATCTTAGCACTCAACGAGTTAGTTTCTTCCATAGCGTGTACCTTCTTACTAGTAGGTGACCTTTCAGTGTGCCACTGAGAGTAGTTCATCATGATGTTGTCTAGGAGCTTTGTGGTTTCCCCTAACGTGATTTCCATGAATGTTCCACCTGAGGCGGAGTCCAAGATATTTCTAGAAGCAAAATTCAAGCCAGCGTAGAAGATTTGTATAATCATCGAAAGACTCAATCCATGAGCGGGACAATTTCTAATCATCAATTTCATTCTCTCCCAATATTGTGCAACATGTTCATCATCAAATTGCTTGAAATTCATGATATCATTATGGAGAGAGATGATCTTAGCCGGCGGAAAATACTTGGATATATAAGCATCTTTGCACTTATCCCAAGAATTGATACTATTTTTGGGTAAAGAAGAAAACCAAGTTTTTGCACGATCTCGCAACGAGAAAGGAAAAAGCTTCAATTTAATCACATCATTATCCACATCTCTCTTCTTTTGCATATCGCAAAGCTCAATGAAGGTATTGAGATGGGATGCGGCATCTTCACTAGGAAGTCCGGAGAATTGCTCTTTCATAACAAGATTCAGCAAAGCGGCATTGATTTTGTATGACTCCGCACTAGTGGCGGGAGCAATCGGAGTACTAATAAAATCATTATTATTAGTATTCGAGAAGTCACAAAGTTTGGTGTTTTCATTCATGGTGACTTCGGCAAGCAAGCAAGCACACAAGCGAACAAAGAGCAAGCGAGAAAAAGGGCGAACGAAAAAGGCAAATGGAAAAGGCAAACGAAAAAGGCAAATTGTGAAGTGGGGGAGAGGAAAACGAGAGGCAACTGGTAAACAAAGTAAATGCAAGAGATGAGTTTGCAACACCTACTTGGATGAGTTCTTGACTTGATCCTCCCCGGCAACGGCGCCAGAAATTCTTCTGCTACGGCAACAGAAGTCCTTCCCCGGCAACGCCAGGAATTCTTCTTGCTACTTCTCTTGCTTGCGTCGTTTTTTCCCTTGAAGAGGAAAGGGTGATGCAGCACAGGAGCAGTAAGTATTTCCCTCAGTTTGAGAACCAAGGTATCAATCCACTAGCAGAATCTCGTCAAGTCCAGAGTACCTGCGCAAACACAAAAGAGCTTGCACCCAACGCTATAAAGGGGTTGTCAATCCCTTCAAGATTGATTGCAAAGTGAGATTTGAAGGCGGAAAGTGCAACGAAGAAAAAGTGCAAGGCTGAAAATATGGTGTGGAGTAGACCCGCGGGCCATAGTGTTCACTAGAGGCTTCTCTCAAAATAGCAAATATCACGGTGGGTGAACAAATTACTGTCAAGCAATTGATAGAACCGCGCAAAGTCATGACGATATCTAAGGCAATGATCATACATATAGGCATCACGTCCGAGACAAGTAGACCGATACTTTCTACATCTACTACTATTACTCCACACATCGACCGCTATCCAGCATGCATCTAGTGTATTGAGTTCATGATGAACAGAGTAACGCCTTAAGCAAGATGACATGATGTAGAGGGATAAACTCAAACCAATGATGAAAACCCCATCTTTTTACCCTTGATGGCAACAACATGATGCGTGCCTTGCTACCCCTTCTGTCACTCATGAGATGACAACAGGCCTTCCCCGGCAACGGCGCCCGAAAAATGATGATTCTGTGACAACAGGCCTTCCCCTGCAACGGCACCAGAATAATGCTGCTAGCACTCCCCGGCAATGAAACTAGAAGAATGTTGTTGACGGCCCACCAGCGTGTGGGATCGCAGCAGTTTTCGAGGGTAGAGTATCGACCCAAATTTTTGATCGCCAGGCAGGAGGTGAGAGAATACTCTCGAGTATTAGCAGCTCAATGTGTCAGATTCAACCACACCTGAAATATTAGTATCTGCAAGCAAAGTAGTTTGATGACAACATTGTCAGAATCGATCTGTTGACGGTAGACTATTCCTAACGATTGTATCAATGGCGCCAGAAGTTGCCCGTGGACGTAAAATATTCTTTCCCGTCAACGGCGCAAGAAAAAGTATTGTAGCAGGTAGCAGCAGTGTAACGAGTAACAACAGTGGCAAGGAACAGCAGTAGTGACAGCAGTAGCAAGTAGCAACTATAGCAAGCGACAGTAGTAGCGACAGTAGGAGCAGAGCAAGACAAGTAATAGCAGCAGAGCAAGACAAGTAACAGCAGCAGAGCAAGACAAGTAACAGCAGTAGTAGGACAAACTCGTAGGCAATGGGTCGGTGATTTGTTTGGATGATATTCATCATGCAACAGTTATAACACACAGAGATATGTGGCTAGCTCCCGTTCGTCAATGTGATGTAGGCATGCATTCCGTGTGTCGTCATACGTGCTTAGGGAAAAGAACTTGCATGACATCTATTGTCCATCCCTCCCATGGCAGCGGGTTCCAAAAGGAAACTACGGGATATTAAGGTTCTCCTTTTAATAAAGAACCGGACCAACGCATTAGCACTTGGTGAACACATGAACTCCTCAAACTATGGTCATCACTCGGAGTGGTTCCGGTTATTGTCACTCCGGGGTTGCCGGATCATAACACATAGTAGGTAACTACAACTTGCAAGATCGGGTCTAAAACACACATATATTGGTGACAACATAATAATTTCAGATCTGAAATCATGGCACTCGGGCCCTAGTGACAAGCATTAAGCATGGCAAAGTAGTAGCAACATCAATATCAGAACATAGTGGATACTAGGGATCAATCCCCGTCAAAACTAACTCGATTGGATGATAGATCTCATCCTACTCATCACCGCCCAGCGAGCCTACGAATAGATTATTCACGAACGACGAAGAGCTTCATGGAATTGGAGAGGGAAGAAGGTTGATGATGACGATGGCGACGATTTCCCCTCTCCGGAGCCCAAAACGGACTCCAGATTTGCCCTCCAGATGAAGAACAGGTTGTGGCGGCGCCTCCGTATCGCAAACGCGACGAAATCTTCTCTTTTTTTATTTTTTCTGGGACAAAAGTGAACTTATAGAGCTGAGATTGGGGGCGGCAGAGCCACGTGCATAATGCCCATATTGATCGACTTATGGAGAAATTCTACGCTGCCCAAGAAGAGACTAATATTTTGCAGGAAACTATGGATGAAGGAAATGCTGAAACTGCGAGCTCATTAGATGAAAAAGATGACGAGGAGAGTGGACTAGCTACCCGTGCCCACCATCTAATGAGAGTAACTCTTTAACTCATACATTGTTTAATTCCCCTTCATTCTTACCGAAGGATGAATGATATGTTGATTGCTATGGTCCCTTGGATTCGTTTGAAATATCCCTTTTTGATGAACTTGATGCTTGCTATGCTTGTGGCCATGATGCCAATATGAATGATGCTTATGAAGATGAACTTGCTATAGTTCCTTATCTTAAAGATGAAATTGTTGCTATCGCAAGCACTTATGATAGGCCTATTATCTTTTTGAACTCTCCCAACTACACTATATCGGAGAAGTTTGCTCTTATTAGGGATTACATAGATGGGTTGCCTTCTACTATTACACATGATGATTTTGATGAATATAATATGCATGTGCTTGCTGCTCCTACTTGCAATTATTATGAGAGAGGAACTACATCTGCACCTCTCTATATTTCCAATACGATAAAATTGCAAGAAACTGCTTATGCTATGTATTGGCCTTTACTTGATGTGCATGAATTGTTCTTTTATGCCATGCCAATTCATAGGAAGAGAGTTAGACTTCGTAATTGCATGATATATGTTACCTTGTGCTCACTACTAAATTACAAATCATTGTTAATTAAAATTGGCTTTGATATACCTTGGGATCCGGGTGGATCCATTACTTGAGCACTTTCTGCCTAGCTTAATGGCTTTAAAGAAAGTTCTGCCTGGGAGACAACCCGGAAGTTTTAGAGAGTAATTTATTTCTGATGAGTTCTTTTATTTAGTTTAAAAACATAAAAATATAGAGGGGAACTTAAAACTTTTTCAAAAAGAGAAGCGATTGAATGGTGATGCATTCCGGAAGTAAGGGTCGACCTTGAACACTTGTGTTCATGCTCATGGAAACAATGTAGAATTTTTCCTGGAAGTTTCTCGCAAAAATAATTATCCCCTTGTTCAATTCCATTGCATTATAAAAATAATGTGCCAAGTAAAGCCTTTATGATTAGTTTGGGTGATAGTTGTTTGATCATGCTGAAAAAGACAGAAACTTTGTGCTCATGAAATTATTTTTAATTCCTATCCAGAAAGAGATTTTGAGTTGATTATTTTTGCTGCTGATTGATATGCAAATTTCCCTAATTTTCATAATTTTTCAGAATTTTTGGAGTATCATAACTATGGTATAGGTTTAGATTACTACAGATTGTTCTGTTTTTGACAGATTCTGTTTTCTATGCATTGTTCTCTTATTTTGATGAATCTATGGGTAGTATCGGGGGGTATGAACCATGGTGAAGTTGGATTACAGTAGATATAATACTAATATGAATTTGGAATGAGTTCACAACAATACTTAAAGTGGTGATTTACTTTATTATACTAACGGATCTCACGAAGGTTTTGTTGAGTTTTGTGTGATTGAAGTTTTCAAGTTTTGGGTGAGACCACGATGGATGAAAGAATAAGGAGAGGCAAGAGCCTAAGCTTGGGGATGCCCGAGGCACCCCAAGGTAATATTAAATGAAGACTCAAGCATCTAATCTTGGGGATGCCCCGGAAGGCATCCCCTCTTTCGTCTACAATCTATCGGTAATTTTACTCGGAGCTATATTTTTATTCGTCACATGATATGTGCAAATGCTTGGAGCATCTTTTGTGTTTATTTTTACTTTTTATTTTATGCACCATTCTGGTATGAGATAGTCCTTGGTTGATTTATAGAATGCTCTTTGCACTTCACTTATATATTTTGAGTATGGCTTTATAGAATGCTTCATGTGCTTCACTTATATCATTTGACGTTTGGATTGCCTGTTTCCCTACACATAGAAAACCGCCATTTGTAGAATGCTCTTTTGCTTCACTTATATTTGTTAGAGAGGGGCATATATTTTGTAGAAAGAACTAAACTCTCATGCTCCACTTATACCTATTTAGAGAGTTAACAGGAGTTGGTCATTCACATGGTTAGTCATAAAATCCTACATCAAACTTGTAGATCACTGAATATGATATGTTTGATTCCTTGCAATAGTTTTGTGACATGAAGATGTGATATTAGAGTCATGCTAGTGAGTAATTGTGTATTTGTAGAAATACTTGTGTTAAGGTTTGTGATTCCCATAGCATGCACGTATGGTGAACCGTTATGTGACGAAGTCGGAGCATGATTTATTTATTGATTGCCATCCTTTGTGTGGAAGTCGGGATCGCGCGACGGTTAACTCCTACCAACCCTTCCCTTAGGAGCATGCGTGTAGTACCTTGTTTCGATGACTAATAGAATTTTGCAATAAGTATGTGAGTTGTTAATGACTAACGTTGAGTCCATGGAGTATACGCACTCTCACCCTTCCACCATTGCTAGACTCTCTAGTACCGCGCAACTTTCGTCGGTGCATTACAACCACCATATACCCTTCCTCAAAACAGCCACCATACCTACCTATTATGGCATTTCCATAGCCATTTCGAGATATATTGCCATGCAACTTCCATTGTTCCGTTTATTATGACATGCGCCATCATTATCATATTGCTTTGCATGATCATAAGATAGCTAGCATGATGTTTTCATGGCTTGTCCGTTTTTTGATGTCATTGCTACTCTAGATCATTGTACATCCGGTACACCGCGGGAGGCATTCATATAGAGTCATACTTTGCTCTAAATATCGAGTTGTAAGTAAATAAAAGTGTGATGATCATCATTACTAGAGCATTGACCCATGTGAGGAAGTAATAAAAGAGTCCAATGAAGCCCAAATAAAAAAAAGAGGCCAAAGAAGCCCGCCAAAAAAAAGAGAGAGAGAGAAAAAAATGAGAGAAAAGAGAGAAGGGACTATCCTTTACCACACTTGTGCTTCAAAGTAGCACCATGATCTTCATGATAGAGAGTCTCCTATGTTGTCACTTTCATATACTAGTGGGAAATTTTCATTATAGAACTTGGCTTGTATATTCCAATGATGGGCATCCTCAATTGCCCTAGGTCTTTGTGAGCAAGCAAGTTGGATGCACACCCACTTAGTTTCTTTTTGAGCTTTCATACACTTATAGCTCTAGTGCATCTGTTGCATGGCAATCCCTACTCACTCACATTGATATCTATTGATGGGCATCTCCATAGCCCGTAGATACACCTAGTTGATGTGAGACTATCTCCTCCTTTTGTATTCTCCACAACCACCATATTCTATTCCACCTATAGTGCCATGTCCATGGCTCACGCTCATGTATTGTGTGAAAGTTGAAAAGGTTTGAGAACACTAAAGTATGAAACAATTGCTTGGCTAAAACCGGGGTTGTGCATGATTTAAATACATTGTGTGGGGAAGATGGAGCATAGTCAGACTATATGATTTTGTAGGGTTAACTTTCTTTGGCCATGATATTTTGAGAAGACATGATTGCTTTGTTAGTATGCTTGAAATATTATTGTCTTTATGTCAAATGATAGACTATTATTTCGAATCACTCGTCTTTTAGTATTCATGCCATGAGTAGATTATATGATCAAGATTATGCTAGGTAGCATTTCACATCAAAATTTATCTTTTTTTATCATTTACCTACTCGAGGACGAGCAGGAATTAAGCTTGGGGATGCTGATATGTCTCCGTCGTATCTATAATTTTTGATTGTTTCATGCCAATATTCTACAACTTTCATTTACTTTTGGCAACTTTTTATACTATTTTTGGGACTAACATATTGATCCAGTGCCCAGTGCCAGTTCCTGTTTGTTGCATGTTTTTTGTTTCGCGGATTATCCATACCAAACGAAGTCCAAACGCAATAAAAAACCTATGGGAATTTTTTTGGAATATTTATGATTTTTGGGAAGAAGAATCAACGCGAAATGATGCCCGAGGGGGTCACAAGCCCCATAGCCGCGGCCTGGGGGTGGGGCCGCACCTGGCAGGCTTCTGAACAATCCCTAAAGCGGTTGGAGCCCTTCTTTAACCTAAAGAAAGACAATATCCGGAAGAAAATCGTGTTAAAATTTCAGCCCAATCGGAGTTATGGATCTCTGGGAATTTAAGAAACGGTAAAAGGCAAAATCTCGGAGCGCAGAAACAGAAGGACACATAGAGAGAGATCCAATCTCGGAGGGGCTCTTGCCCCTCCGCCGCCATGGAGACCATGGACCAGAGGGGAAACCCTTCTCCCATCTAGGGAGGAGGTCAAGGAAGAATAAAAATAAGGGGGGCTCTCTCCCCCTCTCTCCCGGTGGCATCGGAACGCCGTCAGGGACATCATCGTGTGACGGCGATCTACACCAACACCTCCGTCATCTTCACCAACACATCCATCACCTTCCCCCATCTATATTCAGCGGTCCACTCTCCCGCAACCCGATGTACCCTCTACTTGAACATGGTGCTTTATGCTTCATATTATTATCCAATGATGTGTTGCCATCCTATGATGTGTGGGTAGATTTTCGTTGTCCTATCGGTGATTGATGAATTGCTATGATTGGTTTAATTTGCTTGTGGTTATGTTGCTATCCTTTGGTGCCCATCATCTGAGCGCGCACGTGGATCACACCATAGGGTTACTAGTATGTTAATAGGACTATGTATTGGAGGGCAAGGGTGACAGAAGCTTCAGCCTAGCATAGAAATTGATGCATACGGGATTAAAGGGGGACCAATATATCTTATTTCTATGGTTGGGTTTTACCTTAATGAACGTTAGTAGTTGCGGATGCTTGCTAATAGTTCCAATCATAAGTGCATAGAATTCCAAGTAAGGATGACATGCCAGCAGTGGACTCTCCCACATAAAACTTGCTATGGGTCTAGTAACGTAGTCAATTGCTTAGGGACAATTCCGCAAGTCCTACCACCACTTTTCCACACTCGTCAAACTAACGTAATTGTTTCTTTTTCTTGCAGCCTCTAGTTCTTATTTACGTGTTCTTTCTTTTCTTGCAAACCTATCCTATCACTCTTACAAAGTACTTCTAGTTTCATACTTGTTCTAGGTAAAGCGAACGTAAAGTGTGCGTAGAGTTTGTATCGGTGGTCGATAGAACTTGAGGGAATATTTGTCCTACCTTTAGCTCCTCGTTGGGTTCGACACTCTTACTTATCGAGAAAGGCTACAACTGATCCCCTATACTTGTGGGTTATCACTATCCAGCATGCATCTAGTGTATTAAGTTCATAACAAACGGAGTAACGCCTTAAGCAAGATGACATGATGTAGAGGGATAAATTCATGCAATAGATATAAACCCCGTCTTTTACCCTTGATGGCAACAACACGATACGTGCCTTGCTACCCCTTCTGTCACTAGGTGAGGACACCGCACGGTATGAACCCAAAACCAAGCACTTCTCCCATTGCAAGAATTATAGATCAAGTTGGCCAAACGAAACCCACAACTCGAAGAGAATTACAAGGATACGAAATCATGCATATAAGAGATAAGAGGAAACTCAAATAACATTCATAGATAATCTGATCATAAATCCACAATTCAACGGATCTCAACAAACACACCGCAAAATAACATTACATTGGATAGATCTCCATGAAGATCATGGAGAACTTTGTATTGAAGATCCAAGAGAGAGAAGAAGCCATCTAGCTACTAGCTATGGACCCGAAGGTCTATGGTGAACTACTCACGCATCATCGGAGAGGCAATGGTGTTGACTAAGAAGCCCTCCGTGTCCGAATCCCCCCTCCGGCAGGGCACCAGAACGGTCCCCAGATGGGATCTTGCGGAGACAGAAGCTTGCGGCGGCGAAAAAGTATTTTCGTGGCTCTCTCTGGTGTTTTTAGATTTCTGGAGAATTTATAGGCGGAAGAAGTAGGGCAGAGGAGCCACGGGAGCCCACAAGCCTGCTAGCCCCCCCCCAGGCCGGGCCTGGTGGGCTTGTGACCTCCTCCGAGGTCCTTTGCCTTGGTTCTCAAGTTTCCTGTGTATCTTCTGTTATGGAAAAAATCATTTCGCAGGTTTTATTCCGTTTGGACTCCGTTTAATATTCTCCTCTGAAAAAGGTCAAAAACACGGAAAAAACAGAAACTGGCACTTGGCACTGAGTTAATAGGTTAGTCCCCAAAAAGATATAAAATAGCATATTTATGCATACAAAACATCTAAAGTTGACATGATAATAGCATGGAACCATCAAAAATTATAGATATGCTGGAGACGTATCAGTCCCCACCATCCTTCTTCAATATCATGACGCACTTCCTAGTTTATCTAGTTGACGAGATTGACATTCTAGGCCGTATATTTCTACACAACATATTCCCCTTTGAGAGGTTCATGGGAGTCTTAAAGAAATATGTTCGTAACCGCGCTACGCCAGAAGGAAGCATCTCCATGGGCCATCAAATAGAGGATGTCATTGGTTTTTGTGTTGACATCATTCCTGACCTTAAGAAGATTGGTCTCCCTCAATCGTGGTATGAGGGGAGACTAACTAGAAAAGGCACGCTAAGAGAGAACTCAATAATGTGTATGGACGGGCATTCTTGGTCTCAAGCACACTACACATTTCTACAGAATTCTACCTTGGTGACCCCGTATGTCGATGAACACAAGAATATTCTGCGCTCCAAACACGTGGAGCAGTGTGACGAGTGGATTACATATGAACACATCAGGACTTTCGGCAGTTGGTTGCAAACACGTCTCATGGGTGACAACACTGTTTCTGAAGAGTTGTACTCGTTGGCCAGTGAACCATCTTCGACTGTATTGACTTACAAAAGGTAAAATATATATGGGAATACATTTTACACGATCGCCCAAGATCAACAGAGCACCAACCAAAAAAGTGGTGTCCGCTTTGATGCAGCAACCAAGAGGGGAAAGGACACATATTATGGTTACATAGTGGACATATGGGAACTTGACTATGGACACGATTTCAAGGTCCCTTTGTTTCAGTGCAAATGGGTCAATCTTCAGGAGTACAGGTAGATCCACAGTACGGAATGACAACAGTGGATCTGAACAATCTTGGGTACACAGACAAACCATTCGTCCTAGCCAATGATGTGGCGCAGGTTTTATATGTGAAGGATATGTCTACCAAACCGAGAAAAAGATAAGATAAGGAAGTGAATACATCATACGATGAGCCAAAGCGCCACATAGTTCTTTCAGGAAAAAGAGACATCGTGGGATTGGAGGGCAAGACAGACATGTCTGAAGATTATGAAAAGTTTCATGAAATTCCTCCCTTCAAAGTCAAGGCTGACCCAAACACCCTGTTAGATGATGAAGATTATCCATGGTTGTGGTGCAATAAGCAAAGGACACAAGTGAAGAAAAAGTGAAGACTTTCTCTCCACAACTAGTATGATGATGCCTTTAATCTAGAATATCACTCAAATGCCTTTTGTACCAGATGAGTTTTCGTCCGAAACCCTCATACTTCGAAAGAGATTTTTCGTTTTGTACACGAAGTGCATCCAGTTTTTGCCGTAACCATATCAACTTTTTAGAACATTCTATGTGGGTGAAATGATGATACCATGCCAACTTTCAACCTTTTGAGAGTTCATTTGTAGTGCTTTCCAATTTCAGGGTTAATTAGCTCAAAAAAATTAGTAAATGCATGAAAAATACCAAATGAAGTGAGAAATTGTTGAAAATCTATGATGTGCCTTTGAATGGTGCATTTTGAAAAATTACTAAATGCATGATCAAAGTATAATTTTGCAAAAAAAATGCCCTCTAATAGGCCACCATGGCCTACATACGACTGGAAACCCAACTATACTTGGGCCAGGATGCAGGCCCATGGGGCAATTAGGCCCAACAGGACAAAGATAATGTTAGGCATGTACTACTTGCTAGAGAGGAGCTCGAGACGTAAGCCGCACCGGGCCTTATAAACCAGTGCCAGCGCCCTTCGGTTGGCGAGGTGGGACTAAACTCCCACCACCCCGCGCCAACGCATGGACCAGCCCTTTAGTCCCGGTTGGTGGTTCCAACCGGGACCAATGCTGCCCTTTAGTCCCGGTTGGAGCCACTAACCGGTACTAAAGGTCATTTTCAGCAGCTCGAAGCAGAGACCTTTGGTCCCGGTTGGTGGCACGAACCGAGACCAAAGTGTTGCATTGGTCCCGGTTTGTTCCACCAACCGGGACCAAAGGTCCCTCCTTCCCGCCCTTTGGGCTGCTGAAAAATGACCTTTAGTCCCGGTTGGTGCCACCAACCAGGACTAAAGGGCAGCATTAGTCCCGGTTGGATCCACCAACCGGGACTATCATGTTGGGTATATAGGCGGGACTTGGGGAAATTTCCCAAATCCATCTGCATCCCCCCCCCGACGACGTCGAGCACATCGACGCCGCCAGACTGCCCGAGCTCGCCGTCGACGTCGTTAGTCTGATCCACCTCGTCGTCGACTTCCTCGCCAATGCCCTCGACGCCGACCCGACCAGACGCTGCCGCCGCCGCCACCACCGCCTCGACCCTTTGGGATCGTCGTCATCAACATGTAAGATGTTTTTCTCTGTCGATCTATACCATGGATTTGGTTACTGGGCAGCTAATTCCTTTACCGTCGATAAGCAAGGTTTTCACCACCCCAACGATCAACACATATGCATAGCAAATAATCCAATACCTAATGTAGCCCGGAGTTACTAGACATGGGGGCTATTGAAACTGTGGCTAATGTTGTTGGAGTGTTGTCTATTCTCGGTGCAAGCTTGAATTTTTAGCTAAAATCAAGAGTAGATAGTGGCAATTTAGTGGTAAACTTCAATTGTAGTGTATCATGTTAGTGTAAATCTTTGTTGCATTGTTGGAATAACACACACATAGATAACTGAAATTTGACTCTGAGAGGTAATAAACTACCGTAGTTTACAGCAGTTTATTGCAAGAAACAAGAGAACATTTTTCTGCCAATTGTTTCAATCATTATTGGAGTGTTTGAAAAATGAACCAAACACAGTTTTCTTCCAATTGTTTCAATCAAGAGAACAATTTTCTACTGGATGTAGGAGTAGTCTGCAATGCCATATGCCAAAAATTCAGTTCAGCTGCCAAAAAATCAGTCAAGTTCCTTTTTTTGCAAATTCTGCTAGCCAATAATTTGCATGTTCATGGATTGACATGAACATGTAATGTAGGCTAAGTATGACAAATAAATTCATCTATGAAGAAAAAGTAGAAGAAGAAGAAGAAGAAATGATATTTTTCTCTAGCTAAAGATTACCAAGTTGCCTAATTGGTGCACGTGCAAATAAATTCAAATAAATCAAAATAACCCAACTAATCCAAATAAATCCAGTCAACTAACCCAACTAGTTCAGTTAATTTCAGATCACTCCTATAGTTAACTTTCCCATCTACAGGTTTTTGTCCATCTACACGTTTGAGTTAATTTCAGTTAACTCCTTTAGTTAACTTGCCCATCTATAGTTGATAATACACTATCAGCAAATTTGCTTTAACAACAAATTTCTGATTTATAACAGAGGCTAAGTATGACAAATAAATTCATCATCTTCTTCTTAGTCCTTGCAGGGTGTACCCAAATTCTTGATCTAGACAATCAGCATCCAAACATGTGCATTCCAAATTCTTGATCTATGACCTTATTTGCCAGTGAGGCTGGGTTGCTAAGATGCTGCTTCTGTTGCCATGGAGGTGTCAATTTTATGAGTTTAGAGTTACATGAGTGTAGTTTATATGCTTCCATTACCTGTTTAGCAACTAGCGTAATCCTACCGTAATTTGCACTCTGAATTACTTGGAATATTTTTGTGCTGAAAATATCCTTCCATTACCTGTTTAGCAACTCGCGTAATACTACTATAATTTACACTCTGAATTACTTGGAATATTTTTGTGCTGAAAATATCCTTCCATCACCTGTTTAGCAACTAGCGTAATACTTGTAAGAATTGGTTCTTGACGTCGATGATGCATCGTCCGCATCCTCGACGTCGACTCGGTGGCGACCATGTGCTTGAGAGGTGCCATCATGTCTGGGACTGGGCTTCGTCGGGCTGGCACTGGGAGGAGCTACCTTCGGGGTGCGCAGCTTGGTGAGGAATCGGGCTCCCGTCGTCTACCCGGAGCTTCTTTGGTGGCTGTCACGTGGGCCACTTTTGATGCCGAGGCTGTCGGCCCCCGAGGAGGAGGTACGTCGCCGTGTTTGGGAGGAGGACGAGCACGTCCGCCACTACATGGATGCGTTGGATGCCAGGTTCTCCAATATCTAGCATGTTCTTCAGGGATCTCACCCGAGCTATGACCCAGTGATGGTTCCTGCTCTTTGGGTGTCCAGCGCCCGCGCCTCAGTACAGCGATGGCTCTTTGTTGGTTGATCAGTAAGATATTATTCAAGAGATGTATTAGTGTATTCCAGAGATGTATTCGTGATGTATTCGAGATTATATATTCGATTATATTAAGTGGATGATTAGGTGATGCATTAATTAAGTGGATTATTCAATATATTAGTGATATTATATATACATGATGATCTTGCTGCTGAAAATGACCTATTTTATTTATGATTACACATTTTATTTCTTGCTTCCCTTCCCTTGAAAGCACTCTCAAGCTGTATCTTGTAAGTCATGGGAAAGCACTGTCAAGTCCCGATTCATTCATTCACAAAACATAAATTGTATAGTGATGGAACTTTTTTGGCCAATATTAATGGGAGTCAAAGAAAATGTTTTGTGCATGTTTAAAACATAGAAGTTTGTGTAATTCGGTTATTCATACAGGGAGGTGAAATATTTGCACAAACTATGGATCAAAGAGACTTGGAAAAAGAACAGTTGTTGGGGGGGATAATCCTCCCGGACGTGATGTGTTCTCATATCTCAGTGACACCGATGGTCTGGAAGGAGAGGATGATGGCTCGAGTGATCGAACAATGGAGGCGGAAGGACATGATCATGATGGCTCCGGTCACAGAATGCCGGAGGAAGAAGAAGACCATGATGACGGCTTCGGTGACCGAACGGAGGAGGGAGCTGTTGCAAAGAACGACGAGGTATATATATTAATTAAGCATGTGTTGACTAACTAATTGATGCATTAATTGTTTTGTTATGTACATATATTAACTCTTCTTTCTTCTTTTATAGCCCTCCGGATCGAGCCAAACTTTGATAATGAGACGAGGCCCCAAGAGAAGGTTGCGCAAGGATGAAAGGTTCACGATCACAACACTCGCGGACGATGGCCTACCGATTCAACCCAAGCGGACCAAGGATGCATTTTCTTCTTAGTGCGGAGCTATTGTTAGGGACAACATCCCGATCAGCATCAAGCAATGCAATAAGCTTAAGGGCGACGACGTCCCTGAAGGTGATTTTGTCACCGATGGACAGAAAGATGATATTTGGACCGCGCTGAAGGCAAATTTCACCCTTCCACTAGAGGAGGATCCGAATAAGCCAGTTATAGAGCCACTGGTCAAGGCGTGTGCTCTTAATAAGATGGCAAATTTATTCAGGAGGTGGAAGAAGGAGTTGAAATAAAATTTTGTCGACAAAGGGAAGACTCCATAATTCATCGGCCGATTTGAGAAGGCAAGAGATCACTGGCCCGCATTTGTGGCCTATAAGACATCGGACAAGAGTAAGAAAATATTAGATACAAACAAGAACAATGTTGCAAAGAAGCAGTATCACCATCACACGGGGTCAGGTGGCTACCTCAAAGCCCGGCCGTTCTGGGACAAAGCTGAGAATGACCTGATTGCTAAAGGGGTTGAACCACAGACATTGAACTAGCCAGGCCGTTCAAGGACTTGGTTCTTCGGGGTTGGGGGAACTTTGGACCCTGAAACAGGGAAATGTCGTTGGACGGACGAGCAACTTTCAATACCCATCAAGAAGCTTCAGAAGTATACCACCGCAGCGCAGGAAGGGACGTTCATTCCCGATAGAGAGAAGGACGAGCTGACTGAGGCCCTAGGGAATGCTTAGCACCCTGGACGAACACGAGGCACACCAGGCTCTGTTCCGTGGAAGGTTGGGTTTCCCAACGCAGGTGGTTACAGACGCCAGGAGAGAAAAAGGAAAGCGGAGTTGAGCGACATGCAGAAGCTCCAAGCAAGACTACAAAAGCTAGAGGAACTTGAGATCCAGAGAGCTGCCGGCCAACCATCTTAGCGGCTCGAAGCTACACCCCAGAAGGTACCCCGCCATCTCAGCGGAGAAGCAGCGTGGCTTCCACGGAGCCTGTTCGGCCTGACTTCACGGCTCCTAGCTACCCCATGGATACTATCACGGAGGCTCAACACTGCAAGCTTATGACGAAATGTCGGAACCTTACTTTCAAGGCGGTTGTTGGCTCTGTTACACCTCCGCAACCCAACGGAAATTTTCACTGCCTTCCGATTCCACATGGCTATGTTGTTGTGATGGTGGATCAAGTGATGAAGGGATTTGAGGAGCTCGAGCTGGACCACCCTACAGGTGAAGGGTAGAATCAGCTGGTTCGTGCTCTGAGGAGTACATGTCTATGGCAGAAGGACTACATCAAGCTTCCAACCTAGACGCCTCCGCCTCCTCCGACGACGACGACGAGCCACGGCAGTCTGCCTCCTCCTCCTCCTCCGGTAAGTGATCAGGGCACTCCGCCTCCTTCTCCCGCTTCTCCGATGCGTGAGGGCACTACGCCTCCTCCTTCGCCTACTCCGGCGCATCAGAGAAGTTTGCCTCCTCCTTCACCTCGTCAGCAATGGCGGAAGACAGACGCCGCTGCTCCGGCTCCTCTGACGCGTTAGAGCAATCTGCATCCTCCTCCGCCTTGCTAGCAACGACGGAGGAGAGACGCCGCTGCTCCGGCGGCAAGCAGTACAAGTAGAGGCAAGAGATATGGTCCATCTCTCAAGCCTCTGGAAAAGTTACCATTTGAGAGGACTGCACAGGAAAACAAGGAAATATGTCATGCCCAATTGAGGGAACATTTTGCAAAGAAAACTCCACCTCCGAAGGAGAAGAGCTAGATCCGGTGAAAGTGACGCGCACTATCAATGCCCTAAAGTGACAAGCACCGCCTCCGCTGGATTCCAACTATGACCGCATTGTTAAAAAGACATATGCAGCAGTGTGGCGGTCGGAATGTACTTGCACTGAAGCAAGGTTAGCAGATTGAAGAAGTGGAAAAACAATTCTGTAGCTCGGTGAACAGGAGAAGCAATCAGATGTCTACTATGCAACCTTCTTCTTGTAGACGTTGTTGGGCCTCCAAGTGCAGAGGTTTGTAGGACAGTGGCAATTTTCCCTCAAGTGGGTGACCTAAGGTTTATCAATCCGCGGGAGGCGTAGGATGAAGATGGTCTCTCTCAAGCAACCCTGCAACCAAATAGCAAAGAGTCTCTTGTGTCCCCAACACACCCAATACAATGGTAAGTTGTATAGGTGCACTAGTTCGGCGAAGAGATGGTGAAACAAGTGCAATATGGATGGTAGATATAGGTTTTTGTAATCTGAAATTACAAAAACAACAAGGTAACTAGTAACAAAAGTGAGCACGAACGGTATTGCAATGCGTGGAAACAAGGCCTAGGGTTCATACTTTCACTAGTGGAAGTTCTCTCAACAATGATAACATAATTGGATCATATAACTAGCCCTCAACATGCAACAAAGAGTCACTCCAAAGTCACTAATAGCGGAGAACAAACAAAGAGATTATTGTCGGGTACGAAACCACCATAAAGTTATTCTTTCTGATTGATCTATTCAAGAGTTCGTACTAGATAATAACACCTTAAGATACATATCAACCAAGACCCTAATGTCACCTAGATACTCCATTGTCGCCTCAAGTATCCGTGGGCATGATTATATGATATGCATCACACAATCTCAGAACCATCTATTCAACCAACACATAGAACTTCAAAGAGTGCCCAAAGTTTCTACCGGAGAGTCAAAATGTGTGCCAACCCCTATGCATAGGTTCCCAATGTCACGAACCCGCAAGTTGATCACCAAAACATACATCGAGTACTCACATGAATCCACGTGTGCAAACCCATATGCATAGGTTCCAAATTGTCACAAACCCGCAAGTTGATCACAACAGATAGACTCGTGCAAGACATACATCAAGTGTTCTCAAAGACTCAATCCGATAAGATAACTTCAAAGGGGAACTCAATTCATTACAAGAAGGGAGAGGGGGAAGAACATCATAAGATCCAACTATAGTAGCAAAGCCCACGGTACATCGAGATCAAGACATCTCAAAAACACGAGAGAGAGAGAGAGAGAGATCAAACACATAGCTACTGGTACATACCCTCAGCCCCGAGGGAGAACTACTCCCTCCTCGTCATGGAGATCGCCAGGATGATGACGATGGCCACCGGAGATGGATTCCCCCTCCGGCAGGGTGCCAGAACGGGCTCCAGATTGGTTTTTGGTGGCTATAGAGGCTTGCGAAGACGGAACTCTCGATCTAGGTTTCTTTCTGGGGGTTTCTGAATTTATAGGAATTTATGGTGGTGGAATTGCGTCAGTTGGGCCCACGAGGAGGTCACAAGCCTGCATGGTGCGACTAGGCGGGTAGTCCACACCCCATGGGCTTGTGACTCCCTCGTGGCTCTTCTAGCCTTCTTCCAAAGCTTCAGGGGTCTCTTTTGGTCCAAAAAAATCATCGTAAAGTTTCATTCCATTTGGACTCCGTCTGAAAAAGGGTCAAAAACACGGAAAAAACAGAAACTCGCACGTGGCACTGAGTTAATAGGTTAATCCCAAAAAAGATATAAAATAGCATGTTCATTCATATAAAACATCCAAAGTTGACAAGATAATAGCATGGAACCATCAAAAATTATAGATACGTTGGAGACGTATCAAGCATTTCCAAGCTTAACTCCTGCTCGTCCTCGAGTAGGGAAGTGATAAAGACAGAATTTTTGATGTGGAATGCTACCTAGCATAGTTGTCCTTTGCAACTTCTTTCACGTGACATGAATGTTCAGATCCGTAAGATTCGAAACAATAGTTTGCTATTGACATGAAAACAGTAATACTTTAAGCAAACTAGCAAAGTAATCATGAACTTTCAAAATAACAAGGCCAAAGAAAGTTATCCCTACAAAATCATATAGTCTGGCTATGCTCCATCATCCTCACACAACTAATGTAAATCATGCACAACTCCGGTATTGGCCAAGTAATTTCTTTCGCACTCTTACTTTCTCAAACCTTTTATAACTATCACGCAATACATGAGCGCGAGCCATGGATATAGCACTATAAGTGAAAAAGAGTGTGGTGGTGGTTGTGAGACAAAAAGGAGGAGATGGTCACACTGACTCGGCGTATCAATAGGCTATGGAGATGCCCATTAATAGATATCAATGTGAATGAGTAGGGATTGCCATACAAGAGATGAACTAGAGCTATAAGTATGTGAAAGCTCAAAAAGAAAACTAGTGGGTGTGCATCCAACTTGCTTGCTCACGAAGACCTAGGGCAATTTTGAGGAAGCCCATCATTGGAATATACAAGCCAAGTTATATAATGAAGATTCCCACTAGCATATGGTAGTGACAAAGTAAGAAGCTCTCAATCATGAAGAACATGGTGCTTATTATGAAGCACAAGTGTGGAAAAACATAGTAGCATTGTCGCTTCTCTCTTTTTTTTTCATTTGGGCTCTTAGGCCTCTTTTTTTCTCTTTTTTGGGCTCTTTGGCCTCTTTTTTTTAATTTATTTATTTCCTCACATGGGACAATGCTCTATTAATGATGATCATCACACTTTTTATTTACTCAAAGCTCAAAGCTTAGAACAAGGATGACTCCATAGGAAACGCCTCGCGCAATGATCTAGCGTAGCAATGACATCAAAAAACGGACAAGCCATGAAAACATCATGCTAGCTATCTTACGATCATGCAAAGCAATATGAAAATGATGGCACAAGTCATGAGACGGAACGGTGAAGGTTGCATGGCAATATATCTCGGAATGGCTATGAAAATGCCATAATAGGTAGGTATGGTGGCTGTTTTGAGGGAGGCATATGGTGGTTTTGTGCACCGTCGAGAGTTGCGCGGCACTAGAGAAGCTAGCAATGGTGGAAGGGTGAAAGTGCGTATAATCCATGGACTCAACATTAGTCATAAAGAACTCACATACTTGTTACGAAAGTTTTTATTAGTAATCGAAACAAAGTGCTAAACGCATACTCCGAGGGGAAGGGTTGGTAGGTGTTAACCATCGCGCGATCCTGACCTCAACACAAAGGATGACAATCAATAGATCAATTATGCTCCGACTTCCTAACATAGCGGTTCACCATACGTGCATGCTACGGGAATCACTAACTTCAACACAAGTATTTCTAGATTCACAACACCCTACTAACATAACTCTTAATATTACCGAATCCACGTCTCAAAACTAATTGAGAGGAATCAAAACTTCTCTTTCTATTCAATGCATATGAAGATGGAGGTTTTTGTATCCTCTTTGGGTACCTATCACATTTGGGACTACTTTCATAGCATAATCCAACTACCAAATCACGCACCGCCGTGCTCTAAATATATAAGTGAAGCACAAGAGCAAAAATATCTAGCTCAAAATATATAAGTGAAGCACTATGAGCATTCTAGCAAAATCATGATGAGTGCATGTCTCTCTCTCTCAAAAAGGTGTGCAGCAAGGATTATTGCGACCAAGCAAAAACAAAATACTCCTAAGATACAAGACGCTCCAAGCAAAACACATATCATGTGGTGAATAAAAATATAGCTCCAAGTAATGTTACCGATGGATTGAAGACGAAAGAGGGGATGCCTTCCCGGGGCATCCCCAAGCTTAAGCTTTTTGGTGTCCTTGAATTTGGCTTGGGATGCCTTGGGCATCCCCAAGCTTGATCTCTTTCCACTCCTTATCTCTTTCACCATGAGAACATCACCCAAAACTTGAAAACTTCACAACACAAAACTTAAACAGACACTTGTGATAACATTAGTACAAGAAAACAAACTACCACTTCTTTTGGTACTGTAGCAAACTTGAATTATATCTATATTGATGATGGGCTACTGTATTCTCACTTTTCCATGGCTAGTACCCACCCGATACTAACCATAGTTTCATCAAAACAAGCAACCAACTCAACAAAAACAGAATCTGTCAAAAACAGACCCGTCTGTAGCAATCTGTATTCTTCGTATACTTCTGGTACCTCAAAAAATCTTAAAAATTACGACGGCCTGGTAAAAAAGCATATCTACCAGCAGAAAAAATAATCAACTCAAAAGCTCTTTCTGAATAAAAATGAAAAATCATCTCGTGAGCAGAAAGTTTCTGTCTTTTTCCAGCATGATCAAACAACTATCACCCAAGCTATCATAAAGGCTTTACTTGGCACAAATGCTAAAAGAAACACAAGAAACACAATCATAACAGAATTATGATGGTGTGGAAAAAGCAAAACAGAAAGAAAAAATCAAAAATAAATTCATTGGGTTGCCTCCCAACAAGCGTTATCGTTTAACGCCCTTAGCTAGGCATTGATTTCAATGATGCTCACATAAAAGGTAAGGACTGAAACACAACGAGAGCATCATGGAGCATATGGCTAGCACATTGAAGTCTAACCCACTTCCTATGCATAGGGATTCTGTGATCAAACAATTTATTGCAGCAAGAATCAACTAGCATAGGAAGGCAAAACAAGCATAGCTTCAAAAAATTCAACACATGGAGAGGAAGCTTGATACAAGCATATGATCCTCTCTCATAGTAATTTTCAGTAGCATCATGAATGAATTCAACAATATAACCAGCACCTAAAGCATTCTTTTCATGATCTACAAGCATAGGAATTTTACTACTCTCCACATAAGGAAATCTATCTCAAGAATAGTAGTGGGAGTATCGTAAAAGACTTGAGCACTACAAATTGTGTCGACAATGAAAAAGCAAGGTTTAGCAAAGGGGTTTTCGAAAGTATGACAAGTTTTATCATCCATCTCCTTTAAAGCATAAGTATCCTCACAATAATCATCATGGATAGGGGGCATGTTTTCATCAAAATGATTTTGATCATTCAAAGTGGAAGAACTAAAAAGATCATCCTCATCAAATATAGCATCCCCAAGCTTGTGGCTTTGCATATCATTAGCATCATTGGTATTCAAATAATTCATGCTAAGAACATTGAAATCATGCTCATCATTCACATATTCTATGCCAAGCATTCTATGTAATTCTTCTTTCAGCACTTGAGCACAATTTTCCTTCCCATCATGCTCACGAAAGACATTGAAAAGATGGAGCATATGAGGCATCCTCAATTCTATTTTTTTGTAGTTTTCTAGCGAAAGAACAAGAAACAAAAAGATTCGATTGCAAGATCTAAAGATATACCTTCAAGCGCTAACCTCCCCGGCAACGGCGCCAAAAAAATGCTTCGTTGACGGGAGGTGAGTGTTGCTTACCTAGCCTCCCCGGCAACGGCGCCAGAAAAATGCTTGATGTCTACTACGCAACCTTCTTCTTGTAGACGTTGTTGGGCCTCCAAGTGCAGAGGTTTGTAGGACAGTAGCAATTTTCCCTCAAGTGGGTGACCTAAGGTTTATCAATCCGCGGGAGGCGTAGGATGAAGATGTTCTCTCTCAAGCAACCCTGCAACCAAATAGCAAAGAGTCTCTTGTGTCCCCAACACACCCAATACAATGGTAAATTGTATAGGTGCATTAGTTTGGCGAAGAGATGGTGAAACAAGTGCAATATGGATGGTAGATATAGGTTTTTGTAATCTGAAATTACAAAAACAGCAAGATAACTAGTAACAAAAGTGAGCACGAACGGTATTGTAATGCGTGGAAACAAGGCCTAGGGTTCATACTTTCACTAGTGGAAGTTCTCTCAACAATGATAACATAATTGGATCATATAACTAGCCCTCAACATGCAACAAAGAGTCACTCCAAAGTCACTAATAGCGGAGAACAAACGAAGATATTATTGTCGGGTACGAAACCACCATAAAGTTATTCTTTCTGATTGATCTATTCAAGAGTTCGTACTAGATAATAACACCTTAAGATACATATCAACCAAGACCCTAATGTCACCTAGATACTCCATTGTCACCTCAAGTATCCGTGGGCATGATTGTACGATATGCATCACACAATCTCAGAATCATCTATTCAACCAACACATAGAACTTCAAAGAGTGCCCCAAAGTTTCTACCGGAGAGTCAAAACGTGTGCCAACCCCTATGCATAGGTTCCCAATGTCACGAACCCGCAAGTTGATCACCAAAACATACATCGAGTACTCACATGAATCCACGTGTGCCAACCCATATGCATAGGTTCCCAATTGTCACAAACCCGCAAGTTGATCACAACAGATAGACTCGTGCAAGACATACATCAAGTGTTCTCAAAGACTCAATCCGATAAGATAACTTCAAAGGGGAAACTCAATTCATTACAAGAAGGGAGAGGGGGAAGAACATCATAAGATCCAACTATAGTAGCAAAGCCCACGGTACATCGAGATCAAGACATCTCAAAAACACGAGAGAGAGAGAGAGATCAAACACATAGCTACTGGTATATACCCTCAGCCCCGAGGGAGAACTACTCCCTCCTCGTCATGGAGATCGCCGGGATGATGAAGATGGCCACCGGAGATGGATTCCCCCTCCGGCGGGGTGCCGGAACGGGCTCCAGATTGGTTTTTGGTGGCTACAGAGGCTTGCGGCGACGGAACTCCCGATCTAGGTTTCTTTCTGGGGGTTTCTGAATTTATAGGAATTTATGGCGGTGGAATTGCGTTAGTTGGGCCCACGAGGAGGTCACAAGCCTGCACGGTGCGACCAGGGGGTAGGTCGTGCCCCATGGGCTTATGACTCCCTCGTGGCTCTTCTGGCCTTCTTCCAAAGTTTCGGGGGTCTCTTTTGGTTCCAAAAAAATCATCGTAAAGTTTCATTCCATTTGGATTCCGTCTGAAAAAGGGTCAAAAACACGGAAAAAACGGAAACTCGCACTTGGCACTGAGTTAATAGGTTAGTCCCAAAAAAGATATAAAATAGCATGTTCATGCATATAAAACATCCAAAGTTGACAAGATAATAGCATGGAACCATCAAAAATTATAGATACGTTGGAAACGTATCACAATCATGCCCCCCGCTCAAGGTGTCTAGTGATATCATCGCTAATCCTCCGGAGATGGTGCCCGGTACCAATCCTAGTGATTACTTGGGGGATGATGTAATTTTTGAAAAGGCTGAGGTAACAAAAGAGCAATATAAATACATGCACGGGAAGCCTCTCGTCAAACCTTATCATCCTCCTCTAACAATGATGATGCACAAATTGCATGAGTGGTACACAAAAACCACCAGGGAGTCTGGGAAAGGCACTATGTATGTGGTAGTGAAACCACAGCACGAATTCATTGGACTTCTCGTGATGCCTATTGAATTTGTGGAGTTATTTCAGTTATACAATCAATTGGCCCTCGACAAACAACTCATGACTTCCTACTGTTTGTAAGTATTACTTCTATAGTTAAGTCTCTAGCTCAGTTCGTTCATTGCATGTATATATAATTATCCTCACTATATTATGTAGATTGAAGATCGTCGAATGCAAAAAAAGCGGTAATCTTTGACGTTGGGTTCATTAGCCCAGATGCCACAAATGAATGGACGGTACGACACTCAACCAAAGAGACCGAGGAAAACTTGCTAAAGTCGTTACTTATACATCAAAACAAAATGGAAATAATGTTTCCTTACAACTTCAAGTGAGTGTTGTTGTCTTCTCTGTATACTCGGTTTCGCTTACTCGAGGTTAAGTAATGTAATTGATGATTTATATATGCGTTCACAATTTCCACTTTATTCTGCTATCCATTAAGCTTGACGGGGCATTAGTAACTATCTTAAACTCGAGACGTAAAGATCCCGAGGGTTATGTGGACATGAC
This sequence comes from Hordeum vulgare subsp. vulgare, assembly GCF_904849725.1. Taxonomy (NCBI): domain Eukaryota; kingdom Viridiplantae; phylum Streptophyta; class Magnoliopsida; order Poales; family Poaceae; genus Hordeum; species Hordeum vulgare. The sequence goes on along the minus strand of NC_058518.1, from coordinate 492,352,545 downwards.
TGCAATGCTTAAGAAGTAAGTTCAGTCAATACCGGGACCATATGGACATGAAACTTTCGTTAATTTCCTGATATCAAGTAATCATTTTCTTTGCGTGACAGGGTTTGGAAGAAGTTCACTAAAAAGGTTTCCGGTCTAAACAAAGAGTTGCGATTTACGCACCCCAAAGTAAGTAGTACTATCTAGTTCCACACATCTCTAATTGATTCAAATTTTCATCAATATATCATTACCATGCTTCCTTATCAGTTTGGTTGAATTCTATTCTCGTAAAGTGCTTGTACCAGGAAGAAGGGAAGGTTTTACGTGCATACTACGTATGCGAGTTCATTCTCCACTCGACCTCTGAGCGGGGCTTCTCTGACAAACAATTTGAAGTACGTAAATAATATTCACAATTTTATTTTATATATTACCATCAATTGTGTTGAGTTTTATTCATATACATGCATGTATTGACCCCTTCTTTAAATTAGATCTGACAGATGTGGGATGAACTCCTACCATATGATCGCATACGAGCAATTCAAGAGGAATTGGCGGGATTCTTTCTTGACCACGTCATACCTAAAGACGGAGAATACCATGTGGATTTATGATTGGATCTTAGGTAGATGATGTTAGGGATTGTAAAATATGTTATATTGTATATATGTAGTAGCATCGGATAGATATACGAAAACTTGTTGTGCGACCAAGCACAAAGAAAGAGATGTCACTTCTCTCTCTATATGTTTAGCATGACGAGCGGTTGCCGGCCTATTAGTCCCGGTTCTTGACTAGAACCAAGACAAAAAGGGTGAGACGAACCGGGACCAATGACCCACGATGCCCGGCAGGCGGCCTGGCCTCACGAACCGGGACCAATGTCACCATAGGTCCCGGTTCGTATGTGAACCGGGACTAATATGATTTCAGGACCTGGACCAAAGCCCTCTTTTCTACTAGTGCGATCTTGTGTAATTAATGGTTTTCTTCATTTTCTTATTAGCTAGCGTCGACTTCTCTCCATATGTATAGTAGCTAGCGTCGACCAAGCACGAAGAAAGAGAGGACACCTCTCTCTATTAGCTAGCTAACACAATATGACACCCCTAAATTAACCCTCCAACCCCCGCCCCTTCAAAAAAACAAAAAAAATAGCTCCTGCCAGATGCTGACGCGTGGATGCCCTTTGGTCCCGGTTGGTGCGGCCAACCGGGACTAAAGGTCCTCCTGCCTGGGCTCCCGCAGCAGCCACGTGGAGACCCTTCTGTCCCAGTTGGTAAACGAACCGGGACTAAAGGTTTTCGGCTTTAGTCTCGTCCCTTTAGTCCCGGTTCCAGAACCGGGGCTAATGGGCCTCTGGAACCGGGACAAATGGGCCATTTTCTACTAGTGGATGTGTACTACCGCCCTTCACTCCTCTCAGGGCTAATGGTAACGTGGAGGAACATGGACGGCGTTGTACCCACAACAATGGAGCAGGCAGCTGGTTATATTAGGGCCTCATTGATTGAGAGGAATTCTATCAGATTTCTGGAGGATTGAAATCTTTAGGAATTTTTTTGACAAACGTTTCTCATCAACCGACAGATTCAACGTTGGGCATCCATCACCTTAAATGCTTGACGTGTGTCCCTTATCTTATCTCTTCCCCAACCAATCTTTTCTTTTCCTGAAGCCAAGCCCGTCGTCGGTGTCTGTCTCTCTCATGGCGCCCGCACTGAGTAGGACCCTGGGCCCGTCGTTAGTGGCGGCGCTGTGGCCGAGCCCGTCATGGGGGCTGCTGTGGGCCGTGCTCGCGTCGCAGGGGAGGAGGCCCGACGGCGCCAGAGGGGTCTGGTGGGAGGCCGGAGGGCGAGATGCGCCTCCAACGTCGTCGAGAAGACCACCGGGGAGGAGAAGGCTACCGGGGGAGGAGTTCCAGTACCATGTCGAGGTAGGTGGAAGGGCTCCGATCCTTGTGTACCTTCCGCTTGGATTTTCGATCCCATCTCCTACCTCTCCCTCTCCATCTATCCCTCTTCATTTTGTGCAAAGTGGTCGTTGTTTCTACAATGCAACCGTTGTTTCACGAGTTGCATAAATTATTTTCTGCAACGCGGCCGTTGTTTCAGGAATTGTTTTTACATCACGGTCGCTATTTATGCAACGCGGTCGTTGTTTCTACAACGCAACCGTTGTTTCAGGAGTTGCATAAATTATTTTCTGCAACGCGGCCGTTGTTTCAGGAATTGTTTTTACATCACGGTCGCTATTTCTGCAACGCGGTCGTTGTTTCAGGAATTAATGAGTGGGCGAGGGGACAAACGGAGCGTGCCAGGAGATCGATCGACGGTTGTTTCTGCAACTGGTTTGTTGTTTCACTAATTAATTCCTGAAACCTAGCCTATGTTGCAAAAAAATTTTGCAACGTAACCTTTGTTGCAAAAGTTTCCTGGAAAAGAATCGGACGGTTGGTGACCTCACGATCCTACGGGCCGGGACATCGTGCTTGTTTCTGCAACTAGAAAGTTGTTTCAGGATTTATGTGGTGGGTGGAGGCGACCGAGCTGGTGATCGAACGGTGCACGCGCGTACAACGGACGGTTAATTGGGTGACGGATGATTAATATAAATCCATCGGTTGATGCCTAGCATTCTTCAATTTCATTTTATTTTGCATTGGTCTTTTGATTCGTAGGATTGGATCTTATAGGATTTTTTTCTATGAAATCTTTTTTACTACATTTAATAAAAAAATCTAACATCGATTCCAACCTATTTTTGTAATTTCTTTGTTTTTTCTGTGACATCAAACACTTATTGCTATTCCTGTAGGATTCATGTGGACATGTCACTCCAACCATATAATTTTTCTATTCCTACATTTTCAAAAATTTATGAATCAAAGAGGCCCCTACTTTTTGGGAAGCTAAACCCAATAGATTTCCACGTGGTGTCTTAGAGCATCTCCAAGAGCATACCCACATTTGCTCTCAATACCCAAAAACTGCTTTTTTGGGTATTGGGGGCAAAAAACTAGCTCCAAGAACATACCCATAAATGGTCCCCACACAAAAAAATTTGGGTCACTACCCATAATCTAGCCCAGAATTGGCATATATGGGTATTGTGGGGCAAATACCCATCCGACCCAAAATCAGCGCGGGAGTACCAACTACCCGAGCGGAAACTTCCCCAACTGCTCCCTGACCCCCGCCTGCACGACCCCGCCGCCGCGCCGCTGCCGCCGCCGCCCCCTCCGGCCATCGGCGCTCCGTCCCCGACCCCTCCCTGACCCGCGCCTCCCTCCTCCGGCCACCGGCGAGCACGGACGCCGCCGCATCGAGCCGCCCGTCCGCCGCATCGAGGCCCCGTCGCCCGGCGCGGGGCGGCCGATTCTCGGCGCCGGCGACTCTCCCTCCGCCTCCCCGACCTCCAGCACGCCTCCTGGACCTCCGCCCCGCCTCCAGGACCTCCACCCGGCCTCGGCCGGCAGCGGCGAGCTCGCGCGGCGCCAAGCTCGTGCGGCAGCGGACGACCTCACCGCGGCGGCAGGAGGAGCGGCGTGCGGCCGCGTCCGCTTGCCCGAAGTCCTCACCGCCTCCCTCCCCACGTCCCCGACAGCCGCCGTGTCCCCGACGCCCTCGCCGGCGCAAATCGCCGCCGCCGTCCGCAAGGTGTTCGTCGGTTTGCTTGCAAGGTAATTTCTTCGTTTTTTATTTTTTTTTTCCTTTTTTATTTTGTGTTTCAAACATCTATAGAAATGTTTTGGTAGTTGGCTATTTAGATTTTGATGTGCTATCTATTTTTCTAGATACTTGAGTTCGTATTTCGATTGCTAATTCGGTTTCGTTTAACATTTGTGTTTGATTTGATGAACATTGTGTTGTAATATGCAATATTTGTTTGACAATTTAAGAATTTTAATTTATCACGTTTGAATTGATCGTATTTGTGATTTGATTGCATTTGCACAAATAGAACTAGAAGCACAAAGAATGGGCTATCAAGTTTTTGGGTATTCAAATATGGGTAAGCTTGAAAAGAAAAAAAAATTGAATACCCAAACCTTCTCTCTCCTCTACCCATAATGGTTTTAACTACCTAAAATATGAGTATGCTCTTGGAGATGCTCTTAGACGGACCCCTCCACCGGCCGCGGCCGCGTGCGCGAAGCGCGGGACAACTGACGGGGCACGCACAAGGACGCTGCGCTGACTACGGCGGACGGGCGAGCGCGACTATACCTCGAAATTAGAGCATAAAGAGTAAGGATCTGGAACATGGTAAACAAGCAAATCAATGGATCATATCGAAATCCAAGTTCCCCTCGCTCATCAGCATACATTAACAAACGGTTCCAGTGGCATGCATGGAAATTTCGGTTCTACTAAGAGAATGGATCTACTAGGACATTGATCAGTTGCCCCAGGTGAAGGCGATGGGGCTGGTCACCTTGTGGTGAACGCTTTTCCATGCGATGGAACCGAATTCCCATGCCCCGGCCGGCTTCAGCACGTCGCTGAGGCAGTCGACTCTATAGCTCATCTTCCCCCTCTGCTGCTTGAACACCAGAGTCTCCGGCGTCACGGTTACCTTGACGCCCTCCGGCGCCGTGACAGACACCTTGTATGTCTCGGATGGCTGCTCGGACACCTTGGTCACCGTCCGCGTCAGCGTGCGGATGCGTGTGCGGCTGCCGAAGAGCACCACCAGAGAAGGGTAGTTGAGGTTGCTCACGCCGCCGTGCAGGTGCAGAGTCGACGTGCAGTTGGTCGTCCGTTCAGGAACGAACCGACGCATCTGCTCGGCCGTGTAGTTGAGGGTGCAGAGAAAGTCGACGTACTCCTGCGTGCCGGCGTCGTACACCAGGCCCGGATGCATCGCGCTCTGCGGAAGGACCATCCCGGCCCCTGCCACGAGCGGCGTCGCGGCGCTGGCGTCGTCGGCTCCGTCGTCGACAATGGGGGCCCCGGTGTTGTCGACGGTCTTAGCCGTGGTCATCAACGCCGACCTTATCATGGCCGGCGTCCAGTCGGGGTGTTTCTTCTTGAGCAGAGCCGCGACGCCTGCGACGTGCGGGCATGCCATGGAAGTGCCCGATATAATGTTGAAATCGTGCGCTTTCTCACCTGAACGATCACCTGTCCACGCTGCAAGGACGTTTAGCCCCGGCGCCACCACGTCGGGCTTCAGGAGCTCGACGGCCGCGCTGCTCGGGCCGCGCGAGGAGAATCCCACGACCTTGGGTGCCCTGTTCTTCCCGATCACCGTCGCGCATTCGAAGATGAGCCGACCGACGGGGTAGGCAGTCGACGACAGGTAGTTGATCAGCACGTCCCTCGCCGCGCGGCCGAGGAAGAGGGCAGGGAATGTGTAGTGCGCCGCGTTGGCGCTGTCCCATGCCCTGCTCTTAGGGTCTATGGTGACGAGCCCAGCTGCGCCGCCTCTGAGCGCGTCGCCGGAGATACCGTCAAGGGAAAGGCAGACCACCAGACGACCCATTATCAGGTCCGGGATGAGGGAGTCGGAGGTGCAGGTGCTGTTCACCAGTTTGAAACTCTCCCCTTCCGCCTTGACGGGCAGGTCGTACAAGGACTGCCCGGTGAGCACCACCCCGCTGCCGAGCCGGAGCTTAGCCGGGAAGACACGGTCGGTGGTGGTGGCGCCGACAGTGGTCATCCACGGCGCCAGGTTCCTGACCGTGGACGGCTCCGGGCCGGAGTTGCCGGCAGAGACCACGACGAAGACGCCATGGCGCTCCGCCCCGAAGGTGGCGAGCGCCACCACATCCTCGTAGAAAGGAGGCGGGGCGTCCGAGTCTCCCAACGACATGGACAGTATGTCCACGCCGTCGGTGACCGCGGCGTCGACCGCGGCGACAATAGCAGAGTCGCTGCACATGAAGTCGCAGGCCTTGTACATCGCGATCCTTGCCTTGGGCGCCATGCCCATGGCGTTGCCGCGTGCGAAGCTTTTGTAATTGGCTCCACGTACCGCAGAGCCGGCGGCCGTGGACGACACGTGCGTGCCATGGCCGTAGGTGTCCCGCGCGGTGATGTCGCCGTCCACCGCAATGAATGCCTTGGCTCCGACGAGCTTGTTGTTGCACACGCTCGCATTGAAATCGTTGCTCTCCACGCAGCCGCCTTTCCAAGACGAGCGGACAGGAGCAAGCCCGGCGTCGTCGAAGCTGCGGTGCTCCGGCCATACTCCTGTGTCGACGAAGCCGATGATGACGCCGTCGCCGAAGTCGGACTCCGGCCAAGCTCCGTGAAGAGGATCGAGGCCGAGGAAGGTCGACGTCCTCGTCGTGTGGGTGCGGTACACCCTCTCCTTGAAAACGCCGGAGACGCCGGCAAGCTCGGACATGTGCCGGGCCTCCGCATCCGTGAGGCCAACTGCAAATCCCTGCAGCACCGTGCTGTATGTATGCACGATGCTCGCAGTCGAAGGAGGGGATTTCGTGTTGGCGACGAGCGAAGTGTACCACTGATCCACGGTTACGAACAACGTCGGCTTTGAGATGCGATCAACTAGGACGATGTAGGTTGAGTGTGATGGGGCATGGTGGTGATTTGGGAATGCACTGGAGTGCACGGGGTGAAACAGGCACACAAGCACGATGAGTATGGAGGGCAAAGCCATTGGGAACAACCGTGCTCTGCTGAGGGGAGAAGACAGATCTAGAGCCGGCTATATATAAGCCGGCCCGTGTCCCCAATGACATAATTCACTCGAAAAGAATCATAACAATTTCTCCTCATTAAAACGAGTGAATTAAAAAAAACCACCACATTCGCACGCGTCGAGCAGAATTGCCACTACATTTCTTGCTCGTCCCATAAATCCACCACATTTGCGGTATTTTTTTCCAATAAACACAAAATGACCAATTTAGAGCCGTTTAACACGATTTCCGGCGAAGTGAACCCACCTGTCGGGTGCCACGCTGGACTAGTGTAACGGCAAGCTAGTGACAGTCGTTAGCTGCGGTGCTAGGTCACAAACGCCTCCTTCCCTCTGTCCACCTACCGATTCTCTCCTTCTCCCCAGGCTGGTAAAAGAGAGCGGTGAGGATGATACAGCAGGTGGCGGAGGAGTGACAGGAGCTGATGGTGATGGCTTCTCGGAGGTGGACAACTCGCTCGGCAGCAGTAGCTTGTCGACGCAGCCAGCTGCTTCGCCGGAGCGGGCCCATTGCCCCACCCTCCCCCCTTCGTCGCCGGAGTTTGATAACGAGCGGCGTGCGGCGGCGACCTTGGCCCGCCAAATAAGGGCTTCCGACATCGGCCACGGGCATGAGTGGGCTTCAGGTTTCCGCAGCATTTGGTAAGTGCTTCTACTCCTCTCGTTAATTGTTGCATTTTAGATTTTTCTTTTTTTTTGATTTAGGTATAGTTATTATTTGGTTGATATGTATTTAGTGTTAGGGATTAGTATGGGCGACCGTATCTCTTTTTTATATTATTTAGGTATAGCGATTTAGTGATCTATTGTGACAGCAGCTCTTTTCTTCTCATTGTGTAGTAGACAGGGATTGTAAATTGTGAAGCTATTTATATATTTTGTAGTTTCAATGATGAGATATGAGAAATTAGGTTTTATTTTCAAGGCAAAGACAACTTGGAGAGGACCATTTCTCTTTCAGAAATAACATTCATAAACTTGTTAGCACTAACGGTGACTGAGGAGGGATATATTAAAGCCGACTACATGTTTTATGTGAAATGAGGGACAGGAGTCAACAGGATTGCAGGTCATAGACAGTGAAGATGTTGTAGAGGAGATGCTTGACGAGTATGCTCTTGAGAAGTTGCTGAACATCACCGTCATAAAGGCTGCTGAGCCTAATCTTGGAGATTTGAAAATAGAAAACTCAGGTGAGGCCCACATACCAATAGACCAGGTTAGGCAATCCAACATCATCAGTGTATATGAGGCTGGGGTATTGTTTCCTTTTGAAATAGCTAGCAGTGAGGAGTTGTATGTTGTGCCTATATGTACTGCACAACCAGGTGAACATATTGATTTTCTGAACACACATGAGAGTATGAATTTTAAAGAAGGCCAAGGGTAAAGCTCGGGAATACTATGGCCCCTCGGACGATGAAGGATTTATTGATTTCCACTGGTGTGAGTACAAACCAGAAGAGCAGAACATAGCTTTAGAGGAGGAAAAATAAATTATTGATCAGCTAAAGCAGATGAGGAAATAGACAGAAGATCATGTGATTAACTGTGAAGGAGACACGGAGGTGGAAGAGATGTGCCTAAAGGTGGAGGCCCAGACACAGAACCTGAGACAACACTTCCTCAAACTTTTAAGACAGTTGAAAAAGCAGGACCAACTACAAGATCTCGCAAACAAGCTGAGATAGAGGTCATTCCTGATTTCATTCCATCTGATGATTCAAGATGTTTCCCTCGAGACTATAGCATAAGTGATTGAGATGATGAGGCTGGTATAGAAGTTGTACCATTTGTGGAAGAAACAGCCAAGCCAAGAGGGATAATACTAGGAGGGGGGAGCATTGAAGGAAGAAGAAGAGAAGGTGGGGAAGAAGGAAGGGAGAAGAAGATGAGGTGGGGAAAAGGTCGTTGACGACCATAGGAGTAGCGCTGGTTAGGAAAAGCGCTACTACTAGGTAAATTAGCAATAGCGCCATTTCTTACAGCGCGTTGCTGCTACTTGAGACCACCAGCTTAACCGTAAGAAATTAGCAATAGCGTGTTTTTCAGGCAACGCGCTACTGCTAGTGCAAGTAGGAGTAGCGCTTTCTGTAGACACGCGTTGTTGCTACTTGGAGCCCACCAGCTTACCGTAGAAACATATATGTAGCGCTCCTTCAAGGAAAGCGCTACAGATATGGTATTAGCTGTAGCGTTTGTTTTTACGGGAGCGCTGCTAATTTATGTCGAACCAGGGGTAACCTTTGGCCCACTTAGCAGTAGCGTGCTTAGGCTCACCAAGCGCTACTGCTTACTCGTATCAGTAGCGCCAATTTTTCTAAACAGTACTCGTACTTATTAGTAGCGTTTGGTTCTTAACACACGCTATTAGTAACATTCTACTTATAGACTTTTCCCTAGTAGTGAGAATATCGACACTTTCAAAATAATGTATTTAACAATGCCAGTGCAAGGCACAACTAATTAAGACCCGACCTTAATTTTTCACCTTGAATGCTAGCTAAGACTATGTAGTCCACCTTCGTTGCCGCCTCCACTTGCCGATGACGCTTCTACGAGTAACGAATCACCAAGCAAAGTCCTCATCGCGTCGAAGACTTGATCTACCATTACTTGGCCTCATACCTTAGTCCCGATGACATTCTCCGCTAATGTATTCAAAATGAAAATTGAAATACCAACATGTCCCATAATATCAACATTCAACGATGTTTAGCGTCACGCCCTCTTGAAGCCACACATGCTGAATTAGGGGCGCACACGACCGAATCCCTTCCGATCCAATAATCTACATGCATTAAGCACCCACTAGAGATCTCCGGTTGAGCCTTCCGGAACTCATCAAACGTCTAGATCAATGAGGGTCGGCATCAAACAGAACACCATCTTGGTGCTAGAAGAACCCTAGGACCGCATTCATTAATCAAGCAAAACCAATAGGCCCCCACGCCGCTAGTCAGAACTGCAGAGGAGAAGGCAACCGCAACGCCGCCTGCGCGGACGCGTCACTCGCCCCTGCCTCGCCGCTCTGGCTCGTGTGAGGCCATGGCCAGAAGGGGTCATGGCAACCTGCGCCACAATCTCCCGACGGCAATCCAAGGACAATTGTGGCGCTACTGCTTACTCGTACCAGTAGCGCCACAATCAACGTCGTGAGAGATCACCACCGCCACCTAGACACAAGGGCACCGCCCTGGTCGCCGCGTCTCATCAACGGCCGCCGCCGCCCAAGCAGGTCCTGCGGTCGAGCCCGATGCATCACCAGCCCCAGCGACCTTCAACAGTTGGCCCGCCGCCACCACGGCAAGGGCCGGTGGCAAGGCGGCGAGGAGAACCAGAGAAGGGAAGGCCTTTGGTGGCGCTATGGTTTCACCCCCGTTGTCATCTTTCTTTCCGTGCAGGAACTAAGATGAACATCAAAAGAATGTCATGTTGAATCGTTTTTGCTCATCCATTCGGTAAGAATATGTTCGTATCTTTCCGTTTTTCATGGTTAAAGATCCCCACAAAACAGGTACGTGATCCCACAACAATATGTACTCCCTCTTTTCTTAAATACTTGTTGTTGAGAAAAACTAGATTAGTTTTTTCCAATATCAAATACTATGATACAAAGGGATATATCGCATGATATAACACAAAAAAGGAAATCGAGCTTTGTCTATACATCACCCATTGTCACCTATCATGGCGCAGATCGAGGGCACAACATTCGCCTGTCCCGCAGCGTGCCACAAATTCCCTCCGGCCCTCAATGTGCCTGTGTTTCTACTATTAATTCCGGTGGATCATACGCATTATCATTTTCTTCCATGGGATTACATTAGCTCTTTTCGGATTTGGCGTACTCGCGTTCTCTGGCTAATTAGCCGAAAAGTGCAGAGGAGTCCGTGTCAGGTGCATCTCTAGCTAATTAGCGAAATGCAGAGGAGTGCGCGTCCGGTGCATCTCTAGCTAATCAGGAGTAACCAAAATTGGCAAGAGGGGGCGTGCCCGGTGCATCTATAGCTAACTTGTATGCATAATTAGTTTGTCTCATTCAAGCACAGCAATCGGAGGTTAAGAAATCAATTCAATCTAGTATATCTATGACAACAAAACGAAAAAGAAACACCGGAAGCAATTCTCACAAGTTTCTACACTGTTCCTTGCAGTGAGCACATGCACTTGCTGATCCAACCGAGGAACCTGGCAGCGTACGCCACACACAGAAAGTCCATGCAGGTGATCATGGATTACTAATCCGGTCTCTCTCTCTGTTGAGCAGTTTGCCAGTGCGGCATGGGTTTGCTGTGTGGTGCGGCGTGCGCATGCTTGGCATGCTGCATGCATGTGAAGCTGTCAGCAGTTCACGGCCTACCAAGGAAGCCCGGGAAACTCATGGTACATTCAAAAACTTTACTACTACCTTGGTCCCATAATATTAAGACCGTTATTAACATTATACTCCCTCCGTTCTTAAATATTTATCTTTTTAGAGATTCAACTATGGACTACATACGAAGCAAAATAAATAAATCTATACTTTAAATTATGTCTATGTACATCCGTATGTAGTCCATAGTAAAATCTCTAAAATAAATAAATATTTAGGAACGGAGGGAGTACTAGTGTAAACAACGTTTTAAAGACCGTTATTAACATTATACAAGTGTAAAAAACGCTGCTTTTATGTTATGGAACGGAGGAATTAGTACTGGTACAAAGAAAACTGGAAACCCTCCGCAAGTAGTGAACGTGTCAGGTTACAGCACATGGGAGCTGGCAAGCCATTACAGACGATTTCGCTGAAGAAACACGTTAGGTGCCTCGCGGCCATGCATTGTGGCTCTGGATTCTGGCCAAAATCAGGTGAAGCACCGGAAGAACCGGGTGATATCAGCTTGCACTGTGGCTCTGGATTCTAGCCAAAATCAACCGAGGAAACGGAAGGGCCAGCAAAGCAAAAGCTAGTTGCGTCCAAGCTCCACGTAGGAACTCCTTGTTTGCATGCTTAAACGAGTATTCATGTGTGTCCAAGCTCCACGTACGAACTCCTTGTTTGCATGCTTAAACGAGGAAACGGAAGGAGCATGCATGTGTGTGCTTTTCAGCCGTCTGTGCACAGCATGCAAGTGTTCATGTGCGTCGTGCAGGCACAAGCTCCCAAACCATGTTCATCCGGCATCAGCTGCTCATGGACTCGCACAGTCCCCGGCCATGCGCACACTGGCACCTGATGCATGCGCCTGATCAATATTCTTTCGTCTTTCCCATTTCATGTGCCAGTTTTACATTTTTCAACACATGACCCGTGGGGATGGCCGCCAGCACCGGATCGAAATCACTGTTTTGACCTTATCAAAGAAGTACTCCCTCCGTCCACGAATTCTTGTCTTAGATTTTTCTAGATATGAATGTATCTAGTCATGTTTTAGTATTTTGATACATTCATTTTTAGATAAATCTAAGTCAAGAATTTTGGGACGGAGGAATATAACACAAAATGAACTCTGTTTGAAATTATTTCATGATCTGACCTTTTTGACAACGTCGAAGACCGTGACGTTTCTTTTCCACATAGAAATGCCGAACCCGTTTGTGTTGCTGTTCCACATGAAAACACCGAACCCGTTTGTGTTGCTGCCCCCACATGAAAACGCCAGGGGTTTTGGCGTTGCTGCCCTTGCTGCAAACGCCATATACCATGGTGTTGCTTCTCATTGCCTTCTTCCAGCGTGCGTCAGACTGCAACACGATTGAACACTGGACTGAACTGAACCGGTTCCCCGTTCCCTAGCCGGCCCCATCGCCTAGTGTTGTTCCGTCAGCAAGGAACCACCGTGGAGGAGTATTTAGGAATGGAGGGAGTATTCACTAGTAGAAAATTAGTCTTTCGGCCGGAGCAGAAAAGACCATTAGTCCCGGTTCAAATTAAAACCGAGACCAATGCCAGGCATTGGTCCCGGTTCGAGTTGCCAGGGCAAAAGTCCCGGTTCGTTTCGTTTCATTAGTCCGGGTTCAGGGCAAAAACCGGGACTAAAGATCCAGTGACTGCCACGTGGCGTGCCGCGGAGCATTAGTCCCGGTTTGTGGCCAGAACCGGGACTAAATGATAGTCTATTAGTTTCGGTTTTAGACAAAAACCGAAACTAAAGTTTTGCCTATATATATCCTCGCCCCTGCCCACCCTCTCGTCTGTTTTTTGACTATTGAGGTGTGCATGTCATGCTCTTGCCACCATTCTATTTCATGCACATGAGGTCTTCGATGAAATGCCCGAGCCACACTACTTAAGCTTTTTCCTCTCCAAGCTCGACCTCCAAGCTTCATTTTCCTCAATATTTGTCTAGGTTTGGCCGTGCACCAACTACATAAGTATTTTAAAAGGTTAGCTACTTCATCCTTTCATCTCTCACTTCTAGTTTAGCTCTTTTCAAATGCTCTAGAAGTATAGTGGTTTGGTGGTTTTAGTGTACGAGTGTATGTGGGAGTTATTTTGATTTAGATGCAAAATTTGAGCTCATATTAACTTCTTAGAGTCTGCACATATGTAGGGTGCCGTCTCGTGCCCGTCCTCACCGTTGTCGATCGCCCGCGCTGATCTCGTCGCGAGCACCACCGTGGTGAGCCTCTTGTTCTTGTCTTCTTTTTAAAAGGAAAAAATTATTACTTGTATGATTTAGATAGATACTTGTATAAATTACTTGTTTTCATTATTTTTTATTATTATATAGTGAGATGGTTTTGGAATCCGCCTCCGTCGGCCCTCGTCCTGTCTATGATTCGGATGTGGTATATATTATCTTTTATAACTATTTGTTTTATTTAATGTTTATGACAATTATGACGACCAACGTGACATATTTTTTAATCTAGGAGGTATGTGAATCAGAAATTCCAACCCACATAGAAATTCTTGTCGAGAAGTTAAATTTGGTTGAAAAAGAAAACAATTCCTTGAAGAAAAAATTGAAAATAATTGAGGAGAAGAATAGGGAACTGGAGTTGCATGTTGCCGATGTCGTCGATGATCGCAAGATGAAGATGGATGCAATGCGGTTGAAGATGGATGCAATGCGCTTGAAGATGGATGAAATGCGCTTGAAGATTAGGAATATTAGAAAATATGCCATTGATAAAGAGGCTTGGTATCATTATGTTGTTAGGTCAATTGTTATCTTAGTTGCGATTTTGATCTCATTTGTTGTTGCATTTAAAATTTTTACATAGTTGTATGTTGTTTTATGAGAGAACTTTATGTAATTATTTTTGCAATAATAACATCTGATCACTATTGTGCTTTGGTTTTAATGTGATGATGAACTTGTATTAATTTTGTCATTTCTCTATTCATGATGTTCTACAATGTTTTTTGATATACTTAATTTCATAATACAGATGAACCGTCAATGGATGTACGGTGACCGACGCACTTCGGAGTACATTACGAACCGGGACTAATGTCCGAGTCACACTTAAGTTCACACAAAATGGTATCCTCGACCGAGGTTAGCAACCTTATCCTTTTCATCTGTAATTGATACAAAAATATTGCATGTGTCCATGTACGGTCGTCATTTCACTATTCATGTATGATGCAGATCGATGCACGGAAGCGACGGATGTACGGCGAACGACGCGGTTCCGTATTTATTGCAGGCCTGCATAAATTTATCGATGTGGCTGAGGCAAACAAAGTGGATAATTTTATGCATGTCCGTGTGTTGACTGTCGAAACGTGAAGGAGTACTCTAGCTCGAAAACCATTCAAGGCCACGTGCTTCGGAGAGGTTTCATGCCCACATATATTTGTTGGACCATGCACGGAGAAAGAGGGGTTATGATGGAAGACAATGAAGAAGAAGATGATGATGACAATTAATCCTATGTTCATTGAATAATACGGTGATACTGCAATGGAAGACAATGAAGAAGAAGGAGGTGAAGAACAACCGGCATCAGATGAGCCCGCTGATGGTCTTGGTCGGGTCATTTATGATGCAAAGAGACAATGTGATACACACAAGGAGAAGCTGAAGTTGGAGGCCATGCTAAAGGATCATAAAAAGTTGATGTACCCAAATTGCGAAGATGGCAGTGATACGTCTCCAACGTATCTATAATTTTTTATGGTTCCATGCTATTATCTTGTCAACTTTGGATGTTTTATATGCATAAATATGCTATTTTATACCTTTTTGTGACTAACCTATTAACTCAGTGCCTCGTGCGAGTTTCTGTTTTTTCCATGTTTTTGACCTTTTTCAGAAAAGAATATTAAACGGAGTCCAAATGGAATAAAACTTGCGGGATGATTTTTTCCATAACAGAAGATACACAGGGGACTTGAGAACCAAGGCAGGAGACCTCGTGGGAGGTCACAAGCCCCCTAGGCGCGCCCTAGGGGGCGCCTGGCAGGCTTGTGGGCCCCACGTGCCTCCTTTGCCCTACCTCTTTCGCCTATAAATTCTCTAAATTCCCGAAACCAAAGAAGAGAGCCACGAAAATACTTTTCCGCCGCCGCAAGCTTCTGTCTCCGCAAGGTCCCATCTGGGGACCGTTCTGGTGCCCTGTCGAAGGGGGATTCGGACACGGAGGGCTTCTTCATCAACACCATTGCCTCTCCGATGATGCGTGAGTAGTTCACCACAAACCTTTGGGTCCATAGCTAGTAGCTAGATGGCTTCTTCTCTCTCTTGGATCTTCAATACAAAGTTCTCCATGATCTTCATGGAGATCTATCCGATGTGACTTTCTTTTGCGGTGTGTTTGTCGAGATCCGATGAATTGTGGATTTATGATCAGATTATCTATGAATCTTATTTGAGTTTCCTCTGATATCTTATATGCATGATTTCGTATCCTTGTAATTCTCTTCGAGTTATGGGTTTCGTTTGGCCAACTTGATCTATAATTCTTGCAATAGGAGAAGTGCTTGGTTTTGGGTTCATAACGTGCGGTGTCCTTACCCAGTGACAGAAAGGGTAGCAAGGCACACATCGTGTTGTTGCCATCAAGGGTAAAAAGATGGGGTTTATATCATATTGCATGAATTTATCCCTCTACATCATGTCATCTTGCTTAAGGCATTACTCCGTTTGTTATGAACTTAATACACTAGATGCAAGATGGATAGCGGTCGATGTGTGGAGTAATAGTAGTAGATGCAGACAGTATCGGTCTACTTGTCTCGGACGTGATGCCTATATGTATGATCATTGCCTTAGATATCGTCATGACTTTGCGTGATTCTATCAATTGCTCGACAGTAATTCTTTCACCCACCGTAATACTTGCTATCATGAGAGAAGCCTCTAGTGAACACTATGGCCCCCGGGTCTACTTCAAATCATATATTTAGATCTACAAAAATAACAAAAATACTTTGTTGCACTTTTCACCTTCAGATCTCACCTTGCAAATAATCGTGAAGGGATTGACAACCCTTTTTCGCGTTGGGTGCAAGTTCGTTTGTTTTTGCGCACGTACATTGGTGCCTCATCTTGATACTCCTACTGGATTGATACCTTGGTTCTTAAACTAAGTGAAATACTTATCGCTACTTTGCTCCATCACCCTTTCCTCTTCAAGGGAAAAAACAACGCAAGCTCAAGAGGTAGCAGGCAGCACAAATCTCGGTACCACACTGAAACAGTTGAAATGGAAGGCAGAAACTGGTTTATCTGACAAGGGATTTGTGAAGCTACTGAAAATATTGAAGCCGAAGCATCCAAAGGATAACGAATTGCCTGAAACTACGTACGAAGCAAAGAAGGCTATGTGCCCTATTGGATTAGATGTGCAGAAGATACATGCATGCATTAATGACTGCATCCTGTACCATGGTGAGAAGTGTGAGAATATGGACAAATGCCCGGTATGCACTTCATGTCAGTACAAGATCAGACAGGATGACCCTCGTGATGTTGAGGGCGATGACGAGCCCCCCAGGAAGAAGGTTCCTTCTAAGGTTATGTGGTATGCTCCTATAATACCACGGTTGAAACGTCTGTTCAGAAACAATGAGCATGCCAAGTTGATGCGATGGCACAAAGATGAGCGTAAGAAAGACGAGAAGTTGAGACACCTTGCAGATGGGTCGCAGTGGAGGAAAATCGAGAGGGAGTGGCCGGACTTTGCAGTTGACCCAAGGAACTTATGGCTCGGTCTAAGTACAGACGGCATGAATCCTTTTGCGGAGCAGAGTTGCAGTCACAGAACCTGGCCCGGGACTCTATGTATCTACAACCTTCGTCCTTGGTTGTGCAAGAAGCGGAAGTTCATTATGATGCTAATGATCATCTAAGGACCGAAGCAACCCGACAACAACATTGATGTGTACCTAAGGCCATTAGTTGATGAACTTTTGCAGTTGTGGGCCAAACCAGGTGTACGTGTGTGGGATGAGCACAAACAGCGGGAATTTGACCTACGAGCATTGTTGTTCGTAACCATCAATGATTGGCTTGCTCTTAGTAACATTTCAGGACAGTCAAACAAGGGATACAATGCATGCACACACTGTTTAGATAAGACTAAAGGTACATATTTGGAAAAGTCTAAGAAGGTTGTCTACCCGGGGTGTCGTCAATTTCTTCCGACCAATCATCCCGTAAGAAAGAAAGACAAGCATTTCAACAGTGAGGGAGATCACCGGAAGAAGCCTAACCTCCCTACCCTTGATGAGTTATTGGCTATGGTCAATGGTTTGGATCAAATAGTAATCTTTGGAAAGGGTCCATACGGTCAATATGTTCCGAAGGAAGACGTTACCGGACACGTGCCCATGTGGAAAAAGAAATCTTTATTTTGGGAGCTACCCTATTGGAAACACACAGAGGTCCGATCTTCAATCGACGTGATGCACGTGACGAAGAATCTTTGCGTGAACCTCCTAGGCTTCCTGGACGTATATGGGAAGACAAAAGATACAACAGAAGCACGGGAGGAGCAGCAACGTATGAAAGACCCATACGACAAGAAAACTGATAAAGAGCATCAATACTTAAGCAGCTACGCTCTTACCAAAGCACAGAAGGAAATCTTTTTTGAATACCTGAGCAGTATGAAGGTCCCCGCTGGCTTCTCATCTAATATAAAGGGAATAATAAATATGACAGAGAAAAAACTCCAGAACGTGAAGTCTCATGATTGCCACGTGATTATGACGTACTTGCTTCCTGTTGCATTGAGGGGGCTTCTACTGGAAAATGTCCGATTACCCATTGTGAAGCTATGTGCATTCCTCAATGCAATATCTCAGAAGGTAATCGATCGAGAACGTGTGGAAAGGCTATAGAAGGATATGGTCCAATGTCTTGGCAGTTTTGAGTTGGTGTTCCCCCCGCCCTTCTTCAATATTATGACGCATCTCCTGGTTCACCTAGTCGACGAGATTTCCATTCTCGGTCCTGTATTTCTACACAATATGTTCCCCTTCGAGAGGTTCATGGGGGTCTTAAAGAAATATATTCATAACCGTGCTAGGCCAGAAGGAAACATCTCCAAGGGCTATGGAACAGAGGAGGTCATTGGGTTATGTGTAGACTTTCTTCCTGACCTTAAGCCGATTGGTGTTCCTGAATCGCGGCATGAGGGGAGACTGAGTGGAAAAGGCAAGCTAGGAAAGAAAGCAGTGATATGTAGGGACGGACATTCTTTCACTCAAGCACATTACATAGTTCTAAAAAGTTCCACCTTCGTGCCTTCGTATATCGAGGAACACAAGAATTTTGTACGCTCTGAGTTCCCGGGGAAGGCTATCTCCTGGATTGAAGAAAAACACATGGATACTTTCGGTAGTTGGTTGCGAGCACGTCTCATGAATGACAACACTGTTGGAGATCAAATCTACTTGTTGGCCGCGTCACCTTCTTCGACTGTATTACATTTCCAAGGGTACGAGATAAACCGGAATACATTTTACACGACCGCCCAAGATAAAAAGAGCACCAACCAAAACAGGGGTGTCCGCTATGATGCGACACACGAGAATGGGAAAAAGGACACATACTGTCGGGGATATACCTCGCAGTGTAACCCGGCTTGGAGTATGACCCGCCAAAGGACTTGGCGACTCACCGGCGACTCAGCAGTGACCTGGCGAGCGACTCATACTTGTCCCCACAGGCGGCTTAGATAAATGACGAAGGCCCAAGGCCCGGCGTACACCCTGACATAAGGCGACTCATAGAGAGGTCAGGAGGACCGACTCACATAGAAGGCCCAAAAAGAGGAAAGACTCCCGTAAGAAGGAAACAATACCTGGATTAGGATTCAAGAGAGACTAGTCCTATTCCTACTCCTAGAAGGACTCTACATGTAAACCTACCCCTTCCACATATATAAGGAGGGGTAAGGCGCCCCAAGAGGGACAAGAGACACAGCTTAGGTCTAGACAAGA
Source organism: Hordeum vulgare subsp. vulgare (assembly GCF_904849725.1). Taxonomy (NCBI): domain Eukaryota; kingdom Viridiplantae; phylum Streptophyta; class Magnoliopsida; order Poales; family Poaceae; genus Hordeum; species Hordeum vulgare. Next base: position 492,333,500 of record NC_058518.1, on the reverse strand, counting down.
CAGATCATGAGATAGACAGATTAGACACCCACGAGATTAGAGGTGGCGAGTCTGCACCCTTGTAATCAAGATCATCATCTCCATCAATGGAACACAAGCAGGACGTAGGCTTTTACCTCCATCGGAGGGGACGAACCTGGGTAAACTCGCGTCTCTCGATTCCGACCAACCCCTTCAAGCCGCCACATGGTTGCGATGGCCTCACACCTAAGTTCTCTCACGAGGACATCTGCCGTGACAAAACCACGACAGTTGGCGCCCACCGTGGGGCTGATCGCACGGTGGAATTGTGTTCTTGAAGGGAATTCTTTAGGGACCGGGAACCTCGCGATTGTTCAGATGAAGAAAAGCCGGGACTAGTCAATTTTGAATTAGGGTTTACTGTTCTACACGCTCGGACGCGACGAGATTTTTTGAGTCTGAATAGAGGATCTATTTCTACTAGTTCTACCGCGTGTCGCGGAGTTCATGAGCTTCCCTGCAGAGCCACCATATGTTGCGCTGCCGCATCGTCACCTGAGATCGATTCTATGGTGCAGCTGTCACGCGTAATTACCTCTGCTACACCCAAGGCACATCTGGTTGTGTTGCTGTTGAACCATCAAATCTCAAAGCTACAAAGAACTACAGCGTCCCGACAAGATAAGGCGACTGTTCCCTCATATCAAATTAAAAGCAAAAACAGCGTCCAGTATCAAACATCGCGTACATGAAGCTATTGGAAGAAAGACCACAGTTCAGAGGCAGACTCGGTCTCGTCGCGACTGCTGCTCGCTTCGTCGCAAGCTGCCCTACCATGCTGGTGACGCGCCTCCGCCTCGCTCCGAGTTCATCTCGATCTGGGACGGTGTCGCCCTGTATTAAGCCGACCCCGAGCCACAACATCCTCTGAGCCGCCGCTCTTACGGTCGACTCCACCCGCTGTATTGCGATGAGCTCCGGCCACCCGCTCACCTGCCCCGCGCAGTCTGCGCTCAAACACACCCGCCAAGCCGCCGGCCGCCTTGCCGTCTCCTCCACTGCTGGTCTTCTCCACGACTGCAGTTTTCGCTTCAACTCGCCCGGCTGCATCGGTCGCGCCATGCCTTCGCCTTCGTCTCCGCATGCTCCAACCCGCCGCACCTCCGCCTTCAGCCGCAGCTCTCGCTGCTGCGCGACGCTGCGTCTGCCGTGCCCGCCGCCGTGCGCCCCGCTCCGCCACCCGCCTCAATGCGCTACGGCCGCGCACCTCTTGCCGATGTTGGAATCCCTAGCCCGCCGCACGCTCCTCCTGCGTGCCCATAAGTCGTCGCCACACCTTACTGCCGAGGCCTTCGGCCTTGCCGCTGTCGCCTCTCCTGCCATCAGCACCAGAAGTGGCATAACAGTGTTGGACATTAAAACCGCTTTGAACAAATCCTCCGCTGACTTTTCGTGGACAAAGAGCGGCCAGGGAAGTACCCTCATCAACGAATCCGACTAGAGTCTGAAAACCAATTTGCTGCAAACTACCTCATCGAGAATAATCTCACCGTAGCCTAGAGGAGCAAACGAGTTTGCTCGGTGTAATTGCTATACTCCGTCGTTCGTCCGGGAGGAAACACACCTATTGACTGGGAAACAGAAGCAAAAAAGGAGACCTGCTCCACTAGCAGCGGGCTCATCAAAAGAAAAAGAGGGATGGAGCTCACGGCCACAAGTGCCAAGGCATCGTTCACGTGCATGTGTTGCCGTGGACAAGAGAAAACTAGTATTTCTAGTGCTCCGGTCCAGAGAAAACCATCCAAGCTCTGCGCGAGGTCACACCATCCAAATGAAAAGACGTGGGAGACTAGTTGATGAGAAGATAAAATAACAGTTTTACTAAAAATCAGTCGTCTGTTTTTGATTTGGTTCAGGTCGAATTTTGTGGCCACTCGATTTGTGTCACCAATCTAAGTGCGCGTGAGTGGGTTTGTTCATTCTGGTTCGCACCTTCGCTTCGGGTTGCGGTTTTTTGGCATACCGGCTTTTGAAGCAAACCCGACCCGGTTTACAAGAGGCGTGTCAATTCATCGTTGAGCCAGCGCAGTTGGTGGTAGAAGAAGACACCGATCACCGCCGGCCGGGAGACATGTACAGAGCTTTTCCGCCTCTGTCTCCCTCCTTTTCACTCAACTCCTTGTCCTCTCTGTTGTTCGCGTTTAGTGTCGCCGCTTGCTGATTTCTGCAGCCACCTCTCCGCTCAGTCGATTTTCAGATGTAGCGCATCCGCCCTGGGTTTTTTCTTCAGGATCTCTGCTAATGGTAGGTCATGATTCCCGCGACATATTTTGCGTTTTGTTGATGTAGCATCGAGGAAGGAATACTTGGATCCCTTACTCGGCTTTTGTCCAGAAACATGTGCATGGTTTTTATTTTTAGCTCATGTTCTTGTACTCACCCAGTTCAGTGATAAGAGCTAGTTTTGGTACTAGATTATTCATTTCAAGCCTCGTAGCATTAGTTGTGGTAGTGGGTAGTGTTTTCTCAGGATCCAGTGTGTGTTTATTTTGTCTAACTCGAAGCTGCTCAATGCCTTAATTAGACATGATCCGTAAAGCCCGGCATCCAGTGTGTGATTCTTTTGTGGTGGTGTGTGCTATATGTTGTTCAGGTTCAGTCATCTTCAATGCAGATGTACACTTTTCAATACCTAAGAATCAAACCTTAGAATCAGTTATTTATTAGTTCCTTTCATTCCTGTTGTATGTTAGAAATGTTCTTTGTAGTTCACCAATCAGTGCTGTCATTTATTTAGAATATCTAGGTATTCTCTCATTCTTATTATGTGCTTCAGTTTTGGGACCTTTTGTTCATCTCCTTCAGTTTTGGTGTTAGGTGTCAAATTTTAGTACTGTTCAGTTTTCTTTCATTCATTTTTTCATTTTCTATCTTAATATTGTTCAGTTTTTTTTGATCAATCCATCATACAGTATTTACATTTCAGTATATGTCGGTATTTTCATTTTTGGCATTTGAAGTTTCTCGTTATTTCAGTATCTTCTAATTTCAGTTTCTCGGGTGTATTCAGTTAGTTAGTCCTCCTTTTATTTTTCAATATGTGTTCCTGTTAGATCAATCCTGATTTATTCTTTCTATTTATTAGCTTCTCATTTCATTTATTTTTTTCATTTTCTATCTTAATATTGTTCAGCTATCTTTTGATCAATCCATAATATAGTATTTACATTTTAGTATATGTCAGTATTTTTATTTTTGGCTTTTGAAGTTTCTCGTTATTTCAGTATCTTCTAATTTCAGTTTCTTAGGTGTATTCAGTTAGTTAGTTCTCCTTTTATTTTTCAATATGTGTTCCTGTTAGATCAATCCTGATTTATTCTTTCTGTTTATCAGGTTCTCATTTCATTTATTTTTTCATTTTCTATCTTAATATTGTCCAGTTATCTTTCGATCAATCCATCATATAGTATTTACATTTCAGTATTTATCAGTATTTTCGTTTTTGGCATTTTAAGTTTTTCATTTTTTAAGTATCTTCTATTTTTAGTTTCTCAGCATTTCACTCAGTTATTCATCTTCTACCTTAATATTGTTATATTTTCATTTCTAAGTGTTTTTTTATTCAGTTTTGTCATTTATTTCAGTGTTAAGTGTCAAATTTTTTCACTTTCTTTAGTAGTTTCACTGTTAGTTTTCATTTTCTTCAGTTTTCAGTATGTCGTTTGTCAGTTAACAATTTTGTGGGAGTTTTCAGTTTTCAGTTTTTGGTTCGGTATTAGGTGTCATTTTTTAGTTTCTCATTCTTATTCTTCAATCCTTTATTTACAGTTCTTAGTTTCTCTTTGTATCAGCCTTCAGTCTTGTTTTCAGTTACAGTCATCAATCTAGGTTTAGTTCTTATATCAGTCATCATTTGTCAGTCTCCAATCTAGGTCTAGTTTTTAGTTTCCAGCGTTGTATATCTTATTAATCCTCTTCTATATTTCTTTAATTTCTCATTCAATTATTCAGTTAGTTAGTCCTCCTTTTATTTTTTAATCTGTGTTTCTGTTAGATCAATCCTGATTTATTCTTTTTTCTTCATTGCCTTCAGTTTCAGTCATCACTAGTGCAGGTTAGTTCATGGTTAGGTGTATTGACATTTTGAGTCCTGTGTAGCTTTCTTGTATTCTCTCATGTTTTCAGTTAGTCTTGCTATGATTTTTTATCATTCGGCCATTTGTATTATATTTTTAGTTTCTTTATTTATTGATCACTTTATCATTCAAAGTTATTTAACTGAAGTATGTGTACTATTTTTGTCCTTTACATTTTGGTATGTTAATAGGTTTTGTTTATGCAAACCAGTTTATATGTTTGAGATTTATAGGCTACAACAATTGATCATTTATCTGATTTTTCTTTTAATTGACTTCTTCTCTGCCTAGTAGAACAACAAGGACACAAGTAAGCCTTATCTAACTCTAGCACAATTTTCTTTTATGTATAAAATGATTCAGAAGTAAGGTGGTTTACAGAGATGCAGCGTGTATTTATAAATGAAAATTTTATGGGGAGGGCAGTGTGTTTGTTACCTGAGATATTTCCCCTTGGGATGGCTCCAGGTGGTTTCCCTCTCGTAAGCAGCATCACCCATTCACCCTCCTGCATTTTAAGTTATAATTATTTCAGTATCTTCTACTTTATGTTTATCAGATTTTCTTCTACTTTCAATTTCAGTTAAACGTTTTTCAGTAGACTGATTTGTTTCTTGTATCAACTATCCGAAATTCAGTATTCTGTCAAAAGATCCAAGTACACTAACACGGTTCAGACTGAGGAAGTATGCATGTAGTGAGGTGGGTCGAGGGTTTCTGGAAGGTGGAGGTCGGGAACTGGCTAGGCTTGGTGGGTAGGTGGTTCCTTTTCCTTTTGTGGCCTTTGTGTTTTTGTGTTAACGGGTTGTGAGGCGGCCCGTTTATGAAACATGTTCTTTTTACGTAAATCATGCTTGCGCAGATTTTTGACCCGACGCAGGAAACAAAACACTCTTTTTTTAAACTGAATTTTTTTTAGTCTGAATACTCAGACACGGGTCAATCATTAAGTGGAACAAAAAAACAACCTGACACAAATTTAAAATCAGACGTCTGTTTATTTTAAGGATATAACGTGATGGAGGATGGATCAATTAGTGCTCTATACAGCGCTAGTAACCCCGGTTCAGCAAAAGAACAAGTGTAACTACGCGGGTTATATTTCTCATCCCTATCCTGCAGCCATGTCTGCGTTCATCCGCGAAAAGATCAGGTACTATCTATCTAATTTATTTTTACTACCACATATTAATTTCTTTGTGAACAATTACTTTGACATGTAATTTTTTATGCAGGACAATTATTCGTTACAAAGTGGCGTTATATTACGAGTACTAAGTTCGTGTCAATCAACGACATGGGCGACTTACCGCCTACGCCTGCTTACAACGACACGGCCAACTCTCACGTCCGCATGATCAAAGGCGGTTTACAATGTCGCGACCGATTCTCGAGTCCATGCCAAAACGCCAGACAACTCTCGCATTCAAGTCGCCGTCCCCATGGTCCGGTTTATATCAACATGCCGGTGCAGTGCTCGCCTGTACGAGCCGCCCAACAGAAGGACGCAAGTCGCCACCCTCACGGTCCGGACAACATCAACTTGCCGGTGCAGTGGCTTTATATCTCGGAGATGGAGCGAGTACCAGTATCTTTTCTCTGCCGGTTTATGCCACGATCAAGTATGGAGACTCTCAAGCCGCCTCCTTGAGTCGACTTAAGATTCGGGGGCTACATGGACATGGCTCGGCAGACTCAACTGGGATGAATAATTCAAGAACCCCGGATCATTACAGAAAAATTAAGCCGGTCTCGGGGGCTGATGCCTCATTGACGAGAAGATTTAAGACTCGCCAAGAAGGCAAGTCACCATGATGCGACCGCCCAAACATGGGTACCCGACCTTATTGGCGGATGATTCATAAAGTCGTCCAAGCATGGACGCTATCAGTATCAAAGAGCATAAATCGTCATGCTGCACTTATTTCAAACTGGATACTGGTAAGCCAAAGAGGACCAAAGTTGCCACGTTGCACGGTTCAAACATAGGCGCCTTATATGATTCTGTGGATTAGGCCGGCTTACTTGAGGGCAGTTTGTTCTCAAGTCGTTTTGTGGTAATAGCGTATACGCTTCTCCAATCCTATGACGGTCTTTCCCTTAATCATAGGTCACTTGGGGGCTTCCTCTCACTGAGATCAGCCTTACTACCCATTTGGCTTGCGAAAAATTACCGCATTACAAATGGTTATACTGGACTATGTGTTGGCCGAATCGCCATATGGACCCATGAACTCTTGGCGAGTTACTCCGCTTATGGACCCTGAACTCGCCTTGGTTAAAACATGTCGGGTACCGGCTAGCGCCTCATATGGAAAATAGAGAAACCATTGGTTCACTGAACCTGCTTCACTGAAGCTTGACTCGAGCCTGATCAGCCGGTCTAAACACAGCTAAGGCAGCTACAATAGCCTCTTGGTGTAGCACTAGAGCCGTATGAGCTCGTCCTACCCGTCGTGACTCACTGAGTCGGCTTGTTTAAAATAGCTTGATGCCATACTTATCATATCATATACATGCATCATATTGCATTGCATCATACATCATACATACATATCATGCTGGTTTTCAAACCGGGTCAAAGCATAAATTCTTGCAGGTGCAAATTAATCTTTGAATAGCCAATTTGGCTGGATTTTCATCATGGTTTATCATAACCAGTGTTAAATGATTGGGGTTTTTAAGCCAGCTCGAAAGAATTGACTATTGTCGAAGAGCTGCCCTATCACATATAATGCTGAGTCATCTAATTGACCGGCCCTTGGATTTCTTCAACTTGTGTTGTGTAGTAAACTACAACACTTATGGATTTCTCAAACATATGGTTTTCTCAAGGATATATTTGTCGGGTTACATTGCAACCACGGTAAAGGATTTCTTTTATCACAAAGGCATCATCAGCTCACAGAGTGGATATGATTTTATTTTACAATGGAAGGAATAGTCCCAAGTCGCTGCAGGCACGCAATCCGGCACTTGGGGGCTACATTATTCAAATCAAGATTACATCCAATTATGAAAGTCCCATGTCGCTGCAAGCATGCACCATGACACTTAGGGGCTAATGCAATCTGCTTTTCAAATCATCACATCATCAACAGATCCGGCTACCTCAAGGAGATAAGCCGGCCTTGGAGGGCTACATACCGCTCTTTATTCAAGTATGGATTCAAGGAAGCACCGGCTCATCATTTTTATAATGATCCGGCCCTTGGGGGCTACACATTGCTGCTCAAGGAGAAGAACGTGGAAGTCTCGAGTCGCCGCAAGCAATCGACCCATCACTTGGGGGCTATATCATTCAGGTCATAATTTCTAAAATCCCAGGTTGCTGCAGGCAAGACAACCCGACCCTTGGGGGCTACATCACTAAGTTGTTTCATAGATCATGAGGTTCAAATTGAAGACCTGGCCCATCACACACTGATGACCCGGCCCTTGGGGGCTACAGGTAATATGGATATATCAAAAAATTGAAGAGCACATTTCATTATGTCATGGAGGTGAAGTATTGGGAGACCGGTTCACCATATTTTTATCTAGTTGAAGCATTGAAAGACTAGCTCAACATCACACGGATTTGACAATTGGAGTTCAGTTGTTTGACGGGGCACTACTAATAATCATGACCCGCCATTAGGAATCATGACCCGCCATTGTCAATCATAACCCGCCGAAGCAAGAGAAGCTGGTTCAACATTATGTGGATTTCTTATTTCCCAAGTTTTCATCAAGCCAAAGCATTGGAGGCCGACTCAATGGCATATATATATTTTATTGCAGAAGACACGTACCTACGAGATGATTGAAGGCGGCTCGAAGAAACCCGAATTTTTCAAGGATCCACTTCAGTAAATCAAGCCGGCCAGAGGAGCAAGCCGGTCCCTTAACTTATTTATTATTCTTATTTCAGGAGCTTACCATGAATAAATTCAAGCTAACCTTGGGGGCTAATGTCGGGGATATACCTCGCAGTGTAACCCGGCTTGGAATATGACCCGTCAAAGGACTTGGCGACTCACCGGCGACTCAGCAGTGACCTGACGGGCGACTCATACTTGTCCCCACAGGCGGCTTAGATAAATGACGAAGGCCCAAGGCCCGACGTACACCCTGGCATAAGGCGACTCATAGAGAGGCCAAGAGGGCCGACTCACATAGAAGGCCCAAGAAGAGGAAAGACTCCCTTAAGAAGGAAACAAGACCTCGATTAGGTTTCAAGAGAGACTAGTCCTATTCCTACTCCTAGAAGGACTCTACATGTAAACCTACCCCTTCCACATATATAAGGAGGGTGAAATGATATGTGGGTGAAATGATGATGCCAACTTTCAACTTTCAACATTTTTAGAGTTTATTTGTAGTGTTTTTCAATTTCAGGGTCAATTAGCTCAAAAAAATAAGTAAATGCATGAAAAATACAAAATGAAGTCAGAAATAGTTGAAAATGTATGATGTGCCTTTGAATGGTGCATTTTGAACACACAAAAAGTATGGAGCTGAAATAAGTTCAAAAAATGAAATTCCCTTTGTAAAGATGAGTTCTCGTTTGAAACTGTGATACTTCGAAAGAGATTGTCCGTTTTGTACACGAAATGCATCCAGTTTTTGTCGTAATCCTCTCAACCTTTTAGCATATGCTATCTGGGTGAAATGATGATACCATGCCAACTTTCAACATTTTTAGAGTTTATTTGTAGTGCTTTTCAATTTCAGGGTCAATTGGCTAAAAAAAAGTAAATGCATGAAAAATACCAAATGAAGTCAGAATTTTCATAAAGGTTTTTTGTTAAATCTTTAATAGAAAACAAAAAAAGAGTCAACTAAAAAGAATCAACTAAAACATTAACTAAAAAGAATAAATTGAAAATAATCAACTAAAATTATCAAAGTGTTTATTTGTTTCAAAGAATCAAGTAAAACATTAACTAAAAAGAAACAAAAAAATCAACTCAAAAGAATTTTCATAAAGTTTTTTTGTTAAAATCTTTAATAGAAAACTAAAATAAAAGAGAAAAAAATCTTTAATAGCAAAGAATGAAAGTAAAGTTATTCACAAATTTTACAGAATTCAAATTTAAACTATTCATATTTGAAAACTAAATATTTAGGTGTAAGTAGAAAATACAAAATAAATAAAGCAAAAAACAAAACAAAAATAATGGGAAAAGATTGAAAAAGATGCGAATTTATAGAGAAAATTCAACCTAAATTCAAAGTGGAGTTAGCACTTTGAATTTAGGTTGAATTTTGTCTTTAAATTCGCATCTATTTTAAATTTTAGGCAGACAATGCGTTTAGGCCCGTAAGTCTCCTTTAGAGAGGAGCTCGGAAGAGCTGGCGCAACGGTGCTTATAAAGCACTACAAGCGCCTCTCGTGCGGCGAGGTGGGACTAAACATTGTCCTGTCCTGCGCTGGTGTCAGCCCCAGGCCTTTAGTCTCGGGTTGGGGCTAGAACCGGGACTAAAGACCCCTGATGTTTGCTGTGTATCCCTTGCAACGGCGCCAGAAATAGTTTTGTCGACGGCACGAGGAATCCTTCAGCTACGGCTACGCCTTAAGGGACTTCCTAGGCAAGTATGCAAAGGGTTTCCCCCGTGGCCTTGGAGCCTTGAGTTGGTGTTCCCTCGAAGCGGAAAGGGTGATGTAGCACAGCGACGGTAAGTATTTCCCTCAGTTTGAGAACCAAGGTATCAATCCGGCGAAAGAGTATCTCAAGATCCTGCACAAACACAAAAGCTTGCACCCAACGCTATGAAGGGGTTGTCAATCCCTTATAGATTGTTTGCCAAGTGAGAACTGAAAGCAACAAAGTACCAAAGCAAAGTAAAAGCGGAGATGTAAACGATGGATGTGAATAGACCCGGGGGCCGTAGTGTTTACTAGTGGCTTCTCTCATGAAAGCAAGTAGACGGTGGGTGAACAAATTACTGTCGAGCAATTGATAGAACTGTGCAGAGTCGTGACGATATCTATGCAATGATTATTTCTATAGGCATCACGTCCGAAACAAGTAGACCGATACTTTATGCATCTACTACTATTACTCCACACGTCGACCGCTATCGAGCATGCATCTAGTGTATTAAGTCCATAAGAACAGAGTAACGACTTAAGCAAGATGACATGATGTAGAGGGATAATCTCAAACCAATGATAAAACCCCCATCTTTTTACCCTTGATGGCAAATGCTTGATGTGTGCCTTGCTGCCCCTACTGTCACTCGGAAAGGTCACCACATGGCAGAACCCAAAACCAAGCACTTCTCCCATTGCAAGAATCATAGATCTAGTTGGCCAAACAAAACCCAAGACTCAGAGATACTTACAAGGATATCAAATCATGCATATAAGAAATCATCAAAGACTCAAATATATACCATAGATAATCTGATCACAAGTCCACAATTCATCGGATCTCGACAAACACACCGCCAAAGAAGATTACATCGGATAGATCTCCATGAAGATCATGGAGAACTTTGTATTGAAGATCCAAGAGAGAGAAGAAGCCATCTAGCTACTAAGTACGGACCCGTAGGTCTGAAGTGAACTACTCACGAGTCATTGGAGGGGCGATGATGATGATGAAGAATCCCTCCAACTCCAAAGTCCCCTCCGACAGGGTGCCGGGAAGGGTCTCCAGATGATATCTCACGGAAATGGAAGCTTGCGGCGGCGGAAAAGTATTTTCGAGGCTCCCCTAATTTTTTGCGGAATATTTGGGAATTTGTAGGCCAAAGACTTAGGTCAAGGGGCGGCCAGGGAGGCCACAAGCCTGCCTACCGCCGCCTCCCCCCTAGTGGCGGAGTGGGGACTTGTGGGCTCCCTCGAGCCCACCTGGCTTGGTCCAAAAGCACCGTGGACTTCTTCCGTTCGGGAAAAAACCATTTCGGGGTTTTTCTTCCGTTGGACTACGTTCCAAAATCAGATTTGAAAAGAGTAAAAAACACGGAAAAAACAGGAACTGGCACTTGGCACCGAATTAATAAGTTAGTCCCAAAAAGATATGAAAAGGTACATAAAACATACAAAGAAGACAAGATAACAACGTGAAACCATCAAAAATTATAGATACGTTTGAGACGTATCAAGCATCCCCAACATTAACTCCTGCTCGTCCTCGAGTAGGGAAGTGATAAGAATGAACTTTTGATGCTTTCATGCTACCTAGCATAGGTGTCCTTTGTAATTCCTCTTATGTGACGTGAATGTTCAGATCCATTATATTCAAAACAATAGTTTTCTATTGACGTGGAAACAATAATAATTCAAGCAAACTAGCAAAGTAATCATGAACTTTCAAAATAACAAGGCCAAAAGAAAGTTATCCCTACAAAAGCATATAGTCTGGCTATGCTCTATCATCATTGCACAACGACTTTAAATCATGCACAACCCCGGTATTGGCCAAGTAATTGTTTTACACATTTACTTTCTCAAATATTTTCAACTCTCACGCAATACATGAGCGTGAGCCATGGTTATAGAACTATAGATGGTGTGGGATGTAGCGGAGGTTGCAAGACAAAAAAAGGAGAAGATAGTCACATTAACTAGGCATATCAATGAGCTGCGGAGATGCTCATCAATAGATATCAATGTGAATGAGTTGGGATTGCCATACAAATGATGTACTAGAGCTACAAGTATGTGAAAGCTCTTAAAGAAAACTAGTGGGTGTGCATCCAACTTGCTTGCTCACGAAGACCTAAGGCAATTTTGAGGAAGCCTATCATTGGAATATACAAGCCAAGTTATGTAATGAGAATTTCCCACTAGCTATATGGTGGTTACAAAGCGAGAGACTCTCAATCATGAAGATCATGGTGCTCAAAATGCACAAGTGTGGAAAAAGTGGTAGCATTGTCCCTTCTCTCTTTTTCTCTCATTTTTTTGGTGGGCTCTTTGGCCTCTTTTTTTTATGGGCTTCTTTGGCCTCTTTTATTTCCTCACATGGTACAATGCTCCAATAATGATGATCATCACACTTTCAACTCAAAACTTAGAGCAACTATGACTCTATATGGAATGCCTTCGGTAGTGTACCGTGGCAATGATCTAGCATGGCATAGACATCAATGGAAACATCATGCTGGCTATCTTACGATCGTGCAAAGGCAATGTAGACGTGGTGGCACATATCATGGTGGTAGTTGCATGGCAATATATCTCGAAATGACTTTGAAAAAGCCATAGTAGGTAGGTATGGTGGCTGTTTTGAGGGAGGCTAATGGTGGGTTTTGTGCACCGGCAAAAGTTGCTCGACACTAAGAAGATAGTGATGGTAGAAGGTGAAAGTGCATCTAAACCATGGACTCAACGTTAGTCATGAAGAACTCATATATTTGTTGCAAAAGTTTTATTAGTAATCGAAACAAAGCATTCAACGCATACTCCTAGGGGAAGGGTTGGTAGGTATAAACCATCGCGCGATCCCGACCGCCACGCAAAGGATGACAATCAATATACTAATCATACTCAGACTTCATCACATAGCGGTTCACCATACGTGCATGCTACGGGAATCACTAACTTCAACACAAGTATTTCTAGATCCACAACACCTTACTAGCATGACTTCAACATTACCATAACCACAATTCAATACTAATTGAGATGAATCAAACTTCTCTAACTATTCAATGCACATGAAGGTGGAAGTTTTCTTATCCCTTTGGATAACTACCCCTTTTGAGACTACTTTCAAAGCATAGATCAACTACCAAGCCACGCACCACTGTGCTCTAAGAGATATTAGTTAAGCACATAGAGCAAACGTATCTAGCTCAAAAGATATAAGTGAAGCACATGTGAGCTGAATTCTCTACCAAAAGATATAAGTGAAGCTCGACAAAATCATGGTGAGTGCATGTCTATCTCTCTAGGTGTGCAGCAAGGATGATTGTGACACAAAAAAAATTAAAAGACTCCTACGATACAAGACGCTCCAAGCAAAAACACATAACATGTGGTGAATAAAAATATAGCCCCAAGTAACGTTACCGATGGATTGAAGACGAGAGAGGGGATGCCTTCCCGGGGCATCCCCAAGCTTAGGCTTTTACGGCATACATGAATCTCTTCGGGTGCCTTGGGAATCCCCAAGCTTGAGATCTTGCCACTCTTTATCTTTTTGTCCATAAGAACTTCACCCAAAACTTGAAAACTTCACAACACGAAACTTAAACAAAAACTCGTGATAACATTAGTACAAGAAAGCAAACCACCACTTCCTTAGGTACGGTAGCAAACTTAAATTCTAATTGTTCTGATGTTGGGTTACTGTACTTTCAATCTTCCATGGCTAATACCTCCGATACTATCCATAGTTTCATCAAAATAAGCAACCAACACAACAAAAACAGAATCTGTTAACAGAAGACCAGTCTGTAGCAATCTGTATGTTTCGTATACCTCTGGTACTTCAAAAATTCTGAACAATTTCTAAAGTCTGAAGAATTTGCGTAGAAATCAGCAGCAAAAAGAATCAACCCAAAAACTCTTACAGAAAAAAATTAAAATTCTTTTCGTGAGTAGAAAGTTTCTGTCTTTTCCAGCATGACCAAACGATCATCCCCAAGACTAATCATAATGGTTTTGCTTGGAACAATTGCAAAAAAGAAACACAAAAACACAATCATAACAGAATTACGAAAGTGTGTAAAACACAAAACAGAAAGAAAAATGATAGATTCGTTGGGTTGCCTCCCAACAAGCGCTTTTGTTTAACGCCCTTGGCTAGGCAAAAGGTGATGAACTCACAAAAGACAAGAATTGAAGCACAATGAGAGCATCATAAAGCATGTGAAAATCACATCTAAGTCTAACATACTTCCTATGCATAGGCATTTTATAGGAGAACAAATTGGCAAGACAACCAATAGTTGCCATATGCAAGGAAGAAGAAAGAGACAAGAGCAACCTCAACATAACGAGAGGTAATTTGGTAACATGAAAGTTTCTACCAAAATATTTTCCTCTCTCATAGAAATTACATGTGGGATCATATTCAAATTCAAAAATATAGCTATCCCATAGGATATTCTTTTCATGATCCACATGCATGCAAAGTTGACGCTCTTCAAAAATAGTAGGATTATCATCAAATAAAGTCATGACTACTCCAATCCCACTTTCAGTATTGTTGCAAATATCATATTCATCATGAGGTTTGAACAAATTTTCAAGATCATAAGAAAGATCATCACCCCAATCATGATTATTGCAATAAGTAGTGGATATAGCAAAACTAGCATCCCCAAGCTTAGGGTTTTCATATTTTTAGCATGATTGTCACTAATAGGATTTATAGTGAAACCATTGCAATCATGCTTTTCATTCAAGGATACCTCATGAATCACTTCATGAATTTCTTCCTCACAATTTTCAGATTCACACATCTTACGCAAAACTCCAAAGAAATAGTCAATTGCCCTCAACTCACTAGCAATTTGTTCCACACGAGTGGGTCTCTTAAAGAGACTAGCAAGTGGATGAGGATCCATATCACTAGATTTTCAGCAAGCGAAGATGCAAGCATATTGAGGGCACCTAGCACACAAGTGAACAGAAAGCAAGCGAGCGAAAAGGGCAAACAAAAAAGGCAAAGGAGAAAGGCAAATGAAACGACAAATGTGAAGTGGGGGAGAGGAAAACGAGAGGCAACCGGCAACAAAAGTAAATGCAAGAGAAGAGTTTGTGAGACCTACTTGGATAGATCATGATTTCTCCTCCCCGGCAACGGCGCCACAAATACTTCTGATGTTTGTTGTGTATCCCTTGCAACGGCGCCAGAAATAGTTGTGTCGACGGCACCAGGAATCCTTCAGCTACGGCTACGCCTTAAGGGACTTCCTAGGCAAGTATGCAAAGGATTTCCCCCGTGGCCTTGGAGCCTTGCGTTGGTGTTCCCTCGAAGCGGAAAGGGTGATGTAGCACAACGACGGTAAGTATTTCCCTCAGTTTGAGAACCAAGGTATCAATCCGGTGGAAGAGTATCTCAAGATCCTGCACAAACACAAAAGCTTCCACCCAACGCTATGAAGGGGTTGTCAATCCCTTATAGATTGTTTGCCAAGTGAGAAATGAAAGCAACAAAGTAACAAAGCAACGTAAAAGCGAAGATGTAAACGATGGATGTGAATAGACCCGGGGCCATAGTGTTTTCTAGTGGCTTCTCTCATGAAAGCAAGTAGACGGTGGGTGAACAAATTACTGTCAAGCAATCGATAGAACTGTGCAGAGTCGTGACGATATCTATGCAATGATTATTTCTATAGGCATCACGTCCGAAACAAGTAGACCGATACTTTCTGCATCTACTACTATTACTCCACACGTCGACCGCTATCCAACATGCATCTAGTGTATTAAGTCCATAAGAACGGAGTAACGCCTTAAGCAAGATGACATGATGTAGAGGGATAATCTCAAACCAATGATAAAACCCCCATCTTTTTACCCTTGATGGCAACTGCTTGATGTGTGCCTTGATGCCCCTACTGTCACTGGGAAAGGTCACCACACGGCAGAACCCAAAACCAAGCACTTCTCCCATTGCAAGAATCATAGATCTAGTTGGCCAAACAAAACCCCAGACTCGGAGAGACTTACAAGGATATCAAATCATGCATATAAGAAATCAGCAAAGACTCAAATATATATCATAGATAATCTGATCACAAGTCCACAATTCATCGGATCTCGACAAACACACTGCCAAAGAAGATTACATCGGATAGATCTCCATGAAGATCATGGAGAACTTTGTATTGAAGATCCAAGAGAGAGAAGAAGCCATCTAGCTACTAAGTACGGACCCGTAGGTCTGAAGTGAACTACTCACGAGTCATTGGAGGGGCGATGATGATGATGAAGAAGCCCTCCAACTCCAAAGTCCCCTCCGGCAGGGTGCCGGGAAGGGTCTCCAGATGAGATCTCGCGGAAACGGAAGCTTGCGGCGGCGCAAAAGTATTTTCGAGGCTCCCCTAATGTTTTGCGGAATATTTGGGAATTTATAGGCCAAAGACCTAGGTCAAGGGGCGGCCAGGGAGGCCACAATCCTTCCCACCGCCGCCTCCCCCTGGTGGTGGAGTGGGGGCTTGTGGGCTCCCTGGAGCCCACCTGGCTTGGCCCAAAAGCCCCGTGGACTTCTTCCATCCGGGAAAAAATCATTTCGGGGTTTTTCTTCCGTTTGGACTCCGTTCCAAATTCAGATCTAAAAGTGTCAAAAACACGGAAAAAACAGGAACTGGCACTTGGCACTGAATTAATAAGTTAGTCCCAAAATGATATAAAAAGGTACATAAAACATACAAAGAAGACAAGATAACATCGTGAAACCATCAAAAATTATAGATACGTTTGAGACGTACCAACCCCACTTTTAGTCTCGGGTCTAGCCCCAACCCGGGACTAAAGGCCCTCGCTTCCCACCTCTCGGCCTGCTAAAAAAGGTCCTTTAGTCCCGGTTTGTGGCTAGACCCGAAACTAAAGGGGGGGGTCTTTAGTCCCGTTTCTAGCCCCAACCCGGGACTAAAGGGGAGTGTATATAAGCGGAGTTACAATTTTGACGAATCCATCGCCAGTTCCTTCTTCCTCTGTCCCCGACGCCTCCAGGCTCCTCGTCGTCGCCGTCATCGCCGTCGCCACCTACAGGCTACCCCGTCTCCTATCGGCCCCGCGCCGCCCGAACCCAACGCCGTGACGCCCTCTGACGCCCTCGCCAACGTGCCCCCCAACGCCCTCCGATGAATCCCCGCGGCCACCCCCTCCCCCACAACTCCGGCCGGCCCTTCCGCATCGCCGGCGCCACCACCGCGGTGCCACCCCCTTCCCCACCGTCGGCGCCTTCCTCGATCCCCCAGCGTAAGTTCTTTTTTTGCCTTTTTCATTTTATTGCATATATATTAGGTTAATTTAGTTAGTTTAGTGCTAAATAGGTGTTAGTTAGTGTTACATAGGTTAGTTTGGGGCTCTTCTGTTAATTAGTGTTAGTTTAGGTCAAATAGGTTAGTTTAGGGCTCTGTTAGTTTAGGTCATTAGGTAAATTTAGTTAATTTAATGCTAAATAGGTTATTGTACTTAGTATAGCCTAAGTAGGTTATTAGTGCAAAAAAGAAGATTTTGGTTAGGTTTTGATTTTGGTTAGGTTATTGTTAGTTTAGGTTAAGTAGGTTATTAGTGCAAAAGTTTGTTATGTATTTGCAATTAATTAGTATATATATGTAGACAATAAATTCCCTTAGTCCTTTAATAATAATTGGATTTATCAAGAATGCCATATTATGTATGTGCACAAGTTGATCCAATTTTTTTTCTGATCTCATCTATGTAACCTAGCTAGCAAGCTTCTATATGTCACGTTGTCTGTCAAAGTATTGAAGAAATCCATGGCTTCATCATTACTTGGTAGTAATAGACGCATGATGCTATGAAGCTCTTGAAAGTTGTTTTGGAACGGAGTTCGTGATAGGATAATTAGCTTTTTGGTACGAAGTTCAGCAAAGTCCTTCCAAATAGCGATATTTGGATGGCTCGTTTTGAACTGCGTACCAAAAAGCTAATTATCCTATTCGGGATTCCGTTACAGAACAACTTTGTAAAGCTTCATAGCATCATGCGCCTGCTACTACAAGGTAATGATGAAGTCATGGTTTTCTTGAATCCTTTGAGAGTAGACAATGTGACATATAGAAGGGTAGATGAGATGAGGAAAAATAAGGATCATTTTCTGCACATCCAGAATGTTGCCATTTTGTTAAATCCCTTAAAGGTTAAGAGAATCCATTAGACATATTTTAGAGTATAGATTCACTCATTTTGCTCCATAAGTAGTTTTCTGATGAAATCTTTAAAAGGTCTTATATTTTGGAACGGAGGGAGTACGACTTTAGAAAAGTTTATTAAATAGTAGGACATACGATGCCCGGCCCGCATCCTCGTCGTCGACTCGGTGGCGACCACCTGCTTGATAGGCGCCAGCATGTGTGGGTCTGGGCTCCGCCGGGCTGCCACTGGGAGGAGTTACCTTCCAGGCGCAGCTTGGTGAGGAGCTGGGCTCCCGTTGTCGACCCGGAGCTTCTTTGGTGGCAGTCGCGGGGGCCACTTTCGGTGCCAAGGGTGACGACCCCCAAGGAGGAGGTATGTCATCGTGTCAGGGAGGAGGCGAGCACGTCCGTCGCTACATGGAGGCGTTGGATGCTAGGTTCTCCAGTAACTGGCAGGTTCTTCAGGGATCTCACCCGAGCTATGGTCCGGTGATGGTCCCTGCTCTTTGGGTGTCCAACGCACGCGCCTCAGTACAGCGATGGCTCTTTGTTGGTTGATAAGTTATATATTATTCGATGTATTACTGTATTCGAGAGATGTATTATTTATGTATTCGAGATTATATATTCGATAATATTAAGTGAATTATTCAATTATGCATTAATTAAGTGGATTATTCGATGTATATAAGAGGGAGTTTTAGTTGTTAGTTAATTTAGTTTTTTATGTTTAATTAATTTGTAGATACTATGGACCCAATACACGTCATAGACGAATATCAGGAAGACGTGATGCATGGTGTCATCCGCAGGGATGATATTTTAGTTGGCGATATCGATGTCACCAATCAGTTTTTGAACAAGTCCGGCGAGGGAGATGAGTCTCTCAACACAGGAGGTAGAAGCTCCGGTGAGGTAGACGCCCACGCCTTGGGCGAGGGATGAATCGGCGGCTCCAATGAGGAAGAAGCCGACGAGGGAGAAGCCGACGAGGGAGAAGCCGACCGCTCAGTCGAGGTGCGTATATATATTAATAAATTGATCCTCTACTATATACATATATTAACGCTCTTTCTTTTAGCCCTCCGGATCGAGCAAAACTTCAGTACAGACGAAACAAGGCCCGACCAAGAAGATGGATGACGGTTAGAGGTACAGGATCGAAACAGTCTCAAATGTCGAGCAACCAATTGCTCCCATAGATGTAAATAAGAAGTTTGTGAAGGCGTGCGAAGTTGTTGTTAGGTACCACATCCCTATCACCACTCGAGAATGGATTAAGCCAAGGGAGGAAGGAGTCTCATATGTCGGCACAACAGCCAAAGAAAACCTTTGGAGAAAGCACATGCTTCATTTCACCCTGCCGGCGCCAGAGGTGGATCCATATGAGGAGGAGCCAAATGAGGAGGACATGAAGAGGCAAAAAGTGACCCTAGAGAAAAAAGTCACGGAGTGGGATCTTAAGAAGATGGCCGATCTATTCAGGGGCTGGAAAAAAAGATTGCACCAGGAATTTATCTTGAAAGATAAGACTCCAGATTTCGATCACGGCTATGAGAAGATAAAAGACTACTAGGCCGAATTTGTGGCGTACAAGAAATCGGAGGACGCCTTGAAAAAGTCTGCAATAAATAAGACAAATGTGGGAAAGAAGAAGTACCACCATATTATGGGGCCTGGTGGCTACGGCAGTAACATGGCTAAGTGGGAAGCACTTGAGGCATCATTTGTGAAAAACAAATCACTCGAGAGCCCTTAAGATGGATCGAACGGGGAAGAAACTGGTTTTACGGCCATGGGGGCTTGTTGGACGAAGAAGGGAAGGTAATATATAACCAAATACACAAAGATAATCCCCTACCCATCGAGGACATTATATGTGCAGTACAGGATGTTGAAGAGGGACGGTTCATTCCTGATAGAGAGAACAACGAGCTCACACGCGCCCTTGGGAATGATGAACACAAAGGGCGAGCGCGAGGCTTACCAGGCTCCCCGTCGTGGATGCTTGCGTTTTCCGAGGAAAGGAAGAGATTTCCCTATAGAAGCCATTAGAGGAGAAAGGAAAAGGAGGCAGCTGAGAAAGCGGTAGATGCAGACCGGCTGCATAATCTAGAAGAAGCAGTAAAGCTGTTGCAGCAGGATCAAATCGACATTCATCAAGGTAGCGGTGCTTGCAGTTGCTCAACAATTAGCAATTGCCTTGGAATGGCCCACCAGTGTGTGGGATCGCGACAGTTTTTGAGGGTAGAGTATTCAACCCAAATTTGTTGGTTCGACACGATGGGAGTGAAAGGATATTCTCTAGTATTAGCAGTTGATTTGTCGGCTCAACCACACCTGAAAGATTAGTATCTGCAAGCAGTATATAAGCAGCAAAGGTAGTATGATAGCAAGGGTGCTAGGAAAGAATCTGTTGACGGTAGATTATTCCTAACTGAAGTATCAATGGCGCTAGAAAAGTATTGTAGCGGGTAGTAACAGTGTAACGAGTAACACCAGTGGCAAGGAACATCAGTAGTGACATCAGTAGCAAGTAGCAGCAGTAGCAAGTAACAGTAGTAGCAACAGTAGTGGCAGTAGCAGCAGGACAAAGCAAGTAACAGTAGCAGCAAGTAATAGTAGCAGCAACAGTCGTAACAGCAGCAGAGCAAAGCAAGTAACAGCAGCAGTGGGACAAACTCGTAGGCAATGGATCGGTGATTTGTTGGATGACATTCATCATGCAACAGTTATAACACGGAGGGATATGTGGCTAGCTCCCATTCGTCAATGTGATGTAGGCATGCATCCCGTGTGTAGTCATACGTGCTTAGGGAAAAGAACTTGCATGACATCTATTGTCCATCCCTCCCGTGGGAGCAGGGTCCAAATGGATACTACGGGATATTAAGGTTCTCCTTTTAATAAAGAATCGGACCAACGCATTAGCACTTGGTGAACACATGAACTCCTCAAACTATGGTCATCACCGGGAGTGGTTCCGGTTATTGTCACTCCGGGGTTGCCGGATCATAACACATAGTAGGTAACTACAACTTGCAAGATCGGATCTAAAACACACATATATTGGTGACAACATAATAATTTCAGATCTGAATTCATGGCACTCGGGCCCTAGTGACAAGCATTAAGCATGGCAAAGTAGTAGCAACATCAATCTCAGAACATATTGGATACTAGGGATCAATCCCCGTCAAAACTAACTCGATTAGATGATAGATCTCATCCTACTCATCACCGCCCAGCGAGCCTACGAATAGATTACTCACGAACGATGAAGAGCTTCATGGAATTGGAGAGGGAAGAAGGTTGATGATGACGATGGCAACGATCTCCTTGATCCAGAGCCCAAAACGAACTCCAGATCTGCCCTCCAGGGCAAGAACGGGATGTGGCGGCGCCTCTGGTTCATGAAACACGATGAACTCTTCTCTCTTGATTTTTTCCGTGACGAAAGGGAATAAATAGAGCTGGAATTGGGGGCGGCAGAGCCATGTGGGCCCACAAGCCTGGTAGCCGCGGCCTGGGGGGAGGCCGCGGCTACAGGGCTTGTGGCCCACTAGCCCGTCCCCTCCGGTGGATGTTTGCGCAGGTATTTTTCATATTTTCTAGAAATATTCTCCGTAAATTTTTAGGACGTTCCGAGAACTTTCATTTCTGCACAAAAACAACACCATGGCAGTTCTGCTGAAAACAGCGCCAGTCCGGGTTAGTTCCATTCAAATCATGCAAATTAGAGTCCAAAAGAAGGGCAAAAGAGTTTGGAAAAGTAGATACGATGGAGACGTATCAACTCCCCCAAGCTTAAAACCTTGCTTGTCCTCAAGCAACTCAGTTGACTAACTGAAAGAGAAAGAAAAACTTTGACAAACTCTGTTTGATCTTGTTGTTGCAACTATGTCTAACTGATAACCAGAATTTCAGCAAGATCACAAGTTAAGCACATAAGCAAGTGACACATAGGTCTCACGGTAAACTAATATCAATGGCATAATCAGCTAGCGAGCAAATAATAATGAGTTTCAGATACCAACAATTCAATCAAAACAAGGATGAAGCAATATGAATAGGTGGTATCTCGCTAGCTCTTTCTGAGACTGCAAAACATAAATGCAGAGCACTTTCAAAGATCAAGGGCTCATTAAACATTGTAATTCATAGCAACGAAGATCCAGTCATAGTCATCCTCAATATCAATCAAAAGCAAAGCATAAAAACGACAGAGGTGCTCTCTAATTGGTGCTTAAATAAGAAGAGGATGACTCAACGGGAAAATAAATAGACAGGCCCTTCGCAGAGGGAAGCATTGATTTGCAGAGGTGCCAGAGCTCAAGCTTTGTAAACAGAGATAATAATTTTGGGTGGCATGCTTTCATTGTCAATGCAATGACCAAGAGTTCTCAATATCTTCCATGCTACTCATGCTATAGGCGGTTCCCAAACAGAAAAGTAAAGTTTTAACTCCCCACCACCAATCAATCACACTCCACGGCTAGCCGAATCCTCGAGTACCGTCCATACTAACATCAATCCGGGGGGGTCTTGATTTACAGTTATGTTTTCGATTTAAGCGTGTAACTGGGCATTCCAATTACCGGCCCCTTTCTCGTGAATGACAGTGAATAAACACATGTCGAGGATAACACACCTAACATGGAAGATACCAATAGCCCCCTGTCATCATATGAGCGGTTCGGGCATGCAAAACAGATTATTTCTTGAAGGTTTAGAGAATGGCACATGCAAATTTACTTGGAACGGTAGGTAGATACCACAAATAGGTAGGTACGGTGGACTCTCATGAAAAAACTTTCGGGTTTATGGAATTGGATGCACAAGCAGTATTCCGCTTAGTACAAGTGAAAGCTAGCAAAAGACTGGGAAGCGACCAACTAGCGAGCGACAACCGTCATCAAGATGCAATGGGTTTGACTAACATCGAGTGCAACCATGAACATGATGTAAATCACCATGAACACGAACATCATAGAGGCTATGTTGATTTTGTTTCAACTACATGCATGAACATGCGCCAAGTCAAGCCACTTGAATCATTCAAAGGAGAATACCATCCTATCATACTACATCATAGTTATCTCAAAATCTATGTTGGCATTCAAGACAAACCATTATAAGCTCCTAGCTAATTAAGCATGGCATCAGAAACTGTGATCTCTAAGTTGTCATTGCAAACATGGTTCTCTCTCAACAAAGCTGAATCTCGGACGACAAGCTAGTCATATTTACAAAAACAAAATAGATAGAGTTCATACCAGGTTTTCTAGTCTCAGTCACTTCATGGTATATCATCATTATTGCCTTTCACTTGCACGATCGAACGATGTGAACAATAATAAGAGTGCTCGTGTATTGGACTAAGCTGAATCTGCAGGCAAACACAAAGGAGAAGACAAAGTAATACGGCTCTTTAACAAATGAACAGGTATGCATGCGAGAGCCACTAAACATTGTAACCATGGTCTTCTACCTCGACTCAAAGAAAAAGAAAACTATTTACACAGGAAAGCTCCCAACAAGCAATAGAAGAAAGGAAAATCTTTTTGGGTTTTCTCAAAAGGACACAAAACAAGAAAACAAGAAAACGAAAACAAACTAGCATGGATAATACAGTGGCAAAGTTAAACACCGACTAACAAAGTGAAAGCATAAGCTTGAATGTAAAGTTGGTGCAAACACGTACTCCCCCAAGCTTAGGCTTTTGGCCTAACTTGGTCTACTCCCAAGGAGGGAAATAACCAGTTCCGGGATACTCCGGAGCGGATTGTGGATGCCACTGTTGTGTGAGCTCCTTTGGCTCCCACTGATAAACTAGTGTCTAGTACTTGACTGGCGGCTCGGGCACGGGCACTTGTGGTTGGGCCAAGCCCCAATACGCGTAGATGTCCGAGGGCATGATAATGTACCTGCATGCATAAAGGTTGAACAAAGAAGGAGCATGCAAAGTAATAGTCTCTTGAGTACCCTGACTAAATACCAGGTTATAAATCATCTGTCTACTAGCATCTCTATCCAGAAAATCATGGTGAACCATGCTGTCATAATCCAGATATTTCTCACGAAGAAGCATTTCTTCTTCCTCGCGAAGTCTAATAGGTATCTCAAAGTGTCTAGCAAGACGAGTAGCATAGATACCTCCATAGACGACACCTTTGGAACGGTTTGTGTTCAACCGCTTAGCTACTATAGGACCTAGGCTATAAGTCTTATTATTATAAAGGCCTTCCCGCAAAACCGCAAGGTCTGGAGAGCTAAGTGATCCAGCCTTCCCACGGCCAATCAAACATTTTCCCACAAATAATGAGAAGTATCGAAGCATAGGAAAATGTATGCTAGCAATTCTAGTGCGAGACACTCCTCTCTCCTCTCCAACAGCAATAGTGTCTATGAAAGCCTCCAAGTCCCATGGACGAGGATCTTGAATATCCCCAACATAAGGTAATTTGCACACATTGCAAAAATCATGTAGTGTCATGCGCTGGGGGATATCGTATAACATGAACTCGACCATAGGAGGATTCTTTCTCGGATAAAAGTTGAAGCTTTGAACGAAAATATTGGTGAGGAGGAGGTATTGTTGGCACTTATCTTCAACGAACGCGGTAAGACCTGCGTTCTCCACCAAGTAATAAAAGTCTTCACAAAGCCCAGCAGCGCACAAAAATTCATCACTTGGCCACTCGCACGCTCGAACTTCTGTGACTCAATGAACCACGTACTTGGGGTGGTTCTTCTCATCCTCCTTGGGGTTACGGCTTGAAGAGCCTATCAAGAACCTCCTCATCTTTTCCCTTTTCTAACTCTAAAAAATTCTGAAATTTTTAGAGACTTCGAAAGAAAAGTGAGTAAGGATTAACCCAACTCGTAGCAACTACTCCTACTAGTGCCTAGAGACCATATCACGCGCTAAAACTACTTGGGACCATCTAAAATCAACATTTCAAGCTCAAGAACATGGTCACCAAGGTAGCAAGAATACACGAAGGATAAAGCACTAGAGTAGAAACTAATTGGACCAATGGAGGTGTCACTTACCAAGGAGTAATTTCCCCAAAACGGTTCGGAGAATGGTGCTTTGAGCAAGGAGATCGAAAATCACAGCCAAATGAGCAAGAACACGGGTTTGAGCTGCGAAACGATTTTTTCTCGAGGTAGAAGAAGAGGATGGGAGCTGGAATGAGTGGAGGGGGTCCCTGTGGGCCCCACAAGCTTGGTAGCCGCGGCCAGGGGGGAGGCTGCGGCTACAGGGCTTGTGGCCCACTGGTGTGGCCCCCAGGCCAGCTCTCAGTCCCAGTATTTTTCAAAAAATCCAGAAAAAATCATATTTGATTTTCAGGACCATCGGAGAACTTTTATTTTCGGGGTACTTTTCTCCGGGGCGCTAAACCAGAAAACAGAAAAAAAATAAACTAAATCTATCATTTTTCTTCTAAGAAACAGCAAGTGAAAGCTTAAAACACAGGTATGTGACTCTTTGATTCATCCATTTCATGGTCATCGAAAGAAATCCGTCAATGGGGTTGATCAAATCCTCATGACAAAACTTTTTCGAATCGCAAAAGGAAACAAAGAATTGTCGAATAGCCACTAAGTCACCTCAATGGGAACATAAATCTCCCCAACAAGCAAATCATACTTCATCTTAACACGAGGAATAGGGCATTCAAAGCTCCCAATAAGAATCGATGAAGTTTTTTCGATAGCATTGATGCAATGTACTTGATATCGTTTCTTCGGAAAGTGCACTGTATGCTCATTACCGTTGACATGGAAGGTGACATGGCCTTTGCTGCAATCTATAACAGCCCTTGCGGTGTTTAAGAACGGTCTTCCAAGAATGATCACCATGGCATCATCTTCAGGAATATCCAGGATAACAAAGTCCGTCAAGATAGTAACGTTAGCAACCACAACAGGCACATCCCCGCAAATGCCGACAGGGAAAGCAGTTGATTTGTCGGCCATTTGCAGAGAAATTTTAGTGGGTGCCAACTTATCCAATTCAAGTCTACGATAAAGAGAGAGAGAGGCATAACACTAACACCGGCTCCAAGGTCACATAAGGCAGTTCTTACGTAGTCTCCTTTAATGGAGCAAGGTATAGTGAGCACTCCGGGATCACCAAGTTTCTTAGGAGTTCCACCTTTGAAAGTGTAATTGGCGAGCATGGTGGAGATCTCAAGATCTGGTATCTTCCGTTTATTGGTCACGATATCTTTCATGTACTTGGCATATGGAGACATTTTGAGCATATCAGTTAACCGCATCTTGAGAAAGACGGGTCTCAACATTTCAATAAAGCGCTCAAAATCCTCATCATCCTTTTTCTTGGATGGCTTAGGAGGAAAGGGCATAGGTCTGTGAACCCATGGCTACCTTTCTTTACCATGCTTCCTAGCAGTGAAGTCATTCTTATCGTATCTCTTAGGTTGTGGGTTATCAGGATTAACCGTAGGTTCAATCTCCACATCCTTATCATTGCTAGGTTGAGCATTATTATGAACATCGCTGTCCATATTGTCACCAGGTTCATGTTCATCACCAGATTGTGTTTCTGCATCAGACGCAGAAATATCATTTGGTTCTTCAGGTGTGAGAATATTTGGTGAACTGACATGTAGGTTTCTACCATCCTTCTTCTTATTCTTACGATGACTGGGTGTATCAGCATTAATTCCTTGAGAATCTTGATCAATTCTCTTAGGATGGCCTTCAGGATACAAAGGTTCCTGAGTCATTTTGCCTCCTCTAGTAATGACTCTGACAGAGTTGTCATTTAATTCATTGAGCAAGTCATTCTGAGCTTTAAGTACTTGTTCTACCTGAGTAGTAATCATAGAGGCATGTTTACTCAGAAGCTTCAGATCATTGAAATTTCTGTCTACACAAGCACTTAAATGACTAAGCATACGAGTACTTTGTTCCAATTGTCTGCTAACATAATCATTGAAACTCTGTTGTTTGGCAACAAAGTTGTCAAATTCATCAAAGCATAGGCTAGCAGGTTTGTCAAAAGGAATATCACTCTCATTGAATCTACGCAGAGAATTCACCTCTACTACTTGTATCGGGTTATCGAGACCATGGATCTCTTCGATAGGCGGTAGATTTTTGACTTCTTCAGATCTAATGCCTTTCTCTTGCATAGATTTCTTGGCTTCTTGCATATCTTCGGGACTGAGGAATAGAATACCTCTTTTCTTAGGAGTTGGCTTAGGAGGTGGTTCGGGAATAGTCCAAGCATTATCGTTGATCAAGATGTTATTCAGTAAGATCTCAGCTTGTTCTAGAGTTCGTTCCCTAAAAACACAACCGGCACAACTTTCTAGGTGGTCTCTAGAAGCATCGGTAAGTCCGTTATAGAAGATATCAAGTATCTCGTTCTTCTTAAGAGTGTGATCACGCAAAGCATTCTGTAGCTGGGTGAGCCTCCCCCAAGCTTATGGGAGACTCTCTTCTTTGAGTTGAGCAAAGTTGTATATTTCCTGCAACGCAGCGTGCTTCTTATGGGCAGGGAAATATTTCTCACAGAAGTAATAGACCATATCCTGGGGACTACTCACACATCCAGGAGTAAGAGAAGTGCACCAGGCTTTAGTGTCATCCTTTAGAGAGAAAGGAAACAACTTAAGGATATAGTAGTAGCGGATCTTGTCCTCACTAGTGAAAAGGGTGGCTATATTGTGTAGTTTGGTAAGATGGGCTACGACCGTCTCAGACTCATAACCATGGAAAGGATCAGATTCGACTAGAGAGATTATCTCAGGGTCGACAGAGAATTCATAATCCTCATCGGTGATAAAGATAGGTGAAGTGGCAAACTTCAGGTCGTATTTCATCCTAGCTTTCAGAGATTTTTCCTTTCACTTGAGAAGTAATTTCTCAGCGTCATAGGCATCCTTACACGCAAGAAAATCCTCAGCTATCTCTACCTGCATAACATAACCCTCAGGTATATCAGGCAATTCATATCTAGGAGAGCTAGATCTAGAAGGAGCAAAAGCAGGTTCTATCTCAATAGTATTGGCAGTTTCAGAAGCATCACGAGCACTGACAGTAATTCTAGCAATATGAGCATCAAGGAATTCCCCTAGTGGCATATCAGGCAAAGTAGTATCTCTAGCAGTATCAAGCATAGCATCATCAAGCATAGTAGCATCTCTAGCATCATCAGACAAGGCAGTATCAAGCATAGCATCATGGATAGGAGTATCAGTCATAGCATCTCTAGCAGTATCAAGCATAGCAGCATCATAAGCATCATCAAGCACAGGCGACATATCAATATTTCGAGTAGGTGGTGGTGTCGCAAACTTACTCATAACTGAAGGTGAATCAAGTGCAGAGCTAGATGGCAGTTCCTTACCTCCCCTCGTAGTTGAGGGCAAGACTTTGGTTCTTGGATCTTTCAGATTCTTCATAGTGATCAGCAGATATAAATCCCAAGTGACTCAGAGAATATAGTTATCCTCCCCGGCAACGGCGCTAGAAAAGAGTTGCTTCCAGTTGCTCAACAATTAGCAATTGTCTTGCAATGGCCCACCAGCGTGTGGGATCGCCACAGTTTTCGAGGGTAGAGTATTCAACCCAAATTTGTTGGTTCGACACGATGGGAGTGAAAGGATATTCTCCAGTATTAGCAGTTGATTTGTCGGCTCAACCACACCTGAAATATAGTATCTGCAAGCAGGATATAAGCAGCAAAGGTAGTATGATAGCAACGGTGCTAGGAAATAATCTGTTGACGCCAGATTATTCCTAAGTGAAGTATCAATGGCGCCAGAAAAGTATTGTAGCAGGTAGTAACAGTGTAACGAGTAACACCAGTGGCAAGGAACAGCAGTAGTGACAGCAGTAGCAAGTAGCAGCAGTAGCAAGTAACAATAGTAGCAACAGTAGTGGCAGCAGCAGCAGGACACAGCAAGTAACATTCGCAGCAAGTAATACTAGCAACAACAGTAGTAACAGCAGCAGAGCAAAGCAAGTAACAGCACCAGTGGGACAAACTCGTAGGCAATGGATCGCTGATTTGTTGGATGACATTCATCATGCAACAGTTATAACACGGAGAGATATGTGGCTAGCTCCCGTTCGTCAATGTGATGTAGGCATGCATTTCGTGTGTAGTCATACGTGCTTAGGGAAAAGAACTTGCATGACATCTATTGTCCATCCCTCCCGTGGCAGCGGGGTCCAAATGGATACTACGGGATATTAATGTTCTCCTTTTAATAAAGAACCGGACCAACGCATTAGCACTTGGTGAACACATGAACTCCTCAAACTATGGTCATCACCGGGAGTGGTTCTGGTTATTGTCACTCTGGGGTTGCCGGATCATAACACATAGTAGGTAACTACAACTTGCAAGATCGGATCTAAAACACACATATATTGGTGACAACATAATAATTTCAGATCTGAATTCATGGCACTCGGGCCCTAGTGACAAGCATTAAGCATGGCAAAGTAGTACCAACATCAATCTCGGAACATAGTGGATACAAGGGATCATTCCCCGTCAAAACTAACTCAATTACATGATAGATCTCATCCTATTCATCACCGCCAAGCGAGCCTATGAATAGATTACTCATGAACGATGAAGAGCTTCATGGAATTGGAGAGGGAAGAAGGTTGATGATGACGATGGCGATGATCTCCTTGATCCGGAGCCCAAAACGGACTCCAAATCTGCCCTCCAGGGCAAGAACGGGATGTGGCGGCGCCTCTGGATCGTGAAACGCGATGAACTCTTCTCTCTTGATTTTTTCCGGGACGAAAGGGAATAAATAGCGCTGGAATATGGGGCGGCAAAGCCACGTGGGCCCCACAAGCCTGGTAGCCGCGGCCAGGGGGGAGGCCGCGGCTACAGGGCTTGTGGCCCACTAGCCCGTCCCCTCCGGTGGATCTTTGCGCATGTATTTTTCATATTTTCCACAAATATTCTCCGTATATTTTCAGGACGTTCCGAGAACTTTCATTTCTGCACAAAAACAACACCATGGTAGTTTTGCTGAAAACAGCGTCAGTCCGGGTTAGTTCCATTCAAATCATGCAAATTAGAGTCCAAAATAAGGTCAAAAGAGTTTGGAAAAGTAGATATGATGGAGATGTATCAAGCGGCCAATCCCAAAGGCTCATGATAGAAGCTGCATCGAATCGGAAAAGCAGTGTCGCTTCCACGCAGCTCCAGGATGATGGTGATGATGCACTGACAACGAATCCTCCTCGTCGCTACCCAGTCGATGATATCATAGAGAGCACACCTTGTGAGCTAAAGGTAAAAGTTGCTAACTTAAGATTGACGGTGACGGTCGTCATGGCCGTACCAATTGGACATAATCCAACTTGGCATTGCTCTCCGGTTCCACAAGGGTACGTTGTCGTCGCGGTGGATGAAGTGATGAAAGATTATGAGGAGCCGAAGCTCGACCACCCTGCACGTGAAGATAGGGATTTGAATCAACTTGGAGAAGTCAAGAAACAAACCGTTGTATGGCCAAAGGAGGACATCTTGCTTCCAAATTGGCCGCAAAGGCCACCGACTCCTCACAGCAGCAATCCTTCTTCGCCTCCACCTCACCAGTCTCCAGCGCAACCGTCGTCTTTGCTGCCTCAACAGTCTCCAGCTTAGCCGTCTCCACCACCACATCAGTCATATCCACCGCCCCGTCAGCCGTCTCCGTCCACTGAGGATCACAGAAAAAAGCGGAAATGTACCACCGCTAATACTCGCGGCAGAAAGGGGTTCCGATCACCAAAACGTAGTTGTCGCCCCTCCCAAAAGTACCTCATAAGGATATGGAGAAGAGACCTTGGGACTATACTGGAGAGGACAATATTAAGAGGGCAGACGCCCAGGATCAACAGTGGATGGCTAACAAGAAGAAGCCGAAAGAGCCAGAGTTCTCGGTCATCCCAGAAGATCACGCCGCATGCGTGAAAATGTTAAAAACCCTTGCAGATCCCACGCCACCTTTGCCAGCATACTATGAATGCTCTATTCTCAAGTCGGCTCAGGCAAAAAACCAGCGGTTGAAGACTAGTATGTCCAATGGGAAACCAGTTGCCCAGCTCGGACAATAGAAAAACCAATCGTGTCCCCCGCTCATAGTGTATTCTGATACAAAGGTGTGCTCGAGCGGAGCTGCGGTCGAGCAGTGGAATGATGAAACAGCTGGTATCGATCCGGATTTTGTTGCACAATACGGAGAAGCCGGCCAAGAGTCATGGCATGTCTATTGATGATTACTTAAACCGTATGCAGGAATTCACTGACATGACATACGTGTACCGGTACGGGCTCCTCTAGTCAAACCTGAGTTAGTCAACGAGCAACCAACAAAAATGCGAAGATTGCATGACTGGTACATGCGAGCATGTGTTGAACAGCTAAACTGGATCTACTGGGTATATAACGACGAGCATTACGGGCATGGAGAATGCGTGGTAATAATTGAATTCGATGAATTATTTTAGTTATACAAACAAGACACCCTCGACAAATCTATCGTCGGTGCCTATTGTTTGTAAGTATTATTAATTTATGTCATTAATTCTTACTCAGCTCGTTCTTGCATGTATAATCTTACTCATCACTATATTAATTTTGCAGAATGAAGATTCTTGAATGCAAAAGAGGTCAAATCTATGACATTGGGTTCATTAACCCATATTTCATTCATCACCAAAGTCTCGCAATGAATCCCCGCGAGACAGAGAATAACTTGGTACAAGGGTTAAGGTTTTCCGGTACCAAAAGGGAAATACTATTTCCTTACTACTTCAAGTGAGTGTTACTACACACATTCTATTTTCGCTTACTCGATGTTATTATAAGTGTATAATTGACTCGTTATGCGTGTGCAGGTTCTACAATATTATGTTAATCATTGTACCTCACGAGGGACAAGTAAAAGTCATGGAACCGAAACTCACACCCCTCACTGAATTTGCGAACATGTAGGAATGCCTCTAGAGGTAATTTCAATCATTATGGCACTATATCGGCAACTTTTCGTTCATTTCCTGATAGCAAGGAATTAATATAGAACTCCTTTATTCATTTTCTTTTCTTGGTAGGGCTTGGAAACGGTTCACCGCCAAGGCTCGGGGTGTTCGGAAGGCAGAGCTTACATTTACACAAATGGATGTAAGTAACTAATAGCTAGATCCGCGCATCTCTTTATTCTAGTTTCAATACCATTATCATTCTTGATTATGTTTTTGATTGAACTTTGTTCTCGTAAAGTGCTTGATGCAGGAATGGGGGAACAATTTATGTGGATACTACGTTTGCGAGTTCATTCGCTAGACGACCCATGAGAAGGGCAAAAACCGGGACATAAAAAAATTAAAGTACGATAAACAATATTCACAACTTTATTTTGTTACCGTCAATTGTGTTTGGTTTCATTGATATATATTGACCCCTTATTTAAATTAGATCGAACGGTTGCGGGACGGTCTTCTACCATAGGAACGTGTACGAGCAATTCAAGAGGAAATTGCCGGATTCTTAGATGAAGAGGTTCTAGATGTGAAGGGAGAATATTATTGCACGTCGATGCAATTCAAATGAAATGTTAAATTGTAAAAGAGATGCATGTGTGCATGTGTAACTCGTGTCTACATTTTGTAATATGTTCGATAAAGCACGACGGATGAGATGGTGTAATATGTTCGTGACGATGATGTGCAATATAGTTGTTCCTTCATTGCTGTGTATGTACCATCTAATTTAGTGCAAAATGAGAATTAAGAAGTGCCCAAAACAAATAAATGGAAAAATAGGGGGCAGCAAAATAACCCCATCAAATTTAGTGCAAAACCCTAAACCCTAAAAAGTGCTAAAAAAGCAGCGAAGCAATAGCCCCGGTTCGTAATAAGAACCGGGAGTAATACCTCTCCCCCCTCGCTCCAAGCCCCGCCACGTGGGGGACCATTAGCCCCGGTTCGGGGTCGAACCGGGGCTAGTATTAGTTCCGGTTGCTTATTCCCGGTTCTTGAACCGGGACTAATGGCCCAACCCAACCAGGGCTATAGGCCCTTTTTCTACTAGTGACTCTGTAAGATGTTCACACACAAAAAATCTCGCTGAGTCCAACTGATTATGTATGGCATTACCGCTTATCATGATGTGACATCGTACGGTGTGGGCGTTACTAATTGATGTTAACATCATTAGTGTCATTTCTTTCCGCGTCCAAATGTGCAAATATAGATGCTGGTTCATGGCCCACGGGTTGTTGCCGCACCACCAGGCTCTATGGTTAGCAAAACTGCAAATGTTTGCGGATTTAAAAAAATCACTAAAAAAGGTTAACAACAAACCATTTGCGGGTTTGAATAAAAGTTTATGAAAACTGGAGAGAAAAAACCTCATAAATTTGAGAAGTAGTTTATGAGTTTGGAAAAAACAAATTTTTAAAAATTCCGCGTGCTTGAAATAAAAGTACTACAGAAAAACAAACACCGGAGAACAAAAAACAAAAAAAATCAGTTCAGCAAAAAATAGAAAACAAAAACGACATGAAACTTTCAAAAGCTTCCCAAAACTGCGGTGGAAGCTTCCCGAAAACCTGGACCAACTTGCCACTATTTTTTTGAGAATGCAAAACTTTATTTCTCAAATAATGGCAAGGTCGTTTATATTAAGATGAGAAATAAAGTCCGGGATAGCATCTTTCCAAATCTCAGAAGATCTAATAGCGAGAGATGATTTTGCTATACAGTCACCTACATAATTTTCTTTCTAAGGTCACTTACTTACTTCATACTTTGCATAGTCGAGACCCATATCTTTACTTTCCAAAAGGATAGCCGATTCATGCCCAAGAAATGTTTCAGAATTGAGAGCCTCAACTGCATTTCAGTTGTGAGACTCAATGTGTAGGTTGTTACAACCAATCTTGGCTGCTAGATAGAAATCATTCCGAATAGCAATCATCTCTGCTGCATCCACTAACACCACATGCGGTGTGAACCAGTCTGCAACATCTATAAACTCGCAATGTTCATATCGTGCCACTACTCTGTACCTACAGCCATAGTTTTTGCACTAAAGGATGCATCAACATTAATATTGTCCACTCCTCTCGTTGGCTTGTGCCACATGATCATGCTTCACCACTGGTTGGTTAGGAGTTAGTGAACGAATAAAGTTTGTCCCTAGAACTCGTATTGATATAGCAGTTTGGTTTGGCTGCTGGAAAATCTCGCCTTTGACAATTTGTCGTCGCTGCCACCAGATGTACCAGCTTCCCACCGCGGTTAACTCAGCCACACACAATGTGTTTTTAGTATCATGTCGCTCTACAAGAGCACCCATTGTGAATGAGCCCGACCGGTCCTTCGCTATAGCTTTTTGAACATCTTCCTTAAGTCCCAGCTCCTTCCAGATATCCATCACTCTTTCACATGTAAATAAACAATGTTGTGCATCTTCAAAACTTGTATGGCTTATCGAGCATTGTCCCGAGATAGGTATATGTCGACTTGCTATGGTACCATAACAAGGTAGGACTCCTCTGATTACTTTCCACACAAAGTGCTTAACCTTCCTAGGAATTCGAAGTTCCCAAACACGCTTCCATATATCATTCGGTTGATTCCCTTGAGCTGCATTTTGGTGTACATGATAGGCCAACCGTACAGTAAAAACTCCTGGTCGGCTATGATGCCATGAAACAAAATCTTCCATCACCTGCACAGGGAGAGGGATTTGTAGGATCCTATGAACATCAACAGGCCAGTAAACAGCCCGGATCAAGCTCTCATCCCACTAACCAGTATATGGGTCAATTAATTCCTCAACCTTGCTCAACATAGTTGCTCCCCTTGGAGTTATAATGTGCCTTGTTTCACTAGAAGGAATCCAAGGATCATTCCAAATGTTGATTTGTGAGCCCGTACCCACACACCAAATAAATCCTCTCTTAAACGTTTGCATACCACATACAATACTTTGCCAGGTAAACAAAGAACCCTTCTTGGCGCCAGCCATGAGTATATTGCCATCAGGGTAGTACTTTGCCCCTAGAACTCTTGCACAGAAAGATTTGGGATTCTGGAGTAGACACTACTACTTCTTGAGCTTGCGTTGGTTTTCCCTTGAAGAGGAAAGGGTGATGCAGCAAAGTAGATAAGTATTTCCCTCAGATTGTTGAGAACCAAGGTATCAATCTAGTAGGAGGAACAAGCAAGGCCCCAATCTTATCACCTACACAAACAATCAAGCACTTGCACCCAACGCTAAAAAGGGGTTGTCAATACCTTCACGGTTATTTGCAAGGATGAGATCTGGTAGAGATAGATATAAAAGATCGCTAGAACTAAAAGTAAAACAAAAGTAAATAAATGGCAGCAATATATTTTTGGTTTACAGATCTGAAAGTATAATATGGAAAATAGACCCAGGGGTCATAGGTTTCACTAGAGGCTTCTCTCATGAAGGAAAATAATACGGTGGGTGAACAAATTACTCTTGAGAAATTGATAGAAAAGCGAATAATTATGAAGATATCCAAGGCAATGATTATGCATATAAGCATCACATCCATGTCAAGTAGACCGAAACGATTCTGCATCTACTACTATTACACCACACATAGACCGACTCTTGCCTGCATCTAGAGTATTAAGTTCATGAAGAACAGAGTAACGCATTAGGTAAGATGACATGATGTAGAGGGATAAACTCAAGCAATATGATGAAAACCCCATCTTTTAATCCTCGATGGCAACAATGCAATACGTGCCTCGCTACCCCTACTTTTTCACTGGGTGAGGACACCGCAAGATTGAACCCAAAACTAAGCACTTCTCCCATTGCAAGAATTACCAATCTAGTTGGCCAAAGCAAACCAATAACTCGAAGAGACTTGCTAAGATATGAAATCATGCAGATAAGAATTCAGAGAAGATTCAAATAATATTCATAGATAATCTCAACATAAACCCACAATTCATAGGATCTCGACAAACACACCGCAAAAGAGTATTACAACGGATAGATCTCCATGAAGATCATGAAGAACATGGTATTGAAGAACAAAGAGAAAGAAGAAGCCATCTTGCTACTAGCTATGGACCCGTAGGTCTGTAGTGAACTACTCACGCATCATTGGAGACGCAATGGAGTTGATGTAGATGCTCTACGCGATCGAGACCCCCTTCGTCAGATTACCAGAAAAGGCTCCCAGATTGGAAATCACGGGAACAGAGGCTCCCGGCGGCGGAAAAGTATTTTTTGGTGTCGTTCTGGTATTGGGGGAATATTTTGGAATTTATAGGATGAATATTAGGGTTAGGAGACCTGCAGGGGGCCCACAAGCCAGTCCCCCCTAGGGCGGGCCCTGTAGGCTTGTCGTCTCTTGCCCCCTTCTCCAAGTCTCGCACATTTCTTCTGGTCCAAGAAAAATCATTCCGGAGATTTTATTCCGTTTGGACTCCGTTTAATATTCCTTATCTGAAATACTCAAAAACATGGGGGAAAATGGGCACTAGGATCTAGGTTAATAGGTTAATCCCAAAAAAAATATGAAATAGCATATTAAAGCATATAAAACATCCTAAACAGATAATATAATAGCATGGAACAATCAAAAATTATAGATACGTTGGAGAAGTATCAAGCATCCCCAAGCTTAATTCCTGCTCGTCCTCGAGTAGGTAAATGATAAAAATAGAATTTTTGATGTGGAATCCTAACTAACATATTTATCCATGTAATATTTTTTATTGTGGCATGAATATTCATATCCATAAGATTCAAAACAAAAGTCTAATATTGACATAAACACAATGATACTTCAAGCATACTAACAAGGCACTTGCGTCCTTTTGAAATAACATGGTCTTAGAATGTTATCCCTACAAAATCATATGGTCTTGCTATGCTCCATCTTCCCCACACAAAGTATCTAAATCATGCACAACCCCGATGAAATTCAAACAATTGTTTCACACTTTTTATGTTCTCAAACCTTTTAAACTCTCACGCAATACATGAGCGTGAGCCATGGATATAGCACTATAGGTGAAATAGAATATGGTGGAGGTTGCAAGAAAAAAAAGGAGAGGGTAGTCTCACATAAACTAGGCGTATCGGCGGGCTATGGAGGTGCCCGTCAATAGATATCAATGTGAGTGAGTAGGGATTGCCATGCAACAAATGCACTAGAGCTATAAGCGTATGAAATCCAAAAAATAAAACTAAGTGGTTGTGTAAAATATGAAATTCCACTATTTATATGAAAGTGACAAAACAGAACATGGTGGTACTTTGAAGCACAAGTGTGGAATAACATAGTAGCATTGTCCCTTCTTTGTTTCTCTCATTTTTTTCATTTTTTTCATTTTTTTCTTTTTTTTGGTGGGCATCTTTGGCCTCTTTTATTTTTTTATGGGCTTCGTTGGACTCTTTTATTTTTTTTAAAGTCCGGAGACTCATCCCAACTTGTGAGGGAATCATAGCTTCCATCATCCTTTTCTCACATGGTACAATACTCTAATAATGCAAATCATCACACTTTTATTTACTTACAACTCAAAGATTACAACTCTATATCTAGAACAAAATATGGCTCTATAAGCAATATGGAAGTGATGGTGTATGTCATGAAAAAAATGGGACGGTGGTGTTGCGTGGCAATATATCTCGGAATGGCTATGAAAATGCCATAATTGGTAGATATGGTTGCTGATTTGAGGAAAATATTTTATGGCTGTTTTGAGGAAGGTGGGTTTAATGTACCGGCGAAAGTTGCGCGGTACTAGAGAGGCTAGCAAAGGTGTGCAAAAGCCTATTAGTTATCGAAGAAAAGTATTAGACGCATGCTCCTAGGGGAAGGGATGGTAGGAGTTAACCATCGCACGATCCCGACCTCCACACAAAGGTTGACAATCATTAAACAAATCATGCTCCAACTTCATCACATAACGGTTCACCATACGTGCATGCTACGGGAATCACAAGCTTTAACACAAGTATTTCTTCCAATTCACAATTACTTACTAGCATGACTCTCATATTACCATCTTCATATCTCAAAACTATATGCTAGGAATCAAACTTCTCATCATATTCAATGCACTTAATATGAAAGTTTTTATTATATCCCTCTTGGATTCCCATTATATTAGGACTAAATTCATAACCTAAACCAATTACCATGTTGTTTAAAAGACTATTGTTTAACGCCCCTAGCAAGGCATAATGCAATAGATCTCGGTATTGTCATCTTTGGTATGCAATCCATAGGTAGCTCTCATAATAGATTCATAAGGTAATTTTATTTTATTTCTAGGAAAGTGCTCCATGCCTTTCCTAAATGGAAATTGTAATCTAATTTTCCTTCTTTCATTTCAATAATTGCACCAACAGTTCTAAGGAAAGGTCTACCAAGAATAATAGGGCATGTAGTATTGCAATCTATATCAAGAAAAATGAAATCTACGGGCACATAATTCCTATTTGCAACAATAATAACATCATTAATCCTTCCTGTAGGTTTCTTAATTGTAGAATCCGCTAGATGCAAATATAAAGAGCAATCATCAAATTCACGGAATCCTAGCACATCACATAAAGTTTTTGGAATAGTGGAAATGCTAACACCCAAATCACACAAAGCATGGCACTCGTAATATTTAATTTTAATCTTAATAGTAGGTTCCCACTCATCATAAAGATTTCTAGGTATAGAAACTTCCAACTCAAGTTTTCTTCAAAAGATTTCAGCATATCATCCACAATATGTTTAGTAAAAGCTTTATTTTGATTATAAGCATACGGAGAATTGAACATGGATTGCAACAAGGAAACACAATCAATCAAAGGACAATTATCATAATTAAATTCCTTGAAATCCAAAAGAGTGGGTTCATTGCTATTTAAAGTTTTGACCTCTTCAATCCCACTTTTATCAATCTTAGCATTAAGATCTGTAAACTCGAATCATTGGGACGCCTTTTAACTAAAGTTGACTTATCTCCAGTCCCATGTTTTTCAAGATTTATACTAGAAAACAAAGATTCACTAGGAGTCACATCAATCACTTTAAGATCTTCACCACTATTATCACGAGAAAATACCTTTTCAAGCCATTCACGCTTATCACGTATTGTAGCGGTTCTTTCCTTACACTCATCAATAGAAATTATCGTAGCTTTTAAAGACTCATTAATATCATGCTTGGGTGGAATAGATATAATTTTCAAATAATTGATCTCAAGAGAAATTCTATCAATGTTCCTAGCCAAATCATCAATCTTGAGCAATTTTCCTTCAATCATAGCATTGAAACCTTTTTGCGAGCTAATGAATTCTTTAATATTATTCTCTAGATAAGAGGGCATGTTATTATAGTTTACATAAGAATTGTTGTAGGAATTACCATGATTGTTAGAGGAATTAATAGGAAACGGCCTAGGATTGAAATTACCTCAATACGCGTTATTGCCAAAATTGTTCCTACCAACAAAATTCACATCCATAGATTCATTATTATTCCCAATCAAAGAAGACAAAGACATATCAATGGGATCAATAGGAGCACTCTTACTAG
The DNA here is from genome assembly GCF_904849725.1 of Hordeum vulgare subsp. vulgare. Lineage (NCBI taxonomy): Eukaryota > Viridiplantae > Streptophyta > Magnoliopsida > Poales > Poaceae > Hordeum > Hordeum vulgare. The sequence continues at coordinate 492,294,037 of NC_058518.1, read as the reverse complement.
CAAACAATTTCATCAATTCATCCATCTTTTCACTCAAAGTATTTATTTCTTCAACAACGTGTACTTTTTTACTAGTAGGAGATCTTTTGGTATGCCATTGAGAGTAATTTGCCGTGATATTATCTAGGAGTTTAGTAGATTCTCCTAATGTGATTTCCATAAAAGTACCACCCGGGGCGGAATCAAATATATTTCTAAAAGGAAAATTCAATCCCGCATAAAAAATTTGTATAATCATCCATAAACTCAAACCATGCGAGGGGAAATTCATAATCATTAGTTTCATCCTCTCCCAAGATTGTGCAACATGCTCATAATCAAGTTGATTAAAATTCATTATATCGTTTATAAGGGAGATAATCTTAGCGGGCGGAAAGTACTTGGAAATAAAAGCATCTTTACACTTATTCCACGAATCAATACTATTTTTAGGTAAACATGAAAACCAAGTTTTAGCACGATCTTGTAGTGAGAAAGGAAATAGCTTCAATTTAACAATTTCATTATCCACATCTTTCTTCTTTTTCATATCACATAACTCAACGAAAGTATGTAGATGGGATGCGACATCTTCACTAGGAAGGCCAAAAAATTGTTCTTTCATAACAAGATTGAGCAAAGCGGCATTAATTTCATAAGATTCCGCACTAGTGGTGGGAGCGATCGGAGTACTAATAAAATCATTATTATTAGTAGTGCAAAAATAGCATAACTTGGTATTCTCTTGAGTCATTGTGACAAATCAAGCAATCTAGCACACAAGCAATCAAAAAGACAAACGTAAGAAGGGCGAATAAAAAGGCAAATATTTTTGGTATTTTATGAAAATCGTTTTAGAAGTGGGGGAGAGGAAAACAAGAGGCAAATGGCAAATAAAGTAAATGCAAGAGATGAGTTTGTCATGGGTACTTGGTAGGCTTAATCTTGCTATGTATCCTCCCCGGCAACGGCGTGAGAAACCCTTCTTGCTACTTCTTGAGCTTGCGTTGGTTTTCCCCTTAAAGAGGAAAGGGTGATGCAGCAAAGTAGATAAGTATTTCCCTTAGTTTTTTGAGAACCAAGGTATCAATCCAGTAGGAGGAACAAGAAAGGCCCCAATCTTAGCACCTACACAAACAATCAAACACTTGCACCCAATGCTAAAAAGGGGTTGTCAATCCCTTCACGGTTATTTGCAAGGATGAGATCTGATAGAGATAGATATAAAAGATTGGTAGAACTAAAAGTAAAAGAAAAGTAAATAAATGGCAGCAATATGTTTTTTGTATTTTTGGTTTATAGATCTGAAAGTATAATATGGAAAATAGACGCGGGGGCAATAGGTTTCACTAGAGCCTTATCTCATGAAGGAAAATAATACGGTGAGTGAACAAATTACTTTCGAGCAATTGATAGAAAAGCGAATAATTATGAAGATATCCAAGGCAATGATTATGCATATAGGCATCACGTCCGTGTCAAGTAGACCGAAATGATTCTGCATCTACTACTATTACTCCACAAATCGACCGACTCCTGCCTACATCTAGAGTATTAAGTTCATTGAAGAACAGAGTAACACATTAGGTAAGATGACATGATGTAGAGGGATAAACTCAAGCGATATGATGGAAACCCCATCTTTTTATCCTTGATGGAAGCAATGCAATGCGTGCCTCACTACCCCTACTTTGTCACTGGGTGAGGACACCGCAAGATTGAACCCAAAACTAAGCACTTCTCCCATTGCAAGAATTACCAATCTAGATGGCCAAACCAAACCAATAACTCGAAGAAACTTGCAAAGATATGAAATCATGCATATAGGAATTCAGAAGAGACTCAAATAATATTCATAGATAATCTAAACATAAACTCAAAATTCATAGGATCTCAACAAACACACCGCAAAAGAGTATTAAATCAGATAGATCTCCATGAAGATCATGAAGAACATTGTATTGAAGATCAAAGAGAGAGAACAAGCCATCTAGATACTAGCTATGGACCCGTAGGTATGTGGTGAACTACTCACAGAACATCGGAGGGGCAATGGAGTTGATGTATATGCCCTCCGTGAACAATTCCCTCTCCGGGAGATTACCGGAAAAGGCTCCCAGATTGGATATCGCGGGAACAAAGACTCCCAGCAGCGTAAACGTATTTTCATGGCTCTTTTTGGCGATACAGGAATATTTGGGAATTTATAGGCCAAAGAATGGAGTTAGGAGACCTGGAGGGGGCCCACAAGCCACGGGGCGCGGCCACCCCCCAGGGCGCGCCCTGCAGGCTTCTCGCCTCCCGGTAGTTGCCATGTCCCCTACTCTAAGTCTATTGCGTTTCTTCTGGTCCAAGAAAAATCTTTCCGGATATTTAATTCCGTTTGGACTCCGTTTAATATTCCTTATCTCCACTACTCAAAAACGTGAAAAAACAGAAACTAGCACTAGGCTCTAGGTTAATAGGTTAGTCCCAAAAATAATATAAAACAACATATAAATGCATATAAAACATCCAAAACAGATAATATAATAACATGGAATAATGAAAAAATATAAATACGTTGGAGACGTATCAAGCATCCCCAAGCTTAATTCCTGCTCGTCCTCGAGTAGGTAAATGATAAAAACAGAATTTTTGATGTGGAATGCTACCTAACATATTTATCCATGTAATATTCTCTATTGTGGCATGAATATTCAGATCCATAAGATTCAAAACTAAAGTCTAATATTCACATAAAACGGTAATACTTCAAGCATACTAATAAGGCAATTGCTTCCTTTAGAAATTGCATGGTCTTAGAAAGTTATCCCTACAAAATCATATGGTTTGGCTATGCTCCAACTTCGCCACACAAAGTATCTAAATCATGCACAACCCTCATGAAAATCAAGCAATTGTTTCACACTTTTTATGTTCTCAAACTGTTTCAACTCTCATGCAATACATGAGCGTGAGCCATGGATATAGCACTATAGGTGGAATAAAGTGTGGTGGAGGTTGCAAGAAGAAAGAGGAGAATATATTCTCACATCAACTAGGCATATCAACGGGCTATGGAGATGCCCATCAATAGATACCAACGTGAGTGAGTAGGGATTGCCATGCAACAAATGCACTAGAGCTATAAGTGTATGAAAGCTCAAAAAGAAAACTAAGTGGTTGTGCAAAAGATGTAATTCCACTAGTTATATGAAAGTGGCAAAATAGGAGACTACCTCTGAAGAACATGACGCTACTTTGAAGCAGAAGCGTGGAAAAAGATAGTAGCGTTGTCTCTTTTTTTCTCTTTTTTGGTGGGCTTCTTTGGCCTCTTTTATTTTTTATGGGCTTCGTTGGCCTCTTTTATTTTTCGTAAAGTCCGGATACTCATCCCAACTTGTGAGGGAATCATAGATTCCATCATCCTTTTCTCACACGGGGCAATGCTCTAATAATGCAAATCATCACACTTTTATTTACTTACAACTCAAAGATTACAACTCGATATCTAGAACAAAGTGTGACTCTATAAGCAATATGGAAGTGATGGTGCGTGTCATAAAAATGGGACGGTAGTGTTGCATGGAAATATATCTCGGAATGGCTATGGAAATGCCATAATACGTAGGTATGGTGGCTGTTTTGAGGAAAAATATATGGTGGCTGTTTCGAGGAAGGTGAGTTTAATGTACCAGCGAAAGTTGCACGGTACTAGAGTGGCTAGCAAAGGTGGAAGGGTGAGAGTACGTATAATCCATGAAATCAACATTAGTCATAAAGAACTCATATACTTCTTGCAAAACCCTATTAGTTATCGAAGCAAAGTATTAGACGCATGCTCCTAGGGAAAGGGTTGGTAGGACTTAACCATCGCGCGATCCCGACCTCCACACAAAGGTTGACAATCATTACACAAGTCATGCTCCGACTTCATCACATAACGGTTCACCATACATGCATGCTACGCGAATCACAAGCTTTAACACAAGTATATTTTTCAATTCACAATTACTTACTAGAATGACTCTCATATTACCATCTTCACATCTCAAACCTATATGCAAGGAATCAAACTTCTCATCATATTCAATGCACTTAATATGAAAGTTTTTATTATATCCCTCTTGGATGCCTATTATATTAGGACTAAATTCATAACCTAAATCCATTGCCATGTTGTTTAAAGAACTCCAAATTTAATATAAGTGAGATAAGAGTGTTTAATAATTTCTATAAAACACAACACCGCCGTGCTCTAAAAGATATAAGTGAAGCACTAGAGCAACATTGCCTAGCTCAAAAGATATAAGTGAAGCACAAAGAATATTCTTATAAATTAACGATTAAGCGTGTTTCTCTCTCAAAAAAGGGTGTGCAGCAAGGATGATTGTGTCAAACTAACAAGTAAAGACTCATATCATACAAGACGCTCCAAGCAAAACACATATTATGTGGTGAATAAAAATATAGCCTTAAGTAAATTTACCGATGGATTGAAGACGAAAGAGGGGATGCCTTCCGGGGCATCCCCAAGCTTAGGCTCTTTGGTATCCTTGAATATAACTTGGGGTTCCTTGCGCATACCCAAGCTTAGGATCTTGTCAATCCTTATTCCACAATCCATCAAATCTTTACCCAAAACTTGAAAACTTCACAACACAAAACTCAACAGAAAACTCATGAGATCCGTTAGTATAATAAAAAAATATCACCACTTTAGGTACTGTTGTGAAATCATTCTTTATTTCTATTGATGTAATACTTACTGTATTCCAACTTCTCCATGGTTCATACCCCCTGATACAACTCATAGATTCATCAAAATAAGCAAACAACACAAAGAAAACAGAATCCGTCAAAAACAGAACAGTCTGTAGCAATCTATTTGCTTCGAATACTTTTGTAACTTCAAAAATTATAAAAAAATAGTACAATCTGGGACATGTGTAAAACAATATTTTGTAAAATAATCAAATCAAAAGCACATTCCAGTGAATTTCTAAAATTCTTGGACTGAGAGAGAAAGTTTGTGTTTTTCAGCAAAATCAATTTGCAAATACCTAGACCATCTGAAAGGTCTTACTTGGCTCCAACACTAATTAAAACAAGAAAACACAATTATTACAGAGGTAATAATGTGTGAAGCACTAAAAAACAGAAGCAAAAAACAAAAGCAAAACAAATAAAATTGGGTTGCCTCCCAACAAGCGCTATTGTTAAACGCCCCTAGCTAGGCATGATGCAATAGATCTCGGTATTTTCATCTTTGGTATGAAATCCATAGGTAGCTCTCATAATAGATTCATAAGGTAATCTTATTTTCTATCTAGGAAAGTGGTTCATGCCTTTCCTTAATGGAAATTGGAATCTAATGATACCTTCTTCCATTTCAACAATTGCACCAATCGTTCCGAGGAAGGGTCTACCAAGAATAATAGGATATGTGGGATTGCAATCTATATCAAGAACAATGAAATCTATGGGCATATAATTCCTATTTGCAACAATAAGAACATCATTAATCCTTCCCGCACGTTTCTTAATTGTAGAATCTGCTAGATGCAAATTTAAAGAACAATCATCAAATTCACGAAATCCTAGCGCATCACATAAAGTTTTTGGAATCGTGAAAACGCTAGCACCAAAATCACACAAAGCATGGCACTCATAATCTTTAATTTTAATCTTAATAGTAGGTTCCCACTCATCATTAATCTTTCTAGGTATAGAAACTTCCAACTCAAGTTTTTCTTCATAAGATTTCATCATGGCATCCACAATATGTTAACTAATATCTTTATTTTGACTATAAGCATACGGAGAATTTAACATGGATTGAGACAAGGAAACAAAATCAATCAAAGAGCAAATATCATAATTAAAATCCTTGAAATCCGAAAGAGTGGGCTCATTGCTATTTAAAGTTTTGACCTCTTCCTTCCTTCTTTTATCAATCTTATCATTAAGATCTATGAACTCTAAATCATTGGGGCGCCTCTTAACTAAAGTTGACTCATCTAAAGTCCCATCTTTTTCCAGATTTATGATAGAAAACAAAGATTCAATAGGTATCACACCAATCACTTTTAGATCTTCATCAATATTATCACGAGAAAGCACTTTTTCAAGCCATTCACGCTTAGCACGTATTCTAGTCGTTCTTTCCCTACACTCATCAATAGCAATTCTCATAGCTTTTAAAGACTCATTAATATCATGCTTGGGTGCATGATGACCCACAAGTATAGGGGGTCAATTTTAGTCCTTTCAATAAGTAAGAGTGTCGAACCCAACGAGGAGCAGAAGGATCTAACAAGTGGTTTTCAGCAAGGTAAAATTTGTAGGCACTGAAATTGTCGGTAACAAATGATTGTGTGGTGAGATGATTCGTAGCAAGCAACAAGTAACAAAAGTAGCAACGGTGTAGATAAGTGGCCCAATCCCTTTTGTAGCAAGGGACAAGCCTGGACAAAGTCTTATAGGAGGAAAAACGCTCCCGAGGACACACGGGAATTTCTGTCATGCTAGTTTCATCATGTTCATATGATTCGCGTTCGTTACTTTGATAGTTTGATATGTGGGTGGACCAGCGCATTGGGTACTGACCTTACTTGGACAAGCATCCCGCTTATGATTAACCCCTCTCGCAAGCATCCGCAACTACGAAAGAAGAATTAATACAAAGTCTAACCATAGCATTAAACTAGTGGATCCAAATCAGCCCCTTACGAAGCAACACATAAACTAGGGTTTAAGCTCCTGTCACTCTAGCAACCCATCATCTACTTACTAATTCCTAATGCCTTCCTCTAGGCCCAAATAATGGTGAAATGTTATGTAGTCGACGTTCACATAAGACCACTAGAGGAAAAACAACATACAACACATCAAATTACCAAACGAATACCAAATTCACATGACTACTATTAGCATGACTTATCCCATGGCGCGGCATGGGGGGTGGCCGCGCCGTGCAGGCTTGTGGCCACCTGCACGCGCCCCTCTGGCACTTCTTTGGCCCAGTATTTTTTATAAATCCGGAAAAAAATCCTCGTTGATTTTTACGGCGTTTGGAGTTGCGCGGAATAGGTATCTCAACTTTGCTCCACTTTCAGGCCAGAATTCCAGTTGCCGGCATTCTCCCTCTTCATGTAAACCTTGCAAAATAAGAGAGAAAAGGCATAAGAATTGTACTGTGAAGTGAAATAACATCCAAAGAAGCGATAAATATCAACATGAAAACATGATGCAAAATGGACGTATCAACTCCCCCAAGCTTAGACCTCACTTGTCCTCAAGCGAAAGCCTAGCTCAATAAATATGTCCACGTGTTTAGGGAGAGAGGTGTCGACAAAACAAGATATGAACATGCATGCATCATGATCAAGATCAGAACAACAATACCAACATATAATCTCTCATGCTAAAGTGATAATTCCTTCACAAAGTAAAGCATGGATCAAGAACCTTACCGAGAAGTAACAACCGATAGCCTTTAGTCATTGAAGCAATTGCAATTTATCACAACATCTGAAAGAGTCAAATAAGAGCTTGTAAAGCAAATCCCCATACTCAATCATTCTTTCATTCTCTACAATTACTACAACTCACGTGGTACTCATGAGATCAAAGTTTCAGCTGGACACAGAGAAAGATAGGGGCTTACAGTTTTGCCTCCCAACTGCTTACCTCAAGGGTAATGTCAACAATAATAATTCATGAATGCTTACCTCCAAGTTGACATATGAATATAGATCTTTCCCTAGCATATGATGTTAGCCAAGGCAAAGGAGAAATAGGGAATTGGTGAAGATCACCATGACTCTTTCAAGGGAAAAAAGTAAAGGTACAAGATAGGCCCTTCGCAGAGGGAAGCAGAGGTTGTCATGCGCTTTTGGGGTTTGGACGAGGGTCCTCTTAGTGTAAAGGAACGTCACTTTATAATGCCTCGTGTGATAAAGAACTTTATTATGCAGTCCGTCGCTTTCATGTCTTCCTCATCATAGGTTCGTACAAAGCTTATTTTACACACACTAATAGATCATATATATTTAGGGAGAAATTTTTATTGCTTGCACCCATAACAACTTACTTGAGGGATCTTATTCAATCCATAGGCAGGTATGGTGGACACTCATGGCAAAACTGGTTTGAAGGTTTATGGATGCACAAGTAGTATCTCTACTTGGTGCGGGAGTTTTGGCTAATATGAGGTGGAAGCAATCTTCACAAGCTAAGGGATCTCTAATCATATAACATTGTTCACAGCCAAGCAAACACAATTCATTACGTTGTCTTCCTTGTCCAACATCTACTTCTAGGCATGTAATAGTTTAGTGAGTGTTCACAATCATAGATGGTGTCAGAGATGATATATTTATATGTGAACCTCTCCTTCTTTATCACTTCCTATTAATTGCAACAATGACCAAGGTCTATGTTTGCCTACCCTCAACAAGTTTCAATCCTCATTCCTTTTATATGTGAAGCCATCACTTCCCATAAGATCATTACATGATCTTTCATGCTTTTGTTCTATTCTCACTCCTTTGATCATGGCAAGAGGCAAAGCCCTTCAACTAAGACACTCTTTATTATATGGCTCACGAGCTCGAATACATCGGGGGTGACACAAAGCAAACTCAAGACTAAAACACTAAGGCCTTGTTTGGTACTAGTGTATTTTAGGGAATTTGTGGGGATTATCCCGGTCAAACCCCTCAATCCCCACACATCCCATAACACCATTTGGTTTTAGTGTATTTGATATGTTTCATCCCCATATTTCCTCTCAAATCCCCAAATTATAGTGTATTTTTCTCAATACCCAATACACTACCCCTACCTAGTGTATTGGGGATAAATTGGGATTTGGAGGGATTGGGTGAAGGTTGGGGTTTCACCCAATCCCTTAGGGGATTATCCCCACCAATCTCTTCAAAAACACTAGTACCAAACAAGGCCTAAGACTTTTAATCTACTAGAGAAAAATAAAACTCAAAAAGAAAACTAAAACAAAGGTAAAGGCAAAAGATATGATGGTGATACGATACCGGGGCAACTCCCCCAAGCTTGGCACAAGCCAAGGGGATTGCCCATACCAATGCTCAGTTGTCTTCCTTTGGAGGTGATGGTGGGGGAGTTGTTGCAATCTTTGACTCCAAGAGGGCCATTACTCTTTGATTTATACCTTGGAGATCTGCGATATGTTTTTCCAGCAAAACAACTTCACGAGTGAGACAAGTATTGCGAGCACGAGTTGTTTCACAAAACCTCAAGAGTTCAATCAAAGATGGAGACAGTAGGTGGAGGTAGGGTTGGAGGAAATCCACTTCTTCAACTTCTTTCTTGTTGAGCACAGATTGCACTTCGTCCCATGCCTGATCCTTCTCCTTAGCTTTGCCCTTGGTTTCATTAGGTAGCCTTTCCTTAGCCTCCATGACCTCCATCCTTTTCAGATCAGCATGAACTTCTCCATATATTTGACGGAGATTGTTCTCCCCCACAGATTCCTGGGACGACATCTTGCTCTAAATCTGCGGCAGAAAACAGGCTCGAAACAAAAAACAGAAAAGATCTGCGTGATGCAGGGGTCAGACCAAACGGGGGTATATATAATGATTTTTTCCAAACCTGAAGGAGTACCCTGCATGAAAACGGAGTCCGGGAGGCGCACAAGGTGCCCAAAAGCCCTCACGGCGCGGCCAGGGGGTGGGCTCGCACCGTGCAGGCTTGTCGCCTCCTCACACACTTTCCGGACTACTTCCAATTTTTGTATTTTTCAAATATTCCAAAACAAAGAAAATTTCCTACAGGAAAAGATTTGGACTCTGTTTTCTTACCGAATCACATACCTCTTCGTTTTCGGAGTCTGAAACAGGCTGATAAATATCCCTTAGGTATTATTCCGGAGTTATGTTATTGATAATATTGCTTTCAACATTTATGGGAGTACCTGAGATATAATGCTTGATTCTCTGCCCATTTACCACTCTGGACAATTACCTTCCGTGTTGTTGATCTTGATAGCACCGAAACGATATACTTCCTCAACAACATAGGGACCTTCCCATTTAGAGAGAAGCTTGCCTGCAAAGAATCTTAAACGAGAGTTATATAGCAAGACAAAATCACCTACATTGAACTCACGCTTCTGTATCCTCTTATCATGCCACCTCTTAACCTTCTCTTTGAACAACTTGGCATTCTCATATGCATGAGTTCTCCACTCATCAAGCGAGCTAATATCAAATAACCTCTTTTCACCGGCAAGTTTCAAATCAAAGTTGAGCTCTTTGATTGCCCAATAATCTTTATGCTCTAGCTCAAGAGGTAAATGACATGCTTTACCGTACACCATTTTGTATGGAGACATGCCCATGGGATTCTTATAGGCAGTTCTATAAGTCCACACTACATGATCGAGCTTCTAAGACCAATTCTTTCTAGACCTGTTGACAGTCTTTTGCAGAATCAGTTTAATCTCTCTATTACTTAGCTCTACTTGACCACTGGACTGAGGGTGATAGGAGACGCAATTCTATGGTTGACATCATACTTAGCAAGCATTTTACGGAAAGCACCATGAATGAAGTGTGAACCACCGTTGGTCATTAGATATCTAGGGACTCCAAATCTAGGGAAGATAACTTCTTTCAGCATCCTGATAGAGGTGTTGTGATCAGCACTACTAGTGGGGATAGCTTCCACCCACTTAGTGGCGTAATCAACAACAACTAGGATATGAGTATACCCGTTGGATTTTGGAAAAGGTCCCATATAATCAAAGCCCCAAACATCACATGGTTCAATGACAAGTGAATAGTTCATAGGCATTTCCTGACGTTTGCTAATATTACCTATTCTTTGACATTCATCACAAGACAAGACAAACTTACGGGCATCCTTGAAGAGAGTGGGCCAATAGAAACCTGATTGCAAAAGCTTGTGTGAAGTTCTATCTCCCGCGTGGTGTCCTCCGTAGGCCTCGGAGTGACACTTCTATAGGATTTGCCCCTGTTCATGTTCAGGTACACAACGTCTAATAACACCATCTACTCCTTCCTTATAAAGGTGAGGATCATCCCAAAAGTAATGTCTCAAGTCAAAGAAGAATTTCTTCTTTTGCTGGTACGTTAAACTAGGTGGTATGTATTTGACAACGATATAGTTTGCATAATCAGCATACCACGGTGCATGATACGTCCATTTTGCATCATGTTTTCATGTTGATATTTATCGCTTCTTTGCCTGTTATTTCACATCACGGTACAATTCTTATGCCTTTTCTCTCTTATTTTGCAAGGTTTACATGAAAAGGGAGAATACCGGCCTAAAACTGGAGCAAAGTTGAGATACCTATTCTGCGCAACTCCAAACTCCGTGAAAATCAACGAGGATGTTTTCCCAATTTATCAAAAATACTGGGCCAAAGAAGTGCCAGAGGGGCACCAGGGAGTGCCCACAAGCCTGCACGGCGCGGCCACCCCCCAGGCCGCACCATGGGGGCTTGTGGGCAGCCCACTGGCCAACTGGGCCCCCTCTTTTGCTATATGGAGGGTTCCCTCCAGGAAAAAAAATCAAGGAGGAGCTTTTTCGTGGTTTCGCCGCCGCCACGAGGCGAAACTTGAGCAGAACCAATCTAGAGCTCCGGCAGGACGATCCTGCCGAGGAAACTTCCCTCCCGGAGGGGGAAATCTTCGCCATGGTCATCACCAACACTCCTCTCACCGGAGGGGACTCGTCACCATCAACATCTTCATCAGCACCATCTCATCTCCAAACCCTAGTTCATCACTTGTAACCAATCTCCGTCTCGCGACTCCGATTGGTACTTGTAAGGTTGCTAGTAGTGTTGATTACTCTTTGTAGTTTATGCTAGTTGGATTATTTGGTGGAAGAGTTTATGTTCAGATCCTTGATGCTACTCATTACCTCTTTGATCATGAATATGATTATGCCTTGTGAGTAGTTACTTTTGTTCCTGAGGACATGGGATAAGTCATGCTAATAGTAGTCATGTGAATTTGGTATTCATTTGTTAATTTGATATGGTGTATGTTGTTTTTCCTCTAGTGGTGTTATGTGAACGTCGACTACATAACACTTCACCATTATTTGGGCCTAGAGGAAGGCATTGGGAAGTAGTAAGTAGATGATGGATTGATAGAGTGACAGAAGCTTAAACCCTAGTTTATGGGTTGCTTCGTAAGGGGCTGATTTGGATCCACTAGTTTAATGTTATGGTTAGACTTTGTCTTAATTCTTATTTCGTAGTTGCGGATGCTTGCGAGAGGGGTTAATCTTAAGTGGGATGCTTGTCCAAGTAAGGACAGTACCCAAGCACCGGTCCACCCACATATCGAACTATCAAAGTAACGAACGCGAATCATATGAACATGATGAAACTAGCATGACAGAAATTCCCGCGTGTCCTCGGGAGCGTTTTTCCTCCTATAAGACTTTGTCCAAGCTTGTCCCTTGCTACAAATGGGATTGGGCCACTTTGCTGCACCGTTGCTACTTTTGTTACTTGTTTCTTGCTACCAATCATCTCACTACACAATCACTTGTTACCGACAATTTCAGTGCTTCCAGATATTTCCTTGCTGAAAACCACTTGTCAGATCCTTCTGCTCCTCGTTGGGTTCGATACTCTTACTTATCGAAAGGACTACGATTAATCCCCTATACTTGTGGGTCATCAAGACTCTTTTCTGGCGCCGTTGTCGGGGAATGAAGCGCCTTTGGTAAGTGGAACTTGGTACGGAAACATTCATATAGTGTGCTGAAATTTATTGTCACTTGTCACTATGGTAATCCTTTGAAGGGCTTGTTCGGGGTATCTTCACCTCGAACGGAAGCACGAATGGTTGCTCCTCAACCTGCTGCACCTACTAAAAATATTTTCTTTGAATTTCCTTCGGGTATGCTTGAGAAACTGCTGGCTAATCCTTTTACACGAGATGGAACATCACATCCAGACTTGCATCTGATCTATGTAGATGAAGTTTGTGGTTTATTTAAGTTTGCAGGTGTGCCCGAGTATGAGGTCAAGAAGAAGATCTTTCCTTTATCTTTGAAGGATAAGGCGTTGACATGGTATAAGCTATGTGATGATACTGGATCATGGGACTACAATCGGTTGAAATTGGAATTTCATCAAAAGTTTTATCCTATGCATTTAGTACATCATGATCGGAATTATATTTATAATTTTTGGCCTCGTGACATAGAAAGCATCGCTCAAGCTTGGGGGGGACTTAAATCAATGCTATATTCATGCCCCAATCATAAGCTCTCGAGAGAAATTATCATTCAGAACTTCTATGCTCTGCTTTCTCATGATGATCGCACCATGCTTGACACTTCTTGTACTGGTTCTTTTATGAACAGAGATATTGACTTCAAATGGAATTTATTGGTGAGAATTAAATGCAACTCTAAAGATTGGGAGCTTTAAGAAGGTTAGGAGTTAGGTATGAATTTCAGTTTTGATTGCGTTAAATCCTTTGTTGAGACAAATACTTTTTGTGATTTTAGCGCTAAGTATGGACTTGATTCTAAGATAGTAGCTTCATTGTGTGAATCTTTTGCTGCTCATATTGATCTCCCCAAAGAGAAGTGGTTTAAATATTATCCTCCTTTAGAAGTCAATGTAGTTAAACCCACTCCAGTTGAAGAGAAAGTCATTGCCTATAATGATCCTGTTGTTCCCAGTGCTTACATTGAGAAACCACCTTTCCCTGTTAGGATAAAGGATCATTCTAAAGTTCAATTGTGATACGTAGAGGCTATATTAGAACACCTACACCCCCTCAGCAAATTAGAGTTGAACCTAGCATTGCTATTATCAAAGATATTCTGTGTGCAGGAGTTGAGGGACATAATATTCACTTCTGTGAAGATGCTGCTAGAATTGCTAAACCTCACACTAGAGACAAACATAGGCACGTTGTTGGCATGCCTGTTGTTTCTGTTAAGATAGGATATCATTGTTATCATGGCTTATGTGACGTGGGTGCTAGTGTTAGTGCAATACCTCAATCCTTATACGATGAAATCAAAGATGAGATTGCACCCGTTGAGATAGAGCCTATTGATGTCACTATTCAGCTAGCCATTAGAGATACTATCTGCCTTGTGGGAATTGTTAGGGATGTTGAAGTCTTGTGTGGTAAAACGAAGTATCCTGCTGATTTCCTCGTTCTTGCTACCGCACAAGATAGATTTTGTCCCATCATATTTGGTAGACCTTTTCTCAATACTGTCAATGCTCATATTGATTGTGAGAAGCAAATTGTCACTGTTGGCTTTGAAGGTGTGTCACATGAGTTCAATTTCTCTAAGTTTGGTAGACAACCTCATGAAAAGGAGTTGCCTATTAGGGATGAAACTATTGCCTTATCTTCTATTGCCGTGCCTCCTACTGATCCCTTATAGCAACACTTGCTTGAGCATGAAAATGATATGCATATGGATGAAAGGGATGAGATAGATAGAGTTGTCTTAGAACAATATCCTATCCTTAAGAATAACTTGCCTATTGAACTGCTTGGGGATCCACCCCCACCAAAGGGTGATCCTGTGTTCGAGCTTAAACAGTTGCCTGATACTCTTCAGTATGCCTATCTTGATGAAAAGGAGATATATCCTGTTATTATTAGTGCTAGCCTCTCAGAGCATGAAGAAAAGAAGTTACAAAAAACTCTGAGGAAGCACCATTCTCCTATTGGATATACTATTGATGATCTTAAGGGCATTAGTCCTATCCTATGCCAGCACAACATTAAAACTGATCCTAACTTCAAACCAGTTGTTGATCATCAAAGGAGATTAAATTCTAAGATGAAAGAAGTAGTGAGAAAAGAAATACTAAAGCTACTGGAAGCAGGTATCATCTATCCTATTGCTCACAGCGATTGGGTGAGTCCGGTGCATTGCGTCCCTAAAAAGGGAGGCATCACTGTTGTCCCTAATGATAAGGATGAATTGATCCCACAGAGGATTATTACTGGCTATAGGATGGTGATCGATTTTAGGAAATTGAATAAAGCCACCAGGAAATATCATTACCCTTTGCCTTTTATCGACCAAATGCTACAAAGACTGTCCAAACACACGCACTTCTGCTTTCTAGACGGCTATTCTGGTTTCTCCCAAATACGAGTTGCACAATCTGATCAGGAGAAAACCACTTTCACTTGCCCTTTCGGTACCTTTGCTTAGAGACGTATGCCTTTTGGCTTGTGTAATGCACCTGCCACCTTTCAAAGATGTATGATGGTTATGTTCTCTGACTTTTGTGAAAACATTTTCGATGTTTTCATGGATGATTTTTCTGTTTACGGGTCTTCCTTTGATGATTGCCTCAGCAACCTTGATCGAGTCTTGCAGAGATGTAAAGACACCAATCTTGTCTTGAATTGGGAGAAGGAAGTGCCACTTTATGGTCAATGAAGGCATCGTCTTAGGACATAAAATTTCTCAAAGAGGTATTGAAGTCGATAAGGCTAAGGTTGATGCAATCGAGAAAATGCCATACCCCACAGATATCAAAGGGATAAGAAGTTTCCTTGGTCATGCTGGTTTCTATAGAAGGTTCATTAAAGACTTCTCTAAGATTTCTAGGCCTCTTACCAATCTCTTGCAAAAGGATATCCCTTTTGTCTTTGACAATGATTGTGAGGAAGCCTTCAAAATACTTAAGAGGGCTTTGATAACTGCACCTATTATTCAACCACCTGATTGGAACTTGCCTTTTGAGATCATGTGTGATGCTAGTGATTATACTGTTGGTGCTGTCCTAGGGCAAAGAGTTGATAAGAAGTTGAATGTTATTCACTACGCTAGTAAAACTCTAGACAGTGCCCGGAGAAACTATGCCACTACGGAGAAGGAATTTTTAGCAGTCGTGTTTGCATGTGAAAAGTTCAGGTCTTACATAGTTGATTCCAAAGTCACTATTCACACTGATCATGCTGCTATTAAGTACCTCATGGAGAAGAAGGACGCTAAACCTAGACTGATCAGATGGGTTCTCTTGCTACAAGAATTTGATTTGCACGTTATCGACAGAAAGGGTGCTGATAACCCAATAGCAGATAACTTGTCTAGGTTGGAAACGTTCTTGATGACCCACAACCTATTGATGATAGCTTTCCCGATGAGCAATTGAATGTCATCAATGCTTCACGTAGTACACCATGGTATGCTGATTATGCAAACTATATTGTTGCCAAATATATACCACCTAGTTTCACGTACCAGCAAAAGAAGAAATTCTTCTTTGACTTGAGACACTACTTTTGGGATGATCCTCACCTTTATAAGGAAGGAGTAGATGGTGTTATTAGACGTTGTGTGCCTGAACATGAACATGGACAGATCCTACAGAAGTGTCATTCCGAGGCCTACGGAGGACACCATGCGGGAGATAGAACTTCACACAAGGTATTGCAATCAGGTTTCTATTGGCCCACTCTCTTCAAGGATGCCCGTAAGTTTGTCTTGTCTTGTGATGAATGTCAAAGAATAGGTAATATTAGCAAACGTCAGGAAATGCCTATGAACTATTCACTTGTCATTGAACCATTTGATGTCTGGGGCATTGATTATATGGGACCTTTTCCAAAATCCAATGGGTATACTCACATCCTAGTTCCTGTTCATTATGTCACTAAGTGGGTAGAAGCTATCCCCACTAGTAGTGCTGATCACAACACCTCTATCAAGATGCTGAAAGAAGTTATCTTCCCTAGATTTGGAGTCCCTAGATATCTAATGACCGACGATGGTTCACACTTCATTCATGGTGCTTCCCATAAAACGCTTGCTAAGTACGATGTCAACCATAGAATTGCGTCTCCCTATCACCCTCAGTCTAGTGGTCAAGTTGAGCTAAGTAATAGAGAGATTAAACTGATTCTGCAAAAGACTGTCAACAAGTCTAGAAAGAATTGGTCTAAGAAGCTCGATGATGCACTGTGGGCTTATAGAAATGCCTATAAGAATCCCATGGGCATGTCTTCGTACAAAATGGTGTATGGGAAAGCATGTCACTTACCTCTTGAGCTAGAGCATAAAGCTTATTGGGCAATCAAAGAGCTCAACTTTGTTCAAACTTGCCGGTGAGAAGAGGTTATTTGATATTAGCTCGCTTGATGAGTGGAGAACTCACGCATATGAGAATGCCAAGTTGTTCATAGAGAAGGTTAAGAGGTGGCATGATAAGAGGATACAAAAGCGTGAGTTCAATGTAGGTGATTATGTGTTGTTATATAACTCTCGTTTAAGATTCTTTGCAGGCAAGATTCTCTCTAAATGAGAAGGTCCCTATGTTGTTGAGGAAGTATATCGTTCCGGTGCTATTTAGATCAACAACACGGAAGGTAATTGTCCGAGAGTGGTAAATGGGCAGAGAATCAAGCATTATATCTCAGGTACTCCCATAAACATTGAAAGCAATATCATCAATACCATAACTCCGAAAGAATACTTAAGGCATATTTATGAGCCTGTTTCAGTCTCCGAAAACGAAGAGGTATGTGATTCGGTAAGAAAACAGAGTCCAAAACTTTTCGAGTAGGAAAACAGAGTCCGGAAAGTGCGCGAGGAGGCTAGAAGCCTGCACGGCGCGGGCCCACCCCCTGGCCGCGCCATGAGGGATTGTAGCCACCTCGTGCGCCTCCCGGACTCTGTTTTTGTGCACGGGACTCCTTCTGGTCTGGAAAAAATCATTATATATACTTCCGTTTGGTATGACCCTTGCATCATGCAGATTTCCTCTGTTTTTCGTTTCGAGCCTGTTTTCTGTCGTATATCTAGGTCAAGATGTCGTCCCAGGAATCTGTGGGGAGAACAACCTCCGTCAAATCTATGGAGAAGTTCATGCTGATCTGAAAAGGATGGAGGTCATGGAGGCTAAGGAGAGGCTACCTAAAGAAATCAAGGGCAAGTCTAAGGAGAAGGATCAGGCATGGGACGAAGTGCAATCTGTGCTCAACAAGGAAGAAGTTGAAGAAGTGGATTTCCTCCAACCTTACCTCCACCTACTGTCTCCATATTTGATTGAACTCTTGAGGTTTTGTGAAACAACTCGTTCTTGCAATACTTGTCTCACTCGTGAAGTTGTTTTGCTGGAAAAACATATCGCGGATCTCCAAGGTATAAACCAAAGATTAATGGCCCTCTTGGAGTCAAAGATTGCAACAACTCCTCCACCTTCACCACCAAAGGAAGACAACTGAGCATTGGTATGGGCAATCCCCTTAGCTTTTACCAAGCTTGGGGGAGTTGCCCCGGTATCGTATCACCATCACATCTTTTGCCTTTACCTTTGTTTTAGTTTTCCTTTTCAGTTTTCTTTCTCTTTCTCTAGTAGTTTAAAAGTCTTAGTGTTTTAGTCTTGAGTTTTGCTTTGTGTCACCCCCGATGTATTCTTGCTCGTGAGCCATATAATAAAGAGTGTCTTAGTTGAAGGGCTTTGCCTCTTGCCATGATCAAAAGAGTGAGAATAGAACAAAAGCATGAAAGATCATGTAATGATCTTATGGGAAGTGATGGCTTCACATATAAAAAGAATGAGGACTGAAACTTGTTGAGGGTAGACAAACGTAGACCTTGGTCATTGTTGCAATTAATAGGAAGTGATAAAGAAGGAGAGGTTCACATATAAATATATCATCTCTGACACCATCTATGATTGTGAACACTCACTAAACTATTACATGCCTAGAAATAGATGTTGGACAAGGAAGACAACGTAATGAATTGTGTTTGCTTGGCTCTGAACAATGTTATATGATTAGAGATCCCTTAGCTTGTGACGATTGCTTCCACCTCATATTAGCCAAAACTCCCGCACCAAGTAGAGATACTACTTGTGCATCCATAAACCTTCAACCCAGTTTTTCCATGAGTGTCCACCATACCTACCTACGGATTGAATAAGATCCCTCAAGTAAGTTGTCATCGGTGCAAGCAATAAAAATTGCTCTCTAATATGTATGATCTATTAGTGTGTGGAAAATAAGCTTTGTACGAACCTGTGATGAGGAAGACATAAAAGCGACAGACTGCATAATAAAGTTCTTTATCACAGGGGGCAATATAAAGTGACGTTCCTCCGCACTAAGAGGACACGCATCCAAACCTCAAAAGCGCGTGACAACCTCTGCTTCCCTCTGCAAAGAGCCTATCTTGTACCTTTACTTTTTACCCTTGAAAGAGTCATGGTGATCTTCACCAATTCCTTATTTTGCCTTTGTCTTGGCTACCGTCACATGCTTGGGAAAGATCTTTATTCATATGTCAACTTGGAGGTAGGCATTCATGAATTATTATTATTGACATTACCCTTGAGGTAAGCAGTTGGGAGGCAAAACTATAAGCCCCTATCTTTCTCTGTGTCCAGCTGAAACTTTGATCTCATGAGTACCACGTGAGTTGTAGAAATTGTAGAGAACGAAAGAATGATTGAGTATGTGGATTTGCTTTACAAGCTCTTATTTGACTCTTTCTGATGTTGTGATAAATTGCAATTGCTTCAATGAGTAAAGGCTATCGGTTGTTACTTCTCGGTTTGGTTCTTGATCCATGCTTTACTTTGTAAAGGAATTATCACTTTAGCATGAGAGATTATATGTTGGTATTGATGTTCTGATCATGATCATGATGCATCAATGTTCATATCTTGTTTTGTCGACACCTCTCTCCCTAAACATTTGGACATATTTATTGAGCTCGGCTTTCGCTTGAGGACAAGCGAGGTCTAATCTTGGGGGAGTTGATACGTCCATTTTGCATCATGTTTTCATGTTGATATTTATCGCTTCTTTAGCTGTTATTTCACTTCACGGTACAATTCTTATGCCTTTTCTCTCTTATTTTGCAAGGTTTACATGAAGAGGGAGAATACCGGCAACTGTAATTCTGGCATGAAAGTGGAGCAAAGTTGAGATACCTATTCTGCGCAACTCCAAACGCCATGAAAATCAACGGGGATTATTTCCCAATTGATCAAAAATACTGGGCCGAAGAAGTGCTAGAGGGGCACCACGGGGTGCCCACAAGCCTGCACGGCGCGGCCACCCCCTAGGCCGCGCCATGGGGGCTTGTGGGAAGGCCACTAGCCCTCTGGCCCCCCTCTTTTGCTATATGGAGGGTTTCGTCTAGGAAAAAATCAAGGAGGAGCTTTTTCGTGGTTTCGCCGCCACCACGAGGCGGAACTTGAGCAGAACCAATCTAGAGCTCCGGCAGGGCGATCCTTCCGGGGAAACTTCCCTCCCGAAGGGGGAAATCATCGCCATCGTCATCACCAACACTCCTCACATCGGAGGGGACTCGTCACCATGAACATCTTCATCAGCACCATCTCATCTCCAAACCCTAGTTCATCACTTGTAACCAATCTCCGTCTCGCGACTCCGATTGGTACTTGTAAGGTTGCTAGTGGTGTTGATTACTCTTTGTAGTTGATGCTAGTTGGATTATTTGGTGGAAGAGTTTATGTTCAGATACTTGATGCTACTCATTACCTCTCTGATCATGAATATGATTATGCTTTGTGAGTAGTTACTTTTGTTCCTGAGGACATGTGATAAGTCATGCTAATAGTAGTCATGTGAATTTGGTATTCGTTCGTTAATTTGATATGTTGTATGTTGTTTTTCCTCTAGTGGTGTTATGTGAATGTCGACTACATAACATTTCACCATTATTTGGGCCTAGAGGAAGGCATTGGGAAGTAGTAAGTAGATGATGGGTTGCTAGAGTGACAGAAGCTTAAACCCTAGTTTATGTGTTGCTTCGTAAGGGGCTGATTTCGATCCACTAGTTTAATGATATGGTTAGACTTTGTCTTAATTCTTCTTTCGTAGTTGCGGATGCTTGCGAGAGGGGTTAATCATACGTGGGATGCTTGTTCAAGTAAGGGCAGTACCCAAGCACCGGTCCACCCACATATCAAACTATCAAAGTAACGAACGTGAATCATATGAACATGATGAAACTACCATGATAGAAATTCCCGCGTGTCCTCGGGAGCGTTTTTCCTCCTATAAGACTTTATCCAGGCTTGTCCCTTGCTACAAAAGGGATTGGGCCACTTTTCTGCACCGTTTCTACTTTTGTTACTTGTTGCTTGCTACGAATCATCTCACTACACAATCACTTGTTATCGACAATTTCAGTGCTTGCAGATATTTCCTTGCTGAAAACCACTTGTCAGATCCTTCTGCTCCTCGTTGGGTTCGACACTCTTACTTATCGAAAGGACTACGATTGATCCACTATACTTGTGGGTCATCAGTGCACTACGTGAAGCATTGATGACATTCAGTTGCTCATCGGTAAAGCTATCATCAATAGGTTGTGGGTCATCAAGAACGTTCTCCAACCTAGACAACTTATCTGCTACTGGGTTATCAGCACCCTTTGTGTCGACAACATGCAAATCAAATTATTGTAGCAAGAGAACCCATCTGATAAGTCTAGGTTTAGCGTCTTTCTTCTCCATGAGGTACTTAATAGCAGCATGATCAGTGTGAATAGTGACTATGGAATCAACTATGTAAGACCTGAACTTTTCACATGCAAACACGGCTGCTAAAAATTGCTTCTCCGTAGTAGCATAGTTTCTCTCGGCACTGTCTAGGGTTTTACTAGCGTAGTGAATAACATTCAACTTCTTATCGACTCTTTGCCCTAGAACAACACCAACAACATAATCACTAGCGTCACACATGATCTCAAAAGGTAAGTTCCAATCAGGTGGTTGAACAATAGGTGCAGTTATCAAAGCCCTCTTAAGTATTTCGAAGGCTTCCTCACAATCATCGTCAAAAACAAAAGGAATATCCTTTTGTAAGAGATTGGTAAGAGGCCTAGAAATCTTAGAGAAGTCTTTGATGAACCTTCTATAGAAACCAACATGACCAAGGAAACTTCTTATACCTTTGATATCTGTGGGGTATGGCATTTTCTTGATTGCATCAACCTTAGCCTTATCGACTTCAATACATCTTTCAGAAATTTTATGTCCTAAGACGATGCCTTCATTAACCATAAAGTGGCACTTATCCCAATTCAAGACAAGATTGGTGTATTTACATCTCTGCAAGACTCGATCAAGGTTGCTGAGGCAATCATCAAAGGAAGACCCGTAAACAGAAAAATCATCCATGAAAACATCGAAAATCTTTTCACAAAAGTCAGAGAATATAGCCATCATACATCTTTGAAAGGTGGCAGGTGCATTACATAGGCCAAAAGGCATATGTCTATAAGCAAAGGTACCGAAAGGGCACGTGAAAGTGGTTTTCTCTTGATCAGATTGTGCAACTGGTATTTGGGAGAAACCAGAATAACCGTCTACAAAGCAGAAGTGTGCGTGTTTACACAACCTTTCTAGCATTTGGTCGATAAAAGGCAAAGGGTAATGATCTTTCCTAGTGGTTTTATTCAATTTCCTAAAATCGATCACCATCCTATAGCCAGTAATAATCCTTTGTGGGATAAATTCATGCTTATCATTAGGGACAACGGTAATGCCTTCCTTTTTAGGGACGCAATGCACCGGACTCACCCAATCACTGTGAGCAACAGGATAAATGATACCTTCTTCGAGGAGCTTTAGTATTTCTTTTCTTACTACTTCTTTCATCTTAGGATTCAATCTCCTTTGATGATCAGCAACTGGTTTGAAGTCAGGATCAGTTTTAATCTTGTGCTGGCATAGAGTAGGACTAATGCCCTTAAGATCATCAAGAGTATATCCAATAGCAGCACGGTGCTTCCTTAGAGTTATTAGTAACTTCTTTTCTTCATGCTCTGAGAGGCTAGTACTAATAATAACAGGATATATCTCTTTTTCATCAAGATAGGCATACTTCAGAGTATGAGGCAACTATTTAACCTCGAATACAGGATCGCCCTTTGGTGGGGGTGGATCCCCAAGCAGTTCAACAAGCAAGTTATTCTTAAGGATAGGATATTGTTCTAAGACAACTCTATCTATCTCATCCCTTTCATCCATATGCATATGATTTTCATGCTCAAGGAAGTATTGCTCTAAGGGATCAGTAGGAGGCACGGCAATAGAGGCTAAGGCAATAGTTTCATCCTTACTAGGCAACTCCTTTTCATGAGGTTGTCTACCAAACTTAGAGAAATTGAACTCGTGTGACACCCCTTCAAAGCCAACAGTGACAGTTTGCTTCTCACAATCAATATGAGCATTGACGGTATTGAGAAAAGGTCTGCCAAATATGATGGGACAAAAGCTATATTGTGCGGTAGCAAGAACGAGGAAATCAGCAGGATACTTCGTTTTACCACATAAGACTTCAACATCCCTAACAATTCCCACATGGTAGATAGTATATCTATTGGCAAGCTGAATAGTGACATCAATAGGCTCTATCTCAACAGGCGCAATCTCATCTTTGATTTCATCATATAAGGGTTGAGGTATTACACTAACACTAGCACCCACGTCACATAAACCATGATAACAATGATCTCCTATCTTAACAGAAACCACAGGCATGCCAACAACAGGCCTATGTTTGTCTCTAACGTGAGGTTTAGCAATTCTAGCAGCATCTTCACAGAAGTGAATATTATGTCCCTCAACATCGTCGGACAGAAGATCTTTGATAATAGCAATGCTAGGTTCAACTCTAATTTTCTCAGGGGGTGTAGGTGTTCTAATATAGCCTCTATGTATCAGAGTTGAAGCTTTAGAATGATCCTTTATCCTAACAGGGAAAGGTGGTTTCTCAATGTAAGCACTAGGAACAACAAGATCATTATAGGCAATGACTTTCCCTTCAACTGAGTGGATTTAACTAATTTGACTTCTAAAGGAGGATGATATTTAAACCACTTCTCTTTGGGGAGATCAATATGAGCAGCAAAGGGTTCACACAATGAAGCTACTATCTCCGAGTCAAGTCCATACTTAGCGCTAAAATCACTAAAGGTATTTGTCTCAACAAAGGATTTAACGCAATCAAACGTGAAATTCATACATGACTCCTTACCTTGTTCAAGCTCCCAATCTTCAGAGTTGCGTTTAATTCTCTCCAATAAATTTCATTTGAAGTCAATATCTCTCTTCATAAAAGAACCGGTACAAGAAGTGTCAAGCATGGTCCGATCATCATGAGAAAGCCGAGCATAGAAGTTCTGAATGATTATTTCTCTCGAGAGCTCATGATTGGGGCATGAATATAGCATTGATTCAAGCCTCCCCCAAGCTTGAGCGATGCTTTTGTTAGGTAACGTAGCATAAATTCAAAAAAATTCCCACGCATATTCAGATGTTCCTATGGAGAGACCAGCAACGAGAGAGGGGTGAGTGCATCTTCATACCTTTGAAGATCGCTAAGCGGAAGCGTTACTAGACTGCGGTTGATGGAGTCGTACTCGCGGCGATTCAGATTGCGGTGTGATTCCGATCTAGTGCCGAACTACGACACGTCCGCGTTCAACACACGTGGAGCCCGGTGACGTCTCCCACACCTTGATCCAGCAAGGAGGAGGGAGAGGTTGGGTAAGATCTCCAGCAGCACGACGGCGTGGTGTCGATGGAGAGATGAGGTCTCCCGGCGGGGCTTCGCCAAGCACCGGTAGAGAGGAGGAGAAAGAAGAGCAGGGTTGCACCGAGGGAGAGGGAAAACTGTGTCCAAAACAGCCCCGAAACCCCCACTATATATAGGAGGAGGGGAGGGGGGGTTCCACCCTAGGGTTCCCACCCTAGGTGGTGCGGCAGCCCCCCAGATGGGAGGTGCGGCGGCCAGGGCAAGGGGAGGGGGTAGCGCACCCCTAGGTGGGCCTTAGGCCCACCAGCACCTAGGGTTTCCCCCCCCTCTCCACCTCCTGCGCCTTGGGCTGAGTGTGGGGGGCGCACCAGCCCACCTAGGGGCTGGTTCCCTCCCGCACTTGTCCCATCTAGCCTCCCGGGGTCGTTGTCCCCTTCCGGTGGACCCCCGGGGCCACCTTCGGTGGTCCGGTGGTCCTCATACGTTACCGGTGATGCCCGAAACACTTCCGGTGTCCGAAACCATCCGTCCTATATATCAATCTTTACCTCCGGACCATTCCGGAGCTCCTCATGACGTCCGGGATCTCATCCGGGACTCCGAACAACTTTCAATAACCTCGTATAACAATTCCCTATAACCCTAGCGTCATCGAACCTTAAGTGTGTAGACCCTACGGGTTCGGGAGACAGGTAGACATGACCGAGACACCTCTCTGGCCAATAACCATCAGCGGGATCTGGATACCCATGGTGGCTCCCACTTGCTCCACTATGATCTCATCGGATGAACCACGATGTTATGGATTCAATCAATCCCGTATACAATTCCCTTTGTCTGTCGGTATAGAACTTGCCCGAGATTCGATCGTCGGTATACCTATACCTTGTTCAATCTTGTTACCGGTAAGTCTCTTTACTCATTCCGTAGCATGTCATCGTGTGACTAACTCCTTAGTCACATTGAGCTCATGATGATGTTCTATCGAGTGGGCCCAGAGATACCTCTCCGTCACGCGGAGTGACAAATCCCGATCTCGATTCGTACCAACCCAACAAACACTTTCAGAGGTACCCAAAGTGCACCTTTATAGTCACCCAGTTACGTTATGACGTTTGATACACCCAAAGCACTCCTACGACATCCGGGAGTTGCACAATCTCACGGTCGAAGGAAAAGACACTTGACATTAGAAAAACTTTAGCATACGAACAATACGATCTAGTGCTCCGCTTAGGATTGGGTCTTGTCCATCACATCATTCTTCCAATGATGTGATCCCGTTATCAATGACATCTAATGCCCATGACCAGGAAACCATGATCATCTATTGACTAACGAGCTAGCCAACTAGAGGCTTGCTAGGGACACATTGTGATCTATTTATTCACACATGTATTACTGTTTCCTGTTAATACAATTATAGCATGAACAATAGATGATTATCATGAACAAGGAAATATGATAATAACCATTTTATTATTGCCTCTAGGGCATATTTCCAACAGCTTTCTCTGTCACGAGGCCAAAAATTATAAATATAATTCCGATCGTAATGTACTAAATGCATAGGATAAAACTTTTGATGAAATTCCAATTTCAACCGATTGTAGTCCCATGATTCAGTATCATCACATAGCATATACCATGTCAACGCCTTATCCTTCAAAGATAAAGGAAAGACCTTCTTCTTGAACTCATCCTCAGGCAAACCTGCAAGCTTAAAGAAACCACAAACTTCATCTACATAGATTAGATGCAAGTCTGGATGTGATGTTCCATCTCCTGCAAAAGGATTAGCCAGCAGTTTCTCAAGCATACCCGAAGGAAATTCAAAGCAAATATTTTTAGTAGGTGCAGTAGGTTGAGGAGCAACTCTTTGTGCTTCCGTTCAAGATGAAGATACCCCGAACAAGCCCCTCAACGGATTAGTATCCATAGTGACAATAAATTTCAGCACACTATATGAATGTTTCCTTACCAAGTTCCACTTACCAAAGGCGCTTCACTCCCCGTCAACGGCGCCAGAAAAGAGTCTTGATGACTCACAAGTATAGGGGATCAATCGTATTCCTTTCGATAAGTAAGAGTGTCGAACCCAACGAGGAGCAGAAGGATCTGACAAGTGGTTTTCAGCAAGGTAAAATATGCAGGCACTGAAATTGTCGGTAACAAATGATTGTGTGGTGAGATGATTCGTAGCAAGCAACAAGTAACAAAAGTAGCAACGGTGCAGCAAAGTGGCCCAATCCCTTTTGTAGCAAGGGACAAGCCTGGACAAAGTCTTATAGGAGGAAAAACGCTCCCGAGGACACACGGGAATTTCTGTCATACTAGTTTCATCATGTTCATATGATTCGAGTTCGTTACTTTGATAGTTTGATATGTGGGTGGACCAGCGCTTGGGTACTGCCCTTACTTGGACAAGCATCCCACTTATGATTAACCCCTCTCGCAAGCATCCGCAACTACGAAAGAAGAATTAAGACAAAGTCTAACCATAGCATTAAACTAGTGGATCCAAATCAGCCCCTTGCGAAGCAACGCATAAACTAGGGTTTAAGCTTCTGTCACTCTACCAAACCATCATCTACTTACTACTTACCAATGCCTTCCTCTAGGCCCAAATAATGGTGAAGTGTTATGTAGTCGACGTTCACATAACACCACTAGAGGAAAAACAACATACAACACATCAAATTACCGAACGAATACCAACACATGACTACTATTAGCATGAATTATTCCATGTCCTCTGGAACAAAAGTAACTACTCACAAAGCATAATCATATTCATGACTAGAGAGGTAATGAGTAGCATCAAGGATCTGAACATAAACTCTTCCACCAAGTAATTCAACTAGCATCAACTACAAAGAGTAATCAACACTACTAGCAACCTTACAAGTACCAATCGGAGTGGCGAGACGGAGATTGGTTACAAGTGATGAACTAGGGTTTGGAGATGAGAAGGTGCTGATGAAGATGTTGATGGTGACGAGTCCCCTCCGATGAGAGGAGTGTTGGTGATGACGATGGCGACGATTTTCCCCTTCGGGAGGGAAGTTTCCCCGGCAGGATCGTCCTGCCGGAGCTCTAGATTGGTTCTGCTCAAGTTCCGCCTCGTGGCGGCGGCGAAACCATGAAAAAGCTCCTACTTGATTTTTTTTTCTGGACGAAACCCTCCATATAGCAAAAGAGGGGAGCAAGTGGGCCAGTGGGCTGCCCACAAGCCCCCATGGCGCAGCCTGGGGGTGGCTGTGTTATGCAGGCTTGTGGGCACCCCCTCGTGCCCCTCTGACACTTCTTCGGCCCAGTATTTTTGATAAATCGGGAAAAAAATTCTCGTTGATTTTTACGGCGTTTGGAGTTGCGCATAATAGGTATCTCAACTTTGCTCCACTTTTAGGCCAGAATTCCAGTTGTCGGCATTCTCCCTCTTCATGTAAACCTTGCAAAATAAGAGAGAAAAGGCATAAGAATAGTACCGTGAAGTGAAATAACAGCCAAAGAAGCGATAAATATCAACATGAAAACATGATGCAAAATGGACGTATGACGGGTTTAAGTCCAGCGCTACTGCTATGCTTAGTTATAGCGCCGGTTTCAGAACCGTGCTACTGCTATTTTTTTGTTTCTTTTCATTTACTATTCTATTCCTTTTTCATATGTTGTTTTCTTTTTCTTTTTCTTTCTCCTTTTATATTTCTTTTTATTTACTATTCTATTCCTTTTTTTCCTTTGGGTATACTTTTTATTTTTCTCCTCCGAAATACGACCGAGCTAGCCGGAACCATATGGGCATGGTGGGAAAGGGATACATTAATGTATTTAACTAAGACGATATATATTACACATCAGTTCACCAATAACGATCGTGTGTACACAATATATATATATATATATATATATATATATATATATATATATATAAATATAAATGATGCATGATTCTCATTGTTGACGTTTTCGTTTTTTAGTGAGCTTCTTTCCCTTCTTGTTCGTTGACGAATAATAGAGCCCCTTGTTGTGACTTTTCTTTTTCCATGGTGTATGATATTTCTTAGGTAATGTTGTATTGATCCTTCTTTTGACGTATGCTTCATTGTCATCGTCATCTTCCCTCATCGGGTTGCCGTACTAGTCATAGTCTTCCTCGTTGGCGACTCCATCCATTCCAATGATGTTCCTTTTGCCTCTCCTCACGACAACACAGCTAGGATTCCTCGGGGCGGTTATGAAGAAGCATTGTGTCACGTGCTTAGCGTGTACCCATGGCTCATTTTTTGCAATGGCGTTCACGGTAGCGCTCTTGGCGTCGTGTACAGACATGGTAGTGAAATACTGGTTTTCTCTTTCGACATTCTTAGCCCATCTGACATGGAACATAGTCGCGTTGTGCAGTCCAGAGTAGTCAAGCTCCCAGATCTCCTCGACCCTTCCGTAGAATCTCTCAATTGTGGCGTTGTCGTCACTCATGTATTCCATCATGATCACCCCTCAAGTTCTGAAAATCACTGTTCATATCTTTGGCCTCCGTGTAGAATGTGTATCCGTTGATGTCGTATGCCTGATAGGTCGCGAAGTTGGTTGCGGGGCCATGTGCTAAGGCGTATATGAGCAATCTGTTCTTAGAGCCCTCTTCCCGGGCCATGTGGTCACTTCCAAGCTCCGGTGCGCTGCAGAGCAAGCAAGAGCTCCACAGACTCAAACATGTCCATCGGAGCAAAGACTTCCTCAAAGTCCACAACGGGGTGTTGCATGACGATGATGGTGCACAAGTCGTGACTTGTGCTTGACGATGATGGTGCACTCGTCTTTATTCACCTTGAAGACCCATTTGAGACCAATGGCACAATGCCTTGCCAAAAGAGTTGTGAATGCCCAGGTGTTGTCATCGTCGATGACTGCAGCTAGTCCAATATTGCCCGACACCAACCGTCTTTGAGCTCCATCTTAGCGAACGTAACTTGCTCCTCTCCAGCCAACATATGCAGCTCCTCGTTGTTGAAGAGGCGCTTCGCCAGCTGTGATGGTCCGACAAACACGCTGAGAAGGTCATTGACGCGACGCAACGGTACCGGTGAGGGGTAGTGGTGATGCCATCGGCGTCGAACATGTCCAAGCATGTTGACGGAGGCGTCACAAACTGGATCGGAGCATCATCGGGAGCGGCGGCTAGGGATGCTACCATGGCATCAGATTCACGCACCGCAGTCCTGAACCATCCTTCCTTTGTAGATGTTTAAAAGAGCACCAACACGTTTCAGGGCTCATAACGGTATGGTTGGACATCAAAATGGAGAGGTGATGGCATGCCTAATAGCCACACCGAGTTCTCCTTTGGTTCACATGATTTTAAAAATGCAGGAAAGGAAAGTAAAATAGGAATCAAATATGAATGCATGTGTAAAACAAAGGAATGGAAAAGATAATAATTTTGTTGGATTGGTCATTTGGTCCACGTGTATAGGAAAGCACATGAATCCTAATAAACAAAGTCGAATCATGTGGAAAGGTATAATTCATGTCACTCTACCATTAAGGACATCATTCTTCGTGCGCAATGTTAAAAAATGCGGTAGGGTAAGACGGGGAAGGCCAAAGCCTAGAGCAATGTGTTCTTAAACATTTTTCTAAAAAATGGCCTAATCTTTTTTAATGATATACACATGAAACATAACACACATGTAACTGAAATAACAACTAAAATAGGAAAACATAACACATTGGAAACATATTCTCTTGAGTGTCTTTGCTTATGTTGTTTAATTCATTGATTCACTCAATGTTTTTCAACTTGATACTCGTCACGTTGTACAGTCCGCACGAGCTGTCGTGCTGTACTGCAGGACCAAGGGCGGGTCATTTGCATTCACACATTGTTTGACGAACTCAAGTGCAACAGTGTGTGGGAGGTCTTGTGCCGATTCTGGCTCGAGCATCGTTGAATTTGCAATCAATGAATTCGAAAAACTTGTTAAACATCCGGTTTCTCGGATGTGATATGGACATTTGAGATATTGTTGTAGTAGAAACGCTTGCAGACAATTTATGGATGAAAGAGTGTTCTGGACAAAAGAAGAAAAAACAGGGACATACATTTAAGGGACATCGTTGAGTGGCCCGTTGTCATATCCGGACAAATGGTGTGTCCGTATTAGGGGGCGATCTTGGAAATGCCCTGAGCGAACATGAATTTTCCATGTTTGAAAACGAATTTAGAAAACCGAGCTGTGATTGTCACTCTGAAAAGGATGCGCACAAGTCGAGCAAACTGCAGATGGCACATTGACGCTGCAGCTGCATCCAAACTCGGATCTTGTTTTTCTCGGCCTTGATGATGGATGGAGCTGCTTTGGAAGCGGTAGAGCCGGGCGAGATGTGGCCCGTTGCAGAATCGTCTCAGCATCTCAATAGTGGAGCAGGATTGGACCTGCGTGGCTGGGAAAAGGGGGATGGATGGGAAGGGTTACCCGATTACTCCACTACTATTGAGATGATGATCGGGACGGCAACAGTGCCGCACACACACATACCAGTCGTTTTCCCCCTTTCAGTTCAGGCTCTATTATATTAGTATAGTATATACTAGCACTAGTATAATCCAATCTGCTGCTGCAGGTGCTTAGCCTTATTTTCTGGATATTACAGATAAACCAATATAATCTTGTATCCATCGTCCGTGACCCAAAGATCGCACGCACGCACACACGCGAGATAAGGCCAACCCAACTCGCGACCCCCATCCTGTCCGTGTATGTTTATTTGGGGTAAAACGGATAGATGTCACGGATCAATGCGCAGGAGCATATCAATTTCAGTTCGTTCCGTGTTGTTTCGTCTTATTTTTCAATCAAATTCGATCTGAATTTGACGCCAAAACGGATATACGCGGACGCTTTCTGGGCACTCTTAGTCCTGGTTGTATCCGTAAGAGTTGATCCGTTTGTCATTGAAACCCAAGAGGCCCATCCATCAATCCTTCTCTTTCCTCTTTTTCACACAGCACCCCACCCATCATGTTATGCCGACGGCCATGACGAAGTTGACGAGCAGGGACGACGCGCCGACAAGCAGCAGCGATGGGAGCCGGGGCGGGTGAGTGCGGCTGGCGGGCGCCGCAGGCGACGGGCGAGCAGGCGTGGACGGGGCGGGTGGAGCAGGGCGTGGGCACGCGACCGAGGAGGGGGAGCGATGGCTAGGCGGGCGCGCAGGTGCGGCGGGGTGGGCACGCGGTCGACGAGGGCGGGCGGGCAAGGACATGCCCCGAGGAGCGCGCGTGGGCGCTGCACCAGGGGCGGGCAACAGACATGGGCGCGGCGAGTATGGCGCGGCCGAGGCGGACGTGCGCGCGGGGTGCAGGGTGCAGGCGGAAGGGCGGCGCGGCGGGCACCGGCATGGGGGAGCAGGACGGCGAGGTGCATCAGCGGACTTGGCGGGCTATGGGAGCGGCGACGGGCTAGCGTCGGCGATGGGTGTAGACGGGCGCGGCGGATTCAGGCGAGGCGGACACCGGGGCATGACGGGCACGGCGCACAGACCTCATCCCCGACGGTAGCGACCACCGGGAGCTTCAAGCGTGTGGCAACGGTCATGTTATGTTCTTTGCACGTGTGTTTTTGATGTGTTTGAAGAAATGACAAGTTGGATAAAGCAAGACAAATTTTAGGATGGAACTTTGGACTAAATCTAGGCATGGACAACCCGGCCTGGTGGCCTGACCCGAATCCGGCCCGAAAAACCCCGGCTGGGCCGGGCCGGGCTTGTGCTGCGGGTCGGGCTCGGGCTTGAAAAACTGACACTAGCTAAATATCCGGACGGGCTCGGGCTTTAAAATTAGCCCGAACTGAAGCCCGGCCCGGCCAGAGCATTTGCTGCCTGACCAGCGGCGAAGGTGGCGCAGCTCCCTCAATCTGATGAGAGACGGCGGCGAGCCGACGACTCCGGGGTCCAGGCATCCCAAGTCGGCGACGGCTCTCCATCCCCACCGGCTGCAGCTACATGCAGGGCCACGCATCGGAATAATAATTGTCGTTCATTTAGTACAAAATTTATATTACTTCCTCCGTCCCGGTGTATAAGTCATTCGCGTAGTTCTAGGTCACCGATTTAAGGAATTAAATATGTGTTATATGTCATGAAAAGTATATCACTAGATGTTGGGGCTTAGTTTATGCCTAAGTAATTTTGGTGATTGATGACAGTACCGTAAAGGACTAACCGTGTGTGTTAAGGTTTCAGATAACACACGTCAACGGCACAAGACGACTCGTCTCCTCATTCAAGGAACGTAAGCACGACGCTCTCTACGATTCTCTTTAGAGTCATAGGAAAGCCGTACTATTAAGAGGGGATCCGTAGTGGAAAGGTTTGGGTGGAATCTATCTTTGCACGCGCACACTTCACATATTCTCCCTTACCTTCATTTTTGAAGCGGCCCCCGTCACTGTGTTTCTTTCCTCCTTGCAAATTGGTCCCCAGCGGTAGTACCGCTGGACCTAGCGGTAGTACCGCTGCAGCCAGCGGTAGTACCGCCCCTGGTCAGCGGTAGTACCGCTCCAGGAGCTCAGTACCGCCTGCCTAGCGGTAGTTCGTGGATGGACCTTTTCGCGAAGACTTTCTTGGCGGTGGTAGTGCTTTTGCACTACCAGGGGCCCAGCGGTAGTACCGCTGCATCCAGCGGTAGTATCGCCCCTGGTCAGCGGTAGTACCGCTGGAGTGCCAGCGGTAGTACCGCTGCAGACAGCGGTAGTACTGCTGGAGCTCGGGCAGAGAGTGGGGAAACGGTCTTATTCTTTTCCCCACTATATAAAGGGTTCTTCTAGCTGTGGAACCTGATCTCTTACCCTCTCAAGCTCCATTGTTGCTCCCTAAGCTCAAAAGTGCCCGATCTCTCTCCCTAGCCAATCAAACATGTTGATTCTTTAGGGATTGGTTGAGAAGGCCTAGATCCACACTTCCACCAAGAGAAAAGTTGATTCCCCCACCAATCCATTGCGGATCTTGTTACTCTTGGGTGTTTGAGCATCCTAGACGGTTGAGGTCACCTCGAAGCCATATTCCATAGTGGTGAAGCTTCGTGGTCTAGTTGGGAGCCTCCAAGCTTTGTGTGGAGTTGCCCCAACCTTGTTTGTAAAGGTTCGGTCGCCGCCTTTAAGGGCACCTATAGTGGAATCACGGTACCTTGCATCGTTCGAGGGCGTGAGGAGAATAAGGTGGCCTTAGTGGCTTTTTGGGGAGCATTGTGCCTCCACACCGCTCCAACGGAGACGTACTTCCTGTCAAAGGGAAGGAACTTCGGTAACACATCCTCGTCTCCATCGGTTCCACTTGTGGTTATCTCTATCCTTTACTTTGTATTTGCTTATGCTTGTGACTATATCTTACTTGTCTTAATAGCTCTCGTTGTTAGCTTCTTTAGGGTTCACCTCATTGTCGTATTATTTATGAACCGGTATGTTGTTTACCTTAACTTGCTAAGATTAATTAAAAAGTGGTCGTTGTCTATTCACCCCCCCCCCTCTAGCCAACCATATCGATCCTTTCAATTGGTATCAGAGCCACGTCTCTTTATTAAGGGTTTAACCACCCGAAGAGTATGGAAGGCGAAGAGGGAATTAACCATGGGCAACCCGAGGCCATGGACTTGACTTCGGTCACAAGGGACGACTTGAATACGGCTATGGCCGCTCTCAAGACGTCCTTGACAAACGAGGTCAAGACCATGCTTAAAGAGTTAATTGAGGGATTTAAAAGTTCACCTGAACCGGCTATAGTGGTTAAACCCACCGTTTCCGATTCGGAGGCCAACTCCTCTAAGGAAGCGGCTAAAGGTATGCAACCTCCCTCATCTCACGAAAAGGATGGGACTGGAACATATGCCTCAGTTCCACCCCCCCATGGTCTATGGAGGATCCGTTCCCGCACCACGTCTTAATCCTGTTGGTCCTCCTCCTAAGCTTGTGAAAGGTGACTTTGCTAACTGGGTATTTTCTATTAAGTCTCATTTGAATCACAGCTCAACAAATTTGTGGAGAATCATTGAGCAAGGATATTATCCCCATGATCCAAGCAACCTCACTCCGAGAAAAGATGCAGACAATCAATACAATCACTCTGCTTTGTTTATTCTCCAGTCTGCAGTGCCACCTGAAGATCTTCCTCACTTGCGTCCCTTCACTTTGGCCAAGGATTGTTGGGAGCATATTATGGTGTTGTACAAGGGAAGCTCAAGCATTCAACGATCCAACTATGAAGTGATACTTGATAAGGCCGATGAGTTTGTGATGAAGGAAGACGAGGACCCTCGTGATCTCTATCGGAGGGTGACTGCTATTGCTGTGGCACTCAAGGATCATGGGAGCAAGGATGTGGATGACACATGGGTCAAACGCAAGTTCCTGAAAGCCATCATGCCTTTCAACAAAGCTATGTCATCAGTCAGTCGTCAGCGGCCAGACTTTCACTCCTTGTCTTCCAGTGAGGTGTTGGATGAATTCATTGCAATGTCAATCATGAATGAAACAGCCGACAATGCACTTGCTCGTGTTCGATCAAAGACAACTTCACCCAACCTTGCGTTGAAAGCAAAAGCAATGCTTGAAGAAGAAGAAGAAGAAGAAGAAGATGATGATGAGGAAGAGGAGGGCTGCCCTGAGGACACAAAGTATGCCTATCATGAGCACATGGCTCTTGCATTAAGGCAATTCTGGGGCAACAAGAGGAACTCAAGACCCACTTTCACCAAGAACAACTCAAGTGGATTCAAACCCAAACAACGAGTAAGGACATGCTATAACTGTGGTAACGTGAGTCAATTCGTGGCCGAATGTCCCTATGAGAAAAGGGAAGACAACGGAGGCAAGCTCATTCGCAAAGACAAAACCAAATCATTTCCAATCAAGAACAACTTTGTGAAGAAACCTCACCCAAAAGGGATGGTGGCCCTTAAAGAGTATCCTTCAGATGATGATGATGATACAGTGGCAATGGCAACTGTTGCTATTGCCACTACCTCTCCCCAGAAGGTGTCTATCTTCAACACCCCCAACGAGAACCACATCACCAAGTGCCTCATGGCAAAAGGTATCAATCAGGTAACTCTCATCATTAAGACCAACATTGCTTCTGCTCCTTCATTGTTAAATTGTGTTGAAGATAGTGATGTTGGGGAACTTAATGAGCATGATCTTGACAAGTTTCTGTGCACTATTAAGGGAGAATCCAAGAAGCACTTTGTTGCTCTCTTGGAACAACTGGGTGAGGCCACTGACCTCATTGAGTCTCATGAGGAGACCATCTTCAAGCTTAAGGGACACAGTCGTGACTATGCCGATGAAATTGCCGAATTATCTAATGCTCTAGAAGAGGAGTGCACTCTTCGTTTGGCTCTTGAGGAGTCATATAACGATGACTGCGCTAAAATGCAAAAGAAACTAGATCATGATGTTGTTCTTATTCGCATGCTTAAGTCTGAACAGTATGCTCTTGGGGTTGGCCATGACAGACTCAAAGAGGAGTTTGACACACTTGACAAGGCCCACAAGGCCTTAAAAGGTGCTCATTTCTCTCTGAAAGAGTCTCATGATCAACTCCAAGCAAAACTTACCAAGGAGATCTCTACGTGCCCTCCCTTTGTGTTAATTGATAATGCTTGTGCAACTAACCCCTATTGTGAGCATGTACATCTTGTGGAGGAAAATGCCAAGTTAAAGGAGAAACTTGAGAAGGGCCTTGTGGCATGCATACAAGGTGAGAAGAGTCTGAACGACCTCTTGAGCACTCAAAAGGGTGTTGTAGGAAAGGAGGGACTTGGACTTACCTCCAAGTAAAAAGGTAAAAGAAGGATCAGGAACAAACGATCTCCCACCCTCATGGACATCTTTGTCAAAGAGGGTGAGGGGACTCAAAAGGTGAACAGGAACAAGGTGGACTATGGAAACCTCAAGAATGGCAAAACCATTCCTACTAACACAGCCGGCAAATTCAATTCTTCTTATGACTTATGTTGTGCTAGTGATGGGCATGTTTATGCCAGATTTGTTGGTTCCTACGATGAGGATATTGAATGGGCTATCTGGGTTCCTAAGACCCTTGTCTCTAACATGAAAGGACCCAATAAAAAATGGGTACCTAAAACCAAGCCTTGATCTATTGCAGGAGTTTGCTTCCGGTGGGGTGTCATGGTTGCTCGATAGTGGAGCAACAAATCATATGACCGGAAGCAAGGACTTAGTGGTGGATGTGCATCCTTCTCCATCTATGCCCACCCATGTCCAATTCGGCGATGCATCCTCTTCAAAGGTATTGGGATTTGGTAAGGTGGTCGTATCTCAAGATTTATCTATTGAGAAGGTCATGCTTGTTGAGTCACTTGCCTACAATTTACTTTCGTGCCTGCATTGAAGGAAAGATTCATGAAACTGCTCATCGTCCAACGACTATTATCTACACTAAGAGGCCATTGGAACTTCTCCATATGGATCTGTTTGGTCCTCCATCATTTGATAGTCTTGGAGGCAGAAAGTATTGCTTAGTGATTGTTGACGACTACTCAAGATATACCTGGGTATATTTCTTTAAAAAGAAGAGTGAAACTCAACAAACGGTCATCAACTTTGCTAATGAAGTGCAACGTCAATATGAAACAAAGATCTTGACGATTAGGAGTGACAACGGCACCGAGTTCAAGAACTACACCTTAGATGAGTTTCTAGGTGATGAGGGAATAAAACACCAATGTTCTGCACCATATACCCCTCAGCAAAACGGCGTGGCAGAAAGGAAGAATCGGACCTTGATAGACGCTGCAAGGACAATGATGGCAGAATTCAAATCTCCATATAACTTCTGGGCAGAGGCCATCAACACAGCATGTCATGCATCCAATCGGCTTTACATCCGCAAAGGCTTGAACAAGACTCCGTATGAGATTCTAACTGGAAACAAACCCAATCTCAAGTACTTCCAGGTATTCGGTTGTAAGTGTTTCATTCTCAAGAAAGGAGCACGGTTAGCTAAATTTGATTCTAGAGCACATGAGGGTATCTTTGTTGGTTATTCTACAAACTCTCATGCTTACCGTGTCCTCAACAAGTCCACCGGACTAATTGAGGAGACGTGTAACGTAGAGTTTGATGAAAATAATGGCTCCCAAGTGGAGCAAAGTGGTCTTTGTGATGTAGGTGATGAAATTCCTCCCCAAGCCATAAGAAGAATGGGGATTGGTCAAATACTCCCCATTGAGGAACCCCTTGTGGCCGAAGGAGAAGGACAATGCTCTACTCAAGTGGAGCCATCACCTTCACAAGCCCCACATGCTTCCGATGAATAAAGAGAAGACTCTCAACAAAATAAACAAGCTCTAGGTCAAGATAAATTGCCCAACAATGATGATGTGTCTCAGGATATTCAAGCACTACCCCAAGACGCCGAACCGGCTCATGATCAAGATCAAGTGCAACCCTGAGATCCAGACCAAGAAGAAGCACAAGATCAAGATCAAGAGCAACCACAAATACAAGAACAAACTAGTGAACCTGCTCAAGTCGAAGGACAAGATGATCAGGAGACTGTCTCACAATTCCCTTCTGGAGCACCAACAGCCAGCTCAAGATGCAAGGGCAAGCAAAGGAAACAAGTTGATGCTCCCCCGTTATCTAATAGAGAACTCTTTGAGCGTCGAGCAGCCAAGATTGCGAACAAGCTGAGAGTCAAGTCACATCTTATGAAGGATGTACTTGGCAGTATAAAAAGGGAGTATCCACCCGACAACAGATTTGGAATTATTGTGAGCATCACGCGTTTGTTTC
This sequence comes from Hordeum vulgare subsp. vulgare, assembly GCF_904849725.1. Classification (NCBI taxonomy): domain Eukaryota; kingdom Viridiplantae; phylum Streptophyta; class Magnoliopsida; order Poales; family Poaceae; genus Hordeum; species Hordeum vulgare. Next base: position 492,255,714 of record NC_058518.1, on the reverse strand, counting down.
GTATTGTGAACCTCAACAGGTATAGGAAGCGCTCGATGATGAGGATTGACTTATGGCCATGCACGAAGAACTTAACAACTTCGAGCGCAACCAAGTCTGGGATTTAGTGCCTAGGCCAACGGAGGAACATAATGTCATCGGGACCAAATGGATATTCAAGAACAAGCAAGATGCCAATGGAATTGTGATTTGAAACAAGGCAATATTGGTGGCTCAAGGCTACTCCCAAGTCGAGGATATCGACTACGGTGAAACCTTTGCCCCTGTTGCTCGTCTAGAATCTATTCGCATGTTGCTTGCATTTGCTTCTCATCATAACTTCAAGTTATAACAAATGGATGTGAAAAGTGCCTTTCTTAATGTTCCTTTGAATGAGTTGGTCTATGTAAAACAACCCCCGGGATTCGAACATCCCAAGCTCCCCAATCATGTGTACAAACTCAATAAGGCACTCTATGGCCTTAAACAAGCCCCACGCGCGTGGTATGAATATCTTACTGAGTTGTTACAAGATCGTGGGTTTGAAATTGGGAAGATAGATCCCACTCTTTTTACTAAGAGGGTTAAAGGGGATTTGTTCATATGCCAACTATATGTTGATGATATTATATTTGGCTCTCCTAACATTTCCTTCAATGAAGAATTTGCTGCACTAATGACTGAGAAGTTTGAGATGTCCATGATGGGAGAGTTGAAGTTCTTCCTCGGGTTCGAGATTGCACAAGGTCTAGAAGGGACATTCATCAAACAAGCCAAGTACACTCAAGACATGCTCAAACGGTTCGAGCTCGAAGATGTCAAACCAGTCAACTTCCCCATGCCAACAAGATGCAAGCTTGACAGTGATCCCAATGGTAAAGCAGTGGATCAAAAGGTATATTGCTCCATGATTGGATCCCTCCTTTACATTTGTGCATCTAGATCGGATATTATGTTCAGTGTAGGGATATGTGCATGGTTTCAATCCGCACCAAAAGAAAGCCATTACATGGCCGTTAAGCGAATCTTTCGATATTTGGCTCATACCCCAAACTTTGGCCTCTGGTATCCCAAAGGAGCAAACTTCAATCTAGTTGGCTATTCCGACTCAGATTGGGCAGGAGATTGTGTGGAGAGGAAGTCAACGTCTGTAGGATGCCAATTACTTGGTCGCTCATTGGTAAGTTGGTCGTCTAAGAAGCAGAATTGCGTCTCCTTATCATCCACCGAAGTTGAGTATGTGGCAGCTGCAAGTTGTTGTGCACAATTGCTATGGATGAGGCAAATTTTAAAGGATTACTGTATCACTTGTGACAAAGTGCCTCTTCTATGTGACAATCAAAGCGCTATCAAGATTTCCCTCAAACCAGTGCAACATAGCAAAACCAAACATATTGATATTCGTCATCACTTCATTCGTGAACATATCAAGCTAGGTGATATTGAGGTTCACTTCATCCACACTGAAGAGCAACTTGCAGATATTTTCACTAAGCCTTTAGATGAAGCAAGGTTCCGGGAGTTAAGGCATGAGCTAAATATCATCGATTCAAGTAATGTGGATTGAAACTAGGCATGTTGCACCTCACTTCGCATTCCATTTTGGTCTAGATGTAGGCATGGACATAGGGGGAGTGTTGTTCTCTCAATGAACTGTCCCTCCCTCCATTATGCATAAATCAATCTAGTCTTTCACTTTCGCCATTGTCAAATGGCACTTGTGCTTCAAAGACGAGCATTGGTCATGAACCCAAGAATAATTCTTCGCGGTGTCATACCATTGTCTCAAACATAGGTGGCCTCGGCCACCGCCCCTCCCACCTTTCTTTTGTGTAGAAGAAAGGATATACAATGACAAGTCAGTACATTTTTCTAGGTGTTATCTTGTTTTTACTTACTTGTCATTTGCCCAAGTTCTTCTCTTATCCTAGGCCGCGTTGTGACATTTGCAGCGGTACTACCGCCAGGACCTCAGCGGTACTACCGCCAGGACCCCAGCGGTACTACCGCTAGGGATAGCGGTACTACCGCCAGAATTCCCATCTAACACGACCGACTAGAAAATTTTTAGGGCTGTCTCAAGGGGGAGCGGTACTACCGCCAGGGGGAGCGGTACTACCGCTAGGACCCCAGCGGTACTACCGCTAGGTCCTCAGCGGTACTACCGCTGGCCCGTACCCCTTGGGCTATATAAAGGAGGGGGAGCCCGTTTTTCTCAGGCTCTTTCTTCTTTCTCGCGGCTCCTCCCTCCCCTAGCCCGAAATCCCCCTGTTTTGATCTCGTTTCGTGGAGCTCCTTCTCTCCGTTGGATTGGAAGGGTTGCTCCACCTCTCCTTCCTCCTCTAAGGGCCATGAATCCCGGTAAAGCTCCTCACCTTCTTCTATTTGGTTGATGTTCTTGTTCTAGGGTTAGGAGCATTTGGGGATTGGATCCATGTCTTTGATCTTGTGCCTTGTTCTTGGATGGCATGAAGGAGATATTTGAGGGGAGTGTATGTCCTATGAATCATTGCTGATTATTTTGCCATGCCCTAGGATTTACTTGTTTTAGATCTAGCACTTGAACTATGTTTGGATTAGATCTAAAACTTGCTCTCTCTTGCCTAGGCATGTACTTATTTCGGTGATTCATGTGATCCTCATGTGAGTAGGCTGGGGTGGAGTTCTTAGTGTTCATATACAGCCCATGCCCCTCGTAAAAATCGTGTAGCCCTATGCATGAGGTCTATTTTTATCTGTCAGATCTGAAAGTCAAACCCCAGCGGTACTACCGCCAGGACCCCTAGCGGTACTACCGCCAGGACCCCCAGCGGTACTACCGCCAGGGGTAGCGGTACTACCGCCAGGAGGATTCATTGTGCATTCTTTTCATGTGCTTGGCAATGAGTGTTTATTTATTTTTTCTGCCTTTTCTAAGTTCATTGCCTTGACTCTTTTTGTCGCTTCTTTTCGCTGTGTGTTTTGTGTCACGGGTAGTTCTCGCCGTTCGAACCCCTCACGGGAGACGCAGTCAAAGCAGTTTCGCAACCAAGAAGCTCCCGAGGGGTCTGCCACCTCAGGTCTGCAACCCAAAAAGCAGTCCTTCAAGAAGACCGCACACAAGGATAAGGTGATCAATGTCCGAACAATGCCCCCCAAGGACTTTCTGCAGTTTCGCACTCAGAACCATTATCTCAAAGAGAAGGTTGTGATCAAGAATGTTGACCATGTTTGGGCAAAGGATCAGTGCAGGATCTACCGTGATATTGTCGCGCAGTTCAAGAAGAACTATGTCCCCGTTCAGTGGATTGACCTAGCTCATCTTCAGCGGAACCTGGACTATTTTAGTGATGCCCTCTCTCTGATTGACAAACTGGGCATCAAGGACATCATCACTTTCAAGACAAATTTTGACCCCACTGATGTTGCTCAGTTCTATGTCACGGTCCACTTCTCTCCTGATGAAGAGCGCTCTATGGTGTGGATGACAGGGTCTCAGAAGATGACCGGTTCCTGGCGTTAATTAATGCAACTCCTCAAGGTTGACTTCCAAGGAGCTGACACTCCACTTGGGTTGCGTCCTCATGCTGCCGCCCCCATCAATAGGCCTCCCGCAAAGGACAGATTGCAGAAACTCTATGTGAGGAAGGGTGTGCTCCCCAAACATCTGGACATCATGCATCGGATCCTTCGCAACACCCTCTTCCCTTGCATTGATAACTTTGACGAGGTTCATGGCTCTTTGGCTGAGATGCTGCTGCTTTGTGAGGAGGCTATGACTAAGGAGTCTGCCCCTCTTGATATTTCTGATGTGATGTTCACGGAACTCTGGAACTACATCATCATGCGTAAGGTTCCCATCTACGGCCCCTATCTGTTCGCTTAGTACTGCCTGCCTAGCGGTTGTTCGTGGACGGACCTTTTTGCGAAGACTTTCTTGGCGGTGGTAGTGCTTTTGCACTACCAGGAGCCGAGCGGTAGTACCGCTGCACCCAGCGGTAGTACCGCTAGGCAGCGGTAGTACCGCCCCTGGTCAGCGGTAGTACCGCTGGAGTGCCAGCGGTAGTACCGCTGGAGCTCGGGCAGAGAGTGGGAAACGGTCTGATTTTCCCCCCACTATATAAAGGGTTCTTCTAGCTGTGGAACCTTATCTCTTACCCTCTCAAGCTCCATTGTTGCTCCCTAAGCTCAAAAGTGTCCGACCTCTCTCCCTAGCCAATCAAACTTGTTGATTCTTTAGGGATTGGTTGAGAAGGCCTAGATCCACACTTCCACCAAGAGAAAAGTTGATTCCCCCATCAATCCCTTGCGGATCTTGTTACTCTTGGGTGTTTGAGCATCCTAGACGGTTGAGGTCACCTCGAAGCCATAGTCCATTGTGGTGAAGCTTCGTGGTCTAGTTGGGAGCCTCCAAGCTTTGTGTGGAGTTGCCCCAACCTTGTTTGTAAAGGTTCGGTCGCTGCCTTCAAGGGCACCTATAGTGGAATCACGGTACCTTGCATGGTGCGAGGGCGTGAGGAGAATACGGTGGCCTTAGTGGCTTATTGGGGAGCATTGTGCCTCCACATCGCTCTAACGGAGACGTACTTCCTGTCAAAGGGAAGGAACTTCGGTAACACATCCTCGTCTCCATCGGTTCCACTTGTGGTTATCTCTATTCTTTACTTTGTATTTGCTTATGCTTGTGACTATATCTTACTTGTCTTAATAGCTCTCGTTGTTAGCTTCTTTAGGGTTCACCTCATTGTCGTATTATTTGTGAACCGGTATGTTGTTTACCTTAACTTGCTAAGATTAATTAAAAAATGGTCGTTGTCTATTCATCCCCCCTCTAGCCAACCATATTGATCCTTTCACTAGATTTCCACACGGATGTAGTTTTTAAATATATATTTTTTGTCACATATGACGCATGTAACTTATAAGTCACTGCTTTTAAGTCACTTGATTTATTAAAACCAAACAGGGCCTTAGTAGTATAAATTTTAAGACACTTATTTGGGTACGGCGGTAACATGTATTAAAATTTAGTTTGTCCTTTCTGCTGTTTAGTTGGGAGGTGCACCTGCACACTACGGCCACGTCGAGGTGACGAGGACGAGTCCGGCCGGCTCGGGACTATTTCTATCAATTCTACCTATTCATTCATTGTCCCAAGCAACACAACAACACAACACGCGGCAGCAACTCAATTCCAGCTCACGTTTCCCGTCGGTCCCGGTTCCACTTCCGTCTACGCTTCCCGATCCCATCCCATCCCCTTTGCGCCCTGTTTCTTTTCTCCTCGTCGCCGGAACCTCGGAGCCGCCCCCTCATCCCCAGGAGGGCCAGGGAGCAATCCTCCCCCGCGCGGCCACTCGACGCGGCGGACGTCGCTCTCCAAACCGCCAGCGGCAGCGCACCGTCGCCGTCCCGGTTCCGCCCGAGTTCGATTCGGTATTGCCTTCTCCTTCTCCTCCTCCTCCTCCTCCTCCGTCTCGGCCCATTGCTTGCGCCCCTAGTTAGCGCGACCCCGTTCGTTCCTCCTCCCCGCCGCCGCGTTCCGCTCCTCACACGATTCGGCTGGGAAGGTCGTGTCCGCCTTCTCCGAGGTCGGGGAGGAAGCTACCTACCCACCCACCCACCAACCGTCCACGCCGCCGGCGACCCGCGCTTCCCTGTCTTTATTTGTTATTAGGTGCGACAAATCATCTTCTTTTCTTCTTCTTCTTGCTATTCTGGTTCGCCGCGGTGGCTCTTGCCTTTTCCGTCGCTCCCCAAATGTTTGGGCTCCAGATTCTCTGGATTTACCACTGCGTGCCTGCTCCCGCCGTCATGGAGCTTCTTCTACCATCCAGCTCCCTGCTGCAGAAATCGCTGCTCTCTCGCTTTCATTAATTCGCTAACGATGATGATTATTATCCGTCGACAAATAATACGCAGTAATTCGTCTTGCTGGATTTTCTTGATTGAAGCGGGTTCCGTGTTTCTGGTCAGTTTGATCCGAGTATATCCCTTGGACATAAACGCAACTGATTAGCAACGCCCAAAGCCTCCCTTTCCATTCCTTGGAATCAATAGGCCATTGACACGACACTGAAAGCTTAAGCCTTTTTCTTTTATCCACATATCCATTGGATGGACTTGGAAAGCGGCCTCTAGTAGTACTACTACTACTACTACTTGCGATTATTATTCCACTTGATTTTTGTCCACCCTTTCCATGTCATTTTCGGTATAGTCTTTTATGCTAGCAGATTCCAAAGAACATGCTCCCAACCTATCAGTTTACTTTTGAGAGCTTTCCTGTATATTCCAATTCCACATGGAGTTTGCATCTTCCAAAACATGGTCACTTGGTCAGTAGTGGAGAAGCTCCCTGTTGTATTCTAATGGGTTCTTGTTTTGCTATATGATTACAGGTCCCATAACTTGGCCCGTTGGTTGAGTTGGCCTACAAAGTCCACTGAGAAAGATGAGAGCAGCAGTAGCTCGCTCGCTACGGCAGCTTCGCCGTTTGGCTCGTCACCACGCAGATGGCCGCACACCAGTAAACAGATTGACCAGGCAGCAGAACGCCCTCATCTTGCGTAGTTCGGCATCCCGCTCACTGTGCACAGTGCGCCATAATGATGAACTTGGCAGATTTGTGAGCCCAGCTGTGGAGTCACTGAGGAACATGTTCTCCACTGCCGCAGCTGATTCGATTAAAGGTTTCATTTTTGTTGCATTTTTACGCATGAAAGCCTTCTTATCTTCTGCTGGGTGCATTTGAATCAACTTGATTACTTTCCCAGATGTTCCACGAGGTGGACCGATGGTGGAATATGAGAAGAGAATTGCATCAGGAGATCTTGTAGATGGGGATAGCTTTCAGGTTATTGAATTGGATCTGATCAATGTTTTTCTTGCATGATTTCCTTGGGTGTTTCACTGACGATTTTTCTGAACTTTTACCAATTGACACAGGTTGACACGATTCAACAATTACAAAGGCTTTATGAGGATCTTGTAGAGAATGAAGAAGCCTGTCAGCTTGATAGATATCAGTCATCTGAGAAATCTGGAAGGTAAGCGCCGTTCGAAAGCAGCGACTTATAACATAGTAAGCAACAGGCTGATTGAGTTATCCTAACCCTAGTGCTTTCTGTTTAATAGGAGAAGATGGCTATGGTCTCGCCTCATTGCTCAGCCTTCTACCCATTCACCAGTAAAGGGATTGTATCTATATGGAGGGGTCGGTACAGGGAAGACGATGCTTATGGACTTGTTCTATGAGCAACTGTAAGTGAATTAATTATAACAGTTTTGGACGTGTCAGGCATTTTGAGTAGTAGAACCACGGCCAGTATTAAGCTTTTCTCTTTCTATATATTCTCGAGGATAAGTAAATACTATCCTTGAGTCATTTTGTGTTGCTTTAAGATAACCAAATCATGAATTTCAAAGTGAACGTATCACCAGACATACTCATGGCAGTGTATCAGTTCAGAAGTACATTTAGTGCTCTTCTGTTAGATTGATTTACCTGAAAATGTTCACATAACAGTTCACACTCATATGCAACCATACATGCCAAAATTATTCTCTTCATTTTTAATGTTCTTCACATCATTTTAAGACGCATGATATGTGAATCCACACAAGTAGTAACAGCAATTTCCTTTCCTTCCATAAATTTAGTCGTACATACGAAGTCTTGATCTATTCAGAAGCAGTCATAGTAATTTCGAGACATGCCTAGAAGGCCAGAAGCAGTTCACAAGCTGTTGGCTCCATTTACTGCCTAAGTTCAAACTTCCAACTGTTAGGAACCAATGGTGATCATTGTAAAATAACATAACAAATGGTGTCTAAGTTCTGATGAAGATGTCTGGAAAATAAACTGTAGCCTATCTTCCTTTGGTTCTTTTGCTATGTGGTATTAACTAGGCAACAACTTGGTACTTGCACATATTTTCCCTTTTATGCATTTCTTCACAATCCATTGCTATCCTGACGGTATTACTTCTTGTCAGGCCAGCTAATTGGAGGAAAAAGCGGATTCACTTTCACGATTTCATGTTGAATGTTCATAGTCGCCTGCAGGTATTTTTTGTGGTTATGAGATATGCATCTTTCTTCTTCAGTCTAGATCTCTTCATAAACAGTCATCTACATGCAGATGCATAAAGGTGTTTCAGACCCCCTTGATATGGTAGCAGCTGAGATTTCAGATGAAGCCATAATATTATGTCTTGATGAGTTTATGGTATGTGTATCCTTACTGTGATAGTTGTATTAGCTTTCAATGCTCGTTTGCTAACACCTCCGAAACATACTTTACAGGTAACTGATGTTGCTGATGCTATGATACTGAACCGCCTGTTCAGACATCTGTTCAGCAAAGGCGTTGTATGTGACCACTGCATTTCCATTTTTTTATGGCACTGAAAAAACCTTGTTACTCACACAAGAATACCTCAGTATTTTGCATTGACTCTTTTGCATGGTTATTTGTGTTCAGATTCTAGTTTCGACTTCTAATCGCGCTCCAGATCAGCTATATGAAGGTGGCCTGCAGCGAAACCTTTTCTTACCTTTCATTGACACCTTGAAAGTACGTATTGTCTTATTTGTCAGTTCCTCTGGTGCCTGAAGTTCAATCTGCTAGTGTGCTCATGTTAATTTTTGTGGATTGCTGCAGGAAAGGTGCATTGCACACCCCATTGGCTCTGCAGTAGACTACCGTCAACTGGGTTCGGTATGTTGCCTACTGTTGCAAGTTATGGATTTGTTTTTTCCAGTTTTCCCTTTCATGACATCTTTAATCTGATGAGCAGGCTGGAGAAGGTTTCTATTTTATTGGAAATGAATGCAGTACAGTTCTTAAACAGAAATTCCAATCTTTGATTGGAGATGAGGAACCTACTCCTCAAACAGTCGAAGTCGTTATGGGACGGCATTTGCAGGTCTTGGAAGCTAGATATTCAGAGTTAGCTACTTTTTGTTTCATGTAATCACTCTGCAATTACTGAACCTTGGCTATGCAGGTCCCACTGGGAGCAAATGGATGTGCATATTTCCGGTTTGAAGATCTTTGTGACAAACCTATAGGCGCAGCGGACTATTTTGGGCTATTTAGTAAGTATATTTGTTCAGTGCAGTTTCTACTGTTTGGAATTACAAATGCTACTCTTGATGTGATCTAACTGACACCTAAATTTTAATATGCAGAGAAGTTTCACACCCTTGCAGTTGAAGGTGTCCCTAAGTTTGGATATCATAACAGAACTGCAGCGTATCGGTTTGTCACGTTGGTTGATGTATGTTTCATCTACCCTTAAGTCTGACATGTTCTATGTTTTATTATATTGCCTTAGCCTTGTATTTAGGGCCTGTTTGAGACTGCTCTACTCCAGAAAATTCAGCTCCGCTCTAGAAAACATAAGCCAAACGGGGTAGCTTCACGATATACAGCTCCATAAAAAAAGTAGAATCTGGGGTCCAACTTCCTGTTTTTTATGAAGCTCTCTAGGAGGTGCTCCATAAAATTGTAGAAGCTGGAGTTGGAGCGAAATTACCCACCACTGCCACCCGTAAGTGGACACCCCTTCGTTTCTCCCCTCTCATCCAATCAAATAGATCCTTTCCACCAAATTTTCCATTCGTGAAGCTGGAGCTGGATAAAAGCCAAACATTCTCTTTGAAAGAGCTACCACTTCCGTATGAAACTGCTCTAAAGTGGATTTGGTGGAGCGGAGCTGCTTTTGATGGAGCAGAGCGGTCCCAGGGCCTTAGACATCCTTCTGTTCCAATTTGAACAAGACACCTTGAAGACTTGAAATTTATAGGCGTGGCACATATACAGTTTCCTTAGTAGTAGAAGTTCACTTTGTTATGTTAGCATTATTAAAGAGCGTTATGGCGAAGCTAGTGTTAACCTGATAATAAGAGCTAGTGTTGACCTGAAAATAGACACGCATACTGTATACTGGAGCACAAAGAATCATGTCTCTGACGGCGCTAATGCTTTTCAGGTAATGTATGAGAACAAGGGGAGGCTATTATGCACAGCCGAGGCCGAGCCGATAGAGCTATTCAAGAACGTCGTGACGGTCGCTGAAGCACAAAAAAGTTCACCTAGATCTTCACGCTCGCGGAAAAGTGACGATCCTGATCTCTGTGTGGACAATGAGCTAGGATTCGCCAAAGATCGTTCGATTAGCAGGTAATGAGGGTCATGCTTTAGGAGGTTATCAACTCTTATTCTGAACTATAGTTTCCTCTTAAACCTGTTTTGCCCCCTTCATTTGCTTGTGTTGTTACAGGTTGACAGAGCTCAACAGCAGAGAGTACTTGGAGGACTTCGAAGCAAAATGGCAACAGCCCCTGCACGCTCTAGATGACGGTGGCGATGTCGTACTAGCATGAGTGGCAGGGTTTCGTGTTCTAAGACCGTATTATAGTTTTGTTATAAATATTAACCCGCCCGGCTCAGGGAGGAATGGGAGAAATGTTGGTTTTCCTGTCAGTGGTGCATGTAATTTCAGTGTGCCGTGATGTAAGCACTTCTGCATGTAAATCTGCAAAAAATGTCACACTTGTAGAGAATTTGTGACCTGTCTTGCTGGAATTCTATCCTATCCTTTATATGAAACTGGAAATCTTCAGTTAGCGAACAATGGGATGCCAAGAATTCGGAGACATTCCGAGAAATTTGGACCTACTTGAGTTCAGATGAAACATTTCCTTATAAGCGATTTACTACTAAATGTTAGTAATTGACTGTTGGTGCCAGCACTTGAAATTTTTCAGTACAGTGCATATTAGTTACAGTTGTTTGAATATATTGGCAGCTGCTCTCCTATGCATGCCTGCATCTCTTCAGGTTGACTCGAGCAGAAAATGAAATCTGCACAGACCTCTCTCTATATATCTGTTTTTTTATTCTCTCTTTGGACTGCTCATAGCATGAGTAACATAAGTAGTACTCTTAAACTAATATAAGAGTGTTTAAATCACTATTTTAATTATCTAAATAATTTTATATTAGTTTACAGTGGAAGTAGTAACTTGCATGACACATGAGTGCGGACGTTTGGAGCTCGGCCTCCATGGAGGCAGAATTTTTTTAATAATTCAAAATTCAAACTTTTCGGTTCCAAAAAAATCTGAAAAAAATATGGAAGTAAAGAAGGATGTTATGTGTATGTGTGCAAAAATTTAGGATGAAATACTTGAAAAACGATGAATAGTGTCATGTGTAAAAAAAGCCTCAGATTTGTCTTTTTTGCACAGCCCTCGTTTCAATGTATTTTTTTCTGAAAATTTATACACATGTGTGTTACGCCTTCACTTATCCCTGTAATTTTTTCAGAATTTTTTTAAATGTAAAAATATGAATTTTCATGAAATTTGAATTTCAAATTTAAAGGCCTCCATGGAGCTCGGCCACCAAACCCAATTTCCGCATGACACATAGCCAAAAAAGTGGCAAAAAACATGATGTGGTAAGTAATTACTGAGAAGAGATGCAAATAGACTACCATAGGGCAGTCATTATGGGAAGCAATGTAGACTAGTGTTATGCATATGACACTAGTTATGCATATGATAGAGCAAATATAATATAGCCGAGTCAGCGGGCTATAAGAAATAAATTAGTATATTTTTATTTAGTTGGAGGAAAGATAAAAGAAGAGAGAAGGTAAGCGGACTATTAGTTAAGAGCCAGCCCTAGCACGTGTTCTTATGCATGTTATGAAAGTAAAAGGTGGGCTATATAATTAAAAAATAGTACATTCTTCTAATAGTACGTAGGGTCCCTGACGGTTAAGTTACGGGAGCTAGTTGATACGGCGGTGAGGAGGCGTGTTGATGTCCTATGTGTTCAAGAGACCAAATGGAAGGGACAAAAGGCGAAGGAGGTGGAGGATACCGGCTTCAAGTTGTGGTACACGGGGACAACTTCAAACAAGAATGGAGTAGGCATCTTGGTCAACAAGAGCCTTAGGGATGGAGTTGTGGACGTTAAGAGGCAAGGGGACCGGATGATCCTTGTCAAGCTGGTAGTTGGGGACTTAGTCCTCAATGTTATCAGCGCGTATGCCCCGCAAGTAGGCCACAATGAGAGCACCAAGAGGGAGTTCTCGGAAGGCCTGGAGGACTTGGTTAAGAGGGTACCTATTGGTGAGAAGTTCTTCATAGGAGGAGACCTCAATGGCCATGTGGTTACATCTAACACAGATTTTGAAAGGGTGCATGGGGCTTTGGCTATGGCATCAGGAACCAAGAAGGAGAAGATGTCCTGAGCTTTGCTCTAGCCTACGACATGGTTGTAGCTAACACCCTCTTTAGGAAGAGAGAATCCCATCTAGTGACGTTCAGTAGTGGTTTACACTCTAGCCAGATTGATTTTGTCCTCTCTAGAAGAGAAGACATACGCGCTTGCATTGATTGTAAAGCGATACATGGAGAGAGTGTTGTCCCTCAACATAAGCTTGTGGTTGCTAACTTCCGCTTTAGGATTCGTGTCCAACGGGATAAGCGCGCCAAAGTCGCTAGAACGAAGTGGTGGAAGCTCAAGGGGGAGGCATCCCAGACTTTCAGGGAGAGGATCATTAAGGAGGGCCCTTGGGAGGAAGGAGGCGATGCAAACTTGATGTGGACGAGTATGGCGACCTTCTTGCGGAAGGTCGCTGTAGAGGAGTTTGGGGTGACCAAGAGAAGTAGAAGGGAAGCTAAGGACACCTGGTGGTGGAACGATGAGGTCCAGAAGGTTATTAGGGAGAAGAAGGACTGTTTCAGATGCCTATATCTGGACAGGAGTGCAGCTAACATGGAGAAGTATAAGGTGGCGAAGAAGGCTGCAAAGCGGGCGGTGAGTGAAGAGAGAGGTCGGGCGTATGAGGACCTCTACCAACATTTAAACACTAAGGAAGGCGAAAGGGACATCCATAAGATGGCCAAGATTAGGGAGAGGAAGACGAGGGATGTCAGCGAAGTAAAATTCATCAAGGACGGAGATTATCAGCTTCTTGTGAAGGATGAGGCGATCAAGCGTAGATGGCGAGAGTATTTTGACAACCTTTACAATGGAGAGGTTGACAGCTCTACCATTGAGCTAGACGACTCCTTTGATGATACCAGCATGTGCTTTGTGCGACGTATCCAGGAATGTGAGGTTAAGGAGGCGTTAAAAAGGATGAAAGTAGGCAAGGCGATGGGTCCTGATGGTATCCCCATCGACGTGTGGAGAGGCCTTGGAGACATAGTGATAGTATGGCTAACTCAGCTTTTCAACCTCATTTTTCGGTCAAACAAGATGCCCGAAGAATGGAGGCGGAGTATTTTAATACCAATCTTTAAGAACAAGGGGGATGTTCAAAGTTGTACTAATTACCGCAGAATCAAGCTGATGAGCCATACTATGAAGCTATGGGAGAGAGTCATTGAACACCGCTTAAGAAGGTTGACAAGCGTGACCAAAAACCAATTTGGTTTCATGCCTGGGAGGTCTACCATGGAAGCCATCTTCTTGGTACGACAGCTGATGGAGAGATACAGGGAGCAAAATAAGGACCTTCATATGGTGTTCATTGATTTGGAGAAGGCCTATGATAAGATACCTCGGAATGTCATGTGGTGGGCCTTGGAGAAACACAAAGTCCCAATAAAGTACATTACCCTCATCAAGGATATGTATGATAATGTTGTGACAAGTGTTCGAACAAGTGATGGCGACACCGATGACTTTCCTATTAGAATAGGACTACACCAAGGGTCAGCTTTGAGCCCTTATCTTTTTGATTTGATGATGGATGAGGTCACAAGGGATATACAAGGAGATATCCCATGATGTATGCTCTTTGCGGATGATGTGGTGCTAGTCGATGATAGCCGAACGGGGGTTAATAGAAAGTTAGAGTTATGGAGGCAGACTCTAGAATCGAAAGGTTTTAGGCTTAGTAGAACTAAAACTGAATACATGAGGTGCAGTTTTAGTGCTACTAGGCACGAGGATGGAGAGGTTAGCCTTGGTGGGCAGGTGGTACCGGAGAGAGACACGTTTCGATATTTGGGGTCCATGTTGCAGAAGGATGATGATATCGATGAAGACATGGGCCACCGAATCAAGGCTGGGTGGATGAAGTGGCCCAAGCTTCTGGCGTACTCTGTGACAAGAGAGTGCCACAAAAGCTAAAAGACAGGTTTTATAGGACAGCTATCCGACCTGCGATGTTGTATGGCGTGGAGTGTTGGCCAACCAAGAGACGACATATCCAACAGTTAGGTGTAGCAGAGATGCGCATGTTGAGATGGATATGTGTCCACACAAGGAAGGATCGGGTACGAAATGACGATATACGAGAGAGACTTGGGGTAGCACCGATTGAAGAGAAGCTGGTCCAGCATCGTCTCAGATGGTTTGGACATATTCAACGGAGGCCACCGGAAGCGCCGGTGCATAGCGGACGGATAAAGCGTGCTGAGAATGTTAAGAGGGGTCGTGGTAGACCAAACTTGACATGGAAGGAGTCCGTTAAGAGAGACCTGAAGGTTTGGAATATCAACAAAGACTTAACCATGGACAGGGGTGCGTGGAAGTTAGCTATCCACGTTCCACAACCATGACTTGGCTTCGAGATCTTATGGGTTTCAACTCTAGCCTACCCCAACTTGTTTGGGACTGAAAGGCTTGGTTGTTGTTGTTGTTGTTGTTTTTTGTACATTCTTCTAATCAACTACTGTACATATTAACTATAAGATGAGCTATAGATGACATGACAATAACTTATAGCCAGCAGCTCGCTATACTATTAACCATGCTCTTACTACCTTCATAGAGGAAAGTTACAACAAACTAATATTATAAGTAATTGCATTTATTAGATTGTAGACTCATTTTGTTTTGGATGCGTTATGTTATAATAACATATTATATTACTTCAAAAACCTCTTTCATCATTAACTACTTGTCACATAACTACTTGTCACATAAGTAAACTTGTCTTAAAATATGCTATGTTACTAGTTAAGTTACTCTTACTATGACCAGCCTAAAATGTTACCATCACATAACGGTAAATTCTATATGTTATCACACTTATGACACTCCTCACTATGAAGGTAGTAATGTAGATTATTTTTTAAGGATAACAATATAGACTAGTAACAAATGCATGTTACTAGTCTAAGTTACTCTCCACTATGACTAGGCTTACAGCTAGACATCAACAAGCTACAAATATGTCAGCACTGCTTTTGATGTGAAGGTGCTCAAAAAGTGGCATTTGCAAATTTGTCATTCTTTTTTGTTCCCCGGATATGCACTAGTTAGCAACAACAATGAGACTCGAAAAGGAAATGACCGTATGCAATATAACAACAAAAAAACTCTTCCATTTTGATACAACCTCCTAAACACATCAATGGATGAGGTTTCTTCATACTCCTTCATACTAAAGTGTAGGATGATCCTTTAGAAAATATGTTGCCCGCGCCGTCTATGTAAGACGCGATCGGCAGGCTCATTGGTGGATGTTACGATCAGGTTGTTCAATGAAATATGTCACACAAAGAATAGCGTTAGGCGAGGATTTGAACACGCCATCTCCTGCTACAAAAAGCGAAATGATAGCCATTATGACTAACAAGCTTGTGAATATTTAGGCAGCACAACTTTTAAAAACAAGCTAACAGCAGCGCCAGATCCTGAAAACAAAAGCAAAACATTTTCCTAAAAAAGTGGCTATTTCTTAACACGCGAATATTTTGTAAAAGTCGTGCACACAAAAATTAAACTCGAAGATTTTCTAAAACTCTCAAATTTCTTTTCGAATTTTGAACATTTATGAAATGCACACGTTTTCTGAAACACAAACATTTCAAGAGTAGAAGGTACTGTAGCATACATTTAAATACAACACATATTTTTGAACATTGACATTTTTTGAAAATATTAACATTTTTCAAATTTTAAAACATGATTTTTTTCTTTGAAAAAGGAAAATATTTTTTGAATTTTGATTTTTTTGGAGCAAGATTATAAATTTAAATTTCCAAGATTTTTTCCAGTATGCAAACAAAAAATTGGAATCCTATACATTTTTTGAAAAATTGGATATATTGACAAACGGACAAAATAGAAAATAAAAATTGAAACAATGAAATTAATGAAACATAAAAAAGGAAAAGGAAGAAAATAAAAATGAAAAATAGAAGAAAAAGATAAAACTGAGAATAAAAAACCGGAACCACTGACATCCAGTTCAAGAAAATCTTACCGTTCTCTTATAATTGGGCGAGCCCATCTCGTTGCTAGGTCACTCGGCTCTGTGCGAATGAGCCGCAAATTGTCGCATAGAGCGGCATACAAGGATTTCAACTATATTTTGTGACATCATTTTTTTGTGAAATGATATTTTTCTGTTTCAAAACTTCTGACAAATTTTGGAAAATGGTTAGGATATAAGAAAATTTCCATGTTTATTTATAATGATGAAAATAGCAAATAACAGAAATGTTTAGATTAGAAAAAACTACAAGCTCACGGATGCACTTGTCTGGCCTAATTTAGGACACTCCTCTCAAGTGGCATTTTGTTGGACTGTGAATAAATAACACTAACTTCTTGCAGCAGCTATGAGGCATCCACGCCAGATTTGAACGACTTTGGACACCGTTTGCATGTTGCAACACATCTGATCATTTTATCGATTCTTTTTCGACGAAATGCAAAATTTGCCAAAAATCCAAAGTACATGACATAATACCTTGAGTTGGTAATAAAAACCGATGGAAATATTTGGGGGAATTTTACGAATGTTGAAAAAGGCATTTTTTTTAAACGGACCCTTCTGACCTAGCCAAACACTCTCTCTTGCAACATCTTTGAAATGATCCCAATTTTTTGCAAACACGTAGCATGCCATTGGCAGGCATCCATTTCTGGTTTGAACGACTTTTGAAACCACACACAAGTTGCGACACATATAAACCTTTTTTAATAGGAAAAACTCTAGAAAATGCAAAACTTGTTGAAGAATCCAATTTTTTTGGTATGGTGCCTTGAATGGGTCATATAAGGCCATGAAAAAAGCTAGGGCTATTTAAGGGATGCAAAAATGAGGTGCTCCCAAACGGATCCGAACACCCTATGTTTTTAATGTATTTTCATGGATACACCGGGTTCTCATTATTTGGGTGTCGTTGATGTGAGATGTCGTGGTTATGACAATGGTTCCAACATGAAGGGATAACAATAAGGTGTTTAGAGTAGTGTGCTTCAAATTAAACCCAAAGTATTATATTTGCCATGTGCATGCCATAGGTTGAAACCCACTCTTTGTGATATGGCAAAATCTAGCAAACAAGTTGTAAGAGCACAATTTATCCTAAGTATTTTTTGTGGTTGATGATGATGTCCCTTGCGGACTAATCGTGTGCGATAAAATTTAAAGAATTATCAGGTGGCACGAGACGATTGTTTTCCCCTCTGTGAGTGAAAGAGAACACGGTGATTAGCTATCGATTTAGGGTTCGTGGACTCGAGTCATAGGTAATCCCATACTATCAAGAGAGGATCTGCGTATGGAAAGGTTGAGTGGAACAAACTCTCACCCACTTGCACCCCATCCGTTTCCTCGAGCAATGGAGCTTTCCTGAAAGTGCCCAGAAGTTGCATAAGCGGAAGTACCGCTCCAATGGTACTGCCGCCCTCCAGTGTTGGCCCCTCTTCCTCTTATATATTTCTTCTGGTATCCTAGGGGCATTTTCATTTTTGAGCGAAAGTACCGTCTAGGGGGGAGCAGTAGTATCGCTCCAGCGGTACTGCCCCCCTCCCCTACCGCTCCCACTTCCGCTTAATTATTTGTTCTTGTATTCTTATTCCCCTTCGACAAAGCTAAACTCAAGTACCGCTCGGAGTAGGATGGTAGTACCGCTCAAGCGGAACTACCTGTTGGAAATATGCCCTAGAGGCAATAATAAATTAGTTATTATTATATTTTTTTGTTCATGATAATCGTTTATTATCCATGCTATAATTGTATTGATTGGAAACACAATACTTGTGTGGATACATAGACAAAACACTGTCCCTAGTAAGCCTCTAGTTGACTATCTCATTGATCAAAGATGGTCAAGGTTTCCTGACCATAGGCAAGTGTTGTCACTTGATAACGGGATCACATCATTAGGAGAATCATGTGATGGACTAGACCCAAACTAATGAACGTAGCATGTTGATCGTGTCATTTTGTTGCTACTGTTTTTCTGCGTGTCAAGTGTTTATTCCTATGACCATGAGATCATATAACTCACTGGCACCGGAGGAATTCCTTATGTGTATCAAACGTCACAACGTAACTGGGTGACTATAAAGATGCTCTATAGGTATCTCCGAAGGTGACTGTTGAGTTAGTATGGATCAAGACTGGGATTTGTATCTCGGGGCCCACTCGGTAATACAACATCACACACAAGCCTTTCAAGCAATGTGACTTAGTGTAAGCCACGTGATCTTGTATTACAGAACGAGTAAAGAGACTTGCCGGTAAACGAGATTGAAATAGGTATGCGGATACTGACGATCGAATCTCGGACAAGTAACATACTGAACGACAAAGGGAATGACATACATGATTATATGAATCCTTGGCACTAAGGTTCAAACGATAAAGATCTTCGTAGAATATGTAGGATCCAATATGGGCATACAGGTCCCGCTATTGGATATTGACCGAGGAGTCCCTCGAGTCATGTCTACATAGTTCTCGAACCCGCAGGGTCTGCACACTTAAAGTTCGACGTTGTTTTATGCGTATTTGAGTTATATGGTTGGTTACCGAATGTTGTTCGTAGTCCCGGATGAGATCACGGATGTCACGAGGGTTTCCAGAATGGTACGGAGACAAAGATTGATATATAGGATGACCTCATTTGATTACCGGAAAGTTTTCGGCATTACCGGGAATGTACCGGGAGTGGCGAATGGGTTTCGGATGTTCACCGCCGGGGGGGGGGGGGCAGCCCACCCGGGGGAAGCCCATAGGCCTTAGGGGTGCCACACCATCCCTTAGTGGGCTGGTGGGAAAGCCTAAGAAGGCCTCGGAGAGAAAGAAAATCAAAGAGAAAAGAAAAAAAGGGGAAGTGGGAAAATAGAGAAGGACTCCACCTTTCAATCCTAGTTGGACTAGGATTGGAGGAGGAATCCTACTCCCCCCACTTCGGCCGACCCCTTGAGCCTCAAGGCAAGGTCCCTCCCCTCCCTCCTATATATACTGAGGTATTAGGGCTGATTTGAGACAACTTTTGCCACGGCAGCCCGACCACATACCTCCACGGTTTTTCCTCTAGATCGTATTTCTGC
This sequence comes from Hordeum vulgare subsp. vulgare, assembly GCF_904849725.1. Taxonomy (NCBI): domain Eukaryota; kingdom Viridiplantae; phylum Streptophyta; class Magnoliopsida; order Poales; family Poaceae; genus Hordeum; species Hordeum vulgare. The sequence continues at coordinate 492,236,423 of NC_058518.1, read as the reverse complement.
GGAGCTCGGGCGGAGCCCTGCTGAGATAGATCACCACCAACCTATGGAGCGCCGTCACGCTGCCGGAGAACTCATCTACCTCTCCGTCTCTCTTGCTGGATCAAGAAGGCCGAGATCATCGTCGAGCTGTACGTGTGCTGAACGCGGAGGTGCCATCTGTTCGGCACTAGATCGGAACGGATCGTGAGATGGATCGCAAGACGGTCCGTGCAACGGATCGCGAGATGGTTCGCGGGACGGATCGTGAGACGGATCATGGGACGATTCGTGGGACGGTTTGCGGGGCGGATCGAGGGACGTGAGGACGATCCACTACATCAACCGCGTTTCTTAACGCTTCTACGGTGCGGTCTACAAGGGTACGTAGATCGGAAATCTCCTCTCGTAGATGAACATCACCATGATAGGTATTGCGTGTGCGTAGGAAATTTTTTGTTTCCCATGCGACGTTCCCCAACAGTGGCCTCATGAGCTAGGTTCATGCGTAGATGTTATCTCGAGTAGAACACAAAAGTTTTTGTGGGCGGTGATGTGCGATTTGCTGCCCTCCTTAGTGTTTTCTTGATTCCGCGGTATTGTTGGATTGAAGCGGCTCGGACCGACATTACTCGTACACTTACGAGAGACTGGTTTCATCGCTACGAGCAACCCCGTTGCTCAAAGATGACTGGCGAGTGTCGGTTTCTCTAACTTTAGTTTAATCTGATTTGACCGAGGAGGTCCTTGGAGAGAGGTTAAATAGCAATTCATACATCTCCGTTGTGGTGTTTGCGTAAGTAAGATGCAATCCTACTAGATACCCATTGCAACCACGTAAAACATGCAACAACAGTTAGAGGACGTCTAACTTGTTTTTGCAGGGTATGCTTGTGGCGTGATATGGTCAACGACGTGATGTGATATATTGGATGTATGAGATGATCATGTTGTAATAGTTAATATCGCCTTGCACGTCGATGGTACGGCAACCGGCAGGAGCCATAGGGTTGTCTTTAGACTAACGTTTGTGCTTGCAGATGCGTTTACTATATTGCTAGGACGTAGCTTTAGTAGTAATAGCATGAGTAGCACGACAACCCCAATGGCGACACGTTGATGGAGATCATGATGATGGAGATCATGGTGTGGCACCGGTGACAAGAAGATCGTGTTGGTGCTTTGGTGATGGAGATCAAGAAGCACATGATGATGGCCATATCATGTCACTTATGAATTGCATGTGATGTTAATCCTTTTATGCACCTTATTTTGCTTAGGACGACGGTAGCATTATGAGGTGATCTCTCACTAAAATTTCAAGACGAAATTGTGTTCTCCCCGACTGTGCACCGTTGCTACAGTTCATCGTTTCGAGACACCACGTGATGATCGGGTGTGATAGACTCAACGTTCACATACAACGGGTGCAAAACAGTTGCACACGTGGAACACTCGGGTTAAACTTGACGAGCCTAGCATGTGCAGACATGGCCTCGAAACATAAGAGACCGAAAGGTCGAGCATGAATCATATAGTTGATATGATTAGCATAGAGATGCTTACCACTGAAACTATTCTCGACTCACGTGATGATCGGACTTGAGATAGTGGATTTGGATCATGTACCACTCAAATGACTAGAGAGATGTACTTTTTGAGTGGGAGTTCTTAAGTAATATGATTAATTGAACTAATTATCATGAACATAATCTAATGGTCTTTGCGAATTAAGATGTAGCTTGCGCTATAGCTCTACTGTTTTTATATGTTCCTAGAGAAAATTTAGTTGAAAGTTCATAGTAGCAACTTTGCGGACTTAGTCCATAAAACTGAGGATTGTCCTCATTGCTGCACAGAAGGCTTATGTCCTTAATGCACCACTCGGTGTGCTGCACCTCGAGCGTCGTCTGTGGATATTGTGAACATCCGACATACACGTTTCTGATGACTACGCGATAGTTCAGTGCAAATACTTAATGGCTTAGAAGCAAGGCGCCGAAGACGTTTTTGAAACATCACGGAACATAAGAGATGTTCTAAAGAGATGAAATTGTGATTTCATGCTTGTTCCCTTGTTAAGAGGTATGAGACCTCTGACAAGATTCTTTGTCCACGAAGTAAAGGAGAAGAGCTCAATCGTTGAGCGTGTGCTCAAATTGTCTGAGTACGACAATCGCTTGAATCAAGTGGGAGTTATTCTTCCAGATAAGATAGTGATGGTTCTCCAAAGTCACTGCCACCAAGCTGTGAGAGCTTCGTGATGAACTATAACATATCAAGGATAGATACAATGATCCTAGAGCGATTCACGATGTTTGACATTGTGAAAGTAGAAATCAAGAAGGAGCATCAATAGTTGATGGTTAGTAAAACCACTAAGTTTCAAGAAAGGCAAGGGCTAGAAGGGATACATCGTGAAACGGCAAAACAGTTGCTGCACTAATGAAGAGACCCAAGATTAAACCCAAACCCGAGACTAAGTGCTTCTGTTATGAGGGGAACGGTCACTGAGGCAGAGCTACCCTAGATGCTTGGTAGATAAGAAGGTTGGCAAAGTCAAAAGAAGTATATTTGATATACATGATGTTGATGTGTACTTTACTAGTACTCCTAGTAGTGCGAGGGTATTGGATACCGGTTCGGTTGCTGAGTGATTAGTAACACGAAATAAAAGCTATGGAATAAACGGAGACTAGCTAAAGGCGAGGTGACGATATGTGTTGGAAGTGTTTCCAAAGTTGATATGATCAAACGTCGCACGCTCCCTATACCATCGGGATTGGTGTTAAACCTAAATAATTGTTATTTGGTGCTTGCGTTAAGCATGAACATGATTGGATCGTGTTTATTGCAATACGATTATTCATTTAAAGAGAATAATGGTTACTCTATTTGCTTGAATAATCACCTTCAATGGTTTATTGAATCTCGATCGTAGTGTTGTACATGTTCATGATATTGGTGCCAAAAGATACAAAGGTAATGATGATAGTACCACTTACTTGTGGCACTTACGCTTGAGTCATGTTGGTATAAATTGCATGAAGAGGCTCCATGCTGATGGATCTTTATACTCACTTGATTCTGAATCACTTGTGACAAACAAATCATACCACATGAGCAAGGCCTTGTTTTCATTGAGATGAGACAAGATAGTAACTTGTTGGAAGTAGTACATTTTGATGTATGCAGTCCAATGGGTGCTCAGGCACGCAGTGGATATCATTATGTTCTTACTTCAATGACGATTTGAATAGATACATGAGTATTTACTTAATGAATCACAAGTCTGAAATATTGAAAAGGTTCAATTCTGTTTCAGAGTGAAGTTCGTCGTAACAAGAGGATAAACTGTCTACAATATGATCATAGAGATGAATATCTGAGTTGCGAGTTTTGGTACAGAGTTAATACAATGTGGAAGTTGTTTCGCAATTCATGCCACCAAGAACACCATGGTGTGATGGTGTCATAGCCACGACCTATTTGACATGGTGCATGCTATGATGTCTCTTATCGAATTACCACTATCATTTATGGGTTATGCATTAGAGACAACCGCATTCACTTTAAATAGGGCACCGCGTAATTCCGTTGAGATGACATAGTATAGAATGAGGTTTAGAGAAATCTAAGCTGTCGTTTCTTGAAAGTTTGGGGCTGCGACACTTATGTAAAAAAGTTTCAGTCTGATAAGCTCGAACCCAAAGCGGATAAATGCATCTTCATAGGATATCCAAAACAATTGCATACATCTCCTATCTCAGATCCGGAAGCAAAGTGTTTGTTTCTAGAAACGGGTCTTTTCTCAAGGAAAGGTTTCTCTCGAAAGAATTGAGTGGGAGGGTGATAGAACTTGATGAGGTTATTGAACCATCACTTCAACTAGTGTGTAGCAGGGCGCAGGAAGTTGTTCCTGTGGCGCCTACACCAATTGAAGTGGAAGCTGATGATAGTGATCATTGAGCATCAGATCAAGTTACTACAGACCTCGTAGGTCGACAAGGTCGCGTACTACTACAGAGTGGTATGGTAACCTTGTCTTGGAGGTCATGTTGTTGAACAACAATGAACCTACGAGTTATGGAGAAGCAATGGTGGGCCCGGATTCCGACAAATGGCTCGAGGCCATGAAATCCGAGAGAGTATCCATGTATAAAACAAAGTGTAGACTTTGGAAGAACTGCTTGATGGTAGTAAGACTATTAATTAAGGATGGATCTTTAAAAGGAAGACAAACGATGATGGTGATAAGTCACTATTAAGAAAAGCTCGACTTGTCGCAAAGATGTTTTCGACAAAGATCAAAGAGTTGACTATGATGTGATTTTCTCACTCGTAGCGATGCTAAAAGTCTGTTAGAATTATGTTAGTAGTTGCTGCATTATTTGTGAAATATTGCACATAGGAAGTCAAAATATGGTTTCCTCGACGGTTTCCTTGAGGAAAGATTGTATGTGATACAATCCGAATGTTTTGTCGATCCTAAGAATACTAACAAGTGTGCAAGCTCCAACGATCCTTTCATGGACTGGTGCAAGCATCTCGGAGTTGGATATACGTTTTGATGAGATGATCAAAGCTTTTTGGTTTGTACAAGGTTTATGAGAAATTTGTATTTCCAAAGAAGTGAGTGGGAGCACTATAGTGTTTCTGATAAAGTATATGTGGTTGACATATTGTTGATCGGAAGTAATGTAGAATTTTTGTAAAGCATAAAGGTTGTTTGAAAGGGGTTTTTCAAAGGAATACCTGGATTGAGCTACTTGAAAGTTGAGCATCAAGATCTATGGAGATAGATCAAAACACTTAATGGAAGTTTCAACAAGATGCATGCCTTGACAAGATTTTGAAGGAGTTCAAAATAGATCATCAAAGAAGGAGTTCTTGACTGTGTTGTAAGGTGTGAATTTGAGTAAGACTTAAAACCCGACCACGGCAGAATAAAGAGATTAGACGAAGGTCATGTTCTATGCCTTGGCAGTAGACTCTAAAGTATGTCATGCTGAGTACCGCACCTGATGTGTGCCTTGCAGCAAGTCTGTTAAGAGGTACAGAGAGTGATCCAGGATTGAATCACTGATCAACGGTCAAAGTTATCCTTAGTAACTAAATGGACTAAGGAATTTTTCTCGATTATGGAGGTGGTTAAAGAGTTCGTCGTAAAGGGTTACGTCGATGCAAGGTTTGACACTAATCCAAATAACTATGAGTAGTGAAACGGATTCGTATAGTAGAGTAGATATTTGGAGTATTTTCGAATAGCACGTAGTAGCAGCATCTATAAGATGTCATAAAGATTTGTAAAGAACACACGGATCTGAAAGTTTCAGAACCGTTGGAGTAAAGTCCGTATTAAACCTTGAATTTGTATTGCTAGTCTGAATTAAACCTCAAACTCTCAATCCCTGAAATTAGCACCCTATACTTCCTAATCCCACTCAACCTTAACCTTGGGTCTGTTTGGCGCATCAGGAAAAGAACAATCCTGACTGGGTTCACTCGCTATTATCATTGATGATACGGGTCCACATGTGTCCTTGTTCTCTCCCAGCCAAATGAATTGATCTGCTCCTCATAAAGTTTTTTGTGTTTGCGTACGCATCTAGTCGATAGTTGCGTAGGTGTGTACTCCTATCAGTTCGCTGTAAAGTACTCCTTCCGTTCCTAAATATAAGACCTTTTAGAGATTGTACTATAAACTACATACGGATGTACATAGACATATTTTAAAGTATAAATTCACTCATTTTGGTGCGTATGTAGTCTCCTAATGAAATCCTTAAAAGGTCTTATATTTTGGAACGGAGGGAGTATTTGGCATGGATGTTCGAACAAATGCATTAAGCCAGCTCATGACACGCGATGTAACCAGACTCTAGTAATCATTTCATCACATTGCCGCATCCGTAATGCAAATGCTACGACCGCCTCGCCACTCCTCTCCTGCATGACCATGACCACAACACGTCGTGGAGGCCAAAGAGGCGCGCTCATGGGCAGACGTATAATGCGAGGCCGACAGTGGTGTTCCTCCGCGGCGCATGCGACGCCGACGTGCACGATGCCTACTTTCGCGCCTCCTGTGTGCGGGGCAAGGCGGTGCTCGGGAGTTTATGTGCGTGCTGGTGTGCACCGTCGTCGTCCACGTCAGGCCATTGCCCTGGGTGTGCTTCAACAAGAGCGGACCTTTGCGTTGCTAGGCGTGTGAGGGGAGCATCGTGGAGGACGACAAGGTCGGGCCTTGAGCTCGCAAGGTTGTCGAAGCACAGATGAGAGAAGAGAAGCTCAGCATGGACGTATTAGGTATGCATGGACGTTTGTCCAGCAGCTAGGTAGACAACATGCACGCGTTGAGTATGGCCGCCCCGACGGTGGTGCTCTGGAGGGCCCTCGTCGACGTTGCGTTGGTCATCCTCTCGCGGTGGTATGCACGCTAGGAACAGAAGACCGCAGCTGGCGTTGAGGCCAAGTGGCACACTGTCGGGTTGTATGGAGTGGGGGAAGATGAATTTGACATGTAGTCCAACGGAGTGAGTCACAGAAACGATTGTTCCCGGTCGGGATTGTATTTTTCCTGATGCAACAAATAATGTAGGATCTGTTTAGGGTTAAAATTGACCGGGATTGATGAATACAGGGTGTCGATTTCAGGGATTCAAAGTTAAGGGTTCGATTCCGACTGCCTTTACAAGTATAAGGTTTAAAATAGACTTCACTCGAACCGTTGACTAAAACCTCTCTCACGAGCAAGACGTGATTAGACCCCAGAACTATATGGATGTTGGATTCGTTAGAATCACATGGTGATGTGAACTAGATTATTGACTCTAGTGCAAGTGGGAGACTATTGGAAATATGCCCTAGAGGCAATAATAAATTAGTTATTATTATATTTCTTTGTTCATGATAATTTTTTATATCCATGCTATAATTGTATTGATTTGAAACACAATACTTGTGTGGATACATAGACAAAACACTGTCCCTAGTAAGCCTCTAGTTGACTAGCTCGTTAATCAAAGATGGTCAAGGTTTCTTGACCATATGCAAGTGTTGTCACTTGATAACGGGATCACATCATTAGGAGAATCATGTGATGGACTAGACCCAAACTAATGAACGTAGCATGTTGATCGTGTCATTTTGTTGCTACTGTTTTCTGCGTGTCAAGTATTTATTCCTATGACCATGAGATCAAGCAACAATTCATCATTCAAGCAACAGTTCCCATTGTTCATCATTCACTCCACCTTGTTCATCATTCAGCTCAATCACTCCACCTTGTTCATCATTCAAGCAACAATTCCCGTTGAAGATCTCGCTAACTTGCGTCCCTTCACTCGTGCCAAAGATTGTTGGGAGCACACAATTTCCATGTACAAGGGAATATCAAGTATTCAACTGTCTAACTATGAAGTAGTTCTTGATGAGGCCGAAGAATTTGCTATGATTAAGGATGAGGACCCTCGTGAGCTCTACCGAAGAGTTACAACTCTTGCCGTTGCTCTTCAAGATCATGGAAGCAAGGATGTGGATGACAATGGGATCAAGCGGAAGTTTCTCAAGGCTATCATGCATTTCAACAAGTCCATGTCCTCTATCATCCGTCAAAGGCCGGATTTTCACTCCTTGTCCTCTAGAAATGTGTTGGACGAGTTTATTGCCATGAACATATTGAACAAGACCGCTGACAATGCTCTAGCTCATGTCCAATGGTCAAGAAAAGACTCTCCCAACCTTTCTTTCAAGACCAATGCAACTCTGGAGGAAGATGATTGAAAGGACGTGGATGTCGGCTAGAGGGGGGGTGAATAGGCGCTTTAAAATAATTACGGTTTAGGCTTGAACAAATGTGGAATAAAAATAACGTTTAATTTGTGAAGCATAAAACCTAAAACAACCAGGCTCACCTATGTGCAAGAACAACTTATGCTAAGGAAGATAAACAACTATGTGATAGAAAGATATATAACAAGAAACAATATGGCTATCACAAAGTAAAGTGCATAAGTAAAGGGCTTGGGTAAGAGATAACCAAGGCACATAGAGACGATGATGTATCCCAAAGTTCACACCCTTGCGGATGCTGATCTTCGTTTGGAGCGGTGTGGAGGCACAATTCTCCCCAATATTAGACTATTAGTATGAAGTGACTGCAAGTTTTCATTTGATTTCATATGAGACAAACCAAGGAATCAACTGAAGATTAAGGATCAGAGTGTAGTCAGGCAACAACAAACAAAATAAATAACGAAGAAGTATCTCTGTAGTCTGTACCTATGGGAGTTTACTAATTACTAGTTAGGGATAAGGAGATGGAGGACCAAGGAGATGAGCCGGCGCTTACTAATTACTCGTTAGGGATAAGGAGATGGAGGACTCAGGAGATGAGCCGGCGCTACACACCTGATCAGAGACATAGATGAGTCGATGAGGTTGCTTTGTTGTTGTTGTACACCCGCCGACGGTGACGCAGCTGTTGCCTGTTGCCGACGGTGACGCTACTGCTCAGTAATTCTCAAGATTTTGTTGCTGGCCTGCTGCCGGCGGCCGGCGACGGGCGACCGGATGGCACAGGAGTGGCACCCGTCGAGAGCCTGAGATGCGATCCACCGATGGTCCAACCAAGCGGCGAGCGAGGGCTCGCCTCTTCGTTTTCTCGCTATTAATTGTGAGCTCCCAAAGTCGAAGTGGCAGGGATACACACGCCTTCAGGCTTCATGCTTCATTTTTTCGTGATTAACTTTTCTTATTGGGCTTTCTAACGTAGTGGGGGCACCTGCTAAATCCTTATTGGGGGCCTATTGGCTAGCATCGGACCTAGTATGAGGATGATGATGAATCGAGTGGGGTCCTAGGCCCCCGCTTGGCACAACATAGGTCCGCCCCTGTTGCTCTCACCTGTTTCAAGGTTATTCTTCTGTGCCTCCTTATCAAGTTATCATTGCCACCTCCTTGTGTCGATCATGGGTGCATTGGTATCATTTAGTCAAAGACCGAGGCAAGACAAAATACCAAATAACAACACAAAGACAATATAAGAAGTCATATCATGGACCTCATCAAGAACACGGACGTGGGCTGCAAGGCTATGCCTCCTCCCTTGGCCTGAAGGAACTACTCACACATCACAATTGCAATGAAGACAAGTGGCATTGTATTATAGTTTTTAAGATAAATGATTCAAACCCGTCTTACAATGTTACGAATTGAGACTTTCATGGACTTAAAAAAATGGCATCTTCCTAGAAAGATTGGCTTAGGAAGTGTTAATTTCCACTAGACATAGAAGAGATGCTTGACTAGATGGTGTGGCAGGATCCTCAAGTACTGTCACAGATGTGGGATCATGGAAGCAACTATGAAAAAGTCAGGTCCCCGGGAAAATAATAATGTTTTTATGGCCATTAGAAAAGCACTCAATTCCAACTAAAGATCTTAGGGCCCGTCGTCCTACGTGTGCAACTAGTTCTCATGGCCTCTGTGGTGCTGGTGCACAAGACTCATGGAGACACTTATTCACCGATGGCTCCTATTTCAAAGTGATGCTTTGGATGTTGTCATTTGCAGTTCTTTCCATGTGTAATTCTTTAAGTCTATTGGCCATACTAGAATATTTAAACTTTGAACTAAACTATGATGGTTGTGGACTGTCAAATTTAGAACTAATGTGTGAGGATTATGTTGGAGTTATGCAATTATTTTAGTCCCTAGAGCTAATGTACTAAACATTATATGATTAATCCTGATGGTTTTTGGCCTGCTAAACTTATTCTCTGCTTGATTTTAAATTTTGGTCAAATTTCTGTGTAATTTTGATTTAGAAATTTCGTCCAAATTTTTTCCATATTGTCCTGCGATAACTCGTACCTCTTCACAGAAAACCCAACGCAGATTACAAGTATCATCAGCACCGAGAAATTATCCACTGGTGAACTAATCTATACAAGACCACACAAAATAACTTATTTCTAGTCATCTCTCATATAGAAAGGTTGGGCGTTGGCAGAAAGAAATGAGACTCGCCTTAGTGAGACAGAGGATGGCAGCGATGCTGCTTCGGCGTGGTGATGGCAGAGGTGCTGCTCCGGTGCAGTGAAGCCTTGGAGGAAGAACAAGGATGTCAGTGGTGTTGCTCTGGTTGGACGGGATCGGTGGAGAGTGGTAGGGGTGTTGCTCTGTCGTGGTGGAGCTTGCTGCTTGAGGTAGAATGAGGATGAAGAGGGCGACAATGCTGCTTGACGGGGGATCCAGCGGCCCACGAGGATGAAAGCGGCCAACGGTGGGGATTCTCCGCCCCGCAAGGATGGAGGCGGCGAGAATCCTCTGACCTTGAGGATGGGGGGCACATGGATCCTTTGGCCTGAGAGTGGGACAGTGGGCAGCGGCGGCGACATGCAGATGGAGAGAGCCCACCGCGGCGGGTAGGTTTGTGGCTGGGCGAGTAGGAGGGTAGTGGAGGAGGCGGTTCGACTTTCTTCCTCCTAAACCTAAGGTGCTTACTCGACTAGGCTCGGGATGCTGGGCTAGCAGACAGGCTCGACTGCTAGATGCTACTACTATTTAGGTATAAAGACCCCACATGTAAGCTAATCGGGCGGCCCATCGGGTGACGCACGGGCAGGACCTCATGCCCATACCCTACTCATGACTAATCTGGTTATCCATCGGTCTTACCCATGGGTGAATATGTCGACCCATACACTACCCATTCAGATCGGGTGTCCATGGGCGCGGCCGCCAATGGATCGGATTCCCGGGTTGATCCGTAGAAGTACAGGGTACCATAAGAAAGCTCTTACAAAGAGACCGAAAGTCTTCAGCGTAGTGTATCTCGCTCATCAGAGAGGTTAACACTCATCAACGTGCGCACTAGATGTATCCATCTATCCCATAGGTCCCCTCCCCTAAGGATCCTCCGAGTTGGTTGCATAAGGGAACATATCCTAGAATTGTATTAACGTAAGCCTTTTTTCACCCACCAGTTAGTTACTGATCCCTTTTCAAAAAAGAAAAGTTAGTTACTGAAAGGTGCACGATTTTGTTCATAGTTATCATGATTGGTGTTGATACCGATTGGTAGTGACGCCACCTTTTGCATGATTAGCGCGGTGGGATCGTGAGCTAAGTTTAGAATCCTCGTAGGGGACAAGATTGCCGGAAGCATGGGCATGGGATAAAACGCCTCTTTCATGGTTTCTCGCTATTCAAATTATCCATCCATCAGACAGAGTTGACATATTAAAAGAAAACACATTTTTTGCAAGTTGCAATCCTAATTGGGAGATGTTAGCATCCTGGTATAGGTTAAAACAGTGAAGTTATGTTGATGTTTTCTCATTAGTCATGGAATTGCATATCACGACTAGTCCGGTTCTAGTTGCTACCCCTTTGACTAGTACACCACAAGCACTGTGGAAGATTAGTACTCCCTTAGGTTGTGCACCGCAACCAAAACGAAGAGGAAAACGAGAGAAATTAATGTTAATTTACTAATTAATACCATTGCATGCAATGAATTAACCACTGCATGTCGTGCTAGTTATCCTCGAGTCATTAAAAGCATACACGCACCACGTCTCTTATTGGTTGATTCCTTTATTCATGTCAAAAAACAAGAAACGAGGTGAAAGTTAATGCATCTTGTCTAAGTGTTTTAGGATTATTTGGTTTTCATAAGATGACTTATAAACCGAGACGGAGGGAGTAGTAATCTGAGCCTGATTAAAAAGCAGTGGCTGCCGTACAATGTATCCTTTCTGTCCCTAATTAAAAAATAGTGGCTGCAGTACAATCTATCCTTTGTGTCATGTCTGTTTTATGGCTTTTGAAATATATTGCCCTCCTTACTTCACCAGTTTAATTTTTTGGATGTGTTAACTGAAGCATGAATTCAATATGAAATTAGAGTCAAAAGGTCTTGTGTTCAAGACCCTGTCAACGCAGTTTTAAAATAAATGATTTTGCGGCCTACATCGATCTCACGTCTAAGGACTAAAATAGCCTAGACGTGAGGGGGGGGTTGAAATATATTGTCCGCCTTTCACCATCAGTTCGGACTTTTGGATGAGTTGGCTGGAGTATGAATTCAATAATGACACACAACGACTTCAGCTTCACTGGTCCAAGTCAACAAAGGTGATTCAGTATTATAATTTTCACAAATTACTGTAGGCATTTCTAAGACCTTTTTGGTTCAAATAAAATACATATAGAAATTATAGATGATCAACTCCTTTGAGAAAATTCATGTATATCTTGTTTTGATTTGTCGCACTGAAAATTATAGAAATTTTGTCTAAGACTACTTACATGCAATTCTAAAATAAAATTTCCATCGAGACAATAACCTCGTGGACTTTTCTTGCTTGTTCCGATGACAAGTATGCCATCCATCTAAGGCTGGTCGTAATGGGAGTATTATAGATAGTATCATGCATGTCAACTAAGCAAATTCGATGAGGTGGCATAGAATTAAATGAAAAAAATGAGGGTTGAGTATCATATCATGATACCGTATCATATTAAATGATGTGCTACTATGTGTCTTGAATGATAATAAATGAACTATCCCATGATACTAACATATGATACTATGCATTACGGATGTGGTATCATAGACTAGTATCATATGCATAATAGTAATACTCCCTCCGTTCCTAAATATAAGTCTTTCTAGAGATTCCACTAGAAGATTACATACGGATGTATATAGACATAGTCTAAGTGTAGATTCACTCATTTTGATTCGTATGTAGTCATCTAGTGAAATTTATTAAAATATTTATATTTAGGAACGGAGGAAGTATATGATAATATCCATTACAACCAGCCTAATATTGCAGTATATTTTTTCATGTTTTTTCTCCCTATGCAACTAATGACATCTGTTACTCATTCCAGTGATGTCAACTTCTGTCAAATTAAACATGCGACTACATTCTATTTTTACGGGCATCTTTTTCCCTTCTATTCCCATGTTTTTAGTTATTACGCATCCTGCATTCAAAAAGAAGCCTTAATAATCGTTTTCCCTCTGTGGCCCGCCGCTAGGTCATGTGGTTGTAAGCTCTTGAGATCAACGCTGTTGGAAGTTTGAATGGATGAATGGATCCATAACTCCATCAGGCTCCTATCTACGACCTGCGGAGCTTGACTAGAATGGACTTGTGTTGTGTGCAGCGGTGCTGGAGACATCGCCCACATGGAGGCGGCGAAAACTGCGAGCTTAGCCTGACACGACGAGTCGACGACGACTTGGACCCGAGATTTCATGTAACTTTCTGCGCTGCGATCACCAGCTTATTTGACTGTCCATGGTTACGTACGTGATCCGGGGCCATTTGTCAGGGCCACCAAAGTGGGCTGTCGCTGTTCATGTTGTAGCTTGTTGAGAGTTCTCTGAAGCCTGAACTCCGTGTGTGTGTGCCTGGCACATGATGCTGGCTTGCAGAAACAGAACGGAACAAGTGAAGAGGGAAAGACAAGCGCGTGCGTACTGGTTGCGTTGGACGAAATCGTTGGGCTTGTTAGGTCGGGACGAATATCTCCGGATGGCTACGTGAGAGGACGGAAAATTCTTGTGAACCTGGGTGGCACATCGCTCCCTGGACCGATAGATAGCTCGGTTGTACCTCGAGCCAAGATGCGTGAAGCTAGCTAGCTACTGCAAAAAAGTGTAGCTATCTCGATGGCGCCATGTGTAGGTACCGGAGGGGCTTAAGCTGGACACATCGAGACATTGACCGGACGCGAACGTTTAAGGGCCGAATTTGATCAGTTTTGTGGTACATGCCGTAAGCTCTTGGGATCAATGCAGCTTGAATACAGACCGAAAAGGTTTGAATGGATCCATCAATCAGGCTGTTGGCCCAGTTGCGACGCCAAGTACTTTCCGACGACAGATGATAACCGACGACGAACGATGACGAAGCGAACTAACATTGAACGATCGCGACGAAGTTCTTTTACATCGACATGTACAAGTTGGAAGCTCCAACGATCAATCCACCCAGCGCAAAGGTAGCCTGCTCTTGCAAAACCGTGGGCTCCGTCTGACACGCCGACTTGGATTTTAGACTTGTAACTTTCTTTGGCCCGAAGGCAAATATTACTTGCATAATAGTACTTGCTGTCCCTCAAAACAAAACAAAAATACTACTTCTGCAGGAAAATACTTCTCTGTCCTTGTTCAAAGGTTAGATGCCAGCCATACCTATCTTTTCTTCGACGATAGTGAATGATAAGCAACTTTCGCTGCAGTCTCCCGCCTGTTTGAATTCTCCATTAGACTGTCGCTGTTGGCGGTACTTGAGAATTCTCTCAAGTCTGAGCTCCCTGTGTGTCTGGCTCTCGCACCTGATGCTAGCTTGCAGAAACAGAGCACAGAGCAGAGCCGCTAAGAGCTAACTCTCTAGCAGACTCCGCATCCCGTCCCGATCCGTAAAATAACCGTTAAAATGCCGGTCGGGACGAAAAAACCAGCCTGATCAGATTCCGCATCCCGCCCCGGCCCGTAAAAAATTTTAGGGGGCGCGACAAGATCCCGACCTCAATCTGGAAAAACGCGGGTTTCCCCCTCGCGGCTGCGTTGCCCTGCATATAAGCGGAAGCGGTTGGTGGGGGTATTTCATCCCGCGCTTTCTCCCACCAACCACCTCTCCTCTCCCCCCATCGCGCCGCCGCCGGTCGCCGCCCAAGATTCCGGCGACAACAGCCGGCAGGAGCACGCCGGAAGGCCGCCACGCGCACGAGGCCTCCCCTCCCTTCCCCCTGCGTCGGCGGGACGCCGGATTTGCAGATCTGCGACACTTCATCGCGGGTCGTCGGATTTGGCTTTTCCCGGCCGCCGGTTACTGCCCCAGGCGATGGAGTGGTCGGGGAGCCTCTCCCGCAGCCCAGGCAAGCGCGCATCGCCGCATGCAGGCACGGGTTCGTCCGCCCGTTGCCGTCGAAGGTTTGCGGGCATGGACTCGTCCGGCCGTCCACCGAGCTCGGCGCTCGCGCGTCGTCTTTGTGGCCTGCTGATGCCGCTCATAGAGTGCGACGACTGCCCGCGCCAAGTGCTGCGTCTCACTTCGGGCACGCCGAAGCACCCCGGATGGGTGTTTTACAAATACGAAAACGACGGGGTACGTGCACTTGCGGTAGCTCGTTCCATAGCTCATTCTTTAGTTCAATTGCGGTAGCTCACTTCGAGCTTGCTCATTCTTTTGTGTAAGACGATGGATAACTTTTGTATCTAATGTTGTTGTGAAAGAAAAAAAAAAGCATTGTGCTAGATCAATTTAAGTTGTAAATCCAAGTTTTATGGGACTGGAGGAGCTGCGCCAGATCAGAACCCGCAGAAACCGACCTGTAAAAAAATATATTACGCAAATATGCTTTTTTATATGTCCATTATACGGGGTCTGCATCTGTGCCAGCCCGCACCGGTCCGCAAAAGCGGTTTTACGCGAACTGCAAACGCGTTTTGCGGGCCGGCCGGATGCGGGGTTGCGCTAAACAGGGAAGCCACACATGCGTGCTTGCTTGATGTACCCAAGATGCGTGAAGCTACAGTAGATGTATAGCTGGGTGGATGGCGCCATTTTATCCTTCTTCTGCGGATAAAAAGTAGCGATCGATGCCACTTGGTTTTAACATAAAATTTAGGTTGGAGCAGAACAGCATTTGGTTTCTTTGAATATGATGTGCAGTATGAAATTCCATTCCGTGGCTGTTCGCTCCGGCAAAATGGACACAATTGATATGTGGACGAAAGTATTTCACAAACTGAGCCGCGTTTATAAAAAATTCACTTAGCTGACTTTTTATGTGGCGTTCGATGGATAGACGCCACACTATACTATGTGGCACCGGACGATTAGGCGCCACACATCCTGCTGCGCTGGCGTCTCGTGTCAAGGTCAGACCCCACTCCCGCGGTGTGGCGTCTAAGCCCAAGGCGTTGTACTTGTGATATGTGGCCCCAGGGCTTAGGTGCCACACATTGAGATATCCACCCGCGGGCCGACCCACCCCCACCCCACTTCCACTGGTTGTCGTTCTTCCAAAGGCCGGCGGCGGTTGCCTCTTGTCATCCTCGTAATTCCCTCTTCAAAATTCGTCAGATTTGTGGATTTCTTCCTTAAATTTCTATCCCAAATCGTTCTAGAAGATAATCTTCTCCGTTCCCCATCATTCTATCCAAATAATATTACACATTTTTCGTATTTGTATAAGTTAGGATGAGAGCCTTGTTTTGCTTTGATTCAAAATTTATATGAAAAGTTAGGTGTGATTTAGGATTTCTAGATGAGTATTTAGGATTCCTAGATGAGTAGATGAGTATTTAGGATTGGAAATTTATAATATTTCTTGATTTTATAATTGTACATGAGTATTTAAATTGTTAGATGAGAATTCCTATATGAGTAGATGATTATTCAAATAAGTATACCTATATGATTTGTTCATTTGTGGAACCATTTTGTGGAACATATATATGATTGTTTAGATGAATATATATTATATGGTTATTTGTTGAGATGAATATGTATTGTATAACTCATATAATTTTCTTGAAATATGTAAGATGGTATGGCTTTTGAATGATGCCTATGACGTTGAACACCGGTCCTATTTGATGTCGGAGAAGGGGATGATAATGAGAACATACTAGTTGGTACTTTATATCTTGTATTTATTTGAAAATATCAAATCATAATCATCTCACTTCTATGTTTGCGGAACCTTATGCCCCTGATGATTCGGTCTCACGGGGCGTCGACTTCCATGCCTCACGATAAGCGATGCATACCGTACATCGAGAAGACAGGACTCCTTCCTTTCATTCAGCTTGTGAGCCGGTCGACGCCCAATCTTAATGTTGCAGCAATCACCACACTTACGGATCTGTGGAGGCCGGAGACCCATAGTTTCCACCTTCGGACCGGAGAGATGGCCGTGACTCTTCATATTTTCATGATCACCGCACTTCCAATCGAGGGGAAGCCTCTTTGTATGAGCACTAATTCTGAGGGATGGCGCCAACAAATGGAGGCCCTTATTGGTATGTCTCCTCTAGAGCCGGCACCAACAAACAGATCAAAGAAAGAAGAAGTCCCGGTCGGTGCTCCTTTCACTTGGATCGCATCCAACTTTGCAAATTGTCCCGAGGACGCCAATGAAGGTGTGATCCAGACTTACGCTCACGTGTACATGTGTTATGTTATCTCTAGGACTATCTTCGTTGACGACAGCGATAAGAACGCTCAATGGATGTGGGTGAAGGCGTTGACATTTTTCGACCACAAGTTCTGATGGGGGTCAGCAGCATTGGCCTACTTGTACCGGCGGGTAATAATGTGTTCGTAGTTAGTTTTTGTTTGGATTTCACTCTTACCCTTAACTGATCCATGTTTGGCTTTACTTGTACTTGGACGATGCTTGTCGTAGGTCCTTGAAAGACGGTGGAATTGGTGGTTGTATGCTCCTACTTTCCGTATGGAGCTGGGAACGCCTTCCAGTTGGACGCCCTAGAGAGGTAACGTTCAACGAATGGAATGACCAGGGGAACCCTGTACGGCTTCCCACCTGGGCTTACAAGTTGGACGTGGGGTCGGAGGTGACAAGCGATGTCAATACTTGTACAAACAATACATCAACGAGATGGATTCTCTTACCACCGAGCAGGTAAACATTGGCATTACTTCACTCACTTGACTCCTCTAAACTAAAGGAAAACATGAATGTTGCCTTTTTGTGTTGTGTTGTAGGTGGAATGTCAGCCATATGGTGTCGGGGCTAGCTTTCGTTATGCACACATGTTCCAGCTCAATCCAATGTGCTTGCAGGAAAAACATCTTTAACAAATGTGATGCCCACTGATATGCAATTGGGTCTTTCGCATCGTGTATTGCGTCAATTTGGGTTGTTTGAGGGTCACCCGTCAGAGTGGGTGGACATGGACTCACATCTTTACAGGTAACAAAGCATGCACAATAAACAACTATGTATGAGCTAAGTGTGGAGCGAGCAAATAATAAGGTACCCCTCTGTAAACTAATATAAGAGTATTTAGATAACTACTTTAGTGATCTAAACGCTCTTATATTAGTTTACAGAGGGAATATTTAACATGCAGGTTGCCTAGGATGAGGCATCAAAAAATCAAGGACTGGGATAAACATCATAAGAAGTACGTCACCATGTTTGAGCTTAGTGTGGGGCAAGCTAGGAGTACGACAGGATCCCAGCTCCACGAGCAGTGTCTACTTGCGTTCAACAACTACGTTAGATGATTTTAGAAGAATACTCGAGTGGAGATTTGACCGCCGGCTTCAAGAGGACATATTGGAAGATCCCACTTTATTTGATGAACTTGCCCAGGGCGATTACAACAAGCTTATTCGGGAAGGGTACCAAACCCCTTTTTCTCAAGTGATCGACTTTGTGATAAGTGTGCACTCCTATGTTATCTATGGACATCACTACACATCTTTGCTTGCCTTACATACCGTTTTCGTGTCATCATAGCTCAAAGAGATCAAGAAACAAGCTGATGAAACTGAGGCTATTCTAGACAGAACCCATAGAGGAAAAAGGGAGAATCCATACTTCGACTTTTCATCAAGGTGCTTTGCCATAATTCGCCTAGTTGCCTAATCTTTGCTACGTTCTATATCTCATTCATCTGTCAATATTACAAAAACAGGGCCAAAAGTTGCGTCGGTTATCCAACATTTTAGGTTGCCGTAACCCCGAATATTCAGAACTATCGAGATCCGGTTCATCCCATAGGAATACTCTCGACGATTCTAGTAACTCGGGAGCTCGTATAAACGACGATGACGTTACCTTCCAACTCATTTAAACGATGATGATGTGGCCTCCGCAGAGGTATGTCAATATCATACTTGCAACTCTTCATACCTCGCCTCAAGATAATGATATCATTTTTATTTTGAGGGTTGAGGACGACATGACGTTGGAGGCTTTCCAATGCTCCGCTTACTTGTTGAAGCCTAGGAGGGGAATCAAGCGGTACATACAATCAAGTCTTTGGTTAAACTTAAAGTTATGTTGAGCTTATTGTATTTTCTGTTTATGAAGATGTGTTTTACCGTTCGTTAAGATTATATATCTCTGTATTTTGTTGTTTGATAAAATTATATATCTTTGTGTTTTGTTGTTTGTCAAGATTATATGTCTCATTTTTACTGTTTCTATAGATAATAGCATGTGTGTCGTGTGAGGCTTAGGCCCCATTCTGTGTAGAGTGGCGCCCGAGTGTTAGATGCCACACAGTGACTTAGCAATCCACGAGAGCGAAAAACTGCTGCAGCTTTCTGTTTGCTCTCTCGTTAGAAGTAATTTTCAACTGTGTGGCGTCTTTTTCTTAGGCGTCACATTGCTGGAGGGGGTGGGGTCGGCCTTTCATGAGGCGTCAGCATGGTTTGGGATGTGACGCATTTATCTTAGATGCCACAATAGTATAGTGTAATGCCTGACCGTCAGACGTCACACACAAAAATTAGTCGAGTGAATTTTTTTCAAACATGATTCAGTTTGTAAAATACTTTCATCTACTTTAATTTTTTCAACTTTGCCGGTCTTCCACAACGTACGTAGGTCTGCGTGCGCGTGCGCGTGCTACTGCCTTTTTTAGCAGAGTATAATCGAAGTCGCTCACATACACGAGCGGACACTCATCCCTATGAACGCATGCACGCACACCCTATCCCTATGAACATCTTTGAGAGACTAAGCCGGCACATCATCTTGAGATTGACGAAGTCGCCACTGACGCTTTCGTTGTTGACGGGAACGTCTCCTCCCACTAAAAGAACATCGTCGGAAGACCTGAAATAAATCCAGTAAAATGCAAGCACCAACATCAAGTCTGAAACTTGAACTCTGATGGACAGGGAATACCACAGTCCTCCTAATCATCCAACCACGGGTTGGTTGGGTTATTATACTTTTGAGTCGAGGACGTGGTTGTTCAGATGTGCAATAGGTGTGCATGCAGCATTCATGAACTTCCATCCGTTTCCCTCGCGTTTTGAAATGAAAGCGCGCGCCCGATCTTCACTGGTTAGATACCGATTGAGCCACATCCTTCATCTGGTGAAGGACAAACATGATTAATGACGTAATTATTATAATATTAAAAATGATGACTTTTTCAATGATTTGATCGCCCAAAAGCCCTTTAAACCAAATGGATTGCCATAGGAAATTTCAACTGAATCAATAAAACGCGGGATAAATATAACAAGAATGTCAACTACACCCGAATTAACCGTTTTTCGTGATGCTCTTGACTCCTGCGAGCTCAAAGAAATACACCTCCACAAGATGTGTTTCACCTAGAGCAATGAGCGGCAAAACCCTACGCTGAGCAAACTTGATTCCGTATTTTGTAATGCGAACTCGGACATGCACTTTGGTTCACACGTGCTTCATGCCATCTCATCCTCGCTCTTCGATCACTACCCTCTCTTCCGACAAAAAATAGTTGTTATTTTGCTTGATTCAGAACTGAATAAGCTAAAGGAATGCCCGTTATACAGCCAATCTGACGATGAAGTTGTCTTACCTAATTCCGATCTTGAGATCCTCGATAATCCATCAGACGGAATCGAAGACAAACGTCCTACCCCAATCCCCATCGTGCCCACTGATCAACATGATTTACTTGCCGGGCTATGCAACTACGGCCCCTGTTTGGGACCATAATAGATTATAATAATATGAATTATGAATATAGATTATATAATCTGGTTTATAAAAATAATCTAGGTGGGCATGTTTGGAGGCCAGATTATATAAACTATAAACCAGCTTTTAAATTGTACAATGACATGTTTGCCCTGAGTTCACAAGGAAAAATAGAAAAGTGGCAGTGGCACTGTGTAATTCTCTTGAAGTTTATAAGGATAACACGTCATTTGTAATCCATAATCCCATTTTAGCTGGGGTAGAGGAGATTATGAGATTATAATAATCTGGTCATCTAGTTTATAAAATCTACAATATAAACTGTCCTGTTTGAAAATACAATAGATTATAAAAACCAGATTATATAATCTGGATGGTTCCAAACAGGGCCTACATCATGTCGATCGACGATGTTGAATCTTTGGAGTAAGAATCATTTATATATATAATTATGTAATATAAAAGTATATTTTATTCTTCTTCTTACCATCCATTTTGCAAGGAGGAATGGGTCCGAATCTGGACACCTGCTCCAATGTCCTTAACTCTCAAAAAATTCAAGGCATACTTAACATGAAGCAAAGTATGGACAATGATTGCTTCAACATTGTCGTGCGTATACTTGCATGTGACGAGGGAGTATTTTTCACAGACCCTCCTAGACACTACATGGATATGCACTTTTGTGTAAGTTGTCATAATTCTTTGTTCGGTGTCATTAGTATCAACATGGTGGAACAATAATTACTTTTCTACCCAGTCCATGATGCTAGAGTCAACACGAGGTCAAAACTTTTGCGAGAAGGAAACTATTTAGACATTGGGATCATTGTTTGATGGCTGGCCTGGGATGGACAACAACTTCTCATCGTGCAACATGGTAAGTATTGTATTTTGTCTATTATTGTCATGGCTTATTGTTGCTCCTAATTGCTACCACATGTAGATTTATCTTCCGTATGCATACATCGGTCTATACATCTTGTACATCATCGACAAAGAGACACGTCATGTATGCATTATGGACCCTATTCATACATCAGAGTCGTCAGAGAATAAAATTTTGAGGCATATAGTGAAGTTAAAAAGTTTTGCAAGGGGATTCAAAGATGCACTCGAAATAAAGCAACCCGGCTGGAATTCCGATATATCTAAATGGCAACGTTTATTTTCGTCTGGTATTCCAACGATCACAGACGGGTAATGAATTCATAATATAAACATTTATTTCTGTTATCACTTTATTTTATATAGTATTAATTTAGGAAATTGTAGGGATGTGTCTGGCTATTTTGATTTTCATTTTATGCTCTCGTGGAACGGTAAACAAATGATCAAGCCGATTTGTACGGTGGGTATTGTCCACTACATGTTTTAAGACATTCAACGTGAAATATTTGTACTAACTACATATATTTATTGTGCACAATGGGTATGTGTTGAGGAAACATATAACAATATATTATAGCTACTAAGCTAGCAAGCCTGGGGTAAACTCCGAGTGTAACGTGAAGTGAATCTTCCATTGCGTGGTTAATTCCTGGTTTTCTGGTGGTTCTTTATGATGGCCCGGTTTGACCGGTTCACCGTTTACTATCTCCTGCCGCTGAAACCCACCATAAATATCTGGAGCAGGGGCCACTGCGCACCGGCAATCTCTCTTCTTTCCCTTTCTTCATTCTTCCAGAGAAACAGAGAGTGGCCTAGACCACCATCGATCCATCCTTCGCCGCCCGCACGCAACTTCCATCGCCGCTTTCCGCCCCTGGCTGTCGATGTCGCACCACTCCCGGCTGCGATTTCATCCCCACCCACGGCCTCTTGGTAGTCTTCGTCCACACAGCGTTACGGTGTGCCGCCGCTTTCCTGCAATGGGTTGGGCCGACAACCGCCGGAAGCTGCCATCTGCTGCATCCTCTCTATCACATGCCGAACTCTTTACTGCCGCCTCCCATTTTCCACGCATCTCTCCTTCTTCCCACAGGGTCTACATCCCTGATGGGATGAGCAACGAGTCACGGAGGGGCAGTCGATGGCCGTGGATGAGGGGATAGGCGCTACAACCACGGCACAGCGGCACTCCATCACTTTCTCCTCCATGGCAGGTTTCCTCCCCCACATCCCTTCTTCCTTTCAACTCGACCATGCCGCCAAGTTGGAGCCGACTGTTGGTCGTTGTGTTCCTTCGTGATTTCTCTTCCCTGCTACGCTCTGGATACACACAGATTTAATTTAACCGTGGTGCCCCTGATGCCTTGCTATTCGGCACGCTACCCTGACCGTGCCTTCTAATGATGCGACCATGTTGATTTGTGTGTTGATGCAGGCTACGACGAGGAGAAAGAGGCAAATTTGGAGGGTACTTTCCTCAGATTTTATTAACAAAAAAATGGCGCACTTAGATATGTAATTCTGTGAAGCACAAGTTAAAATTTGTAGCTCTATGATATAGATATAATCTGAAAAGTGAGATTGTAATTGGATGAAATTGTTTTCCAGAACAATACTAAAAAGCAAGTACATAGTTTGACGAAATTACCTGCTCCATTTATCCTGAGACATGAGAAAGCATCGGCCCTATGGTATTAATTACTAGATATACCGTTTCCCTGATAAGAAATACTGGATGTACTATACAATACACAGACAATATATTGCAACTCTGTTCCATGTTCTTTCATGCAGCAAATATACTACAGCTTCCAACAAGGTCTCAACTACATGCCTGCAATTCTATTTCATGTTTTGTCATGCAGGCACTATATTGCAGCTTCCAACAAGTCGACACATTGGAAGAACCGCTATTAAGGGATGTGTCCATGCAGTCCAAGTACTGGAAACACAGTCTGGCTCCAAGGATTTGGAGCCCAGATTCTACTGTGCTTTATGAGTTTGACTTCCTTCTGGTAGATCGCAAGGTTTTACAGCACAGACTACATCGTGCTTATGAGTTCAAGATCTTTTATTTTGCTCTATATGTGGTTCACATGTTACAATGAAAAGGTTACTGACAGCAAAAATTATCAACTAATTGAGACATCAACTAAAAGAAGAATCGATGTATGGGGTTGATTGTTTCGATCTCTACGGTGCGAAACAGAAATACAGATCAGTGAATCACCGAACGGACATTCACAAAGCCAATCGCTCCTCAGCTAGAGAATTTCTCCTTCCCACAATTTGATCTACTTCAGTCTTAAAGGAGTGCATTGATCGAGATGCCATGCTCTCAAGTCAGCCAATGTATAATTTACTTTTAGCATCTAATAATGTCCATTGATGCCCCATTACGTGAACAAATAAACGACTTATATAGAAATTTGCAAATGTTGTTGAATTAATGATTATGGCTCAGTCTCTTTAGAAAAAAAATAATCATCTTCAGTCGTATTAGTATATCACTGTGATGCAAAGCCCACAATGATAATGTATTATTGTCTTATAAAATGATAATGTGTTACTGTCATATGAAGCACCAATAAGATGCCTCGCCAAATAGAGTGGTAAGGCGTGAGCCAAAATTAACATTAACCTACTGACACAACTACTATGGCACATACTATACTACTGACACAACTACTATGGCACATACTATAGTGATCCAACAAAACCACCGTACAAGGGACCATTAAATAATTACCGTAACAGATACTGCTTACTATGTACATTTTCTTTTGCATCTCCAATATTTACAGTCCATTATGCATATTTTTCATTGTTATAGGACACACAGTATGAGCTCGCGATTCAGATTTCTGAATTTATCTCCACAAGAGTCTGGTGCTACATGAGCTGCAAGGATTCTTGGAAAAAGGGACGGCCATAAGATGACACACATTACTATCTTAGATGTCATGTCACATTATCAGTTTCAAGGTATTTATTTCTTAAAGATAGCTATTGTAATACATCAGAATGTATGAATCGCTGACGAGAATAACAATACGTCAACAAGTGTAGATCGTTGCTTGCCTGCAATAAAGGCTCGGTTATTTTGTTTCAATCTTTTCTGAAGTTTACTAAACCAAGAATAACCATGATGCCTATGACTGCTATTATTTGGTTTTTGGAGTAAGAACAATGGTGGCCATTTACTTTCTGATATGTTTGTCTCTGCATAAGTATCCCCTGAGTTATCAGTAAACAAGATTTTCTCAAACTTTCACCGTATGGAGATAACAAAGTTACATTGTCATTGCTGCCATTTTTTTCCTGTTTGTTTTTAGTCCTTTACTCACCCCACTGCTGCTACTCCTTTTGTTCATGCTGCAAGATCTGTTGTAAATCATGATAAGAGAATCCTTATTTGGGATCATCATGCTTCTATGAAGAATCCTATGTCCAGCAAATTCTCCACCTCCCAAGACAAGAACCAAGAACCACTTCGTCATAGCTAGCCATTGATGAAGTAACTGAGTAATCTCACCACCATTTTTTTCACCATAGTACAAACGGTGCGGATTCCCTGGGCCAAGCAACCATGTATAATAGTTTCAGGCCTCTGGACGCACAGGTGAAAGATCCACCAGCACAAGGCAAACCTCTATGTTTTGTTTTACTTGCATGGATGCTGACATCTACATAAGTTCCAATGTGGGTGGCGGCCCATATGTTCTATAGATATAATTGACACCCAAGAAAAACGACAAAGACGAAACCATTGGCAGTGTGAATGGTCAAACTGAATTAGTAAAGTTGTAGGACACAGGAGCAGAGGTATATTTCTATTGTATAAGAAGTTGTAAGGTGAGCGTATAAACTTCATTAATTATTGTGCATAACATAAGCCATTGGGAGGGGGAAATGTTAGTTGTACCCAAATATTTTTAAAAGCGCAAGATCCATATACTTTTAGACTTCCAGAGATGCATAAGAATACACACTTGATTAATTTAGTGTGAAGAGGTCAATGTCCATGTGTTACTCAAAGAGGCTTTCCTACGTTGAGGCAATGGGTTTTTAGGCCCATTGCTTCATTAAAGAGGCCAAGAGTTGATGTTAAGATGATGGACATGTATCCATGCTATGACAAATCAACAGTGTAGCTTTCCAATGTAATCTCTTCCATAAAATCCATTTTAAATGCAACTAAAAATCATCCCTTACCAAATCACTCAAACACGGGCGCGGCGTGCCGCCGCGCCTTCCGCCTGCTAGTTTTTTTTATTATACTTGCTAAAATATCGTGGGAATGAAGCTAGAGACAACCTTCCTGATATTGTGCGAGAATTTATTAAGTGCATTAAGTAGATCTTAATAATTTGTAATGGATTTAGTTTGACCATCGCTCAATTTGTTACATGAACATGTCGTCAATTTTTTTTATGAGTTTACATTGCAAGTGAAGTGCACTTTTATTATTAAGTAAGTGTGTTAATGTTATATAGTCTTTACATGTAAAAAGTAACATGTATTACCTTCGTATAACTCATAAAATATTATAAGAGCCCGTGGCAACGCACGACATTCTTCTAGTTTTAGAAACAAGGGAGTACGTAGTATTTTTTTTTGTTATTTGTCAACGGTCGAAGAAGTCGGGCTAGCTAGCTAGGTGTCCCCCACGCCTGTGGATGGACGTGCTGTGTGTGTCGGGTCGGATCGGAGACCCTCCACCTGCTCCATGGATTGAGCCATCGCTGCCGTGTGTATACGTCGCGTGGACGTTGCTGGCATCCTGGATAAGGTAAAGCTAGCCGTGCATATCCAGGGGTGGTTGGCCACCTCATCCCGGGTGGTGGGGTTTCCCACCTCCAATATGCGGACGACACCATGATCATGGTCTCAGGCTCGGACTCGGACATTGCTAATCTTAAGTTCCTTTTGCTCTGCTTCGAGAAAATGTCTGGACTTAAGATTAACTTTGATAAGAGTGAGGTGGTGGTCCTGGGCTACTCTGAGGATGAGCAGCACAGGATCACGGACAACCTTAACTGCAAGCTGGCTGCTTTCCCCATCTTGTATTTGGGGATGCCCCTGGCTGAGTCCAGGATTCTGGTTAGCGGGTTTGATCCGCTTGTGGGACTAGTAGCGTCCCGTGCGGAGCCCTGGTGCGGCAGGTTCACGTCTAAAGGTAGCAAATCCATTCTCATAAGCTCTAACCTTGCGAGCCTCCCCATGTATATGATGGGGATATATATCCTGCCCGAAGGTGTGCACAGCGCCTTTGACAAGGAGCTGGCTAGATTCTTTTGGCACGCAGGGAATGGTAGACCCAAGTATCACATGGTGAAATGGACCGACATCTGCGTGCCAAAAGACCGAGGGGGCTGGGGCATACCTGCGTCCCGCCGCATGAACGTGGCCCTGATGCTTCGATGGGTGTGGCGAATCCTGCAGGGAGACGGGGGTTTGTGGCTTCAATTGATTGAGGCCAAGTACCTTCGAGGCAGACCCCTCTTGACCTGGTCGCTCGCGAATGGATCGCAGTTCTGAAAATCTATCCAGAGCATTAAGCATGAGGTTAGGTTGGGTCTGCGGGTCTCGGTGGGCAATGGGTCTGGGACCCAGTTTTGGTTAGATCCCTGGTTGGATGGGGAGCCTTTACGCTTTCGTTTTCCGAGGTTGTTTGCTATTTGCTCCAACCCTGCTGTCCTTGTCTCTGCATCTGCTCTGGAGGACAGATGGCATGTTGCATTCCGCCGTCCCCTTGGTTCAGCTGAGGTCCAGGACTGGGAATTACTACTGGCAGTGGTTCCCCTCCCGGTCTCGGCGGTCAGCGATAGTGTTTCTTGGAGTCTTTCTCCCTCGGGAGAATTCTCTGTTAGTTCGGCCTACCTGGCGTTGTGTAGGATGCCGGTCCTCCCGTGGTTATCCCCACTATGGAAGGCACCGTTGCCCTTGAAGATTAATATTTTTGTTTGGCAGCTTCTCCGAGACCGTTTACCTTCAGGGACCGAGGTGCTAAAACGCCATGGTCCGGGTAACGGCATCAGTTCCCTGTGCCATGTCCCGGAGACTGGTTCTCACATTCTGTTCTCCTGCGTCGCGGCACAGGCACTTTGGTGCTTTGTACGCGAGGCTCTGGGACCGGAGTGGGAGGCCTATGACCTTGCAGATTTTCTGCAGGTGCGGGCCACCCAGGTCGGCCGTAAACGCCGACTATTTTGGCTGATCTTCGCAGCTACGATGTGGACTCTTTGGACTACTCGCAATAAGATGGTGATTGAGAAGGTGTTTCAGCGGCGTGCATCTGACTCGTTCTTCAAATTCCTTGCCTTCTTGCAGCACTGTCATCCGCTTGTTAGGACTCGAGACCGGGACCGGCTTCAGCGCTACCTGGATGTGTCGATGGTGGCCGCCCGACGGCTCTCCTCTACCTCGCATGCTGCTTAGCTTGTCCCTGTGATGATATTTTTTGTTTCTTCTTTTTTCTTGGGCTGGATTGTGCTATTGCCCCAGTGGACCCTCTTTTCCATTTCTTTGTTGGGATATGATGTCTGGATTCTGGTCTATTTGCTTTATAGATAAAGCGGAGCGAAAGCCTGTTTCGAGTATACGTCGCGCGGTCGTCGTCGCGGCCGCCGAGAGAAACTTGGAAAAATAAACAGCGAGTTGCCTTGGATCTGGTACTTGCTAGCCTGTGAAGTTAGCTAGCAATGTCATCGATGGATCCTGCTCCACTTTCACCGTCAAACCAAATGCTACCACCACATTATTCAAACTTTTTCACTGTTTTGACTCTATATGCGTAAATAATTCACAAAACAAACTTTTTTTAAAAAGATTTCACGATCTAACCTTTCTTGAAACGTCACAAGCCGGGGCGTTGCTGCCCCACAGCAAAACGCCAGTGACCCTTGACGTTGCAGACCCATTTGAAAACGTCAGTCTAGCAATGCGTTGCACAGCATGAGAAACGCCTGTCCGATGGACGTCGTTGGGCCACATATGAACGGCATGCGTGTTGGCGCTTCTGGGCCACGTAGAAACGCCATGCGCGCGTTGGCGTTTCTGGTGCGAGCTGGCTGTGCATCCTTCGCGTCTATGGAGTAGTAGTAGTATTTGATATACTGGTTGGTGTATTCATCTATGCTGCGTGGTGGCCGGCCGGAGCATGCATCATGCATCTATGGCTGCCGCAGTCGTTCGTGTTGGTTAAATTTAACCAATTTATACTATCATAATAGTATAATTTTTGCTGCCATTGCAGTCACCCATATTGGATAAATTTATGGTTAAAATTAAATCTTAAGAAGCGTGGACGCACTATGTTATGAAAGTAAGGAAGTAGAGGCGTATATACGACTCTCATCGTCGTTGTCAGTACACTTGTAATCTAGAAACCGGCGGCGTGCGTGCGCCGTAGATTCCATCCAAGTGGAGTATGGTTGGCCTATTCTTTTCTACATTTTCGTTCTTGTCAAAGTCTCAAATCTGGTGAACATTCCGCTGTTCTCATCAGGTGCCAAGATTCGCAATGAACGAATAACCTTTATTGATAATCATTGAAGCACATTTCTACTTGATGCACACGTCTGATAACGGACGAAAACAACCCGTGTATGAAACGACCTGCATCTACAGAACACAAATCATGCATGCATGCATTCATGATGTTTTAGTAGTAGCAAAAAAGAATACACGGCATCATGTGGTTCTAAACTCTCCAAGATCAACGTCGTTTGAATAGACTAAATACATTTGAATGGATCTGTCTGTCAGGCTTCTATCTACGACCCGTAGAGCTATTGACTAGAACGAACATCTGTGCACCTGTGCTGTAGACATCGCCCACTTGGAGGCGGAGAAAAATCACGAGCTTGGCCTGACACGACGACTTGACTTTAGACTTCTAAGTTTCTTTGCCCCGAAGGCTAAGCTGAATAGTAGTAGCACTCATTGAAATGTGTCAAATTTTTGTTCAGAAATACTAGTACAAAGTACGTAGTTCTCTAGTGAAACATTTAAAAAGACTTATATTTATAAACGGATGGAATAGCAGATTATGAATTAATGGTTAATTAACTTTGGCTGCAATCTCCTGCTTGTTAGGACTGTTGATGAACAGGTACGTATGCCGATTCGGTAAGTATATGAAATGAAGCTATCATAAGCAGAGATATACTGTCCGCCGTACGAGACCCCACTTGCTAGTAACAATTCCCCAACCAGGCTGTCGCTGTTGGAGTTGCTTGAGAGTTATCTCAAGTCTGAACTCCTTGCATGGCACCTGATGCTAGCTTGCAGAAACAGAACACAGAGACAGACACATAATGGGGAGCGCATGCATGGTTGCTTTGGACGAACGTGCTGTTAAGTAGGAACATCTTCGGATGGCTACA
This sequence comes from Hordeum vulgare subsp. vulgare, assembly GCF_904849725.1. Classification (NCBI taxonomy): domain Eukaryota; kingdom Viridiplantae; phylum Streptophyta; class Magnoliopsida; order Poales; family Poaceae; genus Hordeum; species Hordeum vulgare. The sequence goes on along the minus strand of NC_058518.1, from coordinate 492,206,454 downwards.
TATACACGGGAGTCCACGGAAAGTTCTTGAGAACCTGGCTCGCACATCGATCGCTTCCTCGATCGACAGCTATCTTCTTTCTTTGTACCCAAGATGCGTGAAGCCACTGTAGACGTATAGTGCCATTTTATTCTTCTTCTGAGATAAGAAGCGGTTGATGCCACTTGTGTCTTTTAACACCAAATTAGGCTGGAGCGTAGTAGCCTTTTGGTTTTCTGAATGCTGATGTTTGCTGATGGCCGGTAGGTATAAAGGATTCCTACCGTGGTTCTTCATCAGCAACGTACGTTCGTTTGTGTTTGATCACTACTAGTTGTTAGTCTGAATTCTGAAACGCAATCCATAATTATCTGCTGAAAGCACATGAGACAATCACTGTCATCTGTTTAGGACGGTGTCGATACAGAAGATCATTTGACCGCGTCTGAATGTTTGCAAATTAAGCTCGTCGACACTGGGCCAAGCTATTTATGCCTGATATTTTTTCTTAGTAGCAGTAATTAGTATACATTTTCTCCTTAGAGAAAACATGGGATGACACGCACCATGTTCTTCCCAGTGAAAAAAAATCAACGCTGCTCTGTCGGTCAGACGAAGGGTTCTTGTGCAGTTTTCTGCCAACCAAATCATGTAATACTCCAACAAAGAAATCGATTCGGTGGGTGAATGGTGGTCGGCTAGTGGGGCTGTACTAAATTAATTAAGCATTTGACTAGGTTTGCTCTGATCTGCTCTGATCTGATGTGATAACATGGGCATGGGCTGTCCAAGTTTGACGACTGTCCACCCCACCCAATGGCATCCCATGCCCTCCCAACATATATGCATCGTGCTTATCCTCTAGATCGTCGGTATCCCTACGATTTTTCTATAAGATTTATTTATTTCGTGCCTCCCAAGAACCAACAAAATATACTCCAACTTGCTGCATATGTACTCTACGATATGTGGAGAAGGCGAAGTAAAACCTACCAGCTGGGTTGCTTCTTGACCCGGGCAGTGCAAACCGCGTGGAGGTAATTAATTAGGTTATACAAGTCAGCTAAGCAATATTTACACTTGAGGCACAGTGAAATTATCTGGCTCAAAATATCACTCCCGGGTCCTCGCTGTCTCTGGCCTGGGGCGAGGGGTTCCGTGCAAAGGAGGTACAAGAAATGCATTTGTGAAGAAGACCCTGTGAGATCTAAGAGCAAACATCAGCCAAAAGATCAATTTGAGTTCATCGGACATAGTTCTTACATTACTATAATTAAAAACTATATACACAATGCATGGGAAGGGGGCGGGGGAAGGGGGCGGAGGTGGCGGCAGATCACCACTTCCTCACAGGCCCTTTGCCTTTTGGGTCGCCGGCGCAATTGTAGACGTCCACGGCTGACAGAGAGTCTTGATCGTCAGAGGACGAGATGCCATTGTCGACGTCGTCAAGAGTGTCGGAGTCCGAGAGCTCGATGAGGCCATTCATCTGACGGACAGCCCTGTCCTGCTCCCGCGTCATCTTCGTGAGCCGGACCTTCTCCTCTCCTAGCTTCTTCGCCCCATACTTCGATTGCTCAATAGCCAGCCGGAGTGTCTTGAATTTCTTTCATCGGGGGCACCGAGCATCCGTCTCTGCCGTCGTGAGGGACCGTCAGTACATCAATGGAAGTAGAAGTTCGTCCTCGTCGAGCTTTGCTGGCATCCCACGGTGGGGGCGCGTGGACTGCTCAGCTTCCCTCTCCCCGGCCCGATGCCTCTAACGATGGGCGGCGCACACCTCCGTTTTCGGAGTGCGTGTGCGGGCCAACGACTCGGGCGATAATGTTGAGTATCGTGTTTAGTTAGGAAACAAAAGATATACTAGGAATTATTCGAATTTATCTTATACTCTAAATTGATCATGAACTTATACATATATGTTCATAAGGCTCAAACATTAAACATCGATTCCACCAATCATTCGGGATGTTTGAAACGGGTTTAAAACTTTCAGTTGAATCTCGTTTTTGTGACCGAAAAATGATCAAACTATCTATCCGAACGTTTAAAACTTTCAGTTGAATCTCATTTTTATGACCGGTCAATGACCGAACGATTTATCCGTACATTTAAGATATGTATGAGCGCTGCGGGTGTAGATGTTGTGAGCCACCCACGGAGATGGCCGGGACCTGCAACGCGATGGAAGGTTGACTCGAATTTGGAGGAGCTCCGCAGCATGCAGCAGCAGTATCATGGGCTAACTTTCGTGGCATCGCGGTATGCATGCCATGTGATGTGCCGTGGCGGTGGCGATGAACATCCGGCGCTCCAACTGCGGCCACTGCTGCCAACTTAACTGCACGTAGCCTGTCCCCTGGCTCCGATCTCTCAGCCCTGAATGCTGGCCTACTCCTGCTCGTATGTTTCAACTTTTCAACGTGTGCAGAGGTCGAGTGCCATCATTTGTCTTGTCAACGGTCTCCGAAGTCGGGCTGGCTTAGCTGTGCCAACGCCCATGGATCTGTGTGTCGGCTCGAACCGGGGACCCTCGGCCCGCTCGACGAATCGAGCCGTCGCTGCCGTGTGTATACGTCCCGTGGTCGTCGTCGCCGGCAGAAACTTCCAAGGATGAACTGTGAACCGACATCGATCTGGTACACATACTAACCCGCCTCTCAAGTTATTACCTACCACATCGATGGATGGATCCTGGTCCAGTTTCACCGTCCTACCAAGTGGTACGTACCACTACATCATTATTCATTATTTGACACTGGCCGTATGGGCATCGCTCGATCACGTACGTGCTTCGTGTCTCCATGTATGCGTGACTGGTTCCATGCAGATGCAGGTCGTGGTTGTTCCGATGCGCATGCATCTGCTTCCTTTGCCTTTTGAATGAAAAGCGCGCGTCTTCATTGATCCTTGTAGCTAGTTTGCCTTGTTGCCACAGGTGGTCGATCAGAAGAATATCAGATGCCGGTCTAGCCACATGCATTACCTGCTTAAGAAGAAGCTATATGTAGTTCATGACATAATCTAGTACCAAACATATGTTATTTGATGGATGGATGGAGACGGGCATACTCTTGTTCCGGTTGAAACGGAGACACAGAAGCATCATAAGGTCGACCGAGACGAGACGGATCGATCGGACATACTCTTCCTCTTGGAGAGCCGTGTGGGCGCCTTCTCCTGTACAAATGGCGGCCCTAGTCTATCTCTGCCTGGATAGGATGGATAGGAATACACATGGAGTCGGCCGGTGAACCTGGTCGCAAACCACGGCCTGCGCATGCTATTGCTACAGGTCAAGCTTATCCTGCCCGAACAGTTTCGGAAGAACCATGCATAGTTTGCTCGCTCCTGTCTCTTCCTTCCTTCCTTCCCAAGAATTTAAATACCTCGCGCCAAAGCTACTAGCGCGCATACTATATTGAGGCCATCATCGTCATCAACTAGGTAACAGTACGTCGTACACTTGTATTCTAGAAACCGGCGTGCGTGCGCCGTAGATTCCATCCAACTGGGGTATTATTGGTCTATGCTTTTCTACATTTCATTCTTGTCAAAGTCTCAAAAACCGGTGAAAGTTCTGCTGGCTGTTCTGATCTGGTACCAAGATTCGCAACGGAGGAATCACCTTTATCGATCGACTATCATTGCAACACGTATGAGAACAAACGAAAAAACCCATGCTTGCAACCTTTGACAACCTCTCTGCGCAAAAAAAAAAAAAACCTTTGACAACCTCTGTTTAGAGAACACAACTCATGCATGCATGCATGCATGATGTTGCACCAAAAAAGGACACACGGTAAAGTAGTGGCTGGGTACAATCTATCCCGACCAGCCTGTCAGGTTCTATGGCACGATGACTTCATCTTTATTAGTCCATGTCAACCGAGGGAACTTTTCTGTCTCTCAAATAATTAGGATTAATATCAGCATTGCGAAATGCCTTTTTTCAAATAAATTACGTTGGAATTCTGGAGGATTCAGATCTTTACAAAATCTTTCCCGCTTGTTTGCTTTTTAGGGTTGGAGACCATAGTATTTCTTTTCTATGGTGTATTTACATGTAACTCTAACGGAAAATTTTCAACCTCCGCAAAAATATAGAAGCGGGAATTTTCATAGAGACCAGTCTAATGGATTTTTTTAGTTGCATAAAAAATAAATATGGCATATTTATAAACTGTCAAACTAATCCCAATGTTCTTCCTTGGCGCAACCAACCAACATCTAATTACATTTCCCGGTGTTTTGAATTCTTGTAAAATTCAACTATATCACGACAACCAATATGTACTCTTTCCCCGTAGCTGTGTTTTTTACACATCTTGAATTCAATAGATGCCTTAATAATTGTTTCACTTTTGCTTCGGTACACCCTTCCTCCCTCCTAAAAATAAAAAATACACACCTCGCATGATTCAAACTTGAGACCACTAGGTAGCACTCAAACAGTGGTAACTAACAGGACACTTTTGTTGTTGTGACTTTATTCTTCTTTTCTCTTCTTCAACCTTAACTATCTAATAAAAATTTACATGTTCCGCTCCTCCGTTATCATCCCTCATGCCTAATTTTCGTTCGCACGCGGCCCTAAACTATCCATAGTGATTCTTCTTAAGGATTCATTTGCACTACATTCGATTAAAAAAAATTAAATCCACTGCTACATCTTGTTTTGAATCCTATGTTTTTCCGGTGTACAATCAAACATTCATGGAATCCTAGTGTATTAAAGATGGCATGACATTCTATTTATATGTTTTTCTTGTTCTTTCATTTTAGAAAATCCTACAAATATAAGAAGGCTCAACGATGTGGAGAGGCAGATCGCCTGATGTGGAGAGGTCAGGCGTGGGTGAAGCCCGAGGGCGCTCAGCAGTGGCGGCTGCGGCAGCCAAGTCATCGACGCCAGGAGAGTGGACAGTGCCTGGATTTATTTCATGATTCCCGGCGATACGTTTTTAGTGGAAGGAGACGTTCCCGTCGACCACGAGGCGTCTACAGTTACTTCGTAAATCTCAAGATAATATGCCGGATTAGTCTATCGAAGGTGTTCATAGAGGTAGGATGTGCGTGTATACATTCATACAGGTGAGTGTATGTGCGTTTACGTCTGTATTATGTTAAAAAAAAAAATCAACAGAACCATCATCATGCTTCTATCTACTACCTGCAGAGCTTGACTAGAAAGGTCTTGTGTGCACCGGTGCTGGGGACATCGCCCACATGCAGACGGAGAAAAACCGCGAGCTTAGTCTGACACAGCTACTTGGACTTTAGACTTCTAACTTTCTTTACCCCGAAGGCTAAGCTGAATAGTAGTAGCACCCACTGCCAGTAAATATTTCTCAGGCGTAGTTCAAATCTTTCATCTTTTCTTTAGTAGGATTTTCTCCGTCTCAAAATAAGTCTCAAGCAGCGTGCCGTAACGGAGACTCGGTGTCTCATGCATGGAGATGGATTCGTGCAGGAGATGGAAGCTCTCTGGCGTCATGATGGCGTCGATGATAGAGAGGTCTAGCAAGTCGGTGTGTTAGTTTCTTCTCTGAAGATGAATTGGTGAAAGATGACGGCGACAACACATGAGAGTGCGTCGGACCGGTTTGTATCCTAAACCCAGTATGTGGCTCGGTAGGGACCTCCGGCTTTAGATGTTAGGCTTTGGTGCGATGTCTGTTTGGTATTAGGTTCGGACTATCGGCACCCCTTCATCAAGTGGTTAGGAGTAGCGATAGTTGTTGCTAAGATGGTGATTTCGGACAAACTGATGTACTACTTGTAAGATTTTTGTGAAAAATTAATAAAATGGCTGCATGCATCGTTCAGATGCAGAGGCCGGCGTAATCCACATTTTTTAAATAAAAAAACCTAGGCCGTCGCTGTTCGTGTTGCTTTCTCTGAAGCATGAACTCCCTGCTTGCCCCCTTGACGCTAGCTTGCAGGAACAGAACACAGAGACAAACTAAAGGGCATGGTTGCTTTGGGCGGAAGGGCTGGACTTGTTAGGTCGGTAGGAATATCTCTGGATGGCTACGGGAGTGGACGGAAAATTCTCGAGAATTTGACAGGCACAACGCTGGCTTCATCGATCGACAGCTAGCGGTCGATGCCACCACTTGGTTTTAACATCAAATCGGGATGGAGCAGAGTAGCCTTTGGTTCTCTGAATACTGCTGCGTGCTGATGGGCGGCAGGTATACAGGATTCCATTGTTAATCTGGGACGCTATCTAATGATCATCTGCCGAAAGTGCATGGGGTGAGAGGGTCACTGTCAAACCAGCATTGAGAAAACGGATCGATCCCATCATCTGTTTAGGACGGCAATGGAAAACAAGATGGGCACCAACAGTTCTCGGGCTGGGAGTGTTTATTTTCTCCTTACTTAGAGAAAGTATAGAATATGACATAGGGTTGATCATGTGCATTTTCTTCCGACCAAATGATGTATTAAAAACAACAACAAGTATAATTGATTCGATGACTGAATGGTGGTGGCCTAGTGGGGTGTAGTAAATTAATTAAGCATTTGACCAGGTTCTGAACTGATCTGCTGTGATGTGGTAACATGGGCATGGCCTCGCTGTCTAAGTTTGACGAGTGTCCACTCCACCCAATGGCGCTCCATGCCCTCCCAACATATATACACCCACCACGCCACATGTCTACGTGCTTATCCTCTGACGTTACCCCTCCGATTTTCTTATGTCCATGTGTTGTTTAAGTTTAACTCGTGCGCCCCAAGAACCAGCGAAATTTACTCCAACTTGCTGCATACGTAGTACCAGCTGGGTTGCTTGTTGATCCGGCTAGTAGAAACCGCGTAGAGGTAATTAGCTAGGTTAGTATACAAATAAATTAAGAAACACATTTACAGTTGAGCCACAGTGAAACCATCTGGCTCGAATATCGGTCCTCGGTCCTAGCTCGCTGTCTCTCTGATAGCTACAGGAAAGATATGCATTGTGGAGAAGACCCTGTGACCGAAGAACGACGACCTGACGCCGCCGGCGCGTATGTACGTGGATCTGAGCCACCCACGGAGCAGGGCCGAACCTGCAACGCGATGGAAGGAAGGTTGACTCGACTGTGGAGGAGGTCGGCACGGCAGCATGCTGCCGCAGCAGTATCCTGGGTTCACCGTCCTGGTCGCGTCGTCGTCGATCGTTGCATGCATATCCAGGATGCAACTTGCATTGCTGCATATACGAGCGTCATGCGCAGCGTTCCAACTTAACTGAGATGGGTCCCCTGACTGTGGTCTCTGAATCCTCATCTACTCGATCGTATGTTCCGATTTTCAACGTACGTGCATGCAGAGATCGAAAGCTAGGACCCCTGACTGTGTATGCTCTAGTTTGTCAACGGTCGCCGAAGTCGGGCGAGCTGGCTGTCCCGGCGCCTCTGGATCGACGTGCTGCGTCTGTCGGATCGGAGCGGGGACCCTCAGTCGAGTCGGGCGCGTCGCTGCCGTGTGTATACATCTACATGACGCGGTAGTCGTCGCCGGCAGAAACTTCCAAGAATTTACACTGAGGAGCTGCCTGCTACTTGCCGTCGATCTAGTACTGATCACCTAGCCTGTGAAGTTGGCTAGCAATGCCATCGATGGATCCTGCTCCACTTTCACCGTCGTACTTATAACCCATAAAATCATTATATTCGTTCTCTATCTGACACTGGCGGTGACTATATAACTAACTAATTGGAAGACTTGGACGCGTCGACATGTGCAGGAGGTATACATACGTGTGGACCATATCACGTGCTTCGCCTTTCGATGTATATACGTGTGTGTGTGCGCGCGCGCGCCTCTGTTAGTGTTGGCATGTAGGTCGTGGTTTCAGATGTACAACATGTTAGAATAATTTGAGACGTGTAGTTGATGGAGAACCAAGCAATCATGCGACACACAACATTGAAATTTGTCAACAAGCTCCCTAGAGCCTGATTATGTGTGCTTCTCCCATGACACCCCTATAGCCTGATTATGGGTGCTTCTCCCATACCACGACCACCCGAATGCTGGCTGGCTCTCCCCACATGCATGTGTTTTTCTTAAGCAACGAGCCTCACTCGTCGGTTTCCATTATGGAAACCGCAAACCGTTATACAATAAGCGTCAAGCCCAAAAGAGAGCTAAAAGAAAGAAACAGCTAAAAAGAAGAAGTCTAGGTGTGAGGATTGTACAACATGTTAGAATAACTAGCAAAAGGGCCCATGCGTTGCAACGGGAGAAAGAAATACCACACACTCTTAATTTATAAAAAATAGTCTATAATCTAAGAATTTGTAGTTACGACACAAATAAAGATGATCTTATCCTACAAAAATGCAGTTTAAAATTTCACGGGTCTTCTATTTTAACACGGCTTGCATGTAGATTTAATACGTACAAAGAATCAATCAAGTGACCTTCAGTTTCATCTCTAATCCTGATTTTGTTGACGTGTTCATCCCCAACCCGGATGAGTACCGGTATGAAAGAAAGACGAATAATGACCTATTTATTAAGATTGCACCCTAGATAGTATTTTTATTAAACGTTTAACAGATAAAATAATATCATATTTAAATTATACATATTTTTCTAATCAAATTTCATATATAATATGTTAAATTTGGAGTTGCGGTTTAAAAGATATGAGTATTTAAAAAAATATTTAATATATACTACGAGTTTAATGTCGTAAATAGTAAGGGCTTTTTTATAAAATCACCTCGGTGGGTTTTCCAACGAAACGATAACCTCTTTATTATTAGGTAAAGATTTGAGACGTGTAGTTGATGGAGAACCAAGCAATCAACCCCTCCCAGCACCTACATGTTTTACATGCATCAACACGCAGGTGGAAGAGACATGGAATACAAGTTCACTTAACGCCAAAAGGCAGCATTATTAGATTACAAAAGCACATATTGGAATTCTAGGTTGATCACCCTTCTATCCTTAACCCCAACGGAGCCCATCCGTGTCTTCTGCTAAAGATCTCCCGCGAAACCTCCTTGATCTCCATTACCCTTCTTCACTTGCGCTTCTGCCTTGGGTTTTCTGCAGAATTTTCCATGAATTAAGTACACAGCAAACTTTGAGCATTACAACTTTTTTTAGTGGGCAAACATAACATTTTGAGATTTATGACATCACCGACACAAACTTCGTCTTCCGCTGAATTAACAACGCTGAAAGTCTGAATTTATAAAAATGTAGGAATCAACGCTAAATTTATGACTTTAAATCAGCTGGTGGGCTAGCTTCATCCAAAGTAAGATAATGATCTGAATTACATTTTTTCGAACACAGTACAAATACAAACGCACATATACACGCGCATACATCCATCTATATGAACGCACACACGTATTCTCTACTCCTATAATCAATTTCGAAAGACTGAGCCGGCATATCATCTTAAAAATTTACGAACCCTCAGTTTGCGCACGTTTCTAAAGTGAGATATAATTAGTGACGTAATAAGGTAGGAAATGCATATATATCTGTCGACGGATGGAGACACACCTACTCTTCTACCGGTCGAAAAGGAGCCACAGGAGCATCTGATCGATCGTCACGGATATACTCGACCTATTTGAAACAAGAGCCGTGTGGGCGCCTTCTTCTGTACAAATAGCAGCCGTAGTTTGTCTGTTAATTTCAGCCTGGATGGATAGCTGGAGTCGGCCGGTGAACCTGGTCACATACCACGGCCTGAACATTTTGGAACAATAGTTTGCTCGCTTCTGTCTCTTCCTTCCTTGGAATTTGATTGACTCACGCCAAAACTACTAATGTGTAGTATGTCTATATATTGCGGCTATCATCGTCGACAGCAACTAGGTGGGACGTCGTACACTTGTATCCTAAAAACCGGCGTGCATGCGCCGTCGATTCCATCCAACTGGAGAATTATTGGTCTATCCTTTTCTACATTTTCGTTCTTGTCAAAGTCTCAAAACTGGTGAAAATTCCCTTGCGCTGATCAGGTATCAAGATTCCCAAGGAAGGAATAATCATCTTCTTTTTTTGGGACGAAGGAATAATCATCTTTATGGGTTATCGCAACACATTTGCATTTGGTGCGCATGTCTGACAAGAAACAAACAAGTACACCAGCAACGCATCTAGAGAACACAAATCATGTACTCCCACATTGTATAGAGGTTGCGTCAAGTAATTCGGATCGGAGGAAGTATGATAGTATTTTTGGTAAAAAACAAATGTATTAGGAACCTTTTTACAAATCATGATGAAACATGGTTTGCATGGCTAGGAATTCTGCTAATTTTAGAAACAGGCATCCATTATATAAACAGGAATATTGTCTGAAATTTCTTCATTGTTGTGTTATTGGTCTGATATTCAGAAGCAAAAACTCAGAAAAGTGTAAATTAACCATGCGTAGCAAAAAGGCAAGTTGAGATTTTCCATCACAGAGAGAGAGAGGGACGGAGCTCATGGAGACGGGAGAGAAGGGTCACCCGTTGATGCGGCTTATCTTTGTTCTTCCTCAGATACTTAGATTGTTCGGTCTTGTGTCTCCACGGGTCCATTGGGACCGTCTCGAGATGCGAGCATGGACGCCTCCTATGGTGGAGGCGTCAACCCAAATCCCTTGGTTGATGTCGGGCTAGGAATGAAAGGAACTGCCTTTTACTCCTTCTACCATGGTTGGTGCATCGTGATGTGGGCGGGTGGTAGTGTCTCGGATATGGATGCCGGGGCGGTGGTCCCGGATGGTGTTCGCATGGGTGGTTTTTCGGCAGGCACCATGTCGAAGGTGGTGACTTTCCCTCTTGGTTGTGTGGGAGGCGGTGGATTGGACACGCTCTCTATCATTGAAAATGGTGGCGCCCTGATCCGGATCTTGTGATCTGATCTCGCTACACCTGGCTTGTGGTGACACCAAGGAGTTGCCGAGCAAAAGCTCCACTCTTTGTCGTCGACGACGGAGACGCTCGCAGACGTCGTTATCTTCTTGAAGACGTCGTCGTGGTGCTCCTTTCCGTGTTAGTGTTTCGGGGTGAAGACCTTTGTTCATGCTAGACTCAGCAGCGGCAGCGCTTAGCGACGTTCTCCCTCCTGAGGGCATTGTCGTGGAACCTAGGTGTTTAGGATTTGTACTCTGATCTTCCTATGTTCTCTTTTGGTTGCATAGTCGTGTGTGTCTTGCGTGATCCAATTAACCATTGAATGGGCTTGCGTGATCCAATTAACCATTGAATGGGCATTCCATGCAGGCTACCTCACCATCATGTCATTCGGTAGTGTATTTTGTTCGGTTGCTGCTTTACATATAAAGCGGGGCAAAATCCTGTTTCGAGGAGAATACTTAGACCGTTTCGATTTTTTGACTATTGACGCAAATCTACATAACTGTATGCTTAACTCAGATAGTTGAATGTGAGCATGAAATTCAAACATTAAGCGGGTAGAGTCATCTACACAACTCTTATCACACTATGCCAAGAATGTGGCTCTCAACTAACAAGTCCATTAACATGGAAACTTCCCTCTTTGAAACAAATTGTAAATCTACTACAACTTTGAGATGACGGAACACAACCGCTTGCATAGTGGTATTTAGTCACGTAGCTACTTTCAATTGTATATTGTCTCTCTGTCCGCCATTATATTATCTCTAAGAAAGAAAATTACATGCATTCTCCAATAATGTTGTGCAGCTTCGGTGAAATATTAGCGCAATTATATTGTTAGTTCGCAGGTTTATATCAGATTCAGCTTCACGACGATGATGATTTGATGCTAATCCAACCCAACCACTTAGAAAGGATGTGAATACTTTGATCCAGGAAAAAAATTCGAGCAAGCGGATGAATAGACAAGCACGCGAGTAGCCACAATAATGTTTCCCTAACATTATTCCCCTGTTGCTAGCTAGCTGCTAGCCCTATCCATGTCTCTCCCACCTGTCACACACACACAAACTGTACCAGCGCCCACTTTAGTTTGCTGCTGTTGCTAAGTATAGCATATATAGTGTATAGAGATCGGGCGTATCACATCCATCGCCATTGGCCATATATCATATCATGGCCAGGTGAGGTGCATGCATGCATGCATGCACACATACAATTATCTGCCGGGGATCAGATAACTCCCGGGGGGAGCCTTTCTGCAGTTGCGGCCGCGCCACATGCATGCACCTGACCTGGCCTGGCCTGGACCGTCGCCTGTAGCACCCGTCGCAGTCGTTTCGACCCACATGACATGAGAAGGGCACCCAAACGAGAGGGTCAAATCGCAGCATGTAGCCGCGAAACCGACGTCTCGTTTCATCGCAGTGAAAGCTCCCAATATGCATGCATAACATATTGCTACCTTCTTCCGGCACATGGATGGATGGATGGATGGATGCAGTAGTCATCCAGATCTCCCTCTCTCTCTCTCTCTCTTCAGAGATATCTAGGGCATAATTGGTAGCATTTCTTCGGTGTGCACTTGCCATTTCGAGAACGGGCTTAATTTACAGTAGACTGATTAAAGAAGATTAGACTTAGAGCTAACTCGTGTAAGAGAAGACGAGGGGGAAAACGGGGGAAAATACATGGATCGATCAAGAGCTCTAAGCTACTGCCATGGAAATTTGGAAGCAAGCGAAGCATCCATGGAGGAAAAACGTACGCTAGCTAGCTTTAGCTAGGTCAGCGCCAAGTCTATGCACTGCTTCTTCCACACCGCGTGCGCCGGAGTGAGCGCTACGCTGGTGGCGTCCATGGATCTCTTGTTTGTCTTGGCGGTGCCGTAGTCGTCGTGCTCGGGGGCGTGCCTCGGCGCCGGCGCCGTGAGAAGGTCGACACCGAAGAGTCGCACGGTCCTCATCACGGGTGCCGGCGATGGGGTGGACACCGTCGCGTTGACGAAGGTCGTCGTCGTGGTGGTCTTGGACCGGAGCTTGCAGTCGATGAAGAGCTGGCTGTTGCCGGAGGCGGCGCGGTAGAACTCGACGGCGTCGCCGGCTTTCAGGCCCTTATCCTTCACGAAGCGGCTCCAGCCCTTGGTGAGCACGTAGCTCTGGCTGCTGTTCCAGTAGGAGTACCGGAACCTCCACACCTTGCCGGCCGCGTCGTCGAAGTTGAGCAGCATGCCCTTGCACTCGCCGGACACGGCGGCGCCAGCGGAAGGGAGCTGCAGCGGGAAGTGCTTCTCGGCGTGCTGCTTCGGGATCACCAGCCGATTCAGCTTCCCCACGTCGCTGGGCGTAACCGTTTTGTCGAACAGGTGGTCGCGCCGCGCCGCCGGCGAGGGCGTGGCGGCCCCCGAAGAAGGTGACGAGGCCGGAGGCAACGAGGACGGTGTAGGGGAGGACGCCGCAGCGGCGGCGAAGTAGGCGCGCTTGTGCTGCGTGAGCTCGTCGGGGTAGGTGTGCTTGCGCAGCAAGTCGACGACCTCGGCCTTGGAACGGGCGGCAAGGAAGCGGAGCTCGGCGGCGTCATCCGGGTCGGACTCGGCGAGGGGGCGGAAGTTGGTGACGGCGTCGCGGCCGCGGAAGCGCTGCGCCGCCGCGTCGTAGGCGCGCGCCGCCTCGGCCTCGCCCGTGAACGTGCCGAGCCAGACGCGCTGGTGGCGCTCGTAGATCTGCGCGCCCCACCGCCCGTTGGGCTGCGGCACCACGCCCTTGTACTTGGAGGACGGCAGCCGCCCGCCGCGGCCGGAGTCCGCCTCCGCGCCGGGCTCGGGCGCGTCCATGACCGTGCTGGCCCCGCTGCCGACGCGCTGCAGCGGCTTGGTCGTCGGCGCGGGCGGCGCCGGAGACGCCTTCTTGCCCGTGGACCCGCCGCTGCTCGCGTCGTCCACGAGGCAGCTTCTCGCGCTGTCCATCCGAATCCGATCACCGAGAGATGAAGAAGATCGATGCTTAGATAGGAGGAAGAGGAGAAGAAGAGCTTAGCTAAAGGCTGAAGGTAGCTAGCTGTGGTGGGAATGGAGGCAGTAGGTAGGTAGAGGAGCAGCAGAGTCAAGTGCGTGTGTTATATAGAGGATCGAGGAGGTGAGTGTGAGTGTGGCTTAGCTATAGCTGGTGCATATATACATCAACCACACCACATTCTATTGTTCCATATACTCCACTATTTCTACACATGGGCATTTGGTTTTGTTTTTGTCTTTCATATATGTGTCTAGTAGATAATACATGCATGCAATCCATGCTCCATGCTGGTGTTTCTTTTTATTTACGTGCATACACATGCTTGTGTTGTTTTATATTTGCATAGTACTTCCTCCGTCCCATAGTGTCATAAACGCTCTTATATTATGAAACGGAGGAATTAGATATTGTTTTAAATTCATATTTTGGAAATGATTACATTTTTACGTAGTGCAATAGATATTTATATATAAAGGCCTTGATGTGGGTCATCTAGTGAGATATTTTCTGGCATTCATGGAAAGGAGAAACAAAAAGATCAAAGATGATGATGAACTCAATGTGCTACGCACGCGGTATGGTATATGGCACGGTTGCGTGGGAAACTCAGAGTGTCATGCATGCATGCCTGCATTTCCTTTTGTTGCCTTCTAGTTTTAACCTTGTTTGGGAGCAAGAAAAGTAGTAGCACGCCAAGTAACGCATCTCCTCCTGGTAACGTACGCCTACAAGTGGGATGAGCAATTGTGTGGGAGCTGAGCCAGCTGCTGACCCCATTTATGTTTTGGCGCTCATATATTATGCAGGTAGCAGGTAATACGTTGTTGTGTGCCGGTCTCTCGTAGTAAACGGTGACGCCGATGGCGCCGCAGATTTTTCTGGACGTTCTAGATCCATGGGCATGGCTATGCATGTCCGCATCGGTCGATCCCCTTTGTTATCCCTATTTGATATTTTTCGATCTTTTGCTTGACTAGTCACCCCATGCCATGGAATTCCTAGATTACCAAAGATGTATAGCAATACTAGCAAAGTGATGATAATGATCAGCGACCAAACATAAAGACGTTCAACGGCCGATCAAATTGCACGTATGATGCATAGTTAATAAATTACACTGCAATAATTAATACTATGATACTTCCTTACTTCCATAATATATACTTCCTCCTGTCCTAAATATAAGTCTTTTGAGATGTTTCACTACAGTACTACATACGAATGTATATAGACATACTTTAGAGTATAGATTTACTCATTTTGTTCCGTATGTAGACCCCTAGTGAAATCTTTAAAAAGACTTATATTTAGGAACGGAGGGATTAGGTGTTTATTACATACTTCCCCCTTTCCAAAATAAATATCTGAAACTTAGTACTCCCTCCGTTCCTAAATGTAAGTCTTTTTAGAGATTTCACTCGTGAACTATATACGGATGTACATAGACATACTTTAGTATATAGATTCACTCATTTTGCTCCTTATGTAGACCACTAGTGAAATTTTTTAAAAGACTTATATTTAGGAACGGAGGAAGTATAACTTTATATGAGTACTATTTTTAGTATAAATTTGAGACAGTTATTGTGAGACGGAGGGAATAATATTTGTGATGAAGTTGGGAGCTAGCGTTTGATTTTAGCAGGCTATCGTCGGAACGTTTCAACAGACAATTTTATATGTATTTGTATGTGGGTGTATTTATATAGTTTGGAACTAGTTGACTCTTAAATTACAGGTAAAATAAAGTCGACAGATACGTACAACCTACGTAGCTAGATAGTTATACATGACAGATGAGCCCACAGTGTTTAATCAGTTCATAGTCTCAAGATCTATGGTCGATATATATATATACTACACCCCTGCAAAAACAAAAAACCTACAAATACGAGAAAATAAATAAATCATCTGGGAGTAGTTCCATGCATGGTCAAGTTGGTGTGGGGAGCACCGGAGCAGATATATACGAGTAATTGCCACAGACAAGGACTTGGTGCAAGACTTGGGCATCGCAAAGTCCACCTCAAGGCTCGTGGAATTAATCCAGTGGACTATAAAATATGCGATACTTGAATTATAAGGATATAAAAAACATACTGCTAAAGACAGCATGCGTCGATCCAGGGCCTAGCTAATTAATCACGACCAGAGACTTTCTTGCATGGATGGACAACGAGTGGGACTGCAGTGCATACTCATTAAATTCCGGTCTCCGGAAATCTGGAAGTTGTCAATGAGTAGGTTAATTATCGCCTTATAATAATGGAATATATACGTATCCGCTGAAAAAGAGAGCAACATGTATGTACCGAAAATGCTAGAATTACATAACATTTGTGTACCAATGTAAACTGAGAGTTGCTTCACGTAAGACCGAGTCTGTACAGTTTCTGTACGAAGTAAAATGACCACCGTTGATCAACACTGGCTCAAGATTGGTTCACGGTGGATTGCACTATCATTCCTAAATCAGTATATACACAAACCTTTGAAAATATGAGAGACACACGATTTATTTTCCATTAAACTAATTTCGTGGTATCTAGTAATTATTAAAGAAGTATATTAAAACTAATAAAGAGGGTTTTTTTTGAAAAGGAGGATAACCCCCGGTCTCTGCATCTGGAAGATGCATGCAACCATTTTATTGATTATTTCCAAGGACCTTACAAAGTAGTACAACAATATGCCTGAATTCGCCATCTTGACAACATCTGCCGTTACTCCTATCCATATGATGAAGGGGTGCAAGCTGAGCCAAATACCCAGACCTCTCACCTAAGCCCAACATTTAAAACCGGAGGCCCCGACCGAGCCACATACCGGGTCAGGGGCACAAACCGGTCTGACGCACTCACATGTGTCGCCGCCACCATCTTCCACTGGTACATCTTCAGAGCAGATTGAGGTGCCAGCCTTGGCACGTGCCTCCGCCATCGACGCCACCATGACGCCAGACGACGACCTCCATCTACGCGAGTCCATCTCCAAGCAACGGACGGAGATCCATGCTAGGATAGGGCCGCACCACCGCCGTCGCCCACTACCCACAAGCGCCACCCAGGGTTCCCAAAGCGGCGCCTTCAAGAAGGGAACGACGCCGTGAGCGCCGCCGTCGCCCAGCAAAGTTAGGGCTTTCGCCCAGGAGACCTAGGGGAAGGGGAAGTGAGGGGATCAGTCCATATCGACGCCTCCAAGGAGGGGAACGGCGCCCTCAGGCGTTGCCGTCGACGCGGCCGGCCATGGCCGGCCAAGGATTTCGCCCGAACTAGATCCCCGCCACCAGCAGTGCCTCCTGTATAGAACCGGCGACCCAAGGAAGCGCGTCCCGACCAGGCTAGCCCGCACGCCAAACATGGGAGGAGGGGATGCGCCAGATCGCGCGCACCGGCAACCGCAGAAGCCGCCGCCGGCCGCCAACGACCACCGGATCCCGCCGCCCGCGCGGCCCGGACGCCAGATCCACCGCCCGCACGGCTGCTAGCTCGTCGTGCCTCATCCATGGAGCCGCCGCTCCAGATCCGAAGTTCCCCACGCAGACGCAGGGCAGCCAAGGCCCCACCGCCACGATCCTTGGCGCCCCGGGCTTGCCCGGCGGCTGCCTCACGTGGCGGCGAGGAAGGGAGGGGGAGGGAGTGGGGCGGCTAGGGTTGGGAGGGGGAGGGAGGGGGAGGGAACGGAGGGGCTTTTATAAAGAGGTATACATGATTCATCTATGTGGTATATGAGGAGCGAGAGTACATACTCTCACGAAAGCTGCAACACTTAAATATTTCAAGTGGGGTGATAATATGGTCTCGCTCTTGGAAATGTTCATTTCTAATGACATCGTTGGTTGGTGTGTAGAACGAGAAAGGAGCCCAAAATTCTCATTGTAGTATATAATATGTCTAGGGTTCATGTTGCCTTAGAGGCATATGTCGTGATGCTAGTCTAGAGCATGCCATCGACGGATGTGAGCTCCACGTGGTGTCTAAGGCTCTGTTTTGAACCATTTAGATTATATAATTCAGTTTTTATAATCTGTTATGTTTTCAAAGATGACAGATTTGTTGGGGAACGTCGCATGGGAAACAAAAAATTTCCTACGCGCACGAAGACCTATCATGGTGATGTCCATCTACGAGAGGGGATATTCGATCAACGTACCCTTGTAGATCGCACAGCAGAAGCGTTAGTGAACGCGGTTGATGTAGTGGAACATCCTCTCGTCCCTCGATCCGTCCCGCGAACCGTCCCGCGATTAGTCCCACGATCTAGCGCCGAACGGACGGCACCTCCGCGTTCAGCACACGTACAGCTCGATGATGATCTCGACCTTCTTGATCCAGCAAGAGAGACGGAGAGGTAGATGAGTTCTCCGGCAGCGTGACGGCGCTCCGGAGGTTGGTGATGATCTTATCTCGACAGGGCTCCGCCCGAGCTCCGCAGAAACGCGATCTAGAGGTAAAACCGTGGAGATATGTGGTCGGGCTGCCGTGGCAAAGTTGTCTCAAATCAGCCCTAAAACCTCCGTATATATAGGGGGAAGAGGGGGAGCCTTGCCTTGGGGCTCAAGGGGCCCCAAGGGGGTCGGCCGAGCCAAGGGGGGGAGTCCTCCCCTTCCAAACCGAATCCAACTAGGTTTGGAAGGAGGAGTGCTTCCCCCTTTTCCCACCTCCTCTTTTTTTTTCTTTTCTCTTTGATTTTCTTCCTATGGCGCATAGGGCCTTCTTGGGATGTCCCACCAGCCCACTAAGGGCTGGTGCGCCACCCCCAAGGCCTATGGGCTTCGCCGGGGTGGGTTGCCCCCCCCCCCCCCGGCGAACACCCGGAACCCATTCGTCATTCCCGGTAAATCCGAAAACCTTCCGGCAATCAAATGAGGTCATCCTATATATCAATCTTCGTTTCTGGACCATTCCGGAAACCCTCGTGACGTCCGTGATCTCATTCGGGACTCCGAACAACATTCGGTGACCAACCATATAACTCAAATACGCATAAAACAACGTCGAATCTTAAGTGTGCAGACCCTGCGGGTTCGAGAACTATGTAGACATGACCCGAGTGACTCCTCGGTCAATATCCAATAGCGGGACCTGGATGCCCATATTGGGTCCCACATATTCTACGAAGATCTTATCGTTTGAACCTCAGTGCCAAGGATTCATATAATCCCGTATGTCATTCCCTTTGTCCTTCGGTATGTTACTTGCCCGAGATTCGATCGTCAGTATCCGCATACCTATTTCAATCTCATTTACCGGCAAGTCTCTTTACTCGTTCCGTAATACAAGATCCCGCAACTTACACTAAGTCACATTGCTTGCAAGGCTTGTGTGTGATGTTGTATTACCGAGTGGGCCCCGAGATACCTCTCCGTCACAAGGAGTGGCAAATCCCAGTCTCGATCCATACTAACTCAACGAACACCTTCGGAGATACCTGTAGAGCATCTTTATAGTCACCCAGTTACGTTGCGACGTTTGATACACACAAAGCATTCCTCCGGTGTCAGTGAGTTATATGATCTCATGGTCATAGGAACAAATACTTGACACGCAGAAAACAGTAGCAACAAAATGACACGATCAACATGCTACGTCTATTAGTTTGGGTCTAGTCCATCACGTGATTCTCCTAATGACGTGATCCAGTTATCAAGCAACAACACATTGTTCATAATCAAAAGACCCTGACTATCTTTGATCAACTGGCTAGCCAACTAGAGGCTTGCTAGGGACAGTGTTTTGTCTATGTATCCACACATGTATATAAGTCTTCATTCAATAAAATTATAGCATGGATAATAAACGGTTATCTTGATACAGGAATTATAATAATAACTATATTTATTATTGCCTCTAGGGTATAATTCCAACAGTCTCCCACTTGCACTAGAGTCAATAATCTAGCCCTCACATCATCATGCGAATTACATTGTAATAAATCTAACACCCATACAATTCTGGTGTTGATCATGCTTTGCCCGTGGAAGAGGTTTAGTCAGCGGGTCTGCTACATTCAGATCCGTGTGCACTTTGCATATATTTACGTCCTCCCCTTCGACGTAGTCGCGGATGAGGTTGAAGCGTCGTTTGATGTGTCTGGTCTTCTTGTGAAACCGTGGTTCCTTTGCTAAGGCAATGGCACCCGTGTTGTCACAGAACAAGGTTATTGGATTCAGTGCGCTTGGCACCACTCCAAGATCCGTCATGAACTGCTTCATCCAGACACCCTCCTTAGCCGCCTCCGAGGCAGCCATGTACTCCGCTTCACATGTAGAATCTGCTACGACGCTTTGCTTGGAACTGCACCAGCTTACCGCACCCCCATTAAGAATAAATACGTATCCGGTCTGCGACTTAGAGTCGTCCGGATCTGTGTCAAAGCTTGCATCGACGTAACCCTTTACGACGAGCTCTTCGTCACCTCCATACACGAGAAACATCTCCTTAGTCCTTTTTAGGTACTTCAGGATATTCTTGACCGCCGTCCAGTGATCCACTCCTGGATTACTCTGGAACCTGCCTGCCATACTTATGGCCAAGCTAACGTCCGGTCTAGTGCACATCATTGCATACATGATAGAACCTATGGCTGAAGCATAGGGGACGGTGCTCATATGCTCTCTATCCTCATCAGTTGTTGGGCACTAAGTCTTACTCAATCTCGTACCTTGTAAAACTTGCAAGAACCCTTTCTTGGACCGTTCCATTTTGAACCTCTTCAAAACTTTATCAAGGTATGTGCTTTGTGTAAGTCCTATCAGGCGTTTTGATCTATCCCTGTAGATCTTAATGCCTAGAATGTAAGCAGCTTCTCCTAGGTCCTTCATAGAGAAACTTTTATTCAAGTAATCCTTTATGCTCTCCAAAAACTCTACGTTGTTTCCAATCAGCAATATGTCATCCACATATAATATTAGAAACGCCACAGAGCTCCCACTCACTTTCTTGTAAATACAAGATTCTCCAACCACTTGTATAAACCCAAATGCTTTGATCACCTCATCAAAGCGTTTGTTCCAACTCCGAGATGCTTGCACCAGTCCATAAATGGATCGCTGGAGCTTGCACACCTTGTTAGCATTCTTAGGATCGACAAAACCTTCGGGTTGCATCATATACAACTCTTCCTTAAGGAAACCATTAAGGAACACCGTTTTGACATCCATCTGCCAGATTTCATAATCGAAAAATGCAGCTATTGCTAACATGATTCTGATGGACTTAAGCATCGCTACGGGTGAGAATGTCTCATCATAGTCAACTCCTTGAACTTGTGAAAAACCCTTTGCCACAAGTCGAGCTTTATAAACGGTCACATTGCCGTCAGCGTCCGTCTTCTTCTTAAAGATCCATTTGTTCTGAATAGCCTTGCGGCCCTCAGGTAGTACTTCCAAAGTCCACACTTTGTTCTCATACATGGATCCTATCTCGGACTTCATGGCCTCTAGCCATTTGTTGGAATCTGGGCCCACCATTGCTTCTTCATAATTTGCAGGTTCATTGTTGTCTAACAACATGATTGACAAAACGGGATTACCGTACCACTCTGGAGCAACACGTGGTCTCGTCGACCTGCGTGGTTCGACAGGAACTTGAACTGGAGTTTCATGATCATCATCATTAACTTCCTCCTCAACCGGCGTCGCAATGACAGAGGTTTCCCCTTGCCCTGCGCCACCATCTAGAGGGATGAGAGGTTCGACAACCTCATCAAGTTCTATCTTCCTCCCACTCAATTCTCTCGAGAGAAACTCCTTCTCGAGAAAAGCTCCGTTTTTAGCAACAAACACTTTGCCCTCGGATTTGAGATAGAAGGTGTACCCAATTGTCTCTTTTGGGTAACCTATGAAGATACACTTTTCCGCTTTGGGTTCCAGCTTTTCAGGCTGAAGCTTTTTGACATAAGCATCACATCCCCAAACTTTAAGAAACGACAACTTTGGCCTTTTGCCATACCATAGTTCGTATGGTGTCGTCTCAACGGATTTTGATGGTGCCCTATTTAAAGTGAATGCAGCTGTGTCTAATGCATAACCCCAAAACGATAATGGCAAATCGGTAAGAGACATCATAAATCACACCATCTCTAATAAAGTACGATTACGACGTTCGGACACACCATTACGCTGTGGTGTTCCAGGCGGTGTCAACTGCAAAACAATTCCACATTGTCTTAAGTGAGCACCAAACTCGAAACTAAGATATTCACCCCCACGATCAGACCGTAGGAACTTGATCTTCTTGTTACGATGATTTTCAACTTCACTCTGAAATTGCTTGAACTTTTCAAATGTTTCAGACTTGTGCTTCATTAAGTAGACATAACCATATCTACTCAAATCGTCAGTGAAGGTGAGAAAATAATGATATCTGCCGCGTGCCTCTACGCTCATCGGACCGCACACATCGGTATGTATGATTTCCAACAAGTCACTGGCACGCTCCATTGTTCCGGAGAACGGAGTTTTAGTCATCTTGCCCATGAGGCATGGTTCGCACGTGTCAAGTGAATCAAAGTCAAGTGACTCCAAAAGTCCATCGGCATGGAGTTTCTTCATGCGCTTTACACCAATATGACCTAAGCGGCAGTGCCACAAAATATGGCGCTATCATTGTTAACTCTAACTCTTTTGGTCTCAATGTTATGTATGTGTGTATCACTATCAAGATTCAATATGAACAATCCTCTCACATTGGGTGCATGACCATAAAAGATGTTACTCATAGAAATAGAACAACCATTATTCTCTGACTTAAAAGAGTAACCATCTCGCAATAAACAAGATCCAGATATAATGTTCATGCTCAACGCAGGCACTAAATAACAATGATTCAAGTTCATAACTAATCCTGATGGTAACTGAAGTGAAACTGTGCCGACGGCGATTGCATCAACCTTGGAACCATTTCCTACGCGCATCGTCACTTCATCTTTTGCCAGCCTTCGTCTATTCCGCAGTTCCTGTTTCGAGTTGCAAATATGAGCAACATAACCGGTATCGAATACCCAGGCACTACTACGAGAGCCGGTTAAGTACACATCAATAACATGTATATCAAGTATACCTGATTTTTCTTTGGCCGCCTTCTTATCAGCCAGATACTTGGGGCAGTTGCGCTTCCAGTGACCCATACCCTTGCAATAGTAACACTCTGTTTGAAGCTTAGGTCCAGCTTTGGGTTTCTTCGTCGGATTGGCAACAGGCTTGCCGCTCTTCTTTGAATTACCCTTCTTGCCTTGCCGTTTCTCTTGAAACTAGTGGTCTTATTCACCATCAACACTTGATGCTCTTTACGGAGTTCAGACTCTGCGACTTTCAGCATCGCAAACAACTCGCCGGGTGACTTGTTCATCCCTTGCATGTTGTAGTTCAACACAAAGCCCTTATAGCTTGGCGGCAGTGATTGAAGGATTCTGTCAGTGATAGCCTCTTGCGGGAGTTCAATCCCCAGCTCAGCTAGACCGTTTGAGTATCCAGACATTTTGAGCACATGTTCACTGACAGACGAATTCTCCTCCATCTTGCAAGCATAGAATTTATCGGAGGTCTCATACCTCTCGATCCGGGCGTTCTTCTGAAAGATAAACTTCAACTCCTGGAACATCTCATATGCTCCATGACGCTCAAAGCGACGTTGAAGTCCCGGTTCTAAGCCATACAAGACTGCACATTGAACTACTGAGTAGTCCTCCTTACGTGTTAACCAAGCGTTCTTAACATCCTGGTCAGCCGTAGCGGGTGGTTCATCTCCTAGCGCAGCATTAAGGACATAATCCTTCTTCCCAGCTTGTAAGATTAGCTTAAGATTACGAGCCCAGTCTACAAAGTTGCTTCCATCATCTTTCAACTTAGCTTTCTCTAGGAACGTATTAAAATTCAGGGTGACTGTCGCGTGAGCCATGATCTACAACACAAATATATTCAAAGTGGACTTAGACTATGTTCAAGATAATTTGAGTTTAACTTAATCAAATTACTTGCTAAACTCCCACTCAAAAAGTACATCTCTCTAGTCATTTGAGTGGTTCATGATACACTTACACTAGCTCAAGTCCGATCATCACGTGAGTTGAGTATAGTTTCAGTGGTAAGCATCCCTATGATAATCATATCATCTATATGATTCATGATCGACCTTTCGGTCTCATGTGTTCCGAGGCCATGTCTGCACATGCTAGGCTCGTCAAGCTTAACCCGAGTGTTCCGCGTGTGCAACTGTTTTGCACCTGTTGTATGTGAACGTTGAGTCTATCACACCCGATCATCACGTGGTGTCTCGAAACGACGAACTGTAGCAATGGTGCACAGTCGGGGAGAACACAATTTCGTCTTGAAATTTTAGTGAGAGATCACCTCATAATGCTACCGTCGTTCTAAGAAAAATAAGGTGCATAAAAGGATTAACATCACATGCAATTCATAAGTGACATGATATGGCCATCATCACGTGCTCCTTGATCTCCATCACCAAAGCACCGGCACGATCTTCTTGTCACCGGCGCCACACCATGATCTCCATCAACGTGTCGCCATCGGGGTTGTCGTGCTACTCATGCTATTACTACTAAAGCTACATCCTAGCAAAATAGTAAACGCATCTGCAAGCACAAACGTTAGTTTAAAGACAACCCTATGGCTCCTGCCGGTTGCCGTACCATCGACGTGCAAGTCGATATTATCTATTACAACATGATCATCTCATACATCCAATATATCACATCACATCGTTGGCCATATCACATCACAAGCATACCCTGCAAAAACAAGTTAGACGTCCTCTAATTTTGTTGTTGCATGTTTTACGTGGTGACCATGGGTATCTAGTAGGATCGCATCTTACTTACGCAAACACCACAACGGAGATATATGAATTGCTATTTAACCTTATACAAGGACCTCCTCGGTCAAATCCGATTCAACTAAAGTTGGAGAAACTGACACTTGCCAGTCATCTTTGAGCAACGGGGTTACTCGTAGCGATGAAACCACTCTCTCGTAAGCGTACGAGTAACGTCGGTCCAAGCCGCTTCAATCCAACAATACCGCGGAATCAAGAAAAGACTAAGGAGGGCAGCAAAACGCACATCACCTCCCACAAAAACTTTTGTGTTCTACTTGAGAAGACATCTACGCATGAACCTAGCTCATGATGCCACTGTTGGGGAACGTCGTATGGGAAACAAAAATTTTCCTACGCGCACGAAGACCTATCATGGTGATGTCCATCTACGAGAGGGGATATTCGATCTACGTACCCTTGTAGATCGCACAGCAGAAGCGTTAGTCAACGCGGTTGATGTAGTGGAACGTCCTCACGTCCCTCGATCCGCCCCGCAAACCGTCCCGCGATAAGTCCCACGATCTAGCGCCGAACGGACGACACCTCCGCGTTCAGCACACGTACAGCTCGATGATGATCTCGACCTTCTTGATCCAGCAAGAGAGACGGAGAGGTAGATGAGTTCTCCGGCAGCGTGACGGCGCTCCGGAGGTTGGTGATGATCTTATCTCGGCAGGGCTCCGCCCGAGCTCCGCAGAAACGCGATCTAGAGGTAAAACCGTGGAGATATGTGGTCGGGCTGCCGTGGCAAACTTGTCTCAAATCAGCCCTAAAACCACCGTATATATAGGGGGAAGAGGGGGAGCCTTGCCTTGGGGCTCAAGGGGCCCCAAGGGGGTCGGCCGAGCCAAGGGGGGGAGTCCTCCCCTCCAAACCGAATCCAACTAGGTTTGGAAGGAGGAGTCCTTACCCCTTTTCCCACCTCCTCTTTTTTTTCTTTTCTCTTTGATTTTCTTCCTATGGCGCATAGGGCCTTCTTGGGCTGTCCCACCAGCCCACTAAGGGCTGGTGCGCCACCCCCAAGGCCTATGAGCTTCCCCGGGGTGGGTTGCCCCCCCCCCCCGGTGAACACCCGGAACCCATTCGTCATTCCCGGTACATTCCCGGTAACTCCGAAAACCTTCCGGTAATCAAATGAGGTCATCATATATATTAATCTTCGTTTCCGGACCATTCCGGAAACCCTCGTGACGTCCGTGATCTCATCCGGGACTCCGAACAACATTCGGTAACCAACCATATAACTCAAATACGCATAAAACAACGTCGAACCTTAAGTGTGCAGACTCTGCGGGTCCGAGAACTATGTAGACATGACCCGAGTGACTCCTCGGTCAATATCCAATAGCGGGACCTGGATGCCCATATTGGATCCCACATATTCTACGAAGATCTTATCGTTTGAACCTCAGTGCCAAGGATTCATATAATCCCGTATGTCATTCCCTTTGCCCTTCGGTATGTTACTTGCCCAAGATTCGATCGTCAGTATCCGCATACCTATTTCAATCTCGTTTACCGGCAAGTCTCTTTACTCGTTCCGTAATACAAGATCCCGCAACTTACACTAAGTCACATTGCTTGCAAGGCTTGTGTGTGATGTTGTATTACCGAGTGGGCCCCGAGATACCTCTTCGTCACACGGAGTGACAAATCCCAGTCTCGATCCATACTAACTCAACGAACACCTTCGGAGATACCTGTAGAGCATCTTTATAGTCACCCAGTTACGTTGCGACGTTTGATACACACAAAGAATTCCTCCGGTGTCAGTGAGTTATATGATCTCATGGTCATAGGAACAAATACTTGACACGCAGAAAACAGTAGCAACAAAATGACACGATCAACATGCTACGTCTATTAGTTTGGGTCTAGTCCATCACGTGATTCTCCTAATGACGTGATCCAGTTATCAAGCAACAACACCTTGTTCATAATCAGAAGACCCTGACTATCTTTGATCAACTGGCTAGCCAACTAGAGGCTTGCTAGGGACAGTGTTGTGTCTATGTATCCACACATGTATATAAGTCTTCATTCAATACAATTATAGCATGGATAATAAACGATTATCTTGATACAGAAATTATAATAATAACTATATTTATTATTGCCTCTAGGGCATAATTCCAACAAGATTATGGTGTAGATTATAAAAACTAGGTGGTCAGATTATTAAAAACTCATAATCTACTCTACCTCAGCTAAAATTAGATTATGGATTGCTAATGACTCATTACCCTTGTAAAGTTGAAGATAATTTCGTTTGTGCCACCACCACCCTCCTCTTTTAAAAATAAAACAAAGGACAGACATGTCATTATGCAATGTAAAACCTGGATTACAAGTTTATATAATCTGGTCTTCAAATATACCCACTTAGATTATTTTTATAAACCAGATTATATAATCTATCTTCATAATTCAGATTATCATAATCTATTATGCATGGTGACCTTCTTGGTTATTGTTGTGGGGAGCCATAGCCAGAGGGGCAAACGTCAACGACTCCTATAAGATTGTGGGTTACCAAGATCTAGAGAAGGGCCCTGTGCTTGTATGTATACAGATGCCACCACAGTTGTGGACGAAGAGCAAATGAGAAGTGGAGACCTATCTGTTCAAAAAAAAAGTGGAGACCAAGATTTCGCCGATTGGGTAGGGGCCTCAACAGTGGTGTGTTCTTTGAGGATCTACAGTGCCCGTGGCAACTGCCAATTACTGGTATTCATCGCCCACGGTTCTTTTGGTTGAAGTCAACCCGGCTTCAGTTTGGAGTTCATGGCATGCCGGAGCTGGTGGCGTGGAGCTCATGCTCTAATGCCCAGCTATGCCGAGACTAGATCCTTGCACGAGGCAGGCGAAGCGCCCGGTGCCAGTGCCGTCTCGGACCTCGGGGTCCCTCGACCTCGGTGCCATCTCGTACTAGAACTCCGGGTACAGCAGTGGCTTCGGCGGTGGCACGGCGCCCTCGCCGCTCTCAGTCTCGTTGCCCTCGGACCCCGTCTCCGGTGTTCTCGAAGAGCAACAACAATGCCGCTGCGTAGTACATGCAATGACTGTTTGGCGGGTCTTTTGCGGGTTCATGCGGTCTACCGCGTTGTCTGCCAAAAATGAAGTGGCGTGAGGTCAGCAACACGCGGTGCCTGCTAAAGACGCAGCCTCCCGCTTCGGTGTTCGACGGGCAGCCGCATCCCGTCCAGCCTGCAACCTGACCTGGAGGCTACCCCTATTCGAAAAGAAAGAGAAACACATATACACATTCCTACCGTGGCTTAGTGCTACTGTTTCCCAAGTCAAAAAATGATGAGCAAAAATATGATAAAATTTTACCAACGAGTATAAGTATATCAACACACATGTTACATCTAAAATACTAACCAAAATTAAATTTCAAAATTTAAGCATACACTTCAGAAATGTCTAGTTGTGAATGGTAACTAGAACCAAATATTGTCAAAAACTGAATTGATTTCAGTAATGTTACTGTTCTCCAACGGGGATCATCAAAATACCCTAGCCTAGAACGAAATTCGGAGAAGCTACGTCTCACCAAAGCCTACGTCTCCCACTTTTCTCTTTCTCATCCCGGTCCGTCCAGCACACTATCAGTCATAGCCCACAGTTCATGTTTAAGGGACACAATTGAATGGCTAGGCTAACCACGGACACGTATGGTCATGACTGTTTGCAAACTTTCTTTTTCGACATTTGATAAGGTCCATTTGGTGATCCGTGTTGAAGATCACCTTATCGGTTGTATATATCTTCGCTGTAGAATGGGAGAAATTCGGAGTTAAAACCGAGCGTTCGGTGGGGAAAAAACATGACATGACATGACATATTCAAACACCACCACGTGGTAAAAGTAGTCACCAACATACACACCGTCGTCAGAAAATGGTATCGTGATGATAATTTGCTGTAGCTCCAAGATGTACTACTCTGCGATGATTAGCATGATAGATCTGGAAAAATCCTTTCATGACGACGGACCGTACTAGGACGCACGAGCCGTAATATATTTTGCAGACCCGTTAGAGTATTTTCAGCCGTTTGGCTCCAGGAAATGAAATAGCGTCGTCTGAGGTCGTGCCGGCGGAAAAATCAATGTGGGGGTTCGGGTTCCCAGCCGTTTTCTAAGGTCGGTCGCTCCCTAGTCAATTTTTTAAAAAGAAAATTCGGGTTAAATTCGTTCAAAAAGACACAAATTTAAAAAATATTCAGCATTCTCATTGATATTTGTACAAACTGAACAAGAAACATGAATGAAATTTAAAAACTACTACGCCGCCGTCGCCCGCTGTTGTCGCCTTCTACATGCCGAGAAGCTTGTAGAAGTTGGTAAAGTCGTCGGCGTCGTCGTCGCCGTCGTCGTCCTTGATGCACCCGTACCCTCGGTCGCCATGGCGGACGGGGTTGGACGGCCCTGGTGCCTCATCGTCACTGTCGTCGAAGACGATGACGCCGCCCTCCTCGCGGTCGTGGCGCCGAGCATCGATCTCCTGGAAGGCACGGTCTTGGCGCTCCATCTCCTCCCGACCATAATCATCTCGCGCCCATTTGAGCGCGGTCTCGGCGGCGGCGGCCATGGTGAGGTGCTCCTGCTTGACGAGGAGGAACGTTGGCTCGGTTTTCGCCTTGACGAGGCGGGAGAAGGAGGCCGGAGGAGAAAAGACGCTGCCCTCATTGATGACGAGTGTGCTGCCCTAGCGACATCTCCAACGGCTCCGGCTTGATGGGAGGAGCGTCGGTGACCCGAACGAGGAGGAAGAAGTCGTTTCCATGCGCCTCGGCGTCCAAGAACTATCGCGGCGGCGAGACAAGGAGGGGGGGGGGGGGGCGCCGGGTATTCCAAACACTACGAGTTGCCTCCTCGTTGTGCTCGAGGACGGCCTCCAACGTGCGGTCGGGGATGCCCCACCATTGGCATCGCCCCTCGCAGTTGAAGCGCCTGCGGGGTCGGCATCGTTGATGGCGGCAAGCTGATCGCGGCGTGGCAACATTTGAAGTACACCGTCCATAGCGTGTTGCTCTAGGGGCGTACCTTGGCTGGTTCCCCGAACTCTCCGGCGGCGAAGACCGGATGCGCGTGATCTTCGCGCGTTGGTCAACTC
The DNA here is from genome assembly GCF_904849725.1 of Hordeum vulgare subsp. vulgare. Taxonomy (NCBI): domain Eukaryota; kingdom Viridiplantae; phylum Streptophyta; class Magnoliopsida; order Poales; family Poaceae; genus Hordeum; species Hordeum vulgare. The sequence continues at coordinate 492,176,626 of NC_058518.1, read as the reverse complement.
GAGAGGGTGGCCATGGCACCGCGACCCCGCCGACGCTCAGCCTCCACGAGCTTGGCACCCGCATGTCCGGTGGCACCGGGTAGTCCGCCTCGACTTCAGACTCGTGCAAGTGGCGGCGACCGAAGCCGTTGGCCGTCGATCCGTCGTCGGGGTAGCGCTGGGCCACTGATGGAGAGAGAAAGGAGGCGCCGGTGACGAAAAGGGGCGAAAAGAGGAAATGGGCGTCGACGGCGAGACTCTGGTGAGTGGTGTGCGGCCACCGGCGAGGGAGGGGCGCCTTATATAGCCGCGGGCGGTCGACGAGCAGGCGACAGCCGTGTGAACGCGTGATGGGAGTGGACGGGACGCGCGTCGTTGCACCTTCACTGCGTGGAAAAAAGTTCCTCACACGCGACTGAGGCTTTTTTTTTCACACTCGCGACAACAAAAGAGAAAAAAAACAACGGTGCGGGAGATGCTCTTCCGAGGCAGGCCCTCTGAGGCGGCAACAGGCGGCACATGGCAATGATTGTGCGCGTCAGGGCCGGCGGCCAGCCGCGCGCAGCAAAACCATCCGAGTTGCACCGGTACGGCGTGCCTGAGCGTGACGTGTGTTTGTGTGTGGGTGTGCCCCCCTCAATGGTGGGTGGAGGAAAGGAAAAGCAGTATGAGGAGGGAGCAGGCGCGCGAGGGAGTCGCGTGGTGCTCACATGAAGCGCCGGGGCCACGTACGGGCAGTGACGCCAGCCGCGGCTACCCCATGCCGATCAGGTGCATTCCCCCCTGAGAGTGAGGCCAATGATGGCCACCCTCACCCAGCCGAGCGTTGCGGCCGCCATACGTACATGATGCCAGCAGTACGTGCTCCCTGGCAACAGCTCGCGCGCCGCGCCCATCGGCTTCCTCATAAGCGCGCACTCTTGCCGTTTGTCAGGCCGACTACAACGCACGCACCATAAACACTTCAAACGTACGTTTGTTTTGTTCCTTTTTCGTCTACTAGTAGATGTGTCCGTGCGTTGCTACGGGTGACGATGTAATTAAACGAATTGAACAAATGATGAAGTTAAATGGATGAATTAGAATGCATGAATAGTATCATGAGGTGAAACTAAGACCTGCTAATTTTATTCAACGGGAGAAAAAAAACATTGCTCACCCCTAACCAATATATAAGTGTAGCTTAAGACCCATTTCCTAGGTCCACATTTTTCTATTTGAACACGAAAACCGTGTTGTCACTTATTATTATCCTCTTTTCGATCCTTTTCAATGGTGGCTACCGTGTTCACCTGAACATGGTGAGTCTCAAGGCGATGAAGTCGACCATGACCATACACATGTCACTGAGTCACGCTAATGCAAGAAATAAAACTCTGAAAAACAATATCATCGAGCTAGAAGTGAGGCCCACCCTTCGCAGTTATCTCCTGCTTGAATGAAATGTAGGTATCAAAGAGTCAGTTGTTGATTGTGATGAGAACCTTTCTTGAGTTAAAATGGGGGACATCATTTACCAGCTGATAAACCGGGTACAGATCCATCATGTTGAAAGTATGTTCTTAGTCGAAACCAAAGTGAGGAAATGAACAAAAATACCTCATCCCTGTCAAAGTTATCTCCACTATGCGGATCAAAGAGCACATCTCCCGAGTCAAGTTCAAAGCATATGCATGCAAAGGACCACATGTTGACAGATGTAGAATACTTGGAGCCCAGAAGGACCTCAGGACATCTATATTGCCTTGTTTGGATATCACTTGTGAACTGCTTGTACGTCCCACATGCATTTCCGAAGTCAACCAGCTTGCAGCCTAGTTCAGCTTCCATCGCCATCCTATTCCTAGTCCCTTTGTTGCCCCGCCTATGCCCTCCTCCTCTCTTCCTGTCCCCATCCTGGCTAGGACTGCCCTCATTTGCTGTACTCAGATCTCCCTTATCATCTGATTTGTCTATGTCGGCGAATGCCACTGCCCCATTGCCTTCTGAAGTTGAAGCAACTACATGTTTGACTTTCTTCCGGATCTTCTTCTGTTGGTTCCTGGTGACGCCACTACTCGTTGATGGTCGAGCAGGAGCCCTTGGAGGTGGCTCGATGGCCCTTGCAGCAGGCGGCACCAGTGGCACACCTGACTTTCGGGGATCGTTTGAGGGGTCAATAGTGGACACGAGGAATATGTTTTCGGGCTTCATGTCAGTGTGGATAATGGAAAGCTCGCGGTGAAGGTAGTCAAGGCCAATGAGCACATGCTGGCATATCTCCTTAACCATTGGAAGCGGAATGCCACGATAGTCCGTGTACTTTATTAGGGTGAGCAAGTTATCACCAAGAAACTCAAACACCATGCAGACATGGCTCCCATTGGGGCATGTGTGCTTGAAGTGGTCAAGAAGCTTAACAACACAACGGGAGTCTTCAAGGTCACCGTCAGCAATCTGCCTCAAGATCTTGATCTCATCCATGGCAGCCTCCGAGTAGTGTTGTGCGCTCTTCTGCACCTTCAGGGCCACATACCTCTGCACAGATAACCAAAAGATTCAGAAACGCTGGACACGAGCAGCCTGAGCCTCTAGGCAAGCGGCGTAAAACATCAAAATATCTCGTGCAGTGCGATAGGATTGACGGATAAAACAGTAATAATGAGAAATTTATTTAGCAGTTCTGCATATGAGCTCTGGGACAAAAGAGCGAATAGTTGGTGGGCAGACAAACAGCTGCATCCAGATCAATATTTTTTACCTACATATCCTCGTCGCGAATCCTAGAGGCAGCGGGGTGATTTTAACAGGGTGTTTCACGGCGAGGCGAGGGGGTGGTGAGCACGTACGGAGTGGGCGGTGTCCCAGGAGAGCCGGGCGGTGGAGAAGTGGCCCCAACCGAGCTTGGACTGCATGACGTAGGCACCCTGCTTCAAGTTGTCCCCCATGGCGGACGACGTGGTAGCCGTCGCGGCCGTAGTTCTATGTGCCCTCGTCCTCAGAGGTGTAGACGTTGTTGTCCATGTCCCCGTCCCCGTCGGCGGCCGCCGCCGCTTTCGCCTCCTCCTCCGCGCGATGCCGGCTCTCCGCCTCCTCCGCCCAACGGCTCGCCCGCCGGAGCCTCGACCATCGCGCGGGGGAGGCCCGGATCTGGGGCGGTGGCGCGCGGGGACGGAGGTGAGCATTGGAGGAATTGGGGCCGGCGGCGCACGACGCCGTGGCAGGGGGCGGTGGCGCTGGAGATGGGAGGTAAGGTCGTGGGTGGTCTGGTGTTTTTTTCTCCCGCACGTACCGATTCAACTTCACTTATCAATTGGATTGCTGGTTAATTTTAAAAAACACCAAGGATTTTTTTTAAAATCACCGCGGTGGTTTTTCCGACGGAAGCGATAACCTCTTTATTATTAGGTAAAGATTTGAGATGGCAATGAAGCAACGTTCGTCCGGATTTATGTATGCACGTACGACCGTGCGTTCAATGCATGGCCGCATTTTGACCGTATCTCGTGCGTTTGAGATCAACAAACGTATTAAACAGTTGGAAGCGAACATACCAAATAGTTTCATATTCGAGATAGTCTTACAACACAATCGAAATAAACACAATAAATAGTCTTACAAGTCAATCAAAATTTGTTTGCATGCAAAGAAATTAAACCGACACATCTACTGGTTGCCAATATGAGTCCACATGTGCTCAACCAAGTCATCCTCGAGCTGGACCTGAACATGTCACTCACGCATTTCACGATAAAAATAGACAAATTGTTCGAAGGTTACGGGAGGTGGGTGCTCAGGCTCAACATTTTGACCCTGAAAATCAAACCCTTGATCGTACGTGCTATCATCAAGCTCATCCTTCACGATCATATGTGCATGATCACACAAGCACTCGTCACCTTTCAAAGCTTATGAGTGCTTCATGTTAATGCAGGGTTTTGAACGATGGCCCATCGAGACCGAAGCACACCGAAATCACGCTTCACATCCTTCCTGACACTCTCCTGCATTTGGGCAAACCTCTGTCTCTCTTCTCTCCTTGCGGATCGGGCATGGTCTTCACAAGAGTAGACCATTGAGGATATATACCATAAGTTAGGTAATATTGCTTGTTGTACTGGTGGCCATTGACCTCAAAGTTGATCTCCGGGCAGTGACCTTCAGCAAGTCTTGCAAACACACAAGAACACTGATATCATTATGAGAAGCCACCGCTTCAAACACTGATATCATTATGAGAAGCCACCGCTTTAAGTATGACAATGGCACCTTTCACATGCCCCTTGTACTGCCCCCGCCAAGCAAATTATAGTTTTTTCACTTTCAATGTATACAATCGATACTACCAAGCATGTCCGGAAAGCCCCTCTCGACGTTGATTGCCAACAACCTCCCTTTAACAGCCGTATTTGGCTCCCTCGGGTACTCACGGCCGAACACTGCCACCAAGGCTTTAAAGAAACTATACATTGAAAGGAGACATGTGGACTCATTCATGCACACATACTTATTCACAAGATCACCGGAAATTCCATATGCAAGCATGCGAAGAGCTACAATCCATTTATGGTAAGAAGAGAAGCCAAGCTTGACAAGGGCATCCTGCTTATACTTAAAGTATGGGTCATATGCTACCAGTCTTTCTCGAATATGATTGAACACATGTCCTACCATACGGAAGCGGCAACGAAATTCGTGTGTTTGAAGACTGCATTATTGTGGTTCAACGCCGGTGATTGATTCCTTGAACCGAGGCCGCTTCCTACTAATATTGTCGTAGACGACCAATGCAGCCGCCACAAGCTCTTCATAATCCGATGAAAAATAATGTTGTGAAGGAAAAACTCATCGCCACTATCCATGATACCTTGTGAGCAAATTGCCGAACACGTTGCGGTCATGGTGGAGACGCGGTCGGAAAGACCAACTCCAGTACGCGAGCAAGGTTGGTGTTAGTGGGTGTACCTCATGCGACAATGCAGCGCCTGCAGGGTCGACGGTCGGTGCCGGTGGCCATAGCACTTCTCCCATCGGCAGCATGGAAGCACGAACGCCGGCAAAAAGCTCTACAAAAATGAGGGTGTCGGCCGTCTATGACATCGAGTGGTTATGGGTTGATGACCTTGATGGAAGACAACGTGGGCGGGGACGAGGGTGACGATGAAGATGGCGGGGGCGACGGGCAAAGGGCGGAGGGGAAAGGCTGGGGAAGAGAAAAATGGCTATGTCCCCGACGGGTGGGCCAGGGAAGGGACAAGGGTGCGAATCCCGCTCTTCGCGAGATGTCCATTGGGCCGCAAAAGCGATCCAAAGTTTGGCCGAAAATGGATCGAAAGCGGACCAAAACACACATTGGTCCGATTGCTTCCGCACGCTAGACGACCTGTTCTGTTCGTTTACTTGAAATAGACGCGGCCGGATCATTTGGGGTCATGCTTTGGAGTTGGCATCAGCACTGCATGCGCCATGCTCCTCTTGCTTCTTCTTCTTTCCAAACATTTACAATACAAGATAAGGATTATTTGAATGTCGCATCGCGCAGTTACTGCTCTATTTGATTTTGGTATATGAGGAGAGAGGAACAGTGTGATACCAGGACGTGGAGAGTGGAGAAGAATTTCACTTGCATATGCAATAGACGTCCCGGTCGATCGAGATGACCCTCTTGCTAGCTAAGATTATCATCATAGTTTTTCTTTCCTTCATAATTTAGTTTCTTAAAGGTTCATAAGATCACTCTATTTTGCATCTATAAGAATGCCACTAACCCATATCCAGCAACTCATTTTTTCGGCTTTGCGTGTGTGTTTGGACCGAAAGTCTGGACACGGGGGGTTGCGGACGCCCGAACAGGTGTCATGCACGCGTTCGACACCCGGCCCCACCCAAAAATCAGGCCCTCTACCGCGCCAAGCGGTTGTCATGCATTCTTGACAGTCAACGTCGTTTCAGAGAAGGTAGGACTCCACGACATTGACGTCACTCTAACGCCGACGTTGCAGCAGAGAGGCCTACTCCGGACCCAAGACACCATGGTGGCCGTCTACACGACGCTAGTGGAAGTGGAACGACTCCTCCGCTAGCGCCCGACGGCGTCCAAGCAAGGCTATCGCGGCCCCACGCCCTTCCGCCGCTAGAGGACTACTCCGATGATGACGGTGAGACGGGCGACACCACGTACGAAGTCATCGTCATCTACAAGTTAACCTCCTATTTTCGAAAGTTAGTAGCTAAATCGGATAAAATGTCGTTTGTTTTATGTGAATTATGTCTCAGCTTTGTTTAATTCTGTCGTGTGTGATGAAACTTTTTTAGTTTATTCAAATTTATGTTGAAATAGATACGGACCCCATTGAAGGGCCATCCTGCGCATCAATGCGGTAACCAATTTAACGATCAGCAATGAACCGCCAAGAGCCCAACAACGTCATAGTAGTTAAACTAGTGATACGTACGAAGTGTGCGAAATTAGCTAAATAATTGTTGACTTTGTTTTGAGCACACATGATATGAGTAGTACTAGTCCTAACAAGATTCATAAAGGTTGTATTTCCTTCGCCAGAAAATAGTAAACAGATATATCAATGTCGCTAGCTTGGATCATCTGACCAGCTTCAAGCGAGTCAATCTCCATCTCTACATGAAGATCACTCCTCATCGGCGATACATGAGTGGTGCATAAGTGTTTGCGGGAATGAGTATTGCATTTTGACAAGATAAACTAAAATATGTTATCTTACCAAACTCCCCCATTGCTTCTATTGTAAAATTTACAGTTTATCCTCTAGTGTGTGACGTTGACAACTTTAATCTCCTACTTTTAATATGTATTCCGCGTTGTACCACTTAGGTCTAACCGTATAATAACCGTTTTTTATCCCATTTTTTCCACAAAGCAAATAATAGATCTTGTTAGGAGGACAGCACACTCAAGTACACTCAACCACGTAGACAACTCGGACATATACTTGTGTTCAAAAAAACTCGGACATATACTCACACTAGTATAAAATAAGGCTTTGGTCTTGGCCTGATAAGAGCATTAGTCCCGATCGACTTATGAACCGGGATTAACGCGTGCATCAGTCCTGGTTCGAGCGGTTAGGACGTCAGTCGGGCCACGGCGAGCATCAATCTCGGTTCATTTAGGACCTTTAGTCCCGGTTCGTGCCACAAACTGGGGCTAAAGGGCCTAGCTCCTGGCGCAACCCCTTTAGTTCCGACTCGTGTCTAGAACCGAGACTAAATGGCTATCTTCAGACCCGGTTTTAGACACCAATCGAGACTAAAAGATTGTCTATCTATATGTTCGTCCCTGTCCGCTCACTCTTCTCATTTTTGGCCAGCCAGCGTGTGGAGGTGTGTGCTACTCTAGTTCTCACCTCTTATGCACATGAGATGTTTGATGAAATGCCCGAGACACACTTAAGATTTCTTTCCTCTCCAAAATTGATTTCCAAGCTTCATTTCCCTCAAGATTTGTCTAGGTTTAGCGGTGCAACAACTATCCAAATGTTTTAAAAAGGTTAGCAACTTCATCTCCTCATCTCTCACTACTTGCTTAGCTCATTCCAAATGCTCTAGAAGTAGTGTGATTTGCGGGTTTTAGTGGAGGAGTGTATGTGTGAATTTATTTGATTTAGATGCACAATTTGATCTGTATGTTGTTTATATACTTAATCATATAATGCACACAGATGAACCGGCAATGGATGTACGGTGATCGATGCACCTCTGACTACATTGACGACCTGCATAATTTTCTCGAGGTGGCTCAGGCAAACAAGCAGAATGGTTTTATGTATTGTCCATGGGAATACGAAGGATTACTCTTCCTCGAAAACCCTTCACTTGAACCTGCTTGAGAAGCGTTTCGTGCCACATTATAATGTTTGGACCAAGCACGGAGAAAGAGGGGTTATGATGGAAGACAATGAAGAAGAAGAGGATGATGACAACTATCCGGATCCTATGTTCCCTGAATACAATGATAGTGCAACGGGGGAAGCTGGAGATCAAGAGGTGCCCGCTAATGATGATCTTTGCCGGGTCATTGTTGATACACAAAGAATGCGAAAGTGAAAGGGAGAAGTTGAAGTTTGATCGCATGTTAGGGATCATAAAAAAAGGGTTGTATCCAAATTGCGAAGATGGCAACACAAAGCTCGGTACCACACTGGAATTGCTGCAATGGAAGACAGAGAATGGTATATCTGATAAGGGATTTCAGAAGCTATTGAAAATAATGAAGAACAAGCTTCTAAAGGATAACAAATTGCATGTCAATACGTACGAAGCAGATAAGGTTCTCTACCCTCTAGGATTAGAGGTGCAGAAGATACATGCATACCCTAATAACTGCATCCTCTACCGCGGTGAGGAGTACGAGAATTTGATTGCATGCCCGATATGCAGTGTATTGACCCTGGTGATGTTGAGGGTCAGCTCCCCAGGAAGAGGGTTCCTGCCAAGGTGATGTGGTATGCAACTATAATACCGCGGTTGAAACACTTGTTTAGAAACAAAGAGCATGCCAAGTTGTCGCGATGGCATGAAGAAGTCCATAAGAAAGACAGATGTTGGCAGTACCCGCTGACGGGTCGTAGTGAAGAAAATCGAGAGAAAGTGTGGGGACTTTGCAAATGAGGCAAGGAACGTATGGTTTGGTTTGAGTGCACATGTCATTAATCCTTTTGGGGAGAAGAGAAGCAAACATAGCACCTAGCTTGTAACTCTAAGCATCTATAACCTTCCTCCTTGGATGTGCATGAAGCGGAAGTTCATTATGATTCCGGTGCTCATGCAAGGCCCTAAGCAATTCGGCAACGACATTGATGTGTACATAAGGTTGATAACCCACAAGTATTCGAGGGTAGAGTATTCAACCCAAATTTGTTGATTCGACACAAGGGGAAGCCAAAGAATATTCTCGAGTACTAGCAGTTGAGTTGTCAATTCAACCACACCTGAAAGACTTAGTATCTGCAACAAAGTATCAGTAGCAAAGTGGTGTGATAGCAACAATAGCAACGGTAATAGTAGCAGCAGTGACAACAGTAGCGACAGAGTAACAGTAGCAGCAGTGACAGCAGTAGCAGCAGTGACAACAATAGCGACAGAGTAACAGTAGCAGCAGTGACAGCAGTAGCAGCAGTGACAACAGTAGCGACAGAGTAACAGTAGCAGCAGTGACAGGAGTAGCGGCAAAGTAACGCAACAAGGACCAGTAGGAAAAACTCGTAGGCATTGGATCGGTGATGGATAATTATGCCGGATGATATTCATCATGCAACAGTTATGACACAGAGAGATATGTAACTAGCTCCAGTTCATCAATGTAATGTAGGCATGTATTCCGTATGTAGTCATACGTGCTTAGGGAAAAGAACTTGCATGACATCTATTGTCCATCCCTCCCATGGCAGCGGGGTCCTAATGGAAACTACGGGATATTAAGGTTCTCCTATTAATAGAGAACCGGAACAAAGCATTAGCACTTAGAGAATACATGAACTCCTCATACTATGGTCATCTTCGGGAGTGGTTCCGGCTATTGTTACTCCGGGGTTGCCGGGTCATAACACATAGTAGGTGACTATAACTTTCAAGATAGGATCAAGAACACACATATATTGACGAGAACATAATAGGTTCATATCTGAAATCATGGCACTCGGGCCCTAGTGACAAGCATTAAGCATGGCAAAGTAGTAGCAACATCAATCTCAGAACATAGTGTATACTAGGGATCAATCCCCGTCAAAACTAACTCGGTTACATGATAGATCTCATCCAACCCATCACCGTCCAGCAAGCCTACGATGAGATTACTCACGAACGGTGAAGAGCATCATGGAATTGGCGATGAAGGAAGGTTGGTGATGACAATGGCGACGATCTCCCCTCTCCGGAGCCCAGAACGGACTCCAGATCTGCCCTCCAGAGGAAGAACAGGTGGTGGCGGTGCCTCCGCATCGTAAAACGCGATGAATTCTTCTCCCTGATTTTTTTTCCGGACGAAAGGGACTAAATAGAGCTGGAATTGGAGGCGGTGGAGCTCTAAGGGCCCCACAAGCCTGCTAGGCATGACCAGGGGGGCGCCTGGTGGCACTACAGCACGCACTAGATTTGCCTACATATGTGTGTAGGGAAAAGTCAATTTCGCCAACAGATAGTTGGTCGAGAAAACTTATATCTAACTGTTTGTCGGTAATACTAATGTATCGTGTCCAACTGGCGGTCGGCGATACTAAGATATTTCTTGTTTGACTATCGTTCGGAAAATCTCGGATTTCCATCAGACTATTGATCGGAGATTAATGCCGGCCGAGTGTTGGTTACCAACTGGGCCGACCCGTCTTTGCGCGCGCGCGAGCCAAAAGTTAGCGCCAAACCTCCTTCCTATTTTCACTCGGCCAACAGGTACCACGACCAAATCCAAATTCCCCAAACCTAAATCCTCTCACACACTTCCTCCGTCGTCGACCGCCCGCTATCTCCAGCATGCCGTCACGACGACAGCCAGGTTGCTGCCCTGTCTCCTTCATCCCCACTACTTAGCCTCCAAACACTTCTAACCCTAGATTGTGCGCTGCAGTTTGGGGAGAGTTCAAGATGCGGTGGTGGACGCCGTCGTCCTTCTCAGATCTGAGGCTGAGGGAGGGAGGGAGGGAGAGAGACCCTAGCTCGTCACCCAGGGTCCGCCACCACTGCCGCCACTATGGGCTTCATCCGATCTGTGCTCACCGGTTTGTTTGAAGAAGGATCTGTCCATTGACTGTTGTTGCTTCCCCTCCCCCAGCGGTGACTGTTCTTTTGACTCTCCTCTCCCTCTCCACCCCTCCCAAACTGGTGCTGCCGTTAGTTTATTTGTCTGATTTTCCCTTTTTCGTTCAGATTAGCCATGACTTGGGATAGTACTTCTATCCTGCAAGCAGTGTTTTGGCTGTCAGCTCGAGCTCAAGCAGAACGTTAGAAAAGAGGCTCTATCTGCTAATGGGGTAGCCGACAATGTAGTCTAAGATCTACATCGAGTGTGATTACTGGATATGAGAGGATGAGAACTTCAGAAGAACAAGCTTGATGCTATTATTGCATAAAAAAATCTATAGTACAAGTATTCCTTTTAGTAGTGTTGCAGGAAACATTAACTAGCTACTTTTTTATGAACTCGTTGTGATTGATTTGTGAACTTGAGAGCTTGTGAGTTGTAATTTGTGATGTTTGAACCCTCGCGAGACTATTATATTATGCTATGTGTGCTTGAAGGTTAATACAAGGGTATTCATCATATGAAAAATCATTACTTTATATATATATATATATATATATATATATATATATATATATATATATATATATATATATATATATATATATATATATATATATATATATATATATATATATATACGATCCACATATTGTGCTTTGAGATGAGGGACAACCCTGAGAACTAGCTTCAGGTTCCACAAAAAGTCCAAATAATCATACTAATATTTTAGTCTTTTGTTTAACCATTGCAGAATTCTTGAAAATATGACTATATTTAACTTAGTTCAGTTTTTCTGGAATCAAGATAAAATACATATCTAGCAATTTATATTTCTACAGTAACGCTTCTATAGATTTTACCGTTTATTTTCTCTTTAAATTTGCTTTAGTACTGTAACTTCCAGAATAGTTATGTATCTCATATTTTCCCAAGATTCTTCTTTGCATCACATACACATAGACGGAGTGGGAAGCCGCCACATCGGTGATGGACTTGGAGCCCAAGCCATCTGACGCCGCCAACAGCTTGCACCTCTTCGCGGAAATCACCAGAAGTCTGATGTCTGTACAGAAAATCAGTATTTCCTTGGTTCATATCTTATCTGAAACTTGGAATGTTGATTGTTAGGCATAGCTTAACTTCCATAGTAGCCTGCATATTCTTTTGCTATCAAACACGGCAAGACATGCACGATAGAATGCTCGGAGAACATGGATTTATTTTGCTCTTCGTACTTTGATTAGATAAACCACATTACAGGGAGAATATGGGTTTATTTTGCTCTTACTACTATTATTAGAGAGGCCACATTCTTTTTGTTTCATTCATGCCTTTGTTGCTGACAGTATTATTACACAAAACTAGTATTCTTATCACTTGAGATGTTGCAGGTGTTGAAAGTCTGATGCCTTTAGAATTAGCTCCCAAAGCTTTCAACCAAGATTAGAGCTAGCCTACAGTTTGCAGTTTATACTCATACTCATACTGAATGAGTCCCTACCTCGGCTACGGTGCAACATATTCTTTACTTTCACGTAAGCTCTAATTTGTAAAGCATTATTGCAGCTATTAGGAACTCCGAATCTCAGATTTGTTGAGATATCAAAATCCCAGTTTGAGATTCATTGAGATAAGGAGATCTTATTCAACCATGTAATTTAAATCTTATCCCAATGAACATTGTTGATTGTCATTTTTAACAATCAACTTATGATCACTTCCCTTTGTTTACTTCAACACCATTCTTTTCTTTTATTCGTTTTGGCAAAAAGAAATCTTTCACTATCAAATGTATTATGTATTCCTTTTTGCTCAACAACAGTAAATTTCATAGAGATAATGTCATTATTGATGTAGAAGTTGCAGACGTGTAATGCTGACTGTACTCAAATGATGACTATCCATACATCCATAACATATTATAAAGAGATCTTCCTACGTGCCCCTTCTGTAAGGATGTATGCTGACGTGCGCATTTCCTCTCTAACTTGTTTTGATGCATCTTTTATCCTGCTTCATCTTGTTAGCATAAATTCTCTTTTCTCCTGATTCAGTTGATTAGCAACCACTATTGTTCAGGAATTTCAAGTGGCGCACATCTTGGTCTGGTGAGCCGACGACCGGACATCTTTTGTCAAGGTTTGTGCACACTGAAAACTCTTGCCGAGGATATGAATGATATTCATCGCAAACTGATGTAGCTTCTCAATATATGTATTGTATTAGATTGATCCTTTTGAATTAAGTTGATCTAAAATTATTTATTCAATCCAACCTCGGTAATGCTACTAATTTGAATGCTAAAATTATTCAGGTAACTATAGTTAGTGGATAAGCAGATCGCTTTAAAAAGAAGGTCGGGTTTTCTTATTAGTTTGCCATTTTGCAATGAGACTGGTTTCACAAATGTAGACTGTTCAGAACGAGATGGTGACAATACTACAAATGCAGAAGAATCAATGATTTATATAATACATAATTAATTGTATAAACACAAATAGATGTTTCAAACGCTTCTGCTACCTCAAGACCATACATACACCAGTTTTTTTGCCTATGGCAATAGAGTAATTTATATCATTTTTGGCCTATGCCAATAAAGTAATTTATCTTACTTTTAAAGAGAAGAAACAAACGCCTTTGCTGAACAATGTTAGTATATATTGATGGAGATGGTGGGTTGGCTGGGGTTATCTCTGTTGGCGCTCCCTCTTACAACTCTCTTGTGGTTTCTAACTTCTCTCAAAAACACAAGGACACACACCAGGGCAGAAAACATACACAAGCAAACACTTCACCATGGAGAAAACTTCTGTTGCTTTGAGCGACAGAGTTTTCTATCTTCTCTCAAAAACACAAGTCTGAATGTTTAGCTTCTGTTGCTTTGAGCGACAGAGTTTTCTGTCTAATTTAGTAGTTAGCATTTTTTTATATAGACCACAATATTACCTCTGCTGAAAATATTTCATCCAATTGTTCCTTGCTACCAGGAACATTTTTGTCATTATGGCTATACAGTTTAAAGTGAATTTATCATTGCTGCTAGGAGAGCTGTCCAGCATTAATTTCTTTGCAAATTTTGCATGTCCGCTTTGTTGAAAGATGACATTAGGCAGTGTCCTTTCTAATGGAGCAAACCTCTTATGCTACCTAGATTAACAGAACACATTTTTCATGGACGACACTACTTATTTATTACGTCAAGAAGCACTTGGAGACTTGTATGATCACAATATTCAGCCTGCTTACTATGTTGGTTCTGGTATGTAGTACCCTTTTTGTTGGTGCGAGTTTATCCAAAGTGTGTTGCTAAAACAAAGTTTTTAGTATAGGCTACCTATAATCATCCGGCGCTGCTTTATAATTTTGGACAATAAGACTCATGGCATAAAGTAGATCTAATATCTGGATACCATCGACAACGGCTCCCGTGGCCTTCCGCGGGGCGGGGGGGGGGGGGGGGGGCGTGGTGGAGAAGGCAAGTTGCTGCTAGCTGAGAACGTATTAACGGGTGCTGTGCTGCTGGGCATGATCGGCATTGTGTATTTTTCAATCAGAAAAGGTGAATTCTCTCTCTCTCTTTCTCTCTCTCTCTAGGGTCTCTTGAACATATTCACTTCTTGTTGCATGATTCTCTACCCTTTTTAGATCTATTTCTGCGTATACCAACTTCTTAGTTTTACTTATATTCCAGTGAGCTCTGTTCTATACTAGTGTAATGATGTTTGTAATGTTTTTTTCTTTTTCTGCTTCTTGTGTGCTGATGTTTACAATGTAGTTGGTTTCTGTACTTTGCAAGCCTCATGATGCTAATTGAAATATCCTTTATCATGTTCCAGATGCTTTGCAAATGCTTTTGCTGCTACTTGTTCTTAATAAGCTGCTACCTATTCTTAATCATCTGATTTCTTACTCCTTTCATTTATGTAGGAACGTCATGAAGGTAGTTATCCCCTGTGGGCACATAGAGACCACATGGACCAGGATACATTGTATCACACGATCTAGCAAAAGAAGGTAGGAAACACAAGAACGGGGATTTTGACTTGAGATGTTCAAGCTGGAGGATGTCCTCCAATGAGATGAAAAATGAAGGCTTTGATGTCAAGTGCGAGAATGATGCAACGATCTTGCTGCAAGGCTGTGAGGATGGGTATGTGTTGCCCAATACAAGGAGCCAAGGCAGATGATGTATTGCAGAAAACAACGTGATGAACTTTTGCTCTCACACAATGAACTATCATGTTTTCTTCATTTAATTAGTTACATTAGTTTATTTATAGGAAACTTGATCGGTCGTTAGTTCAGAACAAATGAACTACTTATATGTGAAAATTAGTGAAGTGTGTGACTATTGTCTGTTCTGGCTTAATATTGTTGGATGATGCATGTTATTGTCATGTATGATATGTAACTTCATTAACATTCTGTTGGTCACGTGAAATCCAGCCATGGGAGGGCTAATAGTAGTTCGTCGACAAAACAAGTATTGTCACACAACACGTTGGGAAAGGCTAATGCTAGGCCTGATAGAATGTTGGTCAGGAAAGAAGACCCTTTCAGATAGTCGGTCGGGAGTTCCCTTGGCTGCCCTAATGGATTGTTGGTTGGGAAAGGTTACCATGTCTGATAGTCGGTCGGGAAAGGCCAATGGTAACCCCAACAGACTGTTAGTCGGGAAAGGCCCATGGCAGGCCCAACGGATAGTTGGTCGGCAAAGATACCCCATAGCCAATAAACAATTGGTCGGGAAAGATATGTCGGTCGGGAAAGGGTTTTCCCGTCTGGACTTTCCCCAACAGACAGTTTTGGTCGGCAATAGTCTTTCCCGACCGACTGTCTGTCAGAGGAACTTGCATTCCCGACCAACCTGACTATTAGGGATGAGTGTTGTGGTGTAGTGTGGGCTTGTGGGCTCCTCGCTCCAGCCCTCTCGTTGATTCTTGCGCTAGTATTTTTTATATATTCCACAAAAAATCCCCGTAAATTCCCAGGTCATTTTGAGAACTTTTATTTCTGCGCAAAAACAACACCATGACAATTCTGCTAAAAACATCGTTAGTTCGGGTTAGTTCCATTTAAATCATGCAAATTAGAGTCCAAAACAAGGGCAAAGAGTTTGGAAAAGTAGATACGATGGAGACGTATCAAAG
Organism: Hordeum vulgare subsp. vulgare; assembly: GCF_904849725.1. NCBI lineage: Eukaryota > Viridiplantae > Streptophyta > Magnoliopsida > Poales > Poaceae > Hordeum > Hordeum vulgare. Next base: position 492,160,741 of record NC_058518.1, on the reverse strand, counting down.
GCCATTAGTTAAAGAACTTCTACAGTTGTGGGATAAAAAAGGTGTACGTGTGTGGGATCAGCACAAACGGCAGGAATTTGACCTACGAGCATTGCTGTTTGTAACCATGAATGATTGGCCTGCTCTTAGTAACCTTTTAGGACGAACAAACAAGGGATACCACGCATGCATGCACTGTTTAGATGAGACTGAAAGTGTATATTTGGACAAATGAAAGAAGAATGTGTACCTGGGACATCATCGATTTCTTCCGAGCACACATCAATTAATTAAGAAAGAAAGGCAAGCTTTTCAAAGGTGAGGCAGATCACCAGAAGAAGCTTGTCCCCCGTACAGGTGATGTTATATTCAATATGGTCAAGGATTTACAAGTTGTCTTTGGAAAGGGTCGTGGCGTATAATCTGTTCCAAATGACGCTGAGTCACGAACCCATGTGGAAGAAGAAATCCATATTTTAGGACCTACCCTATTGGAAAGTCCTAGAGGCCCGCTCTGCAATCGATGTGATGCACGTGACAAGAATATTTGCGTGAACCTTCTAGGCTTCTTCGACGTGTATGGGAGGACAAAAGATACACCAAAGGCATGGGAGGACCAGAAACGTATGCACGAAATAGACGACATGCATCCAAAGAAGTATCAAGGTCCTGTCAGCTACGCTCTTACCAAAGAAGAGAAGGAAATCTTCTTTGAATGCATGTTGAGTATGAATGTCCCGTCTAGCTGCTTATCAAATATAAAGGGAATAATAAATACGACAGAATTTGTTTTTCCAAAATCTAAATTCTCATGACTGCCATGTGATTATGACGCAATTGCTTCCGGTTGCATTTAGGGGGCTTCTACGAGAAAATGTTCTCTTAGCCATTGTGAAGCTATGTGCATTCCTCAATGCAATTTTCCACAAGATAATCGGTCCAGAAATCCTACCAAGGTTACAAAATGATTTGGTGCAATGTCTTGTCAGTTTTGAGTTGGTGTTCCCGCCATCCTTCTTCAATATCAAGACACAAGTCCTAGTTCACACCAAGTCGAAGAGATTGTCATTCTAGGTCATGTATTTCTACACAATATGTTCCCCTTTGAGAGGTTCCTGGGGGTCTTAAAGAAATATGTTCATAACCGTGCTTGCCTCGATGGAAGCATCTCCAAAGGCCATAAAATAGAGGAAATTATTGAGTTTTGTGTTGACTTTATTCTTGACCTTAAGCCAATTGGTGTTCCTGAATCGCGACATGAGGGGAAACTGAGTGGAAAAGGCACGCTAGAAAAGGATTTGTTAATATGTAGGGACGGACATTCTTCGGCGCAAGCACACTACACAGTTCTACAAAATTTTACGTTGGTGGCCCCGTATATCAATGAACACAAGAATATTTTATGCTTCAAACACCCGGAGCAGTCTCACAACTCGATTACACGTGAACACATGGGGACTTTTCGCGGTTGGTTGCAAACACATCTCATGGGTAACAACACTGTTGGAGATGACCTGTACTTCTTGGCCAGGACAACATCTTCAATTGTATTGATTTACCAAGGGTACGAGATAAATGAGAATACATTTGAATCAACCACCCGAGATAAAAAAAGTACCAACCAAAACAGTGGTGTCCGTTTTGATGCATCAAACACCAATAGCGCAAAGGACACATATTATGATTACATTGTGGACATATGGGAACTTGACTATGGACGTGATTGTAAGGTTACTTTGTTTCGGTGCAAATGGATTAATGTGATAGGTGGCATGGTAAAGGAAGACCCGGGTATGGAATGAAAACAGTGGATCTCAACAATCTTGGGTACACAGACGGACCATTCGTCCTAGCCAATGATGTGGCGCGGGTTTTCTATGTGAATGACATGTCTACCAAACGGAGAAAAATAAAAGATAAGGAAGCGAAATACATCATATGATGAGCCAAAGCACCACATAGTTCTTTCAGGGAAAAGAAACATCGTGGGAGTGGAGGAGAAGACACACATGTCAGAAGATTATGAAAAGTTTCATGAAATTCCTCCCTTCACAGTGAAGACTGACCCAAGCATCCTCTTATATGATGAAAATTGTCCATGGTTACGGCACAAAGGGACACACTCGAAGAAGAAGTTTTATACCCCAAGATCCCACTCCAGGACGTGAGTTTCTGGACTTATAGCTGGAAAGTCCCACTTCGGACAAACCAGAGGGAATCTTTGTAAGAGTTAGGGTATATATGTGTTTTGGCATTTTGGCATTTGAAACGCGAAGAAACATTTTGTAGGAGTTAATCAATGCAATTATGCACAAACAAAATATTGCACTTGTAGTGCTTTTGCAGGTGTGAAATTATGATACCACGCAAAATTTTAACCTTTTCAGAGTTCATTTATAATGCTTTTCAATTTCAGGGTAATTTAGCTCAAAAATCATTAAATGCATGAAAAATAGCAAATGAAGTCAGAAAGGGTTCAAAATTGATGATGTGGCTTTGAATGATGCATATTGAACCCACAAAAAGTCTGGAGTTGAAATAAGCTTAAAAAATAATATGCCTTTGTAACAGATCTGAAACCCTAATACTTCGAAAGAGATTGTCGAGTTTGTACAGGAAGTGCATCTAGTTTTTTCGTAACCCTCTCAACTTTTTAGCACATGCTATGTGGGTGAAATGATGATACCATGCCAAATTTCAACCTTTTGAGACTTCATTTGTATTGCTTTTTAATTTCAGGGTCATTTAGCTCAAAATATCTTTAAATGCATGAAAAATAGCAAATGAAGTCCTAAAGGGTTGAAAAGTGATGATGTAGCTTTGAATGATGCATATAGAACATACAAAAAGTCTGGAGTTGAAATAACATTAAAAGATGAAATGCCTTGTAACAGATGAGTATTCATGTGAAACTGTGATACTTCGAAAGAGATTGTCGAGATTGTACACGAAGTGCATCCAGTTTTTGTCGTAACCCTCTCAACTTTTTAGCACATGCTATGTGGGTGAAATGATGGTACCATGTCAAATTTCAACCTTTTCAGAGTTCATTTGTAGTGCTTTTCAATTTGAGGGTCATTTAGCTCAAAAGCTTTTATAAAACTCTAGTTTTGATCAAAATAATATTAACTTAAAAGTATATAAATTTTATCTTACTAGGAGGAGAATTCACACAGCAAGGCATGCATACGACTAGAAACCCAACTATATATGGGATAGAATGCAGGCCCGCAAGCACGGATATGTGGTGTCACTAGGACCCACTAGGCAAAGAGGGGCCAGGTTAGATGATGAGATGTGTTTGCTTTGAGAGGATCTAGCTAAGGTAGCCGCAGGCGGGCTTATAAACCGGTGCAAGCGCCTCGCACTTGGCGAGGTGGGACTAAACTACCACCACCCCTCGGCTATGTCACGACCAACCCTTTTGTTCCGGTTGGTGGCTCCAACCAGGACTAAAGACCTGGGTTTTGCGCCCTGTGCGATCTGAAAATTCAACTTTAGTCCTGGTTGGTAGCTCAGACCGGGACCGCAACACTTGGAATTTTACCTAAATCTCTCCCATTCTCTCCCCCGAGGACGAACCACAGCACGATCCCGCGAGGCTGCTACACGTGGTGTTCACATGAAGCAAGGGGGGCACGTACAGGCACCGCCGCTCCAATGACGCCACCTAGGTATCCCATGTCGATCCTCTTGCCGATTAGGTGCATTTCCCTGAGATGAATGATGGCCACACTCACCCAGTCGAGAATTGCGGCCGCCATACGGACATGATGCCACAATGCTCCTTAGCAACAGCTCGCGGTGCCCATCGGCTTCCTAAGACCAGCGCACTGTTGCCTTTTGCCGGCCCTGCATGCGTGATAACCCACAAGTATAGGGGATCAATTGTAGCCTTTCTCGATAAGTAAGAGTGTCGAACCCAACGAGGAGCTAAAGGTAGGACAAATATTCCCTCAAGTTCTATCGACCACCGATACAACTCTACGCACACTTTACGTTCGCTTTACCTAGAACAAGTATGAAACTAGAAGTACTTTGTAGGAGTGATAGGATAGGCTTGCAAGAAAGTAAAGAACACATAAATAAAACTAGGGGCTGGTTAGATAAAGAAACAACTACGAGTGTCTAACGAGTGTGGAAAAGTGGTGGTAGGAGTTGCGGAATTGTCCCTAAGCAATTGACTACGTTACTAGATCGATAGCAAGTATCATGTGGGAGAGGCCTCTGCTAGCATGTCATCCCTTACTTGGAATTCTATGCACTTATGATTGGAACTATTAGCAAGTGTCTTCAACTACTAACGTTCATTAAGGTAAAACCCAACAATAGCAATAAGATATATTGGTCCCCCTTCAATCCCATATGCATCAATTTCTATGCTAGGTTTGAAGCTTCTGTCACTCTAGCCTGCCAATACATGGTCCTATCAACATACAACTAACCCTATGGTGTGATCCACACGCGCGATCATATGATGGGCACCAAAGGACAGCAACATAACCACAAGCAAATTAAACCAATCATAGCAATTCATCAATCACCGATAGAACAACGATAATCTACTGAGACATCATAGGATAGCAAAACATCATTGGATAATAATATGTAGCATAAAGCACCATGTTCAAGTAGAGGGTACAACAGGTTGCGGGAGAGTGAACCGCTGAATATAGATGGGGGAAGATGATGGAGATGTTGGTGAAGATGACGGAGGTGTTGGTGTAGATTGCCGTCACACGATGATGTCCCGGGCGGCGTTCCGACGCCGCCGGGAGAGAGGGGGAGAGAGCCCCCTCCTTCTTCTTCTGCCTTGACCTCCTTCCTAGATGGGAGAAGGGTTTCCCCTCTGGTCCATGGTCTCCATGGCGGCGGAGGGGCGAGAGCCCCTCCGAGATTAGATCTCTCTCTGTGTGTCCTTCTGTTACTGCGCTCCCAGATTCTACGTTTCACCGTTTCATAATTTCCCGGAGATCCGTAACTCCGATTGGGCTGAAATTTTAACACGATTTTCTTCCAGATATTATATTTATTGCGGCGAAAGAAGGGCTCCAAGCGCCTTAAGGAGTAGCCACAAGCCCCCCTGCCGCGGGCCCACCCCCTGGTCGCGACGACAGGGCTTGTGGGCACTCCGTGCATCGCCTCACGTTGATTCTTCTTCTCAAAAATCATAAGTATTCCAAACAAAATCCCCGTAAGTTTTTATTACATTTGGACTTCGTTTGGTATGGATATTGTGCCGAAAAAACATGCAACAAACAGGAACTTGCACTGGGCACTGGATCAATATGTTAATCCCAAAAACAGTATAAAAAGTTGCCAAAAGTATATAAAAGCTATAGAATATTGGCATGAAACAATAAAAAATTATAGATACGACGGAGACGTATCAATGCGCCATGCTACTCTTGCTTCTTTTTCTTCTTGTTTTGAAGCATTTTCTAAAAGAAGATAGATGTTATTTGCTTTTTGAAAAAGGAGGATCATCGAGGCCTCTGCATTTGAATGATGCATGCAGTCATAGTATTAAATAAAAGTTTCCACAAATGGTTTGTGTTACAATATATATAGTAGATCCCAAAAGAACAAAAGTAAAATGGAAAATAAAGTTATCATAACCGATGGAAAAAGAATAGAATGACTAAACACCTCGTCTATTATTGAACCGTCAACGAAATCAGTTCTAAGTAATTAAGTATCTCGTGCTACCGTCTTTTAAGGTTGCATCCAATAGCAGTATGCTCATTTACTTCTGCATGAGTGAGTAACAACTACATACAGATCCAAACAGTGGCTTTGTATATAACCTATGAAAAAATTGTAAAAGTTTGTGTGCTAAAAATCATGTCATTTCAGCTGTTTCATATAGCCCAATTTAATGCGCATACTTCTAGGGATCAAGCCGTAACAAACTCGATTACATGACAAATCTTATCCATCTCCATCTACCTCGAGTATGCCTACAATGAGATCACTCACTCCCGACGGTAAGCATCATGAGGCTGTTGATGACAATCGTGATGATTTGCCCTCTTCGAAGCCCCAAATGGACTCTAGATCAGGCCTCCCATCAAAGAACATGAGATGGCAGCGGCTCCTTATCATAAAATGCGATCAAACTTCCTTTCTGATTTTTTTTCTCGGGAATACAATATATATAGAGTTGAAATTTGGTCAATGGAGGTCAGGAGGCCACCATTATATATTAATTAAAAAAATCCACCAAGTTTTGTCCAATTCCGTTTTTTTATATTTGTGCACAGAAGCAAACACCTAGGTGGTTTTAGTGAAACCAATATCAATACGGGTTAGTTTCATTAAAATCATGCAAATTAAAAATAGATACAATGAAGACGTGTCAATTTGTTGAGCCCAATTTGTTTTCCACATATTATCAAATCATTTATCAAGCTCTTGCGCAAAGATCTCTTCTTCCTCAACAACAACATTGGCAAAATCTAACCAATCACTCTCACTGCTATCTCTAGCTATAATATGAAAGAATCAAAGACTACTGTTAGTACTCCACAAATATTGGCCAGTTGGGTAAGCCTTGTACCAAGAAGGGCATACACCTATATGTTGTCCTGAATTTTTGCATATGAAACACACCGTCGAAACTTGAAATATGCACGCAAAGTGTCTAGGCATGACACAATTATAGTAGATCCCTCCTATGTATTTGGGATCGACTAGGAATGTTTCCACCGGATCAACTTCTGGACTAAACAATATTTTTTTGTTGATTTAAGTTAGCCATATGTTATTTCCTCTTCCTCCTACTCGTGTTGTTACCAGATTGACCACTTCCTATAGACTGGCTGCTGCTATTAGCCATAGGTTGATGGAAACCTTGTTGATAAGGCATGGGTGCACCAGTAGAAGGAGGCAAGAATTGCTAATAGCACATAATTGTTAGGGCCATTGATTCATGGATGGAAATTGGTGATTCCACCCACCGTGGGTATCCATCGAACATTTCACCACCATGTTGAATCAAGGACAACCCAGGAACGATTGAAAGAATAGGAGGTTTTGCATAGACAGACATAGGTGGCGCTCATGGTGGAGGTGGATATCGGAGAGGAGGGGCTGCATGAGTGGGAGACGGAACCGGCGGTTAAGGAGGACTGCCGGTTTCATTTCGCCCCTTACTGACATTATAAATTATGTCAATATTTCCCTCAATTTCATCAAAATCCTGAAAATGATGTCAATTTCGCCAAATAAGTGTTGCTAACTACTCCCTCCGTCCCAGTTCATAAGTCATCTTACGAAAACCAAATAATCCCAAAACACTTAGGCACGGTGCATTAACTTTCACCTCCTTTCTTGCTTTTTGACATGAATAAAATAATCAACCAATGAGAAACGTGGGGCGTGTATGTTTTAAATGACTTGAGACTAATTAGCACGACATGCAATGGTCAATTCATTGCATGCAATAGTATTAATTAGCAAATTAGCATTGATTTCTCTAGTTTTCCTCTCCGTCTTGGTCACGGTGCACAACCTAAGATGACTAATACACCGAGATGGAGGGAGTACATCAGACTGGTCATGTATCGAATTAATTAGATACGTCGTACCGAATACTGGTCTGAGTTGCCCTCCTAATTACACTAGTAGAAAACAGGGCTATAGTTCCGGTTGGTAAGGGCCAATAGTTCCGGCTCAGCAACCGGGACTATTAACTTGGGACTAAAGGCCCCCCCCTTTAGTCTCGGTTTGCCACGAACCGGGACTAAATCCCTTCCACGTGGCTGTCAGAGTGTGTCAGGGCCAGGGACCTTTAGTCCCGGTTGGTAACATCAAGTGAGACTAAAGGAATCTGTGATTTGGGGTTTTGGGATTTGGGGGTTTATTATTTATTTTTGCTTTTCATTTTCTGTTTTCCATTTAATTCTTTTTCATTTCAAACATATCATAGAAGTTGGTACGTATATCATAGAATATCTCGTACGACCATATATATATATATATATGCATACACACATGCATATATATATATATATATATATATATATATATATATATATATATATATATATATATATATATATATATATATATATATATATATATATATACCATTTCTCTTACAACTTGGGGATCAATTACATGCATGCATTAACCGGTGAAGTGGTATTCTCCATTGGGATCTATGACCTGATCCAGCAAAAATCCGGCAAATTCCTCTTCAAGTGCTCGTATGCATTCCGTTCGGAGGAGTTCCTCCCGCTTCTCCGTCATCTTTTAAAGGAGACCAATATTAATATTTTATATGTGCATATATATATATACATATATATATATATATATATATATATATTATACCATGAATATAAAAATTATAAATACTGTTTACGTATCGCAGGAGTTCCTGGTTTAGTAGGCAGTTCGGTCGTAAAAGAGCGGATGTTCTCGTAAACAAAATATGCACATAGATTATTCCCTCGTCGAACTTTGATGATTCGAGAAAAATTTCTTCACCATCATCGTCGTCTAGTTCCCCTTCGTCTCTTGGTTGTTCTTCCTCGCTTTCCTCACCGGATGGGTTAAGGTATTTTGTGCAATCATCATCTGCTTCTTTATTCTCTTCGTTTCTAGAGCGTATCATGTCGTACAAGACATCGTGTTGATCATGGTCTCTGTCTCTACCGTCCACATCTTAACTAACCGACAAAAATTTAAAACAATTTAGTATTCACTTTAGCTAGCAAGATCATCATGTATATATAATATTACTAATACATCGAATAATCAACTTAAATAATGCATCATCCAATAATCAACTTAATATTATTGAATATATAATCTTGAATACATCACTAATACTTCGCTCGAATAATATCTAACTAGTCAACCAACAAAGAGTTCCCGCTGTACTAAGGCGCGGGCGGTGGACACCCAAAGAGCAAGAACCATCACGGGATCATAGCTTGGGTGAGATCCTTAAAGAACCTGTCAGGTATTGGAGAACCTGGCTTCGAATGCCTCCATGTAGCGAAAAACATTTCTCGTCCTCCTCCCTGACATGGCGACGTACCTCCTCCTCGGGGCCGGCGGCCTCTGCACCGAAAGTGGCCCACGTGACCGCCACTAAAGAAGCTCTAGGTCGGCGACGGGAGCCCGGTTCCTCACCAAGTTGCGCGCCCCGGAAGGTAGCTGTTGGGGAACGTCGCAAGGGAAACAAAAAATTTCCTACGCGCACGAAGACCTATCAAGGTGATGTCCATCTACGAGAGGGGATGAGTGATCTACGTATCCTTTTAGACCGTACAGCAGAAGAGTTAGTGAATGTGGTTGATGTAGTGGAACGTCCTCACGTCCCTCGATCCGCCCCGCGAACAATCCCGCGATCAGTCCCACGATCTAGTCCCGAACGGGCGGCACCTCCGCGTTCAGCACACATACAGCTCGACGATGATCTCGGCCTTCTTGATCCAGCAAGAGAGACGGAGAGGTAGAAGAGTTCTCCGGCAGCGTGACGGCGCTCCGGAGGTTGGTGATGATCTCGTCTCAGCAGGGCTCCGCCCGAGCTCCGCAGAAACGCGATCTAGAGGAAAAACCGTGGAGGTATGTGGTCGGGCTGCCGTGGAAAAGTCGTCTCAAATCAGCCCTAAAACCTCCGTATATATAGGTGGGAGGGAGGGGACCTTGCCTTGGGGCTCAAGGAGCCCCAAGGGGGTCGGCCGAGCCAAGGGGGGAAGGCTCCCCCCCCCCCAAACCGAGTTGGACTTGGTTTGGTGGGTGGGAGTCCTTCCTTTCCTTCCCACCTCCCCTTTTTTTTCTTTCTCTTTGATTTTTCTTTCTTATGCGCATAGGGCCCCTTTGGGCTGTCCCACCAGCCCACTAAGGGCTGGTGCGCCACCCTCATGGCCTATGGGCTTCCCCGGGTGGGTTGCCCCCCCGGTGAACTCCCGGAACCCATTCGTCTTTCCCGGTAACTCCGAAAACCTTCCGGTAATCAAATGAGGTCATCCTATGTATCAATCTTCGTTTCCGGACCATTCCGGAAACCCTCGTGACGTCCGTGATCTCATCCGGGACTCCGAACAACATTCGGTAACCAACCATATAACTCAAATACGCATAAAACAACGTCGAACCTTAAGTGTGCAAACCCTGCGGGTTCGAGAACTATGTAGACATGACCCGAGAGACTCCTCGGTCAATATCCAATAGCGGGACCTGGATGCCCGTATTGGATCCTACATATTCTACGAAGAACTTATCGTTTGAACCTCAGTGCCAAGATTCATATAATCCCGTATGTCATTCCCTTTGTCCTTCGGTATGTTACTTGCCCGAGATTCGATCATCGGTATCCGCATACCTATTTCAATCTCGTTTACCGGCAAGTCTCTTTACACGTTCCGTAATACAAGATCCCGCAACTTACACTAAGTTACATTGCTTGCAAGGCTTGTGTGTGATGTTGTATTACCGAGTGAGCCCCGAGATACCTCTCCGTCACACGGAGTGACAAATCCCAGTCTTGATCCATACTAACTCAACGAACACCTTCGGAGATACCTGTAGAGCATCTTTATAGTCACCTAGTTACGTTGGGACTTTGATACACACAAAGCATTCCTTCGGTGTCCGTGAGTTATATGATCTCATGGTCATAGGAACAAATACTTGACACGCAGAAAAAAGTAGCAACAAAATGACACGATCAACATGCTACGTCTATTAGTTTGGGTCTAGTCCATCACATGATTCTCCTAATGATGTGATCCAGTTATCAAGTGACAACACTTGCCTATGGCCAGGAAACCTTGACCATCTTTGATCAACGAGCTAGTCAACTAGAGGCTTACTAGGGACAATGTTTTGTCTATGTATCCACACAAGTATTGTATTTCCAATCAATACAATTATAGCATGGATAATAAACGATTATCATGAACTAAGAAATATAATAATAACTAATTTATTATTGCCTCTAGGGCATATTTCCAATAGTCTCCCACTTGCACTAGAGTCAATAATCTAGTTCACATCACCATGTGATTCCAACGAATCCAACACCCATATAGTTATGGGGTCTGATCACGTCTTGCTCGTGAGAGAGGTTTTAGTCAACGGTTCTGAAACTTTCAGATCCGTGTGTTCTATACAAATCTTTATGTCATCTTATAGATGCTGCTACTATGTGCTATTCGGAAATACTCCAAATATCTACTCTACTATACGAATCCGTTTCACTACTCATAGTTATACGGATTAGTGTCAAAGCTTGCATCGACGTAACCCTTTACGACGAACTCTTTAACCACCTCCATAATCGAGAAAAATTCCTTAGTCCATTTAATTACTAAGGATAACTTTTGACCGCTGATCAGTGATTCAATCATGGATCACTTTCTGTACCTCTCAACAGATTTTGAGTCAAGTCACACATCAGGTGCGGTACTCAGCATGGCATACTTTGGAGTCTACAACTAAGGCATAGAAGACGACCTTCGTCTATTCTCTTTATTCTGCCGTGGTCGGGTTTTGAGTCTTACTCAAATTCACACCTCACAACGCAACCAAGAACTCTTTCTTCGCTGATCTATTTTGAACTCCTTCAAAAACTTGTCAAGGCATGCATCTTATTGAAACTTTCATTAAGCGCTTTTGATCTATCTCCATAGATCTTGATGCTCAACGTTCAAGTAGCGCAATCCAGGTATTCCTTTGAAAACTCCTTTCAAACAACCTTGTATGCTTTACAGAAATTCTACATTACTTCTGATCCACAATATGTCAACCACATATACTTATCAGAAATTCCATAGTGCTCCCACTCACTTCTTTGGAAATACAAGTTTCTCATAAACCTTGTACAAACCCAAAATCTTTGATCACTTCATCAAAGTGTACATTCCAACTCCGAGATGCTTGCACCAGTCCATTTAAGGATCGCTGGAGCTTGCATACTTGCTAGTATCTTTAGGATTGACAAAACCTCATGGTTGTATCTCATACAATGTTTGCTCAAGGAAACCGTCGAGGAAACAATGTTTTGACATCCTACATGCAATATTTCATAAATAATGCAGCAACTACTAACATAATTCTAACAGACTTTTAGCATCGCTACGAGTGAGAAAGTCTCATTATAGTCAACTGTTTGATCTTGTCGGAAATATCTTTGTGACAAGTCGAGCTTTTCTTAATAGTGACTTATCACTATCATCGTCTGTCTTCCTTTTAAAGATCCATCTTTACTCAATAGTCCTATGACCATCAAGTAGTTCATCCAAAGTCTACACTTTGTTTTCATACATGGATCCTCTCTCGGATTTCATGGCTTCCAGCCATTTTTCGGAATCTGGGCCCACCATTGCTTTCTCCATAACTCGTAGGTTCACTGTTGCTCAACAACATGTCTTCCAAGACAGGGTTACCGTACCACTCAGTAGTAGTATGCGACCTTGTCAACCTACGAGGTTTGTAGTAACTTGATCTAATGCTCGATGATCACCATCACCAGCTTTCACTTCAATTGGTGTAGGCGCCACAGGAACAACTTCCTGCGCCCTGCTACACACTGGTTGAAGTGATGGTTCAATAACCTCATCAAGTTCTACCATTCTCCCACTCAATTCTTTCGAGAGAAACCTTTCCTCGAGAAAGGATCCGTTTCTAGAAACAAACACTTTGCTTTCGGATCTGAGATAGGAGATGTACCCAAATGTTTTGGATATCCTAAGAAGATGCTTTTATCCGCTCTGGGTTCGAGCTTATCAGACTGAAACTTTTTCACATAAGTGTCGAAGCCCCAAACTTTCAAGAAACGACAGTTTAGATTTCTCTAAACCTCATTCTATACTGTGTCATCTCAACGGAAATACATGGTGCCCTATTTAAAGTGAATGCGGTTGTCTCTAATGCATAACCCATAATCGATAGTGGTAATTCGATAAGAGACATCACAGCATGCACCATACCAAATAGTGTGTGGCTATGACGTTCAGACACATCATCACACTATGATGTTCTAGGTGGCATGAACCACGAAACAATTTCCACATTGTCTTAACTGCGTACCAAAACTCGTAACTCAGATATTCATTTCTATGATCATATCGTAGACAGTTTATCCTCTTGTTACGACAAACTTCACTCCGAAACAGAATTGAACTTTTCAATATTTCAGACTTGTGATTCATTAAGTAAATACTCTAGTATCTACTTAAATCGTCATTGAAGTAAGAACATAATGATATTCACTGCGTGCCTCAGCACCCATTGGACTGCATACATAAAGTATCACTTCCAACAAGTTACTATCTTATTTCATCTTAATGAAAACAAGGCCTTGCTCATGTGGTATGATTTGCATGTCACTAGTGATTCGAAATCAAGTGAGTATAAAGATCCATCAGCATGGAGCCTGTTCATGTAATTTATACCAACATGACTCAAGCGGCAGTGCCACAAGTAAGTGGTACTATCATCATTAACTCGTATCTTTTGGCACCAATATCATGAACATGTGTAACACTACGATCGAGATTCAATAAACCATTGAAGGTGATTATTCAAGAAAATAGAGTAACCATTATTCTCTTTAAATGAATAATCGTATTGCAATAAACACGATCCAATCATGTTCATGCTTAACGCAAGCACCAAATAACAATTATTTAGGTTTAACACCAATCCCGATGGTAGAGGGAGCGTGCGACGTTTGATCATATCAACCTTGGAAACACTTCCAACACGTATCGTCACCTCGCCTTTAGCTAGTCTCCGTTTATGCCGTAGCTTTCATTTCATGTTACTAATCACTTAGCAACCGAACCGGTATCCAATACCCTCATGCTACTAGGAGTACTAGCAAAGTACACATCAACATCATGTATATCTAATATACTTCTTTCGACTTTTGCCAGCCTTCTTATCTACCAAGTATCTAGAGTTGCTCCGCCTCAGTGACTGTTCCCCTCATTACAGAAGCACTTAGTCTGAGGTTTGGGTTCAATCTTGGGTCTCTTCATTAGTGCACCAACTGTTTTGCCGTTTCACGAAGTATCCCTTCTAGCCCTTGCCTTTCTTGAAACTTAGTGGTTTTACAAACCATCAACAATTGATGCTCCTTCTTGATTTCTACTTTCGCAGTGTCAAACATTGCGAATCGCTCAAGGATCATTGTATCTATCCTTGATATGTTATAGTTCATCACGAAGCTCTCACAGCTTGGTGGCAGTGATTTTGGAGAACCATCACTATCTCATCTGGAAGATTAACTCCTACTTGATTGAAGTGATTGTCGTATTCAGACAATCTGAGCACACGCTCAACGATTGAGCTTTTCTCCTTTACTTTGTGGAAAAAGAATCTTGTCGGAGGTCTCGTACCTCTTAACAAGGGCACAAGCATGAAATCACAATTTCATCTCTTTAGAACATCACTTATGTTCCGTGACGTTTTAAAACGTTTTCGGCGCCTTGCTTCTAAGTCATTAAGTACTTTGTACTGAACTATCGTGTAGTCATCAGAAACGTGTATGTCGGATGTTCACAGCATCCACAGACGACGCTCGAGGTGCAGCACACCGAGTGGTGCATAAAAGACATAAGCCTTCTGCGCATCAACGAGGACAATCCTCCGTTTTACAAACTCAGTCTGCAAAGTTTGCTACTATCAACTTTCAACTAAATTTTCTCTAGGAACATATAAAAAACAGTAGAGCTATAGCGCAAGCTACATCGTAATTTGCAAAGACCATTAGACTATGTTCATGACAATTAGTTCAATTAATCATATTACTTAAGAACTCCCACTCAAAAAGTACATCTCTCTAGTCATTTGAGTGGTACATGATCCAAATCCACTATCTCAAGTCTGATCATCACGTGAGTCGAGAATAGTTTCAGTGGTAAGCATCTCTATGCTAATCATATCAACTATACGATTCATGCTCGACCTTTCGGTCTCATGTGTTCCGAGGCCATGTCTGCACATGCTAGGCTCGTCAAGCTTAACCCGAGTGTTCCACGTGCGCAACTGTTTTGCACCCGTTGTATGTGAACGTTGAGTCTATCACACCCGATCATCACGTGGTGTCTCGAAACAAAGAACTGTCGCAACGGTGCCCAGTCGGGGAGAACACATTTTCGTCTTGAAATTTTAGTGAGAGATCACCTCATAATGCTACCGTCGTTCTAAGCAAAATAAGGTCCATAAAAGGATTAACATCACATGCAATTCATAAGTGACATGATATGGCCATCATCATGTGCTTCTTGATCTCCATCACCAAAGCACCGGCACGATCTTCTTGTCACCGGCGTCACACCATGATCTCCATCAACGTGTCGCCATCGGGGTTGTCGTGCTACACATGCTATTACTACTAAAGCTACATCCTAGCAAAATAGTAAGCGCATCTGCAAGCACAAACGTTAGTTTAAAGACAACCCTATGGCTCCTGCCGGTTGCCGTACCATCGACGTGCAAGTCGATATTATCTATTACAACATGATCATCTCATACATCCAATATATCACATCACATCATTTGGCCATATCACATCACAAGCATACCCTACAAAAACAAGTTAGGCGTCCTCTAATTTTGTTGTTGCATGTTTTATGTGGTGACCATGGGTATCTAGTAGGATCGCATCTTACTTACGCAAACACCACAACGGAGATATATGAGTTGCTATTTAACCTCATCCAAGGACCTCCTCGGTCAAATCCGATTCAACTAAAGTTGGAGAAACTGACACCCGCCAGTCATCTTTGAGCAACGGAGTTACTCGTAGCGATGAAACCAGTCTCTCGTAAGCGTACGAGTAATGTCGGTCCGAACCGCTTCGATCCAAAAATACCGCGGAATCAAGAAAAGACTAAGGAGGGCAGCAAAACGCACATCTCAGCCCACAAAAACTTTTGTGTTCTACTCGAGAAGACATCTACGCATGAACCTAGCTCATGATGCCACTGTTGGGGAACGTCGCAAGGGAAACAAAAAATTTCCTACGCGCACAAAGACCTATCATGGTGATGTCCATTTACGAGAGGGGATGAGTGATCTACGTCCCCTTGTAGACCGTACAGCAGAAGCGTTAGTGAACGCGGTTGATGTAGTGGAACGTCCTCACGTCCCTCGATCCGCCCCGCGAACAATCCCGCGATCAGTCCCACGATCTAGTACCGAACGGACGGCACCTCCGCGTTCAGCACACGTACAGCTCGACGATGATCTCGGCCTTCTTGATCCAGCAAGAGAGACGGAGAGGTAGAAGAGTTCTCCGGCAGCGTGACGGCGCTCCGGAGGTTGGTGATGATCTCGTCTCAGCAGGGCTCCGCCCGAGCTCCGCAGAAACGCGATCTAGAGGAAAAACCGTGGAGGTATGTGGTCGGGCTGCCGTGGAAAATTCGTCTCAAATCAGCCCTAAAACCTCCGTATATATAGGTGGGAGGGAGGGGACCTTGCCTTGGGGCTCAAGGAGCCCCAAGGGGGTCGGCCGAGCCAAGGGGGGAAGGCTCCCCCCCCCCAAACCGAGTTGGACTTGGTTTGGTGGGTGGGAGTCCTTCCTTTCCTTCCCACCTCCCCTTTTTTTTCTCTTTGATTTTTCTTTCTTATGCGCATAGGGCCCCTTTGGGCTGTCCCACCAGCCCACTAAGGGCTGGTGCGCCACCCTCATGGACTATGGGCTTCCCCAGGGTGGGTTCCCCCCCCCCCCCGGTGAACTCCCGGAACCCATTCGTCATTCCCGGTAACTCCGAAAACCTTCCGGTAATCAAATGAGGTCATCCTATGTATCAATCTTCGTTTCCGGACCATTCCGGAAACCCTCGTGACGTCCGTGATCTCATCCGGGACTCCGAACAACATTCGGTAACCAACCATATAACTCAAATACGCATAAAACAACGTCGAACCTTAAGTGTGCAAACCCTGCGGGTTCGAGAACTATGTAGACATGACCCGAGAGACTCCTCGGTCAATATCCAATAGCGGGACCTGGATGCCCATATTGGATCCTACATATTCTATGAAGAACTTATCGTTTGAACCTCAGTGCCAAGGATTCATATAATCCCGTATGTCATTCCCTTTGTCCTTCGGTATGTTACTTGCCCGAGATTCGATCGTCAGTATCTGCATACCTATTTCAATCTCGTTTACCGACAAGTCTCTTTACTCGTTCCGTAATACAAGATCCAGCAACTTACACTAAGTTACATTGCTTGCAAGGCTTGTGTGTAATGTTGTATTACCGAGTGGGCCCCGAGATACCTCTCCGTCACATGGAGTGACAAATCCCAGTCTTGATCCATACTAACTCAACGAACACCTTCGGAGATACCTGTAGAGCATCTTTATAGTCACCCGGTTACGTTGCGACGTTTGATACACACAAAGCATTCCTCCGGTGTCCGTTAGTTATATGATCTCATGGTCATAGGAACAAATACTTGACACACAGAAAAAAGTAGCAACAAAATGACACGATCAACATGCTACGTCTATTAGTTTGGGTCTAGTCCATCACATGATTCTCCTAATGATGTGATCCCGTTATCAAGTGACAACACTTGCCTATGGCCAGGAAACCTTGACCATCTTTGATCAACGAGCTAGTCAACTAGAGGCTTACTAGGGACAGTGTTTTGTCTATGTATCCACACAAGTATTGTGTTTCCAATCAATACAATTATAGCATGGATAATAAACGATTATCATGAACTAAGAAATATAATAGTAACTAATTTATTATTGCCTCTAGGGCATATTTCCAACAGTAGCTCCTCCAAGTGCCAGCCAGGCGGAGCCCAGTCCCGCACATGTTGACGCCTCTCAAGCAGGTGGTCGCCAGCGAGTCGACGACGAGGATGCGGGCGAGACATCTTACGTCAACGCCGAGAACCAATTCTACAACTATTTCAATTCCTACTATTTAATAAATTTTCTAAACTTTTACTTCTAGATACCAGTAGCAACTATTTAATTAGTTCGACAAAAAACTTAACAAAAAAATATTGCTTATAGATAATAGTTGCTATATTATATAATTCCCAATGATGCAATAGAGCATTGCTAATCGTCGGGGATTTTTGCATAACTAATTTTTGCAATAGTGATGGAAGTAATTTTTGCATAACTAATTTGCATAACTAATTCCCTTTCGCATGGGGGCGCCTGGGCAAGGGGGTGCACGGCGCCGGCGAGGGGAGAGGAGGGGGCACCGGAGCGTAGCCCGACGGGAGGCGGACGGACCTAGGGGAGGAGAGGGAGGAGCGACGGCGGAGCTCACCGCGGGAAGCAGAGGAGGGCCGGGACGCAACAGCTGCGCGTCGGCGGGCACAGGGAGGAGGCGCAGTCGGCCGGCGTAGGTGGCGGCGACGACAAGGACGGCTTCGGGGGCGGCGACGACTCCGGCAGGCTACGGCGTCAGAGGCAGGGGCGGCGTCAACGTTGGGATCGAATGGAGAGAGGGGAGATATTGAAATTTCCAAACTACCGCTTATATAGCCCCACCTTTAGTCTTGGTTGGTGGCTTCAACCAGGACTAAAGGTCCCTCTATAGTCCCGGTTTCCGCCTCCAACCGGGACTAAAGGTCATTTTCGGGAGCCCAAATGGCGGGAAGCAAATGACTTTAGTCCCGGTTGGTGGCTCCAATCGGGACTAAAGGTACCCCTTTAGTCCCGGTTGGAGCCACCAACCGGGACTAAAGCCCTTTCCTGACGCATCCACAAATTTAGTCCCACCTCGCTAGTTGAGAGGGGCTCGGAGTGGTATATAAGCGATGTTGCCGCCACCCACTCGAGCTCCTCTCAACTACAGGCTGTACATGCCTATTAGTCGCCCTGTTGGGCCTGCTTGCACTGCGGGCCTGCATCCTGGCCCATTTCTAGGGTTTCTACTCGTATGCACGCCGTGGTAGCAAGTAGGTGGGCCTTTTTTTAATTCTTGCTTTGTTTTTATTTTTTTCATGTGGGTGAAATGATAGTCCAGTTTGTACACAAAGTGCATCCTTTTTTTGCGGTATCCCTTCCAACTTTTTTGCACATGCCAAGTTTCAACCTTTTCGGAGTTGATTTGTAGCGCTTTTCAATTTCAGGGTCATTTAGCTCAAAAAAACCATTTAATGCATGGAAAATAGCAAATAAGGTGAGAAAGGGTTAAAAAATTATGATGTGGCTTTGAATGATGCATATTGATGGCACAAAAAGTCTGGAGTTGAAATAAGATTAAAAAATGAAATGGCTTTGTAAAAGACGAGTTTTCATCTAGAGATAGTCCAGTTTGTACATGAAGTGCATCCTACTTTTGCAGTAACCCTTCCAACTTTTATGCATTCAATATGCACAATTCATTTTTGTTACACGGGAATTTCATTTTTGTTAACTTGTTTCAACTCCAGACTTTTTGTCCATTCAATATGCACAATTCCAAGCTACATCCTCAAATTTCAACAGTTTCTAACTTCACTTGCTATTTCTCATGCATTTAATGTTTTTTATGTAAATGACCCTGAATTAAAAAGGACGACAAATAAACTCTAAAAAGGTTGAAACTTGGCATCTTATCATACATCACAGTGCTTCAGAAATCTTGCTCACATCATATTTAAACAGGGACATAAATAAAAATACTCGTCCAAGCTAGAGATCCACAAGCAGTACATAATATATAATAGCTATAAATAGAAGTGTTCGCCGTTGCGAACACTACTCGTCTGAATCAGAATATCCCCAAATTGGTGGTGGTGGTGGTGCTTGATGTACGAGGTGACGCTGGTCATAGTTCATGATTCGAATCATGCGGTACAACTCGTATGCAACGTACACATCTTTTGTTGCATACTCAATGTTGATATCGTCAAGTGGGGTCGTATTCCTGGTCTTCATATCAACGTACTCATCGTCGATCATGGGGAGTGTCATATGAGCCATCAAAGTCCTCGTATGTTCAAGCCTGAATATGCCTTGGATATCAATGTGGCAGTCAACTGGTATCTCAATACCGAAGGTGTGCCTCATCTTGAGCTTGTCATTCCTTATATTAATGCTAGCAAAAGGTATGCCTCTACGAAGGAAGTCCATGAGTACTGGACATTGCTTGTCAATACTTCAACAACACAAAATTAAAATGAAACAAATGTTACATACTAGTGCAAAATAAGTATATTTCGGCGGAAGTATAATAATTAAGAATCATAAGAAGTATATTTTGGCAGAAGTATAATATGCAACTATAAAGAAAAATTCGTTCACCGCAACAAAAGAGGAATAAAAAAATTCCTAGATGTTGCTATCCTATGGAATTTTCATATATGAATCAAAAGAATAAATATATGCAACAAGGAAAATTCTTTCACTACAACTAAAGAGGAATTGATATTTTTCATAGGATTCTAATGGAACATATTGCTATCCTATGCAATTTTCATATCCTATGAATTGATTAAGAAATCCTAAATTAACTATGACATATATGTTCTTCCACGGTTTTGCCAATATGAAACAAGGAAAATTGTTTCACTACAACTAAAGAGAAATTGATTTTTAGGATTCAAATGGAACATATTGCGATCCTATATGCAATTTTCGCAATCTTTGATCAAAGGAAAGCCTTAAAACTTACCTCGCCCATTGGAAGACCATGAAATTTTTGTTGAAACAAAGTTGGATGACGACAACAGATTCTTGATTGCTCGTGTACTCGAGATCAAGCCCCATGAACTTGTCTTTCTCCTCCGCCACTTCAAGTCGTTCCTCAAAATAGGAAAGAAAACGTGGCACCATGACGCTGTCGTTCGTGTAGACGACATTGAGTTTGGTCGTGCCATGTGCGAGCACCTTCCCGTAGCGAGTGATTGGATCATCCACGATGGAAGATATGGAGAAGAAGAGAGGAGAAAGGAGAGGAGACGAACAGAATGGCCGCGGTTACTATAGCCCTCGTGGTCTGTACCACTTATCATGTTTTTCATCGCGCGAAACAATGCGGGATGCGAACGGTTTGGACCTTAAGTCCTGGTTTGAGACACCAATCGGGATTAAAAGGACTTGCACGAGGCGAACGGTTGTCACCACCTCTTTAGTCCTGGTTCGTGGCTCAACCCGGGACTAAAGGCCCTTAACGAACCGGGACAAAAGCTGTTTGGCCTCCGGCTGCTCAAACCGAAACTAATGGTCATATTAGTCCCGGTTCAAAATCAAACCGGAACTAAAGGGTCAAACGAAAGACCTGTTTTCTACTAGTGTTAGCTGACACATGCTCCATACATTTTGACAAATGAATCAGGCATAAAGATGCCATCGTAAGATACAAACTAAGGGGTAATATGTCATCACAAGATCACAAAACTATTAAACAAACAATGATTTTTTTTTCTAGTCACATGCCTATTTATCTTTTATTTTCCCTCGTGCATTGCAGAATCAACGGCTTTCCATGGACGGGGTTTTCTCGACCGAAAGCCTAGCCAAACATGTATCATATTTTTTCTCGCGAATTTCGAATGGTTGGTCTCAACAGATGCCTGGATATTTTTTTTAAACTTTAAATGTCATTTTCTTCATAATAGGTTGCACCGGCGTGTACACACATAAACTGTACATAGCTTTGCTTTTGCTTTTGCTTTCTTTCCACACAGCCAAGTGCCCCTGCGTGGGTTGGTCGTCGACGGCCGGAAGAAAGATATGATGATAGATTATATTTGGCGCATGGGTGACAACCGCATCTTCCTGATTTGCGTGGGCATCATCTAAAGGTGAGAAGCGATCGATCGATATGGTTGCGCGCGGCAGCTACCTCCTTTCTATCCATCTGCGTTGCGTCACCTTATAAGCTCCGGCCGTTCAGCCTCACGCTTTCTATTTACAAAAGACACACGGAGAGAAAGAGAGGGAGAGAGAGGCCGCCGACTGTTGGTGATGCTCATGCATGTGGCCGGTAACATAAAATACATGCACCAGGAGCGGTCCAAAGAGCCATACATCGTTATCTCGCGTGCCGCAAGCATGCGTGTCCAGATCTCGCCTTTACACGTGATTCTTTCGCGGCTTCTCAATAATTTATGCCAACATGCACCTGTTATTCATCTCCGATCAATATCTGTGTGCACGATCCCTCCAACCCAAACAAACATGCTTACCTCACAAACTTCTATCATATGCACGTTCCTATTTATGCTCATCGATCGATCTTTACATAGTTTATCACGGATGGATCGATGCATGCATGATCGAATGCATCACCACGCATCTGCAGGAGCAGCCCAACCGCCTGCTGATCGTGTCATGGCCGGAAAGGGACACGCTTTTCTGTGGAGATTACGTCCTTGAGTGCCTGCTTACTCATCCATGGGTTGTTACAAGTCATCAGATAAATAGAGATATATGTATAAATATACTACTCCTTACACGAATATGTTCATTGGGTACGTTTATTACACATGTGCACGAGCGAGGGTGCGTATGCAAGCATCCACTAACGAGGTTCTTAATTGGAGATTCGGCGATCCGACGTGCGCGGGGGTTTATCCAACCGATGTGGCACTTTTGCATCATACGCACTACCTATCTATAGCTAGCTTGATCATGGAAAGGCCGGTCTTGTTCGACAGATAGATATGTTCGATAGGATTAATATGGGTGACATGTTCTTCTAATTAAAGATCGAAAGGCATGCGTTGGGCTTTTCTTTCCGGCGTCGCAGATCGATGACGATCGATCATTAAGCACATAATTAACTTGATTGTACGTGATCTACGCTTTTCTATGCCATCTTTGACCAATTTGGGATGATGCTCGTGTCGTGCAGCTCTGCTGTCCACGCATGGTTCGTCCATCTCTCTCTGAGTGCATGCTATCGACCAGCTGTTGATTTGTTTTTACCGTGTCTTGGTGCATCAATGGGATCGGCAAGGGCCCATGAATATATAGGGATTTTTTAGGTGTTGAAAATCTAAACAACAAACTTACCAGATAAGTGGTAGCTAGTACTATTATTGATCATTTATATATCCTTACTCTTTATCCGATATCGTTGCGGATAAGTTCCACAAATGCATATGTACTCCCTTCGTTTCTGAATATAAGTCTTTTTAAAGATTTCACTAAGAATTATATACGAAGCAAATTAAGTAAATCTACACTCTAAAACATGTCTATATACATGTGTATGTAGTCTTTTAGTGGAACCTCTAAAAAAAATTATATGTAAAAACGGAGAAAGTATCATGCATGACAGTGTCGGATCCAGGATTTCAAGTTACCCAGACCGGACTATAAAAGCAAACAAAAATTCAAACCCACCATGAAATCAAGCAAGACAATTAACACGGTAAATTTAGCAAGCACTATGCATTCAGATACGACAATCAACAGAAACAATTGTTCAAAGTAGTTTCAATCTCAAAAACTAGGTGAAAGCAATAAGCACAACGAAAACAATTATAAAGTTTAACTTGTATTTTCGCTGGTTGAATCTTTGTATCATTCTTTATGTCCAGTTCCACTAGGTACCTCAAACATCCCGACAAAAACATATTAATTTAAATCTTAGCATACTATGACACTTGTTCTAACAAAAATAAGAAAAAAAGATTAGGGGAGAGCAGAAGAACCTGCTGCTTGTTTCCTCCATTGGCTACTCGCTTGTAGTTTTGAGCGCAGTGCATGGCTATGATAATGACGATGTTGTTATGCATGCATACGACCCATTTAGCGGGAACATATGAACCCGTTTCTATTTCTTCAATCTCAATTGAGCATCATCGGTCGGGCTTGGGCAGTGGTGGTCTTCTTTAATTTAGCGTAAGTTCTGTTGTCTAACGAAGTTACCAAAATACTTTTTCCCCGAATGAAATTAGCAGAATAAATGGGCGGAAGAAGATACTCCTAAGACATGTGCATACGCAAGGAGCTTTGAGCTAGGCTCGGTCAATTAGAACACATAATTAACTAATCGTCTTAATAGTTTGATGATACCACACTCACATGCATGAATGCAAGGTTTCAAATCGAAATTCCATATACATATCTTAGGGAAGAGAAGTATTGAAAGCCATTCATCATGCTAACATAAATTTGATTTGGAAATAGTTTGAATTTAGTCAAAAAAGGGCTTACAATTCTTTTACTAGTTTCAAAATAGCTAAGGAGGCCTTTTTTTTTATAAAGTAGGTTACAGCATAGCTAAATGTTCCTATCTTAAAAACTCAAGGAGGCCTTAATCTTTTTTACTCGTTTCAACATGGGTTATAAATTTCTATGAGAGCATCTCCAACAGCCGCGCTAAAATAGCGTCGCGCCGCAAATTAGGCCGTTCTAGCGCGCGCGCAACGCGGCGGGTGGCTTCAGCGGGGGTGCAAAAACGGCGCGCGCGGCATATGCAGTTCAGCGCGCTCGCCGAAACGTAATCGCGCGCCGCTTATTTGCTGCGCCCGCTCCCGCGCGCTGGACTCTCTCGCGCTCGCTCTCCCACTTCCGCCCCTCATCCGGCCGCGCCGCCGCCGCCGTCCGCGCCCCCCGGCGACCGTTTAGGCGCTTCCCCGGCCTTTCCCCGCGCCACCGCGCTTCCGCCCCACCCCCTCCTAGTCCCGTCGGCCCTCACGCGCCTCCGTCGTCCAAGGTACAGCGCCCGAGCGCTCGCTGCCGCGCCGCGTCCGCAAGGTGTTCGACAAAACGCCTACAAGCTATGTATTGCTCAAACTTCATGAGTTTGGTGCATGTTTTGAATTGTAGTTTTTATAGTATAGTATTGAACATTGTAGATGAGTTCGTTGTATGATTCTTTCGAAGAAGAATTTGATATGGAAGAGGAGGAGGATCCTGCAATGATCATAGCTATGCATATCAATAAAAAACCGAAGCACGGTGGTTCGGTTATGGGTCGGGAGAAAATTTGGAGAGATAGGATTGATGCCCATAACAGATTAATGAAGAACTATTTCGTGGAGAATCCCACATACCCGGAGTCGTATTTTCGTCGCCGGTTTAGGATGAGCACCGACTTGTTCAGGCGCATTGCAGAGAAACTAGCGAGCCATGACCGGTTTTTCCAGCAAAGGAGGAATGCCGCCGGAGAGCTCGGGCATAGCACCTTTCTGAAGGTGACAGCCGCTTTGCGTATGTTGACATACGGTATCCCGGCTGATCTAGTTGATGATCACTTGGCTATCTGTGAGAGCCAAGCCATCATGTGTGTCAAGCGCTTTGCAGTGGGAATTGTGCAAGTGTTTGGTGAGGAGTATTTGAGATCTCCCACTGCTGAAGACGCCGCAAGGCTATTGGCGATGAACAAATCTCGCGGCTTTCCTGGCATGCTTGGCTCAATAGATTGCATGCATTGGAGTTGGAAGAATTGTCGAAAGGCATGGCATGGGCAATTCCACAGCCAAAAAAAGGGTTCCCCTATAATCCTTGAAGCGGTGGCCGATCAGGAGACTTGAATTTGACATGCATTCTTTGAAATGCCTGGATCTTTGAATGACATCAATGTTGTCAACCGGTCACCATTGATGAATAAGATTGCAAATGGTGAGTTGCCACCGGTGCACTTTGTAGCAAATAGACGTACGTACAACTATGGCTATTATCTAGCGGATGACATCTATCTAAAGTGGCAAACCTTCGTGAAGCCGTTGAAAAAGCCGGAAGGTAAGAAAAATCTTGATTTTCACAATGCTCAGGCGGCGGCTAGAAAAGATGTGGAGAGAGCATTTGGGATTTTGCAAGCCCAATTTGCTATTGTGAGATGACCGACTAGATTTTGGGATAAAAATGATTTTGTACATCATGCACGCTTGTTTGATGATGCACAACATGATCATCGAGAATGAGCATGGTCAAGATTTAGACTACTCACAGTATGAGCTCTTGGGACATCCCGTGCGAGTGCGACGGAGGGCTGAAAGGGTAGCCCGTTTTGTTGCCTCCTATCATGCCATTCGGCGTCCCGCAACGCACAATGAACTTCAGAAGGATCTGATTGAAGAGTGGTGGGCATGGCATGGACGACAAAGAGCATGATTTCTGCATTCGACATTGTATTGTTCATGAACTATTGGTTGTGTTTATTGCATTATTTGTTCTACTGAACGATAAACTATTTGTTTGAGTTGGAATGACTATTTATTGTTGATTTATTTTGTTTGTTTGATCATTTTTGCTCCTCTTTTTTGAAATGTATATGTGGTTTGTGCGTGCGCGCTGCATTATAGCGCGGCCGTTGGAGCCAGCGCTGACGGCCGCGATAAACCAGCCGTAGCGCGCGCAGCAAACAAGTTTTTTGCGCACGGTGCGAAGCGCGGCTGTTGGAGATGCTCTGATGTTCCTATCTTATAAACCCAAGGAGGCCTTATATTTGTTGTCCCATGCATGTGGAGGTGATAAACTTAGGCATTCGTTGAAGTTAGCTAGTTTGACATTAGCGTGTAACTGCCGGCGCCGAAACGCACCCACTCAACTTGGCTGGGCATTTGGGTGGAAACTAATCGACCACGGCATGCTCTCTGTCCTGCCTGGCTGCTAGCTGCTGGCCTGACACTCCCTTGACAAACGAGGAGAAATGTTCAATTGGTTTGCAGCATCCTAACTTTGACACCGATAGGAACTGTATACGCAAGTTAAGTTAATTAGTATGCGTGCCTGCAGCCGGGCTGCTGGGCACATCATTGACCTGCAATAACTAGCTTGAGTAAGCACCACATAACTCCCAACTAGATATACACTCCTCTAGTACTACCACCGTGGAGTACGTAAGTGTGAGTCGGTCAAGAGTTTGTTGGCTCTTGGCTCTTCGCAAGTTCAACTTGGCCACTCGCGCTCCTGTTTTGCGCTGCTGCTGATTCCAGTTGATCTCTTCATCTCTTGACCTCGGGCATTGTGTGGTGACCAAATGTACTACTCCCTGCTGCTTGTATAGTTGATTTCTTGACCTCGGGCACTGTGGGGTGGTGACAAGTCTGCATATAGATTAGATCAGAAATATCAGTGCGGCACGACCGTTTCAACTCTCCCTCCTCCCTCCGGCAAGGTGCCGGTGATCCTTCACGCGATCGCCGGAACGTGCAAGCAGTGTAAGAATATACACAAGTTGCAATGTCAGAAGTTTGGTGTGCGTTGGGGCGATGATGGGGTAATTTCCGTCTGAACCAAGAGAAAACATACTCCTACTACATACGTACGCATGCGCTGCAGGATGCTCCGCCGATCCGTCACGTGTGCAATAGTACGTGTGCATGGTGAGGAATCGCAGGCTCATTCTTCAGGCAGGTCGTGGTGTACAGGAGAGGCAGCGGCGCGGGGCCGAACACCGACAGATTGTCCGGCGAACTAACGTGGTAACTTCGCCCAGTCAGTCTCCGGCTTCTTCGTCCGAGATCGCCGTGCTCGTACTCCACCAGTATGTGTGGTGATTAAAAGTTGCCAAGTTGCAGCCGTAGCCCATGGCTGGCGCGTTCCTTCCGGTTTATCTATGCCGTACGCTCTCCTCTTTTATCTCGAGTGATCGTTATGAGCGAAGCAAACACTCCGGCTGATTTATGTGTTAAATATGCTACTAGCATTAGTGGAAAACGGGCCTTTGGCCTGGACCCTTTAGTCCCGGTCTGCCTCTTGACCGGGACTAAAGGCCCGACCACGTCGTCCCAATTCTCATATCCTCCCTCGAGGCTTTAGTCCCGGCCCGTAAGGATCCTTTAGTCCCGGTTGGTGTCCCAAACCGGGACTAAAGGGCTACTCGGTGGGCAGTCCGCATGTGCGGGACTAAAGGGCTACGCGGTGGGCAGTCCGCATGTGCGTCATCTTTAGTCCCGGTTTGTGTCTCAAACCGGGACTAAAGTCCTCTGCCTATATATAGCACAGCCCACCTCTCCCCTCTTCATTACATTTTTCTTGGATGGAGGATTGTGGGTGGGTGCTTGCTCTCCACTTTTTTTGATGCACTAGAGATGTTTGTTGAAATGTGTGTTAGAGCGATGCCGTTTCAGTTCACCGAACACAACTACGATATGAGATGCCTGAGCCACGCTTAAACCTCTTCCTCTTTATTTCTACTTATTCTAAAAGGTTAGCAACTATATTTCCTCGTTCAGACCGTGCGGTATTAATTTTTAGGATCGTCATTGTATTTGATATACTGTCGTATAACGCAGATGAGCCATCCATGGATGTACGGTGATCGACGCACAGCCGCTTACAGAGAAGGCGTGCATTCTTTTCGAGATGCAGCCGATACGAACTAGCATGGTGGTGGCTATATGTTTTGTCCATGTGTTGAATGTCGGAATGAGAAGGATTACACTTCCTCAAGAGTCATTCAGAGCCACCTGCTTCGGTCCGGTTTTATGTCGGGCTATAATGTTTGGACCAAGCACGGAGAAAGATGGGTTATGATGGAAGATGACGATGAAGAAGAAGAGAACGATGATGACAACTACCGATCTATGTTCCCTGAGTATGCTGATACCGCAATGGAAGACAATGAAGAAGAAGATCAGGATGAAGAACGGGAACCAAATGAGCCCGCTGATGATCTTGGCCGGGTCATTTCTGATGCACGGCGAGGTTGCGACACAGAAAATGAGATGTTGCAGTTCGAGCAGATGTTACAGGACCACAACAAATTGTTGTACCCAACTTGTGAAGATGGCCAGAAGAAGCTGGGTAGCACACTGGAATTGCTGAAGTGGAAGGCAGAGACCGGTGTGACTGACTCGTCATTCGAAAAGTTGTTGGTACTGATGAAGAAGATGCTTCCAAGAAAGAACGAATTGCCCGCCAGCACGTACGAAGCAAAGAAGCTTGTCTGCCCTCTAGGATTAGACGTGCAAAAGATACATGCATGCCCTAATGACTGCATCCTCTACCGCGGTGAGAAGTACGAGAATATGGATAAATGCCCAGTATGCACTGCATTGCGGTATAAGATCAGAAAAGATGACCCTGGTGCTATTGAGGGCGAGCCACCCAGGAAGAGGGTTCCTGCCAAGGTGATGTGGTATGCTCCTATAATACTACGGTTGAAACGTCTGTTCAGAAATAAAGATCATGCGAAGTTGTTGCGATGGCACATGGAGGATCGTATGAAAGACGATAAATTGAGGCACACCGCTGATGGTCGGCAGTGGAGAAATTCGAGAGAGAGTTCCCGAGATTTGCAGCTGACGCAAGGAACTTATGGTTAGGTCTGAGTACACATAGCATGAATCCTTTTGGGGAGCAGAGTTGCAGTCACAGCACCTGGCCCGTTACTCTATGTATCTACAACCTTCCTCCTTGGTTGTGCATGAAGCGGAAGTTCGTTATGATGCCAGTGCTTATACAAGGTCCAAAGCAACCCGACAACGATATTGATGTGTACCTAAGGCCATTAGTTGATGAACTTTTACAGCTGTGGGCCGAACCAGGTGTACGTGTGTGGGACGAGCACAAACAAGAGGAATTTGACCTTCGTGCGTTGCTTTTCGTAACCATCAATGATTGGCCTGCTCTTAGTAACATTTCAGGACAGTCAAACAAGGGATGCAATGCATGCACGCACTGTTTGGATCAGACAGAAAGTATATACCTCGACAACTGTAGGAAGAATGTGTATCCGTACAATCGTCGTTTTCTTCCGCCCAAGCATCCCTTCAAGAAAAAAAGGCAAGCATTTCAATGGCAAGGCAGAACCCCGGGGAAAGCCTGTCATCCGTACTGGTGCTGAAGTATTTGATATAGTCAAAGATTTAAAAGTAATCTTTGGAAAGGGTCCTAGCAGCCAACCTGTTCCTAACGGCCCTGATAAGCGCGTACCCATGTGAAAGAAAAAATATATATTTTGGGAGCTACCCTACTGGGAAGTCCATGAGGTCCGCTCGGCAATCGACGTGATGCACCTGACGAAGAATCTCTCCGTGAATATTCTAGGCTTCCTGGGCTTGTATGGGAAGTCAAAAGATACACCGGAAGCACGGGAGGACCAGGAACGTCATAAAGAAAGAGATGGCATGCATCCAGGGCAGTTTCAAGGGCATGCCAGCTACGCTCTTACTAAGGAAGAGAAGGAAATCTTCTTTGAAGTCCTTTTCAGTATCAAGGTCCCGACTGGCTTCTCGTCGAATATAAAGTGAATCGTAAATATGAAAGACCAAAAATTCCAAAACCTAAAGTCTCATGACTCCCACGTGCTTATGACGCAATTGCTTCCGGTTGCATTGAGGGGAATTCTACCGGAAAATGTTCGCCTGGCAATTGTGAAGGTATGTGCATTCCTCAATGCAATTTCTCAGAAGGTAATCGATCGAGAAAGTCTATCAGGGTTACAGATTGATGTGGTCTAATGTCTGGTCAGCTTTGAGTTGTTGTTCCCGCCATCCTTCTTCAATATAATGACACACCTCCTAGTTCACCTAGTCGAAGAGATTAGAATTCTCGGTCCTATGTTTCTACACAATATGTTCCTGTTCGAGAGGTTCATGGGAGTCTTAAAGAAATATGTTCGTAACCGTGCTAGGCCAGAAGGAAGCATCTCCAAGGGCTATGGAACATAGGAGGTCATTGAGTTTTGTGTGGACTTTCTTCCTGACCTTAAGCCGATTGGTGTTCCTGAATCTCGGTATGAGGGTAGGCTCACAGGAAAAGGCACACTAGGAAGGAAAGCGAAAGTATGTATGGACGTGCATTCTTTCTCTCAAGCACACTACACAGTTCTACACAATTCCACCGTGGTGGCTCCGTATATCGTGAGACACAAGAATATTCTACGCTCCGAAAACCCGGGGAAGGCTAACTCTTGGATTAAAGGAACACGAGAAGACTTTCGGCAGTTGGTTGCAGACACATCTCATGAATGACGACACCATTGGAGATGAGCTGTACTGTTTGGCCAGGCCACCATCTTCGACTATATGTACTTTCCAACGGTATGAGATAAATGGAAATACATTTTACACGGTTGCCCAAGATAAAAAGAGCACCAACCAAAAAAGTGGTGTCCGCTTTGATGCAACAGACGAGAATGGGCACAGTTTGGAAACATATTACGGGTACATAGAGGAGATATGAGAACTTGACTATGAACCTACTTTTAAGATCCCTTTATTTCGGTGCAAATGGGTGAAGCTGACAGGAGGCGGGGTATTTGTAGACCAAAAGTACGGCATGACAATAGTGGATCTCAACAATCTTGCATACATGGACGAACCATTTGTCCTAGCAAATGATGTCGCTCAGGTTTTCTATGTGAAGGACATGTCTACATTAACGAGAAAAAGAAATCAGCAAAAGAAGATATCGTCCGATGAGCCAAAATGCCACATAGTTCTTTCAGGGAAAAGAAACATCGTGGGAGTAGATGACAAGACAGACATGTCAGAAGATTATAATAAGTTTCATGAAATTCCGTCCTTCAAAGTGAAAAGTGACCCAAGCATCTTACTGAATGATGAAGATTCTCCATGGCTACGACCCAGAAGAAAACAGAAATAATAGATAGGAATATTGGTGCAATAATGTAATAATGTATTAAACCTTTTATGTAATGCATGTATGGAATGTACTAAATTTCAAACACTTTTCATTTTCATAGTATCCATGTAAGAGATGAGTTCTCGTTCGAAACCCTCATACTTCGAGAGAGATTGTCCGTTTTGTACACGAAGTGCATCCAGTTTTTGTCGTAGCCCTCTCAACTTTCTAACACATGCTATGTGGGTGAAATGATGATAGCACGCCAACTTTCAACAATTTCAGAGTTCATTTGTAGTGCTTTTCAATTTCAGGGTCAACTAGCTCAAAAAAAATAAGTAAATGCACGAAATATACCAAATGAAGTCAGAAATTGTTGAAATTTTGTGATCTCCTTTGAATGGTGCATTTTGAACACACAAAAAGTATGGAGTTCAAATAAGTTCAAAAAATGAAATCCCTTTGTAAGAGATGAGTTCTCGTTCGAAACCCTGATACTTCGAGAGAGATTGTCCGTTTTGTACACGTAGTGCATCCAGTTTTTGTCGTAGCCCTCTCAACTTTTTAACACATGCTATGTGGGTGAAATGATGATAGCATGCCAACTTTCGACATTTTCAGAGTTCATTTGTAGTGCTTTTCAATTTCAGGGTCAACTAGCTCAAAAAAAAAGTAAATGCACGAAATATACCAAATGAAGTCAGAAATTGTTGAAATTTTGTGATGTGCCTTTGAATGGTGCATTTTGAACACACAACAAGTATGGAGTCCAAATAAGTTCAAAAAATGAAATCCCTTTGTAAGAGATGAGTTCTCGTTCGAAACCCTGATAGTTCGAGAGAGATTGTCCGTTTTGTACATGAAGTGCATCCAGTTTTTGTTGTAGCCCTCTCAACTTTTTAACACATGCTATGTTGGTGAAATGATGATAGCATGTCAACTTTCAACATTTTCAGAGTTCATTTGTAGTGCTTTTCAATTTCAGGGTCAACTAGCTCAAAAAAAATAAGTAAATGCACGAAATATACCAAATGAAGTCAGAAATTGTTGAAATTTTGTCATGTGCCTTTGAATGGTGCATTTTGAACACACAAAAAGTATGGAGTTCAAATAAGTTCAAAAAAATGAAATCCCTTTGTAAGAGATGAGTTCTCGTTCGAAACCGTGATAGTTCGAGAGAGATTGTCCGTTTTGTACACGAAGTGCATCTAATTTTTGTCGTAGCCCTCTCAACTTTTTAACACATGCTATGTGGGTGAAATGATGATAGCATGTCAACTTTCAACATTTTCAGAGTTCATTTGTAGTGCTTTTCAATTTCAGGGTCAACTAGCTCAAAAAAAATAAC
This sequence comes from Hordeum vulgare subsp. vulgare, assembly GCF_904849725.1. Lineage (NCBI taxonomy): Eukaryota > Viridiplantae > Streptophyta > Magnoliopsida > Poales > Poaceae > Hordeum > Hordeum vulgare. Next base: position 492,127,992 of record NC_058518.1, on the reverse strand, counting down.
ACTACACCACGACACTGCATTCCCTACGGATGGGTGTTGGGAAAAGTCAGTATTGCCGACCGACTGTTGGTCGGGAAAACTTGTGACAAACAGTCGGTCGGGAAGTCATGCTAATAGTAACAAACAGTCGGTCGGCAATACGAGAATATTTCCTGTCAAACGGTCGGTCGGGAAAGCTCTTGTGCCCATCGGTTCGTTGGTCGGTAAATAATCCCGACCAACAATCGGACAATAAATGGGCGTCGCGTGTGAATAGCCAAAGTTTAGCTCTAATTCTGCCCAACGCGCGGTCTTTTTTCCCCAAATGACCTTATCTTCTCCAACCAAAAATCTTATCCTCCCAGTGCCCCATTCTCGCGGCCGGTCTTTCACCGCGCCGCCCCGCGTCGCCCCCGCCGCCCCGTGTCTCCCCTGGCACCCCATCGCCCCACATCTCCCCCGCCGCCCCGCGTCGCCCGTGGTAGCGGATCTGCGAGAAGCATGGGAAGGTGTGAAGTTCCATGGCCGTGCTAGTTGGAGGCGTGTCTCCCCCTCTCTCGTGCAGCCACATCTCCAACGACATCGCGCGGTGCTCCATGGACTTGAGCTGCTCCGCGAGGTTCTTCTCCGGCGCCGACGCCGCAGAGTTTCGCTATCGACAAGGTCCTCTCACACCCTCCTATTCCTGAACATTTGCCTCCCATCACAATCAACCTCCCCTCTCCCTCGCTCTTTCCTCTCTCGAGTGGCGGTAGCTAGGGTTGCGGCTGTTGGAGGCACCCCTGCTCGCCGACAGGGAGAGCCGAAGAGGGCATCTCGCCGGCGGTGGTAGGTGCAGATGGAGTGGAGAAGTACACTGCGCACACACACACATCATGTTGTAGTACCACCCTGCCCATGATTGATTTTCCTGGGTTGGGCAGTTGTTGTGGCATGAGTGGGATTCGGTTCCACGCCAAATCAAGAAAGCTGCTCCGGCTGACTAGACGTGCAGGATTGTTTTCTCAACGATTCAAGCTCCGATTCAGCTATTCTCTGAACCTGACCAATACCCAGTCTTGATTTGATTAAATATATGGATATCATGTCTGTCTATTCGTTAAAATTTTCAGATGCTTATTCTCTTAGTTCAGAGTATTTTCAGTGCTCCAATTACTAAGATATGCTCATGCTCTTTTCAGGTTCGTGACCTTGATTTTGTCATAGAGATAGTAGGATTAGATATAGTGCAAGAAGCCGATGGTCTTAACATGAGCACTCGTGATGTACGCCTTTTGCCTGATGAAACAGAGACATTTTGTCTTCTGCAAAAACTAACAAACTGTTTTCGCACGCTTTTTAAAGATATTCCATTGATTCTATGCTTTGGACAAAGTTATAATTATTTACTCTAACTGCATCTAAATATATGTGTTTGTAGACTGTTTGGGATAAGATGATGGCTATGAATGTGAGCGACTGAGCATTTTACTTCCAAAAAATGCACAGTAATAAAATCTTGAATGTCTTCTTATGTTTCTCATCTTTCCGTCTTCATTTGTATGATTAATATTTAGCTTCAAACCAACAAATAGTTAATATAAAATTAAGTTCTTTTAATGCTCCAATCTCGAGCTGCCAAATAATGATTCATAAAATTTGTAGTGCATCTTGGAGAGGTTATGATAGTATGGTACTATTATTATCCCTTAATCTGATTTATATTTTCGATGGTATGCGTATTTTTACTGATACTTCCTTTTACAATGGTGTGTGTGTTTCTTTCTTCCTTGAGATTTTCTAATCAACTATTTTGCAGGCACGCCTTCTTTCAATGCTGGATGAATACATGATCATTTGCGAGGAGAAGAACATGAATGAAAAGACAAAGGGTATTGCGCAACATTTTACTATCTAAATTCCTTATGCCATCTGTTTTGCATTTAGTTCAAAAGTTTAAAATCCTCAACTGTACAGAACTGTAGAATCAGAAAACGCTCTAAGGTCTACTCAAAGATGATCAGGAAGCTCTCTACTGTTCAAAACCATGTCCATCCGAGCCTCAAAGCATAAAGAAGGTGCCTAGAAACTTGTTGGATGGTGTAAAATCATAGGGTATCCATTGGTGGAGCCACGATGCAAGGACCCAAAAACAGACATTACATTAGAAGAATGTTCGTGCTGCCAAGAGAACTGAAGACATTGCCCATATGTCTCCTGGTAAGACCTCCTATGAGGTTTCATAGCTATTTTCTGTACCACAGATATATATTTACCACGAGTCTCAAGATTCATAGTGGGTGGAGCATTAGAAAATTAGGGAACCAGTTTCTGACAAACTCTCAAAAAAAATACCGTATATTCAGACATAGAAGCCTTGATGTGATAGATATTGCAGAGATTAGAGATAAGGGAACATCCTTACTATCCTGTAATTTCTTAAACAAACAAGTTTTTTTTCTAATTTATACCCAACCATATTTAGTGGGTTTTAACTTTAGTTAATTTCTGACAATCAAACTTGTTACACTTTTCTTCACAAGGGAACTTCTCAAATCGATGTCTTTCTGCTCAGTCCTCCCAACCCGTCCCACTTGACAATGTTTTAGTTTTCAGCAACACATATTTTAGAATCCTAAATCAAATTATTATGTCGCTCACTTTGAAATCCACCCAGATAAGGTCAAGCAATCAAGATGAAGTTGGCATATGCAAGTACACAGTGGAAGGATACATTTGGTGAGATATATTTATAAAAACTTCTCGTGTCTTGTCTTCATTTTCTAATTTAACCCTTTTGTGGGTAACTGTATTCATTGAATTATTTCAGGGAATTTCCATACTTCTGTTGGCAATTTAAGTTCCGAAGTGAATGCTCCAACTCTTTATTGTTGTTTCTCAACTCGTGGTTGCACGCTATGGGGGACAGTGTTCCAAGAGAGGGCTCGAAGATGGTTAGAGGTTAGCTACTGATTCACAATCTGTCAATCCTATCTTCATGTAACTTGTGTGTACTTGATTTCCTTTTTTGATTTATGGAGGTCTTCAGAATCTGAGTAGAAATTCATGCAATATTTATTTTCCTATTCTTGTAAACTCCTGCTTTGGAAAATCATAATTCTCTTCTCATTGTACACGCAGTCCAAGGTCCAGCATGATAACGCTCTTCTCATCGCATTTTCATTTTAATAGAGAAATAAAATCCTAACACAAGCAAACAACAACGAATTAAAAAGACATGAACATATATATAACTATCTAGCATTTAACAGAGGGAAGAAACAACACTGTATATGACAGGGGATAGATGTTTCACATCACAAACACACACACACACACGTATATATATCACAAGTACATGAGCTAACACAAGGACTACAAAATGTAACAAGGTTCTTAAACAAGAATTACACAGGGAATATATATAGCCAATTATCAAGCATACAAACTAGTGACACATTTCACGGTCCAGTTCAGATAATACCAATTTAACACTACAAGCACAAATCTGAAGCTGAACAAATCACTTCATTATGCAGTACTAGTAAATTTCAGAGATAGAGAGATGGATATGGAAAGAGGGAGAGAGATAACATCAGTAGTTTGGAGAGGAGCAGCAAACAGATAGGGGAGAAGAAAGGGCAGCAACAGCTTTGGGGAGTAGAAAGGAGCAGCAGCAGAGGCGAGGTAGAAGGAGCAGTAGCAGCTTTGGGGAGAAGGCGTTGGAGAAGAGAAGCAGATGAGTTGGAGAGGAGAAAATAAGCGGCAGGGACATGGGAGAGGCATCAGCAAGGGAGGTGGTTGAGGAGCAGAAGTGTGCAGCAAGAGACAGGTTTAAAGAACAAGTATAGCAGCATGGACGTGGGGAGAGGGAGTAGCAACAATTTTGAGAGAAGAAGATCAGCAAGAGGAGGTTGAGAGAAGAAGGTGCAGCAGCGAGGAGTGGAGATAAGCGGATGCAAGTAGCAGTTTGGATTCAGAGAAGGTTAGGAGCAGCAGTGTGCTGCAGCAAGGAAGGTGGTTGTAGATGTGTTGAAGCTGGTGGCTGCGTAGTGGCGCTGGTGCAGATGGATGCTGGTGGCTGGTTGGTGGTTGGGTGGTGGCTGCAGATGTGTGGATGGATGGTTGTGTGGCTAATGGATGGTAGTGACAACAGCTTCTCTTCATGTCCATAAAAGAAGAAATTTGGGCCTTTTCGCCCTTTTCCGCAAAGGAAATAAGTCACAAGTAAATGATCGCTTTATATGATTTTTATTCAAATATGCAACATTTCATAGCAAGAATAGATGAAGATATCACAACAAATTCTATATTTGCGTGCTATAATATATATGTGAAATGTACTTATCATCTACGGTTTACTACATGTGCAGTGTGCGTGCGTAATGGTATTTTTTGCATGGAGCGATTGTCATGTGGTGGTTTGCATTTTGTCATCCTTGTGGTATATTCATCTATGTAATAATGTAACTTATTTTTAGAGTCATTTGTATGCCTACTAATTCTAGTGTTTATACAAGTTTTTATAGTGCTATTGTATTTATGAATGTAAGAATGTAATCGCAACTTCTTTACATTTTGCAGGAAAGACATGCAAGCGGACCAGGAACCATGAAGCCGACGGTTCAGGATATTTTGTATAATGGTGATTGAACCATTGGAGATGCATTTTACCTATCATTTTGTAAACCCACATTGTGTTTGAGAGGATGAACCATAATGTTTATTATTGCTGGAGAATATGCTTGTTATGAAATATGATTGATATTTGTTTGGTAGCGCAAATGTAAGCTATGTGAGGGCTGTTGGTGTGGAATTTTTGAAAAACACATGGGATGCCCAATAGAATGTTTGTTGGGAATGCAGAACCCCGTCAGATAGTCGGTCGGGAAAGGTTCAGGACATGCCCAATAGACTGTTTGTTGGGAATGCAGAACCCCGTCAGATAGTCGGTTGGGAAAGATTCATGACATGCCCAATAGACTGTTTGTTGGGAATGCAGAACCCCGTCAGATAGTCGGTCGGGAAAGGTTCAGGACATGGCCAAGAGACTGTCGGTCGGGAAAGGCCCTTGGTAGGGCCAACAGAATGTTGGTCGGGAAAGGTATGCCATAGCCGACAAACAGTCGGTCGGGAAAGACCTTTCCCGTCTGGACTTTCCCCAACAGACACTTTCGGTCGGCAATAATCTTTCCCGACCGACTATCTATCGGTGGAAGTTGTTTTCCCGTCCAACCTAGATGTCAGGGATGTAGTGTTGTGGTGTAGTGTAAGTAAATGCACGAAATATACCAAATGAAGTCAGAAATTGTTGAACACACAAAAAGTATGGAGTTCAAAAAACCATATTATGAAATTAAATATTATCATTGGTGATTCATCTCTATTATGAAATTAAATATATCAAAAAACCATTGCAGAACATATGACCAAACTAATACAAGTTCATCATCACATTAAAGCCAAAGAACAGTAGTGATCAAATGTTATTATTGCAAAAAATAAATACATAAAGTTCTCTCATAAAACAACATACAACTATGTAAAACATTTAAATGCAACAACAAACGCGATCAAAATCGCAACTAAGGTAACAATTGACCCAACAGCATAATGATACCAAGCCTATTTATCAATGGCATATTTTCTAATATTCCTAATATTCAAGCGCATTTCATCCATCTTCAAGCGCATTGCATCCATCTTCAACCGCATCGCATCGATCTTCATCTTGCGATCATTGATGACATCGGCGACATGCAACTCCAGTTCCATATTCTTATCCTCAATTATTTTCAATTTTTTCTTCAAGTATTTGTTTTCTTTTTCAACCAAATTTAACTTCTCGACAAGAATTTTTATGTGGGTTGGAATTTCCGGTTCACATACCTCCTAGATTAAAAAAATATATGTCACATTGGCCGTCATAATTGTCATAAACACTAAATAAACAAATAGTTATAAAAGATAATATATACCACATCCGAATCATAGACAGGACGAGGGCCGACGGAGGCGGATACCAAAACCATCGCACTATATAATAACAAAAAATAATGAAAGTGAGTAATTTATACAAGTATGTATCTAAATCATACAAGTAAGATTTTTTTGATTTCAAAAAGAAGATAAGAACAAGAGGCTCACCACGGTGGTGCTCGCAGTTGGTGCACGGCCAAACCTAGACAAATATTAAGGAAAATGGAGCTTAGAGGTCGAGCTTGGAGAGGAGAAAGCTTAAGTAGAGTGGCTCAGGCATTTCATCGAACACGTCATGTGCATGAACTAGAGTGGCAAGAGCATGGCATGGTCACACTTCAACAACCAAAAAACAGGGGATATGGTGGGCAGGGGCGAGGGTTTATATAGGCAACACTTTAGTCCCCATTCTTGCCACGCCCCGGGACTAAAGGCCCCTGCTTCCCGCCTTCTGGTCTGCCGAAAAAGGGCCTTTAGTCCCGGGTCGTGGCTCCACCCGGGACTAAAGGGTGTCTTTAGTCCCGGTTCGAGCCACGCCCCGGGACTAAAGGCCCCTGCTTCCCGCCTTTTGGTCTGCCGAAAAAGGGCCTTTAGTCCCGAGTCGTGGCTCCACCCGGGACTAAAGAGGTCTTTAGTCCCGGATCGAGCCCCGAACCGGTACTAAAGATCCACCTGTATAAGCGGGAGTTAGAAAATTTCGAACCCAAGTCGTCCATTTCTCTTCTTCTTCCTCTCGTTCCCCTGCCCGGCGCGGCAAGCGACGAACTCGACGACGCCGTCAGGCTGCCCGTCGTCCTGCTCGCCGCCGCCTGCCGTCCTCCTCGCTGTCGTCGTCGTCCTGCTCGCTGCCGCCGTCCTCCTAGCCGCGCGTCGCCCTCCTCGCCGCGCGCTGCCCCGTCCTCCTCGCCGCGCGCCGCCGACACCTTCGGCCGGTAAGCCCCACGCCCCCTCCTCCCCAACACTCCGTTCAGCACAAGCAAAGAAGAAAAAGGAGAAGAAAAGAAGAAAAAGCAGAAGAAATGAAGAAAAAGGAGAAGAAAATAAGAAAAACGAGAAGAAAGGAAGAAAAAGGAGAAGAAAAGAAGAAAAAGGAGAAGAAAGGAAGAAAAAGGAGAAGAAAGGAAGAAAAAGGAGAAGAAAGGAAAAAGAAGAAAAAGGTGAAGGAGAAGAAAAGAAGAAAAAGGAGAACAAAAGAAGAAAAAGGAGAAGAAAAGAAGAAAAAGGGAAGAAAGGAAGAAAAAGGAGAAGAAAGGAAGAAAAAGGAGAAGAAAAGAAGAAAAAGATTTTTTTTGTCATTTAATTCCTATTGTTATTAGGTTTGTGCTAGATTATTAGGGTTAGTAATATGTAGAATTAGGAAAAAGGAAAATAAGAAGAGGATGAGAAGAAAAGAAGAAAAAGGAGAATAAAAAGAGGAGGAGAGGAGAAGAAGAGGAGAGGAGAAGTAGTAGAAGAAGAGGAGAAGTAGAAGTAGAAGAAGAAGTAGAAGAAGAGGAGAAATAGAAGAAGAGGAAAAATTAGTTTAGGGTTACAAGAAGAAGAAATATTTTTTTTCTCATTTAATTTTGCTATTGTATAGTGTATATGCTTAAGTGTTAACAGTGTTTCTTAGATTATTGCTTAATTTTGCTATTGTATATGCTGAAGTGTTTATTAGTTAATCAAATGTCTATTTTTGCAGAACTATGGATCCACATATCAGGAACCTCGAAGAGGAAGAACTTCTCGAAGATATAATCAAAGACGGCCCCGACGTTGAACCAGCTGAATCTCCGACGTCATATCTAAACGACTCCGGATATGGAATGGAGGTCGAGCAACACGAAGATGAAGCCGATGGGGCAGGAGATAGGTCCAATGACGGAGAAGGTGATAGCTCCACTGATGGAGAAGCCGGTGGAGAAGCCGATGAAGAAATAATAAAGTCCGGCGAGGTATACATATGAAGTTCGACAATCACTTGTAATATGTGAAAAATATTGGAGATAGCTCTATATTGTATACATATACATTCATTTAACGAATGTTTCTCCCTCTTAGGCCTCCACATCGAGCAAATCTATGAAACGAGGCCCGGCTAGAAAGTTGGATGCACGGACGCATTACAGCTTTGAGGTGATAATGCCTACGGGCGAACCCAAGCTTCCTAAGAATGCTGCTGACACATTCAAGAAGCAATGCGGAGTTCTCGTTAGGGATCATGTCCCGATCAGCGTTCGGGAGTGGAACAAGCGCAAAGGGGCAGCCGATAGTGACTATGTCGCCGAAAGGTACAAAGATAATCTTTGGAATGATCTCATGTCACATTTCAACCTGCCAGAATGTGAGAATGAAGACGCCGCAGACAAACTGAGGGCCAAAGTCAAGCAGTGGACTCTAAAGAAGATGGCCGAACTGTTCCGTAGTTGGAAGAAGAAGCTATGGAAAAACTATCTGAAGACAAAGAAAGTGCCAGTATTCGAGGGGTATCTAGCCAAGCAGGCGAATCACTCGAAGGAATTTCAAGAGTACAAGGAGTCAGAAGATGCCCAGGCATTATCAGAAAAGAACAAGATAAATGCCGACAAGAAGAAATATCACCACAAGCTGGGGCCAGGGGGCTATGAGACTGCCATCCCAAAGTGGGATAAGAAAGAGCAAGATCTGATAGATAAAGGCATCGTACCTGAACCACTCCGTGATGAGTGGGAATTGAGAGCAAGAAATTGGTTCCTTGCGCATGGTGGGTCGTACGACGAAACAACAGGGGACCTCATCTGCAATGACAATCTTAGGATACCCAGGGAGAATTGGAAAAGGATAGTGAAAGAAATTATGGAGGGACAAAGAAATTTCACTGCAGATAGAGATAAAGATTTGCTCACACTGGTCCTCGGCAATGACGAACATGGAGGACGAACGCGAGGCTTCGGTCCTTCTTACCCGTGGTGGCTTGGGTTTGCCAGAGACCAAGACACTTACACAAGCCGAGAGAGAGCAAAGAAGCGGCAGCAGGATGAGGAGAATGACAAGTTCAACCAGTTGCTTGCCAGGATTAACGAGCAACAGAAGCAGATTGATGAGCTTAGAGGAGTACCGCGCCAGGAAGATCATGCACTTGATATTACCGGCGCCCCATCTAAGCGGAAAAGCAGCGTGGCTGAATCTGAGGCCCCGCCCGACGATGAACGAAGAATGATAGAGGGCGGTCCCGGCTACCCCGTGGATGGAATCAAGGAGTCAACATCATGTGAACTCCATCAGAAATTCAAGAACATATCCATGAAGGTGGCCGTCGGACAAGCTTTACCTTCTGGCCCTGATGCACACTGGCATGGCCGTGAGATTCCAGCTGGCTTTGCTAAAGTCGGGGTGGATGAAATCATGACGGGGTTTAATGATATGGAGCTCGACATAGCTGGACCTGAAGATGAGAGGACACTCGGAGAAGTACTGGGTGGAGTCATCCTATGGGACAAGAACTACATCAAGCTTCCAGGCTCGGCCCCAAGGACAACACCGCCTCCGAGTCATCGCACGTCACCTACACCTCCATTACCTCCAAGCCCTCCACATGACGTCGGCCAGCACAACACGAGTCCATCTCGATCACCGCCGCCGGACTTGGGTCGTCCGTGTCCGCCGCCGCCCGCTCCGGATACTAAGCGGGAGCGTGCCACGAAGAACGCTCCGCCGACGATTCCTAAGCCACACAGCACCCCAAAGCGCAAACGGTCGCCCCTCCCAAAGGTACGTCATGCTAATCTTCCTATCAGACCTTATGATCGTAACCCTGAGGAAAACGCCAGGATAGCAAAGGAACATCATGATGCGCAGATGAAAAAGAAGGAACCCGAGCCCCGCCCGGAATACACCGAGAAGCAAATAGCATTTGCAAAATACTTCACGACCCTTCCATCACAGTATGACTTACACCATAAGCCTGATGACTATACACGCACATTGCAGAAGGAAGTGAAAAAGAGCAGATCACGTGCAAGCCCTCCACATGACGTCGGCCAGCACAACACGAGTCCATCTCGATCACCGCCGCCGGACTTGGGTCGTCCGTCTCTGCCGCCGCCCGCTCCGGATACTAAGCGGGAGCGTGCCACCAAGAACACGAGTCCATTTCAATTCGTTGTCTACATATAACTTGTTTAGTTATTTCAATTCATTGTCTATATATAACTTGTACTCTATTATGCAGTATGAAGATTCTGGATTGTAAAAGTAAGAGCATCCTAAATATTGAGGTTATTGACCCAGATAAAATACATATAGCGACGCTAACTAATTATCCCAAGGAGACGGAGGAAAACCTTCTAAGGTTTCTAACAGATCAAAATTTCTGTGACCACATACTGTTTCCATACAACTTCAGGTGAGGGTCTTTACTCTGTTGTGTCCATTCACTTATAAGTGTAATTGATAAGTTACTGGCACATATATATATATATATATATATATATATATATATATATATATATATATATACATGTGCAGCTTCCATTGGATTCTGTTGGACATTCAAATTGATAAGGGAAGAGTTGATGCCTTCGACCCATTATCGAGACCCTTGGAACAGTTCCAAAGCCTGCAGGACATGCTCCAAGGGTAATTTCAATCATTCTTGCGCTTGTAAGAGGGCCGGGACGAAAGGTTAGGCCTTTAGTCCCGCCCCTTTAGTCCCGGTTGGTGAACCGGGACTAAAGCCCCTTACGGGCCGGGGCTAAAGGCCCCGTCCCACTAGTGTAGTCTTATATAGCAGTACCGATTGCTGGATTGATGAAAGTCCGTGGTTTCTTGTTAGAACCTTGTGTCGGTGTACTAAAGACTGTGAACCCTAGTGTCTCAGACTTGTGCACGGGCATGAAAACCCCCTACCGGCAGCGCATGGCAGGATCCAATCAAGATGCAACCCCCGAGATTATCAAGGCCTCGGCAAGCTTGCCATGCCGGGAAGATGACCAAGACCGCGTCTATTTGGTGGGCGTGATAAACTCACCAAGTACAAGACCCCGGCAAGCTTCCTTGTTGGGATGACGACTGAAGCCCTCCGGCAAGCTCCCTTGCCGGGACGAAGACTCAAGGCCCCGGCAAGCTCCTTGCCGAGATGATGGGCCTGACCACTGGTGGGCAATCGTCCTTGCCACAGTGTCATCGCCCCCCCCCCCAAGTACCAGCGCATTCCGCATGCGCCAGCGCAGCGTCTAGGTGTCAAAACGCCTAGATACGTGTCTTCACCAGCACATCGCTGACAAGGACAAGACGTGCAATAAATGCACGTGACAACGGTAGATGGATAAGCATCGCCCTATGTTCACTATAACTACTCGTGAACCTACCATCGAGCACTGTAGGCGACCCCTTTGCCTATAAAAGGAGGCTCTTTGCTTATTTTGAAGGGGTTAGACTCGACTTTTCGGACATCGACCCATAAGACGGTCATCAACGGTCACTGTAACAATCGACAACAAAACGCTTAATACAACCAGACAAGCAGGACGTAGGGTTTTACGCGTAAGCGGCCCGAACCTAGGTAAAAAGGCTTGTCGGGTGTTGATTGTTAGCTCTGCTCTTCACGTCACCTCTCCCGCCCTACGGTCACAAGGGTTTCACGTTGATTCCTTGTGACTCATGTTGACTGAATTTTCATTGAGCAATAAACATCCTTGAGTTTCGAGTCAAAAATATAAGTACAGTATTAGCCCTAAGTCTGTGTCTTTAAACCCCACGATGACAAGTTTTTCGTAATCAAATCTGTGTGTAAGCTATGACATAAAAAAGACATTCGGTACAATTGGAATAACTCACTGGTGAACATTTCCTCTCGGATTATCTGATTTGTGAGGTACACGTCACATCAAAATTATGCATTAGATATTTAAACATCACACCACTCTTTAATAGGTATATCGGGGGATCTTACTCTTGGTGAGTGTTACCGCAGGTCATCGATCCAGACATGCCAGACCAGGTTTTACGCATGCCATCATAGGGCTCCCGACGGCTCGATGCGAGGGGGGCGCACATGATTATCCAGTTTGCGAGACATGTGACACATTGTGCATTGCGTATTTAGAGCAACTCTAGCAGACCCCGCATAATGCTGGCACGCAAAACGCGTTTGCAGTTCACGCCAAATCATTTTTGCTGGCCGACGCAGGGTGACACAGATGCAGACCCCCAAACAGACTTATATAAAGGTATATTCGCCAAATATGTTTTTTTATGGGTCGGCGTCTGCGGATTCTGCTCGGGCTCCACCGTGACGACCCGCACAGAAAACTGCAAATCTCGCATTTGACATAGGGTTTGGCAAACAAGTTCAAATTCAAACGAAATAAACAGTTTGCGCGCAAATAAAAGTGAAGTTCATTACGCAAAAGAGGGCATGCAAAGGTTTGTGCCCATGTCCGACTTCATCTTGGAGGTCGATCTTCACTCCGCGCCATGGAGTCCATATTGAAGTTCATCGGCGCCACTGAATCCACATCCGTCGGTTGGTACGCTTGTTCCAACACCCGCACCGAAATCATCCACATTGGCACCATATGGAGCAGAGAAAACATCAGCGGAACTGGAACACGGATCGGTCGAGGCGACCATTCTCCTCTTCAAGATTTCTCTCCTTGCCATATCATGCCATGTTTTGGTGAGGCCGATCGTCCATGTCATTGGGGTTCATTGACATTATCTTGTTCTCCTCGGCGAGCAACAATGACATCGATTTGGTTTTAGAGGTGTGTGCTTCTCTCTCCTCAATGGCAGCTTTGCGGAGCCCCTCTTCCTTGAGCATTTGTCATTTTTCTTGCTTCTCTTTTGCCTTCTTCTCGGCCAAATCTTTCTTGATCTCCAACGACTTCAACAACATCAACTCGTTTGATTGCACCATGGCATCAATCTTCTCCCTCAAGCTCGCTGCTTCTTGCTCTCTCTTCATCTTCTCTTTAGTCTTCTTGTCATCATCGGGCTGGTGCAAATTTCTTGGGCCATCATCATCCTCATCTTCATCCATGTTTACAAGTGAGCCTCTCTTTGGTGGGGATTCTCTGTCGATCAACTTCCACTTGTCGCACTTTTGGAGCAACTCTCAACAATGCTCTAATTTGAAGAATTTGCCTTCCGAAGCTTCCATGTCCTTGTATCTATGTTGAGCAATCTTGTCCTACGAAATGTGAACAAAATGATGCAATCATTTCCCGTGATACATTATGATGATGCACAAATTGAACAAAGGAAACACAAACTCACATAGTCGGACTTGTTGGGGAACGTCGCATGGGAAACAAAAAATTTCCTACGCGCACGAACACCTATCATGGTGATGTCCATCTACGAGAGGAGATTTGGATCTACGTACCCTTGTAGATCGCACAGCAGGAAGCGTTAAGAAACGCGGTTGATGTAGTGGAACGTCCTCACGTCCCTCGATCCACCCCGCGAACCGTCTCGCGATCCGCCCCACGATCCGTCCCACGAACCGTCTCGCGATCCGTTGCACGAACCGTCTTGCGATCCATCTCACGATCCGTTCCAATCTAGTGCCGAACGGACGGCACCTCCGCGTTCAGCACACGTACAGCTCGACGATGATCTCGGCCTTCTTGATCCAGCAAGAGAGACAGAGAGGTAGATGAGTTCTCCGGCAGCGTGACGGCGCTCCGGAGGTTGGTGGTGATCTATCCCAGCAGAGCTCTACCCGAGCTCCGCAGAAATACGGTCTAGAGGAAAAACCGTGGAGGTATGTGGTCGGGCTGTCGTGGCAAAGTTGTCTCAAATCAGCCCTAAAACCTCCGTATATATAGGTGGGAGGGGAGGGGCCTTGCCTTGAGGCTCAAGGAGCCCCAAGGGGGTCGGCCGAAGGGGGGGAGGAGGATTCCTCCTCAAATCCAGTCCAACTAGGATTGGAAGGTGCAGTCCTTCCCTTCCTTCCCACTTCCCCTCTTCTTCTTTTTTTCTCTTTGATTTTCTTCCTTCCTGCGCAGGGGCCTTCTTGGGCTTTCCCACCAGCCCACTAAGGGCTGGTGCGGCACCCCTAAGGCCAATGGGCTTCCCCTGGGTGGGCTGCCCCCTCCCCCCCTCCCCCGGTGAACGTCCGGAACCCATTCGTCATTCCCGGTACATTCCCGGCAATTTTGAAAACCTTCGAGTAATCAAATGAGTTCATCCTATATATCAATCTTCGTCTCCGGACCATTCCGTAAACCCTCGTGACGTCCGTAATCTCATCCGGGACTCCGAACAACATTCGGTAACCAACCATATAACTCAAATACGCATAAAACAACGTCGAACCTTAAGTGTGCAGACCCTGCGGGTTCGAGAACTATGTAGACATGACCCGAGGGACTCCTCGGTCAATATCCAATAGCGGGACCTGGATGCCCATATTGGATCCTACATATTCTACGAAGATCTTATCGTTTGAACCTTGGTGCCAAGGACTCAAATAATCCCGTATGTCATTCCCTTTGTCCTTTGGTATGTTACTTGCCCGAGATTCGATCGTCGGTATCCGCATACCTATTTCAATCTCGTTTACCGGCAAGTCTCTTTACTCGTTCCGTAATACAAGATCCCGTGACATACACTAAGTCACATTGCTTGCAAGGCTTGTGTGTGATGTTGTATTACCGAGTGGGCCCCGAGATACCTCTCCGTCACACGGAGTGACAAATCCCAGTCTTGATCCATACTAACTCAATGGACAGCTTCGGAGATACCTGTAGAGCATCTTTATAGTCACCCAGTTACGTTGCGATGTTTGATACACACAAGGTATTCCTCCAGTGCCAGTGAGTTATATGATCTCATGCTCATAGGAATAACTACTTGACACGCAGAAAAACAGTAGCAACAAAATGACACGATCAACATGCTACATTTATTAGTTTGGGTCTAGTCCATCACATGATTCTCCTAATGATGTGATCCCGTTATCAAGTGACAACACTTGCCTATGGTCAGGAAACCTTGACCATCTTCGTATCAACGAGCTAGTCAACTAGAGGCTTACTAGGGACAGTGTTTTGTCTATGTATCCACACAAGTATTGTGTTTCCAGTCAATACAATTATAGCATGGATAATAAACGATTATCATGAACAAAGAAATATAATAATAACTAATTTATTATTGCCTCTAGGGCATATTTCCAACAGTCTCCCACTTGCACTAGAGTCAATAATCTAGTTCACATCACCATGTGATTCCAACGAATCCAACACCCATATAGTTCCGGGGTCTAATCACGTCTTGCTCGTGAGAGAGGTTTTAGTCAACGGTTCTGAAACTTTCAGATCCGTGTGTTCTTTACAAATCTTTATGTCATCTTATAGATGCTGCTACTACGTGCTATACAGCAATACTCCAAATATCTACTCTACTATACGAATCCGTTTCACTACTCATAGTTATTCGGATTAGTGTCAAAGCTTGCATCGACGTAACCCTTTACGACGAACTCTTTAACCACCTCCATAATCGAGAAAAATTCCTTAGTCCATTTAGTTACTAAGGATAACTTTGACCGCTGCTAGTGATTCAATCATGGATCACTCTCTGTACCTCTCAACAGGCTTTGAGGCAAGGCACACATCAGGTGCGGTACTCAGCATGGCATACTTCAGATTCTACGGCCAAGGCATAGAAGACGACCTTCGTCTATTCTCTTTATTCCGCCGGGGTCGGGTTTTGAGTCTTACTCAAATTCACAACTTACAACACAACCTAGAACTCCTACTTTGCTGATCTATTTTGAACTCCTTCAAAAACTTGTCAAGGCATGCATTTTGTTAAAACTTCTATTAAGCGTTTCGATCTATCTCCATAGATCTTGATGCTCAACGTTCAAGTAGCGCAATCCAGGTATTCCTTTGAAAAACTCCTTTCAAACAACCTTTTATGCTTTACAGAAATTCTACATTACTTCTCATCCACATTATGTTAACCACATATACTTATCAGAAATTCTATAGTGCTCCCACTCACTTCTTTAGAAATACAAGTTTCTCATAAACGTTGTACAAACCCAAAATATTTGATCATCTCGTCAAAGTGTATATTCCAACTCCGAGATGCTTGCACCAGTCCATTGAAGGATTGCTGGAGCTTGCATACTTGTTAGTATCCTTAGGATCGACAAAACATTCTGATTGTATGACATACAATCTTTCCTCAAGGAAACCGTCGAGGAAACAATGTTTTGACTTCATATGTGTAATATTTCACAAATAATGCAGCAACTACTAACATAATTCCAATAGACTTTTATCATCGCTATGAGTGAAATAGTCACATCATAGTCAACTCTTTGATCTTGTCGAAAACATCCTTGCGACAAGTGGAGCTTTTCTTAATAGTGACTTATCATCATCGTCTGTCTTCCTTTTAAAGATCCATCTTTACTTAATAGTCTTACTACCATCAAGCAGTTCTTCCAAAGTCTACACTTTGTTTTATACATGGATTATCTCTCGGATTTCATGGCCTCCAGCCATTTGTCGGAATCCGGGCCCACCATTGCTTCTCCATAACTCGTAGGTTCATTGTTGTTCAACAACATGACCTCCAAGACAGGGTTACCGTACCACTCCGTAGTAGTACGCGACCTTGTCGACCTACGGGGTCTGTAGTAACTTGATATGATGCTCAATGATCACTATCATCAGCTTCCACTTCAATTGGTGTAGGCGCCACAGGAACAACTTCATGCGCCCTGCTACACACTAGTTGAAGTGATGGTTCAATAACCTCATCAAGTTCTATCACCCTCCCACTCAATTCTTTCGAGAGAAACCTTTCCTCGAGAAAGTACCCGTTTCTAGAAACAAACACTTTGCTTCCAGATCTGAGATAGGAGATGTACCCAACTGTTTTGGATATCCTATGAAGATGCATTTATCCGCTTTGGGTTCGAGCTTATCACACTCAAACTTTTTCACATAAGTGTCGCAGCCCCAAACTTTCAAGAAACGACAGCTTAGATTTCTCTAAACCTCAGTCTATACTGTATCATCTCAAGGGAAATACGCGGTGCCCTAATTAAAGTGAATGTTGTTGTCTCTAATGCATAACCCATAAAGATAGTGGTAATTCGATAAGACACATCATAGTATGCACCATATCAAATAGGGCGTGGCTATGACGTTCAGACACATCATCACACTATGGTGTTCCTGGTGGCATGAACTGCGAAACAATTCCACATTGTCTTAATTGCGTAACAAAACTCGTAACTCACATATTCATCTCTATGATCATATCGTAGACTGTTTATCCTCTTGTCACGACGATCTTCACTCTAAAATAGCTTTGAACTTTTCAATATTTCAGACTTGTGATTCATCAAGTAAATACTCATGTATCTACTCAAATCGTCAGTGAAGTAAGAACATAACGATATCCACTGCGTGCCTCAGCACCCATTGGAATGCATACATCAAAATGTATTACTTCCAACAAGTTACTATCTTGTTTCATCTCAATGAAAACAAGGCCTTGCTCATGTGGTATGATTTGCATGTCACATGTGATTCAAAATCAAGTGAGTATAAAGATCCATCAGCATGGAGCCTCTTCATGCAATTTATACCAACATGACTCAAGCGGCAGTGCCACAAGTAAGTGGTACTATCATCATTATCTTGTAACTTTTGGCACCAATATCATGAACATGTGTTACACTATGATCGAGATTCAATAAACCATTGAAGGTGATTATTCAAGCAAATAGAGTAACCATTATTCTCTTTAAATGAATAATCGTATTGCAATAAACACGATCCAATCATGTTCATGCTTAACGCAAGCAACAAATAACAATTATTTAGGTTTAACACCAATCCCGATGGTAGAGTGAGCGTGCGACGTTTAATCATATCAACCTTGGAAACACTTCCAACATGTATCCTCACCTCGCCTTTAGCTAGTCTCCGTTTATTCCGTAGCTTTCATTTCGTGTTACTAATCACTTAGCAACTGAACCAGTATCCAATACCCTCGCGCTACTAGGAGTACTAGTAAAGTACACATCAACATCATGTATATCAAATATACTTCTTTCGACTTTGCCAACCTTCTTATCTACCAAGCATCTAGGGTAGCTTCGCCTCAGTGACCGTTCCCCTCATAACAGAAGCACTTAGTCTCGGGTTTCGGGTTTAATCTTGGGTCTCTTCATTAGTGCAGCAACTGTTTTGCCGTTTCATGAAGTATCCCTTCTAGCCCTTGCCTTTCTTGAAACTTAGTGGTTTTTACTAACCATCAACTATTGATGCTCCTTCTTGATTTCTACTTTCGCAGTGTCAAACATCGTGAATTGCTCAAGGATCATTGTATCTATCCTTGATATGTTATAGTTCATCACGAAGCTCTCACAGCTTGGTGGCAGTGACTTTGGAGAACCATCACTATCTCATCTGGAAGATTAACTCCCACTTGATTCAAGCGATTGTCGTACTCACACAATCTGAGCACACGCTCAACGATTGAGCTTTTCTCCTTTACTTCGTGAAAAAAGAATCTTGTCGGAGGTCTCATACCTCTTAACAAGGGCACAAGCATGAAATCACAATTTCATCTCTTTAGAACATCTCTTATGTTCCGTGATGTTTCAAAACGTCTTCGGCGCCTTCCTTCTAAGCCATTAAGTATTTTGCACTGAACTATCGCGTAGTCAATAGAAACGTGTATGTCGGATGTTCACAACATCCACAGATGACACTCGAGGTGCAGCACACCGAGTGGTGCATTAAGGATATAAGCCTTCTGCGCAGCAATGAGGACAATCCTCAGTTTTACGGACTCAGTCCGCAAAGTTGCTATTATCAACTTTCAACTAAATTTTCTCTAGGAACATAAAAAAAACAGTAGAGCTATAGCGCAAGCTACATCGTAATTCGCAAAGACCATTAGACTATGTTCATGATAATTAGTTCAATTAATCATATTACTTAAGAACTCCCACTCAAAAAGTACATCTCTCTAGTCATTTGAGTGGTACATGATCCAAATCCACTATCTCAAGTCCGATCATCACGTGAGTCGAGAATAGTTTCAGTGATAAGCATCTCTATGCTAATCCTATCAACTATACGATTCATGCTCGACCTTTCGGTCTCATGTGTTTCGAGGCCATGTCTGCACATGCTAGGCTCGTCAAGTTTAACCCGAGTGTTCCGCGCGTGCAACTGTTTTGCACCCGTTGTATGTGAACGTTGAGTCTATCACACCCGATCATCACGTGGTGTCTCGAAACGAAGAACTGTCGCAACGGTGCACAGTCGGGGAGAACGCAATTTGAGCTTGAAATTTTAGTGAGAGATCACCTCATAATTCTACCATCGTTCTAAGCATAATAAGATGCATAAAGGATTAACATCACATGCAATTCATAAGTGACATGATATGGCCATCATAATGTGCTTCTTGATCTGCATCACCAAAGCACCGGCATGATCTTCTTTTCACCGGCGTCACACCATGATCTCCATCGTCATGATCTCCATCAACGTGTCGCCATCGGGGTTGTCGTGCTACTCATGCTATTACTACTAAAGCTACGTCCTAGCAATATAGTAAACGCATGTGCAAGCACAAACGTTAGTTTAAAGACAACCCTATGGCTCCTGTCGGTTGCGATACCATCGACGTGCAAGTCGATATTAACTATTACAACATGATAATCTCATACATCCAATATATCACATCACGCCGTTGGCCATAACACATGACAAGCATACCCTGCAAAAACAAGTTAGACGTCCTCTAATTGTTGTTGCATGTTTTACGTGGTTGCCATGGGTATCTAGTAGGATCGCATCTTACTTACGCAAACACCACAACGGAGATGTATGAATTGCTATTTAAACTCTCTCCAAGGACCTCCTCGGTCAAATCCGATTCAACTAAAGTTGGAGAAACCGACACTCGCCAGTCATCTTTGAGCAATGGGGTTGCTCGTAGCGATGAAACCAGTCTCTTGTAAGCGTACGAGTAATGTCGGTCCGAGCCGCTTCGATCCAACAATGCCGCGGAATCAAGAAAAGACTAAGGAGGGCAGCAAATCACACAACACCGCCCACAAAAACTTTTGTGTTCTACTCGAGATAACATCTACGCATGAACCTAGCTCATGATGCCACTGTTGGGGAACGTCGCATGGGAAACAAAAAATTTCCTACGTGCATGAAGACCTATCATGGTGATGTCCATCTACGAGAGGAGATTTGGATCTACGTACCCTTGTAGATCGCACAGCAGGAAGCGTTAAGAAACGCGGTTGATGTAGTGGAACGTCCTCACGTCCCTCGATCCGCCCCGCGAACCGTCCCACGAACCGTCCCGCGATCCGTCCCGCGATCCATTGCACGATCCGTTTCGATCTAGTGCCGAACGGACGGCACCTCCGCATTCAGCACACGTACATCTCGACGATGATCTCGGCCTTCTTGATCCAGCAAGAGAGACGGAGAGGTAGATGAGTTCTCCTACAGCGTGACGGTGCTCCGGAGGTTGGTGGTGATCTATCCCAGCAGGGCTCTGCCCGAGCTCCGCAGAAATACGATCTAGAGGAAAAACCGTGGAGGTGTGTGGTCGGGCTGCCATGGGAAAGTTGTCTCAAATCAGCCCTAAAACCTCCGTATATATAGGTGGGAGGGGAGGGGCCTTGCCGTGAGGCTCAAGGAGCCCCAAGGGGGTCGGCCGAAGGGGGGAGGAGGATTCCTCCTCCAAATCCTAGTCCAACTAGGATTGGAAGGTGGAGTCCTTCCCTTCCTTCCCACTTCCCCTCTTTTTTTTCTCTTTGATTTTCTTCCTTCCTGCGCAGGGGCCTTCCTCCGGTGCCAGTGAGTTATATGATCTCATGGTCATAGGAATAAATACTTGACACGCAAAAAAACAGTAGCAACAAAATGACACGATCAACATGCTACGTTTATTAGTTTGGGTCTAGTCCATCACATGATTCTCCTAATGATGTGATCCCGTTATCAAGTGACAACACTTGCCTATGGTTAGGAAACCTTGACCATCTTTGATCAACAAGCTAGTCAACTAGAGGCTTACTAGGGACAGTGTTTTGTCTATGTATCCACACAAGTATTGTGTTTCCAATCAATACAATTATAGCATGGATAATAAACGATTATCATGAACAAAGAAATATAATAATAACTAAATTATTATTGCCTCTAGGGCATATTTCCAACAGGACTCCACGGTGCCACTTGGAGGTGCATTGCGTACTTGCTCCAAGCAAGTTGTCCAACGGCTGCACATAGGTTTGATATTCTCCCAACGCCCTTGAAGTGACCGAAATGTGTGTGCAGTCCTATTAGGATACTTTTTCATAATGTGGAAGTATTGATCTTCGATCCTTTGCCAATATCTCTTGGCGGTTTGAGAAACACCCGTGCATGCATCAAGAGACACCGCACTCCATGCTTGGATCAAAGCTTGATCTTCCAAGATCGTGTAGTTCTTCGATCTTTGGCTTTTCCCACCCCTTGCTTGCGATTTCTCAGACGCTTCCGCTTCGATCTCCTTCAATCCGTCCGCAGCACCATGATCATCAATGTTGTCGTCCGTTCCATTGTAGTTGAATGGTTCGAAAGAAGCTTGATCAATGTCAACCACGTTCGTGTCCAACATGTTCATGAACTCGTTTGTTGCATATATTGTTCGAGCCACTGCTATAGCGAACGATGACAAGTCACGAGCTATCAAGACTAATGACGAAAAATGAAAAGGAATCGCCAAGACCGAAGAGGCATACATTCCGGCCATTTCGTCGAACACCTCGGCCACGGGGGGAGCAGAATTGTTCAACGGCATCGCCGGAGCACCTCCTTGCGGGGGGAGGGGGTGATGACCCACAAGTATAGGGGATCAATCGTAGTCTTTTCGATAAGTAAGAGTGTTGAACCCAACGAGGAGCAGAAGGCTCTGATAAGCGGATTTCAGCAAGGTAATAACTGCAAGCAGTGAAAGTAGCGGTAACAAGTGATTGTGTAGCGAGGTGAAACGTAGCAAGCAAAAAGTAACAAGTAACAAGTAGTAGCAACGGTGCAGCAAGTGGCCCAATCCCTTTTGTAGCAAGGGACAAGCCTGAACAAAGTCTTATAGGAGGAAAAACGCTCCCGAGGACACACGGGGATTTCTGTCATGCTAGTTTCGTCATGTTCATATGATTCGCGTTCGTTACTTTGATAGTTTGATATGTGGGTGGACCGGCGCTTGGGTACTACCCTTACTTGGACAAGCATCTCACTTATGATTAACCTCTCTCGCAAGCATCCACAACTACAAAAGAAGAATTAAGACAAACTCTAACCATAGCATTAAACTAGTGGATCCAAATCAGCCCCTCACGAAGCAACGCATAGACTGGGGTTTAAGCTTCTGTCACTTCAGCAACCCATCATCTACTTACTACTTCCCAATGCCTTCCTCTAGGCCCAAATATGGTCAAGTGTTATGTAGTCGACGTTCACATAACACCACTAGAGGAAAAGACAACATACAACATATCAAAATACCGAACGAATATCAAATTCGCATGACTATTATTAACATGACTTATCCCATGTCCTCGAGAACAAAAGTAACTACTCACAAAGCATAATCATAATCATGATCAGAGGTGTAATGAATAGCATCAAGGATCTGAACATAAATTCTTCCACCAAGTAATCCAACTAGCATCAACTACAAAGAGTAATCAACACTACTAGCAACCTTACAAGTACCAAGCGGAGTCGTGAGACGGAGATTGATTACAAGAGATGAACTAGGGATTGGAGAGGAGATGTTGCTAATGAAGATGTTGATGAAGATGCCTCCCCTCCGACGAGAGGAGTGTTGGTGATGACGACGGCGACGATTTCCCCTCTGGGAGGGAAGTTTCCCTGGCAGGATCGTCCTCGTGGCGGCGGCGAAACCACGAAAAAGCTCCCGTCTAATTTTTTCTGGACCAAGATGCTTCATATAGCAAAAGAGGGGGGCTAGTGGGCCGTCAGGGAGCCCACAAGCCCCCACTCCGCCACGAGGGGGGTGGCGGTGTCAGGGCTTGTGGCGCCCTGGCAGCCCCCCTCTGGTAGTTCTTTCGCCCAGTATTTTTTATATAATCCCAAAAAAATCCACGTAACTTTTCAGGGCATTTGGAGATGTGCAGAATAGTGGACTAGGATTTGCTCCTTTTCGAGTCCAGAATTCCAGCTGCCTGAATTCTCCCTCTTCATATAAACCTTGCAAAATAAGAGAGAAAAGGCATAAATATGGTACCACAAGTAATATAACAACCCAAAAAGCAATAAATATCAACATGAAAGCATGATGCAAAATGGACGTATCAACTCCCCATGCTTAGACCTCGCTTGTCCTCAAGCGAAAACCATGTTCCACAAACATGTCCACATGTTTGGGGACGAAGGTGTCGATAAAACATATTACGGACATGAGGGCATCATGATCACAGAAAGGACAACAATACATCATAAAGATTCTTATGGGAAAGTAACAATTCCTTCACAAAGCAAAGCATGAAGCAAAAAACCTTACCGAGAAGTAACCAACAATAAACCATAGTCATTGAAGCAATTGCAATTTATCACAACATCAGAAAGAGTAAAATAAGAGCTTGTAAGGCAAACCCACATACTCAATCATCTCTTTTGTTTTCCACAATTGTTACAACTCATGTGGTACTCATGGTGTCAAAGTTTCAGCTGGACACAGAGGACGATAGGGGCTTATAGTTTTGCCTCCCAACCATTTACCTCAAAGGTAAAGTCAACAACAATAAAGCATAAGTACTCAACTCCAAGTTGATATATGAATATATATCTTTCCCAAACATGTGACGGTAGCCAAGACAAAGGCAAAAATAGGGAATTGGTGATGATCACCATGACTCTTACAAGGGCAAAAAGTAAAGGTACAAGATAGGCCCTTCGCAGAGGGAAGCAGAGGTTGTCATGCGCTTTCGAGGTTTGAATGCGTGTGCTCTTAGTGTGAAGGAACGTCACTTTATATTGCCTCCTGTGATAAAGAACTTTATTATGCAGTCTGTCGCTTTTATGTCTTCCTCATCACAGGTTCGTACAAAGTTTATTTTCCACACACTAATAGATTATACATATTAGAGAGCAATTTTTATTGCTTGCACCGATGACAACTTACTCGAGGGATCTTATTCAATCCATAGGTAGGTATGGTGGACTCTCATGGCAAAACTGGTTGGAGGTTTATGGATGCACAAGTAGTATCTCTACTTGGTGCGGGAGTTTTGGCTAATATGAGGTGGAAGCAATCGTCACATGCTAAGGGATCTCTAATCATATAACATTGTTTGGAACCAAGCAAACACAATTCATTATGTTGTCTTACTTGTCCAACATCTACTCCTAGGCATGTAATAGTTTGGTGAGTGCTTGACCGGCACTCTCTAGCAATAGCTAGACGAATGCTGATTTTGTGACAACAAACCTTCCTGTGCAACTGCACCAGAAGAATGCTGCTAGCACTCCCCATCAATGAAACTAGAAGAATGTTGTTGACGGCCCACCAGCGTGTGGGTTTGCAGCAGTTTTCGAGGGTAGAGTATTCAACCCAAATTTGTTGGTTCGCACGACGGGAGGTGAGAGAATACTCTCAAGTATTAGCGGCTGAATTTGTCAGATTCAACCACACCTGAAAGATTAGTATCTGCAAGCAAAGTAGTAACAACAAAGTAGCAAGTAACGGCAGTGGCAAGGAACAACAGTAGTGACAGCAGTAGCAAGTAGCAACAATAGCAAGCGACAGTAGAGCAAGACAAGTAACAGTGGTAGTAGGACAAACTCGTAGGCAATGGGTCGGTGATTTTTTTGGATGATATTCATCATGCAACAGCTATAACACGGAGAGATATGTGGCTAGCTCCCGTTCGTCAATGTGATGTAGGCATGCATTCCATGTGTCGTCATACGTGCTTAGGGAAAAGAACTTGCATGACATCTATTTTCCATCCCTCTCGTGGCAGCGGGGTCCAAAAGGAAACTACGGGATATTAAGGTTCTCCTTTTAATAAAGAACCGGACCAACGCATTAGCACTTGGTGAACACATAAACTCCTCAAACTATGGTCATCACCGGGAGTGGTTCCGGTTATTGTCACTCCGGGGTTGCCGGATCATAACACATAGTAGGTAACTACAACTTGCAAGATCGGATCTAAAACACACATATATTGGTGACAACATAATAATTTCAGATCTGAAATCATGGCACTCGGGCCCTAGTGACAAGCATTAAGCATGGCAAAGTAGTAGCAACATCAATCTCAGAACATAGTGGATACTAAGGATCAATCCCCATCAAAACTAACTCAATTACATGATAGATCTCATCCTACTCATCACCGCCCAGCAAGCCTATGAATAGATTACTCACGAACGACGAAGAGCTTCATGGAATTGGAGAGGGAAGAAGGTTGATGATGACGATGGCGACGATTTCCCCTCTCCGGAGCCCAAGAGGACTCCAGATCTGCCCTCGAGATGAAGAACAGGTGGTGGCGGCGCCTCCGTATCGTAAACGCGACGAAAAATTCTCTTTTTATTTTTTTCTGGGACGAAAGGGATCTTATAGAACTGAGATTGGGGGTGGCAGAGCCGTGTGGGCCCCACAAGCCTGCCCACCGCCACGAGGGTGGGTGGTGGTAGAGCTAGGGCTTGTGGCCCACTGGCCAACGCCCTCGGGTGGAACTTGGCGCAGATATTTTTTATATTTTCCAAAACTGCTCCCCGTAAATTTTCAAGACGTTTGGAGAACTTTGATTTCAGCACAAAAATAACACCAAGGCAATTCTGCTGAAAACAGCGTCAGTCCAGGTTAGTTCCATTCAAATCATGCAAATTAGAGTCCGAAACAAGGGCAAAAGAGTTTGGAAAAGTAGATACGATGGAGACGTATCAACTCCCCCAAGCTTAAAACCTTGCTTGTCCTCAAGCAACTCAGTTGAAAAACTGAGAGAGAAAGAAAAACTTTGACAAACTCTGTTTGATCTTGTTGTTGCAACTATGTCTAACTCATAACCAGAATTTCAGCAAGATCACAAGTTAACCACATAAGCAAATGACACAAAGGTCTCACGGTAAACTAATATCAATGGCATAATCAGCTAACGAGCAAATAATAATGAGTTTCAAATACCAACACTTCAATCAAAACAAGCATGAAGCAATATGGATAGGTGGTATCTCGCTAGCTCTTTCTGAAACCGCAAAACATAAATGCAGAGCACTTTCAAAGATCAAGGGCTGACTAAACATTGTAATTCAGAGCAACGAAGATCCAGTCGTAGTCAAACTCAATATCAATCAAAAGCAAAGCACAAAAATGATAGAGGTGCTCTCTAATTGGTGCTTATATAAGAGGAGGATGACACAACAGGAAAATAAATAGACAGGCCCTTCGCAGAGGGAAGCATTGATTTGCAGAGGTGCCAGAGCTCAAGCTTTGAAAACAGAGATAATAATTTTGGGTGGCATGCTTTCATTGTCAACGCAATGACCAAGAGTTCTCAATATCTTCCATGCTACTCATGCTATAGGAGGTTCCCAAACATAAAAGTAAAGTTTTAACTCCCCCACCACCAATCAATCACACTCCACGGCTAGGCGAATCCTCGGGTACCGTCCATACTAACATCAATCCGGGGGGAGTCTTGTTTTACAGTTATGTTTTTGATTTAAGCGTGGAACTGGGCATTCCAATTACCGGCCCCTTTCTCGTGAATGACAATGAATAAACACATGTTGAGGATATCAGTCCTAGTATGGAAGATACCAATAGCCCCCTGTCACCACATGAGCGGTTCGGGCATGCAAAACAGATTATTTCTTGAAGGTTTTAGAGAATGGCACATGCAAATTTACTTGGAACGGCAGGTAGATACCGCAAGTAGGTAGGTATGGTGGACTCTCATGGAAAAACTTTTGGGTTTATGGGAGTGGATGCACAAGCGGTATTCCGCTTAGTACAAGTGAAGGCTTGCAAAAGACTGGGAAGCGACCAACTAGAGAGCGACAACAGTCATCAAGATGCAATGAGTTTGACTAACATTAAATGCAAGCATGAACATTATATAAATCACCATGAACACGAACATCATAGAGGCTATGTTGATTTTGTTTCAACTACATGCATGAACATGCGCCAAGTCAAGCCACTTGAAACATTCAAAGGAGAATATCATCCTATCATACTACATCGTAGTCATTTCAAAATCTATGTTGGCATTCAAGGCAAACCATTATAAGCTCTCAGCTAAATAAGCATGGCATCAGAAACTATGATCTCTAAGTTTTCATTGCAAACATGGTTCTCTCACAACAAAGCTGAATCTAGGTCGATAAGCTAGTCATATTTACAAAAACAAAATAGATAGAGTTCATACCAGCTTTTCAGTCTCAGTCACTTCATCATATATCATCATTGTTGCCTTCCATTTGCACGATCGAACGATGTGAAGAATAATAAGCGCATTGGACTAAGCTGAATCTGCAGGCAAACACAAAGGAGAAGACAAAGTAATATGGCTCTTTGAAAGCTAAACAGGTAAGCATGTAAGAACCAATAAACATTGTAACCAATTTCTTCTACCTTGACCCAAAGAAAGAAAAATCTTTTTGGGTTTTCTCAAAAGGACACAAAACAAGAAAACAAGAAAACAAAAATAAACTAGCATGGATAATACAGTGGCGAAGTGTAAACACCGGCTAACAAAGTGAAAGCATAAGCATGAATGTAAAGTCGGTGAGAACACGTACTCCCCCAAGCTTAGGCTTTTGGCCTAGCTTGGTCTACTCCCATGGTGGGAAATAACCAGCTCCAGGATACTCCGGAGCAGACTGTGGATGCCACTGCTGTGTGAGCTCCTCTGGCTCACGCTGATAAACTGGTGTCTCGTACTCGACTGGTGGCTCGGGCATGGGCGCCTGTGGTTGGGCCAAGCCCCAATATGCGTAGATGTCCGCGGGCATAATAGTGTACCTTCCTGCATGAAGATCAAACAAAGAAGGAGCAGGCAAAGTAATAGTCTCTCGAGTACCCTGACTAAACACCAGGTTATAAATCATCCGTCTACTAGCATCTCTATCCAGAAAATCATGGCGAACCATGTTGTCATAATCCAGATATTTCTCAGGAAGAAGCATCTCTCCTTCCTCTCCCAGTCTAATGGGTATCTCAAAGTGTCTGGCAAGACGGGTAGCATAGATACATCCATATACTACACCCTTGGAACGGTTGATGTTCAACCGCTGGGCCACTATAGCACCTAGGCTGTAAGTCTTATCGTTATAAAGGCCTTCGCGCAAAACTGCAAGGTCTGGAGAACTAAGTGATCCAGCCTCCCCACGGCCAATCAAACATTTTCCCACAAATAGTGAGAAGTACCGAAGCACAGGAAAATGTATGCTAGCAATTCTAGCGCGAGACACTCCTCTCTCCTCTCCAACAGCAATAGAACCAATGAAATCCTCCAAGTCCCATGGACGAGGGTCGCGGATATCCCCAACATAAGGTAATTTGCATATATTGCAAAAAACCTGTAGTGTCATGCACTGGGGAACATCGTATATCATGAACTCAACCATGGGAGGATTCTTCCTCAGATAAAAGTTGAAGCTTTGAACGAAAATATTGGTGAGGAGGAGGTATTGTGGGTATTTATCTTCAACGAACGTAGTAAGACCCGCGTTCTCTACCAAGTAATAAAAGTCTTCATAAAGCTCGGCGGCGCGCAAAAATTCATCATTTGGCCACTCGCACGCTCGAACTTCTGTGACTCGAGAAACTACGTACTTGGGGTGCTTCCTCTCATCCTCCTTGGGATTACGGCTTGAAGAGCCTCTCAAGAACCTCCTCCTCTTTTCCTTTTTCTAGCTCTGTAAAATTCTGAAATTTTTAGAGACTTCGAAAGAAAAGTGAGTAAGGATTAACCCACTTGTAGCAACTACTCCTACTAGTGCCTAGAGACAGTATCACGCGCTAAAACTACTTGGGACCAGTTAAAATCAACTTTTCAAGATCAAGAACAGGGTCACCAAGGTAGCAAGAATTCGCGAAGGACAACGCACTAGAGCAAAAACTAATTGGACCAATGGAGGAGTCACTTACCAAGGAGTAATTTCCCCAAAACGGTTCGGAGAATGGTGCTTTGAGCAAGGAGATCAAAAATCACAGCCAAATGAGCAAGAACACGGGTTTGAGTTGTGAAACAATTTTTTCTGAAGGTGGAAGAAGAGGCTGAGAGCTGGAATGAGTGGAGCGGGTGCGTGTGGGCCCCCACAAGCTTGCACCCGGCGGTGGCACGGCTTGTGGCCCACTGGTCAGGCCCCCAAGCCAGCTCTCAGGCCCAGAATTTTTCAAAAATTCCAGAAAAAATCATACTACATTTTCAGGACCATCGGAGAACTTCTATTTTCGAGGTATTTTTCTCCGGGACGCTAAAACAGAAAACAGGAAAAGCTAAACTAATTCTATCATTTTTCTTCTAAGCAAAAGAAAATGAAGACTCAAAACAGAGGTATGTGACTCTTTGATTCATCTGTTTCATGGTCATCGAAAGAAATCCATCAATGGGGTTGATCAAGTCCTCATGACAAAACCTTTTCGAATCACAAGAGAGAACGGAGAATTTTCGAATAGCCACTAAGTCAGCTCAATGGGGATATGTATCTCCCCAACGAGCAAATCATACTTCATCTTGACACGAGGAATAGGGCATTCAAAGCTTCCAATAAGAATCGATGAAGTCTTTTCGATAGCATTGATGCAATGTACTAGATATCGTTTCTTTGGAAAGTGAACTGTGTGCTCATTACCGTTGACATGGAAAGTGACATTGCCTTTGTTGCAATCTATAAAAGCCCCTGCAGTGTTTAAAAGGGTCTTCCGAGGATGAGAGCCATGGCATCGTCCTCAGGAATATCCAAGATAACAAAGTCTGTTAAGATAGTGGTGTTAGCAACCACAACAGGCACATCCTCACAAATGCCGATAGGGAAAGCAGTTGATTTGTCGGCCATCTGTAGAGAAATTTCATTGGGTGTCAACTTATCCAATTCGAGTCTACGATAAAGAGAGAGCGGCATAACACTAACACCGGCTCCAAGGTCACATAAGGCAGTTCTTACGTAGTTTCCTTTAATGGAGCAAGGTATAGTGGGCACTCCGGGATCACCAAGTTTCTTAGGAGTTCCACCTTTAAAAGTGTAATTGGCAAGCATGGTGGAGATCTCAAGATCTGGTATCTTCCGTTTATTAGTCACGATATCTTTCATGTACTTGGCATACGGAGACATCTTGAGCATATCAGTTAACCGCATCTGCAGAAAGACGGGTCTTATCATCTCAACGAAGCACTCAAAATCCTCATCATCCTTTTTCTTCGATGGCTTAGGGGGAAAGGGCATCGGTCTCTGAACCCATGGCTCCCTTTCTTTACCATGCTTCCTAGCAGTGAAGTCATTCTTATCGTACTTCTTAGGTTGTGGATTATCAGGATTAACCGTCGGTTCAATCTCCACATCCTCATCATTTCTAGGTTGAGCATTATTATGAACATCACTGTCCATATTGTCACCAGGTTCATGTTCATCACCAGATTGTGTTTCTGCATCAGACGCAGAAATATCACTAGGTTCTTCAGGTGTGACAGTATTTGGTGAACTGGCATGCAGGCTTCTATCATCCTTCTTCTTCTCCTTAGGATGACTAGGTGTATCAGCATTGATTCCTTGAGAATCTTGATCAATTCTCTTAGGATGACCTTCAGGATACAAAGGTTCCTGAGTCATTTTGCCTCCTCTAGTAATGACTCTGACAGAGTTTTCATTTAATTCATTGAGCAGGTCATTCTAAGTTTTAAGTACTTGTTCTACCTGAGTAGTAATCATAGAGGCATGTTTACTCAGAAGCTTCAGATCATTGACATTTCTTTCTACACAAGCACTTAAATGGCTAAGCATACGAGTACTTTGTTCCAAAAGTCTGCTAACATAATCACTGAAACTTTGTTGTTTGGCAACAAAGTTGTCAAATTCATCAAAGCATAGGCTAGCAGGTTTATCAAAAGGAATATCACTCTCATCAAACCTAAGCAGAGAATTCACTTCTACTACCTGTATCGGGTTGTCGAGACGATGGATCTCTTCGATAGGTGGTAGATTTTTGACATCTTCAGATCTAATGCCTTTCTCTTGCATGGATTTCTTGGCTTCTTGCATATCTTTGGGGCTGAGGAATAGAATACCTCTTTTCTTCGGAGTTGGCTTAGGAGGTGGTTTGGGAATAGTCCAAGCATTATCGTTGATCAAGATGTTATTCAGTAGAGTCTCACCTTGTCCTATAGTTCGTTCCTTAAAAACACAACCGTCACAACTATCTAGGTGGTCTCTAGAGGCATCGCTAAGTCCGTTATAGAGGATATCAAGTATCTCGTTCTTCTTAAGAGGGTGATCAGGCAAAGCATTTTGTAGCTGGACGAGCCTCCCCCAAGCTTGTGGAAGACTTTCTTCTTGGAGTTGAGCAAAGTTGTATATTTCCTGCAAGGCAGCTTGCTTCTTATGGGCAGGGAAATATTTCTCACAGAAGTAATAGACCATCTCCTTGGGACTACGCACACATCCAGGAGCAAGAGAGGTGAACCAGACTTTAGCGTCATCCTTTAGAGAGAAAGGAAACAGCTTAAGGATATAGTAGTGGCGGATCTTCTCCTCATTAGTGAAAAGGTTGGCTATATCGTGTAGTTTGGCAAGATGGGCTATGACCGTCTCAAACTCATATCCGTGAAAAGAATCAGATTCGACTAGAGAGGTTATCTCAGGATTGACAGAGAATTCATAATCCTTATTGGTGATAAAGATAGGCGAAGTGGCAAACTTCGGGTCATATTTCATCTTAGCTTCCCGAGATTTTTCCTTCCACTTGAGAAGTAATTTCTCAGCGTCATAGGCATCCTTACACGCAAGAAAATCCTCAGCTATCTCTCCCTCCATAACGTAACCCTCAGGTATATCAAGCAATTCATATCTAGGAGAGCTAGATCTAGCAGGAGCAAAAGCAGGTTCTATCTCAATAGTATCAGTAGTTTCAGAAGCATCACGAGCATTGGCAGTAACTCTAGCAATATGAGCATCAAGGAACACCCCTAGTGGAACATCAGGCAAAGTAGTATCTCTAGCAATATCAAGCATAGCATCATCAGGCAAAATAGCATCTCTAGCATCATCAGGCAAAGCAGTATCAAGCATAGCATCTCTAGTAGTATCAAGCATAGCATCATCAGGCATAGTATCAAGCATAGCATCATCACGCATAGTATCAAGCATAGCATCATCAGGCATAGTAGTATCAATCATAGCATCTCTAGCAGTATCAGGCATAGCATCATCAAGCACAAGCGACATATCAAGATTTCTAGCAGGAGGTGATGTCGCAAACTTACTCATAACTCAAGGTGAATCAAGTGCAGAGCTAGATGGCAATTCCTTACCTCCCCTCGTAGTTGAGGGAAATACTTTGGTCTTCGAATCCTTCAGATTCTTCATAGTGATCAGCAGATATAAATCCCAAGTGATTCAGAGAATATAGCAATACCTCCCCGGCAACGGCGCCAGAAAAATGCTGATTGGCACTCTTTGGCAATAGCTAGACGAATGATGATTTTGTGGCAACAAACCTTCCCCTGCAACGGCACCAGAAGAATGCTACTAGCACTCCCCAGCAATGAAAGTAGAAGAATGTTGTTGACGGCCCACCAACGCGTGGGTTTGCAGCCGTTTTCGAGGGTAGAGTATTCAACCCAAATTTGTTGGTTCGCACGACGGGAGGTGAGAGAATACTCTCAAGTATTAGCGGCTGAATTTGTCAGATTCAACCACACATGAAAGATTAGTATCTGCAAGCAAAGTAGTAACAGCAAAGTAGCAAGTAACGGCAGTGGCAAGGAACAACAGTAGTGACCGCAGTAGCAAGTAGCAACAGTAGCAAGCGACAGTAGAGCAAGACAAGTAACATCAGTAGTAGGACACACTCGTATGCAATGGGTCGGTGATTTGTTTGGATGATATTCATCATGCAACAACTATAACATGGAGAGATATGTGGTTAGCTCCCGTTCGTCAATGTGATGTAGGCATGCATTTCGTGTGTCATCATACGTGCTTAGGGAAAAGAACTTGCATGACATCTATTGTCCATCCCTCCCGTGGCAGCGGGGTCCAAAAGGAAACTACGGGATATTAAGGTTCTCCTTTTAATAAAGAACCGGACCAACGCATTAGCACTTGGTGAACACATGAACTCGTCAAACTATGGTCATCACTGGGAGTGGTTCCGGTTATTGTCACTCCGGGGTTGCCGGATCATAACACATAGTAGGTAACTACAACTTGCAAGATCGGATCTAAAACACACATATATTGGTGACAACATAATAATTTCAGATCTGAAATCATGGCACTCGGGCCCTAGTGACAAGCATTAAGCATGGCAAAGTACTAGCAACATCAATCTCAGAACATAGTGGATACTAAGGATCAATCCCCATCAAAACTAACTCAATTACATGATAGATCTCATCCTACTCATCACCGCCCAGCGAGCCTATGAATAGATTACTCACGAACGACGAAGAGCTTCATGGAATTGGAGAGGGAAGAAGGTTGATGTTGACGATGGCGACGATTTCCCCTCTCCGGAGCCCAAGACGGACTCCAGATCTGCCCTCGAGATGAAGAACAGGTGGTGGCGGCGCCTCCGTATCGTAAACGCGACGAAAACTTCTCTTTTTATTTTTTCTCGGACGAAAGGGATCTTATAGACCTGAGATTGGGAGCGGCAGAGCCGTGTGGGCCCCACAAGCCTGCCCACCGCCACCAGGGGGGTGGTGGCGGAGCCAGGGCTTGTGGCCCACTGGCCCACCCCCTCAGGTAGAACTTGGCGCAGATATTTTTTATATTTTCCAACACTGCTCCCCATAAATTTTCAGGACGTTTGGAGAACTTTGATTTCTGCACAAAAATAACACCAAGGCAATTCTGCTGAAAGCAGCGTCAGTCGAGGTTAGTTTCATTCAAATCATGCAAATTAGAGTCCAAAACAAGGCAAAAGAGTTTGGAAAAGTTGATACGATGGAGACGTATCAGTGCTCACAATTGTAAAAAGTGTCTAAGATGATATATTTATATGTGAACCTCTCTTTCCTTATTACTTCTTATTAATTGCAACAATGACTGAGGTCTATGTTGATTTATTCTCAACAAGTTTCAATCATCATACGTGTCATACGCGAAGTTATCACTTTCCATCATCTCATGATCTTTCATGCTATCATTCTTTTCATACTTTTGATCATGGCACAAAGAAAAGCCCTTGACTAAGACACTCTTTATTATATAGCTCGTAAGCTCGAATACATCGGGAGAGAGACAAAAGCAAAAGACTCAAACTAAACACTAAAGACTTATTCCTCTAAGAGAAGAAATAGAAACTGAAAAGGAAAGAACTAAAACAAAGGTAAAAGCAAAAGATATGAAGGTGATACGATACCATTGCAACTCCCCCAAGCTTAGCAGAAGCCAAGGGGATTGCCCATACCAATGCTTAGTTGCCTTCCTTCGGTGGTGATGGTGGTGTTGGTGTCGCCTTTGATTCCAAGAGAGCTATCAATCTTTGATTTATACCTTTGAGATCTGTGGCATGGTTTTCCAGCAAAACAACTTCACGAGAAAGAGAAATATTGCGAGCACGAGTTGTTTCACAAAACCACAAGAGTTCAATCAAGGATGGGACAACACGTGGAGGAAGGGTTGGAGAAAATCTACTCCTTCAACGTCTTCAATGTTGAACATAGGTTGAACTTCCTCCCTAGCTTGGGTTTTCTCCTTAGCTTGGTCCCTGGATTCCGTGACTTCTACCCTTTTTAGATCAGCATCTACTTCCTCATGAACTTGGTGAAGATCATTCTCCCCAACAGATTCCTGAGACATCTTTGCTCCAAATCTGCGGCAGAAAACAAGCTCGAAACGAAAATAGAGGAAAACTGCGTGATACGGAGATCAAAACCTTCGGGCGGGTATATATTGATTTTTCTGGGCCAGAAGGAGTCCTCCGCAAGAAAACGGAGTCCGGGAGGCACACGAGGTGCCCACAAGCTTGCCCTCCGCCACCAGGGGGGTAGGGGGCGGTGGCAGGGCTTGTGGCCGCCTCGTTCGCTCTCCGAACTGCTTATTATTTTTCTAATTTTCCAAAAAATCCAAAACGGAGGAAATTTCCTATTGGAAAAGCATCGGAGTCCAGTTTCTTATTGAAACAGATACATCTTCGTTTTCAAGGTCTGAAACAGGCTGATAAACATCCCTTATGTACTGCTCTGGAGTTATGACATTGATGATATTGGTCTCAACATTTATGGGAGTACCAGAGATGTAATGCTTGATTCTTTGCCCATTTACCACTCTAGGAAAATTTCCTTCCATGTTATTGATTTTAATGGCACCAGAACGATATACTTCCTCGATAACATAGGGACCTTCCCATTTAGAGAGAAGCTTGCCTGCAAAGAATCTCAAACGAGAATTGTATAGCAAGACATAATCACCTACATTGAACTCTCGTTTCTGTATTTGTTTGTCGTGCCATCTCTTAACCTTTTCCTTGAACAACTTGGCATTCTCGTATGCCTGGGTTATCCATTCATCTAATGAGCTGATATCAAACAACCGCTTCCCACCGGCAAGTTTGAAATCAAAGTTGAGCTCTTTGATTGCCCAATAAGCTTTGTGTTCCAGCTCAAGAGGTAAATGACAGGCTTTATCGTAAACCATTTTATACGGTGACATGCCCATGGGATTCTTATAAGCAGTCCTATAAGCCCATAGTGCATCGTCAAGTTTGCTAGACCAATTCTTTCGAGATCTATTGACGGTCTTTTGTAGGATCAACTTGATCTCCCTATTACTCAACTCAACTTGACCACTGGACTGAGGATGATAAGGAGATGCAACTCTATGGTTGACATCATACTTAGCTAGCATCTTGCGGAAAACACCATGAATGAAGTGTGAACCTCCATCAGTCATCAAGTATCTAGGGACTCCAAATCTTGGGAATATGACTTCTTTAAGCATCTTAATAGAGGTGTGGTGATCAGCATTTCTAGTGGGGATAGCTTCTACCCACTTAGTAACGTAATCCACAGCAACAAAGATGTGAGTGTACCCATTGGAACTCGAGAAGGGTCCCATATAATCAAAGCCCAGACATCAAATGGTTCAATGACAAGTGAATAGTTCATAGGCATTTCCTGACGCTTACTGATGTTCCCTATTCTTTATCATTCGTCACAATACAAGACAAACTTACGGGCATCCTTGAAGAGAGTGGGACAATAGAAACCTGATTGCAATACCTTAAGGGCAGTTCTATCTCCAGTGTGGTGTCCTCCGTAGGCTTCGGAATGACACTTCTGCAAGATCTGTCCCTGTTCATGTTCAGGCACACAACGTCTAATAACACTATCTACTCCTTCCTTATAAAGGTGAGGATCATCCCAAAAGTAATGTCTCAAATCGAAGAAGAATTTCTTCTTTTGCTGATAGGTGAAACTGGGTGGTATGTATTTGGCTACGATATAGTTTGCATAATCTGCATACCACGGTGCACTATGTGAAGTGCGGATGACATTTGATTGCTCATTAAGAAAGCTATCATCAATAGGTAGTGCGTCATCAAGGACATTCTCTAGCCTAGACAAGTTATCTGCTACAGGGTTATCAGCACCCTTTCGGTCAACGACGTGCAAATCAAATTCCTGTAGCAGGAGAACCCATCTGATCAGCCTAGGCTCAGCGTCCTTCTTCTCCATGAGATACTTAATAGCAGCATGATCAGATTGAATAGTGACTTTGGAGTCAACTATGTAAGATCTGAACTTTTCACATGCAAACACGACTGCTAAAAATTCCTTCTCCGTAGTGGCATAGTTTCTTTGGGCAGTGTCTAGAGTTTTACTAGCGTAGTGGATGACATTCAACTTCTTGTCAACTCTTTGTCCTAGAACAGCACCAACAGCATAATCACTAGCGTCGCACATGATTTCAAAGGGCAAGTTCCACTCAGGTGGTTGAACAATAGGTGCGGTTATCAAAGCCTTCTTAAGTATTTCAAAGGCTTCCTCACAATCCTCATCAAGAACAAAAGGAACATCCTTCTGCAAGAGGTTTGTAAGAGGCCTAGAAATCTTAGAGAAGTCTTTAATGAACCTTCTATAGAAACCAGCATGACCTAGGAAACTTCGTATACCTTTGATATCTGTGGGGCAAGGCATTTTCTCAATTGTATCAACCTTAGCCTTATCAACTTCAATGCCTCTTTCAGAGATTTTGTGTCCTAAGACGATACCTTCATTAACCATAAAGTGGCACTTCTCCCAATTCAAGACGAGGTTGGTTTCTTCGCATCTCTGTAAGACTCGATCAAGGTTGCTGAGGCAATCATCAAAGGAAGACCCGTAAACGGAGAAGTCATCCACGAAAACCTCGACAATCTTTTCACAAAAGTCAGAGAATATAGCCATCATACATCTTTGAAAGGTGGCAGGTGCGTTACATAAGCCAAAAGGCATACGTCTATAGGCAAAGGTACCGAAAGGGCAGGTGAAAGTGGTGTTCTCTTGATCAGATTGTGCAACAGGTATTTGCGAGAAACCTGAATAACCGTCTAGAAAGCAGAAGTGTGTGTGTTTTGATAGTCTTTCTAGCATTTGGTCGATAAACGACAAAGGATAATGATCTTTCCTGGTTTCCTTGTTCAGTTTTCGGAAGTCTATCACCATTCTATAGCCGGTAATAATCCTTTGTGGGATTAGTTTATCCTTATCATTAGGAACGACGGTGATACCTCCCTTCTTAGGTACGCAATGTACTGAACTTACCCAATCACTATGAGCAACAGGATAAATGATTCCTGCTTCGAGAAGCTTTAATATTTCTTTTCTAACGACCTCTTTCATCTTAGGATTTAATCTCCTTTGATGATCAGCAACTAGTTTAAAGTCCGGATCGGTTTTAATCTTGTGCTGACATAGAGTAGGACTAATACCCTTAAGATCATCAAGAGTATATCCAATAGGAGCACGGTGCTTCCTCAAAGTTTTTAATAACTTCTTCTCTTCATGATCTGAGAGGAGAGCACTAATAATGACAGGATATATCTCCTTCTCATCAAGATAGGCATACTTAAGAGTATCAGGCAACTATTTAAGCTCGAACACAGGATCACCCTTTGGTGGGGGAGGATCCCCAAGCACTTCAACAGGCAGATTATTCTTGAGAATAGGATAATGTTATAAGACAATTTTATCTATCTCATCTCTCTCCTACATATGCATATCATTTTCATGCTCAAGAAGATATTGCTCTAAAGGATCCGTAGGAGGTACGGAAATAGAGGCAAGAGCAATGATTTCATCTCTACCAGATGACTCTCTTTCATGGGGTTGTCTTCCAAACTTGGAGAAGTTAAATTCATGAGACACACCCTCGAAAGTAACTGTGACGGTCTGCTTAATGCAATCAATGTGAGCATTTTCAGTGTTGAGAAAGGGTCTAGCAAATATGATGGGACAAAAGCTATCTTGTGCAGTACCAAGGACGAGGAAATCAGTAGGATACCTCGTCTTACCACATAGGACTTCTACGTCTCTCACAATTCCCAGAGGGCCGATAGTGTCTCTATTAGCTAGCTAATAGTGACATCAATGGGTTCTAACTCAGCAGGTGCAATCTCATCTTTGATTTCATCATATAGAGAACGGGGTATTGCACTAACACTAGCTCCCATATCACATAAACCATGGTAAGAGTGATCTCCTATCTTAACAGAAACAACGGGCAGGCCAACTACAGGTCCGTGTTTGTCTTTCGCGTGAGGTTTAGCAATTCTAGCGGAGTCCTCACAGAATTTGATAACATGCCCATCTATGTCTTCGGCTAAGAGATCTTTTATAGTAGCAACACTAGGTTCAACTCTAATCTCCTCAGGGGGTGCAAGTGGTCTAATCTAACCCCTACGTATCACAGTTGGAGCTTTAGAATAATCCTTTATCCTAGCAGGGTATGGTGGTTTCTCAGTGTAAGCACAAGGAACAACAGGATCACTAAAAGCAATGACTTTCTCCTCAACTAGATTGGTTTTGGCTATGTTGCTTTCTACAGGAGGATGATATTTAAACCACTTCTCTTTGGGAAGATCAACATGAGCAGCAAAAGATTCACATAGAGAAGCTACTATCTCAGAGTCAAGTCCATATTTAGCGCTAAAATCTCTAGAAGTGTTTGTCTCAACAAAAGATTTAACGCAATCAAACTAGAAATTCATACCTGACTCCTTACCTTCCTCCAGCTCCCAATCTTCAGAGTTGCGTTTGATTCTCTCCAATAAATTCCACTTGTGATCAATATCCTTCTTCATAAAAGAACCGGTACAAGAAGTGTCAAACATGGTACGATCTTCATGAGAAAGCCGAGCATAAAAGTTTTGAGTGATGATTTCTCTCGAGAGCTCATGATTGGGGCATGAATATAGCATTGAATTAAGCCCCCCCCCCAAGCTTGAGCTATGCTTTCCCTGTCACGAGGCCAAAAGTTATAAATAAAGTTCCGATCACGATGTACTAAATGCATAGGATAAAACTTTTGATGAAATTCCAATTTCAACCGATTGTAGCCCCATGATCTAGTATCATCACATAGCCTATACCATGTCAACGCCTTATCCTTCAAAGATAAAGGAAATACTTTCTACTTTACCTCATCCTCGGGCAAACCTGCAAGCTTAAATAAACCACAAACTTCATCTACATAGATGAGATGCAAGTCTGGATGTGAAGATCCATCTCTTGTTAAAGGATTAGCCAGCAGTTTCTCAAGCATACCCAAAGGAATTTCATAAAAGATATTTTCAGTAGGTACCTCAGGTTGAGGAACAACTCCTTGTGCTTCCGTTCGTGGTGAAGATACCCCGAACAAACTCCTCAAAGGAACAATTTCCATAGTGACAAGTGACAACAAATTTCAACACAGTATATTAATGTTTCCTTACCAATTTCCACTTACCAAAGGCGCTTCACTCCCCGGCAACGGCGCCAGAAAAGAGTCTTGATGACCCACAAGTATAGAGGATCAATTGTAGTCTTTTCGATAAGTAAGAGTGTCGAACCCAACAAGGAGCAGAAGGCTCTGATAAACGGATTTCAGCAAGGTAATAACTGCAAGCACTGAAAGTAGCGGTAACAAGTGATTGTGTAGCGAGGTGAATCGTAGCAAGAAAAAAGTAACAAGTAACAAGTAGTAGCAACGGTGTAGCAAGTGTCCCAATCACTTTTGTAGCAAGGGACAAGCCTGAACAAAGTCTTATAGGAGGAAAAACGCTCCCGAGGACACACGGGGATTTCTGTCATGCTAGTTTCGTCATGTTCATATGATTCGCGTTCGTTACTTTGATAGTTTGATATGTGGGTGGATCAGCGGTTGGGTACTGCCCTTACTTGGACAAGCATCCCACTTACGATTAACCTCTCTCGCAAGCATCCGCAACTACAAAAGAAGAATTAAGACAAAGTCTAACCATAGCATTAAACTAGTAGATCCAAATCAGCCCCTCACGAAGCAACGCATAGACTGGGGTTTAAGCTTCTGTCACTCCAGCAACAAATCATCTACTTACTACTTCCCAATGCCTTCCTCTAGGCCCAAATATGGTGAAGTGTTATGTAGTCGACGTTCACATAACACCACTAGAGGAAAAGACAACATACAACATATCAAAATACCGAACGAATATCAAATTCACATGACTATTATTAACATGACTTATCCCATGTCCTTGGGAACAAAAGTAACTACTCACAAAGCATAATCATAATCATGATCAGAGGTGTAATGAATAGCATCAAGGATCTGAACGTAAACTCTTCCACCAAGTAATCTAACTAGCATCAACTACAAAGAGTAATCAACACTACTAGCAACCTTACAAGTACCAATCGGAGTCGTGAGACGGAGATTGATTACAAGAGATGAACTAGGGATTGGAGAGGAGCTGGTGCTGATGAAGATGCCTCCCCTCCGACGAGAGGAGTGTTGGTCATGACGATGGCGACGATTTCCCCCTCCGGGAGGGAAGTTTCCCCGGCAGGATTGTCCTCCCGGAGCTCTAGATTGGATCTGCTCAAGTTCCGCCTTGTGGCGGCGGCGAAACCACGAAAAAGCTCCCGTCTGATTTTTTTTTCTAGACCAAGACGCTTCATATAGCAAAAGAGGGGGGCTAGTGGGCCGTCAGGGAGCCCACAAGCCCCCACTCCGCCACCAGGGGGTGGCGGTGTCAGGGCTTGTGGCGCCCTGGCAGCCCCCCTCTGGTAGTTCTTTCGTCCAGTATTTTTTATATAATCCCAAAAAAATCCACATAACTTTTCAGGGCATTTCTAGATGTGCAGAATAGTGGACTAGGATTTGCTCCTTTTCCAGTCCAGAATTCCAGCTGCCTGAATTCTCCCTCTTCAAATAAACCTTGCAAAATAAGAGAGAAAAGGCATAAATATGGTACCACAAGTAATATAACAGCCCAAAAAGCAATAAATATCAACATGAAAGCATGATGCCAAATGGACGTATCAGGGGGGAGGTGAAGTCAGAGGTTGAATAAAGTGGCTTCCTTACAGCCGGAACCTTCCTCCGCTTTGCGGCCGCGGCCTTGCCGGCCTTCTGCGCCGCCGACCGGGATCGCACTGTGGCGTTGGCGCCCGGAGTGTGGGCCGTCGCGCCGGGTGCAGCCGAATTCCCGCCCTGCACGATCACGGTGCCCTGCTTCTCTCGGGAAGGCGCGACGTGTGTTTTGGCGACGACGGCGGGGGCAACATGGCCGGCGATGAGATCCGCCCGAGGGGAAGGAGCATGTGCGACCTCGACGGTGACGGGGGACAACATGGGGTCTTCCATGGCGGCGAGGAATGGTCGGGGAGGAGTAACCGGAGCTTGCAGAGGGGTGGCAATGGTAGCGGAGGGTGCGGGGAACGGGGAAAGGGCGCTCGGAAATGTCCCTCCCGCCAAATCTCGCGCCGGATAGGGGTTGAGCTCGGGTCGGCCTCCCAGCCCGTGAAGATGGAGGTTGGGGGAGAAGATTTGCCGCGCCCCGCAAAAAATAATGCGGGTCGGCGCGGGATGCGGGGTCTGCTCGTGGGGATTTTCCGGCCCCGACCCGCAATTTGGTGGTTATTTTGCGTGTCGGGGCTGGATGCGGGGTGTGCTAGAGTTGCTCTTAGACATCACACCACCCTTTCTTGCGGGGTTTTGCTCGAATAGAGTGAGTGAGAAAAAAAGGAAAAAGACAAAATGCACTAAGTAAACATAATCAAACTCGCTTGTACTACTCAAATTGTTTTCTCTTTTCTACATCTAGTTTGTGCACTGTAAGCCAAGTGTAATTTGTGGATACTCGACTTAGGCCCTATTTGTTTAAAAAGTCCTAGGATTTTTTTAGTCTCAACTAAAAAATCCTTAGTTCCTACCTGTTTGGTTAGAGGGACTAAACATGGATTAGAGATTATTAAATAACATGTTATAAAACCATGTTATCCCTAGTAATGGACTATAGGTTATTAAACGACATGTTAAAAGTACGAGCACTGTTGGAAAAAGTCCAAAAAAATCCTAAAAAGACTCTTCATCAGGAATTTCTTTTTTTAGTCTCAAATGCCCACTTTTAGTCTATAAAAATGCCTCATGTTTGGTTTAGATGGGACTAAAGGGGATTTTTTTATTCACTACATCAAAAAGTCCTTGTAAACAAACACCACCTAACAGCTAGCACCGTCACGAAGCCATAAGTGGCCTTTGTGATGGCCATGTGGAAGGAGACTTGTCTGTAGACCTTTTGTAAACCGTGTATCTTAGAAATAAGCCGAGTACATAATGTAAGTTAAATGCATTTTTAGGCATGCACGGCCTACTAAGAAGTAAATCAAGTTCCTGTATTTTGCGATATGTCCCTTGTTATTTACTCGGATTATATGGAAATAAGTCATGACTCCACATTTTGACACTTGGCATACGCGCCAATACTCGGTGACATGTGTTTTTCCTGTAGTGAGCTCTCTAAACAAGGAGTAAGGGTGTAGCCATCAAGCATGTGTACCCGCGACTCGTCTAAAATTGTTGGAGGATGTGCGGAGGTCATTTTTCGATGGATCTCGCGAGATTCGGTCAGTGCTTATATATGCGGTGATCGGCTTCGACTCGAAATTCATTTGTATGGCGTTCGTGTGTCTACAGGTCAGATCCTGTCGATTTACCCTTCTCTTCATCATCAATGGTTGTTGTATAGGTGCACCCGTCCATTCGGGCCTTATAACAAAAATCACCCGACTGTTTACTACAACAAGGTTTGCATGGCTCTGATTAAGGAGGAAAGATGATGACGGCATGTCTCTTTTTGAACAATCGCCACGGGGGAAGGGGAGGGTCTCCGAGTGAGGAGATGTTCTTGCAATGTAAGTTTGCCCTCGTTCTCAACGTGTCACCACGAGAGAGAAGCCAGCTAAGGATCTTGACCTTGATAGGCGTGTTGGGGCTCTAGATATGCCCGGTGTTGAGATTAACTCGTGGTTAGAGGAGAGCAGCGAGTAGACGCATCTTGAGAAGAACGAGGAGTCGTGGTTGATGAACCTGTTGTCGGATGGGTTGTTGACAAAGACATCCTAGAACAATGACAAAACATACGCAATCTCTACCGAGGCAACACTGATTAGGCGGTTCTGCATAGTGGCGAGTAAACTATTCTACATAACATAAGAACACAGAACAGATGATGAGGTGAAGTGGGAGAATAGGTGCGGTTAAGTATCTGCGGGTGGTGTCGGAGAAGCCCAATGTCGGGCCAAAAGAAGGTGAAGATGCCGCCATTGCTGATAAGGACGAAAGAGAGGAAGACAGTTGGTCATTAATTTATGATTCTCCAAAGGTAGGGGATTGTGTGGCTTGTTCTCGAAGTCAAGAGAGTAGTGTTGGAAAAATCAATTGACCCAAGGTCGATATGAATGCAACATGACGGTGTCTTCAGTTTGGGACGGTGCTTGTAGTCGTCGTTGGGAAGTCTAAGGTGCAATTTTCATTACTACTCATGCTTTTTGTACATAATGTTTGATGATCAGATTGGAACTTTTTGCAAAAAAAAAGATCACGCTACATATACTACACTACTATTACGTGAATATGAGTCGGTTAAGAAGTATCTGCGCTGCTGATTCCAGTTCATCTTTTGAGCCCGAGTGGTGACAAGTCTATAGAGCAAATGTACTCCCAGCTGCTTGTACTCCTTCTAGTTGATCTCTTGACCTCGGGCACTGTGGGGTGGTGGCAAGTCGGTAGGTCAGCGCGAAGTCTACGCACCGCTTCTTCCACACCGCGTGCGCCGGAGTAGGCGCCGCTACGCTGGCCTCCATGGTTCTCTTGTTTGTCTTGGCCATGCCGTAGTCCTCGTGCTCATGCGCGTGCCTCGCCGCCGGCGCGATGAGAAGGTCGACCCCGAAGAGTCGCACTGTCCTCGTCACGGGTGCCGGCGATGGGGCGGCCTCCGAGTTGACGGAGGTCGTCGTCGTGGTGCTCTTGGACCGGAGCTTGCAGTCGATGAAGAGCTGGTTGTTGCCGGAGGCGGCGCGGTAGAACTCGACGGCGTCGCCGGCGTGAAGGCCCTTCTCCTTCACGAAGCGGCTCCACCCCTTGGTGAGCACGTAGCTCTGGCTGCTGTTCCAGTAGGAGTACCGGAACCTCCACACCTTGCCGGTCGCGTCATCGAAGTTGAGCAGCACGCCCTTGC
Source organism: Hordeum vulgare subsp. vulgare (assembly GCF_904849725.1). Taxonomy (NCBI): domain Eukaryota; kingdom Viridiplantae; phylum Streptophyta; class Magnoliopsida; order Poales; family Poaceae; genus Hordeum; species Hordeum vulgare. Next base: position 492,083,148 of record NC_058518.1, on the reverse strand, counting down.
ACTCGCCTGGCACGGCGGCGCTGGCAGAAGGGAGCTGCAGCGGGAAGTGCTTCTCGGCGTGCTGCTTGGGGATCACCAGCCGGTTCAGCTTCCCCACGTCGCTGGGCGTGACCGTCTTGTCGAACAGGTGCTCGCGCCGCGCCGCCGCGGCTGAAGGAGCCGGCGAGGCGAGAGGTGACGACGACGACGTAGGGGACGACGCCGCGGCGAAGAAGAAGGCGCGCTTGTGCTGCGCGAGCTCGTCGGGATAGATGTGCTTGCGCAGCATGTCAACAACCTCGGCCTTGGAGCGGGCGGCGAGGAAGCGGAGCTCGGCGGCGTCGTCGGGGTCGGACTCGGCAAGCGGGCGGAAGTTGGTGACGGCGTCGCGGCCGCGGAAGCGCTGCGCCGCCGCGTCGTAGGCGCGGCCCGCCTCGGCCTCGCCCGTGAACGTGCCGAGCCAGACGCGCTGGTGGCGCTCGTAGATCTGCGCGCCCCACCGCCCGTTGGGCTGCGGCACCACGCCCTTGTACTTGGACGACGGCAGCCGCCCGCCGCGGCCGGAGTCCGCCTCCGCGCCGGGCTCGGGCGCGTCCATGACCGCGCTGGCCCCGCTGCCGACGCGCTGCAGCGGCTTGGTCGCCGGCGCGGCCGGCGACGGAGACGCCTTCTTGCCCGTGGACGTGCCGCTGCTCACGTCGTCCACGAGACAGCTCCACGCGCTGTCCATCCGATCACCACGGAGAACTCAAGAAGATGCTTAGCTAGGAAGAGTGGTGAGTAGCTTAATTAGCTAAAGGCTGTGTGGGAATGGAGGCAGTGGGTAGGGGGAGCAGCAGCAGAGGTAAGTGTGTTTGTTATATAGCTATAGGAGGGAGGAGGAGGGGGAGGAAGTGTCAGTGTGGCTAAGCTAGCCAGTCCATACATCAACCACGCCATATTCTATTGTTTGATATAATATTTCTACACTTGGGCATTTGGTTTTCTTTTTGTCTTCCATGTGTGTAGTATGAAGGATCTCTCGCGCGTCTAGGGTTCCTCCCACCGTCGCCGGCTCCCCAACCACTACGTAGCCGCCGCCGCCGCGGTTTAATTCTGTCGTCGCCGCCAACACCCTCCCTCCCTTCCCTCACCTTACCTCTCCCTCGTCCCTCCCCTCCCCCCCCCCTCCCCGTGTCGCCCCGAGCGACGGTCAGGGAGGGGACGCTCGCTTGCTCGCCCAACGCACTTCCTCCCTGTCCCTCCCTGTCATCGTCGGCGGGAGCCACTGGGCAAGGACCGAGCTGTGTCAGCGACGACGGGATCTCTCTTCCACGCGTGTCTTGTCCTCTCGCTCGGGGTGCGTCCGAATGGTGGCGCTCCTCGGACAGTAGGCGGTCCGACGTTCTTCGGGTGGCTTGTCTGCGGTGGTGATGCCCCCGATGCCCTTCAGGAAGGTCCAGCAGCACCCTCAGACGCCACCGAGATCATCCATCATGACATTGTTGCCAAGGGTTAACTTTCCTTCTCGTCGCCGTGTGCCGGGGAAACCCTTGGAAACAGTGTCATCATCGTCACATCCCTTCTTGCAGGTGTTGATTGGTACCGACGACTTGAAGTCTAGGAACCTGGTGGGAGATCTTCGGTGGGCGCAGCATCGCGAGGCTTCTCCGTTTTTGTTGATCCGTCATTGTCGACATTTGTTCCTTTTGTATTTTCTCTCTCATTTATTTTGAGTGTGATTGTTCTTCTTTCGCCCTAGCACCTATCCTCGATTGTATCAGCATTGGTTACTTTGTAATATAAGATGGGGAAACCCCTTTTTCGTGATGTGTGTGTAGTAGAATAATAGATACCCCTTCGTCCGAAAATACTTGTCATAGAAATAGATGTATCTAGATGTATTTTAGTTCTAGATACGTTCATTTTTATCAATTTGTGCGACAAGTAATTATGGACGGAGGGAGTATATACATGCATACATACTATTGTTTCTCTTTATTTATACAAGCTAGTGTTGTTTATATCTGCATATAGATAAAGTTGTATTAAATCAGCGACACTTATTTTAAGACGAAAGAAACACATATTAGGCTGGTTGTAATGGCTAGTATCATATAGTACTATCATGCATATGATACTAGTCTATGATACCACATCCCTAATGTATAATATCATATGTTAGTATCATAGGGTACTTCATTTATTGTCATGCAAGACAGATAGTAGCACATCATTTAATATGATACGGTATCATGATATGATACTGAACCATCTCTTTCTTCATTTAATTCTATGCCAACTCATCAAAATTGCCTAGCTGGCATGCATGATAGTGCCTATGATACTACCATTACGGGCAGCCTTAGTGTTGTTTCAAATTTTGGTTTTGGACTTCGGATTTCAATCCAAATATTAGATATTTATATAGGCATCATGGGCGCTTGCGCTCCTGTGGGTCAAGTAGTAGATATTTTATGGCGTTCATGGAAAGGAAAATAGAAATATCAAAGACGACGATAAAGGTGATGATGAACGCACCCGTTGGTGATATGCTACGCACGCAGTAAGGTATGGTGTGGTTGCGTGAGAAATTCAGAGTGCCATCGTTGCATTTCCTTTTGTTGCCTTCTAGTGTTATCTTTGTTTGGGAGGAAGAAAAGTAGTAGCACGCCAAGTAACGCCTACAACTGGAAGAACAAAAATTTGTGGGCTGAGCTAGCTGCTAACCCATTTCTCTTTTGGCGCTTATGCAACAAGTAATACGTTGTGTGTGCCGGTCTCTCAAAGTAAACGATGACTAGATGGTGCCGTAGAATTTTCTAGGAGTTCTAGATCGATGGGTATGCATGTCCGTATCGGTTGATCGATTTGTCGATTCCTGTTTGATATTTTTGGTCTTTTGTTGACTATTCACCGTACGTGCATGGAATTTATTCATCACCGAAAATACGAAACAACACTACTAGCTAGGTAACCATATACTATTTGTTTGATCGTTTACTTGATTATTCCCAGTGTGCACATGGAATTTGTTCATCAACCAAAATACAAAACAATACGAGTAGCTAGGTGACGATAATTATCAGTGACAAAACATAAAGAATGAGGTCATTGGCCAATCCAGTTGCGCGTATGATGTATAGTCTTTAATCAATTACTTCCTCCGTCCCAAAATAACTGTGTTAAATTTAATACAACTTTGTATTAGATCTAATACAAAGTTAAAACACTTATTTTAGGACGGAGAGAGTACACTGCAACAATACGATATTCGCGATGAGGTCGATCGGCGGTTAGCGTTGGATTTTAGCAGGCAATCGTCGGAACGTTTCAACAGACAATTTTATATGTGTTTGTATGTGTGTGTATTTTATATGGTTTGGAACTAGTTGACTCTTAAATTGCTAGTACAATAAAGTCGGCAGGTACGTCCAACTCCAACCTATGTAGCTGGATAGTATAGATGAGCCCACAGAGTTTAATCAGTTCATAGTCTCAAGATCTATGGTGGATATACATACTACAAATACGAGAAGGAAAATAAATAAATCTAGCTGCATGCATGGTCAGGCTGGTTGCTACTTAATCGTGCCTGCTTGCGCTGTCACGTGGTGACCATACTTGCAAGTTGGTGTGGGGAGTAGCAGACAGTAGAGTAATTGCCATAGACGACGACTTGGTGCAAGACTTGGTATCACAAAGTCCACCTCAAGGCTCGTGGAATTGATCAAGATGTGCAGTTTGCAAGAAAGATCGTTGAACTGTAAAGGATACATACAAAAAACATACTAAAACAGCACGCGTCGATCCAAGGCCCGAGACTTTCTTGCATGGATGGACAGCGAGTGGGACTGCACTGCATACTCATTAAATTCTGGTCCCTCGGGAATTGGAAGTTGGTGTCTTACAGCAAGTACAACAACGTGAGATAAATAGATTATAAAAGCAACTCCAACAGAGGCATTGTCGCGCGGAGTAAATTATGTTTACAGCGCTGCATTCGTTAGTATAGCGCTGGTGACACACGGGCGGTTCAACAGCTGTTCTAAAATACAGCGCGTCAGAAACGCAGTGCTCCAACAAACGCGCTGGAGTGCAGCGCGCGACAGCATAAACAACAATTACAAACATGTATAAAACATCAAAGATAAAAAAAATTGAAATAAATCGAAAATAAATAGTTTAATTATTATTACAATACAGACAAATAGTTTATCATCCATACAACAATCGTGCGTCAATAAATAAATAAATAATTTAATAATACAACAAATAAAACAAATAGTCCACAAAGTTGCCATCAAATAAACACACGAACAAACAACTAGTTCATGTACTAGTTGTTTTCTTGCCCTCTCCATGATCATCACTCCTCGATGAGATCTTTTTGAAGCTCATCGTGCGTATCGGTTTCTTGAATGGAATGATACGAGGTAAGAAAGCGGACGATCCTCTCTTCCCTCCTCCGCACTCGCACCGGACATCCTATTAATTCATAGTGGGAGTAGTCTAAACTTTGCCCACGCTCATTCTCAATGATCATGTTATGCATGATGACGCAAGCGTTCATGATGTACCATAGCATGTCTTGATCCCAGAATCTAGCCGGTCCTCTCACAATAGCAAATTGGGATTGCAAAATCCCAAATGCCCTTGCCACATCTTGTTGGAAATACGAGCAATTTACCAAAGGATTTTATTAAAATAAAAGCTAGGATAAATCTAACCATCATAACTAAGAGGAAGAAGGCATGCAATATAGAGATAAAATGACAGAAGACAAGTGCACATATGATCTAGAAAAGAACATATGCGTAACCGTTATATATAGACAAGATACCATAGGAAGTGATGAGCAGACACGGTACATATCTAGAAGAGATACTATAACAAAAAGTTGCGGTAGAACCTGAAAGGAGAAGAACATGAGTACGTACTGAGTTGCAGCAGCAGGATTGGTGTTGGCGTTGACGTTGGTCATGTTACCAGAGAGGTGGTCGACGTCGGGGAAGTAGTCGTCGTCCGGGAAGAAATCGTCGGTGTCCGTGATGGAAGCCAGTAGTCGCGCTGAGCGCTCCCCAAAAACCTTATCGCCCTTCTCCCGTACAGGACTCGAAGAGACGGAGTGTCGGAGGCCTACTGTCCCGACGAACGGTGCATGCCACAAGACGGGATGAGGAAGAACGTAGCAGCAACACAGAGAAAGGAATCGGTGGCGAGAGGAACTTCTGATGCATTTTCTGGAGAGGAGCGACCTCCCTTTTATAGGCGCAGGAGAAGGAGGCGAGAAGCCAGCGACGGGAGCCGAAGAGAGCGACGGGATACGAAACGAACAGACAGCAACGAAACTGCAGCGTTCGGTTTCAATATCCACTAGCAAAACATTCAGCTTCTCCGAGTGGACTTTTAAATACCAGTCGTTTGTGGCAAAAGTTTAGTTCGGCTCGGCTCATTCCCGCGGCGCGTCGTGACGAGGCGAGGCGGGCGGCGGCGGAGGAGGAGCGCGCGTGTATGTCTCTCTTGTGCTCAAGCTCATACATGTGTGGAAACATCCTCCCTTATAAGGAGGTCCAACTCCCACTAAACTAGCAATGTGGGACTAAACATTTCCACCTCTTGCCTTGCACAAATGGGTTGCGTGGGCCTCTAGGATTTATTAGGAATTGAGTAAAATCTCAGCAATCCCCCACCAGATCCGAGAGGCACACGAAATTTGCCTTTGGTTCCAAAACATTGTTTTATATACCGATACTTCAGTGGAGACTGTTAAGTTGAACTTCCACCTAGAACTCTATGCTACACTTGTAAGCAACTTGAACAGTGGACTAGGCCTTGAACTGCAAATTTTCTGCGAAACTAGATTCACACAGAGATTTGATCGATACTAGGCTACCGTAGGACTTCCCCGCGGGTGGAGCTTATGCGTCATACTCCGAGACCTTTCATGAGTTTACTCGATAGCACCCTACTCTCATAGATTGCGACGTTAACAATCAGACTCATATAGGTATGTTCTTCAAAAGATGTTCTGCAGGATAACATCTCTGCTTCAATAAGCCACTTAGAACATATTAAGATGTATATCAACCTGTCATGCAGTTTAGGAAAGTATTGCATCTTCATGGAGTGGTATTATTAATGATAAGGACACTTTCCTCTCAATTGACCAACATCTTGTCTTCCACATCTAATTCACGGGATCTCCGATCACAAAGAATAGGTTACTACTGTGAACAACTCAAATTGAGGGTCTTACACCCATCTCCCTCGATGCATTTTCTATCACATTACGTGATAGACCCTTAGTAAAAGGATCTGCCAGATTTTTAGATGTTTGGATATAATCCAATGCAATAACTCTGGAGTTTCTCATTTTCCTGATAGATTTTAACCTTCTCTGAATGTGTCTTGATGACTTCATATTATCCTTTGAGCTGCTCACTTTTGTGATCACAGTTTGATTGTCACGCTTCATAAGGATACCCGGTACAGGTTTCTCAACAACCGGCAAGTCACTCAAGAGCCGGCGAAGCCAATCTGCTTCGACCGTAGCTGTATCTAGTGCTATGAGTTCTGCTTCCATTGTTGACCTTGTTAAGATCGTTTGCTTGCAAGACTTCCAAGAAATAGCGCCACCTCCATGAGTGAATACATATCCGCTCGTGGCCTTTATCTCATCAACATCAGAGATCCAATTTGAATCACTATACCCTTCAAGCACCTTTGGATGTCCAATATAGTGAATTCCATAATTTGCAGTGCCTTTCAAATAACACAAAACTCTCTCTAGAGCTTTCCAATGCACATCTCCTGGTTTTGAGATAAACCGACTCAATTTGCTAACAGCAAAAGAGATGTCAGGTCTTGTAGCACTGGCTAAGTACATAAGTGAGCCAATAATTTGAGAGCATTTCAATTGGTCTCTAGCAATTCTTCGATTCTTTCGAAGTAGCACGCTAGCATCATTTGGTGTGGGAGAGGACTTGCAGTCACTATACCCAAAGCGACTCAAGATCTTTTCCACATAGTGAGATTGAAGTAATGTAATCCCACCATCTCCGTCTCTTAATAACTTGATATTCAGAATGACATCAGCCACTCCTAAATCCTTCATCTCAAAACAGTGAGATAGGAAATCCTTGATCTCTTTAATAACATTCAGATTTGTTCCGAAAATCAGTATGTCATCAACATACAAGCAAAGGATAACACATTTATCAGCTTCGTTTACAACAAAGCCTGCAGTTGTGAGAGTCCTTTCAAACTTCTCATGCCACTGCTTGGGTGCTTGCTTAAGTCCATATAAAGATTTCAACAACTTGCATACTTTCCCTTCCTGGCCATCTACTACAAATCCATCTGGTTGTTCCATGTAAATTTCCTCATCCAACTCTCCATTTAGGAAAGCAGTCTTAACATCCATTTGATGAACAAGAAGACCATGTGAGGCGGCTAGGGAAAGTAGTACTCGAATAGTGGTCAGTCGAGGCACGGGTGAGTAAGTATCAAAGAAGTCTTCTCCTTCTTTTTGGGTATAACCCTTAGCCACAAGCCGTGCCTTGTACTTTTCGATAGTACCATGAGGCCTAAGCTTCTTCTTGAATACCCATTTGCATCTTATAGGTTTGCACCCGTAAGGACGATCAGTGATGTCCCAAGTTTCATTTGCCAAGATGGAATCCATCTCACTACGGACTGCTTCCTTCCAGTAGTCAGCATCTTCAGATGCATAGGCCTCTGAAATAGAACTGGGAGTGTCATCTATCAGATACACAAGAAAATCATCATCAAAGGACTTTGGAGTCCTCTGTCTCTTTCTCCTGGTAGGAGCTTCATTGTTCTCCTCCACAATATTTTCAAAGTGTTCCATCGAAATGATAGGTTCAGTAGCTAATTCATGGTTTGATGAATTAGGCATCTCCTAATTAGATGAGGTAGTTATATCCTTCATGGGAAAGATATCTTCGAAGAAAGTCGCATCATTCGACTCCATGATTGTAACGACATGCATGTCAGATACCTCAGATTTTACAACCAAGAATCTATATCCAATGCTATGAAAAGCATATCCCAGAAAAACACAATCCACAGTTTTTGGTCCTAGCTTGCGCTTCTTTGGGATTGGTACAATGACTTTCGCCAAACAACCCCAGGTTCGTAGATAAGAGAGTTTTAACCTTTTCTTTTCCCATTCCTCGAATGGAGTTATCTCTTTGTTCTTTGTAGGAACTCGATTCAGGACATGACATGCAGTCAATATCACCTCCCCCACCATGCCTTGGAGAGACCCGATGTACCTAACATGGCGTTCACCAAATCAGTTACAGTGCGGTTCTTTCTTTCGGCTATTCCATTTGATTGAGGTGAATAGGTAGGTGTCCTCTCATGAATTATATCATGTTCCGCACAAAAAGAATCAAATTCATTTGAGAAATACTCCACCACGATCGGACCTAAGCCTCTTGATCTTTCGGTCAAGTTGGTTTTCTGCTTCAGCTTTATAGATCTTGAAAAAGTTCAAGGCCTCATCCTTAGACTTCAGAAGATACACTCGGCAGTATCTAGTGGAATCATCAATTAGTGTCATGAAATATTTCTTTCCACCTTTTGTCAAAATGCCATTCATTTCACATAGATCTAAATGTATGAGCTCTAGTGGTGCAAGATTTCTCGTTTCGGCAGTCGTATGACACTTACGAGGTTGTTTGGCTTGCACACAAACTTGACACTTAGATCCCTTGACGGTGTTAAAGCTAGGGATTAAGTTCAATTTGACTAGTCGCGACATGCAACCAAAATTAACATGACAAAGACGTGAATGCCACACATTTGATTCACTATTGTTGTAAACATGATTAACAACTTTATTGCAAACGTCTACCAAGCATAAACGAAACAGGCCTCCTCACTCGTAGCCTTTTCCAACAAAAGTTCCATGCTTCGATATTACAAATTTATTAGACTCAAAGACAAGCTTGTAGCCATCTCTACACAAAAGAGATCCGCAAACAAGATTTTTATTGACGGAGGGGACATAATGCACGTTCTTCAGCCGCACGACCTTTCCCGAAGTAAAGTTCAGATCGACCGTGCCAACACCACGAACAAAAGCATGTGAACCGTTGCCCATCAGGACGGTGGAAGTCCCTGCGGACTCATAAGATGAAAACATGGAAATATCACCGCATATATGCACATTAGCACCCGTGTCAATCAACCAATCGGGAAAATGACATACTAAAAAAAAATAGTGGGTAATATACCATACCCAACATCTTCCACGTCAGTGTCAGCAATGACGACATTAGCAGACTTGCCGCCTTTCCCATGTTGACGCTTGTCATAACGATTAGGGCAGTTAGGAGCCCAATGATCACGATCTCCGCACACATGACAAATACCTTTCTTCTTGTCATTCTTCTTCTTGAAGTTGGTGTGTTGTACAACCTTGTTCTTCCCATCGAACTTTTCTTTACCATCAAACTTGCCTTTGTTCTTGAAATTGTGGGGCTGGAAGTTTTTCTTCTGCACCAGATTGGCACTGGAACCTCCCTCAATAGCTCGAGCACGTGTGTCTTTTGCTCTCGCCTTTTCTTCCACATCAAGAGTACCTATGAGATCCAGAACGGAAAACTCCTGTCTCTTATGCTTCAATAAGGTAGCAAAGTTCCACCACGAACGAGGAAGTTTAGTGATGATGCCTCCGGCAACAAACTTGTCCGGTAGCAGGCAATTGAAGTGCTCAAGTTCTCTTGTAAATGACTATATCTCGTGAGCTTGCTCAACCGCGGAGCGCTCTTCAGTCATCCTGTAGTCATAGAATTGTTCCATGATGTACAGCTCAGTGCCAGCATCCGAGACCCCAAACTTGGTCTCGAGTGCATTCCATGTATCTTTTCCATTATCAATTGACGCATAAGCATCAACTATGTTCTCACCAAGAATGCTCAAAAGAGCAGCCTTAAACAAGGTATCCATTTTCTGAAAGGCTAGCTCCTGTTGAGCATCATGATCTCCTTCAGGTTTGCCAAGAGTGGCGTCATAATAGCTCATGATTTGAAACCATAAAACAGCTCGCACGTGCCATCTTTTGTAGAGAACACCCTCAAAAATAGGAGGTTTCATGGAGGCAGCAAAACCACTCGGGATAAATTGCCTATAATAAGGTTTTTGGATTGTTGGAAATATGAGCAATTTACCAAAGGATTTTATTAAAATAAAAGCTAGGATAAATCTAACCATCATAACTAAGACGGAAGAAGGCATGCAATATAGAAATAAAATGACAGAAGACAAGTGCACATATGATCTAGAAAAGAACATATGCGTAACCGTTCTATATAGACAAGATACCATAGAAAGTGATGAGCAAACACGGTACATATCTAGAAGAGATACTATAACAAAAAGTTGCGGTAGAAACTGAAAGGAGAAGAACATGAGTACGTACTGAGTTGCAGCAGCAGGATTGGTGTTGGCGTTGTCGTTGGCCATGTTACCAGAGAGGTGGTCGACGTCGGGGAAGTAGTCGTCGTCCGGGAATAAATCGTCGGTGTCCGTGATGGAAGCCAGTAGTCGCGCTGAGCGCTCCCCAAAAACCTTATCGCCCTTCTCCCGTACAGGACTCGAAGAGACGGAGTGTCGGAGGCCTACTGTCCCGACGAACGGTGCATGCCACAAGACGGGATGAGGAAGAACGTAGCAGCAACACAGAGAAAGGAACCGGTGGCGAGAGGAACTTCTGATGCGTTTTCTGGAGAGGAGCAACCTCCCTTTTATAGGCGCAGGAGAAGGAGGCGAGAAGCCAGCGACGAGAGCCGAAGAGAGCGACGGGATACGAAACGAACAGACAGCAGCGAAACTGCAGCGTTCGGTTTCAATATCCACTAGCAAAACATTCAGCTTCTCCGAGTGGACTTTTATGTTGGGAAACGTCGCATGGGAAACAAAATTTTCCTACGCGCACGAAGACCTATCATGGTGATGTCCATCTACGAGAGGGGATGAGTGATCTACGTACCCTTGTAGACCGTACAACAGAAGCGTTAGAGAACGCGGTTGATGTAGTGGAACGTCCTCACGTCCCTCGATCCGCCCCGCGAACAATCCCGCGATTAGTCCTACGATCTAGTACCGAACGGACGGCACCTCCGCGTTCAGCACACGTACAGCTCGACGATGATCTCGGCCTTCTTGATCCAGCAAGAGAGACGGAGAGGTAGAAGAGTTCTTCGGCAACGTGACGGCGCTCCAGAGGTTGGTGATGACCTTGTCTCAGCAGGGCTCCGCCCGAGCTCCGCAGAAACACGATCTAGAGGAAAAACCGTGGAGGTATGTGGTCGGGCTGCCGTGGAAAAGTCGTCTCAAATCAGCCCTAAAACCTCCGTATATATAGGTGGGAGGGAGGGGGCCTTGCCTTGGGGCTCAAGGAGCCCCAAGGGGGTCGGCCGAGTCCAAGGGGGAGAACTCTCCCCCCCCCCCCAAACCGAGTTGGACTAGGTTTGGTGGGAGGGAGTCCCCCTTCCTTCCCACCTCCTCCTTTTTTTTTCTTTCTCTCTTGATTTTCTTCTCCTTGGCGCATAGGGCACTTGTGGGCTGTCCCACCAGCCCACTAAGGGCTGGTGTGTCTCCCCCAAGGCCTATGGGCTTCCCCGGGGTGGGTTGCCCCCCCCCCCCCCCCCCGGTGAACTCCCGGAACCCATTCGTCATTCCCGGTACATTCCCGGTAACTCCAAAAACCTTCCGGTAATCAAATGAGGTCATCCTATATATCAATCTTCGTTTCCGGACCATTCCGGAAACCCTCGTGACGTCCGTGATCTCATCCGGGACTCCGAACAACATTCGGTAACCAACCATATAACTCTAATAAGCATAAAACAACGTCGAACCTTAAGTGTGCAGACCCTGCGGGTTCGAGAACTATGTAGACATGACCCGAGAGACTCCTCGGTCAATATCCAATAGCGGGACCTGGATGCCCATATTGGATCCTACATATTCTACGAAGATCTTATCGTTTGAACCTCAGTGCCAAGGATTCGTATAATCCCGTATGTCATTCCCTTTGTCCTTCGGTATGTTACTTGCCCGAGATTCGATCGTCAGTATCCGCATACCTATTTCAATCTCGTTTACCGGCAAGTCTCTTTACTCGTTCCGTAATACAAGATCCCGCAACTTACACTAAGTTACATTGCTTGCAAGGCTTGTGTGTGATGTTGTATTACCGAGTGGGCCCCGAGATACCTCTCCGTCATACGGAGTGACAAATCCCAGTCTTGATCCATACTAACTCAACTAACACCTTCGGAGATACCTGTAGAGCATCTTTATAGTCACCCAGTTACGTTGCGACGTTTGATACACACAAAGCATTCCTCCGGTGTCAGTGAGTTATATGATCTCATGGTCATAGGAATAAATACTTGACACGCAGAAAACAGTAGCAACAAAATGACACGATCAACATGCTACGTCTATTAGTTTGGGTCTAGTCCATCACGTGATTCTCCTAATGACGTGATCCAGTTATCAAGCAACAACACCTTGTTCATAATCAGAAGACACTGACTATCTTTGATCAACTGGCTAGCCAACTAGAGGCTTACTAGGGACGGTGTTTTGTCTATGTATCCACACATGTAAATGAGTCTTCATTCAATACAATTATAGCATGGATAATAAACGATTACCTTGATACAGGAATTATAATAATAACTATATTTATCATTGCCTCTAGGGCATAATTCCAACAGTCTCCCACTTGCACTAGAGTCAATAATCCAGCCCTCACATCACCATGTGAATTACATTGTAATAAATCTAACACCCATACAGTTCTGGTGTTGATCATGTTTTGGCCGTGGAAGAGGTTTAGTCAGCGGGTCTGCTACATTCAGATCCGTGTGCACTTTGCATACATTTACGTCCTCTTCCTCGACGTAGTCGCGGATGAGGTTGAAGCGTCGTTTGATGTGTCTGGTCTTCCTGTGAAACCGTGGTTCCTTTGCTAAGGCAATGGCACGAGTGTTGTCACAGAACAAGGTTATTGGATTAAGTGCACTTGGCACCACTCCAAGATCCGTCATGAACTGCTTCATCCAGACACCTTCCTTAGCCGCCTCCGAGGCAGCCATGTACTCCGCTTCACATGTAGAATCTGCTACGATGCTTTGCTTGGAATTGCACCAGCTTACTGCACCCCCATTAAGAATAAATACGTATCCGGTTTGCGACTTAGAGTCGTCCGGATCTGTGTCAAAGCTTGCTTCGACGTAACCTTTTACGACGAGCTCTTCGTCACCTCCATATACGAGAAACATCTCTTTAGTACTTTTCAGGTACTTCAGGATATTCTTGACCGCTGTCCAGTGATCCACTCCTGGATTACTCTGGAACCTACCTGCCGTACTTATGGCCAGGCTAACATCCGGTCTAGTGCACACCATTGCATACATGATAGAACCTATGGCTGAAGCATAGGGGACGGAGCGCATATGCTCTCTTACTCAATTTCGTACCTTGTAAAACTGGCAAGAACCCTTTCTTGGACTGTTCCATTTTGAACCTCTTCAAAACTTTATCAAGGTATGTGCTTTGTGAAAGTCCTATCAGGCGTTTTGATCTATCCCTATAGATCTTAATGCCTAGAATGTAAGCAGCTTCTCATAGGTCCTTCATAGAGAAACTTTTATTCAAGTAACCTTTTATGCTCTCCAAAAGCTCTACGTTGTTTCCAATCAGTAATATGTCATCCACATATAATATTAGAAACGCCACAGAGCTCCCACTCACTTTCTTGTAAATACAAGATTCTCCAACCACTTGTATAAACCCAAATGCTTTGATCACCTCATCAAAGCATTTGTTCCAACTCCGATATGCTTGCACCAGTCCGTAAATGGATCGCTGGAGCTTGCACACCTTGTTAGCATTCTTAGGATCGACAAAACCTTCGGGTTGCATCATATACAACTCTTCCTTAAGGAAACCGTTAAGGAACGTCGTTTTGACATCCATCTGCCAGATTTCATAATCGAAAAATGCAGCTATTGCTAACATGATTCTGACGGACTTAAACATCGCTACGGGTGAGAAAGTCTCATCGTAGTCAACTCCTGGAACTTGTGAAAAACCCTTTGCCACAAGTCGAGCTTTATAAACGGTCACATTACCGTCAGCGTCCGTCTTCTTCTTAAAGATCCATTTGTTCTGAATAGCCTTGCGACCCTCAGGTAGTATCTCCAAAGTCCACACTTTGTTCTCATACATGGATCCTATCTCGGACTTCATGGCGTCTAGCCATTTGTTGGAATCTGGGCCCACCATTGCTTCTTCATAATTTGCAGGTTCATTGTTGTCTAACAACATGATTGACAAGACGGGATTACCATACCACTCAGGAGCAGCACGTGATCTCGTCGACCTGCGTGGTTCAACAGAAACTTGAACTGGAATTTTATGATCATCATCATTAACTTCCTCCTCAACTGGCGTCACAACGACAGAGGTTTCCCCTTGCCCTGCGCCACCATCCAGAGGGATGAGAGGTTCGACAACCTCGTCAAGTTCTATCTTCCTCCCACTCAATTCTCTCGAGAGAAACTCCTTCTCGAGAAAAGCTCCGTTCTTAGCAACAAACACTTTGCCCTCGGATTTGAGATAGAAGGTGTACCCAACTGTCTCTTTTGGGTAACCTATGAAGACGCACCTTTCCGCTTTGGGTTCCAGCTTTTCAGGCTGAAGCTTTTTGACATAAGCATCACATCCCCAAACTTTAAGAAACGACAACTTTGGCCTTTTGCCACACCACAGTTCGTATGGTGTCGTCTCAACGGATTTTGATGGTGCCCTATTTAAAGTGAATGCAGCTGTTTCTAATGCATAACCCCAAAACGATAACGGCAAATCAGTAAGAGACATCATAGATCGCACCATCTCTAATAAAGTACGATTACGACGTTCGGACACACCATTACGCTGTGGTGTTCCAGGCGGTGTCAACTGCGAAACAATTCCACATTGTCTTAAGTGATCACCAAACTCGAAACTCAGATATTCACCCCCACGATCAGACCGTAGGAACTTGATCTTCTTGTTACGATGATTTTCCACTTCACTCTGAAATTGCTTGAACTTTTCAAATGTTTCAGACTTGTGCTTCATCAAGTAGACATAACCATATCTACTCAAATCGTCAGTGAAGGTGAGAAAATAACGATATCCGCCGCGTGCCTCCACGCTCATCGGACCACACACATCGGTATGTATGATTTCCAATAAGTCACTTGCACACTCCATTGTTCCGGAGAACGGAGTCTTAGTCATCTTGCCCATGAGGCATGGTTCGCACGTGTCAAGTGAATCAAAGTCAAGTGACTCCAAAAGTCCATCAGCATGGAGTTTCTTCATGCGCTTTACACCAATATGACCTAAGCGGCAGTGCCACAAAAATATGGCGCTATCATTGTTTACTCTAACTCTTTTGGTCTCAATGTTATGTATATGCGTATCGCTATCAAGATTCAATATGAACAATCCTCTCACATTTGGTGCATGACCATAAAAGATGTTACTCATAGAAATAGAACAACCATTATTCTCTGACTTAAAAGAGTAACCGTCTCGCAATAAACAAGATCCAGATATAATGTTCATGCTCAACGCAGGCACTAAATAACAATGATTTAAGTTCATCACTAATCCCGACGGTAGCTGAAGTGACACTGTGCCGACGGCGATTGCATCAACCTTGGAACCATTTCCTACGCGCATCGTCACTTCATCTTTCGCCAGCCTTCGTCTATCCCGTAGTTCCTGTTTCGAGTTGCAAATATGAGCAACAGAACCGGTATTGAATACCCAGGCACTACTACGAGAGCCGGTTAAGTACACATAAATAACATGTATATCAAATATACCTGATTTTTCTTTGCCCGCCTTCTTATCTGCCAGATACTTGGGGCAATTGCGCTTCCAGTGACCCATACCCTTGCAATAGTAACACTCCGTTTCAGGCTTAGGTCCAGCTTTGGGTTTCTTCGGCGGATTGGCAACAGGCTTGCCGCTCTTCTTCGAATTGCCCTTCTTGCCTTTGCCGTTTCTCTTGAAACTAGTGGTCTTATTCACCATCAACACTTGATGCTCTTTACGGAGTTCAGACTCTGCGACTTTCAGCATCGCATACAACTCGTCGGGAGACTTGTTCATCCCTTGCATGTTGTAGTTCAACACAAAGCCTTTATAGCTTGGCTGCAGTGATTGAAGGATTCTGTCAGTGATAGCCTCTTGCGGGAGTTCAATCCCCAGCTCAGCTAGACGGTTTGAGTACCCAGACATTTTGAGCACATGTTCACTGACAGACGAGTTTTCCTCCATCTTGCAAGCATAGAATTTATCGGAGGTCTTATACCTCTCGATCCGGGCGTTCTTCTGAAAGATAAACTTCAACTCCTGGAACATCTCAAATGCTCCATGACGCTCAAAGCGACGTTGAAGTCCCGGTTCTAAGCCATACAAGACTGCACATTGAACTATTGAGTAGTCCTCCTTACGTGCTAACCAAGCGTTCTTAACATCCTGATCAGCCGTAGCGGGTGGTTCATCTCCTAGCGCAGCATTAAGGACATAATCCTTCTTCCCAGCTTGTAAGATTAGCTTAAGATTACGAGCCCAGTCTACAAAGTTGCTTCCATCATCTTTCAACTTAGCTTTCTCTAGGAACGTATTAAAATTCAGGATGACTGTCGCGTGAGCCATGATCTACAACATAAATATATTCAAAGTGGACTTAGACTATGTTCAAGATAATTAGAGTTTAACTTAATCAAATTATATGCTAAACTCCCACTCAAAAGGTACATCTCTCTAGTCATTTGAGTGGTTCATGATCCACTTACACTATCCCAAGTCCGATCATCACGTGAGTTGAGTATAGCTTCAGTGGTAAGCATCCCTATGCTAATCATATCATCTATATGATTCATGATCGACCTTTCGGTCTCATGTGTTCCGAGGCCATGTCTGCACATGCTAGGCTCATCAAGCTTAACCCGAGTGTTCCGCGTGCGCAACTGTTTTGCACCCGTTGTATGTGAACGTTGAGTCTATCACACCCGATCATCACGTGGTGTCTCGAAACGACGAACTGTAGCAACGGTGCACAGTCGGGGAGAACACAGTTTCGTCTTGAAATTTTAGTGAGAGATCACCTCATAATGCTACCGTCGTTCTAAGCAAAATAAGGTGCATAAAAGGATTAACATCACATGCAATTCATAAGTGACATGATATGGCCATCATCACGTGCTTCTTGATCTCCATTACCAAAGCACCGGCACGATCTTCTTGTCACCGGTGCCACACCATGATCATCCATCAACGTGTTTCCATCGGGGTTGTCGTGCTACTCATGCTATTACTACTAAAGCTACATCCTAGCAAAATAGTAAACGCATCTGCAAGCACAAACGTTAGTATAAAGACAACCCTATGGCTCCTGCCGGTTGCCGTACCATCGACGTGCAAGTCGATATTTCTATTACAACATGATCATCTCCTACATCCAATATATCACATCACATCGTTGGCCATATCACATCACAAGCATACCCTGCAAAAACAAGTTAGACGTCCTCTAATTTTGTTGTTGCATGTTTTACGTGGTGACCATGGGTATCTAGTAGGATCACATCTTACTTACGCAAACACCACAACGGAGATATATGAGTTGCTATTTAACCTCATCCAAGGACCTCCTCGGTCAAATCCGATTCAACTAAACTTGGAGAAACCGACACTTGCCAGTCATCTTTGAGCACAGGGGGTTACTCGTAACGATGAAACCAGTCTCTCGTAAGCGTACGAGTAATGTCGGTCCAAGCCGCTTCAATCCAACAATACCGCGGAATCAAGAAAAGACTAAGGAGGGCAGCAAAACGCACATCACCGCCCACAAAAACTTTTGTGTTCTACTCGAGAAGACATCTACGCATGAACCTAGCTCATGATGCCACTGTTGGGAAACGTCGCATGGGAAACAAAATTTTCCTACGCGCACGAAGACCTATCATGGTGATGTCCATCTACGAGAGGGGATGAGTGATCTACGTACCCTTGTAGACCGTACAACAGAAGCGTTAGAGAACGCGGTTGATGTAGTGGAACGTCCTCACGTCCCTCGATCCGCCCCGCGAACAATCCCGCGATCAGTCCCACGATCTAGTACCGAACGGACGGCACCTCCGCGTTCAGCACACGTACAGCTCGACAATGATCTCGGCCTTCTTGATCCAGCAAGAGAGACGGAGAGGTAGAAGAGTTCTCCGGCAACGTGACGGCGCTCCGGAGGTTGGTGATGACCTTGTCTCAGCAGGGCTCCGCCCGAGCTCCGCAGAAACGCGATCTAGAGGAAAAACCGTGGAGGTATGTGGTCGGGCTGCCGTGGAAAAGTCGTCTCAAATCAGCCCTAAAACCTCCGTATATATAGGTGGGAGGGAGGGGGCCTTGCCTTGGGGCTCAAGGAGCCCCAAGGGGGTCGGCCGAGTCCAAGGGGGAGGACTCTCCCCCCCCCCCCCAAACCGAGTTGGACTAGGTTTGGTGGGAGGGAGTCCCCCTTCCTTCCCACCTCCTTTTTTTTTCTTTCTCTCTTGATTTTCTTCTCCTTGGCGCATAGGGCACTTGTGGGCTGTCCCACCAGCCCACTAAGGGCTGGTGTGTCTCCCCCAAGGCCTATGGGCTTCCCTGGGGTGGGTTGCCCCCCCGGTGAACTCCCGGAACCCATTCGTCATTCCCGGTACATTCCCGGTAACTCCGAAAACCTTCCGGTAATCAAATGAGGTCATCCTATATATCAATCTTCATTTCTGGACCATTCCGGAAACCCTCGTGACGTCCGTGATCTCATCCGGGACTCCGAACAACATTCGGTAACCAACCATATAACTCTAATACGCATAAAACAACGTCGAACCTTAAGTGTGCAGACCCTGCGGGTTCGAGAACTATGTAGACATGACCCGAGAGACTCCTCGGTCAATATCCAATAGCGGGACCTGGATGCCCATATTGGATCCTACATATTCTACGAAGATCTTATCGTTTGAACCTCAGTGCCAAGGATTCGTATAATCCCGTATGTCATTCCCTTTGTCCTTCGGTATGTTACTTGCCCGAGATTCGATCGTCAGTATCCGCATACCTATTTCAATCTCGTTTACCGGCAAGTCTCTTTACTCGTTCCGTAATACAAGATCCCGCAACTTACACTAAGTTACATTGCTTGCAAGGCTTGTGTGTGATGTTGTATTACCGAGTGGGCCCCGAGATACCTCTCCGTCATACGGAGTGACAAATCCCAGTCTTGATCCATACTAACTCAACTAACACCTTCGGAGATACCTGTAGAGCATCTTTATAGTCACCCAGTTACGTTGCGACGTTTGATACACACAAAGCATTCCTCCGGTGTCAGTGAGTTATATGATCTCATGGTCATAGGAATAAATACTTGACACGCAGAAAACAGTAGCAAAAAAATGACACGATCAACATGCTACGTCTATTAGTTTGGGTCTAGTCCATCACGTGATTCTCCTAATGACGTGATCCAGTTATCAAGCAACAACACCTTGTTCATAATCAGAAGACACTGACTATCTTTGATCAACTGGCTAGCCAACTAGAGGCTTACTAGGGACGGTGTTTTGTCTATGTATCCACACATGTAAATGAGTCTTCATTCAATACAATTATAGCATGGATAATAAACGATTACCTTGATACAGGAATTATAATAATAACTATATTTATCATTGCCTCTAGGGCATAATTCCAACATTTTAAATACCAGTCGTTCGTGGCAAAAATTTAGTTCGGCTCATACATGTGTGGAAACATCCTCCCTTATAAGGAGGTCCAACTCCCACTAAACTAGCAATGTGGGACTAAACATTTCCACCTCTTGCCTTGCACAAATGGGCTGCGTGGGCCTCTAGGATTTATTAGAAATTATATATTGGGCTGGCCCAAACATTTGAATAAAATTCCAGCACATCTTTCCTAGCAGCGGCTTGTGCATTATGGAAATCAACTTTTTTCAGCAGCCACAGCGCGACTTGGAGTGACCGCACCGGCGCCGGATTCACATGGCGGAAGCGACCGGCAAAGGTCTGATTCAGCGCGGTGGCGGCTCCCGCGCGGCCATGCGGTCGATGGCGGGAGTGCTTGGCGAGCGGCAAGACAGCACCGGCGCCGGGATTCGCCGCGGCTCGCGTCGGAGCGGCACCGGAGGGTTGGATAGGGCGGTGGTGCGAGCGCGGGACAGAGACTTCAGCGGTAGTTGGCTTTCACGCGACGAGCGTGTTGTGCCCACGCGCTGGAGCGAAAGCCCAAACTATGCCCCTCCTGATCCCGCACGCGCGATTATGCAGCGGCTGCTGGAGCGTTGTTTTCTCCCACGCGCGCGACATATTGGTGGGTTTTTTCACGCGGGGCCGTTTTAGCACGGATGTTGGAGTTGCTCTAAGCCTTCCAGAAATTCCTCTCGGGCTGGGCTGCTGGCCTCTGCTCTCACATGGGGCCCGACTCACGCTGATCTCAGCGGTCCTAGACTCTCTGTGTGTTTAACTTTTGTCTGTTTTTCAGCTTCCTAAAAAAAATTGAAAGCGCTCGACACTATTCGTAGGGCCTTCTTCTGGACGGTCGATAAAAACTACACTGGGTCTAAGTGTCTTGTTGCTTGGAAAAATGTTTGCAAACCAAAAAATTGTGATGGTCTACGCATTAAAAACCTACTTGCTCAAAATAATTGTTTTATAATGAAATTTGCTTTTAAACTGCTCCAATAGCCAGAGTTGTCTTAGGCTCAATGGTACCACTACAGATACTCCAACTCCATAGCTAATACCACTTCCAAACTCTCCTTCATCTGGAAGGTTGTAAACCATCAACTCCCTACTCTCCAAAAAATCTTCTTCGTTTTCATTAATAATGGCCAGGGGACCTTTTGGCTTGACACTTGGATCCACCACCAACCATTTTACATAGCCTTTCCTCACCTCTTCTCGCATACTACAAGCCCCACGGCCTTGGTCTCGCTCATTATGCGGAATGGTTTGCTAGCTAACCAGCGAAATCGTCTTAGTAATGTTGCCATTGTAGAACTTGTTGTTGTTTTGTCCGTGTTGCAGGATTTCCATCCTAATGACGCCGTCGACGAAAGGTACCTCATCCATGGGCTCTCGTTCTCCACTAAGAACGCTTACAACCTTCTCATCGGCTCGCCAGACAACGACACCAGCGCTGCTCTCATATGGTCCTGCCGCATCCCAATCAAGGTTTAGGCCTCCTTTGATTCACAGGATTTGCATGGGAATTTGACACGATTTGCCCCCTTTGAATTTTTTCCCTCTAAATGTTGTTTGATTCGCAGGATTGCATTCCTATAGAAACTTCTTAGTTTATTTTCACATGAAAACAAGCATGAGGTTGGACTTCATGAAAAAATTCCTTTGTTTTGCTTACCGGGCGTATGATTTCAATCGGCAGTGCATCCTATTTCATAATGTTTCCTATTTCTATGCTTCCCCAACCCTGTGAATCAAAGGAGCCCTTAGGTTTTTGGCTGACTCCTATTCCAAGACCACCTCAATTCCAAGGCCAACCTCTTCCACAACATCATCGTCTCCGACACCATCTATGCGCGTTGCTCCGTGCCCTGCGAAGACGCCGCCCACATCTTCCTTCTCTGCACCGACTCTGTCGTCGTATGGCTGTCTCTGCAGCTCAATGCTCCATCCTCCATCACCGATATTTGGGACATCGACAAGCCACTCGAACAGGACGACAAGACTTCGCCTTCGGTTGCCCTCACCATCCTTTGAAAGATATGTGACTCTAGAAATTCCATGTCCTTGTGCGGCAATGCCGCATCATGTACATGTAACCGTTCAAAATATTGTAAACGACTTCACCCTTTGGACCGCTAGATTTAGGTGTTTCAAACAGAAGGTAGGAGCCATGTCACAGCGTCAATACCTCTCCTCTCGCGGCTCTAGTAGCGTTTAAACTCGCCTCACGGCTCTTTGAGTAATGCATTCAGTAAATAGGCTGTAGTTTTGTAAAAAAGAAAGCATGACATGATATTTTTTGGACACCGCCACGTGCTGAAAGCACCATCGCCTGAACATGGCAGTACCATCGTGATAATTTGCTGCAGCTCCAAGTTTTACTCTGCGATGATTATAGCATGACTGGTTGCTCAGGGAAGCCCCCATTGTATTCTGCTTCTGCACGGGCACCGTACTACTACTAACAAAAGCGCACGAGCCGTAATGTAAGAAGTAAGAACCAATTCTATGTGTGTTTCCAGATCCGTTACGAGGCGGCAACAGGTGCCACATGCCAATGATTGATTGTGCATGCACCGAAACCATCTGAGTTGCACCAATACAGCGTGCCTGAGAGCGACGTGTGTGTGTAGGCCGACTAGGGGTGGGTGAAAGGAAGGAAGCAGGCGCGCAAGGGAGTCGCGTGGTGTTCACATGAAGCGCGGGGGCCAATGACCCTATGGTCGATGAGGTGCATCCCCCCCGTGAAGGAAGGAAGGAACGAATGATGGTCACCATCACCCACCCAGCCGCGCATGCAGCCGCCATACGTACATAGTGCCACACTGCTCTGCTCCCTACCAACGGCTCATCGTGGCGTCCATCGTCTTCCTGACACGCGCTGTGGCCGCTAGCCAGCGCCGCATGCGCCATGCTGCTCTTGCTCCCTTTTCTCCAGGCATTTTTAAAAGATGGTAAAGGCTATTTGAACGACGCACGCGTACTGCTCGCGCCATGGTGGAAACAGTGATACCAAAGGCCGGAGTGGTAGAGATTTTCAGTTGCATGTGCACTAGACGCCCCCGTCGGTCCAGATTAGCCTCTAGCTCGATCAACAATGTTCTGGTTTTATTCTTCTTCGCATTTTAGTTAGTTTGAAGGTGGCTAGGATATGTCGCGTTTTAACACATATTTTGCTGAAGATGCCACTGGCCCACATGTTTTCCTCGTCAAAAGCCTAGCCAGATATTCCCCCCTAATTCTTTTTTGAAACCAAGGCAAAAGATTTACCTCATTCATTCATTAAAAAAGAGATAATTCATAACGCATTACATTGACTTCACAACATAGCCCGTCAGATTTTCCCCTAAAATAGCCTAGCTAGACATTATTAACTTTTTTCTGCCTATCTTGATTGGTTGGTCTCAGGAGATGTCTGGATAATTTCTGAAATCTGGAAAGGGCATTTTCTTTGTAGGATCGACCAGCGTGCACATATAAGCTTTGGCCCCGCTTGGAATGTCGTTTTTCACCCCGTTACACGTGTAAAACATCCTCTCTGTAAACGAAAACCGCTGGGCTTCGAGTAGGTGCTTGGAACGTCGTTTTCAGGCTGTAAAAAATACACCTGGTTTTGCTTTTACACAAGGAAAACACCGGTAAACAATACAGATCTCTGACCGTCGTATTTTCTCACCTCGTCGCTCAGGTTGACTGCTGCGCCGCCGTAACGAGGAGACGTCGTCGGCGTCGATGACACGACAGAGATACAGGGACGAGAGACACCATCGGCTCCGAAGCCAGCGAGATCCCCGGCGACCGCGATATGGCAGGCGACCGCGATGGCGGCGAGCGGCGGCCACTCATTCTCTCCGACGGCGGTGTGAGCAGCGGCCACTTGTTCCCTCCGCCATCCCCGGCAACCGCGATATGGCAGGCGACGGCGAGCGGCGGCCACTCATGCCCTCCTCCTGCATCAAGCGGTCAGATCCACACAATGCTCCTAGTCTCCTTTGCCTCCTCCTCATCCATGCTTGCTGCATTTCTTCAATCCTCATTGGATGATACAGTGGTCAGACACATCGGGGCATCAGCAGATTACAGGCGGAATTTATTCGGTTGTATTTTACTGATGAACAGTAATATTCAAATGTAATCATTTACATTTGTAAAATTTCACATACATTCTAAACGGGGCCTTAGCTTTTGCTTTTGCTTTCCACAATGCGAAGTGGCATGCGTGGGTTGGTCGTCGACGGACAGATAGATACGATGCATGATGCGCTACATAGATTATATATTTGCCGCGCGTGGGTGACGACTGCATGCAGCTTCCTGATTTGCGTGGGCGTCTAAAGGTGCAAAGCGATGGATCGATCGGGCAGCTACCTCCTTTCTATCCATCTACGTTGTGCCTAAACGTGTGTCGCCACCTCATAAGCTACGGCCGTTCATACAAAAGACACACGGAGAGGGAGAGAGAGGCCGCCGACTGCTGGCCATGCTCATGCATGTGGCCGGTAACATAAAATACATGCAGCAGGAGAGCCATCCTTATCTCGCGTGCGTGATGCATGGGTGTCCAGGTCACACGCCTTTACACGTGATTCTCCCGCGGCTTCTCAAATAGTTTATGCCAACAAACATGCACCGATCATCGATCTCCGATCAATATCTGTTTGCACGATATATATTCCTCCAACTCAGTCGAACGTGCTATCTATGCTGACCTCACACCCTTCTACAACGAACTATTATATCAATATCAAGGTTCCTATTTATGCTCATTGATCCATCTTTACATAGTTGTTTATCATGGACACGGATGCATGCACGATCGAACACATCACCTGCTGATTTGTATCACCATCAGAAAGGGCTCGCTTTTATGTGGAGATTACGTACTTGAGTGCCTGCTTACACATCCACGGGTTGTTACAAGTCATCAGATAAATAGATATGGTATATATATGTATGAATATATCCATTGGGTACTATTGTTTCACATGTGCACGTGGGTGCGTACGCAAGCATCCACTAACCCCCGTTCTTAATTGGAGATTTGGCGATCCGACGTGTGAGAGGGGTTTATCCAACTGATGTGGCCCTTTTCATCATACGCACTTGTTCGATATAGATAGATAGGCATGATTAATACGGGTAACGTGTTCGTCTAGAGATCAAAGGACTTGGGCCGGCTTTTCTTTCCGACGTTGGCAGATCGATGACGATCGATCTTTAAGCACATAATTAACTTGATTGTACGTGATATTTGTTTTTCTATGCCTCGTTTGACCATGTTGGATGATCATGCGCAGCTTTGCTGTCCACGTATTATTTGCCAACCCCTCTCGGTGCATGATATCAGCAGGTCAATTTGTTCTTTAATTTACCTTAGGTTTTTTTTTACCGTGGGTATGGTGTGCATCCACGGGGCAGTAATGACCCATACATAGGCATTTTTATTTTGGGAAATGTTATCAACAAGTTTACTTTTTATCCCATTGTCGTGGATAAGCTCCACACATGCATGAACGGGCTCTTGGAATTTTGTTAGCTCCATTGGTTGTGCTATCTTCACAAAATTAGCAAGATAAATGGGCGCAACAAACCACTCCCAATATGTGCGAATATGCAAGGAGGTTTCAGATAAGCTAGATTAGTTTTAGCTTTTTGAGACGGATAAGCTTGGTTAATTAGCACTCCCTTCGTCATATCCATTTTTTTATCCATTTCTCTGATAATATTTTCGGAGGGAGTGAATATAGTATATACGTAATTCCAAACCAATGATAAAACTAGCTTGATGATACGGTACTGATCATGCATGTACATGTTCTATATAAGCGGAAACTTTTTTTTTGTCAGTCCTAGTAGTTGTGTTCTCTTGACAAAATCAGCCGAAAAAATGGCGCAACAAGCTACTCCCAAGATATGCGCATATGCACGGAGGTTTGATACAATGAAGCTCAATTAATTTACTACAGATAATTCTAACTCTTTTTTGTGAGGATTAACTGATGGTCCTAACTAGCTTGATGATACCGTTCTCATCTAATTAATAGATGTATGAAATTCACTTATTATCTTTTTTTTTTCTATTTTGAAATCGGTTTGGAAACACTTTAAACTTACTCAATACTTTGACATTACAACTTTTTCTATTGTTGGTTCACCCATTGCTAAACGTCGATTCCAAGCGGTCGAGATTACAGATTTTTGGTATTCGCCAACTGTCGAGATTTTGTTAAAACTTGGAACCTGGTGTACAGGTAACTAATAAATAATAATCCCAACTGGTCAGTAAACTGTGCGCGACATGCAAAAAGAAAAGTGAGCGATATGCACACAGTAGCATGACTTCGAACACATTTGTTTTCGTCAAATGCATGTGGACGTGACATACTCTAGGTCTTCTAGTTTGACTTTGGCATGTGATAAACTCCCGGCGCCGCAACGCACCCACTCAACTTGTTTGGGCATTCATGCATGCGCTCTGGCCTCTGTCCTGCCTGGCTGCTGTCGTGACACTCCCTTGACAAACTAGGTGAAAACGTTGGTGCAAGTTTAATTAGCTAGTTTGCAGTATCGTAACTAGTTTGATACCGACACGAACTGTGTACGCAAGTTATATACGTTGGTATGCCTGCCTGCGTGCAACCGGGCTGCTGGTCACATCGTTGACCTGCAATGAATAGTTGGAGTAAGCACCACATAACTCCCAGCTAGAGATATACATGAACTACCAGTACATACCGTGGATCGACGTGATCGAGTGTGAGTTGGTGTTGGTTGGCTCTTGGCTCTTCGCAAGCGCAACTTGGCCACTTGCGCTGCTGATTCCAGCTGATCGCTTGACCTCGGGCACTGCGTGGCGAGTGTCGACAAAGCCTGTAGAGCAAATGTACTCCCTGCTGCTTGTATAGTTGATCTCTTGACCTCGGGCGCTGTGGGGCGATGACAAAGTCTGCATATAGATTAGATCAGATATATATACCAGTGGCCAGTGGGGCACCACCGTTTCAACTCTTCCTGCCGCTGATCCTTCACGCGATCGCCGCAACGTGCAGGCAGTGTAAGAGTATACACAAGTGGGAGCGTCAGAGGTTTGCTGTGTGTTGGAGCGATGGCGGAGTAATTCGAATTGAATTCCCGTCTGAACCAAGAAAACATACATACGCATGCGCTGCAAGCACGACCGGGTCGCCTGCTCGGCCGATCCATCACATGCATGGACGCTCTCGTGGCAGGTCGTGGGCAATAGTACGCGACGCGAGCTCGTTCTTCTGGCATGGCATCGGCAGTCAGAGGGCGGACGCGCGGGGCCAAACACCGACAGATTGTCCGGCGAATTGTCCTGGTAACTTCGCTCAGTCTCAGGCCTAAAATCATCTCTAGCACCTGTATAACTGATTAAACCCGTAAAAATTTGTGTTTTACAGTTTTGAACGCAAAATGTGTAAAACATAAACTGTGAAAATGGTTCAACCCGTAAAGATTTTAAAGGGGCACGGTAAAGCCACATCTCAAACCCTTATTTTTGAAGGTTGGAAGACCGATTCTAGAGGGGCCCGTATGCCGGTCAAATCTCGTTAGAGCAAACATGTCATCGTGGAGTTTGCCGGAATCCGTCCTAAACTTGCTGGAATTCATCGTCGCCGTCGGTTTGAATTGGATGAGCTCGACCTCGCCATGGCCTCCCATGACCTCAGTCTGGCCGTCGGAATCCTCCAAGCGCGGCGGGCAAAGGGGCACGGCTCGACCGACGCGGCTGGCAACAAAGCAAGTCGCTGACGACGGGGGCATGGCCGTCGGACGACAAGGTGTGGCCGGTAAGGCCGGGCACGACCGGCGTGGTGATGAGGCGCAGCCGACGAGGATGGGCCGCGGCCGACGGAGGCGACGGGGCATGGCCCCCGGACGACAAGGTGTGGCCGGTAAGGCTGGGCACGGCCGGCGTGGTGACGGGGCGCAACCGACGAGGATGGGCCGCGGGCGACGGGCGATGGGATGCGGCCGACCCGGCCGGCCGACGTGGCCGACACGGCCGGCTGGAGGAAGAGGCGGTTGCCGCCGAACTGGAGGAAAGAGCTCTTTACCACATTCTTACAGTCTTTTTTATAGTTTTTTTAAACATATAACTAAAATAAACCGTTAAAATACTTTTTTATCAACCTGTACACTATTTTTACAGTTTGCGTTTTTAATGTGTCTGCTAGAAATGCTCTAAGCTTGTTGGTTTGTCCGAGATCGCCGTGGTCATACTCCACGCGTACGCGGTAATTCAAAGCTGCCAAGTTGCAATCACCGTGCCGCGTTCCCTCCACTTTAATCTATGATATGAACCACCCATGGGTAATCCCTGGTGGTCAAACTGATCAACTCGATCCACTTCCTTGACTTTTACACTCGGTAACCGGCAACTAGTTTTTCTTTCTTTTTTGAGAAAAGCTTGCCAGACTTTTATTGATCAGCTAAAATGTTCAAAGGAATTAGGGGATGTTTGTTTCCAGGGACTTTTTGATGAGGGACTAAAAAAAGTCCTAAAAAGTCCCATGTGAAACAAACAGGAGGGACTTTTAGGGACTAAAAGGGGGTATTTGGGACTATTTGGAGAAGTCTCTATGGAAGGGTCTTTTTGAGACTTTCTGTCACTTTTTCCAACAGTGCCCTACTTTTAGCATGTCATTTAATAACTACTCCCTCTGTTCTTAAATATTTGTTGTTGGGGAGAACTAGGCTAGTTCTCTCCAATAACAAATATTGTGGTACAGAGGAAGTACGTGTTTAACACTTATAGATACATGATTTACATTTGTTCTTACACGATCTAGAATTTAAAAAAATATAAAGTCTTATGTATTACTTACTCTGTACATAAATACTTGTACTTGGGGAGAACTAGTCTAGTTCTTCCCAACTACAAATATTTAGGAATAGAGGGAGTAGTACTATATTACTAAGGATAATATGGTCTTTTTACATGTCATTAAATGACCTTTAGTCCCTATTTAGTCCCTGGAAACAAACAGATAGGGACTAGGGACTTTTAAGTTGGGACTAAAAAAAGTCCCGGAACTTCTCAAACAAACAGGGCCTTACAATCGGATCATGATGTGATCCCAACCACAAATGTCACCCCACAGGATTAGAATTACAATTTACAAGTGAATATGTTGTATCACTTGTTTGCAATCAGAAGATATTTGGAGATGATCCATCCCCATGTCCTGTGCAAATGCCTCCATCATTCCCTGGATGACCAGCAAGGAAGAACCCAGAAAGTTTCCATCACGATCCCTACACTGGCCGATGTCGTTCCAACCGTCCGTTCTGCTGAAACTCCAGCATCTACATTGATTTTCACACGTCCATCCGGTGGGAGGATCCACCTGAAGTTTTGACGAGCCTGTTGTGGATCTGACCTTCTTGGTGTTTCTGGCGTTGTCACTAGCTGATCGAGTTCTGATATAATGTTTAGAATAAACCTGTGAGTATCATGTAGGCTTTGGTGTATACCTTCATGTATGAGTTGTTTGCTCGGTTGGGGCCTACGATTTTAGATGTTAAGCTATGATGCGAAGTCTGTTTAGTATTTGACTTGGACTTTCGGCATCCCTTCATCAAGGATAGGACTAGTGACATATGTTGTCGAGATGATGGATTTAGACGTACTGATGTATTACTTTGTAAGGTCTTTGTAAATAATTAATAAAGTGGATGCATGCATTGTCCAGGCCAGGGATCTTCCTCCTTTTTTGGAAAAAAAAAATCATTGAAACATATGATGACTTGTTTTTTAAGTAAAAAAGGCATGGCGCGATGGTATTTGGCCCGGCCAAATATTGTAGCTGGACGCAAGTTTCTTTTCTCTGTGGTGTTTTTAGATGGTTTTCACTTTCTTTCAGTGGCTCTATGGTTTTCTTTGGTCTTGCGCTTTCCTTATTGCTTTTATTCTTTTTCATCTGTTTTCACTTTTCGCTGGTTTTCTTCATTATTTTCAAAAAATTCTTTTAATTTATGTTAACACATGTCTACATATTCCGTTCGCAGTGTATAGTTTTGTATACATCAGGAACATTTCTTTTATACATATTTCACATTTTCAAACACTTATTTAAGAAGTTTTTATGACTATTTTTTTTTCACACACATTTTACATTTGTGGTGTACATCCAAACTTTTTATATATACGTTTCACATTTTACATGATTGACATATTTTTCAAATACATGTTTTGAACTTTTTCTAATATCTATTAAACACTATTAAAATACATGTTGACACAATTTTTAATGAGAGATAAAAAATTTAAAACTTCGTGAATTCTTTCTATTGTATAAACATTTAAAGAAATGTCATTAATATATTTTTGAAACTCGTAACATTTTTGCCTTCTCGTCTGGCACACCAAGAAACGGCTTGCACCTATTAATTAATTAGTAATTTATCGAGTCAAAAATAAAAATAAAAAAGTATAGTCATACTTTTATTCTTCGCCACCATAAGTAAATACATAACTAGATGATTAATCTAATTATCCAAAAAATCCTCCGATGACATTTTGATTTAATTTGGCTCCTTTAAGGATAATTTCACTCCTTAACATTTCAAATGGAACGAGAGCTCTCCACTTTTTAGATAATCTTTATATAGCAGGATAAATGTAATGTTAATTATTTTGAATGGTACGAAATGTTTTTTTAATTACACAAACATGTTTTACATTAAAAATTTGTTGAAAATGTACATATTTTAGGAAACACGTGAACATTGTTAAAAGTTCAGCAACATTTATTTTTTAAATGCTATCAACATTTTTTTAAAATAGTGATGACAATTTATTACACTGCATTAAAATTTTCCAAATTTGTTGGTTTATTTTTTTTATCAAAGTAAGTGTGGTAATGTATGTATATAATTGTTTTCAGAAATATGTATAAATGTAAAAAAACGAACAAATGAAAAGAAAGAAGCGTATGGAAGACACACGATCACTCACATTGGGTTTTGAACGGGACGCTTCTAGCTGGCTTGGTCTGGCCTATTTATCTGGCTTTGCGGACTCAAAAAAAAGATAGACGCTCTGTAAGGCATGCGTATATATCACTCAGAGCAAATTGTATCGTCACGTCGCTCACACGGCCAGGGTAGCAAGCGCGTGGTTAAGCTTGGTAGTTTAATTCAGTATGCCATGGGAAAAATAAGAGCCAATCAGTACACCAATAAGTACGTAGACAGTGTACATTCTCCCTGTAAATAAATTCAAGTTGTATTAAAAAATAATTTTGAAATATTATTTATTTTGTATTTAAAATATTTATTCTTATATTTTATTAAAAAATGTACTAAAACTATACATCATGTACTTGGAAGTTTTCATGTTCTGTTACACATTTGTTCATTACATATTCTGAAAAAATTAAATTGTCATTTACTAAAAATGTCATTATCTTTGTAAAACATTTTTCGATTGCATATATAAAAATCTACATCGACCAAACATTGAAAAGATGAGTATTTTACGCAAATCATGGTTTATTAAAAGAATGTTCATCAAATATATAAGAAAGTTTACACATTTTTAAAATTATTGAGTATGTTAAAAAATTTATTTTGTACTAATCTTGTTCAAACATTTTCACCAATATTCATATGTTTAAAAAAAATCATGTACTTTACAAAAATCACATGTGTTTACAAAATTCTTGTTATTATAAAAACAACACATCTTTAAAGTATTCTTATAATATAAAAATGTGCGCATATTCCTAATAATGTTCATAAAAAACACATATTTAAAATGGGTAGTGCAATTTTGAAATACTGTTCTGCCATATTTATCAGAAACCATGTGTTCAATAATTGTTCCTCATGTATTTGAAAAAAGTTCATCTGGTATTTATACAAAGTTCATGTATAAAACATAGAATAGAAGTAGAAAACCCAAAAATGTGGGGACACCCCATAAAAGAAATAAATAAAAAACACAAAACACAAAACACAAAACAAAGAAATTCATATGGGTCGGGATGAAAAGTTTGACAATCATCCTTAGAAGCTTCCCAAAACCGCTCGCATCGTACTTAATGAACTGGCCCATTTCTTCCATCGCTTGAGGTGACACTAGTAGTGGTTTCGCACTAAGCTAGTTCTTCCGCACCCACATCCCCACCACAAAAAAGGAAGAGAAAACTAAGCCAAACCTAGTAATTGCGTCAAACTGTCGATCACCCGCACAGAAGCGAGCGTGTGTGCCGACCCATTGAATCTAGGAGTTGTATAATTCCGTTAGAGTAGCAAGGAGTTGGATATTTTCTCCACTAGTGTTTTTGGGAACTTTCGGCGGTTTAAAAAACAAAACAAAAAGTGAAAAAATTTGACACATAAGGGCGACGCGTTCTCTGTAGATCAAGGGAACCGTGTTCCCGTGCCGCTGACAGTGGCAGTGGGGAGCTGGCTTACATCTTGAAGTAAGTATTATATAGCCTTCGTGAGTTACAACACTTGTAAAGGAAAAGATGGGCCATCATATTTTATACCAAACCGTGCCACCTCCATTGGCGAATGGTTTTTTGACATTTTCTATTTGACGCTACAGGCACCAGTTAACCTGCATTTTGTTAACTAGCGCATGTAACATTCTTAAATGGGTTGGCCCATCTAGATGCCGGATGACGAACTCTTTCTGGATAATTCTACAAACTTTTTTAAAAATTGATAATTTTTTAAAATAAATCAACGATTTTTTTTAAATTGATGAACTTTTCTGTGAAAGTCGATGAACCTTTAAATTCTATGAACACGTTTGAATACCGACGAAGTTTTTTGAAAATTGATGAACATCTTTTTCAAAATGGATGAATGTTTTTCAAAAAAGATGAACTTTTTTAGGATTTATGAACTTTTTATAGTTCAATGATCTTTTTTTAAAATACATTAATTTTTTTGTATTTCTATGAACTTTTTTGAAATTTAATGAACTTTTTCCAAATTGGATGAAATTTTAAATTTCAATGAACTTTTTTCAAAATTAATGAACCTTTTTAAAGACATGAACTTTTTTTAAATGGATGAACCTTTTTCTTTAAATTTGTAAACCTTTTCTATTTAATATTTTTATTTTCATAATAGATAGAAAATCCAGGAGCTTTTTCGTAATGTATCAACAGACAAAAAATTGAGCAGCTTGCGAGCGTGCTAGTGGGCCGGCCCAGGCCAGCGACGTTGCCGGCGTCGAATCGATAACTAGTGCGTGCAGCGCTGAATAGGAGCTCCCTTGTTTTCCGGTCCATGTTGCCCATTCCATGAGCGGTGATACAAGCCGCGTTTGGATGTGCAAATTGAGCCGCCTAAAATGGATTTAGTAGTACCTGATTGCAATTCGGTTATTTGGTTGGACTGTTAATTGCCGCTTGGAAACGAAGCTCAAATCTAGCCTTGTATTTCGCCCCGGAAAAGGCTCATTTAAAATCCTCAACTCGTAGAGGTTAGACGAAACGAACCCTCAAATTAAATTCATTGTCGATTGAACTCTCAACTATGTAATTTCGGTCTAAATTTAACCGTGACATCATTTGAGGCATAAAATCATTAATGTGGCCAATGTCATCGGGAATTCATCTGCCTGGTAAGCGAGGCAGCGGCAGTGTTAACCCCGGCACGCACCCGTCCTTCATGTTGGGCCATTCAATTTATCTTTCTTTTGTCCGTTAAAAAATGAGTTTGAAAATGCATTAACTTCAAAAATAGCTTTACTTTTGCTAAAACTGTGAATCTTTTTTCAAAGCTTAGTTAACCTTTTTTCTTTTGAAAATCTGGTTCACGATGTTCTTTTTCCATTTGCTATATCCTACTAGGATGACCACCAGTTTTTATATAGTTTAAAATAACTAAGGCATTTAAAATTCATAAAATTATAAAAACGTATAAAAATTCAAAAAAGGTTCCCGATTTAAAAAATCACAAATTTTAGAAAAAAAAAGGAAAAAGGAAAGGAAATAAAAAAGAAAAAGGGAGCAAGTGAACACAACACATGTGGTGTTTCTCATGGTTGCTTGCATCGGTTGACAACAAGAGGTCTCGGGTTCGAGCCAACCCACGCGCTTATTATTTGTTTTTAATGAAAAACTAAAGCGAGTTGATTTTTTTTTTAACAAAAAAGAACTAAAGTGGTCCGGCCCAACAGGGAGCACGATGTGCACCCTTTGCGAAATGCAAATCTGGTACATCCTTTGCCACATTGACAACCCTCGTTTGAAAATGCCCAAAAGGTTTGATTTAGAACCAGATTGCATTAGGGATGCAATCAACAGGGATTTTGACCTCGGGTTCGTTTTGCCAAACCACTACGGGTTTATAGTTTTAAATGGATTTTTTCCATTTCCTCCCACCAAAACTTCCCTCCAATGATACGAACCTCGCATTCCAATTCCCTCCGAATAGGCCCTTTCTGACAAAACATACCCTTCATTGCCCTATCCCCACGCCCTCGAGAAAAAGGAAAAGAAAAGGGAGACAAATGGAATAGAGCAGTGACCACTAAGGAACTCAATGATAACCACGAGGGAGCTCAGGCGAGTCCCACAGATCTCGGCGACCTAGATCAGATTCACCCCCGGTCCTTCCTTCATGTATTGCGTGAAGAATAAAAAATTGATACACTTTGAAAAAGTATGATCCAATTGCCTCACTTGGACACCTTGGTGCTTAACGTTTGTATTAATGTGGTGAAGACAGAGCCATGCTTTGCTAATATGAAATATTAATGGGGGTAGACATTCTTTTGAGATCGTGTACTTTGAAAGATTGATGATTTTGCTTCTTGTGCTTATAATTATTACTATGTTAATGTTTGTTAATTAATCGTTTCTTAATAAGCATACATGGAAAATATTATGTATGAATAGCATGTCACATCAAAAAATTTGTTTTTAACATTTACCTACTCGAGGACGAGCAGGAATTAAGCTTGGGGATGCTTGATACGTCTCCAACGTATCTATTATTTATTATTGTTCCATGTTGTTACATTATCATATTAAGATACTTTTTGGGTCATAATGAACCAATTGATATTATTTTTAATCACTAACCTATTAACCCTGTGCCTAGTGTCAGTTGTTGTTTTCTGCGTGTTTTTTGTTTTTCAGGTTTTCAGTACCAAATGAAGTCCAATTGTCACGAAACTTTTTGACGATTTTTTCTGGACCAAAAGAAGACTTGGAACTTTGAAAGCTTTGGGAGGATACCTGAAGCCGCACGAGAATCCCACAAGACAATAGGGCGCGATCAGGGGGGGTGGCCACGCCCTGATGCCTTATCGCCTCCCTGTGGCTCCGCTTGCCTCGTTCTGTAGCCTATAAATTCTCATATATTCCAGAAACCCTAAATGTATCGACGAAACACTTTTTACACCACCACAAGTCTTTGTTACGCGGCGACCCCATCTGGAGCTCCGTTCCGGCACTCTACATGAGGGAGGATCGATCACGGAAGGCCTCTTCATCAACCTTGGTGCCCTCGTGATGATGTGTGAGTAGTTCACCACAGACCTATGGGTCCATAGTTAGTATCTAGATGGATATCTCTCTCCCCCTCTTGATCTTCAATACAATGAGCATCGCATCTTCGCTTTGATCTATCCGATGCAATTCATTTATGCGGTGTATTTCTTGGGATCCGATGAATTGTGGGTTTATGTTCACATTATTCATGAAAAGTATTTGAATCTTCTTTGTGTTTTATGATTCTTATTTGCATGATCATCATAGCTTCTTAAATCTATCCGATCTATTGAATTGCTTTGGCCAAGTAGTTTGATCTTTCTTCAGTGGTAGATGTGCGTTGTAGTGTGTTCAACCTGGCGAGTTTCTATATCCCAGTGGCAGAAAGGGCACAAGTTGCGCCTTTGTGTTGCTGCCACTAAGGATAAAACGTTGGTTTTTTTTTCATTTGATTGAGTTTACCTTCTCTACATCATGTCATTGTTCCCCAAGCATTACTCTATTTTACTTAATACTCTAGATGCATGATGGTGGTCGATGGGTGGTGTAATAGTAGTAGGTGGAGGAAGTAGTCGGACTATTTTATTATGGACATGATGCCTATATACACATGATCATTACCGTTAAAATCGCATAACTATTTGTTGTTATATCAATTCCCCAACATTATTTTTTTACCCACCATATGTTACTTTCATGAGAGATGCCACTAGACAACACTATGACCACCGGGTCTATTCACTTATATATATTCAGAAAATTTATAATTTCCTTGTTGTTATTGTTTGTCTTTTATTTTTTTTCAAGTCATAACTATCTACAATTATCTACACACCTTATCCGCTTGCATATAACGAGACCAAGGGGATTGACAACCCTCTTGCCCGCGTTGGGTGCAACTTGTTTGCTCTTTTGTGTGCAACCGCTGAAGACAGTTGAGGATTGATATTTCTATTGGTTCCATAAACCTTGGTTTCTTAATCTAGGGAAATACTTACCCACATTGTGTTGCGATAACCCGTTCCTCTTCACGAAAAACCCTACGCAGATCACACCAATATTGTTTATCTCCATACCTCTACCACCCGCATTATGGACTTGATCATGCCCATGGTATCTTTCATGCATCGTGGCCTTCTTGAGCTCATGGGTGATGTGATCGGTTGCACCAGAGTCAACATAGCAATTGGTGTCTACACCATAGGACATGTTGGCTCTAGTGGCAACTTTCTTCTTCTACGAATTATCCTCTGCATAGAGCCACTTGCATTTTTTTGCTATACGATAATTTTTCTTACATATTTGACATTTTCCCTCGTATTCATCGTACCCTCGAAAGTTGTTGCTGTAGTTGTTTTGGCCTCCCCTATTGTTGTTGTAGAAGGGGCGACAACCATTGTTGTTGTAGTTTGGTCCACCACTTCCGTCTGAGTTGGGGTAGTGGCCACCATCGTAGTGGCTACCACCATCACCATAGTGGCCTACGCCACCACCATCGTTAGAGTTGGAGTAGTGGCTGGCGCCATTGGGGTTGGAGTAGTGGTCTTCGTCGTCGTCGTCGCCGTTCCCACCACGACGAGAGCCGCCACCACGGTCACGGGAAGCAGCATTGGCCGATGACTTGAAGGCACTAGCACATATGCCTTGGAACATCTCGTCTCATTGGTCTAATGAGGCCATCATGCCGAAGAGTTCGTCGACCATGATCGGATCAACACGTACATCTTAAGTGTTGATAATGGGCTCATAGTCCATATCAAGCCCAGATATGATGTGGGACACAAGCTCATCTCCATCTATGGTTTTTGTCGCTCCTATATCATCAGCAAGGACACACATGTGACCGAAGTAGGCAACAACGGATTTAGTTCCCTTCTGGGCTGTGTTGAGAGCTGTGCGGATGTGGTTGTGCTGAATTCGATACTGGGCAGAGAACTTATTGGCGAGGGCTGACCAGATGGCATGGGAGGTTTCCAAATATGCGACTTGGACTAAAACTTCTTTGGAAAGATCGCACGGGAGGTATGCAATGATTTGTTGATCTTGGATTAGACAAGGCGCATAGGTAGGGTTCGAGACAACCTGATCTTTTCCCTCGACATTCTTGCTGGTTATGGTTTTGGGAGGTTGTTCTGCGGTTTTGTCAACGTACCCAGAGAGACCCGCCCCCATGATCTAGGAACGAGCTTGAGCACGCGAGAGGACGTAGTTGGATCTGGTGAGGGGTTCAGAGACATTGTTGTTGAGGCCGGAGGAGACAATCGAGGTGGATGTTGACATAGTCGAATCAAGGATGGACATGATGGCTATACGAAGAGGGAAAGGGTAGTTCTGATACCATGTGAAATATTATGGAAGCGTCTCGAATCTCCATACAGGGAGAGCCCGCACATATATTGTATTGATCTGGACGGGAGATGTATCGTGGTGTTACATCGATAGGTTGTTACCAGCGAACAAACTGAGAGGAGATACATGTGGGATAGGGAGAATGGATAGGAAGATAAACATGAATAGAATCTATCTCTAACTACCCAAGACTTGTTACACAAGATGATGGATGTGCCATATGCAAAGTGACATGTTGACACATGTTTAACACATGTATGTGTGCAATCTCGCGAGACGCTTCTACCATAGGAAAAACACCATCATTACTCTTCAAATTTGGTATTTTAAAAAGCCTTTGACTCAGCTCGGTGGCCCTTCCTTCCCGAACCTCTTCGAGACATTGGTTTCCCGCTTCACTTCATAGGTTGGTTTCTACACTGTTGCCCTCGGCTTTGTCGCGTGTTCTGCTCAATGGTGTGCCCGACGATCCCATAAAGCTTGGGCATGGGTTGAGGCAGGGGGAACCTGCCCCCGTGCCGCCGCTATTCATGCTCGTCATCAACGCCCTACACTACATTCTGGTAAAGGCCACGGCTCAGAGAAACCCTCATCCCCTAGGTGGGAATGCTATGCGTATCCATACTTCTATTTACGTGGACAACACACCATTGTTTTTCTTTGACCCATTAAGGAGGATGTCCAGTTTTTCGCGAGTATTCTCAAGCACTTTGGGGATGTCACGAGCCTTGTCACAAATTGTTACAAAAGTTTTATCTCCCCAATCTGCTGTGAAAATGTGGATCTTCCAGGCATCCACCAGTCCTAGTCGGCCAAGCATACTCCTTTCCGATGAATATACATTTCTTTGCCTTTGGCTGTCAAGAGGTTGAAGAGAACTCATGATAAGCCCCTTGAGGACAAGAGTGATAGTCATATCACTCCTGGGTCTGAGGGCATATTACCTTAGCGGGTTGTGCGGTCTAGGTCAAGTCGGTCCTCATAGAGATTGCTATCTACTGCATGACGGTGTTATATTTACCCGTGGAAGTCAAGAAGAAGATCGATGCCCTAGACGTGCTTTCCTTTAGGTGGGTTGTGATAAGGTCATAGATGGAAAATGAAAGATAAATTGGGAGCAAGTGTGAAATTCCAAACTGCATGAAGTCCTCAGAATCCTAAATCTCGACAAGTTTTCCACTGCCCTTCGCCTCCGGTGTTTGTGGGCTGAGTGGCTTCACCCGGACAAGCGATGGGTTAGCTTGGGAACCCCTTGTGATGTCAATGACCAAGATATCTTTGTCATGGATACCAAGGTCCAAGTTGGGTATGCCAAGTTCCGGGAGTCACCTTGGCTCAATGGGATTAGACCCAAAGACGCGGCTCCAAAAATCTATGACTTGTTGAAGAAGAAAATTGATTTGTTCAAATGGATTTGCATGACAATTACTGGACTTCCAGGTGGACATTCTTCAAGGCATCACCGTAGAACATGGTTTTGAGTTTGTCACCCTCTCGGAGAGGCTCTCCCACGTCCACCTTAACATCGACACGCCTCACACTATCACTTGGACGTTCACTACTGACGGACACTACTCGGCTGCATCGGCATACAAGGCACAATTCTTTGGCCAAACTGATAGGGCCATGATCCCGACCGTTTGGAAGATTTGGGCACCTTCTAAATGCAAGTTCTTCGCAAAAATGGCAATCAAAAATAGGATTTGGACGGCAGTCAGGCTTCATCGTCGTGGGTGGCCAACTGTGCAAGATGGTCCACACTATCAGAGTTTGGCGCATGGTCAAAGATTGTATTGAACTCCATGAAGTACATCCTTCTGACTGGGGTGACGCGACTTCCGCTAAAGAGAGGTGGAGCAACAATGATACCAAGAAGACACAATCATGAAGGCCGCTTGCTTCCTTGATGTTGCTAATCTCTTGGGGGTTGTGGAAAGAGATGAATACGCAAATCTTTTGTAATAAAACCGTTTCAGTGGGAGTCATCGTCGCTAGGATGAGACCTATCTTTGTAGCATTGCGTAGCAAGGCACTTGAGTAACGTAATGCCACGCGAGTGATTGTTGTAATTCGGCCTTGGACCTTAACCTCTAAAACTTCTCTTCTAATCGATGAAAATGACAAATCTTTTGCCTTGTTTATAAATAAAAATAAAAAAATAGGCCACAGACACCAGCTTTAAAACTACAAGGAAGAACGAGGCGAAGAGGGGAAGTCACTCCTACCATCTAAACTCAGAGGAAAGCTTGAGATTTTCTCAGGCTTACAACCTGGCCAGAACACTCTTTTTTCGGGTCTGAACGCCGCTCCTCAGGCAAGGGTTTCTCGTCACACCTGAAGGCTATGGAGAAGCCATGGCTCAAAATTCAGTGCCCTAACAAGATGAACGTGGTGCTTTGGAGGCTGGCCCATACTTGTCTGCCCGCAAGGGCTGGCACAGGTTCTCAACTCCAAGTCAGATCAGGTACGACTGTTGTTATTGTAATCGTATAAGGAAGAGATGGATCATTGTTTTTCTTATTACATTGCCAATATACCCAAGAGCTATGGATGGGAAAAAATAAAATACGTATTTTTTTAGGGAAATAAAATAAGCATATGGTATTTTCCTGAAGCTAACAAGCTTTGTTGTTATCAGGCCATGGATATTGGTCTGAAATTCTGAACCGGCTAAGCTTCAGATTTCCATGCTATATATGGCCCTGGCAACAACTAGACGATGCGGTATTTGGGGAAACAGGAACAGCTCCAATAAAAATCAAAACCTTACCTGACCTCTGACATCATCATGAAACAGAAAATGGTCTCCGCCACAGGAAGATGTGTTGCAGTCTTGCAGATAAATGTTGATGGTCTAGGCGCCGGTGTTCATGGATCGGTGCAGGAAGTGAATCGGGGTGCTATTCACCATGTTGGAATCTCAGAAGTGGCTGAAGCCCTTGCATCGCTATCGTCTTTTGCCAGGAGTTCAGGTTTTCATAAGATACATGTAGTAGTTCAGAGTTTTCAGAGGTAGTTCAGACCATCCGCCTATCTATGATAAATAAGGTGCAAAGTCCAAGGGATAAAGAATATAGCATCAATGTTTTTCTCTACGGAGTAGTAATTTTAATTTTATTCATGTAATGTTATAGCAATGAGACAGCTCATGTTCTTGCAAAATCTGCAGAATATGATCAATGCTGCTGGTGCGATGAGGAACATGAAACTATGAGGACAAATGTTTCTATGAAAAGATTATTGAGGACAGGTGCTGCCCTTCGGAAGAAACTTCAAATACTGGACATTCCCAGCAAGCCAGTGCAACATGGAGCAAACAGACCGAATGATTTTATTCAATGAACGGCAACACAATCGTTTATTATCCGTAGAACACAACGCGGTACAAGAGATAATCAACCCCACCCCCTAACCATTCCCAGGGACACGCCTACAAGAGTCTCACTCACCTACAAGATTTCAAATCAAGGGTTTGAATGCTCCACACAGCAAACCAATCACATTTGAATCAGATGCACAAGACAGTCGAATCGCAGAAGCCAATCGGAGGGGTCAGCAGCAGCAGGAGGACGAGGGCATGCTCAAAGCTTACCCTTGAGCCTCTTCTTGAGGACGTCCATGACGGCGCCGAAGTCGGCCTTCACGCTGACCGGAGGGTTGGCATACTTGCAGGCCATGTCCTCGATCTTCTGATCGTGGTAGTCGATCTTGGACTGGGAGAACTTGAGGCCGTGCGCCGTGCTGACGACCACCGTACGGTCATTCGCCCCGATGGTGCCCTCTTCCCGGAGCTTGAAGAGCGCCGCGAGCGCGACCCCGGTATGCGGGCAGGCAAACATGCCTGTGCGATCGGCGAGGGACATTGCATTCATGAGCTCCTCCTCCGTGGCCTCTGCGACGATGCCATTTGTTGCCTTGAGTGCGACCACCGCACGGTCGACCGACACCGGGTCGCCGATCTGAATCGCGGAAGCAAATGTCGGCTGGGCCACCTGTGGCTGGAATTGGGTCCATCCTGACTTGTAGTAGTGGTACAGCGGGTTGGCATTGGCGGCCTGCGCGCAGACAAGCCGTGGCAGCCGATCAACCAGGCCAAGAACACGGCACATCTCGAATCCTTTGTAGAAAGCATATATGTTTCCAAGATTGCCTCCCGGAACGATGACCCAATCAGGGACCTCCCAATCGAACTGCTGCAGTATCTCAATGGCCGCCGTCTTCTGGCCCTCGAGCCTGAGGGAATTGAGCGAATTGGCAAGGTAAATGGGCAGCTCGGCGGTCACCTCCCTGATGAGCCTCATACAGCCGTCGAAGTCGGTGTCGAGGGAGAGCACGGTGGCGCCGTTGGCAATGGGCTGGATGAGCTGCTCGAGCGAGATGCGGTTGGCCGGGAGGAAGACAATAGCCGGGATCCCGGCGGCGGCGCAGTATGCGGAGAGCGCGGCGGAGGTGTCCCCCGTGGAGGCGCAGCCGACGCCGGCGATGGGGCGGGAGAGCGGGGCGCGGCGGAGGCGGTTGACCTGGCTGACGAGCACGGTCATGCCGAGGTCCTTGAAGGAACCCGTGTGGGAGATGCCGCAGTGCTTGACCCAGAGGTCCTTCATCCCGGCGAGGTGGTCGCGGCCGAGGCGCTCGGCCCAGAAGAGGTTGGAGTTGCCCTCGAAGAGGGAGACGATGTGGTCCGGGTGGATCCCGGGGAGCACGAACTCCTTCTTGGACCAGACGCCGGAGCCGTAGGGCCAGACGGTGCGGCCGACGCGGGAGTCGAAGAGGTCCCGCCAGTAGGACCCCGGGTAGCGCGCCAGGGCCGCAATGTCGTGGCGCACGTCGAGCAGGCCGCCCGAGCTGGAGCGGTACACGATCTCGTCCAGGGAGTAGCGCTCGTCGGCGGCGGACCCGGGACCCGGCGGGAAGGGCTCGTACCAGGCGGAGAAGTCGTTGGCCGGGGCCCGGTGCCGCGCCGCCTCCTCCCGGATGTCCTCGTCCGCCGCGCGCCGGTGCTTGTTGGTGGGGACGGCCGCGTCGGTGGCGCAGCGGACGCGGCGGCGGAGGCGGAGGTTGGGCGCGGCGGAGCGGGGGCGGGAGAGGAGGGAGGAGAGGGACGGGGACGGGGCGTGGGTGGTGGCCGCCATGGTGGAGCTGGCGGCGGGGATTGGGGGAAGTGGGATGGGGACTGTGGAGGTGGACGAGGGTTTTAGACTGCAGCGAGTGGGGGTTGGTGGAAAGTGGAACTGGTAGAAACCGCGCGGATGGACGGCCCTGATTTACATTTATGAGACGACATCTGACGGGCACCGTCTGTTCAATCGGACTACATCCGACTGATGATCGTCTAGACAAATCTGATGATTCTCATGACAAGCTTGACAGCAACTACTGAGAAATATGACAAACATACCACATGCATTTCTAGTTAGTGCAATATAATATCTGTGCATCAACAGATGCACATAACCTAAGTTGTACGTATAACAGTATTGTTTAAAAACGCCCCCAAAAAAAGCGGCAATCAAGCCATGTAAAATAGAGAAACTCAATTTGTTACATAAGGAGATCTGGTTGGAAGAAAATCTGCTGATATACGCTAGAACAAATAGAAGCTTCACGCTGGAGACCGAAAGCGTAGTACAACTCAATTTTACAAGCTTTGGTGTGAGCTCCATTGGATGCCTCTACAAATCAGTAAGGAATACAGAATACATATGCTCAAAGGACAATGGTCCTTTGCGCTTTCAAGTTTCTGCAGCTACCTGAATGACTCTAACCTGAGCAAACTAATTTACACTTCACAGTGTGCATCTCAGCATTGTTTATGGTCAGGTTATCTTCATCTCTTCAACTTTTCCAGGTGGCTCTGGAGCTGGAGTGTTCACAAAGGTCGCACTCTTGTTGAATCCTTCCAGCAACATTATCCGCACCGCTCGCAAGCCCCTGAGGAACGTGGAATCAAGCTGCAAAAGATTGGGGTGGGGACAGAGGTTAACTCATGCTGTGGTTGTTGTACAGAACAATAAAGTGCTTCAGCTAGCTTTCGAGTTTCCGCAGAGATCACTGAGTGCTTGCTTAGAAGGAGAGAAGTTTCAGGGACAGCACAGAAACAAATTTCCAGGAATCAACTTCTTCAGTTTGGTATATTTCAGTCTAAAACTTGTACAGCGCAATATAAAAGTAAAAGTACCTCTTCTTGTTCTTCCTTGCTGAATGCACGTAGAACAAAACCGATGGCTCCCATCATTCCAGTTGGCCGTCCAATGCCTACACAAAATTTATGGGATTTGTATTTTCAGATTCGTCACCTCAAGGACAAAGGCATTAAAGAAGCGATTATTCGGCATACCAATTCTTAGACGTGGGAAATCACGGCTTTGTTTCAGATGGTGAATGACACTTCTCACCCTGAAACATTAATCAGATGTTAAGGTAGAACAAAGGCAATGATTTACAAGAAATACTCCCTCTGTAAACTAATATAAGATCGTGATCTACAAGATCTTATATTAGTTTACAGAGGGGGTAACAAAGAAGCGCTGAGCAAAGCAGGATGGGAACAGGTTAAATAAATACCCATTATGCCCTCCATGTCCCCCCTTTGGCAGTAGACGTAATTTTGCAAAGGGTAAGTCTAGATCATCGTAGATCTAAAAGAACCAAAAAACAGTTTGTGAATAACTAGGAACATCAAAACATGTATCAGCTAGCGGATAATATTTACCAGAACAACTTGATTAAGTGGTATCTTGAAATATGAAACCAGCTGGCCGACCTGCATAAGGTAGTCCTATTCAGTAAATAAGGCCCACCAAAAACAGTGATCTGAAGCTGCATTTTTAGAGTTGCTATACTTACAGACTCA
Organism: Hordeum vulgare subsp. vulgare; assembly: GCF_904849725.1. Taxonomy (NCBI): domain Eukaryota; kingdom Viridiplantae; phylum Streptophyta; class Magnoliopsida; order Poales; family Poaceae; genus Hordeum; species Hordeum vulgare. The sequence goes on along the minus strand of NC_058518.1, from coordinate 492,038,650 downwards.
CCACTTGCATTCATAAAAGTCTGCGGCTTGGCAAGCATCACAGGGACATCACCAATAAGGCCTATAAATACAAGGCAATAAGATAAACAATGCTGTTTCAGGAACAAAAATGTTTATCCATATCCATTGAGGGCATACATTCAAGCATATAAAAAAAGGTAAACTAAGAACTTGCATTCTAAGGACATAATTCTTGATTTCACAAAGATTGGCATGTAGATATGTCCCACAGTTCATTAACTGAAGATAACGGGTGGTAATAACGCTTAGTGCAAAAAGGTCATGAAAGAATTATTTTTCTCAAAAACAAAATACAAATGATTGGGTTAACAGTTCACACCCATCTGCTAGACCATTACAACTCTGAAGTAATGATTGTTTGAATTTCAGTTCAGAGCCTACTACACGTTTCAGTTGTTGCTTATTGAAGAGTACAACAGTACCCAGCGTCATAACTCTGAACTTTGCAATATTTCAGTTGTAGAAGAAGGCACAAGAGGGATTCGTTTAATCTTCCTTCTCATGATCGAAAGATAAGAAATTATTGTGGTGATGATACAAGGGGTTCACCTTAATAAAAAGGCTGCTGGACATGGTTAAGCAAATGTCCTTTCTTGGTTCATCCAAAGACATGGGATGGCATTAAAATCAACTATTGGTGTGAACAGTTGTACAAGATTGATTACAATATGGTAAAGTTTTATAAGTGTATGGCTATGATAAATGCATGTATGGTCTAATTTTCTAATTAATGTAGGTATTGTAAGAACTTCCGGTTCACTAATGTCCATCTATTCATTTTCCTTTTGTTCACTTTGCTCCAATGTTCAGGATATCGGTAACTGGTACCATATCGGTTGGGTAATGAGTAGGGATAAATAGGCGAATTTTCCAGTTAATTGGCCCATAAATCAGTTATTCGACCGATAAATCAGTTAATCAGTTATTCAGTGACCCACCGAGTAGCAATTAACTGATCGATATGCCGATTAACTGGCCGATATTTGGAACAACGCTTTGCTCAATAAGTTGAATTGGTTAATTGACCGTTGGTTTTGTGCACTATTGTTAAATTTAAAGTGGTTTCTTGATGAGTCTTTTTTACTTATCTAAATAGTTTGGGACCCAAAAAGAGAGTAGTATGTAGTTCATTAACCTTTTTTTTAAGTATACAGTTAGTCGAATATATGTACATTACAATCATGGGAAATTTTGTACCCCAAATTTGCGCTCAGTTCATTGTTAGATCCTGCAAAAAATTAATAGATAATTTTGGTCGCAAGTTTGCACCTTCTGGGCATTCATGTTTTTTGTTGTTTTAAATCTTCGGTTACTATTTGTGAAGCTAATCTTGGTCAGTAACTATGCTGCACGGTCTCTCAACGTGTTCTAAGTATTATCTGATTGCCAGTTGACTTATCATCCTATCTTTTGTAAATGATGGGGTTTTAAACTTGAAAGATCATACTTTGGTTAGTTCACTTCCCATTAATAAATGGATGGGGGTGTTTGTCACACAGCAAGCCTACTTAACATAAAAAAAAGGTTGGGAAATTTCTAAGGATGTTGTATAAAAGATATACTCGCATAGAAGTTGTTTCATACACTGAAAGAAGACATTAACATAATTTGTAGAAGCGACTTATGTTTTCATTTTAATTTATGTAACACATCTTATGTATGAAGCAAGTTTAAATTTCCACTCTTTGTATATTTGCCATCATCCTTAAGTATTTTGTTATGTTTAATATCTACCTTAATTATCGCTGAAGATGACAACATTTGTTCCGTTGCACCGCACGGGCAACTTGCTAGTAATTCAAAAACAGAGCTAGACTTAATTTGAGCAGGTCAACATTTATCTTGTTGCAGTGATCAGTTGCAAATTATATCTCGAACGTACAACTACTGCACAGCTGCACCTATCGTAAATCAACAAACTCTGTGTGGAAATTACCTTTCCCGACCATGGATTTGAATTGCTTAGTGCTGACAGATATCCCCTCAGCTTCTGCAATAGCATCGATCATCTCAAACCCAACCTGTATGCAACCATATTATAACAGGATATGATAGTGAGGTAATGTGATCCAGACTATAGGTTAACTACTAATCTCATTACTTGAGGACATTTACATTCTCAGCTGGAAGTAAGCACTTATAAGTCCAGGACGGTACGCGGTTAACTGAAAGCCAAGAGTTTGTAGTACATCAAGCAAGCAACCAAAAAGGCAACACCTTTACCCTGGCGAAGAGCTTAGCAGCAAGCATAAGTAGCCTTTGTAAGCACGTAGCATCAATTTTTGTAGACATGGTTAGAATGGTCTCAACAAATTGTAGTTTCTAGCAACTCCGATTTTACTAATTGCATCGTGATTAACTAGGAACCAGCTGAAAACGCACACCTACTTGCGAATAAGACAAGCAAAGCGGGATCCAGATAGCTGGAGCGCCAGAATCTTACGTTGTGGCGGGTGCCCTTGTACATCCTGCCGGGGTTCCCGAGCCCGACGAACAGCCACGGCTTCGGGGCCGCGCCGCCGGGGGCGGTGGCCGAGGAGGAGGATGATGAGGAGGCGGCGGTGGTGCTTGCGGGGCCGTTCGCGCCCATGCTTCTACGGCTCGGGCGTGCGAAGGAGACGCGCGGGGAGGTGAGGCGGGAGGCGGGGACGCCGGAGAGGAGCCGCATCGCCGCCGTTGTGGTTTCCCCCTATAAAACGGGTCCTGGTTGACCCGGGTCTCAATCGTACACGCCACACGGGATTCCCCTTTGACAAGTTGACCTCTAAGCCTATTGGGTTTTGGGCTGGGCTTGTGGACTGCTTCACCACCTATTTGGGCTGAAAGAAAAGAAAGAAAGAAAACTCAGGGCTTGTTTGATTTATGACTAATTTTATCGTAGTTTATCTCTATCCCTAAATGGGACTTGTGGAGTTGATAGTTTCGCTTCGCTGCGATCAACACTATATTATGTTTGCGAGCATCTTATTTTACAACCGACCGATTTTGACACATGCATTAACTCAAACAAATCGACATTTTTACAAAACAACATCATGCATTAACTCATTAACATTGAATTTTAAGAAAATCTCAACTAAATGAAAACTTTCCTCGCGTTCATTACTTTACATCTAAATCAAATTAAATCTTCCAAAAAAATAACTATAACCAAAGTTGGTCGTCGTTTTTCGTATGTTTCGTTTTTCGGTTTTATTTTCTCCCTATTTCATTTTTTATATGACCAACCTATCATTTTGTGCTTGACATACTATCAAAATTGGACATGTACGTCTTGGTTAGTTGGTATTGCCGCCTCAATTTCAATTAAACCTCCCCCATGGATTTCTTTGTTCCACCAATTTATTTAAACTGTTTTTTGGCCCACTATTCAACTTAATCATATTTTTATCTTCCAAATTTAGTAATGTTGCTATGAAAAGGAATCAATCATCACGATCTTTAATCAGTCTTTAAAGATCAAATATATGAAAAGGAATCAATGTTTAATAGAACAAGGCATTGTTTATAGAATGAAATCAATGTTTGATAACACAACCGAATCGGTTCTTATTACTGGTTTGAACACCTCCACTCCGGTCAACTACCCACAAACAAAGTAGCCAACCAGCAGGCTAAAGTTTGCCTCGCTGGTTTTATTTCACCCCACCTTCCACCACCCCCTTCACGCTTTTTGTCTCCCTCACACGTTATTCCCTCCCTTTATCGACCCAACTGATCACTCTTTGTCAAACAAATCATCTATCGATCTCTCCAATCATCTTGTCGCTCGACCATCTTTTTCTAAGGTTCCTCAACATCATCGTACCTCTACCACACCTGTCACCACCAGCTCGTGGTCGACATCAACCTCATCGAGTGTGGCTTGGTCAATGCCCAACTCGTGAGATGACAAAGCCGACATTATCACCTCACCCTAGGGAAGGGTGTATCTACGACTGTTGTGCTGGCATCGAGGAGCTCTGCAAGGGCTATCCATCCGCCCACCCCCTACTCAGACGTATCTATGCATATTTTAGTTGTGGCGCTACTCCACCCCTCAACTGTAGTTGCCCATCCTCCTCCACCTCCTTGACACCCCAAACCCCCGCCCCTCGAAGATGCAGGTCGGTGATGACCCACAAGTATAGGGGATCAATCGTAGTCCTTTCGATAAGTAAGAGTGTCGAACCCAACGAGGAGCAGAAGGATCTGACAAGTGGTTTTCAGCAAGGTAAAATCTGCAGGCACTGAAATTGTCGGGAACAAGTGATTGTGTGGTGAGATGATTCGTAGCGAGAAACAAGTAACAAAAGTAGCAACGGTGCAGCAAAGTGGCACAATCCCTTTTGTAGCAAGGGACAAGCCTGGACAAAGTCTTATAGGAGGAAAAACGCTCCCGAGGACACACGGGAATTTCTGTCATGCTAGTTTCATCATGTTCATATGATTCGCGTTCGTTACTTTGATAGTTTGATATGTGGATGGACCGGCGCTTGGGTACTGCCCTTACTTGGACAAGCATCCCACTTATGATTAACCCCTCTCGCAAGCATCCGCAACTACGAAAGAAGAATTAAGACAAAGTCTAACCATAGCATTAAACTAGTGGATCCAAATCAGCTCCTTACGAAGAAACGCATAAACTAGGGTTTAAGCTTCTGTCACTCTAGCAACCCATCATCTACTTACTACTTCCCAATGCCTTCTCTCTAGGTCCAAATAATGGTGAAGTGTTATGTAGTCGACGTTCACATAACACCACTAGAGGAAAAACAACATACAACATATCAAATTACCGAACGAATACCAAATTCACATGACTACTATTAGCATGACTTATCCCATGTCCTCAGGAACAAAAGTAACTACTCACAAAGCATAATCATATTCATGACCAGAGAGGTAATGAGTAGCATCAAGGATTTGAATATAAACTCTTCCACCAAGTAATCCAGCTAGCATCAACTACAAAGAGTAATCAACACTACTAGCTGTTGGGGAACGTCGCATGGGAAACAAAAAATTTCCTACGCGCACGAAGACCTATCATGGTGATGTCCATCTACGAGAGGGGATGAGTGATCTACGTACCCTTGTAGATCGTACAGCAGAAGCGTTAGTGAACGCGGTTGATGTAGTGGAACGTCCTCACGTCCCTCGATCCGCCCCGCGAACAATCCCGCGATCGGTCCCACGATCTAGTACCGAACGGACGGCACCTCCGCGTTCAGCACACGTACAGCTCGACGATGATCTCGGCCTTCTTGATCCAGCAAGAGAGACGGAGAGGTAGAAGAGTTCTCCGGCAGCGTGATGGCGCTCCGGAGGTTGGTGATGACCTTGTCTCAGCAGGGCTCCGCCCGAGCTCCGCAGAAACGCGATCTAGAGGAAAAACCGTGGAGGTATGTGGTCGGGCTGCCGTGGAAAAGTCGTCTCAAATCAGCCCTAAAACCTCCGTATATATAGGTGGGAGGGAGGGGACCTTGCCTTGGGGCTCAAGGAGACCCAAGGGGGTCGGCCGAGTCCAAGGGGGGAGGACTCCCCCCCCAAACCGAGTTGGACTTGGTTTGGTGGGAGGGAGTCCCCCTTCCTTCCCACCTCCTCCTTTTTTTTTCTCTTGATTTTCTCTTCTTGGCGCATAGAGCCCTTTTGGGCTGTCCCACCAGCCCACTAAGGGCTGGTGTGCCACCCTCAAGGCCTATGGGCTTCCCCGGGGTGGGTTGCCCCCCCCGGTGAACTCCCGGAACCCATTCGTCATTCCCGGTACATTCTCGGTAACTCCGAAAACCTTCCGGTAATCAAATGAGGTCATCCTATATATCAATCTTCGTTTCCGGACTATTCCGGAAACCCTCGTGACGTCCGTGATCTCATCCGGGACTCCGAACAACATTCGGTAACCAACCATATAACTCAAATACGCATAAAACAACGTCGAACCTTAAGTGTGCAGACCCTGCGGGTTCGAGAACTATGTAGACATGACCCGAGAGACTCCTCGGTCAATATCCAATAGCGGGACCTGGATGCCCATATTGGATCCTACATATTCTACGAAGATCTTATCGTTTGAACCTCAGTGCCAAGGATTCATATAATCCCGTATGTCATTCCCTTTGTCCTTCGGTATGTTACTTGCCCGAGATTCGATCGTCAGTATCCGTATACCTATTTCAATCTCGTTTACCAGCAAGTCTCTTTACTCGTTCCGTAATACAAGATCCCGCAACTTACACTAAGTTACATTGCTTGCAAGGCTTGTGTGTGATGTTGTATTACCGAGTGGGCCCCGAGATACCTCTCCGTTCACACGGAGTGACAAATCCCAGTCTTGATCCATACTAACTCAACTAACACCTTCGGAGATACCTGTAGAGCATCTTTATAGTCACCCAGTTACGTTGCGACGTTTGATACACACAAAGCATTCCTCCGGTGTCAGTGAGTTATATGGTCTCATGGTCATAGGAATAAATACTTGACACGCAGAAAACAGTAGCAACAAAATGACACGATCAACATGCTACGTCTATTAGTTTGGGTCTAGTCCATCACGTGATTCTCCTAATGACGTGATCCAGTTATCAAGCAACAACACCTTGTTCATAATCAGAAGACACTGACTATCTTTGATCAACTGGCTAGCCAACTAGAGGCTTGCTAGGGACGGTGTTTTGTCTATGTATCCACACATGTAAATGAGTCTTCATTCAATACAATTATAGCATGGACAATAAACGATTATCTTGATAGAGGAATTATAATAATAACTATATTTATTATTGCCTCTAGGGCATAATTCCAACACTAACAACCTTACAAGTACCAATCGGAGTCGCGAGACGGAGATTGGTTACAAGTGATGAACTAGGGTTTGGAGATGAGATGGTGCTGATGAAGATGTTGATGGTGACGAGTGCCCTCCGATGAGAGGAGTGTTGGTGATGACGATGACGACGATTTCCCCCTCCGGGAGGGAAGTTTCCCCGGCAGGATCGTCCTGCCGGAGCTCTAGATTGGTTCTGCTGAAGTTCCGCCTCGTGGCGGCGGCGAAACCACGAAAAAGCTCCTCTTTTAGTTTTCCTGGACGAAACCCTCCATATAGCAAAAGAGGGGGGCCAGTGGGCCAGTGGGCTCCCCACAAGCCCCATGGCGCGGCCTGGGGGGCGCGCCGTGCAGGCTTGTGGGCACCCCCTGGTGCCCCTCTGGCACTTCTTCGGCCCAGTATTTTTTATAAATTGGGAAAAAATCCCCGTTGATTTTCACGGCGTTTGGAGTTGTGCAGAATAGGTATCTCAATTTTGCTCCACTTTCAGGCCAAAATTCCAGTTGCCGGTATTCTCCCTCTTCATGTAAACCTTGCAAAATAAGAGAGAAAAGGCATAAGAATAGTACCGTTGTCGGGGGTATAAGCCTGACAGTAGATGTGTAGGGTACGAAAGGGATGGGCAGAGCCTTAGCTACGACGAGGTTGTATGAGTTCAGGCCCCTCTGCGGTGGAGGTAATAGCCCTACGTCTCAGTGCTCAGGGAGCTTGTAGTCGAGTGGAATATCGAATACAGTGAATTGCTAACACCTGCACCAGTGGGGGAGGGTGGCTTATATAGAGTGCGCTGCCCTCCACAACGGTTCGGTGCACAGGGGTGGAGTAGTGGCGATTGAATGCCTACGTTACAGGTAACGTACGTCTTAAATGCTAATAAAGGCACATGGAAACGTATGACCATTTCCCTCCAGGGGGGTTACGATGCACAGAGTGGAATCCAGTCGGTTAGTTTGATAAACTCCGAATGCTAATCTCCGACTGGATGGTCGAGGATCTGTTACCGACTGGATGAAGGGAACTCCTTAGTTCAGTCGGAACTGACTAAGGGCCTTGTCCCTTATGAGGGGTAGTCCTTGGGTTGGACCTTTAGGGCAGGCCTATGACCCTACCCTAGGACTATAACCCCATCAATAGTCCCCGAATGGATTGGGGTTGGAACGACGAAGCGATGCTTGAAATTTGGATCCGACTGGAACGGATGTGACTTTGGCGTTGCTTGCCTCGATCCATTTTATCTTCTCTGACCAATGATCCGAGTGGAAGTAGTTGCGGAACAAACTGTCGGAAACCGAGTGCTTCCGCGGCATCTTCTGACGTGACTAGTCAACTGACCGCGGCGGATTTTCTGGGATCCTCAAATTTCGGTTACCGCGCGCTCAGCGGGGATGACGACATCGCGCTCGAGTAGCGCCTGACGCCTCGATTCCCGCGCCTTCAACTTCTCCACTGATATCGCCGCGGTTGGTCGGGGGATAAGGTTTCAGGGCCACCTGCCAGTGACGCAGTCGAAACCTTACTTAAACCTCAGCGGCGAGGGTTTTCTCGTTACGCTCGCCGGATCTCTTGCCTTTGACTGCTCCACTCCTCTCGCCTCCTCCTGCGTACCCAAGCTCCTTCTCTTTCCTTCTCCTCCGCAGATCCGCAGCTTCCGCCATGACCAAGGGACAGACTAGCAAGCTGGAGGCGAAGAAGAAGAAGGGGAAGGCGGCGGCTCCTGCGCAGCGGCGGCAGCGGGCGTTACCGGCGGGGTGGATCCAGGGGGACTTCCTCCCCTCCACGGTGACAGAGGAGAGCTTGCTAGAGCTGGTGGAACACGCGATCGCGCACAAGTCATGGAGGTTGTCGGAGGAGGGTGAGACCGAGCCGGCGCCTCGGGAGGGGGAGCGCGTCCTGCTGCTCAGCCACGTGCATCGAGGTTTCTCCCTGCCCCCGCATCCTTTCTTCAAAGGCATAATGAACCACTTTGGGGCGCAGCTCCACCACTTTCCCCCGAATGCCATCACCCATCTCTCTGCTTTCGTAGTCTTGTGCGAGTGCTTCATCGGTTGTCCTCCCCATTGGGGGCTTTTCAAACATATCTTCTGTGCTAGGTCCCAAACCATCAAATGACTTAATCAGTCGGATGATAAGACTCACCTTCTCCAACTCTGTGGGGGTTTGGGCTTCCAAAAGAAGAGCAAAGGTAATTATCCCGCTCTTCAGCTGAGTGAATCGGTTAGGAACTGGCAGTCGACATGGTTCTACTGCCAGGACGTCGCTTGCCCGAATGCCACTACAGGGCTACCTCCTTTTAGCTTAGATCGACTAGCTCCGCCTAAGCAGCTTGCGCTCACAAAGGCGGAGAAGATCTGTATCCTGCCCCTGGTCGACGCACTCGTAGATGTCGTCAGAAAGGGAGTCACCGGCATAGATTTGCTGGAGGTTTTCCTCGGCCGGCGCATCCAACCACTGCAGGCTCGAGACCACGCCATGTGGCATTACACGGGACCCGAAGACTCCACTCGGACCAACCCCGAGTGCGTGACTGGGGAGACGGTGGCGTCGTGGGTGCTCCAGATCACAGGTGCCTGCGAGAACCCCAGAGGGTCCCGGCGAGTGAAGGCTTTCCGCGCGGACAACCCTCCTCCGAACGAGGTGAGTACAACTTGCCGAGTGCACATAACTGTCTTAGATTTATCGCTATCTTTGAATCTCCGTCTGATGTCTGATGTCACCGACTGTATTTTATGCAGAAGTGGACCAACTGGTTCTCCCCTGTCTCGAACGGGAACCCGGCTGAGGAGGAGGAAGAGGGCAGCCAGGAGGGCGGCGTGGAGAGCGTCGAGTACGTCTCCGACAGTGGGGAGACGGAGGAGGAGTCTGGTGAAGAAGAGGAGGAAGACGAAGAGAAGAACTCGCCACCCCCGCCACCAGAGCACCGAACCAAGCGCCGACATGAACCTGCAGCTCCCTCGGCCCTTCCAGCATCCTCGAGTGCTCCGCCAACTGCTCCCGTGCTCCTGAGTGCTCGGAGCGCCAAGAGGACCAGGGACACTGCTGCCGAACCTGCGGGCCAGTCTTCCAAGGTGGCCAGACTGAGCGGATCTAAACCTCGGAAGGCTTTGTCGCGGATGAGGGTCATCGTCCCCGTCACCTCAACGTAAGTGCATTGTTCTTATAACTTCTTCTGATGTTCGATTAAACTCCTGTTTGATGGTCGAATGAATTTCACTCGACAGGATCGCCACCTCTGCCACCTCTCCGGCGCGCCACGGAGATGATCCTATGGACACGGACAATGTTGTCTCGTCCCAGCCACGTGCGTCGTAGTGATTCCGAGAGTTTATATTATTGCATCGCGAATTCTGTCTTCGGTCTTGCCCTTTTTCTGTGATCTCACGCCGTTTGGTCGGGTTTCTCTCACTGGCGATTTATGCAGATGAGGATGACCAGGGAAGGTCTGAGCAAGCTGCGGTGCATGTCCTTGAGGCTGCTCCGCCAGTTACTGCTCCCGCCGCGGACGTGCCGCCGACTGAGGCGATGCCGTCGACTGAAACGCCGCTGGTTGCTGCTGAATCGACTGGAGCGGGCCTTGGGATGCCGAAGGAGCCTTCAACGATGCCAGGCCCGTCGAACGTCGAGTACAACATACAACACCTCTCGGAAGACCAGGTGGGAGCATCCAAGGGGGCCATGGTGCAGGCGGAGCTAATGGCGGGAGAAGCCAAGAAGGCGTACGACTCCATCGCGTCCCTGTACCAGCGAAGCTTCGAACTGCGGGACGATATCCGAGTAAGTGGGCTAGTAAGTATTTACTTTTCTCTTGTAACCCACTGGGTGTGTTCGGATATCGTATGATTTTTGCAATGGGTTCACTCTTAGTGAACCCAGTGGGTGTAGTCCCCGAGACTTCTGTCGAGTGCTTGCACCGGCAGTTGTCTTTATACGCATTGTCTTTGACTTGATCAGATCACAAGTTAATCTGTTCGAATGCTGACAGTTGGGGCACTCGGAGTGTACCTACTGGATGAGTCTCCGAGAGTAATTTTACTCCGGTCGGGTAGTAGTAGCCTCACAGGCTTAGGTGTTGTCATGTAGCTCAATAGGGCAGACCTGTTTGAGTTTCATGCCAGTGGGGTCACTCTCAGTGAACCCACTGGGTGTAGTCCCCGAGACCGCTGTCGACTGCTTGCGTCGGCAGGGGTCTGAAGAACTTAGACTTTTTATTGTTGGATTTGGCTGATCGTCTCTTGGCGCTGGCTGGCAGAAAACTTGCGAGATGGGGACGTCGTATGAGACTCTCAGGGCTAAGAAGGTTCAGTTTGCTGGTGAGCTGGATGCGGCACTGGTTGCAATGGCTGGTATGAAGGATGTTCTGGTGGAACGGTAGAAGTCGTTGGAGCAGGCCCGTGAAGCGAACAAGGCACTGACTGCTGAAGTTGAGAAGATGAAGGCGCAAAGGTCTGATCTGATGGGGCAAATGAATGTGCTGAACAAGCGGTGTATAGCGCAGGAAAAATACGTCAGTGACTGGGCCCGGAAGATGATAACGCGTCTGGGTGGTAAGTCCTGTTTTTTCTGAGTGCTTGTGGTATGTGCGTTACACTCGGCGCTTATTGTTTGCTTGTCCTGTGTTTGCATATTTTTGCATGGACGCGGAGGCTGAAGCAGCTGACGTGGAGCGGTCGATTCGCGAGAACATTCCACTCGGTGAGGACGCCAATCGAGATCTGCTCCGAGCGCACATTCGCCTGGGCAAAGTTGGGCCTTTCATTGGTCGACTGAGAGAAGTCGTCGGCCGGATCGACAAGGAGCTTTGGCCTGAAGACGAGTCTTAGCATGAGATGGAAGGCTTGATGACTCGGCTGGAGGAGGTCCCAAACCGAGTGCAGTCATGGAAGAAGTCTGCGGCTCGCTGTGGTGCAGACGTTGCGCTGTCCCTGGTCCGAGTGCATTGCAAGGAGGTGCGCGAAGAGAAGTTGAAAACGTTGAAGGTCGCCAACACGAAGAAACTTCGATTCGAAGACTTCATGGAAACCTTCCTTGAGAGTGCCACCCGCATCGCCGATGGGATCGACCTGGACACATTCGTGGAGCCCTCCAGTCCTGGCGCCAATCCGGACGACGCTTAAGAAAACTTTTACCTCGGTATGCCGAGTGTTGGTTGTAAGTAACCTTGGCCACTTCTGTTGGCCGTCGCATTCTTGGTTCGGTGCGGGTAAGCTTGATCCGCACCGAGTCAACTATCCTTAGGTGAACTTCGAACTTAAATCAAATCTTTTGCTCTTCTGTTGCCAAAGAGTTGTTGACACCATTTTGGCTCGAGTTTTTGTTTGGCTTTTCTTGTTGAAGCCAATGGCAAACACGCGGAGCATGAAATTGGCAGTTTCCTTGACATCTGTGTGAACCTCTCTGAGGGTCTGCCAAGTCACCGAGTGGATCTGTAGGATACACTCGAGGGTAATAGAGTACTTAGGCGATTCATGATCGCGGCTAAGTCTTCGAGTGCGACAGATATGCCACACTCGGAGCGAGTTGTTACTCATGTAATTGTCAGTTGTCTTGACATCCACATGAGCCTCAATGAGGGTCTGCTGAGTCGCCGAGTGGATCTGTAGGATACACTCGGAGGTAATAGCGTACTTAGGCGATTCATGATCGCGGCTAAGTCTTCGAGTGCGACGATCATGCCGCGCTCGAAGCGAGTTGTTACTCATGTAATTGTCAGTTGTCTTGACATCCACATGAGCCTCAATGAGGGTCTGCTACTCATGTAATTGTCAGTTGTCTTGACATCCGCATGAGCCTCAATGAGGGTCTGCTGGGTCTCCGAGTGGATCTATAGGATACACTCGAAGGTAATAGAGTACTTAGGCGATTCTTGATCGCAGCTAAGTCCCTGAGTGCGACGGACATGCTGCACTCGGAGCGAGTTGTTACTCATGTAATTGTCAGTTGTCTTGACATCCACATGAGCCTCAATGAGGGTCTGCTACTCATGTAATTGTCAGTTGTCTTGACATCCACATGAGCCTCAATGAGGGTCTGCTGAGTCCCCGAGTGGATCTGTAGGATACACTCGAAGGTAATAGATTACTTAGGCGATTCTTGATCGCAGCTAAGTCTTCGAGTGCGACGTTTAGTGCACACTTGGAAAAAGTGAGTACTTAGGTGATTCTTGATCGCAGCTAAGTCCCCGAGTGCGACGTTTAGTGCACACTCGGAGAAAGTTAGTACTTAGGCGATTCTGGATCGCAGCTAAGTCCCCGAGTGCGACATTTAGTGTACACTCGGAGAAAGTGAGTACTTAGGCGATTCTTGATCGCAGCTAAGTCCCCGAGTGCGACGTTTAGTGCACAGTCGGAGAAAGTTGGTACTTAGGCGATTCTGGATCGCAGCTAAGTCCCCGAGTGCGACGTTTAGTGCACACTCGGAGAAAGTTAGTACTTAGGCGATTCTGGATCGCAGCTAAGTCCCCGAGTGCGACGTTTAGTGCACACTCGGAGAAAGTTAGTACTTAGGCGATTCTGGATCGCAGCTAAGTCCCCGAGTGCGACGTTTAGTGCACACTCGGAGAAAGTTAGTACTTAGGCGATTCTGGATCGCAGCTAAGTTTTTTTTTTTTGAGACCGGAGTCTGCGACCGCGGAAGAATTTTGGATCTGCAAAAGCTCAATCTGCTTTATATTATTTCACCAATACTTGTTCTTTACATTGCTTCAGTCGACGGTCACGTGTAGAAGCGCTTCAGGAGATCTCCGTTCCATGCTCGCGGCTCGTCTGTCTCCCTGTCGATGTTGTAGAGTCTGTATGCTCCATTGTTCAGCACCTTGGAGATGATGAAAGGTCCTTCCCAGGCAGGAGCCAACTTGTGAGGTCTTTGCTGATCCACTCGGAGCACCAGGTCGCCTGCTTGGAACGTGCGACTCCTGACATGTCGTGCGTGAAAACGGCGTAGATCTTGTTGATAAATGGTTGAGCGAGTCAGTGCCATCTCGTGCTCTTCCTCTAGAAGGTCCACTCCGTCTTGCCTTGCTTGTTCTGCTTCAGCTTCGGAGAAGATTTCGACTCGTGGAGCATTGTGAAGCAAGTCACTCGGAAGGACTGCTTCTGCTCCGTAAACGAGGAAGAACGGTGATCGCCCTGTAGATCTGTTCGGGGTTGTGTGAAGACCCCAAAGCAATGAAGGTAGCTCGATGACCCATGCGCCAGCGGCATGTCCCACCTCTCGCAGGAGTCGGGGCTTCAAACCTTGCAGAATAAGTCCATTCGCCCGCTGTGCTTGTCCATTGGATTGAGGATGCGCCACGGATGCAAAATCCACTCGGATTCCTTGGCTTGCACAGAAAGCTTTGAATCTGTCCGAGTCAAAGTTTGTCCCGTTGTCCGTGATTATGCTGTGAGGTACACCGAATCTGGAGATGATGTCCCTGACAAACTTGATGGCTGTTAGGGCGTCGAGCTTCTTGATGGGCTTGGCTTCAATCCATTTTGTGAACTTGTCGACTGCCACCAACAAATGTGTGTACCCTCCTTGGCCTGTCCTGAATGGACCGACTGTATCTAATCCCCATACTGCAAACGGCCACACAAGAGGGATTGTCTTCAACGCAGATGTTAGCTTGTGGGACTTGTTGGAGTAGAACTGACAACCTTCACATCGGTCGACCATATCTTTAGCCATTTCGTTTTCCTGCAACCAGAAGAAACCAGCTCTGAATGCTTTGGCGACGATCGCTCTCGAAGAGGCGTGATGACCGCGGGTTCCCGAGTGAATATCTCCTAGGATTAACTGTCCCTCCTCTGGGGAGATACATCGTTGAAGAACGCCTAAACGTTTTCCTTGTACAACTGGCCATCAACGACAGTGAACGACTTCGACCTGCGGACTATCTCCCTGGCCTGGACTTCGTCTTCTGGTAATTCCTGCCTCAGGATATATGCAATGATTGGCACAGTCCAATCAGGGATGACAACAAGAATCTCCATGATAAGATCAACCACAGCAGGTACGTCGACTTCAGTCGGATCTGTCGAACTCTTTGGTTGTACTGGTTCCTCCGTGAAAGGATCTTCTTTGACTGAGGGAAGGTGGAGGTGCTCGAGGCAGACGTCACTCGGGACTGGTTTCCGAGTGGATCCGAGTTTTGCCAACTCATCAGCTGCTTGGTTCTTCAGTCGCGGAACATGGTGGAGTTCTAGACCTTCAAACTTGTTCTCGAGCTTCCTCACTGCATTGCAGTATGTGGTCATGGTGGGGTTCCTGACGTCCCACTCTTTCATCACTTGATTAACCACCAAATCCGAATCGCCATAGACCATCAGGCGACGGACGCCGAGTGCGATGGCCATACGCAGTCCATAAAGGAGAGCTTCGTACTCTACCTCATTGTTGGAGGAATCAAAGTGTATCTGCAGCACATATTTGAGTTTATCACCCTTTGGTGATACGATCACAACGCCAGCGTCAGAGCCATTCAACATCTTGGACCCATCGAAGAACATTGTCCAATGAGCCGAGTAGATGTGGGCCGGTTGCTGTTGTTCTACCCATTCTGCTATGAAGTTAGCCAGAGCTCGAGACTTAATAGCTTTCTTGGCCTCGAACTTGATATCGCAGTACAACATCTCCATTGCCCACTTCGCCACTCGGCCTGATGCGTCTCGATTGTGGAGGATTTCCGACAACGGAGCATCAGAAACGACAGACACCGAGTTGTCTTGGAAATAAATGGCCACCTTCTTCGCAGTCATGTAAATCCCATAGATAAGTTTTTGATAGTGGGGATACCTCTGCTTGGAAGGAGTCAGGACTTCGGAGACGTAATAGACTGGCCGCTGAACTTTGTATGCTTTGCCTTCTTCTTCTCGTTCGACCTTAAGAACAGTGCTGACGACTTGATTTGTAGCCGCGATATACAGAAGAAGGGGCTCTTTACTGAGCGGAGCAGTAAGAACCGGCTGGGTGGAAAGTAGGACTTTGAGGTCGTCGAATGCGACTTGGGCTTCATCTGTCCACTCGAAAGTATCTGATTTCTTCATGAGTCGGTACAGAGGAAGTGCTTTCTCACCGAGTCGACTGATAAACCTGCTCAAAGCCACTAGGCAACCAGTGAGCCGTTGAACATCGTGTATTCTGACCGGCCTCTCCATTCGGACGATGGTCCCGATCTTTTCGGGGTTGACATCGATCCCTCGTTCGGAAACAAAGAAACCGAGTAACTTTCCGCTGCGAACGCCGAATGAACACTTGGCGGGGTTGAGCTTGATATCGTACCTACGAAGGTTGGCGAATGTTTCTGCCAAGTCAGTCAGCAGGTCGAAACCTTTGCGTGACTTGACTACGATATCATCCATATATGCCTCCATATTCCGACCGATCTGGTCGAGGAGGCATTTTTGGATCATGCGCATGAAGGTATCTCCTGCATTCTTCAAACCGAATGGCATGGTGATGTAGCAGAAGCACCCGAATGGGGTGATGAAGGCTGTTTTTAATTCATCGGGGCCATACAAACGGATCTGATGAAAGCCCGAGTAGGCATCAAGAAATGACAGACGCTCGCAACCCGCAGTCGAATCGACAATTTGATCGATGCGGGGGAGCGGAAAATGGTCTTTCGGGCAGACCTTATTGAGGTGTTTGAAGTCGATGCACATTCGGAGCGACTTGTCCTTCTTGGGAACCATGACAACATTGGCGAGCCACTCGGAGTGGTGAACCTCGCGAATGAAGTTGGCTGCCAAAAGCTTGGCTACCTCTTCTCCGATTGCCTTCCTCTTGTGCGCGGCGGACCGACGCAGGCGTTCTCGGACAGGCCGAGCGGTGGGATCCACATGCAGTGGGTGCTCAGCCAACTCCCTGGGTACACCTGGCATGTCAGAGGGTTTCCATGCGAAGATGTCCCAGTTCTCATGGAGGAATTGGGTGAGCTCAGCTTCCTATTTAGGACCGAGGGTGGTGGAGATGTTCGTCGGGGCAGCAGTGGCGTCCGTCGGGTGGATGCTGACCTTCTTCGTCTCTCCCGTCGACTGGAATGCAGACTCCGAAGCTGGCTTCTTCGAACGCATCAAGTCAGCGGGGTCGGCTGTTTTCTTGTACTCGTCAAGCTCGAGGACGGCCATCTGCTGGTCGGCGATTCTTGATCCCTGCTGCAGACACTCTTTGGCCCGCTGTCGATTGCCCGTGATGGTGATCACACCTTTCGGGCCTGGCATCTTCAGCTTTAGGTATACGTAACACGGACGGGCCATGAAACGCGCATACGCTGGGCGGCCTAGAATTGCGTGGTAAGCGCTCTGGAAGTCCACCACTTCGAACGTCAGCTTTTCCTTGCGGAAGTTCTTGTCGGAGCCGAAAACGACGTCCAACGCGATCTGGCCGAGTGACTTGGCCTTTCGTCCAGGGACGACTCCATGGAACTGCATGCTGCTCTCGCTGAGTTTGGACATCGGAATGCCCATCCCCTTGAGAGTGTCGGCGTACATGATGTTCAAGCCACTGCCGCCGTCCATGAGGACTTTGCGCAGTCGGACTCCCTCCACCACCGGGTCGACGACCAGAGCCTGTCTTCCTGGGGTGGGTACGTGTGCTGGATGATCCGACTGGTCAAAGGTGATCGCAGTCTGAGACCATTTGAGGAACTTGGGGTTGGTAGGGGTGGCCATGTTCACCTCTGTGTTCACCAGCTTCAGTCGACTCTTGCTCACAACGTCAGCAAAAATCATCAGTGTTGCATGGACTTGGGGGAACGGATCCTCCTTATCCCCCTCATCCTATTCATTGTCCTTCTTACTCGGTTGCCCTTCGCTGAACCCCTAGATCAGGAGGCGACACTGTCGAGTGGTATGCTTCGCATATATGGGGTTGCCCTCTTCATCCATCTTCGTATGAACCGGACATGGCTGGTCCAGGATGGGGTTATTGAACTGCTTCTTCTTGGGGGTGAACTGAGCCTTCCCTTTGCCCTTGAACTTGGCATTGGTTACGGCTGCAGCTTCTGCCTACGGAGCGGACGGAGCTTTCTGCTTCTGCTTCCGAGTGTTATTCCCATCTCCATCGGTGATTGTTTTGTGCTTGCCGCTTCGGATGCGGTCCTCTTCTTCGCCATTAGCATAGCGTGTTGCTATCTCCATCATCTTGCTCATGGAGATGTCGCCTGTTCGGCCGAACTTCAAGTACAGATCTCTATACCGCACGCCTGCCTTGAAGGCGCAGACTGCTTGATGCTCTGTGACGTTCTCCACCGTGTGGTAGAGAGTTGTCCAACGCTGAATGAAATCACGCAGGGGCTCATTCTGCTTCTGGACGCAGTGCTGGAGTTCCACGAGGCCAGCAGGGCGTTTGCACGTCCCTTCGAAGGTCCTGATGAACACTCGGGCCAGATCTGCCTAGCTGTAGATGCTTGAGGGGGCCAACTGGTTCAGCCACGCTCGCGCCGAGCCGTCGAGCATCAGAGGGAGGTGCTTCATGGCGACATGGTTGTCTCCTCCTCCGATCTGGACTGCTACTCGGTAATCATCCAGCCACGTTTCTGGCTTGGACTCTCGTGTAAACTTGCTAATTCCCGTCGCCAATCGGAAGTTGGGAGGGATGTCAGCCGAACGGATGGCTCGACTGAAACACTCGGTACTAGAAACGATGGTCCTGCTTCCACTCGGACGGTCAATATCGTAACCATCGCGGTGGGCTCGGCCCCTGTCGACCCTCCGCTGGGCGATATGCCCTCTCGCGTCGGGCCTTGGGTCGTAAGTGCCGTCGACTAAACGCCGATCATCATGATGTCGGGGCCCATAGGGCCCACCCCACGGAGGGGTGCGTGAACGGCGACGATCTTCGGGATTTATGGAACGACTGCCTCCCCTGTGTCGCTGATGAGAACCAGGGCTATGAACTGACCGATGCGTATTCGCATGAACAGAACTATTGTAGATCCTGTTGTGCGACTGGGAGACCGCCGAATTTTGCTGCTGCACCGTGTGCAACAGGACGCGGATTTGCTTGATCCCCCTTCCAGCCTCTGAATCAGTCGGCTGAAGGGAATCGGTTATCTTGGCAGCCGCAGCCAAGTTGAGGAGGGGTGTGCGGAACAGCTCCACGTTGCTCCGCCGAGTGTGCCGACTGGCAGAACGGCGAGGCGGACGACGCGCGCCAGACGTTTCGCCGATCTCGTGCTCGTTTCGGCCAGCTTGACGGGGATCTTCATGGGAATTGGCCATGTGTACTTCTGCTACAGGCCCGCGGCCCGCGTACTCGGAAGGAAACTCAGTCGGAACCGAGCCCGAGCGTTGGGACGGCGGGGCAACCACAACTGACTCTAGAACCGCCACTTGTGAAGACGTGTTCTGGCGCGCCCGGGCGTGTTGCACCCAACGCTGGAGCCACGAACGGCGGGACCGCTTGTTGCGGCGCGTGACGGCGGTGTAGGTCGACACCGGAGCCGACTGCTGGAGAAGAAGAATGCCGCGGGCGCCGGCACGGAAGTGCGTAGCCCCGCGGCGAGGAAGTGCCTCGACGTCGAGAGGGGCGTCCCGAAGCCATGCCGAATCGTCGACGATGAAGGAGAGAGCTCCGAAGAAGATCTCGTGACCCATGCTCGAATCTCCACCGGACGACATGACGAAGTGATGTAGTCGCAAACTCGCCGGAAGTCGCTTAGACGCCTACCCCACGGTGGGCGCCAACTGTCGAGGGTATAAGCCTGACAGTAGATGTGTAGGGTATGAAAGGGATGGGCAGAGCCTTAGCTACGACGTGGTTGTATGAGTTCAGGCCCCTCTGCGGTGGAGGTAATAGCCCTACGTCTCAGTGCTCAGGGAGCTTGTAGTCGAGTGGAATATCGAATACAGTGAATTTCTAACACCCGCACCAGTGGGGGAGGGTGGCTTATATAGAGTGCGCTGCCCTCCACAACGGTTCGGTGCACAGGGGTGGAGTAGTGGCGATTGAATGCCTACGTTACAGGTAACGTACGTCTTAAATGCTAATAAAGGCACATGGAAATGTATGACCGTTTCCCTCCAGGGAGGTTACGATGCACAGAGTGGAATCCAGTCGGTTAGTTTGATAAACTCCGAATGCTAATCTCCGACTGGACGGTCGAGGATCTGTTACCGACTGGATGAAGGGAACTCCTTAGTTCAGTCGGAACTAACTAAGGGCCTTGTCCCTTATGAGGGGTAGTCCTTGGGTTGGACCTTTAGGGCAGGCCTATGACCCTACCCTAGGACTATAACCCCATCAACCGTGAAGTGAAATAACAGCCAACGAAGCGATAAATATCAACATGAAAACATGATGCAAAATGGACATATCAACTCCCCCAAGCTTAGACCTCGCTTTTCCTCAAGCGAAAGCCGAGCTCAATAAATATGTCCACATGTTTAGGGAGAGAGGTGTCGACAAAACAAGATACGAACATGCATGCATCATGATCAAGATCAGAACAGCAATACCAACATATAATCTCTCATGCTAAAGTGATAATTCCTTCACAAAGTAAAGCATGGATCAAGAACCTTACCGAGAAGTAACAACCGATAGCCTTTATCATTGAAGCAATTGCAATTTATCACAACATCAGAAAGAGTCAAATAAGAGCTTGTAAAGCAAATCCACATACTCAATCATTCTTTCTTTCTCTACAATTGCTACAACTCACGTGGTACTCATGAGATCAAAGTTTCAGCTGAACACAGAGAAAGATAGGGGCTTATAGTTTTGCCTCCCAACTGCTTACCTCAAGGGTAATGTCAACAATAATAATTCATGAATGCCTACCTCCAAGTTGACATATGAATATAGATCTTTCCCAAGCATGTGACGATAGCCAAGACAAAGGCAAAATAAGGAATTGGTGAAGATCACCATGACTCTTTCAAGGGCAAAAAGTAAAGGTACAAGATAGGCCCTTCGCAGAGGGAAGCAGAGGTTGTCATGCGCTCTTGAGGTTTGGATGCGTGTCCTCTTAGTGCGTAGGAACGTCGCTTTATATTGGCTCCTATGATAAAGAACTTTATTATGCAGTTTGTCGCTTTTATGTCTTCCTCATCACAAGTTCGTACAAAGCTTATTTTCCACACACTAATAGATCATACATATTAGAGAGCAATTTTATTGCTTGCACTGATGACAACTTACTTGAGGGATCTTATTCAATCCATGGGTAGGTATGGTGGACACTCATGGCAAAACTGGTTTGAAGGTTTATGGATGCACAAGTAGTATCTCTACTTGGTGCGGGAGTTTTGGCTAATATGAGGTGGAAGCAATCGTCACATGCTAAGGGATCTCTAATCATATAACATTGTTTAGAGCCAAGCAAACACAATTCATTACGTTGTCTTCCTTGTCCAACATCTACTTCTAGGCATGCAATAGTTTAGTGAGTGTTCACAATCATAGGTGGTGTCAAAGATGATATATTTATATGTGAACCTCTCCTTCTTTATCACTTCCTATTAATTGCAACCATGACCAAGGTCTACGTTTGCCTACCCTCAACAAGTTTCAATCATCATCCTTTTTATATGTGAAGCTATCACTTCCCATAAGATCATTACATGATCTTTCATGCTTTTGTTCTATTCTCACTCTTTTGATCATGGCAAGAGGCAAAGCCCTTCAACTAAGACACTCTTTATTATATGGCTCACGAGCAAGAATACATCGGGGGTGACACAAAGCAAAACTCAAGACTAAAACACTAAGACTTTTAAACTATTAGAGAAAAAGAAAACTGAAATGGAAAACTAAAACAAAGGTAAAGGCAAAAGATGTGACGATGATACGATACCGGGAAACTCCCCCAAGCTTGGCAAAAGCCAAGGGGATTGCCCATACCAATGCTCAGTTGTCTTCCTTGGGTGGTGATGGTGGTGGAGTTGTTGCAACATGAGTTTGATCCTCCGTCTTCCAAGGCATAGGTGCTCCACCATGGAAAGATGAACGAGTCTCCGGAATCCTCAAATTTGCAGCCAACCTTATTGATTTAAATCTATACTCATACTCACAGTTTTGGTTCTGCAGGTCATAGATCTGGCCCTGGAGTTGATCAACCCTGTCATAGAGCCTGGAGAGGTGCTTCCCAATGTCATTGGCATCAATCCTGTGCTTGTTGGTGAACTCCGTGATCATCATGTGGTTGGCGTTGAGTCCACGCTCCACCATCCCCTGGCACTTGAAGACTTGTTGCTCCATTGCTTCGAGCCTCGTCTCCCCGCTTCCAGTCTTTTTAGGCCCCTCAACATCAGGGATGTGCAACATCCCCTGACGCATCTCGATAGATTGAGGGTGTTGCAGCACTTCCGTGAGGTAGGGATTGATGACCTTCTTGAAGATCTTGTCCTTCGGAGCTTTTGGGGAAGTCATGGCGATCTAGATCTGTAACAGAAACAGGCTCGAAACGAAAAACAGAGGAAATCTGTGTGATGCAAGGGTCAGACCAAACGGAAGTATATATAATGATTTTTTCTAGACCAGAAGGAGTACCCCACATGAAAAGGGAGTCCGAGAGGCGCACGAGGTGGCCACAAGCCCTCACGGCGCGGCCAGGGGGTGGCCCCGCGCCGTGCAGGCTTGTCGCCTCCTCGCGCACTTTCCGGACTACTTCCAATTTTTGTATTTTTTCAAAAATTCCAAAACGGAGAAAATTTCCTACTGGAAAAGTTTTGGACTCTGTTTTCTTACCGAATCACATACCTCTTCGTTTTCGGAGTCTGAAACAGGCTGATAAATATCCCTTAGGTATTCTTCCGTAGTTATGGTATTGATGATATTGTTTTCAACATTTATGGGAGTACCTGAGATATAATGCTTGATTCTCTGCCCATTTACCACTCTCGGACAATTACCTTCCGTGTTGTTGATCTTGATAGCACCGGAACGATATACTTCCTCAACAACATAGGGACCTTCCCATTTAGAGAGAAGCTTGCCTGCAAAGAATCTTAAACGAGAGTTATATAGCAAGACATAATCACATACATTGAACTCACTCTTTTGTATCCTCTTATCATGCCACCTCTTAACCTTCTCTTTGAACAGCTTGGCATTCTCATATGCCTGAGTTCTCCACTCATCAATCGAGCTAATATCGAATAACCTCTTCTCACCGGCAAGTTTGAAATCAAAGTTGAGCTCTTTGATTGCCCAAGAAGCTTTATGCTCAAGCTCAAGAGGTAAGTGACATGCTTTACCATACACCATTTTGTACGGAGACATGCCCATGGGATTCTTATAGGCAGTTCTATAAGCCCACAGTGCATCATCGAGCTTCTTAGACCAATTCTTTCTAGACCTGTTGACAGTCTTTTGCAGAATCAGTTTAATCTCTCTATTGCTTAGCTCTACTTGACCACTGGACTGAGGGTGATAGGGAGACGCAATTCTATGGTTGACATCGTACTTAGCAAGCGTTTTACGGAAATCACCATGAATGAAGTGTGAACCACCGTCGGTCATTAGATATCTTGGGACTCCAAATCTAGGGAAGATAACTTCTTTCAGCATCTTGATAGAGGTGTTGTGATCAACACTACTAGTGGGGATAGCTTCTACCCACTTAGTGACGTAATCAACAACAACTAAGATGTGAGTATACCCATTGGATTTTGGAAAAGCTCCCATATAATCAAAGCCCCAGACATCAAATGGTTCAATGACAAGTGAATAGTTCATAGGCATTTCCTGACGTTTTCTAATATTACCTATTCTTTGACATTCATCACAAGACAAGACAAACTTACGGGCATCCTTGAAGAGAGTGGGCCAATAGAAACCTGATTGCAATACCTTGTGTGTAGTTCTATCTCCCGCATGGTGTCCTCCGTAGGCCTCGGAGTGACACTTCCGTAGGATCTGTCCCTGATCATGTTCAGGTACACAACGCCTAATAACACCATCTACTCCTTCCTTATAAAGGTGAAAATCATCCCAAAAGTAATGTCTCAAGTCAAAGAAGAATTTCTTCTTTTGCTGGTACGTGAAACTAGGTGGTATGTATTGGGAAACGATATAGTTTGCATAATCAGCATACCACGGTGCACTACGTGAAGCATTGATGACATCATTTTCTCATCGGGAAAGCTATCATCAATAGGTTGTGGGTCATCAAAAACATTCTCCAACCTAGACAAGTTATCTGCTACTGGGTTATCAGCACCCTTTCTGTCGTCAACGTGCAAATCAAATTCTTGTAGCAAGAGAACCCATCTGATAAGTCTAGGTTTAGCATCTTTCTTCTCCATAAGGTACTTAATAGCAGCATGATAAGTGTGAATAGTGACTTTGAAATCATCTATGTAAGACCTGAACTTTCACACGCAAACACGACTGGTAAAAATTCCTTCTCCGTAGTAGCATAGTTTCTTTGGGCACTGTCTAGAGTTTTACTAGCATAGTGAATAACATTCAGCTTCTTGTCAACTCTTTGCCCTAGGACAGCACCAACATCATAATCACTAGCATCACACATGATCTCAAAAGGTAAGTTCCAATCAGGTGGTTGAACAATAGGTGCAGTTATCAAAGCCCTCTTAAGTATTTCGAAGACTTCCTCACAATCCTCATCAAAGATAAAAGGAATATCCTTTTGCAAGAGATTGGTAAGAAGCCAAGAAATCTTAGAGAAGTCTTTAATGAAACTTCTATAGAAACCAACATGACCAAGGAAACTTATTATCCCTTTGATATCTGTGGGGTATGGCATCTTCTCGATTGCATCAACCTTAGCCTTATCGACTTCAATACCTCTTTTAGAAATTTTATGTCCTAAGATGATGCCTTCATTGACCATAAAGTGGCACTTCTCCCAATTCAAGACAAGATTGGTGTCTTTACATCTCTGCAAGACTCGATCGAGGTTGCTGAGGCAATCATCAAAGGAAGACCCGTAAACGGAGAAGTCATCCATGAAAACCTCGACAATCTTTTCACAAAAGTCAGAGAATATAGTCATCATACATCTTTGAAAAGTGACAGGTGCATTACATAAGCCAAAAGGCATACGTCTATAAGCAAAGGTACCAAAAGGGCAGGTGAAAGTGGTCTTCTCCTGATCAGATTGTGCAACTGGTATTTGGGAGAAACCAGAATATCCGTCTAGAAAGCAGAAGTGTGCGTGTTTGGATAGCCTTTCTAGCATTTGGTCGATAAAAGGCAAAGGGTAATGATCTTTCCTAGTGGCTTTATTCAGTTCCTAAAATCAATCACCATCCTATAGCCAGTAATAATCCTCTGTGGGATCAACTCATCCTTATCATTAGGGACAACGGTAATGCCTCCCTTCTTAGGGACGCAATGCACCGGACTCATCCAATCGCTATGAGCAACAGGATAGATAATACCCGCTTCCAGGAGCTTTAGTATTTCTTTTCTCACTACTTCTTTCATCTTAGGATTTAATCTCCTTTGATGATCAACAACTGGTTTGAAATCAAGATCAATTTTAATCTTGTGCTGGCATAGAGTGGGACTAATGCCCTTAAGATCATCAAGAGTATATCCAATAGCAGCACGGTGCTTCCTCGGAGTTTTTAGTAACTTCTTTTCTTCATGCTCTGAGAGGCTAGCACTAATAATGACAAGATATATCTCCTTTTCATCAAGATAGGCATACTTAAGAGTATCAGGCAACTGTTTAAGCTCGATCACAGGATCACCCTTTGGTGGGGGTGGATCCCCAAGCAGTTCAACAGGCAAATTATTCTTAAGGATAGGATATTGTTCTAAGACGACTCTATCTATCTCATCCCTTTCATCCATATGCATATCATTTTCATGCTCAAGCAAGTATTGCTCTAAGGGATCAGTAGGAGACACGACAATAGAGGCTAAGGTAATAGTTTCATACCTACTAGGCAACTCCTTTTCATGAGGTTGTCTACCAAACTTAGAGAAATTGAACTCATGTGACACACCTTCAAAGCGAACAGTGACAGTTTGCTTCTCACAATCAATATGAGCATTGACAATATTGAGAAAAGGTCTACCAAATAAGATGGGACAAAAGCTATCTTGTGCGGTAGCAAGAACGAGGAAATAAGCAGGATACTTTGTTTTACCACACAAGACTTCAGCATCCCTAACAATTCCCACAGGGTAGATAGTATCTCTATTGGCAAGCTGAATAGTGACATCAATAGGCTCTATCTCAACAGGTGCAATCTCATCTTTGATTTCATCATATAAGGATTGAGGTATTGCACTAACATTAGCACCCACGTCACATAAACCATGATAGCAGTGATCTCCTATCTTAACAGAAACCACATGCATGCCAACAACAGGCCTATGTTTGTCTCTAGCGTGAGGTTTAGCAATTCTAGCAGCATCTTCATAGAAGTGAATATTATGTCCCTCAACATCGTTGGACAGAAGATCTTTGATAATAGCAATGCTAGGTTCAACTCTAATTTGCTCAGGGGGTGTAGGTGTTCTAATATAGCCTCTACGTATCACAGTTGAAGCTTTAGAATGATCCTTTATCCTAACACGGAAAGGTGGTTTCTCAATGTAAGCACTGGGAACAACAGGATCATTATAGGCAATGACTTTCTCTTCAACTGGAGTGGGTTTAACTACATTGACTTCTAAAGGAGGATGATATTTAAACCACTTCTCTTTGGGGAGATCAATATGAGCATCAAAGGATTCACACAATGAAGCTACTATCTCAGAGTCAAGTCCATACTTAGCACTAAATCACTAAAGGTATTTGTCTCAACAAAGGATTTAACGCAATCAAACGTGAAATTCATACCCGACTCCTTACCTTCTTCAAGCTCCCAATCTTCAGAGTTGCGTTTAATTTTCTCCAATAAATTCCATTTGAAGTCAATATCTCTCTTCATAAAAGAACCGGTACAAGAAGTGACAAGCATGGTGCAATCATCATGAGAAAGCCGAGCATAGAAGTTCTGAATGATAATTTCTCTCGAGAGCTCATGATTGGGGCATGAATATAGCATTGATTTAAGCCTCCCCCAAGCTTGAGCGATGCTTTCTCTGTCACGAGGCCAAAAATTGTAAATATAATTTCGATCACGATGTACTAAATGCATAGGATAAAACTTTTGATGAAATTCCAATTTCAACCGATTGTAGTCCCATGATCCAGTATCATCACATAGCCTATACCATGTCAACGCCTTATCCTTCAAAGATAAAGGAAAGACCTTCTTCTTGACCTCATCCTCCGGCACACCTGCAAGCTTAAATAAACCACAAACTTCATCTACATAGATCAGATGCAAGTCTGGATGTGATGTTTCATCTCCTGTAAAAGGATTAGCCGCAGTTTCTCAAGCATACCCGAAGGAAATTCAAAGCAAATATTTTCAGTAGGTGCAGTAGGGTGAGGAGCAACCATTCGTGCTTCCGTTCGAGGTGAAGATACCCCGAACAAGCCCCTCAAAGGATTAGTATCCATAGTGACAAGTGACAATAAATTTCAGCACACTATATGAATGTTTCCTTAGCAAGTTCCACTTACCAAAGGCGCTTCACTCCCCGGCAACGGCGCCAGAAAAGAGTCTTGATGACCCACAAGTATAGGGGATCAATCGTAGTCCTTTCGATAAGTAAGAGTGTCGAACCCAACGAGGAGCAGAAGGATCTGACAAGTGGTTTTGAGCAAGGTAAAATCTGCAGGCACTGAAATTGTCGGTAACAAGTGATTGTGTGGTGAGATGATTCGTAGCGAGAAACAAGTAACAAAAGTAGCAACGGTGCAGCAAAGTGGCACAATCCTTTTTGTAGCAAGGGACAAGCCTGGACAAAGTCTTATAGGAGGAAAAACGCTCCCGAGGACACACGGGAATTTCTGTCATGCTAGTTTCATCATGTTCATATGATTCGCGTTCGTTACTTTGATAGTTTCATATGTGGGTGGACCGGCGCTTGGGTACTGCCTTACTTGGACAAGCATCCCACTTATGATTAACCCCTCTCGCAAGCATCCGCAACTATGAAAGAAGAATTAAGACAAAGTCTAACCATAACATTAAACTAGTGGATCCAAATCAACCCCTTACGAAGCAACGCATAAATTAGGGTTTAAGCATCTGTCACTCTAGCAACCCATCATCTACTTACTACTTCCCAATGCCTTCCTCTAGGCCCAAATAATGGTGAAGTGTTATGTAGTCGACGTTCACATAACACCACTAGAGGAAAAACAACATACAACATATCAAATTACCGAACTAATACCAAATTCACATGACTACTATTAGCATGACTTATCCCATGTCCTCGGGAACAAAAGTAACTACTCACAAAGCATAATCATATTCATGACCAGAGAGGTAATGAGTAGCATCAAGGATCTGAACGTAAACTCTTCCACCAAGTAATCCAACTAGCATCAACTACAAAGAGTAATCAACACTACTAGCAACCTTACAAGTACCAATCGGAGTCGCGAGACGGAGATTGGTTACAAGTGATGAACTAGGGTTTGGAGATGAGATGGTGCTGATGAAGATGTTGATGGTGACGAGTCCCCTCCGAAGAGAGGAGTGTTGGTGATGACGATGGCGACGATTTCCCCCTCCGCGAGGGAAGTTTCCCCGGCAGGATCGTCCTGCCGGAGCTCTAGATTGGTTCTGCTCAAATTCCGCCTCGTGGGGGCGGTGAAACCACGAAAAAGCTCCTCTTTTAATTTTTTCCTGGACGAAACCCTCCATATAGCAAAAGAGGGGGGCAGTGGGCCAGTGGGCTGCCCACAAGCCCCCATGGCGCGGCCTGGGGGGGTGGTCGTGCCGTGCAGGCTTGTGGGCACCCCATGGTGCCCCTCTGGCACTTCTTCGGCCCAGTATTTTTTATAAATTGGAAAAAAAATCCCCGTTGATTTTTACGGCGTTTGGAGTTGCGCAGAATAGGTATCTCAACTTTGCTCCACTTTCAGGCCAGAATTCCAGTTGCCGGTATTCTTCCTCTTGATGTAAACCTTGCAAAATTAGAGAGAAAATGCATAAGAATAGTACCGTGAGGTGAAATAACAGCCAAAGAAGCGATAAATATCAACATGAAAACATGATGCAAAATGGACGTATCAGTCGGCTAGGGTGATCTTTCTGTCCACCCACTCCTCGTCCATGGCCATGACGCACTGCCTCTGCCGAAAACGCCCCTCCCATCCAACTTTGTAATTAAATTCCTTATAGTTACATTCAACCTTGAATATTTGTTTATTGGAACAGTTAGATTTACTAGTAGTTTTAGTTATTACATTTCTGCAGGGCCTTAAGTGAAGCAAATAAACTCCTACCCCTTTTAATTCATGTAACGGTAAGGAGGTCACACTCTTCGGCGATGACAAGTTATTGACGTTTGGTAATGAAAATAGTATTCCATGAAGAATATTATAGGAATATAATTACATGAAAAATAAATATTATTGTTGTCATATAATTTTTTTTCCATACATATATATTTACATCCTCTTATTTTTAGTATTACATTGTTCTTCGCTATACATGACAGTTCAACAATGAAATTGATTACAGATTACGCGCATACTAAACATACTTTCCTAACATAAGCACTTTGGACTCAAATGGACACTCTGAAGTTGTGCCAGACACACTACTGCAAACCCTGTTGTGTGCGTCACAAGTCCTAGCAGTAACCGTTATGACGGTGCAATGCCACGATCGCTAGTGACAAGCGTTCAAGAAGAACAAGGTAATAGATGTCGAGAAGGACCAAAGGCCACAGTAGTGGTTGTAATATTAGCCGAGGTGAATCTGAAAAAAAATAGTCAATATGTGGAGGTATGGTCGATTTCACACACACAAATAATCCGGTAGATTTTGCATTTGCTTCATGGTGCAATATGTTTATCCTGCTATTGAAAATGTAATATTTTTTATTTTTCGTTATAAAAATATTAATCAAAGTAATATACCGGCCCGCTCCATCATGGTGTGTAAGCATTTGTAGTACTGTAGTACTCCCTTTGTCCCGATTTAACTGACACCATTTGCATATAAATTTGTACTAACTTAGCTCTTCCTCCACGTCACTTAATTCGAGACGGAGGGAGTATGTTTCATGTGAGAAGATAGGTGAAAGTGCATCTCTTGATGTAATTTGAATATTGAGTGGTAAATTAACATTCGTATGTAACTACCCTTGCATCACATAGTGAATTATGGGAGAGCATATATCTTTCACATGCACGGGAGTGGATTAATAAAATTAGTGTAAACGTGATATATATAACAGTTACAAAAATAGATCCGTGTAATGTCTAAACTCTATTCCATTTTGAAATAACTAGAAGACATCCCAATTCAATCGAAACAAGTCCGGTCTCCCCAAATCCATGTCAGTCGATTAAATTCTTGCATTTTTTATTTATTAAATTCATATATCACAACAAAAAAAAGTACAAAATAGAAATGCATGGCACTATTTGTATTGCTTGAGTATGTTATTCCTAAATTCTTTAAAGTGCAGCTGTGCCGGATTGTGGACTCTGGCGCACACGTCTCGGCACCGTTCGATTTACATCGAACCGTCTTGGCGTAGCGGCGCGCGGTTGGCCAGGGTCGTCGGTGGCCGCGCCAGGTGTCCCCTGGTCGGGTCCCTCCACCGTCATCCATTCTCCCATTTCGAATCCTCCTCCATCCCTCTCCCCTTCCCCTTCCTCTCCTTTCACCGGCAAAATCCCGAGCCCTTCTATCAACCAAATCCAATTCCCCCAAACCAGGAGCGAGGCGGTGGCGAGGCGGTGGTGTGGCGGCGGCGTGGCGGCGATTCGTGACCCTTTGTGCTACCGGATGTGCATCTGGAGGTGACCAACTGTCGTGCGGTGACGGAGGAGAAGAGGAGCGCCGCACCAACAATCGCACCAGCAACAACAGTATCGCGGGAGAGGAGGAACTGGCCGCGCGTACGTCGTCCCTGACTTCCATTGCAGCGACGAGGGGAGGTGCTGCCACCCCAACAAGCACCACCGCGTCGTCGCTGTGGAAGTAGGAGTCGGCGGCGTCATTGCTGTGGAAGTAGGAGTCGACGGCGGAACATCAGCAGTCCCTGGACACGGCAGAGAAGAACAACAATCGAGGACTTCGCCGGAGGGTACATTTCGCTGCAGCTCCCCTTGGTGAGTTTATCCACTCTGTTTCAGATCTGTTCTGTTCTCTGTTTTTGGCACATGTACTGCTATCCTAGGGGTCCTTCTAGTGCATGTGTACTGCTATCCTAGGTGGTTCTTCTAGTGCATGTATGGACGACTTGAGTTAGGGTTTGAATGCCTTGAATGCATGCCAACTCCTGCGAGGGTTCATGATTGCTGAGTCCTAGATCAGGCAACATTGGCTATGATTTGCTGAGTTAGGGTTGTTGGTTTGCTGAGTAGGTTGTGGGTTGTGGGGTGTGTGTTTTGCTGAGTTAGGGTTGTTGGATTTGTAGATCAGGCAAGTCCATTTTTGTTTGCTACATTTTTGTGTTTGAGTTGCCCAACAACAACACATGAGATTTTGTATCTCGGGCAGGGTTTGGGGCTCTTCTACATGAAAATGTGTTCAAGTCCAGTGATGTAGGGAAGGGAGGGGGTAATTTGCACTGAGTCCTCCATTGTTGGTTGTTGATGTTCATTGTTGTCAGGTGACTGAAGATGGGAAGGCCACAGAGATGTTTTTTTTGGTAGTGATGTTTTGGCTTTTGTTGTTGATGCAGTTATATCAGTTGTTAATGGCTCTTCAGTAGGACAATAGTGTTGCGATGTAGCTTGTTGATATTTGTTCAGTTGGTAGTAGGCATTTGGTTTTTATTCAGTATGCAGTAGTGTTTGCATATGTAGCTTGTTGATTTTTGTTTAGTAGGCAGTATATTTGTATTGTAGTAGTTATCACCCTCATTTGTTTTGTTGATGCTAATTAGTTTGCTTGTTGGCTATTTGTCACCCATCTTTACAGTATAGTTGTTGTTCATTTAGTTTTTGTTGCCTATCAGTCATAGGTTTTAGGTTCACATAGGTAGTATAGATGTTACATTGGAACTGATGTGTCTAAAAATGAATGGTTAACTCCATTTTTAGGGGCTGTTTTCTGCTAGTTTCTGTTTGTTTGCTGCTTATTTGTGTTTTATCATGTGTTGCCTAGGTTTTATATTACATTTTGCCTGTAGTGTACATTGCTCTGCTTTTTAAGTAGTTTTTAATGTTGGAGCTCTCCTACTTAAGTAGTTTCTGTTTTGTTGGAACAGTCTAAATTTCATTTAGTGGACAACAATCCTTTTGGCGCTTTTAGTCATGCTTTGTTACATGAATTTTTTAGGGTGCAGGATATACAGTTACAACTTTTTTGTAGAACTGAATTGTTTGAGTTTTGCTTGATGTTCTTAATGTTTCCCTTTTTTCTACGCAACAGAAAATAGATGGCTGGAAGAAGAAAAAAGGCAAAACAGGATAATCCTCCTGTAGCAAGCCATGATGAAGTTGCGTCTCATGGAAATGAAGAGCAGCAACCACAGGTGTTCGAATTTCTTTCGAAGTTTTATGTTATTTTTGTACATAACAGGTTTTTTTTACCGATATGTGTGTTTTTACTCTTTAGCCACCGAGTGGTTCAACAATGATTGGGCACAAGCGTCAGAGTTGCCAGGCTATCATTCTGCGACGGAAGAGTCCTGATGATATTAATTCAAATCAGAGCCTAGACGGAGATTCTGAAAATGTAAATGCTGAAGGTCCAATTGTGGATCAACCTCAAAATACAAAACGACAGAAGACTGGAGGAACTGAGGTATTTGCATTTGTTGCATCTGTTTTTCGAAACCGTTGCCCAACATTGTTGTCCAGTAATGAACATTATTGCTAATTATTTCCTTATTTTTTCATCTTGTTGTGCAATAGGGTCGTAGGAACAGGGCATCACCTGCAAGGCTCTTCAAGTTGAACAAGGACTTGAATTTTGAGCAAAAAGGTGCCATCATTGAAAAAGAGTTTGGTGGCCTTCTGGACCTTGCAGCGAATAGCATGCCTGGTGATCTTAGCCAATGGATAATGAGGCATTATGATCCTGGGATGTCGCAAATAGTTATTCCGGAAATGGGCAAGATTCCTGTAGATGCTGCAAGTGTCCGTAGGATATGGGGTTTGCCAAATAGGGGCAGGAAGGTTTGCTTTGATAACCGTCCTGAAATCACAAAGGCAATGTACAACATTTACAATATCACCTCCAAGAATTCACCGACTCTCACAAATTGGTGCAAGATGATCAAGGAAATGAATGGATCTCATGATGATGACTTTGTCCGCGCTTGGCTAGCTCTTGCTTTTTCTTCCTTCCTTGCCCCCTCTACTAGTTTAAGTATTTCCCCAAAAAGCTTCCCAGCGGTCATGGATGTCAATGTGATAACAGAGACGAACATATGTCAGTTTGTTGTTGATCAACTGAAGCTAGCATTCACATTGGGTCATCACAATAAGAAGGCTGTTTGTTGCCGTGTCTTCCACATTGTTGTAAGTGCTTATAGCTTGTTTGTTGCTAGCATCAATTTTTTTTTCAAACATCAACTAACGTCAAACATCTAGTTTTTTTGTCACCACACAGTTGTTGTATCTAGACTCGTTGGATGTTGATGAGCCAATTCCCAACTTGGTACCAAGGGTGTCAGTTTGGAATTCAGATTTAATTTCTAAAGTTATCAAGAAGGACAGGAAGGCCCCGGGAGAATACGGCAATTTGAGGGTAACCTCATTTCCTTTTCTTTTTCTATTACACTTTTTTTCAAGTGCAAATGCAATCCTTTTTTGTTTGTAAGGACCTATGTTTTTTCTGAAGAAACCTAATGTACTCTACTGTATGAGGCAACTGAATTTGAAAGAGCAAGCAAGTTAATAAGATTTTCTGGGCAACTGCTTTACACATATTTTTAAGTACTTTTCAGTTTTAGTTTGAACTTGTGTTTTTATGAGAGTAATTGCACATGTTTTGTACTACTTTTTGAAATTAATAGTAGGCAAACGATGGATAGTTTAACTATTCAACATTTTATATGTTTAACATCAGCTAGTTTCTCTTGCAACAGAAGCAATTTATGCCTTCAAAACTAGCAAACTACATACATTTTTTCTGCAACTCTAACACCTACTGAATCTTAACTATCCATTATTTTTAGGAGGCATCAAGAAATCTGATAGTGGATGCACGCAAATTCATACAATTAGAATTACCATTTTTTTTCTTTTGAAGTATGCATCTGCCACATTTTGTTGTCACTCATTTTTTCCTCTTTTGATAACAAAAACACCAGCTTAAGACCGAGTTTTCACGGTGTGCGGAAGATAGCTTGTTTGGAAGCATGGATCACATCACCAAATTTGTTGCCACAAGATTGCCCGAGTCATATGATAAAATAGTAAGTCAACCGATGCCTGTTTGTTTTCCTGTAATAGTGATTCTCTTTTGTTGACCATCTTTTTTTACTTGACCCATTTTTTGATATCCTCAACAGATGGTTATTCTTATAATGGTTTTTATTGTCCACTTTTTATGTTTTGCAGAAGCAAAAGAATCTCACAGGGATGGTGCATGAAATGTGTTCTGTAATTTCACATGCAGTTGGAAAACTCGTGACTGGGTTTGGGAGGATCGATGATGATGAATGGGGGGCAAGGACAACAGATCCTGATGATGTTGAGACAAGCAGGCGACAGTCGAAGAGAAGACGTCAACAAGTACCAGCCGGCACAGAAAGCTTGCCAAGTGACGAAGAGTCATTTATTTCTGATGATGATGGCAGTGAGGATGATCATGGTGAAAATGAAGAAGTTTTTGAGGACAAAGATAATGGCGGAAGTGAAGAAGATGGCAGTTCGGACAGTGATGATGGTGACGAGGTGGGAACAAGTGTTCACATGGGGAGGGAAGTCAAAATTGATGGAAACAAGGACAAAGAAGATGAGGAGGAAGGAAAGGAAGACGATGATGATGATGAAGGTGATGACAAAAAATAAGAGAAGGAAGATGATGAAGGTGATGACAACAAAGAAGAGAAGGAAGATGATGAAGGTGATGACAACAAAGAAGAGAAGGAAGATGATGAAGGTGATGACAATGACGAAGAGAAGGAAGATTGTGAAGGTGATGACAATGAAGAACAGAAGGAAGATGATGAGCAGGGGGGTGATGAAGATGATGATGCCGGCGATGGAGGCAACGATGGCTCGGGCGGCAACGGCGGCTCAGGCGGGACACCGCCTAGCGTTGATGATGAACAATGCACACTACAATTTCTATTTGAAAAGAGGAGACACAACAAGAAGAAAAAATCACGGGATGAGGCAGATAGCATCTGTGTTAGAGATCTTGTGATGACAGACCTTAAAACTGTTGCATCCCCAACCCCATGCTTCTCATTGTTTGAAGTGAGAGAAATGTTGGACATTGAAGACAGATCCCTTGCACTAGAAGCAAAGAGGATTTTTGAAGAGTTGTTGAGCGCAAAAGACTTGGATCTGCCGTTCACATTCAACCCCGAGGAAATATGCTCAAAGGAGATTCGCCGGAAAGTTATGAGAGAAATTGCTTCTGCACTTGAAGTTGGAGAACCAAAGCAAGTTGGTCACAACCAAGTTCGACTGCCTCCGTTTCCTAAGAAGAAGAAAAGTGTCAGCTTCATATTACAGCCAATTGTGATGAATGAAACAGGAGGGGATCCACAAACATTTCGTTCTGAAAATAGCAAATATGGCCAAGGGGGGAAGGCAAGGCAGCCAGCCATGAAAAAATCTGGGGCTTTTCAGCAGCAATACGAAGCAATAAGTGAAGTAAAAGAGGCAAGTAATGGAAATGACGAAACAGAACTGCTAAACAATATGCTACCAAGCTCAGTATCTCCAGGGTTAGGCTCAAAGCAGACTGGTAAACAAGCAAGTTGCACACAAGTTATGGCAACTCAGTCCAAGCAGGAGGCAAGTCCAACTGTTTTTCAGCCAAGTCTTGCAGAGGCAACACTTAATGCCACAAGAGTAGAACCAATTCAAGTTAAAAAGGGCGGCAACACTCTGTTAGTTAGTAAAGCAAAACCTGGTGCAACACAACCTCTAGGTGACTTAACTTGCCAAGTGCCTTTTTCGTCTCGAGGAAATGTAAAGCAAGTAGGCAATGCTTTCCAGAGGGGCAAGTTGCAAGATCTCAAGGCATCACCACAGGTTGTACTATTAAATGATGCAGGTCAGGAAAAGGAGAAAGAGAACATCCCTCCGACAGTGTCATGTATGGAGATCAAAAGGGAGCAAGACAAAATTGTTGAAACCACGACAAATATTTCAGAACAAAAGTTGCTAACACCCTAGGGAAATTGCCTGTTTGTTCAACTGCAGATGCCAAACATGAAGCCAAAAGTGTCTCGGAAGTAGTACAAGCAAGTAGCCAGGAGAACCTTTTCCATTTATCTGATGTGGAGGACCGGTTCCAGAAGTTCATGTCTCTTAGTGGGAATTCAACAAATGCACTAGAAGTCAATGTTCTAGATGTCAGTGAGCTCTCAGCAAGGTTTGCTCATCCAAACAGCAAGAACCCCCAAATCAACCCCACAAAGATAGAACAACAACATCAAAGCAAAAGTGAAAGATCGGCTGCATTTTATAGTGAGTACTGCCCAGCACCAAGTTTTGATCTAGGCATTGATGATTTGCCCACAGCATCTGTAGATGACAGAGCACATCAGAGTGAGGGATCTAGCAGATTCGGTGACCATGAGTTCAAAGAATTGTCTGTACCTATGCACCCAACTATTGAAATAATCGATGGCGATTATGTTTTTGACCTTGAAGGCATAGATGAACCGTGTGCAGAAGCAGGCTGTTCAGCTGGGATCATAACTGAGCAAAACATGTATCAAACTCCCCAAAAAAATTCCAAACAAGGAGAAGTGGGATAAGGCAGCAAGATTTATAGCAGTAGTAGCTCAGGAGAGATGCCCCCACAATGATTTGAGAGAAGGATTATCAAGCCACCTCCTTGCAAGAGGTCCCCATTCATTGACTATAATGAAAAAAGGTCTATATGTCGAAACCGGAAGCAAATAGATTGTATGCATCGGTTATCTTGCATGGGAGTCTTAATGAAGAAGCATCACCAGATGCAGATACTAGGTATAACAATATGCTCATTCCATTTTCCTTGCAATGTTTTTTGCACAAATGCACTTTTTTAGGCAAGTTAATGCTTTTATGCAGGCAATTCAAACTAATTTTACAAGCAATCCAAATTATATAATATGGCAATTTTTGGTTTAGTTTGAAATGTTTTCTGCATTTTTTTTATTTTTTTTATTTCACCATCCCCTCATTGCTTTTTCTTAGCTAGATGGCGGTAGGCAAATCAGGAAGGATTTTTAGCTAAATGTCTTTGTTTCATTGCAGTGCAATGCTTATTGAATATGGTGGATACTTTGTCACCATGAGGGAGCTCGCAAAGTCAATGAAGAAGGAAGGTTTTGTCTTGAGCCATGTAATGGAAGTTGGAATTCAATCTATAATGTTCAACTTGCCACCGGACTCAAAGAAGGTGCTGATGCCGCTCAGGTTCTCGGTAAGAAAAGTTCAATCATTAACCCATCATTAATACATGTAGTTTTGCAATTATTTTCCTTTTTTCTGAATTTCTGCTCATGGTCATCCCCACATTATTCCTGTCACAAGATTTGGCTGCAAAAAATGGAATTGACCAGCAAGGAGCTCATTCGGACCGTCAAGATATGGTAAGTAAAAAAAATTTAGGGTTGACAACTTGCCTGTACTCATGATATTTTTTCGACTTTGCTTCTATCTATACAAGTTGCTTACATGAGCACACAAAAAAAGTTTGCTAACATCCAACATGTGGCATGTTTTTTGCGCGGTAGTACTTTTGCGCGTGTATAACTATTGGACTTGCTTATTTTCACTACTAACCACAGATTTCCTACTTTTCTAACAGATTATGTTCCCGGTTTTAGAGAACATTGACAAGAAAGAGCCAGTTACAGGCAATCATTATTGGATTTTCAATGTGAACATCAGGGATCGACGTTTTGAGGTTCTTGATTCTTGGAGGACGCTTAAGAACAAGAGTCTAGATGTTTGCGCTAGGAAAATTGTTGCAAGTGTTCGTGTTTTGTGGGAAGAGCACTATGCCAGGTCTCACACCTGTTTGGATGATTTTGGACTAGTCAACATTGATGTGCCACAACAAGACAACGAGTAAGCATCCAATCACACAGACACTGCTTTTTTAGACCTTGTCAAGTGACACTAGTACATAGAGTAAACCAGCTAACTAGAAAACATAATGTAAATGCATAGGTTCGACTGTGGTATTTTTGCCCTTACAATAGCAAATAGCTGGGATGGAAGGGATGTTCCAAAATTCACTGCCAAGGATGTCCCAAACATCAGGAAACAGCTGACCAACTCATGGGTTGACAACGTGCACAACAATGCTCCATGGAAAGCCATCCTCAAGTTAGCAATGGTCAGTTTCTTTTCTTCCCTCACGTGTACTATTTCTTTAGTTCTTGTTCTGAAGTTTGCCAGTTTTTTTAAAGATTAATGCATCATCAGCATTACGGAAATGCTTTTGAATTTTTTTCACCGCGGGATTGAATTCTTTTGGACCGGCGGGAGTTGCCTGTATAAGTAAATTTGACCAGGCAACTCAAATGTCATATTCAAACATCCATAACTATATTTGTGAGGCAAACTAATAATAAACACAATAAAAGAAAATTAATATCATCATTAAATAAGCAGAAGATTACTGCATCTTCAGCATTACAGATTTTTTGCATGTAATTTTATGGACCATCAGGGTGAGTTGCCTGTATTCATTCTTTTGCTAGGCAATACAAAGCACAGCAACAGGCAACTCACATTCTATCAACACGCAAAATAAACTACAATGTGAGGCACGATAGTCACAAAAACCATAAAACAGAATCCCATAGTATTACCATTACACAAGCACTTTTAGGATATTCAAACATATAAAACTTCAAAATTCTAGGGGAAAAAAGTAGGAAGTTGACAATGCAATTTTTTTCAACCATTCGTTCTTTGTGTGTGCATCACACCAGTCTGGTCTTGCACTGTGCACCAGTGTGGTTAACAGACCCACAATAGCTGCACTTGTTTTTCCTCTTCGGGTGCAGCTCAAGTGTTGATTCAATTCTTTTTAACTTTGCCCTACCTTTTGTAGTTGATCTTGGAGGGTCTCTAGGAATTGTAGGGTCAGGTGTGGCAGTAGTTTCCCCAAAATGTGGTTCAACCATGGGAGCACCTTGCGCGGCCGCAACAGTTGCATGTAGTGATGCTATATTGAGTGGCGGGTGTTCATGTCTAGCAGGAGGTTGCCCAATGGTAGTTGAAAATGTGCTGCCACTTTCTTCTTGCATTGTAAAAGAACCGGGACGCTGTCCATACCCACCATCAACTGATGCTGACGCTCTAGGTGATTGTTCAAGTGCAGCACTAGTCACATACATTGTGTTTGCTGCGTTAGGGCCCTGGTTTGGTTGTGCATCCCCCATAGGTTGTGATGCACGCGAGTTTGTTGGTCTAGGACCCATATGTGGTGGAACAGGGCCTCTCACTAGTGCTGCATCCCCAAATATTTGTGGCACAACCCCTCTTAGTGTATGCACAATCCTTGGCCTTGGCACTGGCGCTGGAGGCCCCCTGGGTAGTGTTGCAGTCCTACTGTTTGATTGTTGCTGTCCACCTTCACTGATAGAGTTACCGGGCTGCACTGCTGCTTTTTTCCTCCCTGCTGCGGAAGTAGGTTTCTGCTGCCTACAAACAAAAGGACCTTCTTTAGTTCCATCAACATCCAACACATGTCCTCTTTTTGCCTGAGTATTACCAGGTGGTGGTGCAGAACCACCAGCTGATGCTTCAGGACCACCAGTGGGCCCAGAGCGAGGTACTGCCGGCTTCTTCTTCCTTGACATGTTGAGATTTTGGATCTCATGACGTGCCCCACGCATGTGCTTCTTCACAATATCTGTTGCAGCATCTGATGCACTGGCAACCCGAGCAAGACTACCAAAATCCATCACCAAATTTGCATGCCTTAGTTCTTTCTTGGTTTGTGCTGGCAACTCATCGGGTTTATCCTCGACAGTGGGGGGTGCATCAGAAATTGCTAAAGGTGTCCATCTTCTAAGTATGTACTGCGTTGGGATTTCATCAACACCAAGTTGGTTGAAAACTTTCAAGATATGGCAGCATAGCATGCCGTCCCGCTCAATCTTGCAGCAGTCACATCTGTAGTCTCCAGCACCAGCTTCTACTCTGACAAAATAGCTCCTACAACCATATTTAGCAACCCACTCTCGATTTGGGTAAACCTGATACAAGTTTTCACCATGTGGTCGCACGTTGTACCTCGCAGTCAACTGAAACTCATCACGAAACTTCTCATACGAGTCCCTAGTATAGGAATCATATGCCTGCTTCTCAATGGGGTAAGACGACCACATTTCAGTCTCCAAGTGTCCTGTCCTGTAATCTTTTGAACCCTCTCGGACTAGTATGTGTGTTTGGATTTTCTAATATTGCTTCACGAAGTTCAAAATTGACCTGTGTGGGATCACATATCGCTTAAGGACAGCGTTGAACCCCTCACTGCGTTGAATTGACTGCAAGAAAGGGAAGAACCGGTGCTTGAAGTAACATGGCACCCATGTTTCTCGGTATTTGTATAAAGTCTCGAAGTGGGAGTCAGTCATAACCTCATACTTCAACATCATCTCAGCCCATCCCGCCTCAAATTCCTCTGGCGTCAAGGTAAAGTCAACACAATTGTTGAAATCTTTGGACAAGCCAGGGTTTCGCCCCAACAATGCTCCAAGTTTTTCTTGTGCCTTTTTCATAATGTGCCATCGACAACAACGGTGCACACTTGTAGGGAAGATTCTTTTAATTGACTATGCCATTGCGATGTCTTGGTCGGTTATGATGTTGGTGGGTGCTACATCATGCATTGCCTCATGGAAGGCCTGGAATAGTCAATCAAAGCTTGACGCCAACTCTTGCCTAACAAAACCACAACCCAACATGAATGACTGCCCATGCCTATTAATTCCAATGAATGGCACAAAGGGCATGTTGTACATGTTAGTCATATATGTTGTGTCAAAGGAGATGCAATCATGATAAGATTCCATGTAAGCCTTCCTTGATGCACCATCGACCCAGAAAATATTTTCAACCCTGTCCTCCTCATCATACTTTATCTTATAAAAAAAATCTGGATCTTCTTTCTGCTGATCTTTAAAGTATGCATCTGTCTCTATCATATCCCCTTCTTTTGTAGCATCCTGGTTCAAGACCGTCTTGAGGTTTGTAATGTGCTTAGTTGTATAAGGGACAATGAGTTCCGTCCCATAGAATTCTGACATGATGTGCATCATACGACCTGCCGCCATCAAGTGACAATAGTGGTTAACCATTTTTTTACACAAAAAACAGTATCAAGAACAATTTCTATTTCTTAGATGAAGGCAACTCTAATGCACAGTGTAGGCAAATCATAGAAGCTATACAACCAACTACGACAAAAATGTATCAGGCAATACACGAGCAAACTACACACAATACTTATATGTTCAAGCAAGTCAGACAGGAGTTGGAAGCAAGAAACACAAAATTTGTTACTTGCTACTTGCAACTACAATCAGACCAATCATAGGTAAGTCTAGATGCACATCAAATTTGTTTTACCAACAATAATCAGGCAAGTAGAAACTCCCAATCGAGCACAAACCGATAATCGTTATGCAAGTTCATCAACCAGAGTGTTAAACAAATCATGCATTATCATGCCCAGTTGCAAGCAAGTTCTTTGTTATTATCAAGCAAATAAGGCACATGTTTTCAAGCAAGCCAAACAGGGAGTTGTAAGCAAGAAACAAAAAATTGTTAGGCATCTCCAGGGTGTCAAAGTTTTAACCATGTGTTAATGTTGGTGCTCGTTGTAGGGGGCTAGGGGTGTTGTTTAAACATGTAGTCAAATTGCAGTTATGAAGATGTGTAAGGAATGCCTTTTCTTCTGCTGGGATCCCTTGGTGTGATCGCAGATACTTAGTCAAAGATGGCTTGTCAACCAATGGATGGTTGTGCTCGCCAACAAAGTGGATCACTTCCCATCTGCCATCAATTAGTTTCACAACCATCTTAGCTTTGAAACCAGTTTGCAATATTGTATCTCTCTTCCGCTTCTTGGTCGTCTTTTTGGTTTTACTGTCATCATCAAGGAAGACAATATCCTCATCTTGATCATCATCTTTTGTTTCGTCAACAATTTCATCTAGCATAGGAATCTTTTCTTCCCCTCCGTCATCGACCTTAGGCTTTCGAAACTTGTTGCAAACAAACTGCTGCTTTATCAGCTCTCTAGTTTTTGTAGCTTTCCTTGAAGTATTCATTTTTATTGAAAAGCCAATCTGCAATGAATAAGAATTGTAGTTGTTTTTTGCGCCTTCCAAAGTGTCAAACCTCATGCCCACACGAGGCTCCTTTGGTTGTGACCAAGCTTCATCATCATTTTCATCACCGAACCCATTAGCAACAGTCCCACCAGTATTGCTCGGTGCACCTGTGCCATCAAGGGTATGTCCATCACTCTCAGAAGCTACTGCTTCAGGTATTTGTGTATTACCTGGAGCAGCCATCATTAGACTTGAGTGCCCATCTGTAAAAATCCCTTCTGCAGCAGCAACACTGACTTTCTGAATCATAGGAGGATTAGGTGATTCCACAACAAACTCTGTATTTCCAGCAACATGTTGTGTACAGTACACAGGATCACCATTATTTTCATCAGGTTGCTCATTCAGGTCAATCATCGTCAACCTGATCATTTTTCAACATAAAAAAGGATGAAGCTAGTTAGCTCAACGACGCAACCAACTATTCATCATCAAATAGATGAAGCAAGATAGCTCAATGAAGCAAGCAAGTAGCACACTTAATACAAGCAAACAAGCAGCACACTTAATACAACAAGTTGTTGCCTTCGTTTTCGCAGCTCATTAACTGAAGACAATGTACTAACTGTCTTCTCCAGCACATCACACAAGTTCAGTTCAGTGAAGCAACCACTTGATCAGTTGACTTGTCATTCCTAGCCTCAACTTTCTCCTTTCCTTTCTACAAGCAAGCAAATAAAACAGCACCCCAAGACCACCATAATCAGAGCAATAGAATAGCTTCAGTTTTTTGTACAGTAGTTCTTACAAGAATAGCTTCAGTTTTTTGCATCAGATTTTTGCCTCATAGTGAAACTATTCTTGCTCAAAAAGTACTAGCAATTTGCCTTACTAAAATCTTTGGACTACCATGTTTTCTAGCACTAATCAGGTGGTTAACAGGGGAAGCAGGGAAGCATTCAGGAAAGCAGGAGAGATGTTGCAAACCAAAGAGATGGTGGATCCAACATGTTGGATGAGAAAGAGAAGCCTGCAACCTAGAACACAACTGATTGTGGATGCATAAGGGGGGAGGTGAGAAAATCTGATGGCTTTACCTCTGTGATTCTTCACCCTTCTGTTCTGCTATGCAATTCCTCTGATTTGTGGTGCTTGTTTTGCTTGGTGAAGTTTCAGATCTGGGATAGGGCAACTGCCCCCTTGTTTGCTTGCTGGAGAAGAAGATGGGGAGGG
This sequence comes from Hordeum vulgare subsp. vulgare, assembly GCF_904849725.1. Lineage (NCBI taxonomy): Eukaryota > Viridiplantae > Streptophyta > Magnoliopsida > Poales > Poaceae > Hordeum > Hordeum vulgare. Next base: position 491,995,182 of record NC_058518.1, on the reverse strand, counting down.
AGAAGCTGCGTGTAGATGTGGAGGGAGAAGAAGATGCGCAGGGAAGATGTGCTTTCGGGAGAAAAGCAGTGTAGGGACTACCTTTTGGAAGAAAAGTAGTGTAGGGACTACCTTTTGGGAGAAAAGTTTGTGGACCAGCGTGTTTTTTGCTGGGGCTTTGGTGAACCAGCCGTGGTGCGCTGGGGACCAGTCGGACCAGCCCTTTCCTTCCTTTTTTATATGTGTGGGGACAAAAACTTACCTTTTATGGAAGGATGCCAGGTAACGCTAGCCAGCAGCCGGCTGCTGCCTAGACGCGTCCTATGTTATTACAACACGTTTACCCTTTGGCTGATGGGGAAGGGAGGGGGCAAAAGCTGTGTTGGTAAAGAACTGTGTTGGTACAACCATTAACTGAAGACATGGTTTTGTCAATTGGTAAAAGTATCTTTTATAAGCCATGAGAGTCCATCATTGTATGGTGTTAGACAAGAAAACAATGAGAAACAAATGATGGTAGGAAAGTTGTTTCTTAAGGTTAGTGTACCCATGCCATGATCTCCTCGATATTGTTTGTTTCATTTTTTCGAAAAAGATCAAATCATTATAAAAATTCACTAGAAGAACAAATCACCTCAAATATAATAAAAATTACATCAAAGTCTATGAAACACCGAACCATCATTGTTGCCGCCAGAACGAGTTGTTGATATGTCGTTGCCGCCGCTCCCATACCGGAGCCAGCTGACCTCATCGATGGCACACCTGAAAGTCTTCATGTACATGCCCTAAGGACAAGCACCCTGACACTAGTGGAGAAATGACTAGCCACAACTTTGTTTGTGGTGCGCCATTTCTCACCAATGCAAGCACTAATGTTTTGAAATAGTGCCGACGTTGGCAAAATTCGCACGCCATAGCTATTTGCTTAGTGTTGGCGTTGTCAAAATAGACCCGGCGTGGCACGTTAGGCCCACTAGGGGCCACACTAGTATTAATCGGTTTTAATTGCTCCCGATCGACGCAGTAAAAAAACTTATCGTCCTTTCATCCTCCTCTAGATCCTAACTCCACCGCGTCCTTCTTTCGATCCCCGCCGACGCGCCTCCCGGCGTCGTCGCTGCCCTTCCAGGCATCGTCGTCGCCTCCGCCCGATGCCTCCGTCCGACACGGCCGCCGCCTCCGGTCGACGCCCCCAAGCACCTCCGCGGTAAGTCCGACACCCCCTCCCTCTCTCATTTTGCTTAGGCTTAGGTTTAGTTGCCCGATGATAGTAGGTATATTTCCTCCTTAGCAAATTACTAAGCCTAATTAGCAAATGATAGTAGGTATATTTCCTCCTTAGCAAATTACTAAGCCTATATAGAATAGGAACCAATCCTTCACATTTCATAGGGAAAAACATGACAATGGATTGCAGGCCTTATGTAGGAATAGAAATGCATTCCTTTGAACCAAACAGCTCTAAAGGAAAAATTCCTACAAGAATCATATCCTATAGAATTCCCGTGAAATTCCTCTAAACCAAAGGAAGCCTCAATGGAAAATTTCCTATCCGATGCATCAAATGACATCACTTTCTCTACAGGAACTTAGTTCTTTTTTGTAGAAATTTAGTTTTTTATTGTACAAACTTAGTTCTTTTTTATAGAAACTTAATTCTTTTTTGTTGTATAGACTTAGTTCTTTTTTGTACAAACTTAGTTTTTTTTGTTATATAAACTTAGTACTTTTTTGTAGAAACTTAGTTCTTTTTTGTTGTATAAATTTAGTTCTTTTTTGTTGTAGAAATTTAGTTCTTGCTAACAATTCTACGGTGCTTGACTATGCTCTATTTTTTTTTGTAGCTTTCATTACAAGTTTTAATTCGAAACAACACATATGGACAATTCATAAAGCAACGAATCGGTGGGCGACGTGAAGAAGTGGAATCAATGCAGATTAGAGGGGTTAGAGTGGATTATCAAAAAACTCGAAGAAGACAATGCCGCAGTGAAGAATGAAAGGGATAGTTTGCTCACAGAAGGTGCTAATGACCTCACTAAGTCAAAGAAGCTGAGGGGGCTGAGGGATCAGTTGACGGATGAGTGGAATATTCTCAAGCTGCAGAAAACAAAACCCAGGATAAAGAATGCTAACCTAAAGACAAACGTTGCCCGGTCCAAAAAAGAAGGAGAAAACAACCGGAAGAAGCTTCATGAGCTGAGGATAATCCTTGATGAAGAATAGTTTAATTATTCCAGTACCTTTTCTGAATTTTTCAACTCTGTAGTTTAATTATGAGTATGTTTAGGTGATTAGTACTAAGTTTTAAACTCTCAAGTTTATAAATATGTTTAGTTGATGAGTACCTTTTGTGAAGTTTAAGCTCTTAGTTTCTAAGGTAGTATTTTTTTATTATCAATAAAACAAATTACCGGCGTTTGACAAAGGTGGACACCAGCAACATGTCACATACGGTTGGCGTAGGATCCAACGCCATCACTATTTGCTAACTGTGGCTCCATATTGGTGGCGTCGGGTGTCCACGCCAGCAAGGCCATTTTTGCCACGCCATAGATAGGCTTTTCTGCACTAGTGTGGAACCGCAGTCGTCACCGTTGAACTCTTGAGTCAATCCGAAGAGCCGGACACCAAACGTCACTATTGTGCACACATGCAAGAAACCCTAACCTCCCGCTTCGAGGAGCTGGCGGGAATCTACGCCAGAGCTCCGTCTAATCTATCTAATGAACAAATTTGAGGAGGATCATAGCCCGAAAGACTAGCTCGTAGAAGAGCCTCCATCCATCCAAGCGTCACCCATGCGAGTCTGCCTAGCCGGAGCCGAGGCACCAGGATTTCCCTCACAACACCTGCCACCGAAGGGGCAGACAAAGGGGAGACGAATCCACCAACTCGTCGACGAACATCGATTAAAGGAAGGTTTTCCCTAGTCGCCTTGCGAGAGGAAAGAAAAGTCGTATGTACTTTTTTGTAGGTGCGCGTTTCCTTCTGTTTCGTTTTTAAAACCGCAGTACTAAAGCTTCATAGTAAAACAAAGTTGGGGTACATGAAAGAACAAAGCGGTAGCAAAAATATGTGATTACAAAATGTATGATTTTGTTTTCTTCCAAACGATATAACAACTAGGACCCACAAGATCAATCTCTCAACATATATATATTGCAAAGTTTAATTCAAACAGTCTGAGGCCAGGAGTAATTTTTTAAGGTCAACGGGGAAGGGCAGGGACCTTTACATGAATCTCACCCTAATAATAAAGCAAATAGTGCTTCTGTCGTCCATCATAATATTTATCCCCGAAGTTGTAAACAATTACCCACCATGCCACCGGTATGTGAGGAAAAACGATTCGTTTTTTCACACAAGTCACGAGAGAGGTTTCCGATTTATTTACAATCGATATCCTCATGTAACGCTCCCACTAGGCCGCCGCAGTGGCTAGAACTTGATTCTTCTATCACAGAGACGCGGGTTCAAGCCAGGTTCTTACTTTTTTGTTTTTTCTTATTTTTTCATCTTTTTTATTTCCTATTTATACCAACTTTTTTAATAATAATTAAAGAGGGATTGATTCTTCCTCCAGATTTTATAGGTACATAATTTTTCGTCCGTCCCGCACGCACGATAAAATTTATACGCTAGCCTAACCTTTGCTAATCGAGCCATCTGTTGGCATGCATGAGATTCATGGCGCTGTTGACGTTTGAATTGGCTGATGTCCGCAATGTTCGATCTACTTGACGTGCTCCGGCAGTCCGACGATGTCGATGTCCTTGACGTTTGACGGCTCGACGCGCTCCAGATTGTCTTCCCCGACCACAACCCATGGGGGCTAGACTCTAGAGGCCTGCACCTTTGCAATCTCCAGCCACGAACATGCATGCAGTGCTGGCTACCTGCCTCGCGCACTCGACAGAGGAGTACTGCGTCGGCTGGGCAGCGTCTTTTCGTGGAGCATACAAGGGCTCTCGCATGACCTTTAGTATGATATTGGTGCAAATCCGCTATCTTTTCCAGCTTGGTTCTGAGACGTCCAAGTTGCCAAGTCTCAACATGTACGTGATTATGATGTCCTTCAAAAAATTGGTTGTGTATATAGGCACGACTTAACTGTCTTTCCATTATCTAGAATCGTCATCTTTCTGCACCGAGGACACATAGGTTGATCCAGATCTTGTTGTTGCTGCCTTCGTCCTTGATTATTTTCACCGTGCATCTTACTCGAGAGGCTATCGTCTCCTCTTTTTTCCCAGCCATCACTATGATTCTTGGTACAGACCTCACATGCATGTTTGTTTGATCCATCGTCAGGTCGCCACATAGTCAGGTTGTGTCACCGTCCTCCGAACTTGGATATTTGCTATGAGAATCTGTCACGAAAAGTACTACCAGTGACTGCTCGGCTGCTATGGATAGGCACTCCTAGCTTTGGTCATCATGGTGACAATCACTCGACCAAAAACACGGTGGCAATGGCATTTAGTTATTTTCTTAAATCATGACTTACAAACAAAAACATACTATAATATTCTTACTATGTTTACAAAAAAGTCTGAAAGATGACTTTACATTTTTCGATTGTTATGTTTTTCACGTTCTCTAAATTGCACAATTATGCTTTGTTACTAATGTCCACCCGGTAGTTTCACAAAACATAGGCACTTATCATATTGATATTTTACTGTATTTCTATATGTGGTGTATGCCATATGTCTCAAACAATGTTACATTTTTAGGGTATTAAATTTATTGTTGCGTTTTTTTTAAGAAAAAAAAATCCGTTCATCCATGTTATTGTTTTTAATATTTTACTATCCAAAGTGGTACTAATTGTTTGTGGCCGTCCAAAATAATTATGAGATCACATGGGAACGTATGGTAAATGACGTTTTCAATATAGGGAAGCACATGCATTGTGATTGAGACATGGTGCATCTACCTCAAAAGTCAAAACGCACATAACCTTACCAATGACGAGTCATTTCACTAAGAAAGAAGAGCTTCAATCATGTGGATACTTCTACTATCGTTGCAACGCACGGGCATTTGTGCTAGTTGTATTCAATTGACTGTAAGACTTTGCGGACTGCAAGATACTAGGTTGAAGTGAACCAGAAATACAGGGGACACAAGGAAGAAGAGATAAAAACAGAAAACAACTCACGCCAACAACACACATATATAAAACGGCAACAGTCCAATGTTCGATGTGATTAAATAGATAGATTAAAAGACATAAGGATGACATAATCAACTGGATTGCAAACTCCATATGGATAGCGAGACATGCATGGACCAGGGTATTCAGGAATACTGCTGACCCCTCTTCTTTCTCTCTGCCGTCAGGTTGAAGAGCCTGTCAGGGCAGAGCTGGCTGCAAAGCTCCATGTAGGTGGAGTAGAGCACCCGGTCCTTGGCGCCTGTGCGGTGTTTACCCGTGCGCGCACAGAAATACTTGAGCTGTTCCAACGTGCATAGCCCAAGCGTCTGCCCCAGCAGCAGGAACACCCAGTTGATCCCCTCTTTTTCCGCCGAGATCACCGGCCGCAAGCTGTTCCTCTGCCCGCACACGTCGCAGTCCGGCACGGCGGGGCTCATCCACGCCGCCGGCGCACGGTCGTCCATGTCATGGACGTTGCGGGTCACGAAGTCACGAACCTCCCTAAACTTGGCGGCGATGTCGTAGGAGACGGTCTTCTGGACGTCGCAGCGCCGGCACTTCACCTCGCCCTCCACGGCCGTGATGCCCCGCTCGAAGAGGTAGGAGATCGGGTGGTGTATCGCGGCGCTATTGGTCGCCCACGGAAACGGTGGCCAAGCGGGCGTGGCACCGTTGATGGAAGGCAGTGAAGCTGTGGCGCTCGAAGCCCCGACGTTGATGGAAGGCAGTGAAGCTGTGGCGCTCGAAGCCCCGACGTTGATGACGACATTGTTGGCGGCGTCGACGGCGGCCGGCTGGGGCAGTGCGCTGTTGGTGACGCACCGCCGGGTTGAATGCGGGTTTGCGGGTAGCACCGCCTCCTGTTTTATCGGCAGCACGAGAGGATGACTCGGCGCTTGTTTCGGAATGGCGGGCGATGCAACCACGACGCGCGAAGAAGATGCCTTGGGAAAAACGGAAGAGGAGGCATCGCCACCATCAAACAACAAAGGTGAAGAAAGGACCTGGCCGGCTCCGGCGGCAATGAAATCCACACCGGCCGCATGCATCTGCACATGCGCCACGACGCTGACGGCGGCGGGCGAGGTACACCGCCGCACCGGCAGGCAGGGTTGCGGATTATTCATCGGCGGAGCCGCCAGGCCGGCGCCGTCGTAGATGGAGCCGAGGGACAAGCGCCAGAGTGGCTCATCCGCGACGAGCTCGCCGTCTTGGTCACCTCCTCCAGCGCTCTTCCTCTTGTGCCCCGAGGAGGAGCTGGTGCTGCGGCCCATGGCGGCAGATTGCTTGCACAGATGGAATCGGCCGGCGCGCGCGCGCGCACGGCGTTTATAGATAGATGGACGCCTCGGAAAGGAGGGAGGGAGCGATGGTTTTGATTGCAGTTGAGGTTATTACGGTGAGGGGATTTTTTTTTTCTGTTTTGAGATTGGTGTGGGCGCGCGTGTTTTCACGGCCATGCATTTACTCCAATGTGTACGTACGCCTACATGTTTTGTTGGCGTTCACATTACGGGCAAAGTGGTGAAATCACAAGATCGTGCCAATTTTTTCTTTACCTTTTTTTAGCAAAGTACAATCCAAGTCGTTCACATACATGAGCGTATACTCATCCCTAAGAACACACGTATGTACACTCTATCCTTATGAGCACCTTCGAGAGACTAAGCCGGCACATCATCTTAAGATAAGTATCACGTACATGGGAGCGTTTTTTCGCGAAAACCTAATTAGCTCTCGCGATTAGGGTTTCGGCGACCTGGACGGCGCTCGCGGGACTAGTCCGGCGGAGCGCACCGGAGACTCCGCGTGGAGATGGCGACATCTGCAAGCGGCGCTGGTCGGGATTCAGACCCAGACTCCCCTCAGACAGCTAGGGCTCAGCTCGAAGACCAGCTTGGGAAGCTTGGGATCACCGACGAGGAAGCGACTCCGTTGGTGATAGACGACATGGATGAAGGCAATCCGGAGAAGTGGCTTTTGGCGGGTAGGGTTCTACATCGACACCTCCTCCACATCCAGATCATAACCAATGCACTTCCGTCGGCCTGGGGAAACCCTAGAGGACTCCAATTCCGATCTATGGGAGAGAATACCTTTGTGGCAGAATTCGAATCCCGACGAGATCGTGATAGGATCTGGGATGGATCCCCGTGGCATATCAGCAAGAACGCGGTGATCCTAGCAAAGTTCACGGACTGCATGCGGCCCGATGAGGTGCAGTTCGATCGTCTCAGTCTATGGGCTAGGGTTCCAAACCTCCCATATAATCTTCGCAATGCGACACGGGGGAAACTAATCGCGCAGCAAATCGACAAGGATGCAACCTCTGTCCAGTTTGATCATGTCGGTGGATATCTGCGTGCAAGGGTTTCAATTGAGGTCAAGAAGCCACTGAGGAGGTGGATCTTGATAACCTCGGCCAAGAGAAAGAGAACTGATCTATATGACATACAATATGAACAAGTGCCACACTTTTGCTTCTCTTGTGGCCGTTTAGGGCACTCAGAGCTGTTCTGCCCCAACCCGGGACCGAGAGACGAGAACGGGGAGTTGCAGTTCGGCCCCAAACTGAGAGCGCCGGAAGAGAGGAAGAAACCGGTCTCCGGCGAGAGCTCGTCTAAAGAACAGACTACACGAACGAGCAGTCAGAGAGAATCAAGGAACTCTTCCAATGCTGGCAAGGAACATGTCGAGGTGACCTCTCCTTTAAAAGATAAGTCCCATACTAACAAACGGAAAGAGGTGCCAAGACAGGTTTACCGGCCAGTTGCAAATCGTCAGCTTCTCCCAACCGATGGAAATAACCCATCCAGCAGCGCCTTACAAGATGGAACATCCATGGGAAGAGAAGGCCAAGAAGAGTTTGATGATGACAGTGAGAGAGATGCAAAGAAAAAGGGACCCACTCCTGAGAACTCGGCAGAGCCTGCGGTGCAGCCCTGCTGTTCTCAATGAATTGCATGAGCTGGAACTGCCGGGGGCTTGGGAACCCCGAGGCAGTTCGCGAGCTTCGCAACATTGTGAAGCAAGAAGTTCCTGCCGTGCTGTTCGTAATGGAAACCAAAATCAGGGCGAAGCGAGTGGAAGATCTGCGGCACCAGTTGGGTTTCGTGGGATGTTTCGCAGTGGATAGTGAAGGATTGAGAGGAGGTATTGGCCTCTTTTGGTCCAAGGACTATGATGTGCAATTGATAAACTACAGTTCCGGCCATATCGATGCGATAGTGCGGATGAAAGACACTAACTCCATGTAGTGGAGATTTACAGGATTCTATGGAGCGCCTAGAGCGGAGAACAGACATCACAGCTGGCGGTTCCTCAAAACTTTGTATGCATTGCCGCATTTTGGTTGGTTGTGCATGGGCGATTTCAACGATACTTTGTATGGTGATGAGCATTTCAGTCGGGCGGCCAGACCAGAATGGCAAATGCGCGCCTTCAGAGATGTTGTTGAAGAGGTAGGTTTCCAAGACCTGGGTTGGACTGGACTACCGTACACGTGGGACAATAGACAAGCCGGAGGTGACAGCGTAAAGGCAAGGCTGGATCGGGCTTTCGCAAACGAAGTATTCCGGCAGCGGTACGAATCAATTTGAGTGCGTCATATCAGTGCGGTTGAATCTGATCACTGTTTCGTGGTTGCTGAAATACGAGACAAGCCGCACGATCGTGGTGCACGTCGACAGAAACAATTCAGATATGAGAATGTTTGGCAGACCCATAAGGATTATGAGGATCTTGTCACAGACACTTGGTTGAAACAAACTCGCACCCCGGGCCTGCAAGGCCTCGCGGATTCGCTGGGGGCTCTCCAGCGCACGTTGGAGCCATGGGGGCGCGGGAGTTTGGCTGCCTTACACGCAATGTGAGACAGCTTCATAAGAAATTGGAAAAGATTCGAGAACAGTCCATTGGACCAGGCCCCTCCGAGGAGGAGAAAAGGACCGCTGCAAAGCTTCGAGAAGCGCTTAAGTAGGAAGAAATCTGGCTAAGACAACGGTCCAGAGTTAGTTGGCTCCGAGAAGGAGACCGTAATACAAGGTATTTTCAAGCGCAAGCCAAACAACATCAGCGAATGAACATAATTTGTGGGCTTCGACGAGCTGACGGATCGGTTTGTGTTGACCCCGAGGAAGACAAAGCGGAAATACAGTCATTCTACCAAAACATGTACACCTCGCAAGGGGTTTTTGATATGAATGAGCTGTTGGATCATGTCCCTGTGAAAGTCACACCGGAGATGAATCAGCTGTTTGATCGGCCTTTTGATGCAAAGGATGTGCATGAAGCGCTTTTCCAAATGGATCCATCCAAGGCACCTGGAGTTGACGGATACACAGTGGGATTCTTTCAACGACATTGGCAGCTTCTAAAGAATGATGTGATAGCTGCAGTGTTGGGTTTTTTGAATGGTGGGGACCTTCCTTTGGGTTTAAATGACACGTCCATCACTCTTATTCCAAAGGTACGACATCTCCAGATGATATCTCAATTTCGTCCTATTGCATTATGCCCAGTGTTGTATAAGATAGCGGCTAAGGCAATCGCTAACCGCTTAAGATACTACATGGACGATATTAACAGCGAGGAACATAGCGCCTTTGTTCCTGGCCGCTTAAGCACTGACAACGTTCTGGTTGCTTTCGAAAGTGTTCACACTTTGCGAAGAAGGAAGAAGGGGAAAAATAATGCTTGTGGATTAAAGCTGGACATGATAAAAGCTTATGATCGCGTGGAGTGGCACTATCTCGAGGCCATTCTACTTAGGCTTGGTTTCAGCAATGCATTTGCCAGGTTGATTATGAAATGTGTTACTTTTGTGCGCTTCTCGGTACGAGTAAATGGAGAGCTACAACCTTATTTCACTCCCTCGAGAGGCCTCGGGCAAGGATGTCCAGTTTCACCATTCCTATTTCTATTGTGTGCTGAAGGTTTTTCCTCTCTCCTGAAATACTATGGTGGTAACATTGACAGAGGCGTCAGAGTAAGCTTCCGATCGCCATGGGTCAGTCATCTTCTTTTTGCAGATGATTGCTTGATTTTCCTCAGTGCTGATGCTCCCAATGCACAACGATTGAATGATATATTGCGGATATATGGGGAAGCATCCGGGCAGTGCGTGAATCGTGCCAAGAGTGCCATCTTTTTCAGCCCGAATACCCCACTTACTATCAGGCAGGTTCTAAAAACACTCTGGGGGTGAATGTTGAAATGTTCAGTGAGAGATACCTTGGTCTTCCCACTGCCGTGGGCAGAATTACTAGTGGGACGTTTGATAGGTGACCGATCAAAAGGCAAGATGCAAGGATGGTCTGAAAGGCTCTTTGCGTGCGCGGGGAGAGAAATACTTCTGAAATCCATAGTTCAAGCAATCCCCACGTTCAGTATGAGTTGTTTCCTTCTGACAAAGAAAGTTTGCAAGAGCTTGACTTCCAATATGGCCAAATACTGGTGGGGCAGCTCGATTGACAGAAGATCCCTTCATTGGATATCATGGAAAAATCTCACGGTACCAAAATGCAAAGGAGGTATGGGATTTCGTGATTACCATCTGTTTAACTTGGCGCTATTGGGGAAGCATGGGTGGAGGTTTATGACCAATCCGAACTCATTATGTGCCAGAGTTTTGAAGGGGAGGTATTTCCCCGATAGTGATTTTATGCAGGCCCAAGCACCACACTCTGCATCGGCCGTATGGCGTGCCATCATCGCCGGAAGGGAAGCTCTCGAAGTGGGAGTGGTTCAGCGGGTTGGGGACGGCTCCACCATTAACGCATGGACCGACAAATGGATTCCAACCACTGTCTCCCGGTCCCCAATTATCAAGCCTGCGATCACAAGCGTGGAGCGGGTGAGTGATCTGATTGACAGCAGCAACTGGACTTCGAGACGAGACCTAGTTTGAGGAACTTTTGCCACACCAGATGCCGATGCCATTTTAAATATACCACTTCGGCGAGGTGGAGGAGAGGACTTTCTTGCGTGGGCACACGAGAAATCAGGCAATTACAGTGTGAAATCAGCGTACCGAGCCTTGCTGAACCGCAACGAGCAACAAGCTCTAGGCGAAGGGCCCGGAACCGGAACTTCAGTTGATCAAACACACATGTGGAAAGCATTTTGGTCTCTCAAAGTTGTCCCTAAGGTGCGTGTCTTCTGGTGGCGTGTCATGCGCGGCATTCTACCTGATGAGAAGACGCTGCAATACAGACATATTCAAGATGTCAGTTTATGCAAACTTTGCCGAGCACATGAGGAAGACCTTGAACATGCGCTAATTCATTGCTCGCATGCCAGACAGTTCTGGGACGAAGCTCGCCTTGTACTGGACGTCAAGCTGCCGAGACTACACCCGTCTTCCTGGGCTGGCGACATTTTATGTGGGTCTATGTTCACCACCAAGGAACGAGCAACGATTATCACGATAATGTGGTCCATCTGGAGTTCTCGCAATAGATGGATGCATGATGGCGAGAAGTTTGATCCGGTGAGCTCCATTAAACTCACTCGAGAGGCTTTGGCCTTGCTTGACGTACCAAAACAGCAAGCAACAATGCTACCAGGACATGGCCGGTGGCCACCTGAACTCGACCAAGTGAAGATCAACACCGACGCAGCGGTGCGGTTCTTAGAGGAGAAGAGCGGAGCGGGGGGTGTCGCCCGCTCCCAGACAACATTGATGGGCGCCTGGTGCAAGCCCCATCTAGGGGTCACTAGTTCTATGATCGCCGAGGCACTAGCCCTACGGGATGGAGTTATCTTTGCAATAGTCTGGAGATGGTGAATCTCTGGAACAATCGTCACAACAGTCGCTCTGTTGTGGCACCAGTTATCTACGAAATTGAGGAGCTAGCGGATAGTTTTCATTCTTTTGTAATTCAGCATGTTAGTAGATCCGCCAACGGTCCAACACACTTGTGTGTCCAGCGTGCATGTAACGTGTCTGTAACCGAGAGTTGACTCTCTGAGACTCCAAGTTTTCTAGTTAGTAGCCTATTGGCTGACTGTCCAGCGAACACCTTTGTTTGAATAAAGCTCAAAAGTTCAATGCAAAAAAAAAAACAAAAAAAAATCATCTTAAGATATTGGGAAGTATGTATGGCTATGGGGGAAATAATCCACCGATTTTTATGTCCTATATACTGTATCTTGTTACAAATATATCTCGCATGCACATACGGAGTACGTTGCATGAAGTCTGATGCCTTTGATCTGTGTGCATCAACTTCCAACCATTTTTTTTTTGCGTGTTACTAAACTACAGGCACAAACAAAAAAGAATCTAGCATCAGCCATTTTTTGGGTGTAGCACAAGGCTAAAGGAGCAGATGGCCAGAGAAGCAGGAGGTCTTGAGCAGGTCTTGAGGTAGATTTAGTTACTCTGTAGCACATTTGTATATGTCGTTAGCGGCTCTGTTCTTAGAATAGCACCGCAGCCTGCCGCAGTGGCAACAGAGCCACAGCTCGCGCCTCGCGCCATTTTTTCCTTTCTGTTGTTTATTTGTTTCTTCTTGTGTAGCCTGTGTTAGTATCCAGCATATGTGGTATATTTCTCCTGCAGCTACACAAGGTAGCCCAGTGGTTAGGGTGCAGTGTGTGTTGGGGTGAGGTAGTGGGTTCGCCCCTCTGCTCCCTTTTATTTTCTGTGTTAATTTGTTGTAGCTGTGCCACTCACAAGTGGGCCCAGGGCCCACATGTCATGCACTAAGGACCCTGGTTTCTATGACCAGTGGGCCCTGTCTGATAGGTTAGTTGATATATTTTTTTTCCTTTATTTATTTCTGTTTGATGGGATGATTCCATTTTTGGAATAAGCCCTAAAATGAAATTTGCCTAATCTGGCATATGTTAAATTTGGCAGGATCGAGAACAACCCCTGTTCTTGACTATAGTGTAGTTTGATTCTGTGCAATATTTCTTTTGCTATTTGTGGTGTTTTTCTACATGTAAATATGTCAGTATGATATATGGATTTCGGGTAGAAAATCCAAGGAATCCAATGGTGGTACTGGAATTCAGTTTTGAGCAGTTCTATAAAAATCACTTTGTGGTGAGGTGGCACTTTGTAGTATGAGTAGGGTTGTTTTCTGTGCTTGTTTGGAGCTGTGCATACATGCATCATATTGTTTGTTGCATCATCTGTTGTTGGTGTTTATTAGATGTTTGTTTCTTTTGGGTAGCTACGGGGACCGGAAACAAGTTCGAGGAGTCTGGTGAGTTCGTGCAGAAAGATCAGGAACAATTCCACTCTGAAGAAATCACAGGCAAGATGATCGTGACCTTGACATCGTTTCTAGCTTTGTTTTTCTTAGTGATTTGTTTCTATCATTACATCTCTGCTGCCTACCACATGATATATAGGCTATCAAACATTGCCATGAAACCTCAAACACCTCCCCTCCTAGCAAATATTGTTTGGCTAAGTTAGGTTTGCTGAACCACTAATTTGTTAGCGTTGCTAGTTGCAGGTGCCAGCTGGTCCATGTGATAACATGGGCATTTGATATCATCATATTTTAATTGCTATTTAATTAATGCACCTATGTACTTGGTAAATAGCGGAAGGCCTAGCCTTTTGCCGGGTGATTTGTTCCACTGTTGCCGCCTTACTTTCGGTTACCGATATTTTATTCCATAAATGAGCGCTCCTAACATGTTCAGGCTTGTTATGGGGACCCCCTTGATAAATCGTTTAGTGTTAAGACTTGTCCGGCAAGACCCAGCTTTGGTGTTAATTGCTAACAACTTAATAATAAAAAAGCATAGGGAATAGCTACCCCGAGGAACTTAATCAACCCCCGGGCCAGTGCTCCTCATGAGTGTTGGTCCAACCCAGAGCCGTTTGCGGGGCCAACCCGGGGCAACCCGGTAGATGTCTATCAGGCCACCTTACGCTGTGCTTATCCGATGTGTCCTGAGACTGAGATACGCGGCTCTTATCAGGGTCGTCGACATGTCGGGCGGTCTTGCTGGATTTGTCTTACCTTACCGATATATCTTGCGCATTGGGATTCCGGTGAGACTTTGGGTCTTCTCAGAGTTGAGGTTTTCTTCTAAGGAATCCTACAAGACCGCACGTTTCGTGGTTGAGGGTTACTATGCGGCCTGTGGTAGTTTGTGATGGACTAGTTGGATCAACCCTGCAGGGTTAAATCTTTCGGAAAGCCGTGCCCACGGTTATGTGGCAAATTTGGATACTTTGTTAACATCCGATTCTAGATAACTTAAAGTAACTTAAATAAAACTTGCCAACTGTGTGGTAACCGTGACTATTTTTTTTCAGAGCTCCTTCTCTGATTGAGAACACGGTGGGGTTATGAATGACGTAAGTAGGTATTCAGGATCACTTAGTGATCATTCTAGTCTTCGACCGTCTTATGTAGACCACCATAACTTATTTCTGTTCTTCGTAAATTCGCTACCATATATGCTTAGGCTGCAGCAAACTCAAACACTTAACCCTGCCTCACCCATTAACTTAGTTAAACTCGATACCAAGGTCATGAGATTGCTGAGTCCTCGTGGCTCACAGTTTACTACAACCACCCACAGGTACAAGCACTCCAGATGCAGACGTCCCTGAGGATACCCGGCTGATGTGGGAGTTCGACGAAGACAGTGGCAGACCGCATGTGATGTATCCCGAGGATTAGAGGCGCTTGGTCGTGATCGTGGGACTAGCAAGGCGGGATAGCATGATTTTGCCGTTTATCTTGTCCGTAGCCGGACCATGTCTTATGTATGAATAATGAATGCTTGTGTGGACTATAATCTAGCATGTTGCGAGTGTAAGCCGAATCTTATACTCATCTCTCTATTTATGTAATGGCAATGTTATCTTGCTTGCGATACGCTTAGATGTGACCCTTTCCCCTTTTGAGGCCTCGCCCCCAAATAAGGAAAGTGTCACATCTTACTCGTTACATACAAATACTATGAAATTGTCAAACATTGATGCCCAGTTGCCTATTAATGATGCTCAGTTGCCTATATTTGATGTTCAGTTGCCTACAGATACTATGAAATTGCTCAACTTTGATGCTCAGTTGCCTATTACTAATGGTCAGTTGCCTATGGTTGAGTTCAGTTGCCTATAGATACTATAAATTGCCTACCACTGATGCACATTTGCGTGCTATTGGTAATTAGTTGCCATAATTGTTGCTCAATTGCCTAACTTTGTAAAAATAGTTGCTTACAAATATTATAAAGTTTTTTATCATTGTTTTTCTAAGTTGCCTTCAAACACTCTGGAGTGGCTTAGATCCACCACCATGTTGCCTAGCATAACTAACAATAGTAGACACAAGAGCGTCAATGGTAGACAATTTCATAGTTTTATAGGAAATTTGGAAAACAACGACATACATGCATGAACAATTGGAAACTTAGAAGTACTGGTGAGGAAGTTGGGGGAATATTAGACAAAATTAGCAAGGACGCAAAATGTAGTGAAGTTGCCTCTTTTAGCACATCAGTTGCCTCGTTTAGTGCTGAAAGTTGCCTCAATGTAATTCCAAAGTTGCCTACAGGTGCTCAATTGTCTACATATGGTGAAAATTTATCTCACATGGTTTCTATGTTGTCTACGATATACTTGCTAGATAAATTCACTAATACACATGGTGGAAGGAAGTTGTGTCTGTTTAGCACTTAAGTTGCTTCATCTAGTGCCAAAGTTACCCAAAAAAAGTTTGACGGGACATATCCATATGGATCTAGTTTTGAAGAGTTTGTCGCGAGAAACCTAACAGTGAAAACGGATCACCGTTTTGACACTCAATTTAAAAGCTATAGTTTTTTTTGAAAAAAATGAGACGGATAAAGTGGGATGACATCACCGCATGCATGCACACATTCCGTGAGATGTACACTACCCACTTCCACCACTACACCGGGCGCCTGACCTCCCTTTTGTCCCCATCTGTGTTAGGACAGCCCGGTTGTCTCCATCGCGATCAGTGCAATCGCACGGTTGAGAGCGCATGCGCTCGGTTCCACCAAAAAGGTGCAGCTGCGTTTTTAAGTATTTGTTTATTTTAAAATCTCTAAAAGGACTTATTTTCATATTTTAGAACGAACGAAGGGAGTAGATTTATATATGGCTCTGGTTTTTATTTCTTTGCCTAATAATAAAGTAAATAGTGTTTTTGGTCGTACGCCATTAAAATTGCCCCCAATGTTGTTCTAAATTACCCACTATGCCACCCATAAGGAAAAAAACCATTATATTTTTCTCTCTCAAAGTCATCCCAGTTTCGTTACTTATGACCCTAAGAAAAACCATAAGAGCATGTGCGGCGTAGTGGCTATAGCGCTGCTCCTCCATATAGGAGATCGAGGTTTAATCCTTGGAACATACATCTTTTTCATCACATTTTCCGTTTTATTATTTCAATTTGTTTTTTACCTTCTTTAAATTATTTGGAATTTTCAAAATTTTAAAAAGGTTCAAGTTTTGAGACAAATGTTCATGAAATCATAAAATGCTTGGGAATTCAAAAAAACATTAACTAAATCATAAAATGTTTACGAATTCAATTTTTTTGATGATTTTAAACAACTTTCGAGTTTTGAAAACAAAATACTCATAAAATCACAAAATGTTTGGGAATTCAAAAAGAAATATTCAGGAAAATAAAAAATGTTGATGATTTTAAGAAACCGTTCCTATATTATAAAAGAACTCACAATTTCCATAAATATATTCAGAAAATATAAAACGTTCATGATTAGAAAATGGGGACTGTTACACGTCTGTCGGTGGATGCGTTAGAAACATCCACCGCACTACGTGTTTTGTGAGCCGTTCGATACAACAACCCAAGTCCGTCTAACAAATAACAGGTTCTTGCAGCAACTGTTTTGTTTCAGAAACACTACGCCAGGCCGCCCGTTCCCGACACACTGTCAGATTTGACGTAATCTAGCGACTTCACGTGGTCCTTTGTTTTTGCAAGAACAGTCCTGTTGCGGAAACATCCATAACACAAATCTTGTTGCAGAAACATTTGCAATAGAGATTGTGTTGCAGAATTTTTTACAATAGGGATCATGTTGCAGAAATATTATTATATATTTTTTTTGCAACAGAGGTCAAGTTGCTATTTTTTTTGCAACAAATGTCATATTGCGGAATCGTTTACTAGCGCCTTTTTTGTTGGTCATGTTACGAACCTTTGAGGGAAATTTTCGCAACTTAGGTCATGTTGCTGGAATAGTTCCCAACAGAGATCATGTAGCAATGAATGGATAAGAAGGCAAGGACTAAAAAGATAAGGTTGCACCTAGCATGGCACGTGGCTGACGTACAAGGCGGTGGATGCTTTGTGTGTGATCTGCCGGCGGGAGGAGAACGTTTTCCTTAGAAAATCATCATGTATTCAAAACATAGAAAAAAATGTTCATGAAATCATCAAATATTCAGGAATTCAAAAAAAGGTCAGGAAATCATAAAATGTTCGTGGATTCAAACATTTTGATGATTTTGAAAATAATATTTGCATATTATAAATGAATTTAAAATTTTGACAAATATATTCTAAAAAATATACAGCGTTTCTTATATGAATTTGTTTTCTTCTTTCAATTAATTCAGGATTTTTCAAAATTCTAAATTTTAAATTTTTTGAGTTTTGGAAAAAATCTTGAAATCATAAAATGATTCGTAATTCAAAAAATGTGTCAGGAAATCATAAAATGTTCACAGACTCAAAAAATGTTGATGATTTTTAATAACCGTACCAATATTGTAAAAGAATTCAGAATTTCGAAAAAAATATTCAGAAAATATAAAACATTCATGATTTCGAAAATGATCATGTATTCAAAAGAGATCCGTGAATTCAAAGAAAATGTGTACAAAATTATAAAAAATGTTCACAGAATCACAAAAAAATGCGAAGTTCAAAATTTGTACTCCATTTTTAAAAAAGTTCATCGGTTCAAGAAATGTTCACTGTGTAAAAAACTGTCCATGCATTTCACAAAAAAGATAAATGGGCATCAATCGGCAAAATTTGATCACATGAACACCGCCGTCATCATCAACGAGGGTGGCAAAAAAGATAAGTGACAACATAATGGGCCACCATGTTAAAATAAAAAAAATAGGGAACGAGTATATGTTAGGGTATTGAGACATACTTATTTGGCTACGGCGCAATATTGTTGTTTCCTGTTGCAACGAATGGGCATATTTGCTAGTATCTTTTAAAGAAAAAAACAAGAATCTAGAGCCATATAATACTGTAGAGGTCGCCTTTTCGGTGTAAAACCGAAATTACCGATTAGAGGAGGCCCTTTTTTAGGCCTCCCTACCACCACTTTCTAGGGGGAGGTCATGTTCTGCATTTCACCGGTCCAGCCCACCACCGGTCCTCGTCCAACATCAAGTCTACCACACGCCCACAGGCCCACGAGCCCACACGTCCCGATCCCCCCCGAAGCTGGCGGCGGCTGGCTGTGGCACGCGACGCGAGCACCACGGCCGGCGGCCATGCCCAATAGCCCCTGAAGGCCGCCGCCGTCTCCGACGTGCCCACGCGATGCTTCCGGCTCTGAGACCTCGCCTCCGCCTCCCGCTCGCACACCTCTGCCGCCGCCTCTCCTCGTCCTCTGCCGGCGAGGGAGCTCCCCCCGTCGCCCCCACGGACGCTGCGTCGGTGGCCGCGGGGAAGGCGCGGGAGGCGCATGCGGCGCGGATGGAGGCGTACAAGAAGGTGCAGGAGTTCGACTGGTCCAGCGGCGCTGATTGGAAGACGGCCGCCAACATCCTCTTCACGGTGCCCCCCAAGCGCAAGGAGTTCGGGTGAGCATTATTACGCAGTAACCGTAGTAGTACATAACTAGTGATTTCTAGGGGAGATGGGTTAGCCGGGACACGCATTGTTCGGGGGAAAGCTGAGGCGAATAGCTCATCTCGTTGCAAAGTTATCACCATACACCAGTAGGATTGATATATGATATGGGAATGGGATAATGGGATGGGAATACCTTGATAGTATTTGATATGTGGGATGATGGGAACGGGATAGGAATTCCTTTTCTGTGGCTCATGTCTGGTTGGTAGAATCTGTCATTTGAGTTCGGCATGGAACCTTGTCCGTGGAGCACAGATCATGGGAAAATCATGATGCATTTTCTTCTATTTTGTTTGCCTATAAATCATACCCTTCTGCCAGGAATTACCCACAAAGAAGATTTTCCTCTGTGAGAATCCTACTCCGCTAAATCCAAGCTCTGAGAGGATTTTTCTTTTCTCATACTTTAAATCTTCAAGTCCTGGAAACAGCCTCTTACAGAAATGTAGGGAAAGGCTGCGTACAATAGACCCAAAATGGTCGGACCCTTCCCCGGACCCTGCGCAAGCGGGAGCTACATGCACCGGGCTGCCCTTATATGTGACTTCTATTCGGTTTATGTTCACCAAATCATGCCTGAACTGAAGCTAGGAAAGTTCCCCATGTGTTATAAGGTCGTGGAAATACAAGTTGCATATTTCCTCAGAATGAGAAGGCGGGACTAACATCAATATTAGTATAGGAGGTCATAGTTTCTATCTCCGTGCTAATACAAAACGTGTGAAATCTAGAATGCCCTTACAAAATTGAGGAGCATTCTATCTGTAACATTTTCTTGGAATGCTGGTTTTGGAGATGATTTCTATTACAAACATATCCCGAATGGCAGCCTTTTTTAATTTTATAATTCTTTTGTATTTCAGGCTTGACTTCCACCTTGTACAGCTCTTCTTTGTTTGCATGCCCTCACTAGGTTTGTTTCATGATAAACTCCATTCTTTTCTGATATGTAAGCTTTGAATGCCAGATGTGAAATTGTGAGTTCTTTTCTATGTTTACATTGTGGCTTTTGTTTTGGTGTGCAGCTGTCTATTTGGTAGCCATGTATGCGCGAAGTGAGATCAAAAGGATGGAAGCGGTAACATGCTGTGATTCCCTCATACTGCACAATTTCGTTTGGAACAAAAGATCTCTGAAATAATTTGAATCTTGTAAAACGGTGGGCGTAAAAATATGACCTCCTGATATCTTGTTATTTGGCCAACATTATGCTGCAACTTGTTTTCATATATCAATGCTAGTCAACCAATGCTGCTTACCGATCCGTTGGAGCTACTAGGTGAAAAAGTTTGACTTGTATGACATTGGCTCTTAAGCCAATTACTCTTAGTCATGATCATCCAGCCTTCTAAATACGTCCTTGGGTTAAGTGTAGCCATGCTGTCAAATTTGTTAAAGCTCTGATGAAGTTTTAACCTAAATGCACATACCATGGAACCTGTTAGGGCAGTTTAAATTGTTAGTTGATGTATTGTGGACTCTCCATAGAGGGCAGTTTAAATTGTTAGTTGATGTATTGTGGCGCAGTGGTGAAGTACTCCCCACTTGTGCCAAGAGGTCCTCGGTTCGAACCAGCCTCTCTGCATTGCACTGTAGCAGGGGTAAGACTAGGTTCCTATAATCCCTCCCCAGACCCCACATTGTGTGGGAGCTTCTATGCACTGGGTCTCTCCTTTATGTATCGTGGACTCTCCAAACTATTGAAGTGGGACAGTTCATATAGTGATCAATCTGGGCAAGATATGTTATTTATGTGCCAAGGCACATGTAGCACATTTTTCAATCACATTAGTTATTGAACCATTTTATTAGTAGATCCTACAAGTATATGCTCTATTTTTGGGTTCTGTTTCTACACTATGAACACAGCAACCTCGTTACTTTTCACTTAATTTTTTTGCACTCTACTATTTATGCTATCAGTTACTGGCTAAAAACATTTGCGTTCCCTAATGCTACATGCTTACAAGACTAATTACTTTGTTGAATTGAGATTTTGCTCGACATATCTGCAAATTCATGATAGATTTCAATGTTTCCGCAAAATAGTAGTAAGTGATTGGTGAGCAGTCCCTTTCCAATCCCAACTGTTGGTAGGAAATCAGGTTGTTGGTACGACCTTAAGGCAAACGGACCATCACCATCAATTGGTTTGTTCACTGGGAAGATTATGTGCTATACAGAGGATATTGACCTTAAACAGTTACAGCTTTCTCAAGAATGTCATAGTTCCTATTCTGAAATTATACTTGAAGTATCGAGTTGTACAAACTGTTGATAATCTCAAAGTTGCACATTTGCTCTCGAATTCCTTATATTTCAACATGAGATTGTAATTTATATGTGGAACCATCGCGGTGTTCTAGTAAAACTAAAATTTGCATAACTCCAGACATTCCACATGTTACTCTGGCACTTGATAGATTCTTGTAATGATATGAAAGGCATATTCAATAAACATTTACCGATGGAGTTTTATGTCGCCTGTTTCAGGAAGCAGAAGTAAAAAGGAAAAAAATCGAGGAAGTAGAGAAACAGAAACAACTCGAGGCTGACTCTGTTAAGGAGGATGCTGATTCAAAGCTGGCAACAGTTTTAGTCAGGTTAGATACACTAGAGGGTGTCGTTAAGGAAATTGCAGATGACAAAATGAGAAGTTCTGCCCTTACCAAAGAGGATCTGAAGAAAGGTGAGACGTCATCTCCTGATAAGGCCTCTGCTTCAAAAAGCGATGCAAATGATAGCCAGCTAGCGTCTGTCAAGATCAAGGACATCAAGGATGGTACGAATGCTCCACCAGATGCGACACAACAGGACACTAAACGGGACAGAGGCAAGACAAATGGTGAGTCATATAGTTGATAAACCACACTGTTTTGGGGTGCTTGTAGTTATGCTTTGAAACGTCTTGTAGCCATCATTACATTTTCAGTCTGTTGATCATGCAAAGGGCTAGATCAGTTAGCACCTTCTCTTTTTGAGGGAGAACAGTTAGTGCCTTTTCTTTTCAAGGGAGATCAGTTAGCACTTAGAAGTCATGGTTATGTTGATCCATTTGCCGAAAATGGTGGGAGCTTTGCTCCAGGTTGGTGTATACCCTCTCTGTCAACGATAGACTAAAAACAACTCATAAAGTAACCTAATCCCGAGGCTAAAGTTTTATTTGAATTTCATTTTTCGAAGGTGCAAGTTTCAAACCTAGGAAAATAATTGTACGCGTACCCATTTTTCGGATTGGCCAAACCATGTTTATTGGTTGGTAGATTAGCGTAGGTCAACCGCCTTGTGGTTCCAGGTTATACACTGGATCATCATAACTACATTTGATTTTCGCGCTCAACCAGAATTTGTAAGATATGATAATTCCTTTTTTTTTACTGATGTATAATTGTCTCTGGTGGTAACCGTAAAGTACCTAACTTCGGGTCTTACCTCTGAAATACATATATATGGTTGGTGTTGAGCCAGAATTCCTTGTATCATCTGTCATTATTGTCGTTTTGATTACCATACCATGCTATGGGCACTCTGGTCTATATATATTTCTGTAGGAGGCCAACGAGTTTAATTTGTAGGAAGGAGTGTAATACTTGTTGAAAAACTTTCATTTGCCTACTTTTCCTTCGAGTACGATATTTTATTCTAATTTTGAAAATAAATATAACTAATAAAATGTGAGTTATATGCCATAAAAGTTATACCACTTAAAACCTCTTTCAGATATGAATTCGATGGTATAAATGTTGTTGCATATAGTTTATACTTTGTTAGTCAAATCAAGGCTAAGAATTAGCCTCAAAATTCGTTGAGACCTTGTATTCTTGGATGGAGACAGCCTTTTCTTTCTTTCTAGAACTAGATTCATAGTGGAAAAGGTTTATCATCACTAATAGAATACAACAACCTTCGGTTTACACTGATTTAGGAGATTAGCGACCACATCCACTATGACCACGCCAACTTGGGCTCAGTTTGCCTGACAAGGTCTCGAGTCTCGACCATGTCGAACACCTCCATAGTCCAACCAATTCCCTAGGGCTTCTACCCCATCCACAAGTGCTTAAGGAGTCGGCGAGTAGCCGACCAATTCCCTTGGGTTACAATTGACAGTGTGGAGACCTACCAGTAACAACTTGAAGCCACGAATGTCCGATCATGTGTTGCTCGTGAAATGTTACAATTCAAATGCATGGTTATATTTCAACTTGCCTGGATGGCTTACGATTAAGAGCACATCATTACATTTTCATGAATCATATTTCTACAGCCCAAAATTTACACACAACACCAACACCAATCATAAATTTAGACCACTTACTTACATATGCGAACTGTGCCTTGCTCATCAGACCAGACCAGGTGTGTGTCATACCATGTCCTTGAATTAGACTACTTACACAGGCAAACTTCGCCATCCACACATCGCGCAAATTCTGAACTACCGGCGCAACGCTTTCCCAGATAGTGCGTGCAGCTGCCTGCGACCAAAATATTAGCTTGTCACCTCGGGGGCCTTCTTTTATATCCTAAACTTCGGATCGCCGGACGATCGACACAACGACGGCTGTGTCATCGAGTTTGCCCCCACTGAAACCTAGGTAACCCGCCGCGACAGCAGAGTCCGAAAATGGGCTTCTCCCTGCTCCAGACCTCCCTACCTCATGTGCTCTAGCAGCGAGGTGCTGGGCCATCTCCTGCGAGTAGAGTAGTCAGTCGTTCCATAATTTAATCTTGAGACCAGATTCAGTTTTTTTAGAAAGCAAGTTGATGTTCTACCGCTGGTTTTAGATCTGCCTGCAAAGATTTCGAGATTATGGCTGCTGCTTCTTGCTCGTAGACATTGTCAAAAAGGCCATCGGTCGCTGTTATAATGACATCGCCTTCCTCTATCTCAATGACATAGTTCTGAAAACAGAGTGGAAGAAACAAGAGTCTTGATTTTTAATTATTCATATGGTGCGGGACTAGACTTGGTACAAAAAACAAAAATCACCTCTACAAGGGTTAAGGGATCAACCCCTTTCTCGATCTGATGTGGAAAATTGAAGCCATAAACCATTGGTTTTGTTTTTGCGTGTACTTCTCCATTCCTTATCACCAGAAACCCCGAGTCTCCAATATTTGATGCATGAAGGAGCTGTAACAATGATAGGTCCAATAAGTAAATATGACACAAGGAGAAATAAGAACTGAGACGGTCTTGATAAAATAGCAGACCTGGCCATCAAAGTGAGCAACTAAGACAGTCGAAGAACCAGGAGACCTTGCTTCTGCTGCAGCCTTGGAGAGAACTTGCTCAGGCGCAAGCTCACAGCCTCCTCCACTTTCCGCAATTACTTTTTTACAGCCATCCATTAGCTCTCTTGCATAAAGCCCTGCATTGATTCCTAAGTACAAATATTACAACAACAAAATTAGCACTGTGGCATGCCTATGAATAATCATGCGCACTACATTCCAAATACAACATTTGCTCGATGTCAGGTAAGAAAAACATGAGCTAAAGTCATGACGTTTATAGTTATCCTGAGATCTATGATGCAGTTCTTCTTAATGTTGCCGACAGTACAAACCTATATTGACAGTAATGCACCCTAACTTGAAGTCTTGAAGACCACATCTCAAGAAGAAAATTGTCTGCACATGTCTCGTGATAGAGGCTCTGAACAAAGGCTGGCATTTAGGAATTAGGACATTAATCCCCTAAAGAGTGATGATTCTACTTCTTGTACCCAGAGCCAAATTAAACCGAGTAAAACCTTTGGCTGGGAGTAGGTACAAATATAATGTGTTCAGTAGTGCACATCTTAAATCAATACTCATCCCTCAGATCCCGCCGTTTTCTACTTTTTCTGTTTCAACTTGTCAATCTACATATCTATCCACATATTTCTGAAGTATAAAAATAGTAAATATTTTTCCCTTACAAATAAGCATAAGGAATTGTAATCAATCGCATCTTATGAACTAATTATTACACAAACAAAATAATAAGAGGTAAGAGCACTCGAGGCGTGACGCATCTCTTAAGTCTATAGTTGATGCACACGTCATGCTTTGCTTTTCCAAGGAATTGAATTGTCATTTTGCAGCTCAATGGTCATTGTCTAACCCTTACAACTTGGTTCTTGTTATCATCCCGGCACTGGTGGTATTTGATCCATGTACCTTATTATAGCATTGGATGCAGACCAGACTAAATCGGTTCTGGATTTCAAACTAAATTGTCATAAGTACCTGCTTGCAGCAATATTTCGAGAGAACTTCACTCTTATTAAGCTTTCAGGGTCCAGAAAAATAAGATTTATGTTTTAAACCTAAATTATGCAGAAGGTGTTTCTTACTACAAAACAACATCCCTACCTTATATTTGTATATGTTAGTTACTTCCGCTAACCAAGCCATAGTATGGCTAACCAAGCTTTTTAACCTCATTTTTCGGGCAAACAAGATGCTAGAAGAATAGAGACGGACTATATTAGTACCAATCTTCAAGAACAAGAGGCATGTTAAGAGTTGTACTAATTATCGTGAAATTAAGCTGATGAGCCATATAATGAAGCTATGGGAGAGAGTCATTGGGCACTGCTTAAGAAGAATGACAA
Source organism: Hordeum vulgare subsp. vulgare (assembly GCF_904849725.1). Taxonomy (NCBI): domain Eukaryota; kingdom Viridiplantae; phylum Streptophyta; class Magnoliopsida; order Poales; family Poaceae; genus Hordeum; species Hordeum vulgare. The sequence continues at coordinate 491,969,566 of NC_058518.1, read as the reverse complement.
GCGTGACCAGATATCATTTTGGTTTCATGGCTGGGAGGTCGACCATGGAAGTCATTTTCTTGGTACGACAACTTATGGAGAGATACAGGGAGCAAAAGAAGGTCCTGCATATGGTGTTCATCGACTTGGAGAAGGCCTATATGATAACATACCGCGGACTGTCATGAGGCGGGCCTTGGAGAAACACAAAGTCTCAGCAAAGTACATTACCCTCATCAAGGACATGTACGATAATGTTGTGTCAAGTGTTCGAAAAAGTGATGACGATACGGATGACTTCCCGGTTAAAATAGGACTGCACCAGGGGTCAGCTTTGAGCCCTTATCTTTTTGCCTTCGTGATGGTATGGTCACAAGGGATATACAAGGAGATATCCCATGGTGTATGCTCTTTGCGGATGATGTGGTGCTAGTCGATGATAGTCGGATGGAGGTCAACAGGAAGTTAGAGCTTTGGAGACAAACCTTGGAATCGAAAGGTTTTAGACTTAGTAGAACTAAAACCGAGTACATGAGGTGCGGTTTCAGTACTACTAGGCATGAGGAGGAGGAAGAGGAGGTTAGTCTTGATGGGCAGGTGGTGCCTCAAAAGGACACCTTTCGATATTTGGGGTCAATGTTGCAGAAAGATGGGGATATCGACGAAGATGTGAACCATCCAATTAAAGTCGGATGGATGAAGTGGCGTCAAGCTTCTGGCATTCTCTGTGACAAGAGAGTGTCGCAAAAGCTAAAGGGAAAGTTCTATAGGACTACGGTTCGATCCACAATGTTGTATGGTGCTGAGTGTTGGCCGACGAATAGGCGACATGTGCAACAGTTATGTGTGGCGGAGATGCGCATGTTGAGATGGATGTGTGACCACACAAGGAAGGACCGAGTCCAAAATGATGATATACGAGATAGAGTTGGGCTAGCGCCGATTGAAGAAAAACTTGTCAAACATCGTCTGAGATGGTTTGTGCATATTCAACGCAGGCCTCTAGAAGTTCCAGTGCATAGCAAATGGCTAAAGCGTGCTGACAATGTCAAGAGAGGCCGGGGAGACAGAACTTGACATGGAAGGAGTCTGTAAAGAGAGATCCAAAGGACTGGAGTATCACCAAAGAACTAGCCATGGACAGAGGTGCGTGGAAGCTTGCTATCCATGTGTCAGAACCATGAGTTGGTTGCGATATCTTACGGGTTCCACCTCTAGCCTACCCCAACTTGTTCGGGACTAAAGGCTTTGTTGTTGTTGTTGTTGTAGTTACCTCCGCTGAACATCCACAGAAGGTAGAAGTAGCGACCAGTCAACCCCCGCCCCCCATATCGATACTTGTCTTTCCTAACAAATATGCATTCTACTGGCTAAGCAAGGTGCTCGTGCTACGGTACTAGAAAAAAAAAGATGGAGCATGGTTTAGTAAAGTAATATGTCCAAAAAATTAGACCACAAACTTGCCTGCCGACATGAAACATTATAAGTTAAAAGCTAAAGAAAGAAGCTTGTTGACATGAAAATGAGTGAAGGGATTGGGTGAGGGGTGAGGGGAGATGGCGTCCGGTAGGAGGCATAAGGATTCTGGCGGGGATCGCTTGCTGTTGTACGTGTAGGTTTGTATGGCCCCACTTTTCAGGCTTTGAGAAGGAATGTTGCTAAAGTTAACGGACAGCCACCAACAGTGAGTTAAGACTTATGATCAGTTATCTTATACTCCCTTTGTCCAGAAATATAACAACAACAACCAACCAAGCCTTTCAGTCCCAAACAAGTTGGGGTAGGCTAGAGTTGAAACCCATAAGATCTCGAAGCCAAGTCATGGCTCTGGAACGTGGATAGCTAACTTCCACGCACCCCTGTCCATGGCTAAGTCTTATATTTCTTCTCTCTGTCCAGAAATATAAGATGCAGAATTATATGGATTGAGCATGCAAGAATACAGTTATTGTATTTTTGTTGCAAAAGTTTTATGTCATATACTATGTTACTGATTTTAGGCAATTTATAATCGAAACTATAGTAAAAAATTATGCAATGGAGACTGTACAAGGTCAAGAGTGCCTGATATTTCTGGACAAAGGGGGTAACGAACTGCCTTTGAAAAGCAATCTAACATTAAGATTTAAGACTAGCATCACCAATTGAATGGGGGCATTTGGCGTCTAGAAGACCATCCATGATACATAAGGTTAAACTACAGAATCAAAACCAAAGAAAATGAACCTACTAACCTTCAAATGACCACTGACCAACTCCATCTGCCACACCAAACCAACCATTGTGTTCAATAAAATAAGCATCTTCTCCACCTGTCGCTACCTGGGAAAATTATACAGATATCACAGCCAAAGCGTCAGTGGGAGCTTGGAGTATGATGGCTCATGACAGAGGTAATAAAATATATGTCCTTGGTAGCACTGGCTGCCACATGGGCAGTTCTAGAGGGTGGGCCAGGTGAGCCCAGCCAGAAATTTTCAGATAAATTCAAGACCAGATCTACAGTGTGCAGACTACAAACAATCAGAAGGTAGCCCAGGAAACTTTTGCAGTGTGCACACCCTGTACAAAATTCCTAGCTATGCCCCTGCACTGCCACTGAACTGCATATATTGCCATGGATAAATAAATGTACTATGATGCAACTTTTGTACATTCTATGAGAACTGCAAAGTTCATAGTATTAAGCCACTTATTTCCTCCAGACACAATTTTGTCGAGGTGGGATACATAATACAACACATCTTCATTTTCAACCAGAAAATTTTATTTATATAACTGGTGAAAATAATCGTGTAAGAAGATCAAAATGTTCCCATAATATTATTTACAATTTTCTACGTGCTATTATAAAAGTTACTGGTCAATTTGGGTATCCTGTAGAAAACAACCACCTTTTGTGATAAACTGAAGTATTGCAAAGACAAGTATGCACAATGTGGAATCAACCGATGTCGCATATTTGAGCAATTGGCGTTGTAAATTAGTGAAATCCTGTTTCTCAAAAGAATAAGTGAAATTGCTTCTGCCATTAAAAAAATGCAGATGCAGGACAGTTATTTACCTTAGAAGGATGAGGCAAGATTGCAGCACCTGACGTCAACAAAAGCGCTGATGAGGCTACTGGAACAGTCCTATATATGAATATTGAACATGACAGAATGATTAAATCATTCGTTAAGATTGTGTTTAAGGTTTAAATACGGCAAAAGCCATAGCATAGGTTTTGGTTACAGAGATGCATAACTATGTGAAGACAATATATGCCGAATTCATCTTTGCAAGCAATAGCAGCACACATCGATTATATGGAAAAGATGATGCTGACCACCTATGGTTTGAAAACTGAAATACTTGAAATAAAAGTTAGATGAAGAAAGTCATACCTATCAGAACTCTTCACTTCTGAAGTGTTCTTTTCACAATCCACATTGTTGTGAACTTCTCCCTATATTGTGAAAAAAGGAGCAATGGTTAGCCGCTAACCTGCATGTATCCAACTAAATACCACAAAGAGGTATCTAATTCACAGCGTAAGTTCTACGCCCCCAAACAAGAAGTACACGTCTTGCTCAAAAGGTTATTTCCACTTTACACTTTAGTATCCAGATCATAGTTTCAAGGTGTATGTTTGCATCACATCAACTGGTACTGGTATGTATGCATTTCATGTGTTAATTTCTGACACAGGCAGTGTTCTTTAGTATAAGATGTGGTCCGTAAGAATATATGGTAAAGGACATGCCCATTTTGCACTTAAATTTCCAGACCAAAGTTTAATGGAGTATGTGTGCGTCACTTCATCTGATATACCTATCTCATATGTTGACTTCATAGAAAGACAGTGTTTATTGTTGAAATTTGGAGGTGGGCCTTAGGCCCACTAGAGAATTTCAGAAAAATCTAAAGGGCCCATGTAGGTGGTGGCATGGCAAGGTGGTGGGAGTTTAGTCCCACCCCGCTAGTGGAGGAGAGTTTGGACCCCTTTATAAGGGTCTCTCTTCCACATGCTATTGGAGAGTGAGAAGAGAAGGTGCCCTCGCGCACTCCTCCTCCGCCGCCCGCCTCGCCACGCCACGCCTCGTCACGACGCGCCGCGGGTTGCGGGAATGAGCCGAGCCGAGCTCGACGTCGGATCGTGATCGTTACCGACTCGGACTCTTCCACCCAGCCGTCTTTATAAGCACGCGATCCGAGACGTCACATCTGCCTCACGCGTTCGTTCCTTGAACTGCTGCTGCCGCCGGCGACTCCGTCCCGTTTACCGCGTACACGGTCGACGGGAGAGCAGGCCTCCGAAACCTCGCCTCTCCGGTTCCTGTACGGGAGAGGGGCGATTAGGTTTTTGGGGAGCGATCACGCGACTGCTCGCCTCCGTCCGTCTGCTTCGTCTACGTCCGCGTCGCCCTCGTCATCGCCATGTCTTCACCAAGCGAAGCTGATCGTCTCCGCGAGGAAGCCGAAAAGAAGACGGCAGAGGATACTGCCTCTGCCGCCGCCGCCGCTGCTGCTGCTACGGCCAACTGGCCGATTGGAGGGTATGACTCGTTTATCCTCTTGTTCGTATTTATTCTAGCAGTACTACTTGTTTGCATAGATGTATCCACTATATGCGTAGTATGTGCTAGGTTAGCTCAACATCAGTATGTCATTAGTCTAGTCAATGCCATGCTAGTTATTATTTTGTGGATTAATCTACTCGGAAAATTGCCTATTTACTCAACAATCCAAAAACCTAATGTCTGTAGGAATTTTTCGAGTAATGGTTTTGCTGCTGCACTGAAACCGGATAAGTTTACCGGTACTTTTTTCAAGCGTTGGCAAACGAGAACCACCTTATGGCTCACGGCTATGAACGTGTTCTGGGTAGCCGGTGTCACTCCTACGGAAACTATCACTCCTGAACAGGAGAAGATGTTTAAGGAGGCCACCGTCCTATTCCTTGGAGCAGTCATTAGCGTGATCGGAGATAAGCTGGTTGATGCATATTTACATATGCATGTTGCCAAGGACTTGTGGGAGGCGCTCGAATCTAAATTCGGGGCCACCGATGCTGGGAGTGAGATGTATGTTATGGAGCAGTTCCACGATTACAAGATGGTTGACAACCGTTCTGTATTGGAACAAGCTCATGAGATAATATGCATAGCTAAGGAACTTGAGGTTCTTAAGTGCAATTTGCCGGGCAAGTTTGTCGCGGGCTGTATAATTGCTAAGCTCCCTAATTCCTGGAGGAACTTTGCTACTACTCTGAAACATCAGAGGCGTGAGTTCTCAGTAGAGGACATCATCGGCCATCTGAGTGTTGAGCAGAACTCGAGAGCAAAGGACTCCAATGGAAAAGCGGTGGAAAGCTCTTCTGCTGCCAATATGGTACATCAGAGGAACTTCAATTCTCACAAGCCCAAGGGAAAGAACTCTGTCCAACAGAATACCGACTTCAAGAAGAAGGGGAAGAAGCCCTTCAAGAAGAATAAGAAGGGAGATGGCTGCTATACTTGTGGTTCAGAGGAACATTGGGCGAACAAATGCCCAAACAAGTACAAGAAGCCGGCGCAGGACTCCAAGTCTGCAAACATGATTGTGGGCAACAATGAAAGTGGTGCATCTGGGTACGGTAATTTACTTACTGTATTTACAGTTTGTCAGTCCACCGATTGGTGGGTGGACACAGGTGCAAATATTCATGTGTGTGCTGACTTGTCATTGTTCTCTTCTTATCAGGCCACCGGTCGCGGGTCCGTATTGATGGGGAATGGCGCGAGTGCTTCTGTTCTTGGTGTTGGCACGGTCGATCTGAAGTTTACTTCGGGAAGGATCGTGCAGCTGAAGAACGTGCAGCATGTCCCCGCCATCAAGAAGAATCTCGTTAGTGGCTCCCTTCTGTGTAGAGAAGGGTTTAAGTTGGTGTTCGAGTCTAATAAAGTAGTAGTTACGAAATATGGACTTTTCGTTGGAAAAGGTTATGAATGCGGAGGTCTGTTCCGCCTTTCTCTAGCAGATTTTTGTAATAAAGTCGTGAACAATATTCATTCGAGTGTTAATGAATCTGAAGTTTGGCATTCACGTCTTTGTCACATAAGTTTCGGTGTTATGTCGCGGCTAGCAAAACTGAATTTAATCCCAACTTTCACTTTAGCCAAAGGTTCTAAGTGCCACTCGTGTGTGCAAGCAAAGCAACCTCGCAAGCCTCACAAGGCTGCAGAGGAGAGACACTTGGCACCATTAGAACTCATACATTCTGATCTTTGTGAGATGAATGGTGTGTTGACTAAAGGTGGAAAGAAATACTTCATGACATTGATAGATGATTCCACTAGATTTTGCTATGTGTATCTGTTAAATACTAAAGATGAGGCTCTACACTACTTTAAAATCTATAAGGCAGAAGTTGAGAATCAACTTGAAAAGAAAATTAAACGAGTCCGGTCTGATCGTGGTGGAGAGTACTTCTCAAACGAATTTGATTCATTTTGTGCGGAACACGGCATTATTCATGAGAGGACGCCTCCCTATTCACCCCAGTCAAACGGGGTTGCCGAGCGGAAAAACCGTACTCTAACTGATTTGGTTAACGCCATGTTAGATACATCGGGTTTATCCAAGGCATGGTGGGGGGAGGCTATATTGACCGCGTGTCATGTCCTGAATAAAGTTCCTACAAAAGATAATGAGGTCACTCCCTACGAGGAGTGGTCGAAGAGAAGGACGACACTCTCGTACTTACGTACTTGGGGCTGCTTGGCGAAAGTCAATGTACCGATCCCCAAGAAGCGCAAGCTTGGACCAAAGACTGTGGATTGCGTTAATTTGGGATACGCTAAGAATAGCGTAGGCTATAGATTTCTAGTAGTGAAATCTGAGGTACCTGACGTGAAGGTCGGTACAATAATGGAGTCGAGGGATGCTACATTCTTTGAGGATATATTTCCCATGAGAGATATGCAAAGCACTTCTAGACAGGAATCTGAGATAACTCCTGAGCCTGCCATTCCTATGGAATATTATGAACAAACACATGATGAAAATCCTGAGGAGGATGACGAGGAAGCCCGTGGTAGGGGCAAGAGACAAAGGACTGCAAAGACCTTTGGTGATGATTTCTTCGTATACCTCGTGGATGATAATCCCACTTCTATTTCAGAAGCGTATGCTTCTCCAGATGCTGATTACTGGAAAGCTGCTGTCCGTAGCGAGATGGACTCCATCATGGCTAACGGGACATGGGAAATCACTGATCGTCCCTATGGTTGCAAACCATTGGGATGCAAGTGGGTGTTCAAAAAGAAGCTTAGGCCCGACGGTACAATTGAAAAGTACAAGGCTAGGCTTGTGGCCAAGGGCTATGCCCAGAAAGAAGAGGAAGATTTCTTCGATACTTATTCACCTGTGGCTAGACTGACCACCATTAGAGTACTACTCTCATTGGCGGCCTCTCATGGTCTTCTCGTTCATCAAATGGACGTTAAGACGGCTTTCCTGAATGGAGAGCTAAATGAGGAAATCTATATGCAACAGCCAGATGGCTTTGTGATAGAAGGTCAGGAAGGAAAGGTGTGTAAGTTGCTGAAATCTTTATATGGTCTGAGACAAGCACCTAAGCAATGGCATGAGAAGTTTAATACAACTCTGACATCTGTTGGCTTCGTTGTTAATGAAGCTGACAAATGTGTATACTATCGCCATGGTGGGGGCGAAGGAGTTATATTGTGCTTGTATGTTGATGACATACTGATATTTGGAACCAACCTCAAAGTAATTGAGGAGGTTAAGTCCTTTCTGTCTCAAAACTTTGAGATGAAGGACCTTGGGGTGGCTGATGTTATCTTGAACATCAAGCTATTGAGAGATGATGAGGGTGGGATTACACTTCTGCAATCCCACTATGTTGACAAGATTTTGAGTCGCTTTGGATATTCAGACTGCAAGATTTGTCAAACACCATATGATCCTAGTGTGCTTATTCGAAAGTTTAAAGGCACAGCTATAGATCAATTGAGATTCTCTCAAATTATCGGTTCACTTATGTACCTAGCTAGCGCAACGAGGCCTGACATCGCGTTTGCTGTGAGCAAACTTAGCCGGTTTGTTGCAAACCCGGGCGAAGTTCATTGGCGTGCTGTTGAAAGAATTATGCGCTACTTGAAAGGTACTGTCAACCACGGGCTTCACTATACGGGATTCCCATCGGTACTTGAAGGGTATAGTGACGCGAATTGGATCTCTGATGCTGATGAGATGAAGGCCACTACTGGGTATATGTTTACTCTTGGGGGTGGTGCTGTTTCCTGGAAGTCTTGCAAGCAAACGATCTTAACAAGATCGACAATGGAAGCAGAATTAACAGCATTAGACACATCTGGTGTCGAAGCAGAATTTCTTCGAGATCTTTTGATGGACTTACCTGTGGTTGAGAAGCCAGTTCCGGCTATCCTTATGAACTGCGATAATCAGACGGTTATTGTTAAAGTGAAGAGTTCAAAGGACAATATGAAGTCCAACAAACATATAAGAATGAGATTGAAGTCTGTCAGACGTTTGAGAAACTCCGGAGTGATAGCGTTGGATTATATCCAAACGGCTAAGAATCTGGCAGATCCCTTTACTAAAGGGCTATCACGTGTTGTGATAGATAGTGCATCGAGGGAGATGGGTATGAGACCCACATGAGTTGCCATGGTAGTAACCTAACCTATATGATCGGAGATCCCGTGAAGTAGGACCTGGGAAAACAAGCCAGTGGTGAACTGAGGAGAGTAACTTTACTAACCCACTCCGTTGGAGATGCAATACTCTCGGATACTGTATGGTAGGATGACTACTGTCTTAATGTGTTCTAAAGCTTATATGTAAGCAAGATGCTGTCCTACAGAGCGATCTTTGGAGGAACACACCTATATGAGCTTGACTGCTGGTCACAGTCTATGAGATTTGGGTGATCTCTAGTAAACTCATGAATAGGCCAGGAGTGTGACTAATATGCTCCACCCGAGGGGTCACCTTCGGCAGCCTAGTACTAGTAAGACTTGTGGTGAAGCTCCTTTACGCCAAACTGACAATTCAAGGCATAGTCCATTGTTCAGTTGTGAAGGGGTGTAGCTACTTGTTCTAGGTGAAGCTCAACCTTAACAGGTCTTCACTGAAATGCTGGTATATTAAAACAGTGATTGGAACGAGGGAACACGATGTGCCCTTGAGATCTGGTGGGGGATTGTTGAAATTTGGAGGTGGGCCTTAGGCCCACTAGAGAATTTCAGAAAAATCTAAAGGGCCCATGTAGGTGGTGGCATGGCAAGGTGGTGGGAGTTTAGTCCCACCCCGCTAGTGGAGGAGAGTTTGGACCCCTTTATAAGGGTCTCTCTTCCACATGCTATTGGAGAGTGAGAAGAGAAGGTGCCCTCGCGCACTCCTCCTCCGCCGCCCGCCTCGCCACGCCACGCCTCGTCACGACGCGCCGCGGGTTGCGGGAATGAGCCGAGCCGAGCTCATACCTACGCGCTTATTTTTGCCGGTCAGGAACGGAGAATACGTAACGGACAAGGAAACGATCCGAGACGTCGGATCGTGATCGTTACCGACTCGGACTCTTCCACCCAGCCGTCTTTATAAGCACGCGATCGCCTACCCTAGCCGTCACGAAATCAGATCACATCTGCCTCACGCGTTCGTTCCTTGAACTGCTGCTGCCGCCGGCGACTCCGTCCCGTTTACCGCGTACACGGTCGACGGGAGAGCAGGCCTCCGAAACCTCGCCTCTCCGGTTCCTGTACGGGAGAGGGGCGATTAGGTTTTTGGGGAGCGATCACGCGACTGCTCGCCTCCGTCCGTCTGCTTCGTCTACGTCCGCGTCGCCCTCGTCATCGCCATGTCTTCACCAAGCGAAGCTGATCGTCTCCGCGAGGAAGCCGAAAAGAAGACGGCAGAGGATACTGCCTCTGCCGCCGCCGCCGCTGCTGCTGCTACGGCCAACTGGCCGATTGGAGGGTATGACTCGTTTATCCTCTTGTTCGTATTTATTCTAGCAGTACTACTTGTTTGCATAGATGTATCCACTATATGCGTAGTATGTGCTAGGTTAGCTCAACATCAGTATGTCATTAGTCTAGTCAATGCCATGCTAGTTATTATTTTGTGGATTAATCTACTCGGAAAATTGCCTATTTACTCAACATTTATTAACCCCTCTTTTCGGGTATGTAAGGCCCCCTCATATTTGGGCCAAATTTCGGTCATGAGTTTAATAACTAGCAAAACATAAGTGGCTATAAAGATTATACTATTGGATTCGTATTTGAAATCAGTTTCCAGTGTTATATTTTTTGTTATTACAACCCATATTTTATTTGTTAGATTCATGGTCAAAGTTTGACCGATAATATGATGGGCCTTAAATACCGGAACGGAGGGAGTAGTATAAGATGTGGTCCCTAAAAATTTATGGTCAATTAGACGAGGAGAGAGCGAAACAAAAATATCATGACCGCAACACACGAAATCAAGCATGATCCAGAACATCAACAGACGGGGAAAGCGATGGCACAACAACTGGTTCCCACAAAAATAAACATAAAAGGTTATGGTTTGTTCGAGAAAAGAAGATAAAAGTTTATGGTCCGTGATCACCCGAAACAGAAAACCAGGAGTATATATTCAACAAATGCTGAACGCATTTGTTCTGTTGGGGGTGTGTTCACAAGCTCAACAACCATAGCAGGTCTGGAAAAAGGATCATGAATGTGAACTACTTACAAACCTAGATGAGCTAATTGACAATGTTGCAAGCATCCCCACATGGAACAGAGCAAGGCTGAGAATGATGAGAACACTATCTATTCTATGGTACACAGCAAGTCAAGAAATCAGAGAGTAAATTGAGCGCACGGAGGAACGCATACCGCTGGTGGTGGGATGGTAGCTCCGGATTCCGTGGCCCCTTGGTCGTCGCCTCTAGAATCTGCACCCACGGCAGTGTCGAAATCTAGAGTGATAGCGCGTTCCGACGAAGCCCCCGCATCCGCATCCACCTCCTCCAAACCAGTCGGCGCCGCCGTGCCTGCTTCGACTGTCTCACTCTCCTCCAAGGCACCAAGCTCAAGACCATTGCCGTCAGTTTCGAGCTGGCAATCGGCCGGGGGAACTGCCCGTCCACTAACCAACCCGGCCTCCGCTTCAACACCGGCACTAGCGGAACTGACGGCCTGTTGGGGCGCCTCCGGCGAGGCCAGCGAAATCTCAGCGGCGTCAGCCGCCGCGTGTGGATTTGGCTCGTCGACCCGCAGCTCCGGCCGCGAGGCCGAGGCGTCCGCGTGCCCAGGGCCGGGGCCGGACGCCGTGGGCTCCGCCGGGTCTTTCACGGGCGGGCGCGCGAAGTGGAACACGACGCTCCCGTCCGCCAGCTCTGCGGCGGCCACGCCAGAGGAATCAAGCCGGAGCGAATCGAATCAGGCGCGCAAGGGGACGGGACATGGTTAATTGGTTACTGCTTACCGGTGGTGGAGTGGAGCTCGGGGACGGCGCGGCACGGGGATGCGACGGCCGCGGCGACCTGGGGGCGCGGCGGGCTCCGGCGGCAGGGCATGGGCAGCGGCGGGGGCTTCGGGGAGAGCTTGCCGGGGCGCAGGTCCAGCAAGCCCCCCGCGAGCGGCAGCTCCGCCATGGCTCAGCTCACCTTCAACTGTTGCTGAACTCAAGTGTGAGGCGGAGGTGTGAGCGTGATTCGAGCTGTAGATTAGCTTCAGCCAAGAAAAGGACTGTAATGGCGGCTCTTAGGACAGGCTGTGCCGGTGCTTCATTTTAGGCACCGGAGGGTTTTTGTTTTTCGGCTTTGCTAAAAATCAGCCAAGTCTCGGTCGATATTAAAATCCATTGATTTTTGCATTGAGATTCATGCAAATAATATTTTTTCAGTTTTTTTTCTTCTTGCATACTCCCTTCGTCTGGAAATACTTTTCATAGGAATGGATGGATCTTAAAATACATCAATTTTTATTCATTTGTGCGACAAGTAATTCCGGACGGAGGGAGTACTATACTACTTGACTGAGTCTTAGTCGACTGAGACCTAGACACACCTTTTGTTTTTTTATCTTTTTTGTGAGAGAGAAAAGGCACGGAGGTGATGGACGGCTCAAGGCTTGTTTTTTTTTCTCTTTTGAGATAATGGCTCGAGGTTATTTTTTTAGGGAAAGCCAAAGCTTTATTGATGATAATTCACATGAGGTGAGATACATCTGGGATCATGCGGGTTGGCCAGCCAAATGTAGCGCCCTGGGTCCGAGACTAAGAGAGTGTTTAGCTAAACTGTGTGTCTCGCCATTGACGGCCCGCTCTTTAAAAATAAAATTACAGCGGGAATTAACAGCTCCAAGTTTAATTTCTGATATGATGGAGCCATATCGTCCCTCGTTGCACAGTTTGATATCATTCACCACCTGCTTGCAATCCGAAGAGATAACAAAATCATGGAGCAGGAGATCCTCCGCAAGGGCCAACACCTCTCTGCAAGCGATCACTTGAAGCATAGCTGGATCGATCTGGCCATCAATAACTAGAGCCGAACTGCCAAGAAAGTTGCCAGCTTCGTCGCGGCAAACGGCGGCACAAGAACCACCACGGGTTCCGTAGCACAGCTCCATCCGTGTCTATTTTAGCTTATCCCGATGGTGGTGCACTAGGCCTCGTATGTATCTGCTTGGGTTGCCGGGGAGCTTGCTGCACGTTCGTCTGATTCTTCTCTTGTATCAAATCAAGCTCGGATATGAAGCGTTGGATGAACATATGCGTCGTTTGAGGGCTTTGGCTGATCCCTTCATGAACAAATTTTCTGCGTGTCGTCCAGATAAATCATAGGGTAATCGTCAAACGAACAAAATCTGCATGGGCTAACGTCTCCATTAGTGAAAAGATCCAATACTTTGCCCTTGGTTCAGTTACAGAGACCAGCCAGTCTACAAAATCTCTAGCTTCCAGAGCCCAAACACATCGTGCCATCGAGCACTCGATGAGGGAATGTCTCGCAAGAGCTAGTGGTCGACATGTGCAGTGTGCTCTCAAATCCTCGGTGGGCAGCGAATGTTTTGAGAGTTGCCACACGAACATCCTCACCTTTGCTGGAACTTGAGTAGTCTAGAGTTGCTTCCATGCTTTTTCCTCAAAGTTCCCGCTGGACGATCCCGAGGAGCCATCAAGCCACGCTTCCCTGCATTGTCGAGTCAAAACGAGCATTCTGTATGTCGACCGGACTGAAAACGCGCCGTTTCTTTCGGAGTTCCATGCCCAGTAGTCATCAATATTTCTGATACATATGGCGATCGCCAAAATTTGAGGGACATCAATGGGTAAGAATGTGTGTTCAACTCGCTGTCTATCCCACATTACCGTGGTGTGATTTATAAACTCCGCGCAAGCCTGGGGGTTTACAATCCTGCTGCCGAAGGGGCGCAACATTTCATTCTAGGGGATCTAGTTCTCTTCCCAAACATCAGTGGTTGCTCCATTGCCAATGCGCTTGATGAGGCCTTGTTTTAGAACTTCCACTCCTTCCAGGATGGCCCTCCAGATTTGGCTAGGGTGGGAGCCAATGTTTGCCTGTAAAATAGAAGTTGTCGGGAAATAAACTCCCTTTAGAATTCTGGCACTTGGGGAGTCAGGCTGTTGTAGGATGCGCATCCCTGCTTAGCAAGCATTGCTAGATTGAATAGCTCAAAATCTTCGAACCACATACCCCCCCCCATTGCCTTGGGTTGTGTCATATCTTTCCAGGAGACCCAATGAGGCTTTTGATTACCATCCTTAGAGCCCCACCAGAACTTCCGAATTAGCATATTTGGATGTTCACATAGCCCTTTGGGGAGTTTGAAGCAGGACATGGAAAATACCGAAACCGCCCGGGCCACCAATTTCACTAGTACCTCCTTCCCTGCAGTAGATAGCATCTTCTCTATCCATCCTTCAATTTTGCCCCATAGTCGGTCCTTCAGAAACTTAAAAGTTCCATTCTTCGACATGCCCACATCAGATGGCATTCCAAGGTACTTTTCATTCAAGGTTTCGTTTGGGACCTGCAGTAAGCCTTTAATTTCCGCTCGAACATTCGCTGGTACCCCCTTGCTGAAAAATATCAAGGATTTTCCATAGTTAATTCTTTGACCCGTTGCTTGGCAGTAATGATCGAACAACTGGTTGACCTCATCTGCACCCGTAGTGTTGGCCTTGAAGAATAGCAGGCTGTCATCTGCAAATAGGAGGTGATTCACATGTGACGCCGAAGATGCCACTTGCAGACCACGAAGATTTGATGACTCATCTTTTGATTTAAATAGGCACGAAAGGCCCTCTGCTGCTAGCAAGAAAAAGTAAGGGGATACTGGATCTCCTTGTCGAATTCCCCGTGAGGGAGTAAACTGATGCAATCTACTTCCATTAAACATGATTGAAAATTGGACTGATGTGACCATACCCATGACTATGTCAACCCTTCTTTCTGTGAATCCCAACTTCAACATGATAGCTTGGAAATAAGGTCATTCCACCCGGTCATAAGCCTTCATCATATCTAGCTTCAAAGAACAATGCTGATGCTTTTTGCCTTGTTTATTTTCATGAAGTGAAGACACTCATATGCTGCAATTATATAATTAGTGATCAACCTTCCAGAAACAAAGGCTGACTGTTCCACAGAGATTATTTCAGGGAGTACCAGCTTTAGACGGTTAGATATCACCTTGGATGCAATCTTATATAGAACATTGCAAAGCAATATGGGACGGAACTGAGTTAAGTGTGTGGGATTTTTTTACCTTTGGTATAAGGACCGGGATGGTCTCATTAATGCATGCTGCAGATTCTGTTCCTTCCACTATGGGAAGAATGGACTTTGTTACCTCCTCTCCACAAACATCCCAATGGCGCTGGAAAAAGTGTGCCGGAACCCGTCAGGCCCTGGTGCTTTAATTGGGAACATTTGGAAGAGAGCGTCTTTCACCTCCTACTGGGAATAAGGAGCAGTGAGTTGCGCATTCATCTCAGCTGTAACCCTGCGAGGAACAGTGTAAATGACTCTCTCCATGTTGTGGACACCCTCAGAGGTATAGAGATTTTCATAGAAATTAGTCGTTAAGGTCGCCATCTCGTTATTATCCTCTGTGAGGCTACCATCCGGACCGTATCAAGGCTTTTATCTGATTCTTCTTTCTTCTTCTACAGCCCTAAGGTGGAAGAAGTAGGTATTTTTGTCTCCATGGGCCAGCCACTCCAGCCTCGCTCTCTGCCGCCAAAGCATCTCCCCCGATGATATAGCTCTACTAACCGATCATAATATTTTTGCACAATGTGAGACGGGCCAGACCGCCCAGGCTGAGCCCCTGCCACCTCAAGGTCATATTTAAGCTTTTTAATTCCCCCCAGCACATAGCCAAACTCTCTGCGATCCCATGTTTGCACACCACGCGATAAGTCCTTCAGTTTATCATGCAGAATAGCCACCGAGGAAGCTTCTGAGTTGCCCCACTGCCCCGATATAACCTTGGTGAAATCCGGGTGGCGCTCCCACATTGTCTCATACTTAAAGGACCTGGGCCTCCTTATGCATGCATGGTCGTCGAGCGTTAGAACTATGGCTGCATGATCATATGCTCCAGTTTTGCATAGGGGAATGCCAGCGACGGGGAAGCAAAACAACAGTCCAGACTAACCCGCGTGAAGGTGCCGTCGACAACCTTCTTCTCAAACGTACATGTGTTCCCCTGGTACCCGATATTAGCAAGTCCACATGCATCGAGGGCGTCACGAAAAGCGTCCATCTCTGCTTGGCTTTTGTTCCCCACCCCGTCATGTTCATGGGCGTTAGAACCTCATTGAAATTGCCTAGGACAACCCTGGGCAGCAGACTCGTGATCGCAATCCCCCTTAGCATATTCCAAGTTTTGTGCCGCTCACTAACCTGAGCTTCTCCATATACAAAAGTGAACCTGGATTTAGTGTTATTCAGAGAATCGACCTCCGCATCAACATGATACTCCGAGTAACCAATCATCTCAATCATTCCAGAACAGACTGATTCCACCGCTTCTACCAGAACTGTCAATAGCAAAACTTTTATTAAACCCTAGTGTATCAGTTAGCTTCTCAACTCTGATACCCTCTATTTGAGTTTCCACAATGCCAATAATAGAGGGGTCAATTTTTTTTTGAACCGGGCAATCCCTTTTCCATTACCCACATAACGGAAATACAAAGTTCAGTTTGAAAAAGGAAACCAGAAAAAGGGGTGCGAGTTCAGAGCATTCTTGGGAAACCTACACATAGACACTCGTCATCGAGCAGCCTATCGCAGGGCAAAAACCCAAGAACATCCATACCACGCACAGACCATCTACAAAGTTTTAGGAGAACTGCAAGTAGATATTACACAGGTCATCGCCTGAAATCACTCCACGCAGGGAGGCCACCACCAAAACACTAAGAGCATCTCCAACAGCCGCGCTATACTAGCGCCGCGCCGCAAAAAAGGCAATTATAGCGCGCGCGCAACGCGGCGGACAGCTTCAGCGGGCGCGCAAAAACCGCCCGCGCGCTAAAACGAGTTGGACGCGCTGGTCATAGCCTCATCCCCCGTTGTGTATTTCAGGCGTCCACTTCCGCGCGCGGCAGACTCGAGCGCGCGCGCGAACTCGCCCCTTTTCTTCCTCCTTTGCTCCCGCGCGCGCCGGCGCCAGCGCCCCTGCCACCATGGACGCGCACACCGGCACCCCGCTGACCCCGCTGTACAGCCGCGACCCCCCCCCCCCCCCCCCCCGCCGCCGCCGCCGAAAACCCTAGCGCGGCGGGCGTTGGCGCTGGCGCCGCCGCCGCCAGAGCTTGTTCTTCTTGGACACATCTTTGTTCAATGATGCGCAAAAGGAATATGTCAACCTTGCCCGTGAAGAAGTGTTGATTCAAAAAAGAGCCATGATCCGCACAATGGGTGGCGGTGGCCTTGGAGGCATGGGTGGCGATGGCCTCGGCGCCATGGGAGGCATGGGCCTCGGCGCCATGGGAGGCTTGGGTGGCTTCGGAGCCATGGGAGGCATGGGTGCACCTCCGGCCGCCATGGGAGGCATGGGTGGCTTTGGAGCACCCTCCAACGCTATGAGAGGCATGGGTGGCTTTGGTGCACCCTCCAACGCTATGGGAGGCATGGGTGGCATGAGTTTTGCTTCTCTCATGGGAGGCATGGGTGCACCTCCGGCCATGGGTGGAATGTCTTTCGATGTGCCTCACACACATACCCATGAAAATGCCGTTGAAGATCTTGCCAAGACCGTCGGAGCTACACGTGATGCGGTGCGTGATGAGGTTAGGGAGGAAGATTCATCTTCGAAGGCGAAAGAATCGTCTTCGGAAGAAGAGGAAGAAGACGAGGAAGATGATTGATGTGTTATATGTCTTCAACTTTGTTGGATGAACTTGTTGTTTGAACTTGGTTTGCATTTTGAACTTGGTTTGTGTTAAATTTCACATGTTCATTGCATTTTGATGAATGTTTCAAACTATTTTTTGTCCAAATGCCATATATTTGGGCGCTGCTGCAGCGGCGCGCGCGCTGCATTTTTGCGCGCTGCTGGAGCGGAGCGCGCGCGCTGCATTTTAAAGCTGTTGCTGGAGCCAGCGCTGCGCGACGCGCCAAACCAGGCGACCAGCGCGCGGCAAACATGTTTTTTAGGCGCGGCGCGAAGCGCGCCTGTTGGAGATGCTCTAAGAACCACCAGCTACATCCATCAACAACCCTCCTCTGGGGCCGCACAGATCCTCAGCATGTTCGACGCGTTCCTCTTCAGCATCTTCGCCCCCCGCTCCATCGCCAGTTTGTCTTCCCCTGTTAGGAGTCCTGGCCAATATGCCAGGAATCCACAAGCAGAATAAACCACATCAAAAGGGGACCCCAACTTCTTCTTCTCAAATGTCGCGCGATTACGACAGTTTCACAATGCCCAACAGATAGCAGCCAAACCACAAGTATAAAACCTAACACCATTAGGCATATAGGCAAAGCACCAAGCGTAAAATTGTCAAAGATTATCAGGACCATTACTGGTCCCAAGCATACACCCCACTGTTCTCCAAACCACTCTAGCCATAGGGCAAGAAAAACACAAGTGTTGTGCAGTCTCTAGAGGGGTCAAATTGACTTGCCATGTCGCGAAGCTCTCGAACCGTCACGGGTTTGCCAGCCTCCTGACAGTTCGAGCATAGCAGACTCATTGCGCTAGGCGCGACCCCACATGGGAGCCTGCCAAATGCGCATCAGAAAGTTTGTTGACGACAGTGTTCTTCCCTGCAACCTTGTCAGCTGGTGCAATGGTGGTCCTCGTTCTCTTTTGATCTTGCTTGGGTGGAGGACTTGGTGCCACCTCCTTTGGAATGACATCCAACACATTACCTCATCCGTCTTGGGGGAGCGACTTTGATCCGTTGATAGGAGAGGTCTTGTTACCTTGTGAGCCTCTTCCATCTAAGCATCCTCTAATGGACCAGACCATTTGTCCCGAGCATCTACATCGACCTCTGTGTTATCTTGGGCAGTTCGACGCCCCGACTGCCCACGTCCACGGCCACGGACGCGGTTGCTTCCTTCGCCCGCCCCCTACCTGGGCCCCTAAACCATGAGGCGCGGAGGTTTTTGAAGACCAGGGCCTGGGGGCATGAATGCAGTCACCGTGCTCTTTAAACTGGTGATCAAGATGCCCACATATCGCGCACCTATTGAGAAGTCGTTCATATCTGACTAGGAACCATTATTTTTCCCTAGCTTTAACCACCGAGACTGCATTCTTGAGGGGCTTCTGGACATTAGTTTCACCCTCACACGATAGAAATTGCCTTCAAAATCAAGTGATCGCGGTTCAGCATAGATGAACTCGCCTACCTTAACAGCAAGCGATTTAATCATGGGGTAGTAGCCGTCGGGTAGATCGTGGATTTGGATCCAGATGGCCATCATGTCCAGATTGATCTTAGATGGCTTAGTGAAACCATCATACTCGGTGAGCACCACCGCGCTTCCCTTGAAAGTCCAAGGGCCTTCATCCATGACGCACCCCCAATCTCCCAAGCAAGAAAACTGGAGAGTGTATAGATTTTCCTCAAGCGAACGTATTGCTACATCATATGGCAGATCCCATGCAGCTCTCATATTGCGAAGCGAAAAAATCCAGTATTGGTTGTAGCTCTTCGGGGTATGAACTCTAGCTATGGCCATCCACCTTGTTGCCTTCGGTGGAATCGCTTGCTCCTCCTTGAAAATCACGTCATCATCGTCATCCTCTGTGATCCCCAGGCTTTGCATCCTCTCATCAACGTCCTTAATCCCTGAACTCGAACCAGAGATCGAGTTCGACACCGCTGGAAACCCTAACCCAACGAACAACAAGATCACCGGGTGGACAAACCCTAACAGGCCCAGGACTCCCACCGGCGTCACCAGAACAAAGTCCGACGGCGGACCCAGGTTGGGCTGGCGAGGGGATGGATGGTTCTCTACGGCGGCTCAGAGTCGCCAAGAGGAAAGAGAAACCCTAACAAGAGGGGAGTTGAGGCTCAGATATACAGTTGGCTCGAGGCTAGGCATCATTTGGGAAGACGAGGGCATGGGTAGGCCGACCCAAAAAACCCAAACAAGATGGGTTACGCTTATCTCCGGGCTAATTCCGGCCTTGATTTTTAACCCAAAATATAATTTGGACTTGCTTCCGGCTTTTATTTGCAAGTTTCGAGGTTGTGACAAGTGGCGCACTGCATGTGTGTCACTTGTCACAACTTAGGAGTTTTCTTTTTTTTTAGATTTGTATTTTCAAAACAATTGATCTCTTAAGCCGTGTGTTTAAATCTCCGAATCTTGGAAGCTTCCCAAAACCAGTTGAAGGTTCGACAAACCTGTGTGCCAAAACCAATCGCTAGCACAGTATATTGCGTCAGCCCACATCGTTGCTCTTGTAGGCGAGACACCAGGTTCTCTCACAATAAATGAGACATGAAAAATTGCAGGTCAGAAGATAAACACTTATGTCGTCGGATTTGTCGGATTGGTCGTCATCCGATGATTCGGACATTGACGAGTTGTTGCAAGACGACGACATCGAGATGATGAGCCTCCTCGTCGACGTGCAAGCGTTTGAAGACCGCGTGAAGCTTATGGATCAGAGGAGAGGGTCAAAGATGGGACGACTCACCATCTACCGGAACCGCGCTCTCAGACACGAGCATTTGATGCAAGACTACTTCGCGGAGGTACCTACATACCCTCCTCGTCTCTTTCGTAGAAGGTACCAGATGCGTCGTAGTTTGTTTGTGAAGATTGTCACCGATTGTGAGGCCGCCTCCTATTATTTTAAACGTCGTATATCCGCCGCCGGTATCATGGGGTTTAGTGCATATCAAAAGATATCGGCGGCAATGCGGGTACTCGCTTATGGCATACCGGCGGATTATACCGACGAGTATCTTCGCATTGGGGAAGATACAACCACAGAGTCCGTCCGTAGGTTTGCCAAGTTGGTCATCTGGTTGTATGGTGAGCAGTATCTTCGGGCACCAAACGAGGAAGATACAAAGAGATTAATGGAAATGAATGAAAAAAGGGGATGGCCGGGGATGCTTGGTAGTCTTGATTGCATGCATTGGAGGTGGAAAAATTGCCCAAAGGCATGACAGGGAATGTATTGCGGTAAAAGCCGTGATGCTACCATTGTGCTTGAGGCCGTAAAATCGGAGGACACATGGATTTGGCATGCATTCTTTGGGTTGCCGGGAACACTCAATGATATCAGTGTCCTCAATAGATCTCCTTTGTTCAAAAGATTAATTTCTAGGGATACTCGAGCTTGTAACTACAAAATCATGAACAATGAGTACTTAATGGGATACTATCTCACCGATGGCATCTATCCCGAATGGGCAACTCTTGTGAAGTCCATCAAAGAGAAAAATGGGGTGCCCTTAACAAGAAAACAAGCTCATTTCACCAAGGCACAAGAGGCAGCCCGCAAAGATATTGAGAGAGCTTTCGGTGTTTTGCAAGCAAGGTTTGCCATGGTTCGGGGTCCAGCTCGGTTTTGGGACAAAAAAACCTTGATGAACATCATGAAATGTTGTGTGATTCTACACAACATGATCCTAGAGGATGAGAGAGGGTTAAACCTGAGAGAGCTTTCGGTGTTTTGCAAGCAAGGTTTGCCATAGTTCGGGGTCAGCTCGGTTTTGGGACAAAAAAACCTTGATGAACATCATGAAATGTTGTGTGATTCTACACAACATGATCCTAGAGGATGAGAGAGGGTTAAACCTCCCTTGTTTCTATGACAATGTTGATACCCGTGTGCAACCGGAAAGAAACCCTTCTCGCATACACGCTTTTCTTCAAGCACATCATGAGATTGAGGATGGAACCACTCATGGTCGGCTCCGGGATGATCTAGTAGAGCACCACTGGCATTTGGATGGGCGGTGCATTGGCCCATGATGTATCTTTGTTTTACTTTTCTATGTCCTATTTGATTCGAACAATTGTTGTAATTTGCTCAAACATTGTTGTAGTGATTTGAATGGTTATTGTTTTATTCGGTGGTGTAATAATAACTAGAATGATTATTGTTTTATGTCAAATGTGATTGAATTTGTGATATGTCATATGATGAAATGTGTGATATATGAAATGATAGTTTTAAGGGTTGGGGTTGGGGCAAAGACTAGAACCCTCAAACCCAACCTAGGCAAAGACTAGAACCCTCAAACCCAACCCTTATAACGGAATATTCCGTTTTAAGGGTTGGGTTTGAGGGTTCTAGTCTTTGCCCCTGTTTTTCAACCCTTAAAAGTGTCAAAAATGGCCAATTCTCAACCCTTAAAACTGGTTTTAGATTTAAGGGTTTGAGGGTTCTACTAGAGATGCTCTTAGAGCATTTCTAGCAGACCCCGTATAATGTTGATTCGCAAAAACTGTTTACAGTTCGCGAAAAACGGGTTTTACGGGTCGGCGCGGGCGCAGACAGAGGCAGACCCCCAAAACGGACCCTATAAAAATATATTCGCAGAAGATGCTATTATACGGGTCGTCAATGCGGGGTTTGCTAGAGCGCCACCGCGGCGACCCGCAAACCGAAAAACCATGCAATTAAAACATAGTTAGAATTTGACAGCGATTCCGGCAAATGTGTTCGAATTTAAACAATAAAGCATAGTTCGCGTGCGAAATGGGAGCATAGTTTGAAAGACAAACGCAAAAGTACTTCATGATTCCTGACCGTTCTTCAGTCTGCACCATCGAGTTCATCTCCGCCCCCGTATCCATCGACTCCCCCGAATCCATCGCCTGCAATTGTTCCTACTCCGGCACTTGTCCCTACTCCGGCACCGAAATCATCGATTCCGATTCCAGAGGATAAACCGTCACCACCATTGTAACACGCAAGTATCCTCCTCTTCATGATTTCTCTCCTTGTCATATCATGCCATTCTTTGCTGATGTCGTCCATGTCATTACGGTTCAAAGTCATGATCATGTTCTCTTCGGCAAGAAGGTTGGCCATGCTTTTGTTCTCAGCGGCACATGATTTTTTCTCCTCAACTTCCTTGAGCAATTTCCACCTCTCTTGCTTCTCTTGTGCTTTCTTCTCGGCCATCTCTATCTTTGCATCCAAAGACTTCGCTAGTAATACCTCATTTGATTGTAACATGGAATCTTTCTTGTCCCGCAAGGTCGATGCTTCACGTTCCCTTTTGATCTTCTCCTTTGTCTTTTGTCACCATCGGATTTGTTCAAGTTTTTTGGGCCATCTTCATCTTCATCCATGTCCGTAAGTGAACCTTTCTTCAGTTGAGATTCTCTGTCAATCAACGTCCACTTGTCGCAGTTTTTGAGCAATTCCCAACAATGCTCTAGTTTAAAAAATCTGCCTTCGGAAGCATCCATGTCTTTGTACCGTTGTTGGGCAATTTTTTCCTACACAATAAAAACAAAGTCAAAATGATGGAATCATTGTACATTATGCAAACTAATGGAACCATTTGACATGAACCAACTCACATAATCGGATTCGACGGTTCCACTTGGAGGAGCATTGTGAACTTGTTCCAAACAAGCTGCCCGACGGCTACAAGTCGGCTTGATCACGTCCCAACGACCTTGGAGTGACCGAAAGGTCCATGCTGTCCTGTTGGTATACTTGGCCATCAATTGAAAGTATTGATCTGGCAGTTTGAGACACACCCGTGCAAGGATCCATAGACACCGCACTACAAGCCTTAATCAACATTTGATCTTCCAAGATCGTGTAGTTCTTTGATCTCATGCTTTTTTTCGTTGTGATTGCTGATACGTCCCCTCATCTATCTCCACCACCTCGTTTCACCATCGTGGTCATCAACGCCACCCTCCAATTCATTGTAATCGAAACCACCGATCGGGGCTTGATCGATGTCGACTGCGTTGGTGGCCAACAAGTTCACGAACTCGGTAGTGGTATTGTTCGAACCACGGCTACATCAAGCAAAAGCACATCATGATGGTGAATAATCGAAGCAAAAATAAGTGAGAGAAGATGAATACCTTTGGCCCTTTCATCGAACACATCGCCTGCGGTGGAAGCAGCGCCGTAGGAAGGCACCGTCGGGGAACGTCTCGCGGGGCGGATGGAGTGGACGGAGGTTTCTTCGTAGGAACCTTCTCCCGCTTCATGCCCGAAACCTTGTTCATCTTCCCCGTCGGCGGTCGGGCAGATCGCGAGCAGCAGCGGCGCCCGGCATGCTTTCCCTTCCGGTTGGGCCAGCCGGAATGCTTCCCTGCACGACAACGTTGCCTTGCCGCTTGCAGGCTGGTGCGTTGGCGACAGCTGGAGGAGGGCGACATGGCCGGTGACGAGATCCGTCGGACGGGATTGCGCGTGCACTACCTCCACGTTGACAAGATCCGCCGGCTGGAAGGCTTCCATGGCGGCGAAGTGGCGGGGAAGAAGGTCCGGAGCATGTGGTGGGCGGGGCAACGACTGTGACGAGGGGGGAGCAGGGGGAACGGCCCGAAAATTTCCCTCGCGCCAAATCTCGTTGCGGGTAAGGGGCAAGCTCGGTCGGCCTCCCACCCCGTGAATCTGAAGGTTGAGGGCGAACTTTTGCCACGCCCTGCAAAAAAAATTACGGACCGGACGCGTTTGCGGGGTCTGGTATGGCAGCATTTTTCGCCCCGATCTGTATTTTGACGGTTATTTTGTGGGTCGGAGCATTATACGAGGTGTGCTAGAGATGCTTTTAGATAGTTAGATGTCACGCATAGGTGATCTAAAAGATTTAAGATCATATGAGCTCCCGCCCATTCGCAAAGTAGATGAATTTCTTTATATATTTTTCTTTTCTTTTTTATCCCAACATATATGAGAAGCACACACAGCTACTACTAAAAATTCTCATAAATAAATCAAACCCCACTCGAACTGCAGTACCCGCCGAGGCTCCCGTGACACCTAGGGTTCCCCCTTCCTCCTCCGCCGCCACCGGCCCTACCGCCGCCGCCGGCCCTCCCGTCGGTCAGGCTCCTCCTCTGCCCATGTCCCTCTCCACCTCCCTCCCCTCCTCCCGGATCCGCCTCGCGTCGCCTCCCCGGGAGGTGGCCAGGGCGGCACGCAAGCTCCTGTCCCGCGGGCGGCCTCCTCCTTCGGCTTCCCTCCCTCGCCGCCGGCGGCGGCGGGCCCTCCATTCCCCGCGCGCTCGGTTCCCCTTCCCAGGGCAGGGGACGGCGGCAGTGCAACTCGGTCGAATGCGGTCCGGCGCCCCGGTGGTGGTTGCCGGCGGCGGGTGAGGTGGCGGCGCTCCTCTTTGGCGGCAGGGCGGCGTGGTAGTGTGGGGTGACCGCCAGCGCGCTCCTGGCCCAGATCTGGGCCCTGCGGGGCCTATCTGGGTCCTAGCGGGCTGGCTACCGGCGTGGCTACGTGTCTTCTGTAATGGTGGTGAGAAGGAGCAGCTTGGACGGGGGGGGGGGGTGGCGTCGCCGACGGTGCGCCTGTTGCAGTGTGATGGCGGAAGCTTCAAGGGGGGGGGGGGTCCCGGGCGGGCCTGTGGGCCAGGGCCTGGCATGCTCCTGCTATTGCGTCCGATCGGCAACCGTCGTTGACGGTGGAGGTTGAGCCCTCCCGCGTGCCGAAGGTGCTGCTGCTCCTAGTCCCGACTCCTTTTCATCGCTATGCATGTCTCTCCTTACGGCACTGTGGTGAAACGACGCAGGGGCCTCAAGACCGTGTTGGTGCAGGGTGTAGGTCGGCTTGGTGGCAGGCTTCGGAACGCCCGAGGTGCAGGTTGGGATCGGGGAAAACACCCGTCAGCCTGGCTGACACTGACGCGGTGATGCCATTGGATGTCGCCGAACCTTTCTGGAGGGTGTCGGGGCTACCCTTCCTCGTGCCTCATCGTGTACCGGGGGACACCCTTGACAGCAGCGTCGTCATCGTTGCATTCCTTCTTGAAGGTGTTGATGGGTACCGACGCTTTGGAGTCCTGGAGCTTGGTGGAAGACTTTTGATGGGCACAGCGGTCGCGAGTCTTTTGTGTTTTTTGTCGATCCGACGATGTAGGCATTTATTTCTTTTGCATTTTCTTTTGCATTTCTTTTAGACGTGACTGTGCTATTTTCGCCCCGGCATCTATCACCGGTTGTACTGTTCGGTTGCTTTGTATAAAGCGGGGAAACCCTTTTTCGTCTTTTTATCCCGCAGCAGTCCTCACGAAGAATTTCTCGCTTGCCATCCAACACAGCATGCATTCTGTTAGTAGTCGTTCACCAAGACAAGGCAGTCAAGCAAAATATTCATGCTTCCTTTTCTGCTACTGATTGGTTATGGAACCATCTCAATGTTGGCTTAAATTGATTCTCAGCGTTTGTTATAACTTTTGGTCGTCATGAGAAATTCACTATGTACCACAGCTTAACACAAACAAAGAATGTCTCAACATAATTTCGTTTCAACTAACACTACCCACTGCTTTATACTCCCTCCGTTCCTAAATATAAGTTTTTCTAAAGGTTTCATTAGAGGACTACATACGGATGTATATAGACATGTTTTAGAGTATAGATTCACTCATTTCCCTTCGTATGTAAACCCTTAATGAAATCTTTTTAAAGACTTATATTTAGAAACGGAGGGAGTATAAACCATGCTCATACGTCATTAACCCCAAACCAAACATTTACGCGGAACAGATCAACAAGTACTCCCTCCGTTCCTAAATATGAGACCTTTTAGAAATTCTACTATGGACTACGTACGGAACAAAACAAATGAATCTATACTCTAAAATATGTCTATATACATCCTATGTAGTTTATAGTGTAATTCCTAAAAGGTCTTATATTTAGAAACGGACGGAGTAACAAGTAGCACCTAAGATATCTTTGGCTTTGCATAGCGGACCATTCACCTACACTGAAGTCTGAATGAAGATACTATTTAGTAATTTAGGATGCATTTGGCTGCGTGCATAAGGTCCAACCGGACCCACGGAAAAAAATAAACGGACCGTTTAGTTGCCCGCATACACGGGGCTGCGTCGCACGAATTTTAAAACACCTCAAAGCAAGTCCAGCAGCTATGTCCGAATCAACAGTTTTTCAAAGACAAGAGCGTACAATGCACATCGACCGCACATGAATGACCCCCTTGCATGAGAGGAGGATAAAGGGATGCAAGCTGTGTACCTGCTTCTTTTTCTACATCAAGTAAGCTCATCCCTAATCTTCTTTCTACCGTCCCCCCTAATCTACACAACGGTGCTTCGATTCGAGATAACTTCTATACGAAAAAGATGCACCTTGATGTTACGTTTTTATTTTCGGGATTGGTTTAACTTTGTGTTTATGTTCGGAGCTATTTTGGACAAATTTTATCAAATTCGTCACGCGCGATCGATCGTTTGAAATTTTCTTTGACCAATAGCTTCGTCTCGCAGTTCCACACGACATTCGTATTGCAACTTTTCTGTTTCAACAATCATTCATCTTGACCTTCTCTCCTCGATCCGCCATGACACACACACTATATTTCTTCTCCTCTGTCCTCTGTCTCAGATCCCTCCTAGTCGTCCCTCTCAACGCTGGCGCCGTTTCTCTTGACATCCTTACCTTTCTCGTACAACGGTGGAGTCGTTTCCGGCGTCGGTCATCTGGGCCTTCTCTCTCGTCCTACTGCACTGACATGCCATGACGTGAACACTACATTTCTCTATGGTGACGAGGCTAGCAATTAGTTCGCCGCAGCACGGACGGGGTTGTTCGCGTGCGACTCCGTGCTCGTCGTGTCGGACGTGGAGCAATGGCCATCGGCCATCGCAATCGTCATGGTCCGACACACACTGGATTTCTCCTTCCCCATCCTTTTGCCTCAGCGCTCCTCGAGACGAACTTTTTGTGCGGCAGCACACAAACAAGTAGTTCACCGTTCTGCCGACGGGGCCGCTCACGCACGACTCCATGCTCGTCGTGTCGACGCGGAGCCAACTACCGTCCACCGCAATCGGCATGGTCCAACACGCACTGCATTTCTCCACCCTCATCCTCTGCCTCCGCGTTCGTCCGCACGGACTTACTCTGAGACGATGACACTAGCAACTAGTTCGCCGCAGCACCGGCAAGAATGCTTGCCCGCAACTCCGTGCTCATCGTGTTGGACGCGATGTTGCGATCATCGTCCACTGCAGTCACGAGGCACATTATGTGTGTTAGCCTTTAATCATATCCCGCATATACAACTAAACATCGTGTAGTTGTGTGAGCCAAGTCAATGTAGACAACCAAACCCTATGCCAAAATTGCTCCCCTAATGCGAGAGGCCTCGATGCGGGCAACCAAAAAAATGTGCAGATGTTACTAAACACCGTATAGTTGCGTGAGCTGAGCCAATGTAGGCAACCAAACGCTATGCTAAAATTGCTTCCCTAATGCGAGAGACCTTGATGCGAACAACCAAAAAATGTGCAGATGTTATTCTTTCGGTTGTACTTCCTCACCCAGGCTCCGGTGAGCCAGCCCTGGCTCATACGGCTACCAAACATGCCCTTGCATATCGCAAGCATACAGTACTAGTGCACTGAAAGCAATCGCCAAAATGAACCAAACATCTGGAGGCAAAGACCTCAACCAGGGACCCAGAGAGCCATGGAGGTCGAGTTCCACTTGATGCTCATCGTCACATTTGTCCTCCTCATGGTCTGCCTTCCTGCGGCGATCAAAGAATAGCTTGCCGCCGGAAAAGCCAGGCTCTATGTACTCAATTGTATGACCTGGTCTCTGACGACGTTCAAATACTGGTTTCCGTCTGTTTTGGTGGCAAGCATTTGCAAGTGTCGTTACTCCATCCATCGTTGTTCCTCCCACCATCATTGATTGTGGCGCAATTTGCAAGACGCTGAAAAAGATGGAGAAGGGTAAAAATTGTAGGTAATGATTCATTTCAAAAATCAAAGTACATGATTTTTTTAAAATTTTCTATAATACTTCTTAAGAGCTTTGAGGGCGGTATTGATTTTTCTCCTCATGGCTTTAGTAGATGTTGATGCATCACTCGGCAGCTTGCCCAGTAGCAAGTTGTTGAAATCTTCCAAAGCTCTACAAAAACAACACACCGTAGTCACAAATAGAGCCAAGTCAATTCAACATACAATTGCACAAGTATACTCGTGTATATACCGTAAGCAAACATCCACAGCTTTCGAGGCAGCTTTAGCTTTGCCTTCACCAACATAGGAAGCATATTCTACCACCTGTGTCAAGTTTTTTTTAGTGATTCAGGTAAGTCGGTTGTTCATAATTCGGAACTGAAAAAACAAATTACGGAAAAATAAATGCTGTATCAATAGTTGTATGCATGGTTTGATGAGAATGGATTCAAACTTGAGGAAGCAAAGATTGATATTATTAACGAAGGAAGAAAGAACAGAAGGCAAAGTTGAGGACAAAACAACATGATGAACTCATAACGTGAAACTCTGGACACCAGAACAGAACTGACTGCCGGAGTAGTCAAACGTAGAGATGACACTGGACGGAGATGTAGTGAGCTGCAATCGATGTAAGCTGACCTGTCATGTTCCAAGCATTGACCTGCAATGGACCATAAATACGTATCACACTGTGTGACAAAAGCCTCTGGTTATCACAGTTAATTTGCAAGATCATAGATCGGCAGTAACAAATAATAATACTAACAAAACCCAGGGGATTGTACATGCTTAACATGTCCACCACCAAAGTTACAGATGACGAAAGTTTAAGGTGGAGACCACCCATAATTTCCAAAGATGTTATACTTGACTTGAACAATTGTTTATGGTCATACAACAGAGTAACTGAGTAGATATTTGCATATGATGTTCAGGAAAATAATTATACTTAAAGACGCTAAGCATGCAATTGGTAGTATTGGATGCATAAGCGCACTTGCACATGTGCTATATTAACAAAAGTTAATAGAAAGCTATGACCCAAGAAATGGACTAATTTGTTACCAAGTTCCCTAAGCCAGTCTTGAGTCCACAGCAATTCCCCAATACATTTCTCCACATCGTCCATCCTGACAATAAGCATCAAATATCAGCAGAAGCAGAAATCATTAATTTGTCACG
Organism: Hordeum vulgare subsp. vulgare; assembly: GCF_904849725.1. Lineage (NCBI taxonomy): Eukaryota > Viridiplantae > Streptophyta > Magnoliopsida > Poales > Poaceae > Hordeum > Hordeum vulgare. Next base: position 491,939,950 of record NC_058518.1, on the reverse strand, counting down.
ACCAGAACAGGTAAAGATAGCAACATATGTATTACCTTGTAAAGTACTTGTGCCCTGTATTGGTTATATCTACGCCTGCAATAATTTGGATAAAGAAACAGTTAATAACAAAATATCAGAACTTCTGAAGGATTCAATTTTCATGGGGGATGTGTCAGTCTGAAGCCCCGCACAACCATAGGTTCGATGCACGCATCACGGACAGGACATCAACCATTTTTATGGGGTACTAGGGGCAATAGAAGTTGCTCCCTTTCTTGCCTCGTTGTCCCATGGTAAGCCTGCTGCTAAAAAATACCTGGATCTCGTTGTAGTGACATTTTGAGTACACTTGGGGCTTCCAACAGAGCCAACAAGTTTTTGATTTGTTGTGCAAAAGCCACTAGAAAACAAACTTGTGTTTCCGAATTTTGAAATCTTAATTAGGATTGATGAGTGAATGCAAATTAGCATCAACAGTTTCTTGTTTTTTTTTTCTTTTTTTCCGAGGGAACGATGTTATTTTTCTGTTTGGTTAATGAAATGCAATGAAATGACGTACATCATCACCACGTAAATTCTTATAAGCACAGTATAAGGGAACATCCCACAAACATCATGAATTAACTTCACGAATCAGCTTTGGCGGTGCATTCATGACCCGTCTAACTATGAGAGTAGTGAGGCCTATATATAGATGAGCCCATACTTTATAACTGCTATACATTTTTTGGGCATAGGCGGCAGGCTCAGTCTTCATTTAATTCATCAGCATATGCGAAATCAACGAGCATTCAGTGTCAATATTACGAAAACCGAAACCAAGAGCACAAAAGATAGCATTGTTTACTGCATATATTATACAGGGCGAACAAAAGGGAGGATCGATCACCTGGGGTCATGTTGAGGTACTTGGGGAAGGAGCATGGACGGTACATTGGGAGCAAGTCGAAGTCTCCAGCAGAAAACGGGGCTGCTGCTTGAGCAACCGCATGTTTCATGTCAACTGTGATGACCCAAGCCTTGTCGTCTTCATCGTTCACCTTGGACATGACGTAGAGAAGATCATCATCGCAGATGCCGAGGGTGGGGGTGTAGAAAATCAGTTTCTTCAGATGTAACTTGTCTGTTTCGTCGTCCCACAGCTCCGGCAGTAAAGCAGAATAACTTTGGTCAAGGGATATGTCGGCAACATCAACCGTGAATCCCCGGCGCCAATCTCCCCAGGAAAGCTTCCTGCTCCATATGGTGGCTTTCCAACTCTTATCTCTGCCGCAGCAAGGCCTGCAACTGTAAGGGTCATGGTATTCTACGTCGACAAACTTGATCAAATCATTGCAGCAGGCCACGTCACGAAAATATTGAGGAGCGTCAGATCCCCCTTGTTCGTCGTCGTCGTCTGATAGTTCGGAGCAAGGCGGCCTCGACGCAGGAAACGAGATGTATTCGATCACAGGATGTTCATCGAACGGGGTGCGAAGTAGAAGGATACCACGCAAGAGATCAACCCAGCCGAGTGATGAGCTTCCAATCGTGATCTGCTTGGAGGGATCATGCCGATGAAAACATCTCTTATCAGACTCTGATATAGCCAGCGACGCCACCTTCCTACTCCATGCCTTTGTCTGGGACGAGAAGACATGGACATCAAACATATGATCACCCATGGTCTTGTTCCAACGCAGGAAGGCCACGGCGTAGTGCCTGCCGCAGGGCAAGATGCCGAATTGCGGCAGGGCTTCGTAGGATGGAACGTCGGGGTCCGGGAGCAGGTGCAGCGCAGGCTCCCCGGGGCCGGCTCTGTAGACGAAGTGGTGGGTGGACTCCGGGTAGGGGCCATCGGCGTCAGGGGTGTTGAAGGATACGGAGAAGAGAAGGAGCGCGGCGTCCGCGCACACGACGTCGGCGCCGATGAGGCCGGTGTCGGGATCGTCGTCGTGGGCGAAGTCGTCCGGATCTGAAACTTTGAGGCCGGGGCAGTGGACGGAGAAGTAGGAGACGCCCGGCGGGTCGACTAGCCAGAAGGACGCCACGACGGGCTGGCCGTCCCTCGTCCTGGACACGACGGTGGTTGCGTTGTGGAGGTCGGAGGTACGCGCCAACGGGTGGAGCAGGACCCAGTCGCGGCGTGGGGAGGTGGAGGCGGTGGCGTATGGGTCCATCAGGTTCATGGGGTCGGTGGGGAGAGCCGCCATGGATCTGGATGCTGAGGTCGGGTGCAGGGGCCGTCGCGCGCAGGTAGGGCGGATAGCAGCAGACGCGAGCGTGGCGTGTATACCTGGGCAAAACTCGGGCCAGGCCGGGCCTAAAAAGGCAGTGGTACAAAACTCAAGCCCGAACACGACCCGGTCCGACCATCGGGCCTAGTTTTTGGGCCAAAGCCTGGCCCGAGCCTGAAGAAGCCCGGCCCAACATAGGTGTAAAGTCGGGGGTTTTCAAGCCTAAGCCCGGTTCAGTAAGCCTGACGTGCTCAAAATCTAGGTCTGAGCCCGGCCCATGAGCAAAGTTGGGTCGGGCTTTTTCAGGCCGGGTTGGGTTGGGCCGACCGGTTTGGGTTTTCCAAGGTCAGGTATAGTGTTGGCTGGGTCGAGCCGCAATTTCCTTTTATTTGGAAACTTGAGCTAGAATTTTCTATTTGTCCCCAATTCGCACATAGCGATCATCCATGGGCCGGCCTAATTAAACCATGGGGACGTGTCTCGGCTGCGATTTTCTCGGTATTTTCTTTCGTTCTTTCTAATGGTTTTATGTTGTCTTTCTTCCCGAAATATAATCCAGTAATGTGGGTAGATTTCTTTTTCTAAGGACGCCGATAACTATCACACATGTGATAGGAGCAACACCCTATCAGACGCCCATGATAACAGATTAGATAATGTCACCGTATGCATAAGTGACGAAACTGATGATACCAATGAAATCTTTCGTCTTTTCAGTTTTTAAAATATTTTATTTTTTAAATAAAAAATCCAATTGGAAAAACCATTTTCATCAATAAATCCGCCGCGACTAGATCTTTCAAACTATATATCAAGTCGATATATTTCGACGATTGCTTTTGGGTTTAAAAGTGGTCATGTCTATTATACATAAATTTTCATCATGATTACACCTAAGTTGCCATGATAGATTCAACTACTTTTTCTTCCAAGTTTAAAGTAAATTTTGACTTGTTATAAAAAGGGAATTAAGAAACTAAATTTGCCATGATTAATTACTAAAATTTGCCATGATTTATAAAATAATTTTTAAATGGTTCATAAGTAAAAAAGAATATATGCCATCAATTATTTAAAAAATGCATGATGAACGTCTCAAATTTGCCATGAAACATAAACTAAAATTTTCATGGTGAATTATTTAAATTTATCATGATACATGCACTAACATATGCCATGGTTCATACAAAAAATATTTTCCATGTTTAAAATACTAGAATTGTCATGGTCTACATACTAAAATTGACATGATCTATAAACTCAATTTGCCATGATGAATACAAAAAATTGCCATGATCTATGAATTATATTTGCTATGGTTACTCACAAATATTTACCATTGTCAATTATTAAAAATAAACATGAAAAGTAGTTGGAATACAATGATAACTTTAAATCTACAAGAAAACACTAGATGAAACATCTTATAGCAAATTTATTGTAAACACTATGGCAACTTCAATGTAAATATCATGCTAACTTTTGACCTAAAAACAAAAGATCATCGAAACATATCAATATGCGATCTAGTTTTAAAGATCTCGTCGAGAGGGATTTAATAATGAAACTCGATTTTTAATTGAGTTTTTTTATTTAAGTGATACAACATTTTTATGTCCAGAAAACTAAAAACATTTCGCTTATGTCATATATTTTATGTGGCAAGATGAATGATTATGGAGGCGTATGGACCATGTTACGTCGTGCCACCTAGATGATAACGCCTACACGTGCGACATGAGACAACATGGTCCACACGTCGTCATAACCATCAGTGGCTGCAGGAAATGGTTGCACAAGTGAGGGAAATGGTGAAGGAACATCCACAGGGTGGAGATTATAAGGACGTGCGTGAATAAAAGGCAAAATATGAATCGATATTTGTCCAACTGACCTACAATAATATGAATCTTTCTATCTTATCAAATTTTGCCCTCTTTCCTACTGATGTGCTCTCGAAATTCTGTTTGAATTCTTGCTTGTTCTTCATGTCATTCTTCATCTCTTTGCAACCTTCTATGATCGTTGGTTTCACTCGTTTGTCAAGAAGCAACTAAGATTTACCGTTTTCTCTTTCTCTTCATATTCCCCTTTTCATTCTTACATCTCGGGGCGAGATCTCTTGTTAGTGTAGGAGAGTTGTAACAGCCCGAGACCGACGCTCCAGAAGATTCCCCTTATATTCAGTTATTGTCGTGTTATTATTTGTTTGTCGCACTCACCATCGCATCGTTCGCATCATCTGCATTGCATCGGCACTCCGCTACCGCCAATTTTCAAAACTTGCATTCGCTATTAGTTGCCCGTTCTCTCCGTTTCGTCATTGACCGTTTCGAGGCCAAGCACACATGCACACGCCCGCGACATCATTAAAATATTGTTTTTAAAAGTGTGTATAAAATATTCTCGGATTGGGTTGAAACTTGGCGAGCGGTCTTATTTGAATGTAGGTAGGACTCCTGCCAAATTTCATCGCAATCGGAGTCCGTTTGATACCCGAACGGTCGACCGTAGCGGCACCGTCATCGTTTTATTGTAGGACGTTTCTCGGTGTTTTAAAATATTGTGTCGGGCTACAAATTCCCCTCTCGTCTCAATCCAACACCCCCTACATGGCCCCTAAGCCCACCTAGCCTACCTCTCCATTTCGGACCATCTAATCGAGATCCGACGGTCCGAAAGCGATTGAAACCCCTAACCCTAATCCCTATTATAAAAGGAAGGGCAATCCCTTCTAATTAGGAAACCCTAGCCTCCACCTTGTTTCCCGTGCTCCCCAGCCCCCGGAGCCGCCGCATCCTCCCACCTCGCGCTCACGGCCCGCCAAGCCCGAGGCAGGCCCTCCCGGGCCCGAAGGAAGCCGCCGCTCCTCCCGAGCAGCAGCAGCCCCGCGCCACCCCCTCTCTGTCGTGTCGCCGCCGTCGCCCGCCATGCCGTCGCCCGCCAGTCACCGGAGTCGCCGAATCCAGGTGGTCGTCGTCACCACGGACGTCTCCGCCGCTAGCAGCCGCCGGTCGGAGCCCGTGCAGCCACCAGCAGTCGTCGCTGCGTGCCGCATCCCCAGCCGCTCGGAGTTCCACCTCTGGCTCGCCTCCGCCCCAATCTGACCAGAGACCGGACCCCGGCGTCCTCCCATGGCCGTATCTGACCGGAACCGCCACTCCCCCGCGTC